>NC_068565.1:37981315-40714092 GCF_025698545.1 Gossypium raimondii
TCAATTTATTCAAAAAAATATAAGTATGCAAAACGAATTTATTACACTTAGGACACCAAATTCGACACACCTAGCTTAAGACAAGACAAGTTGTAATCTTGAGGTGCCACGTGCCCTGATGTTATTGGTGACCAGGGGTGATTACATTACTTGGTTTTTCGTGGTAGGCCTAAGCCTATGTTTGGCTGCTAGGGTGGCGATTGCCAATCATGTCAGACGAAATTGATGTCTGGTGGTTGGTGTCATAAATGGTGGTTTAGTAGGGCCCTCATATGGTTTATGTGTAGGTGTGCTTGGACCAAGAGATTTCTAAGGAGTTCTCACGTCATTGTCAAGCGAGGAGTTTGTATATTTGGTGCTTCGAGAGGTTTTATGTAAAGGGTTTTTGTAATGGCCCAAATTCAAGGCTATCGGAATAGTGGTTTCGTAACCACAAATCCGATTTAAAGAGAAATTTATTTTAATATTTTTGCATGAATATTGATATGATAGGAAAATCGTATGAAAATATCGATAGAAAAATTTTACCGATTTAGTGGTTAGTTAGAAAAAGAAATTATATAAGAAATTGGGTAAAAATAAAGTATCGAGACTTCGATCTCGTAAAACCGAGTCAAAAATATTTTTATAAATATTTATGAAATATTATTAATATGGTAGAAAAATTTCGTTAGAAAATTTTAATGTTTGGATAGTCAATTACGTAAAAAGGACTAAACTGAAAAGGTGTAAAAGCTACTAGAAGGATTAAATAGCTCAATTGTTAAATGAGGAGGGACATAAATTGCAAATAACCCCAAAATGAGATATTTTGGGCGGCAATAGCTGAGAAAAATCAGGAGAATTGAAGAATTAAGGGTAAAATTGGAATATTGCAAAAATTTGCTTTAAAAGTTAGGACTAAAGTGGAATATCTAGAATTCTCTTCATATTTTCTGCACTCTCATCAGCCAAAAACGTCCTAAGGGTTTCTTCAAGCTGGTTTTTCATAATTTTTGCCCCAAGTGAGTTAATCCTTGCCTTTTTCTTATAATTTTTGTGTTTCTAAGCTTTTACAACTAGGTCCTATTACTAAATTCATTAGTTTTTGATTTCATGGATGAAATTGAAAGTCACTATGGTTGAGTTCTGGAAGTTTATGATGAAATAGGATGAAAGTGAAGCTTTAATTTGTTTATGAAATGATTTTATTAGGTAATTTCAATAGAAATTGATTTATAGGACCTAATTGTGAAAAGGTTTGGAATTAAAGTTTAGTGCTAAAATTCTGATTTCCAAAGGTTATAAAGTAGTTTAAAGTGATGAAATAAAATGTTAATTGAGAAAAATCAGCTCAATTGAAAGGTTAATTGAGCAGGGATGAAATTATCATTTATTGAAAGTTTAGGGAAAAATGGTAATTAACATCATACACTAAAACAGTTTTGGACAGCAGCAGTAGTCCAACTTTGAAAATTCACCAAAAATTTTAGATATAGAATTAGAGGATTAATAAAATATGAAATTAAAGCTTATTGAGTCTAGTTTCTCATAGAAGAAACGGTTTAATCAATGGAATTGTAAATCAAGAGATATAATAGATTTTGTGAGACAAGGTCAGAATAAATTCGGGTTCACCTGTTCTGACTTTGGAAAATCATTAAAAATTGTAAAAAAAATGATTATGAGTTATAATTTATATTGTTAGAATCCTTAATGAGTCTACTTTCAGAAGAAACAAACGGAAACATCATCTGAATTCTGTACAATGAGATAATTAATTTTTAGTGAAGAGGGGTCGGAACTGTCAAACAATGAAACAGGGGAAACTTTAAAGAATAAACTGTACTTATTGGCTACACCAAAATTCTAAAAATTTTATGGTAAGAAGATATGTGAGTCTAGTTTCAGGGAAAATTAACGGATCTTGATTTGGAGTTCCGTAGCTCAAGATATAAATAATTTAGTGACTGTGACTCAGTGAGACAGCTTTGAATGCACTATAAATAATAATGGAATTATAGAGAATCTTACACATGAACATGAAATGTATTAGATTAATGATTAAATTTATTTATTTAGATCCAGAAAGTTCAAATACGAAGCTAGATCGAGGAAAAGAAAAAGTTCGGGATTAGTAGATTTTTTGTTTACGAACAAGTATCGAGGTAAGTTCGTGTAACTTGAATTATATTCTTAAATGCTTGAAATCTTTGTTATTGTTGTGAATATGAGTTGTATGTTTATTGTATGATAATTGATGAAGTATTGATATACTCGATGAAAAGAGGAAATAAATCCCGGTTGAATGAAAGGAAAATTCGATGGATCTCTGAAAAGGAATTGACGGTAAAAAGGATCTAGCCCGGACGGGTGATCCTATTTTGATATAGCCCTCCCGAAGAATATGTGGAAAATGGATTTAGCCCAGACGGGTAATCCGAATTAGGGTCTAAATTTAGCCTGGACTGGTAATTCAGATCCAAGCTCATTAGAGTAATTGTCGTTGCGGGATTTAGCCTGACCGGTAATCCTACAATACTCTATGAGTTTATATTACAACGATTTAGCTCGACCGTAATCCATTGTAAGGATGAGGTTCGCGGGAGTGTGCTCTCTGAAATGGAAATGTGCGCACATGAATATAAATTGACGGACCCGGATTTGTACACTTAGGTGTACCTCTGAAAATCCATCGAAATTCCAAGTAGTTCAACGGGGTAAATATGGAAAATTAACAAGGAAATGGAAATCATGGTATTGATGAGCTCATCAATCATGGTATAAATTATTGATACGTGGAAATTATTGGACTAATTTGAATGTTGAGTTTGTGCATGATAAGGGAATAATGTATGGAATGGGTGTATGAATGTTTATTACATTATATGGAAAATATTAGGTAAGTATAATTCTTGTTACATGAGCTTACTAAGCACAAAGTGCTTACCCTGTTTCTTTTTCCCCTGTTTTGTAGTGTTAAGAGCTCAGAGGTCGGATTTGGTCAGAGACACATCACACTATCAACCTCAAAATCTCGGTATATAAAGAAACTTTATTTTGGAAATCAATGGCATGTATAAGATAGTAAAGTAGATGTTGATGTGGAATGAATGTATGGTTAGCCATTGGTATGGCTAACAAATTTTGGTTTTGGCATGTGATGAGATTATCTTATGAATACAATAAATCTATCTTGAAAATATGTTGAAATGGATTGGTTGTGTTGGCTTGGTCTCGGTTCAAAATTGCAGGGAGGATTAGATATTTATAAAGGGGTTATATTGAGTTTTAGAAAAAATCAGTAAAATCTGGTAATACCTCGTATCCTATTCCGGCGACGAATACGAGTAAGGGGTGTTACAGTTTTCTTGAGGTGTGGTGCTTGCTCTGAAGAGTGGGCCTGGTTCCTGAAGTGTGTTGTTTTGGGGTATTTTTCAAGATGTTGACTTTGATTCTTGAGGGAGTTGTACTCGAAAGGTTAGGGGTATAATAATAGCCCCTAGTCTGGAGGGGGGTTATTAAGTGACCTTCCTCTATAAGTTGCCACGTGCTAACTAAATTTGAGTTGTTTATTGAGATTTTAGAATTTGAATCATCTTGGCTTTGGTGCATGTAACATACGTGTGATCTGTATTGTTTCTCTCTTTTGCGCATGCATGCACTTGTATTGATTGCCATGGGGTACAACTCATTCTTGGGAAATAGCGGAGTCTTTTTCCATTGCATTATGTTGTTTTGTTGGACACATGCTTGTTGCCTGATGGTTGTACTTTGATGCTTGTTTTAGAACCTTCTATGGCTTAAAGCAATTTTATTAAGTTTTTCGTTTACCTACAGATGTTTTATTACAATTGAAGCGTTTTCAAAGACAAGTTTCTTGTTTCTTATCTCTTTTGGTTAACTTTTGTGTCTTTCTTTCGGGTGACAGTTCTTCATTTATCTGAAAGTAGTTGAACAACTAGTTTTAATATGTTTCTTTATTGATCTTATTTTTCTTGGTCAGTAGAGGGAAAATGGTGAGGAGTTGTAACAACCCATTTTCTGTGGTACTAGAAATGGTGATTTTGGAACTCTATTTTTTAATGATCGAGTTAGTAAATATTATTTATTAATATTTATAAGTCATTTATAGTGTTATAATGATTTTTGGTGTGGTATTTTTTTGATCGGTTAGTTATTGTGGTGTAAAGACTAAATCATAAAAATTACAAAAGTTAATCACTATTAGTTTATATAGGCTAAATGGGTTTAGAAGAAAATTTTAATAATTTTAAATGAAAATTATGCCATAATGGATTATAGTGGGACGGTTAGTGCTTAAAGATTTGTGAATCATATGTTAAAAGTTTAGTTAAAAATTAAATTAAAGTAAAAAAAAAACATAAAAAAACATTTGGCCACCATCTTCCTTATTATTTTCTTCAACGTTTCTTATACCTAAAAACCTAAGGAAGCCAATTTTTTCAAGCTTGAGGTTTGACTAGTGCATGTGAGTATTTTCGAAACCCTTTTTTTTGTATATTTTATTTTATTTTAGATCATTGTAGCTTAATCTAGTTAGCTCAGGGACTATTTCTTAATACTGTCAAAGTTTTAAAAAGTTATCATTGTTCTTTTTAAATGTTTTTGGATGTTAATGGTTGGGCTTAAAGGTTTATTACAAAATTGGGCTATTTTGTAAAGTAAATTTGGTTAGTTTTGAGTTTAGGGACTAAAATATTAATATGTTAAAATTGACATGAAAATCTTATAAATTTAGATGATTGAGAGTCTGTAAAGGGATGAGAATGAATTCGGTTTTAAAGTTTAGGCCTTAATTGTGAAAAATATGCTTGTTACAGCTTTTAGAGTTTAAATTGAAAAAATGCAAAACTTTGAGGAAATTGTGAAAAATAATAATAGGATGTCATATGCATTAAATAAAATGTTATAAGATATTTAGAATTGATAATTTGAAATGAATTATTGTATAGATTAAGAAACTTATCAACCAAGAGATAATCGAGAAAAGAAAAATAATGATTAGTCTCGACACTTCTTCTATTTGTTGTTATTCTTTAGTAAGTTCATATGTTATAATTCTATGAATTTCCATAATATTTATGTTTGAATTGTATAATTGGAATGTTCGGATGTAAACTCAACTGTTACATATATTGAGCCCGAATAAACATGAGATAATATACAAGTGGCATGCCAATAGGATTATTTGTGTGTTATACGGATTTTATATGAGATCAGATGATGATTGATGATATGTTTATATGTTCACTAAATATATCGAAATCAAACATTTGTTGCAGATTATCGAGTTATATTTATAGTGATGCAAACATGTTTTTGGGGAGGATGTGTAGCCTACGAGCTTAGCACTTAGTGCACAGGCATGTTTTTGGAGGGATTTTAGCCTACATGCTTGACACTCAGTGTCCAGGTGTGTTCTTGAATGGTTAAACTCTTTTGAGCATTCTGACATGTTTTGGGTGAATAACTGAGTATCTGCATCTATTCATAATTGTTCATCGGGTTGAATTGTTATTGTTAATAGATTTGATGACTGGTAATCAGGTAAAATCTAGTAAAGCATAGATGAATAAACTGAAATTTGTTTATGTTTATTGATATAATGACTTTATATGGTGTTGGATCAACTTGCATAGTATGAAAAGTTATATGACTTGATTGTGATGAACTCACCTATTGATATGAATTGTGGTAATAGGGTAAAATGTTTAATTAAATGCTTTGTTACATAAACATGAAAATTAATGTATGTTATATTGTTTCCAACCTATCAACTTACTAAGCTTAATTTAAGGTTTCTTTGTTTCGTTTCCTATTTCCCTGTAGTTATGTTTTGTGGAACTCAACGATTAGATCAACTTAAAGATAGACCTTGAAAACATTTTATTTCATTTATGTGGAATGTATTAGGAATTAAATTGTATATAAGTATTTTATAAAAGGTAGAGTGTTTGTGCTTATACATGATATGAGGGCTTGTTGGCAACTTAATGTGTTTGATCATGACATGAATTAGTAGCACTGAATGTGATTATTGAATTTAGTATGTAATGCAATCATATAGGTACTTAGGAAGCTAGATCATGTTTCATATGGAAATGATTGAAAATGTGTGATTTTGTTGATGTCTATGGTATAATATTTTGATGATTGGTTTGGATATTATAAGTATAATTTGTGAGTTTATGCTTGTTGTCAAATGCTAGGTTAATAGGTTGACATTATAACAAACTTTAAAGTGATAGAAATTGGTACATGGATTTCTTGTTAGGCACATGCATGACTAAGTTCTAATTTGGCAGGAATTGAGGTTGAATTTTAGTAATGACTTATGTTTGTGATGGTGCCTTATAGCATATTGGTTCGAACTAGAAAAATGACATCTTTTGGCATGTTTTGGTGCATTTTGAACAAGTCTAAGGATTGGCTAAGTGCATACTTATGGTGTATATGAGAATTTGGTTTTGAAACTTGCATTATAATGTACCTTTTTGGCTCGACGGCTATTACACAACTGTGTTTCATAAATGGGCGTGTGACATGACTGTGTGCTCTATTTTCATTGGGAAGCTTTAGGTAAACAAGGTTATAGTTTGTTATACAGACTGACCACATGCCCATTTGGTACTGTTAATTTGGTTTTTAAATTTTAGCACATGGTCTTAGTTTGTTACATGGTTCAGGAACACGACAGTGTGACTTTAAGTTTAAAATTTTATATCTAAGTCCACAGGACATCAGTTTGTTACACGACCTAACGACATGGCTATGTGACCACAACTTTACACGGCTTGGCAACACGACCGTGTGACTCAAGCACACACGATCATAGTCTATCACATGGTTCGGATACATGGCCATGTAACCTTTATTTTTTTCCACTTTTTGTTAAGTTTTCAATTAAGACCCTATTTGATTTCAGTTACTTTAGGAGCTTTCGTTAGCTCAATTTAAGCTCAAAATTGTATGAAAATGATGTTTTGTTTGAATGTTTGAGATAATGAATGATTTATTAAATCTTTTAATTAAATTCAAATGTTTCTATTTTTTTATTACTGTAGCATTCCATAATTTGATTCTGACGACGAAGATGAGTAATGAGTGTTACATTTAGTGTTATCTAAGCTACGATTTAATTGATTCTAGGACTAAACGTAGCATGTAATGGTGTAGAAATTACATGACACATAAACCTGTGATAGTGATGTTATTTGATCCGATTTGACCTTATTTTCTTATTGAAAATTTTGGTGAAAGAAAAAATTCTTATTTCATCAAAGAAATACAACCTAAGTTAGATTAGGATGACTGATATTTCAGTCCATTATTTTAAGAAAGATAATACGACAATCTTATAAAGTTAGGAATCTTAATAAACTAGGAAAGAAACTAATTAGGAATCAATAATGACTGATCCTATATTTCTTAGGAAACTAAATAATAAATCCTAATCTACCAGATTACAACCTATCAGTAAATTCCTAATATATTCAAACTAATTTGGCTCCTTTCTACACTCCCCCTCAAGCTGGGGTGTATATGTTATACAATCCCAGTTTGGAGTTGAATCCATCGAAGCTGATTCTTGGAAAAGCTTTGGTGAGAATGTCAACAAGTTGCAGTTGAGTAGGGATATAGCTTAGTTGGACTATTCCATTGTTGACCTTTTTTGAAATGAAATGCTTGTTAATTTCCACATGCTTAGTTTTGTCGTGGTGTATTGGATTTTTATCAATGCTTATGGCGGACTGACTGTCACTATGTATTTTTATTTGGCCCTTCAAATCAACCTTTAATTCCTTTAGTAATATCTAAATCCACATTCCTTCGTAAATGCTCAAAGTAAGAGCATAATATTCTGACTATTTTTTACTTCTCCATGTAACAAGATTTCCCCAAACAAAGGAGCACTAACCACTTGTGGATATTCTTTCAGTCAATTCTCTAGCCCCACTTGCGTTGGTGTAAACCTGCATCTCATGACTTTCACTCTTTTTGAAGAGTAAATTATGGCTTGGTGTCATCTTTAGGCATCTAAAAATTCAATTGATAGACTCTAAATGTTCCTCATGTGGATCATTCATGTGTTGGCTAACAACACTTACTAAGAATGCAATGTTTGGCCTTGTATGTGAGAGATAGATCAACTTGCCCACTAGTATTTGATATAGCCCTTTATCCACTGGTACACTTTTTTCATTTTTCCTTAAATTTAGGTTGGGGTCCATAGGCACCTCTGTAGGTTTACACCCAAACATGCCAGTCTCAGTTAGCCAATCTAAGATGTACTTTCGTTGGGATATAACAATCCTTGCCTTAAATCGAGCAACCTCCATGCCTAAAAAATATTTGAGAGTGACAAGATCTTTAATTTCAAACTCAATAGCAAGTAATCTTTTGAGTTTGATAATTTTCTCTGAGTCATCTCCAGTTAGAATGATGTTGTCTTCGTATACAATGAGAATAGCAATTCTACCTTTTGATGAGGATTTCACAAATAAGGAATGATCTGCTTGGTATTGATTGTATCCATTTGTAACTATTGTTTTGGAAAACTTGTCAAACCAAGCATGAGGTGATTGTTTTAGCCCATACAATGACTTCTTTAGGTTTCACACTTGATGGCTATTTGAGGACTTTTCTAGATCTGGAGGTATTTCCATGTAAACGTATTCTTCAATATCTCTGTTCAAAAAGGAATTTTCAATGTCTAGCTGGTACAAGGACCAATATTTATTTACTGCTAGTGACAACAGTACTTGAACCATGTTTAACTTGGCAACAGGTGGAAAGGTTTCTTGATAATCGATTCCATATGACTGAGTAAAGCCCTTCGCCACCAGCTTGGCTTTAAACCTCTTGATACTTCCATATGTTTTATGCTTAACTGTAAGTATCCATTTGCAACCCACTAGTTTCTTCCCTTGAGGTAACTCTGTAAGAGTCTAAGTTTCGTTGCTATCTAGAGCCCTAATTTCTTCCTTGATAGCCTTTTTCCATGTTGGATTTGTTAAAGCCTCTTGAATTGAATTTGGTATTTGTATACTATAAATAGCTAAAATATATGCTTTATATGATGACAACAATTTCCCATATGCCACATATTTTTCAATAGGATGGTCTGTACATGTTTAGATACCTTTTTTTGAGCAATAGGCAAACCAAAATCATCGACAAAAGGAACAAGAGGCTCACGAGTTGAAGAATACATACGAGTGTGAAATTCTAAAGCATGAGGCTCCGGTTCAAGTTCTTGACAATCTTTGATTTAAGTGTCATTCTCTAGATTTTTAGTAGGTCATCTCCTCCTAGAATAGACATAAAGTTCTTGATGATTTGCACCAAGTTGAGGTTGAGTGGACTCATGGATCTAAGACTCAGATGGTGTGTCGTTTGGACCTGATGTGGAATTGATATTTGGATTTTGAGGACTCAGAAGAGGCAAGATATTTGAGAACTCAGAATAGGGTAGATATGTCAGATTGGTGAAATATACACGAATTGAGTATATTGAAGAATGTCCTAAAGCTGAAATTCTCTTGAGTTCTCCCTCTAAATTTTAGATTTGGAAAAATAAGATTGGTGTTCGAAAAAGGTGACATCCATGGAATTGTACATCTTTTGAGTAATATGTGAGTAACACTTGTACCCTTTTTATTAGAAGAATATCCTAGGAAAATGCAGTTTACTGATTTGGGATCAATTGGTTCAATGTTGTTGGTGTATGTGAAAAAATGTTGAACAACCAAAATTTTTGAGTGGAAGATCAAAAGAAAAAGATTTAGCATGAGGGAAGGCTTGTAGGAGGACTTCATGAGGTCTCTGAAATTGTAGCACTCGACTAGGCATTTTATTGATGAGATAGGTGGCAGTAAGGATGGCTTCACCCTAAAAGTGTTTAGGTACATGATTAGTAAACATGAGTGATCTAGCTACCTCAAGTAAGTGTCTATGTTTTTCTCTCGACTATCCCATTATGTTGAGGGATGTCAACATAAGAACTCACATGGATATTTCCTTGTGTTATGAAATAGGAACCCAAGGAGGATGTAAAATATTCCCTGTCATTATAGGTCTTAAGAATCTGAATTTTGCTTTTGAACTATGTGTGAATCATGGAATAAAAAGACTTGAAGATTTGTTCAGTTTTAGATCTTTCTTTCATAAGGAATACCCAAGTGGTTCTAGTATGATCGTCTATGAAAGTTATGAACCAACGAGGCCCATTAATATTTTTCACTCGTGAGGGTCCTCAAATGTCACTATGGACTATAGAGAATGGATTTTAAGGCTTATATTGAATGCTAGGATAAACATGTCGTGTGTGTTTTGCAATTTGACATATTTCACAATGGAAAAACTTTGAATTTTTATTGATGAACAAACGAAGAAGCAATTTTTCAAGGTACACAAAATTTGGGTGACCAAGGTGAAAATGCCATAACATGACTTGATTTTCATTTGAAACAGAAACAAAATTAGAGAAAGAGTTAGAAATAGACTCAAAAACACAACTTGAATGAACTTGTCCATGTAGAGGAGAGTTCCCTTTGAGCAAGTAAAGACCATCACACATTTCAGCATTGCCAATCACCTTCCTCGAATTCACTGCCTGAAATTCACAAAGATTTGGATAAAATTTAGTCGCAGTTAAAGTCACGGGTGAGTTTACTAATAAAAATCATATTGCAATCTAATTTTGGAACATAAAGGATAGATGAGAAAAGAAGGTCCTTTGTCAATTTGATTGACAATTTCTGTCACTTTTAAGAGTGATCCATCTATTATTCATACTGTAGAGGGGCTTGAATATGGATTGAACTTGTGGAATACATTGATGTCTCTGGTCATGTGATTCGAAGCTCTAGAGTCAACTATCCATGGTCTTAATTTTCTGGTTGCTGCAATATTAGTAGAACAAAATGTAGCTTGATGTACTAACATGCTATTATGTTGTTTGGTAGTGGGTGATACTTGTTCGAGCAATTTCTATAGTACCTCAATTTGCTCTCGAGTGAAAGAATTGATTTCTTCGCTAGTGTTAGTGTTGTCAGAAGTGTTGGAAAAATTTGCGCGACTGTCCCAATCCTGGCATGCTCGATTAGGCCTCCAATCAACAGGATTCCCATGTAATTTCCAACAAGTTTCTTTAAGGTAACCAAGTGTCTTACAATGGTCTCACCATGACCTTTCTGTTCTTTGCTTGTTATCCTGAGATGAGTTATGTGTATACAAGGCTGAGCCTTCAGCAAATGGAGAACTCATATTTTCTGTCATCATCAATTTCTTCCTACTTTTTTCTCTTCTAAATTCAGAAAATGTCTCTCGGATGGAAGGTAGAGGCATGTTGCCCAATATTCTACCTCTTACTTCATCAAAATCCATATTGAGACTAAGGAGAAATTTGAATGTTCTCTTTTGGTGAACAATCTTTTTGTGTAAAGCTGCACCATCTAGACATTTCCATGGGTATATTTCAAACATATCAAGGTGCTGCCAGTATCGAGTTGTTGTATTGAAATATTGAGTGATAGTCATCTCCCCTTTTCGTAGATCATGAAGTCGAGTTTCAATTTCAAAAAGTTCAGAGCTATTTTTGAAACTGGAGTATGTTTCTCTTGCCGCATCTAAGATTTCCCTGGTTGTTTTGTAGAGAAGGAAATTTTCTCCAATTTGCATGGTCATGGAGTTTGTTACACATGCCATGACTATGTGATTTTCAATCTACCATGTGCGATAATTGGAATTCATTGTCGTTGGAATAGGATCCTCATCGGTGGGATAATTATCCGTTCCTCTACCAAAAATATACATAAGGATGAATTGTGACCTCTGAAGAAAATTGTGGCCATTGAGTTTGTGACTAGTGATAGAAAGAAGAGAGTTTTGTTGATATTGGCTGAGTAATTTTCATAGTTTTTGGCTGAGGGATTTTGCTCGAATCTGGAATTAACTTTTGAGGAGTAGATGATTTGTGTATCCATGCTGTATTAGAGTTTAGAGCCTAGCTCTAATACCATGAAAATTTTGGTGAAAGAAAAAAAATTCTTATTTCATCAAGGAACTACAACCTAACTTATATTAGGATGACTAACATATCAATCTATTATTCTAGGAAAGATAATAGGAAAATCCCACAAAGTTAGGAATCTTAAAAATTAGGAAAGCAACTTATTAGGAATTAATAATGACTAATCCTATATTTCTTAGGAACCTAAATAATAAATCCTAATCTATTAGATTATAGCCTATTATTAAATTCCTAATATATACAAACTAATTTGGCTCCTTTCTATACTTATATATTTAAAGATGTTGGAAGAGTCTAATTATGTTGTCGTTGATGAAGTAGACAGTAATATTTCAATTTTTGAACAATAAACGAGTCAGAATGTACCGGTTTCGCAGATGTCAGAAAAAGAAGTGAAAAATGTTTTTTCAGCATAGTGGGTCAGTGGTTCTCAGAGTTCATGCGAGACAATCCTGTGGCTTCGTAACCTTCGCCTCTTATTGTACCTCCTATGGCACCCCCTTGTCTTCAAAATACTAAAATTATACGAAAACCCTCGATTGATAGAATTAAAAAATGTGGTGACGAGGAATTTAGAGGCAAGAAAAAAGATGATCCAGCTAGGGTTGGGTATAGAAATTATTCAGATGGTTTTTGATGAAATGACATGTTTACCCAATGAGTACTTAAGATGTGCTGTGTCCTTACTTAAAGATGAAGTGTATCACTGATGATCAACATTGACAACTGTAGTACCGAAAGGTAGGGTTAACTGAGACTTTTCAGAATTGAGTTTAGAAATAAATACGTCAATAAACAAAACTTGGATAGGAAGAAGAAAGAATTTCTTGATTTAAAGTAAGGAAATAAATCTATAGCTGAATACGAGTGAGAATTTGTACAACTTAGTAAATATGGCCGTGAAATTGTGCCGACCTAAGAAGAAATGTGTGTTCATTTTGAAGACGGGTTAAACAATGAAATTAAGATGCTAGTAGGCGCGATGAAACTACGAGAATTAATAGTCTTGTCTGGTCAAGCACAAAAGATGGAAAAAATTTATAATAGTAAGAAACATAATGGAAGAAGACTTCGAGATTGTAGTAAACAAAGTTCATTTAGACCGTTTTCAACTCCTTTATCAAAGAAATCGAGAAAATTCTTCAATCATTTCACTTCACCATCAAGGTTCTCCTGAAAAAACAAAATGAGATAGAATGATTCGAGATTTCACACATTGTCTGTAGACAGTGTCAATAGTGTTTCTAATGTTCCTAGACCTGCTTGTGAACATTGTGGAAAGTTACATACAGGTGAATGTAGAATAAAAATGAGTGTTGTTTTTAGATGTGGTTTGAGTGAGCATTTCATGAGAAAATGCCAAGAAAGATGGATGACACTGATGATTGAAGTGTGAAGCTGCTGTCCACTTCCCAGAAAGGTAAATGTCCTAGTCAGAGCAGTAATACTGGAATTAATCGTAGTGGAACTAAAGACACTATTTTCAGGTCTGAAGCTAAAGCTCTTGCTCAAGCATATGCCATCCGAGGTAGGAAGAAAGCTGCTACACCCGGCATTATTACTGGTACTTTCTATCTTTTTGATGTTATTGTGTTTGCATTGATTGACCTTGGGTCAACTGATTCATATATTTGCATTGTATTAGTAGCGTATAAGAATTTACATGTTAGAGTTACGAATCCATTAGGTCAGAGTGTGGTAGTAACCTAATATGTAGAAAGTGTCTGCTAAGAATTTCGGGGTGTGACTTTCATGCTGATCTGATATTGCTACCATTTCACGAATTTGATATTATTTTGGAAATGGATTGGTTGAATTTACATGATGCCATAGTGAACTGTAGATATTGATCTAAGATGCTAGAATTTTGAGATAATTACAGTTGAGTTTGATAGATCAAATTGTGCTACTAAAGTCATTTCAACAATCTTTGCTCAAAAATTGATCAGAAAAGGGTGTGGAGTATTTTTGGCATATATACTTAATACTCGAGAAGTGGGATCTAAGATTGATCAGGTATCGATTATTAACTAGTTTACTAATGTGTTTCTAGAAGAATTGTCGGGGCTATCTCCTAATCAGGAAGTTGAGTTTGTGATTGATTTAGTGCCAAAGACTACTCTAATACCTATTGCAACGTACCAAAGGGTACCAGTTGAATTAAAATAATTTAAAACACAGTTGCAAGAATTGTCTAACAGAGGTTTTATACAACTGAGCGTATCTCATTGGGGTGCACCATTGTTATTTGTGAAAAAGAAAGATGGGTCGATCAGACTTTGTATCAGCTATAGGCAATTGGATAAAATCAGTATTAAAAATAAATACCCTCTGCCCCATATTGACGATTTGCTCGACTAGTTAAAAGGAACTACAATATTTTCAAAAATAAACCCCAAATCTGAGACAACATAAATGGCTCGAGCTATTAAAAGATTATGTTCTGGTAATCGATTATCACAAGGGTAAAGCTAATGTTGTACCTGATGCATTAAGTCGAAAGTCTCTATTGGCATTGAGAGCGTTAAATGTTCAGTTGACCATAAATCATGACAGTTTTGTTTTGGTTGAGTTGAAAGCTAAATCATTGTTTCTTCAAAAAATTTAGGAGTTGTAAAATGACGATCCAAAATTGCTAGCTTCACTAGATCAGATCTAGAGTGATTAGTCCATTGATTTTAGTGTTGGTAATGATAATACCTTGTACTTTCGAAATCCATTATATGTATTAAATGACTTGGAACTAAAACGAGACATTTTGTCTGAAGCTCACAATAGTACATACTCTATTCATCCAAGTAGGATTAAAATGTTCTGCCACTTGAAATAGATGTATTGGTAGCCTAGAATGAAACAAGAGATTTCTGAATTTGTAGCTAAATGTTTGATATGTCAGCAAGTGAAAGTTGAACATTAAGTTCTGTCTGGGTTATTATAGCCATTTATGATTCCTGAATGAAAATGGGAGAGTGTTATGATGAATTCTTATTAGGACTACTATTATCTCCAAGAAGAAAAGACTCGATTTGGATGATTATTGACAGACTAACGAAATCAACTCATTTTATTCCGATCAGAACAAATTATTCGCTTGAAAAGCTAGCTGAGCTATATGTATCTAAGATTGTCAAATTGCACAGACTACCGTCGTCCATTATCTTTGATCGAGACCTGAGATTTACCTTCAGACTTTGGGGTAAGCTTCACGAGCTCTTGGTACTAAACTTAACTTCAGTACGACATTTCATCCGCATACAGATGGTTAGTCAGAATGGTTAATTTAAATTTTGGAAGACATGTTGCAAAGTTGTATTATCGAGTTTGAATGCAGTAGGGAAAAATATTTACCATTGACTGAGTTCACATATTATAACAATTATTAGTCTAGTATTAAAATGACATCGTTTGAAGCTTTATACAAATGAAAATGAAGAACTCCGTTATACTGTTCAGAGTTAAGCAAAAGAAAGTGGAGACAGATTTGATTTTGGAAACTAAAGATAATGTTCATATTATTCATAATTGTTTGAATGCTGCCACTAATCATCAGAAATTGTATGCAAATTTGAGAAGAAGAGATATCGAATTTCAAATTAGCGACAGAATGTTTCTAATAGTTTCTCTATGGAGAAAAGTGTTACAGTTTGGCAAAAAAGGAAAACTTAATCCGTGGTTTATCGGGCCGTATGAAATTGTCAAGAGAATTGGTCCTGTAGCTTACAAGTTGGCATTACCTCCTGAACTTGTAAAGATACATAAATTTTTTCACATTTTGATGCTAAGGTTGTATAGGTCAGATCCTTCACATGTGATTTCTTTCAGTGAGATTGAATTATAGCTTGATCTGTCGTATCTAGAGGAGCTGGTGTTGATATTAGCTTGAGAGGTAAAAAACTTCGTAACAAACGGGCATCATTAGTAAAATTTCTATAGCACCGACACGTTAATGAGGAAGCTACATGGGAAACAGAAGAATCGATGAAGTCCCAATACCTGAACCTATTCTTAGGTAAAAATTTCGAGGATGGAATTTCCTAAATGGGAGAGAGTTGTAACAAACTGTTTTCAGTGGTACTGGAAAATGGTGATTTTAGAATCCCATTTTTCGAAGGTCGAGTTAGTAAATATTAATAAAATATTATTTATTAATATTTACAAGTCATTTATAGTGTTAAAATGATTTTTGGTGCGGTAATTTTGTTGATTGGTTAGTTATTGTGGTGCAAGGACTAAATCATAAAAACTACAGCAGTTAATCGCTAATAGTTTATATGGGCTAAACGGGTCTACAACCAAAATTTAATGATTTGAATGGAAATTATGCCATAATGGATTAGAGTCGGACGATTAGTGCTTAAAGATTTGTGAATTAGATGGTAAAAGTTTAGTTAAAAATTAAATAAAGGTAAAATAAAACATAAAAACATTTGGGCATCATCTTCCTTATTGTTTTATTCATTGTTGCTTCAACCTAGAAACTTAAGGAAGCCATTTTTCTCAAGCTTTAGGTTCGACATTTGCATATGAGTATTCTCGAAGCCCGTTTTTCATATTTTTTTAGATCGTTGTAGCTTACTCTAGCTAGCCCAGGGACTATTTCGTAATACTGGCAAAGTTTTGAAAATTTATCATTAATTTTTAAATATTTTTGGATTTTAATGGTTGGGTTTGAAGGTTTATTACAAAATAGGACTATTTTGTAAAATGAATTTGGTTGGTTTTGAACTTAGGGACTAAAATGTTAATGTGTTGAAATTGACATAAAATTGCTATAAATTTAGATGCTTGAGAGATGTAAAGGGATGAGAATGAATTCAATTTTAAAGTTTGGGGCTTAATTGTGAAAAATATGCTTGTTACAGTTTTAGGGACTAAATTGAATAAAATGCAAAAATTTAGAAAAATTGTGAAAAATGATAATAGGAGGTCATATGCATTACATAAAATTTTATAAGGTGTTTAGAACTGATAATTTGAAATGAATTACCGCATAGATCAAGAAACGAATCAACTAGTAGATAACCGAGAAAAAGGAAAAATAATAGATTAGCCCCTGACAATTCTTCTATTTTTTGTTATCCTCTGGTAAGTTCATATGGTATAGTTCTATGAATTTCCAAAATATTAATGTTTGGATTGTATAATTGGAATGTTTGGATGTAAACTCAAATGTTGTAATTAATACAAAGGTGAGAAAAATGACTTAATTGAAAAGTGATATACTGTTACATATATTGAGATCAGATGAACATGAAATAGGATACAATTGGCATGCCAACAGGGTTATTTGTGCACTATACAGGTTTTATATGAGATGATGTTTGATGATATGTTTATATGTTCACTAAATGTACCAGAAACCAACATTTGTTACAGATTATTGAGTTATATTTACAATGCTTCAGACATGTTTTTGGGGTAGGATGTGTAGCCTACAAGTTTGGCACTTAGATAAATAGATCCATTTATCCTCGCCCAGAAGTTTGGCACTTCACTTCATTCAAATAGTGGGTTCTTTCCTTGAATTTGTTGTGATACAATAAGATTTTTTTATTGTAATTGTATTTAAACAAAAAAAATGGATAATAATGGAATTAATAAGATAGGAGGCGGTCCGCAAATTTTCACTTATTCTATTTCTCTGGTTTTATTTGAGAATTTCATGTCTTTTTTTTTTCCAATTTTTTCTAATTTCATGTTTTGATTGCCTAGTCCAATTCCATTTTTTGTATTCCGATTGTATCTATATATTCCATTTTTTTTGGGTTGCTAACTCAACGATAGAGTACTCGACTTTAAGTGCGACTCACATCTTTTACATATTTGTGTGAAGAAAGGGATTCGTTCAAACCATCGGTAGAGTTTGTAAGACCACGACTGATTCTGAAAGGAGTGGATGGAAAAAAGAGCATGTCGTATCAATGGAGAATTCTAATAATCCTTTTTTTTTTCCGGATCATTCCAAAAAAACTGTTTTTGAATATTTGGTGCGGAACAAAAAAATGAATTGAATTCAAAGTTGAGTTGAGTAAATAAATGGATAGAGCTCTATGGCCCCAATTATAGGGAAAAAAAGTAACGAGCTTCTGTTCTCAATTTGAATGATTACCTGATCTATTTAAAGTTAAAAATAAATTAGTGCCTAATGTGGTAAAGGTTTTTCTCATGAGTGAATTATCGATTTTTTATGAGTCCTAATTATTATTATTAGGCATTCCATTTTATGGTTTAGCAATGAATGTGTAGAAGAAGCAATATGTTAATAAAGAAAATATTTTTTTTTCCAAAATCAAAAGAGCAATTGGGTTCAAAAAAAATAAAGGATTTCTAACCGTCTTTTTCTCTTATAACTAACATAAATCAATTAGATCCATTTGTTAAAAAATAGGACAAATATGTAATTTTTTTTTTGAAAATTATCTAATACAAAATAAATTTTCGACAGGAAGTTGATCGGTTAATTTAATAAGAAATGGGGGTTAGTGCTCGATTTTGTTGGTCCCACCCAATTCAAGTGCATTCAATTGGATTGTTTCCTTATTTAATGAAGGAATTTTAAGTTCAACTAACCTATTTTCAAAATAGGAAGTGGATAAATAAAAATTTTGAGAAGTGCACTGGCGTGTTTCTAGAGGGATGTTAGCCTATGGGCTTGACATTCACTACCCAGGTGTGTTCTTGGATGGTTAAGCTCGTTGACCATTTTGACATGTTTTGGGTGGATAACTGAGTATACGTATTTGTTCCTAATAATTCATCGGGTTGAATTCTTGTTGTTAATAGATATGTTGACTACTAACCAAGTATAATGTTGTAAAGCATAAATGAATGAATTGAAATTTGTTTGTGTTTATTGATATAATGACTAGAAATGGTGTTGGATCAACTTGCATAGTATGGAAGGTTATATAACTTGATTGTGATGAACTCACCTATTGATATGAATTGTGGTAACATGGTAAAATGTTTAGTTAAATGTTTTGTTATGTAAACGTGGAAATTGATGTATGTTATAATGTTTCAACCTTATGAACTTACTAACCTTAATTGAAGGTTACTCTGTTTTGTTTCCCATTTCCTTGTAGTTATCATTTGTGGAACTCGACGATTGAATTAACTTGAAGATCACACTATCCAACCACCGTTTAGTAGACCTTGAAAACATTTTATTTCGTTTATGTGGCATGTAGTAGGAGTTCAATTGTTTATAATTATTTTGTAATAATAGAGTGTTTCGTGTTTATACATGATATGTGGGCGTGTTGGCAAGTTAATGTGTTTGATAATGACATGAATTAGTAGCCTTGAATGTGATTATTATATTTGATATGTGATGGAATCATATAGGTAATTAGTAAGCTAGATTGTGTTTCACATGTAAATGATTGAAAATGTGTGATTTTGTTGGTGGCTATGGTATAACATTTTGATGATTTGTTTGGCCATTATAAGTATATTTGTAACACCCTTAACCTGTATCCGTCTTCGGAATAGGGTTACAGAGTATTACCATACAAACAAAATATTTAAGCATTCATTTCATACATCATTGCAAACATAATCCAATTACATTCAATCACATACATAATGTCCCTTAATCGAGCCCTCGAGGCCCTAGAAATACTTCAGAAAACAATAAAAAAATTCATGAAAAAAGTTAGAAAATTTGGTCTGCAAGGGTCACAAGCCCGTGTCTCAGGCCGTGTAACAATCGAAATAAGGACACACGACCGCATCCCAACTGGTGTCCTCACCCGTGTAAGTCTCTAATTTGGGTCATATGGCCAAGCAACATGCTCGTGTGCCAGGCTGTGTAACAATTTGACTTGTATGCTTTAAAACTTATAAGCGACACACAGCCGTGTCGCCTGGCCATGTGTCACACATGGTTGAGTCACAAACCTGTGTGGACATGAATTTGCCTAAAAACAAGCCATTTCAATCACCAATTCAAGCAATCATCTAAAGGCCTTTATAAAACCTATTCAAAGCATCAAAATATGACCAAATCCAACATGAAATGACCGATTCAAAAGTTCAAAACCATTCAACCAATATGCCATACAAGGCATCTCAAATACAAACATACAAACCTACCTAAACATGTATACATTACCACATTTAAAACATGCACATCTAGTTCAATATCATCTTAAAACATACCATAATTATGAGCATAAGCAATTCAACATAAACATACCATTTTAATGCCCTAAAAACAACCAACCAATGTGTCCTTCATAGACACCGCATTATGTCCAAAAATCAATAAATAAAACATGACCACATTGATCCATTCCTTGCATGTCAACTTAATTCAATCATAAACCAAAAAGATGCCAATTTACAAGCTTGATAAAATACCTAATAACTTAGTTTTGTATATTGTCATATTGTACCAAAACAAGCTATATAGCCACATATACATGCCACTACCCTAAAAGACACAAGGACTACTGACATCGATGGATAGGGTGAGTTGAAAGTTTGATCTGTCCAAATGTCAACAATAACGATCTACAAAACAATCCACAAGAACGAATAAGTTTATAAAACTTAGTAAAGACATAGTATATCATTTAATCTAACAGCAATTTAATACAACTCATATATTTCTCAATTCAAAGTTATCAGAGTGTAAACAGGGGCACATATGTGTAATTTAGAGGTACCGAAGTCCCAACAAGGGCACGTATGTGAAATTTAGGGGTACCGAAGTACAAACAGGGGCACGTATGTGCAATTCATAAAATAATTAACTATAAAAATTTAATTACATAGCTATAATGTGAAAATACAAGTAGAAATTCAATTACATATTGAAATACTATGAACTTACTTTGATGACTAGAGCGTAGAAATATGATCGAGCTAATCTGTGATTTCCGCCTTTTCTCGATTTAGATTCGGTTGAGATTTATCTTGATCTAAATAAATAAATATATTCAAGTAAGTGTTTCAATCAATCTCAAACATTAAATTCAATCCATAATTCACATTTATGCATATTTACCCTTTGGCCCTAAAAATTTTAACTTTTTACAATTTAGTCCTTAAGCTCATAAATTGAAATTTAAGCATTTTAATTGTCATCTATATCAATTCATACAAACCATCACTTCACAATTTCACCATGAAATTTTATCATTTTTACAAATAAGTCCTTAAATGTTATTTTTATCAAAAGTCACTTTACAAAACTTGTTTATTTATTAACAAGGACTCATAATCTACCTTCAAACATCAATAATCATGCAAGTAAGCTCATGAAAAAACCATAAACCTTTAACAATTTTACAAATTGATCCCCGTGCTAGCTAGATAAAGCTACAACGATCTTGAAAACATAAAAATCATTAGAAACGAGACAAAATTACACTTACATGCTGAGGAAGAACTTAGCCAAATGAAAAAACCCTAATTATGACTATTTTCACTTTAATATTTCGGTGGAGAAGATGAATTAAAAGATGATACCTATGTTTTCTTTATTTTTTTATGTTACTTTTTCTAATTACAAAATTAACCTTGGCTTTTAACATTAAAATTACTTAATCTTATTTCTATCTTTGTATTTCTATCTTTGTCCACTTACACTATAAATAGTCTAATTACCATCAAGGTCCACTCACATTTAAATTTCATAGCAATTAAACTCCTTTTATTAATAGAATCTACTTTTACACCTTTTACGAATTAGTCCTTTTATATAATTAAACATGAAAACGTCGAAATTTCTTAACGATTTTCTAAAATAATAATAAAATAATAAAATAATAAATAAAAATAATTTAATTTTCATATTTGTGGTCCCAAAACCACTGTTTTGATTTCACTAAAAACGGGCTATTACAATAATTTGTAAGTTTATGTTGTTGTCAAATGATATGTTAATAGGTTGGCATTATAGCCAAATTTAAGGTGATAAAAATTTGTACTTGGATTGGTTATTAGGCACATGCATGACTAAGTTCTAGTTTGGTAGGAATTGGGGTTGAATTTTGGTAATGACTTATGTTTGTGATGGTGTCTTATGGCATATTTATTAGGACTAGAAAAAATAACATCTTTTGGCATGTTTTGGTGCATTTTGAACAGGTTTAAGGATTGGCTATGTGCATACTTATGGTGTATATGAGAATTTCGTTTCGAAACTTGCATTATATTGTACCTTTTTGGCTTGCACGGGCTAATACACGGTTATGTTTCATAAATGGGCGTGTGACACGGCCGTGTGCTTTGTTTTGATTGGGAAGCTTTAGGTAAACACGCCCGTGTGGTACTATTAATTTGGTTTTTAAATTTTAGCACATATCTTAGTTTGTTACACAATTTAGGAACATGGTCGTGTGACTTTAAATTGAAATTTGAATCTAGGTTCACACGGTATTAGTTTGTTACACGACCTGGCGACACTGCCGTGTGACCTCAGCTTTACATGGCTTCATTTTGTTACACGGTTTGGGAACATGATCGTGTGGCTCAGGCACACACAGTCACAGTCTGTCACATGGTTTTGATACATGGTTGTGTGACCCTTATGTTTTTTTATTTTTCCCACTTTTTGCTAAGTTTTCAATTAGGACCCTATTTGATTTTGGTTAGTTTGAAAGCTTTATTTAAGCTCTAAATTGTATGAAAATCATGTTTTTTTTTGAATTTTTGAGATATAATGAATGATTTATTGAATCTTTGAATTAAATTCACATGTTTCTATTCTATTTATTACTGTAGCATTTCATAATCTAATTCTGGCAACGCTGACGGGTGAGGGCTGTTATAGGAGTACGTATTCTCAATATGGTAGTGACATGGAGATTTTGGGAGTTAAAAAGGAAAGGGTAAAAACAAGGTTAACCTTCGGCCTTTTAGGTTTTCGAGTATTGAGGATTCTTTTTGGTGTACAATTGGTGCTAACGAGCTTCACGAATTGCTATTGTGCTAATGAGCTTCACTAGTTTCAAGTTTGAGGTTAACATTCCAAACTACGAGAATGAGTTAAGCACCGTGATAGAGCCAGAGCATGGCGGGGGAAGACCAGACTTTTATTTTCCCTTTTATGCTTTGGAGGTGGGATTCTATTTGTCGACGAATGACTTTATCTACGAGGTTCTGTGGTATTATGGGGTTGTCCCTAGGTAACTCTTCGGTGAGTCGTGGTGGATCTTTGTGGGGTTTTAAATTTTATGTCGTGACAGGGATATGGTGTCATTCCTCAAGGTGTTCTAGAATTGTCTTTACGTGTCACCCTCATATCAGGAGTGACTACTTGCGATGGTCAACTTTTTAAGGTTCAAGGGTCAAAGATTGACCACCTACTGTATGGGAAGGGCAACAATCTTGGGTTGGATAGAGGGAAATATGTGATAGTGTCACAGGGTTAGAACTTTCATCTTGCAATCTATGTGGCCTTATGAAATTTCTTGGTTTTAAATCTGCCTAAGTCAACCTAACTCTCGTAAAAAGTGAGAATTCTCGCAGAAATTCTCTAAGGCACCAAAAATTAAGCAAAAATAATTCAAATACAAAAGAGCTTGAAAGAATAGAAAATGCCACAAAAAAGGAAAAAACTTTCTAAGTGTTTGAGTAAATGCTCTTAATTAGTATTCACTTAATAAGAAATGAAATACCATGGATTATTACAAATGAGAGGGAAGACCTCCATTTATAGTTGAGCTCTCCCAAAACCAATGGTACAAATTAAGTTACATTGACAGTCAAGATTAAACCCTATGTACAATTGAGATTCTTAAGAGATTGACTCAATACTTTAAGATTACAAAAAAAGATCTTGTTAGATTACAAGTCTTCTAATATTACTTTTCATATTTACCAAGGTAGCCCTAATTTTCCATAAGTGCTTCACTGGGCCACCAAGGTTTTAGATAGATGGACATCGCCACATGTTTCAGAAATCGGGCTACTTTAAATGGGTCAAATGAGCCCCATTTAATCAATTGACCTTTATGGGGTGTTCTTTGCACTTTCTTCATGGACTTTGATCTATGGACTTCATGGCCTCCATGGCCTATGAGATTCTCCCCCAACCATTTTCACAATGGCATTAGTTTGATTCGCCTTAGAATTTTTTGACGTATTGGTCGTTTCCCTACTAGTCTCTCTATCGGGTAGTCCTACCCCTCAGAACTTTTTCTTGGCTTCTGTCTTCACCTAAGTCGAACCATTTCACTCATTAGTATATCTCCTTCGCAAGAGCCCGCTACTCTTACTTGCCCCTATTTTTACTTGCCTTGATCAGGATTCACTTGATCCACACAACTAGGCTTCGAAGTGTCTATATTAAACACTAGGTTAATCTTGAGTATTTCCACTAAGTTCAGTTTGTAAGTCTTTCGGCTTACCCATTTTAGAATTCTAAAAGGGCCCTTGTGTCTTTGCCAAGTCAATGGCAAGTCCAAATGGAAAACACTAGACAAGTGTTTGAGATGTACCTCACTCGTTGCATTTACTCATCTCAACTGACTAGTTTGCATAATCATTTTACCCTCAAAGTTTGATGCACAACTCATCTATCTCATAAGTGGTAGCTCTACTGATGACTTAACATGATTCATATTTGTTTGTCGTGCCTCTAGCATTTCCAAGGAGATTTTTGTAGCGCTTCACTCTACCAAGTAAATGTTCCCTCCATACAAAACATCCTTTACTGGTTGGATTTTTGACAATAACTTGGTCCAAATATTTATGTCTTGATTTACCGACACAACACATCGTGGTTACGGATCATTAAAGATATGAATGCAATTGGAAAAAGGAAAAAGATACATCTTAATTCGATCAAGAAAGTTCAAGCCTAGAACAAAGTCGTAATCATCTAAAGTGGATTTCCTCGAAATCTTCATAGCCCTTCCACTCATCAATTTTTATCTTTACTCCTCGTGTTCCTTCTACAGTTAGGCCTCTTCAAAATTTACTGTCTTGATATTCTTAGTCGATTTTCTAATTGAGAGACCAAGTTTGCCCAGAGCTTTCTCCGATATGAACAAGTCTGATGCTTTCATATCAATAAGAGAATTTCTTCTTCAGTCTGTGATGTTAGTTTCCACAAACATCAACCCTATCGGCTTATTATTCCTCTTTCTAGGAGTGAGTATCATTGATCAAAGCTTTGATAGCCTTACCTTCTTAGGCTTCGTTTCCTCTTTACTAATTGTGGGCAGCTTAGATCACTTTGGACAACCACCGCATCCTATGTGGACCACTGCATAAGAAGCACTCCACTAACTTTTTATCACTTTCTTTGCCTCTCTTGCCTTCAACACCACACACAATCGAACCCAGCCTCATTGGCATTTTTTGATCTGCCGTAATTTGACGTGTCAACTTAGGCTTCCTATTACACTTTACGAGCTTATTTTTGAGTAATTTATATGTTTTTGGCTTTAATAAATGAAATGTTTTATTTTTACTACTTTTAGGACCTAAAATGGCCAAACGTGCCATCAAGGACTTAATGGTTTATTGAGTGTTGTAGGGATTCATTAGAGGTTTGAATGTGAGTGAAAACATCGCCTAAAAGAAGGGTATAGTGATACCCTAAAAGATGTTAAATTGGAGAGGATCAAGGCCCTTCACAGTGACATCGCGATATCCAAGCATGTGTATCGCGATATCCAACTCCCAATGAATCCCCCAAGTCAAGACTGATAAGGATATTGTGCTACCAGACCATGGGTATCGCGATATCCTTGATGAGGTAGAAAAAAAATGACTACAAGGGCAGTCCATGTCCAACATGTCCGCCAACCAAAATTAGATGTCTAGGGGCAATTTGATCCAAAATTTTGGGTTGTAATTAGATATTAAAAGCCAATTTTGGCTAAGAAAAAGTGTGTAGTGTAGAGAGAGCTTTTTACTTTAGAGTTTATTCCATCTTCTAGTTTAGGTTTAGGGTAGTTTTCTTCCCCATCGCTGTAGGTTTTTTTTTTAACTTTTTTTTATTTTTTTTGCATTTGTTTAGTTAGTTAAAACGGTTTTTACTGTAGCTTAGGTTCATTTATTTGTTTAGCACCTTAAACTCTTTTGTAATCACATTTTAGTCCTCGTTTAATATCAATCAATTTTCCTTTCTCTCACTTGTTAAAAAATCATAGCTTTAATATTTTTATTCATCTATCTTACTTTCATTGTTGTACTATCCAAGCTTTTGCAAGAAAGCTTGAGTTTTTAGTCACTTCTCTTTAAGTTTAAGTTAATTCTTTTATTGCTTGAATTTTTTGCTTGTTGTTGGCTTAAAAATGAGTAGGAGTAGCTAAATCTTAAGTGATTTGTAACCTTCCCAACCTGGACCAGAAGTTATGACTAGATTTTGAAGTTCACATCAACCACCGAAATGACCAAGAAGAATCAAACGCACTCTTAGAAACTTAGTTTAAAAACATTCACTTATTTTCGAAAAACCGTAGTGAGCATCTCTTTCTGCCAAGTTTGTTTAAAATTTCAATTAAAGAGATTCTCATTAAATTCAAAAATATGTTACATATTTGACCATTAGTTGCTATTCAGAGTTTCCAAAAAAACTAGTTTTGCAGTGGAGAAATCAATGTTCACAATTTGTTACTAAAACCATAATTACTAACTTTAATGACCAATTACTAATTCAACCAGTTATTTAACCTATCCAATTCTTAACATTCATTCATGTAATAACTAGATATATCTTAAAATCCAATCCCATGCCACAGTTCGTAAAATTAATTATTACAAACCAAACAAATAAAAACATAAAGTTAAATACTTTATTTAATAAAATTGAGACGAGACCTCCAACTTGCCGAATCCAAGCGCTAACCTTGCGGATTACCAGAAAAATGTTAAACTAACGGGATGAGTTTTAAAAAGTGTAGTGCAAGTCTTAATAAAAGGAAATCAGAGTATGCATAACTTTTCAATCATACAAGAAACCAGTTTAACGATTGAACACAAAAGCTTAACAGATTATCGATAATTACAATAGTACACAGAATTCATAGAATCATGGTGCTTCCAACAGTTATACAAATGCATGCTCGAGAATGAAATTGCAATAAGGTCCTACCCATCCATTCGCTACACACCACGAGTTCCCAAACCCCTTCTATGGAATCACCCAAAACAATTAGGAGTCATAGCTTAGGGTGAATAAACCACCAATATGAATTTGCAAATAAGGTACCAGAAATGTAGACGAGCCACCAAAAATGCAGATAAATTGCCAATAAATTGTGGTAAACTGCCAGTAATGTAGGAAAGCTGCCAATGATGTGGTCAAGCCACCAATATCCAATACCTCCTACAATACTCTGATATAGTGCACTGAAAACAATATTGCGGACTTTAAATGCCACAAAAAATCCATGGAACTCCTGTGTCACCTATCCATCCCAATTCCCATGCAATACAATATGATATGCCATGAGTGAAACACAATCATGCATGACAGAAACAGTTATAGTGCAGAACAATGTCATGTTTAACACGCTTTAGGTAACAGTTTCATTGTATGACTTGCACACTTTCAATCAATCAATCAATGCCATCAATGGTATGTAACAAACAAACAACGTACAATACAGTTAGGACATACTTAATATGCGATTCGAGCAGTGTCACAAAGAGTCGCATGTAATACTTGCATCCAATGAACAATAATAAATTTAATAATGTACAATACAATGCATGTCACAGTAATGTATACAATCAACCTGAATAAAGGCAACCCATCCAACAATCACATATGATGATTTCGCATTCAGGCAATCCCAAAAAGGCCTTTGATATTCGGGCAAATTACTTGCTACGTACCTTGCTTGACATTTCTCTAATTTGATTTTAGGCCATTCGACCATGCACAAACCAACAAGCTTAATTTATTAATTATTAACACATAATATCAGTTACAAATAGTGCACAAAAAGGTAAGATCCGCACTTCACATTCGACATGCATCAAAAAGAAATATACGTGTATTCGGTTTCCTCCTTGAAGGGTACACACAAAATTTGGCCCAACACCACACAAAAGCATCAATCGGATAACTTTCAAAGACATATCATCATTCGACCAAATAAAACAAGAAGTACTCACATACACAACTCACCTTTAATTAAGTCCCACACCTAAATTACGCAAGTCCATAATGCCAATTATAAATCTATAATTTCCCACGACTCAAAATCAAACGATTATTATTTCTCTACTAAATGAAAATGCAAATTAGGTTTGTTGTCACTATTGATTCGAGGAGTTTAGAATCAATCCTTCAACATAAGAATCTTCAAAAATCAGTAAGGTAACACGACTATGGAATTAATGAAAATCAGTAAAAACAAAACATAATAGAGGAGAAAAAGGACACAAAATTTAACTAAAAAATAGTACTTACACTTCCTGAATACTAGATTTGTGATGACGATTTAAATGAAATCGAATGCACACTAAAATCAAAAGGTGAGGGCTGTTTAGAAAGGAAAAAGTGAAGAAAATGGCATCAAGGATGTGCAGCTAATGGAAAGAAAAAAATAGCCAAAATAATGGTGCTCTAAGGGTAGCAACACCTCTAAAGGCGGTAATAGAGGGATCGGTTTAGGATCAGCACAAGGAAGGATTTTTTTGAAAAAGGGGATGACTTTTAGAGGCTGGAAATAATAAAATGGTTGTAAAAATAGAAACAAAATCAACAAGCAAAGAGAAACAAAATTGATGGAAAAAAGAAAAAACATGTACCACAACAAGTGGAGAAGAGGGGGCGACAATAGAGGTTTAATGGCAACAAGGAGAGACTGATTTTGGGCAGAAAAAAGGAGGGTTTTAAGGAAGCAAAGGAATGATTTAATAATTAAAAAATCAGTAATATGACTAGGAAAATGGCAACAAAAATAATAGGCAAAGTGACGACACAACAGTGGTGAGAGACTCAATATTTGGGGCAACACAAGGAAGAAGAAATGAGAAAAATTGAGAAAGAATAAGAGATGGAGAGGAGAGGGACGAAAAAGAGAGGGAAAAGAGTGAAAAATAAAATAAAACAAACTAAGAAGAAAACCTCAACAAAAAATTAATTTTAATGTTTTTTTTAACATACTGAAAGCCTTTTTGATAAATCAGATAAAATATTTTTGTTAATCTCTTTTCATGTTCGCGATGTGAAGACAATTGTGATGAATATTATAATAGATTGTTGTGTTTATTTCATATCTCGCATGATTCGATTATGAAGCTAATTTATTTGTTATGTAATTATTCATCTAAAATTGGTTGTTTATTCATGGGTACTTAGTATATTAGGGAGTGACGCCTCTAATAGAATATCGAGACAGGTGAGACCGGAAGAGTATCCTTTCGTGTATAACTTCTATCGAGCGGAGAGCTTGGGGAGATATTTGTATGCCTAGAAAGAGATGGAAAGGTGACTTAAGTGATAATCCTTAGTGAGGATGAGCTGGAAGGGTAGTTGTAGCTAAAGGTGATGAATAACTCAATCTAGGATAATTAATTATTTAATTAGATAATTAGGGATTTAATCGATCATAGGCTAGAGGTTCGCATTGTCGACACTAGGAATAGGAAAGTCCATTAGGTTAATTTAGGTTAGCTAATTTAATTAGTTTAATTAAGATATTAATTTGGATTCGCACTACTAATTTGTGACTCGATTAGATTAGTAAGTATTTTCTGTGATTGATTCAATAGTAATTTCTCCAATCTGCAATCCCTTGGGTACGATCCTCAGAATACTTACCAGTGTTCCATTGCAACATATACTATATTTCAATTTGACCCGTACGCTTGCGGACACTATCAATTTAATTTAATATATTTTTTGGTGTGATATTTAACTATAAATAATAACACATTTATAGGCGGTCAACGATATCTTAAATTCACTTAAAGAAATTGATCTTCCACAATGTGAATCTTGCTTGGAAGGTAAGATGACC
Organism: Gossypium raimondii; assembly: GCF_025698545.1. NCBI lineage: Eukaryota > Viridiplantae > Streptophyta > Magnoliopsida > Malvales > Malvaceae > Gossypium > Gossypium raimondii. Next base: position 38,011,292 of record NC_068565.1, read on the forward strand.
AAGTGATCTTTTAATGTAAAAGGAACGAGGGTCGTCAACCCCTAGAACTTGTGCGTACTGATGTATGTGACCCCATTAGCGTCAGTGCAAAAGGTGGTTACAAGTATTATGTAACCTTCATTGATGATTATTCCAGATATGGGTATGTATACCTTATGCATCGCAAGAGTGAAACCTTTGATAAATTCAAGGAGTTTCGTGTAGAAGTGGAGAAACAACTAGGTTTACTCATAAATACACTTTGGTTTGATCAAGGTGAGGAATATTTATCTGATGAGTTCTTAAGGTACCTCATAAAGAATGAGATTCTATCCTATTTGACCACATCGAACACTCCACAACAAAAAGAAAAATGAATTGAACATTGTTAGACATGGTACGCTTGATGTTAAGTTATTCGAAGATGTCAATCTCTTTTTGGGGATATGTGATACAAATAAATTGCTATATTCTGAATAATGTGATCGATTAATAAAAAATTCATTAATTATATAAAATAATCTGTATGATTGTCCTTACATGGTTTTTGCACACAAGGCAAAATGGAAGAAAATGTTGCTCATTCGTTGTCCAATATTTAAACTACTACTAAGTGGTATTACGTCGTCGGATTGTGATATAGAAAGACAACTTATATTAATATATGGACCTAAACATATCCTTAGTCTAATTGGAAATGAGCAAACCAATTGAAAGACTAATATGTCATTTATCAAGTCCAATTTGGGAGATGTTTTGTCTTGGGCGCTAGAGCGGATGACTCCCAGAAGATAGAGACATAAATGTAACTGATTGCATTGACAGTACATCGAACTGGACTCAAGAAAAATAGATCTTGAATCCGTTTATGGATTTATTCACTTTTGACATTTGTAGTGTGACATACTCAAATCCTGAGTGGATGACGAACTATGTATGCGTGACTCGTACACTTTGATGTAAGTAAAAACTTGAGTTTGAATAGATAAGGAACCGAAAGCTGGTGCGTTAGGCGTACGACTTCTACAGTATGTAGCGTCATTCACAACAGTGAAATTCATAGCTCGAGACATGGGTAAATGATATCCTTTCATTGGTATTACATGGTTGATGAAAAGTAAACGTGGTTACGGGTCATTCGTCTTTGTGATGTAATGGTTACTTTTTGATAGTAATTGACTTTTCATGAAGGAAGATGGAATGGTTACCATGAGATAAAATAGGATCATATTGGGAGAAAATATATTATCCCAAGGAGATTAAGGATATCTTATGAGGGTAACACACTTATGACAAGGTAATTGGATGAGCAGTGATCGAGTTGCTTTCGTAATGATATCCCATTGGGGAGAGCTTAGTCATGATACTATAGTGGAATGACTTTGTGACTAAATAAGTTTATAATTAATAGGCGAAAAATCTGGAACTTAACTAGAAATAATTTGAGCCTCAATTGCATATGTCCAAACAATCCCTTCGGTAGCTCGTTGAAACCATAAATGAATTGCTTATTGAATGAAGTGAACAAAAACAAATAGAAATGGTGAAATAGAGAAATAGGAAATATCTGGAAATGATTATGGTTTTCTTCAGAATGAAAATGAAAATGAAAAATTTGGAAATGAATGTGGTTTTCTCAAAAAATGAAAATGAAAATGACCGAAAAATTGAATTTATGTTTTTGAATTAAATGAAGTTTGAAAATGAAAATAAATCATTTGGTCATAGTGAACCATTGGATGCAAAAAATAGTAAATATATTTTCTCATAGATTCTTTTACGGTAAAGTCATCATGATTTTAAGAAAATTAGAGTTGGGTTGAGAAAATTATTCAATTGGAAATATATTGAAGTTTATTTTTGAGAAATAAAAAAACAAATATTGGGTTGGATCAAATTATAACGTATTGGGTTAAAAGCCTGGGAAGTACTTGTAATTGGACCAGATATGAAAGAGGTCTAATAGCCCCTTATTTAATAAGGGGGACGACAAACCCTAGTAAAATTAACTAGGGTTGTCACCCCTTACAACCTAGTTGAACTAGGATTCCGTTTTTCTAGTTGAAATATGGAAGAAGTCCAATAGCCCCTTATTTAATAAGGGGGATGACAAACCCTAGTATAATTAACTAGGGTTGTCACCTTCTACAACCTAGTTGAACTAGGATTCCGTTTTTCTAGTTGAAATAAACTTCTATAATTCAACAATGATTCTACCTTCTCTCCCTATAAATAGATGTCACCAGTAGGTCTATTTACACAACTTTCAGATATCGTTATTCTACCGAAAAATAGAAAAAAATTAATTCTCTAAGAATTAAATATATTTTCCAAAATAATGATTTTACCGATTTCTGTTTAAGAAGAGAATTTTTGTTTTCACCCCAAACAAAAGAAAATTATTTATAAGTTTGTGTTTGATTCAAATCATTTGATCCAAAACTCAAAGTAATTTGTTGTACAATAATAGCGAAAAAGATCAATTGGTTGAATGTCAGGAACGACAAGAATCTGTCTTTTTTAATACATAGGTACGATTTCAGTCTAGGATTTATTGCTATAAATATCACAAATCAGGTCGGTTTTTAAAATTTTTATTTTTAGTTGTGCAAGAAAACTATTTTCGAATCAAATTTTTTTCCAACACTTTAAACACGAGGATCGAGAAGCTCAAGCGAGAGCTTGTTGTGTTTTGAGTTGTCGTGGGTAGAAGAGTGTTGTGTACAACACTCAATCGCAAGATAGATTTCCCAAAGTCGAAAGAGTTTATGAGGACAATGTAAGCAAGCGATGTGGAAAACTTATGCGAAGAGTATCAAAGTTTGGGTCAATGATACTAACTTATGCGAAGAGGAATAGCAAGCAAGTAAGATTGATGTTTTGTGGACATCAACATCGCAGCCCAGAGAATGAGTGATCTTGTTGATATGGGAGCATCAACAGCGTAGGCCAGAGAATGAGTGATCTTGTTGATATGGGAGCATCAGACTTGTTCATATCGGAGAAAGTTGTGGGCAACTTGGTTTCCCAGTTAGAAAATCGAATAAGAAGATCAATATGGTAAATTTTGAAGAGGTCCCAACTATAAGAGTATCATGAGGACTAGAGCTACAAATTGGCGAGTGGAAGGGTAATGAAGATTTTGAGGTAATCCACTTAGATGATTACAATTCTGTTCTTGGCTTGAACTTCCTTGACGAAATTAAGGTGTGTCCTTTGAGCTCTAATTCATGCAGTTTCGTAGTATTTGTTGCCAAAATTTAGATTTTAATTATAAAATAATTAAATTACACTCAAATTATGAAATTTTGAATTTCAATTACTTTTATAATAAATTTACACAAATTTGGTTTATTTTCGGCAGTTTTGCACAAAGGATGAAAATCGACTCGGCAATCACCTTAAGAAGCTTGAACTGTTGAGGCAACTTTTGTATCAAGTGACCCAAGAGTATGACCGATCATTTTTTCTAGCCATGGATGGTCCAATAATAATTATTGGAAACATTTTATAATTAATTTTTATCCAACACAAATTGGGTTAAAATTAATTACAAGCCTATTGAAGAGAAATGAGTCCAATTGTGCTAAATGAAGAGGACTTTGCAATTGTACCCCATAATTTCAAATTTAGCTCTAATCCAAAATTAGCTCCCTATTTCTCAATTCTACCCCATAATTTCAAATTTTAAAAATTTGGTTCCTATTGTACAAAATCATTAATTGACTTTGGAATAAAGTAATTTATCAATTTCTACTTTATAATCTATCAAAGTAACACCTTAAACATCAAAAGTCCAACAATGGTAACATCCTAAATCTTTGATAGCATTTAAAATTACATTGATCGGGTAGTTCTAGATACTGGGATTCTAAAAACATAAAAGTTACAAGAAATAGAATAAATTGACTAACCAATTTAAGCTTAAAACCTTAAAGCTCCTATGGCCGTTCATGAGTTCTTCTCCCCATTTAGCTTTCGAAAGTTTGCATGAAAAAAGGATGAAAGTTTCTCTTTCATTCCACTCCCATCATCTTTTCTTTCATTTTTTATTATTTTAATAAAATTTTATTATAACACATAATAATGTTAATATAATATATAACTTATATAATATATATATGATGATCGTCCACTACAATTTTAAAGTAAAGATATATTTGCCTTTCAAATCCCTTTTCTATATTTTAGCTTATAATTTAATAATAATCACATTTTTAACACTTAATCAATTTAGACCCTATACCTAATTAAAAGCTAATTCAAGAAAATTTCTAATCAAAATTCAATTCACTTCTAAGATAACTCTGTATATATTTAATAAAAATATTTACAATTCTGATTTATAAAAACGGGGTTCTAAAACTACATTTTCCAACACCACTGATTTTTGGGTCTTTACATGCCTGAATTTCCAGATTTTATATTCAAACCATGGACTCCAATGTTGAAGAACGAATGAGGGGATTCAAGAAAAAAAAAAGGGGTTAGATTCTGAAGGGTTTACACATAAATAAAAAAAGGGGGATTTTGTCTTTACTTTATTTATTTTTCTTAGGATATTTTAAGTTTTTAGTTCTTAGCTTTCTTTTAGGATATTTTTCTTTTGCGCATAATAAAATAAGAGGTTGAATTCATAAATAAAATTGAACAATTTGAAAATAAGGAGTGTGGCAATAGATATGTACATGTATAGGATTGGATATAGGAAGATCAATTGGTATTTAAGTAGTCAAATTGAATTCACCTCCTCCTTTTGGGATCCTATCTGGTTTTCAGTATCTATTCACTTCTATATTTTAGCTCACTCTATTGTTTCTAACAATGAGGACATTGTTCACCTTAAGTAGGGGGACCAAAAATTTGAATTATTTCTTTCACGAATTGTTTCTTCTTATTGAAATATGATTAAGTGATATTTTGATAAAAAAATTTAATTTTTTTGTTGATTATGCTAAACTTTAGGATAAATAAAGCATTATTATCTCAATAATTATTATGTTAGCTGAATTATGACATAATTGGTAGTCTTAATAAAGTATGTAAATACACCATGAAATTTTAACTCCTTAGAAAAGCTATGCATGCATGAATGTTTAAGTCTCTAGATTTGACTTAGTAACTTCTTGAGGCGAAATCATAGGAGGCATGAAATTTTAAAAATGATTTAGGCAGACTTTGTTTGGACCATTTGAGCCTTTCAAGCCAACATTAATGAATATTTACCCTATGAAAGCCTAACTTTGAGACTATATGGTCTGATTTTCTTTGAACCTTACAATGATAAGCCATCTTTTCTCACATACTTATCTTTAAATTGTCCCAAACACTAGACTCAGTCTATCCAGAATATTCTTCAAAAATAAGTTTGGGGGAGTTGAGAAGAAGTATCAAATGCTCAAAAAAATGTGTATTACATATAGTAATATGCCCTCATGTTAAAGAGAGAGAGAGAGAAGAAGAAGAATAGAGCATATGTACTTAAGTTTGAAAAGAGTTGGGAATTTGGAGGTAATTATTCTGAAGGTCGGGTGCAAGCTGAGTCTAGGCTTTTAGATTAAAATTATCTATCTTTTACCTACCTCTAGACAAGCCATGTTACAACCTATTTTAAAGACCTATTGATTCATATTTCTATGTCGACTACATTAGTGGAGAGGAATTTCTAAGTTCAACATATGAAGGCATAAATAAAATTAGGGACTGCAACTTAGTCTTAGATGAGGAAATAAAAGTTAATTGATGCGAATTTAGCATATAATTATTAGGAAAGCATTTAGGTTATATTTTTGCTATCTTACTAGAGTTGAGAATAATTAGAACAATGTGTATACTTAAGCTGCATAATCTCAAAATTTTTGTTCTTGGGCATAATTACACTAAACTCATAATTGTGGGGAGAAATTATTTTTAAAGAAAATTTTCAAGGGTGATTTCATGAAACTTCTTGTGAAATTTGCACATTGCTTGGGACGCGCAATGAATTAATTTTGGGGGTGTGGGAACACAAAAATATATAGACTTTTTCAACACCTTTTGAGCTCTAATTCATGCAATTTCGTAGTAATTTTTGTTAAAATTTATATTTTAATTATAAAATAATTAAATTACACTCAAATTATGAACATACTGAATTTTAATTATTTTTTAATGAATTTAAAAAATTTTGATTTATTCTCGACATTTTTACACAAAGGATGAAAATTGGCTTGGCAGTCACCTTTAGAAACTTGAACCGTTGAGAAAATTTGTGTATCAAGTAACCCAAGAGTATGGCCGATCATTATTTTCAGCCATGGAGGGTCCAATATTAATTAATGAAAACATTTTATAATTAATTTTGATCCAACACAATTTGGGTCCAATTGTGCTAAGTGAAGAGGATTGATCCACCAAGAAATTTGGCATCCCAAACCGTCCCATATAGCTGAACCAATCAACTTATTTTATCTGATTTTTATAATTGCAAATCAGCCCCTGGTCTTGTCTTTAATTTCGTTCAAACCCCTTCCCTTTTCAAGCTTGTTATTTTTAGCCACAAGCTAAAAATAACAAATTCAAGTCAAACCATCCCTCCTACCATGCATGGTCGGCCAAGGGAAGGGAGATTGACTACTATTTTTGGCTATTTTAGCAACCATCTTCAACTATAAAAATCCCCCTTCACTCCTTCATTTTTCATCCCTCACTTCACACATCTCTCACACACACATTTTCTCTCATTTTCCCTTTGTGTTGCCTTTCACTTCCTTTCTTCCCTTCTCGATTTCCCCTCTTGAAAAAGAGCTTGATGCCTCTTGGAGTAGCAGAAATTAAGGGTTTGTAAAGGCCTTGGATCAGCAGAACGAGTAGAGAAGAGAGGAGCGCACTAGTCTGGCTTTGGAAGACCATCAAGATTTGTTTTTCTAGTTCCCTTCTCTTAATCTTGTTTTTAGTCTTGTTTTTATCATGAACATGAATATTTGCTTTGTTGTTCTTCAATTAATTAAAATGACTTAAATTTCTTCCGTTTTAGATAAATTGCAGTCCATCTACTTAGATTATTAAAAATGTGTTTGTATTGTTATTAGGTATCAATAAATTGTTTTATTAAATAAAACGATGCTCATGTTATGCTTGCATTTTAATTGTTAACTTATACAAATTTAGCATATAATTATTAGGAAAGCATTTAGGTTATATTTTTCTTTGTCATACTAGAGTTGAGAATAATTAGAATAATGTGTATACTTAAGCTGTGTAATCTCAAAATTTTTGTTTTTTGGTATAATTACACTAAACTCATAATTGTAGGGAGAAATTATTTTTAAAGAAAATTTTCAAGGGTGATTTCAAGAAACTTCTTTTGAAATTTACACGTTTCCCGGGACTCGCAATGAATTAATTTTGGGGGTGTGGGAACACAAAAATATATAGACTTTTTCAGCACCTTTTGAGCTCTAATTCATGTAATTTCGTAGTAATTTTTGTTGAAATTCATATTTTAATTATAAAACAATTAAATTACGCTCAAATTATAAACATATTAAATTTGAATTATTTTTTAATGAATTTAAAAAAATTTGATTTATTCTCGATAGTTTTACAGAAAGGGTGAAAATCGGCTTAGCAATCACCTTGAGAAACTTAAACCGTTGAGAAAATTTGTGTATCAAGTGACCCAAGAGTATGGCCGATCTTTATTTTCAGCCATGGAAGGTCTAATAATAATTATTGAAAAAAATTTATAATTAATTTTTATCCAACACAAATTGAGTTAAAATTAATTACAAGCCTGATGAAAAGAAATGGGTCCAATTGTGCTAAGTGAAGAGGATTGATCCACCAAGAAATTTGGCATCCCAAATCGTTTCATGTAGCTGACCCAATCAGCTTACTTTATCTGATTTTATAATTGCAAATCAACCCTTGGTCTTGTCTTTAATTTCGTTCAAACCCCTCCCCTTTTCAAGTTTGTTTTTTTTAACCACAAGTTAAAAATAACAAATTCAAGTCAAACCATCCCTCCTACCATGCATGGCCGGCCAAGGGATGGGGAATTGGCTATTATTTTTTTTCTATTTTAGCAACCATCTTCACCTATAAAAATCCCCTTCACTCTTTCATTTTTCATCCCTCACTTCACACATCTCTCACACACACATTTTCTCTCTTTTTCCCTTTGTGTTGCCTTTCACTTCCTTTCTTCCCTTCCTGATTCCATTACCACCAGATTCCATTGGCTAAGGGATAGAGCTCAAGCCTTGTTGAACTCATTGCCACCAGATTTCATTACCACATGTCAAGAGTTAACAGAACGATTTATTATGAATTCGCACCAATAAAGAATGCTAAGTTGCGAAATGAATCACTACCTTCCAACAGATGGATGAAAAGTCCTTGTATGAGGCGTGGGAAACATTATAGAATTATTACGAAAATGCCCTCATCATGGAATCCTGCATTGTATCTAGTTAGAGACATTCTACAATGGTCTCATTGCTCACATGAGGATGGTGCTCTCCTTTCTAAGTCTTATAATGAGGCTTATGAAATCATAGAGAGAATTGTCAACAACAATTACCAATGGCCAACCAATCGAGCAACATCAAGAAGAGTCATAGGAGTACATAAAGTGGATGCTCTCACTTCATTTGCAGCTTAGGTATCTTCGATATCCTCAATACTTAAAAACTTTACTGCTAATAGGTTTAATAATTTTGTAGCTCAGTCACCAGATCAATTTGAAATGTATCATATATTTATTGTGGGGAAGGACACTTGTTCGAAGAATGCCCATCAAACCCAAAATTTTTTTATTACATGGGTAACCAAAACCAAGGAAGGTAAGGACTGTAATCCAATTTCTATAACCCATCTTGGAGTAACCAAAGGGCTGGACCCAGTAACACTTACGCACAACCTAGACTGACCCAGCAATTTGGATTTACCCAACAAGTTTAGAAATCAACACAAACTGAACCCTCCAATAGTCTAGAGAACCTATTAAAGGCATATATGGCAAAGAATGATCCCACCTTAAGGAATTTGGATAATCAAGTGGGTCAACTTGCTACTGAACTTAGGAACAGACCACAAGGTGTTTTTCCTAGTGGTACGAGTGTCGAAACCATTTTTATTTTGAAAATGGAGTTGCCACCAATCTTTTTTCGAGGTGTGATCGGGTAACCTTGAGATTAATTATTTTAATAAAACATTTTGATTTATTAAAATAATGATTTTGGTTTACAAAATTTGACAAAATGGGCTCGGGATTCAATTACGCACGAGGAAGGTTGAGCACCCTCGCAACGCCCAAAAATTGGTACCAAATTGATTAATTAATGTCCTAATGTCGGAAATTTGAAAAGATTTTAAAATACAATCCTCTTTAAAAAACCTGAATAAATCGAATTTGATGTTAAGACCTCCTTGTCCCGAAGTAATAAGATGTCACATCCAGTAAGTTAGGATACAATATTTTAACCCTCGAAACTAAGCTTATCTCATAATAATAATGTAATAATATTGGTGAAAACAAAATATTGTATAATTTAAAATATTATAAATTTGATAATTTAAGTTTATATTAATATAAATAATAGTATTTTAAAATTTTAATTATTATTTAAAATGATGTTATATTGTGAGAAATGCTTTGAATACATTAAGAATTAATTTATATATTAGTGTAGAAATACTTTTTGTTACTAACAATATCATATTAAAATAGATTAGATTGTTGTAATTAATTATCCATGTGTTGTTGGTTTACAAGGTTGGAATATTAAACAAGAAATCTCAAAGAAAGCGTTGTAGGCCATTTTACCATGTGATATTTTAAAATGTATATATGTATGAGTTTGTAATTATGTTTCAAAAATATATATTTTAGAGAAGTATGTGAATGTGTATTGTTGATAATTATGGTGAAACACTTAATGCAAGTGTAGTTAATAATTATCAAGTAAATGTCATACATAAGTGATAATGGTAACAAAATCTTCGGATATACTTGGTGCAGTGAAAATGGCTAGGGCTTATCATACTTCGAGACATGTTAAGAATCAAGATCAAAGTGAAACAATGGCTAGTTTTGAGGCTCAAATTAAGAAACTATAGAATGAACCCTAACAACCAAATTAAGAAATTATAGAACCCTAACAGCATGTATTGTTGCACACATAATTGTTGTAAATAGCATAATGTAAATATTGATTTTGATGTGTTGTTCTGGTCTTAGGCTAGAAATATAGAAATATAATTCTTTTAGGGAAACATTATTTATATAGTGTAACGACCCAAAAGTCAGTGATGTCACAAAATGCAGTTTCGAGACCTCATTTCCATAAATTGGGTTCATAAATTTTAAATTAAAATATTTACGGTGTGGGTATAAAAGAATATTAAAGTTTGGTTATTCAATTTTTCTATTAATTGCTTAATCAAGGTACAAAGACTAAACTATAAAAGTCTTATTACTATAGATTTTAATTGGACAAAGGTTTAGGGATTTAAATTGCAATTAGTCAAAGGTCCAAAATTACAATCAAACCATTTTACATAATGAGTTAGTGGATGATTATGATTTGAGCATTAAAAGATGATTAATGATAAAGTTAAGCTAATTAATCAAGCTTAATTAAGTTTAACTACATTATATATATAAGTGAGTGGAATGAATGAGAAGATGTTCATCTTCTTAATTCCTCTATCACCGAAAATACCAAAGAAAATAAAAGGAGAAAACCAAGCTAGGTCTTCAAACATTTGGTCTTTGATTAATAGGTGATTTAAAGTACTTTTCTTGTAATTTTTATATTTTTGAGGTCATGGGAGCTTGATTTAGCTAGCCCTTGTACCAATTTGTAAAATTGTTAAATTTTTTTGAAAGTTGTCATTGATGATTTCTTAAAGAAATTGGTGTTAAATTGATTGGTTTTAAGCTTAGATGTGAAAAAAAACTAAATTGTGAAGCTTAATTGCTAGTTTTGTTCCTAAGGACCAAATTGAATAAAATGTACAATTGATAGTAGAAATAAGAAATAGGAGGTCCCTAATGATAAATTGTGAAATTGAATTTTAATTTGAGGGTTTAAATTAAAAATTATGTTTGTTCTGGGTTTAAGGACAAAATTGAATAATTACAAAGTATGTATGACATTTTAATCAAATGTGATTTTGATGGAATTTCATATTATACCATTTCTGAATTGTTATTCATAGTAAAAAAATGACACAGGATCATCGAAATGGAAAAGAAAGGCAAGAGTTGACAACGAGTAGCACGAGCTTTCGGTTTGTATTTTTATGATCCTATTCAATTTAATTATTTCTTGTTCATGTTAAATTGCAAGATTTAGTCATGATTGATATGATACACCAAGAAAGAAAACTAAATTTAATAAAATAGAAAGTTGCATGACTTACCTGATATATGAAATTGATATGAAATTGAGTTGAGATTCGTTATATACAATATTGGAATGATAAATTAATAATGAAATTGAGATTGATAGAATGTGAATTGAACTTATAATGGAATTGGAAATTGGTTACCTATTAAATATACTTGTTATACTTCGGTTTATCTGATGATACACTGTTTTTCAAATATAATTTCTTCGATTTATCCAATGATGCACTATGTGTGCCAATATAATTGCTTCAATTTATCGGATGATGCACTACGCGTGCCAATATAATTTCTTCGGTTTACCCAATGATGCACTATTTGGACTAGTATAATTGTTTCAATTTATCCAATGATACACTACGTGTGCCAGTAAATTACTTCGACTTGTCCAATGGTACACGTGTGTGTCATGTCACACCTTAAAAACTAACTTAGTAGAATCAGGTAATAAAATCAAGGGCTCGAGTGAGATATTAAGATTAGTTCATAGAAATTAAGATAAAATGAAATAAATAAATAATTAGGCAATAATAATTGGGTTTATAAAAATATACTAATGATGATTAAATTAGAATAGTTCTAAAATTAGAGGTCTAATGTGTAAATTAAGAGTTTTAATTGAAATAGGAGCCACTAGAGCAAGGGAGAAAATAGGAGGGGGTTAGGGCTCAATAGCCCAAATTTTAAATTTTGGTTGGCTATATAAGACCACCTATCATCCCTTACCTCTACATTTTCAACCATTTCAAAAAAAAAAATATTGTTCGATTTGAAATCAAGAGTTTTCTTTCCAAATTCCCTTTATCCTTTCAATTTCTTAGTGTAACGCCCCAAAAATCCCTTATATATTTATTTTTGTATGTTTGTGACACAAATATCTGTCTGCTTTAGTGGTTAAATGTTCTGGGAAGTGTTTGAGAGGTGTCAAGTTCAAGCTTTAACTTGGGCAAATTTTTATTTTTAAATGAATAAACCTCTATCTCTAATCAGTAGGCTTATAAATAAATGTTGGTAAAATATGACAGAATGGGCTTGTTGGTTTACTGGTTAAGTGGTGAGTTGGTGTGCTAAAGGTCTTATGATCGAGTCTAAGTAGGATTATTATTTTTGTTATTTGTGTCGTGAAGGAGTTTGGATTGCAGTCAAATGTTGAGAATTTGAGGTGTAGTAGGGAAGTAGTGGACGGTTTGAGGGGAGAGATTTTAGGGATTATAGATTGAGGGGAGTGCTTTGGGGGATATGGGCATTATCTTGAGGAATTTTGGCCAAAATAGAATTTTGGGCTGAAAAGTTTTTCTTCCTCCTTTTTTGTTTTTAGACGAAATATCCCCACTTGCTGCCTTTTTTAAAAGAAATTCTGTTTCATTTTTTTGTTCCCAAATTTTTTACGCTAGTTTCCCCTTCCCCTCAAGCCGACCGTGTGTCATCTTGCTCCCCTTCTTGGCTGAATATTGCTAGGTGAGTTCTGTTTTGCCTTCTGTTCCCTTTCGACTTTGCATTTCCCTTCTCATCATTTTCTTTTTCTCTTTTTTCTGTCACCCCCTCAATTTTGCCTCTTTTCAGTCTTTGATTCCCCTTTTCGATTCGCTCTCTCTTGCGTTGCCAAATTGCACTACGTTCTATCGTCTGTTGGGTAAGTGATTTAAGTGTTTTGTTGTCTCATTTTATAAGATACTGAATGAAGGGTTGTGTTTGATCGGTAAGTATGATTTAATTGAAGTTTGCTGTGTAATTCGATTAAAGGTTTAGCGAAAATATTTGTGACTCTCGTTTTAGGTTAAAACCAAGGGTTGATTGGTACGTCTTCAAGGAATTGAGGGTGCAATTTCGGTTGACTTCGGTAAGGGGGTTTCGGTTGTTGATCAATTTTTAACTTTGTTAGCCTTTGATTGAATAACGAGTTAAGTAGTAGATTGAATGATGTTTTGGTTGAATCTAAGTTTTGGAGTACTCGGAGTGCGGGTTAACTTCAAACGAAATCAGGTGTGTAAACACAACTCTGAAAATGAAAACCGGTGAAAAGCCAAAAAATGTGATTGTTGACGCCACACGGGCGTGCGGCCGCCTGTGTGGTAGGCCGTGTGATCGAACATGGGCATGTGATTGATAAGGCTGGCCATGTGCGATTCATGGGTCGGGCCAAATTGGGCTGTGTGGGCCACATAGGCACATGAGCCCCACATGGGTGAACCACACGGGCGTGTGGGAATATTGGGCCAAGCAGTGAGATCGACACGAGTTTGACTGCCAAGGTCGTGGGCCCATTTTCATTGTTTGACTACTAAGGTATCACGGGTCACCCGAGTCGACTGTGGACCTATTGTAGGGTCGTTAAGCTTACCTAGACCCCTAATTGACTGAAATGACTGTATGACTAATACGATTATGCATGTTATTAAACATGATGATGTCCCACTGGTTTGATACTGTATGCCCTGATTTTATGGATGATATTATGTTTTAGCATGTCATATATGTATATTGCATTGCATTGGGGTGGGGTTATATTGTTCGGAGGAAGTGTACTGAAGGCCTTGAGCCTAAATTACTGGCAGCTCAGCTACAAACTACTGTCTAGTGCCACATTCGGTACTTTTTGGAGGGTAGGGATGGGTTGGTTGATTATATCCCCATATGGAGTGTAGGGTTGGACGGATTTGGAGTGTAGAGGCTGGCTGGGTAGAATATGATACTGCATATCTGTTACTGTATTGAGTATTGATATTGTAATGGGCCAAGGCCCAAATGCATGGCTGTTTCTGTATTGTAATGGGCTAAGGCCCTAACGGAAACTAAAACTGTTACCGAAATGGGCTTAGGCCTAGACTATGATTGCATATTGTCTGCTTGTTTATGTGGGGATTACACACTAAGTTTTCGTAAACTAACCCTTCTGATTTATCTATTCAGGTAATCCCTAGACTTAGGCGGATCGGAGTGGTGGAGGACTCAGCTGTGGCCACACGATTTCTTTTTACTGTTTCATATTTAATTAGGTTTATATTTTTAAAAGCTTTATTTGGGGTATTTTTCTGTAATAATGGCCGCCATGAGTTTTTGCTTAAAATTTGGATATTATATCTGCTGGAGGTGATAAAACACGGGTTTTTAAAAGAAATGCATGTGTTTTAGCAAAATACCCACAATGACGCAAACTATTTTAAAAAGCTTCCGCAACATATAATATTTTGCAAACTAACGATTGAATAAAAAATCACTATTTTAGGATTAATAAAAGATAATGACAAGGTCTAAACGGGAAATGTTTTAAGCAAAGATACAGTTTTTCAACATGAGCATCAATTTTCAAACATACTATCATATGGCATCACTAGATTCGGTCATAACGTCCAGGTCGAGTTTGGGATGTTACACTTAGCATCCAAACATTTTTTCCTCTTCAATTGCAAAAGAAATCCACTCTTCCTCTTTTAATTTTCTACTAACACTTAGCTATAGTTTTCTTAAATTGATCCAATTTCGTGGAGATCTTTGAATTAAAGGTAAACATTCTGATTTCTTATGGTTTAACACATTTGATAGGTGATTTCAATTAGAATTTTTACAAATCGAATTAAGAAAACCTAAGATATAAGGTTTTAAAGCTTAATTTTGCATAAAAATGGTGGATCTCGTAATAGTGAGCTAAGTGATGGTTTTAAAACCATTTTTAACTCATTTTACAGTAATTAAGAGGTTTATAAACTTGATTTAACAAATCCTTAAAGAAATTGCACGAATCAAATGATTTTACCTCTTGAGATTGACAACGAAAGTGATTTTTCAAAAAATATTCATTAGTGAAATCGTGTATGCGAGCCCATATGTTGTATGCGAGCCATGAATATCTGAGAATCCATATGTTGTATGGGGACCATGAATATATGTTCGAACCCATATGTTGAATGCAAGCACTAATTATATGCACGCCATAAATGTATGTGAGCATTATATTGTGTTATGCGAACCTAATGTTATGTGAACCTATGTCATTGCAACCCTATGTGCATTGTGAGCCCTGCAGTATTGTGAGCTCTGTTAAATATGAACTGTGTAATTGTGAATTGTTGTGTGCAAGCTCTACTATATTACGAGCTCTTTAAAAATTATGTATTGTGAATGTGATAAGAACGATATGTTGGCATCGTGAACACTTGAATCCGTTAGATATCATTGGCATGTCATAGGATTGTGAGTACTCACCCTTTTTGCTATGTGTTAGGGCATATGACCTAAAGATAGTGTTGGAGAGATAAGGGAATGTCGAGAATAGCTCTATTCACCGTAGATAGCATGGAGTGTTTGGAGAGTATGAGCACTCGTGCTACACTTAACAGAGATAGCATAGGACTCTTTGAGTCATTTAGAGTGTTTTTAGAGATCTGCTTATCCAATGCTATATAATATGAATATGTTTCACACTCACAAATTGCCAATATATCACTATGATGAGTATGATTATTGTATTTTTTGTGAACTATTACAACATGTTTAATCTTAGCATGATTGATGTGTTTATTTGTGCTATATGCTTGAGCATTCACTGAGCTTCAATAAGCTCACATTCCTTGCATAAACCTTGTAGATAAGTAGCTCGTAGGACTAATGGTGAAGAGTGGAAATCCGGTGATCCATCACAAGGCAAATCCCTTAAGTATTTGACAATTTTTCAAACTCCAATGTGGAAGGCAATGTGGAACTCTTCCAATGGTTTAGAATTAGACTAGAATTTTTAAATAATATTTGACGGGTTGTAAACGAACATTACAGACTGTTTAATTTTGGATTTTAGACTTTATAATTGCTTGTTTGAGTGCATGATTGATTGGATTATATTAAATGGTGATTGTTATTAAATTGATAGGCTAACGAACTTATGTAGGTAAGGAGCTCACTGGGTACTAAGGTATGCCCTTAGATCTTATGTATGTGGAAATAAATGAAAGACTTAGTTGCATGAAATAAAGGTAATAACATGTTGAATAAAACCTACGAACCATCTAAGAGTGGTTCGAGCTGCGGGTCGCAAGAGTGGGGTCTCACAAGAGTTAAAAGGGTCTCAATAGGGTTAGGACTTTGCCAAAACCATAAGATTTCACCATTTAGAAGCTCGCCATTAGGGATTGCCAATCTAGGAGGGGTTCACCAAACATTTGGAAGTTCACCTACCACTGAGTTTGCCAAAGTCAATATTCACCAAACAATAGTGAATTCACCAAAAAAGATTGGTTCGCCAAATAGAGGAGTTTGCGAGTGATCCATTCGCTAAAGAATTAGCAAAATAGGGAGAGTGGTATGTACGATTTCATGGGATTTGGAGGTTTACCAATCTTTAGGGATCGCAAGGTGAGATGTGAGCTAGGTTCTCCAATTAGAATGAAAGCCAAGGGGTTCACAAGACAAGTTGCAAGTTGGGTTCATAGGTAGGTCGTGAGTTGGTGCTTGCCAAGTGGCATGCGAGGTGATCTCTGAGGTGGTTAGAACTTGAAATTTTTGTGCTTTGTTTTGATGGAGTGTTTAGAAAGGCATGCAATTAGGATTATTCTTTATATAATTTATGTTACAATTGTGTGGTGTACATAGTTGGTTGTTGTGTTTCGTGTTTTTTTAATGAAAAGTCACTTTGGTGGCTAATGTGACATTCAGAATTCGAGTTGAACTGTCTCGTTCAGGTTTGGGGCACCACATGCCAATATATTTCATTCGTTTTATCCGATAATGCACTACAATGCCAGATTGGGATGCAGGTTGGTAATTTGTATATCCATCTTGAAGTTCGAGTAAAGTCAACAGGATTATATAAACATGATTTCTCTAAGTTATATGGTAGATTGAGATGAAATATGATTGTGATATTCGATAGCATGTGAAAGACCATGTGAATTTGCTAGAAACAAGCCTTAGGGGCTGACTGAGTATTTATGAGCGAATAGACTCAAAAATGATTGAATTGATAAAATGGAATTGCATATATGAATTGATGAACATGTACATATATGAGTATATGTTATAAATGGTGATATGAAATGATCATGTATGAAGTGTAATATATGGAAAATGGTTATATAGGTGCTAGAAAGTAAGATATGAAATAACCAATTGAATTGGTCGCTAAGTTTATGTTACAATTTGAAATGCGAATTAGTTAAACAATAGACTTTAATTGAGTATTTGCATTGGGGTAACATATATGTTATATTGATTTTAATTATAGAAATACCACTTAGTTCTATCGCTCAGCATTTGATTTGTTTTTTTTGCGCGCAGGTTAGGTCTCATACAGGATCCCGAGCTTTGACTTCAGCATCCAGTCAAGATACCAGACTCGACAATGTTTGTTTAAATCTCTTTTTTCAGTTATAAGACATGTAAGTAGGTTGAGTCAAGTTTGGTATATAAATTATATGTATATACACTTATGGTTTTAAATGGTTAACGTTAGAATTTGATTAAATGTATATAGCTTATAATGGAGTTAAAGGTAGTTTGAAATGGTACAAAATGTTACAAACATATATATATGAACTTGGTGAAATAGGTAACTGTGCAAATGACTTAAATGGTTTGCATTAGGTAAATGGATTGTAGGTGATAAGTTATTGGCCTAATATCATATAAGGTATGAAGATGTAGGAATCGATGCTATATAGTTGCAACTATTGGCTGGTTAATGTTTGAATGTGTTTAGAAACTTGGTTGGAAAATTTCAGGTTGAAGTTCAATTAGGAATTGAGGAAACTGTACGTGACATCACGATGAGAAATGACCTATAATTCATAGTGTGACAAGAGACTCCATCGTCTTGACGAGGCTGAATAATATGTCATGTTACGACATCAACCTTATAATTTGATTTCTTTAAAATTCAATCATAATTTGATCTCAATTTAGCATTAGAGCTTTCGTAAGCTCGTATAAGTCTCAAGAATGATTATTCATGGTATCACTTGCTTATATTACTCGTATTTCTATGTCTAATTATATGAATTGTATTTAAATTTGATTATAGTTCCTTCAGCAACGAATGTGCCACCTTGTAGCTTGGACCCGACTATCGGGTTAGGTATAAGGTGTTACATATAGAGCACCAAGTTAGGTTAGATAGATTATGACTATTTGTAATAAGATAGCCTAAAGAGAAGGTATGGTGCAAAATGTTGGGTGCAAAGCGAATTATCTAGCATTTTACGGGCAACAACACCCAATAAAACCATTCAGGAAACTACATAAATTCCTTGGATAAGAAATTTGGCCCGTAATAAATTATTGGAGGATTTTATAGAATCTATACTAGCGTGAGTGAAGGGGATTAAGCCCCATGATCTTGTACAAGCTTAGGCTTTAACGTTAACACACTATAATTGTAATATTAAGTTATGTAGAACCTAAAATTCAAAAATGTTAATTAAATAATTTGATTCAACTAATTGTTTATTTTACCTTTATAAGGTTTAGCAAATATTCATATAATATTCACGCCAAATTGTGATTCATATTGAGGTTATTTAAAATTGAACATGAAATCTTATTGATGCCATATTACACTTCAACTATTCATTTAGTAAAGTAAAATGATCAATTTTTTTAGTGGAAAAATGTAATCAATTTGAAATTGATTTAATTCATTGTACATTTATAGAATTTTGAAGATGAGTAACCAATTCATGCTTTACGTATATTACGATGGAGAAATTCGTTCGACGGACCATGGTTCTATTTCTTCATCGAGCCAAAAGCTTTCACTAACTTTCTGTGTTAATGCTACCCTTGCAAAAAATAGTATGGAATATTGGTTTGCAAAACATGTCCAGATGTAATCAGAGTTTATCAAGACTTATCTACAGGTTTCTGATGTCCAACACCTCCTATGTATAATATGGTGCCACTCTTGGACTACAAGGACGTATAATTAATTATATGGACAGATTTCCGCACTGGACTTTTGTATGCAACTGAGCTTTTTACTGAATTGGTCAATGAGGATAAGGGACTAGCTGTGGATAATATGTTATCATCTTCAGGGAAAGATGTTCATTCCAACCCCATTAAACCAATACTACCAAGGTTAAGCCTTATATATAGACCCACCAAGACAATTAGTTGGTAGGAGGTCTTCTGCAAGTAAGTTTGACTTTGATCTTAATGGTGTAATGGTTGATCCATACCTGGCTAGTTTCTAAATGGGTTTAGTGTTTGGAGAAGGTCGAAGGGTTCGATGAGAATGAGCTCCCCTCAACATAAAGGCTTCAGTGATCTAGAGGTGGATGAGGTGCCTTGTGAGGGGTATGACAATGAACATGTAAATACTTTTGATAAATTTCCAAATACATGGCATCTTTCTACAGGGATTGTTTTATGTAATAACCAAACGACCTTTATGCTTAAAAATAAACCTAAATGTGGCCCATTCTCATGAGTTCCCTGAATACACATACATCATTCTTAGCATGTTTAAGATGTTGTCATGTGTTTTTTTTTTAAATGACATATGCAAACATCTTAAACATGGTTGTGGGTTCTTTTATTCTACAGATACTGTAACAAAATAATTACCCATATTTTAAACACATTTAGAAAGGGTGAACTACAAAAGTAGTCATTCAACTATTAGTGTGTTTTTGTTTTGGTCACTTATGTGCAAAAAAATTCTATTTTAGTCTCTAACATTACCAACATATGATTTTTTGGGTCACTCTCCCATTAAATCATTAATAGAATGTTGATGAGACCTTTTTTACTGGCATAATAATAAATTTAGCCCTCTAATGTTTATAAATTATATAAATTTGGTCCTAATTCTAAAATATAAAACAAATTTAGCCCTCAGATTTACACATTCTATTAATTCAGTATTGATTCTTAAAAATTCATGTTGGACCTATAGTTGATAATTGCAAAGTAAACAACTAGTAACCACAAAAGTGCTAACTCAAAGGCCATTGAAGGTGACACTACGACAAAAAAACTAAAAAAAGAACATAACATGTTTACGTGGTTTGGTTTTCCTACGTTTGTAAAGTTTAGCTCAATTAGTAAGTCCACTATCTTTGATCCCAATACAATGGGTGATTTAAGTCCTATCACACTCTGGTATAGTAAACTCACTTTTGTACCTAAAGATCTAAATCACTCACTTTAAGTTCTCCCACTAAGAACTTACGCTATAAACCAAGCAACAAACTTGTTTACATTCTCACCATTTTTTTACTTTTCTAACATGGAATTTTTTATTAAAATATTAATTTTAAAAATAAAATAATTTAAAGAGAGAAAAAACACACATGAAGAAGTCTTAAACTAGATTTAGACCTCCCCCTTCTTTTTTCAACATTAGCAATCACCAACACAACCATCCTTCACCATCACTAGCCTCTTTCGATCAATACAAGCTTGGCATAAAAGTTTCTCTCTCCACCATTTTCCATCTTCAACCTCTACGCACCTCTAACCTCCGACCTTTCAACTTTTCACCATTATCAATCTTTACAAACATCCTCACCACCAGTCCACCATTTCACCATATTCACTAACCTAAACCCAGTAATCCAACCAAACCCAAGCATGATTGTGTCACAACAAACCCATTTCTCTACTACCAAAACCTTCTCGATTTCGGAGGTTAAAAGAAAATTTGCAAAACGAAAAGAAATCCAAAGTAAGCTGTTGAAAAGTAATGGAAATCCAAATTTGACCATTGAGAAAATCTGCAATACAAAAAGAAATTCCAAAGTTGGCCATTGAAACCAAAGGAAAATCTACAAAATAGAAAAACCCTAGGAGAGAAGCATACACAACTTTTTTTTATTTTCATAGGTTTGAAAGAGTTTAAATTTTCTTTTCGGAGCATCCCAATGATGGAAGTGTTAGTCTTAATAGAGAAAAGCCCTAATTTGATTTTCAAGCCAATTTAACGATTAAAGATTATTTCGTATTTATGATCACCAACCAGAAACCTAGATAAAATTCGGATTGCCTAACTGTGACTCAGTTGGGCCTTACCAATTGGATGAGTGCAGGCCTTGTAATGGGGGCTCATTAGAAGGGTTAGCAAGGGAAGTTCGCGGTCCTAGTTCGCAACCTAGTTGGGCCCTACTAGTTGGATGTGTGTAGGCCTTGTAATGGGGGTTCGCCAAAAGGGCCCATAAAGGAAATTCGCAGTCCCGATTTGCATATACCAAGAAGTTCACATGTGGGAGCTATGAAGTTCAACAGACAGACAAAAATAATACATGTGTCCAGTATACATAGAGCCTACCAAGAACGTCAATTCCATGAATAGTAACTATGTGTATAAATATTCGATTGTCCCCTTCAATGAGACACGACAAAAAAAATTCAACAATTGGTGCAATGAGCGTAGATAGTTCGAAAAACTGATTAATGTATGTTTATGGCTCTGCAGCCAAGATAGGGTCAGGAGCAGGGGTACTTTTGATTGATCCCAATGGAAATGAATGGAAATACGAATTATCTTTTGGATTTCAAACATACAAAAAAATAATAGAATATGAAGCTTTGATATCAGGGTTACAACTAGCACACCAACTAGGAGTGAAGGATCTGATCATCCATACAAATTCACAGTTGGTGGCGAAGAAAATGAATGACGATATGAGGTGAAAGTGGCAATGTTAAAGAGATATCATTCAGTTACAGTTCCACTATTCATAGGATTTGACAAATTTCAAAGAAAGTAGCTCGCTAGGAGTGACAACACACGTGTAGATGCCTTATCTAAACTGGCATCTTCTATTGTCATTAAGCAAAAAGGGAAAATTCTGCTGGAGTACAGGGATACTCTGAGCTATAACATGCCACAAGTTTTGAGAATAGATCAAGATGAGACATAGATTTCTCCCATAGTTCGCACACTACAAAGAGTGTATGATAATTTGGACAAGAAAAAGATCACAAAGTTACAACGCAAAGTTGCGAGGTATGTCGTTGTCACAAATTACATATGCCTGAAAAATTTAAATCGGTAAGTTAGACATTTGAATTCTGTGTAGATAATTGTTAAATTACTCAATTACATAGCGAGTTAAAGTAATTTTTTTTGTCTTCCCATTGCTAGGTATACCCTTTTAGAGGGTGTACTATATAGAAAGGGGTTTTTGCATCTAATATTGCGATGCCTATCACTGTCTGAGGCTGAGTACGTAATGCGAGAAATACATGAAGGCATCTGTGGTGACCATTTGGGTGGAAGACTGCTTGCCCAAAAAATTTTCAGACAATCATATTATTGGCCTACTATTCAAAAGGATGCACATCATTTGGTTCGCACATGCGACTCCTGCCAGAGATATGCTCAGGTGCAACGACAACCAGTAGAACCTCTAAAAGTCATGTCGAGCCCTTGGCTATTTGTGGCCTTGGGGGAATTATTATCCTCTGTCCATTCCTGATAGTTACAGCGCAGAAAAGATTCATAGTGGTGGATGTCGACTATTTCACCAAGTGGATTGAAGTTGAAGCTCTGGCAACTATCATAGAGAAACAAATGGAATCTTTTCTCTAGAAATCAATTGTTTGCAGGTTTGGTGTACCTTGCTTGATTACCACAGATAATGGCACACAGTTTCAAGGAAAGCTCAAAAATTTATGCATGAATTTTCAGATTGCTTTATCTTGGAGTTTTGTTAAAAAGCCACAAATGAATGGGCAGGTAGAAGCAATGAATAAGAAGATTCTAACTGCCTTAAAAAAAAGGTTCGCGAGGCTAAGGGTACGTGGTTGGAGGAGTCGCTAGGAATCTTATGGGCCCTACGAACTTTGCCTCATATTGTAATAGGAGAAACCGTATTTTCCCTTGTCTATGGCGCTAATATAGTAATTCCCGATGAGATCAATATGTGATCACACATGACAACACATTTTAAAAAAGATGCCAACTAGGAGGCTATCATGCTTAACCTCTTATCGATGAATTTAGAGAGGCAACAGAGATTAAGAATGTAGCAAACACTCAATAAGTAGCTCGGTATTATAACTCTAAGGTTAAGAACAAGCAATTCCAAGTAGGTGATCTTTTCCTTAGAAACACTTAGGCTAGTTTCCTAGCTTCGCAGCAAGGGAAAATGTCTCCAAGCTGGGAAGGGTCATACAAATTCATTGAGAAAATAGGTTATAGAGTGTATAAGCTAGAAAAAATAGAAGGCACAGTTCTACCGCGAACATGGAATGCTCGTCACCTCAAAAAATACTATGTGTAATTTTTTACTCCTTGAATAAAAATATTATTTTTTATGAACACTTCTACTGAGTATAATGTAAAGGTTTTTCGGTTTAAGATTTCAACCTCCAAAGTAGCTAGCGGACCTATGCTCCCAGCTGGCATTACAAGAGCTCACAGCTTCAACACAGCTAGCGAACCTATGCTCCTAGCTGATGTCATAAAGGTTTGTCAGTTTAAGATTGCAACCTCTAAAGTAACTGTGGACCTACGCTACCAATTGACATTACAAGAGCTTGGAAAGTTAAGCTCACAACTCCGACACAACTAGCGAGCCTACGCTCCCAGTTGATGTCATAAAGGTTTGTCGGTTTAAGATCACAACCTCCAAATCTAGCAGACCTGTACTCCCAGCTGACATTACAAGAGCTCATGGAGTTTAGCTCTCAGATTTGACATAGCTAGCGAACCTAGGCTCCCAATTGATGTTATAAAGGTTTATCGATTTAAGATCGTAACCTCCAAAGCAACTACCGGACCTACGCTCCCAGCTGACATTATAAGAGCTCGCAGCTCCGGCACAACCAGTGGACCTACACTCCTAAATTATGTCATAAAGGTTTGTCAATTTAAGATCGCAATCTCCAAAGCAGCTAGCAGACCTGCGGTCTCAATTGACATTACAAGAGCTCGTAAAGTTAAGCTCGCAGCTCTAACACAGTTAGCAGACCTACGCTCCCAACTGATGCCATAAAGGTTTGTCAGTTTAAGATCACAACCTCCAAAGCAACTAAAGGATCTACGCTCCCAATTGACATTATAAGAGCTTGGGGAGTTAAGCTCGCAGATCCAACATAGCTAATAAGGCTACCTTCCTGGGTGGTACTTAAGGCTTAATTAATTTGATATCGTAACTTAATTTCCTTCGAGTTTGCTTGCTTAAATTCACAACACAAAATGTTTAGGAACATTCAGGTCAAAATTGATGATAAGTCACTTAAAACGGAACCATTAAATTGCGTTAAGTCAATTAAAAGTTCCTGAGAATATCTTTAAAATTTTGTTTAAGTTCATATTTTTGGTACAAGCAGTAGTGTTATGCGAAAAGATAAAACGAGTTCGCAAAAGGATATGATGTAATAACAATAGTAAGCAAATTTGAAATTTTTCAAAGTTTAAATTTTCATTTCAAGATGAGAAAACTAATACAAAATTACAATCAAAACACATTATCAACCCCTCATGGTCGTTGGGGATCTCATTTTCTCCTCTTCTAATAACTTCGCTGTTGTCATTCCCATCAATAGGAGGAATGTTCGCTTCAGCGGGGTCCTCATTGGTTTCATTGTTATTAGGAGGAGTGGTGTTGGTTTCAGCTAGGTTTTCGTCCAAGTAAAAGTCTTTTGAGTTCCTCCATTTGGATGTGAACTCATACCAGACAACTCCTAAGGGGAAGCAGATATTTAAACCTAGTTGGCTCATATTTATATTGCAGAGTACATCGAGGTCAACTTTGCAAGCATTAAAAGGGCCACCTACAACTTAGTTATGTAAAAGTATATTTGACTTGAGCTCCTAAGCAAGGTTACTCAAGTTCTCAAGAGTTTCCGTTTTGAATTCCTCTAAGGCTTTTGTTTATTTCTGCTCTGACCTCGCCATACTAGCTTTGTGTTCCTCAACGATTCGATTTACAGTAGCCTTGTGCTTTTCGACCATTTTCTTCATATTTGCATCCAAGGCTTCTTTCCTTTCTTTTTTAGCTGCAACTTCATGAGATAACTTATCAATTTTTACCTTAGTGGCCCTCAAGTGACCAGCAAGCTTGGTATTCTACCTATAAAACTCTTCATTCTCCTCCATCATTTTAAGGTATAGCTCGCGAGTTCTCTCCAACTCTAACTTAGTTTCCTCGAGCTCCCTTTGACTAGCATCAGTGCTACCAACATTTTTTCTAAGGCTTACGCTAACCATGGTAGCCTCAGCCAGCAAAACCTGCAAGGGTGAGGTAAGCTTTGACAAAGAATTCTTATTTGCACCATTGAAGGACTCAACGATACACAGATGCCTCTTTATAGTATCTGGTAAAGAAGCCTTACACTTCTCAACCACCTCGCTGGGATTATAATGGTACTCTCGCGTGCTTAGATGTTTGCATTACTGGAATATCTTACCATCCTCTCCAGCTACGGATTCATCAACAAGGGGTAGAAAAGAATGAATATAATGCGCAAAAGAAGGAGAACTACCGTGAGCAGCAATCGGAGAACTTGCATAAGCCATAAAGAGTGAGCTCACCGATGGAGAAGTAGGAGTAGCGACTATCATAGCAAAAGGCCCAGAATGATCTACCCTCCTTTTACGATGATGCTCTAGTCTTCCACTATCTACCTCATCTTCATTATTGATAAGCACATTTATAGGCCCTGCATCGGTTCTGCACTTCTTCTGCATGTCCCTTAGAGAAGCTCACAGGTCCATAACTTCGTTAATTTTTCGGGACACACTTGTAGTTTCCTCTAAGTCGCTTCCAGAATCGCAAGATGTGTCTACACCACCGATAATTCTAGGGTCAGCAAGAACAGTTATCAAATTAATATTTTCACCACTTTCATTGTGCGATGAAACCGCTGAAATCCATGGGTGAAGTCTCATCCTGCAGAATTTGTAAAAAAAGTTCATGGGTTCCTTTTTATATCCTGTTAATATTAGACCTAGGTCATCCTTAGCCACATGAGGCCATGTCTGTCTTTTAGGTCCCGCACCAACTGCCTCAGCCACTTCTTTGCTGTCACCTTACCTCCAAACAATATCAAAACACATGAGGCCATGTGAAGTGATGGCTCTACGGAACGCCATTTTATAACCCTCCTTAGACCCAATAAGGGGACTGGATTGTTAAGTATTTATGATCGCCAACCCGAAACCCATATAGAGTCTGGATTGCCTACCTGTGACCCAGTTGAGCCCTACCAATTGGATGCATTAAGGCCTTGTAGTGGGGGCTCGTCAAAAGGGCTCGTAAGAGAAGTTCACGACCCGATTGGGCCCTACCAATTGATTGTGAATAGACCTTGTAGTGGGGGCTCGTCAAAAGGGCTCGCAAGAGAAGTTCACGACCCGATTGGGCCCTACCAATTGATTGTGTACAGACCTTGTAGTGGGGGTTCGCTAGAAGGGCTCGCAAGGGAAGTTCACGGTCCTAGTGCGCATATACCAAGGAGTTCGCATGTGGGGGCTACGAAGTCCAGCAGACAGACAAAAACAGTACACGTGTCCAGCGTGCATAGAGCCTACCAAGAACGTTAATTCCATGAACAACATGTGTGTAAATATTCGATTGTCCCATTCAATAAGGCACGATGGAAAAATACTCAACAAAGATGGAGATTGAAAAGGGTAAGGTTGAACTTTCTAGCCCAGATTCATTGAGTTTAGGGTGTTTTTTCGATGAAATGAAAGATGGATTCGAGCTCAGAAGGTAAAAAAACTACCAGCTGTGAAAGTTTGGGTTCACCGACCATTGGAGATGGCGACCGGCATGGCGACCAACACGACGATTTTCAGATTTTCACTATTTTCTATTATTATTTTAAAGAGAAGTTAGAAAGAGAAAATAATAGGTATTCATTTATTTATAATATTTATTTATAATTTTATATTTATTTTTTATTTTTAAATACTTTATTTTAAATTTTAGATTTTTAAGAATCAAGACTAAATTGACAGGATAGGTAAAATTGAGGGCAAATTATTATTATTTTTAATTAAGACCAAATTGATAGAATTTGTAAACATTAGAGCACTTCATTTGTTATTCGTCAATAAATAAGGTTTCTTCAATCCATTAATGAATTAATATAATAGTGACTAAAATATTAAATGTCAATAATATTAGTGATTAAAATAGAATTTTTGAACCTAAGTGATCAAAATAGAAATACACTAATAATTGTGTGGCTACTTGTAGAATTTATCCCATTTAAAATTTTCATTTTAACTTTACAAGTAGAGTTTTTATCTCTACAAGCCACATTAAAGAACATGATTAATATTTAGTACTCTAAAAAGTTTAAAATTATTTATTTATCTTATTTTATTTTTAAAATATATATTTAAGACTTAATAACCTCGCTTTTTAAATTAAAAGGTTTACTTTTGTATGTATAAGGTTATATCTATTTTATTACTTAAATAAATAATTGAGTTATTGTCACTCGTCAATCGGATTTTAATTCAATTTTAAAATTACCAAAAACTCATCTTTTTATAAAGTAATATACATTACTATGAGAATAATTTTATCTTTTATATTTTATGTAAAATAAAAATAGACATAATGAGAATAATTAATATCTTAAGTTTTTTACATTATTATTTATAAGTATTTTTGTTACATAAAATATTTTCACCATAATTTAGTTTATATTTACGTTATTAATAGAAAACACGAAATAAATGCACTGAAATTAATAAATCTAAAAATATTAGAGCTTTTCAAACCACGTATATGGTTTTACTTGGAAATTGTTCAACAGTCGATGAATTATAAAATACATAGAAGAACCGAAGTAACTGAGATTTCAAGCAGTTAAATTGAGCAGGTGGCTTCACTAAGATTATTTCAAGAGCAAAACATTGATAATTGCAAATAAGCTAGTTTCATCGTTTTCTTTGGGCACTTAGCCTGATCTATATATGCATTTTGCAACAATTTTGGGGCTTCTACAGATTTCATTTCTACTTTACAAAACCTTTTTTCATAATATATAAAATTTGGCATGTTTGTATATTCATGTCAATTTCATTTTTATATTATATTGGGACTAAAAGCTAATAAATGTTGGTTAACCTTAATAAATATTCATTGCTTCTAATTTCATAAAGGTATTTGTACAACACTCAACAGAGGCATTACAATGATCTACTGATACAAGCATCCCCAAACACATCTTTCCATCTCCTTGCTGATTAGGTAAAAAGGTGTACGTATGACGACCATCGATTTTTGTCCAACATTTTCCTGGCTGTTAGGGTTCCCCCCTCCTAGTGTTTCACTTGGGGGTGAAAGCCTAAAATGGAGAATAACAAACAACAGTTAGTATAAACTCTACAAAACAAGCAAATATATTATCAAAACCAGGAGTTGAACTTACAGCAAAAATGGTGGCATGACCAGGATCGGCAAGGTGGGCAAAGAGGTTGTCAATGGGCCCAGTGCCGGTGTAGATATGTTGGAACCATGCACCCATCACTGCCAACATAGCCAATCGGCCATTCTTGATCTCTTTCGTCCTCAGCTCCTTGATCTTCTCAGGCGAACCACTTCCCCAACCAAGAGGGTCAAACCACAGGCCACCTGGGTATCCAACATCAGTCCCGGTGAGCTTGTTGTTAGGGAAGATGGGGTCTGTGTTTACACACCCTGGCTTGAGAATGTCAGCCCATCTTCTCCCTTCAGCCCAGCCGATAAAAATAAGCTCAACGATGAAGAGAGTTGTGGTGTCAGTGAAGTATTCCTCTGTTCCAGCTGAGTACCACGATGGAGTGTTTAAAATCCCAATCTTGGTTAAGAACTCTGGGATGAAAATACCAGCAGCTCCCAACATTGCCCATCTGCAGTGAACCAGCTCTGCTTGTACGTTCCATCTCAATGTCTCAGGGTCAGACCCTGTTACAACACCCCCATTATAGATACTTATATTTGCCTTTGGTTCAAATGACTGTTGAGGTACTGATAGGGATTAAACTTACCAAGACCGAGAGGATCGAAACCAAAGTCACCAGGGAGACTGCACCAAAAGGGTTTCAATAAAATGTTAGAATAAGGTTAGAGTAGAAAAGAAGAGGCCAAAAACTGGTGGTTTAAGTGACTGAACCTGCCATCCAGCCATGGAGGAGGAGTGCTGCCTGGGAACCAAAGGGGTCTGTCGGGGTCGGCGGCGGCGCACACTGGAAATGTTGGTCCGGCAGCTGGTTTTGTGTACTTTCTCACAGATCTAAGTTTCTTCCCTGTAAGGAAAGAAGCCTTTGTTGTCCCCACTACTGATCCAGTCTTCTGGGAACTGTAACAGGTTTACAACATTAATCCAAATATAAAAATTTCACAACAAATAACATGGAAAAAATCGATGGAATCCTAAACTATGGTCATTAATTTATAATGGTTAACTATAAATTCATCATTTCTAGTACATTTGAAGCAGAAAAGAACTTGCCTGGGGGATGAGATGGCAACAGCTGCAATAGCCGAAGAAGCACAAACAGAGGCCATTTTGGGTCAAATTTTGTGCTTGAATGAGATTGGGGTTGATCAGTTAATGTATTAAGGGGCTTATCTTAAAAGATAGGAAAATAGATATGGAATCGGCTAATGAGTTGCCATGTGTCAAGCAGAATCTGATATGAAGCCCATTCGTATCCACTTCTTCTGCTTATTCGGATTAAATTCTCAAGTTGGTGGTTCACCTTACATGTGTTGTGTGGCTCACATATCCAAAACCAAAAATATCAATGGCATTGCCTGGCAGCAGGTCAAAGGGCCCTGTACACTCTGTCTAATCTTTGTTTATATTTTTAATATCGAATTTGTAAAGCATTCTTAAATTTTGCTATGGATATATTCTAAAATTTTGATTTGACATAAATGTATATATAATTTTTCATTCAATCATATGTATTTAAAATTGTTTTTATATCTATTAAATTTAATGATTTTTATATGTAATAAATGTAAAATGATGATACTAATAGGGAATAAGGATATTTTAAATGAAATCTCTCATTATTCTACATCGCTAAGAAAATAAGGTATAAGAGGGGGGTTTTTTATTTTTGGGTGTGACAAGGCATAAGAGGTTTTTAAGTCTGTATACGAAGACGAAGTCTTTGGCTAAGAGATTTCGCGAGTGTTGTTAAAAAAAAATTGCTGAGTTTTTTTTTTTTTTTTGGGTGGCTTTGTTCTTCTTTTTGTACTTATAATATAAGTGTTTGTTGAATTTTAGAGATACATTGTGAAACAGAGTTCCCTTAGAATAAGTGCATATTTAGGAAAGGTTCCATCTAGAAAAAACTTGGTACTTAAAAGTTGTACACAATTGATTTTGTCTAGGAAAGACATGGTGCACAAGTTTTTTTTCTACAATCTTAAGGATATTTTGGATACTATTCATATTGTTTTTGTCACTAATAACAATATTCCCACGACTGCATTTGGTGCTTCACATGCTACCAAAGTTGCTACAATACCAAAACTTTTTAATGTTTCATATATCAACTTGGTGGAAAACACCACAAAAACAAGTATGAAAAAACATGATTACATGCCCAAATTAATAATCTTAACTTTGAGAATAAAGAAAATTGTTTTGTCTATGTCGAACTAGGCCATCATGGACATCAGTGCAAAACCCGAAAGGGCGAATCAAACTACCATACTCATTAATGCAGAAACCAAAAGGGGAGAAATGACAATCCTACCAAATCAAATGTCAATTTGGTTAAAGCAAATGATGTCACACCCCAAGTTTTTGGTACAATAAGCGATATTGTTCTAGGAAATTCGAAAACAAGTTTAATAAATGAAGCCATAAGAAATTTATTTGATTTTTAGAAATGGAAATCACGAGAATGATTATGAATATGAGATGATGGTACAAAAAGGTCAAATCATAAATTTTGAAAAGGTAGAGGATAGAAATGTAAATTAACTAAACTGGGGAAATAGGATTTAATAATGATTTTTGGACATGAGGATGATTTAGGATATGTATTAATCTAATGGAAGTCACTTTAGGGGAATTGAATGAAAACAAAAGTTTAGGGACTAACTTGTAAAATTTTCATTTTCATCGAGAAAGGTTCTAAATGCAAATTTATGCAAAAATTATAAATGATTATGGATGATAAGCATAAATTAAGAGAATTTGGAGGTATTAAGTGTCTTGAATGAAATAAAGAAAGGTAATGAGACAAAAAGGGATTGAAGTGTAATTTTACCACATAAGGGGCATTTTAGTCATTTTACATGAAATCTATATTGGAAATATTTTATTTTGAAATATTAAATCATTGGGAATAATTTGGATCCATTGGATTGGATTTTTAACATGGGTGAAATCATTGGGAGTAATTTTCACTAGTTGGCTTCAAACAACTTTATGTGGCTATTAAAAGGAGAGAAAATGAGACTTCGTTTTTCTCATCTTCTTCTCTCCATTTTACAAGAGAAGGGAGGAGAAGCTCTCCTTGCATGGCTTTTTTCTCCTTTTCTCTTCTAAAAAACATCCACCTAAAAACCCAAGTTTTCATCCATTAAATCTTGCTACAAAACAACCTTTTGGTTGATTTCCTCCATAATCTTCTTCATTTAAGTCTAGGGTTTCAAGTGGGTTAGTGAGAGAAAGCTATGAATAGAGAGAGAAAGCTCCAATCAAGGTAAGAAACTGTGCCTTCTTCATTTCCACCTTAATTAATTAAAGTAATTTGCATGGGAAGGTTGTTGTAGCATGTATACTAATATTGTTGTCCATGTTCTTGTAATGAGACATGTTGGGTGGGTGGATATAATGAATTCGGGTGAATGATTAAGTAGATTCAAGTGTTGAGAATGTATGAGAAAGCTTTCTTTGGAACTTTTTCTATTAAGAAAGTTAAGTACCATGAATTCTTTTACTTTTCCTTAAAAAATTTCTCAAATTTCTACTGTCGACCATTGTTGAGCTTAATAGAAAAGCTTTGAAAACCCTCATTCAATCGACCATCATTTACATGTAAGCCCCTATCCATTTTTCTTTGATTTTTATTATTATTTTTATCATGAGAGCTTGATTAAGCTAACCTGTGTATCAATTTGTTCAATTGGTGAGATTTTCATAAGTTTTCATTGTTGAGAGTTGGATGAATTAGGTGTAAAATTGATAGAAATTAAGCATAGGTTATGAAAATAACTAAATTGTAAAGCTTAACAAGCTTGATTGTTAGCTTTGTTATATTAGGGACCAAATTGAATAAAATGCAAACTTATTATGAAATTTTGGTAGGAATAGAAAGTATAAGGTCCCCAGTGAAAAAATTTGAAATCGAATTTTAATCTAAAACTTTATACCAAAAGTTATGCTTGTCTCGAGTTTAGGGACTAAATTGAATAAATTGAAAAATATGATTGATATTGTATTTGATTGTGAATTGAATGGAATTTGATATTGTTATGTGTTTTGTGACTGCACGTAGCTAACGTTGACGCTAAGCCTTTGATTGGGAAAGGAAAAGCGAAATTTATCGACGAGTGACTCGGAAATCCTGGTTTGTACATTTATCATTCAAAATAGAAATATTTGTTTCTATATGCATGTTTATTGAATGATTGATCAATGAGGTAAGTATATGGTGATAGCCTGAATTGTTTTGATTGACTTTGATATGGAATATCGATATAGAGGGCTAAAATGAATAAAATGAAAAATAGCATCAACTATATGAATTATGTTATATGAAATGGAAATTGGATAGGAATATGTTTTATAATAATAAATAAATGTGTATACATAATGTTTTGGATTGTGATTATGATTATGATTGAGAAATGGTATATGTATTGAATTGTAAAATGAAATTGAATATCGACACCCTATTAACTAGTCAAGCTAAGTCGAAAATAGTTGGCATGCCATAGGATTGGATTGTGTGTCGAATTATGCGCTTGTGTGCCAGGATGAACCTTATGTGTTAGGATGCATTTCGTGTGACAAGATGCGTTTCGTGCACTAAGATGCGCTTCGTGTGCCAGCATGCACTTTACTTGCCAGATTTCCGTACGTCAGTTTATCTGATTATGTACTTCAATGCCAGTTAGGTGTGTTGGTTGGATGATCCATGAGTCTGTCCAAGTTGAGTCATGTTAATAGGGGTTATAAATGGAAAAGTTGGCAAATGGTATCGAGATGAAGTGGTATGATGATATGTAACAAAAAATGTGTATATATGAACTATGATAAAGAAAACATATATCTTATTGTGAAAATAAATTGAAAACGACCCTTAGGGGCTGAAATGAGTATTAATAAGTCAATAGACTCCAAGAAAGGATTGAATGGTTAGTAAAAAAGGAAAATGATATGGTTTGATCAAGGAATTTTGATGATTTAATATCAATTATAAGTATGTATAAATGTTGAATTCATGTTGATAATGAATGCCAAATAGCTTATTTATAGACAAATGAGTAAATGAATTGAATTGGTCAAAGGGGCTGGTTCATATATATCGACAGCGGAACAAACATAGAATCAAAGTTCTTTTATGATGGTGATACGGATCGTCCCGATTTTTAAAGAACTTCTTTTTCCTGTTTTAAATTTATTTTTGTTTTTTTTATTCATTTATTTTATTTCTACTTTTTAATGTTAATTTTATTTGAGTTTAGTTGATTTTCCACAATAGGTGTATATACCATGGAGTGATAGAACTAAAAAATCGAAGAAGCCATATATTGGGCTCAATGCCGCAACATGACACCCTAATGTCGCAACATCCAAGATAGAACGCCACATCACAACATTGAAAGGCCAAGTTCATCTGAATTATTTTATTTTGATGCTTTTTTATCCATTATCAACACTTCTTTGTCTTCTTATTTGTATTTGTTTTTGTATTTTCTTTACTTTATATTTCATATTTCTTTTCATAGAATTTTTTTAGGTACTCTTCCGTCTTCTTGTAACACACGGATCCTAAGACTATCACGAAAATAAGGAATCGACCCTTCAGGGAAGTTTCTTTTTTTAAGCTTATGTTTTTTTACATCGAGGATAATGTATGTTCTAAAGTGTGGGGGAAGTACATAGGGTTAGTCTGTGTGCTTTCATTTGTGTGTTTACTTTGTTATTTATTGATAAAAAAACTGTGTTACTATTTTTGTTCCATAGTGCTTGGATTATATTAATACTATGAATAGTGGTTGGAAATATTAAAGAATCTAATGATTTTTGTCAAGCATGAATTTTTTTTATTGGTATGCGATAATTTGATTATTTTTAAGGGAAAATGATTAGGTTACTTAGTTAAATTGCATAATATATTAGAAGTACTGATCTGTCGTAATTCGGTGTAGCAGATTAAACTAGTTTTCACACTTAAGGAGCCTAAATTCAAGCATTTTCATTACATTTTAGTTAAGTTTCTTTAGTTTTACTTACATTTAATAAAATGTGCAAATTGAGTCTTTTATTGACCTTAAGGGCTAAATGAGGCCTAAGGGAGAGCTAACGTACTTTGTAAGTGTGCAAGAGACCATTAGAAGGTATTTTAGGTCGATACTGGACATTATGTCACAAAACGGGAGGTCAAATGTCACAACATAGGGAACAAAATAAAGAAAACTCAAGTCTGCCTATGATATTGCGACACAGACTAAGGGTGTCGCGACATACCTCTGCAGATGGCTACAGAGGAGCATACTAGTTGCTATGTCGTAACACAAGTACTGGTATGTCATGACATCAACTCTGGGACAGAAATTAAACACGAAGTAGGGGAGTTTTAGTCTGCACAATAGAACTTAAAGCTCGGGAACGTGAACTGACCTAAGGTTAAGGACGACGGCCACTTGAAGGCTATAAATAGGTTCATTTGGCACATGTTAAAGACACCTTTTCATTAACCTAGTTTCTTTCTTTAAGATTTAGTTTTGTTTTCTTTCTTAGGTTTCTACAGTTTAGTTTATTTGTTTGTTGTTTTTTTTCAAGAGATCGGGATTGTGGAATCATTCAATTCTATGGATTTACGCTTAATATCAATACAATCAGGTCCTTTAATCTACTATATCTTGTCTATTTAATTAGCATGCTTTCTCTTTAAATCGATTATATATTCTTTATAAATGCCATAAGAAACTAATCCTTCTATCGGGGATTAGTTAGTGGAGGTATGATCTGTTAACTATTTTGTAGGGTTACTCAACAGATCAGCTGCTTGAAAAAGGGAAAGTGTAAATAAACCCTAGGCCTGACAACCCTAGGAAGTCATCAGGGCGGGAATTAACCCAAAATTGGTATTGCCCATCCGAGAATACCTTAACCCCAAACCAGTCTGGACTGTGATGTCGAAAGATAAGTAGTTCTTGATGGCTCATTATGTTAGTAGAAGGTCAGAAGATCCTACTAGGGTAGCGACTAGTTGATTGATGAAGAACTCGAGACGATAATTGATGAAGATTACGTAAACGAGTTAATCACCCACAATCAGATTTGATTTATTCTTCCTTTTTAATCTCTTGAATCTTATTTTTGTTATGTTGTTTTATTTTTATTATTATAAAAACCCAAAAAATCTTTTATTTTATATTTTTCGTACTATAACTAAATGGATAGTACTAATTAGATCTTTTAGTGTTTAGGTTAGAATTGATCTAGCACTCGCCTCCCTTGGGTACAATCCTTAGAGTACTTACATCGTTGTAACAGTCTATTACAACTAGATTGTATACTTGTGAATACCACCTCGTAATTCTATATTTTAGTGCAATATTCACACTATAGACATTAGTACATTCGGAGGTGGTTAAGTTGTTGTCACTGTTGTCGGGGAGGTAATATCACTAGGTTTATTTTAATTTTTGCATGAAAAAAAATAATTAGGAAATTCTTGTTTATAGATACGATTCTTTTCTTTTAGTTATTGTTACTAATCTTTTCTTTTTGGGTTTAGTGTATGACTCGCAGTAAAGGCACACTTATCCGAAGGAATCACCGATAGCAATAGCAACAATAGATGTAAGATCCACCACCTGCCGCAAGTAACGTACCACGTGAAAATCTACTGTTTGATGACACTGGCAATAACGCCCTAGGAAACCCACTAACACTATAGCTTCCTGCAAACATTTAGATTGCTCGAGACGAAAGAACTTTAAGGGACAATGCCTTACCAAGTTTGGACATGGTTCATGAAAGTATAGCAAGGGTGACAATTACAGCTAGTAATTTTGAGATAAAATCGGCTATGATTCAGATGATCCAGAACAATTTACAGTTTAGGTGCACTATGATAGAGGACCCTAATCAACATTTAAAACGGTTTCTTCAACTTTGTAATACTTTTAAGTATAACGGGATCACTAATGACTCTTTTCGTCTTCGATTGTTCCCCTTTTCCTTGATTGATAATGTTTTTTTTTTGTTATACTCACAGGTATCAAGGTCTATCACGACGTGGGATTTACTCACTGGAAAGTTCTTACAGAAGCTTTTCCCAATTAGCAAAGCAGTGCAACTAAGAAGAGAGATTGTTGTTTTTAGAAAAATGGAGGGAGAAAGTTTCTATGAGACATGGGAACGGTTCAAAATGTTGATTTAAAAATGTTCACACCACGGATTTCCTGAGTGGATGCGGCTGTAGGTATTTTATAATGGGTTGGATGCAAATACACGATTTGGATTAGACGAAGTAGTAAGAGGATCTCTTATTAATAGAACGTACGAGGATGCGTGTGAGGTCACTGCAAACATGGCACTAAACTCCTACCAGTAGCCAATTGAACGATTCACATATGGTTAGAAACCCGCTAGGATAATGGGAGAGCATGAAACAAACCCCAAATCTGACAACCCTGTGAAGTCATCAAGGTGGGAATTAACCCAAAAATGGTATTGCCAATACGTGAACACCTTAACCCCAAATCAATCTAGACTGTGAGGTCAAAAGATAAGTAGTTCTTGCTGACTTGTTATGTTAGCGGAAGATCAGAAGATCCTACTAGGGTAGCAACTAGTTGATTGATGAGAAACTCAAGACGATAGTTGATGGAGATTACCGAAGCAAGCTAATCATCCATAATCAAATTTGATCTATTCTTCCTTTTTAATCTCTTGAATATTATTTTTTTATGTTGTTTTATTTATATTATTATTAAAACCCTAAAAATCCTTATTTTATATTATTTGTACTATAATTGAATGGAAAGTACTAATTAGATCTTTTAATGTTTAGGCTAGAATCGATCTACCACTCACCTCCCTTGTGTACAATCCTCGGAGTACTTACCTATTCTGTTGTAAAACTATATTACAACTAGGTCCGTATACTTGTGGTTACCACCTCGTAATTCTATATTTTAGTGCATTATTCACACTCTGGACATTAGTACGTCCGAAGGTGATCAAATACCTAGATAAGAATGTTTGATGATGTCATATGAGATATAAGTCTTATAGATAGTCATAGAGACATGAATGCTTGAATTGATTATTATTCATTCGGTTTAATTCAAAG
The DNA here is from genome assembly GCF_025698545.1 of Gossypium raimondii. Taxonomy (NCBI): domain Eukaryota; kingdom Viridiplantae; phylum Streptophyta; class Magnoliopsida; order Malvales; family Malvaceae; genus Gossypium; species Gossypium raimondii. Next base: position 38,049,106 of record NC_068565.1, read on the forward strand.
AATGAAAGAAATTGTGTATAGTGGGATGCTTAAGGATGACCTAAGGCATTATTTGAATAGCCAGTTCTCAAATGACCATACCTTAATGTTAGAAATCCCTTGTTCCCTCAGGGAAGCTGCATCCTCTAAAATTTCCTGAGTGGAAGCGGAACAAGATCACCATGGATTTTATTTTAGGTCTTCCTCTTAGTCCTACTAAAAAGAACGCAGTTTGGGTTATTATAGATTGGCTTACTAAATTACCCCATTTCCTACTAGTATGCATAAACTATTCATTGGAGAAATCGACGGAGCTTTACAAATTTGAAATTGTACGCCTCTACAGTATACCAACATCTATCGTTTTGGATCGAGATTCAAGGTTCACGTCGAGGTTTTGGAAACAGCTACAAAAGTCCTTAGGAATCAGGCTACGATTTAGTATTGCCTTCCATCCTCAAACAAGTGGGCAATCAGAAAGAGTAATTTCAGTTCTTGAAGACATGCTCAAAAGTTGTGTAATAGATTTCAGATTGAATTGGGAAAAATATCTTTCTTTGGAAGAGTTTGCATACAAAAGCAGTCATCATGTTAGCCTGAGAACATTAACTTTCGAAGCGTTGTATGGAAGAAGGTGCAAATCACCCACCTATTGGTTGGAGCTCAGTGAAAGGAAGATAGTTGGTCCTAATTTGGCATGGGAAACGAAAGAGAAAGTTTCGATTATGCGAACCCATTTAAAGGATGTTCAAGATCGACAGAAGGCTTACGTTGATCGAAAAAGGAAGGATATTTTGTTTGGAATAGGAAACAAGGTATTTTTGAAAGTTTCTCATTTTTAGAAGGTTATAAGATTTGGAATAAAAGGGAAGTTGAGCCTACAATTCATATAATCGTACGAAGTTATAAAACAAGTTGGTCTAATGGGGTATAGATTGGCACTACCTCTGAAACTATCAAAGATTCATAACGTGTTTCACTTGTCCATGTTAAGGAGATATCGGTCGAATACAGACCATGTGGTAGAAGTAGAGACACTATAGGTGGAGCCCAACTTATCTTATAAAGAGGAGCATGTTCGTATTTTGGCAAGAGAAGTGAAAGAGTTGAGAAATAAAAGAATCTCACTGGTAAAATTATTATGGAAGAACCACAATAAGAAGGAAGCCACCTAGGAGAGGGAGAGTTTGATGAAAGAGGAATATCCTCAATTATTCGCACGTAAGAATTTTGAGGATGAAATTTTCTAAGTGGGGGAGAGTTGTAATAGCCTGCCTGGCATAAACTGTATCAATATGCTATTTGGCATATGGTTGAATAAAATATGGTACAAAAATGGTGAGATTGGTGAACTATCCTTTATAATTTTGGGTGGCGTATTGCATGGATTCGACAATACACCTATTTGTGGAACACCTTGCTAGAATTTTCCATTTGGAAAACTTTAATGTTTAGCGAACTCTTTTATATGGCAATTTGCCAACCCTAAATACTTGGGCCGAACTCATTAGTACGCGGATTGATAGACTTTTTTTTCATGTTTTAGCATAAAAACGATAGCAATGAGTATCATTAGAATTTAGTTGAGACCTAGTTGGAAGTGTTTAGGTACCTGAATGACTTGTTTAGTTGGATTGAATTAGTATACAAGCAACGCTTTACTACTTACTAAACTGATTAGTGGTAGTAGTTAAGTTTGGTATATGTGTAGGCAAGTCTATTCTTGGGTTTCAAGGGCTATAGTGGGATTTTCTGACCCTCCCACTGAGCTTTGTCCTCATTGTTTGTGCTATATATGAATGTTGATAGCTGACATGTTTCATCTTTGTTTTTCTCTATATTCCTTTTTAATTCTCTAGAAAGTTTTGAGGTATCTTCGTTAGAGAAGACGAGGAAGGCTTGTAGTAGCTAACCAAAACACCCTTGTTACATATCAACTTACTAGTAATTTCTAGAAAACCCCTAGGTTGTTGTCAAAAGGATTTACGTTTTTGCATTACACATGCATGATTAAATTAGATAAAAGGGGTTTGATAGTTATAACTATTTCTTATTTAGCTCAGGAATCTAGTGAAGGTCCAAGCAATCGAGCCAAAGGACCAGTAGAGTATATTCTGTTTTGAAGTTCTGGTGAGTTCCTTCTTACTTCCTTTGAGTTATGAAACTTCCATGATATGTGAGTTGTGTGTGATAAGTTCTTTTGCTATAAATGAGTCGATGTGTTGTTCCTAGACGTGTGCGTAAGTATAACCATTGTCAACGTAAAAACACCCTCCTTGCTACACGAGCCCAATACAAGATAATTTATGATATGTGAACATTGTGGAAGGGAGATCTATATGTGATGCCTCTAGTAGGGCAACTACATCACAAATCAAGCTGGCAGATCATGGCCCGACCTTACGAGAGAACACGTGTTTGACTTAACAAGGATATGAAATTAATAATAAATATGACCGATATGTGATTCTGATATTTGATATATGGGTTCAAGTTTGGTATAAGGATGGGTTGTTGATAACCATGCAAGGTTGTGGGAGATATGAAACACCCCTTAGCCCATCGAAAAGACTTAGCGTACATCATTTAGCTAGACAACCCACTCAACGAACTGGGGCATTGCTGATGGATTCAAAATTCATTAGTTTCACTTAAATATTTGAGGAAATAGTTATGAAGATTCTCCTTTTTGTTACAAACCATTATTCTTTTCTCTAAATTGGTAACACTTCTTTAAAGGAGAAAACAGTAGGGGTTATAAAAGACAGTCTATTAATCATTCGTTATCATCAATGGTGAATACATATAAAAGAGTTCACAAATTGCGAATCAAGTAAGCTTGGCGTACACTTTTATAATAAGGAATAAATTCTCTTTTCAAGGCCAAATATACATCTACGAGGTAAAAGTAAAAGTTAATTACAAAACATTTGTATACGCCATCCACTAAATAGCCATGCATGATACAAAAATAGGCAAGTAGCTCACTCGTAGACGCAGCTTTGGCGTAGTCCCCTTCTACCGATCTTCTGCTAGTAATCAAATGCTCGAGAAAGAAAAGTAACAAAGTAAGTTCAATTGAATTTAGTGAGTTCCAAATAGACACAAAATGATTATTAGGTTAGCGATAGTTAACAAAAAAATAGAGATATTTTCAAGACTCAGTCTTACAAACACATACACCAAGTTGTCAGTACAATTCTCTGGCGACAACACTTCACCAATATAACACAGTATCCCCAGTGGACACATACCACCATCCAGTTCATACTCTCTTAATAATGTATGTATACTTATGACCCAACCCTGTACCAACCTAGGGACCATATTTCAAAAATTAGAATCAGATATCAACCATAATCATATTTATATTCATATTCCTTATTAAATTGAACACGTGCTCTCGCACAAGGTCGGGCCATGATCTGACAGTCCGATTTGTAGTAAAGCTGCTCTACCGAAGGCATCACAAATAAAGTTTTTTTCCACATTTTACATGTCACAAAAGTCTGGTACTGGGCTCGCACAAAATATGGGTATTTTCACCTCGATCATGGCCATATCCACACATACTACATTGATTTATTGCACGTATGCCAATTCACTACACATCGACCTATCTTTAGTAAAGACAACTTACCTTACACAACCCGCATTTAATAGAATTTTAATAACTCAAAGGAAGTAAGAAGAAACTCACCAGAAAACTTCAAAACAAAATATACTCTACTGGTCCTTTGTCTCAATTGCTCAGACCTTCACTAGCTTATTGAGCTAAATAAGAAACAATTATAACCATCAGACCATTTCCTATTAAAATTTAATCATGCATGTACTAATGCAAGAACATAAATCCCCTCAATAATGACCTAAGGGCTTTCTAGAAATTACCGTAAGTTGGTACGTATCAATAGCATTTACTAGCTACGGATACCTTTATTGTCTTCTCTAGAAAAGATAACTTAGAAATTTCTAAAGATTTAGGGAAGAACTTAGAGAAAAACAAAGGTGAAACTTGCCACTTATAGGCATCCTTATATAGCACAAACAATGGGGACAAAGCTTAGTGGAAGGGTCAGAAAATCCCACTATAGCCCTGTAACCCGAGAATAAGCTGGCCTTCTCATCTACCAAACATAACCATTACCACTAATAAGCTTAGTGAATAGTAAACGTTGTTTATACACTAAAACAAGCCAACTAAATCATTCATTTAGCTACTTAAACACATCAAATTTTCATCTACAGTACTCTAGTTTAATTCCAACTAGGTCTCAACTAGATTCTAATGATGCTCACCGAGCCATCATTTTCTCGCTTAAGCACAGAAAAAATTCTATCACTCTGTGAACTAACGAGTTCGCCCAAAGTATCTGGGGTTTGCGAATTGCCTCACAAAAGAGTCTGACAAACCCTTAGAGCTCTCCAAATGGTGAATTCCAGCAAGACATTCCTCACAAAAGAATCCTCACAACACGCCACCTAAACATTTAACGGACCAGTCACTATTCTAATCCTTTTACTACCATTGGCTTAGACTATGTGCCAATCAGTATCTATAAGGTCAACGTTGAGCGGGCTATTACAAGATGTGTATAAATTGAAGGAATGTGTCGGCTTGAATGTTGTATGTGTTATGTTAAATTGGTGTAGTGTTGCCACCAAGGAATTGTGGATGGCAATCAGCGTATTATGTCTATATAATAGAGTCTCACGAAAAAGTCTGTTGTTCTTTTCTTACGAGTATTGATGCTTGTTGATTATTGCAGTTCGTGAAAAACTAGTTGTGTTTATTTTTGGAACTCACTAAGTTCAAATGAACTTACTTTATTACTTTTTCATCTTCAAGCATTTGGTAGTAGAAAATGGATTTGTCAAAGAGGACTACGCTAGAGTTGCAGTTGTGAGTGAGCCATTTGTTTATTTTTGTATCATGCATGGCTATGTGGCAGATGGCATATACATATGTTTTGCAATTAACTAAGTCATTTGTATTGCTTTATCTTAAAATAGAATTGCCTCTTCTTTTGAAAGTGTACGCCGAACCTTCTTGATTTGTTGATCATAAATTTTTATGATTTTGATATATACGCCATAACTAGGCAGTATTTGAATAATAGATTTTTATTTTATAATTTTTATTATTTTCTCTTACACTAAGGAAAATCTTTATACTTGTTTTTCTAAAATTTTTAAGTTAAGCCAAAGGATTTGAATCCGCTAGTAATGCCCTAGTCTGTCAGGTGGTCTGGTTGGCTGAATGATACACGTCATGTCTTCTTGATGGGCTAAAGGGTGTTACAGATCTTGATAGGATATAAAGTTAAATTCTAAATTAAATTGTTGTTTGTAATGGTGCCTTATGGAATATTGGTTAGAACTAGACAAATGACATGTTTTGGTTTGCTTTTGATGTGTTTTGATTTGATTTAATGAATGGTTATTGGCATGTTTGGGACTTAAGTAACCATTGATGGTATGTCTTGCATTTCAAGGCACAATTTAGCACACACGGGCAGACACACAAGCTATCACACAGTCGTGTGTCACACATGGGCTAGTGATACGGTCGTGTGCTCTGTTTGATTTTGGTGGTTTTAGGTACACATGGCCATAGTCTGTTACATGACTTAACAACACGGTCATGTAACCCTTTTTATACATGGCATTAGTCTGTTGCACAATTTGGGGATACGATTGTGTGATATTGCACTACACGACCTTAGCCTGTCACATGGCTTCGCCACATGTCCGTGTGACCCGTGGAATACCCAATTTTAGCCCGGGCTCACAAAAAAATAATAAACCCAAAATAATAAAACAAAGTCTAAGTCCAGTAATATCATTTGGCCCGACCGTAATGACCCATTACTTGAAAAGGTTGAAGGTCCATCTACAAGCTTATGGAAACATAATCTTCAAGGATATGCAATATTAGATATGATATGCAATCTTAGATATGATATGCAATCTTAGAAGATATGATTTTGTAATCTTAGAGATTTAATTTGTAGATACCATTTAATCTTAGCCGTTGATGTAATTGATCTGTACCGTTGGATTTGAGGGGGCTCAACTATAAATAGAGGCCTCTCCCTTCATTGTAAAGGACTAGAGTTGGGAGTAATAATAATTCTTAAGAGTATTCATTCAAATTTCTCTCTCTCTTGCGTTCTTATTTTCTATGGCTTGTTCTTATTTTGTTGATTTGTGTATAATTTATTTATTGATTCGTATATTGTTGATTTCAAATCTTTTTTTCCCTTTTTATTCATTTTCAAATTCATTATTTTCAAATTTGTTTACATTTTATTTTGCCTTATATTTTTTATTTTATACTCTTTGTTTTAAATTCATTGGTCTTTTACTACTGATGCTATTTAATACTCAATTTGTTATTTTATTTTATTATTATTAAATTAATTATTTTAACTATTATGTGGCATCATTAATCTTGTATCATTATTATTTACTTTTTATGCCTTTAAATTTCAAATTTTGTTATATATATATATATATATATATATATATATGCATGCATACATACATACGTTTTATAATATATACATATACGTACACATTTTTAATTTTTATAAATATATATATACACATACTTTTATATATTTTCTATGTTTCATAATTTTATATATATACTTATATTTTTTTACATATTAAAATATGTATATTTATATTTTTTATTTTTTATAATTCACATACATATATATTTTTCTTAAAAGTACATATATATATTTATATTTTATAATTTTATCTATTTTCTTTGTTATTATTATTGCTTTACTTGATGTTTATTTATTTATTTATTCACATGACCATTATTTTCATTATTATATTCTTTAAATGTTTCAGTTTTATTTGTTTATTTACTCGATATTGTGTATACATGATTGATTTTTATTTATTTATCTTTTCATTATTATTATTATTATTATTATTATTATTATTATTATTATTATTATTATTATTATTATTATTATTATTATTATTATTATTATTGTTCTTGATCATGCTATTTATATTTATATTATCACAATTGTTACTCCATTATATAATTGTTACCCAAATTAGTATAAAGAGAAAATTTTGAAAAATAAAGGCAATACTCGGTATTTGTAATCTTCGAGAAGATTGAGCCCTAACGTATTGGGTTCTAACTCTTTCGTTGAATCTGAATAATCAAGAATGCTCTTTAATCAAAACATAAATAAAAAGCTCATTATCGAGAATTCAATACGTTGTGTCCTAACGCATTGGATATGACACGTTGTTTTCTCGAGATGAGGATTTTTTTTCTAAAAATAAATAAGGTAATATTCAATGTTTAGAATTTTGAGAAATTGTGCCCTAACGTATTGGGCTGCAATTTCTTCATCTGATTTAAACAATTGAATATCCTTTTAAATTTTATTGCACAAGTTTTTTTTGGACAAGCTCCTTTTTGAGGAAGTGAAATATCATGCCCTAACTCATTGGGTGTGACATTTTCTCTTTTCGAAATGAGAGGGTCTTATCGAGTAACTTGTTTTATATAAGTTTTAAAAAAAAAACAAAAAAACAAAAGATCGTATTTTAAATCTCTTCAAAGTTTTCAATATTCGACATTAAGACATTAATTAATTAACTAGGTACATATTTTTAGGCGTTACGAGGGTGCTAATCCTTCCTCTTACGTAACCGACTCTCGAACCCATTTTTCTGAATTTCGTCGACTAAAATCGTTGTTTTAATAAAGTCAAATTGCTTATTAAAAATAACCACTTTTTGAGGTGACCCGATCACACCTAAATAAAAAGGATCGATGGCGACTCGCATTTTCATTTTTTTCAAAATTCAAGTCGACCCCGTTTTTCAAAATAAAAAATGGTTTCGACAACCCGTATTTTTTATTTTTACCATGCTTCTATATTATGTTTCAAATTAGTCCTTGCTTATTCCTGAATTGATCCTAGAGCTTCGTAGGCTTGATTTAAGTCACGTTTTTGTACAAATGGTATTATTATTGAATGAATATCTATTAATGTTTTTTTGAAGTAAATCTTGAATTGAAATTGCATATCCTTGTCTTGTTAAATGCTGTAGAAACCAGTAACCCTCATCTGGTGACAAAGATGGGTGAGGGGCGTTACACATGTGTCTGAGTTCGTTATTACTAGGTTGCATTAGGTGAAAACTTAATATGAACATGTAATAGATTCAATGAGATAAAAAATTATAATTTCAATATGAAATGTAAAAGAGAACAGGAAATTTTGATAACATTGTGATTCTTGTATAAGAGTTCTATTCATATGTATAAGTATATGCAATTATTCGCAAAAGAAATGTTATGAAATGGAATGAAGAGTATCATATAAAATTTTCATGTCTACATAATCTTTTTTTTTTTTAAAAGAAATCCGTTTATAGCAATTGTGCCTGAACAACAAACAGGAGAAGTCCACCAGCAACTTACAAACCAAAGTAAAACAAAACAAACAACAAACCGGGAAAAACAAAACAGCAAAAAAAGAAAATAATTAAAAAAGAAGATCAACAAAACACCGTCTTCTCCATTCAACAAATTTTCAGGCGTTGTGTGTGTCAACAAACCCCAGAAAAATAAACGGTAAAAAATCTTCCAAATCCAACAATGAAACATCCGGAAAAGAAAGCAGTTGAGAATGGCCACCCTATATCAGTATTTCTTAACTCCATCGCTGAAATAGAAAATGGGTTATGGAGGTCGCCCACTTCAACGATCAGAATCGGCCACTTTCATAGCTTTCAAAGGCGCATCTTCCACCCAGAATGAATCCCCTTCTGCTCGCATACCCTGAACAGCCATTACATGCGCTGCTCCATTCCCTTCTCTTGCAATGAACTGGAATCGACAACATTGGAACTTCCTTGCTAGGTTCTTCGCGTCCCAGGTAAATGGTCTAGACTCCGAGTAATCCTCGCTTGATTCTTGAATATTATTTGCCACCAATCTCGAATCACTCTCAAGAATAACATTTGAAAAACCCAAATCCAGAGCAAATTGGAGCCCATGAAGGACAGCAAGTGCTTCAACAATCACCACCGAATGAACCAAATTATGTCCTTAAAATCCCGACCCCATTATAAATCCCTCATCATTTCTAATAATAAAGCCTGACACTGCTCGTTTTTTGGTAATCAACAATCCCGCATCAACGTTAATTTTTAACCACCCTTGCGGAGGTGGTGACCATTTTACCATGGATCTCGGTTGTGGATACTTCAAATTCTCAGCACTACTACGATATTCCAACCCAAAACTCCTAATGAAGGTAACAATTTCCTCCAAACTTTGTACCTTTCTTTCATGTACAAATTTATTTCGAGAGAACCAAATCGCCCAGATAGTAACAACAATTACCCTTTTCCTATTCTTATCAGAATTCTCCAACAGCCAACTCAACCACTCATTAAAATTTACCATTGAACTCGGCCACTAGACGTCTAACTTGGACCAAACTTGTGCAGCAAACAAGCAATCCCAAACAGTATGAGTAGAAGATTCACACCCCTAACCACAACGCGGACAACAGTTATCAGCAAACAATCTCCTATAATATAAGTTTTGAAAAGTAGGCACATAATTTTGGACAAATTTCCAGATTAAGATGTGAATTTTTGAAGGACACTCTAAACTCCATATCTGCTTGAACATTTTTTGCTCGTTGATGCTCACATTAGAGTTATCAACATTTTATATCCACTCTTTACAGAATAGATACCCGAATTTTCGCTAAACCAAACTACTTTATCTGATTGATCAGTAGTGGGAATAGGTAGACTCATAATCTGGTCAGCTTCTTCCACCGAAAAAGTTGAGTAAATAAGATCTCTATTCCAACGATTAGGTTCCTTTAGAATTAACTCAGCCACCCAATCCAAACCAGCCACCTTATCAGTAGAAATAGAATGTTGAGCTTTTCCCGGCAACCAATGATCTTTCTATATTGACATCGATGTTCCAGACCCAATTCTCCACTTCAAACCAGACCCTAACAGGCCTTTAGCACACCAGATACTTCTCCAAAAAAATGATGGATTCGCTCCTAAAGAGGCTTCCATAAAATCTGATCCCCTATAGTACTTTGCTTTGAGCAAACGCGCAAGTAAGGAACTCAAATTTTCCATAAGATGCCAACCCTGTTTAGCAAGAAGTGCGATATTGAATTTGGCCAAATCTCGGAAGCCCATCCCGCCCTCCTCTTTTGGTACCGACAGCTTCTTCCACGAACACCAATGAAGCCCTTTTTTCCCTGCTTTCTTTTGCCACCAGAATCGAGCCATGACCGCTTCTAAATCCCTACAAACTGCTGATGGTAACAGAAAACAATTCATAACATATAGTGGAATAGCCTGGAGTACAACTCTGATAAGGACCTCCCTCCCCTTATGGAAAGTAATCTCGAGCTCCAACTAGAGACTCTTTTTATTATCTTTTCTTTAAGTTCCTTAAAAGCCTTCTGTTTGTTACGCCCCACCATTGATGGGAGACCAAGGTAATTCTCCAGGTTTAGATTCCTATTAACCCCCAGAACTCTACAAACATTATCTCTGTTAAACTGGTCAACATTGGAACTTAAAAATGACCCTGACTTGTCAAGATTGACTTCCTGACCAGAACACTTAGCATAGGCCTCTAAAATTTCTTTGATCACCATTGCTCCATTGATAGACGCATCTCCAAAGATAAGGCTATCATTTGTAAAAAACAAATGAGTGATTCGTGGGGCTTGCCTACTAACCCGAAAGCCATTAAGAACTCCCCTTGACACAGCCCTTCTAAGAAGAGTCGACAATCCTTCATCACATATAAGGAATAAATAAGGACTAATAGGGTCCCCTTGGCGAAGGCCTTGTGACGGGAAAAATAACTCATACACCTCCCCATTCATAACCACAGAATACGAGACCGATGTCACACAACCCATAACTTTCTCAATCCACCTATCCGAAAACCCTATCCTTCGAAGCATAACATGCACAAAATTTCATTCGACCCGGTCATAAGCTTTACTCATATCTAGTTTTAACGCAAATAACCCTTTCCTCCCAATACGTTTTCTCTTCATAGAATGTAAAGTTTCATATGCAGCTATGATATTATCCGTAATGAGTCTTCCAAGTACAAAAGCACTCTGTGCTTCATCAATACATACATTGAGTATCTTTTGAAACCTATTCACCAACATCTTTGAAATGATTTTATATAAAATATTACAAAGACTAATAGGTCTAAATTGAGTCATGCACCGAGGAGAACTGACCTTGGGAATTAAAACAATTCTTGTATTGTTAATTTCAGCCATATTATAAACCCCTGCATCGTCTCAATACAGAAATTAGCTACATCTTTACCCACAATATGCCAAAACCTATGGTAGAAAATCGCCCCTATCCCATCTTCGCTAGAAGCTTTTAACGGGCTCATGGCTTTAAGAGTTGAACACACCTCTTCATATGTAAACTCCTTCTCAAGGTCCTCGTTCATCTGTTGAGAAATACATGGCTCAACACCTTCCAAAATTGAGCTTGGATCTCCAACACTTTTCGCTGTAAATAAAGAAGTAAAATAATCAGTGGCCAACCGTAATAAAGCATCATTGTTCGCATAACTATTACCCTCGCCATCCACTAATTCTTCCACCTTATTCTTCCTACTCCGATCCGTTGCTGATTGGTGAAAAAAATGGGTATTCCTATCCCTATTTTTCAGCCAATTCGCTTGAGCTCTCTGTTCCCAATAAAGCTCCTCTCTGTCCACCTTCATATTAATTTACAGCTTTGTCTCCACAATATCCCCTAGAATCTCGTCCGTAAGAACTTCTTCATTAAGTTGAAACAACTGTTTTTCCAACTCTTTCTTCGTGATGTTGAGCTTTGTCTACATAATCTTTTGAAACATGGGATTTAACATGATGTAATTATTTATAAATGACGTGTTGAGAAGTGATGTTAACTTATTAATTTAGCAAAGTGATTTATTAGCATGTTTGATTGTTTAAATGTTTTATTATTTTCAATTCAAATTGTGCTAGTACCATTAACCATTTAATGCCTAGCGTGGAAATGTGTTTCTTGTGTACGCAGGTCTCAACGAAGATAGGTCATGATTGTTTAGTTTGAAGGTATCCAAAGGTATTGCAACTTAGCTCATGCTAAATGATATATTTTATTGTAAAATATTTAAATATATATAACTAGATTTATTCATGAATCGAATGGCCCACATGGTGTAGTAGGCTTAATTTGACTTGGGTCGGACTTGAAAAAAGATCTTTGTTTCTAAAATTGCTAAGTTCGACCTGAGTTCAGTCTAAATAATAAAAATAATTTAAAGTTTAAGTTTAATTATAAAGGAATAAAATTATTTTTTATTAGTATTTGAACAGTGAAACGTGCAAACATGTTGGGTTGGGTCGACCTAAAAATGAGCCTAGATTTGATTTTTTTAAAAATCGAGTCATAGTTCAACCCGACCTCTATATTTAAGTGATAAAATATTTTTTATTAAAATTATGAAATTATATTTTATTATTTATATAATTATATTTAATATAATATAATTTAAATTTTTATTTAATATGATATGATATATTATTTATTTAATTATACAAAATATTTTTAAAGGTGAATCTAAAAATATATATATTTGCTATTCAATGTTGTAGGAATTAGTTATTTTTTTATATCAACTATAAAATGAAAAGGAGTAGACCATTCCATTGGATGAGCCATTTCCCCTTATTCAGTGATGAACGATGAATGATTCATTAGTTTGGTTGAAAGAATCGCTCATTCAATGGATAAATTTTACTGTTACAGTTATTGGATGCATATTTACAGTTAACTTTAATCTAATTAGATGAAAATTCATTTATTATTTGCATACCATCAGGACTTGTAGGCCTGCATATGAGCTATGCGCTACTATGGTCCAGTTTCTAGAACCTAATGAGGCCATACTCTTCCTAAAATGGCTAAACAAAAATATAGCATTACTGGGCTAGACTTTCAAGCATAAACCAACCCAATTGGTCTTCTAAATTATGGGCCTAATTAACAAAATTGGGATTCTAATTTGCGTTAACCTAGTCACTTATTAATTTTCTTTTTAAAATTTTAATTACCAGAATCCGTTACACTTTTACTATAACAATATTGAAATGTGATGAAGTGACATTAATAACTAATAACACAACAACGTGTGCAGTTTAAAATTATAACATAAAACAAATAAATAAATAAAAACAAAAATCTTTAAAATGTATAAATTTATAAAAAATATATACAAATTATTTCATATTCAAAATAAACTTAGATAAATAAACGTCCATATTCAAATTAACCTGCACATTATTTTAATAGGTTCACTAAAAGCGTTCTCTTTTAGTAATACATAAATATCGAAGCATAGAAAATCAAGTACAAACATATCAAATCTTCACAAAACCTCAAGGAATTAAAAAAAAAGACATAATAACGAACAATAGCAATTAAAATGGTTTTTACTTAAACAAATCCCTAAAATAAGTCATGGAATTGAAAACCCGGAGAAATCTCTCTCTTTCCTTTGAAGCTCATGTTAACAGATTAAAACCAAGAGTTTTTTTTTTAATTACCTTTTGAATCCTTTTCAATTTCGAAATTAAGCAAATTAGTCTTTCTTAAAAAAATTTAGAGCAACTAAGGACAATTAATCACAGAGTTAATGCCTTCCATCAATTGTATATGATTTTGATTGGTATAATGACAAATTTAGAATCAATGTTTATATATTGTGTCATTTTGGCCTTAATTCTAAAAAATTCAAAAAACTTAGCCTCAATATTTACACATTTACACAAATGTGGGAGGATAAATTTGTTAATTAGGACCAAATTGATAGAATGTGTAAACATTGTGGGTTAAATTTGTTATTATACCAATCAAAATCGTGAACAATTGTTGGAAAATATTAACGTCAGGATTAATTGTCTTTAGTTGCTCACTTTCGAACTTGATAAGGATTAAATTACTTTAAATTTTTCGATGGGCCAATTTATTCAATTTTAAAATTAGGAGGGAATGAATAGATTTTTTTACCAATTATTTTCAAATAAGAAACATTATCAAGCCAGAAAAAAATTCCAAGCAAACCACGTAATTATTGAAGTAAACATTAAAAAAACATTTAAACTAGGTGAATGCAAATGAATCATCTATGTAGTGTATAAAATTGGAATAATTCTATAAAAAAAAACCCTCAACGATTGAGGGTTTTGGTTTTATGCCCTTAAGCTTTTTACTTTTTGATTGATACTCTCAACGTTACGATTTTTTTAAAAATCAGTCCACTTTTAACGGTCAACATGAATTGACCGTTAATCAAACTGTAGGTCAACATAGTAGCCCATGTGATATGCCACGTAAGCAAATGATGTCATATATGACATCATCTTTTTTTTTTTTTCATTTTGTGTCCATTTTATTTTTTCTTCTCTCTTTCTCTCTTCCCTCTAACTCACACCATTCAAGGATTCTTCTAAAACCCAAACCTATTATATACCCATAAATCGATACTTTCCTGCCATGGAAAGCTTGCCAATGGCAAAGAGCTTTATATCGAGATACTATTGGGGATTCCCTTCCCTGTAAGCCCACCATCTCTGCTATAATCCGATGTATTAGGATACAATAATGTATACGACACCTTCACCGGTCCAACTCTGTTCTTCAATTTACTATCATTGTTTCTTTCCATAATCCTACTCTCAATTTCCACTAGTTTATTCCCGAATCTTTCAAATGCGGCTAAGGGTTCATCTTCGGTGGTCCATTCTGCCGTATCTCTTTGCCCCAAGTATATTTCATCGGTTGCATGCCTTGATAAGACTTCTATAAGTGATAGACCCAGTAAAGTTTGGAACTGTGCGGTGATTGTTTTCAAGAAAGCCAAATCTAGGTCGTTTTTGAGCTCGTCGTATTCTTTGGTGCCTGGTTCCGACATGAACCGACGGCTGACTGTTGGTCTGTTTGGGAGGTATCCGGCGTATGGGTATTGTCTGAAATTGGCAGCTGCGTGGAAAACGGAAGCTATCTATATGATGATGGTACATGCTTGGGTGAGACCAGCTAATGTGTTCATCTCCAGCCACCATGGTTCTTTTCTTAAATTGCCGTGGCCTTCGTTTTTGACCTCCGACCACCATGATTGGATTTCAGTGTTGTTTTTAACTGTTTCATCTGATGGCTAGTAGAAAGAACAGTACTCGGTTACCCAGGTTTCAATGGCGGTCCAGATTTCTAACCCATCAACGGCGTATGGGTAATCGTTTATCATCAATTTGAGTCCATAGGGACAGCTCGAATCCGGCACTACCATTCCCCTGAAAATAAAGGGTGTTTAAAGGTGTTTGCTTTAAATTATTAATTAAAGAGCAAATTTAAAGCTTTGGGTTTTAGAAGAATCCAATGGTGTGATTTGCGGGGGGAAAGAGAAAGAGGGAAGAAGAAAGAAAATAGAAACAAAATTAAAAAAAAGTTAAATAAATGACATCATATATGACGTCGTGCGCTTATGTGGCATGTCACATGAGCTACTATGTTGACCTACAGTTTTATTAATGATCAACTCACATTAACTGTTAAAAGTAGACTAATTTCTGAAAAAGGGTGTCAATTAAAAAATAAAAAGGTTAAAGGTACAAAACCAAAAGCCTCCAAACATTGAGGATTTTTTTTTACAATTATGCCTATAAAAATGAGTGAGAGATAATAATAATAATAATAATAATAATAATAATAAGAGATCAGAGCAAAATGAGCAAAATCGGTAGTTTTATTGAAGATGAAAGAAGCCCTTTTAAAGAAGAAAAAATATTTTGAAAAGTACAAAAATTGTAAATTTTTTAAAATGCCTGATTATTTTATCTAAATTTTTAAAACATTAAGAAAATACAAAAAAAAGAGAAAAAAACTAAAAGAATATGAAGATACCTGAAAATTTTATAAAACTACCAGGTTTTTATATTATTATTTTGAAATATATTTAAATACTAAAAGTATTACGTCCAAAATAAATCAAAGTGTGTGAGAAATTTTAAGTAAAAAAAATTAAGTAGAAGGCGTAATTTGGATTACTAATGATACAATATCCCTTCCCCATTTCCAAAGCAATTCCTAGGAAAATGTAATTGCATTACAAGAGTTGAGAAATCCGGAATTTGTCAAATTTTACACAAATGAAACTAATAATTATGTTTCCAAATTCCAAGTAAATGAAAGGGTCCCACTTCTCAAATTCTGTACTAGAAATTGCACCCCACAACGATAAAAGCACCGACCAGGAGATGGAAGTTTGGTAGACTTACCACCTTATATATTATCTGCCATACCTTTCCCCTCATCTCCTCTTATGATCAACACCCAAAGTTGGGTTTTTTTTCACATGGCATGGCTGACCCCAACATTATTGTGAAAGTTTAGATCCTTTTTTAAGGAAGCAAATGGGGTGGTTGTTGAAGCATTTAAATAAAACCTAAATGTAATTAATTGATGATTATTTAAGGTCCACCACCAACATCAAAGCATGTTTGATTGGAATGGGAAAATCCTTTACATAGGAAACATGGTTTCCATGCCTTCTTTTTACTTAAAGCTTTGGATTCCTTCTTTCTCTTCTTTATTTCATGCAGGCATGTGCTGCCTAATTAATTACCACTCTTTAATTATATCTTAATGAGATTTGTATACGATCCGACTATCTGTGCATGCATATCGTGTACATGTTATTTTATGTCGCCTTTAAATTGAAAGGATCCATCCTTACTTGCGGAGTCAACAAGCAAAACACTTCAATTCTTACTCCTTTAGGCATCATTAACATGTGTGGGAGAAAGAACAAAACACTCACTCGTTGAGTTCTTGTTCTGAAAGTACTAAATTATGGGGACATTTGGTTGTTATAATGACCATACCAACTTTGCCTTGAAAAAGTAGGATTATTGTGTCGGATTCCCCTTCCTTTGCTTGACCCCAAAATTTATCAGGGTGTTTTTCATCCGCTTATGTTTTGTAGCATTATTACAGATAAAAATTTTAGAAATTTCGAAATCTAATTGCCATTACTTGCCCAATTATTGCAGTGGATGAGTGTTTTGCAAGAACTGCTAAAAACTGGGATTGTTGGAGCCTTTGATGTTTAGGATGTAGACCAGCATGTTTTGAAGACGGTTTCCGACAAACCCAGACAATCATACGCGTTTGTGTTATTTTCCGGAGACAATTTATTAATATACATAAATTTTGATGTAATTATATAATTTTGTCTCGACTTCAAATTTGTTTAAGGAGGTAGTTTTTGAAATTTACAAAACTTTGATTGATATTTACATGATGATTCATCCACATGGATTATATATGCGCTAAAGTATCAAGGCATAATCATTTACTTAGCCCTTAATTTTATAAAAAAAAAATATTTTAGCATTTCATTTAATTTTTTACCAATTTTAGTTCTTGAACTTGTATTATTGGTCAAATCACCCAAAAATGATAGAAAAGTTAATGTCAGTTAACTTTGTTGATGTGGCATCCACGTGTATATGTCATGGGACTAGAATTTTAGTCTCACAAGCCGCATAGTCTTATACGATTTCTTTATTTTAAATCCATCTAAGTCAACCTAACTCTCAAAACTGAGAATTCACAAGGGAAATTCTCTAAGACACTGAAATAAAACAAAAGCAAACTCTCAAACGAAAAACCAAAAACCAAACAGAAAATCCACAAGAAAACTAAACACACCAAGTGTTTGAGTAAATGCTCTCAAAGTATATTTAATAACTCTAAATGGGACGAATGGGATGATTACAAATGAGGCGGAAGACCTCTATTTATAGTTGAGCTCCCCCAAATCCAACGGTCTAATTTAAATTACAATATGAGAGTGTCCCACTAGGCCACCAAGGCTTCAAGTAGATGGGCTTCTACATATGTTCCACGAATCGGGTCTGTTCAAGTGGGTTAAATAAGTCTTATTTAATCAATTGACCTCATGGGACATTCTATGTACAATTGTCATGGGTTTTGATCAGCGACCCTTGACATTCTCCCTTACCCATTCTCACGATACTCTCGTTGCGTCTTTGGAATGACATTAGTCTAACTCGTCTCGAAATTAACACGACACCTCGGTTGATTCCCAACCATTCTCTTTGTTGGGTAGTTTCGCCCCTCGAAACATTTGCCTTCGCTTATGTCTTTGTTGTTGTCTAACTCGAACTATTCTCTCCTTTGTACATCTAGTTTGTAAAGAGTCCACCGTTTTTACTTGCCCCCATTGTGACTTGCCTTGATCGAAATCTCCTTAATCCTTACAATAGGCTTTGGCACACCCACATTGAACATCGGGTTAACCTTGACTATTGTCGCTATCCTAGTTTGTAATCCCCTCGGCTTACTTGCTTCTGAATTCTGAAATGGCCCCTATGTCTTTGTCAAGCCAATGTTATGTTATAATGTAAAACACTAGCAAAATGTTTTAGATGTATCTCACTCGTAGCATTTACTTGATTTGACTGCCCAATTTGCATCACCATTTTTCCTACAAAGTTCGATACACAACCCACATCTCTCATAGGTGGTAGCCCCACTGATAACTCAACAAGCTTTACATCGGTTTGTTAGACCTCTAGCATTTTCAAGGGGGTCTCCTTAGCACTTTGATCTACCAAGTCAATGTTCTTACGACAATGAACATCCTCGACTAGTTGGATTGCCAACAATACCTTGGTTTCACCTTTCTCATCATGTGTAACACCCTATATCCGGCCCAGTCTCCAAGCTCAAATACTAGGACATTACATCACCATCTCAATTCTTATTCATCAAGACTACATTTTGCTAAATGAACATGCATTTTTTTTAGATTGCTTTTAAAAAATAGTACTTAGAAGCCAATTACGAGTCATGCAGACTCAATTTGAAACTTAGTCGAGCAACCATGCAACATTCGAGCTTAATTTGAGCATTTATCAAGCAGTGGGACCTCATAGTAAAATTTCTCAAAAAGGTTATATAGGTATCTATACTAAATCTAAGGTATCGATATTTATTCTTAGTGGTATCAATACCACATGGAAAATCAATACCAAAATAGCCTATTGTTTTCCACTTGAAACCAAACTTATCGAAAAATATCGGTACCTCTCTCAGGGTATCGATAAGTACACCTCGAGTATCGATACTCTGGCCATGGTATCGATACCAATTTTGTATTCTGACCCCTTGCACTTTCATGAATACGGATGTATTGTTTTTTAAACCTATATATCGATACCCCTACTTTTAATTACAAAAATTCAGCATATATGAGCACTTAAATCATTCAAACTTAGTTCTTAAACGTCATATTTCATTTATTTAATCAAATAAGCATCAAAACAACTAAAACAATAATCCAAAATACCATGTCCAAATCCAAATGCTTCTAAAAATATTTAACATGCAAACAATTAATCCAAAATATACTCAACAAAACCATCATAAACGTCTATCCCATTGCCTTAACTTATATACTCAAGAATAATTAATAACACCTACTATAACGATTAAAGAATATCTTGGATCAACCCCTTGACGGCCACACCACTCATACCAGGACTAAGTATCTGCAATGGTAAAAATAGAGTAAGTGAGCTTTACAAGCTTAGTGAATGCTTAGAGTAACCACTTGTGCAAACAAGTCATCTAGCAACATCAAGGCAACATATAGCATATTGTTTAACACATGTGGCTTGCATAAAATTTCATATATACACCCATAATCATGCATTTAATCACAAGAAACACATACAAGTACAAATTAAGATAGATTGGCTCTTGAGAGGATGAAATATAAAGTGGACTTTATTACCACACATCGGATACACAAATCTCCACCACACCACACATAGACTCATTGAGTCAATCATATCCTATAAATGAAGCGTATAGCTAACACTCTCCAACACACCACACATACATGTCCTGATGAATGAGCTTGGCTCACATTCCCTTATCTCTCCAAGTTCTATCCCTAGGCCTCAGTGCCCCAATATCACAACACATGTAAATGAGTACTCATAATCCTATGACATGCTAACTATATCCAATGGTCTCATTAAATCACAAGGCCAAAATATCTATAATAAAAACACATAATTACATATTGATTTTTCTACATGTTTTCATTGCACATACACATTCATATCACTTTATAATCTCTGTCACATGACATGTTTAACATACCCTTATAATCACATACACAACAGTCATCTCATGTTCATGGCATATGTTCTAGCATTACATTTATATTCATAAGTCCACAATCTCAATTCCTACAACATACATACAACCCATTCTGTCATAAATGTGAGAACACTTACACTCAAAATTTAAAATAGGGATTTAGGCTACTTCTAAATTCCCAAATACGCAGCGATTTGCTTTTGAGCGATTATTCCAAAACACTCACCAAATTGCACGCTTTTGCCAAAAGCTGAAAGCTTAGGTAAGATTTTCTTTGCCTTTATCTCTACTCATTGAAAGTCCTACTAACTTCAACGCTTCAACAAGGCAACCCATACAAATACAACATCAATCAAACAACCAGCAACTCATTAAAACAATCACAAATATAAGCCTAAACTACCTTAGCTTTTAACCGAAACTTTCAACATAGAAACTTTAGATTCGAATATCTCGACCTACACTTAATATTTTCATATGAAATGAATTCCATTCACCTAATTGTTCATCTACGACTAATTCTCAACCTTTAAACTACTCAAAACCACACGTTTTAATGTATCAAAATATTTCGACAAGTTTTAGCCTTTAGAACAATAATTCATTAAAACTCAAGAATTTCTTAACGAAACTTCAAAGTATCTTTAGAAAGCTTCTAATTATGTTAAAACAAATTGAAAAATACTTTAAAATCAAGTTTTTATCCACAAACCCGTAATCCACCATTAATGACCATAGTTTTGACTTTTACCTAAACCATACGTTTTACAAGCTAATAATTTAATTTAAAGAACTAAATAACATTTAAAGCTAATAGGAAGATGATTAATTACCTTGATTGTAGAAAAATAGTGATTTTGACACAACCCAAAAAATCTACATTTTGGAGAAGATAAATAAGATGATGTAGTTTTTGGGTGATTTACTTGGTGTTAATAGAGGTTTAAGGTTCAAGGGTAATGGAAATCAAGGAGATTTAAAAATCAAAGTTAAAATCACTTAGAAGAGCAAGAGAAGAGCAAAAATGACACAAGCAAAAGTAAGAGAAAATTTTAACGTGAAAGCAAACTGGAATTAGGGTTTATTGGGTTGATTTTAAAATTCTGGTCAATTTGTTTCATAAAGACTCTCAATTTTGACACCTTTATGAATTAGTCCTATTTACTAAATTGAATACATCTAAAACTCGTTTTCAAGAATTGACTTAATTTTATACAAATCGTTGTCGAGAACATTATCGATTACCTAACTTATGAAATTCCGAACTTATCAAGCCAAAATTCTTAGAATACCCTTAAAACTCCTAAGCCTAATTTTGGGGTGTGACATCACGACTCACCGACAGAACGCATTATTGTTGACTAGTATCCAAGATACATATGCAATTAGCAAAAGGAACTAACAGAGCATTAATCTTGTTAAGAAATTCAAGCAAAGGACAAAATTGTAATCATCTAAATGAATTACCTCAAAATCTTCCTTATCTTTCCATTGACCAATCTATAGCTTAACTCCTTATGCTACTACTACAATAGTTGAGACCTCTTTAGATTTTACATTCTTAATCTTCTTAGTCGATTTGCTAATTGATAGACTTACGACTATTTCCGACATGAACAAATCAAATGCCCATGTATCAACAAGAGAACTCTTCCTTCGACCTGCGATGTTGATGTCCAAACACCAACCTTTTCTTCTTGTAGTCCCTCTTTGCTTTAGCAAAATTGAGTATCATTAACCTATGCTTCAACACCATTTCCTCATTGGGCTCCACTTTCTCTTCTTTACTGATCGCGATGAACTTGGATTGCTATGGGCAATCTCGCAACCTATGCAAACCACAACATAATTATCACTCCATTGGCTCTTTCGGTTTGTTATTAGGCTTCTACTTCCCATTATGCGATTTCACACTACCACAAATTTCCACCATTGTCATTTTTAACTTGTCATTTTTCATCTCCCCCACCATTGCCTTTCTTTTAGGCTTGGAAGACTCAAACTTGTCTCTCCTCAAACAAACTCAATTAATGACTCTACTACGGTTATGGCTTTGGTAAGTTTTTTAACCCCTCTATGTTGCAACTCTTGCTTCGATTGAGGTTTCAGCCCATCCATAAAGGAGAAAATTGTCTCATTCTCACACAAATTGGAAATCTGAAGCATCAGTTCACTGAACTGCTTCACATACTTTCTAATTGTGCATTGTTGCATAAGCCAATGCAACTTAGCTTGAGCCTCATCCTCAGCATACTCTAGGTAAAATTTCCTCTTGAATTCCTTTTGAAACTCCTCCCAAGTATCAATTGTAGCTTCACCTTGTTTCTCATTTGTAAACCTATGACGCCACCATAAAAGAGCGACATTAGTAAAATACATAACATCAATATTTACCTTAGTAGCATCATCCATGATGCCTTTGGCACAGAAGTATTGCTCCATTCCCTACAAGAAGTTTCCCACATCCCTTGCGAACCTTGTCTCTATAAACTCTTTCAACTTGGGGACATCCACCTTAGGCTTGGGTGCCACAGCCAACACCCTATTACCCAAAACAACTTTGTAGATAATGAGCTCCTCTTTGAGATCCTCAATTTGTTCCTTCAAAGTCATCACCATGGCCTTAAGAGCATCATCATTTACTATCTACTTACTTGTAGTGGAATTGAACACCCTTGCATCGCTTCCACATTGGAATTGAGAGACCTTGCATAGAGTCCTAAGAGATTTAAAACTTATCTACTAGATGAGAGTCCTAAAAGATTTAAACTCTATGCAATCTTATCCCTTAAAATTTACAATATTCACCACGGTAACTCTAGCTTTACTGGAGTGTTTCACTGGACTACTAAGGCTTCAAGTAGACGGGCTTCTGCATATGTTTTACAAATCGAGCTAGTTCAAGTGGGTCAAATAAGCCCCATTTAATCAATTGACCCCCATGGGATATTTTGTTTGCATTTGTCATGGGCCTTGATCTACGACCCATGATATATGCTTGTTAGCAATTAAATAATTATTTTTTAAATTGAAACTGTTTAAATTTTTTTTATGATTTTATACTATTTTAAAAAAATTAAAAAATATTTTTTGAATTTTTAAATTTTGAAAAAATTAATTACTTGCTGATGTCACAATCCACGTTTGTTAGCAAAGTTAACAAAGTTTAATTTTTTATTTATTTTGAGATGGTTTGACAAATATTGTAAGTTTAAAATTAAAATAAATAAATAAAAACTAAAATATTGTTTTTTAAAATCGGAGACGAAATAAATTAGTGTGCAAAATATCAAATGAAAGCTTGTTAGTTGTTACCGGTAACATTAATCAAAATAGAAATGATTGCTGCTACAACTTTAGCGTACTCCACAGCATTAGGAAACAAGAATAAAATAGAAAATTAGAAGAAAAGATATAAAAGATTTTACTTATGGCTTAAGCAGTACTCAATCTAACTAAAACTTAAAAGCCAGCAAACAGCAAGTTTGTAGAGGTTAATGCTTCCATCGCTATTTTAATTAGCTATGAAGTTAAAGATATGTACAAATTATATCTTCCCAACATATAATCAATTAGTCATCCTTTACTTACTTTCTTTTTTGTCTAATTAACTACTCGTCCCCCCCTCCCCCTCAAATTAATTGTTTTTTAAGTACCATGTCTAATTAGCAATTGCATATTTTTCTCTCTCTTTCTTTTCGAATTTTTTTTATGATAAAAATATTATGAAGATTCTTTTATTAGGAGTTAGATTGTATTTTACATCTTTTATTCAAAAATTAGACAAATTAATCTCCATACGTTAGATCAAAAAGGAAAATGATCCTTTCTGTTAAAAATTATCATCTCTGCATAAAAAAAAAAACTTATGTCAATGACAAAATAACCAAACAATTGCACATTGCATGCCACGTGTATCTCATTATGATGTACAATGACCAGTTTTTAACAATAGAACAGATGGAATTTTTAACAAAAGGACTAGTTTGCTCTTTGATCTAATGTATAGGGATTAATTTGTTTATTTTTTCAGTAGACGGGGAAAAATGCAATCAAGCTCTCAGTACAAGGGCCTCAATGATATTTTTACCATTTTTCATCCTTTCATATGATAAGTGAAACGAGTTGTGTAAGCATTGAAGTTGCTGAACTAATTCTTCATTTATAAGCGATTTAGAAACAACTTAAAACTAAAATAATAAACAATAACTAAGCGCAATTTAGATCTAATTCTACATTTGGAGGGTTAAACAAAAAATATTAAACTCAATTAGGTTTACAAATGTTGCAATTTCACTCTCATACTATTTTAATAAATAACTCTCCAATGAAACCTCAGAACAATTCTAAGAAAACTTAGAATAATTTGAAAAACATAAAATAAACTGATAGAATAGTTTGATTATACAAACCTTCGCACTACAAATGTTCCTAACACTAAATAAACTAGAGCACTCTCAATTCCATATCCATCAATGAAAATGGAAACTTCAATACATAGAGATTTCAGTCTGTGTGAATCCAGCTAATATTAAATTAAATCTTTAATATTTCACTACTATTGCTTAGATAATATTAGAGATAAATATATTGATTATCCATGTTTTTCAATTGCATATATTTTATATATGAAAATATATTCACAATCTCATATACTAGTTCATTTGTTGTTAAAAATATCTCCCTTGTGTTTCACGAGATGTCTCAATTTCCTACTTTAATTATGTCAAAATCTGCTAAAAAATAAGTTTAATGTATAATTTTACACTTGAGTTTGACACTTTTTCTAATGTGGTATTTATGTTATTTTTAATCCAATGTGGTACTTGAATTTGAAAAAGTTATATATTTTGGTACCTTAAGATCACAGTGTTAACTTTTTAATATTTAATTAGGGTTTTAGAGTTGATTCAATGAAAATTCATAATTAGTTAATAATATTAGCAATTAACTTTCATTGAATCAACCCTAAAACCCAAATTAAATTCCATCCATCGGACTGTATTTGGCAAATCCAACAAATTCAAAATTAACATTAAATTTATTCTCTTAACAAAATCATGAAAAATTCAAACCTAATAATATTAATAATTAACTTTTATCAAAACAACCTTAAAATCTAAATTAAATACTAAAAGTTGATATTGTTAGCTTTGGGTACAAAATATGTAATACACAATTTTAGCCCGGCTCACATATGGAAACATAATTTTGAGGATATGCAATCTTAGATATGATATGCAATCCTAGATATGATATGCAATCTTAGATATGATATATGCAATCTTAGATATGATATATAATCTTAGATATGATATGCAATCTTAGAATATATGATTTTGTAATCTTAGAGATTTAATTTGTAGATACCCTTTAATCTCAGCCGTTGATGTAATTGATCTGTACCGTTGGATTTGGGGAGGCTCAACTATAAATAGAGGCCTCTCCCTTCATTGTAAGGGAAAAAAAAAGGGAAGAGGAGGAGGAATAAAAAAGAACGATTGGCAGTTTTTTAAAGGTGGCTTACTATTTTTTTTCTTTCGATTATTTTTTTTACTTATTCACGATTTTAAAAAAGGGAGAAGGTGATACCACTGCGAATTTTATTTATTTTTTTATTTAGCCCCTCCGCCTTTTAATGTTTTTGTAATTAAGTTTTCTTTATTTTTTTAATTTACCCTTTTATTTATTTTAAATTCCAATTTAATCCTTTTGAACCACACCGATTTAGAGGAGAAGGGAAAATTTCCCTTCCAGCCCCTCTATGTAATTCACTCGTTCAATTTAGTCCTCCAAATTTTATTTATTTGCAGATTGACCCCAAATTTGTTTACTTGTAGTTCAATTTAATCCTTTTTATATTTTTCTTAAAATTAGTTAATTTTGTTAATGTAATTATTATTATTATTATTTTCATATGTAATTATTATTATTTTAGCTATATATATATATACACTTGTTTCTATGTATGTATTTATATTTTTTAAAACTAATATTTTTCGCATATTTATTTTTTAATATGAGGTAATTATTTTATTTTATTTTATTTATATATAATTATGTTTTATAATCTATATATGTTATATTTATCTTTGTATATATATGTATGTATACATATTAATATTTTAACCAGTTTTTTATATACTTGTATATATATATGAATATATATTTTTTAAATGCTCAAATATATGTATTTTTAACACTTACTTTATAATTTATATTTTATTTTCACAAATGCATTATATATTCTGCTTTTATAAATTTTAATCCAAAGTTACATATGTAAATTATGTGTATAGCTTTTAATTTCAATGTATATATTATGTGCCTTTTATTCTTTATATTTTGTTTATTTTCTTCGTTCGATTATTAATTCATGTTTTCGTTTATATGTTAAAAGAATTTCTTTTTATGATTTATTTGATATTTTGTATGTGATTATTTTTATTATGTATATTGATTTTATTTATTCATTTATTTATATTATTTCTAGGCCTTTGTAATATTTATTATTGCATTGTATATTTAATATAGCATCACATCATTCTTTACTCGATTTCAAACTTTTCAAAATTGAGAGAATGCTTGAATTTAGGATTTTCAAGGAAATTGAGCCCTAACGTATTGGGTTCCGATTTTCTTCGTTAAGTCTAATAATCGAGCATTTCTCTTTAATCAAAAAATAAGAATTCATTATTGGGAATTCAACACGTTGTGTCCTAACGTATTGGATGTGACGCATTGATTTCTCGAAATGAAATTTTTTTCTAAAAACAATAAAGGAAATATTCTGAGTTTGGGATTTTAAAGGAATTGTGCCATAACGTATTGGGTGTGATTTCTTAAATCTTGGATAAGTGGATGTTCTTTTAAAGTAAAGGAAATATTCCGAGTTTGGGATTCTAGAGGAATCGTGCCCTAACGTATTGGGTGTGATTTCTTAAATCTTGGATAAGTGGATGTTCTTTTAAAATTTTATTGTACAAGTATTTTGGCCCAATTCATTTTGGGGAAAATTAGAATGCTGTGCCCTAACGCATTGGGTGTGGTATCTTCTTTCTCTGAAATAATAAGGATCTTAATACGTAGCCTTTTAAGTTTTGCTAAGGATTAGGTTTTTTCCAAATTCTCGACCTTAAGACACCAATTAATTAACTAGGTACCAATTTTGGGCGTTACGAGGGTGCTAATCCTTCCTCATACGTAACTGACTCCCGAATCCGTTTTTCTAAAACTCGTAGACCAAAGCCATTTTTTAGGTGATCCAATCACTCCCTAATAAAGATTGGTGGCGACTCTCAATTTTAATTTTTTAAAAAGTCGACAACCTAAAATATTTTTATTTTTCAAAAAATGGTTTCGACAGCTTGGTGACTCCGCTAGAAACTTAAGAGAGTCGAGCCACTAAGTTGATTAATTCTTGTCTTATAGTCGAGAAAATATTTTTATAAAAAAAACTCATGACATCCTTCATTATCTTCTTCTTTAAATATTGTTTGCATTATACATTCCATGAGCTGAACAATTTTACCCTTTTAAGTGGGAGTGAGAAGCTATGCCTTCGTGAGGTTTTCACCTTCGTGTAGGGTAGTGGATTGCTTCCGGGATACATCCGTACCTATGTCTTCGTGAGATTTTCATCTCCGTGCAGCCATAGGGAAATGTATTCCCCTGAACTGAACTCGGTCCATATGAGCCTATAATGGGTGAAGATCGAGGAATCTGCTGGTTCGGGTACCTTTGCCCTAGAAGCCGAACTTCATATAGTGAACTTTAGGAATCCACCTTAGGTAGAACTATACTAAACCCTAGTAGATATCCTAGTAGGTGTTTTACTCTTTCTTGATTATTTTCTATGTTTATATTCGATACTGACTTTTTGTGTTTTATTTTGATTGCATGACATGACATTTCATTTCATCATAAAAAAGGAGGTGTTGGTTCACGTTCAGTTTCCAAATAGAGAGCTTGTCATAAGGAAATGGGTTTCTTGATAAAGTGGATGACAATATGGTTGTCCGAATATGGTCCAAGAACACGTGATAAGAGAAGGATGATAATTTAATGGAAGACTACACGACTATGGCTCCGTTGCCCAAGGATTCAAGATGATAAAGATTATTTGAGAGCTGCTGAACCTTCTTAAAGAGAAGCCAACGAGCATCACGAGGATGAGTGAGCAACAAGTTACGACCTGGATCGAGCAAAAAAGGAGATAGAAGAGAAGTTTTTTTAAAGAGTTCATTTTAATGCTCAAATGAAGAAGAGGATCGAATATCTCCACCTATGAGGGCAAGGCCATATAAATATCCATTTTATGTAAAGAGATTTGTTTTCTAGTAAAGTTTTCTAAATGAAATTGAATCAGAATCAACGTCTCTTTATGCATTCATTTCATGCATTTACATTACTTGATATCATATGCATTAAAGTCCACTAAAAGATTCTAATTGATATAAATCATTCTTCAGTTAATTTGGAAACCAACCAGCCTACTAAACACCGCTACGGTACTCGATTGAAAACTAAGGATATGGATCAAAGGATGGAAAGTGTAACAGCCTGATTTTGGGGCTAGACGGAACAGTGGTTTCGGGACCACAAATTCGACAAGAAAAAAATTTATTTTAAAATTATGACATGGGTTGCATTATGATAGGTATGTTGCATGAAAATACTGATATGGTAAATTAAGAAAATATAGTGATAAAATGGGTAATTGAGTTATGTCAACATTGGAAAGTATATTTATGACATATTAATCCAAGAAAGGATTAAATTGCAAAAGTGAGAAAAGTTTTGTTGCCCAAGAGTAAATACTCAAAACTTGAGGGGTTAAAGTGTAAATATGAAAAGTTGAAGGACCAATAGTGTAAATATTTTAAGGAAGAATAATCTAGAAACTAAGAAAATGGATGGATTAGGACCAAATTGAAAAAGGTGAAGAAGTTTGAGGGCTAAATCACAATTTTACCAAATTAAGTGATGACTCAAGGACGGAATTTTAAAAGATCATAAAGGGCAAAATGGTCAATTAGAAGAGAGAAATCTAGAAGATAATGATGATGTTGGAGATATTTTAGATTAATAAATAAATAAATATTAGTTTATTAATATTTTAATTTGATTTTTTAATGATATTATTTTATTGTTATTAATTTATTTAGTATATATATATATGTGGAAAGAAGGATGAAAAGTATCCATCCATTCTCACCATTTTGCATGCATTAACGTGAGAAGAAGAGGGAAGAAAGAAAGCTTTGCTTTCTTTACAATTTGGTCCTTTCACCAAAAATCCACCATTTTCACTTAGAAATCAAAAGAATTTCCATATCCATCAAGAGAGAAAGATGGCAAGGAGACTATGGGGAGCTAGAATATCAAGTTAGATTCAAGAAATAGAAGCTGGAGGAGGAGAAAATCAAGTTAAAGATTGAAATCAATGGCATAAGGTAAGAACATCAAGATTTTTATATACTTTTGAGTTTGATATTATTGAAAAGTAGGAAATTAATGTTAAGGTAAAGTTTCATTATATAAGGTTCTATATTCTTGTTATGTTAGTAAAGGAAATAAGAGAAAGTGATGAATATGTTGAAGAGAAAGGAAAGGAAAGTGTTATAAATTTAGTTATCAACACTTTACACTAAAATAGTTTTGAAACAGCAGCAGTAGTCTGACTTTGAAAATCTACCAAAAATCATATGAATTGAATTAGAGGATGAAAAAAATATGAAATTAAATCTTATTGAGTCTAGTTTCTCATAAAAGAAACGGTGTAAGCAATGGAATTGTAAATTATGAGATATAATAGGTTTTGTGAGATAAGGTCAGAATGATTTCGGGTTCCCCTGTACTGACTTTGGAAAATCAAAAAAATTGGAGAAAAATAATTAGTGGCTTAAATTTATATGTTTAAATCCTTACTGAGTCTATTTTTAATATAAATAAACGGTAACATCATCCGAATCCCGTACGATGAGATAATTAATTTTTAGTGAAGAAGGGTCGAAACTGTCAGACAGCAGAACAGGGATGACTTTAAAGAATAAACTGTACTTATTGGCTAAACTAAAATTCTTAAAATTTTATGGTAAGAAGATATGTGAGTCTAGTTTCATAGAAAATTAACGGATCTCAATTTGGAGTTCTGTAGCTCAAGATATAAATAATTTAGTGACTATGACTCAAGTGGACAGCTTTGAATGAATATAAATAAATGTGAAATTATAGATAATGTTACATATAAGCATGTTATATATATTAAGGATGTGGAATGGAGAGGAGGAGGAGGAGGAGGAAAATAAGTGTATGGATATTCTGCTAGCATGGGTTTGCATTATAAATGGTTAATTTGCATGATTTGGGCTCTGGGACTGAATTGAATAAAAGTAAAACTTTAGGGGTAATTTTGGAAAAATGTCAAAAATGACCAAATTGCATGAAATGAGTTGTTTTATTAAATGAAAAATTAATTTTAGATCAAGATCGGGTAGAAAATCAAGAAAAATGGAAAATTACTAAAATGCCCTTGTATCTTGGTATTTACGCATATCACCGGTAAGTTTGTATGAACTATATTCGTATAATTTTAATTAAAGTGAATGTTATTTTATGATGAATATTATATGGATATGTGTTTTAATATTGAAATTGAATTATTATTGGTAATATGTACAATTATTAGATGCAGTGAGATGATTATCGGAAGCTTGATTGTGGTTGGTAGGAAATGTTACATTATTTATGTTGTGAAGAATTATAAAAGCAAGTTAATAATTTGAAAGTTTAACAATTTATGGAATTTTTATAGTTATTAGATGTTTTGAAATGATTATCGGAAGCTTGTTGGAGATATATCACATTATCCACTGGTTCTATCGGTAATTTTGGATGACTTGATTCTGGTTATTATGGCGTGTATAAGTTAATTTGGTTAACGTTAGCTCATTAATGTTTTGATTTTGATTGGTTATAAATATGAACGTTAGGTAAAAATGAAATGTCTGAAAATTAATTAGTAAACTCCGGTAATGCCTCGTACCCTATTCCAGTGTCGAATATGGGTAAGAGGTGTTACAGAAAGACTAGAACAATCCCAAAAGGAAATGCAGGAGCAACTTCAAAAGCAAATGAATGAGCAGCAAAAAATGATAGACAAAAATGATAGAATCTCAAGGGAGTATGATAACTCAGTTAACTCAATGGTTCAACAAAGGAACTGATAAAGGAAAAGGCTCTGTGCTCAATAATGAAGAAGGAGACAATGAGGGACATGTTTATCCTCCAGACTTTACCTCCCAACAAGTTGAGATATACCCGCGTAAGTCCTCTGTTACCATTAATCCTTCGGGTGACGCTGCAACGCTATTAAATCTTCAAGCAGGATCAGGCTCTAACCCCGGAGCCAACTTTGTTAATCCTGCTATCCCTGATTTCAATGAGACGGCTAGAAAGGAGAAAATGAATGATGAATTGCCAAAACAGCTAGAGGAAAAGTACAAATGGTTGGAAGAGAAATTTAGAGCGATGGAATGTGCAGAAGGCTATTATGGGATGGATGCTAAAGAATTGAGTCTGGTTCCAAATTTAGTGCTCCCTTACAAATTCAAAATGACAGAGTTTGAGAAATATAATGGAACCAGTAGCTCCGAAGCTCATATTACCATGTTCTGCAGATGAATGACCGGTTATGTCAATAATGACCAACTCTTGATTCATTGCTTCCAGAATAGCCTCACAGGGGCAGCATCCAAGTGGTACAATCGATTGAACCGTACCCAGATTAATTCATGGAGAGATTTGGCACAGGCATTCATAAAGCAGTACAGTCATGTGACAGATATGATTCCTGATAGAATCACCTTACAGATTTTGGAAAAGAAATCAAATGAAAGCTTCAGGCAGTATGTACAGTGGTGGAGGGAGGTCGTAGTCAAGTTCACCACCGCTCTTGAAAAGGAAATGACAATGTTATTCATAAATACATTGAAAGCTCCGTTCATCACACATATGTTAGGGAGTGCGACAAAAAGCTTTTCTGACATAATCATGAATGGTGAAATGATTGAAAGTGCCATAAGGAGCGGAAAGATTGATGCTGGAGGAAATAACAGAAGGCAAGCCTCAAAAGAAAAGGGAAATGAGGTGAACAGCGTGAATACGTACGGCAAATCGATTGCTAACCAACAGGGTTCATCAAGACAAGAATTAAGTGTGAAGCCAGGTACTGAAAAGCTCCAATTCATGCCAATTCCAATGCCATACAAGGAGCTGTATCAAAGCTTATTCAATGCGCATGTTGTTACTCTTTTACATGTGAAGCCTCCACAGCCCCCGTATCCCAAATGGTATGATGCAAGTGCACAATGTGATTATCATGCAGGAATTACAGGGCACTCTATAGAAAATTACATTACCTTCAAAAAGCTAGTTGAAAAATTCATCAACATGGGTATTGTCAAGATAGATGGTTCATCTAGTACCCACTCATAATTGAATATGAAGGGGCGTCGAGAAGTGTTCACAATGAAACAACTGAAGAAGAGACCTTGTCAGATTTTTGCCCTTATAGACTTGGGAGTGTTTTAAATAATTAGACTGCAGAAGAAGCCCCTGTAGTATTTAGAGATTACTCAGAGTAATGTTTAAAACACACTTGTTGCCTTCAGCCTAGAGGCAATAAGAATTTCTTTATGAAATAGACTCATGTCTGAACGTTGTTATTCTAATAAAATACATCTTTGCATTCATTTTTTAAGCCAATATTCTTTCATTCTTTTCGAATAATTATACTTTCAGTCTTTCGGATATCCTTCCATATTATTCTATTCATTCATAATTGTACAAATGATTATTTATTCATTCTTTTGTATATTCTTTGATACCTATTATGGGTCCCCAGATATCAACGACATGAGTGATGCTGTTACGAATTCGAAAGTTCCTTTTAGGAGCCTATTTTCAGACTTGTTACAGATGGTCGAACAGGAATGAAACCTTACCTCATGAGGAGACAATGGAGATTGTGACCTTAAGGGAACGTGCATAACATAAGAAATGAAGCAGAACCTTGTTGAGTTACTTCAAAGAGTTCAAAGATGTCTTCGTATGGTCATGCTTGGGTATGCATTGACATTGTAATCTGAACAACAATGCAATAAAAAAAATTTTACAGTATGTTCAAGATTAACATCATGAACGATGCATTCTTTGCCGGGGCAGTGCCTTCTTCTTTGGCTCATAATGGTTTAGCCCGTCGAAGTCAAGTTGTCATTTCTTCGTTGTTGGATTTCATATTAATTGAAGTGGAAGATCCAAAGTTTTCATCATAGTTAAAATTATGCCCCAAAAGGCTCTATCAAAGAAATTTGATCACAAAGAAGATTTTACATTGGTTCTGATCGAAAGGGATAACGAAGACTTGTCTAATCCTATGAGTTCAGATTAAAAAAAAACAAAAACAAAAACAAAAAATGAAAAAAAAAAGAAAAATGGAGAGGCCAAAGTGAAAACCCGCAAAGGACACTTTGAGACCAAAGGGGATTTGAGTTGAAAACCCGAAAAGGGTGGCTCAAATATTGATCAGAATGGGGCACGAGGTGATTAGAGCAACTTGGGGCATGTGGTGATCTTGGTATACCTGAATTATCAAGAAAAGGTAGGCAACATCTTGGGGCATTGGCAGAGTACTATGGATCTCCTAAACACATGTCAAACTCAGATGGATCTTCAAAAAAAAAGTTTGTACAGAGAAGTTCAAGCTGCGATATCTGGGGCACCCAATATTCATATTATTTATACTAAATTTTTTATTCTCGGAACACTTCATTCATTTGCAAGATACGTATTCCCAATTAATCTCTTTGTTATTCTTCTTTACTATCTTTGATAATTTATTTCAAGTTATGCTCAGAATTATCTCTATTTCATCCATCGTTTTGTTCTTTTTGCAAGCATATTGCATTAGAATAATGATCAATGGACTAATAAAACTTTCATGAAGGAAGTTTTGCATATTACTCTAGAAGTTTCTAAATAATACAAGAGCCTGAAACAAGACTATTATTTAGAACGCACCGGGTTTAAAGGTTGGAAATCTGAAAAGGAACAGTCTAAACTAGGACTTTCTCTTTGGATTTTGTTGTCAGAAAATTGGATGTCGTGTTGATGACAAAGCCTAGATCAACAAGCAATTAATGATCACCAGGAAATAGAAAGAGGTTACCTCAGGGAAGAGAGCCTTCAGTTGCGCGTGAGCCTTTGGTACGACACCTTGGGAATGGTGTAAGAGACTAGAAAGATTTAGATCCTGTATCTTTGAATTGTGATAGGAGATGATTGAAGAAAAGTCATATACTCTTGGGTTACAGTGGGAGAACGATGGTATGAATTTTTGCGCCCCAATGGATTACACTTGAAGGTTCACAGTGGGGGGCAACCTGGCTAAATGTTTCTTCAGAAAAGCCAGTCAAGCAAGAAGGCGTTGTAGCACGTTAGTCACAAAGCCTTAATAAACTTCGAGTAATGACAACCTAAGCGAGATCATTCTCGGAAAAATAAAATTTTGCATTCATGCAAGCACCATTCATACATGTCTAGTTAGGAGTATTTGATGCATTTTTTATCATGCCATTCTAATCATTAGGCATAATTAGGTTCATTATACAGGTCATGCTCCCCAGAGAACAGATCAGGGAAAGAGCAGATCTTGTCTTCCTGCATCGACAGCGAAGCAGATCGAAAACAAAGCCTTGCCTTCCTCGTTTGTAGTGGAGCATGTTAAAGATAGCAGATCTTGCCTTCCTGCATTGACAACGAAGCAGATCGAAGATGTTGGGTTTTTCCTCCCTGTGGTTATAGTGGAGTACATTGAAGCCAGTAATTCTACTTCCCTGGGCAGCAGTGGAATAGATTAAAGATAGCAGATCTTGCCTTCCTGCATTGACAGCGAAGCAGATCGAAGATGGTGGATTTTACCTCCCTGTGGTTATAGTGGAGTACATTGAAGCCAATAATTCTACTTCCCTGGGCAGCAGTGGAATAGATTAGAGATAACAGATCTTGCCTTCATGCATTGACAGCGAAGCAGATCGAAGATGGCGGATTTTACCTCCCTGTGGTTATAGTGGAGTACATTAAAGCCAGTAATTCTACTTCCCTGGGCAGCAGTGGAATAGATTGAAGATTTCAGATCTTATCTCCCTAAGCAGTAGTGGAGCAGATCGAAGATGGCGGATTTTACCTCCCTGTGGTTACAGTGGAGTACATTGAAGCCAATAATTCTACTTCCCTGGGCAACAGTGGAATAGATTGAAGATTTCAGATCTTATCTCCCTAGGCAATAGTGGAATAGATTGAAGATTTCAGATCTTATCTCCCTAAGCAGTAGTGGAGTAGATCGAAGATGGTGGATTTTATCTCCCTGTGGTTACAGTGGAGTACATTGAAGTCAGTAATCCTATCTCCCTGGTCAGCAGTGGAATAGGTTGAAGATTGTAAGTCTTATCTCCCTGCAGTTGCAGTGGAATAGATTGAAGCACTAGCTCCTATACTTCTGAAGATGCAGTAGGAAGGAATGAGGCTACTTGAAGAAGAAGAGTTTCATGTTCCAGCAAGACCGGGCAAAATTGGGCATTTTTAAAGTCTTTGCTCCGTTCCTGTTACACGACAACGAGTAAAGAGGGGCAGCTGTAATACCCAATTTTAGCCCGGGCTCACATATGGAAACATAATTTTTGAGGATATGCAATCTTAGATATGATATGCAATCCTAGATATGATATGCAATCTTAGATATGATATATGCAATCTTAGATATGATATGCAATCTTAGATATGATATATAATCTTAGATACGATATGCAATCTTAGAATATATGATTTTGTAATCTAAGAGATTTAATTTGTAGATACCCTTTAATCTCAGCCGTTGATGTAATTGATCTATACCGTTGGATTTGGGGAGGCTCAACTATAAATAGAGGCCTCTCCCTTCATTGTAAGGAAAAAAAAAGGAAGAGGAAGAGGAATAAAAAAGAACGATTGGCAGTTTTTTAAAGGTGGCTTACTATTTTTTTCTTTCGATTATTTTTTTACTTATTCATGATTTTAAAAAAGCGAGAAGGTGATACCACTGCGAATTTTATTTATTTTTTTATTTAGCCCCTCCGCCTTTTAATGTTTTTGTAATTAAGTTTTCTTTATTTTTTTTAATTTACCCTTTTATTTATTTTAAATTCCAATTTAATCCTTTTGAACGACACCGTTTTAGAGGAGAAGGGAAAATTTCCCTTTCAGCCCCTCTATGTAATTCGCTCGTTCAATTTAGTCCTCCAAATTTTATTTATTTGCAGATTGACCCCAAATTTGTTTACTTGTAGTTCAATTTAATCCTTTTTATATTTTTCTTAAATTTAGTTAATTTTGTTAATGTAATTATTATTATTATTTTCATATGTAATTATTATTATTTTAGCTATATATACATGTATACTTGTTTCTATGTGCGTATTTATATTTCTTTTTAAAACTAATCTTTTTCGCATATTTATTTTTTAATATGAGGTAATTATTTTATTTTATTTTATTTATATATAATTATTTTTTATAATCTATATATGTTATATTTATCTTTGTATATATATGTATGTATATATATTAATATTTTAACAGTTTTTATATACTTGTATATATATATGAATATATATATTTTCTAAATGCTCAAATATATGTATTTTTAACACTTACTTTATAATTTATATTTTATTTTCACAAATGCATTATATATTCTGCTTTTATAAATTTTAATCCAAAGTTACATATGTAAATTATGTGTATGGCTTTTAATTTCAATGTATATATTATGTGCCTTTTATTCTTTATATTTTGTTTATTTTCTTCATTCGATTATTAATTCATGTTTTCCTTTATATGTTAAAAAGAATTGTTTTTATGATTTATTTGATATTTTGTATGTGATTATTTTATTATGTATATTGATTTTATTTATTCATTTATTTATATTATTTCTAGGCCTTTGTAATATTTATTATTGCATTGTATATTTAATATAGCATCACATCATTCTTTACTCGATTTCGAACTTTTCAAAATTGAGAGAATGCTTGAATTTAGGATTTTCAAGGAAATTGAGCCCTAACGTATTGGGTTCCAATTTTCTTCGTTAAGTCTAATAATCGAGCATTTCTCTTTAATCAAAAAATAAGAATTCATTATTGGGAATTCAACACGTTGTGTCCTAACGTATTGGATGTGACGCATTGATTTCTCGAAATGAAATTTTTTTCTAAAAACAATAAAGGAAATATTCCGAGTTTGGGATTTTAAAGGAATTGTGCCCTAACGTATTGGGTGTGATTTCTTAAATCTTGGATAAGTGGATGTTCTTTTAAAGTAAAGGAAATATTCCGAGTTTGGGATTCTAGAGGAATCGTGCCCTAACGTATTGGGTGTGATTTCTTAAATCTTGGATAAGTGGATGTTCTTTTGAAATTTTATTGTACAAGTATTTTGACCCAATTCATTTTGGAGAAAATTAGAATGCTGTGCCCTAACGCATTGGGTGTGGTATCTTCTTTCTCTGAAATAATAAGGATCTTAATACGTAGCCTTTTAAGTTTTGCTAAGGATTAGGTTTTTTCCAAATTCTCGACCCTAAGACACTAATTAATTAACTAGGTACCAATTTTAGGCGTTACGAGGGTGCTAATCCTTCCTCATACGTAACTGACTCTCGGATCCGTTTTTCTAAAACTCGTAGACCAAAGCTATTTTTTAGGTGATCCAATCACACCCTAATAAAGACTGGTGGCGACTCTCAATTTTAATTTTTTAAAAAGTCGACAACCTAAAATATTTTTATTTTTCAAAAAATGGTTTCGACAAAATATATATAACTTTTTTTTTGTGAAAAATAGGTATCAAATTGGATAAAAACATAAAACATAACACATGTTACACAATAGAAAAAAAAATGTCAAAATCGAGTACCAAATTATGCATCAAACCAAAAAAAATCTAAATATGTCATGTATAATATATATATATATATATAGAGAGAGAGAGAGAGAGCATGTAACACCCCAAACCCAGCCTAGACGTTATGGCCGGAGCTGAAAATATTACGAAGAAGGGTTTTGAAACAAACTTTCATGTTAAAATCTCTCATATTAATTGTTCTAAAAGAGACCACATTTTCAGAAAAACTTATTAATATTCTCTTTAATGAAACTGTCATTTATTGCCCTTTTTATGTAAAACATAAATTTGCTGCGGAAGCTTATAAGTCGTTATAGTTGAAAAAAAGCTTGTGTTTTCAGAAAAACATTTGTTTGCGTAAAACCATTATTTTCGTGAATCGTTTTGTTGAAAATAGCAAAACAAAAATCTAAACAATTTCAAAATTCAGAAATTTAAAACCAACAGTCCAGAGAGTCCAAAAATTACAAACTCTCAAAATAATTCATAATTTAAATAAAAATCGTTAATTAAAACAGTTCGCGAACTAGTGGTCACCGCTGAGACTCCGTTGCACCAACCCGCCTATGTCTGAGGATTACCTGAATAGAACAGACAAACAGATGTTAGTTTTCATAAAGTCAGTGTGTAACTTAATAGAGACACGCATACTCATAAACTCAGATTTCTCAATATTTTAGAATAGAAGTGGACATAAGTCCTTAACAAAATCAAATCATATCAGAATCGGATTATCAGAAACATACAGATATACAAAGTCCTACCCCCATCCTCTACACACCATCTCTGACCATCCCAACACACCATGTGAGGTATAAAACACCCACTCATCCTTACACACCACATAGTGTCTTTACGGCACTTATCAGAATAGTTTGTAATCAAGCTGTCAGTATATCAGTGAAATGCCGCCTCATAGAACACTTCCTCCACATATACAAATCCCACCCTATACATAGATACAAATAACAAATAACATATATAACAGAATTAACATCGCATGCTTATATACAGATAACATACATGTTATTATGAACCAGTCAAATTATACATCTCAATTTCTAAATGCTCAAATCAGTCTATCAGAATAGCAGATATCATGCATTAGGGTTTGCTTTGCCTTTACCGACCCTATGGAAGGCCCATAGTTGAACGGAATAACATGTCAGACCCTAAGGAAAATTTCAAAATTTTAGGCCCACATGCTTGTGTGGCTTGCTCGTGTGGCCTACATGCCTAGATTGGCCTTGCTCGTGTTGCCCATACGACCTGGCCCACACGCCCAAATCAGCCTAGCCCGTGTGACCCACACGACTACACTCTCACCCGTCACACGGTTGGGCACACACCCGTGTGGCGTCGACAGGCCACTTTTTTGACTTTTTCCGAACCTTGTTTTCTCACGTTTTCGTTACACACCTGGTTCGGTTCTGATGCAAAAGCAATCCCGAGACCACGAAACCAACAACAAACCAGAAACACCTTGCACTTGATTTGCTAGAGAAGCACCAATTACATCTTGCCTTTCCCCTAAATAAGAATTGAAGAGATTTAACAAGAATCCCCATTAAACACTAACTAACAAACAGTAAAACCATGCCTACCCGAACTTACCAAAACGAACGAAATAGAGATTTGCACAAAAGATTATGCCGAATGACAAAAGGGTAGCCCCCGATATTTGTTTGAAACGCAAGAAGAGAGGAAGAAGAAAAAGGAAGGAAATTGTGCAGAAAAGGATAAAAGAATAGAAAACTAACGTGAAATCAATAGGGGACTTTTTTGGAAAACAAAATTAAGATTAAACAAAATAAATTAATTAAAATTTGAAAAAAAACTAAAATCCCCTATTAACTCCCCCACTAACAACACAATCCCACCAAATCTGACACCTCAATCCATATCCAACTACCTCAGAATTTCAACTCCACCGAACCTCTGTCAAACAACCAAAGCAAAAATTATCATCCATGCTCACATGAGGATTCGAACATGAAAATTTAGGGCAAACTAACATCTTACCACTCGAACCAATAGGCTCATTCTGATATGAATTTACCAAGAATATAACATAAGCCCACCTAAAAGGAATAAGGCTAAGACCAAAAATAACATATTTTTCAAAAGTGGGACTTAAACTCAAAACCACAAACACACACCCAGAACACTTAGCCACTGAAGTAGATACATATTTGTGAAAAAATTCACAAAAACAAAATTAAATAATTCAGGGCGTTACAGAGCACACCACACATAAAGCACGCCCTAGCCCAACCAAATGTTTGACCCGAGATCTGACCTCTCACCATCATTCAACTTGCCTGCTCGTCATCGTCTTACTTGCCTGTTTCCTAGCTTTTCTATCAATGACATGCATGCTCGCCACTCATCTTAGTCCACAACGTATAGTCCAGATAACCAATGTCTTACTCGCCTTCCCCTGCTCGCCAACATCCTCCCGATGACATCTAAGGACATGTGTCACCCCTAGGGCGTAATGTGTCACCACGTATGGTGCCTAGTATCAATGGACTATACCTTATAAATACGAGGATGGACCTCTTTGAAAGGGGATAGAGAAATTGACCCTCAGGAAAAAATAAAACTAGTGGTATGATGAGTTGCAAACTTGTTACAAAATTAGTTTATCTGTTGATAACAAGTTGGAGTTTGATTTGGTAATAGGAATTCTATCGGTTAACTACTTCCTTTGAAGCCTCTGACTTTGCTCTCAAAAGTTGAGACATTCATATCAACTAAGCATATTTAACTGGTATTTATGTGTATATGCATAGACCTTCGAAAGTTGCATCCCTGTTGGTCATCTGTTATCTTGATTCTACAATTTTCTTAATAATATTTGTATAATACGTGTGTTTAAGTTAACTTAAAAATAAGGATTTTATTTTTTTAATAAAATAAATGATTGGTATTTATTCTATAATCAATTTGTATAATTGATATTATTCAAAAACGAATATCTTCTCTTAGATGATCAATATTTGATGGTAAGGATTAGATGCTGACCAAGCATCATGTATTTTGTTTCTTTAACACAATGAATGATGAAATCATTACAGGCGAAATTACATAATTCGATCCAGCCTTTCAATTTCAATATTGCTCCCATATATCACAGTCAACTCTTTTTATAATAATTATTTTTTCCTCTAAAATTATGATTATCTCATGTTAACACAAACAAGCATGTCAAGTTAGATCAAATGGAGCTCTCGATGGTGACATTTAATTGGCTATACATCAAGCTTCATACATATGCATGTATTGGGATACATTATTATATGATTCTAGTGGCTAAAATCTAAACAAAAGCAGTTGCACTTTTCCTTAATTCATGACTTCAACTAGTGTTTTTAAAAGCTATATACCTGCATCAATATGTCATGTATTTTACGTAATGCTTAGTATTTTATTTAAGGTTAGTATTTGGTATTTTGTCAGTATACTTTTTTTATTTTATAAATAGTATTAAAAATTATCATGTGTCTCTTTTATTTAACTATTTATTTTTTTAATATTTTACTATATTTATGATATTTATCAACTTCTAATCCTACTTGTGAAGTTTAAAAATTCCAATGACAATATGTAAAAGATTTCTTTGTTTATTTATTTGCTTTCTAGGTTTAGGTTTGGAAAAGAACCCTTTTTTTTTTCCCTGAGACGTTGGGGCTTACAAATCGACAACGTTGTCTTCACTACCTAACCTTGTGAGATCTGCTTTCAATTTCTAAAAACCTGTAAACATCAAGTAGAAAGACGTAAATTGTAAACAAAAAACTAACAACTTGTGGCTGAGGTCTTGTGATGTTGTTTGGAGTACTTTATCACGTTATTGTTCATGTCAATATCACCTTCGTGATGTTAAGAATTTGAGTCAGTTAATTAAAAACTGAATCCGATGCTTTATGATTGCATGTTGTTGTTTCTTTTGGGTTGTTTTTTAGTTCCTTATTTATCGTATAATCTCAAATCAAAATAAAATCACATCATTCTTATAATCCTATCATAATCTTGTTTAAAGTATTATATATTATATTAGTGTCAGTTGCATTGTAATTTAGGGAACATCTAACATGCTATTGTAACTTGTCTTATTTGATTGACATTTTTTGACTAAACTTGTTTTGAACTTTAATTTATGGTTTTTGAGAAATTTTAGCAGCCCATTATTGAAGATAATTCGTGCAAGAGTTAAGCCAAGCAAGGATGTGAACAAGACTTTCAATGTGATCAAATTTTTCATAAATAAGATCTTTGAATTTCAAGGTGTTTGATGACAAGATCTTTGAAGTTATTAAAGACTTATTTGGATGTTATATTTGTGAGATTAGATATTCACGGTGATTGTAATTTAAACAAGTCACTTTATGCTTATATATAGGAAAACTTATTTAGGTTATTATGTACCTGAGATATATCACTTTACTTGTTTATTGAAGAATTGTTTGTATTGCAAAACCTACAAGTAAAGTATATTGTTTTATTAGTTTACATCTAGGCTTTCAAGGGGAAAGACTTTGACGGAGAGTGATCTAATTTGAAGTATACGAGAGAGGTTGAAGCTTGGTGAGTGAGTTGAACTTAAATCACATCCTATGCTTGTTGATCAATAGTGAATTACTTTGTGGGCAATGCCTCCCAAACGTAGGAGATTCAGAATAATGTGAACAATTTTTTGTGTCTATCTTT
This sequence comes from Gossypium raimondii, assembly GCF_025698545.1. Taxonomy (NCBI): domain Eukaryota; kingdom Viridiplantae; phylum Streptophyta; class Magnoliopsida; order Malvales; family Malvaceae; genus Gossypium; species Gossypium raimondii. The sequence continues at coordinate 38,092,105 of NC_068565.1, forward strand.
ATTTTTATAACTACTAATAACTTTATCTAGTTGCAACTAAACTAATATCTTATAGGAAAAATCAACACTACTTTCAATTGATTATAAGAGCAAGAGACTTGACACATTAAGTGGAGATCTTGTAGTTGATTTGCAATTGAGATGAAAGGTTCATCAATTTCCATAGATAGCACAAATTATGCCTAATATAAGGTAAGGATGGGAGCTTTTATGACGTAAAAGGATGAAAAAGTCTGGCATTCGATTTTGACTAGATAAGAGCCTTCAACTATTGTTGTTGATGGTGTAAATACTCCTAAACTTGAAGTAACTTGGACAACAATGAAGAAAAACTCGCTAATGCCAAATCTAAGATTCTCAATGCAATCTTTTATAGTGTTAACCACTAGGAATTTACTAAAATCTCAAAATTCATGATTGTCCAAGCATCAATGCCAAAGAATCTTGGACAACCCTTGTAAATGCTTATGAAGGAACCAATACAGTGAAGTAGTCCAAACCTCAAATTTTGACTACACAGTTTGAGACTCTAAGGATGCATGACAATGGGGTCCTGACTAAATTCCATGCAAAGCTTTGTGACATCTCAAATCAAGTTTTTGTCCTTAGAGAAAATTTCAAACTAGAAGCTTGTTAAAAAGGTGCTTCAATCTTTACCTGAAAAATTTGCAATCAAGGTGACTACTAATGAGGAAGCAAAAGATAATGACAATATGAGAATTTATGAACCTTTTTTTTTTTTGCAAACCTTTGAGATGAATCTTGTTGAGTTAAGGAGGAGCAAAGGTAAATGTGAAAAGAATATTGCTTTGCAAGTTTCAACCTCAATTCCATCTAAGGGTGAATCTGCCATTGAGGATGTAAGAGCAAATGATCCTACTCACCCAAAACTTGAACAGGGTGTCTAAGAAGTTGACCAAGAGGAATAAAAACACATACCAAAACACCTCCAACATAGTGAACATAAACATGCTACAAGAAAAACCATTTACAAGCATATACCTTTATGAAACACATTCAAAACAATCAAACTCATGGAATACATTGTCCCAAAACCTAGATGACTAACCAATTAATAACACAAAAACATATATATATATATATACATGTATATACATGGATGTAAATCTAGTACAAAAGTTCACAGAATGAATTATATCATTCTCAAATTTAGTCGGAACATCCAATTGCCCAAAATTATCAAGTAAGATTCATAAAACTCCCTTAAACCTAAGTACATGCCATTTACACAAAATTCTAAACAACTTTACGATCAAATGGTGAGCTTAGACTTGAGTCTTTGAGTATTGCCAATCACACATGCCAGTTAGAAACATCACCTAACACCTGCACATGAAAACAAACATGTTCGCATGCTGAGCATTGAAAGCTTAGTGATGCTAACATAATTCTATTTCAAAAAATTAAGATATTAAGCAATGAAACATTCTAACGAGACACTAAATCATATCATTTAATCAAGTTTCGTAATAATCTACAATGAACATATGTATATTAAGATACCAACTCACCTTCAAGGTATTCGACTCAACATTTCCTTTATTCATACATATAACACAATATCACATATCATCATATCATTAACAAATTCCATATCATTCCATAATGCTCACATGACTACATATCATTTTATTAATTCACCCTAAGGGTATTTAAACAACAATAAACACATGGTAACATATAATTGTGTCATGTCACCTTCAAGGAGTTTGGTTCACTTACATTTTAGAATGAGATTACAATGTTTGGATTGTCAACATTCTGCCCACTTTGTAATCTCACATTACATATAATGTCAAGATGTTGTAATATAAGGTGTAATATCATGCAGCGCATTCTTTAAGTTATTTAAGATTATGAGCTAATCTTAAATTTTAGACCAATTTTGCCTTTGCTTTTATTATTTAATCAATTTAGGCTTTTGTTCTTAAATAAAGTTTAAGATTAATTAAAACAAAAGAATATTTTTTCTTAACAATGAACCAAGATATGTCATACATTACAATTACAATTATTATACTTTATTTAATAATTTATTTAATAATATATTAATTATGGTTATAGTTATAATTATGGTTGGCGTTGCAATCACTTTTCATGAATTATTATAATTATTATTTATAAATTTATTTCAACATCATATATTTACTTATTAATATATAAATTGTACAAAGAAGTAAGAATTGTAATAATTTATCATAATTTTATGGAAATTGAGACTAAAAATATTAAAAGAACTAAACTTGTTAGAAAACAAATTCTATAACAAGGACAATTTAGTAAAATGTACTTCTTGCTAATATTACATTCCGCCAACCAAACACTCGAATCTTATATTCCATCCAAATGAACCAAACAAAAGAATCTCATATTCCACCTATAATCTTACATTCCTGTAATCTTGGTACAAAACGTAATCTAAGATTTGGTGAACTAAAGGCACCTTTAGGGTATTTGAACTTGCATCATGATTTTTCACATATTATATTTTCAAATACACATTATATGAACACATAACCAAATAGCATATATAAATTCACCTTAGGGTATTTTACCAAATATTATCATTAATCTTTCATTTACCATATCTCATTTTCACATTACACAAGTTAATATTACATTTCATTATACCATCTTTTAGCCCTTATTAACAAAATGCGGGCTCAAAAACGGATACACAGATTTATCTACCAACACACTAGTTATCCACTAACACATCAAATATATAATCTTGACCCTCACAGTATTATATAAGTGTCAAATAATATGTTTTCAAGCCTCAGGGTATTATATGAGAATGTTCCCACCCTTAGGATATTATATGGGAGTTAAATAAAATACGCACAAGCATTAAAAACTTCCTCCGACACAAAGGAATCCTATAACATGCCAACTATACCTAAAACTCTATTTAACATTGTTTAAAAGAGCATTTTCAAAACATAATTCAATATATTTTTCGTCGTGGTATTATAATTAGATTACATATACATACTTACCAAATTACTAACAATATTCAATGTCACCAAAAAAGTCACACATTCCATAACATCCATTATCACTAACAAATACTTAAGGTTAGATACTTAATAGATTCATGTAAGGAAAACAAATTAAGTTAGCACAAACTGAAACCGTCACTCGTTGATCATCTTTTCCTTTCCTTTTTCTTTCAAGATCTTGGTGTCGTATTTAATCACGTATGATAAGTCAAACATGAAAACAATAATAGATTCAAACATATAAAAACATTAAAATTAAACATGAGATGCATATCTCAACCTTGACTCCTTAGGGTTTTAATATTCTCTTGTTCAAATCTAATTTTACTTTAAAACTATAATCAAGGGATCTCAAGCTATCCAAAACATGCTCTTTGTTCAAGTTCTCTAATTCTCTCTCTACCATCCTAAGAATTCATCAGTGGCTACCTAAACAAATCTTAATAATTTATGTATCTAATGAATGAGCTACATTAATCTATTACCTTAAGCTAATAATCTAACTGAAATTTAAAAGAAAACCTTACCAATTCTTCAACTTAGCTCACGGTAATGGAGGAACCCTTTCGAAAATAAAATTCTTTTTCTATGTCGTTTGGGAGAAAAATGAGGATGAAAAATTTCATTAATCTTTTCTTTGTATTTCCTTTATTATTTAGTTTACTTATAACTAGATAAATATATCTAATGGCTAATATACCATTATGAAATAGTTACTGGAGATGAATGGATGAGATCATGATTATCCACTTTCTAAATTTTAATGATGGTTTTATTGCTCACAAGTCCTTGGTGTAATAACACACTAAGGACTTGCTTAATCTACCATCTGATTCCTTAAACTCTATTTACCTTGCAATTTAGTCCTTATGCTTTAATTACTAAGTTATCTAACTAATTACTTAGTAATTCTATTCTCTAATGTCGTATTAGTCTCACACACTTCTCGATTTATTTTTTTTCCAAACCAGCTCAGTTCAAGAAATTCAACCCCCAAATCAAATTTTCCAACACCAGCGAAAATTGGCTCATTACATCACTAGTACAACAACAGTACAATTAGAAGTATAAGACATATACAAATTACAAGTACACATATATGTCTGACCAACTATAATGTAGAACCTAACAAATACCATGCATAGCGGATGAAGAATCAGACAAAAGACAAATTAATCCAAAAAGAACTGAACAAAACCCACACAAGACAAATACACATAGTGGGAGAGAGACTCATACATCGTAATTACATATAGTGGGACTCAAAGTAGGGCCTTTGATGTATGAGGCATTAACCATTACCAACCATGCTAATACCTAATTGGCCTAATTATTATGTAATTATGCGGGTTTGATAAATGTAATTGATATATGGTTATAATGATATGTTTGAATATGATACTAAATCTCATGCAATTGTAATTTAAAATATCAATTAAAAATTAAAATATATATATTATAATTCTACTTAGAGGAACTAATTAATTAGTAGTTATAAATAAACACTATAAAAATATAATTATTTCAACCATGAAAGCTTGCAAATTGGCCTTGCGAAGTTTTTGGTTGTGAAAATTATGAGGTAACCCCATGATGAGGAGGATTTTGTGAATGAATGCTACTCAAGGGAGACAGCTGAAAACCTCCTGATAAAGGATGAAATGGATGAACGCAAAAGTGGATCGTAACGTTTGTCAAAGTCGCGGATTTGACTTAGGGCTCTAGACGTTTGGAAAGAAACTTAAATTTTGACACAACCTGAAACGAAATTGAATCCAAGTTAGATAAAAAAATTAAAATAAATAACTAAAATAAAATAATAAATCAAAGATTAAGGAAGTGAATAAATAAGATAAATGGAAAGATAGAACGTGGCATGTGAAAGTCTTAAGACGCCTTGGAAACACGAAGAATCCACAACCCCCTTCAAGCGGCTCTAATTTCCCCTCCAAGATAGAAACCTTAGTAAGAAAAAGTTTGAAAATCATCCCCACAATCTAAAAAGATTGTTAAAACTCTTCTAAAAGAAACTCAAAGGAAATTCTTAAAAAGAAAAACCCAGAGAGAATTTATTAACTCAAAAGATAAATAAAATAATAATGAATTGAATGTATTGTGTACAATGCAAAAGCCTATATATAGGCTAGCTAAATAAGTCTATATAAAACTCTTAAGTATACTAGAACTCTAATTTAATCTAAACAAGAAGTAGTTTTAAACTAAATTTTCTTGTTAACATAAAACTCCTAAATAACTTAAAATACTTAATAATTATAAAAAATTTTTAATAAAATAATAATAAAATAATAAGATCTGAAAAATATAATATTGGGCTCATATATAATTAAAATTAAGTCTAAAACCCGAACCTAATATGATTTAAACTCGAATTAAAAGCCCGAAATTCTTAATTCCCGTCATAATCCCGTTAAGAAATTCTACTCGCGCAATCTTCACTAAAACAGTCATAACTTGAGCTCCCAAACTCAAATCGAGTGATTCAAAATACTTTTCGAAGCTAAGAGATAGATCTTCAAACACCATGAGACATTTCAACACAAAAATTCCAGGATCCCATCTAAAAAGTCATCGCAAGTCTGCTGATTTCCCAAGCCTGAAAATTGACAGTTTTGATGATTGGATTCTAATAAATTTCACCCCATTCGTGCATGTATCATTGTCCCTTTCCTCAAAAAGATTCGTCCTCGAATCTTGTCTTTGATTGAGTCCTGATTTGATTTGCTTAGCCTTTGACATTGTTGTTGGGCCTTAAGGTAGTGTGAACCCATCACATTTATGAGTCTGAAATTGTGGCTTGAGACTCGCTTCATTCCCCCTTCCTCAAGAATATTTGTCCCCGAATCTTTAGCTACACAGAAAGAAAAAGGGATTAGAATAAATAACAATAAAGTGAATAAAATACTTGCCTAAGCTTTCTTGTGTGCCAAAACTATCTACAAGATCAAAGATATGATTTTGATATCCCAAATCAGCATGGATAAAGTATCTCTCCTTCAAAAACAAATCATCAACACTAGACAAAAAAATATTAGGCACACGAGTGTTCAAGTAAAAAATAACCTATAACTTCCTTTTAATATGTATGATCATCCATAAGAATTTCCAACGATGAGTCAAGAATATCACATAATTATAAAAATTAAGTAGTTTAATATTATTATGTAAAAATTCATATTTAGAGTCTAAGGTAGAAGATTTTGTTCCAAGATCAAATGCATGAGGTTTTTCAATAAACTTGTCGAATGCAACAAAAGTAAACTTTAAATACCTAGATAAACCCATAAAATCAATTGAACTTTTAGACCATTGTTTATTGAAACTTAACCAATGAGAAATCATATCGTAAGGAAAAATAAAATTAGTAGCATACTTATCAAAAACATTCAAGGTACGTCTACATATTTCAATTTATGATGTATCATTACTTTTCTTACCTTCTAGCACCTGTGGACAATTATCAATGTTCAACTTACCTCTTTCCCACAAGTAAAATCCTCTATCGATGGTAAGTAATATAATTGAGAGTCTGTCAATGGATCCTTGAAATCTTGTAACAAAGAAACACCACTAAACAAATTTAAGATAGCGTTAGTTAAAATAGGATCACTCCTCACTTTTGTATGGGTATTTTCTTACTTTTTATTTTCTTTTTCCATTCAAGAACTCTCCAATTTTAACTCATATGGATTTTCACTCACCAAATTTGGACCATCAAGTAGACTTTTATCACTCAAGGTCTCTTTCTCTCTGTCTTTTCACATGATTCTTCCTCACTTCCCATATCCCCCTCACAAGTATTATGAATATTCAATTTAATAAAATCTATCTCAATAGGAGAATATGACGTTTCTATTTCATCTAAGTCCATAGATTTGAGTAAGAAATTCTTATTATCATCTTTTTTCGGTTCACAAAGTTCGTCGTCTTCTTTGATCAATAAAAGTCTCGTGTTGGCACAATCACAACTATAGTGCCCACGCCCTTTACACGTAAAACATTCAATGTCACGAGCTTTTTGTTGTTTTGGTGAAAAATTAGTAGAAATGGGCTGCTTGAAAGATGTAGAAGAATGCTTTGTAGGAGCCCCACATTTCCGCTCAAAAGGTTTAATCTCAGCATGTTTTGGCAGCAACTTATTAGTAGCATAAGGAGGTTTCGAATTCTTAAAAGTAGAATTAGAACTTATACCTCGATAATAATGTGATGCTCCAAATGGATAAGATTGATGTTGCTGAAATTGTTTCTCAATCTCAATTGCCTTGTGTACCATCTTCTTGAGATCAATATAGGTGTAAAGATTAAGAACATTGGTTATCGAAACATTCAAGCCATCTACAAACCGTACCATGGTAGTTTCTTCATCCTCTTGTATATTTTCTCTTCGCATAAACATCTCAATCTCCTTAAAGTACTCATCAACAGATCGATTACCTTGAACAAGGTGTTGAACTCTCGTTGAGACCTCTCTATAGTAATGAGAAGGAACGTAACGCTTTCGCATCACTTGCTTCAACTCGTCCCATGTTTCAATTACCCTTTCGTGGTTTATTTGATGATCAATTCCAAGCTGAATCCACCAACTCAATGCATAATCTGAAAATCCAATGGTTGCCAATTAGACTTTTTCCTCTTCCCGACATTTATAGTAACAAAACATAAGTTCAATTTTTAATTCTCATTCACAATATGTTTCGGGATCATACTTCCCTCAAAATGGTGGAATGTTGAACTTTGGTTTAACTAAAAAATGTTGCATACGATCATTATTAACCAAAGTCTCATCATTTTCACAAGAGACACGTCGATGATTATTTGCATGAAGACAGGGCTGATCAATCTTATCTCCCCAATTACGATTTTGACGCTCATTTTTTGTACTTAGACATTCTAAATTTTTTATCATGTCAGAATAGTGTCACATTGTTGATATCGAGCATTTCGAGCCTCTTGATCTCTTCTCAACTTTCTAATCATAGCATTGGGAATCATTATGAAAGCCTGAAAAGAACACAACACTCAAGAAAAGAAAATTTCAGCAAACCTCACTGTTATGCACTAAGAAATAAAAATCAAATTCTCAATGCGGTAAGAATTAATCTTACGAGTCTTTTAAAAAGTGTCGATGTCAATCAATTAGAATGTATTAGAATCAAACTAACAAAGCAAACCTAAGAGCATTATGAGTCCAAAATCGGCTAGACATCAAAGAATTCTGTTGCACGGAGGAAGGAATATGCAACATGTTATAACCTACTAACACAAGAAACAAGAAAGTGTTAGAATGCGTAAAGGAACAATAAAAAGAAAAAAAATGAAAACCTAAGGCTAAGAGTTAATGAAAATTACTAAAACTCGAAAACCCAAAAAATTGCGAAGCAACTTGACAAACTTTGTTCAAGGTGTTCCCGATTTCCAAAAATCATGAAATTTAAACTGGAGCCTCCTCAAATAATGTAGATCTGATTTGAAAAGTTTCGGCACAAAATTCAACCCACAGAATATTTTTTATTTTTTTTTTGTACTTTTTTATCACTTTTTTGTGAGAAATATTTTTTTATACTCCAAAATAGTGCCAAGAAATAGTATGTAAAATTTCAGATCGTTTGAAAATTGTTTACTCACTGAAAATTACTTTTTTCTGAAAACTGTAAGGGTAAAAAATTGTTTTGAGGCTGTTTTCTAGAAATCAGTTTATAAAATAAAAAGAACACCTAAAACGTCCAAATCTGATACCAAATGATAAAGGATGAGATGGATGAACGCGAAAGCGAATCATAAAGTTTGTCAAAGTCGCGGATTTGACTTAGGGCTCTAGACGTTTGGAAAGAAACTTGAATTTTGACACAACCTGAAACGAAATTGAATCCAAGTCAGATAAAATAATTAAAATAAATAACTAAAATAAAATAATAAATCAAAGATTAAGGAAGCGAATAAATAAGATAAATGGAAAGATAGAACATGGCGTGTGGAAGTCCTAAGAAGCCTTGGAAACACAAAGAATCCACAACCCCCTTCAAGCGGCTCTAATTTTCCCTCTAAGATAGAAACTTTGGCAAGAAAAAGTTTGAAAATGAGCCCCACAATCTAAAAAAGATTGTTAAAACTCTTCTAAAAGAAACTCAAAAGAAATTCTTAAAAAGAAAAACCCAGAGAGAATTTATTAACTCAAAAGAGAAATAGAATAATAATGAAATGAATGTATTGTGTATAATGCAAAGGCCTATATATAGGCTAGCTAAATAAATCTAAATAAAACTCTTAAGTATACTAGAACTCTAATTTAATCTAAACAAGAAGTAGTTTTAAACTAAATTTTCTTATGAACATAAAACTCCTAAATAACTTAAAATACTTGATAATTAACAAAAATAGGAATAAAATAATAATAAAATAATAAGATCTGAAAAATATAATATTGGGCTCATATATAATAAAAATTAAGTCTAAAACTCAAACCCAATATGATTTAAAATCGAATTAAAAGCCCGAAATTCGTAATTCCCGTCATAATCCTGTTCAGAAATTCTACTCGCGCAGCCTTCACTAAAACGGTCATAACTTGAGCTCCTGAACTCAAAATCGAGTGATTAAAAATGTGTTTTGAAGCAAAGGGATAGATCTTCAAACGCCATGAGACATCTTAACCCAAAAATGTCATGATCCCATCCAAAAAGTCATCACAAGTCTACTAATTTCCCAAGTTTAAAAATTGGCAGTTTTGATAATTAGAATCTAATAAATTTCACCCCATTCGTGCATGTAACACCTCCCATGCCCCTGGGGAATCACATATTAATTGAAATAATGACTCTGTTAGCTCAGGTTGTTTCCCTAGACTTTAGTCTTTGTTTGAACTTTGAAGCTCCAACTTCACTTACCATGCACGTAAAGGCAAACAAGATAATTGTCTAACAACTTGGAGACAAAAAGCAACCCTACTACTTTCTTGCATGGCCAAGCAGTCAGCTGAAAAATATTACATTACTTTCAAACTGATAGCAAGAAATAAAAAAGGCGTAGATGATAAGAGAAACAATGTGAAAAGATGCAAAATTGTAAAAGTTGCATGGCGTGTCAATCAAACTCAGGTCGATGATGTAATAATTCAGGCCGGTCAAACAGCTGTCGTTTATATCAGTCACATGTAAACCAAAGAAAGATGATGATTAGTTTACATCAAATGGCTTAGATTTCTTTCAGATAAGATTTAAGATTTAAAACTTAAAAGACATCGTTTTCATGAAAGACTATGCCAAGTCCCAAGCTACTTCACAGTTCAGATAGTATTTATCTGGAAGGGTGACTTCATTATATTTTAAAATGCCATCACCAAAGATAAAACCAAATGTACTCTTGGTGGGTTCTTTTTGCTTGTGGCTCCCAACCAACCCACCATCAAATGCATCAACGTCTATGACCATAACCTGACTTTTGTACAATGAATGGGTCACCCATTTGTTGTTGATTTCAAAGTTGGCGTCTAATTGGCTTGAACTATACTCAATCATGAGGCCAAAAAGCCCCATCACCTGCATGCGCATGCAACTTCACCATTTTTGTCGGTGTTTTTGAGGGAGATTTTATTTCTCACAGCAGTTACGAGGAGAGAGAGAGGGACCCTAATGAATAGGAAATGCGTTAAGCAACATCCTTTGCATTGTCTCCATATTCTCTGTTTAGTCAGTTTCCTGTTTGTTATATTTAAGAAGTGAGTTTTTTAAGAAGATTTTAGGGATTTTTTACCCCAATGGTTAAAAAAATTAATTTAATAACTTAAATGGTACACCTAATAAATTATTTACCAAAATTATATGTTCTGAACAGTAATCACCTCTGACAAGGTGGTGGCACTACCTAGTTTTTGCCCATCATCATTAAATCATAATAGGGTTTGAAAAAAAGTAATATTTTATTATTCAGCCACCCTATACAGACATACTTATACCGGGTAAAATACGGGTTTTGAAAAAAAATGTTTTAAATGATTGGAGGGGGAGTGTCAGGTGGCACCACTATTTGTAAAAAAAATAGGAACCCATTAATGTAGGCTTACTTACCTGGTAGAGGAAAGCTGTCAAGCGGCACCGGATGGAGGAAAGCTATCAGGTAGCACCGGTCTGATTGCTTGCGGTGGATGTGACCAGACAATCACGGGGTAATTTTCTCTGACCACCTGCACCCTTTTTCTACTTTGTCCCTTCTCAGGCCTGAATTTCAAGCTTTAACGGGTAAATTTTATACTTAGCTTTTAGGCTAATTTACCAAAAAAAGCCCATTTTTTTAAAAAATTACCGAAATGGACCGGTTTTTTAATTTTTTACCGGAATGGGCCATTTTCCGGGAAATCGCGTCCACGTCAGTGTGATGTCAGGGTACGTGACAGGACATCGCGTCCACGTCAGCGTGACCGACTGACGTGGAAGGAAATCGCGTCCTTGAGGAATCGATTTCCTTCCACGTCAGCAGGTCGCGCTGACGTGGACGCGATGTCCTGTCACGTACCCTGACATCGCGCTGACGTGGACGCCATTTTGACGCTGATTTTACGTTTGGGTTTTCTGGCTTTTAGGGTTTAGGGTGCAGGCTTTTTAGTGGTTAGGGGTCCCGGAAAAATTATTTTCGAGTTGATGTATCTGGTCAAATAGTGGGAAATCGCTTCTACCAGGATGCTATTTGAGATGAAATTGCGAAATCGTGGCCTCGTGACTCGATTTCGCTACAGTGGTCATGTAAGAAATAATTTTTTTTGACGTTTACTGAGCAAATAGTATAAAATCGCTGATACCAGGATGCTATATGAGAAGAAATTGTGAAATCGCGCCCTCGTGGGCGCGATTTCGCTTCTGATTAGTCATGTAGGAAATAATTTTTTTGGCGTTTACGAGCAAATAGTGTCAAATCGCGCCTCGTGGGCGCGATTTTGCTCTGATAACAAGTTTGGTGAGGCTATAAATTAGGCGAAAATGTTCTTAGAATGCATAACTCACAATGAAACATTTTAGAGGCTAAGAAACTTAGAGTTTGAGAATGAGTGAACGTATTAGTGATCTTATTTACTACGATGGTGAGGTTTGCCACACCGAGAATGGTGTTGTTTTTTGTTGGAGAATACGGTGCATTGTCATTTAGCCAAAACATAGATTTGTGAACTCCGTAAAAGAATTAGGTGTAAAATCTTGAGCAGCGCCAATGAAAGTTACATCAATGACGTATCGATTTTGTTCTTCTTTTGATCCGGTGACATATGACTCGTTCGACATAAAAGGTGCTCGTAGCTTGGAGGCAATGGTGCAGACTCATCTTGCTAGCGAGCAACTTATATTGAGTTATATGTACAATTTACGTCACCAATGATGTACTTCCGTCCGATGTTCGAGATGTATACACGACCCTGGCCGACACTTTCGGTTAGCGTGTTACAAAATACTGGAACAGCCCATGTTCGGTAGCGGTGTCGAATGCACATCCCCCCTAGACACTCTGTCGGTGGATGGGACATGTACGTCGGTGGCTCGACGTTTGACGCTGGAAGTTGTGCGGATGGTGTAGGAACCCAGGTCATACAAGTCGATCGTGCCCTAATCGCAATAGTTGAATGTAATTATAGAAAAAATTACCTTTTATTCAATTTCTTAAATGTTAGTACCAGTCAAAACATTTTACGAAATCCAACATTATGTAAAACTACAATTTCTTAAATGGTTACTAAGATTATCAAATCCGCTGAGTTATGTTAGGGTTTTTACATTAATTAAATTAGGTTAGGGATTTTAATTAAATTAGGTTAGGTTAGGGTTTTAATTAAATTAAATTAGGTTAGGGTTTTTAATTAAATTAGGTTAGGTTAGGGTTTTAATTAAATTATGTTAGGGTTTTAATTAAATTAAATTAGGTTAGGGTTTTAATTAAATTAGGTTAGGGTTAGGGTTTTAATTAAATTAGGTTAGGTTAGGGTTTTAATTAAATTAAATTAGGTTAGGGTTTTAATTAATTAAATTAGGTTAGGGTTTTTAATTAAGTTAAGTTAGGGTTTTTAATTAAATTAGGTTAGGTTAGGGTTTTTAATTAAATTATGTTAGGGTTTTAATTAAATTAAATTAGGTTAGGGTTTTTAATTAAATTAGGTTAGGTTAGGGTTTTTAATTAAATTAAATTAGGTTAGGGTTTTTAATTAAGTTAAGTTAGAGTTTTAATTAATTAAATTAGGTTTGGGTTTTAATTAAGTTAAGTTAGGGTTTTTAATTAAATTAGGTTAGGTTAGGGTTTTAATTAAATTATGTTAGGGTTTTAATTAAATTAAATTAGGTTAGAGTTTTTAATTAAATTAGGTTAGGTTAGGGTTTTAATTAAATTAAATTAGGTTAGGGTTTTAATTAAGTTAAGTTAGGGTTTTAATTAATTAAATTAGGTTAGGGTTTTTAATTAAGTTAGGGTTTTTAATTATATTAAGTTAGGTTAGGGTTTTTAATCAAATAATGTCAAAATAACTCGGAAAAATTTCTATGTGTATTACATTGTCATAAACTTCTATTTCATTACATCAAATGATAAATTTTAATACGGTAATCAATGTCTATGACCAGGGGATTCGGTTCCACATGGCGTCACGCCGACTGATTCTGTATTGGATTCCTCCTTCCTTTAGCTTCCGGCGGCGATTGTTCTTCCTCGAGTGGTGATTGTTGTTCTTCCGGTTCGGCATCTGCTTGTCAGACTTGGGACGATGATCCACCTTCAAAGAATACTGTATGTGGAGGTGTTTGCATCATGAACGGTGACGGAGTTTGAAAGCCATGCGTTGTTGGCGATTGGTAAAAAGGAGAGCTCCCCGACGGCCCCCCCTTGCGACCCCTCCTGCGCCGATGGCCTAGTTATCGGTGGTCCGCTTGCCATTACAGGAAATGGAGCTGATCCGGGCATTTGGCTCCAAGCTGCCATAGGCTGTTGAAAAGGATACATGTACGGGTTAGGGTACATATAAGGGCTAGGAAACATACCTGGCATCATAGGGAAAGGCGATTGCGTGGGTATCATCTGTTGAATTGCTGCGTCAGGTGACTGCGCCGGTGCTCTCGTTGGGGACGGTGATTGCATTGCCGCTGATGATGGGCCAGGTGAATGTCTGGGCCTCGTTGATGGGCTGCCCTCATAGTCTTGTCCCCTTGGATTTAGAGGCCCGCACCTTTCCCTTTCGACACGTATTTGCCGCGGCCTCTCCTCTGGCGTAAGTAAATACGGCTTCCCATGGATCTTAAACCATGGCATGTATTCTGGAATGCACGCTAACTCGGGAACGATGATTTGTTCCCAAGTAGGTAGATATTCATACCGATTTTCCCACATTTCCGTGTACTCTGACCAGTATCTAAGCCAATCCGTACCTAATAGCCGAAGGTCGATTTTGTGGTGCTCGTCAAACACCTCAGGGTCCGCAGGGATCGGTTGTCTACATCCAAACTGTCGTAGGACTCTGTCTGTCTGGTGGGGCTCCACAGTTGTATAGTTGATCAACACCACTTTCACGTGCCAAGCGTTGGGATTTTGTAAAAACTCTTCCAGGATTACTACCCGGATTGCCGGATTCTCGTATGGTGTCCATTGAAACTACATGAACATGATAGAAATATTACTTATATACATAATACTAAATAGTAAATACTAAATATCAATCCACTAGCGAATGTATGGAAATATCTATTTGCAATAATACTTACTTCTGCTTCCGACCGTTGGTCCAATAGAAGCCGTATATCTTCAAGTTCAGACGGTAATCCACGATAACTCACCGGATAGTTCCACCTAATTAAATAAATTTTTAGCATACTTTTATTCTTACAAAATCTACATAACAATTTCAAAATGTAATATAAAATTTACCTCGTTACGAGTGGGAATGTATATGGGTGGTTCACCCGAGGACGTAGAAATGGAAAGCGAAACCGTGCCCATGATTTCAGTAGTGACAGGCACCCTCCGATTTTTTCTCTCCTCGGTTTGGTCGCCCCGCACATCTCCTGATATAATGTTGCCAAGACGGCAGACCCCCAACTAAATTCACCGGCTGCTCTAAAATCAACGAGTTTTAGCAGCCACCTTAGATGTACACGGCTCCGTGACGTGTCGGCCATGAGATAGCCTCCTATTATTTGAAGAATGTATGATCGAGCATATCGGATTCGTTCAATTTTGGTTGAATTTTCATTCAGACCGGGGAAGGTGGCACATAACCAGCCCATCTCCACCTTACCTCCATCCATTTTATCCGGAACGGCGCCCAAAAGCTCGTAGCACACCGCCTCCCAATTGCTAGATTGGGCAAACCCAGTGACTGGGTGCCCGTCCACCGGCAATCCCAAATGCAGATGGACATCTTCTAGAGTGATAGTGCACTCTCCACATGGAATATGAAATGTGTACGTCTCAGGTCTCCACCTCTCGATCAACGCACTGATCAATTTCGTCTCCAACTTGCATCCCCGGCCTACCGTCGCCACGTGCCAAAATCCCGCTTCCCGCAGGTAGTTCTCTACTTACGGTGATGGAGGAGCATGCATATTCTGAATATTGCATTCCAATACCCGATCTTCAGCCTTTTATAAGAAAAAATAAATTAATAAATATCTAAAAATATATAAATAAAAATATCTTAAATAAAATTTAAAATTTAAATTTAATACTTACCATTTTCATTTGCTCCACCGATATGTGATTCCTATCAAGGCGAATCAATGATCCGCCATTGTTGAAAATATTAAAATTTTAAAATTATTTTAAAAAATAAAAATTTTAAAATTTTCTTAAAATAATGAAATTTAATGGAAAAAGAAATTTAATATGAATTTGGATATTTTTGAAGGAAATTGAGAGGATTTTAGAAGGAATTTGAGAGAATTTTGAAAGGAATTTGAGAGAATTTTTTAACGGAATTGAGAGAATTTTTGAAGGATATTGATATTGAATTTTTTTGTGAAAATAAAAGGGGTGGGGGGTTTATATAGTAAAAAAAAAAATTTACCGTTGGGGGGGCAACGGTCAATTTTTTGACCGTTGAAACCTTTATTCACTTGTGGCCACCACATCGCGTCCGTCGGCGGTCGTCGCTACCGCGTGGACGCGATGTCCTGTCACGTACCCTGACATCGCGCTGACGTGGACGCGATTTCCCGAAAAATGGCCCATTCCGGTAAATAATTAAAAAACCGACCCATTTCGGTAATTTTTTAAAAAAATTGGCTTTTTTTGGTAAATTAGCCTAGCTTTTACCCATTATAAAAACCATTTTGGTCTCCTCAGCCATGACACCGGTTTTGTGTTAAAAAAGGAAACAAGAGTTTAGGGAGAAAAGAATAGAAGAAGGTTTTGTGGTGTTGGAAGGAGAGGAGGCAATAGTATATTAGGGTTTCAAGGTACATTTTTATTTTTTAATTATTATTTTTTGTTTGTTTGTAATCCTTATTATTTGTCCTATTTTGTGGTTTTGGAAGAAGAGGAGGTAGCATATTAAGGTTTAGAGATGCATTTTTAATTTTTATTGTAATTATTATTTATTTATTTATTTTATAATCCTTATTATTTATCCTATTTTGTGGGTTTGGAAGAGAGGAGGCAGCAGCTTATTAAGGTTTAAAGGTACATTTTATTTTTATTTTGTAATTATTATTTATTTGTTTATTTTGTAATCCTTAGTATTTGTCCTATTTTGTGGCGTTGTGTTGTGTTATGTTATTTATTAGTTGGATGTAGCTGTTGAGTTGAGGGTAGATTTTAGAGTAGTTGTTGTGTTCATGTACATTTAATTTATATATTATAGTATCTGTGCTTTTTCTTGTGCTTGTAATTTAATATTTTTCATGATTGCACTTAAAAACACATATTTTATGCCCTCGTTTGTTTTTTATTTCTCACTTGTATTGGTATAACGGTCTAGCCGATTTGCTCAAATTGTGTCCGAAGACAAAACAACATTAGTATTTATGTTAAAGAAATCATGTATAATAATTGACACCGAATGACTACCATAGTTCAATATTTTATATTTCTTCAGCATTAATTTTTTTCAATTAAAATTTTCAATTATTATTTATTTGTTTGAATGCATTAGAAGAGAAGAGGTTGTGTGTGACCCACATATGTCGAAAATATACACTAAATTAATTGTCTTCAAATAGAGAAATTATCAGAATACTTTTACTTTTTTATAAGAAAATTAAATGATTGATGCGATTTTATAAGAAAAAAAATGTTCTTTACTTGTCTTCAAGTAGAGAAATTATCATAATACTTTTATTTTTTATGTACACTTGATTAAGATTCACTATCTATATAGAATGAATTTTTACATGTTACGTTAAATTGATTGAATACTAATTAATTGAACTCAATTGACTTTTCAAATTTTACAATCTATATATGTTGAATAATTGTTGCATATATCTACATGCAGATGCATATATATATATATATATATATATATATATATATTGGTAATAATAATTTTATTTTAGGGATAAAAAAGGCATCAGTTTAATGAGTGAAAATGTTTTTTTAAATGGAAAGTCACGGTAACCATAAGTACAAAATTACTTGCATTAGAGTTAAATATTAGATCGTTTCTAAAAATAAATGACTGACTTACATTAGAGTTAGTGTTTCCAAAATTACGTTGTTATTGATTTATTTATATGGTTAAAAATATTATTAATGCTTCCAAAAATAACAAATGATACAAAATATATTTTTATTATTTGTATATTGTTTATTTGTTTAGTCGATGATTTTTTTTTTTTGAAATTGTAGATATCCAGATGGGTTCTTTGATTAGAAAAAAAAATCACACAACAAATATGATTAATGTGCTGGTAAAAAATTGTTATTTGTTATTCATGGGCCCCTTATAAAGTTGCACGTCATTTTTTATTTAATTGAGAGATTTTAACTAATATGGTCAATGTGAGTACCGTGTCTTGAGGTCTGTGTTAATGGTCCGAGCTATCGGCTGGATGAACAAATTATGCCATACTTGGAGGCAGTCAGATTTGAATCAGCAGCATTGATTTGCATGTTAGATTCGATGATCGACTTGATAACCGCTTTGGTTGAGCAGTGGCATACTGTGACCCACACATTTCATTTGTCGTGTGGGGAGTGCACCATCAGCCTGGAAGATATCACATTGCAATTCGAGCTCCCAATCAATGGTAGTGCGATCACGAGTACAGGTAAAGTGTTCGAACCAACAGCACTATGTTATCATTACTTGGACACTTGTCCGGTGATGGTGAAGATAGATTTATGAGTTTGAAATTTTCATGGTTAAAGGGAAATTTCAAACATTTACTGAGTAGTGCCACTGAGTGGAAGAGGATGTGCGCTTCTCGAGCATATATACTGCATCTAATAGGGAGTACTTATGTCAAACGCAAATAATAGTAAGGTCCACTTGATGCATTTACCCTTGTTGTCTTATTTGGAAGCTGTCTGTTCATATAGTTGGGGCTTAACAATATTAGCAATGTTTTCGTGAGCTTTGTCGCATGACAATGCACTAAACAAAAGACATAGGTGGGTGCCTAATATTGCTGCAGTCCTAGGCATTTTATAAGATGCCATTTTTTGTGTCAATTAGTTACAAAACACGTCTTCCCACTTGTAAATAGCAAATAAAATTAAAATTTAACATCAAGAATTTTATTTTTTTATGAAAATATGTTCTAACAAGTTTAATTTTTTTTAGGTGGTATACTTGTCAGAGTATCGGGAGGTCCTATACCCTTGCGATTTACTAACAGATGATTGAAGCACACGTCGGGGAGGGTAATTTTTCCTAATATTCATGTCATGTAATTACTTTATTTATGTTATTTGACTCATGTTAATATAATCATGTTATTGATTGTGAAGTTCGTGTGGATGCCATATTTTGCCCTAGAAATTACGGTTGTTATTCCCTCGTCGGCTCACACCCACTCACATGTGTGGTGCATTAACATACTGACCGCCTCCGGACGTACCAACGTCCAGAGTAGAAATCCTGCACAAAAGATGTGAGAAGTAGTATCCGCAAGTATACGGGTCATGTTGCAATATAGTTACAACAGAGTAGGAAGTACTCTGAGGATTGTACCCAATGGAAGTGAGCACTAGATTAATTCTAATCTAAACATAAATAGATTTAATTAGTATATTTAACTGAATTATAGTACAAAGCATCAAAAGAAAGGTTTTTTGATAACCTATACTAGAAATAATAAGAAAGGAAATAAAAACTAAATAAATGAAAAATAAGAAATCAAATAATTAAATACGTATCAAATCTAGGCCTGGGTGATTAGGTTGCTTTGGTAGTTATAATCAGCTGTCGTCTCGGGCTTTCTTGTTCAACCAACTAGTCAATACCCCAAATGATCTTTCGACCTCACAGTCTAGAAGGTTAAGGTGTTCACGAATAGGCCATACCAAATTTGGGTTAATTCCCAGCTTAATGACTTCCTAGGGTTGTCAGGACTAGGGTTTAGATTCTTCATTTCTTGAACAGCTGATCCGTTAAGAAATTCCTACAAAACAGTTAATTATTCATACATCCACTTGCTAATCTCCCACAGGAGGATTAGTTCCTCATGGATCTAATAAACAATATAAACAAAATAAACATAAAGAAAAATTCAAGAATAGAGTTTAAAAGAAGCCTTATTTGTATTGAAATTAAGCACAAAATCCTCATAGAGTTTGACAGTAACTCCAAATTCTGATTTCTCCACAAAAGTAAATAACAAGAATAGAAATTTAAAACCTAAGAAAAGGGAAAAACTAAAGACTAAATTTAAAGAGAAAATTATACAATATGAAAAAGGTGTCTACAACATGTGCTAAATGAGCGTATTTATAGACTTTAGGGTGGTCGTCATCCTTAACCTTAGGTTAGCTGTCCTTCTCATGCTTAATGTTTAATTGTGAGGACCAAAATGCCCTGGCTTGTGCTTATTTCCCATATAGAGGCAATTTCATGACATATCAGGTTCTGTTTCGCGACATCGAGGGCAATATGCTCAACTTTAGGGTGTCTTCAGGGGTATGTTACGACATCCTTAGGAAATGCCGTGACATTGAATGCAGTCTTGGAATTCTTCTATTCTACTCCCTATGTTCCGACTTCTAATGCTCCGTATTACAACCTAGAGACGAGTATCGAGTTAATACGTCTTCTGATGGTCTCATGCACACTCACAAAGTATCTTAGCTCACCCTTAAGTCTCATTCGACCCCTAAGGTTAATAAAAGACTCAAATTACATATTTTATTAAACTTAACTAAACTTATGGAAATGTAATTAAAACTTAACTAAAATGCTTATGTTCAAGCTCCTAAAGTACGAAACTAGTCTAAACACTGAATTATTACAAATCACATACCCGTGTTGAATTTCTTAGCAGTCGAGTGATACAATGGGGATCGAGTTATGCTACAGTTCGGGTGCAAACAAGATGTTATGGATGTTCCACAGAATTTTTAAAATATCCACAGAATTAAAAAAGGTGAAAAGAATAAAAAAAATTGGGCATTGGAGCAGCAACAATATCTTGCATTGTGGAACGTCTGGATGGAGCAGAGACCTCGAGTACCAACATTGGTACATGGAGAATATTTGGTGGCCAATTGATGGTAGTCCCTCCACACATGCACTGACGAGGGCACCAACAATGTTGACGAGGTCATCCACCTCCTACACCCTAACTCGAGCATGAACATGCGAAGTCTTATACACAATCTCCCGGTAGTTGTTATCATCCAGATTTGAAGGTAGATAATTATCTTCCGAAGTCATTAGGCTACACATATCACTCGGAGATTCCCAGTAACAGTTTTAATCATCAGGAACCAAGATCATCAATGATGTTTGATACACCCCAATACTGTAAATGAAGGTTTAGGTGAGAAGAACAATGATAGTCGTGAAAACCCCCAACGCCAACGCTGGGCACCACAACGATTTACCTTACGGACAGCTCCATCAAACCATCAATTTTAGCACATGTAACATTATTATTGTATTTATTTTATAATTGTAATTTTAAAGTTTCTATAATATATAGTTTAGACATTTTCTTAGTATTTCAATATAATATTAACTGAAGTGAAATCTTTTTATTTTCTACTTGAACATGTTTGACCAATATCAAAATTTAATCATAATTAAATAAATCTTAATAAAACTAAAAGTATACATAAAGTCTATGTAAAATGAAATATTACTTCAATTGATAACAACATTTCACATACATTTGAACATGGAGTATATAAATTCATATTCCACTTGATCGTGATGATTGTCCAAGATGGTAGGTTCGATGCAGGCATTTCCCCCGATTATGACCAACTGTTCTGCACAGACTACAACATTTAGGGTCAGCTTTCTCCCTCAAGTCAATTTCACCATGAATCCTGGTAATGTGCAAACGACCTTTGGGCTTCCTACGTAACCCCATGTTTGGGACCAGCTTTAAAGTCGATGGAGGCACTTCACATGTTGAGACATCACGTAAGGTGGGGAACTCGTTTCCCAAATATGCAATGTGCGTTCTAGAGTGCACACCTCATTGATATATACTTCAACATTGATCGGGGCCGAGCACAAGTTGCAACGACGTGCGTACATAGGTACCAAAGTGTCCAGAACTTCCTACAATTGCACTACCTATTTTGGAGATCAACTTTGTAGGACATAGGTGGGATACTGGGTTGATGGTCGATGGACTCTATAACTCAACAGTTTCTAACTGACAAGAATATAATTCTACATGTATCGACCTCGCTCTTTGGGCATTCACATCCGTTGCCTTCCTGACCTCCTCTGTAACACTCCCAACCTGACCTAGGAGTTAGGCTAAGTCAAAGGCGTTACATTGATCACCGAAGTGATCCAGTAAAGCCATTCTTTTGCTTCAATTTAATTTTATGAAAATCGCTCTTTTTTAAAGAAAAACATTCATTAATCAAACAAGCTTTACTTAGTAATCCAATTACAATATTATTAATATGAAGCTTTGAGAAAAATGGTTAAGGTTTAAAAAGACTTATCAAAACTTTAAATATTTTGCAAAGTAGCAAAAAAATATTATTAAGAATAATAATTTTCTAAACCAATTAGCATGCAATTATCAAAGTATCAACTAAGTATCAATCTTAAAAATTAATTAGCTAAATAGTCCCAAACCACAATTATAAAAGCATTATATAATTAATAACTTACAACCTGATAAATAAACCAATAAAAACGATTAAGGAAAGCTTTAATAGAAAGCTTTAAATAATAATAAAATGATATGCTAGTCCGAGGTTCCTCTCCGAGATTCCTCTAGTGCCATTCTGAGTCCTAGTTTTCTACGTTACTTAAGAGGTAATGAAAGGGGGGAGTTCGCTTATGATAGCCCAATGTGAGTCTAATTTTTAAATCATTATATATAATTGTTCAAACAGTAAAACATTCAATTTATAGCATCATAGACAATTAAGCATAATGTAAGGAAAATTTAGTAAATCAATGCATGTACAGGTTATGTTCATGGTGCAATGCAATTTTAATTTTAAGTTCCTACCCATTCATCCTATCTGCACTCGAACATCACTCGACACTCCAAAACACATCAATAATTGAAAATCCCAGATTTCCAGGTGACGATGACTTTTACTATAATAACTTACTATCCCGGGTTGCCCAATTTTGATAGCCTTTTTAAACAATCATCCTGGTTTACCCGGTTTCGATAGCATTGCCTCCTACTTTGTACAGTACTAACTTTCGGTGTAGACCTAAATTGCCACCTTCTGCTACGGAACTCCTTCATCCTCCATACCCAATTTCATGTATCCATGAACATAAACTCGACATATAATGCTATTTATCAACAATCGATGCTACGCTTGTCAAGCACATTTATTGTAATAGCTCATTTTTCAGTGGTACCGAAAATGGAGATTTCGAAACTCTGTATTTCGATGATTGAGTTTGTAAATTTTATTTAATAGTAAATAAATAATATTTACTAGTTATTATAGTGGTTTATTGAATTTTAATTAGATATTTTTTGTTAATTGGTCAATTAGTCAATATACAAGTAGTGTGCACCGAAAGCTAGCAGTTTTGGAAAATGAGGTATCGGGACCTCTTTTTCATAAATCAAGCTCATAAATATTATTTTTGAATGTCTATGGAGATTTTATATGAGTGAATTAAAATTTGGTTCAGTAATTTTGACGTTTGGATAGTTAATTAAGACGACAGGACTAACTCATAAAAAATGTAAAACTTGATCACTATTGAATTTTATTAATTAAATGGCTTATTTAATAAATTTGGGAGGACTTATATAGTAATTAACCATAAAAGATTGAAATGGACAGTTAATGCTTTATTTTTACTTAAATTATATGATAATATTATAATAAAATTAAAATTAAAAGCTAACAAAACATGAAAATAAGGAAAAACCAACCATCATCTTTATTCTCCTTCACTTTCAAACCACAAAATCCATGAAAGAAAGCTTGGAGCATTTGGCCAATTTGGATGCTTGCATGTAAGTCCTCCGACTATCCGTTTTTCGTAAATTTTATGTTTTTGAAATCGTTACAATTAGGTCCATCTAACTTGTATCTCAATTTTTTTAAACTATCAAAGTTTGTTAAAATTACCATTGATGATTTTTGGATGTTATTGATATTAATGTAATATTTTGAAGCTTGGAAATGTTTTAGGACTATTTTGTTAAGTGATTTTGTTTATTTTTAGTGTAGGGACTAAAATGTGAATATGTTAAAATTGATATGAAATTTATAATTATTGAAAATAGGGGTTATTGAAGGATGAAATTGAAATGGGTTTAAAATCGAGCTCAAATATGAAAATTATGTTAATTTCAGTTTTAGGTACTAAATTTAATAAAATGCAAAATTTTAGAGCATATTTGAAAAATGAAATTGAATTAATTTACGATATTCATAGGCTATTTTAAGATTTTTGAAATCGATTAATTGAATTATATCATATTATAGATCGAGATTTGAAACAATCGAAAAATGAACACGAAAAAATGAAAACTTGCCTAAAAGTTATTAGTGTTGTATTCATTGCCAATTTTGATTAGGTAAGTTTTGTATTACCTTTAATTTGTTAATAATTGTTTATTATTGTGTTATTTAATTGCATGATACTATAATTGTTGTAATACAATAATTATTGGCATCGAAAGAATTGTAGTGCAAAGTACGATATATGTGGCTAATATGGATGGTTATATGATATGGAACAGTTATGAAATATTAATTGGTTTAAATTTCAAGTATATGGTTATTTGATATGTGAATGAAAATGAATAAGTATATGGTTATTTGATATGTGTATGAAAATGTTCAAAAGAATGGAAACGAATGAATACGTGACACAGGGCCCGTATGAACTCAATGAATAGCTATGGTACAAATGACTTGTCATTAGGGTTTATCAGGCACCATGTGTTGGTGATTACATTTATTAGGTGCTTTCTACCTGTGTTACAGTTATCAGGCACTCTGTGTTGGTGTTATATTTATAAGATACTATGTACCGGTGGTGGATACCATACTGATGGCTAGAATCTAGCATTTGTTGTGGATTCTTGATAGCTTGTGTGAGCAGCATTCATTAATGGTTAATGTCCCTATTGTCAGCTTGTGTGAGCATTATTATCTCGTGTATTTGAGTATATTCTCTATAGTTCTCCGGACGATGAAAATAAACATGATATGAAATGAAATTGTTTAAATAATGTGAATAGTGAACCTGAAATATATATATATAAAAATGGAATGACATAAATGTTGTACTTGCTAAACGATTTTATATAGATTAAATGGTATCGTTGGAAGTGTTATTTGATTCATGTATGATAATCTCACTTGTGGTTGTTAATTTGTGATAACAGGAACTATATAGTAGTAGTTCATTTAGTTTTATGTGAACTCAAGTGAGTTATAATTGGTTAAATGTGTTTTGGATAGTATTAAAAATAAATTGTTATATTAAAAGCCTGTGTAATATAATGTATTAACCTCTGGAAGTGTTAAGTGATGTACTTGTGGATGTAACAGTATGCCAAATGATATATGTACTTGTTACATTGGGTTTTCATAGTTGTATTGTAAATTTATCAAGGTAGGTTAAATGAATTTCATATGAACTTACTAAGCATTTGTAATGTTTATCTTGTTTGCTTTTCTATTTCTGAATAGGTTTTTTTGTGGAACGTGTTAGTCGGATCAACTCAAAGCTCGCACTATCAAGTCTCTAATTCGGTAATCTTTATTAATTCCAGATTCGGTTATGTGGCATGTATATAGGGTTGTATTTGGGTTGAAGTTATTTTGGATGTTCATTATCTTGGTCTAATGATGTTGATGATGTTGGATGATTTGGTATTATTATGAGAAATGAAGTGGCAAGTGAATAGCCTACTTGAAATGTGATTTACTCAAGCTAATGGATATGCATATATAAACAGGTGTTTTGGTTTTAAGTGTATATATGTAAGTTATGGTTTGAAATGATATATGGATGTTAAAATGGTATTTTGGCTAAGATGGTAACTTTATGGTTATGAATGTTTATAAAAGAAAGGTATGGATCTTGCTTCATAGGTTAAATCTTATGGAAATCATGAAATGGATAAGTTTGGGGAAGTATGTGTAATGGAAAGGTGTATGTTTGAGACTTTGTGCAATGTTTGGTTGAAGTAAATTTTGAATTGGTCATATTAGGTTATAAGGTCCATAAGGTAAGTGCTTATAAGTGTCATGTTTTGATATTGGGTTTGATGTAATTTTGGTGAACGAATATGTATGAAATTTTAGGTATGTTTTTACATGAATGATTGGTGCATAATGCTTGAATTGTGGTGTCAATGATGACATCTTGGTTAGACACTTAGGATGAATGATTCATATTGTATTTTGGTTTTTTTTTTTTTGTCTTTTATTAGGTTAAACAAGGGTCCATTGCATGACTTGAGGCTTAAGTGAACCTAGGTTGTGTTTGCTTGTTTTGGAAGGCATTTTAGGCACACATGGTCTGTGACACAATCTACCATACGGTTGTGTGTCATACACAGGTGCAGGGCACAACTATGTGGTTTATTTAATTTTGGTGCAGGATGATCCACACGACCTGGCGAAACAATCGTGTGACCCAAGATTACACGGAATCATATTGTTACATGATTTGGCAACATAACCATGTCTTGACTTCACACGACCTCATGCTTGTCACACGGCCATGTGACCCATGTTTTCACTTTTTACCTATCTTTTTGTAAATGTTTCAAATTAGTCCTGATTTGTTTCTAAGTTGGTTTAAGAGCTTCGTAAGCTCGATAAAGGCTCGATTTTGTTTGAAAATCAAATGATACTTGTATTAATAATGCTTTGTGGTTTAATTGATTATTTATGTCGAATTATTGAATGATAATGATGGTTAACTATCATAATACCTTATAGCTTGGGTTGGGTGACCGGACCTAGTATAGGGTGTTACATTTATTATTTCATACTATCATCTAATGGCATGTGTTCATGCATTCATTCATATCAATTTCAAATATAAAATTTCTTCATGCGAGCTAAAAACTTGTATTGATATACTAACATTAGGTTGTTAACATGCTAGTTTGACTAACACATACATAACATGTTCACATATAGGGTTTGCACATAAGGTTCACATATAAGGTTTGCATATTGAATCACATGAGGGTTCACATATTGGCTACAGTTTGCCTATCAATTTATAACAGAGTTTACATGTATATTTGTTTATGTAAGGGTTCACTTTCAATTCATATTCATATAAGGTTCACATTGCATAAAAGAGTTTGCATACCTATGTACATAAGTGTTCGCATACACATTTACCTAAAGTTTCGTATACTTACTCACATAAGGTTTCGCATGTTAGTTCTAATTCTTAACTACAGTATAATAAGCTAAATAATCCCAAACCATAATTATAAAAGCAATATTTAATTAATAATTTACAACCTGATAAATAAACCAATAAAAACTATTAAGGAAAATGTTAATGGAAACTTTTAAATAATAATAATAAATGAGATGTTAGTTCGAGGTTCCTCCGATGCCATTCCAAGTCCTAGTTTTCTGTGTTACTTGAGAGTTAAGGAAAGAGGGGAGTGAGCTTATGATAGCCCAATGTTAGTCTAATTTTTAAACCATTCTATATGTAATTTTTCAAACAGTAAATCATTCAATTTACAGCATCATACCAAATTAAGCATAATGTAAGGAACATTGAGTAAATCAATGCATGTATAGGTTACGTTCATGATGCAATACAATTTTAATTTTAAGTTCCACCCATCCATCCTATTCGCCCTCGAGCATTACTCGACAGTCCAAAACACATATCAATAACTGACCATCTCGGATTTCCCAGTGACGATGGTTGTTCACTTGTCATCCATGATGATGACTTTTACTACAATAACTTATCATCTCGAGTAGCCCGATTTCGTTGGCCTTATTAAATTACCATCCTGGTTTACCCGATTTCGATGGCCTTTTTAAACTATCATCCCGGTTTACCCAATTTCGATAGCATTACCACCTACTTCGTGCAGTACTGAATTTCAGTGTGGACTTAAATTGCCACTTTCTTCTATAGAACTCCTTCATCCTCCATACCCAATTTCATATAGTCATGCACATAATGTAACACCCCAAACCCAACCTAAACGTTATGGTCGAATATGGTTTGTCCCATTCAAGTGTCATTCGAAAATTGGACTTGTTGGTAAAAATTTCGTTTCTAAGTTTAAAAACCCCTTTGTTATTATTTAACGAATCAACTAATCAAAACGTTTGCCTTGTTATCTGCTATTGATATAATAGGTTGATCTAAAATCGCAGAAGCTTTTGAAAACTCTAATGTTTACATTTCGTGCCTTTGAAAACAATAATTATTTTGAAAACCTGTCTTTTTGTACAACTAGCAGTTTATATCAAACTAAATAAATAAAAACCCCAATTTAAAGTTTATAACTTTAAAGTGGCCTTTTTACATAAAAAATACCCAAATTCAGTTACTTATAAATCAAAGGCTAAAAACGAAAGCTGATGCGGTTGTGTGGCCACCTCTGAGTCCCTCGCAGCGCCAAATCGCCTATGGCTGAGGAATACCTTTACAGTTAAAAAGAAAGTGTGAGTTTACAAAAACTCAGTGTGTAATCCCCTAACAAGCAAACAGTCAATTAAACAGTAGATAAATACAGTTTGGGCCAGAGCCCATTACAGTAACAGTCCAGTTCAGTGTGGGCCTAAGCCTTTTCTCGTAACAGTAAACGATTAGGCTTGAGCCCATCACAATGCCAGTAATCAATAGGGCCTTTGCCCAATTTCAGTAATAGTATCAGTGGGGCCTTGGCCCATAACAATAACAGATATCAGTCATGCAGTGAACAGTATGTAATATCATTAATCAATGCAGTAACAGTACAAAATCATTAATCAATGCAGATGTGTAGTTAGAAATCTGACCCAATCCAGCCTCTACACACCACTCCATCCTGCCAAACACACCATGTGGGGATAAAATCGACCCACCCAGCCAGACACACCAAGATTAGCACCGGTTGCAGCACTAAACAGTATTGCAGCAAAGCTGCCAGTAAAATAAATAGCATATAGCCATCAGTAGGTCCATAGTCATCTTGGGCAACCCGTGCAACCTTATCAGTACGTACACTTCCTCCAAATATAACAACCCATGCCCACGCAATATTTCGTGACATAATATCATACGTGTATGCAAAATGTCATGCTCAATCATAGTCATACATATCATAGAGTAAATCAGTCATACATAACATAAGGCCATAACAGTCATTTCATCTCCTAGGGGTATAACAGTCATTTTACCCTATAGGGGTATTTTGGTCATTTTACCTATTTTGGGGTCTCAGTGTAGATATCGACCTCTCGAAAGGTTCGCAGTCGCCTTGAGCGACTCAGGTAACCTAAATAGTCATAACATTGTAAATGGGCCCAAGGCCCATTACTCGGCCCAAGTGGGCCCACATGCTCGTGCGGCCCGTTCAGCCCAAATTTCGTCATGGCTATGAGATCTACATAGCCCAATCTAGTATTTACCACAAATCATAGATTTCATCCATGTGGGGCCCACGAGCCTATTGATCCCACACGACCCATTTTGGCCCAACGTGGCCCATTACGGCCTAAGCCCATGAAAATGCTCATGGAGGCCTCCATAGTCTATCGCCCATGATTCGTGGGTTTGGCTTACCACACGAGCGATCACATGCTCGTGTGGTCTCAAACGTCGTATTTTTGGCTTTTCGGCTTTTGCCGTTCTACAGTTACAATGGAGTGTTTACACACCTGATGCAATTTACAGATTCCCTTCGTTCCGAACACTCTTATTCTGAAAATCAATGATCATCGCACCCTTGGTTCCCAGGTAATGTGCCAATCAACCTCGACCACCTCCTACACAAAAGTCACCGTCTTTATATTAGACTCATACTTGACAAACCATCTCAATTCCACCACACTTACCACTTAATACTGTTTCTCAAAAAGTAACAGATGACTCCTTATCATACCATAACCACTTACCAACAACGATAGAATAGATTGCAGATCAGAGATGTAACATACAAAGAACCGAGAATCGGGATTAATCTATCAGTATTCGGCCAATAGAGAGCACTTGAGGGAGAGGAAGAGAAAAAATGTGCCCTCCTAATTGATCAGCGAACCCTTGCTAAAGTTGAGAGCTATTCGATAGAGCTTAAAAAAAAGTAGAAGAGAGAATTGACTAGGAGAGAAAATCGAAAAGAAAAAAGGTGAGGGAGGAGAGAAGCTATATTCGGCCAAGGTTGAAAGAAAAGGAATGAAACCTAAATTCTAACTCTCACCAAATCAGCAACAACCCCAAATCCCAAAAATCCCTCCTCAAATTCGGCTACACACTCTCCATCCACTTCCTATTTTTTAATTTTCTACTATTATCTCTCCACAACAACAACCTCCCCAAATCCCAATATTCTCTCATCAAATCTCTCCAAATATCCCTCCTCAATTCTCTCTATGACCAGTTCAAACTCCATTTAGGAGTATTTCAATCCAACTCTACCACCCACATGAATTAGGCAGCAAAATAAATACTCTTTTTTTTTATGCACCACCACTCGAACCTTAGACCCCATGTACACTCCACACACCCCTTACCACTAGACCAACAACTCCTTTGTATCATATTTTAACACAATAATTTAAGAACCTACTATCTAGATCTAAGGATTTTATTCACTTAAAATAAAAAATTTACATAAGCCAAGGCTTGAACCCCTGACTTCTCAAATACTTCCAAACACTCCTAAATCACTTAACCAATAAAGTAGACACTCATTTATGTCACTTCCTTGCAGAACTAAATATTTATGTGTAGTCTCCTAATTATTCTCTTGTTCAAAACCTATTTCTTCTAGGCCCAAAATTCGAGGTGTTACACATAAACTCAGTATATCATGCTATTTATCAACAATCCATGCTATGTTTGTCAAGCACATTTATTATTTCATACTATCATCTAATGACATGTATTCATGGATTCATTCATATCAATTTCACATATACAATTTCTTCATGCAAGCTAAAAACTTGTATCGATATACTTACATTAGGTTGTTAACATACTAGGTCGGCTAACACATACATAACATGCTTCCATATAGGGTTCGCACATAGGGTTTGCATATCGGGTTTGCATATTGTATCGCAGTAGGGTTCACATGAAGGTTCGCATATTGGCTACAGTTCGCCTATCAATTTATAGCAGAGTTCATACGTATATCTGTTTATGTAAGGGTTCAAATTTAGTTCATATTCATATAAGGTTCGCATTGCATAAAAAAGTCCACATACCTATTTACATAAGTGTTTGCACACATATTTACCTAAAGTTTTTCATACTTACTCACTTAAGGTTTCACATGTTAGTTATAATTCTTCAAAGGGTTCACATAATATTCATTAAGGGATCGCCTAACATTTACTAAGGGGTTCGCACAATATTTACAAAAGGATCGCATGACAATTCACCAAGGGGTTCGCAAGTTTATTTGCATAAGGGGTTCACATGTTTATTATTTTAAACTTAAACCCTAATTTCTAATGATTCAACTAATTAATCATACATAATGACTTAAATTAGATCCCACACCTGATTGAAAACATAAAAACCTTAATTTTTGGATGAAGAATTCAGCAACCGTTGGGAGGAGAGGGATGCAATTAAAAACCTTGAAATCTTTAGTTGAGTAATGTGGTTCAACAATGGAGGAGACAAGGGGGCGAAATTGAAATTTTAAGAACCCTGATTGCAACGAGGCTTTTGGCAATAAAGAAGAATAAGAGAGAATTTTGAAAGTTTTTCTTGAAAAAAATTTCTAAATAAAAATTCTAATTTTTGAAAAGATTAGCTATTTAGAAAAGTTCTTCCCTATTTGATATAGAATTAGGAATTAGTTTAGAAATGAGATTGATTTAAATTGATGAATAAATTTTGAAAAAATATAGTTTTCGGTCAGGGCTGGTTTGAAAATTCGATACTTTATAGGGGTTTCGAACTTGGGATCAAAAGGGATGCTAAGCCTTAACCATTGAACCAGCAGGTTCATTCTCATCATAAGGCTTTAAGAAACTGTTATTAAAGGTTTTGGCCAAGCATTAAGGGAAATTGGGAAAAAAAATTAGCAAAAGGGTGCAATCAAAGGAGTTTAAACCTAGGACCTTATCTTGCCTAACACTTAACCATTAAGCCTAATGGTCTATTCTTGTTAATTTCTTATCAACAATCATTTTTAAAGCATTCTAGGTTCGCTTACCCTATTCTTATTATGCTTTAAAATCTATATTTTATCTCCATTTCTTCTAGCCCTAATTTTGGAATGTGACATCCTTGACAAAAACATGTCCCACCTCCATTTGGTTTACTTATTTAGCATCATTCTTGGCATCAAGGTTGTCAACCTGTAGAATGTAGCTGAGAAATTAAATGAAATTGGAAGATGTACTGTTCATTTCTAGACGGAGTGAACAGCTTCTGCCAGGTTGGTGGTCATACGACCATATCGAGATCTGTCATTAAAAATTTGAGTCCATTTTCATGGCTCCATGGTACCCAACCACTCCCAAAAAGGACTATTCATTTCAACATGCATATCAGCCTCAAGCCTGGCTAGCCTTTGCTTGAAACCGGGTTGTTCAAGCTCGTACGCTGCGTATGTATTCCGAAAAGACATGTCACCTTTTCGATTTAATTTTTGGAAATATTAAGAATATTTAAAAAATATGTTGAAATCAAAATTTACCCATGTTCACTACTTGTTTCTTCCAATATACATTCTTATAGTCTCGGTGGAAGTTGGCGGCAATGTGGCGGACATAGTAAATGAATCTCTACAAAACACTGGAACGCCTAATTGTGGTAATTAGTCCCTTCAATCTATCGGATATGGTGCAAATATTATCTTCTCTAACAACATATGTTTGCAGGTTCGTCAGAAAGAATTCCCATGATTCCATGTTCTCCGACTCCACAATGGAAAATGCTATAGGTAGCAAGTTTCGGTTCTCAACTTGTGCAACCGCAACCTATGTATATTTTTTGTATAACCAGATGCCATCAACCTACACAAGCGGCTTGCAATGGAGAAAGACCCGCATGCATGGATTGATTGTCCAGAACATTCAGTGGAAAATTCTTCTTCCCGGTTGTAGTTGGTTGTCCAGACCATAATAAGGTCGTGTCTGTAACTTAACAATAGTCCCTGGCATGTACTCCTACATAGTGGCTATCCACCTATGAAGTTCATTGTACGACACATCCCAATCTCCATACAATTGCTCCATGGCCATGTGTTTAGCTATCTATGCTTTCTAGTATAACACTCGATACTGCAATCGTTCTTGCATTTCCACAATCAATATCGATACAGGAATGGTTGACATGTCTTTCACCATTGGCATTATGCAATTGCAGATAGTTTTCGCATCAAGTTTGCGATGGTCTTGTGTTATACATGTATGCGGCTTAACAAATTTTTGGATCTCCCACATTTGCGATCTCTGGATAAATACAACTCATACCCGCCAATTGCACCCTTCTACTGACCTCCAAACTCCCTAATATATAATGTTGGTTTAGAAACAATGATTTTGTAGTTAACTAACACATTCATGCTATACCATTTAATAGCAAATACATAGTCTTCATTGTTTGATAATTTTTGTTCCACGAACAACTCTTCTTTTTGGGATCTGCGGCCAATAGGTGAGCAAGTAGTATATTAGGGTACTCAGGGAACTCAGATGCATGTGTCGCATCGAGATCTATAATCGACATATGGGCTCCAAGATTATTGTGTATGACAATTCCTCAACTCGGGTTCCCGACTGAAGACACATAAACATTTTCATCATCATTTGCACCTTCGTCATCGATATCATCTAGGACCTCGTCTAGATTCGGATCACTATACTTCAACCTCACGATCAAAACGACCATTATGATCATATTCATTTTCACCATCTACATCAATCTCAATCAACATCGAATGTATTTGTAAACGGAGACCCGGGTTAAGGTTCTCAGATACAGGTGGAGCATTAAGAGCAATGTCAAACCCGTATACAGACAATCACCTATTCACAGACACTCTTGGAACCTCCATACATAGTTCTTGAACTTCATATTGTTCACTTAATGGAGTGAAATCTTCAACTGGCTCCACATTAGCTAACTCAGCAAACAACTAAATCAATTTAGTGTTCACACTCCCATTCGGGTAATAAAGTACGACCATTGTCTCCATGTCTTCATCATCTACAATTTTCATCTCAGTAAATTTGATAGGATTTGACAAAACTGGGAATTTGCACAATAGTTTGTCATCCTCCTCCCACAACGTCTAATCATTTTTGCACTAATTCTTTCTTTCATACCATCAACAGACACATTTCTATTAAATCTCATTGCTATTTGTTGGCGAGATTCAAATATACAACCAATTATTGTTTTTAAAATTACTTCATTGAAATAAACTTATACGAAGAATTGATTATCCATCTTCAATAGTAAATTTGTAAAAATAATTAAATTTCTCAATAATTATTTAAAAAAACAAGATTCTATTGTAAAAAATATAATAAAATTAATTATTATACTAACCTTACAATTCTTTCTTTCTTTTCTTCTTTGTCTTCTCGTCTTCTACAATTTGTTCCCTTTCTTTTTATTAGCTGCTAAAAACCTTCAAGAAAACACAAAAAACTCCTACAACCCTTCAAGAAAACACAAAAAAAAATTGATATATATAAGGGTCCGGTGTCGCCTGATAGCGCCCTTCTAACCTTGGTACCGCTTGATAGTGTCCCTCTAACCACAGTGCCGCCTGACATTCCCCCTCCAACAATAACCCCTAACCCGTATAATGCACTGTATTTACCTGTTATAAGTGTGATATACCGGTGTCGTCGTATAGGGTGGTTAGACCAGTAAAAAAGCCAGAGTTTAGTCTTTAAGTTTGATTGACTAATGCTTTAGAATTCCAACATTAAGGAATGAGGCATTTTGAGATTCATACAAGTTTTTAAAAATTCATTTACTTTTATAAATACACAAATATTAATATGAGGGTATTTTATCTTTTTATAATTTTTTATAAAATAATATTATGATGGGATTTAAATTGGTCATGTTATTTTATAATTTTAACTTAATTGTTTCAATCAAAAGCTCACTTGATTTTAATATAATTTTTTATAAATATAGTTTTACAAAAGTTTTTTTCACCCACATTGTAATCATCTCATAATCTAGGTATAATTTATTTAACTGAAAATAATTTTGGAAAAATTTATATTTTGAGATTATTCATGTAAAATATTTTTTGACAAATTTTCCTGAAATCATTTTTTAAAATTGTTTTCAATGAAACAAACACGATATAAATATATTTGTTACAAAATATTATAGTAACATTACCTTTTAACAAAAGGAATTTATTTTATAATAATTAATATCATATAAACTTAATAATAAACAATGCCTAATAAAACTTAATGTAAATTACACATTTTACACATATGAGAATGAATAGTGACATATTTGTGTTGGAAGAGATAAATGAAGCTAAGGATGATTTTAAAAATTTTCATATTTATATAATTAAAATATTTATATTTTCATACTATAAAATATTTATTATTAAAATATTAATATAAATATTTTTAATAATATATTAAGAATGTTATTTAAAACTTAAAATTATTATTAAAATAAAAATCTAATATTAAATATTTTATTAAATGATTTATTATGTTATTAAATATAAATAATTAAATATATATGTTTAATAATATTTAACATTATAAAAATAAAATTACTTATAAAGGAATTATTTTTAAAAAATAACTTGCATTTTTTAAAACGGTAAGTCAATTTACAGGAAAAAAGACTTATTTTCCATTGACAAGACAATTTTTATTGAACAGATTGTTTTCCATAATACAATACAAGAAAATATTTTCCGTAAATTATTTTTTTAAACAAAACCACCCTAATTTTTCATTAATGCTTTAGGTGATAATGATATAATTCTACACAGACTAGTTGCGGAACTAATAATATACTAATCTATTGCTTTCATTTATCGTAGCCTTTATTCTACACAGGACATGAACCTTAGTGCGGTGGCACATGCAAGAGCAACAACTTCCCCAAATATCTGACAACTGCCATAGGAGTTATTCAACCAACAACATTACGGAGCGATGGAGGTTGAGGCCTGTAAATATCCCCCACATCACACCTCTTGGACCAAATATTCATTGCTCAACACCTAATCTTTTGCCATATAATCCATCACCATCTTTTCCACTGATCAATATGTCTAGTTAAATTAGTTACAGAATTAATATGTTTGCCAAACATTTATAATTTTAAATAAAACTAATATATATTTTTAAAACACAAATAAAACTTGACGTGTTGCACGTGATTTTATATTTTTAATTTATTAAATAATATATTTTATAATTTCAAATATATATTTAAACTAATTAAATAAGGATCTGTTTAATTTATACTAAAATTCAATTAGTTTTAAATAAAAATGGAGAGAATAAAGTAACATTTTGAAAATAATGAATATATAAATTGAATGAATATATTAAACTATTATACAAATTTGAAATTACATAAGAAAGTAAATATAGATATTTACACTAAATTAATGAACACATTTAATAATAACGATTAAAAAATTCTTGAAATTTTTTAAAACAAATCCACAAAATATTTTTCGCTCGCACCAACAAATAATGGATAAATAAATAAAAATATTTAAAATTGCTTGTTTCGCATAGTATAAACAACTTACAAAAGAATCATAAAAACATACCATAATATTATATTACATCATCGTCAATTAAAATAATATTCCAACTCTCTTTGGTATCTCTCTCCGTGCCATTTTGTTCCAATATGATTTGATATTGTCTCTTCAAATAATCATTGTTTTAATGCTCCAATTTTTTTATATATAATTCTAACTTATTATTGATAAAAATCTCTATTTTTGTACTAGTAATTTTTCTTAGATAGTACTTGATTGAATATACCTAAATACTAAATGCTATTTATAAAGCTAAAGTTAAATTTCAATCAGTATATAATTCTAATGTTAATTTAGTGATAATTAAGATGCTTAGAGCTCTATTAAACTAATAACTCTACTTTTAAATAAATAAAATTAGCACATTTTTAAATAAAAAGTCATTTTTATAATAATGTAAATATTAAATTATAATTATTTTTACTGATAATTGTAAATTAAATTATAATTATCACAAATTTTCTTATATTTTATTCTTAGAGTTCTATTCAAGTAATAAATCTATAAAATAGCAAAACTTTGTTTACATAAAAAATAAATCTTGTTATGAATATCTTATTAAGTGGATGTCCATCATGATCAAGATAAAGTTTTAATGTACTTTAAATTCTAATAGTTATTAGAATTAGATCTCTATTTCTTTTAGACTTCTTATACCTATAAATAGAGACTAATCATGTTTATTATAATTGGAGACTAATCATGACAACATGAATAGATAGATTCTAATTTAAAATCTCGCATGTTTGCGATGGTGGTTATGAAATAAAGAATCTATTGGGATGTTTATAAGTTAGTCCTAGTAAATCTATTTCATTCCCCGAAGTGAATGTAAATATAAAGAAAATAAAAGATATATTCATGAACCACTAAAAGTGGGAACATAGTAATAAATAAGAGAACAATAAGAGTTCTCAAGATAATTTTTCAAAGGGTAAAGATAACTTGTGTTATCAATGTGATATGAAAGATTATTGGCCACATATGTGGCGTATGCCCAAATATTTTGTTTCATTAATATTCTTTGAGGAATGATATGAAAATATAGTAACGAATTCTATCATTATAAATAGAAAATATTTATTTTATTTGGTACTAAAACAAACAAATATTATTTCAATATTTGATAATACAAAATTAGTTGAAAGCTCCGGAAGAGCTAATATACCACTATCTAAAAAGTACAAAATTTGTGATGGTTAATGCATTACTTTTAAAAGTTATTTGTAATGGATCTCATATTGAGATTGTGAATGAGAAAAATATTATATTTCATATGAATAAAAAAGAGGATTGAGTTATTAATTTATAATCTTTATGATATTCTTTTGCCATCGTCCCTATTAAAGGGTTGAAAACAAAATATTTGACTGTGAAATATCTACTCATGAGCAATAGAATATGATAATTCTATCTAAAGCTTATTATGGTTGGATGCACCTAAAGTTGCAAGTATTTTTTAAAAACTGTGAGTATAACTCTACAATATTCAGAATAAATTCTTAATTAAAATTACGTGGTAAAGTATTACTGATGAGAACTTGCAAGAGAAAACTTATGTATGAAAAGTCATTGGTTATGTACCTGTTATACACATGGAAAATAAGATCCACTCTCAAAGTTTGCTATTAATAGATTTTTGGGCATTTGAAGATTTTGGCATATTCCCTGAAGCGAATACTACATATAATTATTTGGAAATTATATTTATTGACTTGGTGGCATTATAGACTTCACATTGATTTAGATATTTTCAAAAGTAAATGTCACAATAGTACTTATATTTAGATACAAATTAAAAGGAATGATAATAAAATTATCAATTTGTTACAATTTAGTACAATTGAAACACATCTTAAAGTAAACCAGAAGTTTACTAATACAAATGCGTTTACTACTTGGTGTGACCAGTTAGACTATCCTGGATCGTATATGATGCGAAAATTAATTGAGAATTCATATGGACATCTATTAAAGAACCAGAAGATTCTTTAATTTAAAAAAAATTCTCATTTGTTGCTTGTTCTCAATAAAAATTGGTTCTTAGAAACTCACTAGCTAAAGTTGAGATTTAATGTCTCACATTTCTGAAAATGAATATGTTCCCATTCATCCACCATGTGGATGGTTTTGATATTATATGATTTTAGTAGATGCATCTACAAAATAATCGCATGCGTTATCAACTCGCAACCTGTTGTTTGCGAGATTGCTTATTTAAATGATTAATTTCAGATTATGCAATTAAAACAATTCATCTTGCTAATGTTGGTGAGTTTACATCTCAATTTTTCAATGATTATTGCATGCCAATTGGGATAAAATTTGAACATCCTGTAACTCATGTTCACACACAAAATGATTTAGCTGAATTATTTATCAAATACCTCCAACTAATAGCTAAATCATTACTTATGAGAACAAAACTTTCTATTTTAGCATGAGATTGTATTGGTTTACATGTTGTACGTATCAAGTCAATAAATTATAAATACTTCCCATTACAATTGATTTTTGGTCCCTTTTGATCACCCTTTTGATCAATAAAGTACATTATCTATTGCTTTCATATTTTCTTTGTTCTTTATTCTCTCCATCTTTCTTTATTTTATAACAAATGTAAATTAAATTATAACTATTTTTAAATGTGTAATTATCACAATTTTACTAAATTATAATTATTTTAAATGTATAATTATCACGACTTCTCTTTTATATCAACTTTCTTACTAAATATTATAATTATTTTTAAATGCCAATTTAATAAGATGATAGAAAATAAAGGGTAGTCTTATTGGTTTAAAGTTTCTCTTATATATATTATATAAAATTTATCAAATTATTTACTTTTAAAAATTATAGCGAAAATAAAATATCCTAGTTGGAAATAATCTATCAACTTGACAGGAGAAATTATTTTATGGACCCTTCCCATCACATCATCCATGGTTATTTTTTAATTATTTAATGACATTTCAACAATTTTGTATGTGTCATTGACACATAATTTGGTAATTTTTTTATCCCAAACCCCAAACTTAGGGTTTAGATTCAGTGTTTGGGGTTTAATTTTAGGTTTGAGTTCAGAGTTTAGGGTTCAAAGTTCGGGATTCAAGGTTTAAGGTTTGGGTTCAAGATTCAATTTTGAGTTTGGGCTCGTGTTTTTGGGTTTAAGGTTCGAGGTTCGAGGTTTAGGTTTAAGGTTAGGGTTCAGGGTTCTAAATTTGAGGTTCAGGGTTCATTATAAAAAGTTTATCAAAATTATGTATCACTGACATGAAAAAATTGTTGAAATATCATTAAATAATTAAAAATGGACTGTGGATGATGTAGTAGGAAGGGCCCATAAAATAAATTTTGATTTGACGGAAGCAAAGAAAAAATAAAACATTCAAAGATAAAAATTTTATGGGTTAATGAGTAAATTTGCCACTATATTTTAAGTGAAAATTGAAATTTGTCACTATACTTTAATTTGATTGATATTTACCACTATACTTTTAAAATAAAGAAAAATTTACAATTATATTTTAACTTTATCCTTTTACTTTTATTTGATTAAATTTTGTTACGAAAGTTTGATTTTGACCGAAATTTACTATTCAATTTTAATTTAAAATAATTTCAACACAAAATTTTTAAAAATATTTTAATATTTTATTTTAATACTTAAAATAATAAATAAATAAAATATTAATAAATAATAAAAGTAGTTATTTATAAAAGTAGTTTTTCTGTTACTTTCAAATCTTGCTTTTATTAAATAAATTTTAGGTTAATTTATTAACTTTTAATATTTTATAAAATAACATGTATGGTTAAATCAACATAAAACATAAAATTTGCTTTTTGTTATAAATAGATAAGAAAATACAAAATCAGATCCGGCCGTTTAACAAAATGTCCTCCAAGTTATTATTTAAAGTTTGTCTTACATATTATTTTTAGTCTCACATTGCTTTTATGTGATGTGATGTGATGTGATGTTGTGAGAAAAGAATGTATGAAAGAATGATATTATCCTATTAAATAGATTAATGTTATGTAATTTTATCATAAATTTCAGGACTTTTATATGGATTTGATTTTTTAGGGTGAAAATGTTGAAATTGGATAAAATTATTGATGTAGCATTAAATTATTAGAAAATGGATACATATGATGTGATGTCATTGTTTCATATAATCGTTTCACATGATGCTGTAATTGTTTCTATAATTACAGAGGAGACCGACAACACCATTATTTGTGTGTCTACTTAGGACGTTTGTTCGATTGGTCAGTTATTTCAATTTATTGTTTATATACCATTTAATGTAGGTTAAAATGACAAATTTGAAATTTAATTTTATACTTTTAAATTTAAAAATGTTAGTTTGATCATTTTTGTTGTTGGTAGATTCTATCATAATTTGTCAATTTATCATGTCTATTTTTATCAATCATATGATACTTAATCAAGTAGTGATGGATTCTGAGACTAAGTTTTAAGGGTTAGTAAAATATTCAAAAATTTAAAAGTTTAATGAGAATTTGTTTTTTTTAAATTGGGGTAGTGATTAAAATTTTTAAAATTTTGTGAGATTAATGAGAATTTTTTAAAAACTTTTTGGGGTCAAATAAAATTTTAAGGAAAAATA
Source organism: Gossypium raimondii (assembly GCF_025698545.1). Taxonomy (NCBI): domain Eukaryota; kingdom Viridiplantae; phylum Streptophyta; class Magnoliopsida; order Malvales; family Malvaceae; genus Gossypium; species Gossypium raimondii. The sequence continues at coordinate 38,133,310 of NC_068565.1, forward strand.
AAAAATAAAATTCTAGTGGTCTGCCCTATTTCAAGTTGACAAAATTTGACAAAATATACTTACTATTTTAATCATTGAACTTAGATTTTAAATAAAGAAATTATGACCTGATTTTAATTTTTAAGTACATAGATTAAATCTCAAATTTTATGGAAGTATAAAACTAACATAAAATTTTTTACCTCGAGTTGTAGCCTACGTTTCAACCAATGTGGTAAAAAAATGGAAGGAGAAAATATATTTTAATATTAATTTTTTGAGATTAATATTAAATTCTTAATTTCATAAAAGTAATCTTCTAATAATTTTTATTTGTTAATTACAAATAGATAAAAAGAATGAGGGCTAAATAAATATTTAACTTAAAATTTTAATAGAATTAGATTTAACTTCTTATAAAATTTACAGATTTAATAAATTAAATTATTTTTAAATTTCAGATTAAATTTTATATTATCCAAAATATTTTAAAAGAATACTAGAAACTCTACCACATACGTATGTGTGGAAATCATGTATTTAACATATAAATTTGTGTTTAAAATAACATACAATAAATAATAAAATGTGTGATTTGAAACTAACTAATAATAACATATTTAATATGTACGGTATTAAAATAAAAATTAGATTAAATTGTAAGTAAAAAGTAAACACATAAATACATCGAGTAAAATTACTAAATGAATACAATTATTTATCAAAATATTGTCATTAATCTTAAGTTGGTGTTGAGGTAATTTGTGACATTATCTCAATCAATAACATTGTCATGGTGAATCCGAGACTAAATTTTTGGGGCCTAGTAAAATTTTTCAAAAAATTAGGAGTTTAATGAGAAATATTTTTAAAAATTGGGGATTTAATTAATTTTTTGTGAAATGAATAAGAATTTTAAAAATTTTAAGAGAGTTTAATTAAAATATTGAAGGAAAATTTAAGATTTTACAATTTTGTATTTTTTTTGGGAGGCATAAACTATTAAAAGAATTTGCGTTATTAATATATAAAATTGATGAAGATAATTAAACATGTATAATAAAATTAAAATGAATGAAAATAATAAAATAAAATTTTGATTGCACCGTAAATTTAAAAGTTTTGTTCACTCAAATTAATATGGGTTTAAATTTTATCATATGCAAATTTTTGTTAATTTATTTTAAATAAAAATTAAAATACTTTTAAATAATAAAATTTATTTTAAATATAAAAGGACATCAAAATAAATTTTTAGCTAAACTAAAATTGATTAATAATTTTTTAAAGTAGTTATAAATAGTATAAATTAATGAACAATAACTTTGGCATTTTTGAGGGTTTTTTACTCAAATAGGGTAGAAAAAAATTATGTACTGAAATAGGGTGTCAAAAAAATTATTTACGAAAATGGGTTATTTTTTCATTGGGGCCTATCTCAGATGAGCCAATGAATAAAAAATATTATTTTTTTATAAAATATAATTAAATCTTTTCCCGGGTCAGTATATGACCTGTATAATACATAGTATTGGCGTCTATCTCAGAGGCGCCAATGGTAGTGCCTATGTGAGAGGCGCCATTAGTGGTGTCATCCTGAGAGGCGCCAATGGTCTGATTTTTCCCTATATATACCCCCAACACAGACATAATTTTTACCAGAGAAACGGAAGAAATAAGAAGTATCGAAACCACCTTTTTTGGTTTAAAAAATGAGGATCGACTTTGAAAATGAAAATGAGGAGTCGCCACCGATCCTTTATTGAGGTGTGATCGGATCACCTTGAAAATAATTTTAGGTCTGCAAATTTTGAGAAAATAGGTTCGGGAGCCAGTTATGCACGAGAAAGGGTTAGCACTCTCGTGACGCCTAAAATTGGTACCGAATTGATTGTTTAATGTCTTAACGTCAAAATTTTTTTAAAATACGATCCTTTTATTTTGAATAAAATGAATTGGATGATAAAGCTCACTTATTTCAAAGAAATAAATTGTCACACTCAGTAAGTTAGAGTGCAACATTTCAAATCCTCAAAATTAAGTTTATCCTTTGACTCTTAAAACCTATGCATTTTGAGAAGGATATCTGATTATTTAAGTCAAATGAGAAAATCAAAACCCAGTAAGTTAGGGTTCGATTTCACAAAATTCCTAAATATCGAATATTGTCTTTATTTTCAGAAAAATCCTCGTCTCGAGGAAACAACATGTCACATCCAATGCGTTAGGACACAACGTATCGAATTCCCGAGAATCAGCTTTTTATTTATGTCTTAATTAAAAGGATACTCAGTTTCTTAGATCCCGAGGAAGATTGGAATCCAGTAAGTTAGGACACAATCTTTTCGAGAATCCCAAATTTCGAGTGTCACATTATTTTGAAAGACTTTCGTATAAAATGATTTTGATATTTAAACGATATTAGACGTGACCTTTTAAGTGAATAAAGTGTGATGGAGTGATAACGTACAATGCAAAAGGATAATTCGAAATTAAAATGTACACTAATGAATAATGAATAATCAATAAATAAATTTAAACAAGCATAGCAATAATTATCTCAACCATATATCATACAAGTACCAACATTGGCAAGTAATAGAAAACTAATTGAAACCAAGCAAATTTACATAAACATAAATAAAACATACAAATTTAAAAATAACTTAAAGAAAGAAATAGCCATGAAAGAATGGGAATGATCATTGGTAAACCTTATGCTAAAATGAATTTAAAGCAAATAATATATATATGAGAGTTTCAAAAGAAATCCAAAAATAGAGTTAAGAACATATGAAATATAACATACCAAATAATATATATACTTAACCTAAATAAGTATTACATACTAAATAAAAAATAATATAAGACCAACAACATCATGTATGTGAAGTAAAAATAATTTTAATGAAAGTTATATATGTATAAAATATATATAGTTTAAGATTAAATAATATATATATTACATATGTATGTATATATAATAAAAACAGTCTAAAAATAATAGTAAATGATAAAGTATATATATAGGTAAATAGAAATATAATTAAATATAATAATAAAAATAATGAATAGTGATAAAAAATAATAATAGCAATAATAATAAAAATAATTAAATGATTAGAAAACGCAAGAGGGACTAAACTGCAGTCAAAATAGAATTAACGGGCCGCAAGTGTAGTTTAAAAAACATGGAGGGTCCGAACTGCAATTCGCGAATCACGAGGGGGGCCAGATTGGAAATTATTCCATTCCCCAAAACGTAGCGTAGTGACGCGGGCTGAAATGAGACAATATCAAAATGCAGGGCAAAAATTAAAAAAAAAGAAGAAAAAAGGACCGATTTAAAAACCCTGCAAGATTTGAAGGACCTTTTTCGCAATATACCCAAGTGTTGGAAAATGCGCGGATCCTTCCCCGGGTCGGGTCACCACACGGGTCACAGGCCTCTAAACGGCGTCGTTTTAAGGCCACTGAAGCAGGCCCTAAACAACGCCATTTCTTCCATTATATAAAAGCTAAACTAAACCCTAAATTTTGGCAGCCATTTCCTATTGAATCTAACTTAAAAAAAAAAACCTAAATCTACCCACTCAGTGCGCCGTTTTCAATTCAACCATTGCCCCTTATCCCGATTTGAACCAAAGGAATGGAGGCTCCGGCGACGCCACACGAAGGTAAGCGCTTCCCCTTTTTATCCCTTACTCAGTTCATGAAAACAATTCAAAGTAAAATAATAATAAAAAAGAAGAGAAAAAGAAAAAGAAAAAAAACCAAATCGGAAATCACCTCAAAAGTATGCTATATTTGCTGGGGTTTTTTTTTGAAATTTTTTGTATCTTTGTATTGATATCGTGTTTGATACAGTATGCCTGGGTGTCCCAACTTTGAGTACATCTTTGGGTTTTTATAACCCGAAAACAAAAATAAAAAGAAAAAATCAAACGAATACAAATTTCTTTTTTTGTTTTTCTTTTTCTCTGCTTTTCTTTTGTTGTTTGTTTGTGTGCTGCGCAGGTACGGCGTACGAGATCGGGGACGTGGCACGTACAGAGGTGTTGGCATGACGCCCATAGAGAGGAAGGTCGAAGGCGGCGCGTTGCTAAGTTGCTGTGGCGGCAGCTTAGTTTCCAGAAACCCTAGGGTTTCTGTTTGTGATTTTTTGGTTTTGGGCTTAGGAGATTTGGGCCAGGGTTAGGTGTCGGGCTGATTGGGTTAGTTTTGGGTAATTTTGGCTGAAATTATTTGGGCTATGTATTTGTAATTCAGGTTTGGGCTAATTGGGCTATTTGGGTTTTTAATGGATTAATAGTTTGTAAATGGACTGTTTTATGGGACATTTATTCTATTTTTTGATTATTTATTTATTTGGTTTTTTTATATAAGGTATATTGGTCCGGGCTAAAATTGGGTATTACAAGAAGGAAGACAGAAGAAAAAAAGAAAGGAAAAGAAGAAAATGATAAGGTATTTTAGTTTATTTCTTTTAAATAGAATGTAGAGTCTTGTTAGTAATTTTATTATTTGAAAGTTATTTTGTTAGGTTATTAATTTTGTTAGATTCTAATGAAAAATTTTGCATTAAAATTTTATGTAATTTTTACATTTCAAACTGTTTTAAGAAATTTGAAATTCTTTTTAACAGATCTAGTATTGAAGATGGAGAATCAGTTTTTTGTATGCATTTTTTTTATGGAGAAATTTTGACAACAACCGTGGGATGTATATTTGAATGTCGCAAACAAGTAGCAATGAGATTTAATAGAAATATCTCGTTTGATGATATGAAGGAAAAAATTAGTGAAAAAATTTATAGACGTTGTGGGAGAAGGATATCAAAAGTTTTCTACAAGTTTCCAGTTTCAATAGATCCAATAAAATTTACCGAAATGGAACTTGTAGACGATGAAGACGTGGAGACAATGGTCGCTCTTTATTGTGGGACTCCGAGTAACAAAAATGCACCGATTTAGTTATTTGCTGAGTTAGCCGGTGTGGAGGCAACTGAAGATCCCACTCCATTAGGTGAAGAAGATGGAGTTCAAGCGCCGTGTATAGTGGTTCCGGTATCGTATGTTGATAGTCAATCAACTACACACTGGATAAATATTGATCTTAATCCTGCAGCTGAGACTGATGTGGTTGGTGATGATATATACTATAGTAGTGATCCTGTTGATTACAAAATGGATAGTGAGAGTGATCCTGACGCGGACGAGGTCCCGGATGATATTGACGATTTAGGCGTGAATGAGGATGGAAACGTTAACGCGTCTTCAGTCAGAAATCAGATTCATCGTATTGTGATACACAATAATCCTAGGGCACACATGTCTCGGATAGACCCCGATGCGGCACGGGCAACTGAGTTTCTGGAGTACCCTGAAATACTACATGCTAACCGAATGGGCGTATATTCTGATCCAGAGGAGTTATGCGTGGGCCAGAGATTTGAAAGTAAGGAAGAATGCATTTTTGGCATTAAGCGGTATAGCATGAATATATCAGTAGATTACAAAGTCATCGAGTCTAAACCAACATTATATGTTGGAGAGTGTTGAAGGTCGGCAGAAGGCTGCAATTGACGGATACGAGATGCATTTATGCAGAAGTCGCAGATGTAGGAGATACGAAAATTGGTTAGGCCTCACACATGCACTTCAACACGTATGACAAAAGGTCATCGAAAACTTGACTCAAAAACTATCTGTACGTGCATCATGCTAATGGTGAAAGACATGCCGACCATTAAAGTGTCGGTACTGATTGCCGAAATACAAGCACGATTCCAGTATCGAGTATTATACCGGAAGGCATGGATAGCTAAACAGATGGCAATGGAGCAATTGTACAGAGATTTCGATGCATCGTACAATGAGTTACAGGGATGGATAGCCGCTATGAGGGAACACGTGCCTGAGACTATAATTGAGTTGCAGACACGATCTAATTACGGGCCCGATGACCAACTACAATCGAGAAAATAATTTTTCATCGGATGTTCTGGACGTTTGATCAATGTGTGCGCACATTTCCCCACTGCAAACCGTTTGTACAAGTAGATAGAACCTGGCTATATGGAAAATGCACACAGATCTTACTTCTTGCGGTTGCACATCGCGGCTAACTTTCAGCGAGATTATAAGAATGCAGACTGGAAGAGATAAGTTGTGAGAATGGGTAAAGAATTACCTTATCTTTTCAATATAAGTTTTAATGTTTTAGAGCAATACTGTAACTTAAAATTTTTTTAATACATATGCAGCGTACGAGCTGGAGCCACACACTTTTCGCCAAAGAATGTCCCGACTTGAGAGTGACATGGAGGGTCAAACCAACACATCTTTCCGGCAGTGGTTGGGTACCATGGAGCCGTGGCAATGGGCTCAAAGTTTTGACAAGGGCTTTTGTTATGGTCAAATGACCACAAACTTGGTAGAGGGGATAAACACTGTGTTATTAAAAACACGACATCTTCCAATTTCATCTGTCTTTTCGACTACGTTCTACAAGTTGGCTACCTTGATGCCAAGAATGGGTCAGCAACAAGTGAACCAGGTGGAGGCGGGACATGTCTTTGTCGAAGATATTAGGGATGCAATGGTTGTAAACCGTCAGATGGTAAGGTCGATGACAGTAGAAGTATATTCACGACATAATGAAATGTTTCGAGTTACAGAGACCATCGGTTGTCGACCCGGTATACCACCTAAGTCTTACGGAGTTGATCTCCGAAACAGACGGTGCGATTGCAGGAGGTTTCAAACACTTCATTTTCCATGTGCACATGTCGTGGCAGCTTGTGCTAAAGTTGGGCTCAATGTAGAACAATTTATCAATGAAGTGTACACCATCGAACGCACATTACGTGTATGGGAAAACGAGTTCCCCGTGCTTCCTGACCTATCTACTTGGGAGGTACCTCCGACGACCTTCGAGCTAGTCCCAGACAAAAGGTTGCGTAGGAACCTGAAAGGTCGTCTGCAATCATCCGGAATCCATAACGAAATGGACATTAGGGAGAAATCTAACGGGCAGCTGTGTGGTATATGCAGATTAGCCGGTTATAATCGGAGTAAATGCCCACTCCGAAACTACCATGTTGGACAATCGTCTCAATCGGGTAGAAATTGATATGTACTTCATTACATAAACTGATGGTTTGAATCACAAATTTGTCTATAATTTGTTACAGTTATGGAGCAATTTAAAATTGCAAAATAAAAAAAACCATAATAATTTTATTTACATAAAATGCAAAAAGTCATTATATAAATACACAGTTGACTATTTAAATTGAAAACGCAAAAAAATTATCTCGATCTAATAAATAAAATGCAAACAAAATTCATTACATAAATATGAGGTTGTTTATTACAAAAACCCCTAAAATTGATGGTTTAATGGTGTAGTTCTAGGGGTATATTTTTGTGGAGCTCGACGCTCATGTTGTGGGCGATTACGGTCATCAACGTTCTCCTCAACAGTATGTTGGGGTGTGTGAACATAGATGAAAATTCATATGTCTCAAATGCCATCGATGAACTTGATTCGGGAGGAGAGGAGTACGACGGCGGATACGGGCTGGAAGGAGCGGAGTACTGAGGTGGATACGAGGACGCAAAATAGTCATCACCTTCCAATTCTGGATGATAAGAACTATCCCTAGAATGTAGTTTCATCTCTGGCACTAGCACTGGCTCTGGCTCTGGCTCTGGCTCTAGCTCTGGTGCATGATGCAGATCTGGAAGGGGTTGCGTAATTTGTGTCGTATGCGGAGGGACTACAATCGACTGCCCACCAAACAGAAATGGTTTCCCTATCTCACATTACCACTGTATGTATTCTAACGAGGGCTGCAAATCCAGAGCACGATCCATCTGAGGTACCCTCCCGAACCGGTTGTTCCACATCGTAATATATTCTTCGTGCATTTCTCCCCAATTATCTCCATACCTCCCCCTCTTGCTCATTCCATGGATCTCTCCCAATTGTACTGGCAGTGTCGGGATATACTGTATGCAACCGAACTGCCGGAGTACTCGATTGCGATGATACCACTCCACTACGTTAAAATTGATAATGGGTGCGCTAATGCTCCATAGGTTTGAGTGGACATGGGCAGATGAAGAGATAACTGCCATAATTTCTAGAACAGAATACGACATCCAAATGAACTGCACAGTTAATAACGTTGTTATATTAACGCGGGTCGAGGTAGAAAAAATAATAAACTAAAGTTTATATTCGAAAAACTTACCCCCTCTCCAGCATGATTCTCAATCATTAGACGGTATATCTGAACCGTGTATGACCTCCCGACACCCAGATTAGTACTCCACTTACAAAAACAAATTGTTAGAATAATATAATATAAAAAAGTCAACTAATTATTATAATGAGTAAAAATTCATCACCTATTAACGAGTGGAAATATATATGATTGATGACTAATGGATGCCAAGAATGGCATCCGGTAAAGTGCCCACGACTGCAGCAGTATGAGGCATCCACCTATGTCAACCGCAGAAGGATCTGTCGTCCGAAAAAGTTCGCGATACAGCATGGCTAAAACTGCGGACCCCCAACTGTATGAACGAGTGTTATGCAAATTGGATAATAGGAGTAAGTACATCAAGTGGACCTTACTAGGGGTGAGCATTCGATCGAATCGAATCAAATCGAATAAAAAATTTTCGAGTTAATCGAGTTTTCGAATCTCATTTTATCATCCTAACTTTATTTGAAGTTTTCTCGAATCGAGTCGAGTGAGATAGAATTTGAATCGAATCGAATATATTTGTTCGAGTTAAATTTTAAAAAATAATTTTGGGTCCTTGTAACCATTGTCACCCATCGTAATAAAATTTGTCCACCTTAATCAAATTTTTTATTAACTTTCATCACCTCATAATTTATTTATTAATTTTTTATATCTTGGTTAGCTTCTTTGCTTGCTTAGTTGTTTCAATTATCTTGATTCTTGTCACTATGTATTTTGGAATTAAAAATATATTAAATGTAAAATATGATTTTTTAATAAAATTATTTTAAAAATAAAATGTGAAATTGATACCAATATAAAATTTTAACATGAATATTTTATAGCATAATTAATAATTCAATTTTAACATAAATAGTCAATATGACTAAACAATTCAATAATATAAATAATATAAAATGTGAAATTTAATTTAATAATATAAATAGTAGATATAAATAAAATTATTACTATTTATGTTTAGTGATTTTTTTTTGGATAATTTTGATTTTTTATTTGAGAGTAAAGGGTGAGAAGTAAAAGTTTATGGGGAAAATAAAAAGTTTTGGGGAATAAAAGTTTGAGGGAATGTAAATAGGGGAGTAAAATTTTGGAGGGAAAATGTTAAAAAAAATTAGAGGGGGGAGGGTTTGGGGTAGATGGGAGGTGGGATGGGAAGGGAATAAAAGTTTAGGGGAAAAGTGGGAGGGAGAAAAAAATTTGGGGGAAAATAAAAGGTTTTGAGAGTTTTTGGGAGTAAAATTTTGAGAAAAAGTAAATGGGAGAGTAAAATTTTGGTGGGAAATGGATTTTCGGTAGATTGGGGGGTTGGGAGGGGAGAGGAGTAAAAGTTTTGGGGGGAAAGTGGGAAGGAGTAAAAGTTTTGAGGGAAAAGTAAAAAGGTTTAGGAGTTTGGGTAAAAATGTAAAATATTATAGTTTGATATTCGAATGATTCGAATTATTCGAGTTATTCGAATTTGAAAACTCAACTCGATTCGAACTCGAAATTCGAAAAAAAATTTGAGTTGATTCGAATAACTCGATTAACTCGAATAACTCGATTCGTTTAACTCGAAATTCGAATTTTTTTTGATTTTTTGAGGCGAATCGAGTTTTGCTCACCCCTAGACCTTACTGCCGTTTGCATCCGGCATGAGTACACCCCCTATAAGGTGCATAATGTAAGCTCGAACAGCCTGCATCACCCCCTATTCATTAGCAGTACTTGGCAAATGCTCAAAATTGGCCTTTAGCAATGAAAATCTCAAACTGGTAAATTTCCCCTCACTTGGCGAGCGTCCAAGTAATTCATTGCAAAGGGTAGCCGACCTAGAGATTAAACTTACGCCCATGACTGCATTCCCATCTATGGGAAGACCGAGCTGTACTGCAACATCCTCTAGAGTGACAGTACACTCTCCACACGACAAATGAAATGTGTGGGTCTCTGGACGCCATCGCTCGACTAAAGCGGAAATCAAGTCGTATCGTAGATCAAAAGTCCGGATCAATGCTGCTGATCCGAACCCGGCTAACTCTAAGTATGGTATTAGGCGTTCATCTGGCTGAAACCCTACACTATTAACACGACCCTCAATTCATGCATGCGGACCGACATTATTAAATTAGCAAAATAGTTAATACAATATAATTTAATTCAAAAAATAACATGAGTATCAAATAAAAATTTTATTACCATCTCATTAATAGTACTTGATATGTGATTATTATTATTAATCGAGAACCCATTTCCTACAAATCGCAATTAAAAATGAATTCGATTAATTTGTTTCAAAAAATCAATAAATCTTGTTAAATAAATACAAAATCAAATAAAATTAAATTATATAAAAGTTACATTATATAAAAACTAAATGAGTTAACAACAACTATATGATTAAAAAGTTAGTTATAATTAAACTTTTAATAAAATGATTTTAATTTTTTATAAACTTATACGTTCAACTCACCAAATACTAAACTAAACACAACTTATAGCTTAATCCTAAATTACTAATAAATTAAATTTTAAATAATTACAAACACAAAAATTTATAACATAATCCTAAATTACTAACAAATTAATTATAAAATAATTACAATATTCATACAAAAATTATAATATTACAATATATCCCGAAATTACAATATTCATTCAAAATTACAATATTACAATATTCATACAAAATTACAATATTCATACAAAAATTACAATATTCATACAAAATACTAATCCAAAACTATAAATACAAATTTAATTATAAAATAATTACAATATTCATACAAAATTACAATATTCATAAAAATTACAATATTCATACAAAAAATTAGAATATTCATACAAAATACTAATCCGAACTATAAACACTAAATATAGATAATTTATAATTAATAATTAATAACAAAAAATTCACAATATCTTCTACTTCTAAAATATCTTCTAAAAATTCACAAACTATAAACTCTTTAAATTATAAACAAAATTATTTACTAAAATAATACATTACCTTTTTTTTCTTTCTTCTTCTCCTTTCTCTTTTTTTTTCCTCTACCGTCCATTGCATGTTGAGACCATTTACTTATAGGCCAAAAAAACCATAGATGAAGGGACAACACCATGCTGCTGGTGCAACCGTGCAGCGGTGGGTAGAAGGCCACCGTTGGCACCTCCCTATGAGCCACATTCATTGGCGCCTACCTGATAGGAGCCACCCGACCCGACCCGACCCGACCCATTGACCGTATTTTTATTTAATTTTTTTTAAAAATAAAAAATAATATTTTATTAAAAAAATAATATTTTTTATTCATTGGCGCCTCTGAGATAGACATCAATGATTTCGTAAATAAATTTTTTGACACCCTATTTCAGTACATAATTTTTTTCTACCTATTTTAGTAAAAAAACCCCATTTTTGAATCAAATTATGTCCAGAAAAAGGTTGGCAAACTTCAGTCTCACAGTTAAAGACGTCAAATTGGTTGACTTCCATAGCAGCAGTTAAGGCTTCATGCTTTCAATTTGCTCATCTCTCTGACCCATTTTTATCTGACGTGGCAAGTGAAAAGATTTACCAGCTCACAAGTGAAGAGGGTTGTTGAGTGAGCCACGTCTCGGGTGAACAAAAGAGGCGTGCGCCCTCCACTCGGCTCGGCTGTCCCTAAATGTCCCAACAAAAACTGGGACCCGCCGTAACAGAATCTGTCCAAATTTAGCGGCAAAAACCGAAAAGGTCGTAGCAATGCCTAATTGCCTATGCAATTCTCTCGTGGAGTCAGACCCCACCCATATTAACGGCCATCTCTCTCCGTCGTTCACTTTCGACGGTGAAAAAGTACATCAACATGATACGATTATTTTGAAAAATTACGCTATTTTGTTTTTTCTCTCTTAAATGTCTTCTCTAACTACACTTCTTTTCTTTTTAAAATAACCTACCTTCTTTTAAGAATATTTTTTTGCAGTTATACTTACTTTTAAGTTTATCTACAGTTTTATTTTTTAAATATGTTGTTTATCCTAATACTAATATAAACTTTGAGATTTTTTCTTTATAATTTAAATTTTGAATATTCAAATTTTCTACTTTTAAAATTTTAAAAATTCTACTACAATCATTATCATTGTTGATAGTTTCATTAAATTTTATTAATTTATCGTTTATTTCTTATCAATCATATGTTACGTCAAATTTTTAATAAAAATTTCAAATTGATAAATTTTAATAGAAACACATGATTTTAACGACTGGATTATGATTTTAAATAAAAAATAAGACTTATTTTAAAATTTTTAAATATATAGATCAAATTTGAAAATTTATTAAAGTGTAGGGACAAATAGTATATTTTAACCTTGTTTTCTCATAAAAAATTTAAAAATAAATGAAACTTTAATTATCATGATTCATGGAAATAAAGTTTCTGGATTTGGCGGTAAACTCAGATTTGAAAAAAGTTGGATAGCCCTTTATTTATTTTAGAGAATAAGAAAAGAGATCCATTTTTTCTTTTATCTCCACTGCGGAGAAGGTATCATGGTGGGATGGCACTAAGTGATGAGTTTGGATGTATAGGGGTGTGCATAATTCGGGTAAAATCGAAAAAATTCGGTTAACCGACCGAATTCGGTTAATCGGTCGGTTAACCGAATTTTTTCGGTCAGGGATCAATTAATTTTTTTATAATTTTTTGGTTAACGGTTAATTCGGTTCGAAACCGGTCGGTTAACCGAAAAAATTAATAAATAAAATTATTCAACCCAACCTAATTACCCAACCCAATTACCCAACCCAATAAAACTAAAACTCAATAAAACTAAAACTAAAGTCTACCCAATTACCAACCTAATAAAAATAAAACTAAAGTCTAACTCTTAAGTATCTACCCAATTACACATGTTTTTTTTTTTAGGTTTAATGCAAATGGAGATTTTTTGGAGAGAAGAAATGGATATAAATGGAGAATATTAAAGGCTTACATTTCAACTATGTGTTAATTTCAAGAATTATGTAGTGATTCAAAGACTTATGTAATATTTTTAATTATGTATTGATTCAATTCGGATAATTCGGGTAATTCGGTTAATTCGGTTAATTTTTAACCAAAAATAAAAACCATACAATTTTCAGCTAATTCGGTTAACCGACCTAATTAACTGAAAAAATTTCGGTTCGGTTAAAATTTTTTTTAAAAAATTCGGTTCGATTAACGGTTAAAAATTTTGGAAGGTCGGTTAATTCGGTTATAACTATTTCAGGTCGGTTAACCGGTCGATAACCGAATGCACACCCCTAAGGATGTATGGCGTAATAATTCATTTTTTTAAATGCATTTTCAATCTATATCTGTGTCAAAATACACGCAGCTTTTTTAAAATTTTTAATTAATTGAGTAAAGAATAAAAAAAAGGTTAATTTTACCTCATAAAAGTATCTTAGTAATTTTCAAAAAAATTTATATTGAAAGTATTATTTAAATAAGATATTTGTTAAATGCAATAAATTTTAAACATTTAAATCATGAATTATGAGAGTGAGTCACAATCTTCAAAACTAGAAAAAGAGAGGACCCTCCCTCTCTCCCTCCCCGCCTCAACTCCTATTTGCTCCTACTGACCCATCCTCTTTCTTGGGGAGTTCTCTCTCTCTCTCTCTCTTTGCTCTTTCTTCAAATTTCACCAAAGATTCAACACCCAAACTTTATATTCTTGCAAAAATCAATAAGAAAACTCATCTTCAAGCTTGAATCAACCTTCAATCTCTCATTTTTTTTAGCAAGGGTTTGGGTGAGTCTTGAGAAAAAAAATTGAATCTAGAGAGAGAAAGCTTCAATAAGGTAAGAAATGATATTTTCACCTATCTCAACTTAATATTTAAGTTTGGTTACTATGTGAAAGCTTGGAAAGCTCTCGTGTTGGTTAACTTTTTGTGTATGAGAAATTGAGTAAGTGATGGAAAGTGGATTTTCAAGCTAGGACGATGATGGATTAAGTGTTGGAAGCTTGATTTTTAGTAATATGCATCCAAGAGGTAAGTACCCTTGGATACTCATACTTATTTTATATTATTATGTTTAGGAAAATTTTAATAAATGGTAGAACATTTATGAAAATGATATTGAAATGTATGTGTGTATATTATATGAATTAAATTGTTGGAAATAAGTCATTTGGAAAGTTATGTCTCAATTAGCCTAGATACAAAGTATTAAAATTCACGATAATGTTTTATGAGAGTTTAGTTGCTATGAAATGGCTACTAAAAAAGATTTGGAATATGTGAGAATTGGTGAAATATGATATTAATGTGGAAAATTGTAGATATGGCATCATGATAAACATGATATTAATGTGTTAATTTTGCAAAAATGTTGATAAAGTCGACATATGGTTATAAATGAGGAAAATGTGTTATTAATGTAACACCTCATAACCGACTCGATTGCTAGATCCGGACTATAGGGTGCTATGCTTCATTTCAAGATTAGTTCAAATTTAACTAACACATTCTTTAATATATTTCACAATTCATATTCACTTAATAAAATATTATTTAAACATGGTTAGCTAATTGACTTCGCCACATACATGAATTTAATTCAATTATTGGCCGCCTTCGGACGTACCAACGTCCAGAGTAAGAATCCTGCTCAAAATATATTAATAGGCGGTGTCCACAAGTATATGAGTCAAGTTGTAATATAGTTACAACGAAGTAGGTGAGTACACCGAGGATCGTACCCAAGGGAGGCAAACATTAAATTAATCCTAACCTAAGCACAAATAAAGCTAATTAATACTTTAAATAAATTATATTACGAAAAAAACATAAAGAAAGATTTTTTTGGTATTTTTATAAATAAAGAATAAAATAATGTAAAGGAAAAGACTTTAGGAAATTTGATGTAGAAACTGAATCTGAGCATGGGTAATTAGCTCGCTTCAGTAATCATAACTAACTGTCGCTTCATGTTTCCTGTTCAATCAACTAGTCTTTACCCTAGCATGATCTCTCGATCTTCCACTAGATTAATGAGTCGACAAGAACTACTTATCTCTCGATCTCACAGTCCAGATTGGTTCGAGGCTAAGGTGTTCACGGATAGGCCATACCAGTTTTGGGTTAATTCCCACATTGGTGACTTCCTAGGGTGGTCAAGCCCAGGTTTTAAGTTATTCCTTTCCCAAATAGTTGATCCACTAAGAAAACCCTGCACAATAATCAGTTAATCATACATTCACTCGTTAATCCCCTATAAGAGGATTAGTTCCTCATGGATCTCAAAAACATAGTAAACTTGATACGAAAGATAAACATTAATAACAAGTCAAGAGACAATGGTTTAAGAGAATCTTAAATTGTATTAATTGAAGCACGAAATCCACAAAGAGTTGATCAAGTTCCACAAATCAGATCTCCCTAAAAATGTAAATAGAAAAACTAAAAATAACCTAAAGTCTAAGAAAAAGGAAAAATTGAAAATTGAAATTACTAAGAAAATTATACAGTATCAAAAGCTGTCCGTCACAAGTGTTAAATGAGTCTATTTATAGATTTAGGGTTGCTGTTGTCTTCAACCCTAGGTCAGCTGATGCTCTCATATTAAACATATGATTGTGCAGACCAAAATGCCCCTGACTCGTAAGCATTTCTCATACAGGATTGATGTCGCGACACCCTAATGCATGTGTCATGACATCGAAGGTAGTATGCTCGTACTCAAGGAAGCTTCAGGGGTGTGTCGCAACATCCCTAGGTTGTGGAACGACGTTGAAGGCAGTCTTGAGATTCTTGTTTTCTACTCCCTAAGTTACGACATCAAACTCTCCGTGTTGCAACATAGTGACCAGTATTGAGTTGGTACATCCTCTAATTGTCTCCTACACACTTACAAAGTATATTAGCTCACCTTTAGGCCTCATTCGGCCCCTAAGGTCAATAAAACACTCAAATTATACCTTTTATTGAATGCAAATGAAATTCTAAAAACTCAATTAAAACATAATAAAATTCTTGTATTCAAGCTCTTCAAATGCGAAAACTAGTTTAATCTAC
Organism: Gossypium raimondii; assembly: GCF_025698545.1. NCBI lineage: Eukaryota > Viridiplantae > Streptophyta > Magnoliopsida > Malvales > Malvaceae > Gossypium > Gossypium raimondii. The sequence goes on from NC_068565.1 coordinate 38,149,608, forward strand.
TACACCGAATTTAATCACCCAAACAATCACAATTTCAACAATTTATCATACATACTAGCATGTTTGTTTCCCTATATTTTTTATATCATTTGGTACATTCAAATGCTCAATTCCATTTACAGTGTAATATATAGAACTTAATAGTGTAATAATAAAAAAATTTAAAATTATCTACTATCATACCAAATTTATAGTAAATACAATCAACCTATATACATGCTCATAACCAATGTGAGAGGTAGACCACCTCGTAATCCTGGAAATGTGAGTGGTAGCCGCGGTGTAACAAAATATTCTACTGTGAGATCCGAGGCATGAGCACCAGTTAGGGCTTATGATATTTGCGCACGAGAGGATGCTTGTAACACCCCTAACCTGAATCCGTCGTCGAAACAGGGTTACGAAGCATTACCAGAGATTACTGTACATATAATAGACATTTCATATCATACAATGTTCATAACAGAAATCAATCATAAAGTCTCTTATAAGAGCCTTCGAGGCCTAAAATACGCATTAGAATTGAGTCGAGACTAAATCGGGAACTCATAGAATTTTTCACAAAATCTCAAAAATTTTCCAATGTGCAGGGGACACATGCCTGTGTGGCTAGGCCATGTGAGCCACACGACCAAGTGACACGCCCGTGTCTTAGGCCATGTGGGCATTTGATGTGTGGCACACGACTGTGCCCTAGCCCGTTTCCATTTTAGGTTGCATACTGACCTGGTCACACGGCCAAGCCACACGCCCGTGTGCTAGGCCGTGTGAACAATTAATTTACAATAATTAGGTGCGGGGGTCACACGACCAAGACACACGCCCGTGTGTTAGGCCATGTGCCTCACACGGCTGAGACACACGCCTGTGTCTCTGTCCGTGTGGGAAATTTGGAGCATTCTATTTCTCAATTTTTAAGAAGCAGGGGACACACGACCAAACCACATGCCCGTGCACATGGCCGTGTGTCACACGCGACTGAGATACAAACCCATGTCTCCACCCATGTGGACAAAAATAGGTCATTTCCAAGGCCATTTTTCTCACCCAATTTACCTTTTACCTACACAATATTTAATCACATTCACAAGCCAATTCATAACCCTCAATTCAAGCCAAAAACTAAGTCTTATGCATGTTATACAATCATATTTTTCAAGTATCCAACTAACCAATTTGATCAAATTCTCTTTTAAACATGTTTATACCTAGTATACCAATCCAACCAATTCAAGCACACAAACACTAAACATAATATAATTTCATATGTGTGTACATCAAATCAGACCATCATTAGCCATTCCAATGGCTAATTACAACCAAAGCATTCATTTGTCAACATTGGTCTATTAGCCTATACATGCCATTATGCCCAAATAAAATTTCGCTATTTATACCGAAACGAGCCGATGGATAGTGTGATGCATCTCTGACCAGCTTTCAACCTCTATGAGCTTCCGAGTATTATAAAGCAGAGGAAATGAAACAAAGTAAGCATTTAAGCTTAGTAAGTTCGTATAATAGGAAATTAACTTACCATTCATTTACATTTAAAGTAAGCATACAAAAATTCACCCAAAGAAATTTGGCAATTAACTTAAACACACATAATATTAATAAACATGTTAGTCATGTAATTCATGTAGATATCAAGAAACAAGGATGAGCTCATCATGTAACAATCTCCATATACATATGTTTTTCCACATCACATATTCATATAACATTTACATTTCCATAACAATTCATCTCAAGCTCAAATTATTCCATGTTGAAACTTTGCCCGTTGAATTTATTTGAAATATCAATAGATACATAGGTAGTACACTTGAAGTGTACAAATCTATAATCCATCAATACATATTCGGGAGTGCTCATTAGAGCACATAATTGGGAAGCCCTCTCTCGAGCCATATGACGGGAAGATCATGTGAGCCATGTAACGGGAAGCTTATCTAGGCTGTATAATAGGAATCTTATAAGAGCCATAATCGGGAAGCTCATGCGAGCCAATAACGGGTAGCTCCAAAGATCCATTAATCAGGAAGCTCCGAATAGCCATATATCGAGAAGTTTAAGCGAGTCATATCAGAAGACTCTAGAGAGCCATTAATCAAGAAGCTCACAAAGATCCTTTAATTGGGAAGCTTACGAAGAACCATATAATGGGACACTCATAAGAGCTGCGGTGTGTCTACAACACATGCAGAATCACAATCGATCGGGATGCTCCGAAGAGATATTAACGGGAAGCTCACAGGAACCATATAACGGGAAGCTCGAGAAGGCTAATAACGGGATGCTCTTTTGAGCTGTGGTGTGTCTGCAACATATGCAGGACCACAACCAATACAGGAAATCCTGTATCCATTGAATTTCATTTATTCAAATGAGACTTGATGTTTATTAGACATTGTCGGATATAATATTAATTTCATATTCATAGCAACAATACAATCACATACACAAAATTCAACTCAAGTATATAAATTTACACAATTTAGTTACATGAACTTACCTTGACAATGTTCGCATTCGTAGGCTACTAATCAAATACCTTTTGTTTCCTTCGATCCAATTTCGAATTAGGTCTATTCGAATCTATACGAGTAAATTTAACTCAAGTTAATACAATTCACATTCAATTCCATTTAATTCACATCTTAGGCAAAATTATCATTTTGCCCCTATACTTTTGAATAATTACAATTTCATCCTTAGGCTCGGAAAATGAAATTCATGCAATTTAATCCTTATTCCAAGCCTAGCTAAAATTTTCATATAACATTTACAGCCCATGTATTTCATAAAATTTAGAATTTTCCATGTATTTTACATCTTTACAATTTAATCCCTAGATTACAATTTCATCAAAATTTCTTTTACAAAAGTTGTTTATCTATCAACAACCTTTCATTTTCTATCATAAAGTTCAAAATTCCAGCATACTCATCCATGGAAAAGTTTTAATACTTTGATAACTTTGCAAGTTAATCCCCAAAATAGCTAGATTAGGTTATTACGATATTGGAAATATAAAATTACTAAAATGAGACAAGATTACTTACCCAATTAAGCCAAATAAGTTTTCTTGAATGCTTTTCTCTTAGTTAGGATTTCCATGAAAATAATTTGGGGAAAGATGATGAAAAAATGATATTTTGTTATTTAATTAATTATCATCTTTTCATCTTTTTATTTTCAAATTAGTCCTTTTCTTTATTTAATTTTCCATGAATGAATCATCATACTTATCTACTAACTCCATTTAATGGTCTAATTGCCATATAAGGATCTCAAGTTTTGAATTCCATAGCTATCTAATACCTATAGCTACTAGAACTCAACTTTTGCATTTTATGTAATTTGGTCATTTCCATCTAATTAAACATATAATCGGTAAAATTTTCTTAATGAAATTTCATATTAATACTCTTCCATAATGTAGACCACGCAATAAGATTAAAATAAATTTCCTTTCAGACTCAGATTTGTTGTCCCAAAATCACTGTTCCGATTTCACTGAAAACGGGTTGATACAATGCTTCTGCGCTAGATGTTATTACAGGTACTTTCTCTATTTTTGATACTGATATTACTACTCTGATTGATCCAGGATCCACTTATTTATATATTTTTACAAATTTAGTGTCTAGTAAGAATTTACCTGTTGAGTCCATTGAATTCATGGTTAAAGTATCAAACCCTCTAGGTTGGTATGTGCTAGTTGATAAAGTCTGCAAGAATTGTCTTTTAATGACTCGGGGTTACAGTTTTTTGGCTAATTTGATGCAGTTACCGTTTGATGAATTTGATGTGATTCTAGGCATGGATTGACTAACTCTACATGACGCTGTTGTAAATTGTAGGCGAAAGCTTATTGTATTGAAATGTCAGAACGGAGAGGCGCTTCGTATTGAATCAGATAGTCCGAGTGGGTTGCCTATGGTTATATCAACTATGTGAGAAAAGGCTGTAATACTTATATTGCATATGTACTGGACTCTAAAGTATCTAAATTAAAGCTTGAATTAGTACCAGTGGTTAATGAGTATCTTAATGTGTTTCAAGAGGAGTTACCTAGATTACCGCCGATTAGGGAGATTGAGTTTTGCTATTAAACTTGTACCGGGGACATCACCGATATCAATAGCACCTTATACAATGGATCCTATCGAATTGAAAGAGTTTAAAGCACAGTTGCAAGAGTTGACAAATAGGAGTTTTACTCGACCCAAATTTTCACCTTGGGGTGGACCAGTTCTGTTCGTTAAGAAAAAGGACGGATTGATGAGACTGTGTATAAACTACTGTCAACTCAACAAAGTTACAATCAAGAACAAATATCCACTACCTCGTATTGGCGATCTATTTAATCAGTTGAAAGATGCCACAGTATTCTTGAAGATTGATCTTTATTCTGGTTACTATTAGCTATGGGTGAAAGATTCTAATGTGCCAAAAACTATATTTAGAACCAAGTACAGACACTATGAATTTCTTGTGATGCCATTTGGTTTAACTAATGCACCTGCAGTATTTATGGATTTGATGAACAAAATCTTCAGATCGTATTTAGAAAGATTTATTGTGGTATTTATTGACGATATTCAAATCTGTTCTTGAGAAGAGTCTGAGCATGCTGAACACTTGAGGATTGTGTTGCAAACTCTGCGAGATAAACAATTGTTTGCTAAATTTAGCAAAGGTGAGTTTTGGCTCCGAGAAGTTGGTTTTCTGGGACATATAGTATAAACTGAAGGCATCAGAGTTGACTCGAGTAAATTTTTAGCAGTTGTTGATTGGAAACCACCGAGAAACGTATCTGAAGTTAGAATTTTCTTGGGATTAGTCGGCTACTACCGAAGATTCGTCAAAGGGTTTTCAATAATAGCTACACTGATTACGCAGCTTCTACAGAAAGATGTGAAATTTGAATGTTCCGAGGAATGTGAGCAAAGTTTCAATCAGTTGAAAGTAGTGTTGACCGAAGCATCAGTTCTGGTTTAGCCAGAATCGGGTAAATAATTTTTAATTTTCAGCCACACATCTTTAAATGGTTTAGGTTGTGTTTTGATGCAGGAAGGCAAAGTAATAGCTTATGCTTCCAGATAGTTAAAGCTGCATGAAAAGAACTATTTGACACATGACTTAGAGTTGGCAGCTATTGTGTTTGCATTGAAAATTTGGTGACACCATTTGTTTGGCGAAAAATGTCATTTATTTACCGATCACAAAAGTTTGAAGTATCTAATGTCACAGAAAGATTTGAATCTGGGACAGTGTATATGGCTAGAACTATTAAAAGATTATGAGTTGATCATTGATTATCATCAGGGAAAAACGAATGTAGTTGCTGATGCTCTGAGTAGAAGGTCTTTATTTGCTCTACGAGCGATGAGTACGCGACTAAAATTATTTGATGATGGCTCGATCTTAGCTGAGTTAAAAACTAAACCGATGTTTTTACAACAGATCTGTGAAGCTTAGAAGTGTGATGACGATTTTTTAGCTAAATGGGCATAGTGTGATTCGACTTTTGATTCAGAATTTCAGATAGGATCTGATGATTATTTATTGTTTGGAGGTAGATTTTGTGTACCAAAGAATCTAGAGCCCATTAAGATAATCTGACACGAAGCTCATAGTGGTAGCTTGTCTGTTCATCCAAGAAGCGATAAAATGTACAATGATTTGAGACAGATGTACTGGTGGCCGAGAATGAAATGTAAGATATCTAATTTTGTATCGAGATGTTTGATATGTCAGTAAGTTAAAGTTGATCATTAGGTACCTTCAGGACTATTATAGCCAGTGATGATACTGGAGTGGAAATGTGATAGAGTTACTATGGATTTCGTTTAGGTTTACCTCTATCACCGAGAAAGAAAGATGCCATCTGGGTTATCGTTGATCATTTGACAAAGTCTGTAGATTTTATTCTGGTACGTATAGATTTATCTCTTGAAAAATTAGCTGAGTTATATGTTTATGAGATTGTCAGACTAAACAGAGTGCAAGTCTCCATTATTTCGAATAGAGATCTGCGGCTGACATCACGATTTTAGAGAAATTTACAGGAAACTCCTGGTACGCGGTTGCATTTTAGCATTGCATTTCATTCTCAGACCGATGGTCAGTCTGAATGAGTAATTTAGATTCTCAAAGATATGTTTCGTTGCTGCGTATTAGAGTTTGAAGGCAACTGGGAGAAATATTTATTGTTGGTTGAATTCACGTACAACATTTTTCAATCAAGTATAAAGATTACACTGTATGAGGCTTTGTATGGTCGTAAGTGCCGAACTCTATTATACTGGACTGAGCTTAGTGAGAGAAAGATACACGAGGTTGATTTGATTCGTGAGACTGAAGAAAAAGTAAAAAGTGATCCAAGATAGTTTTAAGGAAACTTCATATCTCAGAATTCATTTTCAGATCTTAAACGTAAATACATAGAATTTCAAGTCGGCGATAGAGTGTTTCTGAAAGTATCACCCTGGAAGAAAGTCATTCGGTTCGGTCACAAAGAAAAGCTGAGTCCGCAATTTGTCGGGCCGTATGAGATTACTAAAAGAACTAGAAAGGATTCATAGTCTTTCACGTGTCTATGTTACGATGGTACCGATCTGACCCTTCACACATTATCTCCCCGATGGATGTCGAGATTCAGTCTGATATGACATATAGTGAGGAACCGATCAGAATTCTTGCTTGAGAGATGAAACAATTAAGAAAAAAGAATATAACTTTAGTGAAGGTTCTTTGGCAATGACACGGAATAGAAGAAGCCACTTAAGAACCTGAGAAAGCTATGAGAAAGCAATATCCGAACCTCAAATTTTGGAATAGTAGTTTTGGGATCACAAATTTGAAGTCAAAAAATTTATTTTATTATTATTTTATTACGTACAGCATGATAGAAATACCGTATAAAAATTTCGTTAAGAAATTTTATTGTTTACATGCTTAATTTGATAAAAAGGACTAAATCACGTAAAGTGAAAAAGTTGAGTTCTAATAGCTAAAAGTGTTAAATAGCCATAGAACTATAATTGGAGGTCATTATATGGTAATTAGACCATTAGAGTTGATTTTGGATCTTAATGGTTTGGCATTATTGAAATTTGAATGAATTATTAAGGTTAATTATGGAAATTAGTAATTTAAGTTATAATTAATTGAATAAAACAAACTATTATCATCCATTATCATCATATTCCATCGAATTTGAAGGGAAAACCTACCTATGGAAGCTTGAAGTTTCGGCAAGCTTATTTTGCTCAATTAGGTATGCATTTTTGTCCCGTTTTTGATGATTTTTATGTTTATGGGATCTTTGTAGCTTAATCTAGCTAGCCTGGGGACTAATTTGCAAAACTATTAAACTATTAGGGTTTTACCATTGATGAATATATACGAGTTTTGAAGTTTGATGATAGAAAATGAATGGTTGTTGTTAGATAAACAACTTTTGTTAAGTGATTTTTGGTAAAAGTGTCAAATAAGGATTAAATTGAAAATTAGAAAATATTACATAGTGAAATTGTGAAATAAATGAAATATAGGGCATGACAGGGACCTAATTGATATTCGACCATAGTGGGTTGTGGTGAAATTGTGTAAATTTCTATTTTTATGGGCTAGGGACTAAAATGCAAAGAATTAAAAGTGTAGGGCAAAATGGTAATGTTTATAAAAATGTGTTGGATTAAATTGAATGAAAAATATATTGAATTGAGTAAAATTTATCCGTATAGATCTAGTTAGACCTCGTATGGAGTTAGATCGAGGCAAAGAGAAAGTTTCAAATTAATCGCCTCTGTATCTACGTATACTCGTCGAGGTAAGTTTGTGTAATTAAATTGTGTTTATATGTTTTTAATTGAAATATATAGATGTTATGATTTGTTATATATAATTACCGAGTGCATATCCAATGACGTACGACAATTACCAATCCTCGTTTGAACCTTAGGAATCCGTAGGATACAAATGATATGTCATTAGGGTTACCGATTTATAGCTCATGAGAGCATACCGATCTTCAGCTCAAATGAGTATACCGATTCATAACTCTTATGAGCATACATGTACATTAATCAACGGAAAATGTTCTAATACGAGATGATATGAGTTCGATATGAAATATTACAGGTATACACATGTATATGGAACTTGTTTAATTGTTGAGCTCATCCGTGATCATTTGTTCATATATGAATTTACATGGCTAATATGGTTGGTGATTATGTGCTTAGGCATTTGGCCAAAATGTGTTCGGGTATGACCTATTACTTGATTAAATGGTAAGTTAAATTGTAAGTTATACGAACTTACTAAGCTTAAATGCTTGTTCTGTGTTATTTCTATGTTTTATAGTGAATCGGAAGCTCGATCGGGTTGGAAGGTTGTCGGAGCTATATCACACTATCCATTAGCACTTTTGGTACATTCAGATGTTTAATTATGGTTATAATGACATTTATAGGTATTTTGCCTAATTTTGGCCTATGTGTTTAATTGTTGAAATGGCCATTTGGTTTGGTTTGAGTTGTGGTATTTTGGTGTTCTAATGAACTTAGTTTTGGCATGTAAATATTAGCGTTGAAATGGTTGATGATTTGCTGAATGTGCTTGGAAGATGAAATGGTAGTTGAATGTGCATATTGTATATGTTTTATAACTTGATGTGAATTGGTAATTACTTATGGAAAACATATATGTATATTGAGGCTAGTAATTGAGTAGTATATTTGGTATCATTTGGTAAGTTAATTTAATGGTTTGTATTGATGCAAATCTAGTTGGAAATTAGTTAATCATTTGACCAAAATGAGTTTATGATTATACATGTTTATATATTGTCATTTGAGGTGCCTAAAGGCATATTGGTTGTATGTGATTATACCATATGAATGAAGATGGAATGTGCATGATTTTGGTACTTTGTAATGACTTGTGTATATGTGCATTGGTGATTGTAGGTACATGTCAATTTGGGTGAGGAAAATGACTTGAAAAATAACCTATTTTCGTCTACACGGATGAAGACATAGGCGTGTGTCTCAGCCATGTGTGACATACGTCTAGATGACATGGCCGTGTGTCCTCTGTAGCTTTCAAAGGGTTGCAAGTCAAGTTGTTACACGGCCTGGCACACGGGCGTATAGCTTGGCCGTGTGATAGAGGGTTGCGCGCGGACCAAGATCGAGTTGGCAAGTCACGGGAAAATTCTTACAAGGCTCTAGACAATCGGATCTGAAAATGAAACAGAAAACTAAGATTAGATTCGATTAGATCTGAATAGATAGTATCCAAAACAATAAAGAACAGCCAAGAAACAAACGCCCTTAAGAATAACAAATCTTAGATGTCAAGAACACGGATTGGTAATCGAATTAAACCCCAATCTGCCAAATCTGAAAAGAACAATCACAAACAGTAAGTTAATTTTAAAAGTCCAGCAAATTGATGGAATAAAAGATAGGGTATGGACGGCAAGAACAAAAGAAAGATTTAAGAATCGAAAACGGTTCTTAGAGCACAAGGAGATGTCGATTTGCCCAAATTGAAACAACAAATTAATTTCCCCCAAAATTCCAGCAACTGAATTCAACCAGATTTGAAAATGAGAAATCGACAAGAACAATGGAATTTAGGGATCTTGAACGATCTTTGCTGCCAAGAACAAAGGGGGCCGATCCGATTTTGAATGATGAAGAGATCTTGGAGTTTTGGAAAGGCTGAAACGCAAAAAGAATAGCAAACAAGTTAGTTAACAAAAATCGACACAAGCAGAATTTAAAAGATAGGATGAACAGCAAGAAATAAAGGTAAAGTCCTAAGAAGCCTTGAAATCCTGAAAGATTTCACGACTCCCTTCAGACGGCTCTAATCTCCCCTCCAATGAAGATCAATGGTAAGAAGAAGGCTGAAGATGACTCCCACAATCAAAAAGATTATTAAAACAACTTCTAAAGAAAACTCAAGAGAAAATTCTTGGAGAACTCAAGGAGAATTTTCACTCAAAAACAAATCTGAAATTTTCAAAGTGTTTCTAATGTGTTTACAAGGGTTGCCGGCCATGCCTATTTATAGGCCTTAATGTTTTCCTAATCCTATTAGAAAACTAAAACTAAAAAAACTCCTAATTAAATATTAAAGAGAAATTCGGTCAAGGGCCTTAAATTGGGCCTCTTGGAATGAATAATTACATAACAATTAATTTAGAAAGTCTAAAATTGAAACAAAGAATTAAATTTTTACATATTGGGTCACTTTAACGATTTGGCCTGATTTTCAACTAAGTATGATTTTGACTTCTTGGTTGGGCTTGGAATCGTCTTATTGGGCCTTGCCTTCAAGAACTTGTGCTTGTAGTCCATCTCCTACCGAAATTGGTTCGTTGATGCTCGTAACGGAGATCCAATGCACCTTGGCTGCAAGATTCGGTTTCTTGGACCAAGATTTCCAAGATTTGAAATCTTGATTTTCTTGATTCTTGAAATCGCTCCAAACAGCAAGATTGTGCCAAGATTCGGTTTCTTGATTTTCTTAAAAACAAGAAAGTGAATCTTGATTTTCTTTTTCTTTCGTGTACGCATCTAAGGCCTTGCTAACAAAATCTTGAATGGTCCCATTTAGTTTGGAACGCATTTGTCAGGCTTTTGACCTCGTTATTGGGCCTTGTGGTAATTTGAGCCCATCACGTTCTTGAGCTTGGGTTGGGCCTTTGTGACTCGTATCACCGTGTGATCAAGTCAGAGAGTTACACGGGCACAGACACGGGCTAGAACACAGCTGTGTGTCCCCATCTCGAATGCCCACACAGCCTGGCCACACGGCCATGTGACCCCTATAGTGTTGAAACTTTTTGATGTTTTTTGAAAAATTCTTTGAGTTTTCGATTTAGTCTTGACTCATTTCTAACGCGTATTTTGGGCCTCGAGGGCTCGTATATTGAACATTATGAATGATTTTGAGGGGTTTTTTATATGAATATTCATATGTTATGAAATGTTGAAATTTTGTTTATTTTTACTATAAACTCTGATAATGCTCCGTAACCCTATTTCGGTGACGGATACGAGTTAGAGGTGTTATAGTAGTTTCGTAAACTGTTGGCAGGTGCTTCTTTCTTTGATCGTTGTGAGTTCTAGTACATAGGAAACTTAAAACAGAAAAATAAAGCAAATAACAATCTACTCCTGCAAATAAAAGTTAAAACAAATCATCCCAATAGTTACAATCTTTTAAAAAAAAAGTTCAATTATCCTCCTCAAAATCCATCTCCTCATCCTCCTCTCCTTCCTCATCTTCACTTTTATGCTCCTCTTCTTCCTACTTAGATTACAGTGATGTCGCGATATAGGGGTTCCGTGTCGCGATACCCCTGGTAGTTTACTGTTGTAATGACATCGAGGTTCAATGTCACGACTAATAACTCTTGAAAAGAGTTATATGTCATGCCTTTAGACTTGGTTAATTGTCTGTATTTAGGTTAATTGTCTATATTCAGGTGAATTGAGTTGCATTTTAGGATATTATATTAGTATTTTTAAGGCATTACATTAAAGAGCTTGGACTGTGCTTAAATTTTATTATATGTTACTTTTAATTGTTTGCAGGAAGGATTTGTTTGTTGTTTAAGTTGTAGGTTTAGAATGAGGAAAAATGAGTAAAGGATTGAAGGTTTATCATGGCAAAAGGTTGGAGAGGTTGCCAACATGGATGCTGTGGTAATGCCACGAATATACCCAATCAGCACTTAACCGTTATCAGCTCTGTTATACATATACCAGCAAAATAAGCCTGAAAAAGAGGGAAAAAGATCATGGGATCATGGGATGATGGGCCTACTTTAAAGGAAGAGATATAAAACCTAAAAAGAAAAACTGAAAACATGGAGAATTGGGAAACAATTGGAGGACAATTGGGAAAAAAAGTTAAGTGGACGGGAGTAGAGGATAGCGTTTAAGAACAAGGCAGGGACGAAAGGAAGAAGAAGAAGACAATCCATCTTAGTCAGCAGTAGACACTGCGACGGCAGAGCTGTGGGCTAGATAGGTGAAAGCTATGTTCCTAAAGTTCTTTTTTTACCTTCTTATTTGTTGTTTCGTAAACTGAATTGATGAAAATGATGTTGAATGCTATTTTGAATCGGGATGTTATTTACTAGCCCATGAGTTAATCTCATAGGGTTGAGATTACTTGATGAAACCTTTATATCCATTAATGGCTAAAGCCTAGATTAATTTTAATTTAATGTTTCATTCAATGGTATTATTGAATTGCATGCATGTAGTCTCTAGACATAGATGAATGTGGAGCATGTTTACAGAATTAATCTAATTCTAAAAAGGTTAGCTTACGTAGATCAAAATTCAATGATATGAGTGAGTGTTTAAAAAAATAGTCATAGTGGACTCTAGACGTAGAGTAATGTCTCATACGAAACTATTTTCAAGGCCTATAGACATATAGTGCTCTAGGTGAGGTAAATTAAGGTCCAACTCTCGAACGAAGCAGACCACAATAGAACTATTCTGAGCAGTAGAATAAGATTGAACTTGTTGAGGAATTATTGGTTAATGAGGGTAGGTTCTTAGTAATCCCAACCTTACAAATCAACATAATAGATCCTTTATCATTTGTCATAGCATCTTTGTTTTCACATCTTTAATTGTTTACTTGTTTTTTTTGCACATTTTATACAACATTATTCTCCTAAATGTCACTGCATTATTATTACTACTTTTTACCTTAGCATTAATCTCACTTTACTATAATAACTTAACCATTTTATACCTATTCAGTCCCTGTGGAGACGATCTCACTTATCACATTATTATTTGATCCGACGTGTATACTTGCACAATTTGCATATCATATTCACACGTGACAAGTTTTTAGCGTCAATTCCGGAGATTGAAAATTTGGTGAAATTTGGTTTTGTTATTTTACTAATTCCACTAGTTTTAGTTAACTTAGTTGTATTTAATTTCTATAAGGTTGTTATTAGTGCATCTATAGAAGCATTTCTGCTAACAAAGAATATCCTTTTGACCTAGACATCGAAAGAACATTGTGAAAAAGGAGAAAAGAAGTATGTAACATGGCAAAGGACGAGAATGATCCTAGTCTGAATGATTCATTAAATCCAAATGGTCAGGATGTTGATCTTCTTATTCATCGTGTGATAGATGATCGAGATAGGCCAATTCGGGAGCATGTTGTGCCAATTTTGGATGACCTGAATCCAGGGATAGTCAGACCACACATACAAGCTCAACAATTTGAATTGAATCTAGTAATCTTTTAGATGCTGCAAACTGTTGGACAATTCAATAGGTCGCCAATTGAGGATCCAAGATTACAATTAAGACTTTTATTGGAGGTCTGTGACTTATTTCGATAAATAGGGTGTTCCTGAAGACTCTTTGCAGCTTAAATTGTTCCTATATTCCTTGAAAGATCGAGCAAGAGCGTGGCTTAATGCTTTGCCATCAGGGACAGTGGCATCATGGAATGATCTTTTCCAAAGGTTTTTGTTACGGTATAATTCACCAAATATGAATTCTAAGCTTATAAATGACATCATTTCTTTTTGGAAATTAGAATAAAACATTGTACGAAGTTTGGGAAAGATTTAAAGAATTACTACAGAAATGTCCGATGAATGGGTTTCAACACTGGACTCAAATGGAGATATTTTATAATAGGTTGAATGCACATACAAGGATGGTAGTTGATGCTTCTACCAATATTACTTTGTTGGATAAATATTATAATGAAGCGTATGAGATTTTGGAATGGATTGCCAACAATAATTATCAATATCCTACCACGCGAGTTGCGACTGGTAAGAAAACTGCTAGCACCGTGGAACTTGATGCAATCACTTCATTGACTACCCAAGTATCATCTTTAACTAATATGAAAAAACAATGAAGAGGCCACCTGCAGTTCAAGAGATGAAATTAGTCAAGCTATCGTGTGTTTATTATGGCAAAGACCATGTGTTTGATGAATGCCCATCGAACCCAGCATTTGTGTGATACATGGGTAATTTCAATTGGAATAATAACCCCTATTCCAACACCTACAATCCAGGGTGGAAGTGACATCCAAACTTTAGTTGGAATAATCAAGGTGCAGGGAATTTTAACAATGCTGCAAGGTAGAATGCCATCAGTGCACCATGATCATCATCTATTAAAGCTTTGTTGAAAGATATATGGCAAAAGAATGATGCCATAATTCAGAGTTAAGATACATCCCTTCGAGCTCTTGAGAATCAAGTGGGGCGGATAGCAAATGCTTTAAATTCGAGACCTCAAGAAGCTTTACCAAGTGATACTGATAATTCGAGATCAAAAGGGAAGGAGCATTGTAAAGCAACCACTCTCAGAAGTGGGACTCAGCTGAATGAAATTGTTAAAGGTTCTATTGCAAAAGAGGGAAATTTTGATTGCAACCATGGAAAGATTTAGAAACATCTGAAAAGAACACTGCAACTAGAAAGGCCAAACAAAATACTATTGCAGAAAAATCAGATCATCTTGTTGATGAAAATGCTACAGCAAAATAAAAGTAGTAACTTGAAGGACGACCACCTCCACCATTTCCGTAACGATTCCACAATTGTAAACAAGAGGTTTAGTTCAAAAGATTTCTATATGTCCTTAAACAATTCCACATCAATATACCGCTGGTGGAAGCTTTGGAGCAGATGCGTAATTATATGAAATTCATGAAAGATATATTGGCAAAGAAGCACAGATTGGAAGAATTTGAGATTGTTGCTCTCACTAAAGGGTGCACAACGATGTTAACAAATAAATTACCCTCAAAGTAGAAGGACCCAGAGAGTTTTACTATACCTTGCTCAATTAGAAATCAGTATGTTGGAAAAGCATTGTGTGATTTAGGAGCAAGTATCAATTTAATGCCCATGTCTATATTCAGGAGGTTAGGAATTGGAAAAGCAAGGCCTATTACAGTCATGCTGTAATTAGCTGATCGTTCCTACGCACATCTAGAAGGTAAAATTGAAGACTTGCTGGTAAGAGTAGAAAAGTTTATTTTTCTAGTCGATTTCATTATTTTAGAATGTGAAGCTGACAGAGATGTGCCAATTATTATTGGAAGACCTTTTCTTGTTATAGGTAGAACTATAATTGATGTGCAAAAAGGTGAACTAACCATGAGGATGAATGATCAATAGATCATATTCAATGTATTTAATGCATTGAAATGTGTTGATGAGAATGAAGAATGCCATGCCATTGACTTGATAGGAGCAGTAGTGGAGGAAGAGCTCATAAGATTTTGCCACAGTAACTGTGATACTGATACAGATTCATTTGAGCTCAATGAACTAGAGACTCTCAAAGGATTCAGTGAACGCATAGAGGTAAAGCAAATTATGAATGGACTAGGGAAAAAATTTGAATCCTTGGATATCAATTCATACTTTTAGTCTTCCTAAACCATCTATAGAGGAACCCCCCACACTAGAGTTGAAGCCTTTGCCGAAGTACTTAAAATATGCTTATTTGGGAGAAAACATCACTTTTCCAGTAGTTATTTCTGCGGAATTGACAACAACTCAAGAGGTGAGATTGTTGGAAGTACTCTGACAATCTAAGAAGGCATTAGGATGGACAATTGCCGACATTAAGGGAATTAGCCTTACTATCTGTCTGCATAAAATTTTACTAGAGGGTTACCATAGCAATTCTATTAAACAGTAAAGGAGGTTGAATCCAACTATGAAGGAAATTGTTAAGAAAGAGGTTATCAAGTGGCTCAATGTTGGTATTATTTATCCGATCTCTGACAGCTTATGGGTGAGTCCTGTACAATGTGTGCCTAAGAAAGGAGGTGTCATAGTAATCAACAATGACAACAACGAGCTTATTCCAACTCCCACTGTCACTAGCTGGAGAGTATGTAAGGATTATTGCAATCTCAATAAGGCAACTCGGAAGGACCATTTTCCCTTACCATTTATTGACCAAATGTTGGATAGATTAGTTGGGAAAGCTTTCTACTATTTTTTGGATGGTTATTCAAGATATAATTAGATTGCTATAGCTTCCAACAACCAAGAGAAGATAACTTTTACTTGTCCATATGATACTTTTGCATTTGGACGAATGCCATTCGGGTTTTGTAATGCCTCAACAATATTTCAGCATTGCATGATGGCAATATTCTCTGACATGCTGAAGAATTTTCTTAAAGTCTTCATGGAAAATTTCTCTATCTTTAGGGATAATTCATGGATGACTTCAATAATGGACATTTCCTTTTGAACTCATATGTGACGTAAGCGATTATGCTGTGGGAGCAGTGTTGGGAGAAAGCAAAGACAAGTTATTTCGTGTAATTTATTATGCAAGTAGGACCCTGACAGATGCGTAGCTAAACTACACAACAACTGAAAAAGAGTTATTGCCTGTGGTTTTCGCATGTGATAAATTTTGATCTTATTTACTTGGTACCAAGGTTACAGTCTACACAGACCATTCTGCTATTAAATATTTAGTGACCAAGAAAGATGCCAAGCCAAGCTTAATTCAGTGGATACTTCTGCTGTAGGAGTTTGATTTAGAAATTCAATATAGAAATGGGACTAAAAATCAAGTGGCTAATCACCTTTCAAGGTTAGAAGTTGGGAATGAAGATGGCAATGTTCAACTTATTAAGTAAGATATCCTAAACGAGCAACTGTTGGTTGCAACGACATTACCTTGGTATGCTGATATAGTGAACTACTTAGTAAATGGGTTGCTACCACTTGATCTCAATAGCCAAAGAACACGGAAGTTCCTTCATGATTCCAGACATTACTATTGGGATGAACCCTTATTATTCAAGCATTGTGTTGATCATATAATTAGAAAATGTGTCCTTGATGACAAAGTACATAGCATCCTGCAACGTTGTCACTCAGCACCTTATTGAAGACACTTTAGAGGAATGAAAACTGTTGCTAAGGTACTCCAATTTGGTTTCTATTGGCCAAGTCCATTCAAGGATGCCCAGGAATTTTATAAGTCATGTGATCATTGTCAGAGAACATGCAATTTATCTAAGAGACACGAAATGCCATTGTAAAATATTTTGGAGATTGATTTGTTTGATGTTTGGGGAATTGACTTTTTGGGTCCATTTCCACCATCATTTGACAATATCTACATACTTGTGGTAGTGGACAATGTCTTTAAGTGGGTCGAGGTGATATCCCTAGCTACAAATGATTCCAAGTCAGTGCTAAAGTTTCTACACAAGAACATTTTCACAGAGGACATGCAATTTATCTAAGAGACACGAAATGCCATTGTAAAATATTTTGGAGATTAATTTGTTTGATGTTTGGGGAATCGACTTTATGGGTCCATTTCCACCATCATTTGACAATATCTACATACTTGTGGTAGTGGACAATGTCTTTAAGTGGGTCGAGGTGATATCCCTAGCTACAAATGATGCCAAGTCAGTGCTAAAGTTTCTACACAAGAACATTTTCACAAGATTTGGGACGCCTTGAGCCATTATCAGTGATGAAGGTTCTCATTTTGATTGCAAATCAATTGCCAATGCTTTGCAATGGTATGAGGTGAAGCATATGAGTGCCACAACATATCATCCCCAAACAAATGGACAAGCAGAGCTCTCTAATTGAGAAATTAAATAGATTCTAGAAAAATTTGTGAACCTAATTTGAAAGTATTGGTCCTCTAGGCTAGACGAAGCCTTGTGGGCTTATCGTACGACATTCAAAACACCATTGGGGATGTCACCATTTAAGCTAGTTTATGGGAAGCCATGTCACCTGCCTGTTGAGCTATAGCACAAAGCTTTTTGGGCCATTAAAAAACTAAACATGGATTGGGTGGCTACTGGCCATAAAAGGTTGTTAGAACTGAATGAAATGGAGGAATTTCGGGCACAAGTATATGATAATGCTAAATTGTACAAGGAGAAGACCAAGCACTGGCATGATAAAAATATTATGCCAAAGGCAATTTGAACCAAGACAACAGGTGTTATTGTTCAACTCTAGGATCAAATTGTTCCCAGGCAAACTAAAATCTCGTTGGTCAGGTCCCTTCGAAGTAGCTCAAGTATACCCTCATTGAGTTGTTGATGTCAAATATATGAAAACGGGGGTCACATTTAAAATTAAGCATTTTATACCTATTTGATCCCATAATCATCGGATCAAGTAATAAAGTAACAAGTGAGATCGTCTCTATAGGGATCGAATAGGTATAAAATGGTTAAGTTATGATAGTAAAGTGAAACTAATGCTAAGGCAATAGCAGTAATAATAATGTAGTGGAAATTAGGAGAATAATGTTGTATAAAATGTGCAAAACAAACAAGTAAACAATTAAGGATGTGAAAACAAAGATGCTACGGCAAAGGATAAAGGATCTATGATGTTGATTTATAAGGTTGGGATTACTAAGAACCTTCCCTCATTAACCAATAATGCCTTATCAAGTTCTATTTAATTCTACTGCTCGGAATAGTTCTACTATGGTCTGCTTCGTTCGAGAGCTGGACTTTAAGTTACCTCACATAGAGAACTATAAGTCTATAGACCTTGAGTATGGTTCCCACGACTGTTTCTACTTCCTTCCATATGAGACACTGCTTTATGTCTAGAGTCCGCTATGAGTACTTGTTTAAACACTAACTCATATCATTCAATTTTGATATACCTAACCTAACCTTTTCAGAATTAGATTAATTTTTTAAACATGCTGGACATTCATTTATGTCTAAAGACTACACACATGCAATTCAATAATTCCATTGAATGAAATAGTAAATTAAAACTAATCTAGGCTTTAGCCACTAATGGAAATAAAGGTTTCATCAAGTAATCCTAACCCTATGAGATTAACTCATAGGTTGGTAAATAACATTCAATATCATTTTGATCAATCCATTTTACGAAATAGAAATAACAAAGTAAAGAAATAACTTTAGGAAGATAGCTTTCGCTTATCCAGTCCACAACTCCGGCGTCGCAGTGTCTACTGCTGGCTAAGAGGGATTGCCTTCTTCTTCTTCCTTTCGTATCTGCCTTGTTCTCAATAATTATCCTTTACTCCCGTCCAAGGATCTTTTTTTCCCAATTGTCCATTAATTGTTTTCCAATTCTCCATGTTTTCAGTTTTTGTTTTTAGGTTCTATATCTCTTCCTTTAGAGTAGGCTCATCATCCCATGATCTTTTTCCCTCTTTCTTAGGCTAATTTTTCTTGTACACGTACAGCAAGGTTGATAATGGTTAAGTGCTAACTGGGTATTTTCCTAACATTTCCACAGCATCCATGTTGACAACCTCTCCATCCTTTTTCCACAACAAATCTTCAATCCTTTACTCATTTTTCCTCATTCTACACCTACCACTCAATCAACAAAAAAAATCCTTCCCGCAAGCAATTTAAAGAGCATATAATAAAATTTAAGCACAGTCCAAGCTTCTGAATGTAATTCCCTAAAAAGTAATAATATAATATCCTAAAATGCAACTAAATTCACCTGAATACAGATAATTAACCAAGTCTAAAGGCAAGACATATAACTCTCTTTAAGGGTTATCACACCCCCAAACCTAAGTTATTTCTTGTCCTCAAACGAGATACGCATGAATGCATGAATGTACTAATTGCCACAACAACATAATCACCTTTGTACTGTTAGACCATCAAAAGAGCATATTATATTACAGTTGTCAACAATCTTCCATGTCTAAAAATTTGATCAAGTTTCATAAGCTTGTTCAACAAAGGTAGTACAGAAAATATTACCCTAAGTACTCGTGCAACTTTCACTATAGCAAGTATCTCCTTATTTACTGAGTTCATCTTTTAACTAAACTCAAGGTCCTTTGTAATGATATTTTCTCATATTTTATATTTTTTAAAAACTTTTTTGAAATAGGTGTTTAATCATGTCACAGAATTCTTTGACTCAATAATCAAAATGGAGCATACACTAAATTACCGAGTACTCAACCATGTTAAAATTTTCATAAAAATCACTCATGAAGCTAAAGCTTTTAACTTAGAAGATGGATGGAGCAAACAAATTCCTCCCTAGTTACTCAACCTATTGTTACAGTGGAATGCCCCCAATTTTCTTTACTTTATTACACACTCTTGCTTAAACTTGCTTTTCTAGCGAACAACACGATAGAGCAAATAAAGTGTTGCTGACTTACTTGGCAATTCTAAGTATTGGAGTATCCATTGTTATCTCTTTACATATTGATTTGGTAATTTTTTTGAGTTTAGCTACATGCATCTCTAAGTTTATTAAAAGAAGTTCGCTATAGTCCAAATATAACTAAATTCAGTACATCTCATTTTTAAGAGGTAATTTCCAAGCAACCTCACCTAAGCTAAATTTACCTAATCCATTGTCACATTTTCTAGATTTATTGAAGAATTTAAACCCATCATCGAACATCACAAGTAAAATTTGTACTTATCATAGTCGAAACAGTCCTTGTCAGTTACGTGGCAAAACAAAATTCACTAAAATGAACATGCTTACTAATTATAAACAAAGTGTTTATTAAATAAAAAAATGCATCCTAATTGCTCAATAGCGACACACTCTGAAATTTTGGAATCTTGGGTAGACTGTCTTCTGTTTCGCGACACAAAGATGCTATGTCATGACATCAAGATGACTTTCTTGATTTTATCACCTCTGGACTCGGTGTTGCGACACGGGGATGTTGTGTTGCGACACTGACTTTGTTTTAGCCTAAATTTCCAATTTTCAAAGTGTTTTGGTTTATGTTTAAACAAAAATTTAATAAAATCTAAACTAATCAATTAGTTAAATATACAATAAAATACATATGGTTAAAATTTAATTTAAAAAGTTCAAGTTTTGCTATCGGATTCATCCATCATCTTAGATAGTATATACATGGACACTTATTTGGTTCTATCAATATTCGTCTAGCGTCCATCATGCCACTCCACCTTCTTTCTCTTATTCCGTTCTCAAAACTTATTATTCCAAACTACACTAATCACGAAGAACACTTTCCCCGGTTCAGGATAGTTAGACTTTTGGATAGATATTTCATAACAATGCTTTCTTAACTTTTCCTTGTCCACCTTGCTTGTTGGTTACCACATTTAAAATTTTATGTTTCACCATTGATCTTCATGGTTAATTCATTTTTGTCTAGGTCAAGGTGGGCCTTGATGTAGCTAGAAAGGTTCTACCCAATATAATGGTTGTTTCACCGTCCTCTTTAAAATCTAATATTACAAAGTGTACAAGGATAATAAAGCTCCTCACTTTAAATAATAAATCTTCAAGTACTTCCTTAGGTTGTACTAAAGACCTATCGGCTAATTATAGTGTGATCTGTGTATTTTTGAGATCCTCTAACCCGAGTTTTTCATGAATAGATAAGGGCATTAAATTAATGCTGGCTCCTAAATCATATAGAGCCTTGCTAAAATGGATGTCCCCTATCTTTATAGGTATTGCAAAACTACCCAAGTCTTTTAGTTTTTTGGGGATGATTTTTGAAATAATCGCACTACATGAAGTGCGTATTCTAACTTGCTCTTTTATTTTAATTTTCCTACACCTAGGCATGATTTCTTTTAGGTATTTTGCGTACTTAAGGACTTTGTCAATTAAATCAATTAAAGGCTAGTTAGCATTTAACATTTTGAATAAATCTAGAAAACTTACAAATTCATCTTCATCCTGCCTTTGTTTTTCCTCTAATCGTGAAGGGAATGATACTTTTGCAGTAGGGTTCTTTAACTGGTTCATCTTCTAGCTCAGTTGTCAGCTTGGCTATCTCCTCTGATTCTAGTTCTTCAGCTTCTTGGTAGTCCTCTCGAAGCTTTTTCGACATTCTCTTTGGTTCCCTCTTGTTTCAGGGTTTCTAAGCTACTCAGTACTTTGCCTAAACAGAGTGCAATTGCTTTCACATACTCCTTCCGTTCCCTTCAAGGATTATCTTCAGCATTGCTAGGAATATCAGTGCCATTTTGTCTTTTAATTTCTCCCATCATATTCATCAGTTGGCTCATCTGACCTTCTAGTCTAGTCAAGGTTTTCACAGAATTGGTGCACTTAAATTGAACCTATTTCATTTTTGTCCTCATTGAGTACATTTCGCCCTCAATTCGATCTAGACGTTGACCACATACAGTATGGTCATTCGGGTTGGCCCTTTCTTAATGCTTCTACAAAGAAGGAGGTTGATAATTAGCATTTTTAAGTTGGTTAGAATGATTACCTCCTCCCTGATTTCTGCCCTATCTCGGGTTTAGGTGATCTCTCCATCCAGGATTGTAAGTATTTGAATAAGGTTTTCCACCCCTATTCCCGACATAGTTCACATCCTCAATAGGATTATTGATATAATGGAAGAAAGGTTTGTCTCCTCTATACATAAGTGGCGCACTGGTTGAAGACTCTATACAGTTGAGTCTATCTACAATTTGTTGATATCTATCATCCTCTTGGACAACTTCCATTGTGGGTGGCTTCTAGTCATATGTGTAATGTTTGATTGGCACTGGTAGGAATTCATTGCCATACTCTCTATTAATTAATATACATAATTGTAAGTCCTATTCATTAAGGCTCCCCCTACAGCTTCCCAACCCATTATAGAATATTTGCAGTCTTAGCCAATCAGGTAATCTATGGTGTGGCATCACTGAATTAGCATTTTAAAATACTCTCAAGCTTCGTGAAAGCTTTCTCCTTCTAATTGTTTAAAAGTTTCAATCTCCTTCCTTAATTGGACTATTTTGCTAATAGGGAAGAACTTTTGTAAGAATTTTCCAACAAGTTCATCCCATGTCATGATAGATCCTGGTGCTTGCGAATCTAACCAAGAGAAAGTGTTATCTATTAAGGAGAAGGGGAACAACCGAAGACGAATAGTGTCATCGGTGACCCCATTATATTTAAAAGTATCACAAAGTTTAAGAAACTGTTTTAAATGCTGATTTGGGCCCTTCATCATTGTGCCTCTGAATTGCAAATTGTGATGGATCATCTATATTATTGTTTGTTTGATCTAAAAATTATTAGCCATGATAGCCGACCTTGTCATACTTCCTTGACCCATCTCCAGACTTTGTAGCACGTAATCCCTTAGGGTTCTTTCGTTGCGCGCCATATGTATATTTGTGGGTAGTTGTGGTGGTGGTGATAGATCTTCTGAGTTATTATTGTTAATTTTGTCAAACAATGGGTTGTCTTGCGGTGGTAAATTGCCTGCAACAAACGATTGGTTCTGCATTTGCTGTTGCTGTTATTATAAATGATTCCTATGAAGTATTTTCTAGATCGCTGGCTAGCTCTATAGTTGTTCCCCTACTATGAGTCATACACTAAACCAAAAATAAAAGGATTAAAAGATGTTAGCAAAACCAAAAATTGTATCTTTTATTTAAAAATTTCCAAATTATTCTATTTGGATGCAACAATTAAAAATCGATCTAGTGGCATTACCTCCCCGGTAACGACGCTAACAACTTGATTGCCTCTCGACGTACCAACGTCCAAAGTAAGAGTTTTGCACAAAATATATTTATAGGAAGTGTCTGCAAGTATACAGGCCAGGTTGTAATATAGTTACAACGAAGTAGGTCAGTACTCCGAGGATCGTGCCCAAGGGAGGTGACCAGAAAATTAATCCTAACCTAAGCACAAATAAAACTAATTAGTTCTTTAAATAAATTATATTACGAATAAACCTAAAGAATGATTTTTTTGGTATTTTTATAAATAAAGAATAAAGTAATCTAAAAGAAAAGACTTTGGGAAATTTGATATAGAAACTGAATCAGATCTAATCATGGGTAATTAGTTCACTTCAGTAATCATAACTAACTGTCACTTCGGGTTCTTTGTTCAATCAACTAGTCATTACCCTAGCAGGATCTCTCGATCTTCCACTAGATTATCGAGTTGACAAGAACTACTTATCTCTCGATCTCCAAGTTGATTCCCACCTTGTTGAATTCCACCGAGAGGCCATACCATTTTTGGGTTAATTCCCACCTTGTTGAATTCTTAGGGTCATCAAGTTTAGGGTTTAAGTTCGTCCTTTCCCAAAAAGCTGATTTACTAAGGAAACCCTGCACAATAATAAGTTAATCATACCTTCACTCACTAATCCCCCATAAAAGGATTAGTTCCTCATGAATCTCATAAACATAGTAAACTAGATATGAAATATAAACATTAATAACAAGTTAAGAGACAAAGGTTTAATAGAATCCAGAATTGTATTAATTAAAGCACAAAATCCACAAAGAGTTGATCAAGTTCCACAAATCAGATCTTCTAAAAAATGTAAATAGAAAAACTGAAAATAACCTAAAGCCTAAGAAAAAAGAAAAACTAATAACTGAAATTACAAAGAAAATTACACAGTATCAAAAGTTATCCATCACAAGTGTTAAATGAGCCTATTCATAGATTCAGGGTTTCCGCTGTCCTCAACCCTAGGTCAGTTGATGCTCTCGTATTTAAATTTTGATTGTGCAGACGAAAACAACCCTGGCTCATAAGTATTTATTGTACAGGACCTATGTCACGACACGCTTCTGCCAGTGTCATGACATCGAAGGTAGTATGCTCGTACTTAGGGTAGTTTTCGGGGTGTGTCCCGACATCCTTTGGTTGTGTCGTGACACTGAAGGCTATCTTGGGATTCTTTTTCTCTGCTTGCTATGTTGCAACATCAAACTCCCCATGTTGTAACACCGCGATCAATATTAAGTTAGTACGACCTTTGATGGTCTTCTGCAAACTCACAAAGTATATTAGCTCACCCTTAGGCCTTATTCAGCCTCTAAGGTTAGTAAAAGACTCAAATTACACTTTTTATTGAATGTAAATGAAATTGAAAAAACTCAACTAAAACATAATAAAATGCTTGTATTCAAGCTCCTCAAATGCGAAAACTAGTTTAATGTGCTACACCAAAGTATGACAGATCAATTTTATACTATTAATTTAAGATACAAAATGTTTATAGAGGTATCTTTACTATAGAGAAATATTTACTTAGTCTTGAAAGTTATATTTTAACCATACTTAAATACAAATTCGATTATGACCCTGAGGCTTCGCCTCTAGGTCGCCTATCACGTGTAAAATGATGTGCGATTTTGTGCAAGTATACATGTTGGTTCAAGTAATAAAGTGATGAGTGAGTATCATTCCCATGAGTATCAAATTGAGGGAAAAAATTGGTGTAGTTATTGTAATATGGCTAATGTTTTGACATAACTGACAAATAAGATGCAACGGTAAACTAAGGTATGTATGCAGTGATAATTCAAAGGAATGATGATGTATGCGATAGATGGAATTGATGAATAATTGGAAATGCTATCGCAAAAGTGAGAGCAAAAATGTAATGGCAATAACGAGAGTGATTATTCGAATAAAATGTAAAGAAATAAATAAACAACTAAATATGTTGTGGCAAAGTTATTATGACAAAGAATAAGGATAGAGTGATGTTGATTCGAAAGGTTGGGATTACCTAGAATCGACACTTACTGTCAATAATGCCTTGGCAAAATCGTATCTACTTTACTGTACAGAACGGTTCTAAAATGGCCTACCTCTCCCACATTTTTTTGTTCGCCATTTGTGAGGTCCCCTTTATTGACTTTTATAGATAGGTTAGGCTAGGGTCGGCTAACAGCTGGTGATTATATTCTCCAATTTTAGGGGTATTTATCTGGTACAAGTTTAAATCTTTGATGGGGCTGTTGCATGAAAAATGTTGACTTTGTCTTCCCGGCATTGCCACAACATCTATGTTGGCAAACTCTCTGCACTTTGCCCTGATAAAACTTCACTCTTTTATTTCCTTGTTCCAAAACTTGTTCCTGCCACACCAACAACCAAAAAACTCCACTACAAGCGATTAAAAGCACCTAATTCCAACACAGTCCAAGTCCTAATGCAATATTAAAAATGATAACTAAAATATAACTCTTGTCTTCAAGCAAAATACACCTAAATGCATGAATGCACCCATTTTGCCTTGGAAAAAAAAAACCTTCTTGTACTGCCTAGCTATTCAAAAAATAATTTATACCTCAATTCTCAGAAATATTCTCTTTTCCTAAAATTGATTTGAATTTAAAGGTTTGTTCAGCAAAGGAAGTGCAAAAATTTCTCCCTAAAAACAAAATTTCCTAAGTACCCATGCATTCTTTCTTTCATCCTATAGCAAATATCTTTTTATTCACTTAATTCATTCGTTACCTAAATAGAAGTCACTTACTTTATGCCTATATCAAAATATATTATTCACATTTTCATATATTTATTCTCTTTTTTTCTTTTCTTTTTTAATGGAAACCATATTAGAGGATTTAGTCAGGTCGCAAAAATGTTTTTGACTTGACAGTCACGATGGAGCATACACTGAATTGCTGAGTACCTCATCAAGTCACAATTTAAATATAAATCACTCTTGAAGCTAAGGCTTTTGACTAAAAAGATGGATGGAGCAAACAACTACCTCCTTAGCTACTCAGTCTGTTGCTACAGTGGAGTGCCCCTAATTTATTTATTTATTTATTACACACTCTTACTCGGACTTACCTTTCTAGTCAATAGCACGATGGAGCAAACAAAGTGGTGCTGACTTACTCGACAATTCTAAGCATTAGATTGCCTACTGTCTT
Organism: Gossypium raimondii; assembly: GCF_025698545.1. NCBI lineage: Eukaryota > Viridiplantae > Streptophyta > Magnoliopsida > Malvales > Malvaceae > Gossypium > Gossypium raimondii. The sequence goes on from NC_068565.1 coordinate 38,176,353, forward strand.
TTACTTAAGTAATGTCGTGACAAAATGGTTGAGTTTGGCTTCAAAAAATCTAAGTTTATTAGAAAACATTCGCTATAAAAAAACTAAGATAGGACATCTCATTTTTAAGAATTAATTTTCACACAATCTATCCTAAGCTAAACTCACCTCATCCACTCTCACATGTTCTAGATATACTGCAGAATATAAGCTCATCATTGAACACCACAAGTAAAGATTGAACTTCCCATAGAAAAAACAGTACTTAATAATCACATGGCATTGGCAAACAACTTAACTATACTTAGATGAACATACATATTAGATACGTCATGCAACCTAAATTCATAATACACCCCCAAACCTGAGGGATGCATTATCCTCAATGCATGAATAGATATATGCAAACTATCTATATATAGACATGTCATAGAAAAATATATGCAATGCAATATGTATGAAAGAAAGAGAAAACTTTCCCTGCTTGGACTGTATTGTAAAAACTTCATTATGTCTGACGAGTTGATTTACGAGTAGCAAACTTGTACCTTTACTTCCTCTTCGTCCTCACGGCCAGTCTTAATGTTGACATACTCTATTTTCTCTGGTTCTTCCTTCGATGCTTTAGGCACATTTTCTTTATTGATAGGATTCGTCTCAATGGGCTTTACGTCATCGAACCTGTCCCTTCTTGCAGTTTATTAAAAAAGGAAATGAAATAACTAAAAAATAAAATAAAAACAAAAAGAATTTTCAAGATGTTGAAGTTAAACATCTCGAAGATCAATAGACTGTTTGTTTCGCCCTATATGAGCACCCCAGTAGTGCTTCAAGTGTTGCCCATTAACTTTAAATGTGTCCCCAATTTTCATATCTTTGACATCAACAACACCATGTGGATATACATGAACTACCAAACATTGTTCATCAAAATTGAAAGGTCTATTTTGCTACAGCAAAGTGCACAAGGGTCTCTGCTCAAATGAATCTTCATCACTATCAGAATTATTGTGGCAAAATCTTGTGAATTCTTACTCCACTGTTGTTTCTATCAAGTCAATAACTTGGCATTCTTCATTCTCATCAGCACATTGCAAGGAAATAAATACATTTAATGTGATCTGCTGATCATTCATCCTTATGGCTAGTCTACCTTTCTGCACATCGATTAAAGTTTTTCTTGTAGCAAGAAGAGGTATTCCAAGAATAATTGGCACATTTTAGTCAATTTCACATTCTAAAATAAGGAAATTCTCAAGAAAGATAAATTTATCTACCTTTACCAATACATCTTCAATTTTACCTTTCGAATGTGCATAGGATCGATCGACCGGTTGCAACGTGATTGTTATGGATCTTGCCATCCCAATTCCTAGCTTCTTGAAAATAGACAGAGGCATTAGATTTATACTCACTCCTAAATCACTTAACACCTTACAAACATATGATTTCTGATGAAATATGGGATAGTGAAATGCCTTGGGTCCTTTAACTTTGGCGGTAACTTATTCATCAACATTGCTGTGTACCCTTCAGTGAGAGCAACAGTCTCAAATTCTCCCAATTTGCACTTTTTTGACAATATGTCTTTCAAAAAATCTTATAATTGGGAATTTTATCCAAAGCTTCTAGTAGCAATATGTTGATATAGAGTTACTTCAAGACCTCAAAAAATCTTTTGAACAGAACATCTTGTTTAAAATTATAGAATCACTAAAGAAAAGGTAGAGGTGGTATTCCTTCGGGTTGCTGATATTGTTTTGCCAAGGCATTCTTGTTGGCAACCTGATTTGGTTCTGCCACATCTATCTTCTGCTTACCCTTTTCAAGTGCAATATGTTTTTCAGATGGCTCTAGGATCGTTACATGGTTGTTATTCGAGTTCTCCTTTCCTATCGTGGCATCTTGAACAACATCATTCAACTAAGTCCGACTTCTAAGAGTGATCACTTTGCAATGCCCATTCCCTTGTGTTATCAAATTCTCGGTATCACTTGGAAATGCTCCTTCTGGCTTCAAATTTTAAGCATTCGCAATTTTCCCCACTTGATTCTCAAGAGCTCGTAAGGATGCAGCTTGACTCTGGATTACAACATCATTCTTGACTATATATTCCTTTAACAAATCTTTAATAGAAGTAAAAGATGATGCTTGACCATGTTGAATATTTTTCCTCGGTATAGGTTAAACATAACCAGGCAGTACATTGTTGGCATTATGTCTTGCAACATTGTTAAAATTCCCCGCACTTTAATTACTCCAACTAAAATTCAGATGCTGCTTCCACCCTGGATTGTAGGTGTTGGAATAAAGGCTATTACTCTAGTTAGAATTACTCATGTAGTAAATTAATGCTGGGTTTGATAGGCATTCGTCAAACACATGATTTTTCACCACAATAAACACATGACAACTTAACTGATTTCATCTCGTGGACTGTAGTTGAATTTTTAATTATTTTAATTAGATTAGCTATAGAAGATACGTAGGCTGTCAACGAAGTGATTGCATCAAGCTCTATGGTACCAGCAACTCTCTTACCCGCCCCAACTCTTGGCTGTAGAATTTTTCATTGTTTTAATCATTGTTGGAAATCTTTTCCAAAATCTCATATGCTTCATTATACGTTTTATTCAGCAGAGTACAATTGGTAGATGCATCAACACCATCCTCGTATTTGTATTCAACCCCTTATAAAACATCTCTATTTGAGTCCAGTGCTGGAATCCATGTATTCAACATTTCCAAATTAACTCCTTAAATCGTACCCAAGCTTCATAGAGCGTTTCATCCTCTATTTTCCTAAAAGATGTGATGTTATTTCTAAGTTTGGCATTCATAGTTAGTGGATTATACGTAGCAAAAAACTCTGGCAAAGATCATTCCATGATGCCACTATTTTCGATGGCAAAGCATTCAACCATGCTCTTGCTTAATCTCTCAAGGAATATGGAAACAATTTAAGTCTCAAGGCATCTTCAGGAACAACCTATTATTTAAACGAGTCATAGGCTTCTAGAAAATGTCTTAAACTTAGTCTTGGACCTTCAATAGGTAATCCACTAAACTTTTCTACTCTTTGTAACATTTGAAACATTATCGATTTTAGCTCAAACTGCTAAGCTTGTATAGTTGGTCTGACCATCCCTAGATTCAAATCATCCAACATTGGAACAATATGCTATCGAATTGGTTTGTCCCAGTCATCTATCCCACGTCTAATGGGAGGATTAACATCTCGACCATTTGGATTTTCGTTGAGAGCAGGACCATTTAGATTATCATTGGAACTAGGATCATTCCTATTTCTAGCCATTTTTCTCAGTTCTTTTCGCCTTATTTGCAAAGTTCTATCGATCTCTAGGTCAAAAGGATATTCTTTGTTAGTTGGAATGCCTCTTCGCATGCACTGGTGACAAACCTATAGAAATTAAATATAAATAAGTTAAATAAAACTAATAGAATTAATGAAAATAACCAAACCAAATTACACCGAATTGTCGATCTCTGGCAATGACGCCAAAAACTTGTCACATGTAAAATGATATGCGATTTTGTGCAACTATACACGTCGATTCCAGTAATAAAGTAATGAGTGAGTATTGTTCCCATGAGGATCAGATTAAGGCACAAAATTCGTCAAGTTAATTTGGTTAATGTTATGGCAAGACTGACGAACAAGATGCAATGGTAAACTAAGGGAGGTATGCAGTAATAATTCAAAGGAATGATGATGTATGCGATAGATGGAATCAATGAATAACTGGAAATGCTATGGCAAAAGTGAGAGCAGAAATGTAATGGCAATAACGAGAGTGATTATTCAAATAGAATGTAAACAAAGAAATAAACAACTAAATATGCTGTGGCAAAGTTACTACGACAAAGAATAAGGATAAAGTGATGTTGATTCGGAAGGTCGGGATTACCCAGAACCGACCCTTACTATCAATAATGCTTTGGCAAGATCATATCTACTTTATTTCATAGAAGAGTTCTAAAATGGCCTGCCTCTCGCGAAAGCAAAACCTCAAGTTACCTTGCCCGTGTCTATAGCCTTTTTAGATATCATAATACTTTACCGATGACGAAACTATTACAAAAAGATTTTAGTTTTGTGTGGTCTGATAAATGCCAACAAAGTTTTGATTAATTGAAAAGTATGTTCACAGAGGTACTAGTGTTAACACAGCCTAAATTCGGAAAAGAATTTGTTGTTTATAGTGATGTTTTTTTAGTGGTTTGGGATGTGTCCTAATGCAATATGCCAAAGTTATTGCATATGCTTTCCAACAGCTTAAAACACACGAAAAGAACTACCCACCACATGACCTTGAGTTGGCTACAATTGTCTTTGCATTAAAGATTTGGCGACACTATTTGTTGATTTGTCGTAATACGATGTAGCAGATTAAACTAGATTTTGCACTTGAGGAGCTTGAATACAAACACTTTTATTATGTTATAGTCAGGTTTTTATTGTTTACTTTACATTCAATAAAAATTTTATTTTGAGTCTTTAATTGACCTTAGGGGCTGAATGAGGCCTAAACGTGAGCTAACGTACTTAGTTAACATGTAGGAGACCATGCAATGGCATAGGAACTCAGTATTGGTCGTTGTGTTGCAACACAAGAAGCTCGAGGTCGCAATATAGGGAGCAAAATGCAAGAATTGCCATACTACCTTTTGGTGTCGCAACACACCCCTGAAGTCATCCCTGAACTACACATATTGCATTTGATGTTGTGACATAGGCACTAAGGTGCCGTGACACCGGCAATGTATGGGAGATAATTATGAGCCGGGGGAATTTTGGTCCACACAATCAAAATTTAAACACCAGAGTATCAACTAACCTACGTTTGAGGACGAAAACAACCCTAACTCTATAAATAGGTTCCTAAACACTTGTTAAAGGACAACTTTTATTATTCTAAATTTTTCCTTGTAAAGTTTTCAATTTTTTCTTTCTCTTAGGGTTTAGATTTTTGCGCTTTAATAATTGATTACAACCAAGATTTTCTAAACTTTATTCTTGATTTATTTTTCATGCATATATTTATCATCAAGTTTATTTTGTTTATGGATTCTGTGAGGAACTAATCCTCTTATGGAGGATTAATGAGTGGAGGTGTGATTGATAAATTATTATGTAGGGTTTTCTTAGTGAATCAACTGTTCGGGTGAGAAGAACTTAAATCCTAGGCTTGACGACCTTAGGAAGTCATTTAGGTAGGAATTAACCTAAAATATTTATGGCCTATCCATGAAGACCTTAGCCCCAAACCGGCCTAGACTATGAGGTCGAGAGATAAGTAGTTCCTGTCGACTCATTAGTTTAGTGGAAGATTGAGAGATCGTGCTAGGGTAACGACTAGTTGATCGAATAAAAACCCAAAATAGGAATTACTTATAATCATCAAAGCAAGCTAATCACCCATGTCTTCGTTTGACTGAGTTTAGAAATTAGTTTTTCGAAGTCCCTTTTAGTTATGCAGTTTTTCATTCATTATTTATAAAAACCTAAAAAATCTTTGCTTTATGATTTATTCTAATATAATTTATTTAAACTACTAATTAATTCTATTTGCGTCTAGGTTAACTTTAAAATAGTACTTGCCTCTCTTGGGTACAATCCTCAGAGTACTTACTTCGTTGTAAAACTATATTACAACCTGACCCATCTACTTGCAGACATCGCCTCAAATCTATATCTTTAGTTGCAGTATTCACACTCTGGACGTTAGCACGTCTGGAGGCGGTCAAGTTGTTGGCGTCGTTGTCAAGGAGGCAACATTACTGAATTAGTTTTAATTTTTTTCTTTCACCAGAATAATTAGGTAATTTTTAGATTATAGATACGATTTGTACTAATTTAGTTTACTAATTTTTTTTCTTTTTCTTATTCAATTTCAGTATATGCCTCTGAGGAGAGGAACACCTATTTAGTCAATCATTGATCCATACAGATTAATCCAACAAAACCATTCAAATATGGATGAAATTGATTACTGATGACCACTAAACTAACTATAAATATGACAAAGGCAAGCGCACCTATCGAACAATATTATAGTTATGGTAGTAGGGAATATCGTATCCACGAGGACTAAAAGTACTAGTAATTACCCTTTTTCTATTATTTAGCCAACAAATTGGAGTGATTGTGTTTTAATCTAAAACTATTAAACTAATTTATCTAAGAACACAACAGAGGATGAATCGAGGGAATAATCGAATATTAACCAATAAGTAAACAATCCACCTAGACTTCACCTTTTATTATGAATATGAATTACACGATTTATTCACCTGTGTCTTGATATGTAGAAATCCCTAAATTATGTGAATATCCCTTTTGAAAGTAAGAACAACTGACTCTAGGTTCATTAATTGAAATATTTTCCTAATTAAAACCCCTATCATCACATTAACTCGATCTATAGATTCCCCTATTAGATTTGACTCGAATCCGGTAGATTTATGTCGTCCTTTTTCTAGGATTGCATGCAACTCCACTCAATTATGCTAGATCTACTCTTAAACAGAGACTTTTGCTCCACTAAAATAATCACATTAAACATGAATTAATATCCTAGAAATATTCAAATATGAAATAAGCATACATAATTGAGAACAAGAATCAAATATTTGTTGCGTAAAATAGAAATTAAATAAGAGGAATCATTATAGATTTCATCCTCCCTAGGTATCTAGGGAATTAGTTCATAATCCTAAATAGAAACATCTCAAAGTCAAAAAAGCCACAAGACATAGAGAAACTCAACAAAACTTTGAAAGAAATTAAAAAGATGTCTTCAATTTTGATGGAGATCCGCTTCTGAGTTGATTTCGATGGTGTTCTTCAAGTGTTTTCTTCGATCTTCTCTGATCTCCCCCTTATGTCTTCTTTTAATGGGTATTTATAGACTTTATAATCCTCAGAAGCCTTAAAAATTGTGTTTTTATTACGTATTTGGGAAGTATGGTGCAAAATCAGCACAAGCATACACAAGGGCTTGAGTCCAACCCGTGTGTCTCACACGGACGTGTGTCCAACCCATGTTGAAATGCCCATGCAGTGTGGATCCTAAAAACAACTCTGTTTGTTCCATTTTGGCTCATTTTTCACTCCTGTCGTTCCCAAATGCTCTCCTAAGTATAGAAACATGAATTTAAAGGATTAGGAGCATCAAATTCACAAATTTGCATAATTAATCATCCAAAAATGCATTCAGATTGAGATTAAAATATGTTACTTTTATAGCTTATCAAATATCCCTACACTTAAGCTTGCTTCTCTTCAAGCAAAATCCTTAACTCACATTAAAAGTAATATTTCTCAACTTGCAATTTCCGTCAATAATGTCTCAAAATAATTCACAAATAATCATAAATTGACAATTCAATTAAAAGAGCTCTAAAGATTCAAACAATCCAAGTTGAAAAGTTTTAAAGCACGAAAACATAGTTATTTCCCATTATCTAAGTAATTACCTTTAATTCAAAATTGACAAGAATCGACATCCTCACTAAATATTCACTCAAATCACTCAAAGTGTTTAAGGTTAAAAAATAAGCACTCAATAGTCAAACAAGAAAAGTCATCACCACAGGCTTGCATGAAAATCAAATCTCCACCACTATAAAATGATATGATACACAAATAAAAAGGTCTGTAAGAGGTTGTAATGAGGCTTAGGTTAAGGGTGTGGAGAAATGCCAAAAAAGTTGGTTAAAATCGAGATCGAATAGATAAATTACCAAACTAGAAAAATAGTAAACAAATGTTCAATTAAAAATAAGTACATAAATCAATAACTATTTAAGAATAAGAATGAGCTTCCTCCCAAAATATGAATTTAACTGTTCAAGCTTAATCAACAAAGAACTAAATAATAATCAATAAATTTTTCGATTTTATTTTTTTCACTTTATTTATTTATTTATCTAGAGAAATCAGAAATAATTCAACAAATCAAACAGAAGGGCATAGTTAAGTAACTAACCAGATAGGACCCTTCCTGTTGTGTTCTGTTTGATGGCGAAAGGCGAGAGCAACGATGTAACACCCCAAACCCGGCCTAGACGTTATGGTTGTATCTGGTGGGTCACATTGAAGTGTTTTTCGAAAACCATGTTTTCATTGAAAACCCTTCTTGAGATTTCAAACTTCTTGCCATTTAAAACTTGAACAAAACCTCAGTTTGCGTTTGCTTATTTTCAATCGAGGTTTATTAAAGAAACGTTGTTATTTAAAAATTGATTTGCAAAAATGTGGCGTTTGAAAATAGTTATTTTTTTTGGAAAATCAGGTTCTCCTTCTAGTAGATAAGAATCACAATCAATAAATCCTGAATTTAAAATCAAAGTATTTTTGAGGCCTTATTACAACTTGAATAAAAATTAAAGTGATTTAATAAATGAGCAAAACAAAATAAAACTTGTACAACTGTGTGGCTCTCTCCGAGTCCCTCGCAGCTCCGGTCCGTCTAACGCTGGGGATTACCTGAAAGGTTAAAAATGGGGTGAGTTTACAAAAAGTCAGTGTGTAATCCCCTCTCATTCAGTCAGAAATATAAGCGATAACAGTCTGGGCCTGAGCTCTTTTCAGTAACAGAAGAATGTGGGTTTTAGCCTAAAGCAGTAAAAGTGTAGCGTGACCCTTAGTCCATTACAGTATCAGAATTAGAAATAGAATACATATGGGCCTAAGCCCAATACAGTGACAGAATCAGTAATAGAAACGCGACAATGCAATCATGCAACCCATCCCAATCCAGCCAACACACCACTCGTACCAACCAACACACCATGTGGGGATAAAATCGACCCACACAGCCAACACACCAATATCAGCACCAGTTGCGGCACTAATCAGTATCGCAGTAAAGCTGCCGGTAACCAAAATGGCTAAGAGTAGTAAACAGGATAGCTATAAGCTATAAACAGAATGGCTACAAGCCATAAGTACAGTAATATGATTGGCATAAAGCCATCAGTAGCAGTGGTATGAACTGCACACAACCATCAGTAACGGTAATATGATCGGCACAAAGCCATCAGTAGCATCGCAGCAAAGCTGCCAATAATAGTATATGTGGCCAAGCCACCAGTAACAATACTTCCTCCACAACAGTATCCCAACCCCATGCAGTATGTCGTGTATGCAGAATACCATGCTCAGAATCAGTCATACACATCACAAACAAATCAGTAATACCAATCACAGACAAATCAGTCATTTAAATAATAGACAAATCAGTCATTTACATCACGGACAAATCAACCATTTACATTGGAGGGGTAAAATAGTCATTTACCCTCCAGGGGCATTATGATCATTTTAACTTACAGGGGTATTACGGTTATTTAACCTTATGGGGGTATTACGGTCATTTTACCCTATAGAGGCATTACGGTCATTTTACCCTACGGGGGCATTATAGTTATTTTACCCTTTGGGGGTTTTTCGGTCATTTTACCCTATAGGGGTATTTCGGTAATTTTACCCATTGGGAGTATTTTGATAACTTTACCCATCGGAGGTATTTCGGTAATTTTACCCATTGGGAGTATTTTGATAATTTTTCCCATCGGGGGTATTTCGGTAATTTTACCTATTAAGGGTATTTCGATAATTTTTCCCATCTAGGGTATTTTGGTAATTTTACCCATCGAGGGTATTTCAATAATTTTACGACTTCCTAAAAGGTCTATTTTCGCCTCGAGCGACTCAGATAACCTACACGGCCAGAGCAGTGTATACGAGAACAAAACTCGCTATTGGGCCTAAGTGGGCCCACACAGTCGTATGGCCCAACTAGTCCAGATTCATATACAACATCGCGGGCCTTATAAACCAACCTATCAATGATCTCTTACCGAGGTTTTCACCCGTGTTGGCCCACAAGCCCATTGGGCCCACACGGCCCATTTCGGCCCAACAAGGCCCAGAACAGCCCAAGACCACGAGAGCGCTCGTGGTGGCCTCCACAGACTAATACCCATGTTCGTGGGCTCGGTTCACCACACCCACGATCGCACGCTCGTGTGGCATCATGGCCATATTTTTGACTGTTCGGCATTTTGCCAATCTACAGTCATACCAGTGTAACAACACATACTTTCGATTTTTCAGTCGATCATCGAATACCGCATACAAATACACACTTGATTGCGAAAAGTGTGAATGACTCACGAGAACGCCAACCTCTCCCTTGACTAGATCAGTCGGTTGTGGTTGCCCACTTGATCCAGAGATTGGTGCAGCCACCCTGCCGCACCCTGGCACTATTCCTGATCCTCCCTCATAATGGCTACTACTCAAAAGAGCCTTGAAGAAAAACGGTTGGGATGGAGAGAGAGGGGGAAGCAGAGAAGAAGAAGAGGGAGAGAAACGCAGTAGCCCACGAGTGTAGAACCTTGACTGAGTTGGCTTATACTTCCCAAGCCGTTTGATTATGAATCGATATCACCCTTTGTGGTTTATCCCTATCAATCAGCCAACCAGATAAAATTGAACTCAATCAACCCACAAGAGAAGAACATATTCGGCACTTCAGAGGCTGGAGATATGATTCGTTAAATCGCTTATAGGTCGAAACGTTTGATCAATGGAGAAGGGAAAAAGAATGAAGGCGGAGAAAGAAAAGTTGAATTCGGCTCACATTAAGAAAAATAGGAAATAGGGAGAAAAGAATAAAGAAAACCGTAACGGGAAAAACACCAAAAAACTGGCATAAAAGAAAATAAAATTGGCATAAAAGAAAGCAACTGCCGAAAATGCACCAAATGTACTCCCTAGCCGAAATTGCCTAAACAAAATTCCCCCCAATCGGCTCCCACTTCTCCCATTTCAAAATCCTTCAAAAACTCTACCAATCCCTCTACCAAATTTTCTTATTGATTTACTCCAACTCCCCATTCAAATTCAATTCAAATTCTTATGACCAATTCAACCACAGAGTTCCAGTCCAATTCCAACACCTCCCCAGCTCAAGCAGCAAAATAAACATACAATTGTGCATGCCATGCCTCGAACCTCAAACTCATTGCCACACATGTAGAACCACCTTACCACTAGATCCCTTCTCTCTTTTTATCATAAAATAACCACTAATTATTATAACTTCTATAGGCTAAAATCCAGGTCCATTTAAGAACCCAAATTAAAATTTTGCCAAAGGCCAAACTTGAACCCAGGCTTCTCAAGCACTCCCAAATACTCTCAAATCACTTAGCCACTCAACCAAACATGCAATTTGTGTTACTCACTCACACAACTAAAATATCTAAGAGCAGTCTCCTATCTGCTTCCAAGCTCAAGGCCCAATTCTTCTAGGCCCAAAATTCAGGGCGTTACAAACGAAATAGGCTAAATAAAAAATACGCTCTGTTGCCATGCTCCATAGAAAATATGCATCAGTGTTACTGACAACTCTGGTGCTCTCTCTCCCACCGGTCAATGTATGAGCCAAGAGGGCATGAATATAACATAAGGCTAGAGGAAGAGAAGTCGCCTTCGAGCGACACGCGTAATAAGGTCTCGTACTCACCGTGAGGTCAACCCAACAAAGAGATGGTGAGTAGTGAATGTGCCAGAGTAATCAGAGGAAGTTCTTGGCACTCATGAATTTTGTAGTGTATAGTCTCAATGCCACTCCAAAATCTAGGACACTCATAAGGCGTACCGTACATCCAAGTCTGAAAGTGATGGTGCCCGGCTCATCATGGGCCATCATCACCTGCTCTAGGGTAAATGTAGAACAAAAATCTAAAGTAAGCTCCAATTTTGTGGGTTGATAATGGAAAAGAATCGATCCCACGGGGTTGTAGCAATGATGGCGCCAACATGATCAGCTAACTGGACCTGCTCCAAGGCAGCCCAATCAATACATCAGCCTAAGCCGAGTGGCCTCAGTTGAAGAAGCTGATATAAGTTCTCCTTGTGGCCTTGAGGAAAGTGGAGGTACGAATGGCAGGCCTCGACGGAAGCACTCGAAGAAGAGGTTACGCTAGGAGTCTTTCGCTTTTTCGAAGTGGGGACAACAACCTTAGATTTACTGCGAGTGTTCATCATGATGTGCCTAAAAACTAATCTAATATTAGAAAAGTAATAAACCAATAAGGAGCAACAATTAAAGAAACAGAGGGGCCGACAAATTAGTATGCAATTAAAATACAGGACTAGCAACCCTGTCACCAAAATTGAATTTTAAAATTGAATTACCCTAAATAGGAAATTTACTCCTAAACCAATAAGTATTAATACCGGAGCATGCAAAATCCATTAACTTAAGCTACGATGATTCTGAATAACTAGAGGTAAGAAAAATAATAATGAAGGAAAAGAAATAAAATAAAGTAAGTAAGAAACTAAAATTCAAATAATGAATTAACCATAATAAAATTAGTAATCACATATAATAATAATAATAAAGAAAGCCCTAACATAATCGACTATTGACCTAACCACAAAAATACCAAAATGACTTATGATTATAACAATAGTGAAATTAATGAACAAAACCAACAACAAGATCTTGTTGAATCAACAAGAATCCAAACTTGTCATAACAATGGTAAAAGGAAAATGATATTAATAATGAGAATCATAAGAATAGTAATAAAAAATAAAAATAAAACTAAGAATAAGAGTCAAAATAAAACAAAAAATAAAAAATAGATTAATAAGAAAAGGAAATATAAAATAAATAAATAAATAAAATAAAGAAAATAGGGAAAAGGGCAAACTAAGAGGGGGTCGACGATGGGGTGGTGGCGAGTTGGCGATGGTGCAAGGACAATGAAAGGGAGGGGAGTGGATGGTGGTGGAACATGGTTGGTCGTGTGAGAAGAAAAAGGCCGAGAAGGGGGATGCAGGACCAGAGGTTACGAGGGGTAAGGGGATGTGCGTGAAAGGTGGGAGACACGACGGTGGCCGAAAAGGATGAGGTGAACGGCTAGGGTGCTCGACGAGAGAGGAAAGGCAGCTGGAATGGGGAAGAAAGTGGAAATTTCAATTAGGGTTAGGGGTTAGTTGGGAAAGAAAACAAAACAAGGAAAAGAAAATGGGGCTAGGGTTTTAAGGCTGACACAGTCATGTAATGCCCATGTAGATCTTCCTAGCCCATGTGCAATAAAAATCTAACCTAGTCTTCACACGACTGTGGATACGCCCATCTGTCCTGGCCGTGTGGCACATGCGACTGTGTGATAGGCCATGTATGATCTTCGTCTCGTCTCCCACGCCCGTGTGGAAGCCCACATGCCTGTGTGACTAGGCCGTGTCTCGCATACGGCCATATCTATTGCTCGTGTAACTCTCTAACTTAATTTAAAATCGAAAAAATTAGCTCCAAGGATCACACGACCTAGGACATGCCCATGTGGACTATTTTAGGTCGTGTAACCTTCGAATTTTTTGAAAAATTAAGTTCCAAAATCTACATGACCAAGGACACGCCTATGTGTCCAGGCCGTGTGGGTCACATGGCCATGTTGCTAGGTTGTGTAACGCACTGTCGAACCTTTTATTGTGCACATGGCCTGGGACACGTGTGTTTAGGCCATGTGGGTAATTTTTTTTTTATTTTTAAAATTAATTATTTTTAAAAATAATATGAAATAAAATTAAAAGAATTAGTAGAGTATTAACACTCGGATTGCCTCTAGAGAAACACTTATTTAGAGTCTAAGCTTGACTTACCTTGTACATGCACGACCATAGTGGTTTACGGAGCCGAGGCTCCTCTTTCTCGCTATCAATTCTATTGTCAAAATAAGGTTTAATTCGAGTACTATTTACCTTAAATGTTCCAATATCAGAATAAGTTACCTATACTGTACCGTAGGGAAAGACATCCAGTACTGTACTATTTGTGGAACCATTTTGTCTAGCAGTACCTTGTCCCCAACCTTAAATTGGTTCATCATGTTCATATGCTCATCATGAATTTGTTTTGTCTCTTCATCGTGTATTCTTGGTTTCTCATTGACATGTGTTTGCCATTCATCTAGTTTATCGATTTGTAACATTCTTTCATCATAAATCGTTATGTTGCTATTGCATGGACTAAAACTTGGCTCCATTATATTTTTTCGAGGGTTTCTTGTAAAGAAGCTTGAGCCACATGGTCACTAACATTAACAGAAGATTTAACATCATCTCGATCACTAGATGTTCTAATAGAATCACAAGCTTGAAGAGTAAACGACTTATCACCTACACGAAATACTAACTCAGCCGTACCAACATCAATTATTGTTCTAGCAGTTGCTAAAAAGGGGCGATATGAGATTATGGGTACCTCGCTACCCTCATCCATGTCTAAAACAACAAAATCAACAGGGAATATGAATTTATCTATTTGAAGAAGCACATCCCTAATAACACCTCTAGGGTATCTAATGGTTCAATCGGCTAATTGAATACTCATCCTAGTTTGATTGGGTTTCCCAAGACCTAGCTGTTTAAACATTTAGTTGGGCATGACATTAATACTAGCCCCTAAATCAGCCAAAGCATTATCAATATTCAAACTACCAATTAAACAAGGAATAGAAAAAATCCCTTTTATTTGCCAAAAGCATCTTTAGAAATTTGACGTAATTAGGCATCTGCGAAAGAGCTTCAACAAATGGTAAGATAATATGTAATTTTTTCAGAAGTTTGAGAAATTTACCAAATTATTCAACCGCGTGGTCTCTCTTCATCGCATTAGGACATGGCACTCGATGTTTATATTCTTTGGCAACTAGCGTTTGCTCTTTCTGTCTTACCTCAACCTTATCGTTATTTACCACAATTTCCTGTCTCAGTTCTTGTTCAAATTCAAGTAACCCTTTTTCATCTCAAATAATAATTGCATGAAGCTACTCTCTTGGGTTAGTTTCGATATTGCTAGGCAAACTACCCTGTGGTCTTTTTGAGATTAACTTAGCAAGTTGACCGATTTGATTCTTGAGTCCTTGAATCGAAACTTACTGATTTTTTAGTGCTGCCTTAGTGTTTTAAAAGTAGGTTTCTGACACCGAGATAAACTTTGTCAACATCTCCTCGAGATTCAGCTTTTTCTCCTGATGGTAAGGTTATTGTTGGAATCCAGGGGGGCTTGTGCTCTTTGATTTCCTTGACTACCCCAAGAGAAATTAGGATGGTTCCTCCAACCTGCATTATAGTGGTTACTATAAGGGTTATTTTGAGGCCTAGATTTATTAGCCATATAATTCATTTGTTTGGTCTCTGTGCTAGGAGCGAAGGGTAAACATTCTGGGTTAGTCATTCCACCTCTATTCGTAACTCAGTGCATCAGCGGATGTACCTGCGTAAAAACATATAAACCATCAATTTTTTTATTTAATTGTTCCACATGATTTGATAACATGGTGATTGCATCTAAGTTGAAAACACCAGTTGCTTTCATCAGCTTTGTCCTCATGGCTTGCCACTGATAATTATTCAGTGTCATCTCCTCAATAAACTCATAAGCCACTTCAGGTGTTTTATTATTTAGAGTACCGCCGGCTGCTGCACCGATTAACTGCCTTGTTGAAGGGATCAAACTGTTGTAAAAGGTTTGAACCTATAGCCATAGAGGTAACCCATGGTGAGGGCACCTTCTCAATAAATCATTATACCTCTCCCATGCATTATATAGAGTCTCTAAATCGATCTGCACAAAGGACGAGATATCATTCCTCAACTTAGTTGTTTTAGCCGGTGGGAAATACTCTAGAAAGAAATTCTTGGTCATTTGAACCCATGCGATAATGGAACCTCGTGGTAAATAGTTGAACCACTGTTTAGCTTTGTTCCTCAACAAGAAAAGGAATAACTGTAAGTGGATAGCATTATCAGTAACGCCATTCATTTTGAAAGTATCACAGGTTTCCATGAAATTGGCGAAATGAGTGTTTGGCTTCAGTTCAAAATTATTTACAGAAATAGTGTGTCTCACAATACTTGATTAAGCCTCAGTTAGAGTGGGCTTGGCATAATCGTACATAGTATGAGGAACATGATCTGGATTTGAAGGATTTACAGCAACTGCAGGAGGTAACTAATTATTCTGATTATCACCCATCTCCTCAGTAATAATAATGTCTTCTTGTTCGTCTATTATATTCTGTTGACCTTGCCTTACTTATCTACGATTTCTGCAAGCTATACTTGCAATTTCACTGTCACATAGTAATGGATCCGACGGCTTTTTCTTATCATAAACTAAGAGAACCTACCAGAAGCAAATAAAGGGAAAAAATTAGACTGTAACAATTAAACTAAAAACAGAATAAAAAATAAAATAAAATTAAAAATGGTTAAATTAATAAAAATAAAGTGTTGCTAATATTTTAGTCCATGACAACGGCTCCAAAACTTGATGGTCACTAAACTAACTATAAATACGATAAAGGCAGGCGCACCTATCGAACAATAGTATAGCTACGATGAGTAGGAAATATCGTATCCACAAGGACTAAAAGTACTTGTAATTACCATTTTTCTATTATTTAGCCGATAAATTGGAGTTATTGTGTTTTAAAATAAAATTACTAAACTAATTTATCTAAGAACGCAACAGAGAATGAATCGAGGAAATAATCGAATATTAACCAATGAGATAAATAATACCAAGGAAAGAATCCACCTATATTTCACATTTTATTATGAATCTAAATTAGACGATTTATTCACTTGTGTCTTGATCCGTAGAAATCCTTAAATTATGTTAATATCTCTTTCTAGAGTAAGAACAACTAACTCTAGGTTGATTAATTGAAATCTCTTCCTAATTAAAACCCCTATCGTCGTATTAACTCGATCTATGGATTCCCCTATTAGATTTGACTCTAATCCGGTAGATTTATGTCATTCTATTTCTAGGATTGCATGCAACTACACTCAATTATGCTAGATCTACTCTTAAACAGGGACTTTTGCTTCACTGAAATAAACACATTAAACATGAATTAATATCCTTGAAATATTCAAACAAGAAATAAGCATACATAATTGAGAACAAGAATCAAGTATTTATTGTGTAAAACATAAATTAAATAAAATGATTTATCATAGGTTTCATCCTCCCTAGGTATCTAGGGAATTAGTTCATAGTCCTGATTAGAAACATCTCATAGTCAGAAAAACCACAACACATAAAGAAACTCAATAAAATTTTGAAAGAAATTAAAAGGAGGTCTTCAATCTTGATGGAGATCCGCTTCCGAGTTGATTCTGATGGTCTTCTTCGAGTGTTTTCTCCGATCTTCTCTGATTGTCCCCTTATGTCTTCTTTTAATGGGTATTAATAGAATTTAGAATGCTTAGAGACCCTAAAAATTGGGTTTTCCACATATTTGGGAAGTAGGGTGTGAAATCAGCACCGGCTAGCACATGGGCATGTATCTAGCCCGTGTGGAAATGCCCAGGTTGTGTGGATCCTGAAAACAACTCTAGGGAATAAGTTTGAAATCCTGAATAGAAACATCTAAAAGTCAGAAAAACCACAAGACATAAAGAAACTCAATAAAACTTCAAATGAAATTAAAAGAAGGTCTTCAATCTTAATGAAGATCTACTTCCAAGTTGATTCCGATGGTGTTTTTCTAGTGTTTTCTTCAATATTCTCTGATTGCCCCTTATGTCTTATTTTAATTTGTATTTATAGACTTTAGAATTCTCAGAAACCGTAAAAATTAGGTTTTTTCGTGTCTTTAGGAAGTAGGGTGCGAAATCGGCACAGGTTGGCACATGGGCATGTATGCAGCCCGTATGGAAATGCCTAGGCCGTGTGGATCCTGAAAACTACTTTATTTGTTCAATTTTGGCTCATTTTTCACTCTTTTACCTCCCAAATGCTCTCCTAAGTATAGAAATATGAATTTAAAGGATTAGGAGCATCAAATTCACTAATTTGCATAATTAATCATCAAAAAATGCATTACGAATGGGATTAAAATATGTTACTTTTATAGCTTATCAATTACATGTGGTTTTAACGATAAGGTGATATTTGACGATGAAGTATACGATGAGGGAGTATATAAAGAATGAGAGATTATGGAAAATAAAAAATTATTCACGATAGGGCTGAGCCAACGCAAAAGCAAAGTCTTAACGCACCAGTGGAGTAATAATGGTACTAATATAGTCAAACATCCACGTCAGTTCTGGTAATTTGTATAAGGCACTTGAAGAAGATCATGATACGCTCAAAAATTCAGACAAGCCTTCCTCCAAAGAAATATCCGAAGCGCTGCCTCCAAAGAAAGAGGACATGTGTAATGTTCACAACTTAGATCATGAGAACCCTTGTACTATTGATGACCATGATGAGATTTATGGTTAGATTCAACTAGAGCTTGCAACTGAATATCATGTGGATGAGTTGAATATAGTTGAAACAATCTCTAATCTAGTTGACATAGCAGCAGAACTAACTGTAAATTTAGAATTGAAATATGAACTAACCACTAACATGCAGCCTAAATCGATACTGAATGAAAATGTCGAAGAGCCAATACACTTTCTGGCCATGGTAGAGAAGGTGCCAACCGATGAGGTTGACAAGTTTGTTTCTTTCTAATTCGACAATGACATCAAGGCTTGAGAAACCAAAGCCTCATGCAACAGGGTGAGGAAGAAGCTTGAAGTGATCATACCTCGAAAAAAATTTAGGGTTGGCTCTGATTTGGTACTAAATGGCTCACAATGTAGATGTCATGTAGGTCGAAAATAAGGCATCATCAATGGAATCAACTGGAGAGGCTAGTTCATATACATCGACAGAAGAACAAATGTCAAATGAAAGTGTTGATAACCAGCTGGAAGTTCTTCTATGGTGGCGATACGGACCGTCTCAATTTTTAAAGAACTTTTATTTCTTGTTGTAAATTTTGTTCCATTTATTGCATTACTATAGTGTTTAGTTCATTTTATCTTATTTATTAATTTCTTTTCCTTTATATTATATTTCATATTTCATATTTCTTGTCATAGTATTTTCTTGTCGGTACTACCTGTCCACTTGGAGCAAACAAATCCCGATGTCAATAAATCAACATGTATTCGGCCTTCTCAAGGAAGTTTTCTTGTTCGCAACTTAATCATTTTACAATAAGGGCAATGTTTTCTCTAAAGCATGGGGGAAGTACACTAGGACTCATTTATATTAGGATTTAATTTTTTTCAAAGTAGGTTATATTTGTTCCGCACACATTGAAATTCGAGAAAAGGGGTCGAAATAGAGTTGGTGTTGAAACACATTACCTTAATGTCACAACACCACTAACATGTTCATGAAATTGAGCAATTTAGCTTGATGTCACGACATACCACCTCTATGTCACAACAAAGTAATTAGTATACCCCTAAGTTCAAAATTTCAAAGTGTATCACAACATTGAACCCCGATGTCATGACATCGGTGTCCTATCAGGGGTGTCATGACATGGAAACCCTATTTCGCGATATCGCTGCAATTTTTCACAGTGTTGACATGACCAATCACACAACTCGATGACTTAACCGCTGTTTTAACCAGATTTATAAGGATAAAATAAAAAAAATTAAACCTAAAAACAATTTTAAATAGTTTTAACTATTCATTAGCCTCAAAATCTCTAAAAACCCCTAAACCTTAAAGTATATTTTCTTCTCTTTATTTTACTACAATCTTTCTTCTCCTATATTTTTTTTAAGTACAGGTTACACAATTCACATTTATAAAGGAGTTTGGAACAAACCTTCAAACGGAGTAACGAGCTTTCAAGTCAAGGTTAAAAGTTCCAACTTAGACTTTTATTGTTTAATTGCACTCGAAATATATTGCTTGTTATCTAGTTAAAATTTTTATCACAAATGCCTCCTAGAAAAGCTAGAAGAACTAGGGAACCCGAACCATTGGTGGTGACAAACCCCTCAAGTTTTTCAAGCCCTAATGTCAGGAATTTTTCTTTTAGAACCTTAAGGAAAGATGTTTATACAAGAATAGGGAATTGAACCATCGATAACTTTATGTAGAGAAATTTGGACCTTGATTCAATAACATAAGTGGAAATGCTTTACGTAACCCCTACAGACGCTGTAGTGGTCCCAATAGTACAAGAATTCTATGCATGTTTTAGGGATCAAGAGTCTAGGAGACCAGAAGGTGCCAATTGGTAAACTATACTAATACCAGGGAAAGAGGTGCTCGTCACCTCTAGAGCGATTTGTGAGTTTTATAATGCTCCATGTTATGAATCTGATTTTGTGGAAGAAAGTAATTTAAAATATTTTAGAGATATTAATATAGATAACGTTACAAACTATTTAATAGAGGGTAGGGGTGAATGGAAATATTGCCCTGATACTGATATCCCCATGTCCTTTAATCAAGCAATTTTGTTTCCAATTGCAAATATGTGGATAAAATTTTTATGCACTCGAATTGCTCCTACTTTAAATGTCTCAAATGTCAATAACTTTTGAGTGATTCTGCTATATGCTATTTTACAGAAGAAACATGTTTGCATTGGGTTTTCTTCCTCCATTTAGCGGTGGCCTTGTGTAAAAGAATAAGAGTTCGAATGAAAATTACTGAACAATTCATGAAGCCAACCAAAAGTATCACCCTTTGCTCTCTTCTGCTTCATGATCGGAATGTATTAGACTAAATATGTATGGCAGACAATTTGGTACTCTCTTATTGTTCTACCATGAAAATTCTTGAAGAATTGGGCCCGTTTCTTGCGTCTATCTTATCATCCATTCTATTTGTGGAATGCTACTCTCGCTAATTTCTTTTTCAGATCCCAATTTTACTTCTCATTTGAGCGAGGCCGGGCAGTCCATTTTTTTCTTTCTGGCGTTTGTACTAATCCCTTATTTGTTTTGATTGAAGCTTCATATTTTTTGTTTATAGTGTATCCCCTGAAGGGGATGAGATGGATTTCGAGGAGGATGATTGACCAAATTTTTTATTTTTATTTTTGGATTATAATTAATTTTGGACAATTTTTTTATTTTTTTAGGAACAGGTTAACAATAGATTTTTATATATATTTGATTTCTTTTTTATTTCAAGTTTTCTATGTAAGAACCTCACATGAAAGAAGCACACCATTTACGAGCTTGCAACGAACAAAGGAAGGAAACACCCACTATTAGACTTCGACAATGTCACGATCAATCATGTAACTTCTTTCCTTATTTATATTGGTGCACATTAGGGACAATGTGCTATCTAAAATGTGGGAGGTAACATAGGAAATTTGTTTTTAATTTTTTTACGTTTTTGTTTTAATTTCTATTCTCAAATGTGTGCTTAAGCTTGTGGAAGTACAAGTGATTGGTTAGGAGCATGTATATAGGTTGATTTTATTTATTATACTCGTGAGCTAGTCGTAGTTGTTATATTATATTGTAACTTCCTATATGGAGAAATAAGGAAGCTAAGAGAAGGAGAAATAAGATGATGAGCGGGCAAGGGTCATTAAGAGGGGAGAATAGGGAACAATACGATGTGCCAAACTATTTTCGTACTCGAAACTATTTTGATGCCTACTGTTTTTTAATTCCATACCTATCCTAAGCCTCGGAACATTACAATTCGAAAAGCCCTATGTGATCTAGGTAGACTTATTCATAAATTGACATCATATTAAATAATTACATTTACAACTATTTGTATTATGCTTGGATAATCAATTTACTTGTATAATTTATCGATGGATTTATACATTTGAAAACCCTAAATTTTGTATATTTTGTAATATGCCGAACTTAGGTGCTTGATATTAAAAGTGGTAAGTCGTCTACATATCATGGCAAGATTATGCGTAAATATGAAATACCTAGTTATGTACTTCGAAGCCAATGTTGTACTATACTTGCTCAAGGTTCGTCTATTAATTGTTTGTTTGTTTTTCCTTTGCTTGAGGACAAGCAATGACTTAAGTGTGGGGGATTTTGATCTGTCGTAATATGGTGTTGCAAATTAAATTAGTTTTCGAACTTAAGGAGCTTGAATACAAGAACTTTTATTATGTTTTAGTCGAGTTTTTATAGTTTATTTTAAATTCAATAAAAAGTGCATTTTGAGTCTTTTATTGAGCTTAAAGGCTGAATGAGGCCTAAAGGTGAGCAAACGTACTTAGTTAGTGTGCATGAGCCCATGCAAGGGAATAGGAACTCAATACTGGTCGTTGTGCTGCAACACAGGGAGTTACAGGTCGCAACATAGGGAGCAAAATGCAAGAATTGCCATACTAAATTTTAATGTCGCGACACACCCCTAAAGCCATCCCGAAACTACACATACTACCCTCGATGTTGCGACACAAGCATTAGGGTGTCGCAAAATTGGCCCTGTACAGGAGATAATTATGAGTCAAGGGTATTTTGGTCTGAACAATTAAAATTTAAACACGATAGCGTCAGCTAACCTAGGTTTGAGGACGATGACAACCCTAACTTTATAAATAGGCTCTTAAACACATGTTAAAGGATAACTTTTGATATTCTAACTCTTAGGGTTTAGAATTATTTTCATTTGTGCTCTTCGGAGAACTTGATTTGTAAACGCAATCAAACAATTGAGGATTTTTATGCTTCATCAATCAAATTCAATTAGGATTATCTAAACTTTATTCTTGATTTATTTTTCGTGCATATATTTATCATCAGGTGTGAATGATTAATTGGTATGTAGGGTTTTCTTAGTGGATCAGTTGTTCGGGAGAAGAAAAACTTAAACCCTAGGCTTGATAACCCTAGGAAGTTATATAGGTAGGAATTAACCCAAAATTGGTATGGCCTATCTATGAATAGCTTAGCCTTGAACCGCTGTGGACTATGAGGTTGAGAGATAAGTAGTTCTTGTTGACTCACTAGTTTAATGGAGGATCGACTGATCCTGCTAGGATAATGACTAGTTGATTAAATAGAAACCCAAAATAGGAATTAGTTATAATCACTAAAGCAAACTAGTCACTCATGACTTCGTTTGATTAAGTTAAGAAATTAGTTTTCCGAAGTCCCTTTTAGTTATGCAATTTTTATTTCGTTATTTAAAAAAACCCCAAAAATATTTTTATTATGATTTATCGAATTATAGTTTATTTAAACTACTACTAGTTCTATTTGCGTCTAGGTTAACTTTAATTTAGAACTCGCCTCTCTTGGATACAATTCTCGGAGTACTTACCTACTCTATTGTAAAACTATATTACAACCTGACCCGAATACTTATGGACACCGCCTCAAGTCTATATATTTCGTTGTATTATTCACACTCTGGACGTCAATATGTCCGAAGGCGATCACTTATGGCAAGAAATTTCACGTTTGCACTAACCATAAAATCAACAGTGGCACGATTTATTGAAAGATTGTGATATGGTAATTGATTATCATCCAGGCAAAGTAAATGTAGTTGTCGATGCCTTAAGCTAAAAATCTCTATTTGTTTTATGATTGATGAATGCTCAGTTTAAGTTGAAACATGACGGTTCTATACTTGCCAAGTTGAGGGCTAAGCCATTATTTTTACAAAAAATTCGGGAGTTGCCACTTGATGATCTGAGTTTGTTGGCAAAACAAAAAATGGTGGAAAATGCTCAGATAGTTGATTTCAGTGTTGGTACGAATGGTAATTTATATTTCTGTAATAGGTTGTGTGTATCTGGCGATTCACAGTTGAAACAAACATTTAAACAAAGCTCATAACAGTGTTTATTTGTTACATCCAGGCAATAGTAAAATATATTGTGGTTTGAAATAGATGTATTGGTGGCTGTGAATGAAATACAAGATCATTGAGTTCGTATCAAAATGTCTTGTGTGTCAACAGGTAAAAGCCAAGCGTCATGTTCCATCAGGATTATTACAGCCTATCATGATTCTCGAGTGGAAATATGAGCAAGTCACTATGGATTTTGTATCAAGGTTACCATTAACACTGAGAAAGAAAGATGCAATTAGGGTTATAGTTGATCGATTAACCAAGTCTACACATTTTATTTTTGTACATATAGATTACTCACTCGAGAAGTTGACAAAATTTTATGTTTCTAAGATTGCAAAATTACACGGTGCTCCATTGTCAATCATTTCTGATCGCGACCCGACATTTACCTCTAGGTTTTTAAGAAGACTACATGAAACTTTGGGTACCAAGTTGAAATTCAGTACTACTTGTCACCCTTAGACCAACGATCAATCAGAGCGAGTGATCCAGGTACTTGAGGATATGCTCTAATGTTGTATTTTAGAATTTGAGGGTAGTTGGAAAATTTTATTCCATTAGTTGAATTTTGCTTATAACAATAGTTATTAATCTAGCATTAAAACGGCACTGTACGAAGCTTTAGATGGTTGAAAGCGTAAAAATCCATTGTATTGGATTGAATTAAGTGACAGAAAGATTTTTGGTACAATTTTGATCCATGAGACTGAAGATAAAGTCAAGTTTATTCAGGATTATTTAAAAGTTGCTTCAGGCCATCAGAAATCTTATGTCGATCTTAAAATAAAAGATATCAAATTTTAGGTTGGTGAAAAAGTATTCCTAAAAGTATCACCTTAGAGGAAAGTTCTTCATTTCGGTCAGAAAGGAAAACTTAGCTCCAGATTTATTGGTCCGTATGAGGTTATCAAGAGAAAAGTTCCAGTAGCATACCATTTGGCTTTACCGTTAGAGCTCAAAAGGATTTATATTGTTTTTCACATTTCGGTGTTGAGACGGCACAAATTGAATCCTTCCCATGCAATTTCTCCGGTTGAAATAGAGTTACAGTCTGATATGACATACAATGAAAAATTGGTTAAGATACTAGCTAGAGAAGTTAAAGAATTGAGAGATAAACGGATAGCATTAATGAAAGTTCTTTGGCACCGTCACAGTGTTGAGGAAGCCACCTGAGAACTAGAAGAATTTAAGAAATTTCAATATCTAAACCTTTTCTTTGGTAAGATTTTCGAGGACAAAAATTCCTTTAAGGGAAAAGTTGTAATAGCTCATTTTAAGTGGTGTCAGAAATAGTGGTTTCAAGACCACAATTTTGACTACTGATTTAGTACATTTTATTTATTTAATAGTTATAAAGTTTTTGAAGTGTCATTCTAAAATTTGGTTGGGTAATTTTAACGTTTTGATAGTTAATTAAGTGAAAAAGACTAAATCGTAAAAGCTACAAAAGTTAATCACTATAGTTTATTTGTGCTAAATAATTATAAAATCATAAATTGAGGACTTTAAAATATAATTAGACCCTAATTACTATTAGTAGTCGGTTAATGACTAGAAATAAAATATAGTTAATTAAAGGTATATTATGTTAATTAATAAAACAAAAAGAAAAGAAACATTAACATTTTCATCATCTTTTTCCTAAGGTCGATTCTTCCATTAACAAATAACCAAAGCTTCACCAAAGGAAAATACCATTGCTTGGTAAGCATTTTAATCTATTTCTAGTAATTTTATATTTTTGAGATCGTTGTAGCTTAATCTAGCTAACCTAGGGACTATTTTGTAAAACTATTAAAGGTTTTGAAATCTACCATTGATGATTTTTATAATTCTTGAAGTTAAATGAATGATTTATAAGCTTGGTTGTTAAATAGGACTATTTTGTAAAGGAATTTTGGTTAGTTTTAAGTTTAGGGTCTAAAATGATAAAATATTAAACTTGGCATGAAATTATTGTGAAATTTCAATAATTATGGTTTTCGATTAATACATGAAAATTTGAATAGTCTTGGTTTAGGTTTAATAGTGATAATTGTATAAGTTTGATTTAGGGTCTAAATTGAGTAAAATGTAAAATATTAGGGTAATAATGTAAAATTTTATTAAAGGGTTAAATATATGAATTTATATATTTTAAGGTATTGAATTGGTTAATTGAGCTAAATTATTATAAATAGATCAAAAAATGGATCAATTGGTTAATAATCGCAGGAAAGGTAAAGTTGTCGAGTAGTCATCGTCGAGGTGTTAGTAGCTACTGCATTTAGGTAAGTTTGTATTAGATTTGTTATGCTTACTGATGTTTTGAGTTCAAATCATATATGTGTATATGTACGTGTGTATAATGGGCATAGTTAATTGAGGTAAGTTTAATGGTGGAAACAAACGTTTTAAATGTAAAACATGACAATAGTACTTGTTTGAATTGAATCATGTTATTATATGAAATGTTTGTGATCAGATTGATCGTGGTATAAAGTTATAATTATGAAAATATTAAGTTATACAAGTTAAGGCTCGTGTGAACTTAGTGAATATCTAGGATACAAATGACATGTCATTAGGGTGCTCCAAGCACTAGGTGCCGGTGATTACAGTTTCCAGGTACTATGTACCGGTGTAATAGTTCTAGGCACTCTGTGCTAGTGATATATTTACAGGTATCAATGTACCGATGGTGGATAGCATACTGTTGGCTGGAATCTAGAATTTGTTACAGATTCTCGTCAGATCATGTGAGCATTTATTTTCTCGTGTATCCAAAGTTAATTTGCAATAGTTCTGCATGCAAAACAATTAATGAAATGCTTCGAAATGGAATTCATGGCTTAAATGATTAAATATTTATTAGTTATGTCATGGTGCATAAATCATGTACTTTGATATCTTACTAATGTTCAATAAGTATTGCTAATCATTTGGCATGTTAGGTAATGTGAAATATGGCATGAAGTGTTGATATCTGTTAGATCAAATTTTAAGCTTAAAATGACAAGTATGTGATGTTTAAAATTTACGAACTTAATAAGGTTTAAGTAAGCTTAACTCGTTTTTTTTATTCTTGTAGACTATCGTATTCGAGCTACCGGTTGGATCGTTTTTGGAGATCACACTATCCGTTAACTGTTTTGATAGCTATTTGTTTATTTTGGCTCAGTTATAAGTGGCATGTAAATTGGGTCTTGGCTATGTATGTTTATAAGCACTTTGGTCATTTTTTGTGCCATTTAAGATATGAAATATGTATATAGATGTAAATCTTTAACAACATTTTGGTTGGCTGTGGTGTGTGATTGTAAAGGCATGTTTTGGTATCTAAATGCATTTTGAATTCTTGAATTGGTATATATATGTTTTAAGTAACTTGGTGAACTTTGGTTGGTAATATGCTAGTAATGAAAACAATGATGTAATGTAATTGGTTTGGTATTGATTTTATGGTATGAAGTGATGGAATGCTAATAGTTAATGCTTGAATGATTTATGTTTTAATGTTTGAATTGTGGTGTCAATGAGGACATATTAGTTAGGCACTTGGGTTGGATTTTGGTTGATATATTTTGGCAAGTTTTGGTGCATTTTATGTAGGTTTGTTGGCTAGTAATTGTATGACTTGTAACATAAGGACCATAGGTGTAATTTCTTGGGATTAAAGGTATATTTGATTTTGGCTCATCTAATCATCCAGCTTAGTCAATGTTTTCGTTGAGTTGGGTGCAATCAGACTACACATGTTTCACGTCTATCCTTATTGACTACATTTGCCCCTCTATTCAATCCAAGCGTTGACCATCTACAGTATGGCCATTTGGGTTAGCCTCTCCTAAGGTTTCTGCAAATAAAGAGGTTGATAGTTAGCCTTTTTAACTTGGTTTGAACTATTACCTCATTGATTTCCTCTTCGTCTCAGGTTCGGATGATCTTTCAATCCAATATTGTATGTATTTGAATAAGGATTTTCACCCTTATTCCCGATGTAATTCAAATCCTCGATAGGATTGTTAATTGTCACGTGTGAATTTGTTGTGCGAATTATGCAAGTGTACACGTCAAATCAAGTAATAAAGTGAGGAGTGAGTATCATTCCCACGAGGATTGGATGAGTGCTCTGTGTCTAAGTTATCACAATTGAACAGAAAAGATAAATGTATCGAATGAGATTAACATATTAAAAGTGAGAGCAACAAAGTATACTAGCAGAGATTACCATTGCAACAAATCAAACAATAGTACTAAAGACTTTAGCAAGGTTGGAATATTGGTCATGAAGGCTAGGATTTACTAAGGGTTTTGTTCTAAGCCATGAACAATGTCGTGGTAAAACTATAGCAAACTTACTGCTCAATTGGGTGCTAATGTGGTTTACCTCGATAGAAAGTAAGACCTAGGGTTACTCATCCTTAAGGCACTATATGTCTATAAGCTTAGAATTAGCAACTACTACTAAAGCTCAACCCTCTAAATCGTATAAGGTAAGGCTCTATGTCTAGAGTTTACACGAGTATTTCACTCAACATTCACTTATATTACCCAACTTTGGTCTAGGTAACCTAATCTTGTTGATCTCAAGCTACCTTAAGATTTATTGAGCATTTATCAACACTCTCTTAAGCATTTAAAAAAACCAGCCATTGCGTAAAGAAATAATATAAACCATATTAATCCATAAACATTAACTGAAGTAAAAACATCACCGAAAGCAAACCCTAGCCATATTAAGTTAGCTCATGGCTGGGCTATACATTTCGTATCATCAATATCCCAAAATATCAGTTTAGAAAGGAAGAATTAAAACAAAATGCAAAGGAATAAATCTGGGTTTCAACACCCCAATCCCCCCAACTCAACGTCTTGTTGCTTGTCTTCACCAAAGTTCACAGTCAGCTTAACTTACCCTTCTTGGCACAATGAGACCTTTGTCCAAGCTCCAGCTGCCTTCTTTTCTTTTTCTTTTTATTGAATTTTATACTTGGGTTGTCTTTTAGGGTAAAAACCGTCAACCAATGATAGTTTTTTCCTAATTTTGAGGTGAATATTCTTCATTACACGTGCATGTGGGGCACCGAATGCTCAGTGCTCTCGTTGCTGACAGGATTTTTTTCATTTTCTTCACAAACATTGCCATGGAAACCTCTCATTATGCCTCGGAAAATCTCCATCTCAAGGACCTTTCCACGAGCAATTAAAAGTAAATATGCAATAAAGTAATCAATATCTCAAGTTCTTAGATGCACTGCTCGATTGACTAGAAATGATCATGCAATTGCCTAAAATGAAGTTAGTTTTACTTAAGTACAAGAAATTAATTAAGCCTAAAAGCATGAATTATAACTCTTTTCAAGAGTAGTTTATCCCTTCCATATATAGATGGTGCACTATTTGCAATCTCTATGCAATTAAGTCTGTCCACTAACTGTTGATATATGTCATCTTCTTAGACAACCTTCACCGTAGATGATCTTTGGCCATATGTATAGCATTCAATTTGCCACTGGCAGGAGTTCATCACCATATTCTCTATTATTTCATATGCATCATCCTATGTCCTATTCATTAGGGCTCCTATTGTGGCTCCATCTAGTCCTGACCGTGCATGTGCATCTAACCCATTATAAAACATCTGCAATCTTAGCCACTTAGGTAATCTGTGATGTGGGCATTTTTTAATAATCTTTTTAAAGTGCTTCCAATCTTCTTAAAAACTTTCTCTTTCTAATTGCCTAAATGTAGCAATCTCTTTCCTTAGTTGAATTGTCTTGCTGGTTGAGAAAAAATTTTTTAAGAATTTTCCTACGAGTTTATCCGATGTCGTAATGAATCTTGGTGCCTGTGAATCTAACCAAGAGAAAGCATTATCTATTAAAAAGAAAAGGAACAGCTGAAGACGAATAGTGTCACCGATAATCCCATTGTATTTAAATGTGTTACAAAGCTGTGGGAACAATTTTAAATGCTGGTTTGGATCCTCTGTCATTGTGCCCTTAAACTATAGATTGTTTTGGATCATTTGGACCATTGTGGTTTTGATCTCGAAAACTTTTTCTGTAATAGTTGGCCTTATTATACTCACCTAAACCATATCTAGATTCAGCAACACATATTCTATTAGAGTTCTTTCATTACACGCCATATTTAGGGGTAGTTGTGGTGGTGGTGGATCTTCTAAGTTATTATTGTTAACCTCGTCAAACATTGGATTATCTCATAGTGGTAAATTGCCTGCAGCAGGTGGTTGGTTATGCATTTGTTGTTATTGTTGTTGCCGTTGCTGTAAACGATTCCTACGAATTATTCTTTCTGGATTTGTGATTGCTCAATAGGTGTTCCCCTACTACGAGTCATACACTAAACCCAAAGAGAATAAAGAAGTTAGTAAAAATAAGAAAATAAAATCGTAGCTATAGTTTAGAAATTTCCTAATTATTCTATTAAAATGCAAAAATTAAAATCAATTTAGTGACGTTGCCTCTACAGCAACGACGCTAATAACTTGACCTCCTCCGGATGTACCAACATCCAGGGTAAAAATCCTACACAAAATATGTTAAAAAAGACAGTATCCACAAGTATAAAGGTTAGGTTATAATCTAGTTGCAACGAAGTAGGTGAGTACTTCGAGGATCGTATCCAAGGAAAGCAAGCACTAAATTAATTCTAGCCTAAACACAAATAGAACTAATGAGTACTTTAAATAAATTATATTAAGACTAAACATAAAAATAGAGTTTTTAATAAGTAAATAAAAAATAATATAAATAGAAAACTTGGAAGATTTGCTTATGGAAACTTAGTCAGATCTCTCCACATGTCCCAAGGCCTCAACGCCCAAAATCATAGAAAAGCTTAACTAAGAAGCAAATGGGTGAGTACTCACAATCCTTTGGTATACCAATATATCCAACATATGGCTTTCAAAGGAGCATGCACAGAAACATATCATAGAAAGCTCGTATAGAGAGCTTACTTAAAAACGCTTGCTCACAAAGCTCGTACAAAAGTGCGTAAAAACATAGTTTATAAAATTGTACTTTTGAAAACATATCTTAAAACATAAGCTCGCATAGGAATCGTGATTTGAAAGAATACTTCTAAATCATAGTTCAAGACTTAAAAACAAAGTTTCAAAATAACTTGTTTTGGGAGCTTAGTTAGATAACCTTAAGTTTTAAAAAAAACATAGTAATTAGCACACACATGGTAATTCTTAACCACTCACACTTTTGAAAAATAATAGCGAATAGACTTATAACGAATCCGAGATCACTCACATTGAAAAGCATGATAGTTTAGCATATTTTTTATGAATCCTCGATCACTCACCGAAAAATAGAGAAACTTAAACAAGCTTAGCTTTGCCTTTTATCCTTGTTGGTAGATGGTTCAACTGGTTTACAATAAACACACAAATTACTAAACAAAAAAACTTACATAATTCACATATGTAAGCGAACCTAGCTTTTTGGACTATCAAACCTAACAAGACAAAGACTTACCATGAGTGCTACGAACTTAACTCAGAACAGAGACTTGACGATAGAATATTCATTGAGAGAATTCTCATGAATTAAGGGTCGTATTTATAAATCTAAGTGTCCTGGAAATCTTAGGATACCTTACTTGACTTAGGAAATGTGTTATGTGCACGAAAAGTATCCCTAGATACACCAAATTTTAATTTTCTAATTTGAGTCTAACTCAATCTTTGATTGGTGAACCCCCAATTGATAACTCAACTGGCGAACCCTAGCTCGCCAAACATTCTAGAGAACCCTCTTATCATTTCTTTTGGTGTACATAGTAGCGCTGAAAGACTTGGTGAACCTTTTACTGATACTCTTTTGGTGAACTCCTCAATTCGTCGAAGTACTGGCGAATACTTACTTGCAATAAATCTGGCGAACCCCTTACCATGTCTTTTGGCGCATACTGCTACTGGCGGGCTCCTTGTTGATACTCTTTTATCAATCTCCCCAGTTCGTCGAAGTATTAGCGATCCTTCACTTGCGAGGACAAAACCTTCAGGCTCGATCTCGAGATGTTATAGATAAACTTACAACCAATCATGCCTTTGTATGTCAACACAACATGTATCACGATACTGAAAATAAATGAACAACCATTTAAGACCTGTGTCCTAGAACTCACTTGGAAGTTGACGCAAAATCCATCTACTTAGCCTTTCCCTTTCTACTTGAGCCTCCTTAGTCAATAAAACATAACAACCATTTCAGAATTCCTATAAAGACAATACATCATCATAAGAACCATAATTTGTTTGCATGTAGAAGCTATTTAAATGATTACCCACAACCTTACCCAATAGAAAACAAAATCAATGGATTAACTGAAATACTAAACTTTCTTCCCTTTTTCTTAAATCTATGAATACAGAAAGGTTAGGTAGCTTACCCTCTTGATAAATTCTCAGTTACTTATGCACAAACTTTAACTTCTGTCCTCTATGCAAACCGCTCTTGACTCTTTCTCTCTTAAACAAGACCAATAAAGAAGATGGAAA
Source organism: Gossypium raimondii (assembly GCF_025698545.1). Classification (NCBI taxonomy): domain Eukaryota; kingdom Viridiplantae; phylum Streptophyta; class Magnoliopsida; order Malvales; family Malvaceae; genus Gossypium; species Gossypium raimondii. The sequence continues at coordinate 38,208,591 of NC_068565.1, forward strand.
GAAGAAACTAAAAACAGATGTGAGAGAATTCACCTAGAAGAATAACGTTCCTTCTATATATATGTCCACACAGTATCACCAATACCCATTTAATCAGTCTAAAAAATTACTTTTTATAACCATAATGCCTCCCATTAATAACTACTGGGTTCTGAAGTAATTGAACTAGATTTGGAAATTTGACTATTTACAAAACAGTCTATCAAATTCTCAAATTTGCATTGGATCCCCCTTAATAGAATGTTTTTCAATTTAAATACTCGAAAACTCCATTACATCAAACCTTAGTATACCTAGATGTGAAAATTAAACCACTAATGGAAAACTTAATGATTTATATGTTAACATAACCGTCTTATACACTAGATGGGATTGATATTTGATAACATGGTAATATGCATATTTGACATCATAATGACCCTACTCAAAAATTACTATGAAAATGTTGATAAGTAAAAGCATTCATTATCCTTGGTTCGTAGATTCCATAGTATGAAAAATGAATATGTTTATAAAGCCTATATTAAAACATATTTGAATGTGAATGTGAAAACACTTTGATTCCTATATGTGGAATTAAGTAAAGGATTGCCTAATTATACTCTAAACTCGTGAATTCTGTAAATATTTTGAAAAAAAAGGAGTCATTGTATGGCCAATTAATGTGATAATGGCGTTAATTATAATAAATTACTTCTGAACTTAATAAGTGCTAGTGGACTTAGTAGAATTGTTAGGTTACAAATAACACGCCAATAGGGATTAGATATGGAGTTCTATGGTGATATGGATTTTTATTATCATCTAACGTTGTGTAAAGATATGGAGTTCTGCTCCTTTCAAGCCTTGCACATATCAGTACACTCTTTGTTGTCCTTTGAGCTATACACTCATATGCTTTCTCTGATGCCTTCAGACTTAACACTACGGTGCTCTTTGGTGTGTTTTGGAGACTTGGTACTTTAGTCCTTTTTAGTGTGTTCTAGGTGGTTCCTATGTATCTACATTATTTTACTAGATTTTACTAAGGGCGAAATGAATTAAAATCTTAATTATGAGACTTGCTTATGAATGTAATTTTTTCTGTGTGAATAAAAGTGTTATGTGCTAAAGGTAAAAAGTTAGAAAAGTTAAAAAGAATTTGAATTGATGAATATGCTAATAACGAATGTGCCATGAATGGAGTTTTATAAAAGAGCCTTAAAATGATGATAAGTGATTGAAATTCCTACTTTCAGTATGCTTCTATTGAGAGACTTGAAAAATAATTTTTTTTGGTTATGTGTGTAAGGAATTAAGGGGCCATAAGTGAAACTTATGTGAAATTATGTGTAAAACCCCATACCCGACCGATCACCAGGTTTGAGCAACGGATTGCCACATCTGTTGTTGGAGCAACTATGTAGGTTTGAGCAACGGATTGCCACATCTGTTGTTGGAGCAACTATGTTATACCTAGCTTTATTTAACAATATGTTTTGATATAACAAAATAAATTTTTTTGAATAAAAGTTAAAGTTGAACAAAATTAGAAAAATGATAAAATCAGGTTAAAATGGTTTCAATTGAGTTAAACATTTTCAATCAAGTTAAAACTGTTTTAAAACAAGTTAGTATTACTTAAGGAAAAAAGTATCAATACTTTTGGCCAAGTATTAATAGTTTTCAAAATATTGATACCCATTCTAAAATCGATACCAAATTAACATTCTATTTTCAATCAATTACAAAATGTATCGATACATTTTCAAAAAGTATCGATATCTTTTACCAAGTATCAGTAAATTATCTTTGGTATCGTTGTAAACTAACTTTAACTATTATTGGATTAGGCATTAAATGCTAATAGTATCAATACTTGTAGAAAAAGTAGCGATACCTTTTGTTGCAGGTGAATTTAATGATATGGTATTTTCATCCCCAATGGCTCTATTCATGTTTCTAACAACCACAATGGTTGGAAATGAATTAGAGGGTATAAATACCATCTTCCAAAGGTCCTACTACAACTAAAGAGATCATTAAGCCAAAAGATCAATCAATACAACCTTAGTGCTTAATTCTTTCATATTTTTCTTGTACACACTTGTGAGCCTTTATTGTTATTCTTTAGCTCAAGTGTATTCTTGTTTATTTGTGCTTAATTGGCAAAGATTCTGATCTTGTAAGGATTACTTTTTAGTTTTCTATTTTTATTTACTCTTTTAGAGGGTTGAGTCTTAAGGTCTTGGTAAAAACCTTAAGGGAGTTGCAATCTTAAAATTTTTGGTAGAAATCTTAAGGGAGATTGTAAGGTTAAACCTTGTCCTCAAAGGTTATAAAATTAGTGAACTTGGGAAAATCTTTAGTTGTGGAAAGCTAAAGTAGTGAGTAGGCAATTAGGGTTGAACCACTATAAATCGAAAATTTTATTGTATCCATCCTTTTCTTAGCAACCATAAAATTTTAAGAGGTTAATTCACTCCCTCTTGGTGATTTCGAGTTGAATTATTGAGCTAATAGATTATGATTTAATTTACCCTTTTATATGTTCTATTAACAAGATTATTCAATCTTTCTATCATTTTTGGGTCTTATACAAGCTTAGGAAAGTTCTATTACTAACCCTAGATCCAATTAGGACCAAATTGTAATGTTTATAAAATATCAGTTTAACGTCGCGACGAGTGACTTCTGGGGTTCCTCATTGCGATGAGAAACATAACTCACTGAAGATTTCTCATCATGATGACAAAAGCTCGACGTCGCGACGTATTGCCTATTTCATATGGTCCTAAAGGTACCAATTTGCAATAACTAAACAAACGAATTCACTTTTCCATTCACTTTTCCAACTAAAGATACATCTCCAATATGTTTTATTCTAAACCATAATACTTTATATACTTTTGCAGTACATCAATTTTATCATTTCCATTCAATATATAAGTCAATTCCATGATACCAACCATTTAACCATTTGGCATATATACATATAACTCACAAGTATTGCTACATCTCATGCACTTCAACTATGTGCCAAACTCAATTAAGCAAACAAACCATTTGACATTTTCCAATTTGTCATTTCTAACTTCAAATATTAACATGATCACATTATGTAAAAACCAACTCAACTTAGGTACATGCCATATATTAAACAAAAAGGGACTATACAAATATTGTCGAGTCCAGGACCATATATAGGATGTTGGAATCACCTTTCGAAACTTTGAGTTTCACCTATACCTACACATAGAATAAACAAACTATACATTGAGTGATAAAGCTCAGTTGTACTTTTATGATTCAAGATAATATAACATTAGCATTAGTAAATGATCACAAGGAATTCATGCTTAATGTCTAACCAATTTTCCATCCTATCATGCCAAGTAATCCCACTATCATATATACATACCTATGGCAAGTTGTATATCATTTCATCTAACATTTACAATTGAATTCACCAAATCATAAAATTCATCAAATGTCAATATATGTGTCATTTCAAAATATACCATGCTATTTAAAATTAAAACATATGTACCTTTAACAATAAGTTATCCAATTTCCATATTCAATTAATGTCATTTAACCATTCTACTCATCATTTGATTATCTTTCTGGAGTTTATTGACTCATTCGTATTCAATTTGACCCTTGGGGCTCGATTCTAACCAATTCACATAATGTTTCATATACTTTCTCTTCCGTGAATTACAAATATAATAGCTAACAAAAATTCATACCATTTCATATACTATTATCAATTCAAAAATTCATGCCATTTCAATTCAAATCATACATTATAATAGCTAACAAAAATTTAGGTTTATTTCATTGTCAGATTTCAAGATTCGATTTCACTATTTCGCCCAATGGAACCCTAGTCAAATGGATTCCAATACATGGGTGAACTATACCACGCCAAGATAGCTCGAATGCACATAAACTACACCACACCAAAGCACCGAAGTGCAAAATTTTGTAGGCATCAAATGTAAATATAATACTTAATACCCGACCCAGTTACCGAGTCCAAGTTACAAGGTACCACATTCGTTGCTGGAGCAACTACAATCAGATCACAATTTAATTTATAATGCAACATCCTAATATAAGTTAAACAAATATATAAAACAATACGTATTTATTTTTAGGTCTTATACAAGCTTACTAAAACTTTAATGCTAACCCGAGATCGGATTAGGACTAAACTGTAAAGTTTTCAAAATTCTAGCCTCGTACCAATGACTCATGCTTGACATCATGTTATGGCATGGTGGCCTAATCTCATCGCGACGACATACATTCAATGTCATGACAACATACACTCGATGTCGCGACATGACATCCTGTTTTTGCAATTTCGAAAAGGAACTCTTGCCTGAACTTTCCAAACAACCACAAATCACTTTCATTCACAAATTCAGGTCACATATGAAGTCTTCAAGCATCAATTTAGGAATTAAAACATCATTTACAACAATGCAACAATACCATTTCATCTATAATTTAAATCAAATTATCATATTTCATTTAAAACTTAAAATACTTACCTATTCATCAAACTATTGACAATTGCAACATTCCATACCATTTCAAACCCAATTGAATCTATTTAAATGATATATTCAACTAACTAAGTTCACACATCAATCTTTTTAAATCAAAAGTGTATATAGAATAGTTTTGTACTAAATTTAACTTAGCTGAGGTACATGCCATACTTGACACCAAAATAAAATTTATACAAAATTTGTTAAGTCGGAGAATACTTTTAGGATGTTGGATCAATTGTTCGAACTATTAAGAATCTACTATACCTACGTATGGAGAAAACAAATTGTACGCTAAGCAAATACGCTTAATGGTATTTCCATGATTCAAGTCAATATAAACAAACTAAACATGTGCATACATCCATATCAAATTCAATTCATAACCTAATATCATACCTCAACACAATCATTTTCACAATGATAAATATATATATATATATATATAACCAAGCTTACACCAATTCATTTGAGCATATACACAAGCTTACCAATCATCTACAATTTCAAATTCCATTTGGTTCATTTCACTTATCATCTCTAGATCATACATATCATTCATTTATCATTCTTAGCGTATATACAACATGTCACATTTTATACCACATTTTAATCATTTCCGAGCCTATTGGCTCATTATTACTCAATCGGACCCTAGGACTTATTTTTAGTTCAGTTTGAATATTGTCACATATTACAATTCAATGTCATTTATCAATTTACAAATGATTTATCAATTCTCATGTTCATAACCATATTAACCAGACAAGAACTTGAAAAGGATATGTGGATCCGTCACCCCGAGTTGCTTGTCAATGATGACGCTATACAAGTACATATTATCACTCTAGAGTGCTCGACAACGATGATTTTCTCAATCTGATTATTTTGTTACCCCAGGTTGCCCGGCAATGATAACTCACTATTTACAATCTACCACCCCCGATGTGTGTTCCATGTATGGTACTGGTGCTACCTCATTGATTCTCTTATTTGTTTACCTTCTAGTACGTAAAGTTGGTTCTCTATTAAGTACATACGTATATTTTTGTTTAAATTGGTTGAAGTTTTGTTAAGTTGTTGTTTCTATGTGTATAGTTTCTACGTCACTAAGATTATGCTCCAGTCATATTAGCATGTCTTACCCTTCTGATTGCCTTATTGTGTCACCTTCAATAAGAGCAAACAAGAGGAAAAGGATGTTGGGATCCATTTCTAGCAATAAAGATCCTAACTGTAACACCCTGGAAATTTCCAATTAGACACATGACACTATTTCAGTAGCGGATATAGTGAATTTTGAGAAAATTGAAATTTTGTCAGATATAAGAATTCTTATGAAAATAAAATGATATTGGATATGAGAATTAATGAAAAGAACTTTAGAAGTGAAAATGAGATGAAAGAGTCAAATAAAAAATTTGTGAAGTTGGAGGACTAGAATGCAATTTGACCAAATTGGAAATATTTTATAGTATAGGAATTAAATTGCAAATTTAGCAATCCTAACGAGAAAATGGTAAAAGTATAATTTTAGTACCCAAGGATGTGTATTACATATTAAATGAGAATTATGGAATATGGGCTAATTAATAACTAATTGTTGTGAAGGAAATTGGGCAATTAGGCAAAAATAGGTAAAATGATAATTTTACTACTTAAGAGCATTTTGATAATTTTACATGATATTGTAAAGGGTTATAATATTAATGTGTTATTAAATTATTGAAATTGAATTTTGAAAAAGAAACTAATGAGAATGATTGAAAATATGAAGTTTTAAAATTTGATCAAATTAAAAGTTAAAAAATACGAACACCAAAATTGAATTTTTTTATAGAAGAGTGTTTTAAACCTTTGTAAGGGTGTATTTTTTTATGGACGAAAACTCAATAATCAAATTATCTTGAATTTATTTTTATTGTGGCCCCTACCGTTGCTATTCCTGGCTTATTCAAAGCCACATTTGAAATTTTGATTATAGGAGGAATCAAACCACGGAAGGGAAGGGAAATAGAAAAAAAAGAAAAGAAAGAGAGACGTTAGAATCGTGGGACCTGGCCCCCACCATGGCTTTGATTATTTAAAAGCCAAATTTATGGTTTTGCTTTCTTCTAAACGGGGCAATTGGCCATTAACAGAATTGGTGGAAGAGAGTTCCCCAAACCAGACGGCAATGGGGAAATTCTGCTCTCTTATCATTTTTCATGTTATTTTTTATTTTAAATCGAAGTTCAAAACTCAACCCAAACCTTGATTTTTTTTTAATTAAAATCAAATGGAAAATCTGTTCCTAAACTCTTTTATTTCAATATACCATTTAAGTTAGGATTTTATGAGTTTTTGTGATAGAAGTCATGACTAGTGAGAGAAAGTTCCATTAAGATAAGAGTTGGTGTTTTATATCTTATTTCTTATAGATTATTAAGAGAAGGCTTAGAATGTCTTTATATTAATTTTTGTTATATTTTGTGTATGAAAAAAACAAAAGGAAGAATGTTGAATAATGTAGTTTTCTTGGATACTCTAGCTTATCTTATTATAAAGTTAATGATTTTGTTAATATTTATGTGATAAACATTTGAATAATTATATAATGAATAATACATATGTAAATTTCATAGCTTAATGTTGAAGAAATTAGTTATTAGGAGATTTTGGTTGCCATGAAAGTATTAGTAAGCATGTTTCGATACGTATGAATTATTTTAATAATGTAAAATGTAAATATTTGTCATTATGACTATGAATAGAACTTATTAGTTAATTCATGTTTTTTTTTTTGGATAAAGTCGATACCATGTTAAAACATGAGATTTGTTATGTAAAAATAAAAAAAATAAAGAGCAATGGAAATGTGACTTTCCACTTTTGGGAATTATTATACGAAATGGACTTATGTATAGCCTAATGAAATGTGAAAATGTATATGTAAATGTAAAGAATCTATGATGAACATGCTCATAAGACCTTTATTAATATGGATTTGATCATAAGTATGTGAAAGCACATAAAGTGCCTTTATATGATATGCATATATGTATTTATTAATTTCCTTGATGATTAGATGTCCATTATAATTAGAATGTGCCTTAGTAGACTTAATTAAATGTTAGGATATAGTCGGCATGCTAGTTAGGGTACAATGGTAAGAAAAGGCATATTCAAATAAGACATGAATTTGTGAGACACTTAATAAAGAATGTAGTACTCGCTTTGGAGTATTTGAGGTCTGAAAAGAACCTAGTTGATCCACTAACCAAAGGTTTAATTAGGAAAATGGTTCTTGATTCGTCGAGAGGGATGGGTCTTAATCCCAGTGCTTGAGGAATTCATGGTAGATACCCAACTTGGTTTTCTAAGTTTAATGTGGTCAAACGAAACCATGGAAAGACTCATAGTGTACATTTTACCTATCTCTATGGCAAATGATGTACATGCTAAGGTTAAGTTCTTACTCTTAATGAATTCATATCCCAGAGTTTAGATGGTCATATTGAGATGAACTTAATGAATTCATCGACATGTGAGGTTAAGTTTCTTACTCTTAATGAGTTCATATCCTAAAGTTTGGGTGGTCCTAATGAGATGGACTTGATGAATTCACCGAATTTAATTTTGAGAGGATGAACTTAATAAAATGCTCTTAATGATTTCATAATCTTGATTCGGGTAGTCTATATGGAAATAAACTTGATGGAATAACCTACGTAAGTGTGAAGAACTAGCCAATTTCTATGAAAGACATCGGGTAGATTTTCTAGAGTATTTACCAGCATCCTAAGGTATATTGGCCAAAACTTGTGGATCTATCATGGAACATCAATTGCTTCTGAGATTAGTCGCGTGTCATGAGTTAACCCCTATCATAACAAGTTCAAGATTCGTTCACTTATTAAAGAGAAAAATCACTCATTTCACTATGTACTAGTTCAAATCCATAAGATACTAGTGTTTAAGCAGCTAATTTTGTTATTACTCTTCTCATGTTTTACCTTTTATCATGTTTACAAAAAAATTTCTAATTCTTTTGCATTAGTGGGGGAATGTTGGTAATGCAAAAGAGAAAGGGCAATCCTACATTGGTTAGGAAAAGGCTTCTAAAAGGGTTTATATATAACCTTGTTTCTTACCCTCTTTGAGTAAATTGGAGCTATAGGTCTAACACGAGCATGCCACTGTTGCCACCCGGCCTGGTCCGTGTTAACACGTGTTTACAACACATACCGCAAGTGTTTTCTTTTGGATAATATTTCTGTATTATTTTTTAGAAAAATATATTTGTTTAGATTCTAAAAATCTGGTCAACAAAATATATATTTTTAACTGTTGCACTATTTTAGGAACTTGTCTTTGCCAGTTTTACATTTTTGTCCATGCATTTTTACTACTTTGCCTTTTAGAAAACTATATAAATAGGGGGTCAATTCTATCATTTTTCACAACACAAAAAACAAGCAAACACAGTTCTCTCATTTCTCTCGTTCTTACTCTCTAAAAATTATGATGTTTTACTAAATTACATTAGTGCAATATGCTATCTAGGAGATTGGGTTTTAAGCAGGACCGTCTATGACCCCTCAAGTCTTGCCGGGGAATTAAACCTAGTGTGGTTTATCCAAGTTTCTTCCAGTTTATTTCCTGATTCTTTTTTTAGAAGAGTCATTCCAATCGTTGTTCCACCTTCTTTATTCGAGTGTATTAATATAGAAATACTATGTTAACCTTGGGGGATGACATCCATTACTCGATTAAACCGATTAGGGCGAATTTGCTTCTAAGGCAATGGTTATTCCACGGCACAGTAGTTACTTCATTATTTATTTACATTCAATTTATTTTATCCAATTAGTGCTAACGAGTTAACGAGGAAGATTATAGATTGAATGGGGGAGGGTGTTATGCTCTAGCTTTGTAGGGTCATGATAAGGTAGTATGCCAAAAGGCACCCATGTAAAGGACCATGGTAAAAGGTAAAGGAACCTTGGGAGGGTAGTTTTTTGTACTAAAAAAAGTATCCCCATTTTAAACATTTTTACGTCTCATGGTATATTTTCTATAAAATCACATTTGCATATTCATAGGGGGTGGACAATGGTAGTTGTTGGGCTAAGCCACCTATCAAGGCTATTGAGATTGTTAGCTAACTTGAGTGGATCCATCCATCCAAGTGTTGCACCAACTTGCAACCGAGTGAACAAAGTTGAGTTTATGATACCATGGCATTTGATATCTCCAGCTTCGTCAATTGTTGAAAATCATTTTGGATATAAAAAATCTTTAAAATGTTTTTAAATTTATATTTAAATTTTTTTTATAATTTATATTTTCTTTTAAATATTTTTATAATTTTTATAGTTAGGACCAAAATGAAAAATCTTATAAACATTAAGGGCTAAATTTGTTGAATTTTTTAGATTTAGGATCAAATTGATAGAATATATAAATATTGGAAGGCAAATTTTTTTATTATGCTAATAAAACACGCCCACATTAGATTTCTATTAGACAACTAGCAGATGAGTGACTAGAATATTTAATTTCAAAAATTAAATAACTAAAATAATTAATAATTAAATAACCAAAATAGAACAAACTATTTTATACTTTACTAATTCAAATTAATTGAATAAAACAAGCACATCAGATTTGCATATGGTAAAATTCAAACTAACAGTGCCAGATTGCTAATATTTTTTAATGTCTTATTATGGATGCCGTTTTATAACAAGTTAATCACCACACACTGAATTGTTTTATTTTTTATATTTCTTTTCAATATTTTATTGCAACAAATTAATATTATAAACTTTCATTATATCTATATAACTTTTTTACTTAATAGTAAGATGGCAACTTATTGAAGTAAAGCTGTTTTTATAATTTTGGTAATCCAATTTGTTACTATTTTAAAATTTAAAAGAATAAAGTTAAAAAAAAACCTGTTTTTATAATGTATGAATTAATCCTACACAAATTTAATTAAAAAACTTAAAATTTATATTTTTAAAAGAATAATAAATATTACTTTAAAATTATTTTTATATAAAATTTATAAAAATAATTTAAACTCAAAATAGATCTAAAAAATCACATACGATAAGAATTAAAGTTAGGATATCGAAATTTTCTAAATCTCAACTTTTATCATTTCAATTAAACTCTCATTATTATTTTATATATCTTTTACAAAATTTTCAATTAGACTATATAATATTCTAATATTAACTACATGATTTGCTTATTTTAATTCTTTATAAGGTTTTAGAATTTGTTAAATTAAATTTCATAGTGCAAATAAGAAATGCATAATTCGGAACGTTCAAAAGTAGGAATATACAACACGTGTTGTCTATCACGTAGTCGACCTTAGTCAACTTTTAAAACAGTAATATTGATTTGTCTGTGCCGGCCCTAATATATTAATAATCTGATATCTATGCTTCTTTGTTTTTTATTCACCAGAATTATAATAGCAAAATCCGAACCCCCCTAATTCTAAATCAATTCGCTTTTAATGAAGTTGATTTTTTTTTGTTTGAAAAGTGAATGTAGGATAAAGTGAGTTGGGGTGATTTTTTTCTTTTAGATAGTAGTAATGAAACGATTAAAGTAATTGTTTATCTTGCTCCAACCCGCTTCACTATATACATTTACCATTCTATCCTTATATATATTATTACAAGAGTAAAAATGTAATAATGTAATATATACAAAATAATCTATTTTATGTTTAAATATTTACTTGATTTTTAAAAAATTGAAAAAAATTAAAGATAAATATAGCAACAATTAAATTAAAGCAAAGCGATGTAGGGCGAAGATAGATGTATCCAACATCCATGGAGGCGGTAATGGATTTCAAGATTATACATCCATAGTGGAGCAGAGTGGATGGTGGAGCAGAATGTACTAATTATAGATCAGTATTGGATTTAGCAATATCTACCCGCATCCCATTGCCATTCCTAATCGCACATCATGATGTTGATGTAAAAAATATTACGTAATAAATATATTTATTAAAAACTTATTAGGAATTAAATTAAGCATTGGATGAAATGATAAAATTAAGGATTTAAAATTCATAGCATTCTTAATTGAACTCCATCATGGGTAAGTTTTTATTGATTTATTAAATATAAAAAGACAAAAACATTCTTTTAATAATATAGTTTTTGTAAAATGATTAGTATTTTTTTCATTTCTCAATTGAGATTGTGTGTTGTTAACTTGTGACACCTAGTCTTTCTTAAAATATTACATATAAAAAAGGATAAAGTACACTGCAGGTCACCCAACTATGTTTAAATTTCTTTTTTGGTCATTCAAGTTTTAAAACTTTCAAAATGGTCACTCAACTAACCGATTTTTCTTTTTGTCTGTTTCCATTAAATGACGTTAAGTGTTCAACGAAAGGGTGAAATGGTAGTTAAAAATTGGTATAATAAGAAAACCAACCCTCAAAATTTATAAATTGTCTCAATTTGGTCCTAATTTTAAGAAATTCAAAGAAATATATAAAAATACATAAACATTTTCAAAAAATATATTAAGTTTAAAATATATATAAAGTTTGCATTTTATATGTAGAGTTATTAAATATATATAATTTATTCAAAATAATATTTTCAAAGCTCAACAAAATTTCATTCTCTAAGCTAACCTAGGGAAACGAACATGTCCTAAACCTCACCTTATCCTTAAACAAAGCCCCAACTATCACCATTTTCTATTCCCCAAGATCTTCCCCACTTTTAGCCTTTTATCATTGACCAAAAAGCCTCGAACCACCATTGCTGGCCAATACTCAACTAAACTCGTCCATCCCTCTACCCCTCACTCCAACCCAATAAAATGACTCATCCCTTCACTAAAACCAACCTAGAAATCCATCCCAAACAACATAAAACTCAATATTGCCTCCTAATATGAACCCTTAAAACCGTCATCATTCTAGATTGAAACACCCCTCTCCTGTCTTCGTCGCCGGATTAAGGTTACAGGATGCTACTGCACATAACAGAATAGAATCATGCTATATCAATTCAAATTTCTCTAAACGAACATTAATTATCAATATTAAAGAAAAAAATGTTATTCATACATTATCGAGGTTAAATCGAGCTTATGGAAGCTCTTAAATAATTTAGAACAAAACAGGGACTAATTTGAAACATTTTAGAAAATGTAGCAAAAATACAAAATAGGGGTCATACGACCGTGTGGCCGGGCCGTGTGGTAGGCTGAGACTGTGTGGAGTTGAACCACACAGCCATGTCTCAAACTGTGTACAAGATTGTATGTCTTGTAATGCAAGGTCATACGGTAGTGTCGCCAGGCCGTCTAACAAATTGTGGTCGTGCTACAATTTAACCTACCATTTCATTAAGAGCACACGATTATGTCACATGCCCATGTAAGGCACACGATCGTGTGTTAGACTATGTTCACCTGTAGGTACCTTACAATGCAAGTTTCAAACCACAAACTCTCATATAACATATATGCATTTCATATCATTCCTTAAACCTAATCAAAATGCACCAAAAACACCATTTAAAACATTATTCCTAAGTGTCTAACCAATATGCCATTTTGGCACCATCACAAGCAAGTTCTAAACTTAGCCAAACATTCAACCGTTTCCAAGTATAAAGTTCAACAACACATTCAAACACATTTAGTATACTTGTACATTTTATCATGAATGTAAACCAAACTTTACCTTGTAAACTAACTTAAAACATGCCATACTTATATTAAAATTGACCATTTAGGTCTCAAGTAAACAACTAGTTCTTTAACATGTAAAATCCATCCAAATCTCAATTCCCATACATTTATTCATGATTGAAAACATCTCAAATACCTAATAAGCAACCATTCATCAAAGCATTACCATTACATAATTCTTCATGATTCAAAAATAGGTATACATCAACAAGACACAACTAAACCATTCATTCCATTAACCATGCCAAATAGTCTTATAAACACATCACATAATAACCATTTTAACCATATTTTCACATCCAACACATAATCTTAAAATGACCTATATATATGCCACAAAACCAAAATAAACGAGTCAAAATCTACCGATACTGAAGCTTGATTGTGTGAGCCTTGAAGTTGATCTGACTGCCTAGTTTCGCAAAACATCAACTACAGAAAACAGTAAATGAAACAAAGTAAGCTTTTATAGCTTAGTAAGTTCATAAGTACTTAAACAAAACTCTTACCTCAATTTACAATTAAGTAAATAGATATAACTAATTTAAGATATCCTGTTAAGACATTTACAGCAATAAGGTGAGCATTTAACGTATCGGTCGTATAATCTCTCAATCATTTAGTACGACATATTTCAGTATTATTCAATAAGAAAGATCCAACATATAAATCATATTAACCAATTGATTATGTCAATTCATATTCACAATCATATACCATTTCTTTTAAACATAAAACCATGTCACCACATATCACATTTACAAAGCGAGCATTTCATACATATAACTATAAACTTTCCAATCATTTTGATATCGTTTCAAACAAATTTTAAATACATATTCATCATTTATTCAATTTCATCCGTTCACATTTCAATAGTCATATAAACATATCATTTCCAAGTAATTTATGAAGTCAATATATATACATTCTTTTAACAGATAGTCCGATGAACTATAGTAACATAATTTGGATACTCAGGAAACTACACCACACCAGAAAGCATTGTAATGCTATACAGAGGTACGATAGTGCAATCAAAGGCACCAGAGTGCAAACAGAGACACCAGAGTGCAAATAGAGTCACCGAAGTACAATCCTATACAAGCATGCATTCTAACCCTATTGGCATGCCAACCGTATCTTAATCATTTATTACGTACAAATGGGCATTTAATAGAATTCATAACATTTATAAATTAGAGTCACTTTCATAATATTCGTACACATGTTGTAATTCCAATAAGATCATTCTGAAATCATATAACTCGTTTTTCACAAACATTCATCAATTTCCAAATAAGTACTCTCTCACCTTATACTTATTTTTAAATAATTTATAATTTCAATTCAATATCAAATATTCAACCACAGTTCAATGAAAACCAAATTTAAAACGCATAAGTTATAAATATATACATTCATCTATACTATGAACTTACCTAATGCAACCAAAGAAAAAATTTGTTCAAAAGGACTATTCGTAATTTATTTCCGATTTTCCTCCATACGATTCAATTCTTGATCTATATAGTAATTTATTTCAAATTATCAACCTTTTATCACTTTAAATCATCTAAATTAATGAATATAATATCTTTTATTTATTTAGCATAATTTTCCTAATTTTTTCATTTTATTCAATTGAGTCCTTAAAACCAAACAAGCATAACTTTCACAATTGAACTTCATTTTCATTAAAATTTCAATCATGTCCTTCTACAGCCCTCTAAAATCATAATTTACAAAAATTTGATGTCACATTTGACAACTTTTCATTTTAGTCCCTAAATGCAAAACTAACAAAATTCACTTAACAAAATAGTCCTAAAATATTTTCAAGCTTCAAAATCTTCCATTTAATATCAAGAACATCCAAAAATCATCAATAGTAATTTTAACAAACTTTAACAATTTTGAAAATGGAGATACGGGTTAACTGGTCCTAGTTGCAATGATTTCAAAAATATAAATTTACGAGAAATAGGTTAAAGCTTCACTTACATGCAAGCTCACTAGATCACCTAATCTTTAAGCTCCTTCAATGGAGTTTTTGTTTCTAATTTTCGATAGCAAGACTAATTGTAGATGATGACTTTGTTTTTTTTAATTATTTTAACATATGCTTTATTATTAATAATATTATAACACATAATTTTCAAGTCAATTCCCCGCTAATCGTTCATAAACATTAAAAGGGTCTAATTATAATTTATATCCTTAAACAAACATTAAACATGCATTTTAGCTAATAATAATCAATACCGATTAACTTTTATGATTTAGTCATTTTCCTTAATTAACTATCTAATCATCAAAATTTCCAAACCAAACTTCAATTCACTTATAAAATAGCTCCATAAATATTCAAAAATAATATTTATGATCTTGGTTTATGAAAATAAGGTCTCGATACCTCATTTTCCAAAATCATTGACTTTCGATACACATCACTTGTACCTTGACTAATTGACCAATTAATAAAATCTATTAAATCATGATTCACTATTATATTATATTTAAATCATAAATATTAATTAAATATATCTATAGACTCTCTCATTGAAATTGTGGTCCCAAAATCACTATTTTCGACACCATTAAAAGATGGGTTTTTACAAGCAATCCCCATTACCTCCATTCAAGCCTTCTTAGACTAAACCAATACACATTGCCATAGAGGGTTCTTTGGTGGAGAGAGGTAGCATTTCAAACAAATGAATGAGATGTACTGGAAGAAGGCGAAGAGGAAGACTAAAGCAGATTCGGTAACACTAAGTGCAACAATATGTGGTAGTTAATAAGGTGGAGAAAGAAAAATGTGGCTGATAATTAAGCTCAACAAAGAAACAAGATAAAAGAATTTCAGAAAAAATGCTTTGAAAGTTCAAAATGCAAAAAGTCCTTTCACTAGTTGTGAAGGGCTCCTATTTATAGTGTTTGAAGAATAAGAGTTACAAAGATAAAAATTAATGAGAATAATAACTGATATTTTGCAGTTCTATGGTGATGCTTTTCTTGATTGAACTTGTTCTGAATAATGACTCTTCCGGAGAAACACAATTATTCTAAAAACAAGTTGTTCCAAACAATAGTTATTCTAAACATAGTTATTCCTAAAACTTCATTATTCTAAACAATAATTGTTCCAAACTTTAGTTGTTCTCAACAGGTGTTCTCAAATAACACCTACATTGGTTGGCAGTTGTTATAACTAAAGCCTTTAATTGAACATAGTTATTCATGACATAACTATTCTAGAACAATAGTTGTTCTGAACAACAACTATTTTAAACAAAAGTTGTTGCTTCAAAAGAGATATTAAGTGAAATGGCAATGCTAGTTGCTCCACACTTAAGAGCACAATTTCTTGAAATATAATATTTTTTATCTCAAAGGAGAGTTAAAATGTTAGTAGCCAAAATTATGTATTTGCATTTTGCCCATTGCATAAGAATTCTTAGTGGAAGAGGTTCTCATACAAGAAGAGTGTAGTGAAAATAAATAAAACAATTATATACT
Organism: Gossypium raimondii; assembly: GCF_025698545.1. Lineage (NCBI taxonomy): Eukaryota > Viridiplantae > Streptophyta > Magnoliopsida > Malvales > Malvaceae > Gossypium > Gossypium raimondii. The sequence continues at coordinate 38,225,390 of NC_068565.1, forward strand.
AGTAAGAAAAATTCATGTTGTGTAGGAAAAGAAGAAAAAGTTGTTTTTCCCACTTTGTTTTCCTGCATTAATTTTTGTTATATACTAGTAAGAAAAATTCATGTTGTGTAGGAAAAGAAGAAAAAGTTGTTTTTCCCACTTTGTTTTCCCTGCATTAATTTTTGTTTTGATGAGAGAATAAAAATAATCATGTATAAAAGCAAGTGTATTATGGAAAAACATGACAATTTTTCTCTTAAAAACTAATAAGAATGTGCTAGAACGTTTCTCTAAAAAATTAGAATAACAAGTTATATAAACATAATAATAATAAAATTGGGAATAACATGCAAGAGTTGTTCTAAAAACTTGAGAAGAGCAAGTTATAGTATTTTGGAAGAGTATGTCTTGCTTTTCCTAAAAATCTAGGAATAACAAGCTAGTGATCTTCCTTAAAATTTGGAAATAACATTCCATAGTGCTTCGTTTAAAAAATGGAAACAACTTGTTATAGTGTTTATTTAAAAAGTGGAATAAGTAGACAAAATGTTTTCGAATAACTAGTTATATTGTTTCACTAAATAAATAAGGAACAACTTATTATAGTGTTTTCATAAAAAAAAGTGGGAACAACCAAGTATAGTGTTTCCGAAATAACTTTGTCATAGTGTTTCCTTAAAAATTGAAAACACCAAAGTATAATGTTTTTATAATAGAGAAAAATTTGGTACACTAATAGTGAAATTTAAAATTTTCACAAACAAGGTTGGGTTGATGACAAGTGTAACTAGGGTATTGTAAAAAAAATAAAATATATATTATAAGAAATCGGCCACATGGCAAATTTATAACACTGCTTGTGAAGTTAAAAAACTGCATTTTCAGTGCATCAAATATTCACTCTTTTAAATAAATAGATATCATGTTTCCCTAAAAAAATGTCAGAATAGCTTGCTATAGTGTTTTCCTAAAAAAGTGGGAATATTATAGCGTGGTGTTTCTTAAAAAGAAAAAAAATTGTATTTATCAATATATATTAATGATAACATGAAACTTTAAAATTTTTATTTTTAATAAAAAATATTACATGTATAAATGGTTGCATTCAATGCAAATTTAAAAATAATAATAAACAAATAATATTGAAATATAATAAAATTGGTATAATTATATCAATAAGGTAACTAAATATTAGTCATCAATACTTTTTTATTCTTTAGGGCTTATAAATGCAAAGTTGTTTTTGTAAAATTCACAATCCAAAGTAAAAAAAAAAATATTTCTCTCAAAATTGAGGCTTGAGTTCGGTCCAAATTTAAAGTTTCTCAAGTTTATAGTGTAACATTATTTAAAGGTCTTTGAAAGTTGAAGAACATTGAATCAAGTAAGTATTCCAAAATATATAAATTAAAATTATATATAAAATGATTTGTAAAGAAAATGAACAAGAAAAATTTTCAAAGTTACTTTCATAGCAACTTTTACCCTATCTTCCCTTGTTTAAAGTATAATATAAATTATATATAATCGAGAGAATGTAAATCGTTAATAATAATACTTCTCACATAAACATAAATCATGGGTGCACAATAATTTGGAAGAAAAAAAACAATTCTAAAATTATAACATAGTAATTGTTGATTTGTAGGTACTCTTTTTCGATAATAGGGAAAATTAATTATGGACATCTTTCACGCGTTGCTCGCGTTCCTGGTAGGAAGAGGAAAATATTTTTAATGATTCACTAATTTCTCATGAAAAGAAAATCCACATCTGTATGGGAAAAGATGGTGTGTTGCCTTTTGTTCCTGAAAATCGGTCTAATTCGATAATTAAGTAAGGGGGAAGATAAATTTTGGGAGCGCGTGTGTAAAAACGAAATTTCCATGTATCCAACTCCTCTTGCTGGTTATTCTTGGTTATGTATTAACCCTAAAGATTGTTGAAGTAATAGATTTGAAATACCAACCAACTTTATTTCAAAGTTCAGATTTGAGTGTGAAGAGTTCCTATTTTCGTCAACCAAGGTTGGCTTAAATTCTCAACCTGTTAAGGTTGGGAAAGTTGGGTGAATAAGATTCTGGGAAAACTTTCATATAAAAAGGATTTTCTTATGGCTACAATATATGATGTGAAAGTTATTTTCAAACTTCATATTCATAGAGAGAAAAGAGTAGAGGTGTGGCACACCATTCTTGTTAGATGAAGTACAACTTCTCACACTGTCATTACTACTTAGGGGAGTTCACCTTCACTCTTGCGGATGTGCATGCTCTTGAACTTTCATGTTTTGGAAAATATAACATTTATTCTCTAAATTTATCTCAATAAGAGAAACAAATTCAAGACTTCTCCTCCAACTTATTTAAATGTGAGCGTGAAAGATCAAAGGTTGCTCAGTTCTCCAATTGGATTGGGATGTTTCACTAGAAGTTTAATTCTAGAAAAGGTAAAAATAGCTCTCTGAATTTCTTGAGTACAAGTATGAGTTTGAAGCTTTTTTTATCTTGTGGCTAACTCAACACATTTTTTTAGGATGTCATGATGATTGCTCCTATATCCATTAAGATTGCTTAAGGTCTATGCTTCCCTTTAGCTTTGCTCTATTTGAGAAATCTCTACAAGTGGTTGGATTATACCACTCAAAAATGAAAATCTTGGTTGGTTGGTGTAAGATTTTAACTTCTGTCGACATTTCCTCCATTCAAATGTGTTTGTAGGAAAGGTTTAGTTCTTGAGCCCCTCCACCTAATCCATGTCCTTCTCCTATTACCTTTTCTAGCAAATTTGTGAGAAATAACTACAAAACATAGATATGGCATAATTAGAAGTCCAAAGGAAATATGCTTAAGGTACTTAATATTGTTAAGAAATTACTTAGCATCCATACATACAAGAAATGAATGGTTATGGTAATCCAGAGTGTTATTTAGTCATTCCTAAGTAACCTCATCCTACAAAACTGAACAAACAAAAAATCAAGTTCTTTCTTTTGGTGAATTCACTATGCTACCCTCTATGATCGAAAACTCTAGTGTTGGGACCAATAGAGAATCACACTCAATGGAGGTATATTCGATTTGTAGAGTAGCTCACCAATTTGGATATGATCGAATGGCTCCTCGTAAACCTCTTTAGCCTTTAGATATTGATTTCTCATATTGTATTTTTGAGTTTCTTTTTTTTACAAAATAAATAAAAGTAAAGAAATCAAAAGTTATGTTTTATCAGCATTTGATCGAGTTACTTATTGTAGTTTTGGTTGGATTGCCTATTGAGGTCAATACATGTCTGATTGGTCAAGATTTTGCACTCTTTTAGTCGATTCAAGGAAACACTTTAAGTTTTCAATCATTACTCAGAGTGACATATATTTATGCTTGGAGGTTTTATAAGCTCACAATGTCACTGAAAGTGCTTTACACCATAACTTTATCTCTTCATGGACCATCCTACTAACGATTTTAATTAGGGTTTTGTTAGTAGCTTTAGCTTGGTCGTTTCCTTTGGGATAGTAGGGGGATGACTTCACATGATCAACATCATACAAAGCAAGTAGTTTTGTTACCTTAGAATTGATAAAAGGAGTTTTATTATTTGAAAGGATTCTATTAGGCATTCCAAGTTGACATTTAATGTTCTCTTTGATGAAATTTCCCACAACCAGGCTTGTTGCATTCTTCAAAGGAATTGTTTCAACCCATTTAGTGAAACACTCTATTGCTCCTAGTAGCCATGTGTAACCCTTGGATGGAGGATTGATATGACCAATCAAATCAAACGCCTAAGTACAGAATGCTCATGGAATAGGGATAACGCGAAGCTCTACCTCTGGAGCATGAATGGCATTTCCATGAACTTGGCATTGATAGTACTTCCTTTCATAACTCAATGCATTTGTTTCCACAATAGACTAATAGTACTTGATGTCTAAGAGTTTCAAGTAAAACTTTCAACCTCTTTCATGTTCTCCACTGCTTCTACCATGTACTTCTTCCAATAATGGGTGTATTTTAGCTGGAGAAATACACTTCAATGGTCTTCCTAAAAATAAGATTCAGAACAAATCTTTCTCATTCATGAAAAATCTTTGAGCTTTTATTTAAAGTTGTCTTGCATCATGATGATTTCTCAAAAGAAAACCATTTTTTAGATAGTCAATATAGGGTTTATGCCAATCTCCTGCACTCTTTATAAAGATGTATTCCCTAACATATGAAGGTTTAGCACATTTGGAACAAGACTTCTGGAGTTGTAACATGTCATTGGACATTGTTGGCCAAAAATATCTGACTCTTTGTAGTAGGCGATGTAATGGTAGACCTTTTTCTCCACACTGTTGTTCAAGATTTTTTTTTCAGTTTTTCTCCTACTTCATTCTTGAAAACATACAATGATAATACTCTTCCAGTATCTTTGTGATAAAGAACACCATGGATTAACACAATGTGCTGCAACTCTTGAATATTAGTGGAATTAGGATGAACCAACTTTTCAAAAATATAAACATTCCAATCTTCATCATCTTCATATTTTTTAGGACATAACAATTAACTTGCTGGGTAGGGAAAACTTTTTTTTATCACCGACATATTGATGTTCCAGCTCTTTTTGGGAATATGATTTTTTGAAGTTGGAATAGAAAGAGTATCAACATACCTATATGTAAATGTTGGGCTATGTTCACACCTTACATTTTTAAATTTATTCCATAAAGCCTGAACAATTTTTCTAGTGAAAGTTAACATGGGCTCCTTCAAAGAAAATTCTCCATTAGTTTGCCTCACAATAAGATTGGAATCTCCACAAAGAGGTTCATGTTTTCCGATAAAAGTTGTGTAGAAATAAAAGACCTGAACTTGGCAATTTATACCTACTTGGTACTTAAACTTTTTTTTGAAAATCATAAGTCAACTTGGTACATTTTTTAGATATCTGATTAACACTGTTAAAATACTTTGATGTGGCATTAATGACCAATAGCATGGTTACATGTGGCAGCCTCACATTTTGACATGAAAAATAAAAATAAAAATATTTAAAATTTATAAAAAATATTTTTTACCATGTTTTGAAAATACTAGGTTGCCATGTGTCACCATGTTATTGGTAGTCAATGCCGTGTCAACGTATTTTAACAATGTTAGTATTATACCAAGTTGGTAGTATTTTAACAATGTTGGTAGTCAATGCCATGTCAACTTAGCTAAAAAAAATACCAAGTTGGCTTACATTTTCCAAGTTTAGGTACTAGTTAGGTCCAAAAAAAAAGTTTAGGTACCAAGTAAGTATAATTTTCTAAGTTCAGGTACTTCCATAGATATTAACCTTAAATTATTTTCTTGATTTTAACTAAGTTACATGGTATTTATTATTAATTATTTATACTTGGTCAAGGACCAATCAATGATAATAAAGAGTATATGTTTAACATTGGAGAAATTAACCCAACAAATATGGAATTCTAAAGTAATCGATAAAATTACATAGGACGTTTATTATTTTTATTTTATTTGTAATCCTGTAGCGGAATACTTTCTTGGACTAGCATATAATATACAATGAGTTGATTTTAGGGGTTTTTTTTACTTGTTTAGAGAATGTGTTCTCAAAATTTTATAGTAATTAATATTTTTAGAATGTAAAAGTATGTATTTGTGCAATTACAATTTATACTACCAAACATGATATTAGGAATTGCAATGTAATCATACTCTATTAATTAAACATGTTTAGGGAATTAGAATTCCTTGTAATTACAAGAGAGTAATTATTACTTTAGTAATTACACTTTCATCTATTTACTTTATGGTATCCAAACACACTTATAAAGTTTCTAGGCCTAAACGTTAACAAAAGAAATTAAGATCAATGACGCTGATGCAGTAAACGAGTTTCAGAACTTGATGGATGACGATTTCATGTTGGATTTTTGCTGCAATGGATCTTAGATCAGTGCGTCTTCATCACCCTATCATTCATTTTACACACCAATTAGAAGAAATAAAATTGTACACTTAACTAGCCCATCAAAGAAAAATGATGTAATGAATTAAAGGACTAAGGTGTGTTTAGGCTCATCTGACTAAAGGGCTTCATAAGCTTCAAACTTGTGATTGTCATTTCCATCGCTAGAGTTATAAATAGTGATAATGGGTGTTGGCATGACTGAATCCCTTACCAACATGATATGAAGGCCACGAGGATAATACGTTAAAAATGTGAGTGGGGTGAACTGTTACGTATATGGCTTTGGGTTTGGCTAGAGAGTTTGGGTTGCTTGAAAACAACCTTTCTAATGTATTAGTCAATGACTATATCATACATTTCGTTCCTTTACTTATGAGTACTCCATTTTTGGATAGAACTACCCTTGGTCCATTGTCTAAACCATTGCATATATGACCCAAAGGGTAAGAAATTATCATCCTAGACAGTTTCCTCATATATAAAGCTGATTTCATTAGACCTAGAGCTCAAATCACGATGAATGCTTTTTAGGACAATGTTTTTTTACCCCTTCAGATTTATCCTATGATGCTGATCGATATTTTGTGGATCTTTCGAAATACCTTGCACAAACCCAAACTTTGATTTCACCTAGTGAGAGTGTTGCCACTCCATGATGTGGAAACAAATAATGGACACTGTGCCTTGAAAATATACGGCTCAAAAGCAGTCAAAGTTTGGTGGCAAACACCCTGTTGTCTAGGTATGGCATCCATAAAACTGGATATTTATACATATACAATTATTTTCATTAATAAGAATAATGAATTGCATCGAATGCGAATACAACGTCAACATACCTCTCAACTAGCTCATCGATCGGTTTCTTATCGCATCCTAGTAAAGTCCCTTCTATAACGCGTATGATCCAAACAACCCTTACATTTGCTCAAAATTGTAAATGCCAAAAGGGATTATAAATGTTTGTAATTGAATAAATTTTAAGATATTATATACGGTTATACTTTTAACTTCTATGAAGAGGGAACTCCTATTGATGAGAAGGATAAATGTTAACCGTAACATTCGTATCTATTCTCATTTTTGAAGAAGTAGACATCAATCGTTTATTTCATAGATCGATTCTCAAGTTTCCCTATAAAGTGCCCTATATAAATATGCTAGAGTTGCTGAATTTCAATTGAATGTACCAGATGTCTCAAAATACTCTAATAAAAGAAGATACATGATATGGACCTTCTTGATAGGCTTGTCCGACAACAAAATTCCTTTTACCATATAAAGCATTTGAGCTCTAACATATCAATCAATCTCACAAATTTGTCCGACAACAACATTCATCTTACCATCTAAAGCATTCGAGCTCTAACATATCAACCAATCTCCTTCACAATTGCATGTGGTGGAAGACTCGGTTTGGCAAGCCTTTTAAACCATGTGCATTTCATCTTATTCCCTTTTAATTTGTTCTCGTCCTTAAACAAAAGGACACCTAACAACCAATCTCATTCGTATGCAACGTCAATGTTACTTGCTCCAACTACACTAGTCCATCGATTGGAATGTTGGTTATTAAAGCGACATCTTCTAGTATTATAATCTCTTCTCTACATGAAAAATGTAATGTAGGCATTTTCAACCCTCCATCTTTCTAATAAAGTGGAAAACAACTCTAGTATCATAATAGACTTTGTCTTTATTGACGCCACATATAAACCAACACTCTTGAACCGACCTACAATACGTCTATTGACCTTAGAGAATTTTAGATTATATCGAGTACAAATAGCTCGATCTTTTTACTTTTTAAAATATGAAAAAAATAATATTTAATTTTGCAACATCTAAAAAATATTTCCAAAAATTATAAAATAAAAAATTGAGTTGAAAATTTTACCATGTTGATGGTATAATTTTCCTAAAATCTTGATATAATCATTATTCTCCTAAAAAAGTAAAAGATAAAAATTATGTTTGGGGAGTTTGAGAATATTTTTTGTTGGAAGAACAAAAAGAAATAGGTGAGGTTTTTATAGGAGAGAGTTTGTTGTAATGGTTGTAAACTTCTTTGTATTAAATGGGTTAGTCAATACAAAGGACAAATAAATGTTTTAGTCAGACTTCACAATTTAGAATTGGACAATCATGAGAGTTGAATTTTTGTTTTTGGTACTGAATCAAGCGCTAAATTATAAGGGAAATTGAAAACAAGTCCTTACATCAGCACCAACTGTTGCCCATTTTGTTGGTTCCATATATGCTATTAACATCGAGCCCATTTCTTCATCAAGGATATAAGCATTATCTAGTCTTTTAATACCTTCAACTCCTTGGCTTTGTGAATTGTAGTTTCTACCTTAGCCTTTGTTCCCTGAAAATATCATTCATTTTTCTGCAACCAAATGTTCCAAAATATGCTTATCTACTTTGAATTTCAAAACCATGTCCTTGACACCATGGCAGTATTGGTCCTTTGAAATCTCTAAAAATCATATTGTTGATTGTAGTTTAAAATCCTCTCTTTAACATGCACTCTTATAGTGATTTGACATCAATACATGTTAAGATACCTCTAAAAATATATATTTAAAATACATCATAATAAATAATAAAAAATCACAATAATCAAGTTCAAACAACCAACGAAATCCGTTGGTGCAATGAAGAAAAAAGAAGGGTGAGCAATACTGCAGTACAACGATGTTAACTTACCGCATCTAGAAGGTACGTTATACTCGAACTTTGACATCCAGAGTACTTAGATGAACCAAATTTGGCTACGGCAATTGCCGGGCACATCATAATTCCATGATATATATATGCATATTTTAGAAAGAAAAAAAAAAAGGAAAAGGAGTTGGCGCTCCAAAAATGTGTGTTTTCTTCCTTCTTCACTTCGAGAAAACTGGAACTGGAGACAAGTGGGCTCCGCGTGGCATGATAGAAGTGGTCGACATCACTTCTTGAGATCCACGTCATTCCTTTTCACTTTTATCATCTTTTTCTTTTTTCTTTTTGGTTTAAATCTTACTTTTCAGTTTTCACTAAACTTTAATAATTTGATTTTTATTTAATAACCAAAGTGTAACTCTATTTGAGGGTTTCGACTAATTTAAGAATTTTATTATTTGATCATTTAATAATATTCTATATTAAATCAAAACATTTTATTCAATCAGATTAGTATTATAAAATAATGAAAATAGGAATAATGATGTCAATTGACAAATACTATATTAAATTATAATGTTTTATGTAGAGGATATTTATCTTTTCTTTCTATGCGTAGTAATGTTGACAACTAACTATATGTGTTACAAGTCCTGAATTAAAATTTATGACGAATACTCGCATAATGTTTTATGAAGGTGAATTAATTAAGGTGGTTTATTTGATTTACTTAAATTGATTTAATTCGTGAAACATAAAAAAATTATTTATTTAAAATTTTAGCAGCTCAATTAAATATTACAGTAAAATTAGAGCTACAAAAGTAAATATTGTAAAATTTAAGAGATAATATTGTATAGGGTTTAAATTATTTAGGAATCTCATTTAATAGATAGACACTAACCTCAGTCATTGGTATAATTCAATCTGTACCGTTAGATTTGGGGGAGCTTGATCATAAATAGAGATATGTACTTCATTTGTAATAATTTCATTCATAGATATAGAATATATTTGAGAGCATTTACTTAAACACTTTATGTGCATTATTTTTTTGTGGCTTTTCAATTCTTTTGTTGCTCATTCGCTTTAAGTTTGCTTTTGTTTTATTTCGATACCTTGGAGAATTTGCTTTGTGAATTTTTAGTTGTAAAAGTAAGTTTGATTTAAACAAATTTGAAAATAAGAAATTGCTTAAGACCATATGAATTATGAGACTAAAATTCTATTATCGTAAAACAAACACGTGATTGAAGGTAAAATTTAATAGAATATTTTAAGTTTAAGAATAAATTAATCTATTTAATATAAAAGTGATGATTTAATTTTGAAGCAAGTAAAGTGATTTTTTAAGATAAAGTAAAGAGAAATCTTAAGCGCTGATAACCTTGGTCGCTAAAACTACTTATTTATTATGTTTTAAAGTGCATTATTATGATTATAGTTTAAAAAATCAAAAAAATTATATTGATTATAAAACCAACTTTATCCAAAAATTATCGCAGTTGATAAGTAAATATGTAAAATTAAAATTGCTCCATTTTATAATAAAAATCTACTTTGTTGCTAAATTTATAGTACAGGGATCCTTTCAAACTATACCATTATTATTTGGTCTCTTATAAAACTTCAGGGGTAACTGGTAAAAGTAAAACAAGTAGTGGTAGGATTGATCATTGAAGTAAGATTGAGATTTTACTTCGGTTTTAGTTAATTAAAAGGGCAAAGACGGAAAAAAGAAACTTGGAAATAAATGGGCAAGTAATAAAACAAACAAAGGAAGAGTAACTGAACATTTGTTCGTGCTGATTCATACGTTTGACCTCCTTATAGTCGTAGAACCCTGAGTTTGTAAACAAGATGGAAGTTTCCCCCATCCGCAGCCAAAGAGCGTGGCAAGCACTTTCGAACCAAGATCCCAAAACGGTCGGCGGTGTTCACGCGCCGGAATTACGTTGATTAATTTTCTTTTTAAACAATAGCAAAACTGAATTACAGAAAAATAACCGAAGTTAGTTGTTTTACTTGCAACAAATTTAACCGCTTTCAAAACAAACCCACAAGCATTTTTCTTTCACCTGCACCAATTAATAAATATATAAGAGATGATAAGGTAAATCCATTTCTTTTTACCTCTCTTAGCTACCTCTTTCATATGTCTTCTTCAAGTTCAGGTGAAAAAAAGAAGGGATAAAAACAGTGCTCAGAGTTTTTTTCCCCCTTGATTTCATCAGTATTAAAACCGATGACGAAACAGAGGATCTGGGTCAACGGAGTTTGACCGTAGAAACTATTACTGTCCAGGGTTAAGAATGTAATTAAGCGTACCAAACAGGTGTTTCACTGTTTATTTAATATTTTTATTTGATTCGGTTCTGTCGTCGTTGTTGTTTTTATTTGATCTCTTCCTTTTAAGGCTTTGTTTGTGTTTCCCCATTCTTTTATATAAGGTTTCAGTTTTTATGTCTCTCGAGCCGCTAAGGGAAAGAAAAGAAGATCGAGAAAGTAAAAGACTGATGATGAATGCACAGATTTTAAGATCATCTGGGTAGATTGATTTCCGATGTAGTGATAGAGAACGAGAGAGAAATGAGAACAAGGAGAGGGATTTCTTACCCCAGAGCCCATGTTTGTTTAGATGACATAGTTTTTGAAAGGAGGGATTTCGCCGGTGATAATATGGCTTGCCGGAAACGGCGAAGACTCTCGCCGGGTATTGCCGGAAAGAGAGATTTCTTTGATGTTTTGCCCGATGATCTTGTCATTTCTATTCTCTCCAAACTAAGCTCTACCGCGGCTTGTCCTTCCGATTTCGCCAACGTTTTGATTGTGTACGTCGACTTGCTTGTTTCTGAGGGGAAAGTTTGGATTTTATTCATTTATTTTTCTTACTAATTTTTACTTATTTGTTTGTTAAACAGATGCAAGAGATTGAATAGTTTAGCAGTTCGTCCTCTGGTATTATCCAAAGCCTCTCCAAAAATGTTTGCAATTAAAGCCAAAAGCTGGTCGGAGTCAGCTCACAGGTTCTTGAAGAACTGCGCTGATGCCGGAAATGTTGAAGCTTGTTACACGCTCGGCATGGTGAGTTTCTGAAAAAGAATATATTTTTATTTTACTGCCCGATATTTTTTTTTTGGTTACTAAAATTTATTAAGTTTAATTCAAGAACAATAATATAAATATTCTCTAACGAGTTAACTGTTATGATTTGCAACAGATTCTTTTCTACTGCTTAGAAAATCGAGAGAGTGGAGCCTCTCTTATGGCTAAGGCGGCGATTAGCTCCCACGCGCCAGCGCTTTACTCCTTAGCTGTGATTCAATTCAATGGCAGCGGCGGTTCCAAAAACGACAAGGATCTTAGAGCCGGTGTGGCCTTGTGCGCTCGTGCTGCTTTTCTTGGCCACATCGACGCCCTCCGTGAGCTCGGTCACTGCCTACAGGACGGGTACGGTGTTCGGCAAAACGTCGCCAAGGGCCGTCGGTTTCTTGTCCAAGCCAACGCCCGAGAGCTAGCGACAGTTTTATCATCAGCGGCTGCTTCTAACAACTTTACGCGGTCTTGGCTCACTTGGAGCCCACACCCTATCCCGCATCCTAACCCTCGCCATAACCACCGTCATCAGGCCGTGCCGGGATGCCCGTTGCTGAGCGATTTTGGATGCAATGTGCCGGCTCCCGAGGCGCATCCGTCTAGCAAGTTCTTAGCAGAGTGGTTCGGGGCTCGGGGCGGGATACCAGGCCCGGGCTTGAGGCTATGCTCCCACGTCGGTTGTGGGAGGCCGGAGACAAGAAAGCACGAGTTTCGGAGGTGTTCCGTTTGTGGGGCTGTGAATTACTGCTCACGCGCTTGCCAAGCGCTTGATTGGAAGCTGCGCCACAAAGCCGAGTGCGCGCCGGTAGAGCGATGGCTTGATGAAGAAGGCGATGGTGGCGAGGGTAACGGTGCGGGACATGGGAACGATGACGTCATCGCCGAAAGTTAAAAACGATTAACTGCTTATGGTAATTAATTTATTACTATTAGGTTTAAGCCACGAGAAGGAAAAAAAAAAAGGTGGAAATGGAGAACAGGAGGCCAGTTTTGGTTGGGTATTTGGAGGTTAAAAATCAACTTTTACGATGACGATAGTCGCTGAAACGACACAGTTTTAGTTCTATGTGGATTGTATAGAGGAGGGGTTAATCGGAAAAATGGTCCCCCGGGGGGGTGGGCTTTGGTTCTTTTCTTTTTTGTTTTAATCCCACTTGTACACTATAGAGCCATGTTCAGCTTAATTTCGGTAATTTCTAGTCTTATATTCCTTTCTCTTTTTTCTTTCTTTTTTCAATATTAACATAATTTTGGAAATTGGACTGCCTGCTTAGATCAAATTGCCATAAACTTTAATTTGATTCACAAAACAAAATTCGAAACCGTATCTAATATCCAAAATCATTTAAGATTTTAAATTTAAAAATGTCGAAACTATTACAATTTTTGTTCCAATGAAGACAATGTAAGTACTTGTAGATTTATTGGTAAGGACGGAAGTTGACTTTTATTTATTCTGGAAATTCCAATTATGCTTAGACTATGCTTAACTTAATCAATTTACTTTTTGCACTTTAATTTGATTTGATTTTTTCAACCTTCTGTTTTTCATTTTAAATTTCAATCCCAACACAAATGATAAGTTAAATTAAATAATATTTCCAAAATCTTAATGCGGCAAGCACATTATCAAATGTGTAATTCTATGTTAGCTTATTATTTTCATGTAATAACTACAAATGAATCACTTCTCTAATGGATTTAATGGATATTTGAGTAAAATTTCAAAATATGAAAAAGTATAGTGTCTAAAACGATAAAATTGGAGAATATGGATTATATCCACAACTTATGCATAGTACAAGACTAACAATAGAATTTGATTTAATGAAAGATTGAAATTTCAAACTTCAAAAGTGTAATAATTAAAATCGTCCTAATTAGATAAATTACATCCCTAGTTTAAGGGGTGGAGGTAGAAAAAAATTTAAGTGGAGGCTAGAATTAAATTATAAAAATTTGAAGGATAAAAAAAATACTTTTATCATAATTTTAAAAATTTCTAAGATACTTACAAAGTAATTTTACGGTTGGAAGAAGGGCAAGGGCAATGCCCCTTATATTTGCCCTGCCTAATTTATGCTTAATCCAAAGCCTAATAGCAAAATTTGGATTTTATATATAATAAATTGATACTGACTTGATAAATGAAATTATGAAAATATATTGGGATGTTGTGAAACCCAATTATTTGTGGTATACAAAAACAAAATAAGCAGCACCCTAGGCTTTGTAGCATTTTCTCAAACAAGACATTTGGAAAATCGAGTATTACTAAAATGGACCAAGGCTAGGAGGAAAGTTTGACCATATCTTTTGCTTGTGCAGCTGCGCCATAAAACAAAGCTAGTGAATCTGAAAATGGAACAAAATAACATTCTTTTAACCATCACATCCTGTTCTTCTCCTTCATTTGATTTGTAACACATACAACTAGTGCAATTATATAAATCAAATTGGGCAGGATAGTACTTTTGGTTTGGGTCTTGTTTATCAACCAAATCGGATCCAGTGCTTTCTTAGGAACAGGATTCTACCTCTACATTCAATTCAATCTTTTTTATTGTTGGTTCATGTCATCTTTGCCTATCATATAATATTGATTCGCTTTTTTGCTATTAATTCTTACTATTTTCAGTGTTGAGGAGGAAGAGTTAACCAAAGTCTCACTCGAGGAAGGTATATGATGTTAAGATGGTGTCTAGTGCTATAGTTGTTGGATAAGCGAACAATCTTATTCAAAAATGAAGAATTGAGCATCAAACTAGCCATAAATCCAGAGATTAAACACCAAATAAAAGCATGCACCTAAATGAGCAATTCATATTTGATTTATACATTGCAAAGAGTTAAAATAAGCATCCAACTTTACAATGGCGGAACCGTCAAATATGAAATATTTGATTTATGAGCATTTTTTTATAGAGAAAAAAGTTATGATTTAGAGCATCAGATTCTTGAGTTCATGAGACGAGACAAACCAAAGAAAAAGTTCCCTAACCTGAATCCGAATCGGAACCTGAACCCGAACCCGAACCAGAATCGGAATCCGATTTACGAGTGTCGGCAGTGACACGTGCTTTGTCCTTGGCTTCAGCTTGCTTGACAGCTTTTCTCAGCTCACCAACCGGAATCAATGGCAGATACGCAAACACAGGATATCCTTTCCCGCTCATGTCTTTAACCAAACAGTTATACTTGTCGGACAAATTCGAAGCTGTGGGAACGATCTTCTCTGCAACCGATTGGAAAGCAGAACTGCGATTCAGTTTTACCCACACCTTGGTTGAGCTAACCAGAACCAACTGCTTGTACTCGGTCGCGGCGTAGTGCAAAGCGCCGCGCGCACCGTTGGTTCGAGCCTCGTCGATTAATTTGTGAGCCTTTTGTGCTGCCATGTGAGCCAAATCTTTGGCTTGGTTCACCATTTGCTTACCTGCTGGTGGGACATGCTCGTCATATTTCTGTGAAGCCTCATCTACCTGCGCGGTTGTTATAATACTTTAATTGAAATTAAACAAAATAAAGAAAGAAAGAAAGAAAAAGTCGTTACCTTGGAATCAAGAAAAACAAGAAGATGATCGGGAACGTCCTTATATTTTTCGTAGACCGGGCCAACGATGGCGGCGACAGCACCCTCGACGGTCCCAACGGTGGATCGTAACGGACCAGAATTCTGTTTAGCATACCCGTAAAGATTCGAGACGTAAACCAGCGTGCGGATCGCAGCCACCCTCACGAAAGCTATGTGCTTCAGGGCGTGCTTCTTTTTCTCAAACTCTACCTCCTAAAAGAAACAATTAAAAAATATATAAAAGAACATTTTGAAGACGTTAAAAGAAGAAAGAAGCCGGAAATACCTTTTCCATGGTGGCCAGCTTTTCTTTTTTGATCTAAGATTGTTAGGGCTTTGTTTGCGTTTTTGTTTTTCAGTTTTCAGAAATGCGGTTACTGCGTGTAAAGGGAGTTTGTTGCGTTATTATTTTATGGATCAACGTAATCTGGATCGTTAATTCAGATCGAACGCTGAATATTTGATCAAATGCATGAGGCATATTATGGGCTTCGTGATGGAGAGCTGGAAAGCGCTTTCCTCGTGGAGATCGTAAAATTCCTTGGCAATAAGAAATATATAGAAATAGTATATGATTTTTTTTTAAGGGTAAACTACACCCGTGGTCACTTTTGTTTACCTTAGGTTACATTTCAGTCACTTATGTTTGAAATGTTACGTTTTAGTCACCTACGTTATTGTGTTGTAACATTTTAGTCACTGAGCCGTTAATTGTCGTTAATGGTGTAATGGTAGTGACGTGTACGTTAAATTATCATTTCAAACAAAAACTTTAGGTTAAATTATACAATTGGTCCCCATAATTTTTCGTTTTGAGCAATTTAATTCTTTTATGTTCTTTTAACTTTCTTTTCTTTATTTTCCATTCTCTTCTGCTTCTCCCTCTGTTTTCCTACTTTCTTTATTTCTTTTAACATACCAGGAAGTCAAATTGGTAGCGAAGAAAGAAGCATGGTATGGGTTTATGGGTTTTAGTTATAGGGTTTTGGTTATAGGCAAATGATGACAGTCGACTTCCTACTTCTTTTTTCACTGCCAATTCGACTTCCTAATATGTTAAATGAAATGGGAAAGATATGAAAACAGAGGGAGAAACAAAAGAGAATGGAAAAAGAAGAAGGAAAGTTTAAAGAACATAAAAAAAAATTTAAATTACTTAAAAAGAAAAAAATATGGGGATCAATTGTATAATTTAACCTAAAATTTTGTTTGAAATGATGATTTAATGTGTCACGTCAGCTTACCGTTACACCATTAGCGACATTTAATGGCTCAGTGACTAAAATGTTACAACATGATAACGTAAATGACTAAAACGTAACATTTCAAACATAAGTGACTAAAATGTAACCTAAGGTAAACAAAAGTGACCATGGGTGTAGTTTACCCTTTTTTAATAAAATGGCATGTTTAATTTTACACCATTAATCATTAAAGGATGATTTTTTATTTTAATCACTTAATTAAAAAATATAATTAGATTCTTGTATTATTCAAATTTTTTATTTAAATCATTAAATCATTAGAAAGTTTATTTTAAGTTATTGTAAGGATCGTAACTAAGAGGGTTGGCAGGGGCCACCCCTAAAATAGAAAATTGTTCATTTAGGCTTTTAAAATTTTTAAAATTTTAAATTAGTAAAAATAAAATTACATTTTGCCCCCTTAAAAATTATAAAAGTATGATTTAATCCTTTAAAAATTATAAAAATATAGGTTATTAAAAATTACAATTTAATTTCGGTCCTCCCTAAAGAAAATTTCTGACTTCGCCCCTGAGTTAGACAATTAAATTTAAAAAAAAAACAGTTTAGCAAGCGAGCTCCAAGAGATGATTCGACGATCACTACATTAGACCAATACCCATCAACGAGTAGAACATACCTTAGATCCAAGTCGATCTGATAGTCAATGCTGAAGATCAGAGAAAAAAGTTGTATGAATTTTGGTTCACAGATTTGTAAAGTTCAAAGATATGTCGTGAAGAAAAACTAAAAAATAGAAAAGAAGAAAAAAAAAGGATCAACTCGAGATCGACAATAGGGAGGTTGAATCGGCCTTTGAGAAGTTGTGGTGGAAGCAACAAAAATTGTGCAACAAAAGACACAATGATTTATAGTGGTTTGGCCCCAATTGTTTACTCCACTACCTTAGCTTTCCACAACTAAGTATTTTCCCAAATTTACTAATTTGGCTACCTTTGAGGATAATGTTTAACCTTACAATCTCTCTTAAGACTTATACCCTAAAATCTTAAGATACAACTCCTTTAAGGTTTCTACCCAAACATTAAGAATAAACCCTCTCTAAAAAAAAAGATACAAATAAGCAAACAAAGAAAACAATCCTCACAAGA
Source organism: Gossypium raimondii (assembly GCF_025698545.1). NCBI lineage: Eukaryota > Viridiplantae > Streptophyta > Magnoliopsida > Malvales > Malvaceae > Gossypium > Gossypium raimondii. Next base: position 38,243,035 of record NC_068565.1, read on the forward strand.
TCAGGTTGTTTGCTAATTAAGCACAAATACAAGACCAACACTTGAGCTAAATGAATACAATGAAAGCTCACAAGTGTTTACAAGAAAATGTATGAAAGAATTAAGCTCTAGGTTGTTTTGATTTATCTTTAAGCTTTTCACGTTGCTCTTCATGCTGCTAGACCTTTGGAAGATGGTATTTATACACTCTAATTGATTTCCAACCATTGTGGTTGTTGTAGAAGTAAATATAGCCATTGGTGATGAAATACCAGGTTATTAACTGCATCTGTAGCAACGAGTATCGATACCTACTAAAAAGGTATCGATATTTTTTTTTAATTAATGCATATTTCAGTGACCGTTAGAGCAGGAATATCGATATTTTAAGAAAAATATTAATACCGGATCGATACCTACCAGGGTTTGAAAGAAACAAAATGTCAATTTGGTATCGATTATCAGAGGGGTATCAATATCTTGTAAAATATCAATACTCAGACAAAAAAATATCGATACTTTTTGTCCTGGAGCAATTCTAGCTTGTTTGAAAATGGTTAAAACATATTTGAAGATGTTTGACTCAATTGATACCATTCCAAATTGATTTTATCAAATTTCTCAACTTTACTTTTTTTCAAAAACACTTTAATTTTTTATATCAAAACATATTATCCAATAAGGCTTAGTTTAACAATCTCCCCTTTTGATATAACAAAACATTTTGTAAATTTGTTTTGAATAAATTGCTCCCCTTAATAAAATTCATTTTCAATTTAAACTCCCCTATATAAAAAATATTTTCAATTTAAGGCATAAATATTTGGAGCATAAATATTTGAAATAAGCACAAATTTGACATTCATTTGGATTTGAAAAATTGGTCACTAATCTTAGCATATAAGCAATCAATCAACCATTAAAATTTACCTTTCTCTTCTCCCCCTTTTTTGTTATATTAAAAAAAAAACAATAAAGCTCTCAAGAGGAAAAGAAAGTGGTTAGTTGAAAGATAGATATTAAACATAAAGAACTAATGAACTACCATACCAATCAACATTAAGGTGCAATTACATAGAATTTGCCTTTGATCTCCTTGAAACAATGCACCTTACCTAAAAACATAGAATTAACTTTTTGGTACCCAATATCTTTTGGGTCCATAATCATTAGTGTTCAAAATCCTAGTCCCTTTAGGTATCCATTTTTAAAGAGCTTTCTTGTATTGAGTAGCACTAAGTCTTTTAAGGACTCATACACTTTTAAGAAGTTTTCCCTTGTAAAATCTTGAGGGATGTAACACCCCTAACCTGTATCCGTCGCCGGAAAGGGGTTACGAGGCATTACAGAACATAACACGGTTCAATACATACATTTATCGACAATTATCACAATGTAATTAATTTCATAAAATACTTTCATAACATACTTAAAACGAGCATACCGCTATTAAACACTCTAAAACTACAGCTAAATAAGCATAACTAATTTAACACATCACAAGGCATTCGGTCAAACATCTGCAACATTTAAACATTAATGACCATGACACATATAATAACATTTCAACATCACATTTCGATACCATTTATCTCATTCAAATAAGCAACCAAAACTAATTTAATATATGTTCAATTCGTAACATAATCATGCAACCATTTTTAAATTCATTTGGCCTAAATAGAACATACCAAATTCGCATGTTAATCTAAAAAAATAGTCAAATTCACATGGCATAGCATAGTCATCACATAGCAAATATGAACACATACTAACATTAACATCTAACCGAATAATTAACCACATGACTATACCAAATTTGCAGAATCTCAAGATAGATTATAAACATCACCTACCATTTGTCATTTCACAAAATAAGCTCATTTGCATAGCCAAAGTAACTATCAACAACTACACCATTTACAAACCAACTTACATGGCTAAAACCACAACCCAAAAACATACCGCATGATCACTAGCCTATACATGCCATATACTATAATTACAAGCCTAAAAAATACCAAAATGACGATCGATAGTGTGACAATGATTCTTGACGATCCCCAAGCTCGAGCTAGCTTTGAATATCTAAAAAAAAAGGGAAATAACACACACAAAGTAAGCTTTCAAAAGCTTAGTAAGTTATAAGCAAATAAATAGTCATAAAAACAAACATAATCTATTTCAATTAAGTCGAATATAACTAGTCTCAAACACGTATAGAAACACTATTCTCATGTATTTCACTTTGTTTCATTAAACAACATCACTTACCCTTTTCTTTAAAATTTCATATCAATTTCACACATGCCTGAATAATTTATCTCTTATACCCATTCCGTATCGTATCGACTTTGCCCGTTAAACACACATATATCACATGCAATGTCATATCTTAGATAAGGTCTTACATGTTATCACATATCGATGCCATTGTCCCAGACTGGGTCTTATATGAAATTATATACGATGCCAATGTCCCAAACATGGTCTTACACGTAATCTCATATTGATGCCAATGTCTCAAACCTGGTCTTACACGAAATCACACCTCGAGAGTCCTAATGTCATGACATTTACATCCTATACTATTCCTAAAGTTTGTACGAAAATTTTGGACGTCGTAACTCTGTCAATTCTGGCTCGTTTTCATCTTTTCAACATTTGATACAATTCAATGATAATCAAACATAATTAAAACAATTTAAATGCATTTATTTGCATATGAACTTACCTCAGATACGGAACGAACGGATCAGGTAGATTACTCGATAACTTTCGATTTCCCCCGATCTAAATTCGATTTTTTTCTTTCTTGATCTATATAAATTCAAATTTAACTTATTTAATCACGTATTCATTCAATTTCATCTAAAAACACATAAATGGGTATTTTGCACTTTAGTCCCTAAAATTTTACATTTTTACAATTGAGTCCCTTTTTCAAAACTACACAAAATACACAAAATTTCATCATACCAAAGCATAGCCGAATCTTCCCTAGGTCCTTAGCAGCCCATTAATTCCATTTATTTCACATTTCAACCCCCCAATTTACAAATTTCACAATTTAATACATAATAAGAATTTTTATTAAAAAAGAAAAAAATCACTTAATAAAATAGGATAATCTATCAACAAATATTTATTTTTCATCATCAAACAACAAAAACCTTGAATATTTATCAATGAAATTTCACAAAATCATCATCAAATTCGAAAACTAAAGCATGAGATAGTTAGAATACAAAGCAACGATCTCAAAAACGTAAAAATCATCAAAAACTGAACTTAAAACATACCTCAATCAAGACTTCCAAGTGCCGAACCTAAAAGCTTCAAAATGGTTTCTTTTCTTTGTTATTTTCGGCAATGGTGGTAAAAAGATGAATAAAATAATGTTTTTTTAATTTAATAACATTATTTACAAAGTTACTTTAATGCCACTAATGAAAACATTACAAAATCATATAATGGATGACCATTTATGTCATTATCCACTAACTATGATCTAATCACATCATAAGGACCTCACATTTAATTAATCATAGCAAACGAACACTTATACAATTAGTATGCCGCTTTTGCATTTTACACGATTTAGCCCTTTTATCAAATTAAACATCCAAACTATAAAATTAAATCACAAAATTTTCAAACATACATGCTATCATGGTGTAAACACATAAAATAATATTAAAATAATTTTATGATTTCAAATTTGTGGTTCTGAAACCACTGTTCTGATTTAGCTAAAACCGGGCTGTTACAACTCTTCCCCCTTTAGGGATTTTCATCCCTGAAAATCTTACCAGTGAATAGGTTCGGGTATTGCTCTCTCATAGCATCCTCAGTTTCCCAAGTAGCTTTTTCAACCCCATGTCGAAGCCATAAGACTTTCACTAAAGAAATTTTCTTATTTCTCAGTTCTTTGACTTCGTGAGCTAATATTCTGATCGGTTCTTCGTTATACGTCATATCAGATTGAATCTCAACCTCAGACGAGGAAATCACATGTGAGGGATCGGATCGATATCGTCGAAGCACCGATACATGAAATACATTATGAATCTTTTTTAATTTAGGTGGCAACAATAATCTATAAGCAACCGGCCCGATTCGCTTGATAATTTCATACGACCCGATGAATCTCGGACTTAACTTGCCATTTTTGCCAAGCCTAAGTATTTTCTTCCACTGAGATACTTTCAAAAACACTCGATCCCCAATTTGAAACTCAATATCTTTTCGTTTTAAGTCTGTGTACAATTTCTGATGATCTGACGCTACTTTCAGACTATCACGAATCACTTTAACTTTCTGTTTAGTCTCTTTAATCAAATCGACCCCATGAATCTTATTCTCATTGAGCTCAATCCAATACAAAGGTGTTCGGCATTTGTGACCGTACAAAGCTTCGTAAGGTACCATTTTTATACTCGATTGAAAGCTATTAGTATACACAAATTCAATCAATAGCAAGTATCATTCCCACATACCTTTAAACTCAAGAATGCAACATCTCAACATATCTTCGAGTATCTGAATAATCCACTTGGATTGACCATCTGTTTGCGAATGAAAAGCAGCACTAAAATGTAGCTTTATACCCAGTGTATCTTGCAGTTTCTTCCAGAAATGCGATGTGAATCTTGAATCTCTATCCAAAATAATAGAAATAGGTACTTTGTGTAATCTCACAACCCGATAGATGTACAAATCAGCAAGCTTATCAAATGAATAACCCGTGTGTACCGAAATGAAATGAGCCGATTTAGTCAGTCTATCAACAACCACCCATATCGCATCTTCCTTACTTGATGATAGAGGCAAACCCAAAACAAAATCCATCGTGATTCTGTCCCATTTCCACTCGGGAATCATAATTGGCTGTAGTAACCCAGACGATACCTGATGCTCAACTTTGACTTCCTGACAGATTAAACATTTCGAAATAAAGTCAGAGATATCACGCATCATACCAGGCTACCAAAAGCTATTTCAGATTGTTATACATTTTCGTACTTCCCGGATGAAAAGAAAACCGACTGCTATGAGCTTCATTTAAAATCATTTGAATCAACTCTGAGTTTCTTGGGACACAATTTTGGCCTCTGAATCTCAAACAATCATTAGCATCAATTCTAAATTCTGAATCAGGGTTCGAATCACATTGAGCTCGATTTGCTAACATTTCTTTATCAACTTTCTGAGCTTCACAAATCTACTGTAGAAACAACAATCTCGCTTTCATCTCAGCTACAATCACATCGTCATTAGATAGGACTAACTGAGTATTCATCGCACGTAGAGCAAACAGAGATTTCTGACTTAAAGCATCAGCAACCACATTGGCCTTTCCCGGATGGTAGTCAATCACTAGCTCGTAATCTTTTAACAATTCTAACCATCTTCGCTGTCGTAGATTTAGATCTTTCTAAGTCATCAAATGTTTTAAGCTCTTGTGATCAAAATAAACATGACATGTCTCACCGAACAGATAGTGGTGCCAAATCTTCAATGCGAACACAATAGCTGCTAATTCCAACTCTTGCGTCGGGTAATTCTTTTCATGCGGCTTTAATTGTCTCGAGGCATAAGCTATGACTTTGCCTTCCTACATCAAAACATAGCCCAACCCATTCAATGATACATCACTATAGATTACGAATTTTTTACCCTATCCTGGCTGTACCAACACTAAAGCTTCAGTTAATAGAGCTTTCAGATGATCAAAACTTTTCTGGCACTTGTCCGACCACTTGAACTTGGCATTTTTCTGAGGTAGTCTCGTCAACGGAGTTGCAATTATTGAGAAACCTTTTATGAATCGTCTGTAATAACTGGTGAGTCCCAGAAAGCATCGGACTTCGGATACATTTTTCGAAGGCTTGCAATCCAATATTGCAAAAAATCTTACTCGGATTGACTTGAATACTCGATGCTGACACAATATGCCCTATAAAACCAACTTCTTGTAACCAAAACTCATATTTACTAAACTTTGCAAATAGTTTTTTATCTCACAAAGCTTATAGCACTATTCTCAGATGTTCAGATGTTCAGAATGCTTAGAGTCATCGCTGGAATAGATCAAGATGTCATTTATAAACACAACAACAAATCTATCCAAATACAATCTGAAGATCCGATTCATTAGGTCCATAAAAATAGCATGTGCATTCGTTAGTTCAAAAGGCATAACTAGAAACTCATAATGCCCGTACCTCGTTCAGAAAGCAGTTTTCGGCACATCGGAGTCTTTAACTCGCAGCTGATAATAACCCGATCTCAAATCTATCTTAGAAAATAGTGTAACCCCTTTCAGTTGATTAAACAAATCGTCTATTCGTGGCAGAGGATATTTATTCTTGATGGTCACTTTATTGAGCTGTCGATAATCGATGCAGATTCTCATAGTTCCGTCTTTCTTTTTCACAAACAAAACTGCTTCACCCCAAGAAGGAAAAACTCGATCGTACGGAACCTCTACCTGTCAACTCTTGCAATTGAGATTTCAACTCTTTTAATTCGGTTGGTGCCATTCTGTATGGAGCTATCGATATCGGAGTTGTTCCCAGCACTAACTCAATATCAAATTCAACTTCTTTTATTGGTGGCAAACCCGATAACTCTTCAGGAAACACATCCGGGTATTCACACACAACTGGTACTGATTCAATCTTTTTTTCGGTCACTTTACAGTTGAGTACATAGGCAAAGTAAGCTTCACAACCCTTTCTCACATATTTCGAGCTAACATCGAAGAAATCACCGTCGGTAAACCATTCAAATCATCTAAATCAATTCAGATAATCTCATTATTCTAACATCTCAAATCGATTGTCTTTCATTTGCAGTTAACAATCACATCATGCAACGTTAGCTAATCCATACCCATAATTATATCAAATTCATCAAATGGTAACAACATCAGATCAGCCGAAAAGCAAAAATCTCGAATCATCAACGGATAGTTCTTGCACACTTTATCTACCAATACACACTGCCTAAGAGGTTCGATACTCTAATCACAAATTCAATAGACTCTATAGGCAAAGTCTTACTAGATACTAAATTTATGCATATATAAGAATGAGTTGGTCCTGGATCTATCAATGCAATCACAGTAGTATCGTAGAGAGTGAAAGTACCGATAATAACATCCGGAGATGAAGCTTCTTTACGAGCGCGAATAGCATAAGCTTTGGCAGGTGCGCGGGCTTCTGATCTAGCAGTAGTGTCTTTAGTTCCCTTCTGGCTACCACTCACATTACCCATGCTTTTGGGTGGTCTACCTTTAGCTACGGTGGTACTCGACCTTGTATTCTGCACTGTATCTTGCTTGGACAATTTAGGACATTCACAGATGAAATGATCTAATGATACATATTTGAAACAAGCCCGATCATTTAATCTACAATTACCGGGATGTCGTTTACCGCAATGTTTGCACTCAGATTGATTTGGTCTGACATTTCCAGTACTAGCTATTGAAGTAGCTTTCAAACTCACAGGTGGTCTGTCTCAATCACGTCTAGAATAACCCACAGTAGCCTTTGAACAGCTAAAATCATCTCGTAACTTCTTTAATGCTGACTGAAATGACTTATTCAATAATCTTTTTCGCGAATCTCTAGCTTCAAAGTCAGCTTTTCTTTTCTTTTTCCCAAGTTCTTCAGCTTTGCATGCTCGCTCAACGAGTACCACAAACTCTTTTATTTCCAAAATCTTGACTAACAGCTTAATGTCTTTATTCAAACCATCTTCAAATCTTTTACACATTATAGCTTTAGTCGAAACACATTCCCAGGCATATCTGCTGAGTCTCACAAATTCCCGCTCATATTCTGTCACTGTCATGCGACCCTATTTTAATTCGAGGAATTCTTTGCATTTTTGATCTATGAATCTCTGACTGATATATTTCTTCTGGAATTCAGTCTAAAAGAACTCCCAGGTAACCCGTTCTTTTGGAACCACTGATACTAGTGTATTCCACCAGTGATATGCAGTGTCCCTTAACAAAGATACAACACATTTGATACATTTATTAGGAGTACAAGATAATTCATAAAATACTCGAATCGTATTATCAAGCTAGAATTCGGCTCGCTCAGCATCATCATCCACAATAGCTTTGAACTCTTCGGCCCCACATTTTCTAATTTTATCAACCGGAGGCTTATTTAACTGCATCAGATCAGTAACTTGAGGTATCACAAGTATTTGGGTAGGATTAGACTGCGGGGGTGGAGATTGTCGAGCAACCAGATTTGTCCAGATATACTGTGTGAACCATTCGTTCATCATCTAGAAGAATGCTTCCTATGCCTCTCCCTCTTGGCTACTAACAATAACTCTAGAATCAGATTACATTGCCCCTTGAGCGGAAGCGGGTGTATTACTTTCAACATTGTTAGCTATGGCTCGATTGGGATCTATGTGCTATACGAAAACACATTTTGAATTGTCAGGAATCATCACACTATCACAATTCATATATATATATATGGCATGTATAGCTAGACTCTCACACACTACGTTAGTCCTAGAATCGACTAAACCGTGACTCTGATAAAATAAAATGTAACACCCCTAACCCTATCCGTCACCGAAAATGGGTTACGAGGCATTACAGAACATAACACGGTTCAATACATACATTTATCGACAATTATCACATTGTAATTAATTTCATAAAATACTTTCATAACATACTTAAAACAAGCATACCGCTATTAAACACTCTAAAACTACAGCAAAATAAACATAATTCATTTAACACATCAAAGGCATTCGGTCAAACATCTGCAACATTTAAACATCAATGACCGTGACACATATAATACCATTTCAACATCACATTTCGATACCATTTATCTCATTCAAATAAGCAACCAAAACTAATTTAATATATGCCCAATTCGTAACATAATCATGTAACCATTTTTAAATACATTTGGCCTAAACAGAACATACCAAATTCGCATGTTAATCTCACAAAATAGTCAAATTCACATGGCATAACATAGTCATCACATAGCAAATATGAACACATACTGACATTAACATCTAACCGAATAATTAACCACATGACTATACCAAATTTGCAGAATCTCAAGATAGATTATAAACATCACCTACCATTTGTCATTTCACAAAATAATCTCATTTACATAGCCAAAGTAACTATCAACAACTACACCATTTACAAGCCAACTTACATGGCTAAAACCACAAACCAAAAACATACCACATGATCATTAGCCTATACATACCATATACTATAATTACAAGCCTAAAAAATACCAAAATGACGATCGATAGTGTGACAATGATTCTTGACGATCCCCGAGCTCGAGCTAGCTTCGATTATTTAAAAAAATAGGGAAAGAGCACACACAAAGTAAGCTTTCAAAAGCTTAGTAAGTCACAAACAAATAAATAGTCATAAAAACATACATAATCTATTTCAGTTAATTCGAATATAACTAGTCTCAAACACGTATAGAAACACTATTCTCATGTATTTCACTTTGTTTCATTAAACAACATCACTTACCCTTTTCTTTCAAAGTTCATATCAATTTCACACATGCCTGAATAATTTATCTCTTATACCCATTCCGTATCGTATCGACTTTGCCCGTTGAACACACATATATCACATACAATGTCATATCTCAGATATGGTCTTACATGTTATCACATATCGATGCCATTGTCCCAGATTGAGTCTTATATGAAATCATGTACGATGCCAATGTCCCAGACATGGTCTTACACGTAATCTCATATTGATGCCAATGTCTCAAACGTGGTCTTACACGAAATCACACCTCGAGAGTCCTAATGTCATGACATTTACATCCTATACTATTCCTAAAGTTTTGACGGAAATTTTGGACGTCATAACTCTGTCAATTCTGGCTCGTTTTCATCTTTTCAACATTTGATACAATCCAATGATAATCAAACATAATTAACACAATTTAAACGTATTTATTTGCATATGAACTTACCTCGGATATGCAACGAACAGATCGGGTTGAGTACTCGATAACTTTCGATTTCCCCCGATCTAAATCTAATTTTTTTCTTTCTTGATCTCTATAAATTCAAATTTAACTTATTTAATCACGTATTCATTCAATTTCATCTAAAAACACATAAATGGGTATTTTGCACTTTAGCCCCTAAAATTTGATATTTTTATAATTTAGTCCCTATTTCAAAACTACACAAAATACACAAAATTTCATCATACCAAAGCATAGATGAATCTTCCCTAGGTCCATAATAGCCCATTAATTCCATTTATTTCACATTTCAACCCCCAATTTATAAATTTCTCAATTTAATCCATAAAAAGCTTTTTTTCAAAAAGAAAAAAATCACTTAATAAAATAGGATAATCTATCAACAAATATTTATTTTTCATCATCAAGCAACAAAAACCTTGAATATTCATCAATGGAATTTCACAAAATCATCATCAAATGTGAAAATTAAAGCATGGGCAGCTAGAATACAAAGCAACGATTTCAAAAACGTAAAAATCATCAAAAATAGAACTGAAAACATACTTCAATCAAGAATTCAAAGTTCTGAGCCTAAAAGCTTCAAAATAGTTTCTTTTCTTTGTTATTTTCGATAATGGTTGTGAAAAGATGAAGAAAATAATGTTTTTGTTTAATTTAATAACGTTATTTACAAAGTTACTTTAATGCCATTAATGAAAACATTACGAAATCATATAATGGATGACCATTTATGTCATTATCCACTAACTATGGTCTAATCACATCATAAGGACATTACATTTAATTAATCATAGAAAATAAACACTTAAACAATTAGTATGCCACTTTTGCATTTTACGCGATTTAGCCCTTTTATCAAATTAAACATCCAAACGATAAAATTAAATCACAAAATTGTCACACATACATGCTATCATGCTATAAACACATAAAATAATATTAAAATAATTTTATGACTTCATATTTGTGGTTTCGAAACCACTATTCTAATTTAGCTAAAATCGGGCTGTTACAAGGGACCTCTATGTTTATAGTAATTAAAGTTATTTTTAACAAAGTTTTGTTTTTAATTTTATCCTTTTTCAAAAACTTTGTTGGAGTGAGCTTTTTCACTATTAAGCAACTCAAGTTACTTTTAATGATCCTCATGAACTTTTGAAAGTAGATTATGCAAGTCTAAATTTTTCTTTTCAAAGTCATTAATAATTTCTTGCATTTTTTTTTACTTTCTCTTCAAGTTCATGGTTGGTTTTGGAAAGTAAGTCATTTTCATTTCTCAATTTTGAAACATTTTTCTTATATTTTGACATCATAACTTCAAATTCCAAACCCAATTTATCATAGGCATCTTGCAACTCATCAAAACAATAATAATTTAAAGTAGATGAGTTAGAAGTTACCTTATGATCATTGATGGCCATAAGGCATAAGTTGGCTACTTCATCATCGGATGAATCATCACTCCAAGCAGCAATATGGGCCTTTTGTTTGCTAGACCCCTCATTTTTAAGTTGAGGACAATCATATTTGATGTATCCCGGTTTCTTACACTCATAAAAAATAATGGGATCTTTCTCCTTGTTAGATTCAAGCTTGAGTTCTTCCTTCTTTTGAAATTCTCTTCCTTTGTTGGACCTCATGAATCTCTTAAATTTTCTAGCAAACATCTCCACCTCATCACTTGATTCACTATCGTTATTAGTGGTGGATTTTATAGCTTTACCAACATTCTTCTTCATAATTCTTTCTTCTTCACTCCATTTTTAAGCATCATCTCATGTGTAAGAAAAGAACCGATGATGTAACATCTTGTTTTTAGTGAAATCAGAATAGTGGTTTCAGGATCACAAATTCGATGAGTAAATTTTGTTAAGAAATTTTGATGTTTGCATAATTAATTAAGTGAAAAGGAATAAATTGTAAAAAGTATAAAATTAGAGTTCTGTTAGCTAAAAGGGTCAACTGACTATGAAACTTTAAAGTGAATGCACTTAGATGGTAATTAAACCATTTAAAAAGTTAGTGGATATTCATGGTGTGGTTTTATTGAAATTTTAATAAGTTTTAAAGGTTAACTTTGTAATTAGATAAAACAAGTTAATGTCAATAATTAAAGATGAATTAAAACATCATCTTCATCATTTTGAACCCTAAAAATTGTTCACCATTATTAAAAAAGGGCGACAGCTTCGGTCAAGAAAAAATTCCTTGCATGGTATGTATTTAAGCTCCATTTTAATGATTTTTATATTTTTGAGATCGTTTTAGCTTAATCTAGTTTGCCCGAGGATCAACTTGTAAAACTGTTAAAGATTGAGGGTTATGCCATGAATTTTTTTGAATTATTCTTGATGTTAAATGATAGATTATGGATATTTGTTGATAAATAAACAAGTTTTGTAAAGTTCATGTTAAATTATGAAATGATTATTGGTATGGGTTGGTTTAAGTCCCTAGAGAAATTAGTTAGCTTGAGTGGGGGATTAAAATGCTTATATTTCAAATTATGAGCTTAAGGACTAAATTGTAAAAATTTAAAATGTTGGGGGAAAAATAGTAATTTTTCATAAATATTAATTGTGGACTAAATTGAACTAGAGGTATTGAATGGATTGAAATTGTCTATTTAGATCAAGATAGACCACGTACGGATCTAGATCAGGGGAAATCTAAAGCCTCAGATTAGTTCGACTTCGTTTCTACGCCCCTAGTCGTCGAGGTAAGTTCGTATGAACGATTATCGAATTAATGTTGTTTAATTTGAATATTTACTATGTTATTTTTAATGTAAATGAATTAATGTATAATTGTATCAATGTTATGATGAAATGACGAATGCTGAGTCCAGGTTGAACCTTAGGAATTTGTAGGATACAAATGACATGTCATTAGGGATTTCATGTTTCGGGTGCTGGTCTTGAATGTCCTACCAATGGCTGAGGTCTTGCATTTGTTGCGGATAGTTCAAAGCTTGTGTGAGTAGCATCGTGTAGCTTACATTCTGATCCATAGCTCGTGTAAGCAACGAGGTAAAGGAAAGGTTACATTTATATGTTTAAGCACACTTCGTGTGAGCTTTCCCGTGTATCCGATGATATTCTAGATAGTTCAACCGGTATGAAAAGGAATGGAAATGGCAAGTGTTGAAGTGGAATGTGTCATGTACTTATGAAAAGGAAATGGTGACCTAAATGAGATGAACAAATGTGTAAGTTATTTGTTATGGATGAATTCATTTGAACCATGTATAAATGCACTAACTTGTGTATTTGGTGATGTTGTATAAGCATTGTGCCAAGCTTATGGTACTAATTGGTGTTATAATTATGCTATTTACATTATGCAAATGAAATGGAAAGGTGTGTTTATGTTATTCGAACTTACTTATCACTATGTGCTTACGTAGTTTCTTTCCTGTATTTTATAGATTATCGGAAGCTCAATTGGTTTGAAAGCTCATCGGAGATCTATCACACTATCTAGCACAACTATTGGTATTTCTTGAATGTTTTGGCTGAGGTTATAATGACATGTATAGGTTGAACTGTAATGTCATTATGATGAATGTTTAGTTGGTCGATTTGCTTGTATAAGTTGTGAATGTTATCTTGGTTTGATACCTTTGATGCGTTGATGGTTTGTGCCATTGAGCTATCTCATGTTGCATGTTTTGAATAGCTCAAATGACATGTTTTGTGATGGAATAGTAATGGTCAAGTTGAGGCATGTTTGGTAAGTTGTTGGAACTAGTAATTGATGAATGGTAAACGGTAAAATATGAATGTTTAGGTAAGTCTTGATGAATGCATTTGAGGTACCTTTGATGGCATATTGGTTAGTTGAATTAGGACTTTGAAATGACATATATATATATATATATATATATGTATGTTTAGGTATGGTTTGATGCTTTTTAGGTGTGCATATATAGCTCAAATTTTTATGCATGAATTGGAGTTGGAAATGGCTTGTTTTTGGTTGAATTTTAGGTCCAGACAGCCTGAGACACGGGCGTGTGACTCTGTCGTGTGTGACATACGACCATGTGTCTCCTAAAGGTTCCTTTGCATGCAAGTCAGTGAGTTACACAGCCTAGCACATGGCCTAGTACACGGGCGTGTGGGGCAACTCAGAGAGTTACACAGCCTAACACACAAACGTGTAACAAGGCCATGTGACCCTACCTAGAGAGTTACATGGGTAAGGGCATGGGCTAGTACACGGCTATGTGTCCCTAGTTCGAAGGTTACACGGCCTGAGACACAAGCGTGTGTCTCAACCTGTGAGGCTCATGGCTTGACCACGCGACCATGTGACCCCTGTACTCTAAAATTTGTTACATTTTCATAAACTTTCCAAATGATTTCAAATTGGTACCAAATTGTTTCTAAGGTGTTTTCAGGGTCTTAAAGGCTCGATTTAGGGACAATATGTATTTGAATGATTGATTTATAATATTTTTATGATAATTTATGAAATGTATGTTTAAATGTTCTGTTTGTAAGGTAATGCTCCATAACCCTAATTCGGCGACGGATACGGGTTAGGGGTGTTTCAGATGAACTTATCACGAGAGAGTGAGTATTCTTCTATTGCCGTCACTTTAGCTTTCCAAGATGTTGGAAGACTATTCAACATCTTCTTTACCATCTGCTATAGGTCTTCCCAAGGGCTTTGGGACCATTAATGATGTGGGTGAAGCGATCAGACATCTTGATCTTTTTTCTAATTTTATAACACCCTAAATTTTGAGGTTGGGAGTTTTGAGTCTTGTGATTAGGGTTAGAGACAAGGTTGCGCTATTGTGTTTAGTTGTGCGTTTAAGTGTTAGAATGGGCCTGCTGGTCTGGTGGTTAGTTGTGTGTTAGTGTATCTCTAGGTCACGTGTTTGAACCTTTGGGTGTGTGTTTTTGAGAAATATTTTTATTTTGTTAAGTAATAAACTTGTTTGAAGTTTTAAAAAATAATTATTAGTTTTATTTTATTATTATTTTTGTTTTGAACTACTTTCTTTTCACGTTCCCCTCTCCCTTTTCATCTCTTTGTTTCTTTTTGTTTTTTTCTTTTTTCCTTTTCGAAAAAAAAACAGTTTTGCTTGTGGATTTTGGAAAGCTTCGTTCTTTGTTGTAGAGTCGACATCTGGACGTCTTTGATCGTGAATCAGGTGTGGGTTCCGTATCTTTTCTAATTTATTTACGAATTCTCGATTCGACTCTGTGAAAATTTGCATCTTTTGTGTGTGTTCGCAATCCGGTCATTTACGATGTTATACCGCTATTTTCATGCTTAGAATTTGTTTGATTTGGTACAATTTTGAGTGATCGAGGGTTGGGAAGTGTTTCTAGGGTGAAAGCATGATTTTCTAAGCTATTTTTGGTGTGGTTTTGTGACCATACGGGTGGCCATACGGGCACGTGCCCTCACACGAGCGGTTCACACAACCGTGTGCATTTTAGAATTAGGTTCCATATGGCTTGGCCACATTGTCGTGTGACTGATTTGGGGAAAATAGTCAATTTTTACACAGTCGTGTCTGTTAGGCACATGGGCGTGTGGGTTTGAGAATTAGGGGTTTTAGTGTGGCTAATTTGGGAATTTAAGGTTTCCACATGGGCATGTGTTTTGTACACACAAATTTTTCTGGTAGACACACGAGCGTGTGAGACCCTCACACGATCGTGTCTACCTTGCACTCTTTTTAGCGCAAATGGATAGAGTTACACGACATGTTTGTAGGGCCATGTCTCTGGCCCACACGGCCGTGTGCTTCCTCCCACATGGGTCTGCTGACCTCCCATAGGGGCAGTTGACCCCCCACACAGGCATTTGATCCCTCACTTGGTTTAGGCATTTCCACACGGCCAGAGCACACGGTCGTGTGGTCCAAAGTCAACGATTTTAGTTCTGTGTATTTTTGTGATCTGAAAATGTGTTTGTGTGTTTCGACCTCTGGCTAGGCTTTAGTGAGGGTATTTAAGACTCTGATCTAGGCTTCGACTTATGTGTTATTTGTGTCTGCTGTGTGAGATGTTTGAGTCTAAACCCGGTTAGTTGGGTGTGTGTGCACATCTGTTTCTGTCTGACTATCCGTTGATGTGTTCATTGTTTCTGTGAGTTATAAGCATACATGCACTTGCATAAAAATATTTTGGGATTGGTTGTGAAGAGAAGGGAGACTAAATCTGATCTGATCTGGCAGTTTTACTATAACATGTCTGTTCGATGAATTACCGCATTGCACTACACAACATATACGTCAGCTTTGTTGCGTATTATTATCTAATCTGGCAGTTCAAACCGCGTGTCTGTACAGCAGATTACCGTATTGCATTGTATCGCATATCCGCCAGCTCTGCTGCATATTAATATCTGAGTAGCTTAGTCCACATACATGGAGTGTAGGGTTGGATGGGTCTTCCGAGGTCCTATGTGGTGAGTTTGGTTGGATGAGCTTAAATAGCTCTTTTGGGGTGTGATCGGGGGACAGAGAGGTGTTTTGGCTGGATGGGTGGGCTTTTATCATCTGACGGCATTCATACGCATCTGTTTAAGTGTTCTGTGTGGAAGATTATCTGACTGTTTTTCGTTTGACTGAAAAACACTTGTGACTGAGTGTTTGTGTGTGACTTGCTGTGTTCGAGTTGTTTTGTTCTATTAGGACATTGGTTCCAAGGTTACTTTCTGACTTTGTGAATATAAGTAAGTCTACTTCGTTATTGATCTAAGTTTTGTAATTCTGTTATTAGTCCCGTGTCAGACGCACACTGAGCTCGTGTAGCTCACCCCCTTAGTTTTCCCTTTTAGGTACACTTTCATTTTTTGTAGCTCGGACTCGGCAAACCGGAGGTCTCGGAAGGGTCACATTTTTTTTACTGGTTAATAATGTATTTTCTTTAAGTCTGATTTTTATGTAAACAATTTTGGATTTAAAGTTTTGTTTTTAATACTGTGGTATGAAATTTTGTGTTTAATGCAAATAGACATTCTTTGGTTTGAAACACTATATTTTTGTAATATCGCGATTTTACAACAGAGAGTTTTCATTACTAAAATTTTTCCTTCGATCACTTCGATGATCAATGCGACCATTGGGATTCAGTCTAAACTTCTAGGCCGGGTTTTGGGCCATTGCATTTATTGGTATCAAAGCTAAGTTTGCAAAAACTCAGCCTCTATTTTACATAACCATGTGTACGTGTGTGATCGGGTTTTGGGCCATTGCATTTATTGCGATCTCGCTTACCTTTAGAATCGATACCAGTCTTCAGCTAACTTAAAGCAATCTACATTTTACAAACAGTCACAACATAATTATCTAATGGGACAATTCTAATCTTATAGTTGTGAATTTACACCTGGACCAACGCCGGAGTATTAGACATTTTATTTTCACAAAATCTTATTGCAAATACAAGTCATTTCAAAACACTATCCTAGTAGTGGTGCGAGCGCTCCGTTTTGCAAGCACCGTAAGAAGTGGCATCCGGGTAATTGCTAGAGAAAGACAGGAGCATGTTTTTGATGCGAGTCCATAAAACATCAGGTCCGGGAGTGTCCTCGACGACTTTGTGTCAGGTATGATTGTGAATTTTTTGATGTTTTGATTAGAGCATAATAATTGTGTGTGATCGGATTAACATGTACATGCTTTAGTGGTTAAGTGTTCGAGATGTGTGTTTGAGGTCTTAAGTTTGGTATGGTACTCCTTAGGCTAGAATGCGCAGCGAGAGCGTAGTGGTGTAGCTTGTGTTATACCACTGTTTCTATTAGCTAGAAATTTCAGAGATGAAATTTCTTTAAAAAGGGGTGAGTTGTAACACTTCAAATTTTGGGGTTAGAAGTTTTGAGTCTTGTGATTAGGGTAAGTGAGAAGGTTGCACTATTGTGTTTAGTTGCGCGTTTAAGTGTCAGAATAGGCCTGCTGATCTGGTGGTTAGTTGTGTGTTAGTGTATATTTAGGTCACGTGTTCGAACCTTTGGGTGTGTAGTTTTTAGAAATATTTTTATTTTTTTAAGTAGTAAACTTGTTTGAAGTTTAAAAAAAATTAATAGTTTTATTTTATTATTTTATTATTATTTTTGTTTTGAATTTCTTTTCTTTCACGTTCCCCTCTCCCTTTTCCTCTCTTTGTTTCTTTTTTGGTTTTTTTAACAATCTTATCCCTAAACCTTAAATAGGGGATAATGTGCTTCAGCACACTCAAACCCACGTCCTCTTGCATTAGCAACAATGCCCATGCCAATTGAGTTCTCTTTTCTTCCCACAATCTACGCACCTGGCTTGAAACATTTCACTAGTCCTCTCTAACCCAGCCTCAAACACTTTCTCCAACACTTCCCTCACTATCCGAGTCAATGCTTCTGTACCAAGCTCTGAGTTATCGCTACTTAAAGTTGGCGGAATCGTATTGACTTCCATCACCTAAATAGACACATGTCATACAGAAGTTAATGACTCCTCGAGAGTCTCGCCAAAATGATCCTCGCAATCTCGCTTACCTTCAGAATCCATACCAGTCTTCACCTAACTTAAAGTAATCTACATTTTAGAAACAGTCACAACATAAATATCTAATAGGACAGTTCTAATCTTACAGTTCCGAATTTACACCCAGACCAGTGCTGGTGTCTCAGACATTTTATTTTCACAAAATATTTTTGCAAATACAAGTCATTTCAAAACACTATCCTAGTAGTGGTGCGAGCGCACCGTTTTGCAAGCACTGTAAGAAGCGCCATCCGAGTAATTGCTAGAGAAAGACAGGAGCATGTTTTCGATGCAAGTCCACAAAACATCGGGTCTAGGAGTGTCCTCGACGAATTTGAGTCAGGTATGATTGTGAATGTTTCAATGTTTTGATTAGAGCATAATAATTGTGTGTGATCGGATTAACATGTACATGCTTCTGTGGTTAAGTGTTTGAGATGTGTGTTTGAGGTATTAAGTTTGGTATGGTACTGCTTAGGCTAGAATGCGCAGCGAGAGCATAGTGGTGTAGCTTGTGTTATACCACTGTTCTGTTAGTTGGAAATTTCAGGGACGAAATTTCTTTAAAAAGGGGTGAGTTGTAACACCCCGAATTTTGGGGTTAGAAGTTTTGAGTCTTCTGATTAGGGTTAGTGAGAAGGTTGCACTATTGTGTTTAGTTGTCCGCTTAAGTGTCAGAATGGGCCTGCTGGTTTGGTGGTTAATTGTGTGTTAGTGTATCTTTAGGTCACATTTTCGAACCTTTGGGCGTGCGTTTTTGAGAAATATTTTTATTTTGTTAAGTAGTAAACTTGTTTGAATTTTTAAAAAAGTTATTAGTTTTATTTCATTATTATTTTTATTTTGAATTGCTTTCCTTTCACGTTCCCCTCTCCCTCTTCCTCTCTTTGTTTCTTTTTGTTATTTTTTTATTCTTTTCTTTTTTCAATTTTGGGAAACAAATAGTTTTGCTTGCGGATTTTGGAAAGCTTCATTTTTTGTCATCGAACTGGCATATGGAAATCTTTGATCACAAATCAGGTGTGGGTTTTGTATCATTTCTAATTTTTTTGTGAATTTTTGATTCAATCTGTGAAAATTTGCATCTTATGTGTGTGTTCTCAAGTTGGTCATTTACGATGTTGTACCGCTATTTTTATGCTTAGAATTTGTTTGATTGTGAATGATCGAGGGCTAGGAAGTGCTTCGAGGGTGAAAGCATGATTTTTCTAAGCTGTTTTCGGTGTGGTTTTGTGACCATACAGGTGGCCATACGGGCGTATGCCCTCATACAGGCGATTCACATGGTCATGTGCATTTAGGAATTAAGGTTTCCATGAAGGATTAGGTGCCACATGGCCTGGTCACACGACCATGTGACTGATTTGGGGAAAATAGTCGATTTTCACACAGTCTTGTCCCCTGGGCACATGAGCGTGTGAATTTGGGAATTAGGGGTTTTAGTGTGGCTAATTGGGAATTTAGGGTTTCCACATATGCGTGTGTTTTGCACACATGACCATGTCTAGTAGACACACGGGAGTGTAAGACCCTCACACGGTTGTGTCTACCTTGCACTCTTTTTAACACAAATAGACAGAGAATTACACGGCCTGTTCGTACGGCCATGTCCCTGGCCCACACGGCCGTATGCCCCTGCCTACACGAGTGTGTTGACCTCCCACACTGGTGTGTTGACCCTCCACTTGGTTTATTCATTTCCACACGACTAGAGCACACGTCCATGTGGTCCTAAGTCACCGATTTTAGTTCTGTGTATGTTTGTGATGTAAAAATGTATCTGTGTGTTCCGACGCTTGGCTAGGCTTTAGTGTGGGTAGTTAAGACTCTAATCTGGGCTTCGACTTATGTGTTATTTGTGTCTGTTATGTGAGATGTCTAACTTTGAACCCGATTAGCTGGGTGTGTGTGCACATTTATTTCTGTCTGACTATCTGTTGATGTGTTCATTGTTTCTGTGACTTGTAAGCATACATTCACTTGCATAAAAATATTTTAGGATTGGTTGTGAAGAGAAGGGAGATTGAATCTGATCTGATTTGGTAGTTTTACTGCAACATGTCTGTACAGCGGATCACCGCATTGCACTGCACAATATATACGTAAGCTTTGTCGTAGTATTATTAATTGATCTGCCAGTTCAAACTGTATGTCTATACAGCGGATTACCGCATTGCGCTATACTGCATATATGCCAGCTCTGGTGCGTATTAATATCTGAGTGGTACAGTCCACATACATGGAGTGTAGGGTCGATGGGCCTTTCGAGGTCCTATGTGGTGTGTTTGGTTGGATGAGCTTAAATAGCTATTTATGGGTGTGATCGGGGGACGGAGAGGTGTATTGGTTTGATGGGTGGGTTTTTATTATCTGATTGCATTTATACGCATCTGTTTGAGTGTTCTGAGTGTAAGATTATCTTGCTATTTTCTGTCTGACTGAAAAACATTTTTAACTGAGTGACTATGTGTGACTTGGTGTGCTTGAGTTGTTTCGTTCTGCTTGGACGTGGTTCCAAAGTTACTTTCTAACTCTGTGAATATAAGTAAGTCTATTTCATTATTGATCTAAGTTTTGTAATTCTATTATTAGCTCATGTCAAACTCACACTAAACTCGTGTAGCTCACCTCCTTAGTGTTTCCCTTTCAAGTACACTTCCATTTTTTGTATCTCAGACTCGGCAAACTGGAGTTCTCAAAAGAGTCACCTTTTTTTACTGGTTAATAAAGTATTTTCTTTAAGTCTGAGTTTTATGTATACAGTTTTGGACTGGAAGTTCTGTTTTTAATACTGTGGTATGAAATTTTGTGTTAAATGCAAATAAACGTTATTTGGTTTGAAGAACTATATTGTTGTAATATCGGGGTTTTACATCACAGAGTTTTTGTTACTAAAATTGTTCCTTTGATCACTTCGGTGATCAATGTAATCTCTGAGATTTGGTCTAAACTTCTAGGTCAGGCTTTGGGGCGTTACATATTTTGCCTTAAACAACTCATAATCAAGGGTGAGAAGACTTATCTTGGACTCCTTAACTCTACTTATCCCTTCATGGGTGACTTCAAGCTTGTCCCATATTTCTTTGGCATTGTTGCACAGGGAGACTCTATTGTACTTGTTTGCACCAAGAGCACAAAATAGAGTGTGCATAGCTTTTGCATTTAATTCTATCTTCTTGATGTCATTGTTATCCCATTCACTCTCTTCCTTTAGGACAATAACACCTTTGACCCTCTTCATTGGAATGAATGCCCATTTGTAATTATCCTCCAAACTTCATAGTCGTTGGCTTGGATGAATAAGTTCATTCTTGTTCTCCAATATGAGTAGTTGGAGCCATTGAATAGAGGAGACCTCATGGTGGAATGCCCTTATGACAATATGGTGGAATTTGGCTTGGATGTGGACGTCATTTTGTAGAATGAGTTCATGATTGTTTGAGCTTCTTCGAGAATCTTCTCTTAGTTGTTCAATCGTTTTTAGAGACTAGTTCTTATACCAATTTTTAGCTCAGAATGATCAACTCGAGATCGATGATAGGGAGGTTCAATCGGCCTTTGAGAAGTTATGGTGGAAGCAACAAAAATTGTGCAATAAAAAACACAAGGATTTATAATGGTTTGGCCCCAATTTCCTACTGCACTACCTTAGCTTTCCACAACTAAGGATTTTCCCAAGTTCACTAATTTGACAACCTTTGAGGGCAAGGTTTAACCTTACAATCTCTCTTAATACTTATACCCCAAAATCTTAATATACAACTCCCTTAAGGTTTCTACCCAAACCTTAAGAATAAACCCTCTCTCAAAAGAGGTACAAATAAGAAAACAAAGAAAAAAAATCCTCACAAGATCAGGATGTTTGCCAATTAAGCACAAATACAAAGAAGAACACTTGAGCTAAATGAATACAGTGAAAGCTCACAAGTGCCTACAAGAAAAGGTATGAAAGAATTAAGCTCTAGGTTAATTTAATTTATCTTTAAGCTTTTCACATTGCTTTTCATGTTGCTATACCTTTGGAAGATGGTATTTATACACTGTAATTGATTTTTGACCGTTGTGGTTTTTGTGGAAGTAAATATAGCCGTTGGGGATGAAATACTAGTTCATTAACTGCACCTACAGTAATGAATATCGATACTTACTAAAAGGGTATCAATATTTTTTGTAATTAATATACATTTTAGTGACCGTTAGAGTAGGAATATCGACACTTTAAGAAAAGTATCGATACTGGATCGATACCTACTAGGGTTTGAAAGAAACAGAATATCAATTTGGTATCGATTATCAGAGGGGTATCAATATCTTGTAAAATATCGATACTCAAACAAAAAATATCGATACTTTTTAACTTTGAGCAATTCTAACTTGTTTGAAAATAGTTAAAACATATTTGAAAATATTTGACTCAATTGAAACCATTTCAACTTGATTTTATCAAATTGCTCAACTTTACTTTTATTCAAAAACACATTTTTATATCAAAACATATTATCCAATAAGGCTTAGTTTAATAGATTTCTCCAATCTGTAATCCATTCGGTACGATCCTCGGAATACTTACCAGTGTTTCATTGTAAACTTTACTATATTACAATTTGACCCATATGCTTGCGGACATCGTCAAATTATTTTAATATATTTTTTGTGTGATATTTTACGATAAACGTTAACACATTTATAAGCGATCAAGTAGGTGGCACTGTTGCCGGGGGTTATGACGATGATTTTTTTATTAGATTGATTATCGTAAAATAATATTAATGAAATGACGAACGAGCTAGATAGTGTTCTAAATTTTATTTATTTTAATTTATTTTAGTGTTCAAAATTTATTTTTTGAAGTTTTGTAATTAAGTAAATATTTTTATTTTAATATTTTTTATTTACCTTGTTAATTATTGGATTTAATTGTCAATATTGATTTTTATAAGTCGATGTATGAACAATCCAGATTGAATTGGTTGTACAGAGATTCGACAACTCCCACTTAAGCCGAGCAAGTATACATCCAAGAAGGATGGAGATTCAATGAACCTTTGAGATAAAGATGAAGTCTACGATAATGGAGTATATGAACAATGGGAGTTGATGGTGAACCAAAGGTCGCTTATGCTAGAGCTTTACCAACAAAGAAAGGAAACAATAACTTCGTTGGAAGAGATACATAAGCGACAATTAGGGACTTCAGAGTTCTTAGACGAAACTCCTTATGATTTGTATGACTATACGTTAGAACAAAAAAGCTGTGAGTGAGAATTCTAAGCTAAATCAAAGAGAATTCAACAACAATTGGATAAATTAGAGAAAATCTTTCGGCAAAGAGCCCAAGCAAGTACTCTATTGGAAGAGGTTGTACATGATGTCTCCAATTCCGATTCGAAGGATCAAAGTATTACCGAAAACTATTTAGAATTAAATCTTGAAAGTCAACAAGAGTTTGGAATCGAAGATGGGAACAAATTGAACAATGCCAGGTAAGTTTCTAATCCAATTAACATAGATGTAGAAGTTGAGATAGAATTAATAGCTAACTTTGAGCTACAATTGATTCTAAATGAAAGTGTAGACAAGCCGATAAACTTTTTAGCCATAACCAATGAGGTGCTAATCGAAGAAACCGATGAGTTCGCGTTGTTCTTCTTTGACTATGAAGGAAAAACTCGGGCAACCAAAGCTTCTTACGACATGGAGGGAAAGAAGCTCAGATCAATAATACCTTGAAAGATAATTTGGGGTTGGCTCAAATTCTACACCATGTGTATCAATGTGGATGTTGTGTTGGTCGAAGATAAGGCGATGTAAATAGAATCAATCGAGGATGTTGGTTTATATCTCTTAATGAAAAACAAACGTCGGATCAAAGCTTCGAGGACCAGCTAGAAGTTATTCTTTGGGGGCAACACGGATCGTCTCGACTTCAAAAAAGGACTTTGTTTTTAAATTTTGTTTGTTTTAATTTTTATTTTTCATTGTTTATTTTTGTTCTATCGTATGTAGTTAATTATGTATGTTATTTTTTTCATAGTAGTTGCGGTGTTCTTGAGGTGGATTAAGGCAACTAAGCTCAAACTGAGGAGTTTGACATGCTTCGAAAAGACAAAAATAAAAGTTGGGAGATTTTCAAGTCATGCCGCACCTCTCACCCCTTATGGTCTGACACTACATGACAAGCCAACCTAACGAGGGAAGCAACACCTCGTATTGTTGTGATAAAGGAGAACGTGTCGTTCTGATTAGCTCCCACGTCCCAACGACTACCATACGTATGTCACTATGAGCTGCAACACATCAAATGTGAAAAGGCTAAGGCATAATCCGAAGACGTGACAAATTGAGATTCCAAGTCGCAACAGAAATAATCGAATTCATGACACTACTGCAGGGTGTTGCAACATACCTTGACAAAATGACTTGAGGGAGCATAAAATTTATCGCAACATTGCAATGGGGAGGGGATTCCATTACGATGATTCTTGCCATTCTCCATTCCCCAAAAAACTCAGAAACTACAATTTTGATTTATTTATTTATTTAAGTTTATATTTTATTCGTAAGTATTTTTCGTTCACTTAAAGCACATAAATCCCGAGAGTTCTAAGAAAACAAGAATTTAACCTTTTCAAGGAAGTTTTCTTGTTCGCACTTTAATTCTTTTATACCGGGACAATGTTTGCTCTAAAGTGTGGCGAAAGTACATAAGATTGAATTTTTTCAGTTTGTGCGTTTTATTTATTTTATTTAATTTATTGAAAAAATTATGTTGTTTTTGTTTTCTTTGTAGGAACACCATATTTTTTAAGGCAGTAGAATTTCGAGCTAAAACTGCGAGGAAGAGCCAATCCCACCAATTACGTTGGACCTTTAAAGCTAATTGAGTTACCTCTTTATTTTATTTTTATTTCACCTTAGGGATAATGTGCTGAATAAAGTTTGGGGGTGACATAGGAAATTTTTAAATTTTTTGTATAATTTTTATTTTTTAATAGTTTTTAAAATTGTATTTTGTTGTACTATGTGTGCTTGCGCTTGTAGAAATACAAGTACTTAGTTAGGAGCATATACCTAGATTGTTTGTAACACCCCTAACACGTATCCATCGCTGGATTAGAGTTACGGAGCATTACTGCACAATCGAAACATTTAACTTAAATTCATTTAATAACATAAACATATCATAAACCAATCATTCACATACATATCGTCCCTTAATCGAGCTCCCAACGCCCTAGAAATAACTTAGAAACAATTCGGGACTCAATTGAAAACATTTGGAAAGTCTAAAAAAATTTCACAAAAATTTGGAAACAAGGGTCACACGACTGTCTAACCAAGCCGTGTGAAGAACTAGGGACACATGGCTTTGTCCCAACCCATGTAACTCTTTAAGTAGGGTCACATGGCCGTGTCACATGCCCGTGTGCTAGGTCGTGTCACACGCCCGTGTGCCATGCTGTGTAACTCTTTGAGTTTCCCCACACTTCCGTGTAACAGATAGTGTGTTAGGTGGTGTAACTCACTGACTTGTGCCCTTTGAAAACCCCAAATGAGACACGGCCATATCGCTAGACTGTATATCTCACACAGCTGAGTCACACGCCCGTGTCTCAGACTGTGTGAACCCAAAATGTATCTAAAATAAAACCATTACAATACCATCTCATGCATATACTCTCAACCTATTTAAGATCACAATCAATGTACTTAAGCATCATTCAAATTTGCATCAAAATGTCACTTCAACAACCTAATTTAATTAACCAATGTGCCATTCAGAGACACTGCAATTATATCAAAATATCAACTTTCGAAACATATCAATCTTGCTTCATTTCATGCATAGTAGCCTAGTTCAAACATATACCAAAACATACTACAAATACTCATCTTTATACCATTCTAATTACACCAAAAGAGAACCTATTTACAAGTATGTTAAAGTACCTAATGACATAGTTTAGTAAAGTGTCAAAGTATATCAAACTAAAACATCTAGCCACATATACATGCCACTACCCTAAGAGACACAAAAACAACCAACTTCGATGGATAGTGTGAGCTGATTGATTGATCCTTCCAAAATGTTGGCAACAGTTATCTACAAAACAATCCATAAGAAACGGTAAGCTTACAAAGCTTAGTAAGGACATAATATAACAATTAATCAAAACACTCTTAAATACAATTCATATAATATTTGGTTGAAAGTTACCGGAGTTTAAACAGGGCATGCATGTGCATTCAGGGGTACCGAAGTACAAATCAGGGCAAGTATGTGCATTTAGGGGTACCGAAGTCAAACAGGGGCACAAATGTGCATTTATGGGTACCAGAGTACAAATAAGGGCATCTATGTGCATTCAGGGGTACCAAAGTACAAACAGGGGCACGTATGTGCATTCATACAATAATTTTCTATAAACATATTATTTAAAGAATCATAATATAACAATTAAAGTATAAATTCATTTACGTATTGAAATACTATGAACTTACCAACTATTTAATGCCGATCAACATGTAGGGACTAATCCGCTATTTTCCCTTTTCCTCAGTTAATGTATTTTTTATCCAAGTTTTGATCATGCATGAAGAAAACAAAAACCAAAGCTTCCCCCCCTTTAATGGTGATTTTGGCCAAGGAAGAAGAAAATGAAAAAGATGATAGTTTCTTTTCATCTTTTATTTAATTAACATTTAACTAAATTATCAAATTACTTAATTAACCTTTTAAAAATTTTCATAATTACATTAAAACTTATCCATGTACATCCAATATCATCATATATGGTACATTTACCACTCAAGTCCATTAACTTTCATTTCTAGAACCATCATTTGACCATTTTAACTAATAGAACTCAACATTTACACTTTTTACGATTTAGTCATTTTTACTTAATTAACTACTTAAACATCAAAATTTCTTAACAAAATTTTAATACGACCTTAATATATTCCCATAGAAATTAAATAAATAATAAAATAATAATTTACTCGTCAAAATTATGGTCCTAAAATCAACTGCTTCGATATCACCGAAAATGGGTTGTTACATTGTTTGTTTAAATTGTAAATTTAGCCTAAAATTAAATAAGTTAGGTTGTTTATATTTAGACTAATTAGTTAAATTATTAAGTCGTAAATAGGAAAAGAGATTAAATATACCAAGATATACCAAGTGATAAAGGTTGATACGAGTAGGTAATTATATTTGTAAAAGTATAGAATGTTTGAATTAAAAGAAAATACTCAGTAAAGTCCATGGTTATTAAACGGTACAGTATGACTATTATAACCCTTATAAAAAGTGCCTGAGAAAAATCTCAATTGCATTGACACAAATAAAAAAAAAATTAAGGGCTTATCAGGGAAATATTACTGCATTAGAGTTCAAAGCATGAGAAAAAATAAACTGAGTAGGAAAATATAATTCGAACTGACTATACTATGCAAAAATACATACTATATTCAGATAGACATTTTGATGAAGCAATATATTTAATTTTCTTTAACTTGCTTACTTTGTAATTTATTTAACTAATCTGTCAGGTGTAAATAACTATAAATTGTTTCAAGTTCTAGCTAGAGTTATATATTTAAGCAAATTCTCCTAGTGTCGGTGCTCCAATCTAATATCGTGTATCAAGTTGACACAAGTACACTATTTAGCTATAGATTTTATTTATTTTCTTTTGTTTGCTTGAGGACAAGAAAAGACTTAAGTGTAGGGGTATTTGACTTGACGTCAAATGTAGTAGTTATTCTAGGCCATTTTCATACTTAACAAGTTTGTTTTCTAGGCATTTCATAATTAATTATTACATTTTTAGTATCAGTAGGTTAAGAACTCAAAGTTAAGAAAATAAGCATTTTTACGTGTTTTTTGCTATTTCGATGATCCGTAAGGCCAATTCAGGCCTTGTGAGTGACTAATGAGCTAATTAAGTATGTAGGATATCAATTTAGGTCCAAGAATACAAGGAATGATGATCAAGCCACGAGACAAGAAACCCAATCAGCCAACAAAGCTACTAAGGCCATAACACATTCAACGTTGTGACAAGAAGCTTTATCTCATCACGTTGATGTGGCGATTAGGGGAGGCAATCCATGGTGGCAACATCATGACAAGGAGACTTCCCACGACATGACGATGCGACGACGAGAGGCCAAAATGAAGTTGATTTCCTTGGAAGACACTTTTAAGATATTTCCATATTTAGACCCTAGCTTTTAGCAGAACATTTTATTTATTGGTGTCCAAGTGTATCTAGGGTTGAGTGGTCACCAAGTAGGTCGTTGCCTATTGTAAAAACCCATTTTCCAGATTTATCAGAAACAGTGGTTTCGGGACCACAAATCTGACGAGCAAGTTTATATAATTATTATTTAAATTATACAAGTCAATAATAATTTTATATTTAATTTTTATTTCTTTAATTTTAATTAAATGAATTAATGGTTAGTATAGTGGTTGTCTTGAAAGTCAAGTGGTTTCAAAAAATGAGATATCGGGACCTCATTTCTGTAAATCGGGCTTATAAATATTTTATTAAATATTTCTAGAGTCATATTATATGTGAATTGAAATTTGGTCGATAATTTTGATGATTTATTTCTTAATTTCGGTAAAATGATTAATTTGTAAAGGAGGTAAAAGTTAATCGCTATAGATTTAAATTAGTAAAGTGACCAAAATGGTGATTAAACTATGGTAAAAAGTGTGTAACAACCTATTTTCAATGAAATTGAAATAGTGGTTTTGGAACCCCAAATTTGATGAATAAATTATTATTTTATTATTTTAATGTCTATGTGATGTTAGCAAGGTCGTATTAAAATTTTGTTAAGAAATTTTGATGTTTACATGTTTAATTAAGTGAAAAGGACTAAATTGTAAAAGGTGCAAAGGTAGAGTTCTATTAGTTAAAAGGGTCAAATGACTATGAAATTTTAAATTAAAGTACCTAAATGGTAAACAAACCATTTAAGCAATTAATGGAGAAATATGGGCATGAGTTTAACGTGTTTAGTTATTAAGTAAGGTTAAAATAGTAATTTAATAAATAAAGTACATCAACGGAAAACTAAAAGATGGTATTATCCATTAGTTGTCTTCACCACCAAAATTTTAGGGTTAGAAAACACCATTTGTAAGCTTTGAAGATTTGGCAATGTCTAGCTCTTGCATGTTGGTGTTTTGAGGTTAGTTTTTTATGATTTTTATGTTTTCGGGATCGTTGTAGCTTAATCTAGCTAGCCCGATGATTAATTTGTAAAAATTTTAAAGAATTAGGATTTTACCATGAATGTTATTGCATGATTCTTGGTGTTTTATGAAAGATTATGAGTCCTTGTTGATAAATAAACAAGTTTTGTCAAGTGATTTTTTGATGAAAATGTCATTTAGGGACTTATTTCTAATAGTACTAAAAATCCATGG
Organism: Gossypium raimondii; assembly: GCF_025698545.1. Classification (NCBI taxonomy): domain Eukaryota; kingdom Viridiplantae; phylum Streptophyta; class Magnoliopsida; order Malvales; family Malvaceae; genus Gossypium; species Gossypium raimondii. Next base: position 38,273,000 of record NC_068565.1, read on the forward strand.
TAAATTTGTGAAATGATGATTTTTATGGATTGATATAGTTCCCTAGAGAAATCGACTTGCTTGAGAAAAGGATGAAAATGTTTAAATTTCAATTTATGAGCTTAAGGACTAAATTGTGAAAAGTTAAAATGTTAGGGGCAAAATAGTAATTTTATAAAAATATGAAATATGGACTTAGATCAAGACAGATCACGTACAGACTTATTAAATGGATTGAATTTGTCTATTTAGATCAAGACAGACCACGTACGGACTTAGATCGAGGAAAAGCTAATGCCTCAAATTAATCAACTTCGTTTTTACGCCCTAATTGTCAAGGTAAGTTCGTATGAATAAATATCACTTTAATGTTATTTTCAATTATATGTAAATATGTTAGTTGTCATGTAATTGAATGATGAATATCCAACAATGCCCTGACGGTTATCGAGTCCCAGTTGAACCTTAGGTATTCGTAGGATACAAATGACATGTCATTAGGGATTTCATGTTTCGGGTGCTGGTCCTGAATGTCCTACCAATGATTGAGGTCCTGCATTTGTTGTGGATACTCCATAGATCGTGTGAGCAGCATCGTGTAGCTTACATTCTGACCCACAACTCGCTTGAGTAGGCCCATTTCATAGCTCATGTGAGCAATGATGTAAAGGAAAGGTTACGATTATATGTTTAAGCACACTTCGTGTGAGCTTTCTCGAGTATCCGCTGATATTTTAAGTGGTTTAACTGGCATGAAAAGGAAAGGAATGGTAAGTGTTCAAATGAACTATACTATGTATTCATGGAAAGGAAATGATGAATTCAAATGACGTATGTTCATGTACAAATGGCTTACCTTATGTTTAATTCAAGTGAATTATGTTTTAATGCACTAACTTGTGTTGGTGATGGTGCTTAGGCTTGGGCCAAACTTGAGATTGGATTACATTATGCTTATACTTATGTTATTTAGATGAAATGGTAAGTTTTGTTTCATGTTTTACGAACTTACTAAACATTATGTGCTTACGTAGTTTTCTTTACTATGTTTTATAGATAATCGGAAGCTTGATCGGTTTGGAAGCTCATCAAAGATCTATCACACTATCCAACATATATCGGTAGTTTTTGATGTTTTGATCAAGGTTATAATTGCATGTATAGGTTGAAATTATAATGTCATGGTGATGAATGTTTAGTTGGTGAATTGGCTTGTAAAAGTTGTAAATGTTATCATGTTTTGGTACTTTGATGCCTTGATGACTTGTGTCATTGTGCTATTTCATGTTGCATGTTTGGAATGGCTTATATGGTATGTTTTGAGATAATTTGAATATGGTAAGATTATGGTATATTTTGAAAGGCATTGGCATTAGTAGTTCTTGAATGAAAAGTGGTATAATATGCATGTTTAGGTAAGTTGTGGATGAATACATTTGAGGTTTCTTGTATGGCATATTGGTTAATTGATTTTGAACTTTTGAATTGGTCATTTAATGTAGGTTTTGGTCATGTTTTGATGCCTTGATTATGTGTAGTAAAGGCTTTTAGGTATATGCTTGATTTGGTGATGGAAATGGCTTGTTTTTGGGCAATTTCATGTCCACGCAGCCTGAGACACGAGCATTGACTCAGCCGTCCTGTAGGTTCTATTGCATGTAAGTGAAGCTGCTTCATGACCTAGCACACGGCCTGACACCCAGGCATATGAGGCTATTTCGAGAGTTACACGACTTGACACACAAGAGTGTGACTTGGCCGTGTGGCCCTACTAAGAGAGTTACACGGGTGAGGACATGAGCTGGGACATGACCATGTGTCTCTATTTCGAATGTTACGCGGCCTGAGAGACGGGCGTGTGTCTTAGCCGTGTGACCCCTGCAGTAAAATTTTTCTAAATTTTTCTTGAACTTTCCATTTGTTTCCAATTTAGTCCCAAATTGTTTCTAATGTATTTCTAGGGCTTCGAGGGCTCGATTTAGAGGTAATATGTATGTGAATTAATGATTTATGTTATGTTTATGTATGTGAATTAATGATTTATGTTATGTTTATATTAATGTATGAAATGTATGTTGTAATGTTCCGTATGTACAGTAATACTCCGTAACCCTAATCTGACGATGGATATGGGTTAGGGGTGTTACAAAGTGCAAGCGGTGATGACATGATTAAATCCACTAAATTTTGTGCTATTTGTTCATTTAGTCCTAATTAGTTTAGGGTTAAATTGAAATAAAGTTTATTTAATTGGAATTTAATAAAATTCAAGGACCAATTGTGTAATCGGACCCTCTTAAAAGGGCCTAATGACAGGAATGATGTGGATTTCTAGATTGTGGTAGGTTCCATTTAGATTCTTATTAATTAATAATTAAAGCAAAAGGACTAAAACATAAAAACTATAAAAAGTCAATCACTATTAGTTTAAAAGGTTTAATAAGGGGGTTCTAAAGGGTAATTAGACCATAAAGGATTAGGATGCACGATTCTAGATGTCAAAAAGCATCATATTTAATTTATCTTTAAAGGGTAAATTGGTAATTAGGTTAATAAAAGGATTTTAAAATAAAACAAAGTATGAAAGAAAACAATTTCATCTTCTTTCTTTGTAATTCCAACCGAAAACCCTAGGAGAATAAAAGAGTCATTCGACCAAGCTTTGGTCCTTCAAGAGGTGAGCGAAAGTTCGTACGTTTTTAGTAATTTTTATGTTTTTGAGCTCGTATTAGCTAAATGTAGCTAACTCGAGGACTAATTTGTAAAACTATCAAATGTTTTGGATGATGCCTTTGATAAATTTAATGTGTTCTTGAAGTTTTATGTTAGATTGTTAAGCTTGGTTGTTAAATAGGACTATTTTGTAAAGTGTTATTTGGTAATTTTAATTTTTAAAGACTAAAATGTGAAAATAGAAAAGGTACAAGGACTTGATGTAAAATAATAGAAAATATAGGTTGTAGTGAGGTGATATACTATTCGGTTGAGTTTAATTTTAGTTAAATTTGGTTAAATTGCAAGATTTGAGCTTAAGGACTAAATTGCATAAAAGTGAAATATCGGAGACAATTTTGTAAAAATGTCTAAAGGGACTTAATTGCATAAAATGAGTTAATTTTACTATTGGAATTAGTTAATTGAATGGAAATTATTATTCTAGATCCAGAATGGGTTGAAAGTCGAGGCATAGAGAAGTTGCAGAATAGTCCCTGACCTTTGTCATCACTGCAATTTAGTTAGGTAAGTTCGTTCGTTTTAATTTTAATACAATTTAAGTGTATGTTATATGAATTTAATTGTTGGATGTTAAATAATATATTGATGCATGTAATTGAAAATGGAAATAATAAACTGATATGGTATCAATCACTAATTGAGATATTCAGAGTCGATGAATGTTTGGTTATTGAACTAATGCTTGCTTATGGAATATGAGATAGTGATATATTCACGTATTTTTTTGTGATAGAATTCTATGAACTGACGAACGTAGGATAGAGTATGATTGGCATGTCAATAGGTTATATTGCGTGTGGTATGGGGTTGAGTTGAGCAGTGGAGATGATTTTGTATATTCTCTGTTCACTAGATATGCCGAGGTCCTGAATTTGTTGCGGACTTTCGTGATATATTACAGTGTTATTTGGTGTGCTGGATGGATTTGCTCATACGAGCATTTGGTGTGCTGGATGGGCTGGCTCATACAAGCATCTAGTGTGTTGGCTGGTTAACCGTGTACTCGTATCCACTTATCGTTCATCAGACTATGTTTATTGGTCTCTATTGAAATATGGAAATTGATTTATTCTATTGTATTGAGCATTACTCACCTGTTGTGAGCTGTGATTGACAAGAATTCTAATAATAACCTTATGACAGGAACTCTGTTCTTAATCTTGCTGTTTGAATTGTTATATTTATATTTATCGTTTAACCAATGAACTTACTAAGCATTACGTAAGCTTACTCGTGTCTTGTCATTTATCTTGTAGATTACATTTTGCGAAACTAGGAGATTAGATCAACTCAAAGAATCACACTATCTCGAGGAACACTTGGTAGAATTTGTAACAACTTGGCTTATATGGCATGTAATAGGGGATATTGTTTGTGTTATTAATGTTTATGACAATGTATATGGTATTTGATATGGTAATGTTGTGGATTGATAATTTCCTTAAGGTATGCTTGGAAACTCTAGGTTAAGCATGAGTGTTTAAGTATGAATGGTAAAGGTCTTGTTTAAGTTCTAGTATGAGGTAATTGGGATAGATTAAATAGTGTATATGCTATATCTTGTGAATGGTAGCTAGTGTAGTGAAAGTATAAATGTTTATGTTATGATTTTGTGTATGACATTTTTGCGTGTGAATGTGTAATGCGAATGTACAAGTATACACGTCGAATCAAGTAATAAAGAGATGAGTGAGTATCATGTCCACAGGGATCAAAATTGATTAAAATAATTAGTCATGCTATTACTATGAAACTGACTAATTAAACTGAGCGAAAGGAACAGTTGAATAATTGATAAAGAAATGTAATGATGGATTAAGAAAATCAATTACGACTAAAAATATGCTATGACAATTAAAATGCTGTGGCAATTCTCAAAGAGTAATTGGGAAAGAGTTTGTACTGTTGAATGAAAAAGGTTGGAATTACTTGGGTTTATTTCTATAACATAATAATGCCATGGCAAAATCTTGACCATTTTACTTCTCAGGGAATCAGTACTGCAATTTGTTTCTTTCGAAAGACAGACTTTTAGATATCATTTTGAGTTTTTGTATGTCTACAAACTTAAGAAAGATATCTAGATTTTTCTCCCTTTCCCTGTACAGATTGCAACTTCTATGTCTAGAGTGCTTCAACTATTCTTTCGGATACTTGCCTATATCAACTGATTATAATCCAATCTAATTATTCTTTTTAGAATTAAACAAGATCTAATGACATGCTACACAGTCATCTATGTCTGGAGCTTGCATGCACGCATTAAAAATAATTACAAATCGAATGAAATAGTATTCAACTCAAAATCAAACCATGGGCGTTAAAAGTTAAGAAAAATTCACCTAGAATAATTCTAGCCCAAAGAAAATTAATTCATGGGTTGAGCATTAGAATTCATAACAGAACCATTCATCGTCATTGTTTAAATTCACGAATCAAAAATTCAAACCAGAAAATAAAGGTAGAACTACAAGAAGCTTTCACTACTTCAGCTTTCACTCTGATGATGATATTTGATGCAAAACTCAAGGTAGATTTCTCTATCCCTTCCTTGCGTTTGTAATTCTTCTACTCTATAAACTGCTACCCTTTTCACTTTTCCTTTAAGAATGCACAAGAATCTGATGTAGAGAGATAAAAATCGTTATTCTCTCTTTTTCTAATTAAGTTGTTCTACTTTTAGCAATCAGTTTTCAAACAACTATCCTAAGCTAAACATGCTTAATCAACTTTCACAAATTTCTAAATTAGTTGAAGAGTTATTATCCTCATCGAACATCACTGATAACAATATACTTATCATACTTTATCAGTTATTTGGCATTTGTATGTAATGGCAAAATGAATGACAAAATGCATGAATATTAAAGCATCTATCTATAGTATACTATATGTACAACACAACACACCTTCAAACCTAAGGGATGCATAGTCCTCAATGCACGAATAATGAAATATGGAAAAATGAAAAAACAATAACTATCAACTATAAGAAGGCTATGACATTAAATATGAATGCATGAAACATATAGTATAAATGAAAGAAAGAAACAAAAGCTTGATAGAATTACGGTTACTCTATTTGGGTTGGGTGGATTTCTTGGCAGCACATTTGTAGCACTGCTACCTTTCTATTTCACTAGCATAATCTTGGATGGATTTTCCAATGGTTTGCTTGTAGCGCTTTCGTTTGAGCTGGTTCATAGGCACCTCTTCTTCGTTGTCAGTGTTTGACTACGTGAGATCATCAATCAGTTGATGAACTGCACATTCTTGTTTAGTCATATGTGTAGTAGTCAGCGTAGTGGTGGTGCCTGCAGGTGTAATAGCTTGAGTCACATCATTGTCTTCCTTCTCAGATTTAACATGAACAGATTTGATTTTTTCTGTTTCTCCTTCTTGTTTGGTGGTCTCCTTTTCCGCAGTAGGTTCTTCACCATCGTCATCATCCTCCTCAGTGCCTTTACAGTAGGTTCTTCTGAAGAGATTTCTTTAGAGCCTTATCTCTTCATTGGATATACCCATAAAAGATAGCCATTTCCTCTTGAGTCTGGCCAAAATCATTGGCCAGCCTTTGCTTGTGTTTCTCCAGTATGCGGAATTATTGTTGCAACATCTTAAGCGTGTCAATAACTTTCTGCTAAAAATTACTATGAGAAGTTGATGGAGCAATAACAATAGGCAGAGGTGGTGATGATGTAGATGTGGAGCCTGGATGCCTTGGCATTTCTTCTCCAGAAAATCTTATGGTGATTTGCTTTGTGATGGCTCCTTTTTTTGGGGATGGTATCTTTATTCGTTTGAATAGGAACCTTCACTCACTGAAAAAGTGATGTAATGAAGGATGAAAAATTTAAAGCACTGGCATTCTTCTGAGAGCATCGGTGAACTTCTCAAAAAATAATGCTTCCAACATTGATCTTTCTGCCCGTCATAATCGAGTACAACAATAACAAACGTTCTTTTGAAACAGTTAAGTAATGAGTAGAAATGATGAGACGATTTTTAAGGAAATAATACTAGACTCGAAAGTGAGGCTACAACAATACCCGATTAATGGTATAACAATCATTTCTAGAAACCATCCACTTCATCCCCTCAACACATAAATCTGTCAGTACTTGTTGGAGGCCTTCAGTGGTCATAGGCTTGAAAATTGTGCGTGTTCATCTAGGCCATCAGATAACCCATGTTGTGCATTGGAGTCTTCATAAAACATTACCGATACACCACAAACATATATAAAGGTATTATTTGAAGAGTGAGATGAGCATAAAACTCTTTCATGACCTTGGTGAGAACATCATCAGGGTGGAGGCAGAAGATTTACCATCCATGCTTTTCCACTTCAAAAGAGATAGCCTCAGAGTAACCCATAAATGGAGCATCTTGAAAATGGAACCCTTTTTCCGGAAAAAAAAGGGTCGCTTGGATATGTTCTAGGTATACTTCTCTTCTGTGATTTTATTGAAACATGTTCATGGAGGTATAGGGGTGGAAAAGGATAGTGCTTGGTGAGCCATTCTATCGACAATAGTGAGTGGAAAAAAAAAGGTGAGACCTTTACATTTTGAATAGAGGAAAAATAGAGAAAGTTGAAGAAGATGAAATGAAAAGGAAGTTATCAAAGAAGTGAAATGATTAGGGTAAATGTGAGAGAAAATATAGTGATGACATGTTGGCTAAGATTTAACCTGAGAGTGTACCCTGTCACAGACAACAGAAAAGTTAAATGGGAGTAGAAAAATAGCAAAATAATTAGGAAATTAAAATTAACTAATGTGATGAATGGGCTGATGCCTATAATCGTGGGCCATAGTGTGCTGGTAAAAAGAACAAGTAAATAAACTTATTGAAGAAACAAAACACATAATTTAAAGGCAATGAATAGAATAGAATAAGAAAGAAATGTTAAATAGCTCGAAAATTGATGGAACTTTTATCACGAATTATAGGGGCTCCAAAGTAGTGCTTTAATCGTTGGTCATTGACTTTTAAATTGGAACCAGTCTTGTTGTCTTTAACATCTACAGCTCCATGAGGGTAAACATGTACTATCTTGAATGGACCAGACCAACGAGATTTCAATTTGCCCAGAAATAATTTAAGTCTGGAATTGAATAATAGGACCTATTCTCCAAGTGCAAATTGTCGTGGCAAAATTTTGTTGTCATGCCATCGCTTAGTCTTTTCTTTGTACAACTTGTCATTCTCATAGGCTTGTGCTCGAAATTTTTCCATGCTCAAAATTTTTCCATCTCATTCAACTCCAAAAGGCAGTGGGTACCAACAGCATGCCAATCCATATTCAATTTTTTAATTGCTTAATATCTTTTATGTTCAAGCTCAACAGGAAAATGGTAGGGTTTCCCATAAACAAGCTTAAAGGGCAACATCCCCAACGGTGTCTTGAATGCAGTTCGATATACCCATAACGCTTTATCCAATCTAGATGACCAATCTTTTCAGTTAGGAATGACTACCTTCTCAAAAAATTGTTTAATCTCTCTACTAGAGACTTCCGCCTACCCATTCGTTTGGGGGTGTATGTCGTGTCAATTTCATGTTTATCTCCATACCAGTTCAGAGCATTAACAACTAATTTGCAATCAAAGTGTGAACCTTCATCACTAATCAGTGCATGAGGAATATCAAACCTGGTAAAAATATTTTTATGGAGAAATTTCAGTACCAATTTGACATCATTTATTGGTAAAGCAACAACCTCAACCCACTTGGAGACATAATCAACATCTAAAAGTATGTATGCATTGCCCTAAAGGTGGGAATGGTCCAATAAAATCAATTCCCCAAACGTCAAATAGTTCCACTTCTAAAATAGTATGCAAGGACATCTCATATCTCATCGATAGATTTCCAGTTCGTTGATAGCGATCATAAGCTTGGGAAAATTCATGAGCATCTTTAAACATGGTTGGCCAATAAAAACCAGATTGATGAACTGTTGCCATAATTCTCATCCCCCAAAGTGCCCTCTGGTGGTACTAAATGACAATGAAATAAAATACTTTGAATCTTGTCATCTGGAAAACACCTCTAAATTATCTAGTCTGCATAATGTTTGAATAAAAACGACTGATCCCAGTAATAATGCTTGGCATCATGGAGAATTTTTTTTCGTTTTTGATTTGTGAGGTCAGGTGGCAGTAGTCCACTAACCAAAAAAATTACAATGTCAGCATACCATGGTAATGCCATGACAACTAATACTTGTTCATTTGGAAAATTATTCTGAATGCGCTAAATATGACCGTCTTCATTTCCTGCTTCAAGTCGAGATAAGTGATCAACCACTTGATTTTTTGTGTCTTTCCTGTCTTTAATTTCCAGATCAAATTCCAGCAATAACAATATCCATTGAATCAATCTGGGCTTTGCATCTTTCTTTGTCACCAAGTATTTAATGGTAGAGTGATCCATATAAATCATGACTTTGATGCCTACTAAATAAGCCCTAAATTTGTCAAAGGCGAGTACCACAACTAACAACTCCTTCTTAGTGGTAGTATAATTTAACTGTGAATCAGTCAAGGTCCGAATTTCGTAGTAGATAACATGGAATGCTTTGTTCTTTCTTTGCCCAAGCACTGCCCCTACGACAAAATCACTGGCATCGCACATAAGTTCGAAAAGTAGATTCCAATCTGGTGCTATGACTATTGTTTCTATGACTGGCCCTTTTTTCAACTCCTCAAATGCTTGTAAGCACTGATCATCAAAATTAAAAGGTTTGTTGTGTTCTAACAGTTTACACAGGGGTTTTGATATTTTTGAGAAATCCTTAATTAATTTTTCTATAGAAACCTGCATGGCCCAGGAAACTGTGAATACCTTTAATTGTGGAGGGTGATGGCAATTTCTCAATAACTTTGATTTTTCCCTTGTCGACGACAATTCCTTGCTGTGAAATTTTATGTCCCAGAATGATGCCTTCATGAACCATTAGTGATTAGCACATAACTTAGTCAAATTCATTACACAACAAAGAGCTTCCATATACTTTCCATATAAACGTTCATACTATTATGAACATACTAGAAATCTTTAATCACTATCATCTCATACCTTTTTCATGCTTTCATGACATTATAAATCGAAGTATATACCGATCCTTCCCTTTTGTATACCCATTGAACCACTAGAATAATATCGGATACTCGGGAATCTCGCATACTATGTGTTAACACATGGTCGAAACCACTACTATCTCATATCTCAAACAATTGCTCTCTCTCGAGCCATAAGTGGGTCTGCTTACACAAGCTGTCAGTCAGGATGTAGCTACATGGTGTTGCTCACACAAGCTGTTAAGTAACTGCAACACAGGCCAAAAACTCAACCGCCGGTAGGACGTAAAAGACCAGCATCCGAAACACAGTAGCCCTTAATGACATGTCATTTGTATCCTATATATTCCTAAAGTTCAAACGGGATTCGAAAGTCGCCGAAACTTCATTAGATATTTTCATAGAGTCGTAATACCATAATATAACATAAAAGTATTTAATTCGAACATAATTCAATGCTATTTAAATGTACGAACTTACCTCAAACACGAACGAAGAAATACAACCGGTTAGTCCAACACTTTTTCCTTTTCCCCATCTAAATCCGTACGTTGGTTTTCTTGCTCTAAATAATAAAATTTAACTCACTTAAATTTCATTCTATTCAATTTAATCCAAAAATCATATTTTGGCAAAATTACATTTTTACCCTTAAAATTTTGAGTTTATTACAATTTAGTTCCAACTCATAAAAATGGAAATTCATGCAATTTAGTACCAACCCATTATAGTCGAATATCACTTAGGCCCTTAGCAAGCCCTACATTTCATTTATTTTACAATTTCACCATGAATAATTTTCTATTTTTCAATTTAATCACTAATTTACAAATTCATCAAAATTTCCTTTGCAAAAGTTGTTAAACTATCATCAAACATTCATTTTCATCCGTCAAGCATAAAAAACAACTAACATACACTCATGGTAAAACCATAGACTTTTAAAAATTTTGCAAATTAGTCCCTGAACTAGCTAGATTAAGCTACAACGACTCCAAAAACATAGAAATCATTAAAAACGGGACCAAAAGTCACTTACATACACAAGGATAAGCTTGTTGAATGCTCAAACCCTAGAAATGGTATTGTTTTCCCCTTTGAAATTTGGCTAGGTTAAGAAGATGGACAAAAACCTTGATTTTGTTTTACTTATTTTAGTTTTATATTTATTAATTTACTTATATAACCTTTACTAATCACTTTAATGATGTCTATATTTGTCCATTACCTTTATTAATGGTCTAATTACCATTTAAAGCCACCCACATTCCAAATTCATAATAATTTGACACCTTTTACTTATAAACTCAAATTTTGCACCTTATGCAATTTAGTCCTTCTTATCAAATTAAGCATGCAAACGATAAAATTTCTTAATGACATTTTTATACGACAAAACTAACATGCTGTAAACATTAAAATAATAATAAAATAAATATTTTGAGGCCGAATTTGTGGTCCCAAAACCATTGTTTCAATTTCATTGAAAGCGGGCTGTTACAACTTATGATTTTTAGTGCAGGATTTGTCCACATAGTCTTGTACACAGTCTACAACACGACTATGTGGGGTTATTTCAAATACCCACATGGGCAAACACACGAGCTGGGACACAGTGGTGTGTCCCATAGTTTGAATGTTACATAATTGGATACACAACCATGTTTTGAGTCACACGACCTAGGCTTTGTTACACGGCCGTGTGAACCTACTCCCAAAATTTTCAATTTTTTTTTTGAAATTTTCTGTTTTGTTTCATATTAGTCCTTGAATGTTTCCAAACTATTCTTATGGCCTCGTAGGCTCAATTTAAGGCTCGTAAATGTATTTATGCTATGAATAAAACTTGATATTAAATATTAATATTTAATTTTGAATAATTGTTTCTATATGTTGTGGAATGTTTCGATTTGTACTGTAATACTCCATAAACCTAATCCGGCAACGGAGATGGGTTAGGGGTGTTAAAATAGCCATCCCTCCATAGTGAAGTTAGCAGTGCAACCTTTTTTCAAACTTATTCACGCTATGGACCCGCAATCTAGGACAAAAAGAAAGTCCTATGTTGATTTCCTCGAATCTGGACATATTTAGAAGTTGGAATTTGTATATCCAATAGGTGTAAGATCTCCTCTGAAATACACAAACATATAATCCCCCATTCTTCGTAAATACTTGAGTATATGTTTAACTTCTTGCCAGTGTCTTAGTCCTAGATTTGCCTGATATCTATTTACAACCCCTACTGCAAAACAGATATCTGGGCATGAGCATAACATAGAATACATGAGACTTCCTATTGTCGAAGCATAAGGAGTCTTTCTCATGTTCTCTCTTTCTTCCGTTGTTTTAGGACAGTTCTCTACAGAGAGATGAAATCCCGATGTAGAGGGTTGATTTCCCTTCTTCAAATCGGTCATTGCATAATGCTCCAATATCTTATTTATGTATGAAGCTTGAGACAGTTCTATCACCTGGTTCTTTTGATCCCTTAGGATTCGAATGCCTAGAACAAGATTAGCTTCTCCCAAGTCCTTCATGCTAAAATGTTAGGTTAAAAATAGTTTAACCGATAACAATGTCCCTACATCATTCCCAATAAGTAGAATGTCATCATCATATAGAACAAGAAAGACCACCTTCCCATCCCCTAAACGTTTGTAAACACAAGGTTCATCTACATTTTGATCATTTGATCAAATCTTTGATTCTATGAGAGGGATGCTTGATTTAGTCCATATATGGATCTAAGCAGTTTGCAAACTTTATGCTCATTCCTTTTGCTATATATCTGGTGGGTTGCATCATATAGATGCTTTCTTCAAGATAGTCGTTCAAAAATGTTGTCTTGACATACATTTGCTAGATCTTGTAATCAAGTGTCGCCACAATAGATAGCAATATGTGGGTTGACTTGAGCATGGCAACCGAAAATAAGGTTTCTTCATAACTGATACCTTCATTCTGAGTATAACCTTTTGCTACAAGTTTGGCCTTAAAAGTTTCCACTTTTCTATCCATATTTCTTTTCTTCTTGTATATCCACTTACACCCTATGAGTTTTATCTCATTCGGTAAGTTTATAAGTCCCCACACTGATTTAGAATCTATAAAATCTATCTCAGCTTTCATAGTCATTTCCCAAAGATTGGAATCAACATAATGCATCACTTCATCATACGTGAGTGAGTCATCATCTTCATATTTGGCAGACTCAATGTTAAAAACACTTTGCTAGATTGGAAGAACTCAGGCCTACAAGATACGCTCCCACTGAGACAAAGCACCCTATGCTGTTAATCATTTGTAGGTCTACTATTAGGAGTTGGTTTTGGAACCGTTTATGTAGGGTTTTGTATATTTCCTGATAATTCCTCGAGTACCTCTTTACTCCAAGGTTTGAAGTCATTCATTTAACTTTCTTCAAGCAAAGTAGCATGAGTTGACACTATTATAGTTTGCTCTTTCAGGTTATAAAACAAACCACCTTTTGTTCCCTTTAGATATCCTAAAAACATGCACAATCCTATCTGTAAGTCCAACTTTCTTGCATCTTTATCCAATAAGTGGGTCAAGCATCCCCAAATTCTTAAATGATTAAGATTCAGCTTCCTGCCATGCCACAATTCATATGGAGTTTGCGATGTTATCTTAGTTGGCACATCATTCAGAATATAGCAAGTCGATTGCACTGCATCCCCAAAAGGAGATTGATAGCTTTGAATAACTCAAGATCAAGTGTACCATGTCTAACAACGTTTGATTCCTTCTATCTGCCATGCCATTCTATTGTGGAGTGCGCAGCGCAGTCAATTGTGATAGAATCACAATCTCTATGAGGTACCCTAATAACTCATCTGATAAATATTCCCCACCTCGATCAGACTGAAGCGTCTTTATGGGTAAACCTAGTTGTTTCTCCACTTCCGCACAAAATTATTTGAATTTAACAAAGGTTTCACTGTTTTGGTTACTAAGGTACACATACTCACATCTAGAATAATCATCAATAAAGGTCATGTAATATTCATAACCACTTTTTGCTCTAACGCTCATGATGCCACATACGTCAGTGTGCACAAGTTCTAGTGGTTTTCTGACCCTCGTTCCTTTTGCATTAAAATATCGCTTAGTCATCTTACCTTCCAAGCAAGAATCATATTGTGGAACATCAACTTCTTTAAGCGAACTTAAGATGTTGTCTTTAACAAGTCTAGTAATTCTTTCTCGGTTAATATGACCAAGTCTCAAATGCTAAAGGTACACCTCATTAAAGTGAGAAGTTTTAAATCTTTTATTCGATATTTTAGTCTCAAGCAGTGTGTACATCTTTGGTTTGATAAAATAGAGATTATTTGACATCCATCCATTATAGATAAGCTTGCGATTTCTAAATATTGTAATTCCATTATTAAAAGTCACGGTCAAGCTGTCTTTATACAAAATCACAACAGAAATTAAGTTTCTTTTGAAACTTGGTACATAGAAAGCATCTCTTCAAATAATCTTCCTAAAATTATTAAAATAAAGTTGTTCATCTCCCACTGCTTCAACTACCACACTTGTCTCGTTCCCAGTCTGCAATGATAAGCTCTTATCTCAAGATATTTCATCCTAGAACCCCTGTAGAGAAACACAAACAGGATTAGTGGTGCCCGAATCAATGACAAGTGTTCTATCGAATCCTCCACTAAAGAAGCTTTTATCAAAAATAATTTCATACCTTTGCCTTCAGTGGATAGGTATTCCTCCCACTCTCTATAGTTTTCCTTGAAGTTCCCTTTCTTGCTGTAGGAGAAGCATTTAGGCATGGGTAAGTCTTTAGGCTTTCTGGTTCTCTTCCTTTCCACTTGAGGTGGCCTAGGGACCTTAGCCTTGCCTTTCTTAGCGTGCTCGAAACATACCTGGTTCGGCCACTCACACACTCAATAATTTGGCTATTAAGACAATCTAACCAACAAGCTAATTTATCATATATAGTATGATATTTAACATTTTCAAACAATTTTATAAGTTTAAGACCTACACTTTATTTTTCACTACCTCGCAGTACACTAGCGAATCTTTCAACTTTCATTAATAAATCCTTAAGCAAACCTAAACCAAAATTCAATATAAATTCAATCAATTTAGCATTAAACCAGCCCCTAAATACCCACTTATGAGTTCAAACCAATCGTTTAAATTATAACTATTTTATGCATCCGAACTAGTTTGATTCCTTACACTGTATCGATGCAGAGTCCTTACATTGTATCGATGCAAACCGTACGTACAACCGTTCTTCGCCTTTATGGATGATTTAGGGCGTTTGGGTCAGCACCTAATTCAATAATATACTAGAAAATAAGTAGCTAATTAATTATTAAATTCCTTCATTTAATCAATTCATAACCTTTACCCAACAACCATGTCGAAATAACAAACTAGTTGCCCTTAATTACACTTACGCTTAATGATTTGTGGGATCCGATTGACCAATCGATCAAGAACGTTTTTCCTTAATTGAAATGGGTTTAAAAGCTGATTAGGAGGGTTAAAGAACTCAAATTAATGCTGGAAAAATATAGGAGAGAACCAAGAAACAAAACAGCCCCCTTACTTGCACATAGGCGTACGCACCACCACCCACAGTGGCCAAAATTGTGGCTGAATTTTAAAATGGTTTGAGGTCTCTTTAAAATCTGAAAAAAATACCTTTGAAATAATTTAAAATCCCTCAAATTCTAGATCTAGAAATTTTTGTTTTTAATTGACAAAATTAATCAAGAAATTGAAGAGAAAAGAGACCTTACCCAAGCTAGTCGAGAGAAACGATAATCGCACTTTCTTGGCAATGTTCGGGATCGATCTTGGAGTTCAAGATTTCAGATTTGGGGATGATTTTAATGAGGAAAAATGAAAGTAATATGGTGGGTAATATGTTAGCAAATGCTGTGGCAAAAAGAAAAAAAGAAAGAGATAGTAAAACTAGGTGTAGGCGACGACAACAATGGAGGAAAGGAAAAAAAATTAAAATCAAAGAGAAGGAGAAGAGGAGAGGAACGGCTAGGGAAACGAGGAGGATGATTAAAGGATGATTATTAGAAAAATTAATATTTATACCTAGGTTAACTAGGCTTGGATGGCCCACACATTAAAATAAGGGGTTTTTGTCAAAAAATTAAATTATTTGCATGAGAATGGAATTTGAGTTAAGACCTCATGGATAAATTCACTAATGTTTAACTATAATCCAATAACTCATTCTTGATATAATTTTGAAATATTTATTTTAAAAAAAAGACATGTCACAAACTAGGGTTTAAGGCAAAATTTGCAAAATAATAAAAATGGTGAGAGAAAAGGGATTTGAACTTGGGTTTTAAGGAACATTTCACTAACACTTAACCAACAAACCAATACCTTATTTATTTCCTAAAATGCATAGATAAATTTCAAAAATCTAGGCATAACCACTTTCTCTCGATTCACAAACTCGATTCTACTAACCCATGATTTTTGGGATGTTACAATTCTCCCTTCTTTAAAGAAATTTTGTCCTCAAAATTTTCTTATTCACAAAATCTATTACCCCTTTTCCTTCAAGCCGGGCCACCAAGCTTTCGTGTGCAACTCTAATTCTAGCACAATTCCAGACAATACATCTCATTACATTCCCAACATATATCTTGCAGATCTAATTACAGAAACGTTACTAACAAATTCCTTTACTCGAATTCCTTATTTTAACAAAAACTCTACTAGATTACGCTTACCACAATATCTACAATTTGAAACCTTAGCTGATCTAATAGTTTCTCCAATAATAACTGCTACAACCTTTCATTGAGGTCTGGCTCCTCTGGCCAACTTTAAAGGTCGCGAATTTGGACTAGTAGAAGCTGACTTTCTCTTTTTTTGAACTTTAACCTTTTCCCTTCTCTTACACACTAAGCATTTACTCTCTCTCTCCACATTAGTCCTTTTAACCATAATCTTGAAAACTTTTTCTAGGACTCCCAATATCGCTTGGGACATTGCATCATCCCCAACATCCTAGTTTTCACCTTCAGAAGTAGGTGCAATAACAATGTCATTCATCTCAATTTTAGGCACAATTCCTTGAGAAGCAAATGACTTAACCTACCAGCTCAACCCTGAGCGCCATGGTTCCTCATTCTACGATTGTTCATTATGTATCTTATGGTCTTAAATTTGATCTACAATTTGAAAAAAAAAAATCAATAGCTAACTTTAACCAATTTTCAATTTCCTATCTTACAATTTCAAAGAAAAATTAAATACTAACTATTTTAGTTCTACGTCTACAGTAATACACCTCAAGTGTTTACCTATAACATAATAGTATCTTTTCTATGGCAACCGATATCGAAGTCTCGGACCTGATTTTCTTTGTAGAATATCATTTTCAAAACTTTTTATGGCTTGTTTTTCCCTAACTTCCCCTTTTTCATGTTTGTATGCATGCCGACTTATTTAAGTAGATTTAAAAACACAGTCCGAGATTTTGAACTAAGGCTCTGATACCACTAAATGTAACCTCCAAAAGCCAGCCTAGACGTTATGGCTAGATTGAGAATGCTACATTAGCCACCAAAATGGCTAAGCTAACTTATGTTACTTTTTAAGACTTTAAATAAACTCATTTTAGAGAAAACCGTAGTTGTACTTTGAGTTAGCTTAAAAGCATTCATTCACTAGGTCGTGTATGATTAGGATTCATTTTCTTGTTGATAGTGTTGTTTTAGAAAAACCGTTTTCTTGTCGCTCTTCTTTAAAGAAAAACTTGAAGTTAAACTAATGCAGCGGAAAAACTATTTTTCAAGTCATTTTGGAAAATTAGTTGCCTTATCGATTTGTTTTACAAAAATAGTTCCTTTGCAATGTACTGGAAACTAAGGAGCAATATCAAATTTTACTTAAGCCCGATATTAGCCATTATTCGGTTATTATGCTTGAGTAATTCAAGTATGCAAAAATCCCCAAAAGAAAGGTTACCAAGCCACAGATAAGAAATAATTAAAAATTACAAGCCAAAACCAACAAAGACTAATTAATACTTATTTAAAAAAATAATCTGAGATCTAAGGTGATTCTCCGAATCTTGAGTTCGGTCCTAATTTTGAGGTTTACATGAAAATTTAAACACTATTGGGGTTGAGCTTATGAAAACTCAGTGTGAGCTAAACAATTATTTAAATAGACATAAATATCAAATAGAGATAAACAGATTAGCTTTAGCAGAAGAAAACAAAACCATCAGAGGATTTTCATATCATTACATAGTCATTATCAAATTAATTTTAAATATTGTATGAGCATGGGACATCATTCATTTGAGAAACAATCATTAATTTTGATACCATTCAATACAACACAATATAATATGTAGTATAAATCAATAACATTCAAATATGTCGTGAGCATGATGCAATGCAAAAAGGTTCCTACCCATACCATCCACTGCACACCATGAGTTCCTTAGAATCGTCTGCCAAACTCCAAAACATTATGAGCATAGCTCCATATGGTAAAACCACCAAATAATCAATAAAGCAGAAAATCTACCGAATATCAAATAGTGCGATACAATCGCCAATAACATATAATATGTGATAAAATCGCCAATCCCCTCTGTAGTCTAGGTGCAGTGCACTGACTATGAATAATGCAGACTTAATATGCCACTAGTACTCCACGAAACTCCTCCACCAACCACAAAATCCCAACCCAATGCATATGCAATATATCACACAATCTCATACATAATCATATCTCAATACATTTCACATTCATTTGACATGCTCATTATGTCCTCAATAATCACATATTTTCAGTAAATGGAACAATGTTCTAATATTTCAAATTACCATTGTGTTGGTATCAATCAATATCGTTCAATTTCACTACTTTAAGGATTTTCATTGTGCATAAATAACACCCTTTTCAGTACACAATATAACAAATATCTCATGCATTTAAAATCATACATAAGGTTAATATCTCAACACATTATATCATTCAGTCAAACATTCTCATATCTCATAACTCAAATATACAATTACAAACTCAATCAAACATCCATACTATCAAACTAGCAATTTTGCCAACATGTCAATCTTTTAAGGCTCGAAACATACCTGGTACAGCCACTCACAAAATCAATAATTTGGCTATTAAGACAATCCAACCAGCAAGCTAATTTATCATATATAACATGATATTTAACATTTTCAAACAATTTTATGAGTTTAGGATCCACACCTTACTTTTCGCTTCCTCGCAGCACACTAGCGAATCTTTCAATTTTCCTTAATAATTCTTTAAACGAACCTAAACCAAAATTTAGTATAAATTCAATCAATTTACATTAAAACATCCCCCAAACACCCGCTTATGATTTCAAACCAATCGCTGAAATTATAGCTATTTTATGAAACCAAACTAGTTAGATTCATTACACTGTATCGATGCAAACCGTATGTACAATTGTTCTTCGCTTTTGCGGATGATTTGGGGCATTTGGGTCAGCACCTAATTCAATAATATATTGAAAAATCAGTATCTAATTAATTATTAAATTCCTTCGTTTAATCAATTCATAACCTTTACCTAACAACTATGTCAAAATTAAAAAACTAGTTACCCTTAATTGCAGTTACGCTTCATGATTTGTGGGATCCAAATGGCCAATAGATCAAGAACGTTTTTATATAATTGAAATGGGTTTAAAAGATGATTAGGAGGGTTCAAGAACTCAAATTAATGATGGAAAAATATAGGCAAGAACCAAGAAACAAAACAGCCCCTTACTTGCACATAGGCGCATGCACCACCACTCGCGGTGGCCAAAATTTTGGCTGAATTTTAAAATGGTTTGAGATCTCATTAAAATCTGAAAAAAAAAATCCTTTGAAATCATTTAAAATCCCTAAAATTCTATATCTGGAAATTTTGGTTATTAATTGACAAAATTAATCAAGAAATTGAAGAGAAAAGAGGCCTTACCCAAGCTAGTCAAGAGAAACGACAATTGCACTTTCTTAGCAATGTTTGGGATCGATCTTGGAGTTCAAAATTTCAGATTTGGGGCTTATTTTAATGAGGAAAAATGAAATAAATATGGTGGGTAATATGTTAACAAATCTTGTGGAAAAAAGAAAAAAAAAGAAAGAGATAGTAAAACTAGGTGTAGGTTACGACAACAATGGAGGAAAGGAAAAAAATTAAAATTCAAGAGAAAGAGAGGAGGAAAGGAACAACTAGGGCAACGAGGAGGATGATTAAAGGCTGATTATTAGTGAAAAATTAATATTTATAGCTAGGTTAACTAGGTTTGGATGGGCCATACATTAAAACAAGGGGTTTTTGTCAAAAAATTAAATTATTTGCATGGGAATGGAATTGAAGTTAGGACCTCAATGATAAATTCACTAATGTTTAACGATCAATCCAATAACTCAATTTTGATATAATTTTGAAATATTTATTTTAAAAAAAAGATATGTCACAAATTAGGGTTTAAGGCAAAATTTTCAAAATAATAAAAATGGTAGAGAGAAGGGATTTGAACTTGGGTTTCAAGGAACATTTCACTAACACTTAACCAACAAACCAACACCTCATTTATTTCCTAAAATGCATAGATAAATTTCAAAAATTAAGGCATGTCCACTCTCTCTCGATTTATAAACCTGATTCTATAAACCTGATTCACACCCTAGATGTTTTACCATACCTTGCAACATTGGAGTAACTTATTGGGGTAAGGCACTATGCAATTTGGGTGTGGGCATTAACTTGATTCCCATGTCCATATTTAGAAAGTTTGAGATAGGTGAAGTTAGACCTACTACGGTCACACTTCAGTTAGTAGATCGATCTTTATTACATCCAAAAGAAAAAACTGAGGATGTATTGGTATATGTAGATAAATTTATTTTTCCTGTTGACTTTATTATTTTAGACTTTGAAGCAGAAAAGGAGGTGCCAATCATTCTAGAAAGGCCTTTCCTAGCAACTAGAAGGACCCTTATTGATATGCAGAAGGATGAGCTTACCATGCGTGTTCAGGACGATTAGGTAGCATTTAATGTTTTTAAATCTATACGATTTCCTGATGTAATTAATGAGTGTTCTACAATATCTGAGTTAGAAGATTTAGCTGTAGAATGGGAAATCAACTCAGTTGAGTGCCCATTAGAGCAAGTTTTGATGTCAGACCCTCCAAGTGATGAAGAGGGGGAGGAATACTTACCTTTGCTAGAAGCTAACTAGAACGGATTTAATCCGCGATCCCGTTTTGAATCTTTAGAATTAGAGAACAAAGACTATGTTCAATAAAAAAAGTCGATGAAGAGTCACCTAACTTGGAACTTAAGGTACTTCATTCACATTTAAAATATGTTTATTTAGGTGATGCCTCTAATTTTCCTGTGATTGTTTCAGCTTAACTAACTAAAGAATAGGAAGAGAAACTCATTCTAGTGTTGAAACAATTTAAAAAGGCTATCGGATGGACCATAGCTGATATTTGTGGTATTAGTCTATCCATGTGCATGCATAAAATCATCCTAGAAGATGGCCAGAAAGGGACGATTGATTGAAAACGGAGACTAAACCTTATTATGAAGGATGTGGTAAACAAAGAAATTATTAAGTGATTAGATGTGAGTATAATTTACACCATCTCAGATAGTTCATGGGTAAGTCTGGTCTAGTGTGTGCTAAAGAAAGGAGGCATTACGGTCGTAAGAATGAAAATAACGAGTTGATACTGACTAGAACGGTTACAGGATGAAAAATTTGCATAGATTACCGAAAATGAAATACGGCGACTCGGAAAGATCACTTTTCTTTACCATTATTAGATCAGATGTTGGATAGACTTACGGGGAAAAACTAGTACTATTTTTTAGACGGGTACTTAGGGTACAATCTGATCACAGTAGCACTAGACGATCAACATAAAACAATATTCACATGCCCGTACGGTACATTAGCATTTATACTCATGCCATTTTGTTTATGTAATGCACCTACTACATTTCAAAGATGTATGATGGCTACTTTTACTGACATTGTGGAAAAGTTTTTGGAAGTTTTTATGGATGATTTTTTAGTGTTTGAAGACACTTACAATGATTGCTTAGCCAATATAGCCAAGGTACTACGGCGGTGCAAAGAAACAAACCTTGCACTCAATTGGGAAAAGTGTCATTTCATGGTATGAGAAGGTATTGTTTTGGGGCATTAAATAACGAAACAAGGGATCAAGGAAGAAAAAGCCAAGGTAGATGTTATTGAGAAACTCCCACCTCCAACATCTGTAAAGGGTGTTAGGAGCTTTTTAATACATGCTAGATTCTGTCGAAGATTCATCAAAGACTTCTCTAAAATTGCTAAACCTTTATGCAAATTATTAGAGTCATTCAACTTTGATGACGAATGTTTGAGAGCTTTTAATGACTTGAAGAATCGGTTAGTTTTGACACCCATTAACGTCACACCAGATTGGGAATTGCCATTTGAATTAATATGTGACTCAAGTGACTTCGTGGTAGGAGCTGTAAGGAACAAAGCTTGCCATCCCATCTACTATACAAGTCGGACTCTGACAAGAGCACAACTAAATTATACAGTAATAGAGAAATAGTTACTTGCTATTGTATTTTCTTTTGAGAAGTTTCAATCTTATCTTGTAGGTACCAAAGTGACTGTCTATACAGATTATTCGGCAATTAAATATTTACTTGCCAAGAAAGATGCCAAGCCAAGGTTGATCTGATGGGTACTTCTACTTCAAGAGTTTGATCTAGAAATTAAAGATCAAAGAGATAGAAAACCAAGTAGTAGATCACTTATCTAGTTGGGATCCGCAAGAAGGAAATTATCCACTTACACCCATCCAGGAGACATTCTCGGATGAACACATATTTAAGGTAAATCACGTCCATAACACCCATTGGTTTGCTGATTTTGCTAACTATTTAGCTTGTGATTTGATGCCACTTGATAAGACGTATCAACAAAGGAAAAGTTTGTTCATAATGTGAAGTACTATTTCTGGGAAGAGCCATACCTATTCAAAAAGTGCACAGATCAATTGATCAAGAGATGCGTGGAAAAAAAATAAGGTACATAAGATTTTATATCATTGCTACACAGCTTGAAGTGGGGGAGACTTCAGAGGATAATGTACTGTAGCCAAAGTATTGCAAGTCAGATTCTTTTAGCCAACTTTATTCAAAGATGTGTGTGCCTATGTAAAGAGTTGTGATCGATGCCAGAGGTTTGAAAACATCACCAATAGAATTGAGATGTCTCGAACAAACATCATTGAGGTAGAATTATTCGATGTTTGGGGTATTGACTTTCTTGGTCCTTTCCCTCCTACTTTTGGTCACAAGTATATATTTGTAGCGGTAGACTATGTATCTAAGTGGGCTAAAGCCAAGGCATATCCAATGAACAATGCCAAGGTTGTAATGTAATTTTTGCAAAAACATATGTCCACAAGATTTGGAAATCCTAGGGCTATCATAAGTGATCAGGGGTCCCATTTTGTGAACAAGTGGTTAAAATGATTGCTCGATAGACATGGAGTGAAGCACAAGGTTGCCATGGCTTACCATCCACGGATGAATGAGCAAGCTGAATTGGCGAACAAAGAAATAAAAGGTATACTTGAGAAGGTAGTTTGTCCATATCGACGAGATTGGTCCAAAAAACTTGATGATGCTTTATGGGCCCACAGGACAGCATACAAAACACCATTAGAGATGTATCATTATCGGTTGGTTTTTGGGAAAGCCTGTCATTTGCCCTTGGAGTTAGAACATAAAGCATACTGGGCTTTCCAACAGCTTAACTTGGATCTTAAGCTTGCTAAAGAGAAACGAATGCTTCAACTTAATGAGTTGGAAGAATTCCAAATGTTCTCATATGAAAATGTCAAATTATACAAGGAGAGGTTGAAAAAATGGCATGACAAGCACATTCGAGTTTGACAATTTGAAGCAGGTTAGCAAGTTTTGTTGTTCAATTCCATATTAAGGTTCTTTCTAGTTAAGTTAAAATAACGTTGGTCTGGTCCCATCACTATTCATCAAGTTTTCCTATATGGGGTTATTGAACTGCATAGTAAGGGAGGTAATTTCAGAGTTAACGCTCAGCGCTTGAAACATTATTCGGGGATAAAATTGAGCAGGATAAAACCTTATTCATTTTATTGGATAACTATTTTTTTTCTTTAAAATAAATGACTTAGACTATATTTTCTAGATTAGTATGTTAGAATAAATTATGTCTAGGAGATTGGAACTTAAATGAGACTGCTTGTGACCCTTCCAATCTTTCCTCGAAATTAATTTTAACATAATCTTCCAAGAAAATATTTCCTATGTGACAAAATAATTTTTTAATTTTTTTGAATAAAAGGGTTGATTTTGATCCAATTTTTAGTTTGCACTCATTTTCAAATTATCTTTAAGTCTGAGTACTTAATTGAATTATTTGCAATAATTGCCTAGCCTTTTGTAAATATTGAAATTAGTTGTATTTTTCTATAAATATTTTAAAACAACTAAAATAAAGTTTTTAATTATTATTTTAATAAATAAGATGATAATAACTAATATATAATTATTTCATATAATATATATTAATTGTTATTGATCCTATATAGCATTAGAATTGCTTAGTATTTTATCACTATTTTATTTAAGAGTTCTTTTTTAATAAATAAGATAATATCAAGTAAGATATTATATACTTTATATTATATTTTAATTTTTATTGTCTTTATATAAGATTAGGAGTTATAGTATTTATTATTATTATTATTATTATTATTATTATTATTATTATTACGTATAGTTTGAGTTATACTACTTTCTTCTGTCACTATAAATATCACCACCCTCCTCCCTCATTCAAATCACTTACCAAACCATCAACTCCACCTTCCCAAACACCTTCTCCACCGTCGGCCTTAGCACCTCCCATCCTCCAAACTCCCTAGTGTCGCAACCTTCATCTGCCACCACCACCAGCCGACACTACCAACCTTCATCTTCCAAACTCCCTAGCCGCGCGTGCACAACCAACCTTTCTACCTTGCTCCCTTGCGCACTAGCTCGTGCAACTCCAGCCTCCTCAGTGTGCGTGCTTAGCTCTCTACAGGTGCCATCCCTTGTGCACCTTACTACTCACGCACCAGCCCTTCCACACTGTTGTTGTTCCCTCGACCTTGCACACTACTGCTTCTCGCTTTCTATCGCAAGCGCACCTAGCCCCTTGCACCTCTTCACCTCCACAACCAACACCTAAGGTAGCATCTGACCTCCATTCAACAAACCCTAGCCCGACGTCACCTTACTTCCCATTCATATTATTTTCTTAAGTTCTTATTAATATTTTTACGAAGGTTGCAAGATATTCTTATTAATATTTTTACAAAGGTTGCAAGATATTTTTTTCTTAAATTTTAATTTGATTTAATTATTTAACTTTTCAACTTTATGAATTGTTAATATTTTATGCTAATTACATTTTGGGAAAATATTATTTGTTTCCATCTTATGTGATGCTCAGGTTAAATCATGCCTCGTAAAAGAACTTATGGCTTTGTGTAAGTTGAAGAATCACAAAACAAATTCCACTGTGAAGAAACCAAAGCAGGTACAACAACATTTTCAAAAATCTACAAATGCTCCCAGAAAAAGGTTTTACATTGAAAGATTTCAATAATACTAATTTCATGTCGAGCATTCAACAAGTTGCTGAAGCTTTAAATTGGGAAGTGTTTTGTAAGAAAAGACCAAATGCAGATGAAGAAGTAGTCTATGAATTTTATGCAAATTTGACCTCAAGAAAATTAACAAAAGTTTATGTCCGAGGAATCAAGGTACCAATAAACTCAAACACTATTAATCTAACACCCAAAACCCGGCCTAGACGTTATGTTCGAATCTGACGATGTCACAGGGTAGTGCTTTTTGAAAAATATGTCGTCGCTAAATTCCCTTTTCTACTTAACCATTTTTTTCATTACCTTATGTTAATTTCGAATCGTGTCGTTCGTTCCCAAAACATTATTCATTTACAAATCGTTATTCAATTTCAAAACGTTTTTTTATTGCGAAAGCTTTTAAATAGTTTGCGTATTTGTGGTAATTTTGATAAAACATTAATTTCATTTGAAAACTCGAGTTTTACCTAACACTAGCAGATTGAAATCATAAAACCATATAAAAACCAAATTTAAACTAAATTTCGTAAAGGCCATAATTACAGCAAAATACTCCCAAATAAAAGTAAAATCATAAATAGGTAATAAACAATGTAAATGAAGTCGTGTGGCCACCAATGAGTCCTCCTCCATACTGATCTGCCTATATCTAGGGATTACTTGTACAGATTAAACAAAAAGAGTGAGTTTACGTAAACTCAGTATTTAATTCCCATACAAATGAACAGACAGTAAATAGATAATCACAGTATGGGCTTAAGCCCTTTTTAGTATTAGTATTAGTCCAGCTTGGGCTTTAGCCCATCTCAGTACAAAAACAATCATGTAGTAAGGCTTCAGCCCATCACAGTATCAGTAGTAGTAACAGATATGGAGTCACAAAAATCCTACCCATCCAACCTCTACACACCATCTCCGTCAAACCCTACACTCCATGTAGGGATATAGTCAACCCACCCATCCCTAAATTTCCAGTAGTACCGAATACAGCACTAGATAGTAGTTTGCAGCTGAGCAACCAATAAATTTGGCTTGAGGACTTTCAGTACACTTCCTCCGAATCCCCCCACCCAATATAATAAAAATATACAGATATGACATGCTATAACATAATATCATGCATGTAAACAAGGCATACAGTATCAAATCAGTTGGACATCATCAGACTTAATCATATCAGTCATATAGTCATTTCAGTCAATTAGGGGTCTAGGTAAACTTACCGACCCTACAATAGGTTCACAGTCAACTTGGGTGACACGTGCAACCTTATCAGTCAAACAGAGAAAATGGGCCTATAAGCCCATGATGTTCGCCCGTGTGGCCCACATGACCCAAATTGTCCTTGGTCTTGTGATCCATTTTAATGTAACCCGTGCTAGTTAATTATTCATATGTGTTTCCACTATTTACTTATATGATCCTTCAAAGCTATCTACTTGAGTCACTATTACTAAATTATTTTTATCTTAAGCTAAAGAATTCTGAATTAAGATCCACAAATTTTCCCTAAAACCAAACTCATATATCTTCTTACCATAAAATTTTCAGAATTATTGGTTTAGCCAATAAGTACAGTTTATTCTTTAATATTTCCCCTATTCTATTGTCTAACAGTTTCAATCTTTCTACATTAAAATTAATTATCTTCTCTTATAGAATTCGGATGATGTTCCTGTTTTCTTCTCTTGAAAATAGACTCATTCAAGATTTTAAAATATAAATTCTAACCCATAATTATTTTTATACAATTTTTAATAATTTTCCAAAGTCAGGACAAGGATTCAAATCATTCGACCTGTCTCACTAAAATTCAAATATCTCATGATATGAAATTATTTTTCCTACTTCGTTTCTTCTATGAGAAACTAGACTCAATATATTTAATCTCATACTTTTTTCATCCTTTAATTCGATTTCAAAAATTTATGGTGATTTTTCAAACTTAGCCTACTGTTGCTATCCAAACAGCAACCAATTTCGATTTTTCGCCGAATCCCTTATATTTGTGTTTTGGGTACACACCTGGTATCGTTCTCTGCAAATACACTTCTAAGCACTCCAAGACCTGAAAATCAATAATTAGAGCCCAATTTGGATCACAAACAAAAACTCACAACTAAAAATCGTCTACATCAAAATCGATAGCGAACCTAAACACTTACCGGTAATGAACCGAAATTTTTAACGCTCAATTTGCTTGTGAAGCCGCAACTGATTTTTGATTTTTGCCTAAACCAAGAGAGCCAAAACAATCCTTTTTAGGAACTAGCTAAGAAACGATAAAATAAAGGTTGTCAGATACTTACAGAACGAGTGTATACAATTGCTGGCCGGAAAGTGGGCTAGTAGAAAAACCAAACAGAGAGGGTGGACTAGAGAGCAATAATTTGGCAAAGCAAAGAAGAATAGGACGGCAGAAAAATTGGGAAAAGAGGAGAATGTCAAATTTTGGGAAAAATAAAAACCAAATAGAAAGTTAGATTATATCGATAGCTACCCTATATCCCTAAATTTTCTCCCACTAATCCTACTAACCTACAACCACTCCTGAATCCCAATCTGTCAAAATACTTGTCCATCACTGCACAAAAATAACGCCTACGCTCCAGCATGGATTCGAACTCAAGACCTCATGCAATCAAACACTCCACTTAACCACTAGACCAGCAGGCCCATTCTGTTATTTGATTACCAACTATTAAACTTAAGCCATTTAGGCCAGGTTAAGGCTTTATTTATAAAAATTCTAAAATTTGCCCAATTCATGGCTTGAACTTTGAACCTCCCACACACACCCAGAGCACTTAACCATTGAAGCAGACAAGTACTTATGTTAGATGAGGATACTACTGTCGCATCGCATCCTCAAATTCCCACGTGGCCTCCTCAGAGCTATGATTACGCCAAAGAATCTTGACCAGCGAGATGGATTTCCTTCTTAGAACCTTTACATCATGCTCCAAAATTTGAACTGGCTCCTCCTCAAAGGTTAGATCTGGCCTAACCTCGATCTCCTTAACAGGAACAATATGCGTGGGATCAGAGCGGTAGCGCCTCAACATAGAGATGTAGAACATGTCATGAATCCAATCCAATTTCGGAGGTAACTCCAATTGGTAGGCAACCGGTCCCACACGTTTCAGTATGCAGTAAGGCCCAAGAAACCTAGGGCTCAACTTAACTTTACAACCAAACCTTAGTACCTTCTTCCATGGCGAGACCTTGAGAAAAATGAATCCTCCATAGAATACTCAATCTCTCGACGCTTCATATCGGCGCCAGACTTCTGCCTATCAGATGCCGCTTTGAATAGGTCCCGAATCAGTCTAACTTTATCCTTGGTATCAGAAACTAGTTCAGGGCCCAGAACACACCGCTCACCCAACTCAGTCCAATATGAAAGAGTGCGACACCTACAACCATATAAAACCTCGTAAGGTGCCATTTGGATGCTAGACTGATAGCTGTTGTTATAAGAAAACTCTGCTAGCGGTAAATAATCCTGCCAACTGCCTCAGAAATCAATCACACAACTTCTCAACATATCCCCCAGTATTTGAATCACCCTCTCTGACTGACCGTTAGTCTGAGGATAGAACGCAGTACTAAAGTCCAATCTTGTACCTAGAGCTTCATGTAGCTTCTTCTAGAATCGAGATATGAAGCGAGGATCCCTATCAGATATTATCGAAACCGATACCCTATGCAGTCTTACTATCTCAGACACATACAGTTTAGCCAGCTTCTGCAGAGAGTAGTCAGTACGAATCAGTATGAAGTGGGCAGACTTTGTCAATCGATCCACGATGACCCAAATAGAATCCTTCTTAGTAGATGTGGGGGGTAACCCACTAACGAAGTCCATAGTCAATCTCTCCCACTTCCAAAGCAAAATCTTGACTGGCTGCAACAAACCCGAAGGTAACTGATGCTCAGCCTTAACCTGATGGTATGCCAGACACTTAGCCACAAATTCGGTAACCTCTCGCTTAAAACCTGGCCACCAGTATAACTCACGAAGGTCGCGGTACATCTTATTTCCTCAAGGATGCATAGCATAAGGGCTACTATGTGTCTCTCGCAGTATAGACTGCCTCAATTCAGTATCTTTTGATACACAGATTCTCTCACGAAAATAGAGTACCCCTTCGCTATTCAGTCCAAAATCCTTGGTATTCCCACTCTCAACCTGTCGAAAATGAAGTCCCAACGACTCATCCTCTTTCTGCTTACCCTTAATCTACTCTATCCATGTCAGTTTAACCTGTAGTTCAGCCAACAGACTACCATTATCAAATAAACTAAGGCGAGCAAACATCGCCCTCAGGTCAGTCATAGCTCTATGGCTCAATGCGTCGGCCACCACATTAGCCTTACCAGGGTGGTATTCAATAGTACAGTTGCAGTCCTTCAGCAGCTCAATCCATCTACGTTGCCTAAGATTCAGCTCCTTCTGAGTGAGGAGGTACTTGAGGCTTTTGTGATTAGTGTAAATGATACACTTCTCACCATACAAGTAATGTATCCAGATTTTCAGTGCGAACACTACTGCAGCCAACTCCAAGTCATGCGTTGGATAATTCGCCTCATGAGTCTTAAGCTAACGAGACGCGTACGCTACCACCTTACCCTCTTGTATCAACACATCCAAAACTGACATGTGATCCGTCGCTGTAAACAATAAACTCCATTCCAGACTCTGGCTGACTTAGAACAGGGGCATCAGTCAGTACAGTCTTAAGCTTCTCAAAGCTCTCTTGTTGTGCATCAGTCCAGTTCAACAGCACACCCTTACGTAGCAGCTTAGTCAAGGGTGCTGCAATTAATGAAAAACCCTTTACAAATCATCGATACTATCCCACCAGTCCCAGAAAACTGCAGATCTCAAACACATTCCTAGGCTGCTTTCACTCCAACACAGCCTTAATCTTTCGAGGATCAACTTGAATCCCCTCATTCGAAACTACATGACCAAGAAATGTCTCCTCATGCAGCCAGAACTCACACTTACTAAACTTAGCATAGAGCTATTTTTCCCTCACAGTCTGAAGAACGACTCGAAGGTGTTCATCATGCTTATCCTCAGTCCTCGAGTAAACTAGTATGTCGACGATGAATACCTCCACAAACCAATCCAGGTAAGGCTGGAACACTCGATTCATGAAATCTATGAAAGCTGCCGGTGCATTAGTCAGTCCGAATGGCATCACTAAGAAATTGTAGTGACCATAACGAGTCCTAAATATAGTCTTATGAACATCAACCTCCTTAACCCTTAATTGATGATATCCAGATTGAAGGTCAATCATAGAGAAAATCGAAGCTCCTCAGAACTGGTCAAATAGATCATCTATCCTTGGTAGGGGTACTTATTCTTAATGGTCAATTTATTAAGCCGTCTGTAGTCGATGCACATACGCATGGATTCATCCTTTTTCTTTACAAACAAAACCGGTGCTCCCCACAAAGACTTACTAGGGCAGATGAACCCACGATCTAAAAGCTTTTGAATCTGAGCCTTAAACTCCAAAAGCTCCTACAGTGCCATTCTATAGGGAGCGATGGACACCGGAATTGTACCAGGAAGGAGCTCTATCCCAAACTCCACTTCACTATTCAGAGGTAAACCTGATAGCTCATCAAAAAGACATCCAGAACATCCTTTACCATTCTAATATCCTTAACTATAGAATATCTAGAATCCGAAACACTTACATAGGCCAAGAATACCTCACATCCCTTACGAACCAACTTATCTGCCACCAGTGCAGAGATCACATTAGATAAATAGTTCCAACGTTCTCCGATCATGAAGACCTCCATATCCTCCCTGGTGATTTTCGCCTTCTCGACCAGGGCAGAAAGATCATCCTCAAAGTGGACACATCGCTCATACTCAGATGCCATCATACCTCGCGTATAGCGGTTCAATCTCAAAAACTCGGCCTCATACTCAGCCACATTAGGGTGAACCCAGTGACACCCCTGAAGAGCTCAACTCCATTGGACCAGAGTATTGGGCCCAACGACCCTCTCCAAAATCCTTATCATAGCTCGGGACAATACATCGTCCCCAGTCATGCGATCTTGAGACCCAGTCTCAATAGCAGGTGACACTAGCATCCCACTCGTATCCAAATTTAGTAGATTGCTCGATCATAAAGACTCAGCTCGAGCCCCACTACACCTTTACTTTGGCCTCTAGTACCTCGTCCGCGAGTACCTCTGGTGCTTATCGTCTAATTGCATTTTATTGGTATTAACAGTTTTATGCATCAGTTTATAATTCCAATGTTTATTAACAGATATTTTATGAAAACAGTACCAGAAGTGAAAAGTTTGTTTCATCCATCGTAGTGTCAATCAATGTCTATCACTTTTACTACAGTCTCAGTATACACAATTTTTAAGTGTTTTCAGTATAGTCTATCTATAGTAGTCTCAGTATATGCTACCTATAGCAGTTTCAGGATATACTATCAAAGACAGTTTCAGTTTCAGTTTAAACAATTCGCGGTTTTAGTATATACAACCACACTTTCAGTAAAAAACATTTAGAAATCAGTTCTTAGAAATCAGTTCTTAAAAAAACCCACATCCAAAGTCGAACCCTACTCTGATACCACTAAATGTAATTCCCCAAACCCAGCCTAAACGTTATGGACGAATTTGACAATGTCACAGGGTAGTGCTTTTCGAAAAATATGTCGTCGCTAAATTCCCTTTTCTATTTAACCATTTTTTATTACCTTATGCTAATTTCAAATCGTGTCGTTCATTTCCAAAACATTATTCATTTACAAATCGTTATTCAATTTTCAAATGTTTTTTTTATTACGAAAGCTTTTAAATAGTTTACGTATTCGTGGTATTTTTGATTAAACATTAATTTCATTTGAAAACCTGAGTTTTACCTAACACTAGCAGATTTAAATCATAAAACCGTATAAAAACCAAATTTAAACTAAAATCCATAAAGCCCATAATTATAGCAAAATACTCTAAAATAAAAGTAAAATCATAAATAGGTAATAAATAGTGTAAATGAAGTCGTGTGGCCACCAATGAGTCCTCCGCCGCACTGATCCACTTATATCTGGGGATTACCAATACAAATTAAACAGAAGGGGTGAGTTTACATAAACTCAGTGTGTAATCCCCATACAAATGAATAGACAAGAAGCAGATAATCACATGCAGGCTTAAGCCCTTTTAGTATCGATCTCGACCCGCTTGGCCTTAGCCCATCTCAAGACAAAACAGTCATGCAAGAGGGCTTTAGCCCATCACAAGATCGAGAGCGATATGATATGCAACACAAAATCCTACCCATCCAAATTTCTACACACCATCTTCGTCCAACCCTACACTCCATGTGGGGATATAAGCAACCCACCCATCCCTACACTCTAAGTAGTACCGAATGCGGCACTAGACAGTAGTTTGTAACTGAGCTGCTAGTAAATTTGGCTCGAGGCCTTTCAGTACACTTCCTCCGAACATTATTATCCCCCAACCCAATGTAATGCAAAATATAGATATGACATGCTATAACATAATATCATGCATATAAATAGGGCATACAGTATCAAATCAGTGGGACATCATCAAGCTTAATCATATCAGTCATACAGTCATTTAAGTCAATTAGGGTCTAGGATAACTTACCGACCCTACAGTAGGTTCACAGTTTACTTATAAGACCCGTGCAACCTTATCAGTCAAACAGTGAAAATGGACCTACAAGCCCATGATGTTCGTCCGTGTGGGCCCACACGCCTTTGTGGCCCACATGACCCAAATTGGCCTTGGCCTAGTGATCCATTTTAATTTAACCCATGCTAGTTAATTACCCATATGTGTTTCTACTATTTACTTATATGATCCTTCAAAGCTGTTTACTTGAGTCACTGTTACTAAATTATTTGTATCTTAAGCTACAGAATTCCAAATTAAGATCCGCAAATTTTCCCTAAAACCAGACTCGCATATATTCTTACCATAAAATTTTTAGAATTATTGGTTTAGCCAATAAGTACAATTTATTCTTTAAAATTTCTCTTATTCTGCTGTCTAATAGTTTTGACCTTTCTACACTAAAAATTAATTATCTTCTTGTAAAGCATTCAATGATGTTCCTTTTTGTTTTGCTCGAAAGTAGACTCATGGAAGATTTTAAAAATATAAATTATAACACATAATTATTTTTATACAATTTTTTATAATTTTCCAAATTTAGGATAGGGGATTCCAAAATCATTCTGACCCTATCTCACTAAAATTCAAATATCTCATAATATGAAATTCTTTAGCTTATTTCGTTTCCTCTATGAGAAACTAGACTCAAATATCTTTAATCCCATATTTTTTTCATCCTCTAATTCAATTCCACAATTTATGGTGATTTTTCAAACTTAGCCTACTGCTGCTGTCCAAACAGCAAGCAATTTCAATTTTTCGCCCAATCCCTTATTTTTGTGTTTCGGATAGACACCTGGTATCATTCGTTGCAAATATGCTCCCAAGCACTCCAAGACCAAAAATCAATACTTAGAGCCCAATTTAGATCACTAACAAAAACTCACAACTCAAAATCGTCTACATCAAAATCGATAGCGAACCTAAACACTTTCCGGGAAAGAAACCGAAATTTTTAACGCTCAATTTGCTTATGAAGCCGCAACTGATTTTTGATTTTTGCCTAAACCAAGAGAGCCAAAACAATCCTTTTTAGGAACTAGCTAAGAAACGATAAAATAGAGGTTGTCAGATACTTACAGAACGAGTGTATACAATTGCTGGCCAAAAAGTGGGCTAGTAGAAAAATCAAACAGAGAGGGTGGACTAGGGAGCAAAAATTCGACAAAGCAAAGAAGAATATGACGGTAGAAAAATTGGGGAAAAGAGGAGAATGCCGAAATTTGGGAAAAATAAAAACCAAATAGAAACTTAGATGATATCGATAGCTACCCTATATCCTAAACTTTCTCCCACTAATCCTACTAACCTACAACCACTCCAGAATCCCACTCTGCCTAAATATTTGTCCATTACTGAGAAAAACTAACGCCTACGCTCTAGCATGGATTCGAACTCAAGACCTCATGCAATCAAACACTCCACTTAACCACTAGATCGACAGACCCATTCCGATTATTTGATTACTAACTATTAAACTTAAGCCCTTTTAGGCCAGTTTAAGGCTTTATTTATAAAAATACTAAAATTTGCCCAAGCCATGGCTTGAACTTGGGACCTCCCACACACACCTAGAGCACTTAACCATTGAATCAAACAAGTACTTATGTAACATAAACACAAAAACAAGAATTAAAAATTTTGGGGCATTACAATTAATGAATTCTTTAATTTACCTGATTTTGAAGATGATGAATGTTCTTCCTTAATGGAAAATATTGACGATAAAAGATTGAAAGAAATATCAAGAAACTTACAGTTCTGGGTTTTAAATTGATTGTGTCAAAGCATGAGACTCACACTTGTCGCAGAGAATATTTGACACCATTAGCGAAGGTATGGTTTCATTTCATTCAGTTCAGCCTTATGCCTATTTCACATGGGATTACAAATTTTAGTAGAACGGATGATCTTGCTAAACTCAAATATGAAAGCAAACACCATTGATGTGGAAAAATCATTCTGGGAGAAATTTGAAATTATGCCGTTAGACGTTCTAGACCAGCATGCTTTCCCTTTACAATAGCAGTTTTGTGCTTAAAAGCTAAAATTCTTACAAACGTAAAGAAGATAGGGTATAGCCAAGGCATAATCAAAGATTGGGATCTCTTTCGAGTAGCAGGAAATTATGTTCTGAAGCAACAAACTGAATCGAGCGAGGAACCCTTAGAAGAAGAAGATCCTACAAAGATAGAACCAATGCAACTAGCTGAAATCCCCGATGATGCGGGATCAACTGAACCAATAAATGAACCTGACATGGCTACATCAACATTTAGAACTCATTCGCCTCACCCAGATCTTCGTGATGAGCTGTTAAAGTTGATGGACATGCTGCAACCTATATAGTGACAGCAACAAGCTTACTGGAGATCCTCAAAAATATGAGACGACTCAATGAGAGGCGCTTTCACGAATATTTTTCATGAACCATTTGTTTTTGTGCTTGAATTTCCAGACTTTATATTTGAACCATGGAATCCAATGTTGGGGAGGGAGCAAGGCAATTCAAGCAAAAACAAGGATAATGAATCAAAAGATGGGTCAAATTTTGAGGGGTCTGCAAATAAATAAAAATGGGGGAATCTTGTCTTTACTTTATTTTATTTTATTTCTTAGGATATTTTAAGTTCTTAAGCTTAGGTTCTTTTAAAAGATTTGTATTTCTCGCATAAAAAAATAAGAGGAGGAAATCATCAATAAAATTGACCAAATTTGAAAAATAGGAAGTGTGGCAATAGTTATGTACATGTCTAGGATTGGATCTGCCTAGAAAAATCTTGGTATTTAAGTAGTCAAACTTGACTCACCTCCTTTTCCTAGGGTCCAACCTGGTGTACAGTATCTATTCACTTCTATTTTTTCGTTCTCTTTATTATTTTTAAAAATGGGGACATTGTTCATCTTAACTAGGGGGACCAAAAATTGAAATTGTTTTTCTTTTTCAGAATACATTTTTCATATAATTATGATTAAGTTATATTTTGTTCAAAATTTTGAATTTTTTTAATTATGCTAAAACTTAGTATAAATAAAGTTCTATTATCTCAATACTTGTTATGCTAGCTGAACTATGACATAAATGTTACTCTTAATAGAGTTTGTAAATCGTACCATAAAATTTTTATTTCCTTAGGAGAGCTAGGCGTGCACGAAAGTTTAAGTCTCTAGAATTGACTTAGTAATTTCTTGAGGCAAAATCCTAGGAAGCATAAAACTTTAAAAATGATTTAGGCAAAATTTGTTTGGACCGTTTAAGCCTTTCAAGCCAACCTTAA
Source organism: Gossypium raimondii (assembly GCF_025698545.1). Taxonomy (NCBI): domain Eukaryota; kingdom Viridiplantae; phylum Streptophyta; class Magnoliopsida; order Malvales; family Malvaceae; genus Gossypium; species Gossypium raimondii. The sequence goes on from NC_068565.1 coordinate 38,309,536, forward strand.
TTTATCCCTTGAAACCCAACTTTGAGACTATATGACCTGATTTTATTTTATCCTTTGCAATTATTTCCCATCCTTTCTCTCATAATTATCTCTAAATTGTCTCAAACATTAGACTCAGTTTATCCAGAAAATTCTCTAAAAATAAGTTTGAGGGAGTTGAGAAAAAGTATCAAATGCTCAAAATTACAGTACATACAGTACTGTGCTTGAAAAAGAGAGAGCATATGTACTAAAAAAATAGATGTACAAAGAGCATGTGTACTCTAAAGCAAAATTAGTTGGTGAATTTGGAGGTATTTATTCCGAACGTTCGATACAAGTTGAGTCTAGGGTTTTAGCTTAAAATTATCTATCTTTTACTTACTCCTAGCCAAGCCATGTTACAACCTATTTAAAAGACCTATTGATTCATATTTATGTGCTAACTACATTAGTGGAGAGAAATTGATAAGTTCAACATATGAATGCATAAATTAAAATTAGTGGTTGTGGCATGATAATGATTGAGAATAAGTTGAACAATATGTATACTTGAGTTTCATAATTTCAAATTCTTATTCTTGAGCATAATTACACTAAACTCATAATTGTGGGAGAAATGTTTTCTAAAGAAAATTTTCAAAGGTAATTTCAAGCAACTTCTTTTACAAGTTGTGCATTACTCTGGACAAGTAATAAATTAAGTTTGGGGGTGTGGAAACACAAAAATATATAGACTTTTTCAGCCCATTTTTAGCCCTAATTCATGCAGTTTCTTAGTAATTTGTGTCAAAATTCTACTTTAATTATAAAATAATTAATTTACACTCAAATTATTAACATATTGAATTTTAATTATTTTTATAATAAATTTTACACAAATTTAATTTATTTTCAATAGTTTTTCACAAATGGTGAAAATCGGCTCGACAGATACCTTAAGACGCTTGAATCGTTGGGCCAATTTTTGTATCAAGTGAAACAAAAGTATGGCTAAATAATTTAATAATTTTCCAGACATGAACGATCCAAAAATATGTATTTAATATATTTTATAATTAATTTTGGTCCAACATAAATTGGGTTAAAAATTAATTATAAACCTAAAGAAGAAAAGGGGCCCAAACTGTGTTAAGTAGAAGATTGATCCATGAAGGACTTCACAGCCCAAACCGTCCATATAGCTGACCCAATCAACATATTTAGCTGATTTTATTAATTTCAAAATAGCCCTTGAAGTTTCCCTTAATTCCGTTCAAACCCTTCTCGTTTTGTGCCTTCTATTTTTATCCTAAGCTAAAAATAGCAAGTTTGAATCAATCAAACTTGCACCAAGCATGGCCGGCCAAGGGAGAAGGAGTGACTGATATTTCTTTGCTATTTTTAGCAACTATCTCCACCTATAAATACCCCTCTTCCTTTCCTCATTTCACATCCTGCACATCTCACACATTTCTTCACTTCACTCTCCTTTCTCTCTTCAATTTCTTTCTTGTTTTCCCATTTCCTTTGTCCACCTTCCTTGTTGATTTTCCCTCTTGAAAAAGAGCTTGCATTCCCCTTGGATCATTAGAATTTAAGTGTTCATGAAGGCCTTGGACTGACAGGACGAGCAGAGAAGAAGAGGAGGGCATTTGTTTGGCTTCGAAGAAACATCAGGATTTATTTCCTAGTTCCTTTCTCTTTATTTTTTCCTCGTTTATGTTGTGATCATGATTATTAATATTTTTTGTGTTATTATTCTTGATTTAATTAAAATGACTTAAAATTTAATTCATGTTAGATTGATTGCATTTTGTTCACTTAAATTATTAAAATCATGTTTGTGTTGTTATAGGCCTTGGTGAGTAGTTCAATTAAATAAAACTATGCTTATGTTATACTTGCATTATAATTTTAAGGTAACGAATAAATTAATTATTAATCGATTGAAATTATAATTAATTGACACAATATTTAATTGGTGCATGTTTAATTTTCTAAGGTAGTTGAGGGTTAAATTAGCGACTATATTAAACAATACTTTAGCCTTGCAAAACTTGTAAAATTATTGTGATTAAATTGATTCAATATATGAATATGTTTTTACCTTACTTAATCTTATACTTGTTTATGAAAATTGATTAATTGACATAGGAATATGTTTAAGAGATTAATTGATTTAGTAAGTATGTGCATTAGTTAACAAAATATCAAGTTGCCATGAAAATATTCGTAACAACATGAACATGGGTTTAGTAATTCTAAGTTAAGAAGTGTAATTGATCTAACACATTTATGTCATATTGATTAAAACTCATCCTTTTGAAATCGTGCATTGAAATTTTTTATTTTTTATTTTTAGTTTAATTATTTAGTTAATTATTTAGTTTTTAGATCACTTCTTCACATCAACATATTTTTAGTTTAATTATTTAGTTAATTATTTAGTGTAATTGATCACATTTATTGCATGATAATACCTACCACATAGGCAGATCCAACTATCATGAGATCATAAAAAAAATTTGTTTACTTTCAGGAAATTTCCTTAGTGAGATCCACATGACGTCGTCTATATTAAGGCAGGTATGTTTCATGCCATCACAAGAGACCATTTATGGAGGCCGTAGGTCTTGTTTTGGGACCTTCTCCCACTCAATATTTTAAAAAGATGCAAGGTTTTTAATTTTTTGTTTCAATCATGAATGATCAATATATACATGACAAGTATATGTAGCATTCTTCCCTAATCTATATGGCATGCTTATCTCATATATACATAAACATATTTTCGTAAACATATAAATATCATTATGCTTATCTCATGAATATAAAAGCATAAAATTTAAATGACTCTGGCTAGCCAAAGTTTCCATGATTCCATCCTAAAAGATAATAATAATTATAAAATTACAAAATTCACCCCAAACATACTTTGGGTCTTCAATTTTTCCACAATAGACTTCTGATGTGGTACTGGTTCACATTTTTGTCATCACTGTCTTTTTTTCACTATTTTCGTGTCGTCGTCACTATCGGCCTCTACCGACCACTGTCACGTTGCCACCAAAATCACCAACTTGGCCACTTTCGGGAAAAAATGGGTTATCGCCGGCCACCGTCGGACCACCAATAGCCTCTTGTTGTCAGACTACTATCGGCCACCCTTAGATTCAAGTTTGTGTTGTGTTTTCTCATTTCTCGGGTTTCGTCGAAAAATAGTTTTATAAAAATTCCTATGTTTTTTTTCAGCTCACATATTTTATTCTAAAATAATAAAATCAAAATCCTACGTGGAGATGATAGCCCATGGTCTAAAATATACATGCACGAAAAACAAATTAAATTACAAATAAATTTCTAGGAATCATAACTTTGGCAAAATTACTTTGTCATCTATAACAATAAATAATTATATACATTCACTCACATACATTCCCTTAAACATGTGAATAATTACAAGAATATCATCTCTTATACAATATTAATCAAACAAGATGGAGAGAGATTCAGTCTTAATTTAGACTATAAAGATAGAACAACCAAGCGCTCTGATACCAATTATTGGAAAAAAATCCAATTTAAAAACAGTTTTTTTGCACAATGAAAAATTAAATGTTGAAAATTCAATCTGGTTTATGATACTTATAGCAATAAACCTTAGACCAAAATTGTACATGTGTTTTCAGATAAACGGATCCTTAATTTTTTTTGGCTTTCAACCAAATGATCTTCTCTTCTATTCTCGCACCACGAACAACTTCGAGTATGAGCTCAAACCAATTGAATCCAAACACAGAACTAGAAAAAGTTTTCTTTTCCTTTTGGGGTGAAAACGAAAATTTTCTCTTCTTTAATAGAAACTGTTAGAATTGTTATTTTGGATATATTTAATATTTGAGAATAAAATCTCTCTATTTTTCGGTAGAGTAACAATCTCTCAAAGTAGTGTAAATAGCTCAACCGATGCCATCTATTTATAGTGAGAGAAAGTAGAACCATTGTTGAATTGTAGAGGTTTATTTCAAATAGAAAAACAATTTCCTAGTTCAACTAGGAGAGAGGGAAAGGCTAATAGGGTGTGTTTCCCCTCATATATATTATGATGAGGATTCAAGCCTCTCATTTTATTAGGCACAGTTATATATGTTTTCTTTTTAACCCAAAACTTTATAATTTAATCCAGTTTGAGTATGCCCAAAGACCAATCATGAGATAATTTTAATCGCATACTTGTTTTACCTTATTTATTAATATAAAGCATTATCATTGTTATTTTAGTTTCTTTTTTTGTGTGTAAAATAAACTAATTAATAATAAAGTCCTAAGAATAATATGATTATTCTTCAAAGGTCCTTAGTTAAGTATTATTGTGGGTTTGGACAATGATAATGCACTGAGACTAATGTGTAGTTGATTGATGACAAATTGTTGTCATTGACATAGGGATGTCAAAATCAATACTCGAGTATGTGTTAGAAAACAACATACTGGAATGACCCGCTATAAGTATGGTTCTTGGATTATTATGTAATAGTCACAACATTACTCATAATGATAATTATGTATATGATCCTCGGACTTGAGATAATCATTTCCCTAACATAGTGAGCTGGATATTTTGACACAGTCATACGTTTACCATAATGGGTTATACTATAAAGACTAAGGTTGGGTATGTCGCAATCTATGTAGAGAGATATGGTTGATCAAGATAGGATTTGTCCCTCCTACATAATGGGAGAAATATCTTAGGCCTCTTGATGGAGTAAGACAAAAAATGCATGGCCATGCTCGAATAAGTTGATATGAGATATTTCATTTATTTGTTTATAGTAGTCTACTCAGAATATCAAGAAATATGATATTGGACTATACAAGTGTGACTATTCCATGACTTGTGTGCAATCTAGATATTAAGGATAAAATGATGTAATACATGAAAAAGATTATCATAGAAAGGTTATGTTGAATCACGACTTCTTGTAACTTGGGTAGAAATGATGCATTGCTAGATACACTCATTTCTTGTACTATTAGAAACGTTCTAGTATTACTACTAACATTACAAGAATATATAAGGTCACACCCTATAGTTGAAGCGAACAGAACCCAGATATATTTGGTATTATATTTAGCTGTCACATAAAATAAATTAATTTAATTTGATATTTAAATATTTAACATATTATATTTACAAACTTATTGTACACAAATAGAGATCATAGATAAAATTAATATATTAATTTGAGTCATACAAAATATTAATTGTATATAGTTTACCAAAATTATTAATATAAACAGTTATAATAATTAATTTCGGTCAAAATATAAAAGACATGAAAATTGATATTCTTTAGGAAAGAATATAATTTCTTTTCTAACTTTCCATTTGTTTCTCTAATAATAAAGGAATAATCCCATTTTATTTCTAATATGTGATATCAAAGAAAATAAAAGGAATATAATCCCTTAGTGTGTTCGGGTTACTAAGAAAAAAAATCAAAAGGTCTAGCAGCCATTTTTTACTTTTTTTTTTCTCTTTGAAAAGTTCAAGAGAATTGTGTTGTTCATTTTTTTGACTAGGTGAATTACGTAGAGGTTGAAACATTATTGTTGCGCCTTGGGATCAACATCATTCAAATGAATCATATCAACAACATTGTTCGTCGCTCTTCCAGTTTCGAAAAGGTATATTTTCAACCTAATTCATCCCTCGTACATGGATCCATGGTTGATGATCGCTAGGATAATTTTTCCACTGCGCCACAGGGCGAACCGGCGGTCCAAAAAATTTTACGTAAAATTATGACGATTTTACCGTTGATAAAATTTTCAAAACATATGTTTAATATTTCACAATTCAACTTGTTCACTATGACCGACTGATTTATTTTCATTTTCAGTATTTAAAATAGCTCAAAACATAAACTCGATCATTTTTAACTAATTCATTTTACATTTGCAAATGAATCATTTCTCTTTTCATTTCCATTTTGAGAAAATTACATTCATTTTGAAATGATTCCATTTCTCCATTTCGGAGAAAATCATAATCATTTCTGAATGTTTTCCATTTCTCTATTTCTATTCATTCTGTTCAAATTGATTCAAACGTGTAATTCATTTTTGATTTCAACAAGCTAGCAGAGGGACCAATTGGACATATGTAATGTTAGATTGTCAATATTCCCCATGGCGCAACAAAAAAACTATTTCGGGGATCATCAACCACGGATCCATGAATGAGGAACGAATCAGATTGAAACAATGATAGAAAATATACCTTTTTGAAACTGAAAAAGTGACAAACAACCTTGTTGATATGATTCCTTTGAAGGATGTCGATCCCAAGCCACAACAATAACGTCCCGGCCTCCTGAACTTTTCAGAAAGAATTTCCAAGAAGGACTACTAGACCTTTTTGATTTTGTGTTTTGGTAACCCTAGCACATCAGAGATTCATATTCCTTTTATTTTTTTTCCTTTGGTATCACATATCAAGAAAAAAGGGGTTACTCCCTTATTTTTAGAGAAACAAATGGAAAGTCAGAATAAAAAAATATACATTCTTTCCAAAAGAATATCAATTTCCATGTCCTTTATATTTTGACCAAAATATTATAACTGCTTATATTAATAATTTCAATAAACTATATTCAATTAATATTTTGTATGAATCAAATTCATATATTAATTTTATCTATATATTAATTTTATCTATGTTATCTATTTGGGTACAACAAGCTTGTCCAAATAATGTGTTCAATATTTAACTACCAAATTAAATTAATTCAATAATTAATTTAGTTCATGTGACACCTAAGTACAATACCAAATGTATTGGGATTCTGTTTGCTTCAACTATAGTGTGACCTTGAAGGTTTTTGTAATATTAGTAGTAATACTAGAATGTTGCTGATATTACAAGCAATGAGTGGCATCTAGCAATGCATCATTGCTACCCAAGTTACAAGAAGTTGTGATTCGACATAACCTTTCTGTGATAATCTTTTTCATGTATTATATTGTTTTATCCTTAATATCTAGATTGGACACAAGTCATGGAATAGTCACACTTATATAATCCAATATTGTATTTCTTAATATTCTGAGTAGACTACAATAAACAAATAAGTGTGATATCTCATATTAACTTATTCGAGCATGGTCATGCATTTCTAGGCTCACTCCATCAAGAGGTCTAATATATTGCTCCCATTATGTAGGATGGACAAATCCTATCTTGATCAATCGTATCCCACTACATAGATTATGGCATACTCAACATTAGTCTTTATAGTATAACCTATTATGGTAGAAGTTTGACTATGTTCAAATATACAACTCACTATATTGGGACAATGATGATCTCAACTCTGAGGAGATATACATAGTTATCACTATGAGTAATGTAATTACTATTAAATAATAATCCAAGGACCATACTGATAGCGGGTCAGCCCAGTATGTTGTTCTCTAACACATCCTTGTGTGTCGATTTTGACATTTATATGCCAGTGACAACACTTTGTCATCAATCAACTAATCATTAGTCTCAGTGCATTATTACTGTCCAAGCCGACAATAATACTTGACTAAGTACCTTTTAAGAATAATCATATTATTCTCAAGACTTCATTATTAAACAATTTATTTATACACATAGAAAAAGAAACTGGAATAACAATGACAATGCCTTATATTAACAAATAAGGTAAAACGAGTATGTGATTACAATCATCTCATCATTAGTCTTTGGGCATACTCTAACATGTAATTAGGGCTTAAATTATTTATAATTAAGTTTCTGCTTTTCACCTACTATTTATAAACTCATTTAGTCATGCAATCATTTGTAACATCCCGATTTCGGGCCTGGTCGGGACAGTGGTTTCGAGACCACAAATCTGATGAGGAAAAAATTATTTTATTATATTTTTATGGTCTACAATTTCACGGAGTGATTTTTTGAAAATTTCGTTCAAAAATTTCGACGTTTGGGCACTCAATTTAGTCAAAAGGACTAAATTATAAAAAGTGCAAAAGTCGAGTTCTACATGTTAGAGGTGTCCAATTTTTATGGAAATTAGACCATTGGCTAAATTGTGGACAAAAAATGGACATGAGATAAGTGAAATAGAATATTTTTAAGTGAAGGGTATTTTAGTCATTTAGTAATTAAAAAGAATTAAAAAGGGGAAAAGATGGCAAAATATGTTCATCTTCTTCATTTGGCAAAATTTAGCAAGGGGGAAGCCATAGTTAGGGTTTTCAAGCTTCTAAGCTCCATAAAAAGTGATCCCAAGCCCCGTTTTTAATGTTCTTTACGTTTTTAGAGTCCCGGTAACTTGATTTAGCTCATTCTAGCAATAATTTAACCTAGGGTTCATATTTGGAAAAATACTCATACGTGAAATGTGTTTATTTTGATGTTTTATGGTAGAATATGAATCTTGGAATTATGTTAAACAACTTTTGCTAAGCGATTTTAAGTGAAAACAAGTAAAACGACATAATCGGTAAAAATACCTAATGTTCATAAGTAAGTGTTAGAGTGGGAATTTGATGTTTCCATAGAAGGGAAAAATGTTCAGCATGTCATAAAACATAAGAGTAAGGGATGAAATTTAATTTCTGAGCTTTGGGACAAAAGTGTAAATATGCAAAAGTTTAGAGGCAAAATTGTAATTTTTCCAAAGTTGAGTCAAGGACTGTTTTAATGAATGTGAGTATTAAATAAGCTAAATTTTCTATTATAGATCAAGAAGAATGAAATTCGGAGTTAGACCAGGGAAAGAAAAGGTTGAGGATTAAAGTGCTAGATTTGATCATATCTTGTACCGAGGTAAGTTTATGGTAAATAAATGAAATATTTTGATATTTATTATTAATGCTGTTATTTTTCAGTAATCATGTATTTATTTCATGAAAATATTTAATGTTGACTCAAGTATGAGATGACAGAGAATCAGTAATAAAAGCCCCGTTGAAACATTGGGAATGTAATGGATACAAATGTCATGACATTAAAGGAATGAGGTCCCATGTAAGACCATGTCTGGGACATGGCGTTGGCACCGAGATGAGAGGTCCCCCGTAAGACCATGTCTGGGACATGGCATGGGCATCGATATGAGAACTCCCATGTAAGACCATATTTGGGATATGGCATTGGCAGTACAAGAAACATCCCATGTAAGACTATGTCTGGGACATAGCTTTGGAATGTTATATTCAGAAAACATACTCGAGTATCCTTAGTATTCCAAGTGATTCAACGGGCTAGTAAATAGACGATGTTACATGAAAGTTCAGGTAAAAGCCTAATAGACAAGTTCAGGTGAGTTAATAAGATTAAGAGTATCTCAATTATCAATTGAGAAAAGAAATTTCAACAAGGAAGGAGTAAGTTATAATCATGAGTTGTTTAAGCAAGTAAGTAAGTAAACAAGTAAGAGAGTAAGTAAAGAAGAAAGTAAAGATTTTAATGCTTAATGAAAATTTATGAATATAATTGTTTATGATAAATGTTGTTATTTATTTATTTGTAAACTTACTAAGCTTTATGCTTGCTTGCTTTCTTTATTTTCCTTCTTTCTTTTATAGTATCGTTAAGTCAGCTCAGGGATCATAAGGATGTCAGAGTTCGTCTCACACTATCCATGGACATCTCAGTATTATGTAATTTCAAAACGTGTAAAGTTATGGCATGTATAGGGACTTAGTCATTTTGAGTGTGTTCATATGATATGGCTAATGATTTCCTATTAAAATGGCTAATTAAGAACATGTTTGGTATTATGGATGTTTAAATGTGGGTAAATACAAAGAAATTATAAAAGAGTAAAACTTTGCAATGGTTTAGTTTTTGGACAGCAGCAGTGATGTGAATTTGAAAAATCACCAAAATTAGTAGAAATTAAATTAGAGAATGAATGAGATATAGAATTAAAGCTTATTGAGTATATTTTCATATGAAAGAAACAGTGCAAGCAAAGGAATTTTATATTATGAGATATTATAATTTTAGTGAGTCGTATTCAGAATGGTTTCTAAAGTCCTATGTTCTAAATTTAGAAAATCATTAAAATTTTAAAAAATAATTAGGAGTTATAATTTATATTTCTTGATTCCTTAGTAAGTCTATTTTAGTAGAAACAAGCAAAAGCATTATATGAATTCTGTACAATGAGATATTTAATTTTTAGTGACAAGAGGTGAGGACTGTCAAATAGTGAAATAGGGGAGACTTTAACTAATAAACTGTACTGATTGGCCAACTAAAAAATTCTAAATATTTTATGGTAAGAAGGTATATGAGTCTAGATTTGGGGGAAAATTTATAGATTTAAATTTTGAGTTTCTTAACTCGAGGAATAATTAATTTAGTGACTGTTGCGCAGGTGGACAGTTTTATTGTGAATAGTGAAATAAATTATTTTGATTTGTTTAAGTAATCGAAAAATTTTTAATATTCCCGGTTTGGACCCGAATCATTTTCATTGCATGTTTTAGGGTCTCGAGGATCCTTTTTAGGGACATATTGATTGAACGTGAGAGAATTAATTTTTAAAGTAATTTTTTATGCTCTAAATTAGTAAGTTAAGTCAGATAACGCTTCGTACTCGATTCCGAAAGCGGTCTCTGGTAAGGGGTGTTACATCATTCCACTATAGTATCGTGACTGAGCTCTCCCTAATGACAAACCATTACAAAAGAAACTACTTAGTGCTCGTCCAATTACCTTGTCATAAATGTGTTACCCTCATAGGATATACTTGATCTCTTTGGGATAATATTCGTTCTTCCAATATGATCTTATTTTATCTTATGGTAACCATTACATCTTCCTTCATGAAAAATTAATTACTATCAAATAGTAATCAAGTCATTCATCACAAAGACGAATGACTTGTAGCCACGCTTACTTTTTATCAACCATGTAATTCCAATGAGAAGATATCATTTACCCACGTCTCGTGCTATGAATTCCACTATTGTGAATTATGCTACATGTTGCAGAAGTCGTACACCCAACGCATCAGCTTTTGGTTCATTATCTATTCGAATTTAGGCTTTTAGTTACATCAAAGTGTATGAGTTATGCATATATAGTCTGTCATCCACTCAGGATTTAGGTATGCCACATTATAAACGTCACAAGTGAATAAATCCATAAATGGATTTATGATCCATTCTTCTTGGGTCATGTCCGATGTACCATCAGTCCAATCGGTTACATCTATGTCTCTATCTTCTAGGAGTCATCCGTTTCGATGCCCAAGACAAAGCATCTCCCCAATTGGAATTAATAGACGAAATATTAGTCTTTCAATCGGTTAGCTCATTTTCAATTGGACTAAGGATATGTTTAGTTTCATCTACTAATATAAGTTGTATGATCCGATCATGTAATACTACTTAATATTAGTTTAACATTAGTCAACCAATGAGCAAAATTTGCTTCCATTTTGCTTTTTATGCAAAAACCATATAAGGGCATTACAAAAAAGTACTAATGTAATTCATGAATAATTTTATTAACCAATCTATTCGAAAAAATTACAATTGTACATTGATGAAAATACTACACTTAATGCACCAAATCCAACAATTCTAATATATAGCCAGTCCAATTAGTCACATCTATGTCTTTATCTTCTGAGAGTCATAGGCTCTGATACTGCACATAAGGTATCTTCCCATTTAGATTTGATAGATGAAATATTAGTTTTTCAATCGATTCACTCAATCTCGATTAGACTAAGGATACATTTAGATTATCTACAAATATAAGATGTCTTGTTGCACTACGATCCAACCACGTAATGTCGCTTAATATTAGTTTAAACGTTAGATAATCAATGAGTCAATATTTGCTTTCATTTTTCTTTGTGTGCAAAAAACTGTTGAAGGCAATATACAAAAGATATTAATGATAATGGTAGATTTTTGTTAAACCAATTTGTTTGAAAAATTAAAAGTACATGACAAAATTACTGCACTAAGCACACTAGATCCTAACAAGTCTTACTAGAAAGAGATTATCCAATGAAGAAATCCAACATGAGAGTCTACAAAAAGAGCCTAGTGAACATTCCAATATACAAGTTGTCAAAGATTCTTAACCAACAATCAAGGAAGCTATTAATACCAATCAACTCAATGAGCTCATCAAAGAAGTTATCAAAGATAAAAGATGAAAATGTTGCTCTGCCTTCATATACATACTCAAAGTTGTACATTCATAGGATTAATCATCTGAAGATGCTTGAAAATTATCAACCATAAAAGTTCTAACAATTTGATGGTAAAGTAAATAAATGTCAACATGTTACTCACTTTATGGAAACCTGTAATAGCGCCAATACTAATGAAGATCTAATGATGAAGCAAATCATTCCATCATTGAAAGAAAAAGCATGGAATGATTGATAGCTAGGAAGAACTTGAACGAAAATTTCTCACTCGATTCTATAGCACTTATCATATTGTCAGGATGATCGAGCTCAAAAGCTCAAGAAATTAAAATGGCAAGCCAATCATCGATTATACCCACTACTAGAGGAATCAACATCTAAATTGCAAAGAGAAATTGTTAGAGTCCTCTACCATCGACATGTGCATACAAGGCATGAAGTGAGACTTGCATTACATTCTCCAAGGCATCAAGCCAAAGTCCTTTGAAAAATTAGCTACTTAAGCCCATGGCATGGAGTTAAGTATGACAACTACTACAAATCAAAACCTTCTTATGAGACCAAAATTTTAGTTGATAATAAAGATGCCGGTCAATCTATGGCCATAAATGTGAAACCCATTTTTGCTTAAGTCAAAGGTATAATAAGAGTCACACTGAATTAAAGGTAAGAAAATAAGTATCCTTTCCTTGATGTTGATGTTCCAAACATGCTTGAAGAACTTTTAAAAGCTAAGTTGATTTAGTTTTCAACAATAAAGCGACCTGAAGAAGTTGATCTAGTAGATGATCCCAACAATTGCAAATATCATCGGTTGATTAGCCATCCTTTCAATAAGTGCTTTGTGTTTAAAGATAGAATCATGCAACTCAATAAAGAAAGGAAAATTGAGTTCGAAGAAAAAGTAGCATCATCAAATTTGACATCAGCCATTATGGTTTCTTAATCCAATATGATGGATAGAACCATAAAATTTGACTCCTTCAATCTTATTACATTAGCTCCAAGCAAAAGCAAGATAGTGGATTTCCAAAGGACTAAAAGTAATTGTCAGTTTCTAGGATGTTTGAATGCTCATAGTTGGACCCCAATCACATGACAAATAAGCCAATAAAAAGCAATGCTATGCAGGAGCTTAAACTGTCACATTGCTCCTAAGCACAAGCCTAAGCAATTCATCCAAAATGTTGATGCTCCTAAGCACAAGCCTAAACAGTTCATCCAAAATGATGATGCTCTTAAACATGAGCTTAAATTGTTTAACCCTAACAATGATGCTCCTAAGCATGAGCTTAAGTAATAGACCAAATATATATTTATCTTGAACTACATCATGACTTGTTCCTTCAAAAACCGATGGTACGTAGACAACTTGGTTTTATTGTCAAGTTCAACCACCAGTAAAATAAAATTTCTTGAAGTCGAACTTCAAAGTGTAGAAGTTTTAAAAGAATTTCTCCATAGGCACCACATGTTCTCGCCATGTTGAGGCTACAAACTTCATAATGGTTCTTCATGGGGTATTATAAGTTCTATCTGTTGGGATTTTTTGCCCTTAATGTAGTTATTTCATCATTAATGCTTGTAATATTTTGGATATATTATTTAATAAAATTACATAATAAAATTATTATCTTTTGTATCTTTTCCTCAGGTTTTTGCACAAAAAACAAAATGAACAAAGCAAATATTGGCTCACTGGTTACCTAAGGTTTAACTAATACTAAGTTGCATCATAGAGTCAGATTATGATGTAAGGAGACAATTTATATTAGTGAATAATCTAAATGATACATAGTTTGAGGAATCAAAATTTAGCAATTGATTCAAGGGGTTATTATGTTGTCTCTTAAGTCCATTTGAGGAGATAACTTATCTTGAGTATTGAAGCAAATGACTCCTAGAAAAGTAGAGACATAGGAATGATTATTTGGACTAACAATACATCAAACAGGACCCCAAGTTGAATTAACCCTAAACCCATTTATGGATAAATTCACTTGTGACATTCATAGTGTGGCTTATCTCAATCTTGAGTAAGTGACTGACTATGCATATGTGACTCGTATACTTTGATATATTGAAAGCTTGAAATTAGTCAATGTTAGAGCCTAAAGCTGGTATGTTAGGTATATGAATTATGTATAGCATAGCTTCATTTACAATAGTGGAATTCATAGCTCGATTAAAAAGTAAATGATATCCTCTCACTGACATTGCACGATTTATGAAAAAAGGATCCTGATCAAGGTCATTTGTCTATTATTACTATCTTTTAGTAATAAACTTTTTCATCATAGAAAGATGCATGATGACCATGAGATAAAATAGGATCATATTGAGTGAACAAATTTAACCCAAAGAGATTAATGATATCCTATGAAAGCAACACAATAAGAATAAAGTCATTGGATAAAGCATAACTATAAATTACTTTCATAATGATATATAATGAGGAGTTTAATCACGATACTTTTAGTAGATTTAATTTCATGACTAAATAATGTTTTAAGTGTTAAGGATATAAATATTAATTAATGTTAGTACTTTGATCATGATTTATAATTGTGATAGCAGTAGTGGAAGTTATGTTTTATCATATTTATTTTATTTTTGAAATACAATGTCATTGTTATTATATGTAGATGGATAATTGAGACCAACAATATAAATAATTTTTGTTATGAACAAAAAAGTACGCTCTACCTTTTTCTTTCAAAATAGATGGAGAAATCTACCACTTCGGAAGCTAGGAAGCCAACTTGGAGGTATAAGGCTTTTTTTTATAAAAATACCCAAAAAATGTTATTATTTATGAAAATGATTCATTTTGAAAATGATGTACGTAAATGATTCTTGTAAATTTTGGTAATATTATTGGCATCATCACCTCCAATTTAAAAAAAAAAATTGGGTGTCGTCGTTGCCGTTGGCGTCACTAGACCGAAGTATAATTATATAAAAAGTTCAAGGATCCGATGAAGCAATTACCCTTTTAGATTGGATCAACAAAGGGTGGCGCCATTCCTTGTGGCTGCACCAATTAAATACTTTAAATTTTTGGTCTATTTGCATATTAGGTCTGTCCCCTTTTGAAATTAAATTTAAATAGCCCTTAAAAATATAAAATAACAAAATAAACTTTTTTCGATTTTTTTTAAACAATAAACTTAAAAAATTATATAAAACTATTATTTAAATTACCGAATATATCTCTCAAGAATTTTCCTCAAGTCAAAATTCTTATTTAAAACTTGAGGAAATTTTTAAGGAATATATTTGGGTAATTTAAATAATAATTATATATATTAATTTTATTTTTTTAAAATAATAATTGAAAAGAGTTAATTTTTGTTATTTTTATATTTTTAAGGTCTATTTAAATTTAATTTCAAAAGAGGGCAGTCCTAACATGCAAATAAACTAAAAGTTTAAAAGTATTTAATTGGTGCTGTCAGGACGAATGGCGTCACCCCTTTTTTCATCCAATTTAAAAGGGGTAATTGCTTCATTAGGTCCTTAAACGTTTTATATAAGTATACTTCAATCTGATGTCGCCAATGGCAACGACTATACCCAAAATAATTATTGTTTTTTAAAACTAGAGGTGGTGATGCCAATGACAATAACGTCACCGACATTTACTGTTCAAAATAGATCATTTACATACATAAATTTTAAAATAGGCTATTTTTATAAATAATTAAAATTTTTAAGTCATTTTTATAAAAAAGCCGAGGTATAACATAGTTTTTCTATTGCTTAGATTCTTTTTGCTGCGTTATTGGGACTTTAAAAAACACTCAAAATAGTAGCTTTGTAGTTGCATTTTAAAAAGATCTATCAAAAAATCTTGATATTACATTGGACTAAAATACTAAAAAATGCCAGTTTTAAAAAAATAAATTACGAAAATATATCATAATTTTAAAAATTTACGAAAATCGAAAAAATTCAGGAAAACGCTTCTAGTTGGAAACAGTTTTTGCTACATCAACGCAAAAAGTGACTTTTTCTATTTTTTTTTATGCCACCTATCAATGTAAAAATAAAACTTACAAAATAGGCATTTATATAAACCCAAAGTCTTATTTCTCTAATTTTCTTAAGCAATGTGGGATATAAGAAATGTGCATATATGGACTCATGAATAGGTCTACAGTTTGTTCCTAGACAATGTGGGATTGCTTCCTTAAATTGTGATATATAGACAATGTGTATATATAAATAGACTCATGAATAGGTTTAATTATAAAAATTAAATTTAAGATAATTGTTCAATATAAACTGTGATTTTTTTTAAGACATATAGATTATGAAATCAAACAATTCTCAATCATGGTCCTTGCAGATCGAATCATCCATATAATATACAAAAAGAAACTCCAGATATTTGATATATTTCTCTTTGAATGAGATCTCAATTCCAGTGATGGTTTCATTAGATATCTTACAACTAGAATCCCTCTTTTTTCCGATCCAGTTCCTCCACCACCGCGAACCCCGGTTAGATTCAGGCATGATACACTTTTTAGTTATTGGGATAACTCAAGTACTCTCTTTCGGATCCAGGAAACAACTCTCAAAGTTTTTTTTTTCTTTTGAAAGATACAGGAGTGAAACAATCAACCTATTGATATTGAAAGACCTAAAATATTCTTCCAATGTATCATTTCTGGGTTCAATGAAATTCATAGGTATAGGAAGAAGCCCAATCACATAGAGATTTTTTCTTTCGACCATATTTCAATTGTTAATATGATATATAAGGATCGCTACTACAAATAGTACTACACCCTTGATCGTGAAATATCGATTGCTTGTTGAACCCTGTGAATTGCGTGAAGTAGGATACTAATAATCAATATGTCTTAAAAAAGAATCACAATTTATATTGAACAATTATCTTAAATTTAATTTTTATAATTAAATCTATTCATGAGTCCATATATACACATATCTCATATCTCATATCCTATATTACTTAATAAAATAAGGGAAATGAGACTTTGGGTCTATATAAATGCCTATTTTGTAAGTTATATTTCCACATTAATAGGTGGCACCAAAAAAAAAAAACTATAGGTGTTGCCACTTTTAGTGTTGATGTGGCAAAAAGCGCTTCCAACTGGAAGTATTTTTCTGTCAATATCTGAAAACACATCCAGCTGAAAGCGTTTTATTGGTGACACACAAAAAGCGCTTCCAGCTAAAAGCATTTTTTTGGGTTTCCCCTAGCGTTTTACCAAAATCGGCCATTCCCATAAATTTTCAAAAATTTGACCTATTTCTGTCCTTTTTAAAATATATTTATACATTTTCTAGAATTTTAATCATTACATTGACAAAAAAAGTTTTATATTTACTTTAATTACTCGAATATAACACATTAATATATCATTTGGTTATTATTATTAATGTAATAAAATGAGCAAACAATTTAATTATTATATATGTATTATAATACTTAGACAAAAATAAAAAAATTAACACAAATTTAAACTTAAAATTAAAAGATAAGAAAAACTCTTGTAAAAAATAAGATCTATTCAAAATAAGCAATTTTTTTCTCTTTGTTAAAAATAAGTTATGAGAATAGCTAAATATTATCAATTGAATTAGTATATTGCTAACTCATATAATAAAGGGTAAACTACACTATTAGTCACTAAACTATGGATAAGTTTTCGTTCTGGTCACTTAACTAAAAAAAGTTACAAATTGATTATTGAACTATTCGAATGCTTTCATTTAAGTCACTGAACTATTAAAAAACTTTTATTTAAGTTACTAGGTTCTTAAGGTTTTTTTTTAAGTTCCACTAATGAGCTCTAAACAACAATTCGGCGATTAGTACGATGGATTGGTATCCATATATGAGTAGAAGAATGTATCTTAGATCCAAGTCGATCTGACGATCAATGTCGAAGATCAAAGAAAACAGTTGTTTAAATTTTGATTTCCCATATACGAGACGTCCAAAGTTGTTTCATGAAAATAATAATAATTGTAAAAGAGAAGGGAGGATAGAGGTTCTAGTTGTTGCAAGTAATGCAAACAGAGAAAGTCATATAGTATCGATTTTAACGGTTCAGTAACTTAAAAGAAAACTTTCAAATAGTTCAGTGATCAAATTGTAATTATTTTTAGTTAAGTGATCAAAATGAGAACTTATTTATAATTTAGTGACTAATGATACAATTTATCCTATACTAAAATATATATAAAAATAATACTCCAACCAAATATAGTATATTATCAATTCAAACTTAAATTCCAACTAGGCGATAATGAATCATGCAATGTTCGATTTCTTTTAACATCCAACTCAAGAAAACTTACGACATAGTCAAACATTTGATATATTTACTATAAATAAACAAATAAATAAATAATAAAATTAGAATGTAAATTTATTATATAATTTTACCTGAACTTAGCATCCTTTGGATGGCCAGTAGGCATCAGTGAGGTACGTTTGGACCCTTCTCCCAGTCAATTTCACAACAATTTAATAATTAGATAAACACCAGTGTGTTGAGTTTGAGCAGTTGGTGCTGAAACTTTCAACTAGAACTTTTTAAGTTCAATGAGTAGACTGATAGCAAAATAAACAAACTTTACCTTACCTTTAAAATGTTCTTTCTTTCTTCAACTTTAAAGTTAGAAATAATCTCCATCCAACTACGTACTTTAAAAATTGATTTAAATATGGTTTTATTTATTTGTTCAAATAATACTTGACTAAGAACTTAATCGATTATTAAAAAATTAAAATTATTTATCATTTAATATAATAAATAATTTAAAATAATTAGAAAACAATTTATAAAAATATTATGATACATAGTATTATTTTATAATTAAAATTAAAATTTCAAATATTTTAATAATTTCATAAAAATAAAATAATTTAAAACTTTTATTGTATATTATTTTTAATCTAATACCCTTAATAGTCATTTTCATTTCCTATCTTTTCACAACCACATTTGAACTCAACATACATCTCACTGCTAATTTTAATCTCACCATTATAATATTTAATCTCACCTTTATAGTAACTAAAATCACCACTAATGCTATTTTTAACCTCATTGGAGGCAATCTCGTCAGCCATCCAAAGGAAGAAACCCTTATCAAGTGAGTTTAAACACATCAAACAAATCGATCAAAAACAGATTAAAAACAAAAAACCTCAATTGAGCTTCAATTGGCAAAAAGAGGTTATTTTAGCTCATCTCTACCTAAACACAAGCATTTGGCAAAAAGGGCACTGATACTCGGAAGAATCCATAATTAAGCAATATTAAAATTAAGAAATTGCCAAATTGTAGAAAAATACAATATCCATGTCCAATTGAACTTAGCAGCTGCTTTTTATCTGATACTTTTAACCACTTTTTAATCCACATAACTATAATATATATTTTCTGGGATAACATCATTCAATCTGGATGAAAGTTAGCTATAAAGCAGTTCTGCACACGGTCACCTATGTTAAATCTTTTCACTGTCCAACACACCAACTACACTTCACTTATTTCTCTCCTTTCTATTTTGAATCCCACGCTTCCCATCTCAAGTCTCGATCAATTTTCCAAGGCCCCCCTTGCCAGTGTTAGGCTCAGGCCTCAACAAAACGGTCATAACAGTCTATGATAAAGGATCAAAATCAGTCCCTATTCAAAACTATATAGCTTGCATTTGCACTCCAATTTCATCATAAATCTCACCTTTCAAATGGGTCTACCCTGTTCAAATTTGAAGTTGGATAAACAGCTGCAGCTATTTTCTCCCTAAGATTGAATTTCTTTGCAATAGCTGGCCTCACATCTTCAACTCCGACCAAGCTCTCCAAAAAGGGAAGAAGTAGAAGCAGTTCTTGATCTGAACGGTCATCAAACCAGCTCTCAATTGGTATTCCATTGTCCACTTGGAACCCAAATGCCTAAGAGAAGCCAAAAAACACCTGAGTTAAATTTCAGAAACAATGTTTATCATGTCCTTATGCATGGCACAACTCCATAAGAAATTGGCATCACAATATTAGATTGAACCTAGGCATATCCAAAAGTATAAGATGCCGACCGATGGACAAGTATGAGAAGGATTAATGTATACTTGCTTCAAATTCTCCTCGAGGAAACTATTAACCAATTTCCAAAATACAAAAGATTCATAAAAAGATTGCAAGGATTTCCTCAAGTTTCATGCCAAAGTGTAGTCGACCACACAAATATAATAACCAATAAGAATACATACTGATGCGTCTATACCTAATTATTTATCTATCAGAACCATAAAAAAACTCAATTCCCTTAATGCTAATGCCATGGCATACATGCTGGGTGTACATTAGTGAATTTAAAAATAACTATTTTGGCCTTTTTTGGCTATTTCATTATTCTTCTTTTTAGTGCTCAGCAGAAGCACTGGACAACGTCCATGAAAGAGAGGAGCCCCAAAAGTACCTGTGGAGAGTTGTCAATAATGATTACACGTGCCAGATCACGGCCAAGGACTGACAAATCTTTAAGGTAATTGCCATCCACAAAAACACATGATTCTCGGAAAACACGATGACGAAATACTCTCCTCTTTGGATCGAGCACATTTAGAAGTTGCTCTGCATAAATACTTTGACTTGCTGTAAATATAACAATCTCAAAAAGACCAGAAACTCTTTCCATAAAATCTCTCAGGTGAGGACGACATCTAACATAAACTGTGTGTTCCTGGAGATTAAAATTCACAGGGAATGTGAAGTCTGCATCATCGCAAGGTTCCAGTGAGGAATGAACCAAAGTTTCTGCCATGCAATACAATTGAGTCAATACCCCAAGGTAATCACAAACAATTATAAGCAGAAAATTCATTGCTAAATAAAAATGTTAAAAAGGTCTTAAATTTTTTAACTAATGATACTTAAAAAGGTCTTCAAATTTATTAAGTAAAAAGGCAGTTGTAAGTTCAGATATGCTTTAAATATTAAGGGAAAGAGCCAAGGTTTACAGAATTGGACCGGTAGTCAAACCAGTCAGACCACCAGTTCCCAGTCCGACTAATTCATCCGGTTTGATTAAATAAATTATTAAAAAATTCAGAAAAAGGGAAAAACAGGTTCAACCGGTCCGTACAGTTTGCAGGTCAATAAGTCTAACCCTTCTAAACAGACCAGTACCCATCCAGTTCTTGGTCCAACTGACCAATCCAGTCCGGTTCAAACAACATTGGAAAAAACTTCTCTTTGGGCACATACTTTTCCCAAATATTCCAACCATAACACATTGTGTCAGTACGCACTAAGCAAAGAAATATTCAGTTTACAGTCCAGATTTTGCGACTTATTAGTGCAGACAGATGCTGCCACAAAATTGACTGGAAGCAGAAAAACGATGAGCAGCATAAACAGCAGAAATTACTATAACATAATTAGCTAATTATCCAAGCAGAAATTAAGAGTCAGATTTTTCTGCTGTTATGTTTTAGAAATTACTATAACATAATTAGCTAAATCTTCTTTCAAGCTCTTAGACTGGACAAGTTTTAGCTTTATATTTAAATCAGAAATGACAGGACAACTTGTTTGAAGACTTAAGGGTCAGAATTCAGATTTTAAAAGTACTGAGAAAATTGCAACTGGAAGCATAAAAGTTCATCCAATTTAATTATCCAAAAGTATTCTCACCATCCAAGTCCAAGACAAGAGTGGTAGGAGGGCAACTTCTGGTCTGCTTGGGTAGCAGCACAGGCCGGAAAGCAGGAATAACAGATGACAGCTCCGGTAAGTTCTTCATAAACAAGTAAGGATCAAAGTCATCAAACTCCTCATAGTATTCATCCTCCACACAAACATCAGTTGACATAGAATCTTGACCATACTCATCAATACATTCCAATTTTGAGTTTTTCATAGCCAGGTATATGGCTGAAACTTCAGATGAAAGGACAGCTCCAGAATCTGCAGTACAAATCACAGGATCCGTGTCCACAACAAGCATCTCTGCTTCAGAAGTAGACTTAAGAGTTTCTCCAGTGATATTAGCACCCAGCAAATCAACCTGTGAATCCTCCATTCCCCGATCTTGATGGATTTTTGAGTCTTACCTCCAAAAGAATTTGACAAAGTCAAACTAAATAGGATAATTAATATATGCATTAAGATCACATAAAAGAAAGAGCGCATAATAGGTCTTACAATTCATATGCGTGCAAACACACACAAATAACCTACCTGCACCTGCAATCTCTGATCCGCAAATCTTAGATATGTGAAAGCCAGGGGAAAATATGGTACCTGACATATGGTGATCAGTGCCCTGCAACACAATTAAAGAAATAAGCAAAATCTCAACAGCATAGATGGTTTCCTTTTATTTTTCTTTAATTGCTTTCTCATAGGAACTTCACATCTTCCTAATTAACTGACACAGGCAAAAGTCATTTTGAGTAAAATTAAGATAAAGCGTCATAGTCAATCACTCCCATCCCGTTGCAACCACAAAGAGGCTAAATAATATAAAGAAAATAAGAAAAGAGCTAGACAAATTACCTTCTGATCTACATGAGCACCATTAACCACATCAAACCCCAGACAAGCATCAGAAGCATCATCATGCGACAACCCATATCTAGCATTTAAATTTGTAGCTCCATCAGGCACTTCATTTTTCTTTGGGAATGCTCTGGCTGAAATTTCATAAATTTTATAAACATAGCAAATTTGACAGTTAAATACAGACTTTGACTTGGAAACCACAAATTAAAACTATCAAAAGAATTTTAATTTTGCCAAAATCAAGAACATGTAAAGCATTATCACTGCAACATTTGCCTTCTAATTAAACGAATAATGAGATAAAATTAGCAACATACCAGGTTTTTGCTTCCTAACAGAAGATGTAATTAGCTCTGTTACTTTCTTCTCTGGACCTTGTACCTTTTCAGATATCTTCTTCTCAGCTCTTGAAGCCTTGGGACTGGTATGATCTCGGGAAGCATTTCTTCCAGAAA
This sequence comes from Gossypium raimondii, assembly GCF_025698545.1. Taxonomy (NCBI): domain Eukaryota; kingdom Viridiplantae; phylum Streptophyta; class Magnoliopsida; order Malvales; family Malvaceae; genus Gossypium; species Gossypium raimondii. The sequence continues at coordinate 38,332,716 of NC_068565.1, forward strand.
TTCTTTTCTTTGTTTGCATTGGACCAAGAGTTCACCCCAATCTTCAGGATACTATCACTACCCAGCGTACTTGAAATAAATAATTTAAATGTCCAGCGTTATGATTCAGATTTCAAAGCATTTAGAATACACTAAAATTTTTAGAAATAAATTGAACTTCTGTCAATCTGTCATACTACGTTCTGGCTGTTTACTGTAGACTGAAACAATTAAAATAAAAGCCATGTAAAATCTTTAGTAACTTTTATTTAAAAATATTTTTTTAAATAAAGCAAATTATCCTGAAAGACTCCTAGCATATGTAAGCAATCTCGTGAAAAAAAAAAAAAACAACTGAGCCTTTCCCATTTAAAATCGTTGACAATCAAAACCAGATCATACCAGAATTCTTCACCTAATTTTTGTGTACAAAATCCAGGCTCTGGTTCTGGAATATTAACTTACCACACAATAGTCCCTTAAGAATTCAAACTTCCCTACAACATTCAAGCCAACTTCAACATGATAAATACAAAGGACCCGAAAGAACAGCAAATTACTAGTGTGAAAACAATCCACATCTACATGAAAACCATAATAGGACATTATCCAGAATGAACATTGCAGATTTGGATGAAGAAAACTAGAGCAAACCATTCCACTTAAATCATCGAATGAGGACAAAAATTTAAAACCCTAACACACACCAGCTCCCCCAAATAGAACACTAAAGCTACAAATTTTTGCAAACAAAATCCAGAGATAGAGAAATGCATCAAATCAACTAAACCCTATTCATTCCAACAAGGATCGTCGAACCAGTACAAAAACGGAGCAATTAAGTTAATGTAAAATAGTGTTTGCATGAACGAAAATTTAAACCCTAGAGAGAAAGAAAGTTCATGGAAACAAAGCAGTTAGCAACAACTAAACCAACGAACTTGAGCTATTTAGTAACTTAAGCTAAGAAAGAAAATTGCTTACCAGATAAGATAAAATAACAAAAATGGAGACAAAGAGAGGTGCAAAAATGAGTAAGTAGAACCCTAAATTTTGTTAGAATTAGAAGGAAGGAGCTTAGTTTTGGGTGTTTTGGTTTCTTTGGAAATTTGCTTTCCCTCCAAAGACGGGGAAAGAGAGGGAAAACGAAGAGGAGGATCGATTTTTTTTTTTCTTTTTTGCCTGAGTAATAGGTTAGATCGAAAAATAAAATAAAAATGGAATTTTAGTTTATTTTTCATTAAAATATTTTTCAAAATACAATTTCTTATCAGAAAATCACCTACTCGCGATTGATGTTGAAAGGACGGTACGCGCTGCACAATACTTAATTGGATAACGTGGCCTTAAGACATGGCGAGTGATTACGATTGGGAGAGTAGGAATTGAGCTCAACCAAGCTTAAAACGACGCCGCTGAAGACGTTTCTAATTTAGAGTGGAGGGAGATATTTTAATTTGTTTTTCTTTCCCTTTTTAAATATTATTTTACGTCCGCAGGCGCTTACAATTTTTATGTTGTTTCTTTAAGGATGCCTATACTTATTAAATTAATTTCGTGAGCCCAAATTTTTTCTCTAGTTCCGTAGTTCCTAATTAACCCTAATGACAACCCCACCCCCACCCCCACCCCCACCCCCCACCCCTTTAATGTACACTTTTATTTGCTAAATTTAGCTTGTTCGATAATATAGTTTTATGAGAAACTTCATTTTGATAATGAAAATTAATATAAATACTAAAATTCTATTATATAGAATATAGATTTGTGTTAAAAATAATATATAATAAATAATGAAATGTATAATTTAAAATTAATTAATAATAAATGAAATATGTACAATCTTAAAATAAAATATCAAATTAAATTCTAAGTAAAATGAAACATAAACACATGAATACACCAAATTAAGAATACTAAATGAATGCAATTATTTATCACAAAGTGTTGTCATCAATCTTAAGTGGATGTCGAGTTAATTTGTGACATCGTCTCAAACAACATTATTAATATATACAATTGATGGAGGTAATAAATTGTGCATATTAAAATAAAATGTATGAATAACATTAGAATAAAGTTTTATTAATCTAATTAGTGTAGATTCAAATCAAACTATATGCATATTTTTATTAGTTTTGATAAAATAAAATAAAAACTAAAGTTCTCTCAAATAATATAACTTATTTTAATTACGAAAGAATATTTCCATAATTTTTCAAATCAAGTTGGTGCCCGATTGACTTGTGACACCAACTCAATCGAAGACTTCAATAGTAATATAGATGTTCATTTTTTACGATATATATTTTTAAAATTTTATTACTCAATGTAAAAATACTTTATTTTTTTATAATTTACAAATTACTCTAATATATATTTATCCACATTTATAGTATCTATCTATTCTATTGTAAAATCTTTTATTATAAGCCAATTGAGTTTTATCTTGATTGGCATCAGCATTGTTGTCAGTGAGTTCAAATATGTGAAAACACATTTATCCTCCTATTTAAGGGTTGAGGAGAGTTATGGTCTAATTTTTAGGCATTATATACACAAAAAAAACTCAATTAGAAAATTATTTAAAAATAACTTTGTAAATAAGTAATAAATATTGATATAAACTACATAATTATGACATTGTCTTTTTTTAATTAGTATAACAACACATTTAATTATCAATACTTACACATTCTATCAATTTGGTCCTATTATACCACTATCTGCGACAAGACATATGGCAAGCCTACGAGACGTCTGAACAATAAGCTTACCTTTAAAGAGCCGGGAAGACACGTATAAACTCACCTTCTTGAAGGGACTATCCTGATAACGGATGGCTCGGTCTTCAATAGGAACATGAAATCGTTTGGTTACCAAACATCATGTGAGCTCAATTGTTTTATCCTATCAGAGTTAGAAGGGAAGACAAGATCTACCCTATCACAAGCATCCTCGTCCAATTAAAGATATCCCCCTACATGCTTAGTAGTGATGGCTAGATGGCAAGTCCAACACATTAATGCCATGTTGCAAGGGACACTTGCCTATAAATATCCCCAAGAACGATGAATAGAGGACCGGCCCTTTAAGAATACTAAGCCTATACTCTCTCAATATTCTCCCAGCCCTCGGCCTTCAAACTATTTCCACCATCATTCTCTATAGCCTCCAGCTCTCCAACCTAATTGGGTGAACCGACCTTTTCAACAACCTTTCTTCTCTCATCTATATCCTTTCCTTATTTAGTCCAATATCAAAAATTGGTGCGGTGAACATGAATGACATGCCCTCTCAATCCTAGAGTGGTACCCCAACTAAGCAAACCAACCAAACCAACAACCTAACTAACCAAGTCAACTTTTCTGTTCCACTCAACACCCTCATACCACCTATCCCAAGTATTTATGCTAGCTTGAGCTCTACACAAACTCTTCCTTCTTCCTCTATTTCTACTAGAGTGCAGTTGTAGTATGTAAGTGTCTTTCTCCCTACCTTGGAACAACTAGTAAAGGCTCTGAAAGATCCTTTAGCCTTCAGTTTTACCACTCTTGTTGCATCAACAGGAATTGCTCCTTTGACTGATTCAACTCTCCTAGCAGTTGCAGCACCTCAGTCACAACCTAGTGTGATCCCTCCTAGGCTTTTTGATCACATAGCCGCTATTTACAAGAAGTTGTAACCTATCTCATAGCCACAACTCTTCCACCAACAACGAACCCATTATGCTAAATTAATGTTCTCACTAGTAAACATCAGGCTTTCAGCCTCATGACTTGGAGACTCGAAAGAAACTGCAACATCTAAAAGAGCAATTCTCCCAACAAGAGCGGTACTTCAAAAAGTAATAAGAGCAACACCATATCCCTAATCAAAGGAACGCTTAAAATGAAAAACTTATCACAGAACTAAAAGCAGCTCGGGAGATATAGAGACGAGAAAAATTGAAACATCGAAAGGAAGAGGCTCAATTGGCACTCCGAGGGGGTAATGATCGTGATAATCTAGAAGATCTTCGCATGCACAATACTGACCTCCTAAATACATTATAACAATCCTAAGGTAACTATAACATCTTTGTGGAAGAGCAACTTAAGGTTGAATTGATGCAATAATTAAGAGGAAGATCAGATGAATCTGTCTAGAATTACTTTAATGAATCGTTAGCATCTGAAGTTTTAGAAAACCATATCTCCAACTCCTTTATATTTCCAAAAATTTTATACAATAAACTTGAGGATCCAGAAGATCACCTTGCTTGGTAAAACAACCATTTAACTATACTAGGGGCTTCTAATAGAGTAAAATGCAAGGCCTTCTCTATGACCTACTCACAAACAACCCAAAAATGGTACCTATCGTTACCCCGAGGGTCAATCCATTCCTTTGATCAGTTGGCTGAGTAATTTATGAGTTGTTTTTGGCCAACAAGACGCTTCAGCAATCTCTAGCATACCTGATGACTATTTGCCAATGGGTGAATGAATCTCTATAGGGCTACGTTAAAAGATTTAATGTTGCCACCATGGCCACAAAGGGAGTCACTAATGAGTGGGCAATCCAAGCTTTCATCATTAGGACCTCGCACTAGCATCTCAAATACTTCATCGTCAAGAACGCACCAACCAAGCTCTCTCATCTCTACAAAATGGTACATGGGTTTTTAGAAGGATATAAAGTGGGAAAGGTTCATGTTGATTCTTCCACACCAATATCCCACCATACCAACCATTTGCGAAGATTGCCTCCCAAGAAATTTCAAGGCTACCAACAGCCAAAGACCAATTCAGAGATAGGTGGACATGGAAATTATAATTAGTCAAACCAAAGAAGTAACTGTTAAGTGAAGAATGTCTATGCTACAAATCGTCGAGGACCCATTTTCAATTACAAGGGAGGCCAAAATTAGCGGCCTAAAACCCTATAAAACCATTCCAGAACCCACCATAAACTTAATTGCTCCCCGACCCAAGTGTTTGACCAGGTAAAAAAATTAGGAAATCCTGGAAGTATCTTTATACCTCTCGCCTAGTGAGCACTATAACAACTCTCATCCCTATTGCAAGTACCACAATGCCTGAGGCCACCAAACCGAATAGTTTATGTATATGAAAAATGCTATTGAAATAGTAATTCAGAGTGGGCATATCAAATAATTCTTAGCTTAAGAACTTCATCGTTCAAATAGAGCCCAAGACAAAAAAAAAAACAAGGTTATCCAGATAACAAGGCGGTGATAAAGGGAAGTAACCATTCAGAGCAATCATCGATGTTTTGGTAAAGGAAAAACATGCAGAATAGGTCTTGTCGAGCTCAAAATAGAAGGCTCACATGGGAAGTGTTCTGTTGATCTCAGCCACAATAAAATAAACCTAAATCTTCTCTATGGAACTTTTAATTTTTAGAACTTTTAATTTTTAGAGTGAGATGAAAAGAATGTCTTAGATGTGAAAGATGAAGATCCTTTGGTCAGAAGGATCTTGATTGACACAGGCAGCTTTGTGGATATTTTGACAGCTAAGGCTTTTTATCAGATGAAGCGCAAGGATACACAACTTAAGCTCGCAAGCCCAGTATAAACTTCATCAATCAACATATTGCGGTGAAAGAATCCATTATTCTTCTGGCGATACTAGGAGATGGTGAGTACACCACTATAGAAATGGTGGATTTTCTAGTGGTTGACCACCCAAAGGCCCACAACGCCATTTTTGGGAGGCCAATCATAAGAATGACAAAGATGGTAGCGGCCACCTTCTACATGATGAAAAATTTTCCTACTCCCACAGGCGAAGGGTATATGAAAATCTACCAGAAGACATCCCAATAATGTCATATAGTCTCTTTGTAGCTCGGTGGGAAAGTTCAAAACCCTTTGCCTCCTCTTTCGGCTTGCTGTCCAAGGTAATGTAATCAAAAGGGTGAAGATCGATCTAGAAAGTCTTGAAACTAGACTGAAGGCCTAACTCCCCAAAGCACGACCAACAAAAACATTAAAGCCAGTCCAGTTGTACCAGAAGGAGCCTGAAAAGGTCACCCAAGTTGCTTTAGTCCTTCCCTCTGATGAAAATGAAATGTTGAAGTCTCTGTTGGTAGAATGTAGGGACACTTTCGCCTGGAAAATAGTGGATATACTTCTTCTGCACTATAGCGGGTGGGAACGGGCTTCATGTTCAGCAGTATTATTCGCCTAGACGCTTTCACCCTAATAGTAGTATTAGAGTTGGCCCAAAAGCTAAGCATCTGAAATTTTCAAGTCCACACAAATTCCCAGTTGGTTACGAAGTAAGTCTAGGGAGAGTATGAGGTCAAAGAACCAACCATAACCAAATACTACTCTTCGACTATGAATCTATTGAAGAAAGTCCCTAAAATCCAAGTGAATAAGATTTTCAGAGTAGAAAATGCTAGATTTGATGCCTTGCCCAAGCTAGCAACCATAATTAACATCATAGAAAGGGAAAAATCTTATTAGAGCACAAGCACTATTCGAGTTATGAGGCAGTAGGGCAAATTCTTGCCATTGGAGTGGAAGACATTTGGATCACCCCCATCTAAAATTTCTTAGTGGAAGACAAAATTCCTAAAGAACAGAAAGAATATGCGAAGATGTCACGAGTAGCCTCCTGATAAACTTTAATTGATGGGGTTATGTATAAAAAAAATTTCCTACAACCACTTCTCATATGTCTAAAACCTTCTGAAGCAAAGTATGTGTTAGTTGACGCTCATGAGGGAATCTGTGGGCATCATTTAAGGGTAAGGGCTCTTGTCTAATGGGTCATGCGATATAGATACTACTGGCCTACAATGTAGAAAGATGCAATCAAATATGTTGCCAAGTGCGAACCCTACCAAAAATTTTCACCAATGCCTAACAACCAACGGAACCTCTTCATAGCATCACCAATCCTTAGCCTTTCAACACTCAGGGAATAGATATTGTTGGCCTGTTCCCACTTGTTATAGCATAGAAGAAGTATATCATAGTGGCCAATACTTTACCAAGTGGATGGAAGCAGAAGCCTTAACCACCATCACCGAAAACAAATGGAGAGAAAGCCATTATCTGCTGATACGAGATCCCATAATGGGATCCTAAAATTGATAATTGCAAATAATGTGACCCAATTTTAGGGAAAATTCAAAAATTTTTATGGAAATCTCCACATATCATTAGCCCACAACTTAGTAGTAACACTACAGACAAATGGCTAATCTGAAGCCACCAATAATAAAGTTCTCCAAAGGTTAAAAAATAAAGTAAAGTGGCCAAAAATAGATGGTTAGAAGAGCTTCCTAGAATCTTATGGTCACTTTGTACAACATCACATTCTAAAACCGTAGAGACTCCCTTCAACCTGATGTTGGGGACTAAAGTAGTGATACCTATAGAAATTGGCCTCAATACCCACTATGTATTGAACTACACCTCCTAGGGTAGTTAAGTGATGCTTCATCAGAACTTGGATTTCTTAGAAGAAACCAGAAATCAAGTAGTCATAAGAATCTAAATTCTTCCGTAAGCTTCCCCTCATATGTGGAAGTGGCCCCTCATAAGCCTCTCCTATGTTTTAGAAGCAGAACTTTCTATAAGCCTTCCCTCATGTGTAAAACCAGGCCCCTCGTAAGCCTTCCCCATGTGTTGGGAGCAGGTGAGCTGCCATAAGTTAATATAGCAAATTAAGTTCTTTTCGATACTTAAGGAGTTTGTAATCGAACATTTTATTTCATTTTATTTGTTTTACAAATTATATGTTAGTTATCTATAATTGAATAAAATGAATCTTTTTATGATGTTTTGTGACCAATTAGGCCAATTTGAGCCTAATGAATTCTAATGAGTTGATGTAGTGTGCAATAAATTACTTGCACACTAATGAATAAAATGGGTCTATAATTGAATAAAATGAGTCTTTTTATGATGTTTCTTGACCAATTAGTCCAATTTGAGCCTAATGAATCCTAACAAGTTGTTGTAGTATGCAAGAAATTACTTGAACCAAATAAAGCCAAGGAGTTAGTAAACTGAACTAAATGTCGCAACATTAAGATACTAAAGTCACGACATTGAAGCTGCTCCAACACTTAAAAATTTTTTTGACCAACATTGATAAGGGAAGTAAACTGTGGTTGAAGTTATGACATTAGACCCTAGAGTCATGACATTCAACATTGGAAGTCACAACATTCGTAACAGTAGCCAAAGATGGAAGTCGATCACAAAGCTACAACAAAGTCGTGATATTTGACCCTTCTCCAAGAACTCGAGAAATTTATCTCTAAAGTCACGACATTCGACTTAGAATGTTGCGACATTGATGCTCGACGGACTCAAAATCTACAAGGGTGTTTTTGTCCACACAATGAAAATTAACTTGTAATTAACGGCCGAGTCGACTCGATTAGGTCAAAGAATGTTATTACTATAAGGGTATCCTAAAAACATTAGAAGAAGGGACTTGATTACACTTTAGTTTAGTAGAGTAGATAGGTTTAAGGATTAAACATTGTTCTTTTTTTGTTTTCATTCGAAGTAAATTCAGTTCTTTTAATTTCGTTCTTCGATTTTGTTAATTACTTTTCACACTTGTGTTTACTACAGAATTTCCAATCATGAGTGTTCAAGGATCTCCATTGTTGCCCAAGTGATCTCAAGCATCAAATTCGCCAGATTTTTTAGCATATCTTAACATTTGCTTTTCGTTTTTTTTATTATTTTGATGTTTTACGAATTAATCTGGTTAAGTATGTTTAGTATAGGTAGTAACTAAATCCTTAGAGAGTTTGATTAATTGAAGTGGGCGTAGTTAATCTAAGTTAGGGTTTGAAATAGATTAATTGGATTAAATCAAATGTGCTTGAAACCCTAGAATTGATGAGTCTAGGTAGTAATTCAAGTAGATGAGATCGGAAGGGTATTCTACTTAGAACCAATTTGATTTAGTCCAGTTTAGATCCATTAGGTCAAAAGATAAGTGGACTAAGTTGATTAATTGATAGAATTATAGGTATACATGTATTAATTAGGTCAATTAATAATTAATCGACTAAATCCCTAATTTTAGGTTAATTACAACCATGATTATTAAACAACCTCTTGTGTGACATTCTCAATAGTTAATCTATTAGTTTTTATCTTTATACAATTAGGTCCTTTAGTAGTAATTAATTTTTCACCCTTAATTAATATTTAGTCATACTATAGTTAGTAGATTAGTATCTACTTAGATTTAGTTTAGTGTGTTCGTTATTACTGTTTAGTTTAATTTAGTTATAACTCCCTTAGACACGATCCTCGAAATACTTCCAGTATTTTATTGTAAATCAATCTATATTACCATTTGACCTCTTCGCTTGCATACATCGCACGTTATATCCATATTTAATTGCATTATTTTTAGTATCGGTGCACATACACTAGGGCATGATCAAGTTGTTGGCACTGTTGTCGGGGTGGTTTTGATGCTAATTTGAATAAATAGTAATATTTGCACGCTTAATAGGATAAATAACGAATTCAAACGTTATAGATACAACATTTTCATTATTTATTTGTGATTTGTTTTTAATTTTTATTTATTAATTTAGTTATCTTGCTTTGCAGTTTATGACTCGAAATAAGAATGACCCGATTGAGTTGGATCCTGAACCAAAGAGAACATTATGCAGAGCAATAAGAGTAGTAGTTCCAAGGGATGAACAACAAAGCATTGATCCACCTCGAGAAAACCCATAGTTCGAGGATCAACAAGAGTAGGTTCAAGTTGTTGTTCTGTAAGTGTTCGTAACATGGTTTGTAAGAATGGCTGCAATTGCAAATATTTTTCAATAGGTTGGATGAGAACTTGAGGTCCAGTTTAGATGGAACATCTGCAGAGGCATTCACATCCAAAACATATGACGGGGCTTGCCAATTGATAGAAGACATGTCCATAAACTCATATATGTGGCATGCAGATAGGTTCACATACAAATCTAAACCCCTAACGATGAATGCATTTAAAGAGGAGGATAAATATCAGTCGATTCTTGAGAAACTCAACCATCTCGAGATGAGTTCTAATAGACCTCCAACATTTGATCAACACCATTCGAAATGTAACCACATGGGTGGTTATGGTGAAAATTCAGCATGAGGGAATTATTTTGACAACCAACACAAGAAGGTTAACTACTTGGGAAAAAGGGACAGAAACTGTAATACCCCGAAAATTACTACAGTAAGAAAGTAAGATAATATTCCTGATATAGTAAAATAAGAAAATAAAGTGATAAAAAGGGTAATTTTGAGTTATGTCAACATTAAGAAGTAAATTATGACATATTAATTCAAGAAAGGATTAAATCGCAAAAGTGAGAAAAGTTTTGTTGTCCAAGGGTAAATACTCAAAATTTGAGGGGTTAAAGTGCAAATAAGAAAAAGTTGAAGGACCAATAGCACAAATATTTTAAGGTTGGAATAATCTAGAAACAAAGGAAAATGGATGAATTAGGACCAAATTGAATAGGTGAAGAATTATGAGGGGCTAAATTGTAATTTTACCAAATTAAGAAATTACTCAAGGATGGAATTTTAAAAGATCATAAAGGGCAAAATGGTCATTTAGAAGAGAGAGAAATCTAGAAGATAATGATGATGTTAGATATATTTTAGATTAATTAAATAAATATTAGTTTATTAATATTTTAATTTGATTTTTAAATGATATTTTATTATTTTATTATTTAGTATATATAATTGGAAAGAAAGATGAAAAGGAACCAACCCACAATCTTTTCCATGCAATTCACGTTAGAAGAGAAGAGAAGAAAGAAAGTTTTGCTTTCTTTACAATTTGGTCCTTCCACCAAAAAAAATTCACCATTTTCACTTAGAAATCAAAAGAATTTCCATAGCCATCAAGAGAGAAAGATAACAAGGAGACTATGGGGAGCCAGAATATCAAGTTGGATTCAAGAAATTGAAGCTGGGGGAGAGAGAAAATCAAGTTAAAGGTTGAAATCAATAGGATAAGGTAAGAACATTGAGATTTCAATATATTTTTAAGTTTGATATTATTGAAATAGTATGGAAAAGATGTTATAGTAGAGTTTTCTTATATAAATTCTTATTTTCTTGATATATTAGTGAAGAGAAATAGGTGAAAGTGATGGGAAATATTATAGAGAAAGGGAATAAGGAAGTTATAAACTTAGTAATTAACATTTTGCACTAAAATAGTTTTGCACAACAAGAGTAGGTTAAATTTGAAAAATCACCATAAATTGTGGAAATGTAATTAGAGGATGAATAAAATATGAAATTAAAGCTTACTGAATCTAGTTTCTCATAGAAAAACGGTGTAAGTAATGGAATTTTAAATCATGAGATATAATAGATTTTGTAAGACAAGGTCAGAATGATTGTGGGTTCCCTTGTTATGACTTTTGAAAATCATCAAAAATTGTAAAAAAATAATTATGGGTTATAATTTATATGTTTAAAATCTTTAAAGAGTCTATTTTCAATAGAAACAAACGGGGATATCATCCGAATTCTTTACAAGGAGATAATTAAGTTTTAATGAAGACGAGTCGGAACTGTCAGACAACAAAACAGAGGTGACTTTAAAGAATAAACTGTACATATTGGCTAAACCAAAAATTCTAAAAATTTTATGGTAAGAAGATATGTGATTCTAGTTTCAGGGAAAATTAACAAATCTTAATTTTGAGCTCTTTAGCTCAAGATAAAAATAATTTAGTGGCTATGACTAAAATGGACAATTTTGAATAAATTTACAAGTAAATAGTAAAATCATAGATAATGTTACTTATAAGCATATTATATAAATTAAGGATGTGGAATGGAGAGGAGGAGGAGGAAAAATATATATATATATATATATATATATATATATATATATGAATATTTAGCTAGCATGGATAATTTGCACGTTTTAGGCTTAGGGACTAAATTGAATAAAAGTAAAACTATAAGGGTAAATTTGTAAAATGTCAAAAAGTGACCAAATTGCATGAAATGAATTGTTTTATTATTTAAACTAGTAAATTTAATGAAATCTTAATTTAGATCAAGATTGGGTGGAAATTTGAGAAAATAAAAATTTCTAAAATGTCCCTAAGTTTTGGTATTTCGCAATTTAGCTTGGTAAGTTCGTATGAACTATATTCGTATAATTTTAACCAAGTGAACGTTATTTGGTAATGAATATTATATATATGTGTGTGTGTTTTATTATTGGAATTGAATTATTATTGATAATATGTATAATTATTTGATGCATTGAAATGATTATCGGAAGCTCGATTGAGTTGGAGGCTTGTTGGAGATATATCACATTATCCATTGGTTCTATCGATAATTTTGGATGATTTGATTCTGGTTATAATGGCATGTACAAGTGAAATTGGTTAACGTTAGCTCATTAATGTTTTGATTTTGATTGGTTATAAATATGAATGCTTGATGAAAAGAAAAGTCTGAAAATTAATTAGTAAACTTTGGTAATGCTCTATAACCCTATTCTGGCAATAGATACGGGTTAGGGGTGTTATAATTATTGGTATCAAAGCTACGATTTATGCAATTCTCGGACCGAACGTAGCATATGTAAAGTTTGGAATATACATGTCATTATATAACCTGTGATAGTGTGATATCTCCCGACCTTGATGAGATTTGTTTTACTTATAGATAGAGATACTTTTCGACTTAGCTAATTTTGATAATATTGAAAGCATTATGCGAAAAGTGTAAAAGTGATATGCATGTATTTTGATGTTTTATGAAAGAATATGAATGTTTGGAGTGTGATAAACGACTTGAACTAAGTGATTTTCGATAAAAACACCTAAAAGGACTAATTTGGAAAAGTTATAAAATATGTCATAAGTGTGTGAATAAGTGAAAATTGTGGATTGAAATTGTCATAAAATGGTTCGGGTAGTCCTAAAATGCGAGGAAGTTGAAGAAAAATTATTTTACGAGCCTAGGGGCAAAATTGTAATTTTGTGAAACTTTAGGGGCAAAATTGTAATAATTTTTCCAAAGTATGATTTTTGGACTGGAATGAATAGTGTGAATGATATATAAGTTAAATGTATTGTTATAAATTAAGAAAGATGAGAAATTGAAATTGATCGATAAAAAGAGAAGTGAGAAAAAGAGGAAAATTCCCGAATGAACCTTCGGAATAAAAAGGGATACGAATGAAGTGATAGAAATGATCACATGTGTGGCACGGACTGTGTGTAGGCCACTATGTAAAAGCGAAAGTGATGGTCATGTGTGTAGTACTATGTGCAAGCTACTACGTGTATCGGAATGATGGGTCGCATGTGTAGTACTATGTGCAGGCTACTATGCGTACCGGGTTGCTTCGATCACGTGTGTAGTACTATGTGCAGGCTACTACGTGTATCGGATGGAAATGGTCACATGTGTAGTACTATATGTAGGCTACTATGTGAACCGGGTACCATTGACTATAAAGGTGGTTGCTATGTGCTGATTCCACCGAGTATCATTGATTATAATGTGGTTGCTATGTGCTGATTCCACCGTGTATCTGTTATTATTCCGAAGTGTTCATTAGGAAATTGACTAAGTAAAAATACATGAGATCATGTAATGACTAAGTGGAATATAATTTGAAAATGTGAATTGAATATGAAAATGTGGATAGAAAACATTAACTAAATATTTATGAGACAAATAATGGCTCAATGTGATAGTATATGATATTAACTAATGAAATAATTATTATTAGAAATATATTATTGAATTTAATACTCCGTTTGGATTGAACGCGGGATTGAGTATAATCGTTCAGTGGCAAAGGATTAATTTACGGATAAGACCATAACTGGGTTATGGCACCTTGAACGTAATACCATGGTTGGACGATGGTAGTATAGATACATGTGTAAGACCATAGTTGGACTACCGCACAAAAAGAACAATGTACTCATATCCGTAAGCCGTTCTTCAATTCAGTAAGAAATGGTAAGAGACTTATGTGATTGAAATGAAAGATTTCTAAATTAATATTGATATGGTATTTGACAAGGAAATTATGTATGTTGAGACAAGTAATAAACTCTAGTGTGACATATTGAGAAAATAAGTTTATCAAAGTTGAATTTATATGTAATATGTGCAAGTACGCTAACCAGTGGTGTTGCTTGATGCTTAGGCAAGTGCCAAGCTATTGGTTGAATGGTAATATGATTATTTATATAATGCATTGAATTGGTAAGTATTTAAGTGAAAATATGCCAGCGCTCACTAAAAAGTGGTAAGGTTTAAATTATGCAATTTCTTATGAAATGATTTATCATGTGATCAATTTAAAAAAAAAAAACTTTGGTTAAATGCATTAGCTTGTGACCATGGTTTAATGATATGTTTATGACTTGTGTGTCATGTATATGGAATAAGTGTGGAAAGTAAAGAAATACAAATGAAAATAAAGAATTTTGGAAGAGTATAAAGTTGTTTAAAATCCTATATTGCTAGGGATAAAACGAACAAGTAATGATGTGGATTTATTTACCTTGTGAGTTGATGAATATAGCCACATGAGCATTGTGGTATCAGATTAAATTATTCTTGATATTTATAAATTTCATATTTGAAATGAATGGACATGATTAAAGTTTATACGAGCTTACTAAGCATTTATTGCTTACATACTTGTTAATAGGGTAAACAAGTGAAATTACAAAACGAATGAAATTGATCAATTGATTTATTTAAGAAATGAGAAAGTTGAAATTGTGAATTAAATGGAGACCGAAAATAAAGGACATGAACCAAAGGTTCACAAGATGATTAAATTCAGTTTGAGGATATACGATATTAATTTGATTAATTGTTATTGTTGAAAATTTGAAGATGAAGTATGAAATAATATATATACCAATAAATCATTATATGTCCGATATTTAAAGAAAATTGAGAATGTATACATATTAATTATGAATTTCCTTATAAATTGAGCAAAAAGGAAACATAGGATTATATGAATAACTCCAAAAGTAATTTACTAAAGGTCTTCTATTCTTATGGAAAGGAAAATGAAGTTCATGATCAAAAGAAAACAAGGAAATTTCGAGGATGAAATTTATTTTAAGGGGAGAGAAATGTAATACCGAAAATTACTACAAGAAAAAAGTAAGATAATATTCCGATATAGTAAAATAAGGAAATAAAGTGATAAAAAGGGTAATTTTGAGTTATGTCAACATTAAGAAGTAAATTATGACATATTAATTCAAGAAAGGATTAAATCGCAAAAGTGAGAAAAGTTTTGTTACCCAAGGGTAAATACTCAAAATTTGAGGGGTTAAAGTGCAAATAAGAAAAAGTTAAATGACCAATAGTGCAAATATTTTAAGGTTGGAATAATCTAGAAACTAAGGAAAATGGATGAATTAGGACCAAATTGAATAGGTGAAGAATTATGAGGGACTAAATCGTAATTTTCCTAAATTAAGTAATGATGGAATTTTAAAAGATCATGAAGGGAAAAATGTTCATTTAGAAGAGAGAGAAATCTAGAAGATAATTATGATGTTGGAGATATTTTAGATTAATTAAATAAATATTAGTTTATTAATATTTTAATTTGATTTGTAAATGATATTTGATTATTTTATTATTTAGTATATATAAGTGGAAAGAAAGATGAAAAGGAACCAACCCACCATCTTTTCCATACAATTCACGTTAGAAGAGAAAAGAAGAAAGAAAGTTTTGCTTTCTTTACAATTTGGTCATTCTACCAAAAAAAGTCACCATTTTCACTTAGAAATAAAAAGAATTTCCATAGCCATCAAGAGAGAAAGATAACAAGGAGACTATAGGGTGCTAGAATATCAAGTTGGATTCAAGAAATTAAAGTTAGAGGAGAGAGAAAATCAAGTTAAAGGTTGAAATCAATAGGATAAGGTAAGAACATTGAGATTTCAATATATTTTAAGTTTGATATTATTGAAATAGTATGGAAAAGATGTTATAGTAGAGTTTGCTTATTAAATTCTTATGTTCTTGATATATTAGTGAAGAGAAATAAGTGAAAGTGATGGGAAATATTATAGAGAAGGGAATAATGAAGTTCGTATGAACTATATTCAAGATAATTTTATTGAAGTGAATGGTATTTGGTAATGAATATTATATATATGTGTGTGCGTTTTATTATTGGGATTGAATTATTATTTGTAATATTTATAATTATTTGATGCATTGAAATGATTATCGGAAACTCGATTGAGTTGGAAGCTTGTTAGAGATATATCACATTATCCATTGGTTCTATCGATAATTTTGGATGCTTTGATTCTGGTTATAATGGCATGTACAAGTGAAATTGGTTAATGTTAGCTCATTAATGTTTTGATTTTGATTGGTTATAAATATGAATGCTTGATGAAAAGAAAAGTCTGAAAATTAATTAGTAAACTCTAGTAATGCTCTATAACCCTATTCTGGCGATAGATACGAGTTAAGGGTGTTACAGAAACCCCTATTCCAATACATACAACCTTGGGTGGCGAGATCATCTGAATCTCAAATGGGGAGGCAATAAAGGAGGAAATTTTGGTCGAAGGGTAAATAACCCTAACCAAACCTGAAAGGTCCCTCTGTATCAACTAACCCATCTTTTTAAACCCCAAGAATATGAGAAGAAACATACCGCCAATGATAACATTGCAAGTGAGCTTAGGTTTGGTAAAATAGAGGAAGAAATGAAGTCGATGCATGGTGAGATGTGATAGTTCTAGACTCAATAAAACCTGTAACGCCCCAAAATTTCTAATTTCATTATTGTGAAAATATGACACAAATATCTGTCAGCTTTAGTTGTTATGTGTTCTGGGAGTGTTTAGGAGGTCCCAAGTTCGAGCCTTCGTTTGGGAAAATTTTGGTATTTTGAAAGAATTAGGCCTTACTCTTGTTTAGTAGACTTTTATTTGATTGTTGGGTAAATTACATCAGAATAAGTCTGCTGGTCTGGTGGTTAAATGGTGTGTTATTATGGTGGAGGTCTTGTGTTTGAATCCATATGTAGGCAAGGGTATTAGTTTTTTTTTTACTTAGATTTCGGGATAAAGTTGTGTAATAGGGGGATTTTGAGTAGTGGATGTGTAGTGGGAATTAGGGTAGAAGATTAAGGGATTTTGGGGGTTATCGGGATTTTTTTTCCCATAACCAAATTTTGACTCTTTTTTCTAAAAAAATTCTACCGTCTATTCTTCTCCCTTTTCTCTTGCCAAAATTCTCTGAGTTTTTCTTTCTCTTTTTTTTCTTCTTCATGATTTTTCCCTAATCCATTTATTTTCCTTCATTTTCGCACGTAGTTAGTGTTCGCTCAGTTTCAGTAAGCGTTTCTCTTTATTTCTGTTATGAATATCTTAGCGACTAAAGTGGTAATGTTTTTACTCTACGATTTGGGTATAGGGGGAGGCTCGGACTGGTGAATTCAATGTTCTCATCTTAACAATAGTTAAATGGAGGGTTATCATTGGTGGTAAGTTGGGTTTTTATTCGTTCTTGGTTGTCAATTCAGTTGTCAATCCGTTAAATTGATGTTGAGTATCTTGATTATAGGATTTGAAGTGCTCGGGGACTATTTTAGCATAAAAAAAGCAGGTGTGTACTCGAAACGCAATAAAAAAAGGGATTCGGCGAAAAGTCGAAATTACTTGCTGTTTGGACAGCAGCAGTAGGCTAAATTTGAAAAATCCCCATAAATTGTGAAAATTGAATTCAAGGATGAAAAAAATATGAAATTAAAGGTTGTTGAGCCTATCTTCTCATAGAAGAAACGTTGTAAGTAATGGAATTGTAAATCGTGAGGTATAATGAACTTTGTGAGACAAGGTCAGAATGAATTTGGGTTCCCCTATTCTGACTTTGGAAAATCATCAAAAATTGGAGAAAAATAATTATGGGTTAAAATTTACATGTTTAAATTATTAATGAGCCTATTTTCAATAAAAACAAATGAAAACATCATCCAAATTTTGTACTAAGAGATAATTAATTTTTAGCAAAGAAGTGAGGCAGCAGAACAGGGGTAAGTTTGAAGATTTTACTGTACTTATTGGCTAAACCAAAAATTCTGAAAATTTTATGGTAGAAAGGTATTTGAGTCTAGTTTCAAAAACATCAAGTGGATCTTAATTCAGAATTCTTAGCTCAAGATATAAATAATTTACTAGCAGGGACTCAAGTAGACATGTGTGAAGGAACATATAAGTAAATAGTGAAAACATATATGAATAATTAAGTAGCACAGGTTACATTAAAAATGGACCACGTGGCCAAGGCCAATGCCGAGTAGGCCACATGGGTGTGTGAGCCCATTTTTCTGAAAAGTTCTGTAAGGTTGCACGGGTCGCCCAAGTCGACTGTGGACCTACTGTAGGGTCGGTAAGCTTTACTTAAACCAATATATGTGTGATCTATCTGTCTGATTTCTATACCAAGCATGACTTATGATATCTAAATGTATGCATTATTAATTGCATAATGGCATGACATATTTTGCATGTTGCATTGCATTGGGGTGGGCTGGTGATATTTGGAGGAAGTGTCTGAAAGGCTATTAAGCCTATTATCTGACAGTTCAGTTGCCACCTTTTGATTATGTGCCACATTTTGGTACATTGTGGTGTGTAGGGATGGATGAGTTGATTTAATCTCCACATGGTGTGTAGGGTTGGATGAAGATGGTGTGTAGAGGCTGCTGGGTAGGATTCTGATTTACTGTATCTGCATTCTGTATCTGATATGGGCCAACGCCCTAATGTATTTCTAAGACTGTATCTGAACAGGCTAAGGCCCAAACTGATTCTATGATGGGCACAGGCCCCAGACTATATCTAACTGAATTATGTTGATTATTTGCATGCATGCTTTTTTTGTAGAGATTACACACTGAGTTTGTAAAAACTCACCATTTCTCTGTTTAATCTGTACAGGTAATCCCCAGACCTGACGGGTCGGTGCAGCGGAGGAGTCGGCGGTGGCCACACGTAAATTTTAGACTATTTTCCGTTAATGCATAGAATTTATTACTTATTTGAGATTTTTGATGTATCTTCTGGACTATGGATTGGTTGGCTTTAAATTTGGGACTTTGTACTTTTTTATGGATTTTTTTTAAAAACTACAACTCCACAAAAGACGATTTTTTTCTAAAAACTAAGATTTTTTGTAAATAGAAATGATTTTCCCTAAATTAATTGGTTACAAAAGCTTCCGCTAAGAGAAAAGTTTTAAAGCAAATCAACTAGTTTTTTTCGAATTAAATAAAAGCTAACTTACTTTAACAGTTTTTAAACTCGACAATCTTGTCTTCAAATCCCTTTCTATGTGACATCGCCAGATTCGACCATAATGTCTAGGCTGGGTTTTGGGGTGTTACATTTAGTGGTATCAGAGCAGGTTGCAAAACTCAGCTGTGGATTTGGATTTTAAAACTTAGTTTTAAAGAGATGATTTTGAAATGGTTTGAAATATTTTTGACTGAGTATATGGTACACTAAGTCTCCGGCGCCGATTCTGTAAGTGTTTTAAAAACTCTGATAAGTTTTTGAAAATATGAGTAGCATATTCTGAAACTACTATAGGTAGTACATCGCATCGAGAACATCAGAGATAGTGTATCTTGAAAAAGCAGAGTGAAATTGAAAACTCAGTAAAGATCGCGATTCGTGATAATAAACTCTAAACTTTTGATACTATTTTGCATAAAATATCTACTAATAGATATCGAAACTGTAACTGATTCATAAAATTGTTAACACAGATAAGCTACGAATTCTACAATGAGTGTACGAGGTATTCGCGGATGGGGTAATAGAGGCCAAGGTAGAGGCCATAGAGGGGCTCAAGCTGAGTCATCGTCGTTAGAAAACATGCCGAATTTGGATATGAGCGAGACGTCAGTTTCACCTACTACAGAGACTGGGTCTCATGATCGCATGGCCAGGGGCGACGCCTTGTCCTAGGCTATGCTGAGGATATTAGAGGTCGCTGGGCCTAACACTAAATTTGGGGGCCGAGGGTCGGTTTCGAAACGACTCTGGTCCAATAGGGCTGAGCTATTCAGAGGTGTCACTGGAGTCGTCCCTAGCGTGGCCGAGTACTGGATGGAGGCCACGGAAAGAATCATGGACGATCTGGACTTTACCTCTGGACAAAAATTGAAAGGGGCGGTTTCCTTACTTCGTGATGAAGCATACCAATGGTGGCTGACCGTTAAGGAGGGCACTCAGCCCGAACGACTAACTTGGGATTTCTATAAGTCTGCTTTTCAAGGTAAATATGTGGGGGCAAGCTATATTGACGTTAGAAGATGTGAGTTTCTGAATCTCACGCAAGGGGATCGTTCAGTGGCCGTGTGTGAGGATGAGCTTCTGAGATTAAGTCACTATGCGTGAGGCATGGTGGTGACTGAATATAAGTGTTGTGTACACTTCGATGATAGACTCAGGGACAGTTTGAGAGTTCTAATAGCTCCGCAGAGTGAGCGTGACTTTTCATCACTGGTAGAGAAGACGAAGATCACTGAGGAGGTGAAGCGCGCTGAGCACCAAAACCGGGATAAAGAGAGTTGAAAGAATAAGAGGGATTCAGTGTCCTTGAGTTCTGCGATGAGGCCTAAGAAAAAGGTCAGATCTAGTGGGCCAGTTAGAGTTGGGGCATATGTTGCACCTGCTGGGATCACGCTTTGTGTTCATTATGGAAGACGCCATCCGGGCGAATGTTGGAGGACGACTGAGGCTTGTTTAAGATATAGGTCTACTAAGCACCGTGTTCGAGAGTGTCCGTTAAGGGTCGATCAGGTGCAAGCTGCAGGTTCTGCGATTACACAGCCACTAAGGGTAGTTCAACAGTCGTCTAAGGGTCGTGGTCAGGCTAGAGGTGGTAATGGTATGAGTTGTGGGTAGAGAGCACCGAGCAGAGGTGCTGGATAGGGTGAGGTGAGATAGCTGGGCCTAGTTTATGCTGTTCATCGCTGAGAGGATAGAGATGCTCTGGACGTCATCACAGGTACGTTTCTTATTTTTGATGTGCCTTACGCTGCATTGATAGATATAGGATTCACGCATTCTTATGTTGCCTGTTCTGTTTCCAAAAACCTAGGGATTCCGGTTGAGAGTACTTCAAGTGAGGTGACTGTGCTGGGCCGCTGGGGCAATCTGTCAGAGTTAGCAAACTGTATATGGATGTTCCTTTAGAGGTTCAAGGGACGATATTTCTGGCTAATTTGATGGAGCTTCCATTTGGGGAGTTCGATATGATGTTGGGGATGGAGTAGTTGGTCAAGCATCGTGTCAGTTTAGACTGTGCGACTAAGAGGGTCGTATTAAGAATTGAAGAGGGTAATGAAGTAGTTATGATTGGGGAACGTCGAAATTACTTGGCTAATGTGATCTCTACACTGGTAGCTGAGAAACTGGTTTACAATGGATGTGAGGCGTATTTGGCTTACGTAAGTGTTTCCACTTCTGGGGACTCTACTGTTAAGGACATCAGAACTGTGGCTTATTTTTTAGACATCTTCCCTAAGGATCTACCGGGTTTACCTCCGAATCGGGATGTGGAGTTTGGGATTGAGCTTGTCCCTGGTACAGCTATGGTGATTATCAGTCCCTATCGAATGGCACCGAATGAGCTTACAGAGCTCAAGGCTCAAATTTAGGAGTTATTGCATCGTGGGTTCATCCGCCCTAGTGTGTCCCTGTGGGGAGCATCGGTACTATTTGATAAGAAAAAAGATGGATCCATGAGGATGTGTATCAACTACCGACAACTAAATAAGTTGACAATTAAGAACAAGTATCTACTTTTGGAGATTGATGATTTGTTTGACCAATTCCGAGGGGCGTCTGTGTTCTCCAAAATTGAATTGTATTCTGGGTATCATCAGTGGAGGGTTAAGGAGGCTGATGTGCATAAGACGACATTTAAGACTTGTTATGGTCACTACGAGTTCTTAGTGATGCCATTTGGGCTTACTAATGCACTGGTAGCTTTTATAGGTCTGATGAACCGAGTGTTTCAACTTACCTGGATCGATTTGTAATGGTGTTCATCGATGACATATTGGTTTATTCGAGGACTGAGGATGAGCATGACGAGCACCTTAGGATTGTTCTTCAGATTTTAAGGGAGAAGCAGGTCTATGCTAAGTTCAACAAGTACGAGTTCTGGTTACGTGAAGTAACATTTCTGGGTCATGTGGTGTCTGTTGAGGGGATTCGAGTTGATCCTTGAAAAATTGAGGTTGTATTGGACGAGAAGTAGCCTAAGAATGTGTCTAAGATCCGTAGCTTTTTGGGGCTGGCAGGTTATTACTAACGGTTTGTGGAAGGATTTTCACTGATCGTAGCACCCTTGACTAAGCTGTTAAGTAAATGTGTACCATTTGACTTGACTAATGCGCAACAAGAGAGCTTTGAGAAGCTTAAGACTGTACTGACTGAGGCTCCTGTTTTGGTACAGCCTAAACCTAGAAAGGAGTTCACGGTTTATAGTGATGCATCACATGTCGGTTTGGGATGTATGTTGGTACAGGATGGTAAGGTGGTTGTATATGTGTCTCGTCAGCTTAAGACACAAGAGGCAAATTATCCGACGCACGATTTGGAGTTGGCAGCCATAGTCTTTTCATTGAAAATCTGGAGGCGTTATCTGTACGGTGAGAAGTGTATTATCTACACTGATCATAAGAGCCTCAAGTATCTCCTCACTCAGAAGGAGTTAAATCTTAGGCAGTGTAGATGGGTTAAGCTGCTTAAGGATTATGATTGTACCATTGAGTACCATTTCGACAAGGCTAATGTGGTGGCTAACGTGTTGAGCCGTAGGGCTATTACCGATCTGAGAGCGATGTTCGCTCGACTTAGCCTATTCAACGATGGAAGTCTGTTGGCAGAACTTTAGGTCAAACCGACATGGATTGAACAGATTCGAGGTAAATAGTTGGGGGATAAGTCTCTCAGGTTACGTTTTCATCAGGTTGAGAATGGTGGCACTACTAATTTTGGGATAAACAGTGATGGGGTACTTTTATTCCACGGTCAGATTTGTGTACCGAATGATGAGGATTTAAGGCAGTCGATTCTAAGAAAAGCGCATAGTAGTCCCTATACTATACATCCCGGCGGGAACAAGATGTACCGAGATCTTCGGGAATTGTACTGGTGGCTAGGGTTGAAGCGTGAGGTTATCGACTTCGTTGCTCACTGTTTGACTTGTTAGTAGGTTTAAGGCTGAGCATTAGTTACCTTTGGGTTTGCTGCAGCCGGTCAAGATACCGTTATGTAATTGGGAGCGAGTAACGATGGACTTCGTTAGTGGGTTGCCTCTAACACTTACTAAAAAGGATTCTGTCTAGGTCATCGTGGATCAATTGACCAAGTCTGCTCACTTTATCTCGATAAGGACAAACTTTTCTCTTAGGAAATTAGCTAAGCTCTACATATTGGAAATTGTAAGACTGCATGGGGTACCTATCTCGATCATTTCCGGTTGGGATCCTCGTTTCACATTTCAGTTCTGTAAGAAGCTTCATGAGGCTTTAAGTTCAGGATTCGATTTGATCGCTTTCTATCCTCGACATGATGGTCGATCGGAGAGGTGATTCAATCTTGGAGGACATGTTGAGGAGCTGTGTTATTGATTTTTGAGGCAGTTGGGAGGAGTACTTGTCGTTAGCGGAGTTTGCCTACAATAATAGCTTCAAGTCTAGCATCCAGATTGCACCTTACGAGGCACTGTATGGTCGTAAGTGTTGCACTCTTTTATGTTGGACTGAGTTGGGCGAGCGACGTGTTCTGGGTCCTGATTTGGTCTCTGAGACAGAGGATAAGGTTAGATTGATTTAGGATCGTTTGAAAGTGGCTTTTGATAGGCAGAAATCGTATGCAGATTTGAGGAGGCGTGCGATCGAGTATTCTATGAGGGACTTAGTTTTTCTCAGGGTCTCGCCATGGAAAAAGGTTCTGAGGTTTGGTCGTAAGGGCAAGTTTAGCCCTCGTTTTATTGAACCTTACCATATTTTGAAATGTGTGGGACCTGTTGCTTATTAGTTAGAGTTACCTCCGGAGTTGGACCACATTCATGATGTTTTTCACGTGTCGGTGTTGAGGCGCTACCGCTCTGATCCCACGCATGTTGTTTCTGTTGAAGAGATTAAGGTTAGGCCAGACTTGACCTTCGAGGAGGAGCCAGTTTAGATTCTGGAGCGTGATGTAAAGGTCCTTCGAAAAATGTCTACTCCTTTAGTGAAGGTTCTGTGGCGTAATCATAGCACTAAGGAGGCCACGTGGGAGCCTGAGGATGCAATGCGTCAACAATATCCTCATCTATTCTAATCAGGCAAAATTTCGAGGACGAAATTTCCTTTTAGGGGGTAAAGTTGTAACACCCTAAAATTTCTAATTTCATTATTGTGAAAATATGATATAAATATCTATCAGCTTTAGTGGTTATGTGTTCTAGGAGTGTTTGGGAGGTCCCAAGTTCGAGCCTTCACTTGGGCAAATTTTGGTATTTTGAATGAATTAGACTTTACTCTTGTTTAGTAGGCTTTTATTTGATTGTTGGGTAAATTACATCAGAATGGGCCTGCTGGTTTGATAGTTAAATGGTGTGTTATTATGGTGGAGGTCTTGTGTTCAAATCCCTATACATTCAAGGGTATTAGTCTTTTTGCTCAGATTTCAGGATAGAGTTGTGTAATAGGAGGATTCTGAGTAGTGGATGTGTAGTGGGAGTTAGGGGAGATGATTAAGGGATTTTGGGGGTTATCGAGATTTTTTTCCCATAACCGAATTTTGACTCTCTTTTTCCAAAAAAGTCCGTTGTTTATTCTTCTCCCTCTCCTCTAGCTGAAATTCTCTATGTTTTTCCATCTTTCTCTTCTTTTTCTTCTTCTTGATTTTCCCTAATCCATTTATTTTCCTTTGTTTTCGCACGCAATTAGTGCTCACTTAGTTTCGGTAAGTGTTTCTCTTCGTTTCTAACATGAATCTCTTAGCGACTGAAGTGGTAATGTTTTTACTCTACGATTTGGGCATAGGGGGAGGCCCGGACTGGTGAATTCGGTGTTCTCGTATTAACAATAGTTAAACAGAGGCTTATCGTTGGTGGTAAGTTTGGTTTCTATTCATTCATGGTTGTCAATTCGATTGTAAATCCATTAAATTGATGTTGAGGATCTTGATTATAGGGTTTGGAGTGCTTGGGGAATGGTTTAGCATCAAACAGAACCAAGTGTGTACCCGAAACACAATAAAAAAAGGGATTCGGCGAAAAACTGAAATTGCTTACTGTTTGGATAGCAGCAGTAGGCTAAATTTGAAAAATCACCATAAATTGTGAAACTTAAATTCGAGGATCAAAAAAATATGAAATTAAAGCTTATTGAGTCTAGTTTCTCAAAGAAGAAACGCTGTAAGTAATGGAATTGTAAATCGTGAGGTATACTAAACTTTGTGAGACAAGGTCAGAATGAATTCGGGTTCCTCTGTTCTGACTTTGTAAAATCATCAAAAATTGGAGAAAAATAATTAGGGATTAAAATTTACATGTTTAAATTATTAATGAGTCTAATTTCAATAGAAACAAATGGAAACATCATCCAAATTTTGTACTAAGAGATAATTAAGTTTTAGCAAAGAAGGAACGAAACTATCAGACAGCAGAACAGGGGTAAGTTTGAGGGTTTTACTGTACTTATTGGCTGAACCAAAAATTCTAAAAATTTTATGGTAGAAAGGTATTTGAGTCTTGTTTCAAAAAAATCAAGCGGATCTTAATTCAGAATTCCATAGCTCAACATATAAATAATTTAGTAACAGTGACTCAAGTAAAGAGCTTTGAAGAAACATATAAGTAAATAGTGAAAACATATATGAATAATTAACTAGCACGGGTTACATTAAAAATGGACCACGTGGCCAACGCCACTTTGGGCCGAGTGGGCCACATGGGCGTATGAGCCCATTTTTTGAAAATTTTTGTAAGGTTGCACGGGTCGCCTAAGTCGACTGTAGACTTACTGTGGGGTCGGTAAGCTTTACTATGACCCGTATATGTGTGATCTATCTGTCTGATTTCTATACCGAACATGACTTATGATATCTGAATGTATGTACTATTAATTGCATAATGGCATGACATATTTTGTATGTTGCATTGCATTAGGGTAGGTTGGTGATATTTGGATGAAGTGTCTGAAAGGATATTAAGCCTGTTATCTGACAGTTCAGTTGCAACCTTCTGATTATGTGCCGCATTTTGGTACATTATGGTGTGTAGGGATGGATGGGTTGATTTAATCCCCACATGGTGTGTAGGGTTGGACGGAGATGGTGTGTAGAAGTTGGTGGGTAGGATTCTGATTTACTGTATCTGATATGGGCTATGGCCCTAATGTATGTTTTAGACTGTATCTAAACGGGCTAAGGCCCAAACTGATTTTGTGATGGGCACAGGCCCCAGACTGTATCTAACTGAATTCTGTTGATTATCTGTATGTTTGTTTTTTGTGGGGATTACACACTGAGTTTGCGAAAACTCACCCTTTCTCTATTTAATCTTTATAGATAATCTCCAGACTTGGCTAGTCGGTGCAGCGGGGGAGTCAACGGTGGCCACACATAAATTTTAGACTGTTTTCCGTTAATGCCTAGAATTTATTACTTATTTGGGGGTTTTTGATGTATCTTCTGGAGTATGGACTGGTTGGCTTTAAATATGGGACTTTATACTATTTTTTATGCATTTTTTTAAAAACTGCAACTTCAGAAAACACAATTTTTTTCTTAAAATTAAAGTTTTTCGTAAATAGAAACGATTTTCCCTAAATTAATTGGTTACGAAAGCTTCTGCTAAGAGACAAGTTTTAAAGCAAATCAACTAGTTTTTTTGGAATTAAATAAAAGCTAACTTACTGTAACAGTTTTTAAACTCGACAATCTTGTCTTCAAATCCTTTTCCATGTGACATCGCCAGATTCGACCATAACGTATAGGTCGGGTTTGGGGTGTTACAAAATAAAAAAAAAATCAACTGACGAATATGCAGACCCAATTAAATTAGATGATGAAACTTCTGCAAAGACAAGTAAATACTGGTACCTCTAGCAACTTTGAGGTTAATCTTAGAAGGGATGGAAAGGAGCATGCAAAAGCCATTACTCTTAGCTCAGGCACAGTGTTGGAAAATCCAAGTGTTCCATTCTCTATAGTGGTTGAAGATTAGAAGGATGATGAACTACCATTATTCATTATGGAAAATTAGGCTCTTTTCACTACTTGAGAAGCTTGTATTCAAGTACTTTTGTGTTATTTTCGTTAATTTTAAGAAGTAATTAGTTTCTAGTTGCAATTGAATAAAATAAGCTTCATGTGATGTTCTATGACCTATTAGTACAATTTGGGCCTAAGGTAGACTTAACAAGTTAACCGCGTATGCAAGAAACAACCAACGTTGAGAAGTTAGTGGCCTGGAAGGAATATCACAACATTCAATATGAAAGTCGCAACACTGGATGTTGCTTCCACACTTAGCCGAATTTTCAACCAAAATCCACAAGGCAAGCTCACTAGCCTCAAAGTTGCGACACTGGGATAGTTAAAGTTGCAACAATTCAACCCAGTCTTAGAGATCGAGTTCTGTCTACAAAGTCGCGATAGTGGTCAGTGAATGTCGCGACATTGAACTCAACCAGCCAAAAATCCAACAAAGGTGTTTTCATATGTATAGTCTCATTTAACTTGTAATTCAAATTGTAATTGACCTAATTAGGTCAAAATACACCTAGACTATAAACATTACATTAAAATGTTAGTTTAGGGGGCTTGGTTAGGGTTTTAAATTCATAGTTTAGTTAGTTTTTAGATTTTTTTCTAAGATTTCTTCATTATTTTCTAGTTTTCAATTTACTTTAGTTTCAGTTTTCTCTTACTAATCTCTTTTATTTTATTTTTGTTTGTGTTATTTTTCAAAGCAATAATCGATATCTTTCGTGGATCATGATGGCCATTCAATCAATTACAAGTCTTGGATTCACTGAAATTTTTGAGAATTTCTTACCCTCTATTTATTATTTTACATTATTTTTAATGTTTAATAATTGGGTACGATTAATGGCATTTAGAATGGCCCATAACTAAATCCTTGGGAAGTTTGGTTGATCGAAGTGTGTGTAATTAGCTTAAGGCTAGGGCTTAAAAACTTATTAATTGGATTATGTTGAATGCACTTAAACCTTAAAATTGATGACTCTTTGAAGTCATTTAGTTAGATGAGATTGAAAGGGTATTCTACTTGGAACCAACTCAACTTAGCCCGATTTAGTTCCACCAGGTCAAAATATAAGTGGACTAAGTCTTTTAATCAATTTAGTTATAGGCTGAAAGGTATTAACTAGGTTTATAACAACCATATTGTCAATGGTACCGAAAATGGCGGTTTCGAAATCCCGTTTTCATAAACTGAGCCCATAAATATTAATATTAATATTTACAAGACTGTTATAGAAATATATTAAAGTTTGGTCCAGTAATTTTGTTGAATTGATAGTTAATTAAGGTACATGGACTAAATTGTAAAAATTTTATCACTATAGAT
Organism: Gossypium raimondii; assembly: GCF_025698545.1. NCBI lineage: Eukaryota > Viridiplantae > Streptophyta > Magnoliopsida > Malvales > Malvaceae > Gossypium > Gossypium raimondii. The sequence goes on from NC_068565.1 coordinate 38,361,364, forward strand.
TTTTAAATAACTAAGGGATCAAAATGTAAATTAGACCATTTTGATTCTTCCAAATGGTGGGGATGGGATTAAAATCCACTAAATTTTTAATTATAATTAACTTTGAATTAAGTATTAATTAAATAAATTATGATTAATTAAGTTTAAGTTTAATTATATAAGTTAAATTAAAAGAAAAAAGATAAAGCCATTTTCTCTTCTTCTCTTTCTCCACCAATTGCAAAAGGAAAGAATATGGTTTGAGCTTCAAAAACTTTCGGCCTTCAATTTGTAAGTTCAGTTAAGTCATTTTCGTGTAATTTTTATGTTTTTCAGGTCATGGAAGCTTGATTTAGCTGCCCATGTACCAATTTCTAAAACTTTTAAATTTCTTGAAAGTTTCCCTTATTGGATCCTTGAAAAATTTGGTGTTAAATTGATAGATTTTATATTTAGATATGAAAAAGGACTAGATTGTAAATTTTAATTTTTAGTTTTGATTAGAAGGAAGAAAGCAAATAAATTGAATAGTTGATGCAAATTTTCTGTAATTATAGTTAGTAGAGGGTCCTACAAGGATGTGATTAAGATCGGTTTTGAAAGCGAAGCTCAAAATTGAAAGTTATGACTATTTCAGTTTTAATGACTAAATTGAAAAAAATGCAAAAATTTAAGTGCATTTGAAAAATGAAATTAAATAGGTACATGCATATCATGGAATGATTTAAAATGTTTGGTATTGATAAATTGAATTGAATAAATGTATAAATTAGGAATTGATTCAAACAAAGATAATTAGGGAAAAGCTAAAATTATCGAATAGCCCTTGAAGTTCCAACTTAATTACTGATTTTTTCAGGTAAGTTCATATGGTCTGAGTGTGTTTAAATTTTTAGGTTAAACACTGTTAGGTATTTGAATTATAAATATGTGTATATTTAGTTGTAATTTGAATTGTTTGCGAATTGGTACAAAAAGCGAGATATGAACTAAATTGTAAAGAAATAGTTATATGTGTTAAATATGCCCGAGTGAGCTTAGTAAAGATTAGGATAAAATTGACATGTCAATAGGGTTATATGCATGCTTGTATGGGATATGTCATTGTACAGAGGTTATTACAGATTATATTGGGATCTAGCATTTGTTGTGGATCATGGAGTATTGTATGTCTCCATAGAGACCTTGGTGTGGTGGAGGGACATATTATTATACTATTATATGTCTGATTGCCTACGGGATTTGCACTTCAGTACCCTGGTGTGGTGTAGTTATTGCTCGGATGAGCAATCTGGTGTGGTGTAGTTACTCGTGTATCTGAATTTGTTTACTAGAGTTCATTAGGCTAAGTGGTTAATGAAAAGTGAAAAATTGCAATAGAATGGCATGAGCTTGGTATTCAAATGGCTAGATGTTGAAATGATTATGAGAATTACATTGAAATGTTGATTTAAGTGAATTGAAATGTTATATGTTTGAATTACTATATGATATAGTTATATGTTAAAACTTACCTTTTGTTATGTGATTTGCCATGTTTAGGTAAACTTTGCCAAGCTAAGTAGCTTGTTGTGTTTAGTTGTAAGCTAAGGTAAGCTTTTGTTTAATGCCTATGAACTTACTAAGCATCATATTTGCTTACACTATTTGTTTTCCCTTTTCCTTATAGATCATCATTTTGTGGAACGTGTCAAGCTGGATCAATGTAGAAGCTCACACTATACATATTTTGGTAGCTTTTTAACCATTTTGAATCAAGTATTTGTTGGATCTGGTGCCCTAAGTGTAGTATTTTCGTCAATATACACTTGTAATTTTTCGAATAGATTGGTTAATGAAACAAATTCATTGATTATGATTAATATAATTTGTATTGTTGTCCTTACTTGGCTTTTGCACGCAAATTAAAATGGAAGCAAATGTTGCTTCTTGATTGTCTAATGTTTAATTAATACTAAGCGGTATTACGTGGTCGGATCATAATACAAAAAGACAACTTGCATTAGTAGATGAACCTGAAACATGTCCTTAATCTAATTCAAAATGAGCAAACTGATTGAAAGACTAATATGTCGTCTATCAAGTCCAATTGGTGAGATGCCTCGTCTTGGGCATCAGAGTAAATGACTCCTAGAAGATAGAGACATAGATGTGACTGACTGGATTGACAATACATCGCACAGGACCCAAGCAGAATAGATACTGAATCCGTTTATGGATTTATTTGTTTGTGATGTTCATAGTTTGGCATACCTAAATCTTGAGTGGATGTCAAAATATGTATGTGTGACTTGTACACTTTGATGTAAATATAAGCCTAAGTTCAAATAGATAATGAATCGAAAGCTGGTGCATTTGGCGTACGACTTCTGTAGTATATAGTGCCATTCACAATAGTAGAATTCGAGGCCCAAAACATGGGTAAATGATATACTCTCATTGGCATTACATGGTTGATGAAAAGTAAACATGGCCACGGGTCGTTCGTATTTGTGATGGATGAATTGATCACTATTTTATAGTGATTGACTTTTCATGAAAGAAGTTGTAATGGTTACCATGAAATACAATAGGATCATATTGGGAGAAAATATATTATCCCAAAGAGATAAAAAATATCATATGAGGGTATCGCACTTATGAAAAGGTTATTGGACAATCATTGAGTAATTGCTTTCGTAATGGTATGTCGTTGAGGAGAGCTCAGTCACAGTATTATAGTGGAATGACTTTGTGAGTAAAGGAGTTTATAATTAATAGGTGAAAAGTCAGAATTTAATTATAAATCATTTTAGCTTCAACTACATATGTCCAATCGGTCCCTCCACTAGCTCGTTGAAACCAGAAATGAATTGTGTGTTTGAATAAAAATGAACGGAATGAATAGAAAAAGAGAAATGAGAAACATTCAGGAATGATTATGGATTTCCCAAAAGGGAGAAATTGAATCATTTGGAAATTAATGTAGGTTTCCAAAAATGGAAATGGAAATGGAAATGGAAACTTGCAATCCTATATAGGATTACTTAAAAAATTATGGAAGAAAGACTTTATGTTTTTGGACTGTTTTGAAGCCCGAAAATGAAAATAAATCATTCGGTCATAGTGAACATGTTGAGTTGTGACATACTGAACGTATTTTCTTGAAATTTTACAAGGGGTAAAATCATCAAAATTTTATTAAGGGTAAAATTGTCAAAATTTTACTAGGGTAAAATTGGGGTGAGAAAATTATTTAATATGTAGATATCAATATTTATTTTAGGAAATAGAAAAACTATATTAGGTTGGATCATATTACAAAGTATTGGGTCAAAAAGGCCCAAAAAGTACTCGTAATTGGACCCAATGTGAGAGGGGCCCAAAACCCCTCATATAACGTGAATGGGGCGGCAAACCTAGTAAAAATACATGGGTGAGTTGTTTACCCCTCTCTTACTCTAAGTAGGATGTTCTTTTCCTATTTAAAATAAACCTCTACAACTCTACAGGGGTTCTACCTTTTCTTCTTATAAATAGATGGCATCGGTAGAGCTATTGACACAACTTTTGAGAGACAGCTATTCTGCCGAAAAATAAAGAGAATTTATTCTCAACTTATAAACATAATTTTTTAGAATAAAAATTTTACCAGTTTCTATTAAAGAAGAGAGAATTTCCAATTTCACCCTAAAAAGAAAACTTTTTCTAGTTCTGTGTTTTAGTTCAATTGGTTCGACTCACACTCGAAGCAATTCATGGTACGAGAATAGTGGAGAAGATTGTTTGGTTGAAAGGTGGAAAACATCAATGATCCGCTTATCATAAAACACAAGTGTGAATTTAGTTAAGGTTTATTGCTATAAATATCACATTCCTATGAACACATATCATAAATTTAAATTCAGATAGCGCAAACTGAAATAACTATGCCTTCGAAACCTGCTCCTTCCCCTTGGTCTTAGATGTCTCAACCACTTCCTTAGTTTATTAAAATTCAAAGAATTGATCAATAAAACTTAAAGAATTCAACTCCTCTGCTTCTTTCCAAATCTATACCACAATGAAGAAGGAAAGAAATGTTGAAAAATTATTCTCAAATATTATTTTCTGAAAGAGTTTTAATGAAAATAAATCTTACCAATATAAATTTGTTGAGGGAAAAATCAAAATTTTAAGGAAAAAATAAGAGAAAAAGATTGAGAGAAATTAGTAGAAAATTTTCAATTTGCAAATGACTTGGAGAGAAACAATTCCCTGCAACTAAATTCTCAAATGGAAAATTTGCTTAGATGAACTTAGGATAATTAGCACCTAAGAACCTTTGTTCTATAAAAGTCTATTTTCCAACCTTAAGAATTGACTCGTTTAATTTTTCCACTCTTATAGTCTAGTCCATATTGCTTAATTCCAATTTCTAATTACCATCTAACTAAAGCAATTAAGCATTATGAATTAACTAGTCAATAAACCACAAATTTGGCACCATGCCCAATCTTAAAAACTTATCGCTTTAACTTCCTAAAATGTCTTGGTTTGAGAATTCCTAAAAAATTTTAATTCTTGACTTCCAAGGAATCATCCAAGCTTTTATTCCTATAATTGAAGAAGTTTCTGCATGTCTATAGTTCTACCAAACGAGTAGTCAATCATGAGTGCTAACATTCCTGAAAAGGTAAAAGCTTTACAATCAACCAATCAAAAGCAAACAAATTAATATTTAACCAATCACCAATCACCGTTGGATCAACACTTTTACTTGCACACAAAAGCAAACAAATCTGCATGCTGAGCATTGAAAAGCTCAGTGGTGCTAACATGATTTGATTACAATACATATTAATATTTAACATAAAAGCATACTAATGTAACATTATAACACATCAACAGATCAAATCATTTACAAATAGAAACATCAACTTTACCTTGGATCAATTGTATTTAAAATTCATTTTCAAGTTACAAAAATCAATAATATTACCCGAATCATATTTCAATTCTATGGATACAATTGAACTCTTACTAGGATAACCTTAAACTAATTTACCTTTAAGGTATTCAATTAGGTCAACCAACCTTCACATATATATTCATATATCGAATTCTAATGTCGCTAAATAGTTCAGTATCACAAGTTATAATATCAATAGATCATCGATTATGTCATCTCATGATCTAGTCCATACCATATAATTCGCCTTCAAGGTATTTTAACTAGAATCATCTATCATTTCCCCATATTTATCATAACTCATTTTTTCATATATCAAAGTATTGATGCACTCTCAAAGTATTTGCACCTCGCTTTTATAAATATATCGAATAATTTTGTTTTATTATCTTTATTTTTAAAAAAATAATAGAATGTTGGTAATGACAATATATCACAAAGAAAAGAGAAATAAAAATAAAGAACACACAGATTTTTACGTGGAAACCCTTTTGAGAAAAAACCACGGGTAGAGGAGAAGAAAATTCACTATGTCAAATTCGAATTGATTATAAGAGAAGTAGACTATGTCTATTTATAGGCTTGTAAAACCATATTCTAATAGGAGTGTAGTAAGATTAAAACACCTTATTCTAATCAATATCAAATAGATGGAGTTTAATAAGGTTTAAAAAACCTTATTCTAAAATAAAATGAAAGAAGTATAATTTTATAGGGATTTTACTTTTATTTTATTTTACAACAGTATTTTATTTAAATAAGGATTCGAGTCACTTAATTCTAACAATCTCCACCTTGAAATGAATTCTTAATGAACAAGTTCTTCATTGCGAACTCGCAACGAACAAGTTCTCCACCTCTTCCATAAAACCCCTTAAGGGTTTAACTTCAACAATGAACACCAACCAACTCTAAGCAATGCTCAAACTTGGTTATAGGAAGTGACTTAGTCATCATATCTGTAGGATTTTCATGAGTACTAATTTTTCTCACAACAATATCACCACGAGCAATAATATCACGAACAAAATGATACCAAACATCAATTTGTTTTTTTCTCTTATGAAGCATTTAGTTTTTTTGTAAAGAAGATGGATCTCTGATTGTCACAAAATATTGTATTGATTTGAAGGTCTTCATTGAGTTTACTAAAGAGTCCCTTCAACCAAATAGCTTCTTTACAAGCCTCAGTAATTGCCATGTACTCAGCTTCAGTGGTAGACAAAGCAACTGTGATTTGCAAAGTGGCTTTCCAACTGATTCCACAACCTCCGATTGTAAAGACATAACCTGTGAGAGATCTTCTTCTATTAAGGCCTCCAGCAAAATCAACATCAACTTACCCAATGACTCCATCTCTGGTTCTTCCAAACTGTAAGCAAACATCAGTAGAACCTCGTAAGTATCTTAAAATCCACTGATCTTCTTTCCAATGTTCTTTACCAGGATTCGCCATGTATCTGCTAACTGCACTGATTAAATATGATAAATCTCGACGTGAACAAACCATAGCATACATGAGAGATCCCACTGCACTAGAGTATGGAACATGTGACATGTACTCAATCTCATCATCTGATTGTGGAGACAAAGCTGATGAAAGTCTGAAATGGGCTGCTAAAGGAGTACTAACAGGCTTAGCATTCTGCATATTGAATCTGCAAAGAACTTTCTTAATGTACCGCTTTTGACTTAGGTACAATTTACTTGCTTTTCTATCTCTGAGAATCTCCATACCAAGTATCTTCTTTGCTGGTCCCAAATCTTTCATCTCAAATTCTTCACTTTGTTGGCCTTTGACCTTTCTTATCTCTCCTTTATCTTTTTCTGCTATTAACATGTCATCAACATAAAGGAGTAGATACACAAAAAAAACCATCATTGTTTTTCTTAAAGTAAACACAACTGTCAAAGCTACTTCTTTTGAAATCATAAGAAGTCATAAAGGAATCAAACCTCTTGTACCACATCTTGGTGACAGTTTCAAACTGTAAAGAGCCTTTTTCAGTAAGCAAACATAGTCTTTTTTTTTCTGAGACTGTAAAACCCTCTGGTTGTTGCATGTAAATATCCTCCTCAAGTTCTCCATGCAAAATTGTAGTTTTTACATCTAACTACACAAGCTCCAAATCATGCATGACCACAATACCAAGCAAAGCTCGAATCAAACTATGCTTCACGACTAGGGAGAACACATCTGTAAAGTCCACTCCTGGAATTTGGCTATAACCCTTTGCAACAAGCTTTGCTTTATATCTGGGTTCTTCAACTCTTGGAGTCCCTTCTTTCCTTTTAAACACCCATTTACAATGAACAACTTTTTTACCTTTAGGAAGTTTCACAAGATCCCATGTTTTGTTTTTGTGGAGTGTTTCCATCTCATCTTGCATAGAAAACATCCACTTTTCAAAGTCTTTACAGCTAACCACTTCAGAATAATTAGATGGCTTTTGGTTTGCATCTATATCTTCAGCCACATTTAAAGTATAAGCAACTAGATCAGCCTCGGCATACTTCTTTGGAGGTTTAATTTCTCTTCTAGTTCTATTTTTGGCGATAGAGTATTATGGTGAAGAAACAACTTTATTCTAAATTTGTGTACTGGCTTGAGGAGTCGACTCTGTTGTAGATTCTGGATTAATCTGATGCTCCACCTACTTTTGATTTTCTTTATTGGAAGAGTCTTTAAGAGAAAAGTTAGGTAGCATAGCAGTTTCAGCAAAAACAACATCTCTGCTAATCACAACTTTTCTATTTTCAAGACACCATAACTTATACCCTTTTACACCAACTTTATAACCAAGAAAAACACATTCAATGGATCTCGGTTCCAATTTTCCATTACTAACATGGGCATACGTGGGACACCCGAAGATCTTTAAATTAGAATAGCCAGCAGGATTACTAGACCATACCTCTTGTGGAGTATTTTTCTCAATGGCAATGGATGGAGATCGGTTGATAAAAAAACATGCAGTAGAGGCTGCTTCGGCCCAAAATGACTTTGGTAAGTTGGTATTTGACAACATACATCAAACCTTCTCCATAATCATTCTATTCATTCGTTCTGCAATGCCATTTTGCTGTAGAGTATGACGAACTGTCAAGTGTCTCACTATCCTTTCTGACTTGCACAGTTTATTAAACTCATCAGAACAGAACTCTAAGCCATTTTCTGTGCGGAGTTATTTTATTTTTTTCCTGTCTATTTTTCAATCATAGTTTTCCAAGACTTAAATGTGGAAAACACATCACTTTTCTGCTTCAGGAAGAACACCCACACTTTTCTAGAAAAATCATCAATAAAAGTTAGCATATAATTAGCTCCACCTCTCGAAGGTACTCTAGATGGCCCCCATAGGTTAGAATGAATATACTCCAATGTTCCCTTCGTGTTATGGATTCCTCTAGTGAATTAACTCTCTTTTTCTTTCCAAAAACACAGTGTTCACAGAACTTCAATTTGCAAATTCCTTGCCCATCAAGAAGTCCTCTTTTGCTCAATTCTGCCATGCCATTCTCACTCATATGCCCTAGGCGCATATGCCAAAGTTTAGTAATATCATCATCTAGTAAGGAAGAGGAAAAGACAACTGCATCACCAGTAACAGTAGAGCCCTGCAAAACATATGACTTGACAATCTTTCTCTGCCCTTTCATCACAACGAGGGAACCTTTGGAAATCTTCAAAACCCCACTTTCAATTGTGTATTTGTACCCTTTTGAATCAAGAGTACTCAATGAAATTAAATTTCTCTTCAATTCTGGAACATGTCGTACGTAACTAAGTGTTCTGACAACTCTATCAAATATCTTAACTTTAATTGTTCCAACACCTGCAATTCTACATGAAGCATTATTTCCCATCAAAACAACACCTTCAGACACTATTTCGTAAGTTGTAAACCAATCCTGATTGGGACTCATGTGGAAGGTGCAACCCAAATCAATGATCCACTCCTCGCTCACTTTAGAATTGTTGACAGAGGCGACTAGAAGTTCACCATTGCTGTAGAATTCTACAATATCAACTTTACCAGAATTTTTTGGTTGTTTTCCATTTTGATTCGCAGCCTCCCTTTTGATCTTATTCTGTAGCTTATAGAACTCAGATTTAATGTGCCCTTTCTTTTTGCAGAAGTTACAAGTTTTACCTCTGTTTGAAGACTTCGATCTACCCTTAGATTTACTGCGAGGATTCCGCTCCTGTGTCCTTCACGATCATCATCAGCATTCCGATCTTGTCTCTCACGAACAATGAGACCCTCTCCTTGAGAGTCGGTTTTAACCACAAGATGCTTCATCTTATCATACGAGGTTAAAGAATCATAAACCTCATCAACTGTGAAAGACTCGCGGCTATATAAAATCGTATCTCTAAAGGTTGAATAAGACGGGGGCAACGAACAAAGTAGAATCAACCCTAGATCTTCCTTATCAAACTGAACCTCCATGGCCTCCAAGTTTGAGAGACTTTCTTTAAACACTGTTAAGTGTTTGTGCATAGATGCACCTTCCTCCAAACGATGAGCATAAAGATGCTGTTTTGTATGCAGGTTGCTAGTTAGATTTTTTGACATACATATTTGTTCCAACCACTTCTATAATCCAGCGACGGTCTTCTCTTTCATCACATCCTGCAAAATTTCATTAGACAAATACAGATGTAACTGTGTTAACTCTTTTTTATCCTTGCGCTTCTTCTCTTCCTCTATCAATGTTGAAGGCATCTTATCTACCCCTAGCAGGGCTTTCTCTAAGTCCAACTGTGCAAGAATTGCCTGCATCTTTATCTGCGACAACGCAAATCTGGTGTTGCGATCCAACAGCGAAATTTCATACTTCAAAGACGCCATTACCGTGATTGAGATGAATAACCTGGAAGCTCGAATACCAGTTTGCAAAAAATAATAGAATGTTGGTAATGACAATATATCACAAAGAAAAGAGAAATAAAAATAAAGAACACACAGATTTTTACATGGAAACCCTTTTGGGAAAACACCACGGGCAGAGGAGAATAGAATTTACTATGTCGAATTCGAATTGATTACAGAGAAGTAGACTATGTCTATTTATAGGCTTGTAAAACCATATTCTAATAGGAGTTTAGTAAGATTGAAACATCTTATTCTAATAAATATCAAATAGATGGAGTTTAATAAGGTTTAAAAAACCTTATTCTAAAATAAAATAAAAGAAGTATAATTCTATAGGGATTTTACTTTTTTTTACCACTGCATTTTATTTAAATAAGGATTCGGGACACTTAATTCTAACAATTTTAGTTGCATAGTTTTAAGTTTTAGCCCCTATTACTTGTCTCGAATTTGAGGATAGATACATGGATCAATCCTCCAACACATCAATATATGCACCGAAGTGTTAATCGGGCACAAATGCACCAATTCAACCATCCACACCAAAATATGCTCGTATCTCTAAAGTATTTATAACACCCCATACCCGGCCTGATCGTCGGTCTTGAGTAATAGGAAGCTACACCAAACATCAAAGCTTCACACATATTCCAAGACTGTCCTTGATGTCGCGACACAGACATTAGATGTCGCGACACACCTTTGGAGCTAGACTAGGAATTGAGCATACTGCATTCGGTGTTGCAACACCGTGTAAATCACGCAGGCATTAATACATATTCATTGGTTATCGATAATTCAACAAAAAAAGCAAAACAGGGCGTTTATCACATTCAAAATTTTTTCACTTCAACATGCATCCACAACCTCAATACTTAGCACCAAAATAACTATACTAAAGCAAAACCAAATAAACAATGTTTAACGTCCATAAAGTTCTAAGTATTTGAAATCAACAACCATTTAAAACATAATAATGACAAACAACCAATAATTCTACCACATTACCTTATTCTCACTATTCAAAGAATAATAATAATATCACCTACACAAAAGGTAAAGCCTAACTTAGATCACTTCCTTAGAATACCACACTGCAACGCTAAATATCTCCAATGTTTAAAAATAGTGTGTAAGTTGAAACAAGCTCAGTGAATGATTAGAAATAACTACCACGCAAACAAGCCATTATGCGTTAACGAAGCAACTATATATCATAATTACAACTTTTCCAAATTTAGTATCATATTATACCTATTCATGCATTATTCATTGGTTCATTTACGTAGTAATCACATAGTCATTTAGGCATATATCACATTACACATAATCACATTTAATGATAATTTGGCACTTGAGCTATGAAACATAAAAATGGGCTTTATCACCACACATAGGATACACGGATATCCAACACACCAAATGAATCGTAGAGTCGAACATATCCCATAAGTGTAGCTTATAGCTAACACTCTCAAACACACCAACATATCCAGGTGAATGGAGCTTAGCCCACATTCCCTAATCTCTCCAAATCTGTCACGGGCCTTAACTCCCTAAAACACAACACATATAGCTGAGTACTCACAATCCTATGACATGCCAACTATATCCAATGGTCTCAAAGATCATAAGGCCAAAATATCCATTACTAAAACACACACATTACTTATCATTTTCTGCACTTTTTCACTGCATATTCACATTATAACGCAACATATTCACTGTCATTTGGCACGTATAACATGCCCATAGACACCTCTTTCACACTAGCCATCATAAGATTATTTCACATGTTACAGTATCACATCTTAATCCACAATTTCACAATACACAATCACATATTAAATCAAGAGTTTGAGAAAGCTTACACTTAGAATTTAGAGTAGGGTTTAAGCTACTTCTAAATTCCCAATTAATGTAATGGTCGTGTCTACAAGCAGCGATTCCAAACACCCACCAATTATGCTTTCACCGAGACTCCAAAAGCTCAAACTAGCATTTCCTTAACTTGTAGAAGGTCTTAACGGTTCCGAAGCTTCAACCAAATAATTCACAACAAAACAATCAACATTCAACCAAAGATTCTCCTAAATGAATAAAAAACACGAGCCCAAACGAAATTATCTTGAAACTGAAACCTTCGACATAGCAAACTTGAATTTCAATTATCTCGGTCTACACTTAACCTTTTCACCTAAAACTAGTTCCATTTATCTAACTATACATCTAAGAACAATTCCTAACCTTCAAACTACTCAAAACCATATAAACTCATGATCTGAAATTTCGACATACAATGGCAATTTTCACGAAAATTCATTAAAATGTTGGAATTCCTTAAAAAAACTTTGAAGAATATTTAGAAACCTTCTAATCAAATCAAAACTAATGGAAAAACAATTTGAAACCTTGTTTCAAAATCCCGAAATCCACCATTAACGACCTAACTTTCGGCTTTTATTTAAAACATATGATTTAATGGCTAAAAAATCAGTTTAAAAGACCATATAACATTTAAAACTAATCGAAAGATGGATTGTTACCTTTGATGGAAAAAAACAAGTGTTTGGTCGAAAATCTGGAAAACCGACAAATTTGATAGATGACAAAATTAATGGTGTTTTTGGTGTTTTTCTTGAAATTATATGGAGATTTATGGGTTGGGTAATGATAGAAATCAAAAGAATAAAGATTGTAAAATAAAATTGAGTGATTGGGGTTTGGGAGAGCAAGGGACAAAAACAACAAAAAAGATGGAGAAGAAGTATCCTGACTTTCTAATATAAATGGAGGGGAAAATATGGTGTTTTTAAAACTTTGGGATATTTACCTTAATGGTACTCCAAATTCAAACCTTTTTACAAAACAGTCCTTATTTAAAAAAAAACTAAAGATTTTCCAACCTTATTTTCAAAAAATTATTTAACTTTCAAAACCTATGATCGAAAATAATTTCGGGTTACCATAATTCAGAATTTTTCGAACCTACTCCGAGCCAAAAATCCTAATTTACCCTCAAAACTTTTAGGCCCAATTTTGGGGTGTGACAATATTTGGGTTGGTGATACGTTCTTGATGTTGAGGGTATTAGAGAACTATCATAATATAATATGCACAAAGTGCTGAATCTCTCACCTATCAAAACAGACTTTATGGCATGCCAATTATATTCATAACTCTATTTGACACTGATAATAGGGCATTATCATGTTTCATTTATAATTAAACCGCATTCACAATGAAATTAACATCACAGTATCACATTTCAATCATATTTATATTTCGAATATATTCTAGTCATATAATTTTCGTCATAGTATCAAAATCAAGATTCAATGTTTTTATTTAACATTTTACTAATCAATATCATAATCATCAAGCAAAACTAACATTTTTGTAGCTTAATTACTTAATAAATTCAACAATTTAGCTTGGATATTTCATAATCAAAACCCTAGAAACATACACATTGTAACACCCCATACCCAACCCAATCGTCAGATCCAAGCTACGAGATGCCACATCCGTTGTCGGAGCAACTACAATGCAATTTACACTTTTATATATGGTATTATCAGTATTATTAAATCTCAATATGATTTCTATGATTTTCGGATCTTATATGAGCTTATGAAAGCTCTTTTGTTAACCCGAGGTCGAATTAGGATAAAATTGTAAAGTTTACAAAATACTGGGTTGACGTCGCGACTTCGGGGGTTCCGTCACGATGTAACTCACTGGCTTGGTCTTGTCGCGACGACAAGAGCTCGACGTCGCGACATTACTGTCTGTTTGTGAATTGTCCAAAATGGTGCCAATTTGCACTTTCCTAAATAAACCAAAACACATTTCCATTCACTTTTCCAGCCAAAAACACATCTCCAATAGGTTCAATTCTAAACATTAATACCTTATCTATATATTTAAACTTGCAATACAACCATTTAAAAATATTTGATTATACTTGCTCAAATAGTCATAAACGTAGTAACATTTCATGTCTTTTTAACCTTTTGACAAACTCAATTACATAATCTATGATGGAAAATCAAGTTTGGAAAACGTAGTGAAAAATAGGTGTAAGGAAAAATCGGAGTTTAAATTTTTTTCCAAAAGAAGAACTTGGTTGTTATATCTAAATTATTAAACACTGAATCAAAATCATACCTTTATGATTCGTCTAGGATGAATGCTTCGACTAAGTAGTCTTCTTCACTATCTTCAAGGCCACATCTGTCGACTATTAGCTCGCTTCGAATAAAAAAAATTTCACAAAAATTATCAGTTGGAAAATTTTGTAATTTTTTTAAAGTTTTGGGGTCAAGTTGTAAATAAAAAGAATATCTCTAGAAATTTTCTAAAATAATTTCTTTAGGGAATTTTTTTTACAAATTTTTTTGAATTCAAGTGTATGAGAATAATGACTCATGCTCTCTTTATATAGGGAGAGTTTAGAAAGAGTTCAACTAGGATTTAATTACATTAATATTAAATTAGTAAAATACTATCTAGATAAATATTAAATTAAATTCAATATCTCATATTAATATCTAGATAAATATTAAATTTCGTTTAATATTAAATTTACTAAAAAATATTATTTGTGGAAAAGTTAATTTGAAATCAAGTTATCCGGTAGAGTCCCACTAAGAGTCTAATTTTTCCATTGCCGCAGACCATCCACTGACCGTCAGATTACCGTCGCCGTAGCCGTCGTGCCTAGCGGTGCCATTGCGGATGCCACTTCTCCTCAGCACCTCGAACCATCATCGTTTTTCTTGGTTCGATTGCTATCGGTTTAGTCCAGGCCAATGACAACCCGACCGATCCGGTCTAACCACCTATTGGATCGTCAACCTATTTTCATACAGAGGGTCCAGTTCAACCATATGTTGGGCTTCAGTCTCGGGTTTTGGTTTTTGGGTTCAATTTTCGATCTTCAGTCCAATTTTTAAGTTCAATTACCCATTGGGCCAATTGTCTAACTTGAAAATTAATTTCTAAAAATATCATATTTATTTCAATTAATTTGATTAATTCAATTTTACTTGATCAAAATTAATTTTCTCAAAAATCACTAAGAATTTTCAAATTAAATTTTCAAAAAATTATTTAATCAAATTCTCTAGTTGAACAATTCTCACGACCGCCTAATTTAATTTCACATCAAATAAATTGAATTAGTTAAATTATTTCCAAAGTCATGGAATTTTCTTTTGATTCAAATGCAGTCCGATTGAACTTTTGTTGAGCTAGTAGAGGGACTAATCAGACATATATAATTAGGCTCGAGTAATTGTAGTTATGTCCAGAAGCATCGTTCCGATAATTTGCAATTTACTTAATCATTGAGTTAGTCCACAAAAGTACCATGAATGAGAACTTCTTATTGTATACTCTTTACGAAAGTAATTCATCCAATTGTTTTGTCCAATGACCTCGCCATGTGTGTGTTACTCTCATATTATATCCTTGATTCCTTTGAGTTAAATTCATTCACTCAATACAATCCTATTTTATCTCATTGTCACCATTGTATCTTCTTAATGATTAATATGATCATTTTCAACTAATGACTGTGATAAATTGCTCGTTTGAGAAAAAGGAACTCGTGGCTACGTTTCGTATTTATCAATCCACACAATATCAATGAGAGGATATTGTTAACTCTTTAATCGAGTTATGAATTCCATTATTGCTAGTAAAGTCATGCGGTACACAAGTCATGTACCCAACATACTAGCTATCGGCTCGATCAGCTTTAGAGCATAAGGCTCCACTTATATCAAATCACATGAGTTACATACACATGATCAGTGACTAACTCAAGATTTAGGTAAGTCACACCATGAACGTCACAAGTGAATTAATTCACAAACAGATTCAAAGTTAATTCAACTTGGGTCTAGTCCAATGTATCATTCTTCCAATGAGTACATTTATGTCTCTACCCGTGGAGTCAACAACTCTGGTAGTCAAGACTAGCCATCTCTCTAAATGGAATTGTAGATGACATAATAATCCTTTTGATTGTTTGAATCAAATGCTCACATCCCAAAATTCTAATATTTGTTGTTAATGTATGAGTAGGCTTGTGAAGTAGTTTAGTGGCTAAGCACCTTGTGTAAATCCTAAATGACCCAAGTTCAAGTCTCCATAACATCAACTATTTTTTTAATTTCATGAAAAAGTTAGTCATCTTTTCCCATGCAAAACTGTCCAACCTTTATGCATGTAACTCAAATTTTTAATTTTCTTAGTAACTCCATGTTTTAAAATTTCAAAGGGGTAACTCCCAAAGTAATCGTGGTTAACTCTCATTAACATCTTTGTCCCCTCTTGAATGCTTTGTTGATGGGTTTGACCTTGTGACCGTCCACTCCTCCCTCCTCTCATTTTCTCATATGTTTATTTTTGATACAATTTCTCTCTCTTTGCTCCCCCCTTTTCACCGCCTTATGCCGCCCAAAAATGTCGCTCCTCCTTGATTTTTATTTTACTTTTACTCCTATTACTACTACAAGACGAAACACCACCATACAACCACCATATCACCACCATACGACCAGTATAGCACCACCACAACACCACCGTACCACCATCCTTGCACCACCACCAAAACTGATTTCTTTGTTAGTTCTTATTCTCTTTTATTCCTTCTTCTTTTGATAATCACTTAAACACTCTATTTTTCTCTATTTCCAAATTCTAAATTCATTTTGGGGTGTTCTTCAACTTTTGTCATCTTTGAAAATATTTGGGTAAGTCAAGTATCTTTTATTCTTCCCATATTTTTATTCTTAATTCCATCTATCTTATTTTTTCATGAATATTTTATTCAATTTATTCATTATTTTTCTCCAATCTAGATCCTCACACCAACTTTGATCATCAACGTTAGAAACGTTCCTCTTTGATCATCTTGGAATTAATGAGTGAGTATTATAAGTTGAGGAGTAAAAGGATGTTTTTCTTTTGGAAAATTAATTTATTGGAGATAAGAAAATTCTAACCACATATATGATTTCGTTAGGTGCAAATCAAGTCCCTATTCTTTTGGATCAGAAGTGAACAAGCTCTAATAGGATTTATTAGTTTATTATGTGAAGATTTGGTTATGATTTACCGATTTTCTTTACAAATAAAAACATATTTTTTGTTATAACATGTGAGAGACTAAATGGATATAAGGTAAGTCATTTTACTTGAGTCTTATTGTTCGATGTAATATGTATTGTTATCAATTGATATTTTTTCTTTCTAATCTCATGTTATGAAATATCATGGCTATATGTTCATTTTGAAATCATGGATTACCATGATTATTGAAATTTATATGTAGACGAAAGAATGATTATCATGCCGATTGATTTGCAATGAGATTTGTATGCCATGGTGTGTTACATGGGATTGGGACATTTGTAAACAAAAAGATGTGGCAGTTTAATAATATGCAAATGTGGTGGTTTTCTCCACACATATGTTGGTGTGTTTTGGATGGATGCGATCTGGGGAACTCCTTTTGGTGTGTACCGGTGATGGGTAGAATATTTTAAAAGAAATTGCATAATTGTTTTACCGAAATTGCATTGTCATTATCACGTGCACAAAATTTTGCAAATTTTTATATTATGTATGTGATTATTGATATTTAGCTTGTTATAAAATTCACACTGAACTTATTAATTCACCCCTTTAGTTTTCAAAAACTTTTCAGATAATACACAAGTGTAGGACTTGGATTCAACATATGGAGGAGTCTTTCAGATGAAATTTTTAATAAAGAACATTATAAACTGTTTGGGTTTGTTTGTTTTGAACATTGAACTTTGGACTGTTTAAGGGTTATTATTACTTTTGATTTATAAAATGATATGCATGCATACTAGATGAATTTATAAATGTTTTAATTAGAAATTTTATGATTTCATCTAATTTAAAATAAATTTATAATTTAAATTATTTCTAAGTATTTTCAAAGTGCGCTACAAAATATTTTATTAAAATCATTTTAAGTAATAATCAAATCGATGTTGCAAAATTCTTTAATTTAATGTTCAAGATGATAGCTTGATTTAATTAATGAATTTTTCAAATAAACATGTTTTATTAAATATTTTCAATAATACTAAATAATTTAGAAGTAAATTTTAAGTTTTTATAAAAATTATTTAAACATAGTGGTTTTTAACAAGAAAATGTTTTTAACGTAATTAATGTGCATTTCCAAATTTGGCTATAACGACTAGGCCAAGTTTGCGTGTAACAGTTTGCTTTCAGTGGTGACGGAAACATTGATTTTGGGACCACAATTCTAATGGGTGAGTAAAAAATTTAATGTTTATTTATTGTTTATAGGGTTAAACTAGAGTCGTATTAAATTTTCGTTAAGAAATTTTAAAGTTTAACTGGTTAATTAGGTAAAAATGACTAAATTGAAAAAGGTGAAAAAGTTTAATTCTTCTAATTAAATTGATTGAATGACCTTGGAAATGTAATTTGGTAGATCTATGAGGTAATTATGCGATTTATATTGGCGGTGGACAATGATGGACATGGGTTGGTTATTTTATAAGTGTTAATTAAAGGGTAAAGTAGTAAAACAATAAATAAAAGCATGTACAAGTAAAATAGTGCTATCACCTTTTTCCATTGTCTTGTGTTTGCTGAAAATCACGATTTTTGAGCTTGAGAAAACTCAGCCAAGTTTCCTTTCGTGCATGGTGAGGTTTTTGAACCTCGTTTTTAATGATTTTTATGTTTTTGAACTCGTTTTAGCTTAATCTACTTAGCTCGGGGGTTGAATTGTAAAGTTATAAAAATTTTAAGGTTTTTTCATGAATGATTTAATAAATTTTTTCAATTTTTTTGATAGATTATTAAGTTTAACTGTTAGATAAACATGTTTTGTTTAGTAATTTTGATGAATTTAAAGTTTAAGGAATTAATGGTGAAAATAGTAAAATTCAAGGTTAATGTTGTGAATTAGAGATGTTAGGGCTGTTTGGAACCTTAGGAATATTTGGGTATTATGATATTTTATATTATTGGTTAAATTATTAGATTTAGATTTAGGGGCTAAACGATAAAAGGTTAAAATATTAGGGTAATTTTGTAATTTCACATTAATATGGATTATAAGTTTGAATTGGATAATTGTAGTCACTTGAAATATTTAATTGAGTTAAATTATTATTTAGATTAAGAAAAGAATTAATCGGACTTGAATCGAGGAAAAGTGAAAGTCTCGAATTAATTATCGACTTTTGTTGATACAACCGTTGTGGTTGAGATAAGTTTCTATGAATTTTATATTTATTAAATGTTATTTTGGTTGATTATTTGTTAATATTATATTATTTACAATTGATTTGATAATAATTCGAGAATGAATACTTGACGACAAAAGTTCTGTTCGAACCTAGAGAATGCTTAGGATACAAATGACATGTCATTGGAGATTATATGTTCTGGTGCTGGTCATGGATGTCCTATTGATGGCTGAGGTCCTGCATTTGTTGTGGATTCTCCACAGATCGTGTGAGCAACATTGTATAGCTAACATCGTGACCCAAAGCTCATGTGAGTAGGCCTGTTGAAAAGGTTATGGTTATATGGGAAGGTGTTCCCGAGTATCCAATGTTATTCTATACGATTCAATGGCTAAGTAAAGTAATGGAAAAGTTTAGATATGTACTTATAGATATCGATGATTTTATGAAATGGTAAGATGAGCTATGAAAACGAATGAATAAGGGCATTAATCACATATGTGAAGCAATATGAGTAAATGTAACTCATTTCATGTTGTATCCTATGTTTCATAGATGATGAGTTGTTAAGTTATTTACTAATGATGTGAATTGTGACGTTTAGGAAAGTCAAGTACTATATGATTTAATGAGCATGATTGAATGATTAAATATTAAGGAACAGTAAGTTTAAGTTTCTCTTACATGAACTTACTAAGCATTAAATGCTTACATAGTTGCTTTCCTCTGTTTTATAGATCATCGAAAAGCTCAATTGGTTGGAATCTTGTCGGAGCCTATCACACTATCCGCCGATCATTTTGGTAGTTTTTGAAAGTTTTGGTTACGATTAAAAATGGTATGTATAAGGTTTATATGTAATAGGTGTATTTGTATATGCTTGGATACTTATTACAAATGTTATGTATTAAGCTTGGTACAAGCTTACTTGTGTATGTGTCTTTAATCTTGGAGTGAATATGTTTATATAAAGTTGTTTTGGTCTTTTGATATAAACCTTATTTAAGTGTTTGAATCATGGTAGGAATGAATTTGAATGAATAAGAAGAAATGATAAGTTTGGTATGAGTTTTATATATGAACTATAACACCCCCAACTCGTCTCCATTGCCGGATTAGAGTTATAAAGCATTATCGATCAATTGAAAAACACTTATTGTTATAACATGTATTAATTTAATCTCATTCAAAATATATCAAACATAACCGTTTGGTCCCTAAATTGAACCTTTGAGGAAAAAAATAGCTTATAAGCAATTCAGGACTAATTTGTAACAAATAAAAAAATTAGGAAAATGTGAAAAATTCCAAAAATAGGGGACATACGACCGTGTAGAATGTCGCAAGCCATGTAAGTTTTGAAATAGTGACAAACGATCGTGTCCCCGGCGGTGTAACTCACTGAGTTGGGCCACACGGCCAGGTGGCATGGATGTGTCCCAGGTCGTGTGCACCTAAATGAACCTTAAACATCAAGTTTACCCTATTTACTAGCCATTAAACCTATTCAAAATGACATTAATCAAGCTCAAATCATGTTATTTCAATCATCTTAAGTGCTTAACCAATGTACCCTAATTGGTACCACAAGTATACAGATTTATTCAACAATATAAATCATCAACCAAAACTTACCAATTCACACTACTTAACTTCTAACCAATGTGCCTATCATAAGCACCTCAAATCACAAAAATTCAAATAGACCTTTTAGTCATACAAATACTACAATTTTATAACCAAAAACATCTTCCAACATTCATAATCCATAATAAGGTATTATCTAAACATTTTCCAAGTAAACATCAAGGTCATGTAGTGATGCTCAAGTTAACAACTTGCACTTAAGCTCACTCTTTACATATATTCATACCAAAACAAAAAAAAATGACAATACAAACATATTACATGTCATATAATCCAAAAAAAAAAAACGTTCAAAAGCTACCGACATCAGGTGGATAGTGTGACTTGAGTGTTGATCCAATCATCCAACTTTCAAGAGTATCTATAAGAAACAAAAATTTACACGAGTAAGCTTATTAAAGCTTAGTAAGTTTGATGAAAAAAAATATGTCTTACTGAATAAACTTAAGAATTCAATCAAATATAATTTAACAACAAGTGTTTCCTGCCGTCCACAATGTCAAACCGGTGAATTGTATAATTCAATTCAAAGCTCAAATAGTAGTCAATTCAAGATGTCAAATACAAGCCATGGCATTCAAAATCTGTAAATAAGTTATAATACAACGATTTATGACTTGATGAATGACTTACAAATACAAGTACACAAGTAATCCAACCGAAACGCGCCAGTCGCTCATAAGAGCTAATCCACCCGGTAACACGCCAAATGCTCATAAGAGCTAATCCACCCGATAACACGCCAAATGCTTATAAGAGCTAATCCACCCGATAGCACACCAAATTAGGGTAGTATAACACGATGATTCGCAGTAAATGCTGAACCTTGGTATACTTGGGAATATATATATCACACCACATCAATCTCCACTCCAACCCCCTCCATAACACGCTGTTATTCAATCGTACTCTATCTCGCGTTCATCCAACCCAAGTACCGAAATTCAACAACATTTTTCCAACAAATTTATCTCATCAATTAAAAAATTAATATAAACTATTTCATATCATATCATCATAAAATTCATATAAATATTTAATTATAAACTGAACGAACTTACAAGACTGATTTGCAATAATGGTCCAGAATGCCCAATCAATAATCGACGTTGTGTCAATTCTTTATTTTCTTTTTCAATTACACACATCAGTATAATTCAAACATGATACAATTAAGACATATAATACTTTTAAAAATTTACTAAATCAAAATAATACGAACTTACTAGACTAAATTGTAGCAACGACAAAGTACATGAGCTATTTGATAATTTTCTCTTTTCCTCGGTTTTCCACTGTTTAGGATCTAAAATAATAATTCCATTAAATTAACTAATTTTAGAAAAATATTAATTCATTTTATGCAATTAAGTCTTTTTGAAATTTTACAAAATTGCCCCAACATTTTACTTTTATACTATATAGTCCCTAAGCCCAAAACATGCAATTTAATCATTTTTCTTAAATTTTAAGTTTAGCCAAATTGTTTGAAACTGTATTACAGCCCATATTTGTTGTTATTTCACATTATGTCCTTGTACTTTTACTAATTTCACATTTTAGTCTTTAAACATTAAAATTACCAAAAAAATACTTTACAAAATAGTCCTATTTAGCAACCAAGCTTAATATTCTACCATAAAATTTCAAGAACATCCAAAATTCATCAATGGCACCCATAACATTTGATAGTTTTACAAATTTATCCCCAAGTTAGCTAGATTAAGCTAATACGAGCTCAAAAACATAAAAATTACTAAAAACAGGTGAGGTTTACCTCCTAAATCGAAGAACCATAGTTGGTCGAAAGCTTGCTCCTCCATGGCTATAGAGTTTCGATTTCAAGAAAGAAAATGAAGAAGATAACTTTTTTGTTCTAATTGTTTCATTATAATTTTTACTTATTTACTTATTTACACTTTTAACCTTTTCTATATAACTTATAAAAATAATTAAAACATGTTCATATTTGTCCATAATATATAAATATGGTATAATTATCATCCAAGGAAGGTTTAATTACACAATTGGTCCTTCAATTATATTAAATTCCAACTAAACAAACTTGACTTTCAATTTAGCCCTAAACTAATTAGGACTAAATGAGCAAATAGCCCAAAGTGGATTCAATCATGACACCACCGCTTGGAATTTTTGACCATGGTTTAATTACCATTTTATTCTTTTTATGATTTTAAATCTATAGTGATTAACTTTTACCTCTTTTACAATATAATCCTTTTACCTTAATTAAGCAATCAATCATCAAAATTACAGGACCAAAATTCAATTCACCTATAATAAAACTTTGTAAATATTTAATAAAAATATTTATGAGCCTAAATTATGGAAACGAGGTCCTAATACCTCATTTTCAATAACCACTTAACTTTTGAACCGAAACACTTATACTAACTTTTAATTCAATTAGTTCAATTCATTAAATCAAAATTCAATATAAAATTATTATTGACTCGTATAATTAAATACTAATTATACGAACTAACTTGTCAGATTTGTGGTCCTAAAACCACTATTTCTGACACAACTAAAAAACGGGCTATTACATGAACTTATAAATTTGAATGCAAATTAGTTGATGTGTCATGTGAATTGAGGTTGATAATTGAATTGTGTTGTCAATGAGGACACATTGAGTAGGCACTTAGTTTGATTATTTTGGGATATTTTAGGCTTGTTTAAAAGTTCTTTTAAAGTGTGGAAATAGTTGATTTTGATTTGGCTTAGAACCTATGTTTTGGATGAAAGTATGCCTTGTTTTTCAAGCTTTTTAAGGTGCAGACGACTTGGGCTTATCCATACGGCCATGTGCCTTATTAATTTTAAGTGTAAGGTTTTTCACACGGTCACAGTGAGTTACACGATCTAAGCACACGGCGTGCAGGTTAGCCACACGGGGGTGTGGGATATCCACATAGGTGTGTTTGAAGCTACATGAGTTGGCTTCTTTCATATGGCCTAGCCACACAGCCATGTGACCTCATTTTCTAAAATTTTCAAATTTTTCTATTTTTATTCAAATTTGTCCCTGATTGTTCCCAAATTATTTTTAGGGTCCCGTAAGCTCATTTTAAGGTCTCTAAATATTATTTCGCTATGAATGAAATGCATATTCGAATGTTGTTATTTAAATTAAGAAATGAATAGATTAATGATGTAAATTGTTTTGATATGTGCTGTAATACTTTGTAACCCTAATCTGACGATGGAGACAGGTTAGGGGTGTTACATTTAGTGGTATGAGAGCTACAGCTTGCCGATTCTCAAGTTGAATGTAGCATGTATAGAGTATAGAATACATGCCATTTTATAACCTATGATAGTGTGATATCTTATAACTCAAATTGAATTATGTTTTTATATAGATAAAATATGTCACCCAACCAAGCTATTTCTGATGAAGCAAGGAGTAATGGTCAAGCCTCCGCTCAAAGGGCAGGTAGAAACGAGCCCATTCCAAAGGGCCGAGGAAGTGAGGCACGAGAAGCCTTCTTCCATATGATGTCAGAATGGTTTACAGATTTAAATAAATTTTTGTGGCTCAATAACCTTCACCCATCCTATACCCTAACCAGCTCCCCCTATTTCTTAAGGTTTGGAACAAGTATGTGTAAGTAAGCCTTCGGTCAATAAAATTCATAAGTATGGAGTCGAAAAATTTCATGGTACAGTGGAAGATGACCTGAAAAAATTTAAGTTTTGGTTAGAAAATACCATGCGGGTTTTTGACGAATTGACTTGCTCTCCAGCAAATAGTTTAAAATGTGAGATATCCCTGTTAAAGGACTTAATGTGTCAGTGGTGGATTTCTTTAATTATTGTCATGCCAAAAGAACATGTTAATTAGGATTTCTTCCAAATAGAATTCAGAAAGAAGTATGTTATCTCGATAAAAAGTAAAAAAAGTTTCTTGAGTTGAAATAAAGATGTAGAATTGTAGCTGAATATGAAAGAGAATTTGTACAACTCAGTAAATATGCTCGGGAATGTATTCTGACTGAAGATGTTATGTGTACTCAGTTTGAAGATGGTTTGAATGAAGATATTAGATTACTTGTTAGGATTCTTGAGTTAAAATAATTTACGGTTTTGGTAGATCGAGCGCACAAGGCTGAAGAACTCAGAAAAGCAAAAAGAAAAGCAGAATCTGGAAAATGGGACGAGTAAACGACAAATGGGAAAATCATTTTCTTCACCATCAAAGAAATCTAAAGAATATAACAGTCGTATGTCAGCTCTATCTGGATTTTCGGGAAGAGATAGAGGGAAGCAACAAGCTAGTTCGAAACTCCAGACTACTTTTTTAGCGAGTGTAGGAAGTGTTCATAATAATAAGCCTAAGTGTCAACAATGCAACAGAATACCTTTTGAAGAGTGTTGATTGATGGATAGATCATGTTTTAAATGCGGTTCATATGATCATTTTCTTCGTGATTGCCCTGAACGGTCTGATAAAGATAAAACTTAGAATGTATGATCAGGTAACACGTCTTCGAGAGGGAGACCATCCAGAAAAAGTGGTAATGCAGGGAATAACAGAAGTGGAATGAAAGATTCTACAGTTAGATTTGAAGCTCGGGCACTAGTTATGGCTTATACAATTCGAGCTCGTGAGGAAGCTTCAACTCCTAATGTGATTACCGGTACATTTTCTATGTTTTATGTTAATGTTTATGCTTTGATTGACCCGGGGTCAACGCACTCATCCATATGCACAACATTAGTGCTAGATAAGAAAATAACTATTAATTCAACAGAATTTGTGATAAAAGTAACTAATCCATTAGGACAGTATATGTTAGTTGATAAAGTTTGTAGAAACTGTCTCTTGAAAATTCAAGATTGTAACTTTTTGGCTGATTTGATGTTACTACCATTCAATGAATTTGATGTGATTCTCAGCATGGATTAGGTGACTTTACATGATGCAATTGTGAATTGCATACGAAAATAGATTATTTTAAAATGTCAAAGTGGTGAAATGATCAGGGTTGAATAAGACAGAAATGATAGTACAACTAATATTATTTCAGCATTGTCAGCTCAGAAATGTGTCTGAAAAGGTTATGAGACATATTTGGCTTACATCTTAGATACCAGAGTTTCAGAATCAAAGTTGGAATCAATTTCGACTGTTTGTGAGTTTGCGAATGTGTTTTCAGAGGAATTGTTCGAGTTACCTCCAGTTAGAGAGGTTGAGTTTGCTATTGAGTTAGTACTGAGAACTTCTGCAATATTGATTGTTCCATATAGAATGGCACTGGTTGAATTAAGAGAGTTGAAAGCACAGTTATAGGAGTTGATAGATAAGGTATTTGTTCGGCCTAGTTTTTCTCTTTAGGGTGCACCTGTACTGTCTGTTAAGAAAAAGATGGATCGTTGCAATTGTGTATTGATTATCGACAGCTTAACAAATTCATGATAGAAAAAAAATATCTGTTACCACGTATAAATGATTTGTTTGATCAGTTAAAATGTGCAACAATATTTTCAAAGATTGATCTCCGCTCTGGATTTTATCAACTTCGAGTTAAAGATTTGGATGTGCCGAAAACTGCTTTCAGGACCAGGTATGTACATTATGAATTCTTAGTTTTGCCTTTTGAATTAACGAATGCGCTTGCTAAGTTTATAGATTTGATGAACAAAATATTTTAGCCGTATTTAGACAGATTTGTGGTTGTTGTCATCGATGATATTTTAATTTATTCTCGTGATGAAACGAACATGCTTAGCAATTGAGAATAATATATAAACTTTGCGCGAAAACAATTATTTGCAAAATTTAGTGAATGTGAGTTTTGGCTTCGAGAAGTCATATTTTTGGGTCATGTGGTATTGGCTGATGGCATCAGAGTTGATCCGAGCAAAATATTTGCTATTTTAGACTAGAAACCACCAAAAAATATTACTGAAATTAGAATTTTTGGGGTTTTTTCGGGTATTATCAGAGATTTGTTAAAGGGTTTTCTATGATTGCTATACCATTGATGAAGCTACTCTAAAAAGATGTAAAGTTTGATTAGTCCAAAAAATGTCAGCAGAGTTTTAATCAATTGAGAATGATGTTAATTGAAGCTCCTGTGTTGATTCAACTAGAGTCCAGCAAAGAGTTTGTGATTTACAGTGATGCTTCGCTTAATGGTTTGGGTTGCGTTTTAATTTAGGAAGGCAAGGTTGTAGCTTATGCTTCTCGGTAATTGAAACCATATGAGAGGAATTATCTGACCCATGATCTAGAATTGGCAGCTCTTGTGTTTGCTTTAAAAATTTGGCGACACTATTTCTATTGAGAAAAATGTCATATCTTCACTGATCATAAAAGTTTGATATATTTGATGTCACAGAAAGAATTGAATTTGCGACAACATAGATGGTTAGAGTTGTTGAAAGATTATGATCTAATAATTGACGACCACCCGGGAAAGGCTAATATTGTTGCAGATGCTTTGAGTGGAAAGTCATTATTTGCATTAAGAGCTTTGAACACGCAGTTGACACTTGTTGGGGATGGTTCAATTTTAGCTGAATTAAAAGTTAAACAAACATTTCTGCAACAAATTAATGAAGCTTAGAAAAGTGATTCAGAGTTGATAGCCAAGAAAGAATAGACTGAAAAGACAACATATTCAGATTTTTGCATTGGTTTAGATGACAGTATATACTTTCGAAACATTATTTGTTCTAAAAATATTGAAATTAAACAAAATATTTTCAGGAAGCTCATAGCAGTAGATGCTCAATTCATCCTGGTAGCAATAAAATGTACGGTGATTTGAAACAAATGAATCGGTGGCCAAGTATGAAGCATGAAATTTCAAAATTTGTGTTGAAATGTTTGATTTGCCAACAGGTTAAAGCCGAACATCGAGTACCTTCTGGGTTGTTACAGCCTGTTATGATTTTAGAATGGAAGTGGGAGCAAGTTACTATGGACTTTGTGTCAGGATTATTGTTTTCTCCTCGAAAGAAAGATGTTATCTGGGTTATTGGTGATCGCTAGACTAAATCCGCTCATTTCATTCCTGTACGTACCGATTATTCACTCTAGAGGTTGGCAAAATTATATGTTTTTGAGATTGTCAAATTACATGGTGTACCGTTGTCTATTATCTCTGATCAGGATCCCCGATTTACTTCTAGATTTTGGAGTAAGTTACATGAAGCTTTGGGCACTAGATTGGATTTTAGTACCGCATTTCATCCAAAAACTAACGATCAAACTAAACCAGTGATTCAGATACTCGAGGATATGATCCGTTGTTGTATTTTAGAATTCGAAGGTAGTTGGGAAAAATTTCTTCTATTAGTTGAATTTGTGTATAATAATAGTTATTGGTCGAGTGTTAAAATGGTTCTGTATGAAGCTATTTATGGACGAAAATGTAGAAATCCATTGTATTGGACTGAATTAAGTGAGAAAAAGCATTTTGGTATTGATTTAATCTAGGAAACTGAAGAAAAGGTTAAGGTGATACGAGATAGTTTGAAAGTTGCTTTTGATCGTTAGTAATCATACGCTGATTTGAAAATAAAAGACATAGAATTTCAAGTTGGCGACAGAGTGTTCTTGAAAGTATCGCCTTGGAGGAAAGATCTCTGTTTTGGCCAAAAAGGAAAGCTTAGTCCGTGTCTTATTAAATCGTATATGATCATTGAGAGAATTGGACCGGTAACTTATTGTTTGGCTTTAATGTCTAAATTAGAGAAAATTTACAATGTGTATCATGTATCGATGTTGTGGTGGTACCATTCTGACCCTTCACATGTGATTTCACCTGTCGACATAGAAATTCAACTTGATATGTCGTATAGTGAGGAATCGATCAGAATTTTGGCTCGGGAAACTAAAGAATTGAGAAATAAACGAATAGCTTTGTTAAAGTTCTTTGACATCGTCATGGGGTTGAAGAAGGTATTTGGGAACCGAAGGAGTTTATGAAAGTGCAATATAGGAACCTATTTTCTAGTAAGATTTTCAGGGATGAAAATCCCTTTAGGGGGGAGAGTTGTAACAACCCATTTTCAATTGTGTCAGAAACAGTGGTTTTGGGACCACAATTCTAATGAGTGAGTAAACATTTTAATGTTATTATTGTTTATAGGGTTAAATTAGAGTCGTATTAAATTTTCGTCAAGAAATTTTAAAGTTTAAATTGTTAATTAGGTAAAAAGGACTAAATTAAAAAAGATGCAAAAGTTAAATTCTACTAATTAAATGGATTGAATGGCCTTAGAAATGAAAGTCGATAGATCTATAAGGTAATTATGCGATTTATATTGGCGGTGGACAATGATGGACATGGGTTGGTTATTTTATAAGTGTTAATTAAAGGGTAAAGTAGTAAAACAATAAATAAAAGCATGTACAAGTAAAATAGTGCTATCATCTTTTTCCGTTTTCTTGTGTTTATTGAAAATCACCACTTTTGAGCTTGAGAAAGTTCAGCCAAGTTTCTTTTGGTGCATGGTGAGGTTTTTGAACCCCGTTTTTAATGATTTTTATGTTTTTGAACCCCGTTTTTAATGGTTTTTATGTTTTTGAACTCGTTTTAGCTTAATCTGCTTAGCTCAGGGGTTGAATTGTATAGTTATAAAAATTTTAGGGTTTTTTCATGAATGATTTAATAATATTTTGAATTTTTGATAGATTCTTAAGTTTAACTGCTAGATAAACATGTGTTGTTAAGTAATTTGTGATGAATTTAAAGTTTAAGGACTTAATGGTGAAAATAGTAAAATTCATGGTTAATGTTGTGAATTAGAGACAATTAGGGCTGTTTGGAACCTTAAGAATATTTGGGTATTATGATATTTTATATTATTGGTTAAATTATAAGATTTAGATTTAGGGCTAAACGATAAAAAGTTAAAATATTAGGGGTAGTTTTGTAATTTCACGTTAATATGGTTTATAGGTTTGAATTGGATAATTGTAGTCAATTGAAATATTTAATTGAGTTAAATTATTATTTAGATTAAGAAAAGAATCAATCGGACTTGAATCGTTGTGGTTGAGATAAGTTTGTATGAATTTTATATTTATTAAATGTTATTTTGGTTGATTATTTGTTAATATTATATTATTTACAATTGATTTGATAATAATTCGAGAATTGAATACTTGACGAAGAAAGTTCTGTTCGAACCTAGAGAATGCTTAGGATACAAATGACATGTCATTGGAGATTATATGTTCGGGTGCTGGTCTTGGATGTCCTACCGATGGTTGAGGTCCTACATTTGTTGTAAATTCTCTATAGCTCGTGTGAGCAGCATTGTGTAGCTAACAGCCCAACCCACAGCTCGTGTGAGTAGGCCCATTTCAGAGCTCATTTGAGCATTATTGAAAGGGTTATGGTTATATGATATGGTGTTCTCGAGTATCTGATATTATTCTATACAGTTCAATGGGTAAGTAAAGGAATGGATAGGTTTAGATATGAAATTAGGGATATCGATGATTTTATGAAATGGTAAGATAGGCTATGAAAACGAATGAATAAGGGCATTAATCACTTATGTAAAGTAATGTGAGTAAATGTAACTCATTTCATGTTGTATCCTATGTTTTATAAATGATGAATTGTTAAGGTATTTACTAATGATGTGAATTGTAGTGTTTAGGAAAGTTAAGTACTATAAGATTTAATGAGCATGATTGAATGATTAAATATTAAGGAACGGTAAGTTTAAGTTTCGCTTATACGAACTTACTAAGCATTAAATGCTTACGTAGTTATTTTCCTTTGTTTTATAGATCATCGAAAAGCTCAATCGGTTGGAATCTTGTTGGAGCCTATCACACTATTCACCGATCATTTTGGTAGTTTTTGAACGTATGGTTATGGTTATAAATGGCATCTATACGGCTCATTTGTAATAGGTGTATTTGTATATGCTTGGATACTTATTACAAATTTTATGTATTAAGCTTGGTATAAGCTTACTTGTTAATATGCCTTTAATCTTGATGTGAATATATTTATATAAAGTTGTTTTGGTCTTTTGATATAAATGTTATTTAAGTGTTTGAATCATGGTAGGAATGAATGTGAATGACTAAGAAGAAATGATAAGTTTGGTATGAGTTTTATATATGAACTTATAAATTTGAATGCAAATTAGTTGATGTGTCATGTGAATTGAGGTTGATAATTGAATTGTGGTGTCAATGAGGACACATTGATTAGGCATTTAGGTTGATTATTTTGGCATGTTTTAGGTTTGTTTAAATGTGTTTTTAAAGTGTGATAATGGTTGATTTTGATTTGGCTTGGTACCTAAGTTTTGGATGAAAGTATGCCTTGTTTTCGAAGCTTTTTAAGGTGCACACGACCTAGGCTTATCCACACGGCTTGGCCACATGACTGTGTGCCTTATTAATTTTAAGTGCAAGATTTTTCACATAGTCACAGTGAGTTACACAGTTTGAGCACACGGGTGTGTGGGTGGCCACATGCCATTTTTCTAAAATTTTCAAAATTTTGCATATTTTTCTGTTTTGATTCCAATTTGTCCCTGATTGTTCCCAAACTATTTTTAGGGCCTCGTAAGCTCATTTTAAGGCCCGTAAATGTTATTTTTCAATGAATGAAATGCATATTCTAATATTTTCATTTAAATTAATAAATTAATAAATTAATGATGTAAATTGTTTGATATGTGTCGTAATACTCTGTAACCCTAATTTGATGATGGAGATGAGTTAGGGGTGTTACATTGAGGGGTTACACTCGCAATGTAAACTTTTTTATATTACCACTTATCATCAGTTTGAACTTAGACAATCAATAAGATAACTTTTTCTTGTCACAATTTCGCTATGTATGCAAAATATGAAAGACAAAAACACAAAAGATATAATAGTGAAATGTAAAATTAACTTTATTTATTTATTCATCGTTCGAATACATAGAAAACATTGACATGTTTACTACAATATGAGCACATTTCCCATCAATCTAAACATTTGATTATTTCCAAATTACCAATTCTAGCTTCAAATAAAGACATGATCACATATAGTGCCAAAAATCGATTCAACCTAGGTACATGCCATATATTTAACAAACCAGGATTATACAAACATTTTTTAGTTGAGGATCATGGATTAGACGCTAAAATCATCTCCTAGAACTTCGAGCTCCACCTATACCTGCGCATGGAATAAACAAACCGTACGTTGAGCGAAAACGCTTAATGGCACTTTCATGATTCAAGATAACACGATGTAATATAACATTTGCAAATGACCACATTTAGTACAATCACATAACTTATCAAGTTATATCCTATCAAACCAACACATTCCATATCATTTATATAAGTGAGCACATGTATGACAATTAACAATTTCATTATTTCCATAATTACAACAATTACAAGAGATGTAACCTATCCATACTAGTTGCCAAATCTCATTACTTATGTATTTATAACATCCAATACCAAGTTAAGAATCAAATATACAATATACAAGCTTTTATCATCATACCAACTAATACCGTTATCATATACACTTATGAACATGCATGTAGTAATGCCAAACCAATCTATTCAATATTGTAACATATGTAACCAATTCAACTTACTTTTCAATTACCTATCATTAAGCCATTTAGTATTCATTTTTAATCATGGATTCAACATCTATGTCTTATCATTATGTTGCCCATTTCCATGATCATTCAACATTAATTAATCATCTAACATATCATTCAAATTTTTCATACTCATTTTCATTTCTATTTATTTCATACAAACATCCATTCACTTTTACATATGTAAAGATACTTACCAAATCATACTAATAAATTCAAATCATATTTTATAATAGCTTACCATAATTCAATTTATATTATTTTCCAATTTCTGATTTCAATTTCAATGTTTTCCGTAATGGAACCCTACTAAAATATGCTCGAATACATAAGTGAACTAAGTTGCTTGTTCGAGTTGAAATTACATTAAGTTACTTGTCTGGGCTAAAACTATGTCATATATTACTTGAGAATCTACAACAAGGCTAGATCTCATTAAATCACCCGAGAATCTACAACAAATGCTAAATCTCGTTAAAATTTGTACAAGAGCATATATGACTCTATTGACATGCCAATCGTATCCCAGCCTTTTAATAAGTTCACACGGGTAACATTTAAACAAATATGCATTATCATACCTGTAATCATTCTTAGTCACCTGTCATACTCAATATTCAATCAAAGTTGCGATTTCGTACTCTTTATACTATTCTATTGCAGGACAATCATTTATCTCATTTCATTTCAATTTAATCCAATTCATATATATATAATTTCACATTCAATTTTAAAATCACATCTCAAACCATCATCTACTCACACTATGCTCATGCCATATTACATGATTCAATCCATTCAAATCATCATCTACTCACAGTATACTCATGCCATATTACATGATTCAATCCATTCAGATATTACAACCTATGTTTCATAAGGTCATACTAACCTTTCATTTTATTCAATCTAGTCCATTATCACGACATTCAACAACAATCACAACAAATCAATTCATAGGACAATAATATACTCACATAGATGTTCAATCATGCAATTAACGTGTATATACAAACAATTAAATCTATCCCAAATCATAAAAGTACAAACTATAAATCTCTCGTCACTCGTTGATGACTCTCGCTTTTCCTTTCCCTCTCGATGACTCAACGTAGTCTTTGGCTACGTACAATCATACAACAGATAAAAGATATCAATTCTCATCCAATTCACATCCAAATATAAAGTCAAGTATATTTTACATTTTATTCAATTCAGCCCCTAAACTTGGGACAAGCATAACTCTTGATTCCTAGCTTCGAATTAAAATCTGATTTAATATATTCTCATTAGGGACTTTATACTTTCTATTTCCAACAAATTTTCATGACATGTTTTACACTTATTCAATTTGGTACCTAATATAACAAAGTTAACAAATAAGCTAAATTAACTTTACAATTTAGTCCTTTTCACAATCCAAGCTTAAAACCTATCAATTTAAAGCCTAATTCATCAATTAATCAATAGTGAAAACTTTCTAAAACTTTAACAAATTATCAAATCGATATACTAGTTAGCTAAATCAAGCTCCTATGATCATAAATCTATGAAAGACTTAAATTTCTTGCCAATTCAAGTGGTTGAATGATGAACACCCAAAAATATATATTTTTTCTTTTTGCTTCAATGGAGAACGATGGCTAATGGAGAAGATGAAGACGTTTTATCTCTCCTCCCACTAACCAATGTATATATATACTAATTAAGGTTTAATTAATCAAATTTTATTAATTAAGCTAAGCTTAATTATGTGAATTGCATTATTAATTAACATAAGTGGCCAACATCATCAATGTCAACTATGAAAATGGTTTAATTACCATTTTGAGCCTTTGGGTAATTGTCATTTAAGTCCTCAAGTCTTTTTTTCGATTAAAAATCTATAACGATTGGACTTTTACAATTTAGTCTCTAAGTCTTAATTAGCCACTTTCAGCTAAATTACTTAACTGAATTTCAATATATTTTTATAATAACTCCCTAAATATATTTATTTAATATTGACAGACTCGGTTTACGAAAATGAAATTCTGAAATCACATTTTTCGGCACCACTAAAAATCAGGTCATTACACATGTATATATATTTAACGTTATACCCAACCGTTCCTAGAATCATAAAAAAAAAAACAAATCAATATGGTTTATATCACAGTATCACGAACACGAACACATGTACTTATATATAAATAACATAATGTCAACTAATTCCTAACTATTAAAACATAAATTTCAATTTCTTAAGCTTAGCTACTTGATAAGTTATGCAAAGAAAACAAATTATTTTAGCACAAACTGAGTTCGTAGCCTATCGCCTATTTTCACATTGCACCATGATGTTTCGATCTTATTGTTAGCTTCATGTGACAGATTTGATTACGAAAATAATATTAGTTTCTCATTTAATAAAGACATACCAACAACCAAGCATATTTGTATCTCTTTACATTTAGGCCTCTTTTTAAATTTAATAGCCAAAATGCTCATATATCACAATCTACCTGATTAAGTCTAAATTTAACTTCACATTTTTCGACCTCAAGTTAATAATTTTTGACATTTATTCCTTACAATTTTCATTGTTTACGATCCTTTATAATTTGGTCCAACTTATCATGTACCTTTAGTTCAATTCAAGCTCAAATTAACTTTTCCTTAAATTCTCCGCATGATTTCATCTCAATCCAAGCTTGGTTTTGTCATTCCACTCTTTCTAAACTTCACTTTTCTCATGAATATATTAATGGAGATTTGAATTAGTTATAACAATAATTAAATTAAGGCGTGGGTTGAATTCACCAAGCTGCCAATACTAAATATATATATATATATATAAAGGGCATTCTTACCTTGAATAATTTGAACCGAAAATAGGAAAGCTATCTCCTTCTCTCTTTTTTTGCTTCAATATTTGGCCATGGAGGGGAAGAATGAGAATGGAGCTCATATTCTCTCTCCCACCGCTTGTCATATATACATACATCATATAATTAATATAGTTTAAACTAAGAAATTCCAAATCCTAAGGCCGTCGTTTTATCAACCGTAATTAATGGTTATGACCGGCTATGATTCACCAAAGCCACTAGTCACATTAATTTAATGGTTAAATTTCACTTTAATCCTTGGAGAATTTATTACATAAGGCCCTTCCTAATTTCTTAATCCATTCTCATGACATAGCTCACTATTTAATTTGGTCCTTGTACAGTACTTGATGGTATATCCAATTTAATGACTTAGCATTGGATTTTCGAACATACCACAAGAGATCCTCGATTAAAATTTTCGGTTTGGCTTGGCTTAATAAATTTAATCTCAAAATTAAATTTATTTACATAAATGAATATCAAATTATTATACAAATCAAAATCGATTTATCATTATCTTCGTTGACGTCATAATAAATAAATAATCATATTTATTATTCAAATTTTATTTTTTATCACTCATACTATATGAATTTCGATATAAAAAAATTTGAGTTGTTACACAATAAATATCAACCCACCAACATTTTTCAGGTAAGGCCATTTTCCTTGCACTATTTCACATTTCTTTACAACATTTACTGACTTTAGTATCAGAGTGTGTCGCAAAATATTTACTCCGGTGTTCCTTTAGTCAATTTTTTGTCTTGCAGCATCGCCTAACCATTGATCTAGTTTAGCCCAAACATTCCAGCACACAAAGACATCAACAAAATTCATATGAAATCTCTCTGAGTATTAAAATATTTGACTTTGATTAAACTCGTTATTTGTATGGTTGAAACTTAACCTAATAATAAATGAAACAAACTTAGATATCCATATGAAATCTTGCTGGGTCTTAAAATATTTCAAGTATTGTTTTGCACGGATATAGCCATCGTATTCTTTTGCTTCATTTTTTGTTGTTTTCATGTTTAATTTTGGGGTGTTGTTTTGTTATTCCTCATTTCTGGTTACATTTATGGTTATTCCTAGGGTGTTGCTTTATTTCGATTGAGGTGTTTACTCTATGTTTTGTTTGCTAGCTATCTGTACAAGATGCTTGGCTTTTTTAGTAATAAAGCTTATTTGGTTATACAAAAAAAGAAGAAAAAAAGACAAATTCTAACCATAACATGTCAATCCAACCACACTATATCAACTGTTATATATAGATATTGGAATTCGAAGTCTTACACAATAATTATAGATGCACACATATATATTCAAGACCTTCAGTAACTCAAAAAGGCAACAAAAACACTTTTTTGACAAATTCTAGCGGTCCTCGTGTTCAACTTGTGGAGATGTATTCTTTTTCAGCTAGCTAAGCTCGAGGGTTTCATTGTTCCTAGTTATTTTCTTGCTAATTTTATTACTTATAGTGTCCACTTAGGACATTCCATGAATCACTCCCGTTCTTACCTTGGTTTAATTAACATTTCACAATTCATATACTTATTTTTGAACTTAATCGAATTGATCTTTCTTGAATCATGAAATTATATGTCAATAATATTGCGTCACAATATTGAATGGGGTTTTGTTAGAGAAATAATAGTACAAAATTTCTCTTTTCATCTTCTATTAGATTTTCCAGCAATAGTAAAATCCTTTTACAAACCATCATAAACAATGATGATTTCTTTTACTATTTTTATATTCAAATTAGTACTTTTATAGGTATTTCGAAAAGAAAAATTTTTTCAGCCATACCAAATACGGTTTATTCATACTAAAAATTTTTTTTTCAGCCATACCAAATATGGTTTATTCATACTATGCTTGATAGTCCTCGATTATCAGCTTTAAATGAAGACAAAGAACACCTGGCAAAAACAATTGACAAGTGTCAAAAAGATCCAAGCTATTATCAAATCCAAATCGGAATTGATTTAATGGCTAAAGCCAGATATCTTCTTCAAGAAAGAAACTACTACATCAGAACTGATGGAAGAAGAATAATGGCATATTATTCTAGAATTGATGATAAAGACGAAGAATCCATTCAACTATTAAAAAAGATAGCAGAAATGGATATTAATGATTTCCCGCCTCATATTCTGCAACAAATCAGAAGCGCATGGGAAAATTGCCATCAAGATATATCTAAAGTTCATTATGATGGTTAAGACATCCAGATGAAGACAAAAAGTCATACATCAGGAAAATGATCAAGAAGGTTGAAGTCAACAAAGAAGGCAACCTGATGAACAATCCACATACCAACAAAAAAGATTGGAAATAATTTTAATATTTATTGTAAGTTATAATTTTCATAGGAAAGCCCAGATGTTTTACTGTGCTTTTCTAAATAAGATATATATTTGTTTATAAATATCTCATCCCAAGGTGGGGTAATTTATGAAAGTATTGGTTTTTCCAAAACTCTATATTTTCATTTTTAATTTCGATATTCGTGAAGAAATTTTTAGAAAATTCATCCAAATATCTAATATCACATAATTTAATTTTTGAAAGGATATAACTAGCAACATTATCTTGATCTTTTTTATCAAAATAGCCACAAAATTTTGTTTTTAGAATTAAGGTTAATCCCTTAAAAAGATCTTTAGGGGTTCCTATTTGAAATGAAAAAGACTTTCTCCATTTAGTAATATATGTAAAATGGATAGTTTTAAAAAATATCCCTTGCCTCCCCTCCCCCGTCTGGTATCAGAGGTGCCGGTGTAACGACTTTCTGGAGAAAGTAGCGTAATATTTATTGTAAGTTTTAATCTTTGATTTACATTTCTGTTTGTTTCAAGATTATTTGTTTCAAAACCTATATCTGTTAATCTGTCTTCTTGTTGCCGTTGAGTCCGGGGTGGACGTGTAGGCGTTTGGTGAAGACGTTAGGATTACAGGCTGGTCTTAGGTACCCGAAGCAAATAATATGGAGCAAATCGAGTGTCAGTTTAAAGATAAAACTTGTGATCATATTACGCATATAGACTCTAGAAATGAAAATAACATTTCATCTCTGAGTAAGGGTATTAATAGTCTTGTTGATATAACTTCTTTTTATTTTGGTAAATTATATAGTAAGGTCGATTTCAGAGAAGAAAAAGTAAATAACATAGGTAATATAAAAGATTTAGACTTAAACCATGAGTCTAAAGAAATATTAATTAATATTAATAATAAATTAGATCAAGTTTTTAATAATAATATAGAGTCCGATGTAGATTTAGGTCCTTTATATTATGGTAATGGTCAAGATCATATTTTTGTTTTATCGATGAAGAAAACACTTCATCGATGAGTCATCATCTATGATAAAAATTATAAAAACATAAAAACGTAAAAAGTTGATAAACAAAAGAATATGATTTCCAATCCTATAAAACACTTATAGAACATTGGAAAGAAAAATTTACTACTACTAATGATCAACTTGAAAGAGTTGAATATTTAAAACTAATAGAAGAACTTTATGAAAAACATAAAGATCTATTTTCCTAAAAAGATAGAGCTAGAAAAAACTGAGATAGACTTTCTAGGTTTAAAATTATCACTAATGGTCTTAAACTCCAAGACCATATTATTGTAAAAATAAAATAATTTCTGAAAAAATGAGATAAAAACATCTTCAAGAATTTTAGGAATTGTAAATTATGAAAGATATTTCTTTAATAAATTATCTGAAAAATAGGTATATTATATGAAAAATTAAAAAGAATATTTCTTTTGTTGGACTAAACAAGATGAAGAAATTATAAAAAATATAAAAGCAGAAATAACTTACAACCCAAAAGTTTATTTACCTAAATAAGGTGATAAATTAATTTTAAAAACTGATGCGTCACAATAATATTGAATCATGAAATTATATGTCGAGTAGTTCGGGGAACCACTCGACATGTTAACGGTTTTTCCATTTCAAGAGAAAGCTTTAGAGTCTCTGAAAGGTCAACATGTTGCGCCGTTGGAAGCCACCTAAAATACTGGAGAAACCGTGCAAGCCAGAGTTGTACGATGGCTAACCCTAGTGCCTTCCCAGGGCATACTCTTCGACCTGACCCGAACGGTGCTAGCCTTAGATCAGAGCCCATGATGGGAACATCTTCTTCAATAAACCTTTCAGGCCTAAAGGTCCCTGGATCTTTCCAAATAGACGGGTCATGGGTTATGGCCCACATGTTTACCATTGCAGTGGTGCCTGCTGGGACGAAAGACTTCCCTACGTGAACATCGTGGGTGGCTAGGCGAGCCCATGATAGAAGTGGTCCTGGTGGATGCATCCTTAGAACCTCTTTCACAACCGCTTGGAGGTAGGGGAAATTTGGGAGATCGGAATCTTGAACTTGGTTGTGACAAATGCCAGCGTCGATCTCTTTCTGTACTTTAGCTTGAATGTCTTGGTGCAAAACCATCCTCGCCATTATCCATTCCAAGAGTATAGCAACAGTGTCAGTACCTCGAAATGTCATTTCCTAGAAAAAAAATACAACATATGACTTAATACATTTTATAATTATGTAACAGTACTTGTTAAAAGTTTAACTATTCATATTTATTTTTAAGATTTTTTAAAAGGAGTTTACAAGTACAAATATAGGTATTATGAATCACAAATATTATATGTTTAAGTAATTAAAATTACAATGAACTCTTTACAAAGTATAATTATATTGAAAACAAAAATAAATCCAGATAGATTCACATAAAGTGAGACTTAAATTCATAATGAATCTAGAGAAAAACCCTCTTGTTAAAAATTT
Source organism: Gossypium raimondii (assembly GCF_025698545.1). Lineage (NCBI taxonomy): Eukaryota > Viridiplantae > Streptophyta > Magnoliopsida > Malvales > Malvaceae > Gossypium > Gossypium raimondii. Next base: position 38,401,398 of record NC_068565.1, read on the forward strand.
AATTATTTGTATTTATTTTAAGAAATTTTTAAAGAGGCAATAAAGACTTTTATTAAATGATACTTGTGCGGTTAAATGTCACTATGTATATTTAAACAACAATATATTAAATGCAAAGATTTATATTTAATACACTTGCTGTGATTAATTTTATTTATGGTTAGTGAATTAAATTTTGACACGTTATTATAAATGAAATCACTTGAATCCATTTTAAGAAATATTAATATAATAATTATTTGTTACATAGGCTATCATAATTTTTAACTTTACAAATATAGTTGAGATTTTATGACATGGTCTATATTCATTTATTTATTTAAATATAACTTAAAGATATATAGATAACAAAATTTTAACTCGTTAGTGACATTAAAAATTTGTATAACTTATTTACCAAATAATTACGCTTATTAATAATATATTATTTTTATTTTAATGTATGAACCATAAATCCAGTGTAATTTTAGTAGCATTATCAACTAAAGACTGCTTATATCTATTTTGACCTATGAATACAGCAACAAAACCCAAAGTCCAAATATTACCTATAAAAGAAATATCCCCACTAATGGTTAAAGGCGTCAAGAAACAAGGAGAACCAAGAACGTGGAAAGCACAAGCCAATTAATTATGTTTGAGAATTGGCTAGAATATGTAGGTGGGGTAAAGTTCGCCTTTTATTCTTGGATAAACTTACTAAATCATCTAGGGTTTTGATTTTTATTAAAAAAAAAAACTAAACTAATAGCTGGAATGATTATTTAAAAAGAATGTGAAGGTGATATATAGACTTATATAATGTTAATGTTTTAAACATTAGAGATATATATCATATGTACGAAACCTAACCCTTTCGACCAAAAAGATGAAATGAGGCCTATAAAATGAAGCTGTCTCCATTGTCATCAACCAAAATGGAAAGCAATGCCAGACAACCGGAAAGCAGAGGCAACAAAACAAGATTCCAATAATTGCTTATTTATTTATTTATTTATTTTTATTTAGACGGTAACATAAATTAAGTATATATGATCTAAGATACTCTCAGCAAATTAGATATAATATATGCTTTTGATGATAGGTTTTAATTTGTTGTTGGACTGGGAGTACTAGAATTATATGCATATCTCAAAGAAGAGAAAGAGATTCTCTTACCCACAAAACAGCAACCATGTCTGAATCACTTAACTGGTCTTCTTTGGGCAAAGCTAACAAAGCACTAAGAAAGTCATTCCCACCATTATTGATCTTATCTCCACACTTTTTTCTTTCTTTCACAAATTGACCCACAATATTTCTTACTTTGGTTGACAACTTATGACACCTTCTTTTCACCCCAAGAAAGTCCAAAAACCTTAGAGGGAAATAGTCTTCCCAGTTAAACATAGTAATCAATTCATACCCTTCTTTCACCATTAACCCTAGCTCTCCCTTCTCTACTATAGAACTCCCAAGCACGCTCTCTAGTATATTACTCAATGAACCTTTCTGTAATATCCCCCTCAATTCTACAAATCCTTTCTCTTCCATTCCCTTGTTTATTTCCACCAACATTTCATCAACCACTAGTTGGCGCAGTGGCTCCAGGCAAGAGATTCTCCTAGGGGAGAACATATGGTTGGCAGCAAGCCTTCGAAGATGACTCCAGTATTTACCGGAGTGTGCGAAACCAATGGCGCGTTCAAACATCAGCAAACGAGCTGACTCCTTGATTGGGCGGTCTGAAAATGAAGACCCAGATAGGATTTCCCTGGCGGTGTCGGGATGACTGCTGATGATCACACGCGTTGTTCCTAGGCTAAATGCCATAACTCTCGTTGCACCTAGTGAAGAAGCCGTGTTTGCTAACTTGCGATGAGCAAGTGAACCCATTAGCGGCAAGGTTCCAAGCAAAGGCCAACCGACTGGACCACGAAGTTGTGGAGAGTAAACATGGTGCTTTCTCCATGCAAATCCTCCAGGGACTAGCCAGTAGTTCATAAAGAAAGGTAAAGAAGATATGAACGAGAATAAAACTAGAGCGAAAGGCCATGGTGTTTGGTCATGGTGTACAGTGACAGCATGTAGAGAGAGCAACAGTGAGAGGTTGATCATTGCAAGCATCAAAAGCTTCATTGTTGCAGAAATTAATAGAAATATGGATAAAAGATCTGAAAGAAAAGGCGTTAACGGAATGGTCTAGAGATTGTGAACTTTTTTAATGATGAGAATTGTGTTTCGGATGGATTGCATATATAGCGCATGGGAAGATAATTATGGTTGAATACGCTGAGATGATGTTTAGTTAAGTTTGCTAACCCTGATTAAATGAAAACAGCACTTAATCATCAAGAGTTAAGTAAAAAGGGCTTAATTTGTTGGCTTAATTCCTTTGTTTTTTTAAATTGGCTTAGTTTTTCTTTATTATCAAAATCTGTTTCATGATAAAGTCCTCCCAGTATAGGCGTTTAGATTTCACTTGAAAATAAAGCAGAAATTTTAAATGATTCACCTGTACTTATATACATCACTTTATAGTAATAGCCTAATCCTTTATAGCTGTATACTGTAATTTGCAGCCAAGTTTCGAGTCCAACCACAAAAGCATTGTATTTGAATTTTCACTTAGAAAATATCATAACCCCGTCTATTTTAAATTTTGTAGGGTTATTTCACGAAAATCCTCAAACTCGGTTCTTAATCTTCAAAATGTTTGTAGTTAAATTATAAAAGTATTAGTATCATATCAACTCAATTCTTTTATCATATTAGCCATTAGTTTGGTCTTAAATGTCAACTTGAATATGACGTGAGCATGTTTAAAACACGCAGATCAAATTGCAAATATGTGTACTCTTATTGCATGGATAACTTGGATCTGGCATGTTAAAAAATAACTCTATTAAATTTTATTGGTGCTATTCGTTTTATTTTAACACATTAGATCCAAACTATCTATGTATTAGATACACATGTGATTAAAATTTGATTCATGTAATTTAAAAATGCTCCACATTAGGTCCAAATAGAGGGTATAGGAATGCGAAACATGACTCATCTACTTTATTAAGGAAAGTGAAAGACTGTTGAATCTGGTGTCCCAAGTGTAGTGTTTTCGTCTATGTACACTTGTATTTTTTGAACACATTGGTTTAATAAAATATCTATTGATCACATTAACATTCTTTGCATATTGTATTTATCGATGTTTGCATGCAAAGCAAAATGACAACAAATATTGATTCACTGGTTATCTAACGTTAAACTAATACTAAATGGTATTACGTGATCGGATCGTAATATGAAAAGATAACTTGTATTAGTATATGAACCTAAACATGTTCTTAGACTAATAACAAATAATCAAACTAATTAAATACTAATATGTTGTCTATCAAGTCCAATTTGGGAGATGTTTTATCTTGAGCATTAAAGTGGATGACTCCTAAAAAATAGAGGCATAGATGTGACTGACTGGATTGACAGGACATCGGACAAGACCCAAGTAGAATAGATCCTAGATCTGTTTATAGATTTATTTAGTTGTGACATTCATAGTATGTCATACCTAAATCCTGAGTGGATGACGGGATATGTATGTGTGACTAATATACTTTGATGTAATTAAAAGCTTGAGTTCAAATAGAAAAGGAACCAGAAGATGCTTTGTTGGGTATATGACTTCTGTAGTATGTAGTATCATTCACAATAGTAGAATTTATAGACCAACTAATGGGTAAATGATATTCTCTCATCGACATTACATGATAGATGAAAAGTAAACGTGGCCACGAGTCATTTGTCCTTGTGATAAATGACTTAATTACTATTTGATAGTAATTGACTTTTCATAAAGGAAGATGTAATGGTTACCATGAGATAAAATAGGATCATATTGGGAGAACGCATTTATCCCAAAGGAATTAAGGAAAAGTTATGAGGGTTACATACTTATGATAAGATCCTTGGATGGTCACTGATTAAGTAGCTTTCGTAATGGTATGTAATTAGGGAGAGCTCAGTTACAATACTATAGTGGAATGAATTCGTGACTAAATGAGTTTATTATTAATAGGCAAAAAGTTATAACTTAATTATAAATCATTTGAGCCCTAATTACATATTTCCAATCAGTTCCTTCGCTGGCTTGTTGAAATTAGAAATGAATTGCATGTAGAACCAAATAAACAAAAATGAATGGAAATGATGAAGTTCAAGAAATGGGTCACGTTCTCAAATGAATGTGTTTTCTCCCTAAGTAAAGAAATGGCTTGAGAATTAATTCTCTGAGTGGGAGAATTAATGTGTTTTACATTCCTTATGATAAGCATACATTTTCTCAAATGAATGTGTTTTCTTACTAAGTAGAAAAGAATGACACATGAACTTGTCATGACATTTTAAGCATTTGTGATTGAAACCGAAAATAAAAACATTGCATGGATTTTAAAAGACTGAGTGGGAAAAGGTTATTAAACAAGACCTACGACCTCCATCAATGATCTTTTGTGATGACATGACAATTTACAGGCCCTAAGGTGGTATTTTCATGTAGATTTCACCAAGGAGATTTCATAAAAAAGAGATAACTATCTTACAATAGCATATGATACTTTTTTTGCCCTGATGTGGAATTTACTGAAGAAACTTTTCTTTTTTAAAGATTACAACTATTCAATACATGTTACTCGGTGAGGTTGTCCCAAGATGACTCATTCGTGGTACATATTATGATAGATATTGAGTTGACGATTATACACTCAAGATCATTCTAGTTAAGTAACTTCCCACGAAGCTATACTTAAGTTAGAATGATGGAAAAATGTGAAGCAATTATTAGTACGTGTGAATACCTAAGGGATTAGGTTCACGTATTAATTGGATGGAAATCTATGTTTTTACTTGTTGATTAAGATTCCCCCAAGGTGACTTAATTCAATGGGTGAAGGAATTATTATTGCAATGGCTTACAAATGTTTTCAAGGTTTAATGTTAGACGTATGCATCATCTTAATGCATATTGTTTGTTGCAAAAAGTTGTTCAAACATTTTCTTCATACAAAGATATTAATGGATGAAAGTTTTGTTTTCAATTCATAAATGACACCTACTCCATTATTAAACATACTAAGAATAAACTGAACGAAAATAATTATAAGGGATGAAAAAGTAACCTCATGATTTTCCTAAGTTGTGAGAAATTCAAAACAGTTCTTGATAATAAATGCCCTTCGACCACTCAAGTTGAGGCTAGAATATGCTGGGAGGAGTTTGATGAGATAGCTCGTTGCTACATGCTGGCAAATATGACCAACAGCCTATATAAGCAATTAGAGAGTTGTAAGACTGCCAAAACGATTTTAAACAAACTAGAGAACTTGTTCGGAGGTCAAGTTGGCTTGGCTGAACAATCGGCTATAACTAATTTAATGAATGTCCAACAGAAACCCAGTACTTAGTTCAAAGACCATATGGTTACTCTTATGGGTTACTTTGCTGATGCCACGAATAATAAGGCCTATCTGGATTAGAATACACAAATTGAAATGGTGATCAAAAGTTTGTCCAAAGAATTTTTAGGCTTTAAGGTCGCTTGTAACCTTGGAAACAAGAATTTGACGGTTACACAACTAATGAAGGAATTACAATCTTATAAGGTGATGTTGAATGGTGGTCAACTGGCCCAAAAAGCAGAAGCAAACTTAGTAGTTGCTTCTTCCTCTAAAAGGAAGGGAAAACATGCTAATAGAAACAAAGCTAAGTCTTCTATGGCCACAAAAAGTGGAAAGGAAGAAAACTAAGAAGCCTAAAGACTTATTTAAATGTAAGTGTTTCTTCTGTAATAAGAACGAACACTTTAATGCCAACTTCAAAGAGTGAAAGGATTACCTAGCCAATAAGGGCAAAGGTGTGAAACTTTTCTTTGATAGAAATTTGCTTAGTGAAAGATTTGATAAACCATTGGGTCATTGATTTTGAAGCCACTAGCCATGTGTGTATTTCTTTACAAGGGTTTGAGGAAATGAAAGATCTTAGAGATAATAGCCTATTGTTACGGATTGGAGATGAGACAAGTGAGGCAGCTGAAGTAGTAGGAGATGTACATCTTTATTTTGATAATTTTAGTTTTGATAATTTTAGAAAGATTTTTTTAGAATACATTTTTATGTACATAGTTTCAAAAGAAACTTAATTTTTGTTGCATTTTATTTAAAGATGGCTTGGTCTTGACTTTCAATAATAGTATTGCAAAATTTAAAAATCGTACTATTATCTATAATGGATGAATGTCAAATAATCTCTATTATATCAAACCAAATATGTACACACTACTTGAAATTGAATTAATGAATGAAAGACTTAAAACTTCTCACTCTAATGAGGCGTAGCTTTGACATTTTAGACTTGGTCATATTAGCCAAGAAAGAATTACTAGACTTGTGAAAGATGAAACCTTAAGTTTGCTTGAGGAAGTTGATCGTCCACAATGTGAATTTTTCTTGGAAGGTAAGATGACTAAGCGATCTTTAAATGTGAAAGGAACGAGGGCTGTGAAACACTTAGAACTTGTGCACAGTGATGTATGTGGCCCCATGAATGTTAATGCGCGAGGTGTTTACAATTATTTCATAACCTACATAGATGACTATTCCATATATGGGAATGTGTACCTAATGCACCAAAAAAGTGAAACCTTTGATAAATTCAAGGAATTCCGTGTTAAAATGGAGAAACAACTAGGTTTTCCCATAAAGATACTTTGGTTTGATCGAGGTGGGTGATACTTATCAGATAAGTTCTTAGGCTATCTAGTAGAGAATGGGATGTTATCCCAATTAACCATTATTGACACTCCACAATAGAATGACGTGCTAGAGAGAAGGAATCAAACTTTGTTAGACATAGTTCGATCAATGTTAAGTTATTTGCAGCTATCTATTTCCTTTTGGGGACATAATTTACAAATGGCTTGCTATATTCTGAATGATGTACCAACTAAGATTGCACCTAAAAAACCATACAAATTGTGGCACGATAGGAACCTAAGCCTAAAGCATTTTAGGATTTAGGGATGTCCCATCTACGTATTGGACAAATATGCAAGGAAGTTGGATTCACAGACAAAATTGTGAATGTTTGTGGGATATCCTAAAGGAAAAAATGATTTTTTGTTTTGTAACCCAAAAGAGAAAAAACATATAGTATCGACACATGCTATGTTCCTTGAGGAGAGTTACATGAATGCTTTTCCACTTCAAAGTAAAGAATTACTTGAAGAACTTTCGAGAAATACATAGAAATCTACAGTAATTATTCCAGAACCAATTTCAAAAGTAAACCTACAAACGATCAATGACATTGGGAGTTTTGTTGCAGTAGGAGGGTCTATCGTAGGCTTGGGTTCTTTTAGTTTGGCAGAAGTGCTTTAAACACTAAGTCTATTGAACACAACGATGATGACCCATTTACTTTTAGTAAAGCAATGCAGAATGTTGATTCCAAGATCTAGGAAATAACTATGAAAGCTGAGATAGGTTCTAGGAATGTGAGAACTTGTAGACTTATCGGAAGGGATAAAACCTATAGGGTGTAAGTGGATTTATAAGAAGCAAAGAAATGCAGATGGAAAAGTGGAAACTTATAAGGCCAAACTTGTAACAAAAGGATACACTCAGAAAGAAGATATCAGTTATGAAAACAACATTTTCTCTAGTTGTCATACTAAAGTTAATATGCATATTATTATCCATTGCTATGAATCTCGATTACAAGATTTGGTAAATGGATGTCAAGGCAACGTTCTTAATAAGATATCTTGAAGAGAGTATCTACATGATGCAACCTATCGAATATATAGCTAAAGGAACCGAGGATAAAGTTTGCGAAATGCTTAGATCTATATATGGACTTAAGCAAGCAACCTGTTCATGGAATCAAAGATTTGATCAAGTGATCAAAACTCTTGGATTTGAGAAAAATGTAGATGAACCTTGTGTTTATAAATGTATTAGGTATGGAAAGGGGATCTTACTTGTTTTATATGTCGATGACATTCTAATAATTGGAATTGATGTACGGCTATTGTCATCGGTTAAACTGTGGTTAACTGAACAATTTAGCATGAAGGACTTGATAGTAGAAAAGTTTGTCTTAGGTATTCAAATTATAAGGGATTCAAAGAACAAAGTGATAGCACTATCACAATCCGCATACATAGATAAGTTATCAGAATGTCATGTAATGATCAATTTAAATTGTAATAGGCCCGATTTGCCCGACTCATTATACTAAACCAAACAAAAAAATAAATAATAAATTAGCCCAAACGTCCAGGCCTAAAATCAAGGCCCAATTACAACAAATCCAAAAAAATAAAAATCCCTAGCCCAACTAAAAACAAAAAAGTCGAAACCCTAGCTCCCTTTTAGCAGCCGCCGCCACCTCACCCTTCCCACACGCGCCGCCATATGCCTCCGTACCGCCACGTCGACCTTCGTACCTGCAAACAAATACCAATACGACAACAACAAAAAGAAAAAAAGAAAAAGTTGTAATTTTTCTAGGCTATAAAAGCCCTAAAAATAGTGATGTAAAATGACCTTTTTTTATAGGAATATATACAAAAAAAAATTGAAAATCAACAAAAACATTAAATTAGAGGTAGTTTCTTTACTTTTGTTTCTTTTGTTTTTTTTATTTTTTTAAAAGAAGGAAACAAACAAAAATTAAAAGAAAAGGGACTGAAACTCACTGTTTTGCCGCGATTTACGCCGTAGTAGAGGCTGAGGTTTGTCGTTTTCGATGAAAAATGACCCGTTTTTGGGTCGGAGAGTCAAAAAGCCAAAAAATGGCATTTTTCTAACTTTTCGACCACCGTGGCGGCCGCCAGCACGGAACCTTGGTCGGATTTCTGGGGGTGAGAGAGCAAGGAGAGAACTCTCAAAATTTTTTTAAGAGAAATGGCATAGAATGATTTTTTTAAAAAAAATTAGTCTTTATAGATTTACCAAACGACGTCGTTTTAGGGCTGGCTTCAACAGCCCCAAAACGGCGCCGTTTTGATCCTTAACCCGAATTTCAACTTGACCCACCTGGAGGATCCGCGTGTTTTCAGCAAATAGTATATTTGCGTGCGCGGTCCTTCCGCCTTTGCGACGCATTACAATTTAGTCCTCTTCATTTTTCTGTTTAATTTTTCCCGATAATTTTATATTTATTTCATTTTTGCCCCTTAAGAAACGACGCGCATAGGGACAAGGGATATTTTCCCGTTTGGTCCTTGTCATTTTTAACGCGTTTTATTTTGATCCTTGTTAGTCCATTTTTATTATTTTTAATTTGTACCCCGAATTTCATTTCGATTTCAATTCAATCCTAGTCTGTTTGACTTCAATTGTTTTTATTTTTATTCAAAAAAATGATTTTTATTTAATATTTCATTTATATCTTATTTATTTATTTATTTTCAATTTTAATCAAACTTATATTAGTTTTATTTATTTATTTATTTACTTATTATTATTTTTAATTGGCTTGTTTTATTTTTATTTTGCCCTTATTGTTGTTTGTCTATTATTCATTTATTATTGTTTATTTGTGTATTTATTTGTTTATTCTCTTGTTCTTTTAAGTTTAATATTGTCTTACTATTATGTGTATTGTATTTCTTAATTTGTATTTATTGATTATTCGTCGTTCATTATTGTACATTTCGTTTTTGAAACATCACTTTGCGTTGTACATTATCATTCCATCACGTTTTATTCGCTTAAAAAGTTACGTTTAATATCATTCAAGTTTTGAAATCATTTTATTCAAAAGCTTTCAAGATAACACAATACTCGGTATTTGGGGTCTTCGAGAAGATTGTGCCTTAACTTATTGGGTTCCAATTTTCCTCGTTGAATCTCAGTAATCGAGTATCCTTTTTAATCAAAACGTATAAATAAAAAGCTCATTCTCGGGGATTCGATACATTGTGTCCTAACTCATTGGATATGACATTCTGTTCTCTCGAGACGAGAATTTTTTTTAAATCAAGGCAATATTCTATGTTTGTAATTTTGAGAAATTGTGCCCTAACTTACTGGGCTTCGATTTTTCATCAGACTTAAACAATTGAATATCATTTTTAGACTTCACTGCATGAGTTTTAAAAATCAAAAGACAAGCTTATGTTTGAGGATGCGAAACATCACATCCTAACTCATTGGGTGTGACATTTTATCTCTCGAAATAAGAGGGTTTTAGCATGCATTTTGATTTATACAAGTTTTTTTAAAAATAAAAGGATCGTATTTTTAATCTTTTTAAATTTTTGATATTCCACTTTAAGACATTAAATAATTAATTCGGTACCAATTTTGGGCACTACGAGGGTGCTAATCCTTCCTCGTACTTAATTGACTCCCGCACTCATTTTATTTGGAAACTTGTAGACCAAAATCATTATTAAGGTGATCCGAATAAAAGATCGGTGGTGACTCCTATTTTGTTATTTTATTTTAAAAGTCGACCCTCTTTATCAAAAAGTGGTTTCGACTGTTTGGCGACTCCACTGGGGAATAGTTTTGAGAGTCAAGCCACAAATTGATTATTTTCTGTCTTTTTGTCGAAAGTTGAAAATTCAATTTAAATTTACGATCCTTTTATTGCATTTTTATGGTCTGCATCATTTTGATATGTTTGCTTTATTGGTTGAAGTCTTTTAATTTCTGCATATTGCATTGCAAAACTGCTCGATTATACCCTTTTAAGTGGGAGTGAGAAACTAGTCCGTCGTGAGGTTTTCACCTCCGTGCAGGATAGTGGATCACTTTCGGGATACATCCGTACCTATGTCTTCGTGAGATTTTCATCTCCGTGTAGCCATAGGGAAATGTATTCCCTTGAACTCAACTCGGCCCATATGAGCCTATAATGGGTGAGGATCGAGGAATCTGCTGGTTCAGGTACCCTCTCTTTAGAACTAAACTGCATGTAGTGACCCCTAAGAGCCTACCCTAGGTAGAACCACTCCAAACCCCTAGTGGTCATCCAAATAGGTGCTCAATTTATTTTTCTTGCTTACTTTTGCCTTGTATTAACTTGTTTTGTTTTGGTTATGATTACATTGCATTTTCATCATAAAAAAGAGGTGTTGATTCACGTTCAGTTGCTAAATAGAAAGCTTGTCATGGAAAACAGATTTCTTAATAAAGTGGAAGATAATACAGTTATCCGAATATGGTCTAAGAAAATGTGACAAGAGAAAGATGATAGTCTAATGGAGGACTACACGACTTTGCTTCGTTTCCCGAGGATTCAAGTTGATAAAGATTATTTGAGAGTCGTCAATGTCCCGACCGTTTTAAAAAAGCTAACAAGCATTACAAGGATGAGTGAGCAATGAGTCGCGGCACGGATCAAGCCGAAAAGAGCTAGTAGAGGCATCAATTGGAAAATTCACGAGATTTATCTTAACCTCCGGATGAAGAAAATGATCGATGTCGTCGCTTGGAGTATGAGGGCAAAGCCGTATATATATCCGCTTTATGTAAAGAGATTTGTTTTCAAGTAAATTTAATAAAATTGAACCAGAATCAACGTCTCTTTTAGCATTAATTTCATGCATTTGCATTACATGACATCATATGCATTAAAGTCCACTAAAAGAGCCTAATTGATTAAAATTATTTCAGTTAATCTGGAAACCAACAAAAATGTACCAACTAAATACCGTTATGGTACCCGAGCAAAGTCGAGAAACATGGATCAAAGATTAGAAAAGCTTGAACGACTTCAAAAGGAAATGCAAGATTAGCTACAAACACAAATGCAAGAGCAGCTAGCTAAAATTCAGCAAGAGATGGCGGAAAAGATGCTAGAATCTTAAAGAAATATGATGGCTCAGTTGACCCAATTATTAGTTGGAGGAGTAGATAAGGGAAAGGGCCCCATGATTAATTTTGGAGAGGATAATGAGGAGCCGCTGTATCCTCCGGGTTTCACTCTACCAAATGTACAGACCCAAGCAGAAATGTACCTAAGGAGACCCTCTGTCACAATTAGGCTTCAAGAATTTTAGGCTGGTACTTCAATGCTAATAAACTTCTAAGCTGGATTCGGTTCTAACCCAGGAGGTAACCCAGCTAATCCGGTTATCCCTAATTTTGATGAAGGGGTAGAAAAGGAAAGAGCGAAGGTGGAATTGCCAAAACAGCTAGAGGACAGGTGTAAATGGTTGGAAGAAAAATTCAAAGCAATGGAAAGTGCTGATAATCATCATGTAATCGATGCTAAATATCTGAGCTTGGTTCCAGATTTAGTACTTCCTTACAAGATCAAAATGCAGGACTTTGAAAAATATAATAGAACCAGTTGCCCCGAGGCTCACATCACCATGTTTTGTAGAAGGATGACTGGTTATGTTAACAATGATCAATTACTAATACACTGCTTACAAGAGAGTCTGGTGGGGGCAGCATCTAAATGGTACAACCAATTGAGCCGTACCAAGATTGGTTCATGGAGGGACCTAGCTCAATCATTCATGAAGCAATACAGTCATGTAACTGATATGATTCCTGATAGAATTACTTTGCAAAACATGGAGAAGAAATCAATTGAGAGTTTTAGGCAATATGCACAGAGATGGAGGGAAGTTGCCATCCAAGTTTAGCCGCCGCTCCTAGAGAAAGAAACGACGATGCTCTTTATCAACACACTAAAAGCCCCGTTCATCATGCACATGCTATGGAGCACCACAAAAAGTTTTTCAGATATAATTATGAATGACGAAATGATTGAGAATGCCATAAGGAATGGGAAGATTGATGCTGGAGAAAGTAACAAAATGTCAGGCTCAAGGAGAAAGAAGGATGAAGTGAACAACACATGCATGTACAACAAGGGCTACTCAAAATCAATTATTATAAATCAGCCAAGAAAGGTGGTTGAGGGTCAACAAGGTTCATCAAGGTAAGAATTCGGAGCAAAACAAAACACCAAGAAGCCCCAATTTACGCCAATCCAAATGTCGTATGGGGAGTTGTATTAGAGTTTATTTGATGCACACGTTTCCCCTTTCTAATTGAAACCTCTACAACCCCTTTACCCCAAATGGTATGACGCAAATACCCAATGCGAATACCATGCAGGAATCACGGGGCACTCAATAGAAAACTGCACCGCCTTCAAAAAGCTAGTTGAAAGCTTTATCAATATGGGCATTGTCAAATTCGATGATTCCTCTAGTACAAAAAATTCGCTACCCAATCATATTGATAATGGGGTGAATGCGATGTATGAAGAAGTGTTGGGAAACGTTCACATCATTGCCATATATGAAGACACAATTGAAAAGGAACCTTGTTAGATATCTGCCCTTATAAACCTGGGAGTGTTCTAAATAATTGTACTGCAGAAGAAATCCTTGAATTTTTTAGAGCCTACTCAGAGTAATATTCAGAACAGACTTGTTGCTTTTAGCCTAGAGGTAATAAGAACTCCTTTATGAAATAGGCTCATGTCTGAACGTCATTATTTTAATGAAATACATCTTTGCGTTCATTTTGAGCAAATATTCTTTCATTCTTTTCATATAAATAATTATTCTTTAATTCTTTTAGATTTTCTTCCAAATCATTCATTAATTCATTCATAATCATACCGTATAAATAATTATTCAAAAATTCATACATTCCTTGTATATTCTTTTGTGCCTACAGTAGGTCCTTGGATATCAATGACATGAGTGACGCTGCTACAGACTCAGAATTTCCTTTTGAGCGAGACATGTGTTTAGAGGGATCTCATGACTTTGAAGATGGCATAGATTGTAACCTATCTTCGGACTTGTTGAGGATGGTAGGACAGGAAGAGAAACAAGTTTTACCTTATGAGGAGACAATGGAGATTGTGACCTTGGAGGAGGGAAAAGTAGTAAAAATTAGAACATGCATATCCGAAGAAACAAAGTAAGACCTTGTTGAGTTACTTCAAGAGTTCAAAGATGTCTTCGCATGGTCATACCAGAATATGCCCGAGTTAAGCACTGGCATTGTAATCTAAACAAAAATTTGTAGTATGTTCAAGATTAACATCATGAATAATGCAGTAAAAAACCTTTATCGAGGCAATACCTTTCTTTTTGGCTTATCACAGTTTTGCCCAGTAAAGTTGAGCTTCCATCTCTCTGAGTTTTTGTTGGATTTTATCCTGATTGAAGAGGAAATCCCAAAGTTTTCCATCATAGTCAAATGCACCAAAAACAATTTCGCCCCAGAAAGCTCTATGAGAGAAACCTGATACTAAAGAAGATCCTTCGCATACAAAATGAAAGTGGATGGGAAGGATCTTGTATGGAAAATTTTATCTGAAAAAGCATTGATTTTGATTGAAAGAGATAACAAGGACTTGCCTAATCCTATGAGTTTAGATCCAATCAAAAAATATTTCAAAAAAAATAAAAAAAATATTTTTCAAATAAAAAAAGAAAAAGGAGAAGGAAAAAGAAAAGTAAAAGAAAAAGGAGAGGCCAAAGCGAAAACCTGTAAAGGGCGTTTTGAGACCAAATGGGATTTGAGTTGAAAACCCGGATAGAGGCTTCTAATGGGCATCGCTTTATTTTGAGATTATTAAGTACTTCACCAAACGGGTAGAGGCTCCTTCATATGCCAATGTCACCAAGTCGGTAGTTAGTAAGTTTTTGAAAAAGGAGATTATATGACGATATGGAATGCCTAAAAGAATTGTATCTGACAATGCGCTGAATTTGACAAACAACACAATAACAGAAGTCTGTAGTTAATTTAAGATCAGACACAATAAATCGTCACCGTATCGCCCAAAAATGAATGGTGCAGTGGAGGCCGCCAACAAAAATATCAAGAAAATTGTGGGGAAAATAATTGAAACTTACAAGGATTGACATGAGAAATTACCATTTGCCCTCTTTGCTTATCGAACACATATTAGGGCCTCCACCGGGGCAACACCTTTCTTTTTGATTTATGGGATGGAGGCAATTTTACCCATTGAGTTTGAAACCCTTCTCTTCGGGTATTGGCTGCGCTAAAGTTGGATGAAGCCGAATGGATCCAATCTAATCAGTTAAAACTAGTAGAAGAAGAAAAGACTAAAAGCAATTCACCACGGTTAGATGTACCAAAGGCGAATGATGCGAGACTACAACAAAAAGGTTTATCCTAGAGAATTCCACGAGGAGGACCTGGTGTTGAAAAAGATATTTCCTCTACAAAAATATTTTAGAGGGAAATGGATGCCAAATTTGGAAGGACCTTATGTTGTAAAGAAGGCCTTTTCCGGAGAAGCATTGATTTTGAGTGAGATGGATGGTAACAACCGGCCAAATCCTATAAATTCAGATTTAGTCAAGAAATACTTCACTTGAAGAAGGAGAAGAAACTAAGGCGAAAACCTGGAAAGGTCGCTTTAAATCCTAAAAAAAATGGGAAAAAATAAAAGGGAAAAAAGAAAAAGAAAAAGAAGAGGCCAAGGTGAAAACCCGCAAAGGGCACCTTGAGACCAAAGGGGATTTGAGTTGAAAACCCGAAAAGGGAGGCTCAAAGAGTGATCAAAATGGGGCATGCAGTGATCTTACTATACCTGAATTAACAGGAAAGGGGTATGCGACATCTGGGGCATCGACAAAGTAGTGTATATCTCCTAAACACATGTCAAACTCAAAACGGTTCTTAAAAGTTTGTAAAGAGAACTCTTTATATTGAATTTGTTGTTCTTAGAATACTTCATTCAAGATACGTGTTCCCAATCAATTCCTCTTTTATTTTTACTATCCTTGATAATTTATTCATTTCGAACCATGCTCCCAAATCAATTTTATTTTTATCCATTGTTATGATCGTTTGTAAGCATGCTGCATTGGAATAATGATCAATGGACTAATAATACTTTCACAAAGGAAGTTTTTCATATTACTCTAGAAGTTTCTAAATAATACAAAAACCTGAAACAAGACTAATGTTTAGAATTCATTAAGTTTAAAGGTTGAAATATCTGAGAAGGAAATGTCTAAATTAAGACAATCTCTTTGGATTTTGTTGTCAAAAGTATTGATTGAATAAAACATCAAGATGTCGTGTTGGTGACAAAGCTTCAATGAACAAACAAGCAATGATCACCGAGTGATAAGGAGAGGTTTTCTTGGAAAAGAAAGTTCTACAATCATGTATAAACATTTGGTATGACACCCTGGGAATGGTGTAAGAGACCAAAGAGATTCAAATCCAGTATCCTTGAATTATAGTAGGAGAGGATTGAGAAAGAGCCAGATCTTATGCTCCTAAATTACAGTAGGAGGAAAATGGTTCAAATTTTATGTCCCAAAAGTATAGTGGATTGAACCTTGAAGATTACAGTGGGGGCAATCTGATTAAGTAAAATATGAGTGTTTCTGTAGAAATACCCGCTGAACAAGATGGCGTTCTGACGTCAGTGATAGAGCCTTAATGAACAACGAGCAATAATAACTCAAACATTAAAGGATCATTTTCATGACATTTTGCATTATGCATACACATCTAGTTGGGAGATTTTGATTCATTTCGATCATAACATCCTAATCACTAGGCATAAATAGGCCCATGAAATGGATTCTACAGGTCATATTCCCCAGAGAACAGATCGGTGAAACCACAAATCCTATACCACTGAATTTACAGTGGAATGGATTGAAGAAGATGGCGAATCTTATCTCCCTGAAGTTGCAGTGGAGCAGATTAAAGCCAATAATTCTATCTCCTTGACGTTGTAGTGGAGCGGATTAAAGTTATAAGTCTTATATCCCTGAAGTTGCAGTGGAGGAGACTAAAGAAAGCAAGTCTTAATCCCCTGAAGTTTTAGTGAGGCAGACTGAAGATGATAAATCTTATCTCCCTGAAGTTTCAGTGGAGCAGATTAAAGCCAATAATCTTATCTCCCTGAAGTTACAGTAGAGTGATTGAAGTTACAAGTCTTATCTCCCTAAAATTGTAGTGGAGCAGACTGAAGATAGCGAGTCTTATGCCCCTAAAGTTGCAGTGGGGCAGACTAAAGATGGCGAATCTTATCTCCCTGAAGTTGCAGTGGATTAGATTAAAGCCAACAATCCTATCTCCCTGAAGTTTCAGTGGAGCAGACTGAAGATAGCGAATCTTATTTCCCTGAAGTTGCAATGGAATAGATTGAGGCTATAAATAATAGATCTCATCTCTCTGAAGTTTTAGTAGAGCAGATAATGGAAAATCTTATCTCCCTGAATTTGCAGTGGAGCAGATTGAAGTTATAAGTCTTATCTCCCTAAAGTTGTAGTGGAGCAGACTGAAGATAGCGAATCTCATTTCCCTGAAGTTGCAGTGGAACAGATTAAAGCTATAAATCATAGATCTTATCTCTCTAAAGTTGTAGTAGAGCAGATCATGGCGGATCTTATCTCCGTGAAGTTGCAGTGGAGCAGATTAAAGCCAACAATCCTATCTCCCTGAAGTTGTAGTGGAGCGGATTGAAGTCAAGTCTTATCCCCCTGAAGTTGTAGTGGGGCAGACTGAAGATAGCAAATCTTATTTCCCTGAAGTTGTAGTGGAATAGATTAAAGCTATAAATTACAGATCTTATCTCTCTGAAGTTGCAGTAGAGAAGATCATATCAAACCTTATCTCCCTGAAGTTGCAGTAGAGCAGATTAAAATGAAAAATCCTATACCTTTGAAGTTGTAGTAGGTCGGATCAAATTCACCAAAGCCAAGTCTTGTCTCCCTGAAGTTGCAGTGGAGCAGGTTGAAGATATAAAACCTTATCTTCCTGAAGTTGCAGTGGAGCAGATTGAAGCTACTAATCTTATCTCCCTGAAGTTGCAGTGGAGCGGATTAAATTTATGAATCCTATACCTCTGAAGTTGTAGTAGGTCAGATTAAATCTACCATTACAAGTCTTATCTCCCTAAAGTTGCAGTGGAGCAGACTGAAGATATCAAACCTTATCTCCCTGAAGTTGCACTGGAGCAGGTTGAAGATACAAATCTTATTCCCCTAAAGTTGCAGTGGGGCAGATTGAAACTACAAGTCTTGTCTCCCTGAAGTTGTAGCGGAGTAGACTGAAGATGGCAAATCTCATTTCCTTAAAGTTGCAGTGGAGCAGATTGAAGTTATAAATTATATATCTTAACTCTCTAAATTTGCAGTAGAGTAGAGCACAGCATACCCTACCTCCCTGAAGTTGCAGTGGAGCAAATTAAAGCCAAAAACCTTATCTCCCTGAAGTGCAGTGAAGCAGGTTGAAGTTAAGTCTTATCTCCTCGAAGTTGCAGTGGAGCAGATTAAAGATAGCGAGTCTTATCTCCTCGGAGCTGTAGTGGGTTAGAAAGAGGCTACTTGAAGAAGACGAGCACCAAGAGGCCAGGCAAAATCGACCCTTTTAAACTCTTTGCTCCATTCTCGTTACACGACAATTAGCAAAGAGGGGCAGCTGTAATAGGCCCGATTTACTCGGCCCGTTATACTAAACCAAACAAAAAAATAAATAATAAATTAGCCCAAATGTATAGGCCTAAAATCCAGGCCCAATTACAATAAACCCAAAAAAATAAAAAAACCTTAGCCCAACTAAAAATAAAAAAGCAAAAACCCTAGCCCCCTTTCAACAGCCGCCGCCGTCGCTGCTGCACCCTTCCTACGCGCGTCGCCACGTGCCTCCATGCTGCCACGTCGACCTTCGTACCTACAAACAAATACCAATACGCAAGCAACAAAAAGAAAAAGAAAAAGTTGTAATTTTTCTAGGCTATAAAAGCCCTAAAAATAGTGATGTAAAAGGACCTTTTTTTTGGATAGAAATATATACAAAAAAAAATTGAAAATCAACAAAAACTTT
The DNA here is from genome assembly GCF_025698545.1 of Gossypium raimondii. Classification (NCBI taxonomy): domain Eukaryota; kingdom Viridiplantae; phylum Streptophyta; class Magnoliopsida; order Malvales; family Malvaceae; genus Gossypium; species Gossypium raimondii. Next base: position 38,420,249 of record NC_068565.1, read on the forward strand.
GAATCAGAGGTAGTTTCTTTACTTTTGTTTCTTTTATTTTTTTATTTTTTTAAAAGAAGGGAACAAAAAAATAAAAGAAAAGGGACCGAAACTCACTGTTTTGCCGCGGTTTACGCCGTAGTGGAGGCTGAGGTTTGTTGTTATCGATGAAAAATGACGCATTTTTGGGTCGGGGAGTCAAAAAGCCAAAAAATGGCCTTTTTCTGACTTTTCGGCCACCGTGGATGGCGGCACCGTCGCTGGCGATCGGCGGCTGCGACGGTGGTCCGGTACAGAACCTTGGAGAGCAAGGAGAGAGCTCTCTAATTTTTTTTTGGAGAAATGGCATAGAATGAATAAAAAAAAAGTAGTCTTTATAGATTTACCAAACGACGTCGTTTTAGGGCTGGATTCAATAGCCCCAAAACGACGTCGTTTTGGCCCTTAACCCGAATTTCAACCTGACTGGCCTGGACGATCAGCGTGTTTTCAACAAATGGTGTATTCGCGTGCGCGGTCCTTCCGCCTTTGCAACGCGTTGCAATTTAGTCCTCTTCATTTTTTCTTTTTAATTTTTCCCGATAATTTTATATTTATTTCATTTTCGCACCTTAAGAAACGCACACATAAGGACAAGGGATATTTTTTCGTTTGGTCCCTGTCATTTTTAATGGGTTTTATTTTGATCCTTGTTAGTCTATTTTTATTATTTTTAATTTGTACCCCGAATTTCATTTTGATTTCAATTCAATCCTTAGTCTGTTTAACTTCAATTATTTTTATTTTTATTTAAAAAATGATTTTTACTTAATATCTCATTTAATATCTTATTTATTTATTTATTTTCAATTTTAATCAAACTTATATTATTATTTATTTATTTATTTACTTATTATTATTATTATTATTATTTTAATTTGCTTGTTTTATGTTTATTTTTGCCTATATTATTGTTTGTCTATTAATATGTTTATTATTGTTTATTTGTGTATTTATTTATTTATTCTCTTGTTCTTTTAAGTTTAATATTGTCTTACTATTATGTGTATTGTATTTCTTAATTTGTATTTATTGATTATTTGTCGTTCTTTATTATACATTTTGTTTTTGAAACATCACTTTGCATTGTACATTATCATTCCATCGCGTTTTATGCGGTTAAAAAGTTACGTTTAATATCATTCAAGTTTTGAAATCATTTTATTCAAAAGCTTTCAAGATAATGCAATACTAGGTATTTGGGGTCTTCGAGAAGATTGTGTGCTAACTTATTAGGTTCCAATTTTCCTCGTTGAATCTAAGTAATCGAGTATCCTTTTTAATCAAAACGTATAAATAAAAAGCTCATTCTCGGGGATTCGATACGTTGTGTCCTAACTCATTGGATATGACATTCTGTTCTCTCGAGATGAGAATTTTTTTTTAAATCAAGGCAATATTCTATGTTTGTAATTTTGAGAAATTGTGCCCTAACTTATTGGGCTTCGATTTTTCATCAGACTTAAACAATTGAATATCCTTTTTAGACTTCACTGCATGAGTTTTAAAAATCAAAAGACAAGCTTATTTTTGAGGATGCAAAACATCACATCCTATCTCATTGGGTGTGACGTTCTATCTCCCAAAATAAGAGGGCCTTAGCATGCATTTTGATTTATACAATTTTTTTTAAAAATAAAAGGATCGTATTTTTAATCTTTTCAAATTTTTGATATTCGACTTTAAGACATTAAATAATTAATTCGGTACCAATTTTGGGCGTTACGAGGGTGCTAATCCTTTCTCGTACGTAACTGACTACCGAAGACTTTTTTTAAACTCGTAGACCAAAATCATTTTTAAGGTGATCCGATCACACCTCAATAAAAGATCGATGGAGACTCCTATTTTGTTATTTTATTTTAAAAGTCGACCCTCTTTATCAAAAAGTTGTTTCAACATAAATAAGGGAGCTCAACCTTCTATACTAGGCTTTCATCTTTTTTTTTGGAAGACTATCCTAAGATAGTAGAAGAAAGAGAATACATGAGAAAGGTTCGTTATGTTTCAATAATGGGAAGTCTTATTTATTTTATGTTGTGCACACATCTAGATATATGTTTTGTAATAGGGCTGGTGAGTCAACTTCAAGCAAGTCCCGATCCAAGACACTGGCAAACAATTAAGCATATACTTAAGTATTTATGGAGAATGAAAGAGTATTTGTTTGTGTATTCTATAAGAGATCTTACTCCTATCGACTATGCTGATTCTAACTTCCAAATGTGTCAAAATTTGAGGAAATCAAAATTGAGCTGTATCTTTGTCCTAAGTAGCGGGTCCATGATTGTGCCATGACGTACGAATGCCGAGTAGAGCATTATCACAAAATATAAAGATTTAAAATTTACTTGTACTACATGTGTGACTGGTCAATTCTAATCTTTATAAATGTTACGATGGAACACTCCGAGTATTCCAAGGAATGAACCCAAGAGAGATCGGGCGATAAGATAAATAACAACAATCAAACATGCAATTAAGAAGTCTAGCTAGCTAATGGATAGGTGTTATGTTATGACAATTCATAATTCAAGTTTATTAAGCTAAACTATACCAACGAGGGCTAAATTGAATAATAGTCAACTACACAAAATATATCAATCCAATGAGGTAAAGTGGTCGATTGATATCCATGTTTCTAATTAATTCTTAGATTAGGGATCTAAAATGCTCAAACTCCTAATTGGTCCAATTTTACCTCTCAGTCACCATTTTACCCAATTAGATGATTTAGTCTGGTTTATCTCTTGAACTTACTAAACTAAATCGGGACAATCAAATTAGTTTACAATAGGAACTCCTCTTAGTATCACCTATTTAAATGTTCACTTAGAGCCTTCAATTTTAGGTTTTGAAGTCTATTTGATTTAGTCTAATTTTTGTAATTTAGTTTCTGACCCTAGTATTAATCATGCAACATTCCAATTAACCAACCACTATAAACTTAGTTCCTACTCATCATTAGAATATAAAGTCCAACTAATTTCATGCTTAAATGGTTCATCAATTAACCACAAAAGAGGTAAGGGTTTAGAAATGCTTAGTGACTGATACGAGTTTCAAGGCCGAATTTCAGGCCCATAGATGTAATGAGCTTACACTACCTTAAGGCCCCAAAACAAGGTCAAAGGTCAAGCAAATCAAACCAAGATTCCATCAAAGCCAATATGTCAGGATGCATCTTTTCGAGGAAATGAAGAATGATACATGCACGAAATGGGTGAAATGTATTAAATTTAATTCAACCAAGCTGTCAATTTTCAAGTTGAAAAGATTAGTCCACTTGTGACAAATTTTTGGATGGGATCTAGGCATTTCTTGTAACACCCAGCTTTGGGTGGGTTCTGGATTTGGTGGGTAAATCGAAAGTAAACTGAGTGGCATAGTACTATTAGCCTAGTTGTTGTTCTGGCATATAGATTGAGCGCATAGTATGTATTGGATTATTAAGCAAGGGTTGTTCTTAAAATGTATTAAGTTATAAGGAAGAAGAGGTTTGGTAAAAGTGTTGAGAACGTTATAAGTAGGGGATTAATACTAAAGGTATTGTACGCCTAGTTTATTGAGTTGTTGTGCTAGTTACGTTCTAATGAGGTAGTTGGAAAGGAACAAGGGGACGAACCAGGAATATAAAAATATTAGATTTCTATTTACAACTATAAACCTTTTATAAAGGAAACTTTGAAAGTGTATAACACTACCGCGTGTGAAATGATATGCGAATATATTCCTTTTATAAAGTTTCAATGAAAGTAGAAGATGATGCTCTACTGTATTAAGTATTTTGCCTCGGCATCGGTTGAACATAACTTGGCAGTGCATTGTTGACAATTTGTCTTGCGGTATTGTTGAAATTTCCTACATCTTGATTACTCAAATTGAAATTCGAATGTTGCTTCCACCCTAGATTTTAGGTGTTGGAATAGGGGTTATTATTCTACTTGGAATTACCCATATAACACACAGATGCTGAATTTGATGGGCATTCGTCAAACATATGATTCTCTCCACAGTACACACATGATAGTTCAACCGACTTTATTTCCTAGACAATAGTGGAATTTTTCATTGTTTTAATTATGTTAGCTAGAGAAGATACCTGGGCAGTCAATGAAGTGATTTCATCAAGTTCCATGGTTCTAGCTGCTCTCCTGTTAGTCCCAACTCTCATGGTAGAATACTAATAATCATTACTGGCAATCTATTCCAAAATCTCATACACTTCATTGTAAGATTTATCTAACAAAGTACCATTGGCAGAAGCATCAACTACAGTTCTTGTATGTGTATTCAATCCATTATAAAATATCTCCATCTGAGTCCAATGCTGGAATCCATGCATTGGGCACTTCCAAATTAAATCTTTAAATCGTTCCCAAGCTTCATATAATATTTCATCCTCTAATTGCCGAAAAGATGCGATGTCATTTCTAAGCTTCGCCTTCGTATTCAGTGGATATTACTGTAGCCAAAATCTCTGGCAAAGATCATTCCATGATGCCATTGTTCCCGATGACAAAGCATTCAACCATGCTCTTACATGATCCTGAAAGGAATATGGAAACAGTTTAAGCTGCAGGGTATCTTCAAGTTGTCTAAATGAGTTGTAGACTTCTAGGAAAAGTCCAAAATGCAGTCTTGGATCTTTAGTGGGTAGTTCACCAAATTGTCCTACTATTTGCAACATCTGAAAAATTACCGGTTTCAATTGAAACTGCTAAGCCTGTATGGTTCGTCTGACTGTCCTTGGGTTCAAATCATCCAACATTAGAACAATATGCTCTCAAATTGGTCTGTCTCAGTCATCTACAACACCACATATAAGAAGATGTACATCTTGACTAATCAGAGGGTTATCATTGCAGCCAATTGGATTACCATTAAGGCAAGGATCATTCCCAATTCTAGCCATTTTTCTCAGTCCTTTTCTCTTTCTCTGCAAAGTTCTATCGATCTCTAGATCAAAAGGATACTCTTTGTTAGCAGGAATGCCTCTTCTCATACACTGCCAGCTGTAAAAATTAAATAAATTAAGTTAAATAAAACTAATGGAATTAAGTAAAATAACAAAAATGAATTTCACCATATTGCCAATCCCCAAAAACGATGCCAAAAACTTGTTGGGTGTGAAATGATATGCGAATTGTACAAGTATACAGTAGGATTAAGGAATAAAGTAATGAACGAGTATCATTCCCATGAGGATCGAATTTAGGCACAAAGATGGTTAACTTATTATAATAAAATGCTATGGAAAATTAGTAATAATAATGCAATGGCAATGTCAAGAGTTAATAATTAATGAAATATGCGTAACTGAAGAATAATTGAGAATGCTAAGGCAATACAAGAGTAAAAATGCAATGGCAATTATGAGAATGATTGCGTAAATAAAATAATATATAAATGAACAAATAAATAACTAAGAATGTTATGGCAAAGATACTACGATAAAGGATTAGGGATATACGGGTTAGGGGTGTTACAAATGCTCTGTTGCAACTTTCTTCTTGAGATGGCCAACCAGGAGATGATTTTCTCAAGGAAAATTCTAGCTAAGAGAGAGGGGGAAATAGATGTTTTATGCATGAAAGGGAGAAGAGAAAGATAAGAGAAATGTAGTGAAATGAAGGATGACAGATGTTGTAAAATGGAAGGCCTATTTATACTTAAAGGTATGCTTAGAGGTTTTGCTAAAATAGTTGAACCATCCCTTGAATATATGTTTCACTTGGCCGACCATGAATTATGGAAAGAGAGGTTGACAGTTGCTTGATTCATGCTTGATTTCATGCATGAATCAAGCAAGGGTGGACGGTTTCTTCGGTGTTTGTTTGGAGTCAATTTTTAATTGTTTTACAAGTGTAAGGACCTCTAAATAAATCTTCCAAAAGCTGATTTTGGGCTGTTCACATGCCCTTGCCAAATTGGGCTTCTTTCCCCCTAACTTGTATGATTTTGTGACCCAAAAAATTGTCAGACTATCTTTTCAATTAAATCAAATTTAATTGGATTAAAGTGACTTTCTGTTGACCCAATTTGCTTGCCCTTGTCATGAAATTAAGGTGAAATAGAGCTCATGTTCATGTATAATTAATAAATAAGCTTCTCAACTTATTAATTCCATGGTCCCACTACAAGAAATAAATAAAGTAAATTATTATGTCACATGAAATAATTAAATTATGCATAAATTTAATACATAAAAGCATAAAATTGCATACTTTACTAAATCATGCCCATTGTCTCAATGTAAACAAAATTAACACAATTAAATATAAAATATTCGAGATTAATATAATTTTTTAAGTAAAATGGTGTTATATAAACTATAAAAATCTATATGATTTAGAGTTTACAACTATATATCATGTCGAGATTATGTGTTAATATGAAATGCTTATTCATGTGATCCAAAACTAATATTTGTACCATACTTTCTCAAGGGTCATCTTTTCATTTACTGCTTTTGTTTGCCTTGCTCGAGGACAAGCAATGACTTAAGTCTGTAGGAGTTTGAACTGTCGTAATTCGGTTAGCAGATTAAACTAGTTTTTGCATTTGAGGAGCTTGAATCCAAACACTTTAGTAAGATTTTAGTCAAGTTTTTATTACTTTATTTAAATTCAATAAATTGTGTAATTTGAGTCTTTTATTAACCTTAGAGGCCGAATGAGGCCTAAGAGTGAGCTAATAAGCTTTGTGAGTGTGCAGGAGACCATTAAAAGGTGTGCTAACTTGATACTGGTCACTTTGTTGCAACACGGTGAGATGGATGTTGCAAAATAGGGAACATAATAGAAGAATTTTAAGACTGCCTTTGGTGTTGCCAGATAGCTTGAGGATATCGCAACACATCCTTGAAGATTCCTTGAAGATGAACATACTGCCTTCGATTTCACGACACAAGACCTAGTGTGTTGCAACATCGACTCTTGGACCTAGGTGGTTGTTGTTGATATGTTGGTTGGGGTTGCGAAACCCAAGTACCTAAAAACCCATGGATCTTGGAAACCCAAGTGATTGAACTATGTTGAATGTTTGAATCCCACGATATGTCACATGATTGTGATGCATATGGGGTAGGACCTGGAATATATTGCCTTTAACCCTAAAGTTTGTTTATAGGAACGAGACTTGGATCATTCCTACCACTCACACTATTTTTTGTTTTTGTTTGTGTGCTAGATTAATTACATATGCCTCCTAGACGTGTTAATGTGAGAGCTAGTGCTCATGAGGATAGTACATCCTCTGCACCTCCTGTGTCGCCGCGTAGAGTGAACATAGCTGATGAGGGTGTAGGCCTTCTGATGGAAGCTATGATTGGAACGTTTTAGTGAATTGCTAGTGCCAACCCTGCTCCTGCACCTACCAATCCTACACGATTAATAGGGGTTCGTCGCTTGAATGTCTTCTGTCGTTAAGTGGTAAAGAGTTCTCTGGAGTGAAGGGTACTGATCCAACCACAGTTGAGTACTAGTTGGAGGGACTTGAAAGGATCCTCGAGCAGATGTCCTGTCCTAACGAGGAGAAATTAGGTTGTGTTGTGTCCTTTCTTGACTGTGAGGCTCATCGTTGGTGGAATATAGTTAGGAGAGGTACAGTTACTGATAGGTTGACTTGGGGATACTTTCTTGAGGCTTTTAAGAGGAAGTATATAGGTAAGCAGTATATAGAGGCTCACAAGTGTGAATTTTTGGACCTAGTTCAAGGTGATTGATTTGTGGCTGATTATGAGGCTGAAGTGATACGACTTAGTCAGTATGCTCTTCAGATGGTTTCTTTTGAGAGGGACCATTGTAAGAGGTTCTATTTTGGGTTAAATCGCAAGATTTAAGTTTATTTGGTAGCTCAGCCTATAGATATGTTTGATGAGTTGGTTGAGAGAACTAAGGCTGTGGAGGAGACCTTAGCTGAATCACCTCATTTTTTGGTTACTAATTCTAGCAAGAAAGCTTCTGATAGTGTATTGGGTGAATCATCTAAGAGAGGGCGTGATAGTCATGTTTTTGGTAGAGGTGCAAGACGTGGGACTCGACCTTGTCAATCTAGGCAGCAGAGTAGTACTGTAGTTAGTACTAGTGGTTCAGTGAGTAATTCTGGATAGCCGTTTTTTGCACACTGTGAATGTATACATTCTGGAGAATGTCCTAAGTTGACTGGTGGATGTTTTAAATTTGGTTTGAAGGAACATTTTCTAAAGGATTCTCCACTTAGGGTTGAGGTTTCACAAACTCGAAGTTCGACACCTGTTACTGTGCTTGCCAGAGGTCGTGGTCATTGGTGAGGTAATGAAAGACCGAGTGGGCAGTGGATTGTTGCTCATACTATTGCTAACAGGTTGAATATGGAGGTCCAAATTGATTTTATACTATTAGAGAGCCAGAGGATCAAGATCTGATTGATGTTATCGTAGGTACTTTTACTTTGCGATCTACTCTACTATTTTCTTTAGTAGATTTTGGATCAATGCTCTCATATATCCTGAGTGAATTGGCATATGAGTTAGAGATTCCAGTTGAGACTATTGGTTTAGGTGTGACAGTCATTAGTTCCTTTGGTGATAGTGTAGTAGTGAATAAAGTTTATCGTAGATGCCCTTTTATGATTCAAGGACATGTTTTCTCTGTTGATGTTATGGAAATTTCATTTTATGAACTTGATGTGATACTGGGTATGGATTGGTTAACTCAACATAAGGCTAGAGTAGATTTTGAGACTAAGTGAATTACCTTGAGGGATAGTAATGGTTTATAAATAGTTGTAGTGGGTGAAAGACTGGGTTTTATGTCTAATGCGGTTTGAACAATGAAGGTTGAGAAGTTGATGGGTAAAGGATGGGAGGCCTATTTGGCTTATGTGATGAATTCTATTAGTAAGGAGTTAAGAGCTCAGGATATTCATACTGTTAGGGATTTTCCTGACATGTTTCCAAAAAAGTTATCGGGTTTGCCACCGGATCGAAAAGTGGAGTTTGGAATTGAGCTTTATCCTGGTACTACACTAGTTTCCCTATCGTATGGAACCAAAAGAGCTCAATGAGTTAAAGGTTCAATTACAAGAGTTGTTAGATAGAGGGTTTATTCAACCGATTGATCTCCGTGGGGTGCACCGACTATTTTTGTAAAGAAGAAGGATGGTATGATAAGGATGTGTATTGACTAAAGGAAGTTGAACAAGTCGACGATTAAGAATAAGTATCCTTTGCCTCGAACTGATAATTTGTTTGATCAGTTTAGAGGTGCAAAGGTATTTTCGAAGATTGATATTAGATCTGGGTATTATCAATTAAAGGTGAAGGAGTCTGATGTGTTTAAAACTGCTTTTAGGACTCGATATGGGAAATATGAGGTTTTGGTGATGCCATTTGTATTGACCAATGATCCTTCTGTGTTCATGGATTTGATAAACTATGTATTTTATTCATATTTGAATCAATTTGTAGTTGTTTTTATGGATGATATCTTGGTGTATTTTGGTCCTGAAATGGATCATAACGAGTACTTAAGAGTCATTTTACAAATTCTTTAGGATAAGTAGTTGTACGTAAAGTTAAGTAAGTGTGAATTTTTTATTAGGGAAGTGGTGTTCTTAGGTCATGTTGTATCGGCAGAAGGGATTTGTGTAGATCCCAAGAAGATAAAGGCGATTTTGGAATGAAAACTGCCTATGAGTGTTACTGAAGTTAGGAGTTTCTTGGGATTAGCTAGCTACTATTGTAGGTTCGATGAAGGGTTTTCTCTTATTGCTGCACCCTTAATGAACTACTATGGAAGGATATGGTGTTCGAATGGACTATGGAAAGGCAAAAGAGTTTTGATCAACTTAAGGAAATTTTGACAAAGGCACCAATGTTGGTTCAACCGAAACCTAGAAAAGATTTTTTAGTTTATAGTGATCTTTGTATTCGGGACTTGGTTGTGTTTTGATGCAATAAGGTAAAGTTGTGGCTTATGCTTCAAGGCAGTTGAAGATGCACGAACGGAACTATCCAACTCATGATTTGGAGTTAGCTGCTGTGGTGTTTGCACTTAAGAGTTGGCACAATTATCTTTATAGAGAAGTGTGTTATCTACACTGATCATAAGAGCCATATATACCTCCTCACCCAAAAGGAGTTGAATTTAAGGAAAAGATGTTGGATTGAGCTTTTGAAGGATTATGATTGTTGATAGAGTATCATCCTTACAAGACGAATGTAGTTGCTGATTTTTTAAGTAAGAAGTCGATAGTAGAGCTGAGAGCTATGTTTACGCCCTTGAGTTTAGCTAGTGATGATGGTTTATATGCTAAAATTCAAGTGAGGCCGACTTTGTCACAACTAATTAAGGAGAAGTCAGATAGAGATTTGTTGAAGAGGATTCGACTGGTTGAGCAAGGTATTAAAGGAGACTTTAATGTTGATAGTGAGGGTATTTTGAATTTCTGAGGTAGATTGTGTGTGTCACAAGATGTGGATTTTAAGGCAAGCGATTCTTATTGAGGCGCATAGTAGCACTTACGCTATGCATCCCGAAAGTGGAAAGATGTATCACGATCTTAGGGAAGTTTATTGGTGGCTTGGTTTAAAGTGTGGTGTTACAGATTTTGTGACCCCATGTTTGGTTTGTCAAAAGGTGAAGGCTGAACATCAGTTTCCTTCGAGTTTATTGCAACCTAATGCGATTCCTGAATGGAAGTTAGAAAGGATTACTATGGATTTTGTTTCAGGTTTGCCATTAACCCCTTCAAGGAAATATTCGGTACGGTTGATAGTAGACTAGTTTTCGAAGAGTGCACATTTCATAGTTGTGTGAACCAATTATTCATTGCAGAAGTTGGTAGAGTTGTATATTGCTAAAATCCTTCGTCTTCATGGGGTTCTAGTTTCAAATATTTCTGATAGGGATTCGAGGTTTATTTCAAGGTTTTAGAAGAGTTTGCAAGATGCTTTGGGATCAAAGCTTACTTTCAGTACGACTTATCACCCCTAAACCGATGGCCAATCTGAAAGGGTAATTCAAGTTCTAGAAGATATGTTCCAAAGTTGTGTGATCGAATTTAGTGGTAGTTGGGAGCGATATTTGCTTTTAACAGAGTTTGCTTACAACAACAGTTTTCAAACAAGTATTTCTATGGCATGTTTTGAAGCATTGTATGGTAGGAAATTTAGCACACCTTTGAGTTGGACAGAATTAGATGAGAGGCGATTTGTTGGGCCAGATTTAGTTTGTTAGACTGAAGAGAAGATTAAGTTGATTTGTGATCATTTGAAAGCAACGTTCGATAGGCAGAAATCTTTTATGGATTTGAAACATCGAGTTTTCTAGTTTCAAGTTGGTGATAACACTACACCAAAACAGGTTTTTAGCGACGCTTTTCACTGCTAAAAGTGTTTGTGGTGCTTCAACAAGCGCCGCAAAAAACGCCGCTATTGACAGCGTCGCTAACATTTGTGGCGTTTTTCGAAATAAACACCGCTATATACCATGACCTTTAGCGGCGCTTTTCCAACAAACGCCGCTATAAACCACGATCTTTGGCGGCGCTTTTCCAAGAAACGCCGCTATAGACCTCGACCTTTAGCGGCGCTTTTCCCACAAACGCCGCTATAGACCACGACCTTTAGAGGCGCTTTTCCCACAAACGCCGCTATAGATCATGACCTTTAACAGCGCTTTTCGCAAAAACGCCGCTAAAAACATAACCTTTAAAAAAATTATTTTAATCAAATAATATTTATTTTTATGATAAATATTATGTTATGTTTTATTTTTTAAATTTGAACATTAAATATACTTTAAAAGGATAAATAAAAATATTATTTAAATTAAATTTTCTATGAAAATTTTAACTTTAAAACTAAGTATAAAAATTAATTAATTTAGTTTTAGAATTTAAAATAATAAATTAATAACACAATTAAAATCCAAAAGTTAGAACTCAAGTTGTCGAGATATTAAAGTAAAAATAAAATTTAGAATCAAAACTAAAATAAATAATACATGTGAAAAAGCAGATCGACTAGTTGAACACGCCTATAACTATACACATTGCAAGGTAATAAAAATACAATGCATTAAATTGTTGAACACGCTTGGTACAATCGGCAATGAGAATAACACATTAAATTGTTGGATTAAACATGTAGATTACATACTAATGTAGACCAAAATATTTTCCTTTTCTTTCTACCCTTAAATCTAGAGATAGCAAAAACCAGGGACCTAAAACTAGCAAGTTCAAATATATCGCTAAAAGAAACACGACTTTAGCTCCATCCAAATGTACTTTCAATTCTCATTTCAAATTCGCTTCAATATATTAGATGAATTTCCCCACGCATGATGTTAGGTGATCAAGCAGTACTTTAAAAGCGCAAAAGTAAGAAGCAAGCATCCTCACTTGATAATCAAGGGTTGTCTTCCTCACCACTTGGTCCTCTAAAAGGAAGCAGCTTAGCTTTAGGTTTCTCTAAAGGGAAAACAACAGGAATTCCACCCTCAATGCCATGATCTTCCTTAAACGGTGTCTCACCTAGAAGCAAAAATTTCAGAAAGAGTAAAGTGAATGATAGCAGGAAATAAACCCCTAAACAATGTCTTCTTAATGCAATAGATAAACAAGAGTAAAATTGGATATCCAAATAACAAATACAAGCATAAGATATTAAAGTTTTTCCAAACCAAATAAAATCTAATTGGAAAAGGCCCCAAAGTAAACACCAATCATAGGATCAACAACCACCAGAAAACTGCAGTAGCAAGTGTAGATTCAAAAGCCACAGACGCAAAGAGCCCCCATTTTAGAATGATTGACAACTCCAAAACAGCTTCACCGTATTCAGAATCAATAATATAAAATGCCGAAGCTCAAATCACAATAAATAATAAAAATACAAAAACATAAATATTTCATAACCCAAAGCTACGATACTAAACAATAATACGTATCTAGAAGCAAAACCTAACGTTCAGACATACTAAGTAGCAAAGTGATCCTAATCCTCTATTCTTGAATAAAGTAACCAAAGAATCTTAAACATCTTAAATATATATAAAAAGTACTGCCAAACCCTAAAATATTGGAAAGAAGCAAAACTTTAGATAATTAAATTCCTTGAGCAATTTTTTACACCTACATAAAACACAATGTTGGACTCAACAATAAGCACCAAATCTTCCCAGATTTTCCATCATTACGCCATTAAAAAATCCTATTATTAACCCCTCAATTTGACAAACAACGTAAGTTTAAAGACTAAAAGGTGAAAAATAAATGGAGAGCTAAAATCAATACATCAATTAATATGTTGTAAATCATTTAAATATTTCAGTATAAAAAAGTAGATAAAAACTTTAAAACTAAAAATATATAAAAATGAAAAATTATTTTATTTTTCTAATTGAATTAGATTTATCTTCTAAAATCAACTTGTTCCAAATATACATCATTTAAAAGAAATTAGAAAATTCGGAGCATGTTACATACAAATAGTCAAAATGGATTCTAAACTAAATATATAAACATTTTATAAATTAATTAAAATAAAATAAAATCTTATGAAACCAAAGCCTCAAAGTTGGGGCAATCCCGATTTCAATGACCTCCAAATGGGTAAGAGCAACCTAGACAGAGATCCCTCACATTGCAATTTCTTCTAATTTCGGACATGTACAAAGAATTTCACCAGAAATTTAAGAGACGAGAGGTTTTGCATCCCTTTAAACAAAATATTTCAATGCCTTAGCAACCAAAGAAGTGCAAGAACTGAAGCGAATTCCAATTACCAGGTTGAATTTCCTCTACGAAGATGAGGTTGATCAGACAGGCACTTGAAGCTTTGAAACATCAAATAATCTCTAAATGTCAGTAAGCTATGAAGCTTTCGAATAGAGTTTGAAAGTGTCTACTCAAATTCCACCACCTAATCATACAACATTCATACTCTCACTTGCATTCTTACCATTTGTTCCTATAATGCACAAACTAAATTGAACCAAGGATCAATTGAACCATAACACTTCACCTTTTAGAAAGAGATAAATAATTTTTAGTAAGGAATGGTTGAAACTATCAAATAGCAGAATAGGGATAAATTTAAAGATTTTACTGTACTTATTTGATTAGCCATAAATTCTAAAAATTTTATGGTAGAAATACTTTTGAGTCTAGTTTCGAAAACATCAAGCGTATCTTAATTTGGAATTCTATAGCTCAAGATATAAATAATTTAGTCACAATGACTCAAGTAGACAGCTCTGAATGATCATATAAGTAAATAGCGAAAACATATATGAATATTTAGCTAGCATGGGTTACATTAATAATGGATCACACGGCCAAGGCCAATTTGGGTCGAGTGAGCCACACGGGCACACACGGGCATGTGGGCCCATTTTTATCAGAATATTTTTAAGGTTGGACGGGTCACCAAAGTCAACTGTAAACCTACTGTAAGGCCGGTAAGCGCTACTTGGACCCCTAAATGTGTGAAATTGACTGAATGATATCTGTACTGAGCATGTTAATATCTTAACCGAATATATGTACTGAAATTGCATAATAGCATATCTTCCATTGTATGTTGCATTGTATTGGGTTGGGGGTTGTTATTCAGAGCAAGTGTACTAAAAGGCTTTAAGCCTAATTTACTGGCAGCTTAGCTACAAACTACTGTTTTGTGCCGCATTCGGTACTACTTGGAGTGTAGGGATGGGTGGGTTGATTATATCCCCACATGGAGTGTAGGTTTGGACGAAGATGGTGTGTAGAGGCTAGATGGGTAGGATTTTGCTACTGCGTAACTGTTATTGCTACGGATACTGTGATGGGCTAAGGCCCTACTGTGATGGGTGGGTTGTTATTGCTACGTAACTGTTATTGCTACTGATACTGCAAAGGGCTTAGGCCCAAGACTGTTCAACTGTGCACTGTGAATATAGATTGTTTGTTTGTTTCTTTGGGATTACACACTGAGTTTACATAAACTCAACCTTTTTGTTTAATGTGCATAGGTAATCCCCAGACTTAGACGGATCGGTGCGACGGAGGACTCAGTGGTGACCACAATAATTTTTGGACTTCACGATTTTCAATTTACGTTATATGATTTAATTATTATTGATTATTTGGGTTGTAATTTAAGGACCCTCTGGGACTTTGGTTTTAAATTTTGGGTTTTTATTTATTTTACTTTATGGATTTATACCTGCTGGTCGTAGAAAATTCGGTTTTCAAAAAGTTAAAGAAGTTTCTAAACACATGATCACTTAGACTGTTTTATTAAAGCTTCCGCAATGAGGGATGTTTCAAAAAATTTAAAGCAATAAAGGTGACTTCCTAATTTCTAACAAAGGTTTACTAAAGATAATAACATGGAATGTTTTCATCATAACAACGAGGTTTCAAAAGCACTATCGTATGACATTGCCAGATACAACCATAACGTCTAGGCTGGGTTTGGGGTGTTACATAGCAGACATTCTAATGGTGTCCTGGACACTCACAAAGTATATTAGCTCACCCTTAGGCCTCATTCAGTCCCTAAGGTTAATAAAAAAATCATATTACACAATTTATTGAATTTAAATAAAGTAACGAAAACTTAACTAAAACCTAACTAAAGTGCTTGTATTCAAGCTCCTCAAATGCGAAAACTAGTTTAATCTGCTACTCCTAATTTCAATAGATCAGCCGTATGGTACGTTTGCTTTTTGGTGTATACATTTCAGTTTATGTAATGTACCTACAACTTTTCAAAGATGCATGATGGAAATTTTTACTAACATGGTTGAGCATTTTTTGGAAGTATTCATGAATGACTTTTTACGTTTTGAGATTTGTATGATGACTGTTTGAGTAATTTGTTTTCAGTTGGGAAAATTTTCATTTTATGGTTAAGAAGGGTGTCATTTTGGGGAACAAAATATCAAGAAGAGGAATTGAGATTGATAAAGAAAAAGTTGATGAAGTTGAGAAGCTGCCACCTCCTGTGTTTGTGGAAGGCGCTAGAAGTTTCTTGGGGCATGCCAGTTTTTATCGAAGGTTCATAAAAGACTTCTCAAAGGTTGTGAAGCCATTCTGTACTCTGTTAGACAAGGATATAGAATTTAGTTTTGATGAAGTGCATTTGAAAGCCTTTGATGAGATGAAACGAGGGATAATTAAGGCACCCATTATTGTTACACCAAATTGAAGTTATCTGGAAACACAAAAATTTATGTGTTTTTCCATGCACTTTTTAACTTAAAATCATGCTATTTCGGTTAAATTCTTGTCAAAAAATAGATAAATTATGTTAAAAATATGAACACGATGGATTTTAATTAATTTTATAGTTAATTTTGATTAATTTTGACTATTTTCGACAGATTCGCACAAAGGGCAAAAATTAGCTCGGCAGATAATGCTCGAAGCATAAAACTGAGAAGCAATTTGAAGCATCGAGGAAAATTCATATCCAGCTTAAGATGGTCCAAAAATGTGTGTTAATTCATAATATATTTAATTTTAATTTACTCCCAATTTAATTTGGGCTAAATAAATTATTATTAATTAATTAAGGAAAAAAAGGGTCTAGTTAAACGGCATTGGTTGAACTGAATCTAGTGAACCGAACCAGCCAAAAATTGGGCTGCCCAGAACCGTCCATATGCTGACCCAAATCAGCATTCTATCTGACTAAATAAGCTTGCAAAGAAGCCCTTGAAGAACTTTCAACCTTGCATTCAAACCCCTCCAAAAAATGTGGCTTTATGGATTTGCCCCAAGCTATTTTTAGCAAAGTTGAATCTCTCAACTTTGTCATGTGTGTGGCCGGCCAAGGGGGGTCTCTTTGGCTAATGAAATTTTCTATTTTTAGCAGCAACAATCAGCTATAAAATCCACCCCTTGCTGATCATTCAACTCATCCCTCACACTCTCATTCTCTCTTCTCCTCTCTCACTTTCTCTCAACCTTTCCTTCCCATTTTCCCTTCAGTTCAAGTGCCGATTTCTTCTCTTGGGAAAGAGGTCCTCATCAACCATTGTTGAGAAGCTACTAAATTGTTCATAAACCATCTTGATAGCTGAGGACAACGGAGAACGAAGAACGGAGAAATCAGTCAAGCCACGGAGAAACACCGGATTTGCTTCTTTTCCCTATCTCCTTAAATTTCGTTGTTGTTTTGACAAACATGTTTATGAATATTTATGCTATTGAAAGGGTTATTTTAATCAATCTAGCTTGAATTTAATCCTTATTGCCTGCTTGAATTATTGAAATTGTGTTTGTGTTGTTATAGGCCTCGGTAAAATGCTTGATTAAGTAAAATCATGCCTAAGTTATTCTTGCAATATTAATTGTTAGATAACTAATGAATTAATTATTAAATCATATTGAAATTGTAATTAGTTGACACAATACTTAATCAGTGCATGTTTATTCTTCTAAGTTAGCTGAAGTTAATTTAGCATTGTATTTGGCGATACATATGCTTTGCATAACTTGCAAGATTATTGTGATTAAACTGTTTCAAGGTAGAAATACTATGTTACCTCACATAGTCTTTTATGTGCTTATTAAATCAAGTTAATTGTTTGAATCGACATAGGGATATGTTCAAGAGATTGATTAATTTAATAAGTATGTAAGAGCAGTAGTTAGCAAATTACCGAGTTGCAGTGAATTTTTTCGTTGCGGTATAAACATAAGTTTAATAATTCTAAGTTAAAAGAATGTAATTAATACAACACAATTATATCATCTTGATTAAATCTTATTTGAAATTGTGCATTAGAACCTTTTTATTTTTAAATTTTTTTACTTAGTTTTTAACCCTTAGTTTTTAATCATCTTTAAACCAAATTATTTTCCATCACCAAGGTGTTTTAACATTAATTTCATAAATATTCTTTTTTACAGTCCCTGTGGGTACGATAACTCGACATTTACTTGTCTCTTTATTTCTTGTTGCGATTGTGTACACTTGCACATTTTCGTCGTTCCAAGTTTTTAGCACCGTTGCCGGGGACTATTTTAAAAAAAAGCCATTATTTTTTAATCTGTTTTTACATTTTGGTTTATTTATTTTCCTGTTTAAATCTTTACTTACTTACTCTTTCTATGATTATTTCAGGTGTTTATGAGTATTGACCAGATTATCGACTTACTCCCTATGGACCTTGAAATAGAACGAACCTTTCGATAGCGAAGAAGACAAGTGAATAAGAGAAGGACTAAAGAGATAAACTTTGAGAATATGAACCAAGGAAACGAAGCAAACCTTGCTCAGAATCCTATCCTTATTGCTGATGATAGGAATAGAGCTTTACGACAGTATGTTGTGCCAGTATTTAACTATCTTAATCCAGATATTAGGGGACTCGAAATCGAGGTACAATAATTCGAGCTGAAGCCAGTCATGTTCCAGATGCTTCAGACTGTGGGCCAATTCTGTGGAATGCCTACTGAAGATCCTCATCTTCACTTAAGACTATTTATGGAAGTGAATGATTCTTTCAAGTTAGCCGGAGTACCCGAAGATGCATTACAACTGAACCTGTTCCCATATTCGCTAAGGGATAGAGCTCGTGCCTGGTTGAACTCATTGCCACCGAACTCCATTTTTACATGGCAAGAGTTAGCCGAGAGATTCCTCATGACGTATTTCCCACCGAGTAAGAATGTCAAGTGGAGGAATGAGATCACTTATTTCCAACAAATGGATGATGAGTCCATGTATGAGACATGGGAAAGCTACAAAGAGTTATTACGAAAGTGCCCTCATTATGGAATCCCACATTGCATTCAACTTGAGACATTGTATAATGGTCTCAACGCTTACACAAGGATGGTAGTTGTCGCCTCTTCTAATGGTGCTCTCCTTTCTAAGTCATATAATGAGGCTTACGAAATTATTGAGAGGATTGCCAGCAACAATTATCAATGGCCAACCAATCGAGAAACATCAGGAAGATGAGTCGCTGGAATACATGAAGTGGACGCTCTCACTTCACTCGCATCTCAGGTATCTTCAATATCTTCAATGCTTAAGAATCTTACCATTAACGGGTCTAACAGTTTTGCAGCCTAACCACCTAACCAATTTGTGAATATAGCCTGTGTGTATTGTGGGGAAGGACATTTGTTTGAAGAATGTCCATCGAACCCCGAATCCGTATATTACATAGGTAACCAAAACCAAAACCGAGGGAGGCAAGGACTGCAATCCTACTTTTATAACTCATCATGGCGAAATCACCCAAATTTTTCCTTTAGCAACCCAGGTAATGGAACCAGTAACACTTACGCCAAACCTAGACCAACTCAGCCGCCTAGTTTCCCCCAACAAGTTCAAAAACCAACCCAAGCGGAACCATCCACTAGCTTAGAGAATCTATTGAAGGCATACATGGCGAAAAAAGATGCCACTTTAAGGAATTTGGAGAATCAAGTGGGCCTGCTTTCTACTGAACTCAGGAATCGACCACAAGGTGCTCTACCTAGTGACACAGAGAATTTGAGAAATTTGGGGAAGGAGCATTGTAAAGCGTTGACATTGAGGAGCGGAAAGACAGAAGAGCCCAACACTGTCGAAGTTGAAAAGGAGCCTGTGATAGCCCGAAATAGGGCCTAATCGGAATAGTGCTTTCGTAACCACAAATCCGAAGTGAAATAGTTTAATTTTATAAATTTTTATTAGTTACTGATTGATTGAAATATTGTGTGAAAATATGGATAGGAAATTTTAATGCTTTAGTGCTTAATTGAATTTTTAGGACTAAATTGAGAAAAATGCAAAGTGTGGCTAATTAGTGATTAAATGACTTAATTGAATTATTGCATGAATTTGGAAGTGTTTATGTGGCAATTAGACCATAAATTAGTGTTATGGACACAAAAGGGTATTTCTAGAAAAATATCTAAGTAATGGGTCAAAGGCATTTTTGTCCAAATTGAATAAAAGACAAAATAAAGATGAAAACAAGTGTTCATCTTCTTAAAATCAGACGTTTGCTGCCAAAAAAATTCATGTCACCATAGCTAGGGTTCTTGAACTTCCTAAGCTCAATTGTAAGTGATTTCTTGCCCGCTTTTAATTATTTTCGTATTTTATGCTTATTGAAGCTTGAATTTCATGTTTCTACTATTTAATTTAAATGAAATTAAAGTTTGAAAATTTACCCATTCATGATATAATTGTAAATTGATTAGTGATGTTAGATAATGAATGTTTGAAGTGTTAATTACAAGTTTTACTAGATGAATTTTGATGAAAATGTTGAAAAGGGCTAAATTGTGAAAGATGGTAAAGTGTGCATAAAGTTGTGATTTTGTGAAATTGAGGGCTGTTATGAGCATGAAATATGATTTAGTGAAGTTTGAAATTTAAAAATTTAGTGAATTTTATTTTTACGAGCTTAGGGACAAAAGTGGAATTTTTGAAAAGTTATGGGGAAAAATGTAAATGTGTCAAAATGTTGTGTATGAATTGTATTTGAATGGAATATTGATAAAATGTATTAAATTGTGTTAATATAGATCAAGAAAGAAGAAATAGTGCAAGTGATCGGGGAAAAGAGAAAGTTATCGACTAAATTACAAAAATAGTCGTTTTGCATCCGAGGTAAGTTATATGTAAATAATAGTTATATTTGTATAAATTGTGAATTATATTTGATATGTGAATTAATATTGAATGTGGAAGGAAAATTGTTCATGAATTATTCAAGTGATAAAGTGTTGAAAATAAAGTGTTAAGTATAAATTCCCGGTTGAACTTAGGAATAGAATTGGATACAAGTGACATGTCACTAGAGACCAGTGTTACAGTGTTACAGTGTTACAGTGAGTCCCGGGTGCTGGGTGATCTAGCATGTGTTGCGAGACACTGACGACTTGTGTGAGCAGGCCCGTGGACATTTCCAGTGTTATTGATCAGTGGTAGCTTCGGCTACATATCAGTGGTAGCTTCGGCTACATATCAGTGTGGCACTTATGTGCTAAATCTCTACGTATCCGTGTATATTCCAACTGTTCAACGGGATTAATAATGAATTAAAGTGAATATGAAATGTTAAGTGTGAAAATGTATATGCAAGTGAATTGGTAAGATTGTGCATGTGTAAGTGATTGAAATTGCTAAGAAATGTTTTGATTAGTTATATGTTAAAAGTGTTAATTATTAAATGAGTAATTATTGTTTACATGTAACTTACTAAGCTATTTATAGCTTACACATCTCTTTCTTTCCTTTGTTTTATAGTGATTTGAACTTGATCGAATAGTGGACCGTCGGAGCTCGTATCACACTATCATAGCCATCTCGGTATTATGTGCTTTTCAAAATGTTTGAACTATGGCATGTATAGAGTCTTAATCATTTTGAGCATGTTCAAATGATATGGCTAAGATTAGCTATTGAAATGGTTAGTAAAGATTATGTTTTGGTATTATGTATGTGTAAATGGTAACTAATTCAAAGAAGCAGTTTCTTTGACAGCAGCAGTGACATGAATGTGAAAAATCACCATAAATAGTAGAAATGGAATTAGAGAGTGAATTATATATAGAATTAAATATTATCAAGTCTATTTTTACATGGAAGAAACAGTGTAGGAAAAGAAATTTTATAGTTTGAGATATTTGAATTTTAGTGAGACAGGGTCAGAATGGTTTTTGAAGTCCCCTGTTCTGACTTTAGAAAATCATTATAAATTGTACAGAAAGAATTATAGGTCATAATTTATATGTATAGATTCCTTAGTGAGTCTATTTTCAAAAGAAATAGACTATAACCTTATATGAATTCTGTACAATGAGATAATTGATTTTTAGTGGCAAGAGGTCAGATCTGTCGAGCTGTGAAACAGGGGATACTTTAATGAATAAACTGTACTAATTGGCTAAGTAAAAAATTCTGAAAATTATATGGTAGGTGGGAATATTAGTCTAGTTTCAGGGAAAATTTACGGATTTAAATTTCGAGTTCTGTAACTCGAGCTATAATTAAATTAGTGACAGTCGCGCAGGTGAACAATCTTGTTATGAACAGTGAATTTAATTTTTAAAAGCAAATTTTTATGCTCTGAATTGGTAAGTTAAATTGGATAACATCGCGTACTCGATTCCGGCGACGGTCTCGGGTAAGGGGTGTTACATTTAGTGGTATCAGAGCTACGGTTTAGTCGATTCTCGGACTAACGTAGCGAGTGTAATAGACTATCTATACATGCCATAATTGAATAATGATAGTGTGACGACTCGACATCTTAAAATGTTTTTTTATAGTAATGGATTCTAACCGAGATACGGTGATGATGCTCAAAGTAATGTGCTGTTGAAAGTCGATTCGAGACTCAGGGTCAAGGAGATGAGGCTCGAGAAGCTTTTCTCCAAATGATGAACAATTGGTACACTGAGTTTGTTAGAACTAATCCTAATGCTCAACCTCCTCCGCCCCCTCCTATTCCTCAAGTTGTTCCCATAGCTCCTCAACAAACCAAGTGTTAAAATTGTCAAAGCGTCCAGTGGACAAAATTCGAAAGTATGGAGCCGAAGAGTTCCGAGCTAATGTAAATGATGATCCTGAAAGAGCAGAGTTCTGGCTTGATAATACTATCAGAGTGTTGGATGAATTATCTTGTACTCGTAAGAAAGTCTCAAATGTGCTATCTCATTCTTTGAGGATTCGCTTATAATTGGTGGAAAACTTTAGTGTCGATGGTGCCTAAAGAGAAAGTTACATGGGACTTCTTTCAAGAAGAATTCGAGAAGAAGTATGTGAGTCAGCGTTTCATTGATCAAAAGAGAAAAGAGTTTCTTGAATTGAAACAAGGACGTATGACGATAGCGAATATGAACGAGAATTTGTCAAATTAAGTAAGTATGCCCAAGAGTGTGTATCTAATGAAGCTACATTGTGTAAAAGGTTTGAAGATGGATTAAACGAGGATATCCGATTGCTAGTGGGAATTCTTGAAATTAAAGAGTTAGTGGTACTAGTTGAAAGAGCTATCAAGGCTGAAGAATTGAGCAAAGAGAAAAGAAAGGTGGAAAGTGAAGCAAGAGATGCAAGAAAAGATCAATGGGCAAGCCATTTCGGTCTCAAGCGAAGAAGTTTAAAGAAATGAATACTCGATCGAATGTTTCTAGTGTGAATTTTCAAAGAGATCGAGGAAGACAATATTCAGGTTCTAAAGCTCAGGCGACTTCTATGGCAAGTGTAGGTAGTGTTAAACCTACTAGACCAGAATGTCAACATTGTGGAAAACGACATTTGGGGGAATGTTATTTAATCAGCCGAGCATGTTTTAAATGTGGATCTCAAGGTCATTTTGTGAAAGATTGTCCAGAAAGAGAAGAGATAGAAAAGTTCCAGAATGTGAGATCGAGCAGTGGGACTACTAGAGGAAGACCACCGAGAAATGTGGAGACTGGAACTAGTGGTAAAGGTGTAATAAAAGACACTACTGTAAGATCTGAAGTGGGAGCTCCAGCAAGAGCTTATGCCATCCGAGCTAGAGAGGAAGCATCTTCCCCCGATGTGATCACTGGTATATTTTCTCTTTACGACACTAATGTTCTTGCATTAATTGATCCTGGTTCTACTCACTCGTATGTATGCGTGAATTTAGTGTCTGATAAGAATTTGTGTGTTGAATTGACTGAGCATGTGGTTAAAGTGTCGAATCCTTTAGGCAAGCATGTGATAGTTGATAAAATATGCAAAAATTGTCCTTTGATGATACAAGGTCAGTGTTTCCCTGCCAACTTGATGTTGTTGCCATTTGATGAATTTGATGTTATTTTGGGAATGGATTGGTTGACATTACATAAGGCCAAGATAGATTGCAGTCAGAAAATTCTTGAGTTGAAGTGTAGTAGTGGTACAGTTCTTCGGGTTGATACAGATAAGTCAAATGTGATGCCAATTGTGATTTCTGCCATGTCTGCTCAGAAATGTTTGAAAAATGGTTGTGAAGCATATCTTGCTTATGTGTTGAATACAAAAGTGTCTGAAATAAAGATCGAATCGATGCGGTGGTATGTGAGTATGTAGATGTGTTTCGGAAGAGTTGCGGGTTTGCCTCCGATTAGAGAAGTAGAGTTTGGTATTGAAGTAATGCCAGGTACTGCTCCAATATTGATTGCTCCCTACAGAATGGCACTAACTGAATTAAAAGAATTAAAAGTGCAATTACAAGAGCTGACAGATAAAGGATTTGTAAGACCAAGTTACTCTCCGTGGGGTGCTCCTGTGCTATTTGTGAAGAAAAAGGATGGGACATTGAGATTATGTATCGATTATCGTCAACTTAACAAAGTGACAGTGAAGAATAAGTATCCATTGCCCCGAATAGATGACTTGTTTGATCAGTTAAAGGATGCCACAGTGTTTTCCAAAATTGATTTGAGATCCGGATATTACCAATTGAGGGTTAAAGAGTCAGATGTGCCAAAGACTGCTTTCAGAACCCGGTATGGCCACTATGAATTTCTTGTAATGCCTTTTGGTCTGACTAATGCTCCAGCTATTTTTATGGATTTGATGAATCGAATTTTCCGGCCCTATTTGGATAAATTTGTTGTGGTGTTTATAGATGATATTCTTATTTATTTCCGAAGTGAAGTCGAGCATGCTGAACATTTAAGAATTGTGCTACAAACGTTGCGAGAAAAGAAATTGTTTGCTAAATTTAGCAAAAGTGAATTTTGGCTTAGTGAAGTTGGATTTTTGGGGCATATTGTCTCGGGAGATGGCATTCGAGTGGATCCGAATAAGATATCGGCAATAGTTGAGTGGAAGCCTCCAAGAAATGTATCTGAAGTTAGGAGTTTTCTGGGCTTAGCCGGATATTATCGTCGATTTGTAGAAGGTTTTTCGATGATAGCTTCACCGATGACAAAATTGTTGCAAAAAAATGTTAAGTTCAAATGGACCGAGGAGTGTCAACAAAGTTTTGAGAAATTAAAGAAGTGTTTAACTGAGGGACCAGTGTTAGTGCAACCTGAGTCAGGAAAGGAATTTGTTGTTTATAGTGACGCGTTATTAAATGGGCTTGGATGTGTATTGATGCAAGAAGGAAAAGTGATAGCGTATGCTTCTCGACAATTGAAACCGCATGAACGAAATTATCCTACCCATGATTTAGAGTTGACTGCTATTGTCTTTACTTTGAAGATTTGGAGTCATTATTTATATGGTGAGAAATGTCGTGTTTTTACAGATCATAAAAGTTGGAAATATGTTATGACACAAAAAAATCTG
Source organism: Gossypium raimondii (assembly GCF_025698545.1). Classification (NCBI taxonomy): domain Eukaryota; kingdom Viridiplantae; phylum Streptophyta; class Magnoliopsida; order Malvales; family Malvaceae; genus Gossypium; species Gossypium raimondii. The sequence goes on from NC_068565.1 coordinate 38,445,507, forward strand.
AATTTGCGGCAAAGAAGATGGTTGGAATTGTTGAAAGATTATGAACTTGTGATAGATTATCATCCGGGAAAAGCTAATATAGTTGCTGATGCTTTGAGCAGAAAGTCTCTCTTTGCTTTGAGAGCTTTGAATACGAGATTAACATTGACTGAAGATGGATCATTGTTTGCAGAGTTAAAAGCTAGACCATTGTTTCTTCAAGAAATTTGTGAGGCTCAGAAAGTGGATAATGAATTGCAAAGAAGAAAGACTCAGTGTGCAGAGAGCAGTGGACAATAATTCTGATTTTCAGATTGATTCATATGGATGTTTAATGTTTCGTGATAGAATATGTGTTCCGAAAAATGTTGATTTAATTCAGAAAATTTTGCAAGAAGCACATGATAGTCATTTGGCAGTTCACCCCGGTAGTGTAAAAATGTACAATGATTTGAAGAAATTATATTGGTGGTCGGGTATGAAACGGGATATCTCCGAGTATGTAACAAAGTGTTTAGTGTGCCAACAAGTAAAAGCTGAACACCAAGTACCTTCAGGATTACTTCAACCTATTATGGTGCCCGAGTGGAAGTGGGATAGAATTACTATGGATTTTGTTTCTGGATTACCATTGTCACCGAAAAAGAAAGACTCAATTTGGGTTATAGTTGATCGATTGACTAAGTCGGCTCATTTCATTCTTGTGCGAATGAGTTTTTCACTTGACAAGTTAGCTGAATTGTATATTGCTGAGATAGTCCGATTACATGGTGTACCTATGTCTATTATATCTGATAGAGATCCACGATTTACTTCAAGGTTTTGGAAGAAATTACAAGAGGCATTGGGTACTAAATTGAATTTTAGTACAGCATTCCATCCCCAAACTGATGGACAGTATGAAAGAGTAATTCAAATACTCGAAGACATGTTGAGATGTTGTGTATTGGAATTTGAAGGTAATTGGGAAAGATATTTACCTTTGGTGGAATTTGCTTATAATAATAGTTATCAGTCAAGCATAAAAATGGCACCTTATGAAGCGTTGTATGGACGAAAGTGTCGGACTCCATTATATTGGACCGAACTTAATGAAAATCGTTACATGGAGTTGATTTGGTAAAAGAAACCAAGAAAAGTGAAGATAATCCGTGATTGTTTGAAACTCAGATCGATCGACAAAAGTCGTATGCGGATTTGAAAAGAAAAGAGATTGAGTTTCAAGTGGGTGATAAAGTATTTCTGAAAGTGTCTCCATGGAAGAAAATTCTGAGATTTGGCCGTAAAGGTAAATTAAGTCCAAGATTTATTGGTCCGTATGAAGTGATAGAAAGAATTGGTCCAGTGGCTTATCGATTGTCTTTACCACCGGAATTGGAAAGAATTCATAATGTGTTTCATGTTTCTATGTTGAGGCGATATCGATCGGACCCATCACATGTGATTTCACCGACTGAAGTGGAAATTCGATCGGATATGACATACGAAGAAGAACCGATTCGAATCTTGGCACGAGAAGTGAAACAGTTGAGAAACAAAGAAATTGCTTTAGTGAAAGTGTTATGGCAACGACATGGGATGGAAGAGGCAACATGGGAAACCGTGGAGGCTATGAGGAAACAGTATCCCAACTTATTCACTGGTAAGATTTTCGGGGACGAAAATCCCTAAGGGGGAGAATTGTGATAGCCCGAAATAGGGCCTAATCGGAATAGTGGTTTCGTAACCACAAATCCGAAGTGAAATAGTTTAATTTTATAAATTTTTATTAGTTACTGATTGATTGAAATATTGTGTGAAAATATGGATAGGAAATTTTAATGCTTTAGTGCTTAATTGAATTTTTAGGACTAAATTGAGAAAAATGCAAAGTGTGTCTAATTAGTGATTAAATGACTTAATTGAATTATTGCATGAAATTGGAAGTGTTTATGTGGCAATTAGACCATAAATTAGTGTTATGGACACAAAAGGGTATTTCTAAAAAATATCTAAGTAATGGGTCAAAGGCATTTTTGTCCAAATTGAATAAAAGACAAAATAAAGATGAAAACAAGTGTTCATCTTCTTAAAATCAGACGTTTGCTGCCAAAAAAATTCATGTCACCATAGCTAGGGTTCTTGAACTTCCTAAGCTCAATTGTAAGTGATTTCTTGCCCCGTTTTTAATTATTTTCGTATTTTTATGCTTATTGAAGCTTGAATTTCATGTTTCTACTATTTAATTTAAATGAAATTAAAGTTTGAAAATTTACCCATTCATGATATAATTGTAAATTGATTAGTGATGTTAGATAATGAATGTTTGAAGTGTTAATTACAAGTTTTACTAGATGAATTTTGATGAAAATGTTGAAAAAGGGCTAAATTGTGAAAGATGGTAAAGTGTGCATAAAGTTGTGATTTTGTGAAATTGAGGGCTGTTATGAGCATGAAATATGATTTAGTGAAGTTTGAAATTTAAAAATTTAGTGAATTTTATTTTTACGAGCTTAGGGACAAAAGTGGAATTTTTGAAAAGTTATGGGGAAAAATGTAAATGTGTCAAAATGTTGTGTATGAATTGTATTTGAATGGAATATTGATAAAATGTATTAAATTGTGTTAATATAGATCAAGAAAGAAGAAATAGTGCAAGTGATCGGGGAAAAGAGAAAGTTATCGACTAAATTACAAAAATAGTCGTTTTGCATCCGAGGTAAGTTATATGTAAATAATAGTTATATTTGTATAAATTGTGAATTATATTTGATATGTGAATTAATATTGAATGTGGAAGGAAAATTGTTCATGAATTATTCAAGTGATAAAGTGTTGAAAATAAAGTGTTAAGTATAAATTCCGGTTGAACTTAGGAATAGAATTGGATACAAGTGACATGTCACTAGAGACCGATGTTACAAAGAGTGTTACAAGTGTTACAGTGAGTCCCGGTGTTGGGTGATCTAGCATGTGTTGTAGACACTGACGACTTGTGTGAGCAGCCCGTGGACATTTCCAGTGTTATTGATCGCTGGTAGCTTGGCTACATATCGCTGGTAGCTTCGCTACATATCGATGTGGCACTTATGTGCTAAATCTCTACGTATCCGTGTATATTCCAACTGCTCAACGGGATTAATAATGAATTAAAGTGAATATGAAATGTTAAGTGTGAAAATGTATATGCAAGTGAATTGGTAAGATTGTGCATGTGTAAGTGATTGAAATTGCTAAGAAATGTTTTGATTAGTTATTTGTTAAAAGTGTTAATTATTAAATGAGTAATTATTGTTTACATGTAACTTACTAAGCTATTTATAGCTTACACATCTCTTTCTTTCCTTTGTTTTATAGTGATTTGAACTTGATCGAATAGTGGACCGTCGGAGTCGTATCACACTATCATAGCCATCTCGGTATTATGTGCTTTTCAAAATGTTTGAACTATGGCATGTATAGAGTCTTAATCATTTTGAGCATGTTCAAATGATATGGCTAAGATTAGCTATTGAAATGGTTAGTAAAGATTATGTTTTGGTATTATGTATGTGTAAATGGTAACTAATTCAAAGAAGCAGTTTCTTTGACAGCAGCAGTGACATGAATGTGAAAAATCACCATAAATAGTAGAAATGGAATTAGAGAGTGAATTATATATAGAATTAAATATTATCAAGTCTATTTTTACATGGAAGAAACAGTGTAGGAAAAGAAATTTTATAGTTTGAGATATTTGAATTTTAGTGAGACAGGGTCAGAATGGTTTTGAAGTCCCTGTTCTGACTTTAGAAAATCATTATAAATTGTACAGAAAGAATTATAGGTCATAATTTATATGTGTAGATTCTTTAGTGAGTCTATTTTCAAAAGAAATAGACTATAACCTTATATGAATTCTGTACAATGAGATAATTGATTTTTAGTGGCAAGAGGTCAGATCTGTCGAGCTGTGAAACAGGGGATACTTTAATGAATAAACTGTACTAATTGGCTAAGTAAAAAATTCTGAAAATTATATGGTAGGTGGGAATATTAGTCTAGTTTCAGGGAAAATTTACGGATTTAAATTTCGAGTTCTGTAACTCGAGCTATAATTAAATTAGTGACAGTCGCGCAGGTGAACAATCTTGTTATGAACAGTGAATTTAATTTTTAAAAGCAAATTTTTATGCTCTGAATTGGTAAGTTAAATTGGATAACATCGCGTACTCGATTCCGGCGACGGTCTCGGGTAAGGGGTGTTACAGAGCCAGCTGATGCTCAAGATTCAGAAGAAGTTCAACCAAGTGTTGAAATTCCAGTTTCACCAGAACCAGAATCTGCAAAACTCGACAAAGTAACCTCAGGACCAGCTAATTCTGATCAACGAAAAACGTCATTAGATGCAGAATTGCCACCAAAGACGAATCAACCAGAATCAGTCCTAGTAATGAAACCACCACCACCCTACCTTCAAAGACTACAAAAACAGAAGCAGGAGATTCAATTCAAAAAGTTCCTTGACGTACTCAAGCAACTTCACATCAACATCCCATTGGTTGAAGCACTTGAGCAAATGCCGAACTACGTCAAGTTCATGAAAGATATCTTGTCTAAAAAATGAAGACTTGGAGAATTTAAGACGGTAGCTCTGATGAAGGAATGCAGTGCATATCTTCAAGATAAACTACCCCCAAAATTGAATGATCCTAGATGTTTTACCATACCGTGCAACATTGGAGCAACATATTGTCGTAAGGCATTATATGAATTAGGTGCAAGTATCAACTTAATGCCTATGTCAATATTTAGGAAGTTAGGGGTAGGAGAAGTTAGACCAACTACAGTTATGTTTCAACTAGCAGATCAATCCTTAGCACATCCAGAAGGAAAAATTGAGGACGTATTGGTACATCTGTATAAGTTTATCTTTCCTGCTGACTTTGTAATTCTAGATTTTGAAGTAGACGAAGAAGTATCAATCATCCTAGGAAGGTCGTTCCTAGCAACTGGAAGGACCCTTATTGATGTACAGAAGGGCGAGCTCACTATGCGTGTTCAGGATGATCAAGTAACATTTAACGTCTTTAAGTCTATGTGATTTCCTGTCACAATGGATGATTGCTCTACAATGTCTGATTTAGAGGGTTTAATAGTGGAGAAGGAACTCAACTGTGTTGAGGACCCACTGGAAAGAATTTTGGCATCAAATCCTCTAAATGATGAAGAGGAGGATGAATACTTAGCTTTGCTAGAAGCTAATCAAAGAGGATTTAACCCGCAATCCCGTTTTGTAACTTTAGAGTTAGAAAAGAGAGACTATTATCAACCAAAAGCGTCGATCGAGGAGCCACCTAAATTAGAACTCAGGGTATTACCTTCTTATTTAAAATACGTTTATTTAGGTAACGCTTCTACTCTACCTGTAATTGTTTCAGAAGAGAAACTTATCTCAGTTCTGAAACAGTTCAAAAACGCCATCGGATGGACCATAGCCAATATTTGCGGCATTAGTCCATCTGTATGCATGCACAAGATGATCCTGGAAGATAGCAAAAAAGGTACGATCGATGGACAATGGAGATTGAACCCCATCATGAAGGACGTAGTAAAAAAGAGATCATCAGGTGGTTAGATGCGGGTATCATTTATCCCATCTCAGATAGCACATGGGTAAGCCCGGCCTAGTACGTGCCGAAAAAAGGAGGTATCACGGTCGTAGAGAACAAGATCAATGAGTTGATACCGAATAGAATGGTTACGGGATGGAGAATCTGCACAGATTATCGGAATGTGAACAAGACGACTACGAAAGATCACTTCCCTTTGTCGTTCTTAGACTAGATGCTGGATCGACTTGCAAGACGAGATTACTACTATTTTCTCGATGGATACTTAGGTATAATCATATTACAGTAGCACTAAAAGATCAACACAAAACGAAATTCACCTGCCCGTACGATACGTTTACATTTAGACGCATGCCATTTGCTTTATGTAATGCACGTTTTACATTTCAAAGATGTATGATGTCTATTCTTACTGACATGGTTGAGAAATATTTGGAAGTTTTTATGGAAAATTTTTCAATATTCGGTGATACTTACGATGATTTCTTAACCAATCTAACTAAGGTACTAAGGCGATGTGAAGAAATGGATCTCCTACTCAACTTGGAAAAGTGTCATTTTATGGTACGAGAATGAGTTGTTCTAGGGCATCGGATAACGAGACATGGGATCAAGGTAGACAAAGCAACGGTAGACGTTATTGAGAAACTCCCACCTCCAACATCTGTAAAGGGTGTTAGGAGCTTTTTGGGCCACGCCGATTTTTATCGAAGACTTATCAAAGACTTCTCCAAAGTTGATAAACCTTTGTGCAAATTATTGGAGAAGGACTCTATATTCAATTTTGATGAGGAATGCTTAAAAGCCTTCAATGATTTGAAGAGTCGATTAGTCACTGCACCCATAATCGTCACACTAGACTAGGAATTGACATTCAAATTGATGTGTGACACAAGTGACTTCGCAATTGGAGCTATCTTAGGCCAGCGAAGGAACAAATTTTTTCATCTTATCTACTACGCAAGTCGAACCCTAACAGGAGCGCAACTGAATTATACAGTAACAGAAAAAGAGTTACTTGCTATTGTGTTTGCTTTCGACAAGTTTCGGTCTTATCTGGTAGGTACCAAGTGACTGTCTAGACGGACCACTCGGCAATTAAGTATTTACTTACGAAGAAAGACGCTAAGCCGATTCTGATCCGATAGGTACTTCTACTTCAAGAGTTCGATCTAGAAATTCAAGATCGAAAGGGAGTCAAAAATCAAGTAGTAGATCACTTGTCCAGATTGGAGCCACAAGAAGGGAATTCTCCTCTTATACCAATTCAGGAGAAGTTTCCAGAAGAACATATCCTGAAGGTAAATCGTATCCATAATACCTTTTGGTTTGCTGATACTGCTAACTATTTAGCTTGTGATTTGATGCCAATTGATAAGACGTATCAACAAAGGAAAAAGTTTCTTCACGATGTGAAGTACTATTTTTGGGAAGAGTCATATGTATTTAAAAAGTGTGTAGATCAGATGATCAGGAGATGCGTGGAAGAAGATGAAATAACGAAGATTTTATACCACTGTCACTCAGCTCCAAGTAGGGGACACTTCGGAGGTACACGTACAGTGACCAAAGTATGCAAGCCGGATTTTTTTGGCCAACATTATTCAAGGATGCATATTCTTACATGAAGAGCTGTGATCGATGTCAAAGGGTTGGAAATGTCACCAACAGAAATGAGATGCCTCGAACAAACATCATTGAAGTAGAGTTGTTCGATGTATGGGGTACTAACTTTCTTAGACCTTTTCCTCCGTATTACAGTCACAAGTACATACTAGTAGTAGTAGACTATGTGTCTAAGTGGGTCGAGGCTGAGGCATATCTGACAAACGATGCTAAGGTTGTGATGAAGTTTCTACAGAAGCATGTGTTCAAAAGGTTTGGAACCCTAAGAGCTATCATCAGTGATGAAGGATCCCACTTTGTGAACAAGTGGTTAAAATGGTTATTAGACAAGCACGGAGTGAAACACAAGGTTGCAACAGCTTACCATCCGCAGACAAATAAAGAGATCAAAGGCATACTTAAGAAGGTAGTTTGCTCGAACCGACGAGATTGGTCCACAAGATTAGATGATGCTTTATGGGCTTATAGAACAGCATATAAGACACCGTTAGGGATGTCACCCTATAGGTTGGTCTTTGGGAAAGCTTGCTATCTACCATTGGAGTTAGAGCATAAAGCTTACTGGGCTCGTCAATAGCTTAATTTGGATCCTATGCTCGCGAAAGAGAAATGGATGTTCCAACTCAATGAGTTAGAAGAGTTTCGAATGTTCTCATATGAAAATGCCAAATTACTTAAAGAAAGACTCAAGAAATGGCATGACAACCACATTCGAGTTTGAGAATTTGAAGCAGGTCAGCAAGTCTTATTGGTCAATTCCAGATTGAAGTTTTTTCCAGGTAAGCTAAAATCACGTTAGTCCGGTCCATTTACGATTCACCAAGTCTATCCATACAGAGTTGTTGAACTCCAAGGTAAGGGAGGTAATTTACGAGTTAATGCTCAGCGCCTGAAACATTATTGGGGAGATAAAATTGAATGGGATAAAATCTCGTTCATTTTAACGGATACTTAATTTTTCATTTTTCTTTTTGAATAATTGTTCTAGGGTATATTTTCGGGTAAAGTATGTTTAAATAAATTCTGTCTAGGAGATTGGAACTTAAGCGGGACCATTTGTGACCCCTCCAATCTTTCCTGGGAGTTTATTTTGACATAATTTTCCAAGAAATTATCCCCTAAATGGAAAAAAATTATCCCCTAAAAGAAATTATCCCCTAAAAAGAAATTTTCCAAGAAATTTTCCAAGCAATTTGAAGCATCGAGGAAAATTTTATTTCCAGCCTAGGATGGTCCAAAAATGTGTGATAATTCATAATATAATTAATTTTAATTTATTCCCAATTTAATTTGGGCTAAATAAATTATTATTAATTAATTATGGAAAAAAAAGGGTCCAGTTGAACAGCATTGGTTGAACTGAATCTAGTGAACCGAACTAGCCACCAATTGGGCTGCCCAGAACCGTCAATATGCTAACCCAAATCAGCATTCTAGCTGACTAAATAAGCTTGCAAAGAATCCCTTGAAGAACTTTCAACCTTGCATTTAAACCCCTCCAAAAAATATGGCTTTTTGGATTTGCCCCAGCCTATTTTTAGCAAAGTTGAATCTCTCAACTTTTCCATGTGTGTGGCAGGCTAAGGGGGTTCTCTTTGGCTGATGAAATTCTCTATTTTTAGCTGCCACAATCAGCTATAAAAGCCACCTCTTCCTAATCATTCAACTCATCCCTCATCCCTCACACTCACACTCTCATTCTCTCTTCTCCTCTCTCACTTTCTCTCAACCTTTCCTTCCCATTTTCCCTTCTGTTCAAGTGCCGATTTCTTCTCTTGGGAAAGAGGTCCTCATTAGCCATTTTTGAGCAGCAATTAAAGTGTTCGTAAGCCACCTTGATAGTCTAGGACAACGAAGAACGAAGAACGGAGAAATCAATCAAGCCACGGAGAAACACCAGATTTGCTTCTTGTTCCCTATCTCTTTAAATTTTGTTGTTGTTTTGACAAACATGTTTATTAATATTTATGCTATTGAAATGGTTATTTTAATAAATCTAGCTTGAATTTAATCCGTGTTGGGTTGATTATATTTTGCCTGCTTGAATTATTGAAATGTTGTTTGTGCTGTTATAGGCCTCGGTAAGATGCTTGATTAAGTAAAATCATGCCAAAGTTATTCTTGAAATATTAATTGTTAGATAACTAATGAATTAATTATTAAATCGTATTGAAATTGTAATTAGTCGACACAATACTTAATCAGTGCTTGTTTATTCTTCAAAGCTAGTTGAAATTAATTTAGCATTGTATTTGGCGATTATTGTGATTAAACTGGTTCAAGGTAGAAATACTCTGTTACCTCACATAGTCTTTTATGTGCTTATTAAATCGAGTTAATTGTTTGAATTGACATAGGGATATGTTCAAGAGATCGATTAATTTAATAAGTATGTATGAGCAGTTGTTAGCAAATTACCGAGTTGCCGTGAATTTGTTCGTTGCAGTATAAACATAAGTTTAATAATTCTAAGTTAAATGAATGTAATTAATCCAACACAATTATATTATCTTGATTAAACCTTATTTGAAATCGTGCATTAGAAACTTTTTATATTTAAATTTTTTTTACTTAGTTTTTAACCCTTAGTTTTTAATCATCTTTAAACCAAAATATTTTCCATCACCAAGGTGTTTTAACATTAATTTCATAAATATTCTCTTTTATATTCCATGTGGGTATGATAACTCGACATTTACTTGTCACTTTATTACTTGTTGCGATTGTGTGCACTTGCACATTTTCGTCGTTCCATTCTCCTTTTGAGTTTATGTGTGGCGCTAGCAACTTTGCAGTTGAAGCTCTAATGGGTTAGAGGAGAAACAAAGTCTTCTATCCAATTTATTAAGTGACTCGAACTTTAATAGGGGCCTAGTTAAATTACACGGTAAATAAAAAAGAGCTACTTTATATTGTTTTGGCATTTGATAAATTTTGTTCGTATCTTGTAGATACTAGATAACAGTCTATATGAATCATTTAGCAATCAAATATTTTTTCTTTTGATAAATTTTAATATTTCGCTAGTTAATTAAGTAAAAAGGACTAAATCATAAAAGTTGAAAAAGTCAATCACTATTAGTTTAAAGGTGTAAATTGATTAAAGAATTATAGCTGGATGGCCTTAGTGGGTAATTTACCCATACCTAAGATGGTGGGACAGTTTTAAGCTTTAAAATATTTTAATTTATTATTATAATAAAGTAAAAAGGTTAATAAAGTAATAATAATAATACAAAAGTGGCCATCTTCAACCTTAAGTTTTCTTTATTTCAACCAAAAGCCATGGCTATGGAGAAGTTAGGCTCAACCTTGTTTCACTTTATGCATGTAAGTCCATTTGCACCCGTTTTTAATGATTTTTAAGTTTTTGAGATCATTCCAACTAGGTCCATCTAGCCCGTGCCTCTGTTTTTGAAATTATCAAATGTTTTCGAATGTTTCATGGTTGAATTTGTGGTGTTTGTGAAATTTTATGGTATATTGTTAAGTTTTGTTCTTAAATAGACATATTTTATTAAGTAATCTTTGGTAATTTTTAATATTAAGGACTAAAATGTGAAATAGTAAAATACAAGGATTTGATGTGAAATTTCATGTTTTGGGTGCCATTAATATTCGGATAATATGATTTTGCAATAAAATTGTTAAATTTCATGTTTTAAGCTTAGGGACTAAATTGAATAAAAGTAAAATGTTAGGGCAATTTTGCAAAATGTCAAAATGACTAAATTGAAATAAAGTAAATTAAATTGAAATAAAGTAAATTTTTTACTATCTAAATTAATAAATTGAATGAAATTATTAATTTAGATCAAGATCGAGTGGAAAATTGAGGAGAATAGAAAATTACCAAAAAGCCTCTATAGTTTGATATTTCTGCATTTTAGCCAGGTAAGTTCGTATGAACTAAAATGATTTAAAAGATGATTAATTTGAATGCTTAATATGTGGTTCTATTGTAATTGAATCAATATATATATGTAATTATGCAATTTATCATGTAATGAAACGATGGAAATCCAACCACGTTTCAACAACTATCGAGCCCTGTTGGAACTTTAGGAATTCATATGTTAGCACACTTAGTGTGACCTATCCCACGTATCCAATGAAATTCTAAATGTTTCAATGAGCATGAAAAAGGAAAGGAAAGGTATGTGTTCAATATGAACTAAGATATGCATTTATGAAGTACATTAAAATGGTGAGATACATGAAAAACATGTTATGTTATGATGGATGATAAATCCAATTGAATCATGCTCAAGTATAATGGTTATCCATGTTAAATTCATATGAATTATGTTTAAATGAGTTAAAATGTGTTGTTTATATGCTTAGGCTTATGCTAAGCTTGTTGTTATGATTGATGTTTATGCTTATGTCTGTACTATGTATATGAAACGGGTAAGAAAAGGGAGTGAAACGGTAAGTTCATAATTGGGATGCATTATAATGTTATAAAATTTTTATGTGATAAGTGATGTACTTGTATGTGAGAAGTCTATTTATTCTATGAAAGAATTTACCTATAACATGGATAAATACATTAATTCGTGAAATGATAATGTTGTTTAGGCTTATGCTAAGCATTCGAATGGAAGGAAAGTAAGTAAATAGAATGATTCATGATCTTATGAAAAGGTTGATGATTATGTATTATGAATTACAAATCCGAATATTTTATATATAAAAAGTATATGTGATGTTGATGAATATACTCAAATGTGAGTTGAATGGTGTTCAATAGGATTATACCAAGTTTAAAGTATTGCTGTTAATCTATGTATTATTGTATTGAAGTGTTAAGTTATGTTTCATGTTCTACGAGCTTACTAAGCATTCATTACTTACATAGTTATCTTTCACGTACTTTAAAGATTATTGGAAGCTCAATCGGTTTGGAAGCTCGTCGGAGACCTATCACAGTATCCAGAGGTTAATTGGTAGATTCTAATGTTTTGATCAAGGTTATAATGGCATGTATAGGTGGACTTGTGGTTTATAATAGTTGATGAATTTGGCAGGTATATGTCATTTTGGTCGATGTAACATTGGTACTTTTGATGCTTATTGATGTGTGTCATTTTGACAATTAATGCATGTTCGAGTGGCCAAAATAGTATGTAATGAATTGATCACAACATGGTCAAGTTATAGTATAATTTGGAAAGATTTTGAATAGATGTACATGATTGAAATATGGTTTGTATATATGTTGGTTGTTGGAACCATTTGGTAATGGCTAGATTGGTTCATTTAGATGACTTTGATGCATATAAGAAGTGGTCCAATTGGTAAGGTTATTTTGATTTGGCATGATTATAATATGGTATGCTTAAATGTGCACATGTTTAGGTATGTTTGGTATCACCATATTTGGTATGTTTATATGAGACTAAGTGGAGTTATGCTTTGAGGTATATATGAACTATTTGTAATGGTATAAATCTGGTCAACTTATGATGTGTTTTGTAATGGAAAATGAAATAAGTGTTGATGAAAGAAATGTGTTAAGTACATGTATATGTTTAGATAAATTGTATATTTTCATTTGAGGTGCCTATATGGCAAATTAGTTGAATGGAATTTGGTATTCGATTTGGTCTTATTATACATGTTTTTGGTATGTTTTAAGGCTTGATTATATATACAAATGGCTTATAGGTGTGTGCTTGAATTGGTTGAAAAGAAATGGCTTGAATTTGACCTATTTCTTATCCACACAGCCTAAGACACGGGTGTGTGTCTTAGCCGTGTGTGACACAGGGCCATGAGACACGGTCGAAAGAAATGGCTTGAATTTGACCTATTTCTTATCCACATGGCCTAAGATAAGGGTGTGTGTCTTAGCCGTGTGTGACACAGGGCCATGTGACACGGTCATGTCTCCCCTATAGGTTTTAAAGGTTGCATTTCGAGTGTTACATGGCCTTGCACATAAGCGTGTGGCTTGGCCGTGTGACCCAAGTTAGTAAGTTACAAGGGCATATATATGGGTTGGGACACGACCGTGTATCCCTACTTTGAATGCCCACACAACTTGAGAAACGGGGCGTGTGTCTCAGCCGTGTGAGTCACAGGGCTTGGCCACATAGTCGTGTGACACTTGCAGTGTGAAATTTTCTATCTTTTTCCTTAAGTTTCCATATGTTTTTTATTTAGTCTCGAATCATTTTTAAAGTATTTCTAAGTCCTCGATGGCTCAAATAAGGGACGATATGCATGTGTTTGAATAGAATATGATATGATTTATGAAATGTTTGGAAATGAATGATTTGAGATACATTTTTATGGTAATGCTCTGTAACCCTATTCCAGCGACGAATACAGCTTGGAGGTGTTACTCGATGGGTACTTTTACTCCAAAAATTTAATCTTAAGATCCAGGATAGGAAAGGGGTCAAGAATCAGGTGTCTAACCATCTGTGAAGACTAGAACAACGAGAGGAAACTCACTCTTCTGGTCATATCAATGAAAATTTTTCGGATGACCATATCTTCGAGGTAAGACGATTTCATGAAAATCCTTAGTTTGTTTATTTTGCTACCTTTTTGGCTAGTGGAATAATACCTCCTAAAATGTCATACCAACAAAAGGAAGAAATTCCTTCATGATACAAGGTATTACTTCTTCTGGGAAGAGCTATTTTTATTTAAGCGGTGTGCTAATCAAATGATTAGAAGGTGTGCAGCCGAGAGTAAGGCAACTAATATTCTTTATCATTGTCATTCATCCCCAAGTGGGAGACATTTTGAGGCTTCACACATTGTGGCCAAGGTGTTGCAACTCAAATTATATTCGCCAACTATATTTAATGATGCGTGTGCTTATGTGAAAATTTATGACCAGTGCCAACAAGTTGGAAATATATCAATGAGGAGAGAGATGCCTTTAAGTAATATTCTTGAGGTATAATTATTTGATGTATGGGACATTGAATTTTTAGGTCCATTTCCTCCCTCGTATGGTAACAAGTACATTTTGATGGTTGTTGACTATATTTCCAAATGGGTAGAGGCCGAGGCATATCTGACAAATGATGTCAAGGTGGTTATGCTCTTTCTACATAAGTATGTATTCACTAGGTCAGGATTCCAAGGGATATAATTAGCTACAAGGGATCTCACTTTGTGAATAAGTGGTTAAAATGGTTACTTGATAAGTATGATGTGAAGCATAAAGTTGATATGGCATATCATCTGTGTCCAAATGGGCAAGTTGAGCTGGAAAACAGAGAAATAAAATATATGTACTATGGGCTTACTGAATAGCATTCAAAAGGGATGTCTCCCTATCAGTTAGTGTTAAAAAAGCTTGCCATTTATTGTTGGAGTTTGAGCATAGAGCTTATTGGGCTCTAAAGTAACTTAATCTGGATCTGAAGCTTGCTGGAGAGAAATGAATGTTGCACCTTGAAGAATTAGTGAAATTTAGAATGTTTTCTTATGAGAATGCCAAGATATTTAAAGAAAAACAAAGAGATGCCATGACAAGCACATCTAATCTCGAGAGTTCAAAGTAGGCCAACGAGTCATATTGTTCAACTTTAGATTAAGGTTATTTCTTGGAAAGTTAACGCCTTGGTGGTCTAGACCTTTCATTATCAACCAAGTATTTCCATATGGAGTGGTCGAGCAGCAAGATGGTAAAGTAGGTATGTTTAAGGTAAATGGTCAACATTTAAAACACTATTTGAGTGGTGAAGTTGAGCGAAATAAAACTTTGCTCACTCTACTAGATCCGTAAGAAACTTTTTGATAGGCAGCTACTATCTGTCAAAAGATATAATTCTATGAGCCACCAAAAATAAATATATAAAATATGTGGAATAAAGGGTCGTTTTGACCTAAGTAGTAATATATTGTTTTAGTTTTGTTTTAATCTGTCTCCTCGAGTATTATTTAGCCTAGCCGCCACCCTTATAACATCTTTTAAACCACTCCATTGCCACCCTTACACCCTATACCAACTTAAACCGCCTACCACCACCCCAAATCATTCCTGCCAAACCCGATTGTCGCACCTTATACCAACCCAAACTATTGACCACCATTCATATCCACCTTATTGTCGAACTCCATCATAACCGATAAGTGCAATCTGCCTCTCACACAAACAAAGTCGTCCTCACATCCATTGGTTCCGTGCAAGCCTCAGGTTATTCCTACTAAGCACACCAACCAACCGTATAGTCAATCGAGTTGTCTCTCACAGGAATTTACCATGTCTCGTAAAAGAAGACTTTCGCTTTTCAATCTAATGACCTCTAGAACCAACTCTATAATGAAGAAGCAAGGGAGAGGTTTTATTTTATCTTCAAGAATCAACTAATATTTCCAAATAAGAGGTTCATGTTGACAATTAATGGCAGTGCTAAAGTGCCTCCACTCATTCAGGAAATAGTAGAAAGTTAAGATGGAAACTATTATGTGATGTCAGACCACCTCCGAAAGTTAACATGGTTAGAGCATTTTATGCACATCTAATTCCATCCACTGCATTAGAGATACAATTTCATGAAAAAAAGGTATCTCTAACTCCAATAGTAATTAATGATTTATTTGAACTGTCCAACATCGACAATGATGATTATTCCATTATGCTAAGAAACATCGATTGGGAGATGCTTAGAGAAGTGATGCAGACATTACGATTCCTAAAATTGAGTGGATAGTTTCAAGACATGGTAATCATACTTGCCGGAGGGACTTACTGATTCCAACAGCAAAGGTATGGTTCTATTTTCTACGATTTAGCCTTATACATGTTTCACATAGTTTCTCAATCTCGATGGAGCAGATGCTCTTGTTGTATGCCATAATGGTAGAAAGGTCTATTAATGTGGGGAAAATCATCCTTAAATAAATTTGACAGTGTGCGCCCATCACTAATCACTTTATGATGTCTACAAGCATGCATTCCTCTAAAGATAGATGTTGCAGAACAATACAACCAATGACGTATAACAACCAGTGATATTTCTAGAATAGCGGGAGATACTCGATAGAATCAAACGGAACCAATGAATTATCTCAATATAGCAGGACTAGTCGAACGACTATTGATCCTAGTCTAACCAACCCAACTCCTAGAGTTCCTCTGCCCATCACCACTGCACAGTCGAATCAATCAGCAATCATGGACATGTTGCAGCACATGCATCAACAGTAAGCCTACTTGAGATATGCAAAAATATGAGATGACTCAATGCGAGGCGCATTTAAAATACTTTTACATAACCCTTTTGATTTTGTGCCTGAGTTTCTAGATTTTTTTTTCGAGTCGTGGACTCCAACTCAGAAAATTTGGCAAAAGGATTCTACTACCCCGAATAGAGGAACTGGGCACAAAGAGACTCATATTGAAATGGAAACAATTTCAGACTGTATTGACTCTACTAATAATTATGGGGGGTTTTCTTTTATTTCAAGCATTAAGATAGTTTTTCCTTTAATTATTCTTTATATTTTCGCACAATAATATTTAAGTTACAATTATGAATAAAGATACAAAAAGTGTGGCAATAAGAATGTGCATGTCTAGGATTGGCTTTGGCAAGGAAAGGCTTGATTATTAAGCAGTTAAATAAGACTCACCTCCCTTTCCTGGTATCCTACCTGGTGCACAATTCATATTCAATTTTTGAATTTTTTTCTCTTCTGATATATGTTTTTAAGCAATGAGGACATTGTTTCTCTTAAGTTGGGGGGCATTTTCGGTCTTGCATGTTTTCTTTTGATTATTGGTTCTCTCATGAAGGTATGTTTAAGTGAAAGGTTGCTCAATATTTAATTTTTTCACAATAATGTTAGTTGTAGCGCATGCATGAACCCTTATTATTTCAAGTATTTTTGTTAACTAAATTATGATATGAATGCAGATCTTAGTGATTGTGTATTAGGTCTACCACGAAAATTTTTAATTCCTTCAAAAAAACTAAGCATGCATGAAGGTTTAAATCTTTAGAATTGTCTGGATAATTTCCTTGAGGCGAAATCCTAAAAGGCATAGCAATTTAAAGATGATTTAGGCAAATTTTTGTTCAATCGTTTAAGCCTTTCAAGTCAACCTTATTAAATATTTATCCTTTGAAACCATAATTTGAACTGTATGGTCTATTCATTTTAAACCCTTACATTAAAGAGTCATCCTTTATTTAAATACTCGTATTTATTTCTTTTACCAAAACTTAGACTCAATTTGTTTTAAGGTAATTTTTATGTTTAAGTTTGGGGGAGTTGGAAAGAGGTATTGTGTGCTCATTAAAAATGCTCAATGCTGATGTAGTTGTATGCTTCAGAAGGTAGCTTATGCCAAAAAAAATTAAAAAGGGGCAATAGTGAGCACATGCTTCAAATCTGAGAAAAAGGAAGAATTGGGTTTCTTAAGGGATGATTCCATTTTAAAAACTCAAGGTAAGTTGAGTCTAAGGTTACTTAGCCTAAAAATTTATCATCTTTTATCCATACCTTGAACCTAGTCACATTACAACCCCGTTAAGACCTATTGATTTAGATTATTGTCAATAGATTATTGTGCATACTACATTAATAGAGAGGAATAATTGAGTTCAACATAAGAAAGCATAATTTAAACCTTAGGATTGTTACTTAGCTTCATCAAGAGGAAATAAAGATTGATTGGGAAGAACTAAGTGCACCTTCATGAGGGGAGAGCAGTCAATTCATAATTTTATTAACTCTTTTATACTTGAAGGAAATTTGGATCACAATTGCACATAAGTAACATATTTGCAAAATTAAGTTGAGAGCATCATTTCACTAATACATAACCATGTGGGGGGTTAATTATTCTTAGTGGTATCGTGTATTTTGGTGCTTAAGTTGTCAAGTAAGTTAGCATCTGTCATCACTCGGGCGGAGCAAAGAATTAAGTTTGGGGTGTGATAACTCTAAAATATAGAGTTATCTTTGGTGTTTTTAGACTAATAATTCGTGTAAATTATGGGTGGTTGATCACAAATTTCATAGTTTTTATTATAATTTTGTTATGTTGAATAATGCTCAGGTAATTTTTTTATCTTGATTAATTTATATGCTAAAATTATGATTTCTGCATCTTTGAAGGTAGTTGGTGCATTAGGAGGAAAGAAGGACTTGAAACACACTTAATGATGCTCAATGCTGCAACATCTCTATAGCAAAGGACCTATGGATTTGGGCTGATGTGTTGTCATCTTTGGACACCCGAAAGATGCCAATTGGACTTCAAAATTCCTTTTGACCCATTCTAGAGTGGATTAACAAGCCTAGATAGCCTAAAGGAGTCTAAACTGTCCACGAAAGGAGGAAAGAGCCCATACTGCCCACATGTATGCCCAAACCATCCATGTAACTTGGTTTTCACCTACCTCAACCACCAAATAAACCACAAAAAGAATCTTCAAACTACTAACCATCCATGGAGAAAATCAAGCAACTCCTCCCCACAAAGTAAGCAAAATCATCCACCCTCTCCCTTGAATCAAGAAAACCGTCCACCTTCTTCCCCAAATCAAAGGGGCGACCACCTACATGGAAATATCAAGGGATGACACATTAAAAATAGTAAAGAATAAGGGGGCTTAACAAGTATAAATAGGGGAAAGCACACATATATATAGTTTTTTTATATCCTATAAATAGGACCCAAAAATACTTCATCCAATTTTGAAATAGGATAAGGAAGTCTTTAAAATTAAAATAAGAATACTAAATTATCTCTAGGTATTATCCTCTAATTTTGAAATGCTTCAATTAATTGAATAAAATTTTATCAACTTTCATGTCTTTTAAGATAACAAAATAGAGTCCAAGCAATTTTGAACTCTTCCATTCTATTTAAAATTGTCACTAGTGGATAATCCTTATTCCTCTTCACATCCAGTTTTCATTAATTTTTCATTATTAATGAAATAGGGAAAAATTGGATAATGTTTAATCCTCCTTATTTTCTTTATTAATGAAATAAGGAATACTTCTAAGTTCCTCTTACATAAAATTATTAATTTTTATTTTAAATTTTAAAAAAATTTATTTGATTATTTAAAATGTGTATTTATATCATTATATATATAATATAACAAGCTACAAAAGAATATAAATCTTTCATTTTTTGTATGTAATTTTTAAAACTTTCTCTTTTTATTTAATTTTTAATTATTTATTATATTAGATATTTCAAACTTTTCATTATCTATTTGTTGTATATATACAGAATAATTAATTTCAAAAAGGATTTTATTTCTTTAAAGAAATAGTTATGTCATAAATTCTACATTGACTAGAGAACACTCCCATAAGTCACGCTTACATTAATAAGTGTCGACTTCCTCACTATTTTATAATCTCCTTAGAGTTTCTTCAATTGAAAAAGTTCATGAGAGAGGACTTATAGTTTAAAAATATTTTTATATACCACACTATTTGCATGAGCTTTTTAGAGTTTTTTCATTTAAAGAAATTAATGAGTGAGGGCTTATAGTTCAAGTTATTTTTATACACCTCACTATTTTTATGAGCTCTTTAGAGTTTCTTCATTTGAAGAAATTCATAAGAGAGGTCTTATAATTTAAAGTTATTTATATATAATATGATATATATTATATGAAAGAGAGAAACAATAATGTTTAAACAAATGAGTATTTGGTTTAGAAATAACCTAGAACCTAATGATTTCAACATAGTACTAAGCTTGTTTGGAACTGAAACAATGTGGTAATGCACTTATATCATTCTAATGCATTTAGAACCTACTAATGTCACGGGGCTAGAACTTTAGTCTGGCAAATCGTCATAGTACTAAGCTTGTTTGGAACTGAAACAATGTGGTAATGCACTTATATCATTCTAATGCATTTAGAACCTACTAATGTCACGGGGCTAGAACTTTAGTCTGGCAAATCGTCATAGTACTAAGCTTGTTTGGAACTGAAACAATGTGGTAATGCACTTATATCATTCTAATGCATTTAGAACCTACTAATGTCACGGGGCTAAAACTTTATTCTGGCAAATCGTGTGACTTAGGCGATTTCTTTGTTTCAAATCCGCCTAACTCTTGAAAAGTGATAATTCACAAAGGAAATTCTCTAATTCACCAAGATAAAGAAAAAGCAACTTGGAAAGACAAATGGACTTGAATCGAACAAAAAAGCCACAAGAAATAATAACACACCAAGTGTTTGAGTAAATTCTCTCAAAAGTATTCTCTTACTTTGAATGGAATACAATAAAATGATTACAAATAAAGGGGATGGCCTCTGTTTATATTTTAATTGTTCAAGATCCAACGGTACAGATTGAATTACATCAACAACTGAGATTAGTGCCTATCTAAAATATTAGAGTCCTAAGAGATTTAAACTCTATACAATCTTATCTCTTAAGATTTACAATAATTACCCTGGTAACTTTAGTTTTATTGAAGTATTTCATTGGGCCACCAAGGCTTCAAGTAGATGGGTTTCTCCATACATTCCATGAATCGAGCCAATTCAAATGGGTCAAATGAGCCCCATTTAATCAGTTAATCTCCATGGGACACTCTGTGTGCATTTCTCACTGGTTTTGATCCGTAGCTAATGATGCTAAGACGTTGGTCATAACTCAAAGTCAATTTGTGTATGACCATTTTGAAATTGCATTTGATGGAAAGTATATATTGCAAATTCATATGAGCACTATTCAAATTAAAAGTGATGATTTATTATCCAATGAATAAATTTTCATGGGACATGTTTCTCCTAAGGAGTATGTCCAATATGAAGGGTTGTAGCTCTTCACATTGTATTCATTGAGTGCATATAAATAGAGGCATTATGGTGCTCACAAAACATACAATTACAGTCAATCTTATTTTCAGGAGATAGAGTAAGAATTAAAGAATTCCTCGATTTTGCTAATCAAAGGAAATTTAAAACTTCGTTGTATCCCGAGAGGACCTTTGTCTTAACCCTTAGCAACTTTGTGGGGGGCAAATAGTTCTCTTTGGAAAGTGTCATTCTTACCTTGAAGTCTACTGTTTATTTCCATACAAGTCTTTAGTTCTATCGTCTCCACTCAAGTATTCAACAATCAAAGAGAACTATTTTTGGAGATGGCAACGGAGGCTACTACCTCATTCAAAGTGATGAACCAAGAGTTTGTGAAACTTGATCGATTTGATAGTTCAAACTTTAATCGTTAGAAGTACAAGATGTTGTTCCTTTTTACTGTCTTAAACGTTACGTATGTTCTGGATCCAAACATACAACCTGTGGAGGATCCTACTCCCAATACAAACTTTGATGAAATTGAGAAAATGGTTGAACTCAAGAAGAAACGCGAAGAAGACAATTTAACATGTTGAGGACACATCTTCAACACATTGTCTGATCGATTGTATGATCTTTACATGTCAATGAAATCCCCAGTGGAAATATAGAAAGCTCTTGAAGAGAAATACAACACCGATCAACAAGGTATTGATAAATTTTTAATGATGAAATATTTCGAATTCAAAATGCTCAATAGTATCCTGATCATGGATCAAGTCCATGAATTACAAGTCCTTGTAAGCAGACTTTGTAACTTGAAAGTTGTTATTCCGTAATAGTTACAAGTCGGGGATATGATCTTGAAGTTGCCCTCGTCTTGGAACAATTATTGGAAGAAACTTCTGCATATGGCAGAGGACTTCACTGTGGAGAAAATACTTAGGCATTTGCATATTGAAGAGGAAACTCAGAAGCGTGATGCGGTGTATCTTCCCAAAGTTCTAAAGTGAACCATGTGAGCAAGTCCAAGAACTCTCGAAACAGTAAACGAAAGGCAACATCCGAGACCAAGGACGTGCAAGACAAGAAGAAAAAAACTCGCAATTGTTATAATTGCAATAGGAAAGGAAACTATATTAAGGATTGCGGACTTCTCAAAAGGAAGCAAGATGCCACAACTTCTAAAGCCAATATGGTGGAGGGCATGGACTTAGTGGCCATGGTTACAAAAGGATCAAAAATTTGGAGATTGGTATGATTACTGAACTCAACATAGCCATAACTGATAAGTCCTGTAGTTGGGGACTCGACTCCGAAGCTACTGTCATGCCTGTAATGACTGACAATAATTCAAGAGTTATGAACTAGTGGCAAACTATGAAGTGCTTATGGGAAACTATTAATTTGTTAAGGTGTTAGGTCAAGGGACAGTGGGACTCAACTTTACATCTGGGAAGAAATTGACTTTGACTAATGTGTTGTATGTTCCCGATGTGAGAAAGAATTTAGTGTCCGTAAGTATTCTATGTAACAAGGGGTTCAAGATTATCTTGGAATCAGTTAAGTTTAAAGGGTGATATATATGTAGGAAAAGGATATTATAACGAGGGTATGTTCAAGTTGAGCATTGATATGAATAAACTTAATTCTTTTGCTTATATTGTTGAATCTTATCCTTTGTGGCATGCGCGTTTAGCACATTTTAATTTTAAAACTTTACAATATATGCAAAACAATGGTTATATAAGTCTAAGTAATGATGAGTTTCAGGATAAATGAAATTTGTATTCAATCAAAAATTGCCAAGAAGACGTTTCCTAATAAGTGTGAAAGGAATTCACAAGTGTTAGATTTAATTCATTCGAATGTTTGTGAATTAAATGGAACACTAACAAGAGGTGGAAAACGATATTTTATCAATTTTGTGAATTAAATAGAAAACTAACAAAAGGTGGAAAATGATATTTTATCACTTTTATAGACGACTTCTCTATATTTACTTATGTGTATCTCATGAGAAGTAAATACGAGGCTTTTGATATGTTTAAACATTTTAAAAATGAGGTTGAAAATTTTTTTTAGTAAGAAAATCAAAGTGCTTCGTAGTGATAGAGGTGGTAAATATTTTTCAAATGAATTTAATATATTTTTTGAGGAACAAGGTGTGGTACATAAGTGTTTCGTGTCTTATACTCCGCAACAAAATGGTTTGGCAGAAAGAAAGAATCGTACTTTAATAGATATGGTTAACTATATGTTGTTAAATGCTAAACTTTCATATAATCTATGGGGTGAAGCATTATTGACTGTGTGTTATATTCTTAACAAAATACCATCAAGAAAATTCAAAGTATCTCCATATGAGATATGGAAGGGTCAGATGCCAAACTGTGGGGGTGTTTGGCTTACTATAGAGTTCTCAATGAACAGAGAACAAACTTAGGTCCAAGAGCCATCAAGGATGCATTCGTTGGATATTCCCAACACTTTAAGGCTTATGGTGTTCTTAACTTAGTGTCAAATACGATAATTGAAACAAAAGATGTTGTATTCATTGAAAATAAGGTTTTCAATGATTCAACAGATTCAGAAAAAGAATATCAACCAATGATCTCAAGTGATCAAACCAAAAGAAGTCTTTGTGATAATAAGGATACGGAGCCGAGGAAAAGTCAAAGATTGAGAAAAGTAAAGGAGTCCTGATTTCATTTCCTCGCAATCTCTAGCATTCCTTGTTGAGGGAAATAGAGAATCTGTAATTAGGAAGATCGCCATAATGTTTAATGTGGATGGTGATCCACAAATATATGGTGAAGCCATGACTTCTAAGGATTCAGCATTTTGGAAAGAGACGATCAATGATGAAATGGATTCAATATTATCCAACAATAATTGGATTCTAGTTGATATTCCTCAAGGATTGAAACCTATCGGGTGTAAATGGGTGTTTAAAAGGAAGAATACTCCAACAGGGGGTTCTCAAACCTTTAAGGCTAGGTTGGTGGCTAGGATTTAGGCAAAAAGAAGGCCTTGATTATTTTGACACTTATGCACCAATGGCTAGGATGACCTCCATTCGAATTCTTATAGCACTTGCATCTATCCATAAGTTACATGTACATCAAATGGATGTTAAGACTACTTTTTTGAGTGGTGATCTCAAAGAGGAACTCTACATGGAGTAACCAGAAGGTTTTTTGCTTCCTAGGAATGAACATAAGGTGTATAAGTTGATCAAGTCATTATATGGTTTAAAACAAGTGCCTAAATAGTGGCATGAGAAATTTGACTCGATTATCTTGTCATATGGTTTGTTACATAATGGTGCAAATAAATGTATTTACACTAAATTCACTGATAGGTATGGTGTAATTATTTGTCTCTATGTAGATGATTTGTTGATTTTTGGTACGAACAAGGAAGGTGTTCGTGAGACCAAATAGTATCTAGCCTCAAAATTTAAAATGAAGGATCTCAATGAGGTAAATACAATTCTAGGAATAAAGGTGTAAAAGCATGAAAATGGCTTTGCACTAAGTCAATCTCACTATATTGAGAAAGTATTAGAAAATTTTAAACACTTGAATGTCAAGGATTCGAACACTCCATACGATTTGAACTTCAAGTTAAGTAAGAATAATGGCAGGGCTATAGCGCAAATTGAGTACGCCAGCACAATCGGAAGTCTAATGTATGCAATGCATTGCACTAGACTCGATATCACATTTGTTGTGTGCAAATTGGCAAGATTTACATATTGTCCTAGTACCGATCATTGGAAAGGAATTTTTAGAATTTTTGGCTATCTTAAGAAAACAAAAAATTTGGGATTATTCTATATTGATTATCCCGCAGTACTATAAGGTTACTCAGATGCAAGTTGGATGCAAGTTGGATTACAAGTCTAACTGACAATAAGTCCACATCGGAATGGATTTTTACAATTGGAGGTGGAGCCATTAGTTGGGCCTCCAAGAAACAAACTTGCATCTCATATTCAACTATGGAGGTTGAATTTATAGCCTTAGCGGCTACTGGCAAGGAAGCGAAATGGCTAAGAGATCTCTTGCTAGATATAAAGTTGTGGCCACAACGTTGGTTCACCATTTATGTTTATTGTGATAGTGAATCTACTATGTCTCGAGCATACAATAAGGTGTACAATGGAAAGTCTAGACATATAAGTTTGAGACATGAGTATGTGAGAAAATTGATTAAGGACGGTGAGATAACTGTTACCTATGTTAAGTCAATTGACAATTTAACGGATCCATTAACAAAAGGTTTGTGTAGGGATTTGGTTAAGAGTACCACCACTAAGATGGGATTCAAATCATTCTAATCACATCATTGATAGTGGAAACCCTACCTTGTTCTAGCCAAAAGCTAGTTTCAAGGTTCAAAGCGTAATAACAAGTTATTGAATGACAACATACACTAAGAATCATGATTTAGTGTTTATATTTTAGGAGGATGAGTTTTACTCTTAATGGATGGACATTAGTTGTCAAGAAATCCACCTATATGGACATGAAGTGGTGTCATTTCAACGAGATTTTCTTTATGGTTTTCTCTCATACATGTTCATGAAACGGGATGAGCACATGGCCATAACGGTGCTAAAGCAAATTAAATTCTTACTCTAATACTTTATGATTATGTCTGAAATTTTTCCGGTTTTAACTTTAAGAGTGATGGTTCAAACTACTAGCCACCATTCACTTTGTTGATACTTTAAAAGTTTGCACTAAAGGAAGGTTCAATCTGCGGACACCCTTCTTTATGCATAATCATTGTGTACTTATTTTCTAGAATTAGCAACCTAGTGGGGGATTGATGGAAAGTATAGATTACAAATTAATATGAGCACTATTCAAATTAAAAGTGATGATTTCTCATCCAATGAATACATTTCTATGGGACATGTTTCTCCCAAGGAGTCCAATATGAAAGGTTATGGCTCTTCAATTTGTATTCATTGAGTGCATATAAATAGAGACATTATGGTGCTCACAAAACATACAATTACAATCAATCTTACTTTTAGAAGATAGAGTAATAATTAGGGAATTCCTCGATTTTGCTAATCAAAGGAAATTAAAAACTTTGTTGTATCCCGGGAGGACCTTTGTCTTAACCCTCTAGCAACTTTGTGAGGGGGGCAAATAGTTCTCTTTGGAAAGCGTCATTCGTGTCTCGAAGCCTACTGTTTATTTCCGTACAAGTCTCCAGTTCTATCGTCTCCACTCAATTATTCAACAACATTTAGTTACGTTCTCGTGACATATATATATGTACAATATCCTATATGATATTTTACGGTGTGTTAAGGTTATTACCTTTTTAAAACGACACTTAATTACCTTTTCGCAGCTATATATGTAATATTATATACTATTTTTACAATGATTATAATATTATAAATTAAGACTAAAAATCAAGCATTCATATTTACATGAATTTTATTTTTAAAAATTTTATTTGTTATATGTTACAGATCTTAAAAATTATTTTAAAATTATAAATGAATATATTATAATAGATATATAAACAATAAGATGTACGAGATAAAAAACTAATTAATGAAATATTTGGTTGTTTTAATTAAGCATGTATAAAATATCTACTAAATAACTAAATCAATCAAATACGCAATTGATTACTAGAAGGAACGGGTTAGTGTAGGATTTACAAACGACTTGAAGCCACCCACCAAGAGAGTAAAATAATATCAATGAAAGAATAAATTATCTTATGTTCAAAGACAAAACCATTAGAATTGTAAACATGAAAATATATGGAAGACAGCTTTATAAATGCAAATAAGTTTACACTCAGGTTAACGGGTGTGTATAGATGGCCATTAAAGATTATTTATTATTATTTTAAAATATTATATTCTTACTTTATCAACTACAAAATATGTTTTGGTTTAAAAAAATTAAAATAAATTTGCACTTCGATGAATAGGTGTGGACGATATCAATTAAAAATTATTTAATGCGTCTAAAATCCTCAACTCATAAATAAGAGGATAATGCGCTTCAGTATACTCAAATTCACGTCCTCTTATATAGACAACAATGCATTTTTTTAATTCTATGAGCAATTATAAAAATTATCATGTATCATTTTTCTAATATTTATTTTTAAGATTTTACTATATTATTATATAACATTTCTAAAATTTCACATGCTAAATATTATTCCTTAAATTAATACCTTTAATACAATTTTGTGTTTAAAAGAAAATTAATTTATCATATCTTCTTTTCCCACCAAAAGTAATGAATTGTTGCAATGAACCGTGTAAAGTAAATATACTATCAATGCATAACCTCACTTTAATATGATTAAATCCAAATACTCTTTGTTTAAAACTCAAATAAAACATAAACCAAAATGAATTTGGACAAAATTCATGTCCAAGTTCATCTCATGTTTCATACCATCATAAGAATCTAAATATGAGATGAAATTGGAAATACATGAGTGCAAATACATTTTAGTTTATGATTTGATTTAAGCTTTAGACAAAGATTGTGCGATCTTGATTTTTTTTTTAAGAGTTTGTTTAAATGAGAAATTTGAGGAAAAGCTTTCATTTCAAATAACATTTTAAAATTTCAAAAATAAATTTGTTTGTTTAAGCAAACATAATAAAAAAATTTAAATTTTTTAAGAAATCTTTGAGTAATTTAAATTTTATATTCAAATTCCACCTGTGGTTTTTTTAAAATTCTTTTGCTGATTAAGTCTTAGCTCGATTGGCGTGAAAATTATTGTCAATGCAGGAGGATTTGGGTTCAAATGCGCTGAAACATATTATCCTCCTATTTATGGGTTGGTGAAGGGTTATGGGTAATTCTAAATATTGTGTCAAAAAGAACAGATATTATCAAAACCTATAATAAGATTATTTAAAAAAAAACTCTTTCCATTTAATACATGTGGTCCAGCAATGGAATAAAAAACATTAACTTTAAAATATCAATATATATTTTATGTTTTATATTATTATAAATATTTTTATATTTTAAAAATCTAATTATATCCATATTGCATATTAGATTTTTTAAACCTAATTATTATTAAAAAATATTTATGCAAAAAATATCACAAATACTAACATTTTAAAATTCAAGCAAATTGAAAGTTTTCATAATTTTAAAATTCTTTATGTAAACCCACCTTTTAGAAATCTATGAAAATTTTATTTGCTTTAGATTTTTAATTTTCAAACTTTTAGGGTTTGTTTGGATGGAGAATTTGGTGGATGAATTTCATTTATATTAAGGTTTTCAAATTTTTAAAAGTGAATTTATTTGGGTAAAAATTGGAAGAATCCTAAAATTGTGAGTAATTTTTAAAGTGTTATAAATGTTATTTAATGGATGTTCAACCTTTCATCTTTCATCTCCCTTGACCTTCCATCTTTCATTTTCTTTAACCTTTAACCTTTAACATTTCATCTTCCTTAAACATTTCATCTCTTTGTAACCTGTTTTTCTTATTTATGTATTAGAATATGAAAAGTCTAATCTCCCTATATATAAAGTGGAGCATACTACTTGTAAGTTTTATGAAAAATATAGAACATAATAGAATCCTCATATTCTCATATATATATTATCTATTATTTTTATAATACCTTATCAAGACGAGCGCTTACATCAATCCAAGAGTCTTGTGTTTTTCGTTAGTTTCGATCAAGGTACGAAATAGATTTTATCAAGATGTCAATTATGATAAAATTACGTATGTTTATAATTTGTTTCATTTTTTAAGGGTTTCACTAATCTCGTAATTTGTTAAAACTTCTAACATAGTCAAATTACTTGTAATTTATTTTATGACTAAATTGTAGTAATTATTTGGGTATTTTTTTTCTTGTTATGTTATGCTTGAAAGTTTTGTTAAAGGATTACTAATGTTTGCTTGAAGGTTTGTTAATGAACAACTTATATTTATATTAAATTTATATTGTAGCGATATCATCATTGTCGAACATTGCAAAACTTGAATTTGTGGCTCTTGATATTATTGGCAATAACTATTTATCCTGAATGTTAGATGCTGAAATACATTTAGATGCAAAAGGCCTTGGTGAAGCTATAAACGAAGGAAACGAAGCATTTAGTCAAGATAAGGCCAAAGCTATGATATTTCTTTTCCATCACCTCCATGAGGGACTAAAGACTAAATATTTGACTGTTAAAGATCCACTTGTCTTTTGGAATAGTCTAAAGATAGATATGATCATCAGAAAATTGTAATACTTCCTAAAGCTCGCTATGATTGGTTGCATTTGATATTACAAGATTTTAAATCTATGAGTACGTATAACTCGACTATATTTAGACTCACTTCCCAATTGAAATTATGTCGAGAGAACATAACTGATGAAGATATGTTAGAAAAAAACATACTCCACATTTCACGTAAATAATGTTGTCCTGTAGACACAATATCGTGAAAAGGTTTTAAGAAATATTTTGAATTAATATATTGTCTTCTTCTGGATGAGCTAAATAATGAACTGTTAATGAAAAATCATGAGTCATGTTCAACTGACTCTACTCCAATCTCTGAAGCGAATGTGACATCATATACTGAAACAGATAAACGCCACACTAGTAGTCGTGGTTGAGGACATGGTCGTGGTCGTGGTCACAGTCAAGGTCGAGGACGTGGACGTAAGCGAGGTGGTCATTTCAAGAATACCCACTAGAACTGGGATCATAAGGATGGAAAGAATGATAAAAAATACAACTAGAAAAGTGAAAAGTTTGTGTTATCGTTGTGAAGGTAAAAACCATTAGTCCCACACTTGTCATACATCAAAGCATCTTGTATAGCTATATCAACAATGATTGAAGGATAAAAAGAAGAAAATAGAGACAAATTTTGTTTGGGAGAATGACAAAGATGACTATGGCATTGTTGGTACAACTCATTTGGAAGCTGTTAATTTCTTCACCACCCCTAAAGGGAATAATTGATATTTTAATTTTATTATTATAGTTTTAAAGAGTAAATTTTATGCAATTTTGTTATATTTTTAACAACATGATTATTATATTATGTTTTAAAATATTTAAAATCACTTCCCAATTGAAATTATGTGGAGAGAACATAACTGATGAGGATATGTTAGAAAAAACATACTCCACATTTCACGTAAATAATGTTGTCTTACAGACACAATATCGTGACAAAGGTTTTAAGAAATATTCTGAATTAATATATTGTCTTCTTTTGGCCGAGCAAAATAATGAGCTATTAATGAAAAATCATGAGTCATGTCCAACTGACTCTACTCCAATCTCTGAAGCGAATGTGACACAATGTAGTGAAACAGATAAAGGCCACACTAGTAGTTGTGGTTGAGGACATGGTCGTGGTCATGGTCACGGTCAAGGTTGAGGACGTAGACGTAAGCGAGGTGGTCATTTCAAGAATACACACTAGTACTGGGATCATAAGGATGGAAAGAATGATAAAATACAACTAGGAAAGTGGAAAGTTTGTGTTATCGTTGTGAAGGTAAAAACCATTGATCCCGTAGTTGTCGTACACCAAAGCATCTTGTATAACTATATCAACAATCATTGAAGTATTTAAAGAAGAAAATAAAGACAATTTTTTTTTTGAGAATGATAAAGATGATTATGGCATCGTTGGTACAACTCATTTGAAAGTTGTCAATTTCTTCACCACCCCTAAAGGGAATAATTGATCTTTTAATTTTATTATTATAGTTTTAAAGAATAAATGTTATGCAAGTTTGTTATGTTTTTAACAACATGATTATTATATTATGTTTTAAAATATTTAGAATCACTTCCCAATTGAAATTATGTGGAGAGAACATAACAGATGAAGATATGTTAGAAAAAACATACTCCATATTTCACGTAAATAATGTTGTCCTGTAGACACAATATCGTGAAAAAGGTTTTAAGAAATATTCTGAATTAATATCTTGCCTTCTTCTGGCTAAGCAAAATAATAAACTGTTAATGAAAAATCTTGAGTCATGTCCAACTGACTCTACTCCAATCTCTAAAGCAAATGTGACATCATATAGTGAAACAGATAAAGGCCACACTAGTAGTTGTGGTTGAGGACATGATCGTGGTCGTGGTCACAGTCAAGGTCGAGGACGTGGACGTGGACGTCAGCGAGGTGGTCATTTCAAGAATACCCACTAGAACTAGGATCATAAGGATGGAAAGAATGATAAAAATACAACTGGGAAAGTGGAAAGTTTGTGTTATCGTTGTGAAGGTAAAAACCATTGGTCCCGTACTTGTCGTACACTAAAGCATCTTGTATAACTATATCAACAATCATTGAAGGATAACAATAAGAAAATAGAGACAAATTTTGTTTGTTACAACTCATTTGGATGCTATTAATTTCTTCACCACCCCTAAAGGGAATAAACGATCTTTTAATTTTATTATTATAGTTTTAAAGAATAAATTTTATGCAAGTTTGTTATGCTTTTAACAACTTGATTATTATATTATGTTTTAAAATATTTATAAAATTTTATATATTTTGAAAATTTATGTGACATTTATTTGTTTTCTTTGAAGAATATGAATACCTCTCAAATTCAATTAGCGAAAATGGTGAAGACTTATGCTTAGTAGACAGTGCAATTACTCATACTATACTTAACAATAAGAAATATTTTTTTCTCATTTAACAATGCAAAAAGCTAATGTGAGTACTATATCTGGTAGTACCAAAATCATAGAAGGCTCTAGAAGAGAAAATATATTTTTCCTAAAGGAACTAAGTTTCAAATTAATGATGCATTATACTCTCCTAAGTCTCAAAGAAATTTGTCAAGTTTTAAAGATATTCGCCATAATGGATATCATATTGAGACAATAAGTGAAGTGAATGATGAATATTTTCAAATTACAAGTATAATTTAAGGGAATAAAATTATTTTGGAGAAATTATCCGCACTCTCATTTGGTTTGTACTATCCGAGAATTAGTACAATTGAAGCATATGCTATAATAAATCAAAAGTTTATTGATGACTTTATTACTTGGCATGATCGATTAGGCCATCCTGGTTCAATTATTATGTGAAAAATTATTGACAATTCATATGGACATTCATTGAAGAGCCAACAGATTCTTCAAGCTAATAATTTTCTATGTGATGCTTGCTCTCAAGGTAAATTAATCATTCGGCCATCACCAGCCAAGATAAGTTATGAATCTATCACTTTTCTAGAATGGATACAATGAGATATATGTGGACCAATACACCCTCCGTGTGGAACATTTAGATATTTTATGGTTTTACTCGATGCTTCGACTAGATGGTCACATGTATCCTTATTATCAACTTGAAACATAGCTTTTGCGAGGTTACTTGCTCAGTTGATAAAATTATGAGCACATTTTCCAGATTTCCCCATCAAGACAATTCGTCTTGACAATGCTAGTGAATTTACTTCCCAAGCTTTCAATGACTTTTGTTTGTCTATTGGAATAAGTGTTGAACATCATGTAGCACATGTTCATACACAAAGCAGTCTTGTTGAATCATTAATCAAAGTTTGCAATTGATTGCAAGACTATTACTTTTGAAGTCAAAACTTCCAATTTTTGATTGAGGGCATGCCATGCTACATGCAGCATCACTAATTCAAGTCAAGCCAACAAGTTATCATAAGTTCTTCCTGTTACAAATAGTTTTTGGTCAAGAACCAAATATTTCCCATTTAAGAACTTTTGGATGTGCTGTATATATTCTGATTGCTCCACCACAACGCTCTAAAATGGGTCTTCAAAGGAGGTTAGGAATATATGTTGGATATAAAGTTCCATCGATAATTAAATATCTCGAGTCACCAATGGGGAATTTATTTACGACTAGGTTTGCTAACAGTCATTTTAATGAGTCAGTTTTCCCAACGTTAGGGGGAGAAAATAAACAACTAGAAAAAGAAATAGATTGGAATGAATTATCATTGTCACATCTTGATCCTCATACGCAATAATGTGAATGGTTTAGAGGATAATTCATTTATAAAGTTTAACAAATCAAATTGCTAGACGCATTTACTGATCCAAAAAGAGTGACAAAATCACTTATACCAACTATAAATGTTCCAATCAAAATTGATGTTCCTGATGGACAAAATCTAGTTACTAATGAGTCTAAAGCACGTTTGAAGCGTGGTAGACCAGTTGGTTCCAGAGATAAGAATCCTCGAAAAAGAATAGGAGAAAAAAAATATGATGGTTAGATCGAGGAAGCAATGACTTTAAAAGGATTTCCAGAAAAGATTTTAGACATGATTGAAGTTCAAGAAATATCTCAAGTACCTAACAATGAAGAGATCTCAACAAATTATGTCATGTCAATAATTAAGTGGAACTGAAATCAAATCGACGTTGATGACATATTTGCATGCAATGTAGCACTAAATATTTTGAATAACAATGTGGATTATGAACCAATGTCAATTGAAGAATGTAGACAAATAGATTATTGGCCAAAATAGAAATAAGCAATTGAGGCGTAGTTAAAATCTCTTGCAAAGAGAGAAGTATTCGGACATGTAGTTCGTACACCTGAAAGTGTAAAATCTATGGGATATAAATGGGTTTTTGTGAGAAAGAGAAATGAAAAAGAAGAAATTGTGAGATATAAAGCGTGTTTGGTTGCACAAGAATTTTCACAAAGACCTGGTATTGATTATTAAGAGACATACTCTCCTATGGTGGATTAAACTACTTTTAGGTTCTTGATTAGTATGGCAATAAGAGAAGGGCTTGATTTACGCCTAATGGATGTAGTTACAGCTTATTTATATGGCCCACTTGATAATAACATTTACATGAAACTCCTAGAAGATTTTAAACTACCAGAAGCAGCTAATTCATGTTCTCAAGAACATTACTCAATCAAATTAAACATATCCCTTTATGGATTGAAACAATCTGGGCACATGTGGTATAATCACCTAGTGAATACTTATTGAGGAAAAGCTATAAGAATGGTCTCATTTCTCCATGCATTTTTATAAAGAAATTTGGATCAGGATTTGTTATAATTGTTGTGTATGTTGATATTTTAAATATCATTGGGACTCCTAAAGAGATTTTAGTGACAATGAAATGCTTAAAAAAAGTATTTGAAATGAAAGACCTTAGAAAGACAAGATTTTGTATAGGGTTACAAATCGAGCACCTAAATAATGAAATCCTTGTGCATCTAACAACATATATAGAAAAAGTGCTAAAAAGATTTTACATGCATAACTCACATCCGTTGAGCACCCCAATGCTTGTTAGGTCACTCAACGTAAATAAAGATCCTTTCCATCCTCGGGAAAATGATGAATATTCCCTTTGGTCCTAAAATACCATATTTAAGTGTTATTGGTACATTGATGTATCTTGCTAGTCATACACGACCTAATATACCTTTTGTTGTCAACTTATTAGCAATATTTAGCTCTTGTCCAACTAGAAGACATTGGAATGGGGTTAAGCATGTTTTTCGTTATCTTCAAGGTACAAGAGATATGGGTTTGTTTTTCCCTAACCTACCCAAAATAGAATTGGTTGATTTTGCAGATGCAGGGTACTTATCTGATCCTCACAATGCTAGATCATAAATTGGTTATGTTTTCACATACGGTGGTACTACAATTTCTTGGCGTTCTATGAAACAAACGAGTGTTGCTACTTTTTCTAATCATGTTGAGATTTTGGAAATCCATGAGGCTAGTCATGAATGTGTGTGGCTAAGGTCTATAATTCATCACATACAAAAAAAATTATAGTTTCTGCTCTGAAAAAGAAGCTTCAACAATTTTATATGAAGATAATACAACTTGCATTTCACAAATTAAGGAAGGATATATTAAGGGTGATAGAACAAAACATATATCACCAAAATTTTTCTTCACTCATGATCTACAAAAGAATGGAGATATAAATGTTCAACAGATTTGTTCAAGTGAGAATTTGATAGATCTTTTTACTAAGGTGCTCCCTGCTACATTTGAGAAGTTAATTTTCAACATTGGATTGTGTCGTTTTAAAGATCTTAAGTGATGCTTACATAAGGGGGAGTAAATTCACACTACATTTTCTTTTAAGTTTGTGACATACTATGTATCAAAGGATTATGTACTATTTTCTCCTTCACTAGGTTTTTGTCCCACAGGGTTTTTCCTAGTAAGGTTTTTAATGAGGCATATCATTTATACAATGAACATTCAAGGGGGAGTGTAATGAATGTTATTTAATAGATGTTCTGTAACGCCCCTTACCCGTGTCAGACGCCGGGATAGGGTACGAGGCATTACCAGACTTTAACATAATCAATCGTATAAAATCGAGACTTGAAATTTCGTCCAAATTAAAATGTTCTTTTTTTTATATCAAATTTATCAACTCAACATGGCATTATCAAACATGTACACCCCATACAATATTTTCCAACATCGACAGCTTTATACAAAATGGACTATCAAATAATATGGGCTAAATCAATTATGACACATAACAAAATGACCAAGTCCTTTATACATGCCATAATTTCAAAATAATGTTTTTAAAATACCAAAAGAAAGTTGATAGTGTAGATGGATCTCTGACGATCGCCAAATCCTGAGCTAGCTTGGTGATTCTATAAAACAAGAGAAAAGAGAGGAGAGTAAGCATATAGCCTAGTAAGTAAGTAGGTAATTAATAAACAAGTTTCTAGCATGTTTCCATAAATAATATAATCATAATCACACATAAATTCACTATTTATTCAAGTTCCAGCAAGCTGTTTATTCGCGTCATAGTCACTAAATTCTTTTTATCTAGAGCTACGGAACTCCAAATTAAGATCTGTAAATCTTTCCTAAAACTATACTCATATATCTTCTTACCATAAAATTTTCATAATTTTTAGTTTATCCAATTAGTACAATTTATTCTTTAAAGTTCCCCTATTTCACTGCTCGATAGCTCTGACCCCTCTTCACTAAAAATTAATTATCTCTTTGTACAGAATTAAATGATGTTTGAATTTGTTTCTATTGAAAATAGACTCATTTATAAATTTAAGCATGTAAATTACAAACCATAATTATTTTTTTACAATTTTTAGTGATTTTCCAAATTCGGAACAGGGAATTTTGAAATCATTCTGACCCTGTCTCACTAAAATTAAAATATCTCAAAATATTTAACTCTTTTGCTTACTCTATTTCCTTTATGTCAAAATAGACTCATTCAAATTTAATTTTATATCTCATCAAACCTCTAATTCAATTTCTACCATTTTTGGTGATTTTTGAAAATCACACAACTGTTTCTGTCCTAAATTGTTTTATCGTTAAATTTACTCTTTCTTAATTTCATTACTTCATTTCATCGTACCAAAGGGTCGATTAAAGATCAAACACATTGTTCATCACATATATTTTCACTTAATCAGTTTCCGATGAACACTTCGAAATAATCTCAGTTACACGGTGGATCAACACACAACACCACCCTTATAGTCAATAGTACTCGGTGAAATCAGCACATAGCAACCACCTTTATACTCAATGGTACCGGGTGAAATTAGCACATAGAAAC
The DNA here is from genome assembly GCF_025698545.1 of Gossypium raimondii. Classification (NCBI taxonomy): domain Eukaryota; kingdom Viridiplantae; phylum Streptophyta; class Magnoliopsida; order Malvales; family Malvaceae; genus Gossypium; species Gossypium raimondii. The sequence continues at coordinate 38,482,092 of NC_068565.1, forward strand.
CACCTTTATACTCAATGGTACCGGGTGAAATCAGCACATAGCAACCACCTATATAACCATTGGTATCCGGTGAAATCAGCACATAGCAACCACATTTATTTTCATTAATATCGAGTGGAATCAGCACATAGCATCCACCTATATTTCCAACGATATCCGGCCCATTCCGAAGGTTCAACCATGAATTCTCACTTTTTTTTTAACATTTTTCCAACTCTTCCATATTCAACCACAACTCATAATTCACCTCAAGTAATTATCCCATATTCAATCATATCTTATAAAAATATTAAAACATAAGTAAAAACAGGGTACTAATCACATACAAACTTACCTCGGTGCAAAATATAGTAATTTTGCAATTCAGTCCACAATCTTTTCTTTTCCTCGATCAAGGTCGATTCTACGTCTTTCTTGATTATGGAGCTTGGAAGCTTGAAAACCCTAACTATGGCTTCCCCCCTTGTGAAATTCGGCCAAAGCTTGAAGATGGACAAAAATTGGCTTTTAATTTTGTTTTTAATTCATTTTAATAACTAAATAACCAAAATGCCCTTAATGAAAAACTTTGGAAACATGCCTAACCATGTCCATTTTCTTCCACCAACTTAACCAATGTCTAATTATCATATAAGGGCCTCCAATTTAAAATTTCATAACAATTGGACACCTCTAACATGTAGAACTCAACTTTTTCACTTTTTACAATTTAGTTCTTTTTCCTAAATTGAGTGCCCAAACATCAAAATTTTCAAACAAAATTTTCACAAAATCATTCCATGAAATTGTATACAACAAAAATATAATAAAAATAAATTTTATCACGTCAAATTTGTGGTCCCGAAACCACTGTTTCGACTAGGCCCAAAATCAGGATGTTACATGTTCAACCTTTCATCTTTCATCTCCCTTAACCTTCCATCTTCCTTAAACCTTTCATCTCATTGTAACCTTTTTTTCTTATTTATGTATTAGAATATGAAAATTTTAATCTCCCTATATATATAGTAAAATATACTACCTGTAAGTTTTATGAAAAAGTATAGAATGCAATAGAAATCCTCATATTCTCATATCCATCTTTTATTTATTATTTTGTTTATAATATAAATGAGATTTTAGTAGCTTAATTTCCTTTTCAAATTCCACCTAAATAGGTGGTTTTTCAAATTCTTTTTATTTTAATTTGATCAATTTTAGTCCTTACACTTTTGAATTGGTCAATTTTAGTCCTCATACATTTAAAATTTGAAATTTTAGTCTTGACCAAATGATAAGTTAAATATTTTTAGTCAAATTTTGCTATTAGTCTTGTATTATGCGTAAATATTCTCTAATTGAATCATTCTTAGTCACTATATTTCTCAAATTTCAAATTTTCAATATTAATGCAAATGACAAATGTTAAATCTATTAATCAATTTTTATGTGGAAATAACAAGTGACATGATATTACACATGCGATAATATGTTTGTTGCATCAAAATTTGAGAATAACAAAACTTAAATTAATGAATTTAATAGCTATCATTTGGTTAGGACTAAAATTCTAAAAGTATAGAGACTAAATTCATAAATTACACATAATACAAAGACAAATAACAAAATTTAACCTACAAACTTTACTTTTAATATTATAGTCGACCATCTCTATAATAGTAACTCATTATAACAATCAAGTTTCTAATAGAACTGATGTTTTATGTTTTATTTTAACCTTCTATACCAACTCTTCACTTATAAAAGCAATAGTCGTAGTTATGAAATACATTTTTATTAAATTAGTTCTCTATAACAACAAATCGTCTAGAATTTTAAGTAAAATTATAATTATTTCATATAGGCAAGCCAATTAATCATAATTTATTAAATAAAATTATATTCATTAAAATATTAATTCAATAAAGGGTGAGTATTTGGTACACTAACAATATATTTTTTTTTTGAAATACAATGGTTGGGATTTTATTCAAATAGAAGCCTATAAAGATAGGCCCAACAAAACAAAACAGAAATTACAACCCAAAATAAGTAAGACCGACCCAATGAATAGACTAAACATAAGGGAAATTAGTTCTGAAAGAAGAAAAGAAAAATCGACAAAGTATTAAAAGAAACATAAATGATCCTAACCACCCAATCAGATTGTTCAATTCCAAAGCATCTAAAAAGCAAAACCCTTCAGCAGCCTGTCAGAGTATTACCCATCAATCCTATCAATCTGCTTCAATAATATATTGGAAGGTGTTCTTTCAAAAACCATTGCGCCTCTTCAGAATCTTGGCACTCCTTCATCTAAAAAGACCCAAAAATTCCTCTTCCAACTATTTTCTTCCCCTCTTCCAGAACAGGGAACCGATATCAGAGTGGCATGTACGATGCGGTTATCACCGATATACTTCAACAACATCAAGTGCATAGGCAGGAACATTGCCCCCAAGATAAGTTACTTCATTTCTTTTAAAATCCTCTGTAGCCAAAGCATGAGCAACACCGTTATATGCTTTTGTACATGGTGGAAAACACAGTTTTGGAAAATCACACATGACGCACAGATATTATGAATATATGCTCCAATTACTGACTATTCCCCTCTATTTTCTTTCAGATTACGAATCATGGACAAGAAATCATTCGACTTCTACATTCAGAAAACCCATTTGAGCTCCTGTTAAAACCGCCTAGAAGCAAGCCATCGCCTCACTGCAAATGATGAAGGTATGTTGGCATGCAAAATAGTTTTTGAACAGAGAATAATACATGTGTCGTTTCTAATAATAATCCCAGAACAGGATCTATTATCTTGCTTGCAAAATCCTGCATCAAAATTTATTTTGACAAAAGGGTTCTGAGTTGCCTTCCACACACCAGCGGGTATGATTCGCTCTGCAATTTTGCTCTTATCCCCCATAATTTCACTCAAATACTTCTTGATGAAATATATTGTCTCCCTTGCGCTCAAACTTTGCCCTTCATGTAGCAATTTGTTGCGTGCAGTCCAGATTGCCCACAACCCACAACAAAACAATCGACAAAGGTACATGGAACTATTTTCAAAAAACCTGTTTACCCATTCTGCCATTTAAGTCATATGCATCTGCATACATTGTGTGAACCCTGACTGTTGCCAGATCTCCTTCGTGTGCAAACACTCTTGAAAACATGTTCAACTATTTTAACACCATTGTGGCAGCGAGGACAGTTCGTAGAGTTCATCAACCTCCTGTAGTATAGGTTTGCATAAGTAGGCACATAGTTGTTTATAATCCTCCATGTTGTAATTTTTATTTTGGAGGGTAGACCAATATTCTAGAGCCTTTTGTATAATAGTGTATTTTTTTTATTCCACAAGCAACCTTAAACAATTGGCATGTGTCTCTTTTTTTAAAATTTTTTAAATATTTTACTATATCCCTAAAGAACACTCGTCAACCGCCTGGCCCTACTTGTGGAGTCTAAAAACTCTACTAACAGTGTACAAAATAATTTCCCTTCAGGTATAAAAGGTATAAAAGCAATAATGCATGCAAAAGAGACACATGCCAATTGTTTAAAATATTTAAAAATTTTAAAAAATTTAAAAGCATATAAAAAAAGGTATAAAAGCAATAATGCATGCATATGTTATATGTCTTTTAATTTTGTTGATTTGGTTTTCATTTGCTTTCTTTTTGAACATAATTATCAATTTTTCATTTAATGAAAATTCATGAAATTTATGGTAAATTTATAATAATTATATTTCTAAAATAACATGTAGTTAAAATCTATAACAATCATTTTTTATAATAAACTATAAAAAAATAGAACATCGGTAATGACAATATATCGCAAAGAAAAGAGAAATAAAAATAAATAACACAGATTTTTACATGAAACCCTTTCGGGAAAAAACCACGGGCAAAGGAGAAGAAAATTCACTATGTCGAATTCGAATGAATACAAGAGGAATAGACTATGTCTATTTATAGGCTTGTAAACTCATATTCTAATAGGAGTGTAGTAAAATTGAAATATCTTATTCTAATCAATATGAAATAGATGAAGTTTAATAGGATTTAAAAAATATTATTCTAAAATAAAATAAAATAAAAGAACTGTAGTTTTATATGAATTTTACTTTTATTTTATTTTACCACTGTATTTTATTTAAATAAAGATTCGGGTCACTTAATTTTAACATAAACAAAATATTGATAAACAAATTATACTGTTATAAAAAAGAAAAAAGGTAAAATGACATGTTTTTCGCATCCCACCCCCTTTCCCCAAGTTTTCCATGTTCTGTATTCAATGCCATTGGGGCCCGCTGTGTACATGTTTCATTCAATCTATGGATTGAATTTTGAAATATTTAATCGAGGAATCAATTGGGTTTCCCACGCACAGAATCTACCAAGGACCATTCTCTTCGTTAGTTTTCTCCAAGGAATAAGTTGCTTTGCCAAGTGATTGGCTTTAAAGAAAATAAAACCACCACTCAAAGAAGCACATAAGGGTATATATGGAGACAAAAGCCATTAATGAAACACCGAAACGCGATTAGCAAAGAACCAATTAAAGGTGGTTTATTTGGGACAAATCATACACAAATCAACATATCTTTTGGGGCAGAAACAGGTGCGTCTATATAGGAGACCCTTACTGGCTTCTGGAGCATCCTTAAGCTCAAAAAGCTGACCAAAGTGGACTGCATTGTTGGGTTTTGATTACTTTAATATATTATCATATTTACTATACCATGGTACCTCCACACTTCCACATATGAAGCCATATTCCCACAAAATCGCTTGCAGACTAAGATTTGTTTCCACTAATAGCCTGGTGTAAAGCACAAAGTGGGCGGCTTACCACCAACGGATCATTCCTAGAGAAAGTGGTGGGGCTAAATTCAGCAAGACAAAAATTCTACACCCAATTGAAAAAACTTGTTTAATTAATGGACCCCAGGTGCACATACTAAGTGCCGGATTCGATAATATTTCAATGGGGGTATGTTATTTTACTACCAATATTTTTAGATATATGTTTGAATATATATATATTTTAAAATATACAACACAAATTAAATATAACTTCAAATTTTAAAGTAAAAAATATTTCCTATTTAAGTATCACATTCTCTTAATTTCTGCAACAACAATCATATCAATCAATTAAAATTAAATTATAAAACATAGAAAATCTATAATATGCCAAAATAATTGTTAAGAACCGAGCATTTAGATGTTCACAAGTTTCAAATAATGTGGAATTCATAAACCCTTCCGATTCTCCTTAAGGTCAAAATATTACTGGTTTGGCTTTCTTTATACATCAAAGAAAAGAAAAGAAAAAAAAAAGGGGGGCTAACGAAGGACATTCATTGTTGTTGGATCACAAGGGCATAAAAGAAATGGAATATAAGCAAGATGGATCCTTTTTCAGGTAAGAGAAGGACATGTAGGATGAAAAATGGTCCAAAGATACCTAGAATCTCGTATATGAATCATGATTGTAATATAAAAATATCAAATGTAATTAGTGTCATTCCAAACAAGGAAACAACCTAAGCTGGATCCCACCAAAACGGGGATTTGCACTAGAGGCAAAGCGAAAGGACAAAAATAAAAAATTCCTCCAACAGCAAACCCCAATGAAGATTATGGCTTACGGGCGCCCCTCGACAGGTATAGTTCCCATCTTTTTCCGCCGCAACCATTATCTTTTATCACTAAAATTTTTCAGCCAAATATTTAAGTAGACAGAAAAGGATGGTATTAAACAATAATATTATATTATTTGTATGTCTTTTTTAATAGTTTAATGTTAAATTAATATTTTTATTTTAAATTTCAGAATTTTTATTTTAAAAAAAATCAAATTCAAGTGAAAATTTTAAAATTTAAGGTGAAATTATTAATATGACATTAAACTATTAAAAAGAAGTTTTTTTTTTATCTTTCTCTTCTTTATTATTTTAAAAGTTCCATTTTTTCTTCAACTGTAGGCCGGTGCTCGTCACTGGTGAGGCATAGAATGGCGATGACCCATATACGATTTTTTTAATAACTGTTTTTTACGTATTTAAAAAAAAAAGGGTTTCATATATATAATATATTCATCACCGGCAGTGAATGCAATGTCGAGGACGGCTTTTAGATTTCGCAAAACGTATGTAACATAGTGGCGGTGAGCCACACAGGTGAGCCCATATGCAATTTTTCTTTCTTTTTTTTTTTTTCTATTATTCAAACGTGATTTCAAGATTTTTCTTTTAAAAGGAAAAAAGGTGTTTAATCACCGGTGAGGCATGCAACACATTAGAATATTTAGAAATCGTAAACCGCTTCAAAACAGATGCGGTGACCATCATCGTCAAGGCGTTGAACGCCGATGACCCAATATGCGGATATTCTCTTTATATGCATTTAATGGGTTGAATTAAAATGATTATGAGATAAAAAAAGAGTTTCCTCACCGCCAATGAAGCATTTCTAATAGTTTAAACAGCATGCAAAGGGGTCCTTCATCCACCGGTCATGCTTAACGAAATATAGTTTAAATGGCATGTAAAAAGCAATTCAATTTATTTTAAAGCAAAGATCAAATTTTTCTTAAACATGATACGACCTTTTCTAATTTTAACATTTCTTTTAATGTTTGAAATTTATGGAAAAATATTTTGAAAAACAATGAAATTGTTATCCACTAATTTATTTAAAACTAACGGCACTGGATATCATTTACTTTGACTCGTATAGAAGCCGGGAAATGAAAGGGTAAGTGGTAATTAACTCATATATATTTATATTTTATAAAATCAGCTCCTAAGGAAGTATTAGGAATAAATAGTGGTATTGTAATAATTTGCAGTTATACAGAATTAATGGGACAAAATGGGTAAATTATCAATACTCTTTTATTATTAATAAAGCCATTATGAAATTTTAAATATAATAATATTTAAATTATTATTAAATCGTTAATCAAAATGCAATTATTTTTATATAATACAAAGTAAACCTTTCATTTTTCTTTAAAAATAATAATTTTCACATATTATATAAATCTGCTTCCTAGGGAACTTCATACAATAAATAGGGTAAAATAAGTATGTAAACTTAAATTTAAGGGTAAAATGGATCTTTTACTTTTATATAATAGCTTTTTTATCAGAATTATAATTGTTTTAAAATTATTAAATAACTAATCGAAATGAAATTATTTTACCTAATATCAGTATATCTTATTATATCTCTATTATAGTATATTATATTCTTTTAGAATAATATTATTATATCCTTAATTATCCCATAACAGGCATGTAATTTTTATTCAATATTTTGTTAGTACTAACATCAACTTTTCTACATCCCAAGAAAATTAGTTAACTTCTTAGAAGTTTTTTTAAATTTTTATTATATGTTCAATAGTTTCGAATAATAATTTTATATTATAAACCATAAATGATGACAAAGAAATAATAACATAATTTTAAGATTGTTGGAATAAAGAATGATATATACTTTTTATTCATTCTTTTATTAAGTAGATATGATTTGTTAATTTGTTGATAATAAATGTAGAATTTATTGTTATATTTTTATCATTGATTCATTTTTTTAAATTTTTCCCTTTTCTACTTGTTATATTTTTAATTAATTAATAAATATTTCAAAATCCTCTTTATTTCTTTTCCACAGTTACATTTTTAGTATAAAAAACAAATAATAAAATGCTTGATAAAAATTTTCCTTTAATTTTGTCCGTTGTTACATTTTTTAAAATTTTATGTTATTAATTTTGATAGATGTTACAATATTTATTTGTATATATACAAGTATCCTTACTTGGGTTAGGAAGAAGAGTTTATCTTAAAATGGTGTTGCCTCAATGTGTTGAAGTTGACATTTGACACTTTGATTCAAAGGTTTTAGGAGGAAAGGGTGATTGAGCAGAGAATCAACATAGTTGAAGGGCAATATCTCTATGCCCAAAGTTGAACCATTAGAGTTGTAGTTTATAAAAATGTTTGGTAGATGTCAACTTCTTTATTTCAAGTTTGCTTTTTAGTTTTTGTAATTCTTCATAAAGAATGTTAGCTATGATTTTCATTAATTTACTATAAGGGAAGGTGCATGTATGAAATATTGTACATTGATATTTCTCGAGTTAATGACAAATTTTAACAAGGAATTGAGTTAGGATATGAAAGCTTATGCTATTAAGATTATTTTCTTGGTGTTATATTTTGATCTATTTACATATGACGTTGCATAAATATATTATCAATAGGATAATGAATAAAACAATATTTTTATGGCTTATATCTATCCATGTCCACTTTGGTTATTTGGAATAAATAAAGCGGTGCTTGTTAGTTATGTTTTAATTTTAATGGTTATATTTTACAATTTTAATGAATTAATTTAACTTTAAAATGTTCTTTTCATAGCCAATTAGGTGATTTTAATTTATAACTAATTAGTTATGCTTGGTTTTTTATCAATTACTTTTCTTTAAATTTTTTTGTAAGTTACAATTTTTCTTTATATATATATATATATATATATTTGTTTTAATGCTACCATTGCAGAAGCTTTCATTTTTTGTAAGTTGTTAGAGGGCAAATCTAAGGTTTTTTATCAATTACTTTTCTTTAAATTTTTTTGTAAGTTACAATTTTTCTTTATATATATATATATATATATATATATATATATATATATATATATTTGTTTTAATGCTACCATTGCAGAAGCTTTCATTTTTTGTAAGTTGTTAGAGGGCAAATCTAAGCAAATAGTATAGTTGATTGTTCAAGAGAATAGAAAATGATTTATTTGACCTTGAAAGTATATATAGAAGATAAAGGGAGATAAATTTGACAGTTTAGTATCATTTAATGAAAAATACTTTAAATACTAATTTAAAAATCAAAATATAATTTAAGGGTTAATTTGCAAATAAACCAAACTTGTATTACTAAAATCCATCTTAAACAATCAAAAATTTATTACTAAAATTTACTATAAAATATTACTATAACATTAAAGAATTATAAATTACATCAACTTATAATTTTTGGTACAAATAGACTAAATAGAATTTGTATATACAAAGAAAAATAACTTTTCTCATATATTCTTAAAGATTTGCAATTCAAATTTTAATTGTATTAGTAAAAGTTGGTATTGAAATTTTAAATGTTAAGTCTAAGTGTGATTGCGTATAAATCATATATAAATTCTCTTTCAAAGTTATTTTGATTAATTAATTTAAGTTAAATTATTAAAATTTATTGCTATTTTTTATAAAAATATTTTAATATATAATCAAACCACGCAAAAGGTCTAATATTCCTAATATAATATATTTTCAGCTCTAAAGAGTCATTAGGATTAAATAAGGTTAAAAGTGTCTTTTACAATTATCTATATCTATTCTTAATATATATTTTCAACTCTTTCTTAAAAGAGTGTTTTATTTTTTAAAGAAAAACATTTTATTTTTAATCTATAGATATACTCAATTGAGTTTTAAATATTATTAATAAAAATATTTGATTTTCAATTAGCATTAAATATTTTTCTAAAGCTTAAACGTCTCCCAAAAAATCTTTTCTCTAAAAACTCTATAAATATTTTATTTTTTGGTTTTTATTAATTTTCATTTTATTGATATTAATATCTAAATAATATATATTAATAGGTTAGTATTGAAAATTAATATTCTCTAACTGTTTTTAGATTTAATTTTTTTTGTAACCGTTAAAATTTATTCTTTGCTTCGTTGTAGTGGTTAATTATATATTAACGTTATAATCTATATCTTATATATTTTCAGTTTTTACCTTAAAGAGATTTGTATGCACATTATTGTTTTTAATATCATGGAATGAATGATTTTTTTTACTTTAAAAACGTCATTTTTTAATTTAATATTGAAATTGAATCTTTTCATTCATGAATCGTTTAAATTTTTAAAAATTTTCTTTGATTACTTTGTTTATAATTATACTTTTTTATTTTGACTATTGGTGAATTACCCATTTAAACAACGAATAAAGTGAAGAAAATAAGAATTGAAAAGATCGAACACGCAAATTTTACGTGAACAAACTCATCGAAAGAGGATAAAAAAACCATAGACAAAAGTAGATTTCACTATAATAAAGGAGAGTACAAAAGACGAAGAGAATTAAAATAAAAACCCGAAGCCCCACAAGAAAAACCCTTCAAAACAAATAACAAAATTCTCTCAATCTAAATATTTTGTTGTTATAAAACCTAGATTAACTAAGGCCTATTTATAGGCTGAAATTCATAGCATATATAACTACAACAACTCTTCTTTTTTTTTTTTTGAAAGAATGATTGGGTATTTATTATGAATTAAAAAGAATAATCCAATCAGCCCAAATCAAAGGGCCCAAGTCAAAGCAATAAACAGAAAAAGAAACAACCTAATTTTCGACCTAAACAATCAGAAAAAGACAACCCCCTAGAAACGTCTATCAAAAGCTAGATAATTAAAAAGAAAAACAAAAGCATTAAATGAAATTAAAATCAACCGAACGAAATCCTATCCCAGTCAATAATCAGAACAGCTGGAAACCATAAAGGCTATTGAAGAGTCATTTCCAAGGTCCCATCTGTTGTGTCGATAACTCTTCCCCACAGATTTAAACACCATTAAGCTATATGTATTGGATGTTGCTCCTTCACCCATTTCTTCAATCCGGATTTCTTTGCCAATCTTCATCCAAGGTTGAAATATGACGTTCCAGTTCTTCTCTTATCAGGTAAATGTTTTCTTCTTTCGCAAGAGCTTTCTTTGCTAGACCATGTGCATGTGTGTTTTCTGATCTATGGATGTGCTTAAAAGTAAGATCTTGAAAAAAGGATTTCTTGTTCTAAATATCTTTTATAATGGCACCTATTACCGATTTGTCTGTTGAAGTCGCCTTGCTCTTCTTTATGACGGTTTTTGAGTCTCCCATAATTCTAACTGACTGAGATCCTAATGCAATCCCTAATTTCATGCATATGCCTCTGCTGCGAATGGTGAGGGGACATTTCTGTGGATAACCGTTTTTAACACCAGTAGATTTCCCCTCATATCCCAACCTACTAATCCAGTCGCTGATTTGGAGGTTCTACTGTCCAGTGATGTATCAAATTTGATCGATATTCTCGGTACGTTTTCCTGTATTTTGTGACTCTTGAAAATTTTCTCAGTTTTCTTCACAGCATTTATTCCTTCATATTCTGCCATATGTCTTTGAATATTCTGAGCTAATCCCCTTCTTGTTGAATTTTTCCCCTCGTGAATGAGTTTGTTTCTAAAGGACCATTTCAACCATAACGCATAGCAGAAAAGCCGACACTGGTAATAGTTGCTGTTCTTGAAAACCCAGGTTAGCCACTCCTATGTATTCTGACTCGTATTCTTCATGACCCATGATAAATTTAATGATTGCCACACTTCTCTTGTGAAAGGACACTCTCGGAAAACATGAAGACTCTCTTCTACTCCAGAATAACACCGTGGACAGCAGGCAGTTGAAATGACCCTCCTCAAACTGAGATTACCAAGATGAGGGATATAATCCCATGAAATCCTCCAAATTGTAATTGCAATTTTTGAAGGCAATTGTTGGCTCCATAATTTTTTGTAAAATTTTTTTATTTCGGTCTGTAGTAAGTAGTCATTGGCTATAGAGGCATATTGTAATAAATTATAGGCACTACGTACTAAAAACTCACCAGATAGTTCTCCACTCCACACCTGAATATCCTTATGTTCAGTCTCTGCCAGGGGAATTTGTAGAATCTTCCGAGCAGTATCTTCTTGAAAGGTACTATTAATTAAGTCTGACTTCCATTTTCTGCTTGAGTTATCAATGAGGTCTGAAACTAATTGTAGTTCCCTTCTGTTTGTTCTATTATGTTCATCCACATTATCGATCCCCTGAATCCAGTTGTCTTCCCAGATAGAAATGCTATTACCTTTACCAACTCTCCAACCCAATCCTCTTTGGAGAAGTCCTCTTGCTGCCCAGATGCTCTTCCAGGTAAATGAAGGTAAATTCCCCAACTCTGCATTTAAGAAACTTGACTTTGGGAAATATTTAGCTTTCAAAACTCTGTCTAATAAAGAATTTGGAAAATTAATGAGACGCCAACCTTGTTTAGCTAATAACGCAATATTAAATTGACTAAGATCTCGAAAACCTAAGCCACCATTTTCTTTTAGCAAACAAAGGTTTTTCCAAGTGCACCAATGAATTCCCCTTTCGCCCCCTCCTTTCTGCCACCAGAATCTTGCTATAATACTCTCCATTTCATCGTAAAGAGCTCTCGGCAATAAGAAGCATGCCATAGAATAAGTCGGAATAGCTTGCAGAATGGCCTTAACAAAAATTTCTTTCCCTCTTCGTGATAAAAACCTGTTACTCCAGTTATCAATACGTTTTTTTATTCGATCCTTTAAACTCTGAAAAGCTTCTTTTTTCTTTCGCCCCACCGTATTGGTAGCCCTAAATATCTTTCAGGTTCACTTGTCCTACATACCCCCAACACATTTACCACCTGTCTCCTATCCTCCTTCAACGTATTTTTACTGAAAAATACTGTTGATTTATCGAAATTTACACATTGTCCTGAGCAAATTTTGAATTCGCACAGAATATCCTTTATGACGTTTGCACCCCTCCTCGTTGCCTCTCCAAACAGTATGCAATCATCAGCAAATAAAACATGAGATACCTGCAGACCGTATTCTTTTGAGACGATCTCTCTTCATTGCTAACCTCAGTAAGCTCGAAAAACCTTCACCACATATCAAGAATAAAAACAGGCTTAATGGGTCGCCTTGTCTAAGTCCTCTGGTTGGTACAAATTTATCTCCTCTGTGCCCATTTATGACAACTGAATAAGCAACAGATGAAACACATTTCATAATGGCATTTACCCAACTAAAATCAAACCCCATCCTTGTCATAATCTCCTCTATAAAACTCCATTCAACCCTGTCATAAGCTTTACTCATATCGAGTTTAACGGCCATAAATCTTTTTTCCCCGTTCTCTTCTGCTTTAGCTTATGCAATATTTCATAAGCAAGTAATACACTATCCGATATTAACCTGCCTGGCACAAAAGCATTTTGGGCTTCATCAATACATTTGCCAATAACACTTCGAAATATGTTTGCTAGTACCTTCGCTATAATTTTATAAAGTACATTACATAAACTAATTGGCCTAAATTGCATCATAGTTAATGGGTTGATGACTTTTGGAATAAGCACTATATTTGTAGAGTTTATCGGACTAACCACCATATTTCCGTTTAGAAATTGTAGAAAAAAAGCTATGACATCATCTCCAACAATCTGGCAACACTTTTGATAAAATAATACTGGAAATCCATCTTCCCCTGGTGTTTTCGATGGTCCCATCTCAAAAACAGCTTCTATAATTTCATCTCTAGAATATGATTCTGTAAGTTTTTGATTGTCCTCCGCTTGAATGCAGCGCTCAATCCCTGATAGAATATGATCATAATTCCCTTTTCTTCTTGCTGAAAATAAATTTTGAAAATAAGACTTCGCCACACCCTCAATATCCTGGATGAACTCCATTTCTCTTCCCTCTTCATCTTTCAGCTTATGAATTAGATTCTTTTTCTGGCGTTGTGAAGCTTGGCTATGAAAGAAAACAGTATTTTTGTCCCCTAATTTCAACCAATTGATTCTAGCTCTCTGTTCCCAGTAGCATTCATCTTTCTCAATCTCAAAATTTAAATTTATTTTTGTATCAATCAATTCAGCTAAGGTCTCATCATTTCTGTCTGCTTCAGCCAACTCGCAAAGTTTCTCCGTAAGAATCCGTTTAGTCTTCTGCCTATTCTTTTGCAACTGCCCAGTCCAAATCTGCAATCCTTTCTTTAAATTATCCAGCTTCTTTAACAATTCCTCTAACGAATTCTCCCATAGCTTTCTGACTTCTTCCATGAAAGATTTCTCCAAAAGCCACCAGACCTCAAATCTGAAATTGTTATCCCTTACTTGTTCTGCAAATCTCCTGGTATTAATAGGAAGAGGACAATGGTCTGAAAATGAATGAACTAAATGTTGAACTTTAATTTCTGGAAACATAACAATCCAATTTGTATTAGCTACTCCTCTATCTAAACGCTCTTGAATGTTCGTCTCTGGTAAGTTGCCTCTCTCCCAAGTAAAACGATTGCCCTCAAATCCCACATCATTCAATCGGCATTCCTCTAATGTTTTCCTAAAAATTTCCATCCTTCTTTCATCCCTAGGTAACCCTCCTTTTTTTTCAAATCCATACATAATTTCATTGAAGTCTCCGCAAACCAACCAAGGGATTTCTCTATCATTAGCTAAACTTTTCAAAGCCTCCCACGAATCATTCCTATCTTGTATGTCTGGGGAACCATAAAAACCTATAAATCTCCAATTAACTCATTTTTCCTTATCTTTAACAATCACATCAATATGTCTTTTAGAGTAACTACAAAGCATAACTTCAATGTCAGTTCTCCAAGCTAAGCACAACCCTCCTCTCGTACCTTCTGATTCGACTTCGATTCCATTTACAAAACCACACCTCCTGCGAGTAAATTCCATCTTTTTCTTACTAAGTTTAGTCTCCATAAAGAAGACTATTTGGGGATTATTAATCTTCAGTAGATGCCGAAGTCTTCTAATTGTCCATTGTCTCCCCAAACCACGGACGTTCCAGCTTAAGATTTTCATTGTGCCCGGTCGGCTTGCCTCTTGGCAGCCGCCGATATTAAAGAATGTACCCCTTCCATCTCCCCTCTATTTCTCTTTTTTCCCTCCTCCCCTATTAGAGTTTCATCTTCCAGATCATGCTCCATAGCCATTTGCATCTAATAAGACCAGGGTTTATTTCTCTGTTGTTCTCCAGGTGAAACCCTCCCCTCAAGGTTAAACCCCAATATTTGATCAATAGATCTCCCTTTCTTTCCCTTCGAAACCTCATTCTGCTGGTTAAACCCGTCAAACCTGTTCTCCATCCAGCTTTCTTCCAGTTTCCCTTCCCCCTCCTCCCGCAACCAAATGCTATTCATTGATAGAGCTCTTCGAGATGGTGCCCGTAATGTTAAATCCCATCCCATTCCAGCAATCTCCCCTCCAACCCTCATTTTTTCTTCACAGAAAGAGTCATTATGGCCTAAACGTCCATAGAAAAAGCAAAACAGTGATAGACGCTCATACTTGAATTTAACATATGAACATGTTCCACCAAACATAATCTGCTTCTTTCTTTTCAATGGTTTCCTAATATCAATCTGCACTCTAATTCTCATAAAATTTTGACACTCCTTTCCCACCTTTGATACATCGTACTCCATGAAAACTCCAATAAAATTACCCAACTGTGTTGCTAGGCTTTCAGTAAATAAACCTATTGGGACGTCATGAATTTGTACCCAAAAAGGATTAAAAATTAATGGTACCTTCAACGGATTTTCTCCCCTTCTCAGTTTGCGAAGTATTAACAAATTATTATTAAAAGTCCACGGTAGACCCTTCAAAACTCTTTCCATATCCATATTGTGGAAAAATTTAAAAAGGTACCTTTTATCCCCCAGATCCCGAATTTGCACCCCACAGGCAGGGTGCCACAAATTTGCCATAGTGCTTCTCATAGTTGGAAAGTGTGTTATGCTTGCTGTTAAAAAGTAACCTACAAGCTGAAAATCCTCCCCTTCTTTTTACATGCTTGGTTCAGTCTAGATCTGTAAAATTTCCTCTTCTTCTTCATTGAGCGACAACTGTGCTAATTCTGTTTCTAGGATTGCAGGAATTAAATATCAGAAAAACTCTCCCGTCCTCCCTATCGTCTGAGAAAAATTGTGTTTAAAGCGTCGATTTCAAGAAAGAACAAAAATAATTTTCGAAAAAACCCAAAAACATCATGCCAAAGGCGGCAGACAGAAACGTGCTAGGGTAGCAGACTTCATGACTATAACAACTCTAGGTTAATTAGAGTTTAAGTGAGAAACTAAAAACACAGTTTAACTAGGAGAAGAAAAGTCAAAATAAATTTTGGTTAAAATAAGAGGCATTCTCCCACAAATCTCCATATTTACTCATATTTAGACTAACTCCCTTGCTGAACCCTGTTATGGGCTTAATTGATTCTTCGTCGGATACTTACCAAGTCCAAGTAATGCTCGAAATTTGAAACTAGAATGCTCTTTGTCAACATGTCAATCAGATTGTGTTTTATGCCAATTTTAAGAATCTGAACATCCCCTTAAATATCCACCTCTCGAACAAAATGATAACGAATGTCTATATGCTTAGTTCTCTCGTGATGCATTTGATCTTTGGTAAGATGTATAACACTTTGACTATCACAATATACGACAGTTGCTCAGTTTTCACTTACTAGTTCACTAAAAGATCCCTTTTCCAACTAATGACACAATTACCAAAACCAAATTGCTTATTTTACTTATTCTGTAATTGTCATATATTCTACTTTAGTAGTCAACAATGCTACTATAGCTTGGAGTGTCGCTTTCCAACTAATGACACAATTACCAAAAGCAAATAGGTAACCTGTGAGAGACCTTATTTGATCTAAGTCTCCTACATAATCAGAATAAACATATCATAAGGACATACATTCAAAATGACTAAGTCCCTATACATGTCATAGCTCAAATATTGATCATCATAAAATACCGAGTTATTGTTGTTGATAGTGTGAGCGCTCTCCGACATCTTTAAGATCCCCGAATTAGCTTTGCAATACTATAAAAGAAAGAAAATAAAAGAAGTAAGCATAAAGCTTAGTAAGTTTACAAGCAAATAAATTACAACATTTAACACAAATAATTATACTCAAATGTCATGATCTTTAATTTCCTCTTTACTTACTCTCTTACTCGTTCACTTCCTTGTTTACTTAGATACCTCATGATTATAACTTACTCTTCTCTTACTGAAATGTTGGTTCTCAATTGATAACATAATATGTTCTTAACTCTTATAACTCACCTGAATTTGCTATTTATGCTTTTACCTGAACTTTCATGGAACATAATTTGTTTACTAGCCCGTTGAGCCACATTGGAATAATAAGGATACTTGGGTCTCTTTTCTGATAATAACATGCCAAAGCCATGTCCCAGGCATGGTCTTACATGGGATGTTTCTTGTACTGCCAATGCCATATCCCAGATATGGTCTTACACAGGAGTTCTCATATCGGTGCTCATGCCATATCCCAGACATGGTCTTACGAGAGACCTTTCATCTCGGTGCCAACGCCATGTCCCAAACATGGACTTACATGGGACCTCTCATAACCTCAATGATGCCAATGCCATGTCCCAGACATGGTCTTACATGGGATCTATTTACCCAAATGTCATGACATTTGTATCCGAACATTCCTAATGTTTCAACGGGACTTTTTAACACTAAATAATTTCATAAAATAAATACATAATTGCTGGAATATAGAAGAATTATTAATAATTATTGAAATATTTCATTTATTTACCGTAAACTTACCTCAGTACAAAATATGGTCAAATCTATCAACTTAGTCTTCAACCTTTTTCTTTCCTCGGTCTAACCCCAAATTTCATTCTTCTTGATCCATAATAGCAAATTTATCTTATTTAATACTCACATTCATCAAAACAATCCTTGACTCAAAATTTGGAAAAATTACGATTTTGCCCCTAAACTTTTGTATAATTACACTTTTTCCCTAAAGCTCAGAAATTAAACTTCATCCCTTATTCTTATGTTTTATGACATGCTGAACATTTTTCCCTTCTATGGCAACATCGAATTCCCACTCTAACACTTACTTATGAACATTAGGTATTTTTACCGATTATGTCGTTTTACTCTTTTTCACTTAAAATCGCTTAGCAAAAGTCATTTAACATAATTTCAAGCTTCATATTTTACCATAAAACATCAAAATAAACACATTTCACCTATGGGTATTTTTCCAAATATAAACCCTAGGTTAAATTATTGCTAGAATAAGCTAAATCAAGTTACCGGGACTTCAAAAACGTAAAGAACATTAAAAACGGGGCTTGGAATCACTTACTATAGAGCTTGGAAGCTTGAAAACCCTAACTATGGCTTTCCCCCTTGCTAATTTCGGCCAAATGAAGAAGATGAGCACAATTCGCCATCTTTTTCCCTTTTAATTCATTTTAATTATCAAATTACCAAAATGCCCTTAACTTAAAAATTTCCTATTTCACTTATCTCATGTCCATTTTTGTCCATAACTTAACCAATGGTCTAATTACCATATAAAGACCTCCAATTTAAAATTTCATAACAATTGGACACCTCTAACATGTAGAACTCAACTTTTGCACTTTTTACAATTTAGTCCTTTTGACTAAATTGAGTGCACAAACGTCGAAATTTTTGAACAAAATTTTCACAAAATCATTTCGTGAAATTGTAGGCCATAAAAATATAGTAAAAATAATTTTTTTCTCATTGGATTTGTGGTCCCGAAACCACTGTTTCGACTAGGCCCAAAATCGGGATGTTACATAGTCTACTTTCTAATTATTCTAACTTAGGATTATTTGATGCAACAAAGCCAAAAGTGCCCGAATGGACGTATGTTTCACAACGGGAGATAAAACATCATGAAAATCAACTCCCTCCATTTGACTGTAGCCCTTTGCAACCAATCTTGCTCTACACCTAGTGTCATTAGAACCTGAACCTTCCTTCTTTTTAAACACTCATTTACACCCAATGATTATTTTACAGATGGGTGGTTTAACTAGCCTCCAAGACTCGTTCTTTTGATGCGATTCCATCTCTTTCATTGCAACGAGCCATTTGCTAGAATTGGAGGCTTGAAATGTCTCATAATAACACAAAGGATTGGTTGAATCAATGCTCAGGAACACTTAGAGCATAAGCCACTAGGTTTCCTTCTCAATATTTCTATGGTGGTCGGATTTCTCACCTTTTCTTGTCACGAGCCAATTTATAATTAGTTAACTGAGATGGTGAGGATACCTGAGGGTCGGACGGAGCCCTAAACAAATCCAAAATAGCTTCAAGCATGCAAGAATCAGAATTTTGTTGTCTTGTTGTGACATCATATGACTCATCGTCGGGACGAGACCGTTGCTCGTCCTATCATTACGATGTTGGGCATGTTCTTATCGGGGTGTCACCCCTTGTTTCAGCTTTTGACTCCACCTTGCTCGAGACATTTTCCTTTGTTGTGCCTATACAAGTGAAAGTCCCCTTTTCTAATCGAAACATGGCAGATTCATCAAATGGAACATCTCTCTGCTAACAATTATTTTTTCGAATTTCGAACACCACAACTTAAAACCTTTTGTACGGAAGAGTATCCCAGAAAGATGCATTTAATGACCCTTGGTTTGAGCTTTCCCTAGCTAACAATAGCATAAGCAAGACAACCAAAAATTCTAATATTAAAATAATTGGGAGGATTACCTGACCATATATCCTTTGGAATTTTACCATTCAATGCTCGATGAGGAGACCGATTTATCAAATTACTTGTCAGGTTTATGACTTCAGCCTAAAATTCCTTCCCTAAGCCTGCATTACAAAGTATGCATCGAACCTTTTCCAGTAAGGTTTTGTTCATTCTTTATGCAATTCCATTCTACTGTGGAGTTCCAAAAATGGTTCAATGTCTTTTGATTCCTTCTCGTTGCCAAAAATCATTAAAATTTGACAAACATATCTCAAACCCATTATCCATTCTCAACCGCTTCACGGATTTTCTAGTTTTTTTTTCTAACAATGTTTTCCACTGTTTGAAGATTCCGAAGACTTCACTTTTCTGTTTCAAGAAATAAACCCAAACTTTTCTATAGTGATCATCAATAAAAGTTAGGAAATATTTATTACCTCCTTTTAAGATGTCAGAAGATGGAACCCGTAAATCAGAATGAATGTAATCTAGAGTTCTTTTTGTTATATGTATTGATAATCGAAACTAACTCGAGTTTGTTTCTTGTAAACAAAATGCTCGTAGAAACCTAACTTACCAACTCCAGTGTCTTTGAGAAGACCTCTATTGCAAAAGACTATCATACCTTTCTCATTCATATGACCAGTCGCATGTGCCAAAGTTTGGTTGAATCAGAACGATAGAGAAAGAGTTACGTCGTGTTGTCGCGATGCTAGGTTGATTCTAGTCATGGCGTGATGGTGATTTTAGCTTTTCTTCGGTAATTATCGTCGCACCAATAACCATTGGCCATTGCAAAACATATAGGCTGTCCTTTTTCTGTCCACTCAACACAATAAAAGCCCCACGAGAAACTTTTAGGCCATTTCACTCAATGACTATCCTGCAACCGTTACAAATCCAAAATTCCCAATGAGATAAGATTTTTCTTTAAATTAGGAACATACCTAACATCTAACAGTGTCCAAATAATTTCATCGTGCATCTTAATTTGTATTGTTCCAATTTCATATATTTTATATGAAAAGTTATTCCCATCAGTTTAACCCCATCTTCAACTAAACTATACGTGGAGAACCAATCCTAATTAGGACAGATGTAATAGGAGCACCCTGAATCTAAAATCCATTCAGAAGTACGATGAGAGCTTTCACTTGTTGACATCGATAATAAATCATCACCTTTGTCCTTGGCTACACTAGCATTAGCAACTTCGACTTTCTACTTATCTTTCTCGTCATTTTTGGCATCCCTTTTGATTTTATTTTGAAATTTCCAACATTTTTCCTTAACATGGTCACCTTTTTACAATAGCCACAATATTTGTCACAATTTCTGGATTTGGACCTTACTTTAGACCTATTTTGATCTGTATTTTTGGTTTGTTGTCTGCCTCTTGCAACTAAAACTGAGGTTTGCTTATTTGATTTTTTATTTGAGCCTAACTCATTGTCGAGTTTATCCTTACTTAGAAGATTTGCCTTCACATCCTTGAACGAGAGATGATCTCTCCCATAAATCAAAGTTTTTCTAAAAGTTTTATAAGAAGGCAAAGAGCATAACAACATAGCTTGATCATCGTCATTAATATCTGCTTCAAGATTCTTTAAGTCATTAAGAAGGGTAACAAACTCACTAATACCTTTGATCATTCTGACTTAAAGAATCTATTAGAAACTAGAAGCCTTTTCATCGAGCTCTTCTCATTCTGACTGATCCATATCTATGGGTTTCTTCCCTATAACAACCTTTTTCAGACCGTTCTAAACCAGTATTGTTGTTATCCAAACTTGCCACAAACTGAAAATTTTTATTCCGTTGAACTTCTCAATATTAAAGATTGACACTACCATCTCTGAATGAGTTGATTGCGAAAATCAAACTAGCTCTGATTCCAATTTGTTGGGGAATTACCTCTTTAAACAACAAACAAAGTAAAGAAAAGAAGAATTGAAAAGATCGAACATGCAAATTTTACGTGGAAAAACTCCTCAAAAGAGGATAAAAAAAAGAAGATTTCAACATAATAAAGGAGAGCATAAAAGCTGGAGAATATTAAAAGAAAAACCCGAAGCCCCACAAGAAAAACCATTCAAAATAAAGAACAGAATTCTCTCAATCTAAATATTTTGTTGTTGTAAAACCTAGAGTAACTAAGACCTATTTATAGGCTGAAATTCGTAGCATATATGATTACAACTCTAGGTTAATTAGAGTTAAAATGAGAAACTAAAAACAAAGTTTAACTAGGACAAGAAAAGCCAAAATAAATTTTGGTTAAAACAATAGGCATAGGTCAATAACTCATTATTTTGCATGTTTGGTGTGTTTACTTGAAGATAAGTAAAGACTTATGTGTCGGGGAGTTTGATCTGCCATAATTTGAAATGGCAAATTAGACTTTCTCAGTATATTTAAGGAGCTTATTCTAGAGCAAAGTATTGTCTTTTTTATAGTTTTTTGTACTTTTTAGATTTTAGGTTAATAAGTGTAAATATCTCGTTTTTTGTTCATTTTTTGATCCAATTTTTCCAATAGTGCCATTGAGACGACTAACTTGTGGTTGAGTGGTGTAGGGACATGTTGAAGGTTGAAAATGGATGAGAAAGGCACCAAAGGAAAGGGCATCACGATATCCACAGCTTGGAATTACAATACCTCCAACAATATTGAAGATTGGAGACCATCCTTCAGTGGTATCGTTATATCCAATTTGGGTATCGTGATATCCACCTTTTAAAGAAGAACCCAATGCTCGAAATTGCCCTTGATATCGTAATATCCTCTTTTAGGTATCACAACACCGACATTGTGAGGGGACAAAATTGGACAAAAAGGGTAATCTCTTTCCACCAGATCTATCAATCACCCAAGACCCATATAAGGGCATTTTTGGCAATAAAAAGTCATCAAAATTCAACCTAAACCAATCAAATTTGGCTGAGGAGGAGATAGACACGCATTAGCTTAGTTTTAGCTTTATTTTCTCCAAGTTTTCTCTTATTTATCTAGGGTTTCTTATTTTTCATTTCTTTAGCTGTAGATTTTACATTTCCCAGCAAATTTTCTTCTTATTTTAATTGTTCTTAGTGATAGTTAAGTTAGTTATCACTGTAGCTTAGATTTATTTGCACTTTTAGTCCCATTACTTTTGTTATCACTGTAACTTAGATTTATCTGCATTTTTAGTCCCATTACTTTTGTAGTAAGATATTTTTAGTTTTAGTTTAATGTATTTCATTTTCTTTTACTTTCAATCAACTAAAGTTTGTTCTTTTATGTTTATTGCTTTAGATTTCTCTATTGAATGCTTTTAGTTTCATGCTTTTTAACTTTTCTCACATAAAAATTTGAACTTTTTGATTTTTCTTAAGCTTTACTTTAATGGTTGTTTGCTTTTCATTTCCATATTCATTCTTTTTATTTTTAACATGAGTAGCTAAACCTAAAAAGGAGGGGTTGGTTGATGGAGATACGGGTAAGTTGATTTTTGGACAAATGAATAAATCGTAATAAATTGGACTAAATAAATAGACCTAAAAACTTAGGAAGTGACACCCCTAAAGGAAAATCTAGGCAAGTGAGATCGAGAGGTAATATTGTTGCACACTCGTTCATTAGTCCCGGACTAGCCGATGAGATCGAGAGATAAATCGGAATTAATTCGTCTAAGTTAGTGAAATTGAGATTGAAAGATAAAATGGAGCCACTTAGTAATTTATACAATTTAAGTCCCTTGTTCAAGGACCGATGAACCACATTAATATGAACCAACCACCATTAGTTATTTATTGGATAATTTCTTAGTTTTGTGTTCTTTGCAATGTAGTCCCTATATTAGCATATTTAATCTTCTTAAAAAAGTTTCTTGTTATAATTTTTCGTGCTATAAAATTATATTAGTATCCACTTAGAATCTATCGTGTATGCTATTTATCACTCAATCTTCATCTCCTTTGGTTCGATCCCTGAAATACTTTGGTGTTCCCTTATAACACTACAAATATTGTAACTGACATGTACACTACAGTTTAAAAATGTTTTATAAAATCGTTTCTTTTATAGGCATGTGTAAATGTGGTCATATCTAATAACTCATCTAATAAACATCCCTCACCTCAGTCAGATTGAAGTTCCTTGATGGGTAAACCTATTTGTTTCTCCACTTTCGCACAAAACTCTTTGAATTTATCAAAGGTTTCACTTTTACGGTGCATTAGGTATACATACTCATATCTGGAATGATCATCAATAAATGTTACATAATACTCATAACCACCTTTTGCATTGACACTCATGGGACCACATACATTAGCGTGCACAAACTCTAGGGATTTCATGGCCCTCTTTCATTTTGCTTTAAAAGATATCTTGGTCATTTTACCTCCTAAGCAAGATTCACATTGTGGAAGATCAAATTCTTTAGAAAACTTAAGATGTCGTCTTTCACAAGTCTAGTAATTCTTTCTTGGTTAATATGACCAAGTCTTAAATGCCAAAGGTACGCCTCATTAGAGTAAGAATTTTTAAGTTTTTTATTTTATATTTTAGTCTCAAGCAGTGTGCACATCTTTGTTTTGATAAATAGAGATTATTTCACATTCATCCATTACATATAAGATTGTGATTTCTAAATATTGCAATAATATTATTAAAAGTCACGGTCAAGTCGTCTTTATTAAAACATACAACAAAAATTTTCTTTTCAAACTTGGTACATAGAAAATGTCTCTCAAATAATATTCTTAAAATTATTAAAATAAAGATGTAAATCTCCTACTATTTTAGCTGCCACAGTTGTCTCATTTACAGTCCGTAACGATAGACTCGTATCTCCAAGATCTTTAGTCTCCTCGAACCTCTGTAGAGAAACACAATCATGATTAGTGGATCACGAATCAATGACCGAGTGGTCTATTGAATCCTACACTAAAAAAACTACTATCATTAAGAGTTCCATACATTTGCCTTCAGTGGCAAGGTATTCCTTCCACTCTTTACAATTTGCCTTGAAGTGCCCTTTCTTACTATAGAAAAATCATTTAGATTTAGATAAGTCTTTACGCTTTCTGATTCTCTTCTTGTCCACTTGTGGTGGCCTAGAGACTTTAGTCTTAACTTTCTTAGCTTATTTTTCATTCCCTTTTGAGGAAGAAACAATAGCTATATTTGCTTCTACTTTTCGGACTGACGGACCATCATTCAGCATCAACTCATAGGATTGTAATTCCTTCATAAGTTGTGTAAGCGTCAAGTTCTTGTTCCCAAGGTTATATGCAGTCTGAAAGCTTGCAAAAACCTTGTACAAGTCTTTGAACACCATCTCAATCTTAATATTCTGGTCTAAATTGGCCTCATTATCCTCGGCCTTAACAAAGTATCCCATAAGAGTAATCATATGGTCTTTGACCAAAGTGCCGAGCTTTTGTTGGGTATTCATCAAACTAGTAATAGCAGACTATCGAGCCAAGATAGCATGTCCTCTGAACATGTCTTCTAATTTGTTTAGAATTTCTTTGGTTGTCTTATAGCTCACCAGTTACTTATAAAGGGTGTTAGCCATGCTTACTAGTATATAGCAACGAGCTATCTCATTAGACTCTTTCTAGTGTTTTTTAGCCTCAGCTTGAGTAGCCAAAAGACATTTATTATCAAGAATTATTTTAAATTTCTTACAAATCAGGGTAACCATCAAGTTCTTTTTTCATTCTTTATAGTTATTTCCATCCAGTTTGTTTTCAGTGAGTATGTTTAATAAAGGAGTAGGTGTCATTTTCGAACTAAAAATAAAACATTGATTCATTAATATCTTTTATTAATAAATTTTTGAAAACATTTTGCAACATTACGATATGCATTGAGAGGATGCATGCGTCTTACATTAAACCTTGAAAATATTTGTAATTCGTTACAACGATAATTTCTATACCCATTGAACCAGATCAATGTGGCGTGATCATGATCAACTAGTAAGGACATGAATTTTCATCCAATTAGTACATAAACCTAATGCCATATTCATTCACACTTACTGATAATCGTGTTACATTTGGTCATCATTCTAACTTAAGTAGAGCTTTGTGGGGAGTTTGTTGGGTAATGTGTCATATTGTAATAAACATGTAATTATTTTCTATTTATTTGAATGATGAACAAATAAATAAAGTTCATTTTAAATTTCACTATTTTGTCTTTTGTATTTATGCCTTTTATATTTTGCATGCATAGCGAAATTGTGACAAGTGATATTAGCTCATTGATTGTCTAAAGTTCAAATTGAAAATAAGTGGCATTGTAAAGAATGTTTACATTGCGAGAAAGATGACTTACTTCAGTAGATAATCTAAATGTGCCCGTAATCTCGTAAAATAATCAAAGTGAGCATTTGATTCAAATATTGAGAAGGATTATTATGTCATCTACAATTCTAATTGGGGAGATGACTCGTCTTGGATATCAGGGTAGTTGACTCCATGAGTAGAGAAATAGATGTATTCATTGGTAGAAGGATACATTGGACTAGACCCAAGATGAATTAATTCTGAATCCATTTGTGAATTAATTCACTTGTGACGTTCATGGTGTGATTTACCTAAATCCTGAGTTAGTCACTGACCATACGTATGCAACTCATGTGCTTTGATATAAGTGGAGGCTTATGCTCTAAAGATGATCGAACACATAGTCAGTATGTTGGGTATATGGGTTGTGTATGACATGGCTTTACTAGCAACAATGGAATTCATAGCTCAATTAAAGAGTTAATGATATTCTCTCATTGGCATTGTGTGGATTGATAAATATGGAACGTGGCCACAGGTTGCTAGTTCTCAAACGAGAAATTTATCAAAGTCATTTGTTGACAATGACCATATTAATCATTAAGAAGACATTATGGGAACAATGAGATAAAATATGATTGTATTGAGTGAACAGATTTTACTCAAAGGAATCAAGAAATCATGTGAGGGTAGCACACGCATGACGAGGTCATTGGAAAAAGTAGTTGGATGGATTACTTTCTTGAAAAGTATACAATAAGGAGTTTTCAATCATGGTACTTCTTGTGGACTGACTCCATGATTAAGTAATTGAGAATTATCAGAACAATGCTTCTGGACATAATTGCAATCACTAGAGCCTAATTGTATATGTCTGATTGGTCCCTCAATTAGCTCATCAAAAGCTCGATTGGACTGCATTTGAATCAGAAGAAAATTCTACGACTTAAGGAATAATTTAATTGAGTTGATTTATTCACCAAGTTTAATTCTCGAGAAAGTTGTAGTAAAACCTGTAAACGATCAACAACATAGGGGAATCAATCGTAGTGGGAAAGTTTCTAAGAAACTAGACTTCTTCATCTATGATGGTAGTATTTATAATATAGAAGCCAGTCATGAGGATGATGATCCACTCACTTACGAGGAGGTTATGCAAGACGTTGATTCCAAGCTCTTAAAATAGGCCATAGATGCCAAGATGGATTCTATGAAATCCAATACAGTTTGGGAACTTGTAAACTTATTGATAACTCTTGAAAAGAATTATATGTCATGCCTTAAGACTTAGCTAAATATTTGTACTTAGGGACACTTAGTGGCATTTTAGGACATTTATTAGTATTTTTATCATTTGCATTAGGAGCTTGGACTATGTTTACATATTATATACTTTTAATTGCATGTAGAAGGTTTGTGTTTGGTGGCTTGACAAGTACAGGATATGGAGAAAGAAATAGAGGATTGAAGGTTTGTTAGGGCAATTCAAGAAGATGATCGAGTCAACATTCAGCATATACCAATTTTGCCCAACTCTACTTGTATTAGAAAAATCTATCTAAAAAAGAGGAGAAGATATCGTGGGTTGTTAGAGCTATTTTAGGAAGAAAAATCCTTTCAAAATCCGAAGGAGGAAGCCTTAAGTGTGGAGATCCAAACGCAACAATTGAGGTTAGCAGTTGAGTAGAGACGAAAAGGGGAGACCGAAGACAGTCCCTCTCAGCCATCATAGGACGCTGTGTTGCTGGATTGAGGATTGATTTGGTGACAACCATCGTCCTATGTTCTTCCATTATTTGTTATTTTGCTCTCCGTGAATTAATTTGATCAAAACAATGTTGGATGTTATTACAAACTTGAATTTTAATCGTCAACCCATGAGCTAAACCTCATAAGCTTGGAATTATAAGATGAAGACTTTTATTTTCTTTAATGGTTGAAACATATATTTTATTTAATCTGTTGTTTTATTCAATTTTTTTATTTCCTAAATGTATACGTATATTCTCTAGACATAGATGAATGTGAAGTATGCCCATAAAACTGAATCTAATTGTGAAAAGGTTGGATTAGTTGGACTATAATTGAATGATATGAGCAAGTACTCAATAGATACTAGTAGTAGACTCTAGACAGAAAGCAACGTTCATATGGGATGAAGACAAAATAGTGCAGGGTACCGTGATAAGGCCTATAGATACAGGCCAGGTAACTTAAGACCTTGCTCTCGAAAGAAGCAGGTCACTTCAAGCCTCTTCTAAGTATTAGATTAAGTAGAATTATGCTGATGCATTGTTGAAAGTAAGGGCAGATTTTAAGTAGTCCCAACCTTCCAAATCAACATCGTAGACCTTCAATCTATTGCCACAACATTTTTTCCATAGCATTCTTAGTTATTTATTTGTTCGCTCAATTATTCTCGTAATTTTCATTGCATTGTTATTCTTACTTTGCCATAGCATTTTCCAATATTAGTTAGTATACATTTTACACTCATCCTTATTATTTTAATTTATCACTGCATTCTTATCTTTGTTTTGCCATAGCATTAATCGTAATTTATTATAATAACTTGACCACTCTTGTACCTAATCTGATCGTTGTGAAGATGATCTCACTTATCACTTTATTACTTGATTCGATGTGTATACTTGCACAATTCGCATATCATATTCACACGTGAGACTTACCGGTTGGGATTAACCCCATAGGGTGTAAGTGGATCTACAAGAAGAAGAGAAATACAGAAGGGAAAGTGGAAACACACAAAGCTAGACTTTTAGAGAAAGGCTACACACAGAAAGAAGGCATCAATTACAATGAGATCTTTTCTCCAATAGCCATGCTCTAGTCTATCCGCATACAGTTATCCATTGCCGCTGCTCTCGATTACGAGATTTGTCAAATAGATGTCAAGAAAGTATTCTTGAATGACTATCATGATGAGACCATATACATGGCTCAACCCACTGACTATGTTGTCAAAGGAAATGAGTAGAAAGTTTGCAAACTACTAAGATCCATTTATGGACTTAAGCAGGCGTCTCGCTCATGGAATAAAATATTTGATCAAATAATTAAGACTTTTGGATTTGGGAAAAAAGTTGAACAACCTTATATTTATAAGCATATAAAGGAAAAAAAGTGGTATTCCTCATTTTGTATGTCGATGATATTCTACTTACCGAAAATGATTAGGAGAATTGTCGTCGGTTAAACTATGGTTAGCTCAATAGTTTAGCATGAAGGACTTAGGTGAAGCTAGTTATATTCTTGGAATTAGAATCTTTAGGGATCGAAAGAATAAAATGATAGCACTATCTCAAGCTTCATACATCAATAAGGTAGTAGAACGTTTTGTAATGATTGATGTAAAACCAGGCTTTCAGCCGACTGCATCAAGTTTTTATATTTTTTTTAGATGATTGTCCTAAGATAGCGAAAGAAAAAGTACGTATGAGTAAGGTTCCATATGCTTCGACAGTTGGAAGCCTTATGTATGTGATGCTTTGCACACATCCAGATATCAACTAACCATTCCTATTGTGAAATAGATATCTAGAAGTGTGCAAAGCATCGCATATAGATATCTGTTTCGCAATAGGAATGGTTAGTTGATATCAGGAGAATCCAGGTCTCAGGCATTGGCAAACTGTAAAGCATATATCAAGGATCTTAAAAGAACCAGGGAGTATATGCTCGTGTATTTTGGGGAGGATCTTACTCCTATTGGATACCAAGACTCAGACTTCCAAACTTGTAAAGATTTGATTAAATTGACGTCAGGAAATGTATTCGTACTAGGCCATGGAGCCATAGTATGGAGAAGTGTAAAAAACTTTGCACTGTTGACTCTACTATGGAGGTCGAGTATGTGCCTGCTTCTGAGGCAACGAAAGAAGTAATATGGCTTCAAAAGTTCTTAATCAAACCTGAAGTTATTTCTGGTATGGAAAAAGCTATAACAATGTATTTTGATAACAGTATTGTAATAGCTAATACCAAGGAAATAAGAAGTCACAAGAGGATAAAACACATTGATCGGAAGTCTCACTTGATACGAGAGGCAATACCTGACGTAATTGTAGATGTGATGAAAGTAGCTTCTAAAATTAACCTTGTGGATTTGTTTACTAAGACTCTTGTAACTAGGAATTTTAACAAACACGTCGAGAATATGGGAATGTGAAACATGATACATTTACTCCACTAGGGCAAGTGGGAGATTGTTGGGAAATATGCCCATATTGTAGTAAACATGTAACTGTTTTATATTTATTTGAACGATGAATAAATAAAGTTAATTTCACATTTCATTATTATGTATTTTGTATTAATGTCTTTTATATTTTGCGTGCATATCGAAATTGTGACAAGAAAATATTAGCTCATTGATTTTCTAAAGTTCAAACTAAAGATAAGTGGCATTGTAAAGAATGTTTACATTGCGAGAAAGATGACTTACTTCAATAGATAATCTAAATGAGCCCATAATCCCGTAAAAGAATCAAAGTAAGCATTTGATTCAAATACTAAGAAGGATTATTATGTCGTCTACAATTCCAATTAGGGAGATGGCTAGTTTTTGCTATTGGAGTAGTTGACTCCATGAGTAGAGACATAGATGTATTCATTGGTAGAATGATACATTAGACTCAGCCCAAAATGAATTAATTCTAAATCTATTTGTGAATTAATTCACTTGTGACGTTCATGGTGTGATTTACTTAAATCCTAAGTTAGTAATTGATCATGCGTATGCAACTTATATGCTTTAATATAAGTGGAGGCTTATGCTCTAAAGATGATCAAGCCCATAGTTGGTATGTTAGGTACATGACTTGTGTATGGCATGATTTTACTAGCAACAATGGAATTCATAGCTTAATTAAAGAGTAAATGATATCCTCTCATTGGCATTATGTGGATTAAGAAATATGGAACGTGGCTACAGGTTGCTTGTTCTCAAACGAGTAATTTATCACAGTCATTTGTTGACAATGATCATATTTATCATTAAGAAGACACAATGGTGAAAATGAGATAAAATAAGATTCTATTGAGTGAACGGATTTAACTCAAAGGAATTAAGGATATCATGTGAGGGTAACACATATATGACGAGGTCATTAGGCAAAGCAGTAAGATGAATTGCTTTCGTAAAGAGTATACAGTAAGGACTTTTCAATCATGGTACTTCTTGTGGACTGACTCCATGCTTATGTAATTGAAAATTATTGAAATGATGCTTCTAGACATAATTGCAATCACTAGAGCCTAATTGTATATGTCTGGTTGGTCCCTCCACTAGCTCAACAAAAGCTCAACTGGACTGCATTTGAATCAGAAGAAAATTCTACGACCTTGGGAATAATTTAATTGAGTCGATTTATTTGATGTAGAATTAAATTAGGTGGTCGTAAGAATTGTCCAACTAGCGAATTTGATTAAAGATTTTTCTTGAAAATTTAATTTGGAAGATCAAAGTGATTTTTGGAAAAATTAATTTTGATCAAGTAAAATTAAATTAATCAAATTAATTAAAATTAATATGATATTTTTGGAAGTTAATTTTCCAGTCAGACAATTGACCCAATGCAAAATTGAACTTGAAAATTGGTTTTAAGATCGTAAACTGGGTTCGGGAGCCCAAAATCGAGACCAAGACCTAAAAACTAGTTGAATCAGGCCTAACATGTGAAATCGGACCGACGGTCCAACCAATGGATAGATCAGATTAGTCGGATCGTCGTTGACCCGGACCGAACCAACAGCAACTGAACTGGCTCAGGGTGTCATAAGGGTGTTGCACCTGCATCACCGAACACGGCAGAACCAACGGCTGCAACGGTGGCATCCTAGTGGCCGACAGTAGTTTGTCATTGATGGTTGAGCAGTGGATAAGTTACACTCGTACTGGGACTGTATCAGAGAATTTGATTTTAGATTAATTATTCCAAAAATAATATTATTTTAATAGTTTAATATTAAATTAAATTTAATACTTATCTTAATAGTGTTTTATTACTTTTATATTAAAGTAATTATCTTAATATTAAATTTAATTTAATGTTTATCTACAAGATAAATATTCTATTATTTTAATAAGATTTAATATTAAATTTAATCTAATATTTATCTTGATAAATATTATATTAATTTAATATTAAAGTGATTAAATTTAATAATAGTTCAACACTCTCTCTATATAAAGAGAGCCTTGGGTCATTATTTACACACGTTTGAATTCAAGAGAAAAATGTAGAGACAAAACTCTCTAAAAAGATTATTCCAGAAAATTTCTAGAGATATTTTTCTCATCACAACATGACCTAAAAGTTTGGAAAAATTGCAAAATTACCCCGCTGGTAATTTTTGTGAAAATTTTTCTAATTCGAAGCAAGCTCATACTCGATAGACGTGAGCTTGAGGATACCAAAGAAGACTACTTGGTCGAAGCGCTAATCCTAGACGAATCGAAAAGGCACAATTTTGATTAAGTGTTTATTACTTTAGATATCACAATCAAGATCTTATTTTGAAAAAGAAAATTAAAACTCTAGTTTTTTCCTAAATTTATTTTCTGCTGCGTTTTTCCAATAGAGTTACTTCACTAGAAAATCTTGAGTCTATAACTATCAACTCAACACCTATCGCATCATGCATTAAAAATGAGTCATCGTGGGATAATCTGACTGAGTAGCATGTTGTGACTAGTTGTCCTCTTTGAATACAATTTTTTTTAAAATACCGCATCATAGTAACTACCACAAAGGTCGGTCCACCTATCATATGATCACTAGAGAGTTCTACTTTAAGGAAATATTCTCAATGAGGTCTGCATGACAATCCTACCGTGAGGTAGTTAAATTTCCATCCATCATAGGAGACCATTGATGGAAGTCGTAGGTCTTGTTTAGGGACTTTCTCCCACTCAATATTTTAAAAAACATGCAACATCACAAGTACATGTGGAATTCTTCCCTAAACTATATGACATGTTTATCATACATATGCATAAACATACATTCACAGTCATATAAATATCATAATGTTTATCTCAAAAGTAAAAGCATAAAATTTAAATGACTCTGACCAGCCAAAGTTTTCATGATTTCATCCTGGAAAAATAAAAATTACAAAATTACAAAATGCAACCAAAAGCATACTTCGGGTCTTCATTTTTGTCACTAATAGTACTTGAAAGAACATATGTTTTCTCCCTACTTATTGGTTAATTTGTCTCCATTTTTTCATCTTTAGCATATATTTTAGCATTTTTAGTTAAGTAGTTTACATTTTATAACTTAGTGAATCTTAGCTTATTTATCCTTAATTTTGTCATATTTTGGTATTGATGTCGCTGTATGAGTATTTCCATATTGTGCCCAAAATTGTCGCCACACCCGGCAGCTATCTGGATAAGAATAAAAATGTGTGAGCTGTCCAATCTGGTACAACTAACTTGTACGTACAAAGGTGGCATGATTCTGATGAAAGGATACCTGTGCTATTTGGAAATATATATATATTGACGTGAAAAGAAAAAAAGAGTTTTTTTGATCATCTTCTTCAACCTATCCCTTCAAGCTTTCGGCTATGGTGGCTTAAGCTCCTATGGGTGAACCTATGTGAACCTATGTGAAAAGGATGTAGTTTAGCTCTTGACGAAGAGCCCTGAGTGCGACACAAGAGGAAATAGAGAGATTCAAGTCGAGTTGTCTAGGAATATTATTCTCCACTTGTTTCTTTTATTTTTCTTTTCTAAATGCTAGTGATTACCTTCTATTTCATGTTAGTATGAAAGTACACATGATTTATGGGTTAAATGTTATTTTATTCAATCTTGCTTCTACTGTTTAATCTTTAGGTTTGAATGTTTTTAGCATGGAAGTGTTATTGCGGTCATTGACACTAGAAGGTGCAATGAAAGTTCAAGCTAACAAGCATGACAATGGAAGTTGCTTGAGGATTAGAGGAATTTAATCCACTTGTTCTTAATAGTGTTCCATTTCCATCATCGAAAGGTGTGGTTAATGTGCATGTTTAAGTCTTAGATTAAATATAGAAGTTAAGTTTGGTAAGATATTCATTGCAATTTAATGCACCAACAATCACCTATCCTTTTATACCTTGTGAGCACTTAGTATTATGTTGAATATTCACGTTGGGGATCCTAGTTTATCAATATCATATTTTATCTTATTTTTTTCAAGTTATTGCTTCGACAAGTACTCTCACAATTTATCTCGTTACTATCCATTTAATGCACTGACATTGATAGAAAAAAGACAACCATCCTCGTGGGATCGATATCCGACAAACTCATATCTGTCTACTATACTTGCATCTATAGTGTACGCTTGCACATTATTGCTGTGATGTTAAACAGCCGATCAGCAACCACAGACTCCTATTGCGGTACCGATTCACATTTGTTGTCACCATCTTTTTGCCACCATTTTCGTGTTGCTTCCGTCGGCCACCACCGACGACCCTTGCTGTCGATCATCACCATCAGACCACTGGCAACCTCCTACTCTGAACCACCATCGGTCTCCCGCTGGTTTGGCTAAGTCGGGTTTAAGTCATCTCGATCGGTTCTTATGCGTTTCGGTTTTTAGGTTCCATCAAGAAAGAATATTACGAAATTCCTATTGTCATTTTCGTCTCACATATTTTATTCTAAAATAAATAATAAAATAAAACCCTACATGGAGATGATAGTCCACAATATACAATATACATATCCAAGAAAATAATAAATTACATTTAATTTTCTAGAAATCACAACTTTGACCAAATTACTTTATCATACAAAATAGTATCATACATCCATTCGCATAAATTCCCTTAAACATGCATACAATTACAAGAATGTCACATCTTATCAAATATAATCATACATGAATAATAGAGAGAATTTTGGTCTCCATTTATACTATAACCATAGCACAACCTAACTCTAATACCAATTGTTGGGAAAAATCCATTTTGAAAACGATTTTCTTACATAGCGAAAAATAAAAAAATTGAAAATCCAGTCGATTTCTGATATTTATAACAATAAACCCTTCATTGAATTCGCACCTATGTTTTACGATAGATAGATCCTTGTCGTTCTTGGATTTCAACTGAACGGTTTTCTCCATTATTCTCATATCACGAACTACTTCGAGTGTGGGCTCAAATGATTCGAATCAAAATACAGAACTAGAAATAATTTTCTTTGTTTAAGTGTGATAATGGAAATCTCTTCTCAATATAAACCAACAAAAATTGTTATTCCTAAAAGTAGATTTAATAGTTGAGAATAAATTCTTTCTATTTTTGGGCAGAGTAACAATATCTTCATGTTATGTAGATAGCCCTACCGGTGTCATCTATTTATATGGAAAGGATGTAGAATCCTTGCTGAATTGAAAAATTTTATTTCGACTAGAAAAGTTTATGTCCCCTTCATTAACATGAGGGGCTTTTGGGCCACACTCATATCGGGTCTACTTCCTGAGCTTTAAACCCAATACTTTATAATCCGATCCAACCCGATATTTGTTTTCCTATTTCCCAAAATAAACATATCAACATATTTACAATTAAATAATCTTCTCAAATCAATTCTAATTCCATTAAAATCATGGCAACTTTACCATAAAATAATATATGAGAAAATATATTTAATATTTCCGCATTCAACTACTCACTATGACCAAATGATTTATTTCCATTTTGAACATCCTTTAATTCAAAAACATAAATTCATTTTCAGATCATTTTCATTTTGATTTTTGTTAAACCATGCTTTATTTGATAAAATATTTTAACATAACAAATTTAAGTGTTTTGAAAAAAGTTAAAATTAAACAAAATTAACAAAATGAATTGTTTAAAATTGAAGTCTAAGAGATAAAATTTTAAATATCTACTTTGAACTCTTAGAAAATTTTTGAAAGAATTTTATAATCATGCTAAAAAATTTTTGACTAAGTAAGAAAGTGTTTTATCATTTTATCAAGTCAAAACAATTTTCAAACAAGTCAAAATTGCTCCAGGCCAAAAAGTGTCCATACCTTTTTGGCCCAGTATCGATATTTTATGAATTATCGATACCCCTCTTAAAAGCAATACCAAAATGGCATTCTATTTTTGTCAAACCCTATTAAGTATCGATACCATTATGTTAAGTATCGATATTTTCTAAAATATCGATACCTCATCTTAAAAACAATATCAAATTAGTATTTTTTTTTCTCACAAAACTTACAAAGTATTGATCCGGTATCGATACCTTTTTTAAGTATCAACGAAATTGTTTTTTGTATCGATAACAAAACTCAAACGATCATTGAACTTAGCATTTATTGCAAAAAAAAATATCGATACCTTTTTATATGGTATCGATACTCAGTGTTGCAGGTGAAATAAATGCTCTGGTTTTTACATCCCCAACAATGTTATTCATGACAACAATAACTTCAACGGTTGGAAATCAATTAGGGGGTATAAATACAAACTTCTAAAGTTCCTACAACAACAAGAAAGCACTTTCAAGCTAAAATCATCAATCAAACAACCTTTGAGCTTACTCTTTCCATATTCTTCTTACATATACTTGTGAGCTTTATTTCTATTCTTGTGCTCAAGTGTATTTCATTATATTTGAGATTAATTTGTAAACACTTTGATCTTGGGCTATGAATTCCACTACTGTGAATAATACTACATACTGCAGAAGTCGTATAACCAATGTATTAGCTTTTTGTTCCTTATCTATTTGAACTCAGGCTTTTACCTACATCAAAGTATACGAGTCACGCATACATATTCCATCATCCACTCAGGATTAAGGTATGTCACACTTTTAAAATCACAAGTCATAAACAGATTCAGGATCTATTCTTCTTGGGTCCAATCAATCACATCTATGTCTATATCTTCTAAAAGTCATCCACTCCGATGCTCAAGAGAAGGTATCTCCCAAATTAGACGTAATAGACAGCATAGTTGTAACACCTTGCCCGATGAGGCCTTAATGTTTGAATTTTGTTTAGGAAATTAAGGCAAAATGATGTGAGTTTTGAATACATATAATACTAGAATTAGACAGATTATAAGAACCTTTGGAATCCGCTTATGTTGACTTCATATTGGCGAACACTAGGCTGACACATAGTGATCAAATAGTGTATTTAGTAAGGAGGGATTCACCCCCAAAGCCTTTATTAGCGTACTTAGGGTTGGTGGAATCCATTACAAGAATAAAGGAACTAAACCTTATGAAGTAAAGTTTACGTCAACAGTAAATAGTACCCTGCAATGTTGGCCTTGAGCCAATTACGTTGTGAGGAAATGATAGTTAGGGATTAACTGAACGAGAACCAAGATAGTTAACAACCAAAGGGAAAGACTTGATTAGTTTCTTGTAATTTGTAGATTTGGATAAGACCATCAAATAACTAATGTCGCGTCTATCAAGTTCCAATAAGGACTTGGGTTAAGTCAAGATTTTAAGCTCAGTTAAGAAGAAAATATCTTCTCTCTCTTCCTCTCCTTGAAGAGAAAAGAGGTTAAAAGGGAGTTAGGGTACTCTGAGCTAAATCTAAGGCCCGATGAGTAGACACGATTGAGGTAAGGTAACGCTTGGTATAAAGGCGAGCTCTGAAATTTACAAGTAAACTAAAACGTTATCCGCCCCACTCAGACTCTTTACGTATACGTGGGCGCATAAAAAATGTTGAAATGTGATACAAAATTCTCTTAGAAAGGAATTCATCAATAGGAAAGGAAGCTTAGCAATTTATTAAAGAAACTCAGATAATAGGGTCGACACCAGGAAGGCATGGTGCACCAAGTGTGACTAGTTGAACTAGTAGCTATGCTCAAACAAAAGAGGGGTTAAGACCCCAATGGCATGTATGTAAAAGTATGTATTCCCGTATAAAATTCTTTACAGCTGTCGAGCATCCACCTGGTGGATTATAAGGATTGGGACGCATGTCAAGTATCCATAGGGAAAAAAGAAAATATCTCATTAAATCAAATTAAGAAATGGAGAACTATTCTCCTACTTCTTCAAGAAGTAGTATTTGTTTATAGAAGGAAGAACCGAGAGAAAATCCCTACCATCCTTGAAGATGAGTTAAGATAGGGATCAAAGCTTTTAGCTGCCCCTTGTTAAAGTAAGATTCATGACCTTGTATGCTATGCTGCCAAAGGGCAGACCTGTTTAGCTTGGTGAAGCAAGTATGGTAAAGTTTTACTATGTGATTCTGGTATTTAAAGTGAAAGGAAGAATGTGTTGAATAGACAGGCCTTGATGAGTTCTTATGGTTTATCTTTTAGGGGCTACTGATCTACTCGTTAGGAGCCTGGTTCTTATGTCTAGAGTTGTTAAAGATCAAGTCAGGTGAGTCCTTCAGCTGACTCTTTCAAATGTGTTGTATAAATTTCTGTCAAAGTAAGTCTAAAAATGTATGAATGTAAGCCTGTAAGACTGATTCTAAAATGCATGTTTGTAGATTAAATATCTCTGTGCTAAATGACCAAATCATGAAACTATGACTCTAATAAGAATAAGTGAATATGTGTGATGTGACGATTTTGTGAAAACTGTATGTCTAATGAACTTGTATGAATGATCTATATGAATTCCAAATATGAAATCTAAAGCAAATGGCCAATATGTTCTGAATAAGTAAAGTGTGCCAAAATTGTAAATAAGACTATCGTGAAAGGGTTTGTCAAGAGTAAGTCAGATGTGAATGAGTCTGTCAAGTGTAAGTCAGCATATGTCTGTCTCTGGAGTCATCTAAAGGGGTCTGTCGGGACTATAAACACGAATCTCTAAAAAGGAAAAGTCAATGGCACTATAAAGAAAATATAGTGTAAGACCGTAGTTGGGCTATGACATCATATGGGAAGAAGACCACATAGTGTAAGACCCTGGTTGGGCCATGACATCATATGGATATATGTAAAGGACAGTTGAGTGAGTACTAGACAATGAGGGGCAAACCTCATGACGGTGAGTATAGGTGATTCCCTATCATCAAAAACACCATTTACCTAAAGGACAGCCTGTGTGGCTAATCTTTAGATGCCTTTGTGGCTATCTATTAAAAGTGATATTTCATGGTGTTCTCTAATAAAGAAGGCCTTTGTGGTTAAATATGTAAATGTGAGCTTTTTTGGCTATCTTTGTTGAATGGAAACCTTTTTGGCTATTCTCCGTTAAATGGAAGCCTTTCTGGTTGTTCTCTATTAAATGGAAGCCTTCCTGGTTGTTCTCTATTAGATGGAAGTCTTTGTGTCTATTCTTTGTTAGATGGAAGCCTTTTTGGCTATTCTCTATTAAATGGAAGCCTTTCTGGTTGTTCTCTATTAAATGGAAGCCTTCCTGGTTGTTCTCTATTAGATGGAAGTCTTTGAGTCTATTCTTTGTTAGATGGAAGCCTTTGTGGCTATTCTTTGTTAAATGGAAGCCTTTGTGGATATTTTTGTAGAAGTATGCCCTTGTAGCTCTCTCTGTGAATGGATGCCTGTGTGGCAATCTCTACTAAGAAAGGGACGCCTTAGTGGCGGCATCTAAAAAATAATGGTTATCACAATGAACATCTGAAAGCAATGCCTTTAGGCGGACACTGAATGAATGGTGAACCTTGTACGATTACGAAGGATAAATGAAAGGCTAATGCGAGTCAAAGTACGTGCTAAGGTAAAAGACATGTGTGAAAGTCATGTACAGAGAAAGTACTAGTGCAAAGGAAACTTCGGGTGAAGTTTGAATTGAATGATGGGTGTAGTCTACCCCGCCCAAAAAAATAATGAGGTTCATAAGTTGGTTAGTAAGGTAAGCAAGGTGATTATGTACTATGTAAAGGTCAGAGTTAAAAAAGTGTATAAATTGTGAAAATATGTTACGTAAAGTACGCCTAAGAAAAAGGGAAAATGGTTCTAAAGGAAAGATAGTAGTCTAAGTAACATACCCACCTAAGAAGAAAGAATGGTCGAGGAATGTCTAAAGATGTGCAGCACATCCTATATGGCGTAGAATAAAAGAAAAAATTATTTTTATGTTTAGATCATTGAGTTCTTATTAACTTACAAAGAATGTTTTATGTTTCAAGTTATAAAGGATGACGGGCTGAGGGACAATGCTAGGGCTACCCCAAGGAAGCGGCGCATTAGGCTGTTGTGCATATAGAGGATAGCAATGGCGTGTCAAATTCCATGCATAAGTTATAAGTCACAGTTCAACATGTTTATAGATAAAGTTTACACGTAGTTGAATAAGTCATATCTCAGTATGTACTCATCAGTTAAGATAAAAAGTAAGAAAGTAGGAAATGTTTGTAATGCTATTAAGTTGTAAAGGCAAAAGTACAATGCATGCCATAAGAGTTCTGTTACATCCATAGATATAACTATGTACATAGGTGAAATGTAAAGAAAAGAAAAGTTTATATAGATGAATAAGAAGGAAATTTTCAATTTACATCAGTTTAAGGAAGTAACACCCGAGATTCGGATCTAGTAGATCGGGTCAAGTCGAGTGTTACTTCTATAAATAGATGTAAACTGAAAATTTCCTTCTTATTCGTCTATGTAAACTTTTCTTTTCTTTACATTTCGCCTATTATGGCTTATTTTGTATAGAACCTATTATGGCTTATTTTGTACTATCACCTTTACATAATACTAACATTATAGACTTTTCTACTTTCATACTTTCTGTCTTAGTCTAGTGTGTACATATTGGCATATTACTTATTGAACTATGCGCTAACTTTATCTATAAACATATTGAACTTCGATTTATATGACTATTGCACTGACTTGACATGTCATTTATCTTCCTTTGTATGCATAACAACCTAACGCGTCGTTTCCTTAGCGTAGCTGTAGCATTATCCCTTAGCTCATCATCCTTTATAACCTAAAACAAAAAATATTCTTTGTAAGTTCGTAAGAACTTAATGAGCTAAACATTAGAATACCTTTTTCATTTATTCCATGCCAAATAGGATATGCTGCACATCTTTAGACATTCATTCATCATTCTTTCTTCTTTGGTGGGTACATTACTAAGACTACCATTTTTCTTCCTTTAGCACCATTTTCCTTTTCTTACACGCACTTTACATAACATGTTTTCACTTTCTATATACTTTCTTAACTCTTACCTTTACATACTACTGAATCACTTTGTTAACCCTACTAACAGGGTTATGGATTTTATTCCTCACTTACTGATCTTATCATTTCTTTAGGCGGGGTAGACTACGGCCATTACTCAATTCAAACTTCGTCCAGGTTCCTCTTTACATTAGAACTCTCTTTGTACATACCTTTTTACACATGTCTTTACCTCGTTATGTTCTCTAACACACAAATTAGCCTTTCTATTTATCCTTTGAAATTATACAGGGTTCGTCATTCTTTCAAAGTTCGCTCGATGGCATAGTCTTCGAACATTCATCACGATAGCTATTCTTCATATTTCCCTAATAAGGCATCCCTTTCTAAAGGTAGTCACAGATGCTTTCCTTTTACACAGGCATCCATTCACAAAGGTAGCCACAAGGGCATCCTTTTATAGAGAATAGCTACAAGGGCATCCATTTAACAGAGAATAGTCATAAAGGCTTCCATTTAACAAAGATAGCCCCAAAGGTATCCATTTAACATAGAATAGCCTCAAAGCGTCCATTTAATAGAGAATAGCCACTAGGCATCCATTTAACAAAGAATAGCCAAAAAGGCATCCATTTAACAGAGATAGCCACAAAGGCATCCATTTAACAGAGGTAGCCATGAAGGCATCCATTTACACATACAACCATAAAGGCTTCCTTCATTATAAATCAACACAAGGCATCCAAAGGTTAGCTACAAAGGTTTCGTTTAGGTAAATGGTGTTTCTAACAATACGAATTCACCTATACTTAACATCGTGAGGTTTGTTGCTCATCGTCTTATACTCACCCAACCATCCTTTACTTATTTTCATATGATGCCATGGCCCAACCAGGGTCTTACACTATATGGTCTTCAGAGTGCCATGGACTTTTCCTTTACAGAGATTCGTGTTTATAGTCCTAACAGACCCTTTTAGATAAATCTGGAGACAGACACAAACACTTCATACAAACTCATACTTGAAGACTCGTTTACATCTGACTTTCTCTTTACAGACTTTTTCACACCAGACTTGTTCACACACTTTACTCATTCAAAACATATTAGCCATTGGCTTCAAAGATCATGTCCAGAGTCCACACAAATCATTCATGCAAGTTCATCAGACATACATTTCTCACAAAATCATCACATCATACATATTCAACTTACTCTTATCAGAGGCATAGTTTCATGATTTGATCATTTAGCACAAAGATATCTAGGCTACAAACATCCATATAAGAGTCAGTTTAGAGACTCACATTCATACATTCTTAGGCCTACTCTCACAAGCGGTTCTCACACACATAATACATTCACAAGAGTTGGCTTAGGAACTCAACTGACTTGCATCTTCAACAGCTCTAAACACCATATTCGGGCTTCTATCGAGTAGAGCAGTAACCCTTTAACAATGGGCATTTCAGAGCTTAGATTTATATCCTCACTCAACTTCAAAGATGATAGGTATTCCTCCCGATTATTTCTTATATAAACAAATACTACTTCTTGAAGAAGTAGGAGAATAGTTCTCCATTTCTTACCCAGGTTAACTAAGATATTTTTCCTTTATCCCTATGGATGCCTGACACACGTCCTAGTCTTGACAGATGCTTAACAGTTGTAAAGTGACTTGCATGGGAATATATACTTTTACATAACATACGCTTGGGTCTTAGCCCATCCTTTTTCCTTAGTCATTTCGTTAGAGCGTAGCTGTTATCTTAACTAATCACTCTTGGCAAGTCATGCCTTCTTAGAGACAACCCTATTATCCAAGTTTCGTTATTACTTTACTTTTTTTCCTAATGACTCATTCATTTCTAAGACGGGTTCTTTCCATAGTCTAATATTGGTTACGCACCCACTTATCACGCCAAAAGCATTAGTGGGGCAGATAACACTTCACCATTCGAAGGAATACTTGGTTTTCTTATCAAGTTTAGAGCTCGCCCAAATACCGAGTGTTACTTTTCCTTTAAGGAAATCTTGTTCAAACATTGTGATCTTAGACTTAACCTAGAGGAGTACCTCATTTTTCTTTTAACCCTATTATCCCCGGTAAAAAGGAAGAGAGTGAAGGAATTTCCTTCTTAACCAATCTTAAACTCTTAACTCAGCCCAAGTCCTTGTTGGGACTTGTTAAACATCACATCAGTCATTGGGTGGTCTTATCGAACTCTACGAATTCCATGAAAACCAATCAAGTGTTTTTATTTTGTTCATAACTATCTTAGTTCACATTCAATTGATCCCTAACTCTCTTTTCCTCACAATGTAACTAGCTCAAAGCCAATATTATGATGTGCTCTTTACTATTGATGTAAACTTTACGTCACAAGGTTTACTTCCTTATT
Source organism: Gossypium raimondii (assembly GCF_025698545.1). NCBI lineage: Eukaryota > Viridiplantae > Streptophyta > Magnoliopsida > Malvales > Malvaceae > Gossypium > Gossypium raimondii. The sequence continues at coordinate 38,525,413 of NC_068565.1, forward strand.
TCCTATCATGGATTTTGCCCATCCTATGTATGCCAACAAAGGCTTTTGTTACACCTCGAAAATTGGGTTAGTAGAACCGGGTCATTAAACCAGAGGTTGTGTCAGATATCAAAAAATATGGTCGTAAATGAGTAATTTAAGTATGTGAGTAGCATAATTAGGTCTTTATTTTATTTGTTAGCTCAAAACAAAATTCAATTTTGAGGTCTAATTTGAAGAAAATGGGTTTTAATTGATTAAGGACCTAATTGGAACGAGGGAAGAATTGGGAGTGACCAAAAGGGAAAATTGCCCAATTTTTGTAAATTGGCTTTCAAATTGCAACCACTCACGTTTTCTCCTCCCCTTTTGACAGCCTTTAAAACAAAAAATTCTCCTGAACCCAAATCCCATATTTTTCTCTCTAATTGACTCAACCCTTGTGATATTCTCATATCCATAACTTTGAAATCTCTCTCAATTTTTAAGAAAACCCCCAAAAACATTATCAATTTCCTCATTTGATATCCAAAATAATTTTTTGAGAAATTAATCTTTCATATGTTCTTCTCGATTAAGGTAAATTTTTTTCCTTGTTACGTTCTGATATATTCTAGCTTCTTAAATCAAGTTTTTATTCGATGTAAAGAGAATTTCATGTTTTGATCAAAATTGGGATCTTTAATAGCAAAATCTAGGTTTTCCAATTAAACTGCTGTTTCTAGGTTTTTTTTACTTGTTTCGATGAGACTAGAAGGTTTTTAAACTCGTTTTAATCAATCGTTAAGGGATTTGAAGGATTTAATGATTTTTCATTCAAAGTAGTCATGAACGTCGAAATTTTCTAGAAACTTAAATCTGAAATTTTTAGAGTCTTAAAGGTTGAGATATGTTCTTAAATGAATAATTAGGTGTTTAGAATCTATTTTAAGCAATAAGAATAAGCTCAGATTAAGAAATCATAGTTTCAGCTAAACTAGTCGAAATTTTTGGTTTAAAGAATAACTAGTTAAAATCACGTTTTTGTTTGATTTATGGTGTGCTTATGGCTATGAATTTTTTGTACATGTTGCGTGGTAAATATTTGTGAAGATTCAAAACCATTTTAGGCCTCTACGAGCAAGGCGAAAGGTAAGGAAAATCTAGTTTAAACTTTTGGCTTATAAGAGAAAACGTAAATGGTGAGTGTTCTGAAGTCGCTAATGATATGCACGATTCATTATGTTAAACTGGAGCTTAAGTTAGCTTAAACACCTATCCTAAGTTCTAAGAGTAAGCTTTCCTTTGCCTCTTTTTTCCAAAATGTGAATTTGTGTAGTGAGTTGTGGTATTTGATGCATCAAAAACAACATGAGATATGTGAATTACGTCAGTATGTATTATGTGATTTATTGGTTTAACTACACTCATATGTGATATAATGAGATTGTGGCTCATTGAACATTGTGGTAGCACTTGCAAGTACATCAATTGTGAGCATGATAAGCATGCTATGTGAAAGCGATTGTGTTGTGTATATGATGATTAAGAATAAAGATTATGTGCATTAAAACGGTAAGTAAAATTGTATGTAATGGTGGATATTTTGGCCTTGTGATCTCTTGAAACTTTTGGATATAGTTGGCATGCCATAAGATTATGAGTACTCACCTTTTGTTTGTAATTTAGGCATTGAGGCCCTGGGACAGGTTGGAGAGATAAGGTAATGTCGAGCTAAGCTCCATTCTTCGGGACATGTTAATGTGTTGGAGAGTGTTTAACTTTATGCTACACTTATGGCATATTTTAGACTCTTTGAGTCATTGGTGTGTTGGATATCCATGTATCCAATGTGTGGTGGTAGAGTCCACTTTTACGTTTCATAATTTCAAGTTTCCAAATTATCGTTAATTGATTTTTATATAAATTATGTTGTATGTAAATGCATGTAAAAATGTAAGCTAATTGTTTGGGTCAATAAACCATGAACATGATAATTTGCCTTGATCTGAATGTGTTTAGGATTTGTTGGTTTGACCTATGTTGATGTGTATGTCTTGTAGCAATTCCAAAACATTCACTGAGCTTGTTTAAATTCACACACTCCTCACTAAATCTTTGCAGATAAGTAGCACTTTGGTGTGAGTGAAGTGGCCAAGGAAGTGATCTTAGCTAAGCAATAAACTTTCGAGTAGGTGGTTTTAAAAACTTTGGACTCTTTGAATAAAGGCAATGTGAGTTAGAGCTTTAGTTTGGTTATTATCATTATTTTATTAATTTTACTTTGGTATTGGATTGATGGAATATTGATTCTCTTTAAATTCTGTTTATGGACAATTTGATGTTTGAAATTGCGCTTAATAATGCATGTTGGATAGGAATATTGTTTTAGCATGAATACTTCTTTATTTTGATGTGTTTTTGGCATCCTGAGCAGAAGTATCGATACTCAAGGCAAAAATATCAGCACCACAGGGATGGAATATTTTTCCAATTTGACAGTAACCAATTTGGTATTGATACCTAATCACGAGTATCGATACTCGTGATAAATATATCGATATCCTTGCCAAAGTATCGATAAAATGTTTTTAATCAAAAATTGGCAGAAAGCTAAAATGATATCAATTTTTACATTAGTATCGATACCTACTATTTTGTATCGATACCTATTTTGATTTCTTTGAAACCTTAAATAAATATACCCTAATTACGAATTAAATTGTTTCTATTGTCATATAATGTAAATTTGACACGAATGCTTATTTAAATGTTAAAATGTGGTAGCTTTGTTCTTGATTGAAGCTATGTGTGCATGTGTGTAAGCTTCGATATTTGTTGTAACATCCTGTTGCTTCGATCCGACGACTAGGCTGGGTAAGGGGTGTTACACTTTTGAGGTGAATCCTTCATCTCAAGACACACTCCTTGATCACTATGCGCCAACCTAGTGTTCGCCAACATCAGGGTGTCACAGGTGTATTCCAATAGTTCTTATACTTAGTCTAGTTCTAGTACTATACATATTCGAAAATTATCTCATCCGTCCTAATTTCCTAAACAGAATCTAGACATTAAGGCTTCCTCAAGCGGGGTGTTACATTAGTTTTTCAATCAGTTTCCTTTGATTAGATAAAAGACATGTTTAGGTTCATCTACTAATATAAGTTGTCTTTCTGTATTACTGTAACACCCCTTGCCCGACTTGATCAGCGAGTCCAAGCTACAAAATGTTTTTTGTTGCCAAAGCAACTACAATCAAATACTCAGTATAAAAATCATTCACACATGCAATTTTAATGTTAATTACAGTCATTTCATGTTAAACAATTAATTTCGGGTCTTAACCGATCTTATGAAAGCTCTTATATTAACCCGAGCATGAAATAGGACCAATTTGCAAAGTTTTTAAAATTCAGGGACGATGTCATAAGGTCATGTTCCTCACATCGTGACATTGCCAAACAGTTTTTTAGGTCACGATGTCAGGCCACTAGACGTCACGATGTCACATTCTATTAATCGGTGTTGCAACGAGGAAAAATGGTCGTAGGGGCAAAGACTCCGTTTTTTGTAAAACTGAACCATTTGGTACCTATTTCAAGGTTTCCAACCAAACCTACCATTTTGTGCACCAAATACCAAACTCAATTGAATAAAAACACATCAAAACAATTCATTTAATCATTTTTAATCAAAACCAACTCAATATAAACTCAACCTATTACAAAACCATCCATTTTCATATAATCAATCCAATGCCATCCAAATCATCCAACCAATTACCAACCTTATCTAAGAAAATTCATGTTCAAACATGTTATTTCACTTCATTTCATAACCTTATTAGCCTTAAGCATATCTATGGCATATAAGCTCTAAGAATAACCATCAACTTTCACATTTAGGCCACATTTTACAAGCATGCATCAAGTTACCAATGTTCAAACATATTTTCATTTCATTCACCTATTAACCAAATTACCATTTCTAGTTCATTCATGCCATTTCATATGTCATACCTTTGATTATAATCATCACTTCTATTAGCATAAGCATACATATATGTCTATCAACATGTATGATTCAAATCACTAAATTAACATGATCGGTGAAAGTTAAAACAAACTTGTCATAAGTATACACGTTTACATATTAAGATGTACCGCAAGACATATACATGCCACAACCCTAGATTCAAAATGATCAAACTTTTACCAATTCAGTGGTAGGGTAGTGCGAGCTTTAGAATGATCCAACTTGACGTGTTCCGCCAAATGATGATCTACAAGGAAAAGGGAAAAATAAACGTGGTAAGCACTTAGTAAGCTCATATGGAAACTAAAGCTTAACTTCATCATTCAAGCATAAAAAATTATTCTATTTTGCTACCATGTCAACTTTCCTTGGCACATTAATAATTATTTACATGCAACATTACCACAAATCAAATACATTAGTTACATTTTTGAATCGTAAATACTATAAACATTTAAAACAAAAATATATAGCAATCCATATGTCAAGGATCAGTACCATTACATTTTCAATTATTGATTTAAATTTCATTTCCAATAAATTGAACATTGCTCGATGGAACTATAGTAAAACGGACTCCGATACACGGGAATGTAATGCTCACACAAGCTGACAATATTTCAAGCTTACTCACACAAACTGACAATTTGACGAAAATGCTCACACAAGCTAACATCATATCAAGGTTACCCGTTCGAGATAAACCAATGATACGTATAGTCCAAGAATCTGCAAGAAATGCTAGATCTCGTAACATCATGTAAATCCCTAATAAATTTCGTGTATAATCCTAATGACATGTCATACGTATCCTAACCTTTTACTAAGTTCACTTGGGCATCATTTCTTGTACCCCATTTCGTTTCTCATATAAAACATATATTTAGTCAACATTTTCATTTGCATTTTTTTCTATTTTCATATAACCAATATTCTCGTGAATTTACAATTCAGTTCTTTTTTAGTTATAAGTGCCAAATTTACTAATTAATTTCAATCTAACTCATAAATAAAATAGAACACAAATCAATATAACATAAAATAGTAAGTTTCATATGAACTTACCTGGTCAAAACACCAAGTAAGTGGATTCTTCATAGACTAACCGATAATTTTGGCTTTTCCCGATTATATCTAGTTTGATCCAATTCTTGATCTATTCAATTATTCTATTCAATTTATCAATATTAAACATTTATAAACCATTTCATGACATGTATGAACCTAAATGATTTCTTTTTTCGATACCCCTAAATTTTTATATGTTATTCAATTTAGTCCCTGAAATCGAAATGGCCATAACTTTAAATTTTAAGCCTCGGTTTAAAAACCAACTTCAATTATCTTCACTACAAACCCTCTACTCTCTACTTATACCAAAATTTCACCTCAATTTCACAATTTATTCACTTTAGTTCTTATGTACAAAACTAACAACCAAACATTATAATTTAGTCTTTTTTTCATAATCTAAGCTTAAAATCTATCAAGTTAACACCACTTTCTTCAAGAAATCAATAATGGAAACTTTTAAAAACTTTAACAGCTTTGCAAATTGGTACATGGGCTAGCTAAATCAAGCTCCCATGACTTCAAAAACATAAACAAAATACAAGAAATGGACTTGGAATTACCTACAAATTGATGGCCAAAAGTCATGAAACCCAAGGATGATTTTTCTGTTTTCTTTGCTATGGACATTCGATCATGGAAAGCGAAGATGAAAGCTTCTTTCTCTTTCCTTCCACTTATTAAGGTATTTATACCTTAATTAAAATTTATTTGAGCTTAATTTATTTCACTTAATTAATACTAATCACACTTAATGGTTTTAATTATCACCATCCACTAACTTATATTCCAAAATGGTTTATTTACCATTTTGGAACTTTAACTATTTATGATTTAAGTCCCTAAATCTTTGGTCAATTAAAAACTTATAGCAATAAGACTTTTACAATTTAGCCCTTGTACCTAAATTAAACAATTAATAGACAAAATTTAAGGACCAAACTTTAATATTCTTTTATACCAACTCCATAAATATTTATACTTAATATTTATGGGTTCAATTTACATAATTAGGGTTTCAAAACCACATTTTCTAGCACCACTAAAAATTAGGGTTGTTACAATTACGATCCAACCACGTAATATCGCTAGTATTAGTTAAATATTAGACAACCAGTGAGCTTGTAACAGCACGAATTTGGGGCTAGTCGAAATAGTGGTTTCGGGACCACAAATTTGACGAGGAAAAAATTTATTTACATTATATTTTTATTGTCTACGATTTCACAAAATGATTTAGTGAAAATTTCGTTCGAAAATTTTGACATTTGGGCACTCAATTTAGTCAAAAGAACTAAATTGTAAAAAATACAAAAGTTGAGTTCTATATGTTAGAGGTGTCCAATTGTTATGAAATTTTAAATTGGAGGTCTTTATATGGTAATTAGACCATTGGTTAAGTTGGTGGACAAAAATGGGTATGGTTAGGCATGTTTCCAAAGTTTTTCATTAAGGGAATTTTGGTTATTTAGTTATTAAAATGAATTAAAAACAAAATTAAAAGCCAATTTTTGTCCATCTTCAACCCCTAGGTCAAAAATTGCACAGAGAAACCATGGCTTGGGTTTTTCAAGCTTCCAAGCTCGATTGTAAGTCCGTTCTATCCCCGTTTTTAATGATTTTTTCGTTTTTAAAATCCTCGTAACAAGATTTACCTACTTTTACAATTGTTTTGAACTAGGGTTTGTGTTTAAAAATTTACCCATGAATGATATGCATGTATTTTTATGTTTTATGAAAGAATATGAATGTTTGGAGTGTGATAAACGATTTGAACTAAGTAATTTTCGATGAAAATGCCTAAAAGGATTAATTTGTAAAATTTATAAAATATGTCACAAGTGTATGAATAAGTGAGTATTGTGGACTTCTATAGTTATGAAAATGGTTCATCTAGGCCTAAAATGCAAGGAAATTGAATAAAAATTATTTTACGAGCCTAGGGGCAAAATTGTAATTTTGTGAAACTTTAGGGGCAAAAACATAATTTTGAAAAAGTATGATTTTTGGACTGGAATGAATAGTGTGAAGGTTATATAAGTTAAATGTATTGTTATAAATCAAGAAAGACGAGAAATTGAAATTGATTGATAAAAAGAAAAGTGAGAAAAAGTGAAAAATTCCCGAATGAACCGTTGGAATAAAAAGGGATACGAATGAAGTGACAGAAATGATCACATGTGTGGCACAGATTGTGTGTAGGCCACTATGTAAAAGTATGTGCAGGCTACTACGTGTACCGAAATGATATGTCGCATGTGTAGTACTATGTGTAGGTTACTATGCGTATTAGATAGTTTCGATCACGTCTGTAGTACTATATGCAGGCTACTACGTGTATCGGATGGTAATGGTCACATGTGTAGTACTATGTGCAGGCTACTATGTGAATCGAACATCATTGATTAGTAAGGTGGTTGCTATGTGCTGATTCCACCGGACATCATTGATTAATAAGGTGGTTGCTATGTGCTAAATCCACCGAGTATCTGTTATTATTCTAAAGTGTTCATCGGGAAATTGACTAAGTGTACTTGAATAATGAATATAGGTGTGGAATTGAATTGAATATTGACCTAGAAATGGAAAAGTGAATTTTGAATTGAACTGTGATTGAAAGTGAAAAAGTGAAATTATGAAAGAGTACATTTAGCAATAAAACAGTTTAGACAGCAACAGTTGTGTGACTTTGAAAAATCACCAAAAATTTTGGAGATTGAATTAAAGTCTTAACATTATATGGAATTGAAGCTGAATGAGTCTATTTTTACATAAAAGAAACAAATCAAGCAAAAGAGTTATATATTTTAGATATTTTAAGTTTAGTTAGACAGAGTCAGAATGAGTTTGGAATCCCTATTTTGAATTTGGAAAATTTTAAAAATTGTACACAAATGATTATGGGATAAAGTTTATATGTTTAAAATCCTCAGTGAATCTATTTTCAAGAGAAAAAAACAAAAACAATATCCAAATTCTGTACAATGAGATAATTAATTTTTAGTGAAGAGAGATTAGAACTATCGAGCAATGACATAGAGGAAATTTTAAAGAATAAACTGTACTATTTGGCTGAACCAAAGATTTTGAAAATTTTATGGTAAGAGGATATGTGAATTTAGTTTCAGGGAAAATTTACGGATCTTAATTTGGAGTTCTGTAGCTCCAGGTAAAAATAATTTACTGACTCTGACTCGAATAGACAACTTTGAATATACATGTGAATGAATAGTAAAATTGTAGTTAATGTTGTTTTAGTGTATTATACACATTAAGGATGTGGAATGGAGAGGAGGAGGGGGAAAATTGGAAGAAAATATGAATGATTTGTGTATAATTGGCCATATGCTCGATTATAATCGATAAACGATTGAAAAGAAATGATGTTTATAATTGTGCATTATTAGTTATAGTTAAAGTTCATGTGAGAAAATAAAGTTTCATAGTATGTGTATGTGGTATACTTGGTATATGATTTGGTATGTAGCAATGTCAGAAATGGTTTATGAATTAACTCATGTTGATAAGTTTGATACATAAATAAATGTGGTGCTTATCCATGCTTATAATGATTATACTATATGTTTATTTAACTAGCATGTTTGGTGTGTATGCTTAGGCTTTGCCCAAATTGTGGCTGGATCACGCCACATTAAATTTATAAAATTATGCATTGATATGGTAAATGTCTAAATGGAAATATTCTTGTGATCATAAAAATGTGGTAAGGTTTAATGTTTGTAATCTTTATTAAAATGGTTTATCATGTGGTTAGTCTTCAAAAAGACTAGCTTGCGACTATGGTTGAGTGTAATGTTTATATCTTGTGTGATATGCATAGGAAACGGGAGTGGAAAGGAAATGAAATACTAGGTTCATGCTTGAAGTGTAAAATGATGCAAAAAGGGGACGTTAAGTTAAACGATAAATATGTATTAGTATTGAACTTAATGAAATTGAATTGTACGTGAATTAAATGGAAATTGCAAATGATATTATTTAAATTAAATGAATTATTGTGGTATTGAAATATATATTGGATTGAGAAATTGAATTGAATCGTGAACATGAGAATCGTGAATTAAATGAAATGAAAATGAAGTATTGAATTGCATGAGTATGTATTGGGTCTCAGAAGCCCTATTTGTTACAAATATAGTATTTTGAAGTTATAACGTGAAGATTTATAAAAGCATGTTAAAAATTTGAAGATTTTAAATTTGAATGAAATTTTATAACTCGTTTTAACATGTTTATAAGTGTATGTGTTCTGGTAATGCCTCGTACCCCATTTCGGCGTCGAATACGGGTAAGGGGTGTTACAATGTGACATCGCCAGATTCGGTCATAACGTTTAGACCGGATTTGGGGTGTTACAGAGCAAATATTTTTTTTTGTTTTTATTTACATGAAAAACCACGTGAGAACAATATACAAAGGGTATTAATGGAATTCATGAATAAATTTATTAAACAATATATTCAAAAACTTACAAGTGTACATAGAAGAAAATACTACACTTAGGGCACCAGATCCAATAGTTCCATCCCTTTCTCCTTACATAAGATAAAAAACCCTAAAAGGATCCATCAAAATGCACCAATCTACTAGCCAAGAGAAATACAATAGAAAGCAAGCACCTCCCACTGAACGGATGGAAGGGAAAGGTAAAGCCCCCTATAACAGCCCATTCTTCAGTGGCGTCGAAAACAGTGGTTTCGGGGCCACAAATCTGATAAGTAAATTCATAAATATTATTATTAATATTACGAGTCAAATATGGTATTAAATAAATTTTGAATTGATAATTTATGTTATTTGAATGAACAAGTAGGTTCAAGTAGTAAGACCCTAAAGTCAAGTGGTTTTAAAAAATGAGGTATCGGGACCTCGTTTCTATAAACCGAGCCGTAAATATTTTTATAAATATTTAAAAAATTTTATTAAGGTTTTATTAAAGTTTCGTTAAGAAATTTTAATGTTTAGATAGTTAATTAATTAAAAGGACTAAATCGTAAAGGATATAAAATTATCACTATTAGATTTGAGTGATTAAATGGCTTAATGAATAAAGGTAAATGGACTTAAATGGTAATTAAACCATTTAAGGACTTAGTGGACAAATATGGACATGGATTTGGTGTTTTATTTAATTATTAACCAAGATTAAAATGGTAATTTAATAAATTAAATTAAATTAAACCAAAAGCTTTTATCATCTTTTAATTGTCTTCTTTACCAATTTTTAAGGAAAAGAAGCTATTTTTATACCTTAAATTTTTTCAAGTTTAGAAGCTAGCATGGTATGTGATTTTGGTCCCGTTTCTAATAATTTTTATATTTTTATATCATTGCAACTAGGTCCATTAGCTTTGTACCTTCATTTTGAAATTTTAAAGGTTTTGAATGTTTCCATTGATGAATATTTGTGATTTTAGATGTTAAATGATGAATTTTAGGTATTAGTTGTTATTTATAAGTATTTTGTTAAGTGATTTTGATGAATTTAACGTTTAGGGATTAAATTGTTGAAATAGTAAAAATACAAGGACTTGGGGTGAAATTGTTACAAATTTGGGCTGTAATGGATGCTATTAACATCTGAATAGTATGAATTTTCAATAAAATTAGTTTATTTGCATGATTAGGACAAAAGGGCTAAATTGAATAAAAATGAAAAGTTGAGGATAATTTTATAAAATGTAAAAATGACTAAATTGCATAAAAATAATTTATTTTACTATCTAAATTAATGAATTGAATGAAATTGTTAATTTATATCAAGAACGAGTAGAAAATCAAGGAAAAGAGAAAATTACGAAATAGCCCCTATACCTAGCCTTTGCTGCAAATTAGTCCAGTAAGTTCGTATGAACTATAATCACTTAAATGTTGATTAAATTTATTGTTTAATGTGTTGTTGTAATGTAAATGAATCAATATATATATGTTATTATGTAATTTATCATGTAAAGAAATGATGGAAATCCAACGAAGTTACGACGATTATCGAACCCCGTTTGAACCTTAGGAATATATAGGATACAAATGACATGTCGTTAGTGTTACTATGTTTCGAGTGCTAGTCCTGAATGTCCTACCGATGGCTAAGTTTCGATATTTGTTACGGATACTCGTCAGCTTGTGTGAGCCGCATCGTGTAGCTTACATTCCAACCGTTAGCTTGTATGAGCAGACCCATTTTATGGCTCAAGCGAGCAACTATGTAAAGGAAAAGGAAAATGAATGGTTTCGATCAGATTTTTAGCACACTTTGTGTGAGCTTTCCCGCGTATCCAATATTATTTTAAGTGGTTCAACAAGCCTGAAAAGGGAAGGAACGGTAAGTGTTCCGATGGACTATGTCATAAATCTATGAAAAGGTATGAAATGAAAATGGATAATGAATGTATATCTATGTTTATGGAAACTATGAACTTAAAGGCATTATGTTCATGTAAATCTAGCTTATCTTGTGATAATTCAATTGAGTTATGTGTTAATGCACTAACATGTGTTCTTGATGATGCTTAGACTTGTGCCAAGCTTATGGTTGGATTATATCATGCTTAATTGTAATGTTATACATTGAAATAGTAAGCGTCCAAATGGAAGTATGCTTATGTTAATGAAAAGGTGGTATGAATCAAAAGATGTATTTTCTAATAAAATGGTTTATCATGTGGTTAATGTTTATGCTTATGTCTTGTATTATGCAAATGAAGTGGGTAAGAAAAGGTAATGAAACGGTAAGTTCATAATTGAGATGTAATGTGATGGAAAAAGGGATTGATGAGTTAAATGACGTACTTATATGTGAAAAATTTACATACGCTATGAATGAATTTACCTATGCCATGAATAAATACACTAATTCGTGATTTGATGTTATTTAAGTTTATGCTAAGTAAATAGAATGGAAAGTAAGTAAAGGGAGTAGTTCATAGTCTTATGAAAAGGTTAATGATGGTGTAATATGTCTTATAAAATCCTATTATGTTAGGAATGAATAATATATATGATGTTGATAGACTTACTCATTTGTGAGTTGATGGTTATGTAGTTGATAAATCTTGAGGCATTGGTATAGTTTATATTTAACCTATAAAGTTCATTGTTGAAATGAAATGTTATGTTTAAAGTTTATATGAGCTTACTAAGCATTCATTGCCTACGTAATTACTTTCCTTTACTTTTCAGATTATCGGAAGCTCGATCGGTTTGGAAACTCGTCAGAGATCTATCAAACTATCCAACATAAATATCGATAGTTTTGATGTGTTAGTTAAGGTTATAATGGCATGTATAGGTGGACTTGTGGTTTATGTTAGTTGATAACTTTGGCATGTATATGTGTTATTATGGTTGGTACACTTTTGGTACTTATGGCATCATATTGATGCTTGATATTATGGTTAGGTGGATGCATGTCTTCAATAGCCAATTTGGTATGTGAATGAAGTATTTGTAATGTGGTTAAGTATTTTATGTTTGAGATGGTAATAAGGTAAATTTGGTTGAATGAAATATAGTCAATTATGCATAAGTTTAGGTAGTTTGATTGTGATTGAGGTGTCTATATGGCATATTGCTTGAATGGAATTCAGTCATTTTATGCATACTTTGGTATGCTTTGATGCCTTGGTTAAGGGTGCAAATGGCTTGTAGGTATATGCTTGAAGTGGATGAAGGAAATGGCTTGATTTTGGCCAATCTCTTGTCCACACGGCCTAAGACACGGGCGTGTGTCTCAGCCGTGTGTAACACACGGTCATGCGACACGGTCGTGTGTCCCCTATAGGTTTTAAAGGTTTCAAGTCAGGTAGTTACATGACCTAGCACACGAGCGTGTGAGGCCATTTTGAGTGTTACACGACCTGGCACACGGGCGTGTGGTTTGGCCGTATGACCCAACTCAGAGAGTTACATGGGCACAGACACGAGTTGGGACACAGTCGTGTGTCCCTATTTCGTTTGTTGTATGGCCTGAGACACAGGCGTGTCTCAGTCGTGTGACCCCTGCAGTTTAATTTTTCCAAATTTTCTTAATGTTTCAAATGTTTCTGATTTAGTCCTGAATCGTTTCTAAAGTGTTTCTAAGGCCTCGAGGGCTCGATTAAGGGACGTTATGCATTTTATGGATGAATTATGTCATATTTATGTTGAGGTATTAAATGTATGTTTTAAAGTTGTGATCTTACGATAACACTCTGTAACCCTATTTCGATAATAGATATAGGTAAGGGGTGTTACACCCCTTTCCCATGAGTGTACATGGATAAGGATGCTAGGTTCTTTAACATCTTCATCCCATATGGCACTTAAATACTTCGGCATTTGAGGTTGGAAGAAATGGTATTTAAAATCAGGAGACAGAGGCCTCCTACACCAGAGCAATGAAAGGACTCCACTTTCACCGTCATACATTTGATAAACAGTCCAGCCACTTCCCTCCTCTCCAACTATAGGGGAGCATTATCCTTCCTTCCTCCTTCAACGGTAGAGTTGCTAACTTCTCCTCCATGAGCGGTGGACTCCATAATCAGATTTTAATGCAAGAAAGAAAAAAAATAAACAAAAAGAGTAAACTTTTACCTATGGTTAACTTGATGGAAGTCGTGAAGAATGTGGAAAACTAACCACAACAAAAAGAAAAGTAAGAAAAAAGGAAAAGAAAGGTTAAGGAAATTAGGGAAAAGCTTCAAAAAACAGAGATTATCAAAAGAGTTTAACAACAAAAATAGAGAAATAGAGACAAAGGCAGGCTTTTATAATATAAGGAAAGCTATACGATTCATTTTATAAAACAACCTCTCTTTGACAAAACCCAATAAAAAAACAAATGCATGTCCTACTAAGGTGTAACAAGTGTCGTTCCATCATTAACACCGATTCCTTAAAAAAAATAATCGACCTATGCAATTAATGCTTGTACATCCCTTCTGTATCTTCTAGAAGTTTCCTCAACATACTTGAAAGGAAAGTGCCACTTTATTTTCCTACACCCATTCATTAACAATTAAGGGTATTTATTTAGGTCATTCGTTAAAAAATGGCAAGTTTCCACTCATACCATTCACTGAGAATGGATGGTTAACCATCCAATAATTCTTAATAAATAGAATTATTATGAATAAGAAGAAGGGAAGATGTGGCAAAATTGGGGACCACCATCCGTTACTCAGTAAAGTATCATAATCACAATTCAAAACAAGTTGTTTCGTGTTATCCAGATTTGCTATACATAGATATGAAGGGAATGCATAGCTAAAAAGCATAAAACAATGATATAACAAGAAAAGGATAATTTTTTATTAAATTATAATCATAAGGTTACAGTTACAAAGCCTTAAAAATGTTATATCTGTATTTACAAACAATTCTCCCCCCTCATCCCCAGTTGAAGTATCCTTCTATTGAGCACTCGGCGAGATTGACTCCCTACTCGTTGGCTCTATGCCTTTCATGTCCTCTTCTAACTCCTCCAAATAAGATCTTGACCTCCAAGTCTCATCTTCAATGGAGTTACTTTTTAAAGATTCATCGACAAAAACGAAAGGTTGCATCTCCTAACGAAAATAGCACCAACCATACTCAAATGAGTAATTAATGTTGAAATCCAAACGGTGGCCACACCTAATTAAATCAAAGAATGGCCTAAGTCCATCCCATGCATGCACATAGGGCCAAAGTCCACTTGCATAGCCAACATGACCTCCACGACAATAGTCGGGATGGCCACTTGGACATCTTCGAGCCTTTTCTAATACTTCTCTCAAGTTATACACACATGTTGAAGTTGAAGGCTCAGATCCTTAACTTCAACTTCGCACTCCAATAGAGCTTATAGAAGTTTTTGCTTGTCTTCTAGCAAACCTACCTTTGTTTTCTCAGATAGCTCGACATACAAACGAAGCTCAACATTCTCCCTCTTCAACTAAGAATTTTCCCTTTTTAGGAAGGAATTTTCCTCTTTGACCCTCCGTAGAAGCTCCCTCATTTTCCAATACTTATTTAATGTATTACCTTGGGTTGAATCTTTCTTATTCTTTAATCTTTGATTACCTTTAGCTAAATCTTTTTATTTCAATATGGAAATATTTGTTTATGGTAACTTATCTGTTTTTTTTAAATGAAATCTATTAACTACAATTATCATCATATTAGTGCACCAAATGATAGGGTATAAACTACGCTACATAAGCTTTGTTTCCTTTTTGTAACCTCGTATTGTATAATATATATATGATTTCCAAATTCAAGCATAAATTATTTAAAAAATAAAAGTAAAAAAAATTAAGTATTAACTCCTATGAATTTCTAAATCGTATAATTGAAAATGTGGAATTAGGAATATAGTGTGCGAGAATCATTTGCCTTAACAATGTCTCATATTGATAAGAAATTGGCTCGTAATTAATGAAGGCTTACTTTTCGGATTTGGTGGTTGGCTACTTGAAATTTGTTCACTAGAAGTTGTAAGGGTGTAAAAAAAAATTCTAAACCGAAGTGAACCAAATGAAAAAACTGAATCTTTTCGATTTATTTAATTTTTCGATTTAATCAATTTTCATATTCAATTTAATTGGTTTATTCGGTCAACTTTTGGTTTTAACATTTTAAACTGAATAAACCAAATAAGCCATAACCTATATGGCCAAAAGCTCATAAACGATTTATATACCTAAACTCAAATTTAAACCTTAAACCCAAATACTAGTTAAAACTTAATAAATCTAAACCCATTAAAGTTTAAAATCAATACCCATTAATATTTAAAACCCAAATTGATCATTTAATTTTTTATAATATTATTTTAATTTTATTATTTAACATATAAAAAACCCAATTTGATATATAGCTTCAAGAACAATAGAAGACATGAAAATAATATGTTGGGCATGTAAGAATATAAATATTTTTGAGTTCATTAAAATTGTTTGATATGATTTCTGATATTTTATAATGAATTTGAAATAAAATTTAAAAGCAATACGATATACTAAAATAAGAAAAAAGACAATTATGTGAAGAAAAATAAAGAAAATAAAATTATTAGTTCCTCAATTAGATTTTTTTTTCAACTGAAAAAAGCTAAAACTGAAAAACCCAGCAGAAAATTTTCTATTCGATTTAGCTCCTTGATTTATTTGATTTATATAAATAATACAATTTATTCAATTTTTTTATATAAAAAAATAAAGCTGACCGAATGCTCATCCTGACATTCACCAAGAATTTTTAACTTGAAAAATAATAAATAAATAAAAGTGCTGGTAAGTGGTAAGGATAGAGAAAACTAATCTATAATTAAATATATTCTTGAAGTCAGCAATGAGTTCATGGATTCTTTAACAGATCTAAACAACCCCCAAAGTCAACACTTAATCACAGCTTCCAATTGAGATTCAATTTCGGAAACTTGAAGATCTGAGTTGGAAAACTGGGAATCCAGATTTTCAACCCAACACCAACATTTCACGAGCCCTTATATTACGGAAACTGCATCCAGGCTCAATGGCATATCTAATTCTTTTGAAAAGTTATATTTCTGATTATATGTCAGACATTAATGTTAAATAAAAATATATCAAGAAAAATAAAGAATCGAAACAAGCATATTTATTTGTCAAAGC
Source organism: Gossypium raimondii (assembly GCF_025698545.1). Classification (NCBI taxonomy): domain Eukaryota; kingdom Viridiplantae; phylum Streptophyta; class Magnoliopsida; order Malvales; family Malvaceae; genus Gossypium; species Gossypium raimondii. The sequence continues at coordinate 38,542,116 of NC_068565.1, forward strand.
CTCCTCACAATAGTAGGAAGTAAAGTTTCTGTGGTACAGGGATTAGATTGATCACTCTTACACATGAATGTTTTTCCCCAACTCTTATACATAATCTGAATGCAAAGATTAGAACCTAAATGAAACGACCTCTCACATGGGTCTATTACTGTAAATCCTGTGCAATTAAATTGTCTATAACCAACATCCCCACACCCCCACTATCAAATGATGAAAAACAAGATTAACTGGGGTTAAATCTTAATTGATTGCCTCCTAATTATAACGCTTGAAAATAATGAGGGAAAAAAAATTGAAACTACGCACCGTAAATCATGAGCATGGTAAAGCTGGCACATGATGTTGGGTTGTGATAACCGAACTCCTTTGCTCTTTACGTACCATTGCACATCAGATGCCACCATAAATGAGAAAAAAATAAGTATTGCGATGTACAGTGTCAAAACAAGGCTCTGAAGTTATCGCCTCCGCTGCCACCAATCTGGAACTTTCAACCTTCTACTCCTGTGTATAGCAAGTTGGGCCCGAGGAAGCTTGCGCTTTACCTGTCTCCATAACATATTGACGCCATCTTCCTTCTTTGGAGGGTACTGGAATTCGAAATGATGTGAAATATTCTTAAGTTGCTTCCACATTTCAACCCATCGATCCTTGGGAAACTGACGCAACTGATTGACCAAATAACCTGGTTCTAATGCCTCTTTCATAGAAAAGAATATTGAGAATTCAGAGTAGTCAATTTCATCCTCATAGGGAAGCTCAATCTTATCACTGACAATCACTGGAACACAATGGCTCACAATAGCATCAAATAGTCGGCAAGATGAAGGGGTGTCACCTGCAGGATGCAGACAGAACTTCGAAGAACGCATCCCCTCCGTAGACTAACACACAAGAATGTGAAGAAATAAGATAGCATATTTTTAGCACAAAAATCTATTAGAAAAATGCAAAGTTACTCCAAAAACCCTGCAGCTTGAAAATGTGAATATTTGGTTCCAGATTTTGAATACGCTTGGAAGGATTAGTAACCATAATATAGTAAAATAGTTTCCATTTAATAGGCTTTCAACACAAAATAGTCTGAAACTACGTGCCAAAAGTGCCTTATCACATCGAAGCATCCGAAGAAAAAAGTACAAATAGAAGGCATGGTAACTAAAATTAGCACACATGATTTCTGAAAATTCACCATAACATGTATTGACAAGCAAGTCTGTTTCTTTTGACTACCAAAAATATGCAATTTGGAAACTGGGATTATCACTTCATTATTTAAATGAGAAAATAGTATACTTCCTAGGGCCAAGGTAAGCAGCATACCATTATAATGTTTTTTGGAGTCGCAACACTCTTCTCATAATGAACATCATCAATACCAGACAAGATTTTTGCCAGTTTGATTCGAATTTTGCCTTGCTGCAACAGAAATGGTCAAGTTAAGTAGCATTTTCAAATTCAAAATAGTTCCATCAGAGGAATATTTGTGTTTTAAAAACTATCATACATCTTTCCTGACAGTATTTCCCCGGAAGAAAAGAAGTGTAGTTCGAGACTCATATGGGTCGAGAGCGTCATCATCTGTGAAGGAATCCACAACATGCACATACGGTGCAACCACATCTTTGCTTAAACTTGACATGGTTTTAGGATAGCGGCCAAAATCTACAACAATAAGGATTGATGCATTCAACTCTTGTCGAAGAAATCTGAAAGCATTTGGATGTGTCATGGGAATTACATGATCTCTGCCTCCAGATCTTTGATAGTACTTGGATTTTTGCAAGAATTCAAGTAACTCAACCTGAAATAAGAGATCAATTCCACTGTAATCAATAGATGTCAACTCCAGAAAACTGAAATATCATATAATATTAGCTGCGAAGGCCATAGAGTTGGGTAAAAACACAAAGCAAACACTACAAACTAAACACTACAAACTAGAGAAAGTCATCAGCAGCAGAATGGGAAAAAGTAGCTTTTTTCATATCCTTTGCATTGCACAACAGAGTACTAACAAGTGAAGCATGAAATTATTTGCGACAACCTGTGCAAGGTCCTAATCAATGATCGCTACTTGCTAGCATAGAGTAAAAGAGAGCATATAATGTTGCTTTAAAAGATAATAATGAAAGAGAAACAATAAAACTTTACCTTACACTCTTCAAAATTATATCAGGAAGCATGTATGGATTCTCCTTTCTCTAGAAATCATTACAGTAAAAAATAGAATTGGAACCATTGACTAGGGATTAGATGCATCATGATGAAAAGATTAGTTACTATGTCTAAACATGTCTGAAAGCTGCTTCATTAATCAAATTGAAAAAACATATATCACAGTTTATCTCCCACAATGGTTCCTAAACATCATTTCCTTTTCTTATAATCATTTATTGGTAAATGTACCTCTAATCCTTAACACGAGTCCCTTTTATGATAAGGAAATGTGAAACAGAATAAAGTGCAATTAATGAATTGTTTTTGTTTTTGATTCAGTAGATGTAATTCTCATAAACCAGAAAGCCAAAATCTCATATCTTCGTGGAATTCAATATCAGTGAAGTGCTTCAAGTTGAAACTAAAACAAATACAAAATGTAGCTTAATGAGCTTATTTTATGTAGTTTTAGTATCAAAATAACTAGAATCTAACTCCCTACTCTGGTTTTATCCTTTCACAAAGCAATCGCCAAACAACACAAGAACCATAGTTGATAGAAATTAAATAGCTTGAATTGAAACATCAACATTTACAGTACCTGTAATCGGCGATCAACCTCCGTCTCAGGATCCGTCATGTTATGGCCGTGTGTATTAAAACTCAACGAGGAAAAAAAAGGCACAAAAAAGGCCTCCGCGGATTCGGGATCCGAAACCCTAACCGCTTCCCTGTCTTCATTGCCGTTGCCGCCATAAAGAAGCGATGCCATCAGCCAATACTCCACACTGTGCTGCTTCTTTATCCCGGAGTTGGAGGGCCAGGGAGGGAGATTATCCGCCGTAACGGGAGCCGGTCCCTCGAAGCTCCGACGATCCATCATGCCGACGTGGAATTTCCTAGGGAGATCGTACATGTAAACGCGGAGAGGGGGGCCGGAAGCACAGAGTGAGCGTGGAACCTGGGGTGACTGAAGTAAGGGGAAGAAGTATGATCTGAGATCAACGGTGCCGACATAGATTGAACATGAAATCAGGAAGAGAATGACGAATGATAAACAGATTGCGGCTTTACCGTACATTGTTTTTTTTCTGAAAGATAAGAGTTTTGGAAGAATGAGATCTCCTTTGGTTCGTTGCTCACTGATATTTTAACTGTGCTTGGATCTCCGAAGACAAAAAGACTTCAACTTCCTTTTATCCACTTTTGAAGCAAACCAAAAGAGAAAGAAATTATTTACAGTACCGTTGTAAGCTGTAAGTTCAAGGAAACGCCAATTTCGTGCTCCAAGTTAGCTGGAAAATACGAATTATTCCCTGTTTTTTCGTTATTTTCTTTTTGGTTTGTTCAATAAACCACTATGTTATGCTTAAAATAAACGATTTCTTTTAGGTAAATGGAGACTTGTGCTGAAAATTCCCTTTAAAAGTAGATCTAATAAATGTAAATAAATATTGTAATTTTAAATATATGTTTGTAATATTAACTCACAAAAGGTGTGTTTTTAATGTTAAAGGACATCTATCTACCTATCAAGGTTGATTCGGATATTCTCAACTAAACTTCCAACATAAATATTGAGGTCAGGCTTCTTTAGCAAAAGAAATATGATTTTTTATTATTAAAAATTATTAACATTAAATTGATTTTAATACTAATGGTGTATAAAAACCCTAAAAATTCCTCCTCCTTCTTTTTACAAGTGATTTGCTTCTTCACTCTTATTTTGCTCACAGTGGTGTTAAATTTGAGGTTAATTATCGACTGTCTTTTTTTCTCTCCCACCAACTTTTTCTTTGTTGTCTTCACAAGTTATGATTGACAGATTATGGTGATTATCGTCCCTGAACCTCCACCAGCCACCAGCTGTAACACCCCTTACCCGTATTCGACACCGGAATAGGGTACGAGGTATTACCAGAACACATACACTTATAAACATATTAAACCGAGTTATAAAATTTCATTCAAATTTAAACTCTTCAAATTTTTAACATGCTTTTATAAATCTTCATGTTATAACTTCAAAATACTATATTTGCAACAAATAGGGCTTCTGAGGCCCAATACATACTCATGCAATTCAATACTTCATTTCCATTTCATTTAATTCATGATTCTCATGTTCACGATTCAATTCAATTTCTCATTCCAATATACATTTCAATACCACAATAATTCATTTAATTCAAATCATATCATTTGCAATTTCCGTTTAATTCACGTACAGTTCAATTTCATTAAGTTCAATACTAATACATATTTATCGTTTAACTTAGCGTCCCCTTTTTGCGTCATTTTACACTTCAAGCATGAACTTAGTATTTCATTTCCTTTCCACTCCCGTTTCCTATGCATATCACACAAGATATAAACATTACACTCAACCATAGTCGCAAGCTAGTTCTTTTTGAAGACTAATTACCACATGATAAACCATTTTAATAAAGATTACAAACTTTAAACCTTACCACCCTTTTATGATCACAAGCCTATTTCCATCTAGGCATTTACTATCTCAATGCATAATTTTATAAATTTAATGTGGCATAATCCAGCAACAACTTGGCCAAAGCCTAAGCATACACACCAAACATGCTAGCCAAATAAACATATAGTATAAGCATTATAAGCATGGATAAGCACCACATTTATTTATGTATCAAACTTATCAACATGAGTTAATTCATAAACCATTTCTGACATTGTTACATACCAAATCATCTACCAAGTATACCACATACACATACTATGAAACTTTATTTTCTCACATGAACTTTAACCATAACTAATAATGCACAATTATAAACATCATTTCTTTTCAATCGTTTATCAATTATAATCGAGCATATGACCAATTATACACAAATCATTCATATGTTCTTCCAATTTTCCTCCTCCTCCTCTCCATTCCACATCCTTAATGTACATAACACTATTAGAAATAACATTTTCTATAGTTTCACTATTCACTTACATGTATACTTAAAATTGTCTCTCCAAGTCAGAGTCACTAAATTATTGTTACCCCGAGCTACAGAGCTTCAAATTAAGAATCGTTAATTTTCCCCGAAACTAGATTCACATGTCTTCTTACCATAAAATTTTTAGAATTTTTGGTTTAGCCAAATAGTACACTTTATTCTTTAAAGTTTCCCCTGTTTCACTGCTCGACAGTTATGACCTCTCTTCACTAAAAATTAATTATCTCATTGTACAGAATTCGGATATTGTTTTCGTTTGTTTCTCTTGAACATATATTCACTGAGGATTCTAAAAATATAAACTTTATCCCATAATTATTTTTTTTACAATTTTTGACAATTTTCCAAAGTCAAAAAATGGGATTCCGAACTCATTCTGACTCTGTCTAACTAAACTTCAAATATCTCAAAATATATAACTCTTTTGCTTGCTTTGTTTCTTTTATGTGAAAATAGACTCATTCAGCTTCAATTTCATATATTATTTAGCCTCTAATTCAATCTTCACCATTTTTGGTGATTTTTCAAATTCACACAACTGTTGCTGTCTAAATTGTTTTATTGCTAAATGTACTCTTTCATAATTTCAGTTTTTCACTTTCAATCACAATTCAATTCAAAATTCACTTTTCCATTTCTAAGCCGATATTCAATTCAATTCCACACCTATATTCATTATTCAATTACACTTAGTCAATTTCCCGATGAACACTTCAGAATAATAACAGATACTCGGCGGATTCAGCACATAGCAACCACCTTATTAATCAATGATGTCCGATGGAATCAGCACATAGCAACCACCTTACTAATCAATGATGTTCGGTTCACATAGTAGCCTGCACATAGTACTACACATGTGACCATTACCATCTGATACACGTAGTAGTCTGTACATAGTACTACACACGTGATCGAAACTATCCGGTACGTATAGTAGCCTACATATAGTACTACACATGCGACCTATCATTCCGGTACACGTAGTAACCTGCACATAGTACTACACATGTGGCCATCACTTTTACTTTTACATAGTGGCCTACAAACAATCTGTGCCACACATGTGATCATTTTTGTCACTTCATTCGTATCTCTTTTTATTCCAAAGGTTCATTCGAGAATTTTTCACTTTTTCTCACTTTTCTTTTTATCGATCAATTTCAATTTCTCGTCTTTCTTGATTTATAACAATACATTTAACTTATATAACATTCACACTATTCATTCCAGTCCAAAAAATCATACTTTGGCAAAATTACATTTTTGCCCCTAAATTTTCACAAAATTACGATTTTGCCCCTATGCTCGTAAAATAATTTTTATTAAATTTCCTTGCATTTTAGGCCTAGCTGAACCATTTTCATAACTATAGCAGTCCACAATACTCACTTATTCACACACTTGTGAAATATTTTATAACTTTTACAAATTAATCCTTTTAGGCATTTTCATCGAAAATTACTTAGTACAAATCGTTTATCACACTCCAAACATTCATATTCTTCCATAAAACATAAAAATACATACATATCGTTCATGGGTAAATTTTTAAACACAAACCCTAGTTCAAAACAATGGTAAAAATAGGTAAATCTTATTACGAGGATTTCAAAAACGTAAAAATCATTAAAAACGGGGATAGAACGGAGTTACAATCAAGCTTGGAAGCTTGAAAACCCTAGCCATGGTTTCTCCATGCAATTTTCGGCCTACGGGTTGAAGATGGACAAAAATTGGCTTTTAATTTAATTCATTTTAATAACTAAATGACCAAAATACCCTTAATAAAAAACTTTGGAAACATGCCTAACCATACCCATTTTTGCCCACCAACTTAACCAATGGTCTAATTACCATATAAAGACCTCCAATTTAAAATTTCATAACAATTGGACACCTCTAACATATAGAACTCAACTTTTGCACTTTTTACAATTTAGTCCTTTTGACTAAATTGAGTGCCCATACGTCAAAATTTTCGAACAAAATTTTCACGAAATCATTTTGTGAAATCGTTGACCATAAAAATATAATGAAAATAATTTTTTTTCTCGTTGAATTTGTGGTCCCAAAACTACTATTCCGACTAGCCCCAAATTCGGCTGTTACACCAGCAATTTCTCTTGAAAAGTAGGTTGGTCATAAACACTTGAATGATGGCTATTCAATGAAAAATTAATATGTTTTTGTTCTAATAGTATTTCAGAATAATAAATGATTTCATGGGTCAAGTTAGACTCATGTTAAGTATTATATGTTTTTTATTTCTTTTCCATTTTGTCTTGTCTTGTACAAGTTTTTTAATATTACTTATGCATGTAGTCTTGCTTTTGCAAGTGGTTTTAGGGATGATTTTTGCCATCTTCTCTTGTTTGGTGGATGTTCAATTCTTTTGTTGATTTTTCCTGCCGCTTTAGAGTATCTAGGGCTGATTTCCTTATCATGTTAAGTGTTTGCAATCACTTCAGATATGTCATGATTGATTTTCCATAAAGCCAATTGTCAACATGCAATAATTTTCTATTAATGCTAAGTCTAAAGCCTTTTTCATGTTGATAGAACTTGCCTTTCACTGTTGGCGACGAGTACTTTTTATTTTCCTTTTATTTTCCCCGAATTGTACGATCCTATTCATGGAACGAATTAATGAATTTTCCTTTAAAAAAGAAATATTAAAGGTGTTCAGATATAGGATCAGGCTAACATAGGTTTGGGTAATCCATATATAATATTAACACATTTTATACTTGCTTAAGCCACGACCCAAACTCACCTACTCAAATTATTTTTAATTTCTTTTATAAAAGTTTATGCTATTTTATTTTAATAATTAATGTTTACTGTTTAAATTTTATTTAAAATTTAAACATAACCATAATAGTTTCACAAAAGTATGTAATGTTACATTATAATATTATATATATAATCATATTATATATATAAATAAAACAAAAATTGCATAATGAAAAGTGCTCAAACCAAATTAAGTTCGAGGTTTGAAGATTAAAGTTTAAGTTCAATCCATATTTTAAATTATTTTAATTATTTTATCAAAATAAATATTTTTAACTTAATATTTTTTCCAAAGCTTTTTAACTTTCAAGTGAGATTTACAAATATTCTACTCTTGAATATGTTGACTCGGCACCTATAAATCTTGAGATTTACCTTGTAGTTTTGATTCCTCTTTTCCCAACCCTTAAAAAACCTCTAACCCCGATACTATAAAAACACTATACTCTTACCTTTCAATTAAACCATAAATCTTATAATTTCACTTAAATATTAAATATTTATTATATTTACATATTATTTGTAATATGTTTAATCTTTCAACATTATTAGTTCAATTATTTAAATAACACTAAAAGATGGGGAATTGATGTTTAAAAATTTGTCAATTTGAATAAAAGAGAAGTGTTAAGAAAATTTATAAAGTTTCAGACTTGATTTGCTTAAATCCTCACTCTTAGCTCCACTTGCCAATGAATTTCTCAATTAGCATAGTAATACATTTTGCCCTTAACGATTGCATATCTTTACAATATTGCCCTTATTGTTTTTTTTCAATTTATTTTTATAATTTTTAACTACCACATCAACCCTTCTTTCACATCATCTTACATGTCATTCGCCATGTGGATAAATTTGTTCCTATCAACACCAAGTTGATGGACAATCAAAGGTTTTAATGGAAATGTGCAATGAAGGACTTAATTAATTGTAATTGATAATTGAAGTTATCAATTGGGTATAATCCTTTTTAGAGATTTAATTGGTCCTTTAATTATTTTTCAAGGGCTTAAACATTTATTTATTTATATATCATCATCATGGGATGAAGTTCAACAAAAATAGAGCTTTAATTAGTAAAATGCCAATACTTGTATTTTTAAAAATTTAGTCCATTAAACACCATTGCATACTGCAACATGATCACCTTCAATCTATTAGAAACTTGAGATTATGGATACAATGGAAGGAGATGTAGCACATTTTCCTGCTAAAGATCGTAATACCAAAAAGGTGTGCTTCAAAGATAAAGGTGGTGACGGAGAGTCTGATTCTGACAGGGTAGTGGATCGGGTTCCACTTGTTTCTGTGTCTTGGTGGGACATGGTCCTAGGGAAAGGCAGCATTGATTGGGAAAAGGAATCAGACTTGGCTGTATTGGAAGAAAATGAGGATCTGGAATTCTTAGAGGATGATGTTTTGAAGTCAACCATCGATGGAATTTTGTCGATTAATTTCTCTGATCATATCCAACAGATATTGGTTAAGGATATGGAACTCATGGTGGTGGTTAAATTGCTAGGATGGAATATAGGTTATGCGGCTCTATACAATCAAGTTAGCAGTTTGTGGAAGCCATCCAGACCATTTCGGCTCATGGACATTGAAAATGGGTACTTTTTAGTAAAATTCCAGAGTGTGGAAGATTTTGACAAAGTACTCTCTCAGGGTCCATGGATCGTATATGGTCAGTACTTGACCATTCAGCCATAGATGATTGACTTCAACCCACTTCAACCGTACCCGAGCATGGTGTTGGCTTGGATCAGATTGTCTGGCCTTCCTGGACATCTGTACAAGAGAAAGATCATTCTAAAAATAGGGGGATTAGTTGGGAGAGTGGAAAAAGTAGATCTTAATACTATTAGTAGATCTAGGGGACTATTTGCCTGTTTAGCATTATCTGTTAACATTGACAAACCTCTGGTTTCCTAGGTTCGGGTCAATAGAGAAATCCAAAAGGTCAAATATGAAGCCTTACCTTTAATCTGTATTAACTGTGGCAGATATGGATACACGAAGGATTTGTGCCCTCTATTAATCGGAAGCCGGGGTCAAAGAGAGGAGAAGGAGCCAGCGGTGGGTCCATCGAGTTCGAATGAGGATCAGTCGAATGAACCAGCGGTCTTCGGTCCGTGGATGCAGGTTCAAAGGAAATCACGGTGAAATATTAGGGATTCTCAAAATCAAAGTTTGAAGAAACAAGGGAAAGCGATGCCAGGGTTGAGATTTGCGACGCTAATTAGGCCTGATGAAAATGAAGAGGATATGAGTAAGGGATAGTTTGGCAATGCTTTTTAAAAGTACTTTTAAAAAGTGCTGTGGGAAACTGCTGTGGGAAAGTGTTTTTGAGAAATGCTTTTGAAAAGTTTAGTTTAAAATTTGAGTGTTTAGCATTGTTGTCAAAAAGTGCTTTTGAGAAATAAAATGTCCATTTTAGACATGTTATTATCAAGTAACAAATATGCATTTAAATAATATTTAAATTATTTAATATTATTATATTTTAGTAAGAATATAAAAAATTATTATAACTTGTTGTTAATATTTTAATATATGAAATATATATTTTAAATATTTTTAAGCAATAAATATTTATTATTTATAAAATTTAATTAGAATATACAAACTATATTTTAAATATTTAAATATAACCATTAAATATTTGTAATTAGTATTTTAAAAATATCTTTTTTATTTTCAATTAATGATTTTAACACATTTGTAATTAAGCACCAAGAAAAAAAAGGAAAGTACTATGTTATTAGATGGGTGAAAAAAATAATTAAGCACCAAAAGTGTTTTTGGGAGAGGAAAAGCTAAAATTTTTAGCTTTTCCTTTTCAGAATTACTTTTTAAAAGTACTTCTGAAAAACTAAAAATTTCAGCCAAAAGTAGCTTATTCTGCGTAATTTTTCTTCAAAAAAAACTTTTGAAGTCAGAAATACTTTTTTTAAGCAATGAAAAATTGTCCCTAAATCTAGAGTGGCTGGTTTGAAGGAGATTGATGGGGGATTAGAGATTGCGTTGGGGAAAAATCAAGAAAACCAAGAAAACAAGCCTGGGGTGAAGGGGATGGTTGCAGCCCAGCAGCTGAAGAAACTGCCCATATTTTGAATAGTCAAAGTGGGCCTTCACCTGATAGGGGGAAGGGGCCTATGGATTCGGGATCCAATATTATGGACAAGGCGTTGGGTAAAAAGCCAATCCAGGTTGATGGGCTGATTGTTCATGGGCTACCCTTTAATCCAGAAACAAGGGTTAATATGAGCAAGCTTCCTACGACTGGGCTTGCTATTAAATCCCTACAAAAATAATGCTCGTTTGGAAATTTTCATGCCTGTTGAAATTAGTCCGGGGGAACCCGCGCCAAAAATGAACAATAATAATTTCAATTCCCTTACTAATGATTTCCCTGCAGGTTCAATCTCATGTTTCTATCCTATAAAAGCAGTTATTTTAAGTCCAGGTGTTTTCGACCCGAAGAAACATACTGCAATCACGTTCAAGGAAAATGGTGACCATAATATTAATTATATTTTTAAATCAGGATGTGATAATTTTGCAGGAGGTATTCAGCTTAAACAAGGGATAAAAGGACGTGGCTCTAGCAGAAAAAAATGAGGTTGGTTGGAATGGAAAAAGGCTAAATAAGATCTTTAAAGAGCGAGGAGATCAATTTAAGGTCGTGGGTGCTTCGAGAGTTCCGCTGGTAGATTCGATGAAGTCCATGGTGGAATTAATAAGCACTCGGATTGAAAATGACTTGTGCAAGGACTTTACGGGTTGAGAGGGTACACAGGTCAAGGATTCAGGTTTACCCAGTAAGTGAAAGGTTAGTCTTCTTCCCTTTGATTTAAATTATGAATTTGTCAATTTTCACTTGAAATTGTCAAGGTTGTCAGTGTCAAGTTTCCTCGAATATTTCAGGAGTACAACTTGGAGTTCAAGCCTGATATTGTCGGTTTATTTGAAAACGTGTTAGTGGGGTTAAAGCATATAAAATCATAACTAAGTTGGGTTTTCAATATTCGCACCAGGTGGAAGCTATGGGTTTTTCTGGAAGGATTTGGATTGGTTGGAGAGAATCTATTCGAGTATAGATAGTTCATAATCATTCCCATTTTGTACTTACTCGGGTTTCCGGATGTGTGCCTACTCAATTTCTTTACATCGCATTTGTTTATGGTAGTCTTGTCGGCCAAAAGCGTAAGAAGCTTTGGGAAGGGCTAAAATTGACTATTCTAGTAGGTAATGTTCCTTGGATTGCCATCGAGGACTTTAATGCTTTGTTATCCTCTACCGATAAAATTGGTGGAAGAGCTTGTGGGAAAAGGTGCCCTCTTTTTGGTGACTTAATGGAATTTGGTGAACTTTAGAATTTGGGTTTTAAAAGACCCTCTTTTAGTTGGCATAGATGAAGGGTTTTTGAACGTCTTGATAGAGCAATTGGAAATAGTTCTTGGATTAATGCTTTTCTAAACTACACAATTACTCACCTTTCGAAGTTGAAATTGGACCACAGGCCACTCTTCCTCTCTTTAAACCCAGATAATTTTACGCCCAAAGGTCGACCTTTTAGATTTTTGGCTGGTTGGGTTGAACACCTGAATTTTTTAGATTTTGTTAAAAATAAATGGGATTCTAATGGGAATATTTTGGAGTCTCTCGATCATTTTACTTCGAATGTCAAATCCTAGAACAAGCCTGTATATGGACACATTGGTGTTCATAAAAAAAAACTTTTATGGAAGCTTTCAGGTATTCAAAAGGCAATGGAAAACATAGCTTCTGATCGATTAGCGCATTTTGAGATAAAGGTGAGAGAGGAGTTGGAAGATGTTCTCCATCATGAAGAGTTATTATGGAAACAGAAAGTTAGATGTGATTAGTTGTGCTTAGGGAATCGTAACACCACCTTCTTCCATAGACTTATAGAGAAGGAAACATAATCAGATATTTGCCTTAAAGAATGAAAACGATGAGTGGCTTTTTGAAGAAGCTGAACTATAGTTGGAGGCAATTAGTTTCTTTAAGAAATTGTATGGGGAGCAATCTGTTGGCATGATGAATCTACCGATTAGCAATTTTCCAAGGCTTGATCACAGTGATCTTCTCCATCTAGGTAAGGAGGTCTTAGTGGATGAAATTAAAATAACTTTGTTTGAAATGTCCCTAATGAAATCATTGGGAAGTGATGGTTTTCATGCTCTATTCTTCTAGAGCTAGTGGGAAGTGGTAGGTGGAGCCGTTTGTAAGTGGGTTCAAAAGGTATTTGTTGGTCAAGCTATCGATCCAGAGCTGAATAACACTCTTATTATCCTCAGCCTTAAAGTATCTACCCCTGGGGAATTTTCACATTTCTGACCTATTAGCTTATGTACGGTACTATACAAATTGGTTATGAAGGTGATTGCAAATCGCTTTAGAGTTGTTTCCCAAAAATCATCGCTCCCGAGCAGGCTGGTTTCATAGCAGGTAGGAACATTACGAACAATGTTATTGTTGCCCAAGAAGTGATCCACTCTATGAGAAGTAAAAGCAGAAAATGGATGGCCATTAAAATTGATCTCAAGAAGGCCTATGATAGAGTTAATTGGGACTTCATTGATGCTTCATTAAAAGCTACAGGTATCCCTAATTTTATTCATAATGTTATTATGTCTGCTATCATGAGTTCTTCTTTACAGGTATTGTGGAATAGAGCTCCTACACAGAATTTTTGGCTGACAAGAGGAATTCGTCAGGGGTTTCCTTTATCACCATATCTTTCTGTCCTTTGTATGGAGTGACTCAAGCATAGTATTCAATCAGTGATCAATTCTAGCTTATGGAGACCCATTCATCCATCTCGATCTGTTCTAGACTTATCCCATTTATTTTTTGCTAATGATTTGGTTATTTTTGGTCATGCAGATATTGGGTAGGCTAGAAGGATTAAAACTATCTTAGAGGAGTTTTGTGATTTTTCTGGTCACAAAATTAATGTGGGGAAGAAAAAATTATTTTTCTCCAATGGGGTCGATGAGGATTTGAAGGAACGTGTCGGGGGTATACTTGGCTTTCAAATAGTGACAAATCTTGGTACTTATTTAGGAGTGCCCCTTTTTCATCAGAGGGTAGTTAACAGCCCCCTAAGGTTTGTTGTTGATAAGGTCTGAAGCAAGTTGCATTGTTGAGATGTCAGGCAATTGTCAATAGCTGGTAGAGTTACGTTAGCTTAGTCGGTGCTACTTTCGATACCCAGTTATTTCATGCAATCTATGATGGTTCCAAAAAGGATTTGTGAGGAGATCGAGTACATGATTAGAAAATTTGTGAGGGGGATCATCAAGTAATGGGAGGAAGATGGCATTGGTAAGCTGGAAGGCGGTGTGCCAACCTCAATCTTGTGAAGGTCTTGGGCTAAGGTAGTTGAGGGATCATAACATTTCATTTATGCTTAAACTGGGGTTCAACATTGTGCCTAACTCCTCTACCTTGTAGGTTAGGGTCCTTCGGTCAAAATATAGAATTAAAACAGATTTTCCTAGAGACATTACTCAAAGCAAGTGCTCTTTCTTATGGAGTGCCCACTCTAACATCTGGGCTTTTTTTTACGAGAGAATTTATTCTGGTCAGTTGGAAATGGGTCAAAGATCAAGTGTTGGAAGGATCCCTGGATTTCGAGTGTAGGTCTTTTAATTCGTTAGATTCCATCCCATGTTAACTTTTATTTGGAGTGCACCCTCAAGGATGTGATCACAGAGAATGGGTCTTGGAATCTTGATTTATTTTGCTTATGGATACCGGAGGAAACTATTAGATGAATTGTTAGCATTCCACCTCCACATCCTTTGGCAGGACCTGATAAGATCGTATGGATGGGCACCTTTATGGGAAATTTCTCCCTTAAAAGTGCTTATTGGAAGCTGAAGGAAAGTTGTTAGGATCCTAAGGATTTTATTTGGAAAATTCTATGAAAATTTCATGAACCTCAAAGAGTTAGACTTTTCATCTAACTTGTGCTCAAACAAAGATTGTTCACTAATATGGAACGAATAAGACTCAGTATTGGAGTTGATGGTTCTTGTGCAGTGGGCGAAATTGATTCAGAGGACACTTTACATGCCATTAGAGATTGTACTGCGGCAAAGGAAATATGGTTGCAGGTCATCCCTTCATGTAACAACCCGATTTTTAGTAGTGACAGAACAGTGGTTTTGAGACCACAAATTTCTATCGTATTAACTCGTAAATATTATTTTTTAGAGTCATTAGAATCGTATTAAAATTTGGTTAAGAAATTTTAATGTTTAAATAGTTAATTGAGAAAAATGACTAAACTGAAAAAGGTGCAAAATTAAGTAAATCTTGAATTCCATGGATTTAATAGCTTAATTATAGAATAAAAAGGGACTTAATAAATAAATAGTCCTTTAGGAAATTAATCGACCATAATAGGCTTTTAAATTGTGATTTTATAAGGTTTTAATTAAGGTTGATTATATAATTTGATAAATAAATTAATGTTTAATAAAATAAAACCAAAATCATCATCTTTTTGGGATGTGCCACTGAAAATTAAAGGAAAAACCTCCATTTTTGAAGCTTCACATTCGGCTAGCTAGAAAACATTGCATGTAAGTCCATTTTGATCTCATTTCTTGTAATTTTTTTATTTTTGAGACCGTTGCAACTAGGTCCAGTTAGCTCGTACCTTCATTTTTTATTCTATTAAAAAATTTGGAAGTTACCATTGAAGAATATTGAATTTTTTTGATGAATACCACGTATTTGAAGCTTTGGTTGTGTTGTTTGATGAATTTGTGAAGTAATTTTTGTTAAAATTTGAATTGGGGATTAAATTATAAAAATGTTAAAATTTTAGGGTTTAATAGAGAAATTAATATTCATTAGGGACTGTTTAAAGGCCTAGTATATTTGGATGGAATATTGACTTGAGAAAATGGCTAATTTGATGAATTTCGGGTTAAGAGACTAAATTGCAAGAATTGTAAAAGTTTAGGGTAATTGTGTAAATTAAAAAAATAAAAGGGTATTAATTATAAAATGGATTGGAATGTGAAATGTAAGCTGATAATTGAGGAATTCTATATTTTAGATTAAGATCTGATAGATACTCGTGGAAAAAGAAAGATAGTGGAATAGTACTTGAACTTCTGCAACTATTACAATTCAGTCTAGGTAAGTTCGTACGGTTTAGAATTTAATATCTATAAGAAGTTTTGAGTAGAATAACAAGGTACAAGATATATATATATATATATATATTAAATTTTTTTATAATGAATGATTATTTGAAATATACTTTTGAACTTTTAATGCTCTGTTTGGATTGAATGCGGGATAGAGTACAATTGTGATTTGGTGTGTTACGGGGGATTGAAGTGGAGATGGTATTGGAGGGATATATATACATATTACCCGAGTAAATCAAAGTTTAGCATTTGTTGCGAACTCTCATGTTATACTCTCTGTTTGATGTGTTTCAATTAGACTAGCTCTTATGAGCGTCGGTGTGCTTTGGAGGGATTGGCTCGTGTGAGCATCTAGTGTGTTTTGATTGAATTGACGATGTACTCTTATCCGTAAGTCATTCGTCAGATTTGAAAATCTTGGTAAGGTAACTTGTTGAGTAATTTTGATGAAATCTATATATATTTGAGCTTTAAATTGATCGTTTATGAATTACTAATTGGGATTATGGATGATAGAAAACTTTCATGGTTTATTACTTTTTGAATTGTTATACTTACTTCGGTAAGATTTATTAAGCTTCATTGAGCTTACTAGTTTCAATCTTTGATTTTGTACATACTTGGAAGGTTGGACGATCGGATCATCACCCAAGTCATACTATCCAGCTTAATTCGGTAATTTTTGGAACATTTATTTTAGATTATATGGCATGTAATAGGTTTGAATGTTGGTATTCATGTTTTGGATATGTAAAGAGTTAAGTATGAACTTGGTTGTGTAAGTTGTGTGGATGACACTTTTTTGGTACTTTTGATATCTTAAAAATATGCATTAAGTGGCTATATGATGTATGTTAAGATGACGAAATTAGTATGCTATGAATTGATTATAGTTTAGCTAAGATATAGTATTGAATCTAGAATGGTATGGTTGGAAATAAGTTAGTTAATAAATGGTTAAGAATGCACATGTTTAGGTATGCTTAATGTATATGTTTGAGCTGCCTATATGGCGTATTAGTTGTATGGATTATTAGCCTATTGTATGGGTCATTTTATGCAGGTTTTAAGCATGTTTTGAAGCCTTGGTCATGTGTGCAAGTGTACTTAGGCTTATGCTTGAGAAGGGTGAAAGGAATGGCTTGATTTTGGCCATTTTTTTGTTACATGACCTGAGACACGGGCATGTGTCTCAGCCGTGTGACCCCTGCAGTCCAAAACTTTCAACTTTTTCCTAAACTTTCCAAATGTTTCTGATTTAGTCCCGGATTGTTTCTATTTTATTCTTAGGGCCTCGAGGGCTCGATTAAAGGACACTATGAATGTATTTAAATGAAATTAAGTTATGTTTACATAAATGTATTAATTGAATGATTTACTATTTCGTTTTTTGATAATGCTCCATAACTTTGTTCTAGCGACGGATACGGGTTAGGGGTGTTACATTTAGTGTTATCAGAGGTATTAGCTTGTGAAATTTCTAGAATTAAATGTCATATAAATCTGCGATAGTGTGACACGTTTGACTTGATCTAACCTTTGTTTTTCTTATAGATTGTAAAGATGTCAGACGGATCTGATCGTGCTGACAATGATGAGGTTAATAGTAATATACCAATCTTTGATCATGGGATGAGTAGAAATGTTCCGATTCCTCCAATTCAGGAGCATGAACTCAAAAATATGTTCTTTGGGTTTATGAACTAGTGGCTCAACGAGTTTATGCAAATGAATAATCCAACTCAACGACCTCTACCCCCTATTATACCTCCGGTTGCACCGCCACCTCCTCCTGTAATTGAGCCTAGTTTTCGAAGAGATGGCTTGCCCTCCTGATGATTTTCTTAGATGCGTCGTTTCATTATTAAAAGAGAAAGTGTACAGTTGGTGAACTACGATAGTGGCTGTGGTACCGAAGGAGAAAATTTCCTGGGATTTCTTTCAGACCTAGTTTAAAAAGAAATATGTTGGGAAAATGTATCTAGACAAGAAAAAGAAAGAGTTTCTGGAGTTACATCAGGAAAATAGATAGGTGGCTTAGTACGAGAAAGAATTTGTGTATCTCAGTAAATATGCCTGAGTAATTGTGCCTATTGAAGAAGAGATGTCTATTCGGTTTGAATATGGCCTGAATAATGAAATCCGAATAATGATTGGAGGTAATGAAATCTGAGAATTTGTTGTCTTATCTAATCGTGCACAGAAAATGAAAGAAGTGTACAACCGCAAGATAAAACGAGATAGATGGATTTGAGAATTTAACCTTTGGATTAGCTCAATTTAACCTTCACGCCCCTAGTTGTCGAGGGAAGTTCGTATGAACGGTTATCATATTCATGTTATTTAATTGAATGATACTATGCTATTTGTAATGTACTTGATCGATACATAAACCTGTCAATACTATAAAGAAATGATGGAAATCTAGTCCCGGTTGAACCTTAGGAATTCTTAGGATACGAATGACATGTCATTAGGGATTTCATATTTCGAGTGTTTGTCTTGAATGTCCTACAGATGGCTGAGGTCTTGCATTTGTTGTGGATACTTCACAGCTCATGTAAGTAGCATCGTGTAGTTTACATTCTAACCCACAGCTCGTGTGAGTAGGCCCATTTCATAGCTCGTGTGAGCAATAATGTAAAGGAAATGTTATGATTATATGTAAATGCACACTTTGTGTGAGCTTTCCCGAGTATCTAACGAAATTATAGATGGTTCAATAGGCAAGAAATGGGATTGAAAAGGTAAGTATTCAAATGGAACCAATCATGATCTTATGGAAAGAATGTATGAACTAATTGATGTATTTTATATGGAAAATGACTTATATTATGGATGACTCATTTGATTTATGTGCAAGTGTGCTAACTTGTGTATTGATGGAGATGCATAGGCTTATAACAAGCTTATGATTTGAATTATATTATGCTTATGCTTTACATTATGCAAATGAAATGGTAAGTTATGTTTTATTTTATACGAGCTTACTAAGAATTAATTGCTTACGTAGTTTTTTCCCTATGTTTGATAGATTATCAGAAACTCGATTTGGTTGGAAACTTGTCGGAGATCTATCACACTATCCAGCAAATATATCGATAGTTTTTTATTGTTTTGGCCAAGTTTATAATGGCATGTATAGGATGAATTGTAATGACATTTTGTTGAATGTTTAGTTGATGATTTGGCATGTATAAGTTGTGGAAGTTAACTTGGTTTGTACCATTTGATACCTTGTTATATTATGTCATTTTGGTTATCTTATGATGCATGTTTTGAATAACTCCTAAGGTATGTTTTGAATTGGTATGGTTATGTTTAAGTTATGGCATGTTTTGGGAAGTATTGAACTAGTAAGTAATGATTTAAATGTGGTAAAATTTTACATGTTTAGGTAAGTGCTATTGAATGCATTTGAGGCGCCTTTGAATGACATATTGGTTAGTTGTGTTAGGACTTTGAAAATGACATTTTTGTGTATATTTTTGGTAATGTTTAGGTCCCTTTAATGTGTGCATAAATTGTTTGAGAAGTTAAGCATGATACGATATTAAAATGGTTTGATTCTAGGTGAATTTTAGGTCCACACGACCTAAGACATAGGCATGTGACTCAACTGTGTGTGGCACATGGCCTGGTGGCATGGCCGTGTATCATCCAAGAGTTCCTTTGTATGAAGTCAGTGAGTTACACAGCCTAGCACACGACTTGGCACACAGGCTTGTGGGGCAACTCAGAGAGTTACATAGCCTGGCACACGAGCGTGTGACACGACCGTGTGACCCAACTCAAAGAGTTACACGGGTGATGACACGGGCTAGGACACGACCGTGTGTCCCTAGTTCGAAGGTCATACGGCCTGAGACATGGGCGTGTGTCTCAGCCGTATGAGGCACACGGCCTGGCCATACGACCGTGTAACTCTTGTTTCGAAATTTTTGTGACTTTTTCCTAGACTTTCCAAATGATTTCAATTTGGTCCCGAATCGTTTCTAAGGTATTTATAGGGCCTCGAGGGCTCGATGTAGGGATGGTCTGTATGTGTATGATTGTTTTATGATATGTTTATGTTATTGAGTGAAATTAAGTTTAAATGTTCTGATTGTACCGTAACCCAAATCCGATGACGGATACGGGTTAGGGGTGTTACATGTCGCCTCTCGAAACATAAGCATTGTTGTTATCGAATTATCGAAACAATGCATTGTTACTATCAAGTATCTAAGATACATAAGCAATTGACAAAAGGAACTAGAAGAGCATTAACCTTGTCAAGGAAATTCAAGCTAAGAATAAAATCATAATCGTCTAAGTGGCTTGAATCGAAGTCTTCCTTGCCTTTCCATCGACCGACATGTAGCTTAACTCCTTGTGCTACTCCCACAGTAGGGACCTCTTTAGAATTAACAATCATGATATTCTTAGTTGATCGCTCACTGCGAGCACCCATGGTTTTCTTCGATATGAACAGATCCGTTGCCCTTGTATCGGCAAGAGCACTCTTTCTTTGACCTATGAAGTTAATGTCTACATACATCAACTATTTATACTTATGATCCTTCTTTGCCTTTGCAGAATTGAGTATCATTGACTCAAGCTTTAAAGCCTCACTCTTTGGCTCCGTTTTAACTCCTTTATTGCTCACGAACAACTTAGGTTGCTCTGAATAGTCACACATCTTATGTGGACCACAACATAAGAAGCAATTCATTGACTTCTTCTAATTCTCTCTAACCCTCTTGACTTTGATAAAACGCACAATTGAGCCAAGTCTCATCGATGCTCTGTCTAGCTCATCGTCCCCTTCGGTGGAAGAAAACACAGATTTCTTTTGCACAGTCCCTCACCATATATGTACCATCACAAAGGAAATATTTCACTAGCCTTTTCGGTCTATTGTTGGGTTTCCATTTCCCATTATGTGGTCTTAATTACCACCATTTTTATCGTTGCCACCATTAAAATTCCCATCTTCCTCGTGGTCTCCCTCACCATTGCTCATTTCTTTAGGCTTAGAAGACTTGAACTTGTCTTTCATCGGACTAAACTTGATAAAGGATTTTACCTTAATCATGGCT
This sequence comes from Gossypium raimondii, assembly GCF_025698545.1. Taxonomy (NCBI): domain Eukaryota; kingdom Viridiplantae; phylum Streptophyta; class Magnoliopsida; order Malvales; family Malvaceae; genus Gossypium; species Gossypium raimondii. The sequence goes on from NC_068565.1 coordinate 38,563,338, forward strand.
ACATTAAGCTCAATGATACCTTATCGATAGAAATCTTACTTTGCTCAAGGTTTCTGTTGGAAAAAATTTGGTCTGAAAATGATTTTCTTGCACAATAAAAATTTAAAATTTTGAAAATCTATCCATTAGAGATTAAACAACGATTTCTGTGAATAACAATTCTTTTATTAAATTTCACAATATAATCATCATAAAATAAACATGCTACAGAAATTAAATTCCTTCTAAAATGAGTTACATAAAATATGTTCTTTAAAAGAATCTTACTAAAATTATCCAAATGTAAAATAACTTCTCCCACTACATCGGCTGAAACATAGCTCCCATCTCCGATCTGTAACGAAAGGCTTCTGTCACGTAGACTTATCGTTTCGTAGACTTCTTGTTTCGTTGAACCACTATAAAGAAACACACGCATGGTTAGTGGCTCCAGAATCAATAACCTAGTTGTCAATTGATTCTTCCACTAAGCAAGCTTCAACTACAAAGAGTTCCATACCTTTGCCCTTTTAGTTTAGGTAATCCAAATACATTTGATCTTTTTAGGATCTTTTTACTTATTAGCCTTCTTCCTATCCACATGAGGTAGAACCGAAGACTTAGTCAGTTCCCTTAGCTTTTTGCTTTCCATTAGAGGGTGAAGGGCCCACAACTGAGTTTGCCTCAAGTTTCTCCTGGATCAACTTACCACCATTCAACATCAACTCATATGATTGTAATTCCTTCATGAGTTGGGTCAAGATAAACTCCTTGTTCCCTAAGTTGTAAGCAACCCTAAAACTAGCAAACTCCTTGGTTAATGATTTGAACACTATTTCAATATGAGTGTTAACATCTAGTTTAGCTTCATTGTCTTCCGATTCCGTAAAGAATCCCATAAGCTTAAGCATATTTTTTTAATCGGAGTGTCGAGATTCTACTGAGAGTTCATCAAATTTGTAATAGCGGATTGTCGAGCCAATACGACTTGGCCTCCGAGCAAAACCTCTAAGTTTTTCATGATCTCTTTGGCAGTGCGAAAATTCTCGTGTTGCTTTTGCAACACACTACTCATGCTCGCTAAAATATAACATTGAGCAATCGAGTCAAAACCTTTCCAGTGATTTCTCACTTTGGGTTAAGCTTCAAGATGACATGTTTCGTCAAGAACAAATTTTTGTTTCTCACAGTTGAGAACTATTAGCAAGTTCTATTTCCATTCTCAAAAGTAATCCCCATTCAATTTATTCTCAGTAAGAATGCTAATAAGAGGAGTAGGAGACATATTTGAACTGAAAAATAAAGATTCGCTAATTACTATCTTTGTATTAAGCAAATTTTTTTATTTCAGCAAAATATCAAGAATACAGTATGATGCATGCATCTTGTATTAAAACCTTGAAAAAATATTTTTCCGTTGCTACGATCATTGTCATAGCCATCAACCATGTCGCCTTGGGGTCCTATGATTAACTAGCAAGAATATGAATCACATCTAGTCAGTTCATGAATCTTAATTCTCAAGACTCCACACGAACCAATGATGTTTAACATTTGGCCATCATCTTTACCTTAAATATCATTGCTTGGGAAACTATTTAATAAGAGAATGTGTGTAACCATTGACTCAGCACCCATCATGAACACACTTTCATTTGTGAGTCATCTTGGGACAATCTCACTAAAAGTCATGCACGACTAGTTGTCCTTAAAAGGAAATCTCATCTAGTGAACCCACATGACAAAGTTTACCCTAGGGTGCAGCCAGGGTAGGAACTGACTTGAAATTTTATCATGCTATCACTTAGGGACCATTAATGGAATCCACAAGTCTTGTTCAAGGACCTTCTCCCACTCAATATTTGAAAATAGCATGCAAGGTTTTTTTTATCCCATATTTCAAGAATGATCATACAATAGTCTTAGTGGCATTCTTGCCTAATTTATATGACATGCTTCCAATATATGCATGACATGCTATGAAAATTTTATAATATTCACATTCATTTATTTACAAGAATCAATCAATCATAAAACAAACAAATTTGATTATTCACAATTTTTCTTTTGAGGGAAAAATCGAAGAAATGAATGTGAATCGTACACCAGGTAGGGTTCTAAGCAAGGGAGGTGAGTCAAATTTGACTGCTTAAAAACCAAGCCTTTCCTAGCCAGAACCAATCTTAGACATGCACATTCTCATTACCACACTTCTCACAGTAATCGAATAACCTAAAAAAGTGAATAGAACAATATAAAACATGTATTTTCTCATTGCCACACATCTTATTTTTTAATAGGTTAACTATGGATCATCTCATATATATATCACAATTATAACATTACATAATATAAATATTATAAAAAATTATAAAACAAATATACAAGGAGATGGACAATTAAAATAAAATTTCCAACCAAGGTTTCCATGATTCTATTTCTAGAAAATAAATGAAAAAAAATTACATAGTTTTTCGCTATAAGACATTCATTGGGTCTTCAACTGCCATCACTCCATCTTCTCCTCATTATGGACTTCTTTTGGAAAAATTACATTTAAGCCCTATATTCATTTCCAGCTCACAAGAATTCCATGAATTAAAAAAAAAAAGTCTTACGTGGAGATGATAGTCCATAGTCTATTTCCTAATAACCACAATCTTGGCAAAAAAAAAAAAACAATTATATAACAAATATATAATATCGCATCCATTCTCATATATAACTCAAAATATGCATAAGATCTAAAAAATGTCACTTTCTATGTAATCAAATAATTTAAGAAGAAGAAATATATTTTGATTATTTTTTATATTTATAGATAGAACACAACCTGTCACCGATACCAATAATTAGAAAATCAAGTTTGGAAAATGTAACAAAAAATAATTTAGGGAAAAACCAGAATTTTAAATTCTTTTTCCAAAACAATAACTTGGTTTTTATATCTATAGTAATAAACACCTAACCAAAATTGTACCTTTTCGATTCGTCTAGGATAAGTGCTTCGACCGAGTAGTCTTCTCCGCTATCCTCAAGCTCACGTCTGAGGAGTGTAGGCTCGCTTTGAATCATAAATTTTTTCACAAAAATTACTAATAGGGTAATTTCGCAATTTTTCTAAACTTTTGGGTCAAGTTGTATATCAGAAAGATATCTCTAAAAATTTTCTAAAGTAATTTCTTCAGAGAATTTTCTCTCTACAACTTTCTCTTGAATTCAAGTGTGTGTAAAGTAATAACCCAACGCTCTCTTTATATATGGAGAGTTTAGAGAGTTCAACTATGACTAAACTTAATCACTTTAATATTAAATTAATATAGATAAAAATTAGATTAAATTTAATATTAAATCTTATTTAATTAATAGAATATTTATCTACAAGATAAACATTAAATTAAATTTAATATTAAGATAATTACTTTAATATTAAATTAATTAAATACTATTAAGATAAATATTAAATTAAATTAAATATTAAATCTATTAAAATAATATTATTTTTAAAATAGTTAATCTGAAATCAAATTATTTGGTAGAATCCCTGTAGGAGTGTAATTCTTCCACTGCTCAGCCATTGAAGAACCATCGTCGCCGACCACTTGCCGGCTATTGGAATGCTGTCATTGCAATCATTGACACCCCGAGTTGGTTTAGTCTGAGCCAATGACGGTCTGACCGGTCCAGTCCAACTACCGCTTGGACTGTCGGTCAGGTTTCAAATACCAAGCTCGATTTGACCAATTTTTGGGTCTTGGTCTCGATTTTGGGCTCCCGGACCCAATTTATGATCTCAAGTTCAATTTTCAAGTTCAATTACCCATTGGGTCAATTATCTGACTTGAAAATTAATTTCCAAAAATATCATATTAATTTTAATTAATTTGATTAATTTAATTTTACTTGATCAAAGTAAATTTTCTCAAAAATCACTTAGATTTTCCAAATTAAATTTTTGAGAAAATTCTTTAATCAAATTGTCTAATTGAACAATTTTTATGACCACCCATTTAATACCACATCGAATAAGTTTACTTAATTAAATTATTTCCAAATTCGTAGAATTTACTTCTAATTCAAAAGCAGTCCGATCAAGCTTTTGTTGAGCTAGAGGAGGGACTGATCAGACATATACAATTAGGCTCTAGTAATTGCAATTATGTCCATTAGCATCGTTCTGATAATTCACAATTATTTAATCATGGAGTCAGTTCACAAGAAGTACCATGAATGAAAACTCCTTATTGTATACTCTTTACAAAAGCAATTCATCCAACTGCTTTGTCCAATGACCTCGTTATGTGTGTGTTACCCTCATATGATATCTTTGTTCCTTTGAGTAAAATCTGTTCACTCAATACGATCCTATTTTATCTCATTGTTACCATTATGTCTTCTTAATGATTAATATGATAACTATCAACAAATGACTGTGCTAAATTGCTTGTTCGAGAACAAGCAACCTGTGGTCACATTTCATATTTATCAATCCACACAATGCCAATGAGAGGAAATCGTTAACTCTTTAATTGAGTTATAAATTCCATTGTTGCTAGTAAAGCCATACCACACACAAGTCATGTACCCAATATACCGGCTATCGGCTTGATCATCTTTAGAGCATAAGTCTCCACTTATATTAAAGCGCACGAGTTACATACGAATGGTCAGTGACTAACTTAAGATTTAGGTAAATCACACCATGAATATCACAAGTGAATTAATTCACAAATGGATTCAGAATTAATTCATCTTGGGTCCAGTCTATTGTATTATTCTACCAATAAATACATATATATCTCTACTCGTGGATTCAACAGCTCCAATAGCCAAGACTAGTCATCTCCTCAATTGGAATATTAGACGACATAATAATCCTTCTCAGTATTTAAATCAAATGCTCATTTTGATTCATTTTTGGGATTACAGACTCGTTTAGATTATCTACAGAATTAAGTTGTTTTTCTTGCAATGTAAAAGTTCTTACAATGCCACTTATCATCAGTTTGAATTTAGACAATCAATGAATTAATATTTGTTTGTCTCAATTTTGCTATACATGCAAAATATGAAAGATAGAAATACAAAAGACATAACAGTGAAATGTGAAATTTATTTATTCATCATTCAAATATATAGAAAAAAATTACATATTTACTACAATATGGGTACATTTCCCAACACCACTTTCATGTTATATGGGGGATTTTGGGTCTTTCTTACATTAGTTCTAATTACGAGTACTTCTTGGGCCTTTTGGACATAGTACTCTGTAATATGATCCAACCCGATTCAATTTTCCTATTTTTTCATAATAAACTTTAATATTACATATTAAATAATTTTCTCATTCCAATTTTACCCTGGTAAAATTTTGACAATTACCCGATAAAATTTTGAGAAAATTCGTTCAATATCTCACAACTTAACATGTTCACTATGTCTGAATGATTTATTTTCATTTTTAGGCTTCAAAATAGTCCAAAAACATAAACTCATTCTTCCATCATTTTTTAAGTAATCCTATATAGGATTGTAAATTTCCATTTTTATTTCCATTGCCATTTTTGTAAACCTACATTCATTCTTAAATGATTCTATTTGTAACACTCCTAACACGTATCCGGTATCCATTGTTGAATTAGGGTTACGAGGAATTACCGAATAGAACACAGCTCAAAACAGGCAGTCTTTGCATTTCAAGTTTGTAAATCAATCACATCAATACTTTTATCTTATTCAAATATCGAAGCTTAATACTACTATTCACATTTTGTTCACATACTAAAATTTTCTTTCAATCTTATAACAATATAAAATATATATTGAGCATATCTCCAAACATACATTCGGCATAAGAAATTTCTCTAAATGGTCAGGCATAAAAGTTTAAACATTAAAGTCATATGCGCATTTTACTTAATTGATATGAACCATTTAAAGAAAATGCATAATTCAAATCTTAGTACATTCAAGTTACAAATTCATTCACTAAGCCAACCCACATACACTTAACCATTCATCTCATGGACTAATAGGCTAGCATATTAATTAAGCATCATTTTGAAGACAAATATACATCTTTTCTTGTCACATGATTATGCGCATATGACCATGTCAAATTGGAATAATTTTGAGCACAAATAATAATTAAAAGTTCACCTAATTCACATGCCTAAAATATACATATATAACCAAGCAATTAATTACATATAAATAATTAGTCAACCAAATATCTTCTATACATAACACTTTAACTATAATCGTTATGTGTCATCCTAATCTCAACTTAAATATCTAATGGTTCAAACACATTTTATGCATATATATATCATCACAAACCTATTCAAGATATCCAAAGAAAGATTGATCTTATCATAGACATATACATATATATATATATATATATATATATATATTCAATTTACCTTTCTTTAGTCGAACATGAATGTGCATTATTTACTAATTATCACTCTATTTATAAGTCAATTATATGTCAATCTATAAGTCTATAATTAGCGAACCAAATACTAATTTCATAAATCATAGCAAAATTATCACATAGCATTTGAAATGACACCAAAACAATTTATCAAAACAATCAAGTAACACATTCGTTTCTTATTGAACTGAATTATTTAATCATCCATCACAAGCATATATCAACATTAGTGAATTTATAAGTAATTCATGTTATATTCAATCAAACCATAAAAATCAAAATACCATTCATGATTTCATGAACATACTTATCAAAGCAAACTTATATTATAACCGAAAATACTCAACCATAAACATTATTTCAAGCCATTTTCGCGTGGCTTTATATATATATACACAATTTCAAAATTCAACCAAAACAAATACTAGCCTGTAGATGTCATATGTTCAAAATTTTGAACTTTCAAAATACAGAGATAGAGGTCGATAGTGTGACGAACTTCCTTGACAATCCCCGAGCTCGTAACTAGCTTCCAAAATCTATAAAACATTGAAAGAACAAATACACAGTAACCTTAAATAGCTTAGTAAGTCATAGGTAATTAAATTATCAAATGAACATTAATTTGATTATATCAAGTAGGCCAATTACTCCCAATCTCAAATACATGTATTTATAATCACATTTAAGCACTTAGTTCACCACATCATATTATACAACAACACCTACCTTCATTATCAAACTTTATATAAACTTAAATATACCTGTATCGTTTAATTCGAACTCACGTTCGGTTTTACCGTACCATTACCCGATGAACCATTCAGAATCAAATAGGATACTCAGATAACTCAGAAAACTCGTACAATGCCAACGCCCCAGACGTGGTCTTACATGAAATCAAATATCGATGCCACAGTCTCAAAATAGGTCTTACATGAAATCATATGCGATGTCGATGTCCCAAACATGGTTTTACACGTAAATCTTAAATCGATGCCAACGTCCCAGACGTGGTCTTACACAAAGTCACCTATCAGGATCCTATGTCATGACATGTGTATCCTAGTTATTCCTATGGTTCGTACGGGGCTTCCGGACGTCATAATTCGATCGAATCGAGCTCGTAATTAATTCGCCCATGCATAAAATAATTCGACATTTACACATATATCCATCAAAATTCAATTCAACATTTATAATACATATATATTCAATTTAACGATATTTATTTACTTATGAACTTACCTCGGACGAAGACGCACTGACCGGGACGACTATTCGACAACTTTTAATTTCCCCTGATCCAAATTCGATTTCTTCTTTTCTTGATCTAATAAATTCAAATTTGGCTATTTAATAACACGTTTCATTCAAATTTATTCCAAAAACACATAAATGGGCAAATTACATTTTAGCCCCTAACATTTTACATTTTTTACAATTTAGTCCCTATTTTACAAAACACAAAATACACCTGATTTAACAATATCCTAGTTTGGCTGAATACTCCTATAGCTCATATAAGCCCACATATTTCATTTATTTCACATTTAGCCCTCAATTTTTATTTTCACAAATAAATCCCTAATTTGGATTTTTTATCAAAAATTACTTAACAAAATTTAATAATCTATCATCAAATATTTATTTTTTTCATCATCAACAACAATTTCATCACATTAACAACAATGGCACTTCTCAAAATCATCATCAATCCCAAAAATTAAAACATGGGCTAAGTAATATACAAAGCAACGATATCAAAAACGTAAAAATTATCAAAAACCGAGCACAAAACATACCTCAATCTAGGTTGGAGATAGCCGAACCTTCAAACAAGAAAATGGCTTCTTTATTTTCTTTAAGTTTCGGCAAAAACAATGAATATGTATGTGTTTATTTAATGTTTATTTTAATTAATATATTATAAAAGCCATTTTACCTTTTTAACATTTATAATTAAACATAAAAATCACATAATTTAAGTCCATTACCGTCCATGTCAATGATCAATAGCTAAATTACAAAATAAGGGCCCCACATAATAAAAACCATAGCAATAAAGCACTTTAACAAATAGCAAGTTACTTTTGCATTTTACGCGTTTAAGCCCTTTTTGCAAATTGAACACACAAACGATAGAATTTTCACACGAAACTTTCACACATTTTAATTCACATACTATAAACACCAAAAATAATTTTAAAATATTTTTTTGACTTAGATTTGTGGTCCCAAAACCACTTTCCGACTAGGGTCTAAACCGAGCTGTTACACCATTTCTCTATTTCGGATAACCCGTAATTGTAACAGCCCGTTTTTTAGTGGTGTCAGAAATAGTGGTTTCGGGGCCACCAAATCCGACGAGTAAGTTTGTAAATATTATTATTTAATATTTAAAAGTCAAACATAGTTTTAAAAAGGTTTTTGATATAGTGATTTTTGTTATATAAGCGATTTATTAAGTTCAAGTGGTAAGACCCTAAGGTCAAGTGGTTTTAGAAAATGAGGTATCGGGACCTCATTTCTATGAACCAAGTCATAAATATTTTTATAAATATTTACAGAGTGTCATTAATGTGGTATTAAATTTTTGTTGAAAAATTTTAATGTTTCGATGGTTAATTAATTAAAAAGGACTAAATTGTAAAATATGTAAAATTTGATCACTATTTGATTTGAGTGATTAAATGGTTAATTGAATAAAGGAAAATGGACTTAAATGGTAATTAAACCATAGTCAAAGTTTCCAAGCGGTGGTGTTATGATTGAATCCACTAGCTTTTGGATTAATTGTTCTTTTAGTCCTAATTAGTTTAGGATTAAATTGTAAATAAATTTATTTAATTAGAATTTAATTTAATTGAAGGACCAATTATGAATTTAAACCTTCCTTTGACTGTAATTATGCCATATATTTATATGATGGACAATAATGGACATGAATTTGATGTTATATTTAATTATTAACTAAGGTTAATATAGTAATTTGATAATTATATTAAATTAAAATAAAACAAAAGGTTAACTGGTTATCATCTTTTTAGTTTTCTTCTTCATCAACTGAACCTCCATGAATGTTTGAGACGAAGCTTTCGGCCATGGACAAATTGCTTGCATGGTATGTGATTTTGGCCCTGTTTTTAATAATTTTTATGTTTTTGAGATCGTTTCAACTAGGTCCAGCTAGCCCGTACCTTCGATTTTGAAAATTTTAAAGATTTTTAATATTTCCATTGATGAAACTTGTGATTTTAGATGTTAAATGATGAATTTGAGATATTAGTTGCTATTTAAAAGCATTTTATTAAGTGATTTTTGATGAATTTTCTAATTAGGGACTAAATTGTTAAAATAGTAAAATGCAAGGATTAAATGTGAAATTGTTGCATAAATGGGATGTATTAGATGCCACAAGTATTCGGCTAGGCTAAATTTTTGGTAAAAATGGTTAATTTGTATGGTTTGGCCTTAGGGACTAAATTGAATAAATGTAAAACTTTAGGGATAATTTTGTAAAAATTTAAAAAATGACAAAATTTCATGAAATGAATTATTTTATTGTCTAAATTAATATATTGAATGAAATTATTAATTTAGATCAAGATCAGGTGGAAAATCTAGGAAAATGAAAAATTACCAAAATGCCCCTAAACTTTGGTATTTCTGCAGTTTAGCCAAGTAAGTTCGTATGAACTGTATTATGTATAGTTTTGATTAAGTTGAATGTTAATATATGATTTTATTGAAAATGAATCAATATATATGTTATTATACAAGTTATCATGTTGTGAGACGACGCAAATTCAATGACGTACGACGATTATTGAGCCCTATTTGAACCTTAGGAATATATAAGATACAAATGAAATGTCATTAGGGTCACAGTGTTTCGAGTGCTGGTCCTGAATGTCCTACCAGTGGCTGAGTTTTCGGTATGTGTTGCGGTTACTTGACAGCTTGTGTGAGCAGCACCGTGTAGCTACGTTCCGATCGATAGCTTGTGTGAGCAAACCCATGTTACCGTGTTTTGGGTGCTGGTCTTGAATGTCCTATTGATGGCTGAGGTCCGACATTAGTTGTGGATACTCGAAGCTTGTATGAGCAGCATCATGTAGCTTACATTCCGGTCGACAGCTTGTGTGAGAAGACCCATTTTGTAGCTCGTGTGAGCTACAACTATATGTTTAGCACACTTTGTGTGAGCTTTCCCGCATATCCAGTATTATTCTAAGTGGTTCAACAAGCATGAAAAGACATGAGTCGGTAAGGGTTCCGGTTGATTTCACTACGACAATTATAGAAAGGTATGATGTATCGATGATCAAAGTATGAACATTCATGATTATGAAAAGTATGATTTAAGTGATGCTATGTTTATGTACCAGATCTTACTAAGTGATGATATAGTTAAGTTATGTGTTTAATCACTAACTTATGACTATGGTTAATGATATATTTATGTCTTATGTGTTATGCAAATGAAATGGTAAGTGTTCCATATGAACTAAGATATATATGCACAAAACTCATTGAAATGGTGATACATCGAAAACATTATATGTTATGAGATAGATGATAAATCCAATTGAATTATGCTCAAGTATAATGGTTATCCATGTCAAATTCTTGCTAGCACAGGAAAGAGGGGAAGGAGAAGTAGTGTTGTTAAGTAAAGGTAATAGGCTAGGCGTTAACGTGGTGCTCTTAAAGCCGATAGCCGCTTCACAAAGTACACCTTGTTCAATCCTTTCTTGAAATAGATGCTCATCCGCCCTGGTTAGCTCGGTAGAGTGGCAGGCGAAATCCGTCTATCTTTATAGATATAGAGTAGGCGGCTAGTAAATTCTTACTCGTGTAGTGAGAAAAACCTTATTCATGGCCTCATTTCTTTAGTTCAATCACGAGTTTAAGGTTTGCGATAGATGTTGCCTTTCCGATCTCAAATCGGCTTTTTTTTAATTTTAGCAGATCTGTGCAAATAATCGGGTTTTTTAAGTCATTTGACCCTGGCATCTTATCTTCCGGTTGGAAGTGCAAGGCAGCAATCATCTGTAGCGGGCTAGCTCACTGCCTCACACCACTCTTAAGAATTGGCACCGCACCCTAAACCTCTGGTCACTTCACTTGGCTTTCATGCCTGACTTGTTGTTATTTATACCCCGGTTTCTAACGGTTCACTTCGCTAGCTTCGGTCCCCTACTTCGGTGACCCTTTCCGTGCGGCTTGGCTTGCTTGCTCGCTAATCATTGGCTGACTCAAGACTCTTTTTATATCCTTTAGCTCGGAAAGCTATAGCACCAGTCCAATCCTTCCTTCTGTCTTCCCTTTTTTCCTTCAAATTCAATATCTCCTGGGGAGTCATCAACTGGCATACTCATTGGCTGGCCCAGGGATTAGCTCTAAAAGCTTTCTAGCTCTATGAAGAATCCCCTTACTCATTAGCGTACTCAAGACTCTCGCACCTGGGTTGCCTTAAGCCTTTTGCTCTCACCTTGCTTACCTGGGACTAGCTTACTTATTTATCTACTGGGATTAAGAACCTCTAGCACCTGGGTTAGCTGATTTGCTTAATGCCTCCAGAACCTGGGACTTCCCAACTCTGACTCTATAACCGATAGCACGAGGGAGTAATCCCAATCCTTCCTCTAGAACTGGGGACTGTAAAATATAACTATACCCTCCACCCGCTTCCTTAAAATAACATGAGGCTTACTCGGGCAGGGAATTACGTAAAATAGCTCCTCTTTCTTCCTTACTTGCTTCCTCCAGCTCGGAATTACTCTATAACCTTGCTCACTCTAGAACCAGGGGGAGACTCACTGGCCGACTCCTACTCCTACTCATACAAGGCTAGCTTACAGGATAGCTTTCTCTAGCTTACTTTGAATCACCTTACCCTACTTCCGAAAAAGGGTGACCATAGAACGATGGATTAGCGGGCTAGGGATATGAGTTTGTGGCTTCCTTGCTAGCGGGATAGAAAGTAGGCTAAAGGAAGGGTTAGAGGGAATTACTTACAGCGACGAAAGGTTAGAGCGTTAGATGAGGGTTAGAGAGTGGACTGGTTCTCCTACTACAACGAGGGGATACGATAGCTCCAGGTTAGAGGGATAGACTCATATACCAGCACTAGGGGTTAGAACGTAGCCTGACTCTATACTTTTGGGTTATAGGGTTTGAGCGTGGGATTACTTAAGAACTACGCCTACAAGGCGGTTAGCTGTCTTCCCTTCCTTCAACGGTAACTGCAGCTAAGACTGCTTATTCCTTGTTCACATTCAACTTCCTTACCTTAAAACCATGAGCAGAGTGCCGCCGAGAGGAATCGGACTTATTTAATCATTCCCATTGATTGCTAGTCGTTTAGTTCCATTCGTTCGCTTTAGAAAGGGTGGTTACCCCTGGTCTTTCTCACCTTGGGCTTGAGCCAGTAGAAATGACTTAATCAAGAGAGAGAACCCCTTTTAACGGGATCAACTATATCCACTTTAAGTCGGCCTTACTCGGGTGAATTTCTACGCTTATCTCATCTGCTAGCTCGCCTTCTTCTTTAACTAGTCTTTACTTTAGCATTCTCTTTCTCTTTCTCTTTCTGGCTTAGCCTAGCCCGTGAGAACATACTTTTCTTTTTCAATTCATTTCCATCGGACTTATCCGGGTTCTAATTAATAAGTAGCTTGCCTGGGGTGAGCTCCTCCTACTGATCTTACTCCAAGAGATTCAATATCACCGGAGAGAAAGCCTAGTCACAGGAACTGAAACAATTGAATTACCCGAGGCTATCCCAGTTCCAGTTTCGCTAACACGAGGAAAGTCTGTCTTTTTGGCATAAATCTGTCTTCTTCTTTAAACCCCTAAACTATTCCTTATAGTATAGTCTACCTACGCAACTCTTTTGAAGTTAAGCAGGCTTCAAAGCTTTAAGGGCTAGGCTTGCTGCTGGGGTTTCATTTTTAATATTAAAGAGCTCGGCCTTGAGCCTTTACCTACCTAAATCAATTCCCTTTTGCCTAGGTCTGGGATCGATCCTTTCTCTTCCTCTGGTCTAGTTAGTGACTTCGCTTCCCGCCCTTAATTAGGAGTTCTGGCTTTGTTAGCCAGGCCTTTGAAACCAAGGAAAGCAGTCATCAAGCCAGAGCTAGTCTAACAACTACCGATTCTTCTGGGGCACTGAACCTACCTTAACCTAGGAAAGTGACTTCGATAGGCCTCCTTCCCCCTTTGCTGCTTGAAACTAAGGGTCTGGCAGACAAAGCTAAATGTGCGATTTTGAGCTGTCGTCCCGCTTATGAATACCTGCTTCTTTCACTCTTTAAGACTGTCGGATGGTACTTGGTTGTTCCCTAAAGCATTTCCCGTTCGCCCCTTGGCTTCGTTCAATCAAAAAGCATTTCTCGCCCCAGGTCTGGGATCGAGCCCTTCTATGGCAAATTATGTCCTATCTTTTGGGAGTTATCCGCTCCGATGCCCAAGATAAGACATCTCTCCAATTGGACTTGATAGATGACATATTAGTCTTCCAATCAATTTGATCATTTACGATTAGACTAAGGACATGTTTAAGTTCATTTACTAATATAAGCTGTCTTTCGGTATTACGATTTGACCACGTAATATCACTTAGTATTAGTTAAACATTTAGACAACCAATGAGCAATATTTTCTTCCATTTTTCTTTGTGTGCAAAAACCATGTGAGGAGAATTATACAAAGTATATTAATGTAATAAATGAATTAGTTTTATTAACCAATCTATTTGAAAAAATTACAAGCATATATTGATGAAAATACTACACTTAGGGCACTAGATCCAACAGCTTCAACTTGTCTTTGAACTAGTAGAAAGCTTATTTCTCACTCAAGTCAGAGATTTGAAGCATCAATTCACTAAAGTTTCTAACATACTCCCAAATAGTACCTTGTTGCGTAAGTTAATGTAACTTAGCCCGAGCCTCCTCCTCGGAATATTGCAAGTAAAATTGCTTATTTAGTTCTTTTTGGAACTTTTCCTAAGTCCCAATTGTGATACCACCTCGTCTCTTATCTGTGGACCTACGATGCCACCATAAAAGGGCGACATTAGTAAAATAAACTGCAACAATGTTTACCTTAGTGGTATCATCCTTGATGCCTATCACATAGAAGTACTGTTCCATCCCCTAAAGAAAATTGTCCACATCTCTTATGGACCTCATCCCTCCAAACTTTTTCGAGTTAGGGGCATCTATCTTATGTTATTTAAGAACTGAAGCCAACATCCTTTTTCCCACAACAACTCTGCATAGAGCAAGCTCTCCCTCGAGCTCCTCAATCTTTGCCATCATGGCCTCAATTTCCTCCTTCAAAGCCACAGCTATTACTTCGAGAGCATCATCCCTCTAAGTCAGCTTCTTGATATGATCATCTCTAGCGACATTAAGGGTCTCTCTCATTGCACCCCGATTGAAATTAATAGTCTCTATCAAAAAGTCTGAGTTGGTCTCTCATTGAGTCTAACTCATCGGTGTGTCCCTCAACTACCTCAAATATTTCCTTCACACCATCCATGGTTTCCTCAAGATTGGTCATTCAACCTTCCAAAGCTGACAACATATCCCTTTATCTACTATTTTTTCCTAGACCTCCCACGAGTCTCCATCGAGACATTCTGTTCGTCTTCTCATTTCGTCATCTCAATGGGCGCCTTCAAGCACTGACTTTGATACCAACTGTCATAGGGTTAGATCTTTAGTTTGGTAAACCGCACAACCTTAGGTGATTTCTTGGGTTCAAATCCTGCCTAAGTTAGCCTACTCACAAAAAACTAAAAATTCTAGCAGAAATTCTCCAAGGCATCGAAGCAAAGCAAAAGCAACTTTGAAAGGGAAAAAGCTATGAACGATCAGAGAAAGCCACAAAAAGGAACTGCACGTAAAATTTTTGAGTAAATGCTCTCAATAGTATTTAATTACTATGAATTATTATAACTAAGTGAATAAAAATGAGGGGGAAGGCCTCTATTTATAGTTGAGCTCCTCGAAAACCATCGGTACAAATTGAATTAAGTCGACGGCTGAGATTTGTGCTTATCTACAATTGAAATTCCTAAGAGATATAAACTCTATACAATCTTAGTCCTTTAGGATTTACATTATTTACCTTGGTAACTCTAGTTTTATTAGAGTGTTTCACTAGGCCACCAATGTTTTAAGTATATAAGTTTTTCCATGGGTTCCACAAATCGGGCAAATTCAAGCGAATCAAATGAGCCTCATTTCATAAGTTGACCTCTATGAGATGTTTTGTACATAATGATCATGGGATTTGATCTGCGACCTGTGACACTTGTTCCTACTTGGTTTTATAACATCGGTGGTTGAAAAAAAATACTTCCAACCATCCTTTGAGTCATTTCCTTTCCTCCCGATTTGTTGTCGGTAACATCAAGAGCTTTAATTGTTTTCTTTGTAAGGGAAGATAAAAGCTCATTCATTGATTTGTGTTTAATCAATTGATAAAACTGAAAGTTTTTCAAGCAAAGTTTAAAGTTATATATGTAATTTTTAATTTTGAGAATTTGTTTCAATATATATATTGAAGTTTATAATTTTTAAGAATAAATATCAAATTGATAGAATGTGTAAATGTTAAAGATTAATTTTGTTGAATTTTAAAATTAAGATCAATTTGATAAAATGTATGAACATTAAAAGTTAAATTTATTATTATACTAACCAAAAATAGGATTCATTAATGAAAAAAGTAAATATTATGAACTATTTTCCTTTTACTTTTGAAATTGATAGAGATTAAATTATTTTTATTTTTTTAACGAGATAAATTTAATTAATATTGAAAATGATGATTGGTTTTACTAAAGAAAATCTCACTTTCGTGAAGTTCAATGGGCTGGGTAAAGTGGGCTGCAACTGAGACATAATTGTAATAATGGACGCAAGAAGAAGTGTTAGTTAATCCCGGGCTGTAGCAGACATTAATGGAAGCACGGAATCCACGGAAAAATCATTCTTTTTCTCTCCTTCTTCCTTTCTTTCCTCTACTCCTATAACTTTCTGTTATTCCCATGTCTAAACTGTTCTTCATTCCAACTCCTCTGCAAGAAAACAAAACTCACCTGCTTTTTACCTTCTCTTTCACTATTTTAATGTTATAAAACTTTGATTACTCCATCTTGATTTATCATCTCTACAATACAAGAAAAGAAATGTGATACTGTTAGATCGAGCTTCAGATTTTTCTTTTCTTTTAAAAAAAAAAGATAATTATGGTGTTAAGGTTCAACGCCAGGGATGTTTCCGGATTCAAATTGTTGTTTTCCTTGGCGATCATGTACGGTATGATGTCGTTTGTGGTTCACTCCGTAATCTACACAAAGTTCATTAAGCCTTTGGCGATCAACGCGCCTCTTGATCGATTCTCCGAAGCCAGAGCTGTCAAGCATGTTTGAGTCTTATCACATGATATCAGAAATCGACAAGTGCGTCTAAAAATCCTTTAACTTCACCACTTCCGCTTGTTCTTTATGCCGATTAAATGAAGCTTTCTATAATTTCTTCTTATCCGGATTCAAATAAGTGTAGGATGAATGCCTCATTATTCAAAAGTATGCTAATTTTTTGTCTAAGTTTTCTCATCTATTTGCAATATCATACCCTATACTCAGAGGCAAATCCTGGGGTGGCAGGCACCCGGCCCTATAAAATAATAAAGGTAAAATTATATTTTGACCCCTTAAAATTATAAAAATTTAATTTAATCCTTTAAAAATTACAAAAAAAATTTCTGGCTCCCCCTGCCTATACTTATATATAATATATATATATATTCAAAAGTAGGATTCCTTGTAAGTATGTGCTTTAAAGAAACTGAACAGTTGGAGTAATTTTCACGTTTTGATTGTATGAAGGTTACTTAAAGTGAAGTTAAACTCTGTGGAGAGTTGAATTTATTTTAATCTAGCTGAAATGGAAAAAAAATGTAATAAGAATTGTTAACTATATTTTGTTTCTGCAATGGAGCTTGAGTTTGTTTTTGTAATTATGTGTGTTTTTTCTTTATTCAATAGGAAGGGCGTTCGGGCTTGAGAGAAGCAGCTGAATATATTAAGGCACAATTGGAAAGGATAAAGGAGAGAGCTGGATCTAATATTAGGTTGGTATGCAATACATTTGTTTCTAAGCTGAATTAATTGTTTGATTAGCAAATGGGATTTGTATTCTCGTTACTCTTTTGAAGAATTGAAATTGAAGAGAATGTTGTTAGTGGGTCATTCGCTATGTTGTTTTTAGGCCACGGCATATCATTTGATTACAGAAATCTTACCAATATTCTAATGAGGTACGTTTCTGAAATTGAGTAGAACTTTTTGGGTTGGATTTGCATATATTGTGTTAAATCCTAAATGCAATGAAAGTAGTTGGGGAAATCCATTTTCTTGATTGGTGTTATGTTGGAACATTTTCAAATATTTATAGTATCCCAATAACTATAAATGAATGGGTGTAATTAATCAAAAGATAAAACTTTTGGTCATTGGTCAAAAGTTATATCATTTGATTTAAAAAAAATTATAACTATTCAAAAATATTATTTGAATAGTTACAAAATTAAATGAATAATTATTATTATTTATTTATTCATAAAGACACCTATTGAAAGATGTCTTTATGAAGAGACATGAAAATTCCTATAAATAGGAATGAGATTTCATTTGGAAATATATCAACAAATTCTAATATTCTTTCTTTCCTTCCTTCATTTTCTAATATCATTAGATATTCTATAAAGTATTACTGCAGAAATCCTTTGTAGAAATTGAGTTTTTTGTTATACATTGCTCAGTGCATAGTGGACTATTCTCGTTAGTGCAAAACGCAAATAGTTATTGGCTTCATTGTATCCTCGAGGTTAATTTGCTTGGAACTCATTTGCACACCGAAGGTGGGTGGGGGCGAATATAACCTTAAAGATAGTGGCTTGATACACGCCTTGGAACCTATTCTATTTCTTCTTTTTCTGTTCGAGTTTCGATCGTGTGTTCGAGATTTTCCTTACCAGAGTTTTGAACTAACATGTTATATACTAGTTCTTTTATAATGCATGACCAGAGAAGAAATTGTTCAACTTGCACCTGCCATATCATTTACAGTGTCAAATATCAAAATTGTGAGTGAAACTTTGTTTTTCAAACTTGATCATGGATAAGAAAATTGAACACAATATCAGAAAGTTCTAATTAAGGTGTTAGACTCATTAAAAATGAAAGGAAAGAGTCATTGATATCATTGTTTAAGGCATTTAAAAGTAGTGATTGGTGAGTAAGTTTTGGCTTAACCATGGAATCAATGTCAAAGGAAACTTTATAATCTTTGGAGTTGTAGACAATGAGGCAATTTGTTTGTCTGGAAACTTTTAGCAAATGGTATTATCTTCTTTCTTTTATAGAGTGACAGGATATCCTCAATAGACTCAAAACACAGCGATCCATCAGTTCTAGTTAATGCTCATTTTGATACTACATTTGGTTCACCGGGTGCTGCTGATTGTTGTTCATGTGTTGGTATCTACATTGAATATTTTAGCTTGATTGTAGGAATTATTTTGGCTATATTTTGAACATGTCTATCTGACGCTTTTGAACACGTTTATCTGACGCTCTGTCCTTTGCAGCATCACTATTGGAAATCGCAAGACTAATCATAGACTCCGGATGGGTCCCACCTCAGCCTATAATTTTATTATTTAATGGTGCAGAAGAATCATTTTTACTGGTAAGGATATGCTATTTTTTTTAAGTAGACTTATTAGTTTGGTTCAAATGCTGCAGTTTTACAAAGAAAAAGAAACGAACGGAGATAGAATCAGACCGATTCCCTAAGTGCCTTTCTGGATATTCCTCAATGTCCCAGCTATTCACGGAACGTGAAAAGCGGATGAATAATCATCTACTTCCGGAAGAAATCGAAGAATTTTTTGGGAATCCTACAAGATCCATTCGTTCTTTTTTCTCTGATAGATGGTCAGAACTTCATCTGGGTTCGAACCTTACTGAGAGGTCCACTAGAGATTAGAAATTGTTTACATGTAAGGCCGATTGCTCATGCAATTTGGGATCCTCATTTTGGTCAATCGGCGGTGGAAGCTTTCACTAGAGGGGGCGCTTCTGGTCCAGTGAATATCGCTTACTCTGGTGTTTATCAGTGGTGATATACAATCGGGTTACGTACTAATGAAGATCTTTATACTGGAGCCCTTTTTCTATTATTTCTTTCTGCTCTATCCTTAATAGCGGGTTGGTTACACCTACAACCGAAATGGAAACATTTATCATGAGTGATATATTATAAAACTTGAAATGCCTAAATTTGCTTTAGTAGACATATATTTTGGGACATATGTTGACAAAACTTTAGAGCCTCTCAATAGGAATGATAGCAAGGAGTTGTGCCAGCGTTAGGGTGAACAGCAAGACGTAAATCAAACAGGCAAAATCAAACATTAAGTTGATAGTATTTTCTTAACTGTATCTGAAGATTCAAATCTTCCTGAACATTCTATTCATATAGACATGGTATTGTTTTTCTTCTGATATGTTAGGGAGATAATGGCTTCATGAGGACGCATAAATGACGTGATTCCATAGGAGCTTTTATCAATGTAGAAGCGACTGGGACAAGAGGTCTTGGAAGGATATAAATCAGTGCTAATTTTTTCTTTTCCCAAGTGTCGAAATCATTGTTCGTACCAGTGGTTTGTGATAAATTAATGATGTAACAAAGAGCTGTTTGTGATAAATTAAGCTATAATTTATTTCATACCACCTTAATCAAGAAAAATATCGAAAATTACTCTCAGTAGACACGTGTGAACTTCCTTTTTTTTGTTGTTGTTATTTGTCATGCCTAAGCTACATATTTGTAGAAACTACAGATGTAGTCTTCCAATCTGGACCTGGTTCTTGGCCTTCATGCAACAAACACCAATTTCATTTTTTAGTTTCTCATACTTCGCTTTTCCAAAAGGCTTGGTCAGAATGTCTGCCAGCTGACTCTGTGCTACAATGAACTAGAGTCACTTTCTTGCTCTGTTCGACTTCCCTCACAAAATCATACTTGATCTTGAAGTGTTTTGTCTTCCCATGAAAGACAGAGTTCTTCACAATTGTAACAGCGGATTGATTGTCACACAAAATCTACGTTGCTTCATCTTGCACAAGATTCAAGTCACTTAGAATTTTTCTCAACCAAATTGCTTAGCTGAGCGTTACTGCTGCTACAGCCATATACTCAGCCTCAATCGTGGATTAAGCAACAATTTGCTACTTCTTGCGACTCCAAGAGAACATGCTAGAACCAAGTGAGAAGAGATATCCAGAAGTACTTCGCATATCATCCATTGATCCTACCTAACTACTGTCAGTATAGCCAACAAGCTTTAATATATCCGCCTTCATGAACCACACGCCAAGGTTGGCGGTTCCTTTAATATATCTCAACACCATTTTAGCAACCTTAAAATGTGAGATATTGCAGCAGCGCATGTACCTTGATAACAGTCCTACTGCATACATAATATTTGGTTGTATTGGTGTTAGATACAACAAGAAACCAATGAGACTTTTGAATTCTTCTTGTCAACCTTCTCAAAATCTCCATTGCTGCAAAGCTTTTCTCCAAGTGCTCCAGACGTGCTTTTTGATTTTCACCTTTCCAATATTTTTAAGGCAAAGCTTTGCTAACTGATAACTATTCCTTCCTAAAATTGTTGTACTTCCATGCCAAGGAAGTATCTCATTTCTTCAAGGTCTAACATCTCAAACATCTTCTCTATTCGCAGCTTGAATTCCTCCACCAAATCATCACAGCTCCCAATTATAAGCAAGTCCTCAACATACAAAGATACTATTAAAGTTGTGACATTTTCAACTTTCTTCACATAAAGAGTTGGCTCCCTGAGGCATTTCACAAATCCCAAATTTTGCAAGTAATCATCAATTCTTGTATGCTAGGCTCTTGAATCTTCATTTCTTTTGAAACCCTAAAGATTAGCTATTCAATATGGATCTTCAATATGGATTTTGCAAGTAATCATCAATATGGATCTTCCATCAGCATCCCATCTCTATGTTTTCTCTTCATCAAACACATCCCTACTTACTACAATTTTCTTGGAAGAAGGGTCATAGATCCTGTACCCCTTTTTATTGTTACTATATCCAAGGAATATCCTAGGCCGCAATCTCCTTTCGAGTTTGCTTCTTTTCACCCGTGGAACATGAACAAAACAGATACAACTAATGAAATTAGAGATGAATAATCTAATATATTAAGGAAAAACTCACTGAGAAACTATATATTTATAAAAAAATAAGTACAAATATATATACATGAAGTAGTGAATCATGTAAGGAAAAAATATCTCTAATTAGAATCTCTAAAAATTAGATATAATCCTTAAAGATTAACTATTCAAATGTTGTCAAATAAATCAAAGATTCTCAACACTCCCCCTCAAGTTGGAGCAGAAGTGTCTCGCATGTCCAACTTGCAAAGAAGATTATGACAAGTCTTATAGCTAAGCCCTTTAGTAAAAACATCAGCGAACTATTTTTTGGATGCTAGATAAGATAGATTTAAGACATCACTGGCTAAATTTTCCTTGATAAGAGGGCGATCCATTTCGATGTGCTTGGTCCTATCATGCTACACTGGATTTTGAGCTATGTTGATGGTCGCTTTGTTGTCTCAGTAAAGAGTTGATCTATTTTCGTTCAACAAACTTTAGCTCTTCCAATATCTTTTGCAGCCGTAAAATCTCACAAACACCTTGAGCCATGACCTTATATTCGGCCTCTGCACTTGATCGAGTAACAACACTTTGCTTCTTACTCCTCTAAGTGACTAAGTTTCCTCCCACAAGAGTATAATAACCTGTTGTAGATCTTCTATAACACTCCAAACCCGACCTAAATGTTATGATTGGATTATGAAGGTTACATTACTCGTGAAAACAAAATTTCCTCATTTTGATAGAACTCTTTACCTCGAAAGAAAACATGTTTAATTAACCTATTGATGACGTTCCATTTTCGAAAATCTGTGAGTACGTTGAAGAAAACCACTTTTGTTAATTTTACCAAAACCTATTTATTTTACTTAATTTGTTTGTAAGATAAAACACTTAAGTGAATTACGTTTAACTTGCAACGAAAAACATTATTGTAAATTGATTTTATAACCGCGGTTCATTTTTAGTTGTCTTGAGTTAAGCGTCAATAAAAGTTAAAAACTTTTGTAAAAACAAATACCAAAATAATTTTTTAACATTCCAAACAAAATTTACAATGTCTAAAAATCCAAAACAGTCCATTTAAACAAAAGGGAGTCCAATGTATATTTAATCTGAAAGAGTGAAATCTGGGCTCCAGAGTCACCGCCCAACTTAAGTCTGAGAATCACTTGAAACAAAACAAACAAACTCGTGAGCTTAACGCCCAGTGTGTGATTTGGCTCACGTATCGTGATAATTATATACATATATCAGAGTGTAACAAAGCATAACATATTTCATTACGGAGCATATCTTATATCATGTTTTATCATATCATATTTCATATCATGTCATAGCTCATTTAATATCTTATCTTATCATAACTCATATCATATCATATACTACCCCCATTCGTTATAACCCATCTTCGTCTAACCAATCACACCAAATAGGACTATAAGAGTTCATCCATACAGTCACACCAATATGTTGCGGTATGCCACTGATAAATATGCAGCTGAGCTGCCAAATAGAAGTTTTGCGGTCTAGCTGCCATAGTTGCAGTAAAAATCGCCATATAGCATTTCCTCCATTATGTCACATTCTACCCCAAAACATAAACATAAAAATAAACATAAACATGGTTATAATATCATACATACATATATCATAAGTCCTACAACATGCATACACATATCTTTTCTTATAGAGAACACAACATAACATATAGTTTATATACAATCAAACTTAGTTAACATATTTCCTAGGCTGACCTTTGCGTATATACGCACTAAAACTTACGCTTTTCTGGGCTTACATGATACCGACGGACCCAATTTTCGAGTCCCTTATTCGGTCCTTAATTGGGCCTTAAAATTGGCCCCAAAGGCCCATACGGCCCAAAAAGCTATCCTGTGTGGTCCACACAGCCGTGTCCTCCACACGACCTACCACACGGTTGTGTGGTGCTGGTTAGTTTAAAAATAGCCCTTTTTTTGTAATTTTCTCAATTTTTGAACAATAATTCGGGTTAATTTCACACACTTAGTACTAATTTTGATTCACTACTCAAACTAGTACTTTAAATCCTACAAACGACACCAAAACACAACAATTACAACTTCGATTTAGTTACATTAAATCCAATTAAATCCACTATTTTCTTAAGGGAAAACAGTCCCAATATGTATACTTACCATGAGAATAAGGAATCCAAACTAATAAGAAGACTTAATTCGTTGGAGGTTCGTCTAACACCACATGTTCCTCTCCTAGAATGAATGATTTCACCATTAATAGAAACCCGTCAAAAAGAAAAATCCCAAATCAAAACCCCGAAGTACTTTATAACAACTTAGTAAATAACACTTACACAAAATCAATCGACAGACTAACGACATGACGAAGCGTAGAGCAAGAGAGATGATACAACACAAGAATAAAATTTCAAGAACAATAAGCAAGGAAAGAAATGAAAAACGGGAACAAGAGGAGAAATGAAACAAAAATAACGTGAAAATGAGCTTGGGGCAAATGGAAAACGGGAGCAAAATTTTTTTGGAATATTTTGGATAAAATTTAAAAAATAAAATCTAAAATCAAATAACACTTACCCACTCCCCACAACGACCCACCAAATCAAATACACATCCCTAAAGACACTCCCCTAGAATGCCAATTATATCCAAACTCCTCCACCAATGCAATATAACCAAGAATTAACAAAAATAATTTTGTTTTTCTTGCGTAAGGGCTCGAACACAGGACCAAAGAGTTTACAGAAGTTGTACTAAACCAAATTAATTCCCTTATCAACAAATTAACGAAATTAAAAGATAAACCCAAAGACTCAAATTGGGCATAATTCAAAATTAAATACTAAAATCTCAAACATGAGAATCGAACTTAGGACCTAAAGCAGACTTGCAAGGCACTTAACCAACACACCAAATCAAATTAGTTGACAAACTTTAATAATCTAAACACAAGAAAATTGGGGCATTACACCTACTGTCATCAAGATAGCCAACCTAATTTGCATCTATAAATACTTCTATCTTGAGATGATTATTTTTGGAGAAGAGTATGCCTTTGTCTAGTGCAAACTTCAAATAGCACAAAATTCACAATATTGCCTGCATATGGGCTTCGCGAGGATCATGCATAAATTGGCTTACCAAACTAACTACGTAGGCTATATCAGGTCGAGTATGAGTGAATTAAATTAATCGTCTGACGAGTCTTTGATATCTCACTTTATCCACCATTTCACCAATCCATGCTTGTAATTTGTGATTACTCTTAATAGGTGATTCTACTGGTTTGCAACCCAACATGTCTGTCAGTCTGAAGATCTAAGACATATTTTCTTTGGGAAATAAAGATTCCCTCTTTCCATCTTGCCACTTCTATTTCGAGGAAATATTGTAACTTTTCCAAGTCTGTGATTTCGAATTCCTAAGCCAATTGTTTCTTAAGCCGGACCATTTCTTCTCTATCGTCTCCATTCATAATTATGTCATCAACATAAACTATCAGAAAAATAATCTTACCCTTGTGATGTTTTATAAAGAAGGTATGATCAACATTACTTTTTCAATAGTCAAACGACACCATGACCTTACTAAATCTGTTAAACCAGGCTCTAGGAGATGTTTTTTTTACAAACAAGATCTGAGAGATTGCTTAGTCCAAATAGGGTCTTTTTCAATCTACACACCTTCTTTTGAGTATTTTTATCCTCAAATCCTGGAGGAACTTTCATATACACTTCTTCTTCTAGGTCTCCATGTAAGAAGATATTCTTTACGTCAAACTGTTGTAAGTCTCAATCAAGATTTGCTACACATGATAAAAGGATTCTAATTGTGTTCAATTTAGCAACCAGATCAAATGTTTCTTGATAATCTATTCCATATTTCTGAGTGAATCCTTACGTTACTAATCTGGCTTTAAGTCTTTCAATTGAATCATCAACCTTATACTTGATACTAAACACCCATTTTTAGCTAAACACCCATTTTCAGCTAAACACCTATTTTTTTTCCCCTTAGGAGGATTAACTAATTCCCACGTTTCATTTTTTTATAAAGCCTGCATTTCTTTTATCATATCCTTTTTCCATCTTGGATCAGTGATAGCTTCTCTCCAATCTTGTGGAACAGGCATAGAGAACAAGGACAAAAAAAAGTTCTATAGGATGGGGATAAGAAATCATAAAAGATAAAATCAGAGATAGGATGTAAAGAGCAAGTTCTAACACTTTTTCGTTGGGCTATTGGTAATTCTAAATCAATAGCACATTCAGGTAAAGAAGACTCACCTGATAGTGAATAGTCAAGGCACAAAGTAGATTGCAAGATGGCATTTTCTCTGTTGTCTTTTCTAGTGTATGTCCTTAAATCAAGCCTATCCAATAACCATCCACTAGTCTTCTCTTGAACCAAAGTCTCTGCTGGAACTAAATTATTCCAGTGGTGGGGCGATGAGAGAAAAAATAAAGGCTAGGGTGGAAAGTGCCAAATTTGTATTTTTAGAGTTTTCGGAACAAAACTTTGAAAGTCAAAAAAGAAAAGCCCAAAACACGGGTAAAAATTCTGATGCCATAATGAAATTAGATATGAATGCTCTAATATATTGAGGAAAAATTCACTCAAAAACTATATATTTCTCATAAATATGTACATCTATATACATGACGTATTGAATCATGTAAGGAAAAAAATATATCTAATTAGAATATCTAAAAATCAGCTATAATCCCTAAAGATTAGCTATTCAATGCTGTCAGCTAAATCAAAGATTCTCAACAACAACCAAATACTTTTAATTAAGAGATTGAAGGTTTGTACCCTAACCAAGCTTCAAATGGAGTCTTTTCTTTCACAGCATTGGTTAACAATATGTTCAAGAGGTAGACTAAACTGTTTATTGCCTCAGCCCAAAATTCATTTGACAACTTCTTTCAAACAACAAACACCTTGTCATCTCTATCACAATCTTTTTTTCTCTAACACACTCCATTTTACTGCAAAGTGTAAATATTGGTGAGTTGATGATGGATCCCAACTTTTTCACAATAACTTTCAAACTTGTTTGAAGTGTACTCGATTCCATTATCAGACCTGATCATCTTTAGTTTGTTGTTTGTCTGATTTTCAACATGTACTTTAAACTTCCAGAATTTTTAGCTATGTCAACTTTTTGTTTCAAAAAATAGACCCAGCAATACCTCATATAGTCATTAATAAACAGAATAAAGTATCTACTGTCATTTAAAAAAGGTGTCTTCATGGGTTCGCAAACATCAGAATGGACCAAATGTAGTTTTTCATTGTCATGCCAAGCTTTATTCGCTAGAATGGAAGCCTCGCCATCTTCGCAAGTTGATAGACTTCGTAGACGCCACTTTGCTCTTCAATTTTGGTCATCTTCTCAACTAAATTTGTCTTGCACAATTGATTAAGAGATTTATAGTTTACATATCCCAATCTTTTGTGCTAAAGATTTTTTTCATCAACTGAAATGGTATAGGCATTCAAGGTTATCAAGTTCCAATCCAAAACAAAGCTTTTGTCTTTCATTGAAACTATCACAACTTCCTATCTCAATGAATTAAATATGGTGCAACCACTATCTTTAAAAATAACAAATTATTTCTTCTAAAGAAATTGACCAATGCTAAGGAGATTATGATCTATTTCAGGTAGTAAAATAACATCTGAAATTACTTAAGTACTTGATGCCATATTGATCAATATATCACCTTTGCCCTTAGCTTGATTGAGTTTGCCATTTCCAAACCTCACTTTTGAAATGCAGTTTCTAT
Source organism: Gossypium raimondii (assembly GCF_025698545.1). NCBI lineage: Eukaryota > Viridiplantae > Streptophyta > Magnoliopsida > Malvales > Malvaceae > Gossypium > Gossypium raimondii. The sequence continues at coordinate 38,590,862 of NC_068565.1, forward strand.
CAATCTCTTTGAATATGCTTTCGTCCGAAGTCATGTGATTAGTACATCCACTATATATCAACCAACCCATTGCGACTACTTCTTGATACAAAACATGAAGCTACAAACACTTGCTCCTCCTGAGCATGATTCCCATCAGCAGTTTGAGCTTGAGTAGTATGCTGCTGCGGCTATTGTTGTTGTGCCCGCACTTTGTTCTTGCATACTTTCTCCATTAGGCCAAGCTTTTTGCAATGCCATTTTTGGACGACCTTTGATGAAAAATATTTAATTGACTATGGTGACATTTTGTATGAAGGTTGCACCCATGGGTATGGGACATGTACAGGCCAACCAATAAATGACAAGGTAATGCCAAATCATTTTTGTCCAATTACCATAACCCACACTGAAGTTGGAAATGGCAAGGCCGAAAAAAAGTATCTGATGTAACGACCAAGAAAGAGGTTGAACAAATACATTTGAAAAGTAAGAATGTGCTGCAAGCAAGAACCTAATGAACCTAAAAATCCTTAATGTCAAATGAGAAATCAACCAATTAAATGAAAAACCAAAGGGATGAACCAAAAACTTACATTTGTACTGTAACAATCCAAAACGAATAACTCAAACTTTTTCCTCTTTCTCGAGGCTAGAGAAGGTTTCTTGATAAGAATGTTAAGAGAATATTGAGGTGTTTGCATGGTCAACAACAAAGATGACTAGAGTAAACCTAACAATTATCCAACACTCACTCAATGTTAACCCCAATGCCATGGTTGTTCAATATAAAAAGTAAAGGTTTGTGACTGAAGGGTTCAAGCGGTCAAAAAGGAAGTCCAAAAGCTATTGGCCACTAGTTTCATTAAGGATGTCACCTACTAAAATTAGTTGTCTTATATAGTCACAATGAAGAAACCTAATGGGAAATAGAGCATGTGCATTGATTTCACATAAGGCTTTTCCCAAAGACAATTTACCACTTCCCTTTATAGTTAGACTTGTGGGCGCGTCAACAGATACAAGGCTTTATAGATGCCTTCTCTAAGTACAATAAAATCCTACTAGCTCTAAAAACCAAGAAAATGCTACTTTCATCACTAAAGAAAGGTTGTGATATTGTAAGGTGATGCTTTTTTGTCTTAAAAATGTTAGACCAACTTATCATCAATTGGTGAATCATATTTTTGAAAAGAAATTAGGGAAATTTGTGGAAGTATACATGGATTACATGCTTGTAAAAAGTTTTTCCATGGAATGTTATGGCTTGATAATGGTGATAAAATAATATTCAATAAAATTGAATATTCAACTAATTATTATAAGACTACTAATATTAAAATAAACAATTAATAATAACTCTACTCTTAAATACTCAATAACTGGAGACTAACTATTATGAATTAATGAAATTGAATCACATAAAATAAAAATAAGACTTAAGAGACAACTATTGGAACATCGGTACGTCCCGTGGTGTAGTGAAAAAGTAATTTTGGTGGTCACAATCCATGAATCCATGTACAAGGAATGAATCTGGGTTGAAAAAGATTAAAAATGTACCTAAAATTGATCTAAAAAGGAGCAACATTGGTACGGGTTTGAAGCCTCTGTCGAAATGGCAAACCCCAACTGCAACAAATCGCCTAGGCGTCTACGTGATCCACTTTGAAGAAGAACAATCATGGTCATCCACGCGAAATTAGTATTTTAGGTAACATAAAGTTGGGATAAGACCTTCCTTTTTATTCAAAATGACATATTGAATAAAATATCTCAAAAGGATTTAAGGAATCTTTTAGAAAACACAATATCATTACCATAAGGTTATCAATTTCCATATTTCTTTAAAAAAGATCTTTAATCAAAAATTAAATCATTATTTAATAATTTCGGTAAAGATAAACCTAGTTAAAACTTTTATGAAATTCAATTAATATATTATTTTAATTGTATCCTCTAGGCGTGTGTCCCTATAGGACCCTGCAACGTTGGCAGCAATATTAAAACAAACCCAATGTTACAAGAAGTGAGTGACATCTAGCAATGAACACTACTACCCAAGTTGCAAGAAATCGTAGTTTGACATAACCTTCTGTGATAATATAATGTAGTATATCCCTTTATCCTTGATATCAAGATTGAACACAAGTCATGAAACAGTCACACTTGTATAATCCAATATGTGGAAAAGGGAAAATCATCACCTAAAGTGACCTCTATATAAATAAATTTATTAACCAATTGATGAAAGTTATTGGGTTTATTGTACAAAGGAGGTGACACATCCAATTGTCTCATAAAATAATAAAACCCCAACTAATCATGCTTATTGGTGAGACAAGTCTATACAACTTTTGGAACTACTAATATAAGAAGGCTCTTTCCTCTCATTACAATACCAAACAATGCCAAAAAAAAAAAAAAAAACTAGGATGCACTTATTAACTACCCAAGAGCAACCCTAAAACTTTCTAAAGCATGGGCAAACCAAGAGTGAAGTGGTGGATGAAATCCTCTCTAAAAGGCATAAAGGGACAAGAAAAATCCTCTTTAATTTTATTATAAAATTGCTAAGTTGATGGACATCCCACAAATAGAAAATTTATATCTATAATAAGGGACTTGAATCCCTCCTTAAATTCAAAACACAAACCATTTCCTTCTCTAACATAAAACACTGAAACTCATTACTCTATATAGGACATGTTTGCCTCCTTAACAATGGCCTTCTACCATAACTGCCTAAAAAATATATCAAAGATTACAAAATATGGTTGACAAGCCCAGAATCTTAGCGAAATGATAGCTACACATACTACAAATGAGAGTAAACTGTAAAGGATTAAGAGAAAATATCACTTACTAAAAAATGTCGCGGTTTTGATGAAAAGATAACATCACTGGAAAAGCATGTAACATAAATAACAAGCAATAATGGTAGAGAAAAAAAAGTAAAAGATCCCTTTGAAGGAAAGGAACCATTATTTATAGAGGGACAAAGCCTTTTCAAATATGGTTCAAAAAGAATAAACTCATCAACAAATGACACAATAACTAAGCCTATTATTAAGGCAATGATACGAACTCAATAAGATTGTAATGCTTTAAAAGCAAATGATATGCTAGGATAACAAAATGTGACAAGAACAACTTATACAAAAAAATATAAAGATAAATGCTTAAGTATCAAGAAAATATTTCGCTATTAATCGATTTGCCTAAAAGAAGAAAAGTACACCTAAACACCTCATTCCAAAAAAAAAACCAGTTTAGAACAAGCCATTTTATAACCCTCTCATTGACTAGAGGGAGGGGCAATTGTTATACATAAACATTGCCCTCTAAATAAGCAACAAAAGTCACCTTGCTAAGAGGACCAGCTCACTAGGCATAAACTCATCACCTCAAATAACAAAAAAAGCTGAGGCCACTTACAAATGATCTTTACTAGTTGACTTCAGAAAGTCACGATCATGTCACATCACATCTCATAACTCTAGGACTAGTTTCTTAAGTTGATCGGATCATGTTACGTCTGGTCGCTCCTTAGTGGGGTTCCAATGACCTTAAAGTCGACTCCACCTAGAAAAATAATCATTCAAGGAGGCATACTTTATCACAAAGTCTCTATACATATGGTTTTCTCTTTGCACAATCGTGTGAACTACTATAGGCTCTTACCCCTTAAGTCTTGCATCGACACAATTCAAGCTCTATTGAGATTCAATTTTAAAGCTCTAATTCAAGTTCTCTTTTTCGAACCTGATCAAAATTATTTGCAAGCACAATTAATGCCTCGCATTGTTGAGTGTGAGATCCTTTTTTCTTATGGCTCTCCTCCATGCATTAACATTTCCTATGGGAATTTAATATTTTCATAATCAGTGTTTTATGTTTCCTCTTACTCAACTTTGTATATTTGTACTCACCAAAGTTAATTGCATATAAAAACACAAATAATTTCATCAGTGTGAATATGAGTAATGGGAGTTTTATTTCTTTGCAGGCAAAATTTTCGGTTCCCTTTTTGCTTTCAAGAAGTTTGAAGTTCCCTGCAAAAACTGATTCGATTTTGAAGCGATATACACATTTTCCTTATCCACACACCAACAACCTACCAATGTCGTCTAGAGATGGATCCCGAAGAGTTTATTTGGAACTTTCTTTAGGGTAAGTTTGAAGCTTATGCATATGTTTCTTCTTGGCTTGCATATACATTCGTTTTAAAAAAAAATCTAACCCAACTGATAAGATTGATTCAATCAAAACCTAATAATCCACTTTGTGCAGTTAAGTATATTAAAGTCTTTCTTGTCCCTAAGTCTGTAACAAGGTAGCTAGTACTGTACCGGTAGGCGTTCCATTTTTGTCTTGGTACTAGTACATATTGGTATTGATATGTTTCTATGTATCATTTCGGGTTTATCATTATTTTTAAATAATTTTCACATACAAAAATTTATGGTCTCATTTTTAGTTTGATAAATTATATATACATTTAAATATTTTAAATATATATTTATAGTATCATTTTTAGTTTTTAATAAATTATATATTATTTTGATAAAAAATAAATTATATATTATATATACTTGCAAATATATCTCAATTACATTCATATAAATATATTTATTTATAAAAAATTATTAATTAGGTTCAACAATTTAATTTAATAGATTTTAATTTTAAATATAAATATAGAAAAATTAAAATGGTTAATATAAATTTTTAAAAATTAATTTAAAATATCAAAATTTTCTACTAACTGGTACAAATCAATATGTATCGGTACAAACCAGTAGTCACCGAAATGGATCGAAACACTCCAAATTGTACCGAAATTTTGACCGAAATGGAACATTCATTATTTGGTACCAGTTTAAGATTGAAATGGTACGTACCGACTGGTGCGACCAGTACCGGTATAGTACCGACTATCATGGTCTGTAAACTGATTCAGTTGGTTTAAATTCAAAATTGACTTTTAAACTATATCACATTTTCACTTAAGTATCTGAATTTTTTTTTATGTACAGTGAGCTCATTTTACCCCAAATCACAATACCGACCAATAAAAATGTGAAACATATCATATTTTTATTAGATAGCATACATTTTTTTGGTAGAATGAAAATAAATTGTTAGTTTAAGTATTACTTTTAATAAAAAATTAAATATTTAAATGTGCCAATTCTATAATTAAACCAAAAAATAAACTGTTGTATATATATTTTATATAATGAAATTAAATTTTAACCACTAAAATTTATATTTAAAATCAAATCATCAAATCAAATATATAATAATTATTGCTTGTATTTAACATTAAAGTTGGTTATAGTTGAACCAATCCAAGGGAATCAAAATATGAAAGTCTAATCGTATTTAAACATTGAGATACATGTACTAGAAAACTTGATGATGCAGAGGTTCTTGAAGTTTTATTTCTATGTTTGCAGCTCCTAAGAGGAGGTTTGGGTTGCAATCCTTAACATTACTGGTCCCATATCCAATTGGTCATTTGCTGACAATAAGCTATCAAGTACGAAAATTGCTTGTTTTTCGTGTGGTGTAGTCTGCTTTTCATAAATCTCATTTGCAAGGATAAATGTTGCAGGTCCGAAAACTGCCGAAGGCGGCCCACCTTCCTACATAAGCCGACTTACCGGAGCCAGTCATGAGAATTGGACCTTTTGGTTGGAGGTATAATTTTATTTCAGTTAAACATAAATATTAATGTAATATTAATATAAACATGATATGGATATAATAATTGTGAATGTATATGATGGGGACGTGCTTGCAGGCTAGCAATTCTGAAGATTTAAGGGTGGATGTGGCTGTGCTTGACCAAATTTTGGTTGCTGAAACAAGGAAGTTGAAGACACTTTTCCCAGCTTGGGCGGATGTGGTTGCTTATTCTAGTTATTTGTCTACCTATTTTTAGTTTTTAGTGGCAAATTTTATTATTTTGTTCAATTTCTGATACTATTTTAATGAATGTATGGATGTCACAATTAGTCGAACAATCAATCCATGTATCTAGTGTAGTGGAGATTACAGATTCATTCACTATCAAGATGAATTACAAGTACATTAAAAAGAAACTTCAATAATTTTTGCTACCAAGAATCTGAATATCATCTTTGTTTATAAGACCATCACGAGAAAGGGAGAGTAACAAAATACAACTCTAAATTAAGTGCTGAAAACCTGAAATTGAATAAAGGGAGCTCAAAAGTATTGTTGACTGTTTTATCACAAATATGTAACTAAATAGAGGCTCTAGCTCTAGAATCTTCTCTATTCAAAAAAATTAAAGTTAGTAAAAACCAACTAAAATCAGCAAGTTCAAACAAGTTAAACCACAGGATAGAATCTCCAACATTAAAATGCAATATGCAGCTAATTATGAAACCTCCAGAACTATATCTATTGCAGAACACGGAAAAGATGCAATTACAATGACTAAAGCCCCATGAATTCTGTCATATTACACAAAGGAAACAAGCATACCCATTCAACCTGTGGATGAAACTCCTCCAGCCTTGACTTCAGAACTGCTTGGGTATCAACTTTTCTTTGATTCAAAGGCTCCCCGTGACCTTCAGTGAAAAATAAGAACAAACTGAGATGGTGCAAGATACTAGAACATGAGACTCTTGCAATAGTTATGAATCTCGAAGTTGAAACAAATATGAATATTCACCTTTTGAAGTGAATAAATTTGTGCCAATGGTTCTTAGGCTTCAAGGTCCCAATTTTATGTCGCCACTATCACGAGGCTATACTTTTTGTCTCGTAATCCATGTGAACTTAGACAACTTCTTAGGTTCAAATTTGTCTAAGTCAGCCTAACTCTCGCAAAATGAGAATTTCACAGAAATTCTCTAATACACTGAAAATATAACGAAAGCAACTCGAAAATAGAAGAGAGCTTGAGACAACAGAATAGCCACAGGGAAGCAAAACATGCCAAGTGTTTGAGTAAATGCTCCCAATATATTTTTTAACTCAAAGAATAAGATACAATGGATGATTACAAATGAGGGGGAGGTCTTGTATTTATAGTTAAGCTCCCCAAATCCAACAGTACAATTAGTTTTACATCGACAGACGAGATTGAAACATATCTACAATTAAGAGATTTACATAATCCCCCAGATTACAAAATCAAATCTTATTAGATTACAAATCTTCTAAGATCACTTTCCCTATTTACCAAGGTAGCCCTAATTTTCCATAAGTGTTTCACTTGGCCACCAAAGCTTCAAGTAGATGGGCTTCGTCACTTGTTTTTCGAATCGGACTAGTTCAAGTGGGTCAAATGAGCCCTATTTAATATGTAAACCTCCATGAGACAGTTTTTGTGAAATGGTCACCGAGCTTTGAACTACGGCCCATGACATTCTCCCCCACCCATTCTTGCAATGCCCTCATTGCGTCTTCGAAATGACACTAGTTTGATTCGCCTTGGAACTTTCTCGACGCCTTGACCCTTTCTTGACAAGTCTCACTATCGAGTAGTCCTGCATTTTGAAACCTTTGCCTCAACTTCCGTTGTTGCCTAACCCAAACCATTTCACTTGTTGGTACATCTCCTTCACAAGAGCAAACCACTCTTACTTCCCCACATTATGACTTGTCTTGATTAGGATCCACTTAATCTGTACAACTTGACTTTAGAACGCTTACATTGAACACTAGGTTAACCTTGAGTATCGTAGCTAACTCTGGTTTATAGGCCCCTTGGCTTACCTTCTTTTGAACGGTAAAAGGGACTTGTGACCTTGCCAAGCCAACAAGTCAAAATTAAAAACACTACCAAAGTGTTTGAGATGTACCTCACTCGTTTCATTTACTCGTCTTAGCTACCTAGTTTGTATCGCCACTATTCCCCTAAAGTCTAATGCACAAGCCACCTCTCTCTTAGGTGATAGCCCTATTAATAACTCAACATGCTTCATATCAGTTTATCATCCCTCTAGCATTTCCAAGGGGGTCTTTGTAGCACTCCTTTGACCTACCGAGTCGATGTTCTTTCCCTCATGAACATCCTCGGCTAGTTGGATTACCGATGATACCTTTGTTCTGCCCTTCATGTCTTGACTCATCAGCATAATGCATTGCTATTATCGAGTATCCAGGATGTAAATACAACCGGAAAGAGGAACAAAAAAAACATTAATTTTGTCAAGGAAATTTAAGCCAAGAACAAAGTCATAATCATCCAAATGAATTACCCTAAAGTCTTTCTTGCCTTTCCATTGATCGATCTGTAGCTCAACTCCTTGTGCTACTCCTACAGTTGGGACCTCTTTGGAATTAATAATCTTGATATTCTTAGTTTACTCGCTCGTTAAGAGACCAAGTTTACCCACGACTTTCTCTAATATGAACCGGTCTAATGTCCCTGTATCGATAAAAGCACTTTTCCTCTAACCTGCGATGTTGATGTCCACATAAATCAACCCTTTTTACTTGAGATCCCTATTCACCTTAGCATATTTAAGCATCATTGATCCAAGCTCCAACACCTTATCCTCAACGGGCTCTGCTCCAAATTCTTTAGTGACTGCGGACAACTTAGATCACTTTGGACAATTGACCTGCCACAATTCGTTGTGGTAAATTAGGTACCTTTCAGCACTTAATGAGATTGTTTTCTAGCCATTTTATTTCATTTTAATACATTTTCTGTTTTAGTAGCTTAGATTTAATTATTATTAAAATAAGCATTTTTACGTATTTTTTAGTGTTTTGACGACCCGTGAGGCCAACTCGGGCCTCAAGAATGACTAACGGGCTACTTGAGTGTGTAGGGTGCCATTTCAGGCCAAAGAATACAAAGGACGACTTCAGTGTTACAACTGATTTATTGATTAAGTAATTCTTTATCTAAAATTGAGTGTTTATTCAAGAGTACTTAGTATACTAGGAAGTGATGACTATAGTAGAATATATAAATAGGTGATCGAGAGGGTATCCTGTTGAGTATAACTTGTGTCAAGTGGTGAGACCGAGAGGGTATTCGTATGCCTAGGTAAGATCGAAAGAGTATCTTAGGTGGTAATCCTTAGTGAAGATGAGACCGAGAGGGTATTCTTAGCTAAGGATGGTAAATCACTCGGTTAAGGGTAATTGGTTGCTTAGTTGATAATTAGGTATTTAATCGATCATAGGTTGAGAGCTTGCATCGTTGACACTAGGATTAGGAAATTCCATTAGGTTATTTTAGGTCAATTAATTTAATTAATATTTTAATTTTGCATCAACACTACTAATTCGTGACTCAATTAGATTAGTAATTATTTTAAATAATTAATTTAATAATAAATTTCTCCAATTTGCAATCCTTTGGGTACGATCCTCAGAATACTTTTCAAGTGTTTCGTTGTAAACAAAACTATATTACAATTTAACCTATATACTTGCAGACACCACTGCTTTATTATATATCTTTTTGCAATAGTATTTTCAGTCCAAACGTTTGCATGTTTGGCGGTAGTCAATAATTTCGCATCCTATGTAGACCACATCATAAGAAACACTTTGCTAATTTCTTCTCATTCCCATTGCCCTTTTTGGCACGATTGAACCAAGACTCATAGGTGCTTTTTCTGGCTTATGATCCCCTTTGATGGTCGAAAAATTAGATCTTTTCGGATAGTTCCTTAACATATGCGGACCGCTACAAAGGAAGCATTTTATCTCGCTCCCCTTCTCTTTCGGGTTGTTGTTGGTTTTCCACTTTCAGTTTCATGGTTTCCTATTGCCATTTCCTTCATTGCCATACTTGTCATGTCCTTCTTCATCTTCCCCACCATTTCCCTTCCCATTGGGCTTGGAAGACTCAAACTTTTCTTTCGTTAGAACAAGTTCAATTAAGGACTCCGCAACCTTCATGGCTTTGGCAAGTTCCTGGACTCCTCAACGATGCAACTCTTGCTTCACCCATGTTTGAACCCATCTATGAAGGATAAAAATGCCTCATTCTCACTCAAATTAGAAATCTTGAGCATGAGTTCACTGAATTCCCACACATATCCCCTAACTATGCCTCGTTGCATAAGCGAACACAAATTTTCTCGAGCCTCATCCTCAGCATACTCTAGGTTAAATTGCGTTTTGAATTCCTGTTGGAACTCCTCCCAAATCCTAATTACAGTTTCACCATGTCTCTCATTCGTGGACCTACAATGCCACCATAACAAAACAACATTAGTTAAATACATAGCAACAATGCTTGCCTTAGTAGCATCATCCATGATGCCTTTGGCACATAAGTATTGCTCCATACACCATAAGAAGTTGTCCACATCACTTGCAGACCTTGACCCATAAACTCTTTCGACTTTGGGACATCTATCTCACGGTTGAGTGTTGTACCTAACACTCATTTACCCACAATGGCTTGACACACAACAAGCTCTCCCTCGTGCTCCTCAATTATAGTGTTCAAAGTCCTCTCCATGGCCATTGTTTCCTCTTTCAAAGCCATCACCATGGCCTTGAGAGCATTGTCCCTCACTGTTAGTTTACCCACAGTGGAATTGAGCCCTTCCACAGGTCTCCATTGGTTTAATCTTATCAACAACTTCTTCCGTCATCATGATCGATGCCTTTGCAACCTTAGCTTAGATACCAACTGTCACGGGGCTAGACCTTTTGTCTCACAATCCGTATGGCCTTAGGTGATTTCTGTTGGAAAAAATTCGGTTCAAAAATGATTTTCTTACACAGTGAAAAATAAAAAATTTGAAAACTAACCCGGTTTGTGATATTTATAGCAATAAACCGTAGACCGAAATCATACCTATGTTTTTGGATAGACGGATCCTTGTTGCTCTCAGCTTTCAACCAAACAATCTTCTCCGCTATTCTTGTACCACAAATTGCTTCGAGGTTAGGCTCAAACAAAATGAATTAAACACATAAACTAGAAATAGTTTTCTTTCTTTTGGGGTGAAAACGAAAATTCTCTCTTCAAAATAGAAACCACCAGAATCGTTATTCCAAAAAATATATATGTAACTCTTAGAGAATAAAAGTCTCTATTTTCAAGCAGAATAATGATATCTAACAGTTGTGTTTATAGCCCTATCGGTGCCATCTATTTATAAAGAGAGAAGGTAGAACCCTTGTTGAATTAGAAAAATTTATTTCAACTAGAAAAATGAAATCTTGGTTCAACTAGGATGTAGGGGGCGACAACCCTGATTAATTATACTAGGGTTTGTCGTCCCTCCTTAATACATAAGGGGCTTTTGGGCCTCTTTTATATCGGGTCCAATTATAAGTACTTTTCGATCTTTTAACTCAATACTCTATAATTTGATCTAACCCAATATTTGTTTTTCTATTTTCCAAAACTAAACTTCAATATATTTCAAATTAAATGATTTTTCAACTCAATTCTAATTTCATTAAAATCATGATAACTTCAGTAAAAGAATCTATGAGAAAATATAATTTATATTTTCGCATTCAATGGTTCACTATGACTAAATGATTTATTTCCATTTTCGAACTTCTTTTATTCGAAAAACATAAATTCATTTTCAAGTCATTTTCATTTTCATTTTTAGTTTCAGTTTCCTTTTAGAGAAAACCACATTCATTTCCAAATGATTCCATTTCTCCATTTTCATTTTGGGAAAAAACCATAATCATTTCCAAATGTTTCCTATTTCTCCATTTCACTATATCTATTCATTTTTGTTCATTTGATTCACTATGCGATTGATTTCTGGTTTCAACGAGTTAGCGGAGGGACCGATTGGACATATGCAATTGAGGCTCAAATGATTTATAATTAAGTTCCAACTTTTCGCCTATTAATTATAAACTCATTTGGTCACGATGTTATTCCACTATAGTATCGTGAATGAGCTCTCCCCAACGATATACCATTATGAAAACAACTTGATTAGTGCTCGTCCAATAACCTTGTCATAAGTGTGTTACTCTCATAGGATATCCTTAATCTCTTTGGGATAATATTCATTCTCCCAATATGATCCTATTTTATATTATGGTAACCATTACATATTCTTTCATGAAAAGTGAATTACTATCAAATAACAATCAAGTTATCCATCACAAAGATGAATGACTCGTGACCACGTTTACTTTTTATCAACCATATAATGCCAATGAGAGGATATCATTTACTCATGTCTCGGGCTATGAATTCTATTGTTGTGAATGATGCTACATGCTATGTAACAACCCATTTTTTAATGGTGTCAAAAATAGTGGTTTCGTGTAACACCCCAAAATTGGACCTAAAAGTTTCGAGGATAATTTATGAATTTTAAATTTAGAGTGCTTGAGAATTTCGTAAGCATGGAAACTGGAAATGTTTCCGACTATAACTTTTTGAAAATCAAGTCAATTTTTGAAAATAAGGTTGAAAAGCCTTTCAATTTAAAGTAAGGACTATTTTGTAAAAGTGTTCAAATTAGGATTAATTATAAAGCAATTATACCAAAGTTTTAAAATACCTTATTTTCCCCCTCCATCTATATTGAAGTCACGTTAACTTCTTCTTTTTCTTTGTTTTGTGTTGCCGTCCCTTGCTCTTCAAAACCTTCTCTCATTCAATTTTGATTCCAAAAATTTATTCCTTTTATTTTTATCATCACCCTATCATAAAACTCTATAGAACTTCAAGAAAAACACCTAAAACACCATAGATTTTGTCATCTCCCAAGCTTGTGGGTTTTTCGAGTTTTCAACCATAAGCTCATTTTTCTTCCATTAAAGGTAACAAATCATTTTTCTATTTTTTAATGTTATCTAGTCTTTTAAATAGAGTTTTAGCTATTAAATTTCATGTTTCAAATAAAAGTAAAAATTAGGTCATTAATGGTGGATTTTGGATTTTGAATAAAATATGGTTTCAAAGTATTTTAATTGATTTTGACATGATTAGAAGGTTTTTAACTTACTTTAAAGTTTCGTGGAAGATTTCCAATGTTTTAATGAATTTTCGTGAAAATTGCCATAAACATGTTGAAAATTATGATATCAGGAATTACGTAGTTTTAATTAGTTTAAAGGTTGAGAATTAGTCGTAGGTTAATAATTAAATGAACAGAATTAATTTTAGGCAAAAATATTAAGTATAGACTGAGATAATTGAAATTCAAGTTTCTATGTCGAAGGTTTCGATTACATGAGAATTTAGCTTAGGCTTGTGTTTTGATTGTTTGAAGTGAACCTTTGGCTAATTGTTGATTGCGTTGTGTGATTTACCTTGTTGAAGTTTTGAAATTGTTAGGACCTTCAACGAGTAAAGATAAAGGTAAGGAAAAAGCTAGTTTAAGCTTTTGGCAATTAGACGAAAGCATGATTGGTGAGTGTTTGGAATTGCTACTTGTAGACACAATTCATAGTGTTATTTAGGAGCTTAAGAATAGCCTAAACCCCTATCCTAGGTTCTGAGTGTAATTTTTCTGTTTCCCTTATTTTATTTTGGCAAATTATGTGATTATGTGAATAATTGTGGATTGATTATTATGATAAGATATTGTGATATAAGACATATGTGATGACTATTGTGAATTATGTTATGTTATAGGCATGATATACATACCAAATAATAATGATAATGATATGCTAATAATGCAAATATGCAGTGGAAGTAAGCGATATTTTGGTAAGAACATATGTGTTGAATTGTTGAATGTGATATTATTATGATAGGTAATATATGAGTGTAACAGCCTATTTTCAGTGGTGTCAGAAACAGTGGTTTTGGGACCATAATTCTAATGAGATAATACATATTTTATTATTTATTTAAAGTCTATGGGATTATATTAGGGTCGTATTAAAGTTTCGTTAGGAAATTTTGAAGTTTACATGGTTAATTAGGTAAAAAGGACTAAATTGTAAAGGTTGCAAAAGTGGGTTTCTAATAGTTAAAAGGATTAAATGGTTATGGAAAGGAAGACTAATGGACTTATATGGTAATTATACCAATTGATTTTATAGTGGATGGCTTTGATGAGTAAATGCATGAAATTTGGTTAGTTTTTAAAGGACAAATTAGTAATTTAGAAAATAACATAAACTAATAAAATAAAACAAAAGTAGCCATCTTCAACCTTTATTTTTTCTTGTTTCAACCGAAAACCATATCAAAGGAGGAGCTAGGTTCGGCCAAGTTATTTTGCTAGTGCATGGTACGTAAAATTGTTCTATTTTTAGTTATTTTTATGCTTTTGAGTTCGTATTAGCTTAATCTAGCTAGCCCGAGGGTTAGTTTGAAAAACTGTTAAAGGTTGAGGGACTTGACATGAATGAATTGGATGTGCTTGTGATGTTAAGTGTTAAATAATCAAGTTTTATTGTTAAATGAACTTGTTTTGTTAAGTGATTTTTTATGAATTTTTGGATTAGGGATTAAATTGTTGATAGTGTAAATTCATGGGTTTGATTGTGAAATTTTGGTAATTATGGGTTGTTCCAAGGTCCCTTGTAGAATTGATTAAAATAGGTTTAGGTTAATATGGTTAAAATTCAAGTTACGAGCTTAAGGACTAAATTGTGAAAAGTTGAAATATTAGGGGCAATTTCATAATTTTACATAAATATGTGTTATTGATTGGATTGAATACTTGAAGTACTTAATTGAATGAAATTGTCTATTTAGATCAAGATAAACAACAACCGGATTTAAATCGAGGAAAGGCGAAAGTTTTGGATTAGTTTCCAACTCTACTTCTACGACTATAGTTATCGAGGTAAGTTCGTATAAACTATAATCGTATTAATGATAGCTAAATTGATTATCTGCTATATTGTGTTAATATAAAAAGACTTGAACATATATATCAATGTTTTGAGTAATTGACAGATAAATAGTCTCGTACATGTCATTAGGGATTTCATGTTTCAGATGCTGGTCTTGAATGTCCTACCAATGGCTGAGATCCTGCCTTTGTTGCAGATTCTCCACATCTTGTGTGAGCAGCATCGTGTAGCTAATATTCTGACCCACATCTCATGTGAGTAGGCCCATTTCATAGCTCATGTGAGCACTATTGAAAAGGAAAAGTTACGATTATATGGAAAGGTATACTATGTGTAAGCATTCCCAAGTATCCAATGAAATTCTACATGGTTCAATGAGTAAGTAAAGGAATGGAATGGTAAGTACAGAATGGGATATTGATTCATGATCTTATGAAAATGTTAATGTAATAAATGATGAGTATATGAAAATCTACTTATGATACAATTGAATTCATATGTATCATGTATGAACTTACTAACTTGTAGTTTGATGGTGCTTGTATAAGATTTTACTAAGCTTATGGTCTTGGTAATGATATTATGCTTATTCTATAAATTATGCTAAAGAAATGGTAAGTTATGTTTTAGTTTATAAGAGCTTACTAAGCAGTAGTTGCTTACATAGTTACTTTTCTTTGTTTCATAGATAATTGGAAGATCGATTGGTTGGAGGCTTATCGAAGATCTATCACACAATTCAGTAGACTTTTTGGTAGTTTTTGAGTTATTTTGGCCAAGGTTATAAATGGCATGTATAGGACCTTTTATAATGATAGTTCTTGAATGTGTTAATGGTCAATTTGGTATGTATTTGCTTTTGATATAAATGTTTTGTTGATGGACTTTAATGCTTTGACAAATTAGGTAATTTTGGCCACTGTTAGGTACTCAGAATATATAATCCTTGTTGGTATGCTTGTGATGATATGTAAATGATTATATGTGATGTTATTTGGTAGTTAAAGGAACTAGGTTTCATGATTGAAATGTGGCTATATTGCTTTGATTTTATCAATGATGTTTTGGTATAAATGTAGTGCCTTTGAATGAAACATTGGTTAGATGAAATAGGATGTTTGAAATGGTATGCTTAGATGTGTTTGAATGATGCTTAAGTCAATTGAATGTGTGCACAAATGGAGTGGTTGAATAGGTATGTTTTGGCCTTGAAATGGCTTGATTTTAGGGTCAAATATTGGAACACATGGGCTGTCACAGGCCGTGTGGCCTGGCTACATGATTGTGTGTCACTTGTAAATTTTTAGTGTAGTAAGTCAGTGTGCCACACGGCCTAGCATACGGCTTGCGACAAGGTCGTGTGTCACAAGTTAGAGAGTTACACAGCCTGTGACACGACCGTGTGACCCAACTCAATGAGTTACATGGTTTGAGACACGGGATGGAACATAACCGTGTGTCCCCTGATTCAATTGTTACACGGCTTGGGCTAAGTCACATGGCCTAGCCACACGGCCGTGTGACCTCTATTTTCAAGTTTTGCAACTCTTTTCCAAATATTCTGATTTGTTTCAAATTAGTCTTGAATTGCTTTTAAACTATTTTTAGGGCCTTGAAGACTCGAGTTAAGGCTTAAATGCATATGTTTGATAAGTTTTTAATGAGATTTATTTATTTAATGTTAAATAATTTTATTAAGATGTTTTAATGTTAAATGTTGTTCTGATTGTTTGGTAATACTGTGTAACCCTAATCCAGTGATAGAGACGGGTTAGGGGTGTTACAATGAGAATACTTGTATGTGATTTATGATGTACTGATTTTAATGCACACATATGTGGTTGGATATGTGATAGCTCAATGAGCATTATTGTGGCACTTAAAGTGCAAATAAATGTGAATCTGATAAGTGTATATTGTGTAAAAGACTACGATATAGATTGGTGAATATGAACAGAGATAATGTGCATTAAATAAATAATTAAGAATGTGTAATTATTGATATTTTGGCCTTTTAATCTCTTGAAACCGTTGGATATATTTCGCATGCCTTTAGATTGTGAGTACTCACCTATATGTATTGTGTTTTTGGGCATTGAGGCCCTGAGGCAGGTTGGAGAGATAAGGGAATGTGAGCTAAGCTCCATTCAATTGGACATGTTTGGTGTGTTGGAGAGTGTTAGCTTTATGCTTCACTTTTTGGGATATGTTCAACTCTATGAGTCAGTTGGTGTATTGGAGATCCATGTATCCAATGTGTGGTGATAGAACCTACTTTTATGTTTCATAGCCTCGAGTGTCAAATTATCATTTAAATGTGATCATATTTATTGTGATAATACGATGTGAGATGGATGCATAAACATGTGAATAATATGTTAAATGAGTTTATTTAAGTTTTATGAAAATGTTAGTATGTTCTCATAGTAAATTGCATATGTAATTGTGGTTTGGGTCATTTTCATTTAACTTGTGAATGCATGTGAATGTATAATCTAGACTTGTGAGTTATTAAAGCATGTATATTTTGTTTAGTCTTGATGAATTATTGTAAAATGAACTATTTGTATATAAGTTGAGTGTAGCTTTGTGTGTGAGTATATGCTAGTTTTTATGATTTAATGAAGCATGAATATGTTATTGTGACCTGGTTAGAATATGGTTGTGAACTTGTTGTAGTATGCTCTTGCTTAACCTTTGATGTTGTGTATACATTGTTGTTACTCCGACATTCATTGAACTTGTTTAAGCTCACCCACTCTCTCTAACCATTGCAAATATTTAGCATTTGCAGTGTGAGCGGTGCGGGGATACCAAAGAAGTGATCCAAGTTAGGCTTTAGTATTTGTGTAGGTGGTATTAATATTATTTTTCTGAACTGTAGGGATAAGACAATATGGTTAGACTTTGATTGATTATTATTGTGGTCCTCATGGTATTTTATGGGTTTAGTTTTCTAGCACTTTTGATGTATGTCATAATTATTTCATTGGTTTGAATATTTGTTATGTTGAAGTGCCATGAACCATATGTATGGTCAATGGACATTGAATAATGTGGTAGAATTGTTGTATGAACTTTGCCATAATGTTTTGGTTATTTTCATAGCTTATTTGTTCTTAGGATTTACAGATATTGTTCTTGCTATATCGTATGATTACTCGGACATGTTTTCAATGATTGAACTGTTATTTTGGTCATTTTGACATTGGTTTAAAGAGGTAAATGATGCATGTTTCCTAGATATTTATTGGAATGATCTAAATGCTTAAATATGTTGTATTTTTTAGGTTTGGATCAGCGGTATTGATATCCGAGTTTTAAAAATGATACCTCCATGATATTTCGATGTGCAGGTAGTCAGTATTGTAATTTGGTATCGATACGATATCATGAGTATTGATACTTTATGAAAGGTACCTATAAATTCTAAGATTTTGATTTTAAGCAAGAAATAGAATGTTGTTTTTGTATCGATTTTCTAAGCAATATCGATACTTTTGATTTAGTATCGATACCTACGTGAATAAGTTTGAATTTTTGTTTGGTGGTCTAAAAGCATGTTTAATTCTCGTTTCAAGTTCGTTTGATGAATGTTGAGCATGTTTTAATGATGACTGGACTATGTTGAGCATGTTTTAATGATGACTGGACTATGTGTGATTTGTAATTATTCAAAAGCTAAATTGGAAAATGTCTGCTTAATAACAAGACCATTTGTAATGCTTATGATGTGTGACAGTGGTGTGACATCCTGATATTCAGGCTCAGTGATCGGGTCGGGTATAGGGTGTTACATTTCAGGACCACAATTCCAATGTGTGAATCTGTAAATATTAATTATTTAATATTTACAAAGTCATTGTGTTATATTAAAATTTGGTCCTAAAATTTTGACGTTTGCATAGTTAACTAAGGAAAAAGAACTAAATCGTAAAAGCTACAAAAGTTAATCGCTATTGATTAATATAGGTTAAATGAACATAGAAACATATTTGAATAGATTTATATGGAAATTTATCCATAATTATTAATAGTGGACGGTTTGCCCATGCATGGATGTATTATTTAGTTGTTAACTAAGGTTAATTTAGTAATTTAATCATTGTTTTAATAAAAGAAAATGTAAACATGCTATCATATTTATCTCTTGACCGAAATTGAAGTATAGAAAGCCATAAAACTCCCTTTTTTGAATGCTTAAGGTTGACCAAGTTTATAATTCATGGACAGTAAGCTTTTTCAATTCCGTTTTTAGTAAATTTTATGTTTTTGAGATCGTTGCAGCTTAATCTATCTAGCCCATAGACTATTTTGAAATACCATCAAAGATTTGAAAACTTTCATTGATGTTCTTGATGTTTTCTTGATGTTTATGTTTGAGTTTAAAGCTTGATGTTGAAATAGGACTATTTTGTAAAATGATTTTGTATAGTTTTTAAGCTTAAGGACTAAATTGAAAATATGTTACATTTGGCATGGTTTTCTTGAAAATTTTTAGAATAAGAGGGCTGATTAGGGATGAAAATAAATTCTACACAATGGGTTTAGGGATTAATTGTGAAAATAAGTTTGTTTCGGTTTTAGGGACTAAATTGAATAAAAATGTAAAAGTTAGGGCAATTATGAAAATTGTCAATAAAGAAGTCATATGCATTAAGTGGATTATTAGAAGGTATTTGTTATTGATAATTGAAATAAAAATTATTTTATAGATCAAGAACCGGTGGATAATCGTAGAAAAGAGAAAATTGATGATTAGTCCCTGACATTGCAATCTTTGCTATTTAGCCCTGGTAAGTTCATACGATATTTTTTTGTGTATTTTGAGAATATTTTATTGAATTATTTATATTGTGGATGTTGTATAAAATTTGAACGTCATAATTAATAAAAGGTGAGAAATAGATTGAAATGGAAACTGCTATACGGTTATATGTATATAGCTCGAATGATTATAGGATAGAATACAATTAGCATGCCAATAGGTTATTTTGCGTGTTGTATGAGATTGACTTGTGAGGAGATTCATGACTTGTTATTATACACTGAATATACTAGAGTCTAGCATTTGTTGCGGATTGCCGAGTTATATTTACAATAATCCATACATATTTCTGGATGGATGTTACCCTACGGGATAAGCAATTAGTGCCCAGACATGTTCTTTGTTGGATTGACTCGGTTGAGCATTCTGGTGTGTCTTGGGTAGATAACTGCATATTCGTATCTGTTTATATTGTAACCTCCCAAAATAGGGCCTAAACAAAATATTGGTTGTGAAACCACAAATCTAAGATAGAAAAGTTTATTGTGATTAATTTTTATGATTTACCGATTGATTGGATGCATATGTTAGAATACCGATAAGAAATTTCAGCGATTGCATGTCTGAATTGAATATTAGGGTTTAATTGCAAAACTGGGTAAACATGAGCTTTAGATGATAAAGGATTTAATTGAAGTGCATAATTGAAGTAGAGGTCCTTAAATGGTAATTACACCATTAGATTTTCATGGATAAAAATGGGCATGCATAGATAAAAATAACTAAAGTTTTAATGAAGGGCATTTTAGTCATTTGGTAATAAAAAGAATTAAAAGGGAAAAAGATGGCAAAATGTGCTCATCTTCTTCCATAGGGCTAAAACTTTAAGGGACACCATAGTTAGGGTTTCTTCACTTTTTCAAGCTCATAGTAAATACATCCAAGCCCCATTTTTAATGTTTTTTTACGTTTTTAGAGTCCTCGTAGCTCGATTTATCTTATTCTACCATTAATTCATGTTAGGGTTCATAATTAGAAAAATACCCATAGGTGAAATGTGTTTATTTTGATGTTTTATGGTAGAATATGAATCTTGAAATTATGTTAAACAACTTTTGCTAGGCGATTTTAAGTGAAAACGAGTAAAATGACATAATCGGTAAAAATACCTAATGTTCATAAGTAAATGTTAGAGTGGGAATTTGATGTTGCCATAGAAGGGAAAGATGATCAGCATGTCATAAAACATAAGAATAAGGGATGAAGTTTAATTTCTGAGCTTTGGGGAAAAAGTGTAAATATCCAAAAGTTTAGAGAAAAAATCATAATTTTGCCAAAGTTCGGGTCAAGGACTATTTTGATGAATGTTAGTATTAAATAAGCTAAACTTGCTATTATAGATCAAGAAGAACGAAATCCGGAGTTAGACCAAGGAAAGAAAAAGGTTGAGGACTAAGTTGCTAGATTTGATCGTATTTTGTACCGAGGTAAGTTTACGGTAAATAAATGCAATATTTCAATAATTATTATTAATGTTGTTATTTTCCAGCAATTATGTACTTATTTCATGAAATTATTTAATTTTGACTCAAGTATGAGATGACAGGGAATCAGTGTTAAAAAGTCCCATTGAAACATTAGGAATGTATCGGATACAAATGTCATGACATTAAGGGAATGAGATCTCATGTAAGACCATGTTTGAGACATGGCATTGGCATTATTGAGGTTATGATAGGTCCCATGTAAGACCATTTTTGGGACATAGCGTTGGCACCAAGATGGAGGTCCCCCGTAAGACCATGTCTGGGACATGACATGGGCATCGATATGAGAACTCCCATGTAAGATCATATCTGGGATATGGCATTGGCAGTACACGAAACATCACATGGCTTTGGCATGTTATTATCAGACAAGAGACCCGAGTATCCTTAGTATTCCAAGTGGTTCAACGGGCTAGTAAGTAGACTATGTTACATGAAAGTTCAGGTAAAAGCATAATAAATAGATTCAGATGAGTTGTAAGGGTTATGAATATCTTAGTTATCAGTTGAGAAAGAAATTTTAGCAAGGGAGGAGTAACTTATAATCATGAGTTATTTGAGTAAGCAAGTAAGTAAACAAGTAAGAGAGTAAGTAAAGAAGAAAGTAATGATCATGATACTTGATGATAATTTATGAGTATAATGATTTATGATAAATGTTGTTATTTATTTCCTTGTAAACATACTAAGCTTTACGCTTACTTCCTTTATTTTCCTTCTTTTTTTTAGCATTGCCAAGCCAATTCAGGGATTGTGAGGACGTCAGAGATCGTTTCACACTATCAACAGATTATCTCGGTATTTTGTGATGCAAAACGTTTTAAGTTATGGCATGTATAGGGACTTAGTCATTTTGTGTGAGTGTCCTTATGATATGGCTAATGAATAGCATGGAAATACTCGATAATGATTAGCTATTGAAATGACTATTTAAGAACATGTTTTGATGTTATGTATGCCTAAATGATAGTTAATACAAAGAAATTATAAAAGAGTAAAAATTTGCAATGGAACAGCTTTTAGACAACAGCATTGACATGATTTTGAAAAATTACCAAGGATATTAGAAATTGAATTAGAGAGTGAATGATATATAAAATTAAATCTTATCGAGTTTATTTTTACATGAAAGAAACGGTGTAGGCAAAGGAATTATATATTATGAGATATTTGAATTTTAGTGAGACAGGGTCAGAAGGGTTTTTGAAGTCCCCTGTTCTGATTTTAGAAAATGATTAAAAATTGTACAGATAGAATTATGAGTCATAATTTATATTTCTAGATTCCTTAATGAGTCTATTTTCAAAATAAACAAACGAGAACATTATCTGAATTCTGTACAATGAGATCAATATTCCGCTGTTGGACGCCATCAAGCAAATATCACGGTATGCTAAATTTCTTAAAGAGCTTTGCACCAACAAGCGAAAATTAACAGGTAATGAAAGGGTAAATGTTGGTGAGAATGTATCCGCAGTGTTACAGCGGAAAATGCCAGTAAAATGCAAGGATAGGGGCATGTTTGCAATACCATGCAAAATAGGCCATCTGGGAATTAAGAAGGCTATGTGTGATCTAGGGGCTTCTATAAATGTAATGCCGTATTCTATTTATGAATCACTTAACGCAGGTTTTTTGACAAAAATAGGTGTTATAATTCAATTGGCGGACAGGTCTGTTGTGCATCCAGAAGGAGTCCTTGAGGATGTTTTGGTAAAAGTTAACGAGCTTATTTTCCCTGCAGATTTTTATGTGATCAAAATGGAGGAGGATAGCACTCCTGGATCTTCAGATCTCCTGTTGGGTCGACCGTTCCTTAGTACAGCAAGTACTAAAATTGATGTTTGAAGTGGAACTCTCACGATGGAGTTTGATGGGGAGATCGTAAAGTTTAATGTCTACAACGCCATTAGCCATCCAAGCGAAATCTTGAACGTAAATCGTATTGACATAATTGACTCTTTGGTGGAAGAGAATTTTGAGTCAATTTATGGAGGTAATTCTGAACTTGATGAAATTGAATTTGTTAATGAATTATTATCTCCAAATACTAAATTGTTACCTTCTGTTATACAGGCACCAGAGTTGGAGTTAGAACCCGCAGAACAGACAAAGAAATTAGACATCCAAGAGTTAGAAGAAATTCGCAATGATCCCTACGAGAATGCTCACATTTATAAAAACAAGACAAAGTTGTTTCACGATAAGAGAATAGCTTAGAAGCATTTTTTGGTAGGACAAAAAGTTTTACTTTATAACTCCGTGTTAAAGTTATTCCTAGGTAAGCTTCGATCATGATGGCAGGGACCTTTTATTGTTACTAAAGTGTTCACACATGGAGCGGTTGAAATAGAGAGTGAAGAATCTGGAAGGCGATTCGTAGTCAATGGCCAGCGGTTGAAGCCATTTTATAAGAATTTTCAAGATCACACGGTTAAGAAAATCCATTTGGAACCACCATAGAACCAATAACGGCATCGAGCTAACGACGTTAAACAAGCGCTTGTTGGGAGGCAACCCTATTATTATTATTATTATTATTTTTACTTTATTTATTACTTTATTTTATTTTATTTTACTTATTTGGATATTAATAAATTTTTCTTCTTTTCCTTAGATAAAACAGAGTGAAAATGCGAAGAAAACCGTTGAGCAACGCTTAGAGCGCATTGAGGCCCGACTTGAAACCTTTGGCCAGCAACTGACCAAGCTCATTGCCATCATTTGTGATCGAAAGTAACAACATGGGGAGTTTTTCTAAACTTTTCTACCTATTTATTTCTTTTCGTCCACATTGAGGACAATGTGCTTTCAGTCGGGGGAGGTACTCTTCGTTATTACTATCATTTTCTGCTGTGATTTTGGTTATTGTTGCTGGTGTTGCTGCTTGAGACTTTATTTTGTCCATATTTATTTTTTTGGAATCTCCTGCCTCTTTTCATGCCCAAGATTTTTACCAAGAATTGCCTACTGTTTAACCTACAAGCATGATTCTTGTTTTCCGAGAAAATTACGGATTTTCCATAATTGATGTCATCTCCACTATTTTATTCTTATTAGACTAAAAATAATTGTGATTCATAAAGTTAACTTTATCTTGCTTTTCGTAAAATTGATTAATTTTAAATACAAAGTGGACACTTAATATGTTTGCATGCTAAAATATGTTGATGACTACTAAGGTAATTACTGAAACTTATTTTTGACACTTGATTATTTTTTCTCTAAAGTCCTCATAAAAAAACGTTATTATTAAAATGTTGTTTAATGTTTCCGTGGTTATGAGTGCAGCTTAAAAACGTGACTGACTGAGTAACTGGGGTAGGGTGCTTGGGTTGTCATCCTATTTCGCGTCAAAAGGTTGTGTGACGTGTTAGGTAAAACTCCACTAACCGGAATTAATTTTTAAGAACATGTTGGGTTGAGTAACTGGGGTGGGGTGCTTGGTTGTCATCTCTCTTCGCGTCAAAAGGTTTGATGTGTTCTTACGAAAAATTATAATAAATTAGGAGTTTGCTGGGCTGAGTAACCGGGGTGGGGTGCTTGGCTGTCATCTCTCTTCGCGTCAAAAGGTTCAGTATATTCCTAAAGCATAATAAAGAAAAAAATAAAAAAAAAATTTGGGGACTAAAAAATGAAACAAATAGGGTGTCTTGGTAGGTTTGGTAATTTACCTAATTTTCATTAAATAATTCAAGTCCATTCTAATTTTTGTGTGTATTAATTGGAAAACTTTTTCTGTTTTACTTAAAGCAAGCTTAGGGTTCTTTTTATTTTTCATATGCATTTTTGACTGATTTTTATAAAACTTTGGAGTTGTATTTCTTTTATGGCAGAATCTAACTTTCACAGTAAATAGGAACCATACTTGAAGGCAAGCATGGGCTAAGTAGGGGGGATTTGATAACACTCTAGAATAACGTATTTTTATGTATTAATTATGTATTTATTCTGAGTATGATCCTGCTAATTTGAGCTATTTATGATCTTTTATCTCATAGGGACTAAATTTGAGGCAAAAGCAAAATTAAGGGCCAAAAGCGTGAATTTAGAGATAAAATGGGCCAATGTGCGGCACAAGGAAAAGTTGGTGCCAAAAGTGCAAGCATGGAGGACACAAGAGTTGAAATGCAAAAAGAAGAGTTTTATTCTATTAAACTCTATTTTAATTATATTAGGATAATTAATATTGAGATAATTATTAAGGATTATTTTTAGGATTTTATTTTATCTTTATTTATCTTCAATTAAATGTATTTATCTTTTAGGAATTTAAGTAGGATTAGACTATCTCCCCTAGCACTATAAATAGGGGGTGAAGTGACTCAAGGGATCCCATCTTTTTCTGTAAACACTCTCTCCTCAATAGTCTAGGCTTTTGTTCTTTTCATATTTCTTTTCAATAAAATCTTTATTTTTATTTTATTTATTTTCTTTTCTACCACAACCATGAGCCACTAAACCCATCTAGTTGAAAGTTTGTCAAAAATCCCTAAAAGGGTTCATGAGGCTTAGAATCCGTACTTAGCCTCCTCGCTGAGTATTCATTGTTTCTCCGCACTACGGGGCTGACGCTTCCGTCCATGTCCCTTAAGAAGTAAGCTTTTCAACGTATGCAAAGGCGGCCGCTTTGTATGTTTTGGGAAGGTTGCATAGTCGGTTCGTTAGCTTACTGCGTCAGAGGTTGGCGTGCCCAAGAGACAAAATGGCGTGGGATTCGCCATTGAGAAGCGTTGATCTAGCATAAGACGATCCCACAGAAGCGATTGTTGGCTAGAGTCAGGTTCCACTAAATCGTAATTCTAAATCCTTAGAGCTGGTGGTCGTAGGCGTCCTCTTCCACTATAACTGGCTTATTCGGTTTGGAAAGGATCATATAAAAGCCGAGGATTGAACCCAAGGCGGAACGAGACAACTGGAGGCTTGAATCTCCCATAAGAATTTCCTTTCTCTCAATTCTATTTTTAATTTCACTAATTTTCGATTCAATGTTCTTAAATTTGTTTTTATTTTATTTTTCATTTTCAAATCCAAACATTTAATTCTATTACTTTTTTATTTTATTTTTTCAGTGCACGCAAGTTTTCTTGGGCAAGATTCTGCCTAGGATTTCACGGAACAAGATATTTTGCAAGTTCGATCCCTGAGGAGTTGACCCTACTTCCCTTTTACTATTCTTTTTCATTATTTATTAGGGATAGGATATTTTTGATACTTTCAACGACCGCATCAGTACGACATATTGGTTATAAGGATAAATGACCTAATGAATTGGTCTTAATATGCATGCTTTGGTATGTTTGAAAGCTTGATTATATGTGCAAATCTCTTGTAGGTGTGATTTTGAAATGGGTGAAAGGAATGGCTTGAAATTAGCCTATTTATTGTCCACACGCCCTAAGACACAGGCGTATGTCTCAGTCGTGTGTCCCCTATAGGTTTTTAAAGGTTCCATTTCGAGAGTTACACGACCTAGCACACCGCCATGTGACCCAAGTCAGAGAGTTACACGGGCACGGGCACGGGCACGGGCTAGAACACGACCGTGTATCCCTACTTTGAATGTCCACACGGCCTAAGACACAAGGTTGTGTCACAGCCGTGTGAGTCACATAGCCTGGCCACACGGTTGTGTGACCCCTGCAGTTTTGAATTTTTCCATCTTTTTCCAAGAAGTTTTAAATATTTCTGATTTAGTCTCGAATCGTTTTTAAAGTGTTTCTAAAGCCTCGAGGGCTCTAAAAAGGGACGTTATGTATGTGTTTGATTAGATTTTGCAATGATTATGAAATGTCGGAAATGAATGATTTGAGTTATGTTTTTATGGTAATGCTCCGTAACTGTATTCCGACAACGGATATGGGTTAGGGGTGTTACACCAATCGGACATATAGGCTCTAGTAATTGCAATTATGTCTAGAAGCATCGTTCTGATAATTTACAATTACTTAACCATGGAGTCAGTCTAAAAGAAGTACCATAGTGGAAAAATCCTTATTGTATGCATTTTACGAAAGCAATTCATCCAACTGTTTTGTCCAATGACTTCGTCATTTGTGCATTACCCTCATATGATATCCTTGATTTCTTTGAGTTAAATTCATTTACTCAATACAATCCTATTTTATCTCATTGTCATCATTGTGTCTTCTTAATGATTAATATGATCACTGTCAACAAATGAATGTGATAAATTGCTCGTTCGAGAATAAGCAACCCGTGGCCATATTCTATATTTATCAATCTGCACAATGCTAATGAGAAGATATCATTAACTCTTTAATTGAGCTATGAATTCCACTGTTGCTAGTAAAACCATGCCATACATAAGTCATGTAACCAACATACCAGCTATGGGCTAGATCATCTTTAGAGCATAAGCCTTCACTTATATCAAAGTACATGAGTTGCATACGTATGGTCAGTGATTAACTCAAGATTTAGGTAAATCACACCATAAATGTCACAAGTGAATTAATTCACAAACGGATTCAGAATTAATTCATCTTAGGCCCAGTCCAATGTATCATTCTACCAATAAATACATCTATATTTCTACTCGTGGAGTCAAGTACCCCAATAGCCAAAATTAGCCATCTCCCCAATTAGAATTGTAGACGTCATAATAATCCTTCTCAGTATTTGAATCAAATGCTCACTTTGATTCTTTTACGGGATTACGAACTCATTTAGATTATCTACTAAAGTGAGTTGTCTTTCTTTCAATGTAAACGTTTTACAATGCCACTTATCTTCAGCTTGAACTTAGATAATCAATGAGCTAATATTTTTTTGTCACAATTTCGTTATGCATGCAAAATATAAAAGATAAAAATACAAAAGACATAATAGTGAAATTTGAAATTAACTTTATTTATTTATTCATCATTCAAATAAATAGAAAGCAATTAGATATTTACTACAATATGAGCATATTTCCCAACATGGCATACGTATGCCACAAGATTTGTTGAGCGGCAAAGAAAAATACGAAAGACATGGGCGATTGTTGCCCTCTGCTGCAATCATGGGCGTTATATCAGATGCCATTTCTAGTAATTGTGAGCCACCAACCGCTGGTGTGGCCACTCATAAATAGGTGAATGAAATTGAATTTCACCTTTTGTTTCAATACTATTGTCCTTTTTGCATGCCAAAAATCTTAAAAAATTGATTGTTTTTCAGATAGGTGATGATATCGTGTATCAGAAGATTGTACACGATGCCCATATACAGTCAAATATTATATGCTCATTCAGGTGAAAACGTGAAATTCGCTTTTGATTTTTTTTTTTGCATTACTATATTTAAATACTATAAATATTTTTTTCTTTTAACATTTGCAAAAAAAATTAAAATAACTATAGAATTTGTCTAAAATGTGCAGTTTCTATGGATGTCATGTTCCAGGGAAGAAATTGTGGCTTTCATACCATCATGGGTTCACAAGCAGCAAATATTGTCCATGACAAACATCCCATTGATTAATTTCAAAATTGTTGAGTGGCACACAACGGATCGGGTATTGAGACAGTTCGGTTGCATGCAACATACCTCGAACCCTCCATAAGACTTCAAACAAGCTCACGGGATAGACAAAAATTGGATGACCAGACATGCTACATACATCATTCTATGGAACGGTTGACTTGGGAGCTGCCCCCCTTGTATGTCTCTGAGATAGGGTTCATGCCTACGCCCGAGTACGCGAGTTGGTACATGGCGAACAGGATGTCCTTCATATACCAGGGTCGTTACATGGTGGTCCCAGAACACCCACAACCGTAATCTTCTCGATGGCGACAGAGTAAGATACGATCGCGCTGTAACCGAGCTCCACCATCTGGAAATAAAAAATCTAGCTCAAACACCTATCCCAAGCCCCGATATTCAGCATCCGTATCATCATCACATACCCCCATCCCCAAAAACAATCTCCTCCATTCGAGGAGAAATTTGGCAATAACCTCGATCATCAACATTTGGCCCACTCTAGAGCCTGCTCATACCACCCGGAGCTCCAACGACATACACCTACCATTGAGTATATTTTTGGCTCAGCACCTTCGGTATTGCAATACCCCGTCACCCCCGATGATGGGGCATATGATTATACCGCTATCTTCAATACACCAATACGAACACCGGAGGCCGGCCCAAGCAATTTCCAATTTCCACATGAAGGTGCACCCCTTCGCCGACGGAGGCAGCTCGGCCGTTACACTCCGAGGTCGGGGATGTCAATGAGGTCCAGAAAGTTTTGATTTTCTGTAATTATTTACTTTGTAAATATTCTTCCAAAACGAAAACTAAATTTTTAACATAATTACTTGTTTGCTTAGATGAGTACAAAATATCAAGTATAAAAAAATACAATTTGACCAACAAATAATATGGACCAAAAGTGATTTACAGATACAAAAAATATGAATAAAAAAATACGAACGTTTTAAATAGTAGTTTCTCCACAGTTAGTCATCTTCTACTTGAATCAGGTTTATATTGCATTTAGTAATTTTTACCATGTTCGCCCGCGATCTTCTGTAAACTGCAATCGGTTTACACAGTTAGTCATCGTCTGCGAAGACTGTCACCAACTTTTGTAACTCATAATCGGCATCTCTGTCCTTTGATGGCATAACCTTTGCAGTTCACGTGACAGTATATAATTTAACTCCATTAACACATGATAGTATAAAATTCAACCCCAAAATTGGGTATCTTCATTTGATGGTACACTCTCAAACAATCACGGAATCCGCTACATCACATCTATTAATTACAGTTACTCCTCATCCGATACGCAAACAACTTCAGATGGTTAACAACCTGGAAGGTTTCTAACCTTAAAGTGACATTGTTTGCATATCGGACAATGAGTAACAATAATGACCTTTTATTTTACTATAATTGGTATCTCCAATTGATGGCCTTCAAATGGATCACATCAAACAATTACAGTTACTCCTCATCTGACAAGAAACAATTAACCTTTCATAAATTTTCTCAGACGGTAAATTGTTTGCTTGTTAGATGATGAGTAACTATAATAGCCTTTTCTTCAGCAGGCTACTCTTAACATTTTTTTCCTCTAATTACAATACCACAACCCAAAGAGCTTCCATATATATATATCAATTATTAGAGTGCCAGCCATCAGTGTCCCAGTACCCAAATTTTTTTCTATCAAATAAAGGGGTACCGACCATCAATGTTCCAGCACCTAAAATTTTTCTTAATCAGACAAAGAGGTGTCGATCATCAGTGTCCCAGCACCCAAATTTTTTTTAGATATTGTTATAAATACATACTAGTATGATATGTTTTGGAAAAAAATATATGGGTGTCGGTTATCTAGTGTCCAAAACCCTAAAAATTAACTTTTTACTCCCTGACACAATCATGAGGACCCTTGTCCATTACCCCTAGGTACTGTTCATTTCAGGTTATTTAGATGATTGTTTTTAAACCAGAGTCATTTACATAAATAATGAAAATTTTTGGGTCATTTTTGTAAAATAACCCCATTTTCTGTTACTTAAAAGTGTATCGATTAGATAGAATCAGATCCCTGTTACCCAATCTCTAGCTCTATTTGTATTTAGACATTTTTCAAGTTGTTTAACAATGTCCAAGGCAAGGCATAATCAAATGTTTCCTTTCCTTTCCTTGCAACTTTCTCTAGCTAAACAAATTGAACAACATAGCTAGCTTTCCCACCTGCTTAGATTATCCCCTTTATTTATCGTTTTTCCCTCCTCAACCTTGGCCCTTTCATTTCTGATCCTGCATTGAGCTCTGATTCAAACGTTATACATGAATCCAGAATATCTAATGGTAGTTTAAACTCTAACATGCATATATGTATATATATTAAATGAAGATATACCTTTTGGTCTCTCCCGTTTTGACAAGAAAGTGGAATTTCTACATCACACTCATATCTAGAAACAATGAAAGACCTTATCTCAACATCTTACTTGACAGAGGACGAGGAAAAAAACTGATGGAAAATTAGAAAGATGAATTCTGAGTAGGTTATAGCTACCCTTTCCTTTCTCCTTTCTCATGCATCTTAACAGATGATGATGTTTCCACACCATGGCTCCCCCTTGTTTCTAGAGTTCCATCTTTTTCATCCTTGAATTCATCCTTATTGAGTTTAAAACAACCAAGAATAAAAAAAACAACTAAAATTTTTGTTGAAAGATGAAAAACAGAAGCAAAAATCCTGATGTTGAAGGAGAAAAGAAGTTAACTTATCTCATTACTACATTAGGCAAAATAACATGTACATATATGGTTCTATTGCATTGGAAGAAAATAAATGTTGTTTGTGCAAGTAACCAAGCTGTTAAATCAGCTTAATGATAACCTAGAACCTACTAAAACTGCTAAGTACATGGCTGAATCTCAACTAATCAAAAAAGTTACAATCAAATCAAACATATGTCATATGACCGAAATACACCATGGACATTAGCATGCTACTGCATTGTGGCTTCGACGCTTGCATGCTGCTGAAATGTTGCCAACTTTCAACACTCCTCCTTTGCTACAAAGCAGCAAACTCCAATTTCCTTCCTCAAGTACTCAAACCTTGTGGCAGCCAATGGCTTGGTCAAAATGTCTATGAGCTGAACCTCCGAGCAGCAATGGATCAAGTTGATTTCCTTTGACAATTCTGCCTCCCTTACAAAATGATACTTAATTTTGAAGTGCTTAGTCTTGTCATGAAATATAGGATTCTTCGCAATGGCAACAGCTGACTGATTATCTACTTTAATCTCTGTTACTTCCACTTGATCAACATTCAAGTCACTCAAGAGCTTCCTAAGCTAGATGAATTGATTAACAACAGTAGCAGCTACAATATACTCTACTTCTGAAGTGGATTAAGCTACTGTCTGTTGCTTTTTAGAACTCCAACTAAAAACTCCTAAACCTAGAGTGAAGAAGTAGCCCGATGTGCTCTTCATATCATCAACTGAACCAGCCCAATCACTATCTGAATAGCCAACTAGCTTCAGTTCCTGAGCTTTCTCAAACTTCACACCATAGCTTAAGGTCCCTTTGACATACCTTAAGACTCTTTTAGCATCCTTAAAATGAGCTACATTGTAACAATGCATGAACCTCGATAGAAGGTTGACTGCATACATGGTGTCTAGCCTTGTTGCTGTCAAATAGAGCAGACAACCAATTAGACTTCTATAGCTCTTCTCATTAACTCGAGCATGGTCACTGTTGCTGGAGAGTTTTTCTCCCTATGCCACAGGAGTGCTAGCAGGTTTGCAAGTTTTCATGCAAAACTTGCTTAAGACCTTCAATGCAAATGCTTGTTGGCTTATGAAAATACCCTGCTCATTCTAATTCACTTTCATACCAAGAAATTAAGTCATCAAGCCTAAATCAGTCATCTTGAAAACATCTTGCATCTGCTTCTTGAATTCCACAATCAACTCATTCCTACAACCAGTAACCAATAAGTCATCCACACACAGAGACACAATCAGCAAGGTTTCTTTTTTAACCTTCTTCACATAGAGTGTAGGCTCACTAACTCTCTTCTCGAACCCCAGCCTTGACAAGTATGCATCAATCCTGTCATACCAGGCCCTTGGAGCCTATTTGAGGCCATAAAAAGCCTTCTTGAGCTTGTAGACCTTGTGCTCTTCACCAAGGACCTTGAATCCATCAGTTTGTTCAACAAAGATCTCTTTCTTGAGAAATCCATTCAGAAAAGTTGATTTAACATCCAGATGATGCACTTTCCACTGCTTCTGAGAAGCCAAGGCAAATAATAGCCTTATGGTGTCCAAATTTACAACTGGTGCAAAGGTTTCAAAGAAATCGATACCATGCTGCTGATTATACCCCTTCATAACCAGCCTAGCTTTGTACTTGTTCAATGACCCATCTGCATTGTGTCTGGTCCTGAACACCCATTTCACACCAATAACCTTTCTATTTACTGGTCTATCAACCAGCTCCCATGTGTCATTTTTGTGGATCATCCTCAATTCAGCCTCTATTGCTTCTTTCCAGTAGCCCTCCATTGCAGCCTTATCAAAATTAGAGGGCTCAACAATGGTCATATCACACCTCTCATAGATGTCCATTAAGGTTCTAGTGCCTTTGACAGGTACATCATCATAATCATCCTCAGTTTCAACTTCAATCTCAGCATGCTATAAATCAATATCATGCTGGTCATGCTCAGACAAGCTTACATCTGTTCCATCCTATTTCCAAAAACTACCCACATTGAATATCACATCTCTGTTCACAATAATCTTCTTAGTGGATGGATTAAAGACCCTATACCTTTTCTTTACATTGTTTTAGCCAACAAAGACCCCAAGCATGGACCTTTTCTCCAGCTTGGTTCTCTTCTCAGTTGGCACTAATGTATAACATAAGCAGCCAAACACTTTCAAGTGTGAGACATTTGGTTTGTGTCCAAACCAGGCTTCAAAAGGTGTTTTACCTTTGACTGCATTAGTTGGTAGCCTCTTTAGCAAATACACAGAGGTATTTACTGCCTCAACCCAAAAATTGTTAGGCATTTTGCCTTCAAGCAACAAGCATCTGGCCATATCGAGAACAGTCTTGTTCTTTCTCTCACAAACACCATTTTTCTGTGGTGTGTAGATGGTGGTTAATTGGTGCTGAATTCTAGCTTCATCAAAAATCTTTTAGAACCTTTGAGACACATATTCAGTCCCATTATCAGACCTCAAAATCTTCAACTTGCAACTGGATTGATTCTCAGCCAATGCCTTGAACTTACAGAAGTAGTCAGTCACCCAAGAGACTCTGGTGCAATCATTAATGAACAATGCAAAAGTACCTACTGCCATTTAAAGAGGAGGTCTTCATAGGTCCACAAATGTCTGTATGGACCAGTTAGAGCCTTTCTTGAGCTCTCTAAGCTTTGTTAACTGGAAAAGGCAGTCTATCTGCTTGCCAAACTGACAGACTTCACACACATCTTTCCTAGGCTCGATCTTGGACATGTCTTCAACTAGGCTCATCTTGTGCAGTAAACTTAGTGACTTATAATTTGCATACCCAGCCTCTTGTGCCACAAGCATGGTTCATCAGTCAGAGCTATATGTGCCTCTTTTTCTAGCTGATTCACATCTAAAATGAAGGATCTATCATGCATAGCTACTGTCACTAGCACTTGATCAAAAGAATCCTTGATCACACAAGTCTTTTCTTTAAAAATAAGGGAGTAACCCTTCTCTAACAACTGACCAACACTCAGTAGATTCTAATCAATATCTGGTATAAAAAAAAACTTTTGAGATGGTTTTGTGAATGAGTTCAAATCACAGCTTTGCCTTTGCCTTTGGCCTCGATAAATTCACCATTCCCAATTCTGACTTTGGACATAAAACTGGTGTCTAGCTCCTTGAACATGCCTTTGTCTAATGCCATGTGATGAGTGCAGCCACTGTCAATCAGCCAATTCTTCCTGACTTTACTCAAGCTTGCAAGGCAAGAGGCAGTAAACACATGCTCCTCTTGAGCTTGGACATCCTCAGCAGCTTGAGCTTGATTCTGCTGCTGTGGTTGTGTTTTTGCCTTGTTCTTGCAGACCTTTTCAATGTGGCCAAGTTGCTTGTAGCTTCTGCATTGAATGTCAGGCCTGTACCAGTAATACTTTTCCAAATGAATGGACTTCTTGCAATGAGTGCATGGTGAAACTTTCTTTTTACAGCATCCTTCTTCCCTTTCTCTTTCTTTTCTAACCAAGGTTTTTTGCCTTTGTAGAGCTTTCTCTGCTCCTGGCCTGAAAGGTCCCTCAGAATGCTCCTCCATTCTTTTTGCTCTTCTTTGCTCTTGTGCATAGAAAACATTTATCAACTCTGTCAAGGGTATAGCTGATAGGTCACTCGAGTCTTCCAAATAAGAGATTTTTCACTCATACTTCTCTTGAAGAGTTGTAATGACCTTTTCAACTATCCTTTTGTCACTAAACTCATCTCCAAGCAGTCTTATGTTGTTGATTGTGGCCATAATCCTATCAACATACTGCTTGATGGTTTCAGACTCCTTCATCCTCAGATTATCGAAGTCCCTTCTCAAATTGATCAACTGCTGCTGCCTGGTTTTGTCTAACCCTTGAAAATCTTCCTTCAGTCTGTCCCAGGCTTGCTTTGGAGTGTCACAAGCCATTATTCTTATGAAAATTACATCTAAAAATCCATTTTGAAGGCATGACATAGCCTTATACTTTTTGGCACAGTCCTTATTGTGCTGCCTAATTTAAGCTATGGTTGGATTAGCTATCAAAGGTGGTGGCTCTGTGTCAGCTAGAAAAACACTCCACAGATCATGAGCCTGCAGATATGTCTTCATTTTCACAACCTAAATAATGTAGTTTTCACTAGCAAAGACAGGTGGTGGTAGTGGTGAAAAGCTCATTCTTTTACAGAAACTGAACGAGCCAACAAAGATAGCTTCTGTTTCTTTTCTTTCAAGCATGATACACTCAAATAATCAACACAAATCAACACACAACAAAGGCCTACAAAGATGACAAGCTCTTGATACCATCTGTTGAGTTTAAAATAGCTAAGAATAAAAAAACAACTAAAATTTGTGTTGAAAGATGAAAAACAAAAGCAAAAATCCTGATGTTGAAGGAGAAAAGAAGTTGACTTATCTCATTACTACATTAAGAAAAATAACATGTACATATATAGTTCTATTACATTGGAAGAAAATAAATCTTGCTTGTGCAAGTAACCAAGCTGTTAAATCAGCTTAATGATAACCTAAAACCTACTAAAACTGCTAAGTACATGGCTGAACTTCAGCTAATCAAAAAAGTTACAATCAAATCAAACATATGTCACATGTTACAAAAGTTCAATGACCGAAATACACCATGGACATTAGCATTCTGCATGCATACTGCTGCGTTATGGCTTGGACGCTTGCAAGCTCCTGAAATGTTTCCAGCTTTCAACAATCCTCCTTGTTATTGGGATTTGAACCACCCATTACTATGGGCTCCTTTGAAAATAATAATTCATTTCCAATGAAATTTTCCATTTCAAATTCTAACTTTCGCAGTTGGTTGGTGGGGATTTTGGTTTTCTTTTATCATCTCCATTAATTCGGCCTTGTACTGATGATAAATCAAGAAATCCAATCTCTCTATGCTGACCAGCATCAAACAAATTCAAAGGAACACCTTGTCTTCCTAAACCTGGAAATAGGACACACTTGATTGATCCAGAGTACTGAAGAATCAAAAGAGTCTGTGTGATTCCATGGTTGGCAAAAAGCAAACTTCTCAGAGGTGAAACAGCTAAAAGGCGAACAGTGAATAGATTCACTCTGCTTAGGTGTATTAAAGCAAGATTTGACATCAAGATTCAATTCAAGAACAGGAAAGGCACCAATAGGATCTTTAGCTCACAGCTGGGATCCTACAGATGGAAGGTTTACCTGTGAGGTGCAATGGGAAGAATTGAAACCCAAATCTATATCAATTGAATTGTATTCTTCTTCAAGAAACCATTTCTGAGATAGTTCTATTTCCCCTTGGAGACAATAGCTTGCACGCTTGGTTGGTTTTGACTTGTGCAAAATTGGAGTCATCATATACTTACCTCAGTAAAAAGTTGTTATAATTTACCATCCAATTAAATCACCTTGCAACAAAAAGTTGCTATAATTTACCTCAGCAAGCTCAAGCTATCCTTTGCATCTTTAGTCTCAAAAAAAGGCCAACCTGGTTAGGTTATAATTGCCACTATATCAAAGCAACCTTTCTATTAGAAGGCCAATTTCCTAAGTACCTTTAGAGGGAAACTTCATACCTTTCCCCGATTAATGTTGTCAAATCATGACCAACTTTTGATGATAAATGCTTTGGAGAAAGATCTGATTGTGGAAAAAGAGAAAGAATTAGAGGTGGATAGAAAACATTCTTAACCACAATTCTCATCATAGATACATCAAGTAAAGAATAATAGCATGAAAGAAATAAGGCAACCACACACTTTCACATTTAACTCCTCCCTCTTGGAGGTAAATTGTGTAACACCCCTTACCCGTATTCGACACCAGAATAGGGTACGAGGCATTACCAGAACACATACACTTATAAACATGTTAAACTGAGTTATAAAATTTCATTCAAATTTAAACTCTTCAAATTTTTAACATGCTTTTATAAATCTTCACGTTATAACTTCAAAATACTATATTTGTAACAAATAGGGCTTCTGAGACCCAATACATACTCATGCAATTCAATACTTCATTTCTATTTCATTTAATTCATGATTCTCATGTTCACGATTCAATTCAATTTCTGAATCCAATATACATTTCAATACCACAATAATTCATTTAATTCAAATCAAATTATTTGAAATTTCCATTTAATTCACGTATAGTTAAATTTCATTAAGTTCAATACTAATACATATTTATCGTTTAACTTAACGTCCCCTTTTTGCGTCATTTTAAACTTCAAGCATGAACTTAGTATTTCATTTCCTTTCCACTCCCGTTTCCTATGCATATCACACAAGATATAAACATTACACTCAACCATAGTCGCAAGCTAGTGCATTTAATCCATATACCATTCATGGCCTTACTTCATACCAAATCATATACCAAATATACCATACATACATACTACAAAACTTTATTTTCCAATATGAGCTTAAACCATGATCAATAATATACAAATGGAAGCATCATTTCTATTTCCACGTTTATCGATTATAATCGATCATATAACCAATTATACATAAATCATTCATGTATATATTTAATTTTCCTCCTCCTCCTCTCCATTCCACATCCTTAGTGTACTTAACACACTTAGAAATAACATTTTCTATAGTTTCTTTATTCACCCTTATGTATATTCAAAGTTGTCTATCCGAGTCAGTATCACTAAATTATTTTTATCTGGAGCTACATAACTCCAAATTAAGAACCGTTAATTTTCACTGAAACTAGACTCACATATCCTCTTACCATAAAATTTTCAGAATTTTTTGTTTAGCCAAATAGTACATTTTATTCTTTAAAGTTTACCCTGTTCCGCAATCTAACAGTCCTAACCACTCTTCACTAAAAATGAATTATCTCATTGTACAGAATTCAAATGGTGTTCTCATTTGTTTTTATTGAAAATAGACTCATTAAGAATTTTAATAATATAAATTATAACTTATAATTATTTTTTTACAATTTTTAATGATTTTCCAAAATCAGAACAGGGGATTTCAAAATCAATCCTTCCCTGTCTCACTAAAATTCAAATATCTCAAAATATATAACTCTTTTGCTTGCTCTGTTTCTTTTATGTAAAAATAGACTCACTAGGATTTCATTTCATATCTTATTCACTCTCTAATTATATTTCCACCATTTTTGGTGATTTTCCAAAGTCACATGATTGTTGCTGTCCAAAACTGTTTTGTTGCTAATTCTACTTTTTCATAATTTCACTTCTTCACTTTTGATCACTATTCAATTCAAAATTCACTTTGCCATTTTCAAGTCAATATTCAATTCAATTACACACATATATTCATTATTCAATTACACTTAATCATTACATGATCTCATGTATTTACACTTAGTCAATTTCCTGATGAACACTTCGGAATAATAACAGATACACGGTGGATTCAGCACACAGCAACCACCCTTTGAAATCAATGATATCCGGTGGGATCAACACATAGCAACCACCTTATAATTAATGATATCGGTTCACATAGTAGCCTACACATAGTACTACACATGTGACCATCACTATCTGATACACGTAGTAGTCTGCACATAGTACTACACATGTGATCGAAGCTATCTGGTACGCATAGTAGCCTGCACATAGTACTACACATGCGACCTATCTTTCTGGTACACATAGTAGCCTGCACATAGTACTACACACGTGACCACCACTTTCACTTTCACATAGTGCCCTACACACAGTCCGTGCCACACATGTGATCATTTTTGTCACTTCATTTGTATCCCTATTTATTCCGAAGGTTCAACTGGGAATTTCTCACTTTTTCTCACTTTTTCTCACTTTTCTTTTTCACTAATCAAAGTCAATTCTTTGTCTTTCTTGACTTATAATGACACATTTAACTTATTTAACACTTACATTCATCAAAACAGCCCCTGACTCGAACTTTGGCAAAATTAAGATTTCCCCTAAACTTTTGCATATTTACAGTTTTTCCCCAAAGCTCGGAAATTAAACTTCATCTCTTATTCTTATATTTTATGACATGCTGAACATTTTCCCTTCTATGGCAATACCAAATTCTCACACTAACACTTACTTATGAACATTAGGTATTTTTACCGATTATGTCGTTTTACTCGTTTTCACTTAAAATCGCTTAGTAAAAGTTGTTTAACATAATTTCTAGCTTCATTTTCGACCATAAAACATTAAAATAAACACATTTCACCTATGTGTATTTTTCCAAATATAAACCCTAGGTTAAATTATTGCTAGAATAAGCTAAATCAAGCTACCGGGACTCCAAAAACGTAAAGAACATTAAAAACGGGGTTAGAACGGACTTACAATCGAACTTGGAAGCTTGAAAACCCTAACCATAGCTTCCCCCTTACTAATTTCGGCCA
This sequence comes from Gossypium raimondii, assembly GCF_025698545.1. Taxonomy (NCBI): domain Eukaryota; kingdom Viridiplantae; phylum Streptophyta; class Magnoliopsida; order Malvales; family Malvaceae; genus Gossypium; species Gossypium raimondii. The sequence continues at coordinate 38,630,579 of NC_068565.1, forward strand.
TGAGATTGAAGATGATGATTTTTGGCCTATTTTGTCTTTTTAATACTTTTTAATTACCAAATTACCAAAATTCCCCTAACTTAAAAATTTTCTATTTCACTTATCTCATGTCCATTTTTGTCCACAATTTAAGCAATGGTCTAATTACCATTTAAGGACCTCCAATTTAAAATTTCATAACAATTGGACACTTCTAACATGTAGAGCTCAACTTTTTCACTTTTTACAATTTAGTCCTTTTGGCTAAACTGAGTGCCCAAACATCGAAATATTCGAACGAAATTTTTACGAAATTATTTTTTGAAATAGTAGACCATAAAAATATAATAAAAATAAATTTTTCCTCGTCGAATTTGTGGTCCCAAAACTACTGTTCCAACTAACCCCAAATTCGAGTTGTTACAACTTGAGCCAACAATCATCCCAAGAATCTAGAGATTTCCCCCATAGAAAATTCTTAGTAAGTGAAATAGAGCAATCCAAATTCTTGAAAGACAGAGGGATGACACCATATAATGATTTGTGTTCAAAGTTGGCATATGCAGCAAAAAACCAATAACAAAGCAATAATTATAAACTAATTTGTCCTATTAATATTAAATAAAAAGTGTTGAGCTAAACTATTCCATAAATTGAATGAGAAGCACCTAAACTATTCAAATTTGTTTCTTTGACATCCTTGCATAGATGTCATGAATTCATCAAAAAGACAAGGTATACTCCTATCTCTCAGAATAAGGAAATATTCACTGTTGATTGCTAATCTTTTCCTTAGCATGCGATGCCCTTCCAAAGCATTGTCTGGCATATCACCATTTTCATAATCCAAAAAATCTCCAAAGTTACCATCTACTTTGTGTGGCCAGTATTTTCAAGAAATGTCATCTTCCCTTTCATGGGGAAAGCCATCATCTAGGTAGCTAACTTTAGCTGACAAACATATAACGAAAAAAATATGACACAGAGAAAAGCCTTCCATTATTATGATATTGTCTTTATATGAGAAAAGCTTTGTAAAAAAAAGACCTAGTTTAAAATAGTACTTACTGACACAGAGAACAAAAATGATAGTCTGCTGCAAGAGATATTACCATTATTATGATCAAACAAACTTGATGAAGGAGATGCATATGACTAACATAAAACCTATGTTTGAAATAATAAATGACGATAGGCAAAAGAATTTCTGAATATCTTTGGTGCAATGTGTAAAATGAACAATAGGAATTGTGATTCATGAAAAAAAATAACCAACACAAACTAAAGTTGAGACTCACCATCCCATATATCTTTCCTTCCTATGTTGTAGGAAATGTCAGTGTCACCAAAAGAGCACTTGCTATTTCTGTAATGGCTGTCAAGTTGCATTTCATCAGAAAAAGTGGAGAGGTTTGGCTTCCAATTGCCATGTGAATCAGTTATATCGACTAAGAACTGCGAAGGATTGCCACCAAGTGGAACATCCATGTCATGCATCATAGCATCCTGCATTTAGCACATGATAATAATAATCCTTCTCTACCAAAGTTAAGACAAGAAACTTGAGTTTACTGTTTAAGGAGAATATAATACATCCAATTTGCAAAAAGAAGCAAATGAAGAAAAAGCGAGCATTTCATTTGATAGTCTGATTCCATCATTTAAGTTAAACAACATTAAGATGCATAATCACAAACATGATATTCTTGGGAGGCTAATTTTGTAAAAGAAAGAGGTTTAATATGAAAGTTATTTTTCAAGGAAAAGATTGATTTAGAACAAACATAGAAATAAGAAACTGAGTATCAATTAGTTCTCTCACCATTTCTAGTTCGATATCATTTAGCATAAAGTTAGAACCCTTCAATGAGTTTAGTTACCTTGAAAAGTTCCAGGGTAATGAGCAATCATCAGAAGAGATTCTACAATAAGCAGAAAGTTAGGATCTATTTAGATAAAATTTTACCACTCCTTAATTCTATAACTTTTAGTTTATCAGGAAATACATCATATGAACTTTGTTCAAACAAACAATTAGCACTCAGCTGCTGAAGAATGTGTCAGTCTCAAAATCTAACATATATAAGTTGTGTGAGAGACTGAAGTACGTTGAACATAGTCCACAAGAAGATAAAAAAGAATAGAAAATATTAAGAAATGAGAACTGAAGACTACAAATCTCTCAGTACTTTTTCACTCTTGAGTGATTGTACAAAAAATTCAAACTGTTTGACTTCATGCCATGTAAGGAACTTAACTATTTACTACTTAGAGGGCCAAATGAAATAAAGGAATCTTCCTAGGTAGTTTATGACTGACACCTTTTCTGGGAAAAAAATAAAAATTTGTAAGAATGTGTTGAAGCTAGTCAGCATGCAGCAAACACTCGACAGCAACCAAGCCATGAAGACCAAGCAATGCTGAAACTGATGCAGGAGCGGCTGAAACAAGCTAATTTTGTTCATTTTGTAATTTTTAGTTAATGAAATGTATCTTAGTTCATTTTGAACTAAGTTAGGTTGATGATTGATGTATTTTTGCTGGTTGAAAAGTTGTTTATCAGCTTTGCTTATATGTACAAGTTATTTACTTCAAGTTTCAATGCTTAGTGGTGTTAGGTAACCATTAGGTTAGGTAACCATTAGGTAAACATTTGTTGTTTTGACAAGCTAATTGCTTGGTTTTATGTATTGACATCATGCCATTATTTTCATTATGAATGAAATTAGATTTGTTCATCAATTTCCTCTCTATTTTTTTCCTTAGCTTTTCTTTTCTTCTAGCTCAAATTTGGTTGTTTGCTCAGTAAGCATCGAGGCTTGTTGCACAAGACACAAGCTGAGCTTGTCTGTTTCTATTCTAAATCCAACAATTGGTATCTAAAGCCTGTTTCTTAAGGGGCCTATTGTTTGAAGGATGGCTTCATCATGCTTTTCACCAGCTGCACCACAAGTCTTCAATGAAGAAGGCTATCACATATGGGTGGTCAAAATGAAGACCTACCTGCAGGCTTTCGATCTATGGGAGGTGATCAACTCAGATGTTGAACAAGAGCCACTTAGAGCCAATCCAACAGTGGCTCAGATCAGGTAGCATGCTGATGAGAGGACCAAGAGGCATAAGGCTATGTCTTGCATCCAAAACTCAGTATCAGATGTGATTTTCACGAGGATTATGGCCTGTAAAGCACCAAATCAGGCCTAGGACAAGTTGAAAGAGGAGTTTCAAGGGACAGAGAGGACAAAGCAGCAGCAGTTGTTGAACTTGGGGAGAGACTTCGAGAATTTGAAGATGAAGGAAGAAGAAATTGTCAAGCAATACTCTGACAGGATTATGGCTATGGTTAATAGCATTAGGCTCCTTGGTAAGCAGTTCAATAAAGCTAGGATAGTGGAGAAGGTGATTTCAACTCTGCCTGAAAGGTATAGGAAAAAATCACATCCTTCGAAGACTCTAGGGACCTGTCCAGCATCTCTTTGACAGAGCTGATCAATGCTCTATATGCTCAAGAGCACAGGAGAGCTAGCAGACTAGAGGAGCACCAAGAATGTGCCTTTCAAGAAAGAACAAATATTGCCTAAAAAGGCAAGAAGGCCTGGAGAGACAAGCCAAGGTATGATGCTGCAAGAAAAGAGGGCCAGACTTGCAAGCATTGCAAAAGGGCTGGTCACCCAGAAGAAAAATGCTGGTTCAGACCAGATGTTGTATGTCAGTATTGTAAAAAGAAAGGCCATGTTGAGAGAGTCTGCAAAAGCAAGGGTAAGCCAAGGCAAAACCATCATCAACAAATGAAGGCTGAGGCTCGAGTGGCTAAAGAAGACAGTGACCAAGAGGAGCAAGTCTTTGCTGTGTCATGCTCAGCTGCTCAAGAGAGGTTTTCATCTGGTTGGCTCCTAGACAGTGGATGCACCAACCACATGACACCTAATGCTGCTATCTTCAAGTCCCTGGACAGAAGCTGCAGAACCAAAGTCAAGATAGGTAATGGCCACTTTATAAAAGCCGAAGGCAAGGGTGATGTGCTAATATGCACTCCCACAGGTGCCAAAGTTATTTCAAATGTGCTTTTGGTGCTTGAAATTGACAGAAACCTACTCAGCATAGCTCAGTTGTTGGAGAAAGGTTATTCTGTTGTGTTCAAGGACAACCAGTGCCAAATCAGTGATCCAAGTGGATCCAAACTGATGGCAGTTCCTATGGCTGATAAAAGCTTTGTGATTGACTGGACAAAGGAGTCAGACATTGCCTACACAGCTACAACAGATGAATCCAAGATTTGACATCAAAGACTTGGTCATGTCAACTACAAATCGATGGAACACATGTGCAGGAATGGTTTGGCTGAAAACTTCATAAACTCAGTCCAAAACTAGGAAGTGTGTGATGTGTGTCAACTAGGCAAGCAGGCCAGACTTCCATTTCCCTCGAATCTAGCCTGGAGAGCTTCTGAAAGACTGCAACTAGTGCACGCTGATATGTGTGGCCCTATGAAGACTGAGTCATTGAATGGAAGCAGGTATTTCATTTTGTTCATTGATGATTTCTTAAGATATTGTTGGCTTTACTTCTTGAAACAGAAATCAGAGGTGGACTCTATGTTTTGGAAGTTCAAAGCAACTGCTGAAACTAAAACAGGCTGCAAGCTGAAGACCATAAGGTCTGATAATGGAACTGAGTACACCTCAGCTCAGTTCCAAGCCTTCTGTGATAAGGTAGGCATCAAACACCAGCTCACCAACACTTATACACCTCAGCAAAATGGTGTAAGTGAAAGAAAGAATAGGAGTTTGATGAATATGGCCAGATTTTTGATGATTCAGAAGAATCTACCTAAAGTTTTATGGGCAGAGGCAGTTAACACTGCAACCTATATTCAAAACAGGCTTCCAACTAAGGCTTTAGCACATAAGACTCCATTTGAGGCCTGGTTTGGATTCAAACCATCACTGGCTCATCTGAAGGTCTTTGGATGCATTTGTTATGCACATGTACCTGCTGTTAAAAGGGACAAGTTGTCTGAAAGGGCTCGACCTGGTGTCTTGGTGAGCTACAGTTCTGTTAAGAAAGGGTATAGGATCTTGGATCCTTCAACAAACAAAGTGTCAGTCAGCAGGGATGTGGTATTCGATGAAAAGTCATGTTGGAACTGGGAGAGAAATGAACTTGAGGAAATTTCTGAAGATCTAGCAGCAGATCAAGCTGAGCCAGATCAAAATGGTCCTGAAATGGACATACATGATGAACTAGTCAGGGGAACTAGACCATTGGCTGAGATTTATGAAAGAGCTCATGTAGCTATAGCTGAACCAAGCAGTTTTGAAGAAGCTGAGGCTTAGCAAGGATGGAAGCAGGCAATGGCTGAGGAGATCAGCATGATTGAAAAGAACCAGAATTGGGAATTGGTTGAGAGGCCAGCCAAAAGGAAGGTTATTGGAGTGAAATGGGTGTACAAAGCCAAGCAAAATGCTGATGGAAGCTTAAACAAACTGAAAGCAAGGTTAGTTTTAATGGGTTAAGTCAGAAATATGGCCTGGACTACCTGGAAACCTTTGCACCAGTAGCCAGGCTCGATACCATCAGACTGCTAATTGCCTTAGCAGTGCAGCTCGATTGGAAAATCCATCAACTTGATGTGAAATCAGCTTTTATGAATGGCTTCCTAGATGAAGACATCTATGTTGAACAACCACAAGGGTTTAAAATAGCTGGCAGAGAGCACATGGTCTACAAACTGAAGAAAGCCCTATATGGCCTAAAACAGGCTCCAAGGGCCTGGTACAGTAGAATTGATGGCTACTTAGTTGATTTGGGATTCGATAGGAGCAAGAGTGAGCCAACACTGTATGTTAAGAAGGAAGGGACACAAACTCAGCTCATTGTGTCTCTGTATGTTGATGACTTGCTGGTGACAGGAGGAGATCGAACAATGCTAGTCGATTTCAAGACTAAGATGCAGGAGATGTTTGAAATGTCTGATCTAGGTGAAATGTCCTATTTTCTTGGAATAGAGGTGTCACAAATGAAGAATGGGATATTCCTAAGTCAAAAAAGCTTTGCCACAAAGATTCTGACCAAATTCTCCATGCAGAATAGCAGGGCAACTAAAACTCCTGTTGTTATTGGAGAAAAGCTATCGAGCCAAGGCGACCTTGAGAAGGTTTGTGAAACAACCTACAGAAGTCTAGTTGGCTGTCTGTTATACTTAACTGCCACTAGACCAAACATAATGTATACAGTAGGTTTGCTCTCAAGATTCTTGCATTGCTGCAATAAGAAACATTTTCAAGCTGCAAAAAGAGTGCTTAGATATGTTAAAGGCACTCTAAGCTATGGCTTGAGGTACAACAAAGAAGGAAATCTGAAACTGGTTGGCTATACTGATAGTGACTGGGCAGGCTCGATAGATGATTTGAAAAGCACCTCAGGGTATGCTTTCAGACTTGGTTCAGCCATGTTCTGCTAGAGCTCGAAGAAACAAACTTTAATGGCTCAATCCACTGCTGAAGCAGAATATGTAGTAGCAGCAAATGCAGTCAACCAAGCCATTTGGCTAAGAAAAATTTTGACTGATCTGAATGTGGATCAAAAGGAGGCAACAGAGATTCACTGTGACAACCAATCTGCTGTTGCAATTGCTAAAAATCCAGTGTTCCATGGAAGAACAAAACATTTTAGCATTAAGTTGCATGTTGTTCGAGAAATGGAGCAAGCACAGGAGGTGAAACTGATTCACTGCAATTCAGAGGTTCAACTTGCTGACATCCTAACTAAAGCTCTAAATGTCACAAGGTTCGAGACTTTAAGAAGGAAATTAGGTGTTTGCACCATGCTAACCAAGGAGGAGTGTTGAATTTGGTCAAGATGCAAAGAACACTCGACAAAGAACTGAAGCCATGAAGACCAAGCAATGTTTGAAATCGATGCAGAGTCAATGAAACAAGCTAATTTTGTTCATTTTGTAATGTTTAGTTAATGAAATGTATCTTAGTTCATTTTGAACTAAGTTAGGTTGATGATTGATGTATTTTTGCTGGTTGAAAAGCTGTTTATCAACTTTGCTTATATGTACAAGTTAATTACTTCAAGTTTCAATGCTTAGTGGTGTTAGGTAACCATTAGGTAAACATTTGTTGTTTTGACAAGCTAATTGCTCGGTTTTATGTATTGGCATCATGCCATTATTTTCATTATGAATGAAATCAGATTTGTTCATCAATTTCCTCTCTATTTTTTCCTTAGCTTTTCTTTTCTTCTAGCTCGAATTTGGTTGTTTGCTCAGCAAGCATCGAGGCTTGTTGCACAAGACACAAGCTGAGCTTGTCTGTTTCTGTTCTAAATCCAACAGAATGATGGAAGGATTATTCTCAGGCCCAACTTAAATACATCTTACACCAGTTAAATGTGTCATATCAGTTAAAAGTAATATTGCACTTTACCAGTCCATACCTCAACAAACAATTAACTTCGGAGTGTAACCAAATTTTCTAACACATCATATCATACCTATCAAAAAGAATTCCATGTTTGTGATAAACATATTTATTTTCTTTGGAAATCTCATATTCCCTTCTTTTATGATGTAGGTAAACCACAAATTTGAATTTAAAGAATTAATTAATTGCTGCTTGCAAATAGAAGTACCATTTTAAATGGAAAATAGATTCATGAAGTATGCAATTCATGGAAACAATATGACAGAGAAAGTAGTCTAGGAAACTAAAACTAACTGTTATTAGGACAAGTATCTAGCGAGTGAATAGGGAATATGAGAGATCTTGCAGATTACCCATTACCTGCCCTCTTGCTTTGGTGCGTGCAATGGAGTCTCTGTTCTGATCTTACGTAAACCTGATAAACAAGAATAAATTTGGGTAAAACCATGTTATTAGGATGTTGAAATTTCAAAACCAAGATCACTGCATCAGTATCTTGATAACATAGAAAACAAGTAACTAATCAAGGTTGAGATGCCTTCATTAGTGATGCACTAGCAGGTTAATTACAGCCTGAAAGGGTAAGGATAACTGTAATTCCTACTCTAGACACTAGCCACTTTCTCTGCTATTATTCTATTTAGAAGTTATCCACTTATCTTCTGGCGATTCCTACAGTGTTCAATCGTAAAATTAACTCTTCGTTTCAAACAGCGATAAATTTCAAATAAAAAGAGGAAACTTTATGAAAAACTGTTGTTCATGTAAGTTTGCCTTTAGTTTCTTTGGAAAATCAACTTCTTCATGACCTACTGCCTTAATGACTCCCTCAATTGTTAATGTATCATACCTTCAACTGAAAATGCAACATGAGCTTCATGAACCAGACTTCTTTCTGAACCCACTTCTGATTCATCATTATTAAGCATGTCGAAAACAGATAATTCTGGAAGAAAAAATTGAAGAGAACTATATATTTAGTTCATAACATCAAGAAAAAAGAATCCTAATAGTATGCTGGAGTTACATATTGCAATAAGAAAATAATATACTTTTTTGGCTAGCTACAATCAGTTGAGATCTTGTATATAACCAATAGTCCAACTTATGATTCTCAGTGGCTGCATTCCAGATCATTGCCAGCATTTAAATCATGATCGCTAAATGAAATCCTGTGCAGCAAAACAAGCATTAGCTTTTCACAGTGTCAGCAAGTGTTCTTGATGATTTGAGAGAGTAGTCAGTGTACAATTATTATTTCAAAATATTACATTGCTTAAGTTTGGTAAAAGCAGACGCAATAGTAATTAAACATTAACATAAATAATTGTAGATGTGTTTAAATTTTTGAGGGTTTCTCTACCTAAATCAAAAGAGATTTGATGTTTATGTGAAATAGAGGATATTTTTAGTTACACAAATATGAATTCAGTGCGACCTACTTTGGGCATTGTAACTCTCCTTGATAGCTTGATGGTGGAGCACCTACACCAGCAAATGGCATTTTGCACTGAATACCCATGAATTCCGGAGAAATTATGCACAGAGATATGAACAGATACCTGCTTCCTTGATTTTAAAAGGGGGTACTGAACTTGTAACGATCTTCGCTGGATCCTCTGGTATTTGATACTTAATTGTCGACTTGGTTGGAAACAACGAATACAGGGGAGCAAAACCAAGGCTGGTCAAATTTTGAACAACAGCATAAAATGCAACACGCCATCCATGTATCATAAACAAGGCCCACCCAACCAAATAACCAGGCAGCCCACCTCCATTCACCAATACTGCAACGGTAACCAAAATTTAAACCAACGCGGGATGAAAGGTTGTTTTACCCCTTTGCCGCCTTTCTCAAGGCTGCCCGCCTTTCTCAGGGCTGCCCTCCGGTAATCAAGATTCCTCACTCTTCCAACGGTAGCATTGCTTTTATCTCAAGCACCCCCTCTTATTTATATGCACTAGAAATCTCAAGAAAGCAACTTAATTTGTTCTCAGTTGCAAGTAAATACAGAGAACACTAAGATGATGAAACCGCTCTGCCTTGATGATTTCAAGCATAAAAAGATCAATCCCGATTAGAGTCCTTTTGATATCCTGTAACAAGTAACTGAAGTTGACCAACTGAAATTGCAGAAAAGCCGTCATAATGACTACCTGAAGCATTTTCTTTACGACACACTACCCCCCAATCTGAGGTTCAAGTTCAACAACAGGAAACGTACACTCACAACACTAGAAGAGGTAGACAATCGCGAATGGGAAGCACCGAAACCAAAGCTCAAGATAAGCAAGAAGCAACATAAACCCGTTTGCCCACTGCCACCACCAGACTTGCCTCCAAAATTCAAACAACACATACTTGAAGAAATGGGTGGTACGGGTTTGGTTTTGGTTTTGGTCATCCAAAAGACCATCTTTTACTCCGATGTCAACCCTACTGCCAATCGTTTCTCCATACCCTTCTCCCAAGTCAAGACTCATGACTTCCTCAACGAGGCAGAGGCTAAAGAGTTGGCGCACAAAACCCCCATGCAGATGTGCCTCTTAGACCCATCGTTGAAGCAAACAAGCATTACCTTTAACAAGTGGGTTATGGGGAACACCTCGCTCTATGTCCTCACCAACACCTGGAACTCTGTTGTCAAGAACAACCAGCTGGAGAAAGGGGACATGGTGCAGCTCTGGTCTTTCCAGGTGAATTCCCTGCTGTGCTTTGCACTCTTCAAACTATGACTTCCAAACATACAACATTAGGGTTTTAACTTCTATAGCATTGATTATTATTCTTTTATTATGGCCAAGCATGTTTGGTTATTAGTTATTATAGGTCGTTCTTTATCTTAAAATCTAGCCATTTGATAAAGGTAGCTCCAGCTCATCATCGAAGGGCAGCCCTTAAATGTATAGAATAATTTTCTACTTGTAGAATGTAGCATCGATGTTTAAGCCAAATTTATTTCAAATTTTATGGAGGAAGAAAATAAGTTTTTTATAATTTAACGTAGCTCAACACTGAATTTAATCAAAATTTAATAGGAATAAAATAAACCAAAAGAATCTCACAGGAAAATTAAAATTAAACAACCAAAAACCGATGGTAAATATATTACATAGACTTGTTAGAAACTGTCACATGATCCACCAATCTCTTGCTTACCTTTTCATCGATGGAGACAGCACATCTCTCTTTTTCATTTATTTTCTGTTTTGTGTAAATTTTTTTTCACCAAACTATTAACTCTTTTTTAATTAATCTCTTAATAATAAATGTTTTTTTAGTCACTTAAGTATGAGTTTTTCTTTTTTTAACTCATCACCCAACTATTATATTAGTCACTTAAGTATGCGTTTTTCTTTTTTTTAACTCATCACCCAACTATTATATTGATACAATTAATATACCCTGAAGCCTGTTTCATTTTCTTGAATTTTCATACAACGAAATGCCAAGTAAGTAGCATCCTCTTGCTTGCGAATTCAACATCCTAACCAAAGTCCCTGCCTTATAAGCCGGCAACTCCTTGCAAAGCCAAGCGAGCTTCGACCTTCGCCACTGCTTCAGCAACTCGTCCAGCTACTTAACCTCGGTCTCCGGCGCTACCAAGTGCTTCTTATTGCTTTGTTTTCGTTGTTGGAGAAATCCCACCTCTCTGCTTCCTGTTCCCTTTCCTTTTTCCGGAAGAAACCTACATCGGAGTTCGAGAATGGGATGGAAGATACGCTGAAACGACGGGAAAAGAAGGGGAAACATCAACGAAATGCGGCGGAGGGAGGGATGAAGGGTGGAAGAGAACATCAGGACGGGAAAGAGAGGGAAGAGGTGGAGGAAAGAGAGGCAAGTGAAAGGGGAAGTGTCTATAGAGGGTTAAAAACTGGACTGTTAAAAATCAAAATAAAATCAACCTAATTTTTTTATTAGGGAAACTATAAGCATTAGCACTCTTATTAACTTGAAGAAGAGTTCAAGGAACATGGAACAACCTGTTCTTTATCTTAATAACCAGCCATTTGACAAAGGTAACTCCAGCTCATCATCGAAAGGCAGCTTGCCAAAAGAAGTATCACTTGACAAGGATGGGAGTGAATCTATTTCTGGATCGATAAATGAAGGGAATGATGAGAAAACTATTAGAATTAAGTGACCCGAATCCTTATTTAAATCAAATACAGTGGTAAAATAAAATAAAAGTAAAATCCCTATAGAATTATACTTCTTTTATTTTATTTTTAGAATAAGATTTTTTAAACCTTATTAAACTCCATCTATTTGAAATTGATTAGAATAAGGTGTTTCAATCTTACTAGAATATGGTTTTACAAGCCTATAAATAGACATAGTCTACTCATCTGCCCGTGGTTTTTTTTCCCGAAAGGGTTTCCACGTAAAATCTGTGTTCTTTATTTTTATTTTTTTGTTATATATTGTCATTACCAACATTCTATTTTTACAAATTGGTATTAGAGCTTCCGAGTTGTTCATCTCAATCACGGTAATGGCGTCTTTGAAGTATAAAATTCCGTTATTGGATCGTAACACCAGATTCACGTTGTGGCAGATAAAGACGCAGGCAGTTCTTGTACAAATGGACTTAGAGGAAGCCCTGCTAGGGGTAGATAAGATGCCTTCAACATTGACGAAGGAAGAGAAGAAGCGCAAGGATCGAAAGGCGCTAACACAGTTACATCTGCATTTGTCTAACAAAATTTTGTAGGATGTGATGAAGGAGAAGACCACCGCTGGATTATGGAAGAGGTTGGAACAAATATGTATGTTGAAAACTCTAACTAGTAAGCTGCATATGAAGCAGCATCTTTATGCTCATCATTTGGAGGAAGGTGCGTCTGTGCAGGAACACTTGATAGTGTTTAAAGAAATTCTCTCAAATTTGGAGGCCATGGAGGTTCAGTATGATAGAGAAGATCTAGGGTTGATTCTACTTTGTTCGTTGCCCCCGTCATATTCAACCTTTAGAGATACAATTTTATATAGCCGCGAGTCTCTCAAAGCTGATGAGGTTTATGATTCTTTAACCTCGTATGATAAGATGAAGCATCTTGTAGTTAAAATTGACTATCAGAGAGAGGGTCTCATTGTTCATGAAAGACAAGATCGGAATGCTGATTATGATCGTAGAAGGACACAAAAACAGAATCCTCGTGGTAAATCTAAGGGTAGATCGAAGTCTTCAAACAGATGTAAAACTTGTAACTTCTACAATAAGAAAGGCCACATTAAATCTGAGTGTTATAAGCTACAGAACAAGATCAAAAGGGAGGCTGCAAATCAAAATGGAAAACAACCAGAATATTCTAGTAAAGCTGATGTTGTAGAAGACTACAACGATGGTGAACTTCTAGTCGCTTCTGTCAACAATTCTAAAGTGAGCGAGGAGTGGATCCTTGATTCGAGCTGCACCTTTCACATGAGTCCCAATCGAGATTGGTTTACAACTTACGAAATAGTGTCTGAAGGTGTTGTCTTGATGGGAAATAATGCTTCATGTAGAATTGTAGGTGTTGGAACAATTAAAGTTAAGATGTTTGATGGAGTTGTCATAACACTTAGTGACGTACGACATGTTCTAGAATTGAAGAGAAATTTAATTTTGTTGAGTACTCTTGATTCAAAAGGGTACAAATACACAGCTGAAAGTGGGGTTTTGAAGATTTCCAAAGGTTCCCTCGTTGTGTTGAAATGGCATATAAAGACTGCCAAGCTATATGTTTTACAAGGTTCTACTGTTACTGGTGATACAGTTGTTGCATCCTCTTCATTGACAGATGATGACATTACTAAACTTTGGCATATGCGCCTAGGGCATATGAGTGAGAATGGCATGACAAAATTGAGCAAAAGAGGACTTCTTAATGAGCAAGGAATTTACAAACTGAAGTTCTGTGAGCATTGAGTTTTTGGGAAGCAAAAGAGAGTTCGATTCACTAGAGGAATCCATAACACGAAAGGAATGTTGGAGTATATTAATTCTGATCTGTGGGGGCCATCCAGAATGTCTTCAAGAGGTGGAGCTAATTATATGCTAACTTTAATTGATGATTTTTCTAGAAAAGTGTGGGCGTTCTTCCTGAAGCAGAAAAGCGATGTGTTTTTCGCATTTAAGTCTTGGAAAACCATGATTGAAAACAGACGGGAAAGCAAATAAAATATCTCCGCACAGACAATGGCTTAGAGTTCTGTTCTGATAAGTTTAATAAATTGTGCAAGTCAGAAGGGATAGTGAGACACTTGACAGTTTGTCATACTCCACAGCAAAACGGCGTTACAGAATGAATGAACAGAGCGATCATGGAGAAGGTTCGATGTATGTTGTCAAATGCCAACTTACCAAAGTCATTTTGGGCCGAAGTAGCCTCTACTGCATGTTTTTTGATCAACCAATCTCCATCCGTTGCCATTGAGAAAAAGACTCCACAAGAGGTATGGTCTGGTAATCCTGTTGACTATTTTGATTTAAAGATCTTTGGTTGTCTTGCGTATGCTCATGTTGATAATAGAAAACTGGAACCGAGATCCATTAAATGTGTTTTTCTTAGTTATAAAGCTGGTGTAAAAGGGTATAAGTTATGGTGTCCTAAAAATAGAAAAGTTGTGATTAGCAGAAATGTTGTTTTTGATGAAACTGCTATGCTACTTAACTTATCTCTTAAAGACTCTTCCAATAAAGAAAATCAAAAGTAGGTGGAGCATTAGAGTAATCCAAAATCTACAACAGAGTCGACTACTAAAGCCAGTACAAAAATTCAAAGTATAGTTGCTTCTTCACCACAATACTCTATCACCAAAAATAGAACTAGAAGAGAAATTAAACCTCCAAAAAAGTATGTCGAGGCTAATCTAGTTGCTTATGCTTTAAATGTGGCTAAAGATATAGATGCAAACCAAGAGCCATCTAATTATTCTGAGGCGGTTAGTTGTGAAGACTCAGAAAAGTGGATGTTTGCTATGTAAGAGGAGATGGAATCACTACACAAAAATAAAACATGGGATCTTGTGAAACTTCCTAAAGGTAAAAAGGTTGTTCATTGTAAATGGGTGTTTAAGAAGAAAGAGGGGGCTCCAAGAGTTGAAGAACTCAGATATAAAGTAAGGCTTGTTGCAAAGGGTTACAATCAAATTCCAAGAGTGGACTTCACAGATGTGTTCTCCCCAGTTGTGAAGCATAGTTCGATTCGAGCTTTGCTTGGTATTATGGCCATGCATGATTTGTAGCTTGAGCAGTTAGATGTAAAAACTGTATTTTTGCATGGAGAACTTGATGAGGATATTTACATACAACAACCAGACGGTTTTATAGTCTCAGAAAAAGAGGACTATCTTTGCTTGCTGAAAAAGTCCCTTTACAGTTTGAAATAGTCACCAAGACAGTGGTACAAGAGGTTTGATTCCTTTATGACTTCTCATGATTTTAAAAGAAGTAACTTTGACAGTTGTGTTTACTTTAAGATAAACAGTGATGGTTCTTTTGTGTATCTACTCCTTTATGTTAATGACATGTTGATAGCAGCAAAAGATAAAGGAGAGATAAGAAATGTCAAAGCCCACCTAAGTGAAGAATTTGAGATGAAAGATTTGGGACCAGCAAAGAAGATACTTGGTATGGAGATTCTCAGAGGTAGAAAAGCAAGTAAATTGTACCTAAGTAAAAAGGGGTACATTGAGAAAGTTCTTTGCAGATTCAATATGCAGAATGCTAAGTCTGCTAGTACTCCTTTAGCAGCCCATTTCAGACTTTCATCGGCTTTGTCTCCACAATCAGATGATGAGATTGAGTACATTTCACATGTTCCATACTCTAGTACAGTGGGATCTCTCATGTATGCCATGGTTTATTCACGTCCAAATTTATCATATGCAGTTAGCAGATACATGGTGAATCCTGGTAAAGAACATTGGAAAGCAGTTCAGTGGGTTTTAAGATACTTACGAGGTACTACCGATGTTTTCTTACAGTTTGGAAGAACTAGAGATGGAGTGATTGGGTATGTTGATGTTGATTTTTCTGGAGACCTTGATAGAAGAAGATCTCTCACAGGTTATGTCTTTACAATCGAAGATTGTGCAATTAGTTGGAAAGCCACTTTACAAACTACAGTCGCTTTGTCTACCACTGAAGCTGAGTACATGACGATTACTGAGGTTTGTAAAAAAGCTATTTAGTTGAAGGGACTCTTTAGTAAACTCAATGAAGACCTTCAAATCAATACAGTATTTTGTGACAGTCAGAGTGCCATCTTCTTTACAAAAGATCAAATGTTTCATGAGAGAACAAAACACATTGATGTTTAGTATCATTTTGTTCGTGACATTATTGCTCATGGTGATATTGTTGTGAGCAAAATTAGTACTCATGAAAATCCTGCAGATATGATGACTAAGTCACTTCTTATAACCAAGTTTGACCATTGCTTAGACTTGGTTGGTGTTCATTGTTGAAGTTAAACCCTTAAGGGGTTTTATGGAAGAGGTGGAAAACTTGTTCGTTGCGAGTTCACAATGAAGAACTTGTTCATTAAGAATTCGTTTCAAGGTGGAGATTGTTAGAATTAAGTGACTCGAATCCTTATTTAAATAAAATACCGTGGTAAAATAAAATAAAAGTAAAATCCCTATAAAATTATACTTCGTTTATTTTATTTTAGAATAAGGTTCTTTAAACCTTATTAAACTCCATCTATTTGATATTGATTAGAATAAGGTGTTTTAATCTTACTACACTCCTATTAGAATATGGTTTTACAAGCCTATAAATAGACATAGTCTACTCCTCTTGTAATCAATTCGAATTCGACATAGTGAATTTTCTCCTCCTCTACCCGTGGTTTTTTCTCAAAAGGGTTTCCACGTAAAAATCTGTGTGTTCTTTATTTTTATTTCTCTTTTCTTTGTGATATATAGTCATTACCAACATTCTATTTTTAAAAAAATAAAGATAATAAAACAAAATTATTCGATATATTTATAAAAGTGAGGTGCAAATACTTTGAGAGTGCATCAATACTTTGATATATGAAAAAATGAGTTATGATAAATATGGAGAAATGATAGATGATTCTAGTTAAAATACCTTGAAGGCGAATTATATGGTATGGACTAAACCATGACATGAGATAATCGATGATTTATTGATATTATAACTTGTGATACGAACTATTTAGCGACATTAGAATGCGATATATGAATATATATGTGAAGGTTGGTTGACCTAATTGAATACCTTAAAGGTAAATTAGTTTAAGGTTATCCTAGTAAGAGTTCAATTGTATCCATAGAATTGAAATATGATTCGGTAATATTATTGATTTTGTAACTTGAAAATGAATTTTAAATACAATTGATCCAAGGTAAAGTTTATGTTTCTATTTGTAAATGATTTGATCTGTTGATGTGTTATAATGTTACATTAGTATGCTTTTATGTTAAATATTAATATGTATTGTAATCAAATCCCGTTAGCACTGCTGAGCTTTTCAATGCTCAGCATGCGGATTTGTTTCCTTTTGTGTGCAAGTAAAAGTGTTGATCCAACGGTGAGTTCAAAAGCATCAAAATATTCACTCCTCAACCCAGAAAATGTTTGTTATTTTGAATTTTGAATTTAGTTTGTAAATGGCATTTACCTAGGTTAATAGGTTAAGTTATGATTCAAATATGTTATTTTGGCTTTATGTATGTTTTAGTTAGTTTTGGACCTATGAAGTTGCACTTGTCGAATTTTAATGGTAGATTATTGGATTAGTAAGCATTTTTAGAAGTATTAAGTTATTTATACAACTAAGTTTAGTTGTAATGTATTGATTGCTATGCTTTTGGAATGTTTTGATCATGTCTTTAAATGTTAAATTGATGTTTATGGAATAGATGCATTGGCCTAAATATGGAATGATCACTATTCGTATGCTTTAAAATGTTGATTTTAGGCCAATTTTGCATTAGGTTCTTTAGACATCAAGAGCATGTATCGAGACATCAACAGTAAACATGACCATTTGGGACTTTTCTGGGCAATGGTCTTAAGACAGAACAGACATGTCTCAAGATATAAGCTACCAGTCTCAAGAAAAAAAGACCATTGTTTCGAGACCACACAATATCGAAGCTAAGAATGTAAATCAGGGGAAGCATGTCTCGAGACATGGCTTTACTATCTCGAGACACATTATTGAATTTTGAAACTTTAAACTTTGATTCAAATCCTAACTTCGTCTTTGACCCTATACGACCTTAGGTCACTAGGTACGGGCCTACTTGATACTATTTAAACACATATCATTAGCATAAAATGTAAAAATGTGAATTCTTGCAGCGTTTTCATTTGAAAATTAATTAAACTAAATTGAGATAGTCTGAGTTGCTCCGACAACATAATAAGACGTTAAGCATTCGGATCCAATAACTAGGTCAAGTGTGGGGTTTCACATATTGAGAACTTGATGACTATGCAAAGTTGCTTACAGATTTTTCCAAATCTAATTGTCAATTTATGATTGGTTGATTGTAAAGCTTTTACCTTTTCAGGAATGTTATCACTCATGATTGACTACTCGTTTGGTAGAGCTATAGACATGTAGAAACTTCTTCTATTATAGGAATAAAAGCTTGGATGATACCTTAGAACTATAGACATGCAGAAAGTTTTTCTGTTATAGGAACAAAGTTTGAGCATTGCTTAGATTTAGATGGTGTTCATTGTTGAAGTTAAACCCTTAAGGGGTTTTATGGAAGAGATGGAGAACTTGTTCGTTGAGAGTTCGTGATGAAGAACTTGTTCATTAAGAATTCGTGTCAAGGTGGAGATTGTTAGAATTAAGTGACCCGAATCCTTATGTAAATCAAATACAGTGGTAAAATAAAATAAAAGTAAAATCCCTATAGAATTATACTTCTTTTATTTTTTTTTTTAGAATAAGGTTTTTTAAACCTTATTAAACTCCATCTATTTGAAATTGATTAGAATAAGGTGTTTCAATCTTACTAAAATATGGTTTTACAAGCCTATAAATAGACATAGTCTACTACTCTTGTAATTATTTGAAGTCAACACAGTGAATTTTCTTCTCCTCTGCCCGTGGTTTTTTCCCCGAAAGGGTATCCACGTAAAATCTGTGTGTTCTTTATTTTTTTTTTTGTGATATATGGTCATTACCGACATTCTATTTTTACAGAAACTAAGATTGCCTCTTTTATTGATGATGATGATGATGACGATGATGATCTTTCCTCACATCCATCTCGGACTGTTTCTTCATCTGTTCTTTATTCTTCTAGGGAGTCACATAGCCAACATGAGAAGGTATTTAAATTCATTATTCTCCTTTCGTTGTTTTTTGCTAGTTACATTGAATTGTCTCTATAATGTCTTTGAACAAAGGTTTGAAATTGGGTTGGATTTAAGATTTCTGAAATTGACTCGGCAGACTTTGGTTCTTAAAGCATTGCCATAATTTACATTTTCATGCAACTAAGAAATACTTATGCTTTCACAATTCTAGATTCTACTCTTGGTGGTGTTATTATTTGATGCACATACATCTTTCTGAAAAGAAAAAATATCAGGATTTTTATGCTTTAGTTTAGTTTTTATTGTATAATTAATATAGGGAAAGGGGAGCAAACTTGGGACCATTTTTGAGGTAAGATATGGCTGGCAATTAGGCCATACCTCAGCTTGAAAATTGCTAGGAGCAATAAGTTGAGCAACATTATATTTGCAGTGATAAATTTGTAGGGGAGAAATATGATCCCCTTTTAACCACTACATAAGCCAATATGTTCATTTTGAGCAGTCACTCAGATTGCAGTTCCTTAGGTACCAGCATGCTTCTATTCTAGGAGGATTGTAGTAGTTCTGGTTAATTTGGTGGCTCATAGCTATCATCCTAGAAAAGCTAGTATTTCTGAATGTTTAATAGCAAGTCACTATTGACTACATATTGGATTGGAATAAGCAAATTGTGGTATAGGAAGGCTTGAGCTCAGCCTTCCTTCTGATGGAACATCTGCAAACTCAGGGGTAAGTCCAGTAGTTGAAGCATTCAAGCAAGTAAATAGGAATACATCTCATTTATCTTCAATGTACTTATCCTCCAATCCTGATAATCCTGTGAGTCATCCCATGGGTAAAGTTTGTTCCTCCTCAAAGGCATGTGTTGCTGTTCCAGTAGTTTTGAACTTGAATCATGTAAAAGATAAAGACTCCCATAGCAAGAGAAGGGGTTATTAGTTATTAATGCTACATTTTACTCATGTTTTTTTAATATAGTTGAAATAATGCATTTAAATGCATTCGTACCTACGCTTTTTAGGTTGTAATAACCACAAGGATGCTAACTAAATTAAGGATTAATCACTGTGATTTATATGTTTTAATGTTTAAAAGGTAGACTTTAAATTTTTGATAAATGTGTTTAGATTTAAAACTTATTATTTTATTTTATTTTCAATATCAATCAAAGTTTTTTTAAAAAAATCGTACAAATAATTTATTATAAAAGGAAAAATATCAAGAGATAAAATAGAAATTTAAAAAATATATTATATTTCATAGATGACTTGCAAGCCTTGTTAATGCCCATATTACAAGTATTCCATGCACAAAATAAATAAAGACATTCATTTATCAAAGTTATGAAAATGATTTGTTACTTATACTTTATTATGAGAGGTAAGAACATCATAACATGTGAAATATAACATCTCTTAATTTTTAGGTTTTGATTTTATCTTTGAAGATTGAATTTATCAATTTAAATATTTTTATTTATAATTTGTATCATATTTATAAATAAAAATATTAATTTTACTCAAATATTTAGTTAAATAATTTACTTGATAATAAAATTTATCATAAGTATAATAAGAATTTTGAGTTTATTAAGAAAAACTTTAAGTAAATAATTTACATAATAAATAAAAAAGTTGAATTTTATATTGAATTACTTTATACTTAAATTATTATGGTCGATTAAGTCTTAACTCGATTGGCATCGACATTGTTGTCAGTGCAGGAGGACGCATTATCCTTCTATTTATGGGTTGGAACCAACTAGTCGGAGACTATTTTGAGTGATGGTATTGTTGGAACATTTTCAAATATTTATAGTATTCCAATAACTATAAATGAAAGGGTGTAATTAATTAAAAGTTATATTATTTGATTTTTTGAAAAAGAATTATAACTATTTAAATAATATTATTTGAATAGTTATAATATTAACTGAATAATTATGTGTTTATTTTAAAGACGTTATTATTCAGAAAGACACCTATTGAAAGATATCTCTATGAAGAGCCATGAAAATTCTTATAAATAGGAATGTGATTTCATTTGGAAAACACACCAACAAATTCTAATATTCTTTCTTTCCTTCCTTCATTTTCTAATATTATTAGATTATTCTATAAAGTATTACTGCAGAAATCCTTTATAGAAATTGAGTTTCTTGTTATACATTGCTCAGTGTGTAGTGGGTTATTCTCGTCAGTGCAAAACGCAAATAGCCATTGGCTTCATTGTATCCTCGAGGTTAATTTGCTTGGAACTCATTTGCACATCGAAAATAGGTGGGGGCGAATATAACCTTAAAGATAGTGACTTGATACACGCCTTGGAGTCTTGTCCTATTTCTTCTTTTCTGTTCGAGTTTCATTCGTGTGTTCGAGATTTTTTTCACCGGAGATTTGTACTAACAATTTAAGGTTATATTTCATGATGAATACCACAACACATGAAAGTGGAACACTAAGGGTGTTGGCTTCCAATTTTGTCAAACTTGATCGATTTGATTGTAATAATTTTCGACGATGGCATAAAAAGACACTTCTTGTTATCAACTTTGAAGATTGCTTAAGTTTTGGATACTCCAAGACCTGAAGATAATGATAACGAATCTGTTGCTGCAACCCGAGAAAGACAAAAATGGGACAATGTTGATTACATGTGCATGGGCCACATATTGAATGGTTTATATGATGGTTTGTTCGACACCTACCAAAACGAGGTCACCGCTAAAGAAGTATGGGATAAATTGGAGACAAGATACATGATCGAAGACGTTACAAGTAAGAAATTTCTTTTTAGTCGTTTCAATAATTATCAAATGGTTAATGGCCATTCTGTTATGGAACAATTCCATGATATTAAAAAGATGTTGAATCAATTCAAGCAATATGATATGAAAATTGATGAAATGATTGTTGTATCCTCTATAATAGACAAACTTCCTCCATCTTGGAAAGAATTTAAAAGAAGTCTTAAATGATGTATATTATGTACCAGAAGTTAGGAAGAATTTAGTGTCTGAAAGTCTATTGAATAAGTTTGGTTTCAAACTTGTTTTTGAGGCAGATAAATTTATTTTGTCTAAGGGGGAATTTTTGTAGGGAAAGGGTATATGTATGAGAATATGTTCAAACTCAATATTATTAATAAGAATAAAATACTATTTTTGGTTATATGGTTGAATCTTTTTGTTTGTGGCATTATAGATTAGGTCATTTGAATTATAGAAAATTGGATGACATGTATAAGTTAGATTTAATTCATGTTTTAGTAATATTATTGAAAAATACAATACATGTATGTTGACTAAAATTACAAGAAACCCTTTCCTAGGGTTAAAAAACAAAATTGCTTTATTTGATACATAGTGATTTATGTGACATGCATAATACTCCTATTTGATACATAGTGATTTATGTGACATGCATAATACTCCTACATTAGGTGGAAAGAAATATTTTTTACTTTTATTTATGATTGTTCTAGATATTGTTATGTATATTTATTGCATTTAAAAGATAAAGCGCTTGATAAATTTAGAGTTTATAAATCTAAAGTTGAACTTCAGTGTGAATCATTTATCAAGAGCTTAAGATCAGATAGAGGTGGAGAATACTATAATCCAAGTTATTTTGAATCCACTGGAATTGTCCATCAAGTTTCAACCCTTACACACCTCAACAAAATGGTGTTGCTGAAAGGAAAAATAGAGTCTTGAATTAAATGGTAAATTCAATGTTATCATATTCAGGTCTTGGACAAGGTTTTTGATAAGAAGTTGTTCTAACAGCTTGTCATATATTGAATAGAGTTCCTAATAAGGAAAGTAAAATAACCCCCTATGAACAATGGAAGAAAAGGAAACCAAACCTTAATTATTTGAAGGTTTGGGGTTCTAGAGCTATTGTCAAAGTTCCAACACCTAAACGTAAAAAAGTTAGGTGAAAGAGGAATTGAATGCATATTTATAGGATATGCACATGATAGCAAGGCATATAGGTTCATGGTAATTTAAGCAAATGATTCAATTTCAATTAATACTGTTATTGAATCAAAAGATGCTATTTTTGATGAAAATAGATTTAATTCTATATCAAGACAATTACATCCACAACAATTGATTCATTCTTCAAATGAGAATGAGATTCCATTGGAACAAATTGATAATAATGATGAATCTTATCAAGAATTAAGAAGAAGTGAGAGGATTAAAAATGTCAAAGATTTTAGACCAGATTTTGGACCAGATTTCATTATGTTTCTTGTAAAAGGAAAAGGTGAAAGTATATGCAACAAGATACCTTATTGCTATAATACAGAATCTGATCCTATTACATTTAAAGAGGCAATGAAACTCAAGACTCTACTTTTTGGAAAGAAGCAATAAATGATGAGATGAATTCAATAATGGGAAATCAAACTTGGATCTTAGTTGATCTTCCACCAGGTTCCAAACCAATAGGTTGTAAATGGATTTTCAAAAAGAAAATGAAGGTCGATGGAACCATTGATAAATTTAAAGCAAGGTTGGTAGCCAAAGGTTTTACACAAAAACAAGGTATTGATTACTTTGATACCTATGCTCCAGTAGCAAGAATTGTTACAATTAGACTCTTAATATCACTTATCTTTTTATATAATTTGGTTGTTCACCAAATGGATGTTAAAATTGCAATTTTAAATGGTGAATTGGAAGAGGAAGTGTACAGGGAACAACCAGAAAGATTTGTTGTTCTAGGACAAGAGCATAAGGCATGTAAGCTTGTTAAATCTTTATATGGGCTTAAACAAGCACCAAAATAATGGCACCAAAAGTTTGACAATGTTGTTTTTGCTAATGGCTATAAAATAAACGAACCCGATAAGTGCATATATAGCAAATTTGAAAATGGAAAAGGTGTCATAATTTGTTTATATGTAGATGACATGCTCATTTTTTGCACGAATTTGGAACAAATAGAAAACATAAAGAAATTCTTGTCAAACAACTTTGCTATGAAGGATATTGGTGTAGCAGATGTTATTCTTGGGATTAAAATAGCCCAAGATGAAAGCATTATAGTTTTACAACAATCACATTACATTGAAAATGTGCTTAACAAGTTTGATCTTTTCAACTGTATACCAGCATCTACACCCATAGATCCTCAAATAAAATTAGTATCTAATGCTCGTAGGAAAATTAATCATTTGAAATATGCAAGTCTAATTGGTTTTCTTACGTGCATAATGACTTGAACAAGACTAGATATTACATATGCTGTTAGGAAATTGAGTAGGTACACAAGTAACCCAAGTAGTTTGCATTGGAAAGCTTTGAATAGAGTACTTAGGTACTTAAAGAAAACCTTTAACTATGGATTGTGTTATAATGGATATCTTCCAGTTTTAGAAGGGTATTCAGATGCTAGTTGGATTACAAGTTTGGAAGCTCATGCATCTACTAGTGGATGGATCTTCATTCTTAATGGAAGAGTCATTTCTTGGGGTTCCAAGAAACAAACATGTATTACTGATTCCACAATGGTGGTAGAATTTATTGCATTAGCTATTGCATCTAAAGAAGCAGAATGGTTAAGAAATTTGCTTTATAATGTACCTTTATGGCCTAAGCCAATTTCACCTATTTTTATCTGTTGTGACAGTGATGCTACTCTAGCAAAGGCATATAGCCAAGTATATAATGGAAAGTCTAGACACATTGGATTGAGACATAGTTATGTCCGACAATTAATCTCTGATGGAGTGATCACTATTAATTATGTGAGGTCAAGTGAAAATTTGGCAGGTCCTTTGACAAAAAGTCTTGCTAGAGATGCAGTAAAAAGGACCTCAAAAGGGATGGGACCCAAGCCTATTAATTAAAGTCACCCATGATGGAAACTCGACTCAACGCTTAGTATAACGTCAAGTCTTGAATTCAATGAGACAAAGTACATCATTAGTATGTGACTGTTAGCACTATAAATAAATCCATCCTAAGATTAAAGTGCTAGGTACCCGAAATGATAAGGGAAGGATGAGTAATGTACTTTTAATGGACATATAACATAAATATGTTAGAGTGTTATAATTACGGGAACACTCTTGATGGGATCTACCTATGTGAGTGGAAGTGTGGCCACTTTTAGGAGTTCAAGGGCTTGGCTCTGACTGCACTCATGAAAAGAAGACATAGACACATGGTCATAATAGTGTCCCTAGATACTATGCATTGACCGATGCTGAAATCATTGTGTGAGATGTGTTCGGTTAATCAAATGGAATAATTGGTTCAAAGCTTAGTCTACCATGCAATTTCGATTAACTTTAACATGTTTTCACTAAGTGAAGGTTCAATTGTAAGATACCTTCATTTATGCAAAATGATTTCCAAGAATATCAAAATTTAAAATATTTTGAAAATGGGGGGAGATTGTTGGAACATTTTCAAATATTTATAGTGTAACAGCCCGATTCTGGGCCTAGTCGGAATAGTGGTTTCAGGACCACAAATCCGACGAGGGAAAATATGGTTATTATTATATTTTTATGGTCTACAATTTCACGGAAAATTTTTGTAAAAATTTTGTTCGAAAATTTCGACGTTTGGGCACTCAATTTAGTCAAAAGGACTAAATTGTAAATAGTGCAAAAGTTGAGTTCTACATCTTAGAGGTGTCTAATTGTTATGAAATTTTAAATTGGAGGTCTTTATGTGGTAATTAGACCATTAGTTAGTTGATGGACAAAATAGACATAAGAAATGGGTGAAATAGATTTTTTTTAAATGGGGCATTTTAGTCATTTGGTTATTAAATAGAATTAAATGGGAAAAAGATGGCAAAATATGCTCATCTTCTTCATGGTGAACGAAATCAGCAAGGAGGAAGCCATATTTAGGGTTTTTAAGCTTTCAAGCTCCATAGTAAGTGATTCTAAGCCCCGTTTTTAATGTTCTTCGTATTTTTGGAGTCCCTAAACTTGGTTTAGCTTATTCTACCATTAATTCGTGTTAGGGTTCATATTTGGAAAAATACCCATAGGTGAAATGTGTTTATTTTTCTGTTTTATGGTGGAATATGAAGCTAGAGATTATGTTAAACAACTTTTGCTAAGCAATTTTAAGCGAAAACGGGTAAATAGACACTGATCGGTAAAAATAATTAATATTCAAAAGTATGTGTTGGAGTGGGAATTTGATGTTTCCATAGAAGGGAAAAATGTTCAGCATGTTATAAAACTTAAGAATAAGTGATGAAGTTTAATTTCCGAGCTTAGGGACAAAAGTGTAATTATGCAAAAGTTTGGGGGCAAAATTGTAATTTTCAAAAAGTTGGGTGGTGGATTATTTTAATAAATGTGAATATTAAACGAGTTAAATTTGCTATTATAGATCAAGAAAGACGTGAAGAGTATATCAAACGGGGAAAAGAAAAGATAGTGGAGTAAAGTGCAAAATTACGATATTTTGCACCGAGGTAAGTAAACACGTGACTTAATGTATTATTTTGATATTATTTGATATATGTTTAGATTTATTTGGAATTAAAATAAATGTTTGGCAATATCCTAAAAATGTTGTTAAATTGGGAAAGGTGATAAAGGGTTGCAATATATGGTTTATGGGTTGAACACTGGAATAAGCGGAGTATGTTGTATATAAAAGGGGTTCTTGTGTGCTGATTCCCGATTCATGGGTGGTGCTATGCGTGATCCACCATATCTTTGAAATGTGAAAGGGGTTGCTATGTGCTGATTCCCAGGGGTTGCTAAGTCTTGATTCCCGATTTCATTGGTGGTGCTAAGTCGATATCCACCATATCTTTGAAATGAAAAGGGGTTGCTATGTTCTTATTCCCCAGGGGTTGCTAAGTGCTGATTCCCGATTTCATTGGTGGTGCTAAGTGCGATATCCACCATATCTTTGAAATGAAAAGGGGTTGCTATGTCTTGATTCCCAGGGGTTGCTATGTCTTGATTCCCGATTCGGTGGTGGTGCTAAGTCGGGATCCACCAATAACGGTTAACATTCAGTGTTCAACGAAAAAGTATGGAAGGTGAATATTGCCATATGGTGGAAAATTTTATGGGGTAAATATTGAGTTGAATCTTGAATCGATCCATGTATGAGATGGGAGAAAATATCAAAAACACAAAAGGAACGATTTAATTATAAACTGTGTTGAACAACAGCAATTGGGTAACTTTGAAAAAATCACCATAAATGGTGGAAAATGAATGGGAAGCTGAATAATATATGAAATTGAAGTTGAATGTATCTATTCTCATATGAAAGAAATAGAATAAGCAAAAGAGTTGTATTTTGGAGATATCTGAATTTTCTTGAAATAGGGCTGGATTGATTTCGAGATCCCCTGTTCTAACTTTGGAAAATTACCAAAAATTGTAAAAAAAATAATTATGGCATGAAATTTATATCCCTGGAATCCTTATTGAGTCTATTTTTATTAGAAACAAGCGAAACCATTTTTCAAATTTTTTACAGAGAGTTAAGTGAATTTTAGTGAGGAAGGGTCAGAACCGTTGGGCAGTGAAACAGGGGAAGGTTTAATGAATAAACTGTACTAATTGGCCGGGTCAAAAATTCTAAAATTTTTATGGTGAAATGGTATATGAGTCTAGTTTCAGGGAAAATTTACGGAACTCAATTTGGAGCCCTGTAGCTCCAGCTAAAAATCAATTAGCGACTATGACGGAAATTGCCTAAACAATAAAGTTATTCATGAATAAGTTTATATTTTGGTGTAGTTATGGGAGTAATTACTTATTTATCATGTGTTTACTTACTAAGCTATATGCTTACTCGATTTTATTTTTCTCTTGATTATAGTGACTTCCAACAACTCGGAAATTGGAACGAAGTCAGACAATCATCTACACTATCCTTCACATTTGGGGTATTTTACTACTAGTGTTCCGAAATTTTATGGCATGTATAGACAATTTATGTAATGTGGGATCATCATGTAAATATATGTTATGGTTCCCTTTTAAATGTAGTGTTTATTAATAGTTAATCTGTATGTGTGTTTATACAAATGAAATTGGTTGGTATATTGGAATGTGTTCTAAATTTGCAGGAGGTTTAAGCAAAAATAAGTAGGAATGCTGTCGAAATTTTTTAAAAATTTAGTAATACCTCATACTCTGTTCCGGTAAGGAATACGGGTAAGGGGTGTTACATATAGTGTTCCAATAACTATAAATGAATGAGTGTAATTAATCAAAAGTTATATTATTTGATTTTTTTGAAAAAGAATTATAACTATTTAAATAATATTATTTGAATAGTTATAATATTAAATGAATAATTATGTGTTTATTTTAAAGACATTATTATTTAGAAAGACACCTATTGAAAGATGTCTCTATGAAGAGACATGAAAATTCCTATAAATAGGAATGAGATTTCATTTGGAAAACGCACCTTCTTTCTTTCCTTCCTTCATTTTCTAATATTATTAGATTATTCTATAAAGTATTACTGCAGAAATCCTCTATAGAAATTGAGTTTCTTGTTATACATTGCTCAGTGTGTAGTGGGCTATTCTCGTTAGTGCAAAATGCAAATAGTCATTGGCTTCATTGTATCCTCAAGGTTAATTTGCTTGGAACTCATTTGCACACCGAAGATAGGTGAGGGCGAATATAACCTTAAATATAATGACTTGATACACGCCTTGGAGCCTTGTCCTATTTCTTCTTTTTCTGTTCGAGCTCCATTCGTGTGTTCAAGATTTTCTTCACCGAAGATTTGTACTAACATGTCTCTCAGGTTTCCAAGACTATCCAACTGTCTTATATAAATATATAAGATGAATTGAGAGCAATTTCTATATATAACATTTCAATTGAATTTTTGTATAAACATGTTACTAATTTTACCATTTATTTAATATTGTATATTTATAATTGATATAATTTTTTTATTTTTTTGTTCAACAATATAATTTCCATAAAATGATTTATATAAATTTCAAGTTGTGGAAATTGGATATATTGTGGAAAAAGTAACATCGAATAAAATTTCATTTGATCAGCAAGAATTACAGTTGTTTTTGTTTGCCAAAAATGGCTTCACTTGTCACAAGTCGAATCCCTCTCACCCACAGTTCAGCCATTTGAATCCCACCATCACACACGAAATGCACCTCCTTGTTCTTTGTAGTCACCACATGGAACATTCCCGATTCTTCCACATCGAACTTCCTTCTCCGGTTCCATCGGAATTTTTCACTTGGACCGACATCCGCTGCTTTGCATATCACATTTCTCCTACTTGATTTGCCCCATCGCAGAATGCCTCTGGTCTCCATCATCCTCAGTACTTTGCTATGAGGTGATCCTTTACCACCCCTAGTGTGCTTCTTCACTTGGCTTCCATCCACAACCAGAGCTCGAGCAAGCTCATTCAGAATGATATTTTCCGCATCGTTTCCATACCCTTTTTTCCTCGCAAGCAATAGAGCTGTTTCGTGCCTTGCGTTTTCGATGTTGCATTTTGCACCACAAGAGATTAGAAGCTCACAGACTCCACCATAACCTCCTCTTGCTGCTAGCATTAGTGGAGTGTATCCATCAGCATCGAATGCATTAACATCGTAGCCTCTACTAGTTAATATGTGAACCAAATTCAGGTCTCCGCGTTTTACCGCACGGTGTAGAGCATAAAACCCAATGGGACCATTTGCGTCTTCAAGTGCATACTCCAACATTAGCTGGTCGAATACATCGCCCTTCTGGTTTAACTCCAATAAGCTTATGGCAGTATCACCGTATTTGTTAGACAACTTTATATTAGCACCAGCACGAAGAAGCAACTCAAAGGCTTCCAAATGGCCTTCTGATGCAGCAATCATCAGAGCTGAATTTCCATCGTCATCTTGTTCATGAAGATCAACATCTGCCTTTTCAAGGAGTTTCTTCAAAGCTTCAATCTCATTTCCATGGACGGTGAACATCAAAGGAGAAAATACAGAGGGGTTGCTTGATTGAGGTGTCTTCCCGGCTAGAATCACATCTTGAACTGCTTGCTGGAAGCCATGATTCCATCTGGCTAACCCTGCAATGGAGCTTGCACTTTGGCCAGCGGAGTTTACCAATCCAAAGTCAGCCCCAGCTGAGGCCAGTACTTTAAGGCAATCCCCATGTTTGTATCTAGCACAAATCATAAGCGCGGAATCTCCAAAAGCTGTTCGAGAATCGATATCACAACCACCTACAATTAGGCATTGAAGAACTTCAACAAATCCTAGTTTCGCAGACAAATGTATGGGGCGTAATGCTGTTTTGGAAGTTGTTTTAACTGGAAATTCTATGTCGGCACCGCAATTCAGAAGCACTTCAACAGCTGATGCATTGTTACATAAGATGGCATGGTGGATGAGGGTCCTGCCACAGTGAAGGCTGTTTGGGGAGATGTGTCGAAGCAGCAACCGCAAGATGGAACCACTGACTTCAAAGTACTCGACAGCGCACCATGTGATGGAATAAGCATCAGCTAGTCCAGCACCGACCCTAGTTTCTTCGCCTGTATCAATATCCCAAGACCAGGCTCCAACCCTCACCTTTAAGTCCATCTTGATGCCAGCCTGATCATCAGTTTTGAAAAAGTTAGTAATGCCATTTAAGAACACTCAGCAGATAAGTAAACAAGCAACAACTTGATTCAGAATAGCACTTTAAATCCCATGCAACAAAGAGTGCAAATTCAAAAAAAATTCTAGTACTCCAATGAAGGGAAGCTACAGATCTTGATCGACTATGTTCTAAGATGCTTACCAGCAAAAGTGATCTAACAATAGAGGTCTGTCTACAAATGACAGTGGCAGATAGTGCATTGCAGTCGATATTTGTGTATAGAGAAGGCTTGGAAGATCGAAGAAGCAGCCTATCAGTTGCATTGGCATCTACTCCACACTGTCAGCAATAAGAGCACAAACATCTTCAAGATAACCTCACCTCAAGTTATATGATCAATCTCAAAAGCTGATTTATTTACGGGGAAACCGAACTTCGGCAGTATGTCACCACATGACAGTGCTTTTTTTTAAGGACACATTAAAGTGCTTAAGAAATAAAAACGGGGTGAAATTTGTCATCATGAGAACTATTTTACCTTGATAAGCATGTCAACAACATCAACAAACCCCCTGCAACAAGCAGATACGAGTGCTCGTAAGGCAGCCTGCGGGCGAATCATGTCGGTCGCCATTAACCGCTTAGCGAGTTTTGCATACCCGAGGTAGCTTGACTCCAGCAACGCCTCCTCGCATGCTGCTTGACAAGCACCGGCATTGAGGAGCACCTCCAGGACATCCATATGACCTTCCCTGGTCGCCGCTGTGGTAGCATAGCCTCGAAACAATTTGTGGTCCACGTTAGCTCCTAGACTCTGCCAAATTAAAAAAAAAAAATTATGGCTTTGCTTTAATTGTCTCTCCCTCCTAGAGGTACATAAACATAAACTGTTTTACCAGCAACTTTTTAACGAGAAACATGTTTCCAACATGAGCAGCAAGAAACAAGGGCGTAACTTCGGTCTTAAACTCCTCATAATCGACAAGAACTTGGTGCGCCGCCTCTTCATGCAACAAAATCTCAGTCTTCTTGGACTTCAAGCTCACTGTTCCAATAAAGTTGACGTCCACAAAAGGATCGGCTAAACACTCGGACGCCAACTTAAAATCATTTCCATGTAAAGCATCGACGAGTCTTTGAGAAACCTCCTCTTCGTAATTGATTGGAAACACCAGTCCACCGCGAGAACCACCGTGTACTACTGTCATATTTTTCCTTAGACTGTGTGGAGGTTTGAGGGAAGTCTCATATCTGGGCCGTAAATGGCGTAAAAATAAAGAAAAAAAGGTTTGAGTTTGTTGTTGAATCGGCCACTTAAAAATGTTTGGTTGAGCTAAAGGTTTCTCTGGTTTGTTGAACCATCTGTTAACAGAAACGGTTGGCCTAATGCAAGGCTCCTGTTCTTAACCAATGAAACCAGACAAAGATTTGTCCTTAATTTTGTATGTCAGCCGGATTTGGCCTGCATCAATATGACAAGCATTGGAAATATCAAATAAGTCTTAAAGAATGGTGGAAATAACGTCTTTTAAATATATTAAAAAAATTCCTAAATTAACTAATTTCATTATCCCATCCCTACTCCAAGAGGCTCCAAAGTCATCAATATCATTCAAGTTATTATTATTAGTATTATTAACAATAATGTAAATAAGAAGGCTAAATTGCTGAACTCAAAGTCTGTTTTAATTTATAAATTTTGAAAAAGCAATTGATTATTTTAATTTCTAAAGGAACTTTTAGCAAGTTAGAAAAAGGTGTGGATAATATTTTAATGTTGCAATAAAACATTGGAAATTTCATGTAATGTGATTTAATATGGATAATGAATACGTGAATAATTTATATTACAATTATTCTAAAATTAATGTAGATAATGCCACTTCATCATCTTTTAAAGACATAACACTGCTATTATATACTCTTCCGTACAATATATCCTCTCATTTAATGTAAATTGTTGATTTAAATATTAATTAATTATGATAAAAATAATGAGTAATTATAAAAATTGAAAAAAGGATAAATATAATAAATAGTAAATTAAAAAATAACATAAATATAAAAAATAAAAATCAATACAAAATGTTTTAAAGATATTTTAATATGTAAGCCTTAATGTATTTTAATCTAGTTCTTATGAAAAATGAGAGGAAAAATTTGAAATATATGTCATATTTAAAATAAAATTTGGGATTTAGGCCATTTTTATTGAAAATTAAGAAAATAAGTCGATTTTGGAGCAGAAGGCAAAAACGTGTCGTGTAGGATGCACTTTCAGGTGACATGGCATGGGGAATGGCAAAAATGTTCAAGTGACGTGGAGGAGAGAGAGTGAAAATGCATTCTACAGGGCGCGTTTTTGCCCTGCCCCATGCCACTTTCTGTAACACCCTATACCTGACCCAATCGTCTAGTCCAAACTATAAGATGTCATATTCGTTACCGGAGCAACTACAATCAATTACATTTAATTTATATCATTAAACATTTCAATTGAACGTAATATAATCATATAATACGATATAAAATTATTTACGGGTCTTATATGAGCTTACGAAAGCTCTTTTGCTTACCTGAAGTCAAATTAGGATTAAATTGCAATACTTTCAAAGTCTCAAGTTGACATCGTGACTTCAGAGGTTCCTCGTCATGATGCAACATACTAGCTAGACTCGTCGTGACATGAACGTCTGCTTCCAAAAGGTCCAATTCGGTACCTATTCGATTTACTCCAATTACACAAGTCAAATCTTCCTTTCATTCAAACAAGCCAAGATACCATAACCCAATGTTCATTCGTAAACATTTGCAAAACTTACACATTGCATCATATCAAAACACCATTTCAACTTATTTACTAACAGCATTTTACACACACCTCAAGTATTAGCTTTAAAATACCAACTCAATTCATCCACTTTAAAGCCATATATGATCATCAATTTCATTCGAATGTCAAAAATCTCAAAAACATAATTTGAACCATATTATTATGCCATATCTGGTTAACCATTAGTAACTCAACTTCAACATTATTATATTATGCAAAAATCGACTCATCTTAGATACATGTTATATATTTAATTAAAACGAGACTATACAAATATTGTTGAGTTGAGGATCTCTAGTTGGATGCTGGAAACACTTCTCATAACCTTGAGAATAAATTATACATGAGTATAGAGAAAATAAATCGTATGCTGAAAAATAAAGCTTAACGATATTTCCATGATTCAAGTCACAAAATGAACATATTCGATATAAGCATTCAATCCAAATATGCCACAATTCAACCAAAGCAGTCCGCGAAACAATACTCAAATGACATTCTTATACATTGTTTCAATAGACAATCTAACTAAACATACTATACCATACATTCTATTAACAAAGATATAGTCATTTCCTATTCAAATTTATATACTCATGAATGCATCATTATGATATTTAATCTTATTTCATCCAATGTTATTTAATCATTTATTTTATAATTAACTTTTCTTTCTCAAGTCTACTAACTCGTTCGAGTTCGATTCGATGCCTAAGGCTCGTATAAACTAATTCACATAGTTTTTCACATGCTGTTATATATCACATTTTGTATGAATTGTTTGATCATATCATGTTCAGTTCTAAATCCAATATGTTTGTTTTCCTTCTGGGAGCAAATAAGTTTTTGATAATTTTAGTTTTGATGATGTCTATTGTTTTGGTTCGAGTTTTAGGAGTGTTAGATTTTAGCGCATCATCCTTTATTTGAAATACTTGTATAGAATACACTTTAGGCGATTATGTTTCAAAGTCTTTGAAAAAAATAGTTAACATAAATTGTTTTTGGTCAAAATTAGAGTGTCCACTATTGGTAACAGTGACTAATGCTTCCGTCACTACAGGTGGTTTTCAAAAACAAACGTCTAACCATGAAATGTGCTCCATTCCCATGAGTAGAGATTGTTTTAATTAACATAGAATGCATGAAGGGTTGTTTGTTTGTATATGCATACCCAAATTGCTGTAGTTATTTGAAGGGGAAAATGGCATATGGCAAGTAGCGGTGTGTTGGTGTTTTATTTGTATTCACTTGACAACAATTGAGTGTTGAGAAAAGGATGCGTGGGAAGCATCCTCTAACATTTTCTTTTTTGGGCTTATTTGAACAACATTGTTAATGAAATATCTGTCATTAATTTGGTAAAAAATGTGACCATAGATATTAAATAGAAATATGGAGGCAGGGTGGGTGGGTGAAAATTTTCAACTCTTTAAAGCTGCACATGGGGAGTCTTGGATCTACCAAAACATTGCCCATTTTTATTAGCTCAGATCAGATCCCTTCAAATTAATTTATCAAAATCAACTCTTAAAACTATCTCTATTTTTCAATTGAATGAAATCAGTCCATTCACTTTCGGAATCAATAAAATCCGATTATTTCATGAAATTTATAAGTAATTGAGTGATCTGAGTATTGTTGTTAATGCAAGAAGATAATGGTTAAAATGCGTTTAAATGTATCATCCTCCTATTAATAGGGTTGGAAAATGATATAATCAGAATCTATCTGAAATTATTAAAAAATCTCTAATATAAACTATAAACGGACATTAAGTATATAAAAAATTATCCTTATTTAAAACAAAAAAACCCTTGAAATGTTTTAGGATAATTTTTACTTGTAGCAACGATGTTTTATCCAAATTTTGAATCAGGTAACAGATAATAAATTTCATATTTCATTAATTTTGAAATAAAATGAAAATGATTAAATAAAGAAAAACAGTTAAATCTGTTTTCAAAATTTTAAAATAAAAATAAAATCAACGTAATTTAAAATATGTGCATGGATTAATGGAAACACAAACAGCAACGATAACAAAAATACCAAATCCGTAACAAAAGAAAAAAAAGGTTTCCTCTTTCTCCTCCTACAATTGCGACTTGTCGTAGCCTTTTCTGTTTTCACCGCTGTTTGTTTAAAAAAAGGCACATTAGTTCACAACAATTCACCCTTTTTCAACTCTAAACAGTAAACCTTCTCCCACTTTTTTTTCTTATTCCTTTCTTCTTTGCTACTGTTTCCTTAGCTGCCTCCACTGCCACACTTTCCTTTTTCTTCTACCTACATTTCTACTCTCGTTTTGTTTCCCTTTTTATATGATTCTTCTCTTCATCGGATGTTCCCTGTAAGCTTTTTTTTTTTTTTTGCTTTAATTATGTTTGCATGAAATGGGTTGCTTGTCTTTTGTCTATTGATGCATAGATTCTTTCTATTTTTAAGTTTTACTTCAGCATTGTCTAATTAATTCTCTTTTTTTTTCTGGTGTAAAATAAGGGTTTAATTTGTTCTTTTTGACTCTGTCTTTAGTTTGAGTTATCAAATGGTAGCATGATTGGTTGTTAACCTGTTTTTTTTCGAATTATATATATATATATATATATATATATTTTCCATTGGATATTTAGTGGTGGAGGTCCTCTTGAGATTCATGTACAGTAGGGTTCCTTTTAGCTCGATAAAGAAACATTTCTAATCTGTCTCTTTTTTTTCCCTTAAAATTATTATTATTATTTTATTTTAGCTTTAATAAATTAAACATTTGGAATACATGAACTTGATGAATGGAGAGTATATTGGTAAGAATGATTTGGACCCACGTTTTGTTTTCAGTTTGGTTCCTTCTCTTCTCTGCTTTGGTTGCTAGCGAGTCGGTTTTCCTGCCAAAGTCTTTTTCTATTTTTCATTTGCTTTAAACACTGTAATTCTTGTTCAATCTCTTTCAATGTATACTGTTTCTGATTATGCTTTTCCCCTAAATACAGATCTTTAATGTGTGGTTTTCAAAAACATGAAGCCATTTTGATTGATCATATTGATTAAGAGTGAAGGCCATAATTTCTTCAGAGACCAAACAATGGTTCTTGGCCTAAGAACTAAGAACAGAAAAGGCAACTCATATCAGGTTTCTTACATTGTATATGTAAAGGAAATTAATCCTTGGACACCATTGCAGTCTTTGCCAGCGGCTCAATCTTTATTGCTTCAATGGGAAAATGGTGATAAGAATTCTGGGTCCTCGGTTTCTAGTTTTAGGAATGGGAAAATCGAGTTTGGTGAGTCTTTCAGGCTTCAAGTAACTTTATCTCTGGAATCGTCCCGTAAGAGCACCAACCGTGATGGCTTCCAGAAGAATTGTTTAGAGTTCTACTTGTATGAGCCTCGAAAGGACAAGGTGGCAAAGGGTCAACTTTTAGGATCTGCTGTTGTAAACCTTGCAGATTATGGGATTATCAGGGAAACTATAAGCATTAGCACTCCTATTAACTTGAAGAAGAGTTCAAGGAACATAGAACAGCCTGTTCTTTATCTTACTATCCAGCCATTTGATAAAGGTAGCTCCAGCTCATCATCGAAAGGCAGCTTGCCAAAAGAAGTATCACTTGAAAAGGATGGGAGTGAATCTGTTTCTGGATCAATAAATGAAGGGAATGATGAGGAAACTGAGATTGCCTCTTTTACTGATGATGGTGATGATGGTCTTTCCTCACATTCATCTCGGACTGTTTCTTCATCTGTTTTTGATTCTTCTAGGGAGTCACATAGCCAACATGAGAAGGTATTTAAATTCATTATTCTCCTTTCGTTGTTTATTTCTAGTTACGTTGAATTGTCTCTATAATGTCTTTGAACAGAGGTTTGAAATTGGGTTGGATTTAAGATTTCTGAAATTGACTCGGCAGACTTTTGTTCTTGAAGCATTGCCATAATTTACATTTTCATTCAACTAAGAAATACTTATGCTTTCACA
Source organism: Gossypium raimondii (assembly GCF_025698545.1). Taxonomy (NCBI): domain Eukaryota; kingdom Viridiplantae; phylum Streptophyta; class Magnoliopsida; order Malvales; family Malvaceae; genus Gossypium; species Gossypium raimondii. The sequence goes on from NC_068565.1 coordinate 38,667,686, forward strand.
AATCTAGATTCTGCTCTTGGTGGTGTTATTATTTGATGCACATGCACCTTTCTGAAAAGCTAAAAAAAATCAGGATTTTTGTGCTTTAGTTTAGTTTTTATTGTATAATTAATATAGGGAAGGGGGAGCAAACTTGGGACAATTTTTGAGGTAAGATATGGCTGGCAATTAGGCCATACCTCAGCTTGAAAATTGCTAGGAGCAATAAGTTGAGCAACATTATATTTGCAGTGATAAATTTGTAGATCACCTTTTAACCACTACATAAGCCAATATGTCAGTTTTGGGCAGTCACTCAGATTGCAGTTCCTTAGGTACCAGCATGCTTCTATTCTAGGAGGACTGTAGTAGTTCTGGTTAATTTGGTGGCTCATAGCTGTCATCCTAGCAAAGCTAGGATTTCTGAATGTTTAATAGCAAGTCACTATTGACTACAGATTGGATTGGAATCAGCAAATGGTGGTATAGGAAGACTTGGGCTCAGTCTTCCTTCTGATGGAACATCTGCAAACTCAGGGGTAAGTCCGGCGGTTGAAGCATTCAAGCAAGTAAATGGGAATACATCTCATTTATCTTCAATGTACTTGTCCTCCAATCCCGAGAATCCTGTAAGTCATCCAATGGGTAAAGTTTCTTCCTCAGAGGCATGTGTTGCTGTTCCAGTAGATGTGAACTTGAATCATGTAAAAGATAAAGACTCCCATAGCAAAAGAGAGGGAGCTAGAAAAGCATGGAGGCATGACCAATGCCATGTAAACAGACATTTAAGTAGCAATTCACGTGTTGGCCATTGGAAGGGAAATGCTGAAAAGTCACCATGGGAAGATGAGCTGGATAACCAGATTTTGGGCCCCGAGGAATATTCTCTTCAGGACAGGTTAGGTTTTAGACCACCTCAAGATTCTACGAGAAAGCAAGTTGCATTGAGGAGTAACACTTTTGCATCCAGCTCGACAGCAACTGAAGTGAAAGGTGGCTTCCTTGCAAATGATAGGCAAAAGCGTGTGACACCTGTTCAGTTGCATGTTGACAAAGGTACGAGTAACGGACTATCAAAGATCCAGTTTATGGAGAAGGCGAAGGAAAATTATATCCCTGAGAAGACTTCTAATGGTACCACAAGTGATATACTTGGTTCAAGGGAAGAAACTGCAAACAGCTTTTCTAACCGCAAAGTTGACTCAGGTAACAGTTATGGGCTGCTAAAGAAAACTGAGTTTGCAAAGAAGGCAAAGGAAAATGATATTCCTGAAAAGATTCATTGTGGTTCTACAAGTGACACATGTAATAAAAGCAAAGAAAATAGAAAAAGCTTTTCCAACAGCAAAGTTGAGTTGGAATCCAAAATTGAAATGCTCGAAGAAGAACTAAGGGAAGCTGCTGTTGTTGAGGCTAGTCTTTATTCCGTTGTTGCTGAGCATGGAAGTTCTACAAACAAGGTTCATGCTCCAGCTAGAAGACTTTCTAGATTCTATCTTCATGCTTGTAAAGCAAATACCCAAGATAAGAGGGCAAGTGCTGCAAGGGCTGCAATTTCAGGATTGGTATTGGTCTCTAAAGCATGTGGAAATGATGTTCCAAGGTGAGCACTAACACTTTCCATAACTTTTTTCCCTTTTAGAAAATGAATATAGGAGATTTTAGCTCCCACCTTAACAATTGTCAAAGATGCCAATTCGGTTTGCATGTTGTACAAATTTAAATTTAGTCTTCTGTGGCCCTAAGCTGACATTCAGACTGCAGATAAATGTATTTTTTTCTCATACCTATGCACACCTGGTTTCCCAATTCCACTTCTATTTTATTTTTTCAAAAGCTTCTCTCTTTGCGTGTACCTTTTACCTGATATTTGTTTGATCAATTTCTTTTCCATTTTCACAGGTTAACCTTCTGGTTATCAAATTCAATTGTATTGAGAGCAACTGTTAGCCACGCAATTGGTGAAATGCAGCTATTTTCGGAAGGTTCTGATGACTGGGTGGACCCTCAGACATTTTTACTTGCACTGCAAAAGTTTGAAGCTTGGATCTTCTCCAGAATTGTCGAGTCTGTGTGGTGGCAGGTCAATCCTTTCTTTAAGCTCACATCATAATGTCTTCAGAAGTTATACCTGACATTATTTCCCTCTATATACTTGCCAGACTTTGACTCCATATATGCAGTCTGCTGCTGCAAAGAGCTCATGCTCGAAGAAAAACTCTAGCAGAAGATATGGATTAGGTGATCAAGAGCAGGGGAGTTTTTCAGTTGAGCTTTGGAAGAAGGCTTTTAAAGATGCCTGTGAGAGGCTTTGTCCCATTCGAGCATGTGGGCACGAATGTGGCTGCTTAGCTGTGCTGGCTAAATTGGTATTATGATATACTATAGCTTGTTTTCATCTATGCATAATAAACTTGGTCCTGGGTCTTATGCTTATTCATGTTCATAATGTCTCTTAGTAAAGAGATGAGGCGATGTCCTTGTTTCTTATGATTTTATTATCTAATTGGAAGGCTGTTGAAATGCGAATTTGAGATAAACATTGTTGTCTGTTCATCATTAGGTCATGGAGCAATTGGTGGGTAGATTAGATGTTGCAATGTTCAATGCTATTCTTCGTGAATCAGCTGAAGAAATGCCAACAGACCCTGTTTCTGATCCAATAAGTGATTCAAAGGTTCTTCCTATCCCTGCAAGCAAATCCAGCTTTGGGGCAGGTGTACAATTGAAAAATGCTGTGAGTAATGGGTTCCCTGTTCTATTGAGCTACTTTAATTCTTAATTGCCTCCTTTATGTGCGACATCTGATATTGTTTCCATATATTTACGGGGAACTTGTATATGTGCTTCAAAAATATGCATTTATGGAACTTAGGTCTAAAACTGATATGCTGGACACAGTTGAATCTATCAATACCTGCAAATTTGGCCTATTAATATGTTTCACAGCCTCAGAAGTTTACTCCTTTAAAGAAGCTAAATGCTTGCACCTTGTGATTTCTTGCTCCAAATGTTATGTCAACAGATAATAAAAAATTGTGATTAGTATTTAATATTGCTTCACAGAAAATTGTTTTAATAATGACAAAAGAATACAAAAGCTTATTACATTTCTAGCATTTTACTGAAAGGATCCATTTCTGTTGGCCCTGTGTTACTAGATTGGAAACTGGTCAAGATGGCTAACAGATCTATTTGGCATTGATGATAATGAGAGTCCTGAAGATAGCAACGAAGTAGGTGACTGCAAAAATGCTGCATGTGAGGGTTCCTTCAAGTCCTTTTGCCTCCTGAATGCATTGAGTGATCTCATGATGCTTCCATCTGAGATGCTTGCGGATAGGTCCACAAGAAAAGAGGTATAGTTCTGGAATTACTGAAATTTTTCTTTTAAGGGTTAAATTGTTATTTGAGGCTTGAACTTGGAAACTTTTCCCATAATGGGGCTTGAGTTTGTTTTTTTGGTTTAAGTTAGGTCTTGGATTTAACAATTGTTCCCACATTGGTGCCTGGACTAGGCAATTATTCCCACTTTAGGGTTTGAACTTTTTTTGTCCAAGTTAGACTCTTAACTTGGCAATTGTTCCCACATTGGGACCTAAACTTGCAATTGTTCCCTCATTGGGGCATGAACTTTAGGATTTTACTAACTTGGACAAAAAAAAAAGTTCAAGCCCCAATGTGGGAATAATTGCCAAGTTCAGGGCCTAACTTGGCCAAAAAAGAAGTTTAAACCCCAATGTGGGAACAATTGCCAAGTTCAAGGCATAACTTGAACAAAAAAAAAAGTTCAGGCCCCAATGTGGAAAAAGTTGCTAACTTCAGGCCCCAAAATGTGATTTAACCCTTCTTTTAATTTCAGTAAACCAATATTTTATACCTCATTCCTCTGTCACCTAGTATTCCTGTCTGTTAATCTCATCTTCCCTTTGAATTTTATTGTTGAAGGTAAGCCCCAAGTTCAGCGTCTCCCTCATCATCAGGGTTCTTAACGATTTTGTACCTGATGAGTTCAACCCTAATCCAGTTTCACAGGCAGTTTTTGAAGCATTGGAAAAGGTTTGTCATAAAACAATATAAAAATTCTGCTTTAAATATAACTGTCCATTTCATTCATTAATTACCCTGCAATGTTGCAAGTTTGTGGTGCCGAGTTCTGTTTTCGGAGACTGATTTTTTTTTTCTTTTTTCAGGATCTTTCTGAGGGTGGGGAAGAGTCTATCACAAACTTTCCATGTATGGCTACTCCTATTGTCTATTCGCCACCTTCCGCAACTTCCCTAACCGACATTATAGGAAGCCAAGTCATGGAAAGGAGTAAGTCATTGGTACTTAGAAAATCATACACTAGTGATGATGAGCTTGATGAATTGGATTCACCCATGACCTCGATCATGATTGAGAACCCCCGCAGTTCTCCCAAAACCAATTGGATGAGAACGGGAAAGGGGGGCCGGAAAGTTGTTAGATATGAGCTAATCCGAGAGATATGGAAGGATGGTGAGTAGCAATGTTTATTTTTCATCCAACCCTGTCTTTTTTTGTATATAAGCACGTGAGCATAGGCTGGTTTTGTTAAGTTGTTTTGTTGGAGTTTTGCAAGAATTGGTATTTTCCTTAATATCATCGTACATATGTTACTACGAATCCCTATTGCCTACTGCATCTGTTGCTGTGATATATAAGGAAGAGGATTTCAAATATTTCTTAAATTCTGCTTTACATCAACATGTCATGTTATAGTCAAGGGTTCTTTTCCTTGATTTCTCCCATCACCCTCTTTATTCTTTGCTCTTTTTCAAAACAAAGAAACTGCAATTTGTGGATATAAAGATTCAGTGGCGGAACCTGGAAGTTTTGAGGTTTAATTAAACCTTTCAAAAATTTTGGGGTTTAATTAAAAGTTTTCAAAAATTTTAAGGTTTAATGATTTTTTCAAAAAACAAACCTAGGGGTCCAATTATTTTTTTTTAAAAGTGAAAAATTAATGAGTATTTTTAAAAAATTTAGAAAGTAGACGTAAGATTTTCAAAAAAAAATTAAAGGGCTTAATGGTAAATTTTTAAAATTTTAAAGGGCAAGGCCTCTCTTTCTCCCATGTTCCACCCTAGAAAGAAAATGCTGGAACTCAAAATTCATATTTATCAGATGCAAGACTGTAATTTGGGGAAAAGGAAAAAGAAAGTGATTGTGAATGTGAATGTGAATGTGGGAATTTAAAATTCAGATTTATTGTTGTTACATGAACTAACCAAATTACAATTCAAAAAAAAAAAATTATAAACAAAGAGTGTGTTCCTTTTGTTTTTGGATAAATACTCGATCAAAATCAAAATTTTACCTTATTTCATTTTCTAATGTCTTCTAGTTGAGTTTCCTTTGTTGTACCACATTCTTTTTGTACAAAAAAAAAAAAAAAGCCATAGTCTAGAGAGAGCATTGGATGCCACCTCATGGATTCTATATACTAACGAGTTAACTTAGGGATTATATATTAATGACTTGGCTTTATTGTCTTAATGAAAAGAGTGCCATATAAAGAAGAATATCCTTGTTCTTTGCAAGGTCATGGACCCTTGATCTAAATCAGGTCATTTCACATAAGATTATTTAGAATCCATGAATGAGAATTTTACTCCCAAGAACTTGGCACAGTTCGTATCATTACATTCACAACGGCATTACAGTACAGAATTCCTAGCATCACCTGTTTTAGGGTGCAATTATCCCCAAGTCATCTTTTCTTCCACCTGCTAAAAACCACCAACACCACTACTATCAGTGTTCCAGTAATCTGTTAGGAGCACTTGCTATTGTTAATTTATTATTGGCAAATTACAGCAGAAGAAAGAGATGCCTGTAATATCTGAAACACGTGCAGACCTAAAATGAACTTTTCTAACAGTAGCATACAAGTCAACATTATAGGACAAAAGGAGGGCAATTTACTTATACAAAGGAAGACGGCATCATCATCAGAGTATATGACCTTTTTCTTTTAACCAAAAAAAAAAAAGAGTATATGACCTTTTTCAAGCAGTCTCAGAAAAATACCCTCGATTAAGATAGGTATTACGTGAAGGGTAAAAAATCAGTAATGATGTTGTCAGTTATATGTCATGTCACTTACAATGAACATAAAACAAGTGAAGCAAGATATCTTACGGTTTAGAAGAGGCACTGTTTTCTGGACTCATCAATACATCATAGTGTCCATAACCATGATACAGAACTTTGATGGGGTTTTCCTTACCATACTCTTGACCATACTCGGATATAATTTTGAGGGTAACAGTATTCTTATCCCTCATGTAAACTGTTATTGGGGTCCTGTGGATGAAATATATATCATGTTAAGAGATTAGAAAGTTTTGATATATTGATAGCATTAAATTTAGTTATATTCCTATCCATCATAGCATCTCATAGAAACAAAAACAATGAATCACAGGGCTAATGTGATTCGGTTTCAGTTAACAAATTTTCATCTTATTTAAAAGTGATTGTTGCTCATAATAACACAGAGGTGGCGAAGCCTATCTGGAAAATTGTTTGTATGATTAATAATCAATGAAGTATTCAAAGGTTAAGTTTATTTGCAGTTGTGGACTAAAGAAAGCTAAGCAAACTATTGATCAATTCCTAAATCAAAATCTAGTATCTGAATATAACACATTCTTCTATTTGATTTATGTTTTTTCTTTTTTGTGTGTGTTAGAATTATTCTATTTGATTTATAGGGCAAGTTTGATGAAAGAAATCATAGACCAAGTAGTAATCTTCGTTTTTTTTTATTTTGGACCAGCAAGTAGTTATCTGGAACTAAATGTATCTTTCACTTCAACCACATACAGACATACATATATATATGTATATATAATTGCATGGGGCATAAATATTAGCTGATAAGCATATCCTGAGAAATAAGTTTGATGTCGAAAGCTAACAGAAAAGAAAAGAAAACTCACTGTAGGACATGTGAGCACATTAGCAGCTCAGGTTCTCCTCCCCAAATATGAGGCTGCCGCATCTGCACAACATAGTTGTCAAAATCACCCTCAAGGAACCTGCAAAAAGGTGTCAAGACTTGCTTTCTTGTAGTGTCAATGAATTGAAATTTGAAAGGGAGATGCTAATCAAGAAATTTTTTCAGCTTATCTCAGGAGATACCCCTAATTGTCCTACTTACTAGCAGAACCAATAGTTCAAGCTTTACTAACAACCAAGTAAAAGATATGCAGTCCTCTTCAACAACTTAATAGATCTTCCCAAAGAAGAAAAGCTTACCATTCAGTGTCTGCCCGCCTCTTGATGAATTCATCAACAACCTGTCAAGACATGTAATCTTTTATTGTAAGGAGAAAAATGTTCAAAGTAGTAGAAAAGCAAGCTGCACTTGGTTGATTGAGGGCCAATACAAAGTTAAAGCAGAAAGACATGAAAATGGATTGCATAGAAACAAAATTCCCTAGGGCTGAATGTATATGCCAAAATGAACTTAAAGCAACAAAGACATCTGCAGCTAACACAAAAATGAAAAGGGATTGCATAAAAAAAATTAAATTTCCGGAAAACCCATCAGTAGCAAGTACAACTAAAAACCAATTAATGCTTCATATAAAAGAGTAAAATAGAAAAGAAATGTACTTTATCTCTGAGTTCATCAGCAAGATCTTTCTGACAGCTCTCACTTGGAGACTGCTTCCCTGACCTCAGCCAAGCACCATGAATTACTGACCGGAACAAACATCTCCCATCACCAGGAATGCCTGCATTGAACAAGCTAAAATCTCAAACACATGCATTATGCCAAAAGCATATAGTTTTCCAATCATGAATAAGTTCGAACATAAAATGGGTTTGGTGCATATGGAGTTAGACACAAGCATGTATTTCAGTCGATCATAAATAAATTTACCGCCCAAACAATATCCATAACATTATCAAGAAATTAATGGAAGTGAAGAAGACAACTATTCAATTTCTAGCTAAAATGCTATCAAGTTCTTTGTTCAAACTTTCAAAAGATTAAGTAATTATAAAAAAAAGGACCTTCGCCGAATTCCATAATAATTGCAACAATGAACGACCTCACAATTTCAGAAGGTAATGAAAGGGCAAGAAAGAAGAGAAAACCATTATTAATCCAAACAAGTATGAAAGCCAAAATACAAAATCATCACAAACAAGTCACGCCGTCCAAGACGAAGTAAAGAATCTTACTTAAAAAAAATAAAATTCACGAAGTAAAGAATCTAATTTTGCAACAAAAGGAAAAGTTTGCAAATATACAAAATCAAGATAAGGTGGGAATTGGAAGGTTACCAATCCAAGTTTCCTGTTTAGGCATTCGTTTCATATTTTTTTAAACTAAATTTGAAAAGAGAGAGAGAGAGAGAGGAAAATCCTGAAAATCAACCAATCGACGAACAGTGCGGTTTTTGTGCAGGTAAAAAGAAAAGATTTACCGGTGAATAAAATTGGAGAGGGAGGTTGAAAGTGATGAGAGAATAATTTTCATTGTTTGTGGTTGGATGGCCAAGTTTAGAGAATCCCATTCCACTTCCACGCTTTTCCTCCTGTTTTTTTTCATTAATAATTACACAAGCAGAGAAGAGAGGATAGTAATACGTGGCCATTTATGATTTGTTGACATGAGGGCGACCAAATTGCAATTGCTTATTGTAACCGTTAAACTATTATTCCCGCTAAAATTTATAACTGCCGTTCTTTTGGCTGCCTGTTCCATTTGAACCAAAAAAAGTTAATTTCTGCTATTACTCCCTGTATTTTGAAACATTTATAGATTTAATCCTTATACTTTTATTTGGTCATTTTTGGTCCTGTACTTTTTAAATTTTTAAATTTTAGTCCTCACCAAATAGTAACTGTTAAATTCATTGAGTAAAGTTTTGCTATTTCTAAAATATGATGCATCAAATATATTATCATATGTGTATTACCATTTCAACTTATTATTTTTACATATTACTCATTAAAATCTAGTTAATGGTTTAACGACTATTATTTGCGTCAAGACTAGAATTTCAAAATTCAAAAAGCTTAGAGACTTTAAATGATCCAATTGGAGAAAATAGACTAAATCTATAATTGTACGCTTAGTACAAGATTAGTAATTGAATTTAACCTTACATATTTAATTGCTACAATTTGGGTTAAAGCTAAAAATTTGAAAAGTAAAGGACTAAAATTGACCAATTTGAAAAGTATAAGGACTGAAATTGAACAAATAGAAGTAGAAGGACTAAATCTACAACATTCATAAAATATAAGGATTAATAACAAATTTAACCAAAAATAGTAGTGAGCCAGCGTCTTCGGTACGCTTTCTCGTCTTCAACTTTCTGTCTTGTAGTTGACTTTTGTTGGATTTATGACTTTTGTTTTTGACTTAATATAAAAATTACTTCTAAATTATATTTGATTTTCTATTTCATACTTAATTATTTTGTTTTTATGAGAAGTCGATACCTCTGACAGTTAACAAATAGTTAACTATGTTGAATGATTACGTGAACCGAGGCAAAACAAAAAGTGACGTCATTATTTATTCTAAAAATTATATTATATGAACTAATCATCATTTAATGAGTTGACTAGAACTTTAGGTGTGATCTAAATTCAAGTCGAGTTAATTGCGTTGCTGTTAAGTTTTGCTGCCATTTTATAATTCACCAAATATATATAATGAAATATATGCTTCGAAATTAATTAATAATAATATATGTGATATTAAAATAAAAATATTAATATATATAATTGATTAAGGTAATAAATTGTGCATATAAATAAATTAAAATAAAACTTAGTTGAGAGGTGAATTTAAAATTTTTCAATTAAATCGATTATACGATTGACTCGTGACACCAACTCAATCGAGAATATTATTAATAGTGTAGATAAAATAATACCAAAAAATTAATAAAAGGGAATGTAAGTATAAAAATTGAAATATATACATAAATTTAAAAACTATTCAAAAATTTTAAAATATAAAAGTTAGAATAAATTTTAAATATATAAAATTTATTTTTAATTTCTAAAATTAACTTTTATACTATATATAATTATAAGAACATAAATATATAGAATTAAAAAAACCTAATATTCAAATTAAAGCTTTAAAATTATATAAATGTATTTTTATGGAAAATATGAAATTATAAAATTGAACTAAAATTAGAAAATTATATAATTCAATAAAATAAATTTATGAATTTTTATAATATATTAACTATGTAAATTATATATATATTGGGGATGGAAAGGTGGTCTTTCTTGTTCTATATGTTGATGGCATTATACTCATTGGAAATGATATAAGGACATTGTCATCAGTTAAATTGTGGTTAACTGATAGTACTAGAAAGAACATATGTTTTCTCCCTACTTATTGGTTAATTTGTTCCCATTTAGTTATCTTTAGCACATATTTTAGCATTTTCAGTTCAGTAAATTGCATTTTATAACTCAGTGGATCTTAACCTATTTATCCTTAATTTCATCATGTTTTGGTATTGATGTCGCTGCATGAGTATTTTCAAATTGCGCCCAGAATTGTCGCCGCACTTGATAGCTGTCCGGATAAGAAAAAAATGTGTGAGTTGTCCAGTCTGGTATAACTAACTTGTACGTATAGAGGCAGCATGATTCTGATGAAAGGACACATGTGCTATTGGGAAAAATATATATATATATTCACGTGAAAAGAAAAAGAGAAGAGCTTTTGGATTATCTTCTTTAATACATCTTTTGAAGCTTTCGGCTATGGCGGCTTAAGCCCCCTACGGGTGAACCGACCCTGAGTGCGATACAAGAGGGAGTTGAGAGATCAAGTTGAGATTTTCTAGGAATAGTATTCTCCACTTGTTTCTTTTATATTTCTTTCCTAAACGATGGTGATTACTTTCTATTTCATGTTTGTACTGAAGTACACATGATTTCTAGGTTAAATGTTATGTTATTCAATCTTGGTTCTATTGTCTAATCTTTGGGTTTGAATGTTTTTAGCATGGAAGTGTTATTGCAGTCACTAACACTGAAAAGTGCAGTGACATTTCAAGCTAACAAGCATGACAACGGAAGTTGCTTGAGGATTAGAGGAATTTAATCCACTTGTACTTAATTGTGTTCCATTGCCATTATTGGAAGGTGTGGTTAATGTGCATGTTTAAGTCTTAAATTAAATATGGAAGTTAAGCTTGGTAAGATATTCATTGCAATTTAATGCATCGATAATCACCTATCCTTTTATACCTTGTGAGCACTTGGTATTCTGTTGAATATTCACGTTGCGGATCTCGGTTTATCAATATCATATTTTATATTATTGTTTTCAAGTTATTGCTTCAACAACTACTCTCGCAATTTATCTCATTACTATCTAATTATTGCACTGACATTGATAAACAAAAGACAACCATCCTCGTGGGATCGATATTCGACAGACTCATATCTATCTACTATACTTGCATCGATAGTGCACGCTTGAACATTATTGCTGTGAAGTTAAACAATCGATCATTAACTCAACAGTTTAGCATAAAGGACTTGGGAGAAGCTAACTTTGTTTTAGGTATTTTGAATTCTAAGGGACCAACAGAGCAAAGTGATAGTATTATCATAAGCTTCATACATAGAAAAAATATTAGAACGTTATGCAATCTTCGATTCAAAAAAGGAAACTTAACCCTCATTATCAAACTTTCATATTTTTTTGGAGGATTGTCCAAAGACAACAGAATAAAGAGAATACATGAGAAAGATTCCTTATGTTTCAGCAATAGGAAGTCTCATGTATGTTATGTTGTGCACATGTCTAGATATCTGTTTCACAATAGGGTTAGTGAATTGATATCAGGTGAATCTCGGTCCAAGACACTGACAAACGATTAAGCATATACCCAAGTATTTATGGAGAACGAAAAATTATATGCTTGTGTATCCGAAGGAAATCTTACTCCTATCAGTTATACTCGTTCTGACTTCCAAACATTTTAAGATTCAAGGAAATCAATATCGGATTGTGTCTTTGTCTTAGGTGACGGGTCCATAGTATAGAGAAGTGTTAATCAAAATTGTATTGCTAACTCCATTAATGAAGCCGAATATGTGACTGCTTCTGTGGCAACAAAAGAAATAATATGGCTTTGAAAGTTCCTTACGGATCTTGAAATAGTTCCTGGTAGGAAAAAAGCTATCACACTATATTGTGATAACAGTGCGAAAATAGCTAACACCAAGGAAACCAAAAAATCACAAGAGGACACAACACATTGATAGAAAATATCACATCATAAGGGAGGTAGTAGTAGATGAAATAGTGGATGTAGTAAAAGTTGCAACAGAAGATGAACTTACAGAGCCGTTTACTATGAATCTGGTAGCTAGTAGTTTTGAAAAACATGTAGAGGGTATGAAAATGTGAAACACGACTCATCTACTTCACTAAGGCAAATGAGAGACTATTGGATCTAGTGTCCTAAGTGTAGTATATTTGCTTTGTATACTTATGTTTTTCAAATGAATTGGTTTAATAAAAATATTCATTAATTACATTAATACCCTTTGTATATTATCCTCGATGTTTTTGCATGCAAAACAAAATGAAAGTAAATATTGGCTCACTGGTTATCTATTAGGATATTATTATGGGATATTTTATTTTAGCAATTTGATTCTTAATAGGATATTATTATGGGATATTATCTCTTAGCAATTTGATTCTTAATGGGACATTATAGGATATTATTATGAGATATTATTTTTTAGCAAATTGATTCCTACGTAACTACTATTGTATATATATATACCTTTGAGGTCTATTAATAAAATCCAAGAGATTATCCTATTCTTGTCATGGCATCTGAGTAAGGTTTTTGAAAAAAATTATTTCATCATTCTAAATGGCTAGCGACGAGTCTTTTTCTCCTCCACCACTTCCAAGGGAGACGACACTTCCTGGTTTTACCACTTAGTAATGCTAGTCCGCCAATAAACAATCAACTTCCTTGGTTGAATGGTAAGTCCAAAAATAATTAGATTATTGATTTGAGGTGTTCAAATCATGTTACAGGTGATCTTCTTTGTTTGAAAAATGTGCAAGATGTTGTAGCATGTTCCCGTAAGACTCCCTAATGGCCAAACAACAGTAGTGGCTACCCAATAAGGAAGGTTAAATTGACCGAAAAAATTCACTTAAAACACATTCTTTACATTCCTAAGTTAAACTGCAATCTAATTTTGATTTCATAGTTAAATGACGATATGAACTATGTTTTTCAATTTACTACTAACATATGTGCTATTCAATATCATAATTTGAGAGAGCTGATTGGAACGGGTGAGAGATGGGATGGACTTTTCTACTTCCAATAGGTTTCGACGGTTAAAGTGATTTCAATTGAAGATTTATCCTTTTTGGAACTTTGCCATAGAAGATTGGGTCATCCTTCCAAGAAAGTAGTAAGTTCCTTCTTTATGTTAGTAACTCTAAAGATCATCTGAATAAAGCATGTAACAGTCCAGTTTTCAATAAAGACAGAATAATAGTTTTGGGACTACAAATTTCTGTCATATAGACTCTTATAGAGTCATTAGATTCATATTAAAATTTTATTTAGAAATTTTAACGTTTAGATAGTTAATTAAGGAAAATGACTAAATTGAAAAAGATGAAAAACTTAATATTTAATGCATTTAGTTAATTAAATAGCTTGAAAGTTAATTGAAGAGGAATTAAATGGTAAATTAGCCCTAAATAAATTAGTGGGATGGTTAAACAAGTGAAAAAGATAAAAATATTAAGTATTAATGGCAAAATGGTAAATAACTTGAAATTAGTTAAAAACAAATAGAAAATCAAAACAATTTCTATTCATATTCTTCATCTTGGCCGAATTCAACATTTGGGGGAGAGTTTCACATTTCAGTTATTGAGCTTTATGGATGTAAGTGAATTTTGTACTTGTTTCTTGTAATTTTTATGTTTTTGAGATCGTTGCAACTAGGTCTAGCTAGCCCGTACCTTCGTTTTTTATTCTGTTAAAAATTTAAGAAGTTTCCATTTTTGAATATTAAATGTTTTTGGTGAATTTCATGTATTTGGAGCTTTAATTGTGTTATGTGGTGATTTTGTAAAGTGATTTTTGTTAAATTTTGATTTTAGGATTAAATTGTGAAAATATCAAAATAACAGGATTTGATAGTGAATTTGATGTTTATTAGGGGCTGTTTGAGAGCCTAGTATATTTGGATAAAATATTGACTTGAGAAAATTGGTTAATTTTGTGAATTTCGAGTTAATGGACTAAATTGCAAAAATGGTAAAAGTTTGGGGTAATTATGTAATTTTGAAAAATAAAAGGGTATTAATTGTGAAATGGTTTGTAAATGAAGTATATGCTGATAAATGAAGAATTTTACATTTTAGATCAAAATCTCGTAGATACTTGTGGAAAAAGAAAAATAGTGGAATAGTCATTGAACTTCTGCAACGACTACAATTTAGTCCAGGTAAGTTCATACGGTTAAAAATTAACATTTGTATTAATTGGTGATTGGTATTATATATATATATATATATATATTCTATTGTTGTAATGAATTATTGTTTGAATTATAATATTGAATTTGATATTCGGTTTGAATTAAACACAAAATAGAGTACATTCGTGTTTTCGTGTATTACGAGGGTTTGGAGTAGTGATGGTATTGGAGGGAGATATCAACATATTACCCAAGTAAATCGAGGTTCAGCATTTTTTGCGAAATCTCGCGTTATACTTTCTGTTTGGCATGATTCGGGTGGATCAACTCTTTTGAGCTTCTGTTCAGCTCTTATGAACTTCTGTTAATCTCTTTTTAGCTTCCGTTAAAGGTCTTATGAGCTTATGTTGGCGTGATTCGGGAGGACCAACTCTTATGATCTTCTGTTGACGATGTACTCTTACCGGAAGTCGTTCTTCGAATGGAAAATCTTGGCAAGGTAATCTGTTTAATGAATTTGAAAGATATGTTATTTATTTCATATTGATATGAATACGGATGTATTTATCGATTGAAGTTATGAATGGTAGGGAGTTCTCTTGGATGATTATTATTATTTGAATTATGATAGTTAGTTCGGTAAGATTTATCGTTTAACTCATCGAACTTACTAAGCTTCATTAAGCTTACTTGTGTTGTTTTATGTCATTTTAGATTCTTGGAAGGTTGGACGATCGGATCGGCACTCAAGTCACACTATCCAGCTTATCTCGGTAGTTTTGAAATGTATAATTCAAATTATATGGAATGTATAGGTTCTTGTGCGGTTTTGGTTAATGTTAGGCTTATGTAAATATTATGAATGATATTTTGTGCAAATAACCAACTTACATATTATATGAGAATGAGGTATAGTTGTTATGCTAGTATGTATGATATATATAGTTGAATTTTAATGATTATTGTACCTTTGATAGGTATTTTGATTAAGTATAGCTTGAGTGAATTGATGAATTCAATTAATGTTTATTTTATTGTAAAATTGTATATACTTGTGGTACCAATGAAGGTGCATTGGTTAGGCACTTATTAGGTTGGATTTTGATGTGTTTTTGGCTCGATTAATGTCATTTTGAATTGGTATTTTGGTTGGTATTTGAGTTTCTTAAGGTCCAAGAAACTTGAAATAGTAAACTTGTGTTTTAAAGTTCATTTTGGGGCCACACGGTCATGCGACACAGCCATGTATCCCCTATAGGTTCAAGGTATACAAGTTAGACAGTTACACGGCCTAACACACGGTCTGGCACACGGGCGTGTGGCTTGGCCATGTGACCCAAGTTAAGTTACACGGGCATTGACACGAGTTGGGACACGGCCATGTGTCTTTATTTCGAATGTCCACACAGCCTGAGATACGTGCGTGTGTCTTAGTCGTGTGACCCCTGCAGTCCAAAATTTTTAACTTTTTCCTAACATTTTTAAATGTTTCTGATTTAGTCTCGAATTGTTTCTATAGTATTTTTAGAGCCTCGAGGGCTCGATTAAGGGACATTATGAATGTATTTGAATGTAATTTGATTATGTTTGTATTAATGTATAATTTGAATGGTTTACTATTCTGTTTGTCTAGTAATGCTCTGTAACCCTGTTTCGACGACGAATACGGGTTAGGGGTGTTACATTTAGTGGTATCAGAGTTATGGTTTAGTCAATTCTCGAACTGAATTTAGCGTGTGAAATGTCTAGAATTACATGCCATATAAATTTGCGATAGTGTGATATGTTTGATTCAATCTAACCTTCATTTTCTTATAGATTGTAAAGATGTCAGACGGATCTGATCGTGCTAATAATGATGAGGTTAACAGTAATGTACCGAATTCTAATCATGGGACGAGTAGTAATGTTTCGATTCCTCCAGCTCAGGAATATAAGCTTAAAAATATGTTCTTTGGGTATATGAACCAGTGGTTCAGCGAGTTTATGCAAATGAAAATTCTGGCTCAATGACCTCTACCCCCTGTTGGACTCCCTATTGTACCACCTGCTGTACTTCCGATTGTACCTCTGGTTGCACCTCCACCTCCTCCTATAATTGATCCTAATACACGTATTCTGATTGAGAAACTTAGAAAGTGTGGTGCTAAAGAATTTCGGGGCAGATCAGAGGATGATCCGGTTAAAGCTAAGTACTAGCTTCAAAATATCTTACGGGTTCTCGAAGAAATGGCTTGCTCTCTTGATAAATTTCTTAGATGTGTTGTTTCGTTATTAAAATAGTAAGCATATAGTTGGTGATGTAACACCCTAACCCATATCCATCATCAAAATAGAGTTACGAGGTATTACTGAAATTTACAGATCAAGTAAACAGATATTTCTCATCATATAGTATTCATATCATAAATCAATCATAAAGCCCCTTATATGAGCCCTCGAGGCCCAAAATACACATTAGAAATAAGTCGGGATTAAACCGGGTACTCAGAAAATTTTTTGAAAAACATCAAAATTTTTCTAAGGTATAGGGGACACACGCCCGTGTGGCTCACACGATCAAGAGACACACCCATGTCTCAGGCCATGTGGGCATTCGAAATAGAGCACACAGCTATGTCCGAGCCCGTGTTCAAACTTGGGTCCTGTCTGACTTGGGTCGCACGGGGAAGCCACACGCCTGTGTGCTAGGCCGTGTGAGCATTCTGACTTGTTTTAATAAGGTGCATGGGTCGCATGGCCAAGCCACACGCTCGTGTGCTAGGCAGTGTGAATAATTTGAGCATTCTGTTTTGAAATTCATGAGATTCAGGGGACACACGGCCAAACCACACGCCCGTGTGATAGGCCGTGTAATCAATTTTGAGTATACTAACTTGTACAATTTCTAAATTATAGGGGACACACGGCCGTGTCACTTGGCCGTGTGTCACCACGGCTAAGACACACGCCTATGTCTCTACCCGTGTGGACGAAAATAGGCCATTTTAAAGCCACATTTCTCACCCATTTTGGTATCAATCTAAACACAACTTATACAAGCCAAACTTGATCCAATCACTTATACCACTACAACAAATGTGCCTCATTTCCGAACCAATATATATATAAGTTGATTATATAGGTAAAATATAATTTATAACATTTAAAGAAGCCAAACTTGATCCAATCCACACCAACCCTATACATGCCATGTAAACCATATTGAATGTTTCAAAAACTACCAGGATAAGCTAAATAGTGTGACTTGAGTGTTGATCTGATCGCCCAACCTTCCGATAATCTACAAAGACATTAAACAACACACATAAGCTTAATAAGCTTAGTAAGTTTGTTGAGTTAAACATAAACCTTATTGAACCTACTATAACAAACCAAATAAATAAATTCATTCATGTTAACTCCCTGCCAATCAAAACTTCAATTGATGAATACATTTATTTTAGATCAATACCAGTAATAAATAATATATCTTTCAATTTCAATACATAAATCACCTTACCAAATCTTTCCCAAATCGAAGAACGACTTACGAATAAGAGTATATCGTTTTCAAAAGCTCGAAAGCTGAACAGAAGCTAATGAGAGCTAAACAGAAGCTCATAAGAGCTAAACAGAAACCCATAAGGGTTTAACAGAAGCTCGTAAGAGCTAAATAGAAACTCATAAGAGTTGAACAAAAGTTTAAAAGAGTTGAACAGAAACTCATATGAGTTAAACAGAAGCTCGTAAGAGCTAAACAGAAAGTAAAACACGAGAGTTCACAACAAATGCTGAACCCCAGTTTACTTGGGTAATTTGCCATTTTTTCCTCCAATGCCATCATGTGCCACATAACGAATGTACTCAAATCCCACGTTTCATTCAATCTGAATATTCAATTCAAAATTATAACTCCAACAATAATTCATTTTCAATAAAAAAAATACATAATACCATTCATCAAATCAATATAATAATTAAATTTTAACCATACGATCTTACTTGGTTAAATTGTAATATTTGCAGAAGTTCAGGGACTATTCCGCTAATTTTCTTTTTTCATGAGTATCTACGAGATCTTGATCTAAAATATAATTTTTTCATTCATTAGCATATATTTCAGTTCCAATTCATTTCACAATTAATACCCTTCAATTTTTCAAATTTACACAATTACCCCAAACTTTTACAACTTTTACAATTTAGTCCCTTAACTAGTTAATCTATCAAATTAACTAATTTTTCTCAATTATAATTTATCTAAACATTCTAGGCCATCATAAAGCCCTTAATAAATAGAAATTTAATACCAAACCCTAATGCTTTAACAGTTTTACAATTTGATCCTAAAATTAATATTTAACAAAATCGCTTTATAAAATCATCATACAACAAAATTAAAGCTCTAAATCCATGTTATTCATCTAAAAATCTAATATTTATCAATGATAACTTCCAAAATTTTCAAGAAAATAAAAAAAGCTAATGTAATATTTAGTTGGACTTAATTGTAAAAATCTCAAAAACATAAAAATTACAAGAAAAGGGAAAAAATTGAACTCAAATAAAAAAAAATAAGGAAACCAGGTCAAAGAGCTCTCCTATGGTGTTTTTGACAGAAAAAATGAAGGTGAAATGTCTAGAAATCTTTAAAATCCCATTTGTTTATTTTAATTTCACTTTATTTACAATTTTGCCATTAATGGCTTTATTTTTTTTTTTCTTTCTTATGCCGCCTCAGCTATCCCATTTAGATCTATTTGTTCTTTAAGTTCTCCCTTGTTTACTAATTAAGCCATTTAATAACTTGTTTCTTATAATTAGTAAGTTTTGCACCTTTTTCAATTTAGTCCTTTTTAACTAATTAACTATCGAAATATTTATAAAAATATTTATGGTTTGGTTTATAGAAACGAGTTCTCGATACCTCATTTTTTAAAACCACTTGACCTAACAAATCCTTATAAAACACAAATTACTAATTCAAAAATCTTTTTAAAACCACATTTAACTCGTAAATACTAAATAATAAAATTTACAAGCTTACTCGTCAGATTTGGTGGTCTCGAACCACTGTTTCTGGCACCACTGAAAATCGGGCTATTACAACTCTCCGCCTTAGGAAATTTTGTCCTCAAAATTTGTTACCTATGAATAGGTTAAGATATTATGACCTCATTAATTCTTTTGTTTCCTAGGTAGCTTCTTCCGAACCATGATGATGCCAAAATACTTTTACTAGTGGTACTCGTTTATTTCACAACTCTTTAACCTCTCAAGCTAAAAATCTCACCAGTTCTTTTAAATACGTCATATTTGGTTGTAGCTCAATCTCACTATGAGGAATCATGTTTGAAGGATTAGATCTGTACTGTTTAGCATTGATATGTGGAACACATTATGAAATTTCTCAAGTTCAGGAGGCAAAGCTAATTTATAAGCTACAGGGTTGATTCTTTCAATAATTTCATACGGTTCAATAAATCTCAGACTCAGCTTCCCTTTCCTACCGAATCGTAACACTTTCTTCCACGGAGAGACTTTTAAGAATATCGGACCATTAATAGCAAATTCTATATCTTTTCTTTTCAAATCTGCATACGATTTCTAACAATCAGAAGTAACTTTCAAACTGTCCCGGATAATCTGAACTTTCAATCTCTTGGATCAAATTAACTCCTACTAGTTTGGATTCACTCAGCTCAGACCAATACAATGGTGTCTTACATTTTCTCCCATAAAGAGCTTCAAATGGTGCCATTTTAATACTAGATTGATAACTGTTGTTATATGTAAATTCAGCTAACGGTAAATACCTTTCCCATCTACCTCCAAATTTGAGTATACAACATCTCAACATATCTTCCAGAATCTGAATTACTTTTTTTGATTGCCCATCAGTCTGAGGATGAAATGTTGTGCTGAAATTTAGCTTAGTACCCAGAGCCTCTTGCAGTTTACTCCAAAATGTCGATGTAAATCTCGGATCTCGATATGAAATAATGGATGTTGGAACCTCGTGTAACCTCACAATCTCAGTTATATATAGTTTCGCTAATTTCACAAGTGTAAAATCTATTCTAACTGAAATAAAATGTGCCGATTTAGTCAATCAATAAACATTCACCAAGATCGAATCTTTCTTTTTCGGAGTTACAGGTAAGCCAGATACAAAATCCATCGTGACACGTTCCCACTTCCATTCAGGAATTATAACAGGTTCTAATAAACTCGTTGGTACCTGATGTTTTACTTTCAATTGTTGAGAAATCAAATACTTAGCTACAAATTCACAAAGTTCTCGTTTCATACCTGGCCACCAATATAGTTGTTTTAAATCGCAATACATCTTCATGCTACCCGGATGAATAGAGTACGTGCTACTATAAGCTTCAGAAAGAATATCATTTTTCAAACCCAAATTATTCGGTACACAAATTATATTGCGATAACGCAACATACCACTATCATCAACACTATAATCTGAACTCAAATTGTTCTGAACCATTTGTCATTTCAACACCAATTTCGGATTGTCATCTTGCAATTCCTCAATTCATTGTAGAAAAAAGGGTTTCATTCTCAACTCTGCTAATACAGAATCATCTTCATTAAAAGTTAAATGAGCGTTCAACGCTCGAAGTGCAAACAATGATGACTTTCGACTAAGTGCATCAGCAACTACATTAACCTTTCCTTGGTGGTAATCAATGACCAGATCATAATCTTTCAGTAATTCTAACCACCGTCTCTATCTCAAATTCAACTCTTTCTAAGTCACCAAATACTTTAAATCATAATCTTTTATGATTTGTAAACACAACATTTTTCGCCGTATAAAAAATATCTCTAAATCTTCAAAGCGAATACGATTGCGGCCAACTCAAAATCATGTGTAGTATAATTCTTTTCATGCGGCTTTAATTGTCGAGAAGCATAGACTACTACCTTTCCTGACTGCATCAGTGCACATCCTAAACCATTTAGAAATGCATCACTATAAACAACATACACTACTCCATATTCTGCCTGAGTCAAGACTGAAGCTTCCGTCAACATTTTTTTAAACTGATCAAAACTCTGTTGACACTCATCGGACCAAACAAATTCAACATTTTTCTGTAATAATTGGGTCATTGACGAAGCAATAATCAAAAAGTTTTTGACAAAGCGTCGGTAGTAACCTGCTAAACCTAGAAAACTTCACACTTCTGTAATATTTTTTGGAGTTTTCCAATTTATCACAGCAGAAACTTTACTTGGATCAACTCAAATTCTATCAGCTGATACTATGTGACCCAAAAATCTAACCTCGCGAAGCCAAAATTCACATTTGCTAAACTTTGCATACAACTGATTTTCTCTCAAAGTATGTAGTACAATCCTCAAATGTTGGGCATGATCTGATTCTGTCTTGAAATAAATTAGTATATCATCTAGAAACACAACCACGAATCTATCCAAATAAGGTTGAAAAATCTGATTCATTAAATCCATAAAAGCAGCAGGAGCATTAGTCAAACCAAACGGCATTACCAAAAACTCATAATGACCGTAATGAGTTCTAAAAGTAGTCTTTGGCACATTACATTCTTTAACCTTCAATTGATAATACCCGAATTTGGGGTTTATCTTTGAGAACACTGCGGCACCTTTCAGTTGATCAAACAAATCATCGATACGCGACAAAGGGTATTTATTTTTAATTGTGACTTTGTTTAACTGTCTTTAGTTTATGCAAAAATCTCAAAGAAGTATCTTTCTTTTTCACAAACAAAACAGGTGCACCCCAGGGAGACATGCTCAGTCTGATAAACCCTTGGTCTAATAACTCTTGCAACTGTGCTTTTAATTCCTTTAGTTCAGCTGGTGCCATACGGTATGGTGTTATTGATATCGGAGCAGTTCTAGGAATCAGATCAATTACAAACTCAACTTCACGATCAGGAGGTAAACCCGATAATTCTTCAAAAAATACATCAGCAAACTCACTAACAACTGGTAACTAATCTAGCTTCGATTCTGAATCTCAGGTATCAAGGATATATGCTAGAAATGCTTCGTTACATTTTCGTACTAATCTCTAAGCAGAAAAAGCCGAAATAATTTTAACATAATCTTTCGGATTCTCAGACTCAACTAAAATCATTTCTTCTGTCTAACATTTCAAATCAATTTCTTTTTGTCTACAGCTTACCATAGCATCATGCAAAGATAACCAATCCATACCCAGGATAACATCAAATTCCCAAAAAGGTAACAATATCAAATCAGTAGGGAATTCACAGCCCTTAACTTTCAGTGGACAATTACGACAAACTAAATTAGCTATCACACTTTGACCTAGTGGATTAGTAACTTGAATATCATAATCAGTAGATTCAACAGACAATTTCTTTTCTGTTACTAATGCAGTGCAAATATAAGAATTAGTTGACCCAGGGTCAATCAATACATACACAATAACATCAAAGAGATAGAATGTATCAGCAATCACATCTGGAGTAGTAGCTTCCTCTCTAGCTCGAATGGCGTAAGTACGTTCAAGTGCTCTAGCCTCTAACCGAGCAGCAGTATCTTTCATTCCCGAACAAGTAGTCCCAGTGGCGCTATTTTGGCCCGAACATCTACTTCTCTAAAAAGTAGACAATTGTTTTTCATTTTCCTCTTCATCTTTTTTTTGCAATTGAGGACAATTACGGACAAAATGATCAGTTGATTCAAACCAGTAACAGGCTCCCATTTTACTTCTACACTCGTCAGGATGATATTTTCCACAATATCTGCATTTAAACTTAGGAGTATTTTGCACATTACCCACACTAGCAGCGGGTCCAGTAGATACCCCGACATCATGTTGAATCATCTTTCTTTTATTTAAACGTTCAAGCACTGAGGTAGCTCGACTAAAATTATCTTTATAATTTTTTGTCAATGATGTCGAAAATGATTTAAAAGAACCTCTTTTGTAAAATTCTCGATTCCGCCTATCCCGTTGCATTTTTCAGCTGTACGCTTCTTCCATATTTTGTGCACGATATGACAAAACAACAAATTCTCGTATTTCATTGCCTCCAATCATCATTCGAATTTCATCATTCAAACCATCTTCAAACCGAACGCACATTTCCCGAGCATATTTACTAAGATATACAAATTTTCTCTCATATTCAGCTATTAATCTATTTCCTTGATGTAACTTAAGAAATTCTCTCTTTTTCTTGTCTAAATACCTTTTTCTAACATATTTCTTTTTAAATTCAGTCTGGAACAATTCCCAAGAAATTTTCTCCTTTGATACCACAGCTGATATTATCAACCACCAGTTATATGCTTCCTCTTTCAGTAATAAAATAACACATTTAAGATAATCATCAGGGGAGGAAGCCATTTCTTCGAAGACCCTTATTACATTTTTAAGCCAATACTCATCTTTAACTGGATTATCTTCTGACCTACTTCGAAATTCTTCAACACCACACTTTCTAAGTTTCTCAATCGGAGTACGTTTATTAGATTCAATCACTGGGGGAGGTGGAGGTGCAACCAGAAATACTACAGGTGGTATAGTAGGGGGTGGAGGACGCTGAGCCGAATTTCTTTCTTGCATAAACTCGTTGAACCACTGGTTCATATACCCAAAAAACATATTTTTAAGTTCTTGTTCTTGAGCCAGAGGAATCGAGACATTACTACTTGTCCCATTTCAGAAGTTGGTGTTTTACTATTAACCTCATCATTGTCAGCACGTTCAGATCCATCTAACATCTTTAAAATCTATAAGAAAAAAAAGGTTAGACCGGATCATACACATCACACTATCACAAATTTATATGGCATGTATTGCTAGACATTTCACACGCTACGTTCAGTCCGAGAATCGGCTAAACAGTAACTCTGATACCACGAAATGTAACACTCCTAACCCGTATCCGTCGCTGAAATAGGGTTAGAAGGTATTACCAAAATTTACAGATAAAGTAAATAGATATTTCTGATCATATAGTATTCATATAATAAGTTAATCATAAAGTCCCTTATATGAGCCCTTGAGGCCCAAAATACATATTAGAAATAAGTCAGGACTAAATCGGGTACTCAAAATTTTTTTCGAAAAATATCACAATTTTTCTATGGTACAGGGGACACACGCCCGTATGGCCAGGCCGTGTGGCTCACACGGTCAAGAGACACGTCCGTGCCTCAGGCCATGTAGGCATTTGAAATAGAGCACACAGTCATGTCCCAGCCTGTGTTCAAACTTGGGTGCTCTCTGACTTGGTGTGTGCTGGGCCGTGTGAGCATATTGACGTGTTTTAATAAGGTGCATGGGTCACACGACCAAGCCACACGCTCGTGTGCTAGGCCGTGTGAATAATTTGAGCATTCTGTTTTGAAATTCATGAGATACAGGGTACGCACGACCAAACCACACGCCCATGTGATAGACCGTGTGAACAATTTTGAGTATACTGACTTGTACAATTTCTAAATTACAGAGGACACATGGTTGAGACACACGTCTGTGTGGACAAAAGTAGGTCATTTTAAGGCCACATTTCTTACCTATTTTGGTATCAATCTAAACACAACATTTTAACACATCAATAAACCACAATAAAGCAATCAAACAATCCAAAATCATTTTTTAAACCTAACATATCATCACATATACCTAAATACACAAACTTACCTAGTTAACCCATCTAACAATTCTAGAAAAGTTTACCACAATTTAAATACATGCAAACATATATCACTTATACCACTACCACAAATGTGCCTCATTTTCGAACCAATATATATAAGTTGATTATATAGACAAAATATAATTGATAACATTTATACAAGCCAAACTTGATCCAATCCACACCAACCCTATACATGCCATATAAACCATATTGAGTGTTTTAAAAACTACCAGAATAAGCTAGATAGCATGATTTGAGTGTTGATCCGATCACCCAATCTTCCGATAATCTACAAAGACATTAAACAACACACATAAGCTTAATGAAGCTTAGTAAGTTCGATGATTTAAACATAAATCTTACTGAACCTACTATAACAAACCAAATAAATAAATTCATTCATGTTAACTCCCTGCCAACCACAACTTTAATCGATGAATACATTTACTTCAGATCAATAACAGTAATAAATAATATATCTTTCAATTTCAATACATAAATCACTTTACCAAATCTTTCCCAAATCAAAGAACGGCTTACGGATAAGAGTACATTATTTTCAGAATCCCGAAAGTTGAACAGGAGCTCATGAGAGCTAAACAGAAACCCATAAGAGCTAAATAGAAACCCATAAGGGTTTAACAGAAGCTCATAAGAGCTAAATAGAAACTCATAATAGTTTAACAGAAGCTCGAAAGAGCTGAATGGAAACTCATATTAGTTAAGCAGAAGCTCATAAGAGCTAAACAAAAAGTAAAACACGAGAGTTCGCAACAAATTTTGAACCCTGGTTCACTTGGGTAATTTGCTGTCTTTTTCCTCCAATGTCGTCATGCGCCACACAACGAATGTACTCAAATCTCGAGTTCCATTCAATCCTAATATTCAATTCAAAATTATAACTCCAACATTAATTCATTTTCAATAATAGAATAAATACATAATACCATTCATCAAATCAATATAATAATTAAATTTTAATCGTACGAACTTACCTGGGTTAAATTGTAATATTTGCAAGAGTTCAGGGACTATTCTGCTAATTTTTGTTTGTCACGAGTATCTACGGTATCTTGATCTAAAATATAAAATATTTCATTCATTAACATATATTTCATTTCCAATTCATTTCACAATTAATACTCTTCTATTTTTCAAATTTATACAATTACCCCAAACTTTTCAACTTTTACAATTTAGTCCCTTAACTAGTTAATCTATCAAATTAACTATTTTTCTCAATTAATAATTTTTCTAAACATTCTAGGCCATCATACAACCCTTAATAAATAGAAATTTAATACCAAACCCTAATTTTAACCTTTTTATAATTTGATCCTAAAATCAATATTTAACAAAATCACTTTATAAAATCATAATACAACAAAATTAAAGCTTTAAATACATGTTATTCATCTAAAACATCTAATATTCATTAATGGAACCTTCCAAAATTTTCAATAAAATAAAAAACTAAGGTAATATTTAGTTGGACTTGTAAAAATATCAAAAGCATAAAAATTATAAGAAAAGGGAAATAATTGAACTCACATGAAGCAAAAATATGAAAACCAGCTGAAAGAGCTCTCCTATGGCATTTTTGACTGAAAAATTGAAGGTGAAATGTCTAGAAATCTTTAAAATCTCATTTGTTTATTTTAATTTCACTTTATTTACAATTTTGCCACTAATGGCTTCATTTTATTATTTTTTCTTTCATATGCTGCCTCAGCTATCCCATTTAAGTCTATTTATTCTTTAAGTCCTCATTTGTTTGCTAATTAAGCCATTTAATCACTTGTTTCTTATAATTAGCAAGTTTTGCACCTTTTTTAATTTAGTCTTTTTTAACTAATTAACTATCGAAATGTTAGAATTTTCCAACATTAGAATGTTTATAAAAATATTCACGGCTTAGTTTATAGAAACGAGGTCTCGGTACCATATTTTCTAAAACTACTTAACCTAATAAATCCTTATAAAACATAAATTACTAATTCAAAAATCTTTTTAAAACCACATTTAACTCATAAATACTAAACAATAAAATTTATGAGCATACTTGTTAGATTTAGTGGTCTCAAACCACTGCTTCTGACACCATTAAAAATCAGGCTATTACAGGTGGTCTACGATAATAGTTGTGGTACCGAGGGAGAAAATTTCCTTGGAATCCTTTCAGACCAAGTTTTAAAAGAAATATGTCTGGAAAAGGTATCTAGACAAGAAAAAGAGTAAATTTCTTGAGTTACGTCAGGGAAATAGATTGGTAGCTGAATACGAGAGAGAATTTGTGTATCTTAGTAAATATGCCCAAGAAATTATGCTTACCAAAGAAGAGATGTGTATCCAGTTTGAAGATAGCTTGAATGATGAAATCCGAATGATGATCAGAGGTAATGAAATTTGAGAATTTTTTGTCTTATTTGATCGTGCACAGAAAATGGAAGAAGTGTACAATAACAAGATACAACGGGATAGACGTATTTGAGAATTTCACAATAGAGGTTCTTCCAAGTCATTTTTTACATCACCAACGAAGAATATTAAAGATGATTTTAGTTGAGCTACTTCAGTGTCTGAGCATCGAAACAAAAACAAGACGATTTAGCATGATTTCAAAGTAACTACTAAACCAGTTGATAGTGTGGGAAGTGTACGAAATGCTCCGGAGCCCAATTGTGAATATTATGGGAAATATCATCTTGGTTAGTGTAGAGGTAAATCGGGAGCCTATTATAGATTTGGGTCGACTGATCTTTTTATTCAGAATTATCCTAAATCACCAAAAGAGGATGAAGATCAGAAAGAAAAACAATTGTCTACCTCTCAAAAAAGTAGACGTCCAAGCCAGAATAGTGCTACCGGGACTACTCGTACGGGTATGAAAGATATTGCCATTCTGTCAGAGGCGAAAACACCTACTCGTACCTACGCCATTCGAGCCAGGGAGGAAGCTACTACTCCAGATGTGATTGCTAGTATATTTTATCTCTTTGATGTTACTGTGTATGCATTGATTGACCCTGGGTCAACTCATTCTTATATTTGAATTGCATTAGTAACGAAAAAGAAGTTACATGTTGAATCTACTAATTATGATATTCAAGTTACTAAACCACTAGGTCAGAGTGTGATAGTTAACTTAGTTTGTTGTAATTGTCCACTAAAAGTTAGGGGCTATGAATTCCCTGCTGATTTGATGTTGTTACCCTTTCAGGAATTTCATATTATTTTGGGTATGGATTGGTTATTGTTGCATGATGCTATAGTAAATTGTAGACAGAAATGGATTGATTTGAAATGTCAGACAAGAGAGATGATTTCAGTTGAGTCTGAGAGTTCGAGAGACGTTGTTAGAATTATTTCAGCTTTCTCTGCTCAAATATTGATACGAAAAAGTAGCGAAGCATTTCTAGCATATATTATTGATACCAGGGATTGAAAATCAAAGCTAGATCAGTTACCAATTGCTAGTGAGTTCACTAATGTATTTCTTAAAGATTTGTCGGGAATACCTACTGATCATGAAGGTTAGTTTGTGTTTGATTTGGTTCCTGGAACTGCACCGATATCAATATCATCGTACCGTATGGCACCAGCTAAATTAAAAGAATTAAAAGCACAGTAGCAAAAGCTACTAAATCGAGGGTTTATTCGACCGAGCGTGTCTCCCTGGGGTGCACTTATATTGTTTGTGAAAAAGAAAGACGGCTCTTTGAGATTGTGTATAGACTACAAACAGTTGAACAGAGTCACAATAAAAAATAAATACCCTTTTCCACATATCGACGATTTATTTGATCAATTAAAAGGTGCCACAATGTTCTTGAAGATAGATCTCAGATTTGGGTATTATCAAATGAAGGTTAATGACTGTGATGTGTCAAATGCTACTTTCAAAACTCGTTACTGTCATTATGGGTTTATGGTAATGCCATTTGGTTTGAATAATGCTCCTGCTTCTTTTATTAATTTAATAAATCAGGTTTTTCAACCTCATTTGGATAGATTCTTTATTGTGTTTATTGACGATATATTGATTTATTCCAAAACAGAATTCGAGCATGTTCAACATCTAAGAATTGTACTACAGACTTTGAGAGAAAATAGTTGTATGTAAAATTTAGTAAATGTGAGTTCTGGCTTCAAGAGGTTGGATTTTTGGGACACATGGTATCATCCGACGGAATCTGAGTTTATCCGAGTAAATTTTCTGCTGTGATGAATTAGAAAACTCTGAAAAATATTTCAGAAGTGTAAAGTTTTTTGGGTTTTGCAGGTTACTATCGATGTTTTGTTAAAAAAATTTTGATTATTGCTTCACCGACGACTAGATTATTACAGAAAAATGTTAAGTTTGTTTGGTCTGATCAGTGCAAACAGAGTTTTGTTCAGCTGAAGAACATGTTGACAGAAGCTCCAGTGTTGACTCAACCTGAATCTAGGATAACATATGTTTTCTATAGTGATGCGTCTCTCAATGGTTTAGGTTGTGTGCTGATGCAGGCAAGAAAACTAGTAGCTTATGCTTCTCGACAGCTAAAGCCGCATGAAAAGAATTATCCTACTCATGATCTTGAGTTGGCTGCGATTGTTTTCACTTTAAAGGTTTAGAGACATTATTTATATGGTGAGAAATGTCACGTGTTCACAGACCACAAAATTTTAAAGTATTTAATGACTTAGAAAGAACTGAATTTGAGACAGAGACGATGGTTAGAGCTACTTAAAGATTACAATCTAGTTATTGATTATCATCCAGAAAAGGCTAACGTAGTTGCAGATGCACTCAATCGGAAGTCGTCATTGTTTGTACTTCGAGCGTTGAAACACTCATTTAGTTTTGAATGGAGTTGGTTCAGTATTAGTAGATTTGAGAATGAAACCCCTATTTCTTCAACGAATTCAAGAATTGTAAGATGAAGATCCGAAGTTGATGTTGAAACGACAGTTGGTTTAGAATAATTTGAGTTAAGAGTACAGTGTTGATGATAATGGTACATTGCACTATCTCGATAGAATTTGTATTCCTAGTAAATTAGATTTGAAACATGATATTCTTTCTGAAGCTCACAGTAGTACGTACTCTATTCATCTGGGTAGCACGAAGATGTATTGTGACTTGAAACAGATGTACTGGTGGTCGGGTATGTAACGAGAAATTTGTGAATTTGTAGCTAAATGTTTGATTTTTCAGCATGTGAAAGTAGAACATCAGGTACCTAAGGGTTTACTACAACCTATTGTGATTCCTGAATGGAAGTCGGAGCGAGTCACTATGGATTTAGTATTTGGTTTACTTGTAACTCTGAGAGAGAAAAATTTGATCTGGGTGATTGTTGACAAATTGACTAAATCGGCACATTTTATTCTAGTCAGAATAGACTTTACACTTGAGAGATTAGCGGAACTATATGTATCTGAGATTGTGAGATTAAACGGAGTTCTGACATCTATTATTTCAGATCAAGATCTGAGATTTACATCTAGATTTTAGAGCAAACTTAACGAGGCTCTAGGCACTAAGCTTAATTTCAGCACAATGTTTCATCCTCAAACTAACAGGCAATCATAATGAGTGATTTAGATTCTAGAAGATATGTTCAGATGTTGTATACTCAAATTTGAGGGTAACTAGAAAAAGTATCTACCATTAGCTGAATTCGCATACAATAACAGTTATCAATCCAGTATAAAAATGGCACCGTTTGAAGCTCTTTAAGAGAAGAAAGTGTAAAACACCATTATACTGGTTTGAATTGAGTGAATCTAAAATGGTGGGAATAGCTTTGATCCAAGAAACTGAAGACAATGTTTGGACTATTTGAGATAGTTTGAAAGTTGCATCTGATCGTCAGAAATCTTACACGGATCTGAAAAAAAATATATAGAATTTGCAGTTGGCGGTCGAGTATTCTTGAAAGTTTTTCTGTGGAAGAAAGTGTTGTGTTTCGGCAGGAAGGAAAAGCTGACTCCGAGATTTATAGGACCGTATGAAATTGTTGAAAGAATCGACCCTGTAGCTTACAGATTAGCCTTGCCCTCTGAACTCGAGAAAATCCTTAATGTGTTTCATGTTTCAATGCTAAGGTAGTACAGATCTGATTATTCGCATGTGATTCCTCATAGTGAGATTGAACTACAACCAGACTTAACGTATTCGGAAGAACCAGTAAGAATTTTAGCTCGGGAAGCCAAAGAACTGCAAAATAAACGAGTACCATTAGTAAAAGTGTTATGGCATAAACATGGTTCAGAAGAAGCTGCCTGGAAAACCGAGGAATCAATGAGACTACAATATCCAAATCTATTTTCAGGTAAAAATTTCGAGGACGAAATTTCCTAAGGGGGGAGAGTTGTAACCAAGTTTCAATAAAGATAGAATAGTTGTTTCAGTACTACAAATCTCCATCGTATCGACTCGTAAATATTATTTTTAGAATATTTATAGATTCATTGGAGTCGTATTAAAATTTGATTAAGAAATTTTAATGTTTAGATAGTTAATTAAGGAAATAGGACTAAATTAAAAAAGATGAAAAACTTGATAATTAATGCATTTAGTTGATTAAATAGCTTGAAAGTTAATTGAAGAGAAACTTAAATGGTAAATTAGCCCTAACTAAATTAGGATAGTTAAACAAGTGAAAAGATAAAAAAATATTAAGTATTAATGGCAAAATGGTAAATAACTTGAAATTAGTTAAAAGTAAATAGAAAAACAAAACAATTTCTATTCGTTTTCTTCATCTTGGCTGAATTCAACATTTGGGGGAGAGCTTCACATTTTGGTTCTTTATCTTCATGCATGTAACTGAATTTTATACTTATTTCTTGTAATTTTTATGTTTTTGATATCGTTGCAACTAAGTCTAGCTAACCCGTACCTTCGTTTATGATTTTGTTAAAAATTTTGAAAGTTTCCATTGTTGAATATTGAATTTTTTTTGATGAATATAATGTATTTGGAGCTTTCATTGTGTTGTGTGATGGTTTTGTAAAGTGAGTTTTGTTAAATTTTGATTTGAGGATTAAATTTTGAAAATGTCAAAATATTAGGATTTGAGAGTGAATTTGATGTTTATTAGGGGATGTTTGAGGGCCTAGTATATTTGGATAAAATATTGACTTGAGAAAATTGGTTAATTTGGTGAATTTCGACTTAATAGACTAAATTGCAAAAATGGTAAAAGTTTAGGGTATTTATGTAATTTTGAAAAATAAAAGGGTATTAATAGTGAAATGGTTTGCAAATAAATTATATGCTGATAAATTAAGAATTTTACATTTTTTATCAAAATCCCGTAGGTACTCGTGGAAAAGGAAAAATAGCTAAATAGTCCCTAAACTTCTGCAACGACTACAATTCAATCCAGGTAAGTTCGTATGGTTAAAAATTAACATTTTTATTAATTGGTGACTGGTATTATATATATTTTATTTTTGGAAATAAATTATTTTTTGAATTATAATATTGAATTTGATATTCGGTTTGAATTGAACGCGGGATAGAGTACATTTGTGTTTTGGTGTATTACGGAGGTATGGGGTGGTGATGGTATTGGAGGGAGATATAGACATATTACCCAAGTAAATTGAGGTTCAGCATTTGTTGCGAACTCTCGCGTTATACTTTTTTTTTGGCGTGATTCGGGTGGATCAGCTCTTTTGAGCTTCTGTTCAGGTCTTATGAGCTTCTGTTCAGGTCTTATGAGCTTCTGTTCAGATCGTTTGAGCTTCTGTTCAGATCTTTTGAGCTTCTGTTCAGCTCTTTTGAGCTTTTGCTCAGCTCTTACGAGCTTTTGCTCAACTCTTTTGAGCTTTCGTTAAGCTTTTATGAGCTTCTGTTGACGATGTACTATTACCCGTAAGTCATTCTTCGAATGGAAAATCTCGGTAAGGTAATCTGTTTAATGAATTTGAAAGATATTTTATTTATTTCATATTGATATGAATACAGATGTATTTATCGATTGAAGTTATGAATGGCAAGGAGCTCTCTTGGATGATTATTATTTGAATTATTATAGTTAGTTTGGTAAGATTTATCTTTTCACTCGTCGAACTTACTAAGCTTCATTAAGCTTACTTGTGCTGTTTTATGTCAATGTAGATTCTCAGAAGGTTAGACGATCGGATCGGCACTCAAGTCACACTATCCAGCTTATCTTGGTAGTTTTGAAATGTATAATTCAGATTATATGGCATGTATAGGTTATTGTGTGGTTTTGGTTAATGTTAGGCTTATGTAAATATTATGAATAACATTTTTTTTCAAATAACCAACTTACATATTATATGAGAATGAGGTATAGTTGTTATGCTAGTGTGTATGATATATTTATAATTGAATTTTAGTGATTATGGTACCTTTGATAGGTATTTTGAATAAGTATTGCTTGAGTAAATTGATGAATTGAATTAATGTTTATTTTGTTGTAAAATTGTATATACTTGTGGTGCCAATGATGGTACATTGGTTAGGCACTTATTAGGTTGGATTTTGATGTGTTTTTGGCTCGATTAATGTCATTTTGAATTGGTATTTTGGTTGGTATTTGAGTTTCTTAAGGTCCAAGCGACTTGAAATGGTAAACTTGTGTTTTAAGGTTCATTTTGGGGTCACACGGCCTTAGACATAGGTGTGTGTCTCAGCCGTGTGTAAGGCACGGCCATGCGACACGGCTGTGTGTCCCGTGTAGGTTCAAGGCTTACAAGTTAGGCAGTTACACGGCCTAGCACATGGCCTGACACACGGACGTATGAGGTCATTTCGAGGGGTACACGGCCTGGCACACGGGCGTGTGGCTTGGCTGTGTAACCCAAGTTAGTGAGTTACACGGGCATAGACACGAGCTGGGACATGGCCGTGTGTCCTTATTTCAAATGTCCACATAGCCTGAGACACGAGACACGTGCGTGTGTCTCAACCGTGTGACCCCTACAGTCCAAAATTTTTAACTTTTTCTTAAAATTTTGAAATCTTTCCAATTTAGTCTCGAAATGTTTCTATAGTATTTTTAGGGCCTCGAGAGCTCGATTAAGGGACATTATGAATGTATTTGAATGTAATTTGATTATTGTTGTATTAATGTATGATTTGAATGGTTTACTATTTCGTTAGTCTGGTAATGCTTCGTAACCTTGTTTCGACGACGGATACGGGTTAGAGGTGTTACAAATCATGTGAAATTTGTCATCATGTTAAGCAGACTAGAAATAGCTTTCCAATTAGTGAACAGAAAGGCACTCATATTTTTTAGTTTGTACATTGTGATTTATAAGGGTTTTATGGCACTCCTTCATTGTAGATCTCATTATTTTTTTACATTAATTGATGATTTCTTTCAGACTGTTTAGGTAAAAAGGAGGTTTTCAACGTTTTCATGTCTTTCATTGTTATGATTGGTCGTCAATTTTCTTAACAAATAAAGTGTGTTAGAAGTGATAGTGAGACGATATTTAATTATCTCTGGGATTATTTTCTTGTAAATGACCTTATTTTTCAAACATCTTGTATTGGTACTCCTCAACAAAATGGGAGAGTGGAGAGGAAACATCAGCATATTATAAATATAGCACATGTTGCGTTTCTAAGGAAATCTGCCTATTTCTTTTTAGGGGGAGTGTGTGTTGGCTGCTTCTCATCTCATTAATTGAACTCCTTCACCTCTTTTTAACAATAA
Source organism: Gossypium raimondii (assembly GCF_025698545.1). Lineage (NCBI taxonomy): Eukaryota > Viridiplantae > Streptophyta > Magnoliopsida > Malvales > Malvaceae > Gossypium > Gossypium raimondii. The sequence goes on from NC_068565.1 coordinate 38,702,535, forward strand.
AACACCCTATGAAATGTTGTTTGGTAGCTCTCCATTGTTTGATGACCTTCGTGTGTTTGGCTGCTTATGTTTTTCTTTGCTCATAATCAACATTCTAAGGGTGATAAGTTTGTTAGTCGAAGTTGAAAGTGTGTTTTTGTTGGGTAACCTTTTGGAAAAATGGGTTGATATTTATAGGATCGTGATTCTAAGAAGTTTTTTGTGTTCCGTGATGTGAAATTCTTTTAGGATTTTTTTTGTATTTGGATGAGAATGCTACAACCATTGAGCTTGACAATGTTACACTGCCATATGGGAATACAGACGTAATTTTTTATACATATTTTGATGAATTAGAAGAGTTACAACCCGTGGCAGTTCCTCCACTTGCTATTTCGCAACCTATGAGTTCGCCACATGCGAGTTCTCCAGAACATGTGGTATCTTCTTCTTCCTCCAATGACATGGTGGTATAAAGGGATTGTGGTAATAATATGCCTAAATTGAGACGAGGCCATAGGGAAAAATTCCCCTCTGTGAAGCTTCAAGATTTTGTCACTCATATTGTCATAAAGAAAAGTCCATCTCCGACCTCACCTACTTCAGAACCTTCCTCAGGTACTGCATTTCCTATAGCACATTATGTTAATTGTGACAAATTTACTATGAAACACTAAAATTTTCTTGCAGCTGTTGGTGCAGGGGTCGAGCCGCAGTCTTTTACAAAGGCTATGAAGGATGTAAGATGGCGTGATACTATGCAAAAGAAGATTTGTGCTTTGGAGGATAATGACACTTGGTCTATGGAAACACTTCCTCCTGAAAAGAAAGCACTAGGTAGTAAGTGGCTGTACAAGATTAAATATAACTCTAATAGATGTATTGAGAGATTTAAATCTCTTCTTGTTGTTTTTGGTAATCACCAAGTAGAAGGTATTGACTATAATGAAAAACTTTCGCATCTGTGACGAAAATGGTGACAGTTCAAACTTTCTTAACTATTACATCTTCAAAAAATTTGGAGTTACATCAGAGGGATGTCCAAATGCCTTCCTGCATGGTGATCTTGATGAAGAGGTTTACAATAAGCTTCCTTCAGGTTTTGCTCGTGATAAGCCTTGAATGGTTTGTCATTTGCACAAGTCTTTATATGGGTTGAAACAGGCTCCTCGGTGTTGGTATGCGAAGCTTGTTACTGCACTGAAAGGGTATGGATTTCTTCAATCATATTCTAATTATTCTCTCTTTATATACACTAAGGGATCTGTACGTATTAATGTGTTGATGTTGATGATTTGCTTATTTTTTGGAATGATTCAACTGCTTTGAAAACTTTTAAGGGGTATCTCAATTATTGCTTCCATATGAAGGATCTTGGTATTTTGAAATATTTCTTGGGGATAGAGATAGCTCGTAGCTCTTTGGGGTTATTTCTTTGTCTAAAGAAATATGCACTTGATATTATTTCAGAGGCGAGTCTTTTGGAAGCAAAGCCCACAAGATCACCATTAGAGAAAAATCATAAATTAGCGCATGCTATAGGGACAATTTTGTCTGATCCTGAGTTGTACAGACGGTTAATGGGTCGTTTGATTTATTTGGCAGTGAGCAGACCTAATTTGGAATACTCAGTTCATGTCTTATCCCAGTTTATGTATGAGCCGAGGCAAAAGCATTGGGACGTGGCACTGCTTGTTGTTTGGTACTTGAAAGGCTTTCCTGTCTAAGGGATTCTTTTAAGATCTGATAGTGATTTGTCCTTGAAAGAGTGATGTGATTTGGATTGGGTTGCTTGTTCGTTAACTCAGAGTTCGCTTACTGGCTGACATGTCTTTTTGGGACAATCTCTTATTTCTTGGAAAACTAAAAAACAACATGTTGTTTCTCGTTCTTCTGCTGAGGCTGAGTATAGGTCTATGGCTTCTGTCATTTGTGAGCTCAAGTGGTTGAAGGCCTTGTTATTGATCTTAGGTGTTCATCATACGAAAGCAATTCCTTTATTTTGTGATAATCAACCTGGCTGCATATTGCATAGAATCTTGTATTTCACGAGTGTACTAAACATATTGAAGTGGATTGTCATGTTGTTAGAGTGCAATCTAGGATGGGTTGATTGCACCTTCTTATGTTCCGACCTCCGTTCAGTTGGCTGACATTTTTACAAAGATGCTTGGTAAACCACAATTTGAATATCTTCTCAACAAGTTAGACATTTATGATCTGCATGCTCCAACTTGAGTGAGGTGTTAGGATATTATTATAGGATATTATCTTTTAACAATTTGATTCCTAATAGGATATTATTATAGAATATTATCTCTTATCAATTTGATTCCTAATGGGACATTATACTATATTATATGAGATATTATCTTTTAGCAATTTGATTCCTACGTAACTACTATAGAGATATATATACCTTTGAGGTCTATCAATAAAATTCAATAGATTACCCTATTCTTGTTAACATTCAACTAATGCTAAGTGGTATTACGTGGTTAAATTGTAATATGGAAAAACAACTTGTATTAGTAGATTTTTACGGAAGTTTCTATGGTCTCAACTTTACCTAGTATATTTTATAAGAAAATACATATTCATATTTCACATCTAGAGGTGTTAGTTCGGAAGCCTAATTTTTTAAAAAAATTAATAAAATGTGAAAAGTTTAAGCTTAAATCTGTTCTAGTCATACGATTGACCAAACCGGATAGATCACCCAATTTATGAACATTGCAACTTCAACAAATAATTTAATTCCCTCTATTTATAGGAAATTTTACTTTAGCTTAAATCTTTAAAGAAACTTTGAAAATAATATATTTTATTCCTAAAGAAATTTATATATATAATATTTTTCAATTTAGTTAAAATATACCATAATTCTTTATATTCTTTATAAACTTGAAATTTAGTTCATATACTTTTATTAATGCTAATAATTTAGTTCAATTTAATTTTTTTCAAATTTCAAATTTCAAATCCATATATTAATGCTAATAATTTTTTTAAATATATTGATATGACATGTTAAAATAAAGAAAAATACTTACTTAATAGTCATGTAACTAAAAAAAAAAGGGTAAATTACACCAACAGTCACCTAAATTTTGGGTATCTGACAAAACAGTCACCTAATTTTCATTTCAGTCACTCAACTTTTGAAAAGTTACAAAAAGTCCTTTTTGCCATTTTCCTTCACAGACGTCATGGTAAAGTGACATGGCAGATGATGACGTCCTTGGTGTCAAAAAACCATCCAGCTAGCCAGTTACTCTAAATTTAACAGCCCTACCAGTACCAATTTACGGTTAGAGAAAAATAAGAAGGAGAAAAAGAAGAGGAGAAGAAGAAAAAGAAGAAGAAGGTGTGCTATTGTGGAAACCCAACCAAATTAAACACATCTTGGTCCAATGACAACCCAGGTAGGAGGTTTTTTGGGTGTAAGAAATTTGGCAGTGGATTTTGAAAACCATGTCGGTTTTTCACCTGGTCTGATCCACCATTGACTCCTCGTTCACGAATTGTGTTGTTGGGTCTTCTGAAAAAAAGTGAGGACATTGGAGGATGCAAGGAGGAGAGAGAGAAAAACATGGTTTTTGGTGCCTGTATTTGTAACTGTGTTGTTTTTTAGACCCTAAATCAGCTTATGTTGTTGTTGTTAGCATTGAAAACCAGCTTATGTTTTGTAGTATTGTTGTTGGTATATTGTTACGTATGTTGTTATACATGGCTGTTGGTATATTGTTGCTTATGTTGTTATACGTGGCTAACCAGCTCATGTTGTTGTTTAAAACTTGAAAGACTTGAAATGGGATATAATATGTGGTTGTTTCTTACAAATTGTTTTGTAATATTGTTGTTGGTTACAAATTGTTTTGTAATATTGTTGTTGGTTACAACAGTTAGAAAGTTGTTTTGTAATATATGATTTCATTTCAAAGTTGATAGACTTGAAAGAATGTTTAATCTTCATTTCATTTGTATTTCTCAATTGTAATACCCAAATTTCCCAGCCCAAAAACCCAAATAAATAAATAAAACCAAATAAAAAAACACATATAAAAATGTATAACAGCAGTCCATGTTTAAATGTCCATTACAAACAACGGGCCCAATGGCCTAAATAAACCAAAACCTAATGGCTCAGTGGCCCAATACCTAAAAACAACAAGCAGAAGCCCTAGAAGCTTCAGTCGTTGCTCCCCCACACGCGTGCCTCCGGCCCTTTCCAAGTCATCACACGAACGGCCTCTTCCGTACGACGGTTTCACCTGCAAAAACACGCAGCAAGAAAGGCAAGAAAAGGAAAAACAACAAAAATAACATATATAAAAAATATTTATAATTTTTTTCTTTTTTGTAATTTCGGCTATATAAAGCCAATTGATTCATTTGTAAAGGGATCCCTGATTTTGAAAAGGAATAAAGAAAAAGAGAACGATTAACAGTTCAAAAAAAAAGAGGTGATTGACCATTTTTTTCTCTCTGCATTTCTCTGTTGTTTTCTTTAATTCTTTCTATTTTCTATACGCAAAAGAGGAAAGAAAGGGGTTTACCTTCGTGTTTCACCGCGAAATCCTTGTTTGCTTCGCCGTGATCAGAGTTTGGCAAGGGTTTCTAGGCTGAAAAATCGGCAGAATTTGAGAAGGGTAAAGGGGGCTAGGGTTTCAGTGGATCATAAGGCTTGAATAAGTTTTCTTTTTGTTTTTATATCTATCTTGCAACAACGTCGTGTAAGCTAATCTTAATGGCTCTAAAACGGCGCCATATAGGCCATTGACCCGAGAACCGACCCGAATGAGGCAGGATCCGCGCAATTTCGTTTGTTGGTCTTTTTGCGCAACCAGTCCCTATGTGCTCTGTGTAGTTTCAATTTGATCTTCTTCAATTTCTTTAATTTGTACCGCATATTTGATTCTGTTTTCATTTGGATCCAAGTTAAACGGTGACGTTTATTTACTATTGATTTTGATTATCGGATTTTTGCGTTTAATTTCTGTTTTAGTCCCCCAATTTGGAGTCAATCACAATTTAGCTTGCCTTTATTTTTTATATTTTTTCTCATAATCCTTTTAATTTCGTTTTGATTTCAATTTTATCTTTAATCCATAATTTTGTTATTTTTATTTTTTTCTGCTTTAAATTATATTTAAATTCTAATTTAGTTTTTAGTAACTTAATTTTAAATTTAATTAGTTTTTATTTTGACATATATTTTGAAAAATCTAGTATTATTTTAATATTTAAGCTCGACATTGTTTTTTAAACTTATTATTGGTATTATCTTAATATATAGTATACTCTTATTTTAAATTATCATAAATATTATTTAAATTTATCATATATCCTAATTTAAAATTTATCATGTACTATAATTTTAAACTTATCATATTATTATTTAGGTTTATTATATATTATTTTTGTATATATTTTTATATAAGCTTAATAAAATTGGTATGATTTTTTTAATAATCTTATTTTATAATGTATTTATTTTAAAATTTTCTTTTATATTTTTACATTTTAAAGAATTATACGATAGTATCCTCATACATTATTATTATATATATGTAATCTATATCTTTATTCCATGAATATATTATTTTTTATATTAATATAACTATGAATTTTTTAGTTCCCTTTTAATATTTTTAAGCTACCAATATGTATATAATTTCATTCTTTAAAATACTCTCTTTTATATTTTGTATATTTTAACTTTTGCATATTATTATATATACCATTATTTATATCGAGTTTTCACTTTATACATATCACTTATTAGATTAATATATGTATATTATTTTGTATAATGCTTATTTTGATTTTCCTCATATGCAACATTTATTTTAAAATTTGTTTAAATATTATTGTCTTACATAGTATTTATTTTAAACTCAATTTTGGTTATTTCAATTTCTTGTATATTATTTATTGTAAAATTTTGTACATATAATTTGTTGATTTACAATTTCCATTTCTTTCATGTCATTTTTTAGTTATTTCAAAACTTGTACATTTGGTTTGCATTTGCATTAATCGGCTTGTTTTTATTAGCTTTTGAGCGTTGATATTGATATTGGCATAATGTACAATTGAGATTATTGTTGCTATGTTTGTCAAGATTAATTCATTATTTATTCATTATTCTTTAGTATGTGTTTGGATTATATCTTTTCGTCATACATCATCATTCAATCATGTTACATTTGTAAAAATTGTGTTTTATTAAAGCACTACAATCATTTTATTTCATAATTTTCAAAAAAGGCCCAGTGCTCATAGTTCCCGAGAGGATTGTGCCCTAACTTACTGGGCTTTAATTCTTCTCAATGAATTTAAATAGCCAAGTGCTTATTTTGTTAAAACCATATAATTTCAAAATAAACTTTGTAGATTTCAAGATGTCGGATCCTAACTTACTGGATATGACATTTAGTTATCTTGATTTTAAAATAAAGGCAATATTTGGTGTTTAGGAATTTCGAGAAATTGAACCCTAACTTACTGGATTCTGATTTCTCGATTGACCTAAATAACCAAATATCCTTCTTAAAACATATGAATTTTTTAAATTTAAAAAGACGAATCTAACTTCAAAAATTGAACTGTTGCACCCTAACTCACTAAGTGTGACAATTTATTTCTTTGATATGGGTATGTCCTATTATTCAATTCAATTATTCAGGTTTTCATTTCAATGGATCGTATTCTAAAATATCTTCAAATTTTCGACACTAAAGACATTAAACAATCAATTCGGCACCAATTTTGGGCATTACGAGGGTGCTAACCCTTCCTCGTACTTAACCGGCTCCCGAACCAGTTTTCTCAAAATTCGCAAACCTAAAATCGTTTTCAAGGTGAACTGATCACACCTCAATAAAAGATCGGTGGCGACTCCATTTCCATTTTCAAAGTCGATTCCTGTTTTTCAAATAAAAAAATAGTTTCGACATCAATATTCATATATCAGAAAAGATAACACAAATGAAAAAAAACATTTGTATTTCTCAATTCTCACACATTTTTTTCTCAATACTCATATGTTAGAAGAGATAACACAAATTGCATGGATCAATGCTCATATATTAAGGCCAAAACATCAAACTGTTTACAAAAGGAATGAGGGGCAAAATATTGCCAAATTTTCCTACAATTCAACACAATTGAACAGATGTGAATTGTAGGCAAATTTACAAAAAAAAATAGTGACTATATGCCTAAGTTTATCAACAGTAGCAATCATAGGCAAATTTACAAAAATTAATCTGCCTAAGTTAATAAATCAATAGCAAGCAAATTTACACAATTTTAAAAAGTTAACAAAATAAGGTATGTTCACAATGTCATCATTGGTCTGTCATAGATGACTCTTAAATAGGAGGCATCCATCTAATAGTGGTTGGTTTCCTCTTGAATGGGAGCTTTTCTCTTGGGGTAGCATCTTTTTGGTGAGTTGGGGCAGCCTATTGAGTTGGGGTACTCCCTTGCTGATTTGGGGTAGCCTGTTGCTAAGTTGGGGCAACCACTTGGTTGTTAACACCAACTTTATGTCTTTTGACCTACAGGAACAAGTGAAATCTATCAAACAAATTCATAAACAGAAGTAATATAACTTCACTTAAGGAAAATGACTTACTGGAATGTTTTGGCCAACTTCCCCTTTGTAACTCCTCTTATCGTGGCCTATTCTTTTGCATTTGCTGCACCTCATGTCCACCCCTGTCTTGCCCAACCTTTTTTGTTGTTTGTGGTTAATCAAGTTCTTTCCTTCTCACCTTAGTAGGTCTGTCAGGTGGCCTTCTTAGTGTAAGAGACAGTATTGGCAGCATGTTTGACAAAGAGACCCATTGTTTAGGACCCCTTACAGGCCTTATAAAGTTGGAGTAAATTTGAAGCTGGGTTTGCTTGGTGTACCAGGTTTGTATATAGGTCTCTAGAAACTCATCTTTTAGATGAATGATAGCTAGTGCATGCATACAAGGGATGCCAGTGAGATCCCGATTCCTGCAAGAGCAGGAATTCTCAACTAGGTCCACCACATGCTGGCTGCCTAGACCACATTCAACCTGATACCTGTCCCCACCAGCATGTGATGGAACACACCTAAAAAACAGTCACCATGCTTGGTTAAAAAAAATCACTAACAACATTGTGAGCAGCCCCACCAACAATCATACACACGCACACCTAAAAAATAGTCACTACATGCATATTATTAAAAAAATACTCACCGCATGCATATTAAAAAATAGTCAACAGCATGTATATTAAAAAAATAGTCATACACACCAACAATCACTACATGCATATTATTAAAAAATACTCACTTCATGCATATTAAAAAACACTCACTAAAACAACATGTGACCAGCAACATAAAGTCAGAATAAAGGCATCAGAAAGATTAAAAAGGGTAACTTTACCTCAATGAATCTTTTATATTTGCATTTAGCTTTTTCCTGATCTTTGGACACAACATTCCTTTTCATTTGTCAGCTTCTTCTTTCTTCTTGACAATAAGCAACATAATCTTGGTCCTTATTGTTTCCATCATGGTCAGAATAGGTTTCCCTCTTTCTTCCAGTATCATCTACCAGTAAACAACATAAAGGATTAGTGAATTGCTAATGATTAGTAAGAAACATAAAACATAGGGGTTTACCTTGATAAAATATACAGAAAGATTATTCACCAATATGTCAGAATGGCTCCTAATTGAGAAGTGAGACCTTGACCAGTGAGTAGGGTTCTTTTCCTTCAACCAATCATAAACACGCTGATTGGTTTTCTTCAATTCATCCATGGCATCCTCAAAATCTCTTGTACTGCTTGCTCTGACAACTTTCCAAAGCAAATCTTTCAATTCCTTCGTTCGGAAACCAGCCTTCTTGAAACTGACTTGTAGGTGTCTAACATAGTGACTTGTTTTTGCATTAGGAAACAACATGCATATTGCTTCTAAAAGTCCTTACAATTAGAACAAATACAGTTTAATTATTTGACAAACCCTAAACCCTAAATAGAAACAATATAAAAATAAATAAATGGAGTTTTACCTTTTGTTTGTCAGACATGAAAGATATCTGATATGAGCTCACAATTTCCAAGTCTATTGTGAGCAACTCCAAGAACCAAAGCCATAATGCTTGGTTTTCACTTTCTACGACAGCATATGCAAGAGGATAACTGCCATTATTTGCATCTATCCTAACAGCTGCAAGCAAGTAGCCATCATAGTAGCCATTCAAGAAACATCAATCTAAACCTACTATCCTCCTACAACCAGCCCTATAGCCATCTTTGCATGCCTGCAGACAGACATGCATCCTTTGAAACAACTTGTTATCCAGATAACAGATTGTTGTTGTTCCCTCATTTTGGGTCCTAACCTCCAACACATATTTATAAATATTCTCATATTGAGCCTTATGAGCTCCTTCAATTAATTTTAATGCCCTAAGTTTAGCCCTCTTACATTTGGTTAGTGAGATTATGCAACATAAATCTCTTTTGACATCTTGTTGTAATGATTTCAGAGAATAATCAAGATCAACAATTAATTTTTCTTTATAATGTTCACCTACAAGCTAAGGTTACATTCTTATTTTTATAGACTTTAGAACAAATATGGTTAGGGTTTGAACTCTTAATTTGCCAAGCCTGGTCAGTAGGGTCATTAGGGTTTAGTCTAAAAACCCATATGAACCAAGAACATTTTTTACTACAGACTGCCTTTAACCTTTTTAGATCATTTTCAGGAAACTTAATAAAATAATTATTCAACCTACCATACTGCTTGGCAGCTTCTTTTAGATTGTCTTTAGACTTAAATAACATTCCAACCTTAAGTCTAGGATTACTCATATCATTCTCTAGGTTGAACTCAAGCCAATTTTGGCCATCTCTGAGTTAGATTCCTGTGCATTATCTAACCTCCCAGAATCATCACTATCACACAGTTCACCTACTTCTATACCATCCATGTTTAAACCATCTAAATTAACTCTTATCCTATTAGACACATCACTTTCAAATGCATCACTACCAGATATATCACTACCAGACACGTCACTACCAGACATTTCTTCTTCATTCTCATTAAAATTGTCATCAATTAAACATGCCAAACAAATTACTCATCAATAAAGGCAGACAACATAGGCAAACACTTTAACCATTTCTGTCAAACAATAACCAACATAAAAATAATTTAATACAAATACAACCATTTTTGTCATGCACATGGCAGACAATAACCAAACATTTTAACCCTATACCTTGGCAATGATAGACAATAACCAATACAATATAGAAGGTAAATAACAAATTTGATATTGCCACATACAATATAGCAGCTAGGATACAAACAATAGCAGATACAAACAATAAACATCAGTTTGATACAAACAATAAACATCATGCACATGGCATACCATACACATTATATGTCATTCACTTTAATAACCAAACCCTAGCCTATCATGCACATTAATAACAAATAAAACCAAAATCGAAATAACCCTAAATCAAAATTAAAATCGAAATCAAAATCAAAATCTAAATCAAAATCAAAATCAAAAACAAAATTGAAATCGAAATAACCCTAAATAACCCTAAATTGAAATAACCCTAAATCTAAAAAATAAAAAACTAAATGCAGAAACTTACCCGTTAAAGTGGATGTAACAATATTGGCAACTTCTCTTATATTGAACATTGTCGCTGAGAATCAAAAACACTGAAATGGTTTTTGGTTTCGTCTTTTTTTCTCCCCAAATAAAAAAGACCAATCATTTTCTAACCCTATACCATATTAATCGATTATTGAATCAATTTCTAACCCTAAACCAACCTTCTTAATCAGTTCTCGAATCAATTTCAAACCCAAACTAACCCAAATCACAATCAAAATTTTTAGGGTTACAACAATCATATCGTCTTTGTATCTCTAAATCTTTTTAACATTTCAATTTTTACTACAATTTTTTTTTATAATCATATTAAACACCTAAAACTTTTTAAACCACAATTTTTATTTTTAAAATAAATTAGTTTTCTTCACACTAGGTTAACTATTTGTTGTGTGTTAAATTATAGAGTAAATTTTGAAGAAACGTTTTCAAATCGGACCAATAGTCGAATTAGTTAGGCTATTGATTCGTACAGTTCGATTAAATAAAATCATTAAAAAATCATAAAAGTTAAAAAAGTAAAAAAAAATTAAACTAATTTTTTAGCTTGGTTTAATTAGTCTATACCAGCTCACAAGTCAATTGGTTTGATACCTCTCTATGGACCAATAACCTGACCAATCCCCAGTCCGGTTCAAATAACTATGATTCTAAGTCTCTATACACTTTTTAACATTTGGAATTTAATATCTCTACTTTTATTTTCAAGAATTTAATCCCTATACTTTTTGGATTTAAAAATAAACTTTCAAATTATATATAATCATATAACATTTTAATAAAAAAGTTAACGATATAGTTAATAACATTATAAAAAGATAGAGATGAAATTATGTTAGAAATTAAAGTATAAGGATTGAAATTCAAATTTAAACATAATAGAGGGACCAAAATTGATATTTAACCATTTACTTATAATGCAAAGAAAAGAATAGCATAGTAAATACACGTGTGAAAGCAGGTTGGACCCTGCGGGGGTTGATGTTTTGTTAAGACTTGCAGGCAAAGGAAGGCTTTAAGTAGCAAGATGGCCTAAAAAAGGTAACCAAAATCTGCCGTTGTTTTCAACATAATAAAAATAATATTCTTACAGGTTGAAACCATTTAATTTAGAGTAGTGAGAAGTGGTGGGACAGCCGACAGGGCAAATTTATTCACTACTTCACCAAAAAAAGAAGTTTGACCTCTTGCCAAACTTGCTTGGGAAGGTTGCTGGCAAGGTTATGTTTGGGCAGCTTGTAACACAAGAAACCTCCCATGAATCTATAAAAAGCCAATGAAACTACTTTTTTCTGCATTTCAAATTACCCAAAAAAAAGTCTCAAAGATGTTTTCTCTCAAAAACATCCCCTCAACATCATCAATCCTCTCAACATATACCACATTCACAGCATCAGCCATGCTGATTCGAAGCATGGCTACCGAGGTTCAAGCCATAATCAATCAGCTCATTCCAGAACAACTCCGGAACTTGTTACTGTCAAAACTTGGAGGCCTTTATTCAAACCCTTCTTCCCAAATGACTCTCCTCATCAATGACTACGATGGCTACAGCATCAATGAACTGTACGAAGCTTCCCACACCTACTTACAGACAAAAATCACGCCATCGATGAAGAGGCTTAAGGTTTCCAAGGCTCCAAGAGACAAAAAGGTAATTGTAAACATACACAAAGGTCAAAAGGTTGTTGACATGTATGAAGGAATCCAAGTCAAGTGGGAAATGACATGTGTTGATACAAAAGATGATGAGCAAGGGAAGGTTGAAATTAGAGTGCTTGAGCTCAGTTTTCACAATAAATTCATGGAAACTGTGATAAATTCTTACTTGCCATATGTAACGGAGAGGTCCAAAGCCATCAAAGAAGAAAATAAAGCGGTGAAACTCTTTTCACTTGGAAACTTTTGTGGAGACTACGATGGAGCATGGGGATCAACCAATCTTGACCATCCAGCAACATTTGATAAACTGGCAATGGATCCCGCTGTCAAAAAAGAGTTAGTCGACGACTTGGACAGATTTGTTCGAAGAAGAGACTACTACAAAAGAGTAGGAAAAGCATGGAAACGTGGCTACTTACTGTATGGTCCTCCAGGAACAGGCAAGTCGAGCTTGATTGCTGCCATCGCTAACTACCTAAAATTCGACATCTATGACCTCGAACTCACGAGCGTTTCCAGCAACTCACAGCTTCGAGGGTTGTTGGTTTCAACCAGAAATCGATCAATGCTTGTGATTGAGGATATTGATTGCAGCATTGAACTCCAGAATAGACAAGCTGGTCCTGGGGGATATGGGCAAGGTACTAACGACGAGGTGAGTAACACAACGATTATAGTGTTTCATGCATAACTAATCATATTCAGACATGGTTATAAGTATATATACCCAGATACACAGAAAACTTATAAAAAAAAAAGTTGAATATAACTGATTGGGCACACGCACACTCACCAAATTCGAGTAACATGGCGACTACGTAAAGGTTTCTCCTGTTACTTGGATGTTTTGCACAAGTGGCCACTTCAAGCATGCCCAAAAATGAATCAATAATATCATAACAAATCTATACAAGTTCCATAAATGACTAAACTGTTGCTAATATCTATCGTCATGACAGTTAACTTTATCAGGGTTGCTTAATTTCATCGACGGGCTATGGTCAAGCTGTGGTGATGAGAGGATAATAGTGTTTACAACCAATCACAAAGAGAAGATAGACCCTGCTTTGCTAAGGCCAGGCCGCATGGACATGCATATCCACATGTCTTACTGCACCCCTAGTGCATTCAGGGTTCTTGCTTCCAATTATCTATGCATCACCAATCATGATCTGTTCAATGAAATTGATCAACTGATGTTGGAAGTAGAGGTAACTCCCGCACAAGTTGCAGAGGAGCTTATGAAGAGTGAAGACACAGATATTGCCCTTCAAGGACTCATCAACTTCCTCCGGGACAGGAAATTGAAATCTGAGAATTGTAATTCAGGCGGTAGAGAAGCAGATTTGGAAGAGCAAAATGAAAGCAAGGCCAGAGAAAGAGTTTGTGCAATTGATAAAATTGGTAAGATAAACAAGAAGCCAATAAGAAAGAGAAAATATGGGAACAAGAGAAAAAATTGACAAGCAGATCCTTGTATTTGTATTTTTTCTATATTTATATCAATAATAAAATTTACAAACAGTCTTACAATCATTTATTTCTACAGTATATTTTCTTTTATCTTCCAAACAGAACTCATGAGATCAACATATAGAAGTAGAAAAACCAAGTCAACTTTATTCACTTTCTGCATTCAACTTTTTCACATTTAACATCATATAGAATTAACATTACCATCTACTTTTTATTCATCCCGCATGGAATGTAGCAACATAGACCACTACTTGCTTCTATAGAGGTGGCATTTTATCAAACATCTGATACCACAATCCAACTATCTTACTATACTGAAATGAAAATACAAACAAAACAATACAAAACCGGTGTCTGTAATTATCTAGACCTGACAACTCATGAATTTTGACGTCATAATTTTTTTATATAATATCATTTTTCTTTTTTGGTGTTTTAAAGGCACATAACCTGCAGGGTCTGACAATTCCCAAGATAAAAATGGTTTAGAGTTCAGACATGACATGAACCACTGTCTGTAAGTTGTAGTTGTACTAACATAAAATATGCACCTCAGAACCATTGGTGTTCATTACAGACTATATTTCATAATACAAGTATTGATGTTTGAACCAAAAACAAGGTTTTTTTATGAATTTATACATGTATATCATATACACCCTCGGTAGTGACATATACTATACATGTATTACAATCCAGAACAAAAATCCATAGAATACAAAGGGGCTGTACATTTTTGCTTCTCTATGATGACCAAAAAGAATAGTGTCCATTGGAACAGGACATGAGAAAAAGAAGATACATGAGAAATTTACAATACCTTCCCACGCGTCTCAACGCTGGTAAACGATGTAGTTCTTGATCTTCCATAGAAAGCCCAATCTCAAGGCTTTCCCCCCTTTTCTTCTTGATATAGATTTACATAGTGGTTTGGATTCTGGAGCTGAGGCCAATGCAGGTGTAGGGTCTTGACTACTTTCTAATACTATTTGGTTTACGTTTGCAGGCGGATGATCTCGTTGGCGTTGCTCCCGGAAGAGCATCAGAAGTCTTTGTGACATCTCCCTCCCTCTTGTTGTCCCATTGACTGACATTGAGACCAATGCAGGAATCACACCTTCTTGTAGGACTATTTGACTACATTTCTCATTTCCGTTACAAAGGAGTAAAAGGCAAGAAACAGCTTGCTCTTGTTCAATTGGTTTGCCAGCATCCAAAACTGATGCCAGACCAGTTATGAGATCAGAGGCTGATACCATCTCTTCTTTTGCTGTTTCACTTGAAGTTAAATTTATCAAAACTGTAATGGATTTCTCTGTCCAGGTATGGTCACCCGAGACCACAAGCGACTGGAGGTGATTGACTATGCCAGCAGAAAGAAGGTTCAGAATATTGGAGTGATCAGTAGAAAGATTATAAAGAGTGTGAAGGGCATCAAGCTTGCATTGTGCGTCAGTTTCATGTCCTAGTAGCTGGACTAAAAATAGGACAGCCTTACTTGAGCCTATGATAGATTTGGCTTGCTCAAGGCAAGAGAGATTAAGATATAGAGCAGTTGCTGCTTCATGGGCATTGGAGTTGGAAATCATACTCTCCAGCAATCGAATCACTCCAGCTGCTAACATCAACTCCTTGTTCCTGATATATTTATTAAAAAGAATGAGAAAGAAAATTATAAAAGATTCATATTGATAATTGCATATAAAATGCTGATCAATCATATGAATAACAGTGCTAAAATAAAAGACACAACAATGTTCTCCAACAATGATGCATTTGGTGCATCCTTCGATGAATCAGAAAGTAGCAGCAGCTTGCAAGAGGCTGTATTGCTCATAAATATCCATGTCTGGGTTTAACAAAGCAAAGGCATAAAACATGAGTAACAAACCTGTTATTGTTGACAGCAAGGTTAAACAGAGCCATTGCCCCAATTTCCTGAGCCATTGCATTTCCTTCACGCACAGCCGACTCGAGAAATCGCAATAGTCCTTCAACAAAGCCATTAGCCCCCATAAAAATCCGGGCCTCCTCATCATCTTTCAGCAAAAGCCTTATTTGTTCCACGACTTTGCAACTTTCCATCAAGTTCTCTTCTTCATTTAGGACAGATAGGAATTCCTGATATCTTTCTAACACATTGATCTCAGAAACTTCCTCCTGTGGACATTGAGATTCATTTTCAGATTCATTTACTTCCACTTCCTTAATGGTACCACTCTTCTCCAAAGAAACCACCTTAGCCTCCTTGAAGTTACATGAACCAACGTTATCCATTGATCGAGAATTTGCAGTCTCAGATGCAGACAAGGCCAATCTCCAGTAGTTAAGATCAAGAGACTCTTGGGGGGCATCAGGGATAGGAACTCCGTTCTGTTCACACCAACTAGCAATGAGACCCTTGACACAGTAATTAGGAGTCAAAGAGAGATGTGGGAGCTTCTGTTGAGTCTTTGGACAGGTGTCATGCCCATCACTAAACCATTTCTCAATGCAGATCCTTTCATATGTCTGTCCAGAGGCAATTACAACTGGTTCATACATAAGCTGCAAAGATATTGGACATCGTAATTCTTCGGGTGGAAGGGGTATCTGCCCAGATCTCCTAATATTTGGCTTGAAATTGAAAGAATTGAGCTTTGATAGCTGCCACTCAAATGCACAGCCACTACCTCCAGACCCTCCATCCTCAAGAGAACCCAGAACAGTGGGGGAACAAGGTGTTGAACCCTGTGAGTCATCATCTGAAACCTCACTTCGAAATAACTTGGAGTATTTTCTCATGAGATGTAAAAGATAAGCCACAATAGATTCCTTCCTCTTATCCTCCTCCATACGGGCTCTTTCTATCACCTTCTTGAGAGCCCTTCTTTCAGTTAGGGCTGCTCTAGAAGAACTGATGCCAAGTCTAGAAGCAGCCTGGTGGAAAGACTCAAGTTCATTGGTGTCATTACATTCTTCAAATTTCCTCCCATTCTGGAGTAATGTAATTATTTCATCACCAACTTGCTTCTCAAACAGATCAAGTGAGAAAACAGTCCCCTCAAGTTCACTTACAATCTCTAAAATCTGAAGCCAAACAAGTAATCAAGAATAACGTGAGTATAAAAGCAAAAGTAACAGCTATTACAGGGTTTCACATACAAGATTCATATTCCAGGTAACTATGATATAACCATGACAGCAGATTTCCTAAAATTTGAAGAACCTTCATGATTTGAACCACACACATTAGGAATTATAAAGATGCACTGGAATTATGTGGATAGAACACTAGCAGCAGCACAACACATACTCAAACTGCTTGCAAAAAACGACCCTTGTTTATTTAAACATCCAAAAATTTACATAATTTCATCAAACCAAAAGGGGGAAATAAGTACCTGACATCCAATGGACTGAGGAACCATATCTTCTACGCGCTTAAGACTATCAATAAGAGCACATTTTGCCCTCTGAAATTTTAAAAGAACGGAATCTCCAGTAATAGCCTACATGAGAAACAATATCATTAGTAAACATCCCCAAGGGGAGGAAAACAAGGTGGAAAACAAAAACATCAAAAATCATTTAGTGAATGCATCAAATAGAAGTCAAAACCATTACTCTAAAAATGCACACGAGAACACATACACAATTATGCATATATATTTCTTCTGCATGTGTGTGTACACAACACAAAAGAAACTCTTACCAAGTAAAGTTTACTGCATGTTGAACAGTGTTGAAGAACATTTTTGGCCTTTTCTAGAGCTATATGCAATGAGCATAAAGCCTGAATCCCAGATTTGCTCGCAGGCCGTGCTGCTTCCAAGGAAGGGAATATCGATGAGACTTTGCAATAAATTGCTGAAAGCTTCTTGCACATTTCTCCATGTAACTGCGTAAGGAAAAAGAAAAAGTAGAAAATAAGAAAACTGTGATTCTGTGAACATTAAGATGTATTTTTTCTGTCATGAAAAAAAAAAAAGGCAACAAGTTTCAACCGTCACAACTGCCCAGAAAACAAAAGGCCTTCCTTTGATAATAAGAAAAACAGTTACAAAAATTATAAACTTCAGAGATGAATCTATGCCAACCAAAACTTAAGCATTTGTGAAGTTAATTAGAATTTCTTTTTATAAGGGGAGGGGGTAGGGTGTCCAGAGATCGAACTTAGGACCTGATGTCATTCAAAACTTCAATTCAATGTAAGTCCTTTGCCACTTGGTTGACAAGAAAACGAAGAATAGCAAATTTTTTTTAAAAGAAAATGTAAGTTCCAATGCTTCAAATCTAACATATCCAAATGCAATCAAATTCTTACCTTGGCATCACTAATTGAAAATAGGTTCTCTTCAACCTCAACGTTATCCATAATTTAGCCTTCACGGCAGGAAACCACTAAAATGCAAATTTATATAAACTGAAGTGGAAGAGAAAATTAGAACAGAGTCAGATAAGTTATATAAACTAGCCACCAAAATTTATTTTAAAACACAACACAAAGTTCATTTTTTTCCTAAAATGATGCACCCCAACAAAGCAAATGACATATATGTCTAAGTTCAATAGTTCCTTTTGTTATATGAACATAGAACTATTATTCAGAAAAAATAAATAAGTACATATACTTCTCAAATGTCTCCTCTGATAGGCAATATGAGCGGTTCCTGAATAACCTATTGATCTGGAACATCATTCATAATTGGAAACAAATGCAAACACATATTTATATGGAAGTAACAAAAAAAATTGCAGAATTTTGATTTTGATCTAAATATTTTATCATTGTAGAAACAAAAACAAAAAACCTTACGATTGCTGTTAAGAAATTTGATTTAGACATCTCCTATCACAAGTAAAGAAAGAGTTAAATCAAAAGAGAATTGTTTAAAAGGATGAAAAAAATATGATTGTTTGGAAAATGACCTTCGAGAAAAAGGTGAAGAGATCTTTAGCCGAGACAAGACTCGGCGATGAGAATCACTATCAGCTTTAATCGATATTTTTAAAAACAGGCAATAGAACAAGAAACCCCACGAACATGGACTAAGCAATGGGGAAAAGAAAAACACACAGCATTTAACAAAAATGCTAATTTTTTATTCCTACGGAGATTGCGAGAAACAGAAAAGCGCCAAATATGGAATTACAAAAAAAATATTTTGAAAAAAGAAAAAACAAAGCTTTGCTATTTTCAAACAATGACTATTTTGTTTTGAAGGAAAATTACAATGAGATTGGCAACTGCCATGTGGATTGTTAATAAGCTTCAAGTATTAAAAACAAAACTACAATGAGATTGAATCGAAGACAGGGTTCGAAAAAACAGGAACATACCGCATAAACAGGAGGTAACCAAGGAGGCTTCAAATAAAAACGGTATTTAGAAGGGAAAAGAAGTGAAGAGCCAAACAGCGAATTCAGAATTTCCTCGCTGTAAAGGAACCCAAGAATGCACGCAGCGAGAGAGAGAAAGATGGGGTGTTTGGTTCATGAGAAAGCCAGGGTAAACAGAAAGGAATATTGGAAATTTATTTTATAAGGGAAAAAAAACAATTAATTGCAACTGAGAGAGAGCTTGTCTGTGCAGAGAATATTTTTAATTTTTGAGAGGACAGGGATGAATGTTTAATATAATTGTTTGATTATAAGAAATTAAAATTTTTGTTTTTCTTTTTAAGAATTTTTTTTTTTATGTCTCCTCCCACTCTGGTTCGCCGGCCGACCCCCTCTTGCATCTGCCATAAATGCTATTAAGGGTTAGTTTTTTTTTTGATTTTGAGAGTTGTTTTTGAGAAAATTGAGGGTTTGGTATTACTGTCAAAAAATGCTTTTGAAGAATAAAATGTCTATTTTAGATATGAGATTATAAAGTAACAAATATATATTTAAATAATGTTCAAATTAGTTAATATTATGATATTTTAGCGAAAATATAAAAAATAATTTATTATAACTTATTGTTAATATTTTAATATATAATATTAATTTTAAAATTTCTAAGTAATTAATATTAATTATTTATAAAATTAATTAGAATATATAAACTATATTTAAATATTTAAATATAAAATTAAATATTTGTAATTAGATATTGACACGGTTATATTATTATAAAAATTATTTTTATTTTTAATTAATGCTTTTAACATATTTTATTATTTTATTTTAAAATGTATTTGAATATATAACTCATATATATTAACATAACATAGAAAACATAAACCTAACAATTAAAATATTACATATATTTGGATAAAAGTTTTAAAAAGGGATAATATTTATATATCAAATATAAATACTAAAAATTTTACAATAGCATTTACAATTTAAAGTGAATTCATTAAACTAGAAGTTATAGCATCTCTTGTTAATTCCATTTCAAAACCACTTGAATTGTTTGATTCACCGTCATCATCACCATCGTCGTCGTCGTCATCATCACTTTCTCAACCATGCACATTTTCTGAATCAATAATATTCTCATATGCCCAGTTAATATCTTCGTATTCCATAAAATCTGCATCATTTCGACCGGCATATTAAACTTAAATATATTGTAAATCATTTACAAAATATATTGTAAACCATATTAAACTTTTTAACCTTAGTAATAAGAGAAAACTTTGATAAAACTTTAACTTATTGCATAATAAACCAAGAATTCAAGAATTTTAACAGATGAAATTTTTGAACGTATTTAACAGATGAAATTAACCTTTTTTTTAACTATGCAAACAACAATGCCAAATAATGAAGCTTTTCATGCTACAATAATTTACTGTGAAAAAGAGAAGATAAATAAACAAACTTAAAGCATGCAGTCATCATGCTACCATATTTGTCATACTACAGTGATCCTTTCTGGCCATCAGGATATCTATAAAATTCTTTGTAGGCACATTATTTCTAAAACTTATTTCTGGTTAGAACAAAACCTAGTACAGCATGCCACAACACCAGTCCTAGGCTAGAACCCACATGGATGCCAAAGTCATTTCAATATAAGATTGATTGAAACAACTTTAACCACCTGAAACTTTAATATATGTTTTCTTAAACCAAGCTTTTAAATTTCTAGCATTGTTTTCAGTCAAAAGATAACCTCAATTTTCACCTTATAAACTAACGAAAAATACTTTGAATAAACCACGCATAAAAAAATTTCAAAATTTACAGTAATATCAAGCATTCAACAAATAAAGAAGCTTTTCATGCTATAATAATTTACAATTAAATTAAAAAAAGAAGGGTCGACCCTATCGAAATTTATGATTATGGGTTAGTATTTTTGGTATATTATTACAATTAAGTTGATTTAATGAATACATTTAATTTATACAAAAATATAGAAAAGATTATGAAAAAGAAGAATGAGCCGCCCACTCAGCAGATGAAAAATCTCTTAAAGTCAAAATCTAGTATGATCATGCAGTAATAGACAAGCTTAAACTATACTTGTTTAGGATGGCAGTGGATTTGTAACTCATAGAGCATAAAAATTCATAGACAAGCTTAAACTATGATCATGCATTAATTGAATTAATAGAGCATAAAAATTCAGTCACAAAATTTCTCCTAATGGATACATGGGAAGCGAAACTTGCTACTTTTCATAAAAATTATACCAGTTAAAGTTAGTAGTTTTGAATGCATTACTTAAGGCAGTTTTGGTTGTTTTGAGCATTAGTTTTGAATGCATTCCCAAGCTCAATGGGAACACATTTCCCCTCAGTGCTACTGAAACAAACCTTCGGTATGCATAGTGTAGCAGCTAAGCCAGTCAAACCACAACGCAGATTATATTCTATTTTCGGTTCAGTTTGACATTTGAGTAGTTAACTAGACAAGCAGTGGAACAAAACAAGCATATGCACAAATTTATAACATAAACCATAACATGCACGTCAATTGAATATTGCTAGAGTGCGGTTCAGCAAGAGAAGTCGGTTATTCTTTTTCATCTCTTAACAGCAAAAGCAGTATAAAGAAGGAATCCGTCCTAGAACCACTAGTACCGTGAACAAAATGCTTTGATGCATACCAGCTTTTCCTCCATTGATGATTTCTAGCTCGAATAACATCAAGACGAGCAACAACAAATGCTTGAATACAGTTTAAGAATCTTCAAAGGCAAACGGACCCCATTTTTTTCTGCTCTCAGAAGCCACCAGATTAGACAAATTTTAATAAAGATATTCAACTAATAAGTCGAGTTGTTCTCATTCTCTTTGGTTATTGATTATTGGGAAAGTTCAACAAACAGAAGGAGAGAAAAATAAGACAATAAGAGAAAGGAAGATTGAAACAAGAAAAGAAGCCATAGTTGAAATCATTTGCCTCAAGAAATACCAGCAAATCAACAGCAAATCAACAACAAATCAACAGCTTCAAAATATTAAACAGAAGAGGAACTAATTAAACAGAAGAAGAAATATAAAAGAAACTCTCACCTGCTGCGGAAGAGGAACAAAGAACAGAAAATAGAGCTTTGAAAGCCGAAAATGAGGAAAAGAAATCGGGTATAAAGCTCCAATTTCACCAGCAGAGGGGAAAGAACATTTAGGGAACCAGCAGAGGGGGAAAACGTTTGGGGGAGAAGACAGGTTAATTTGGTCAATTTTCATCCAAAAGCAGTTCTAGTAGAAGAAAAGGAGAATTTTTTAGCTTCTCCATCTAGAGAGAAGCACTTTTCTGATGGAGAAATTTTAAGAGAAAAGGAGCCTATTCTTGGTTCCTTAAGAGAAAAGCACTTTTGGGTGAAAAAGTCATTCTCAAACGGGATAAACGGGGCCTAAAATGACTCAATCGTCCTTTTAAGATTCTTTGTTGGTTTTCAAGTGTTTAAACGATTTAAATACTAGAATATTTTTGTTTATCTAGATTTGATTTTTTAAAATATATTTAAATATTTTCTATAAAAAATAAAGGTTAATGACAAATTTAACCATTAACGTTTACATGTTTTATCAAAATGGTCCTAAGTATATTTTTTAGTCTTTTTTGGCTATCAACCCTTTTTTTTTCAAACCGCTTTTCTAACAAATTTGATGAAAGCACCGTTAAAAAGTTTAAGGGATGATGTGAAATATTTTAATGAGATGCAATTTATTACTAAGGTAACTCAATAAGATAATTACATGTTAAAATAATAAAATAAATAAATCATACATAAAATTAAAAATAACTCTTAATTTAAAGAAAATAAACGTAATTATCTAAAACAAAAAAAGATTTCAAAATGGATGCATGTGTTTGTTTACTTGAGAGGTTTCAAAAGATAATTAATAAATCAAATCGAAAATATTGGATGTGTGCATTCATTTTGATTTTTTAGATAATTACGTTTATTTTCTTTAAATTAAGAGTTATTTTTTAACTTCGTGAATTATTTATTTTATTATTTTCCACATGTAATTATTTTATTGGATTATCTAAGTAATAAATTATATCTCATTAAAATATTCCACATATGAAATTCCACACTATCCGTTAAATTTTTAACGGTACTTTTATTAAATATGTTAAAAAAGCAATTTGAGAAAAGAATAAAAGTTCTTGGTCAAAAAACTCGAAATACAATTAAAGTCATTTTGACAAAACATGTAAACGTTAGTGACCAAATTTATCATTAAGCTAAAAATAAATCTTAAAAGTTTATTTAATTAATATTTGCATAAATTAATTTAAAATATATTTTTAATTTACATATTTATATTCGAATTTATGATCATTTCTTATCTTTTAAATTAGAATTTACATTCAAGAAAATATAATTACTTTATTATATATTTCTTTCTCATCATATCACTTTCATGTGAATTTATATCATAACATTTTTTGTATTAAACTATTTAAATATATTTTACATTAGCACTAATATTTCAATAAGTGTATTTAAATAAATTTTACATTGTTAATTAAACAATAATCTAAAACATGCCAATTTAAATTATAAAATTATGTTATCTAATCGACTTTGTGGAGTTCAAGTGAACAGTCTTATTCGTGAACTAAGTTTAGTGGGGTCTCTACTTTAATTCATAGTTTCTTTCTTTTTTTTCTTTTTTTTTTTATATATTGTTACAATGTTCATCATTATTGATCTACTATCTAGTTATGTGATTGGGATCAACTCGATTCAATAGTGATAACTTGTGTAGTTCGCTGACATGAGCTCGTACGTGAGGAGTTCGTATCATCATGCAAGTAAACCCAAACTTAAGAAACATGTGTTAAATCTTAGAATGGGTATGTGTTGACATGCATAAGAGTTTACTTAAAACGTCGCATCCAAGAACCATATCATATGAATAGAAAAAATAACTTTATTGAGAAACAGACACATAAAAACACTCAACATATATAATTACTATATTATTTATAATTGGTCCCAACTTCAAAATAGTATGTTTAAATTTAAAGCCTTCAAATGATAGTAACAATGCTCCATCAATAATAATAATTTAATATTAACAAATAACCCAAGAGAAGACAAACAATTGTAAGTAATGCAAAATTTAAATAATAATAATAATAATTGAGAAATTTATAACAACTACTGCAACAGTTTGCAAATTTTAGCAAGTATGGACTTAGGGGAAATAAAAATAATTAAATTATAAATTTGAAAAATTAAAATGTGATTTTACTATTTAATTAAAAATATTAAATATGAATAGATATATTATAGCTTACGATTTTAATACTACAAAAACACACAAGTAGACATTTTATTTTCGTTATAGGGTTGGTATGCATCAATATCAAAGGTGTTTTAATGTTTCATTTTGAATTCATTAATTTACAAATTTTAATTTTTTATATTTTAAATTATTTATAAACCCTCAGATCTCAATTAATTAGATTGAAGAATAATATATACGTTTAAACCTACTATTTTTAAATTATTGCAACAGAAAATAATAATTAAATTAATACTCAATTGATTTAATTTGTATATATAATTTATTTTCAAGTTCAATACACCATTTCTATGCATGTATATGTTTATATATTAATATAAAATTATAAATTACAAATATTTAATACAAAGAATAGAAATAAGATTTTCAACAGCCCATAAGGAAATGAAATAAGTAAATATAGGTAAAATAATTTTTTAATGTAAACTAATATTTTCAAAAAAAATCATCTTCACCCATATCTATTTATACTATAATAAAGATTTTGATTGAATTGATATCACCCATAATTAGGTTCCAACCCAGTTATTAAATTACCAAAAGATCATTGTTTT
The DNA here is from genome assembly GCF_025698545.1 of Gossypium raimondii. Taxonomy (NCBI): domain Eukaryota; kingdom Viridiplantae; phylum Streptophyta; class Magnoliopsida; order Malvales; family Malvaceae; genus Gossypium; species Gossypium raimondii. Next base: position 38,727,597 of record NC_068565.1, read on the forward strand.
AACAAAGCAATAAATACACATTTAAAGGTATTTTTTTATAGGGTAAACTACCAAAATAGTCACTTTTGTTTGCCTCATGTTACATTTTAATCACTTATGTTTGAAATGTTATGTTTTAGTCACTTACGTTATCGTTTTGTTATGAAATGGTCACTCTATCGTTAAGATTTGTTACCTCCCAAACAACTATCCAATATGGCAGTTAAAATGGGTTTTAAATGCCAACGTGGATGTCCAACTGGGATGAGAAAAGTTAATTTTTTTTATTAAAATAGAATACAAATTTTTGCTCAGTTGGGAGAAGAGAAGATAAGAGCAGAACGACAAAGAAGAAAAGAAGAAGAAGAAATGGATGCACCAACCTCTATAATTACTTGTTATTGTGGTTGCTCAACTGTGTTGAGTACTTCATGGTTGAATGAAAATCCAAGTAAGAGATTTTTCAGGTGTCCTAATTATGGGAATGAGAGAAAAAGTTGTTTCGTTTTTTCTACTAGTTTGATCCACTATGGCACCTCGTGCAAAGGTGGTGCTTGTTGGACTGTTAAGGAAAGAGAGAATATTGGAGAGGGAGAAAAGAAAGGAGAGAATGATTTGGATTGTTGTAATAGTTGTGTTCCTTGTATTGCATTGGGTATGCAGGGTTTAGAGGCTGGATTAAGGGTATATTTTCACACAAATTTAACTTTAAACTAAATTTAACTCCCTATTTTCACTTAAATTCCTAAATTTCAATATTTTCACAATTTAGTCCCTATTACTCAAAATTTACAATTTATTTTACAATTCAATCCTTTTTCATTTTTAACTTAAAAATCTATCAATTTAGTCCCTAATACTAAAATTATTCAACATAGACAACACTTAAAAACTCAATAATTTCTAAAATTTTGACATGAGTTGGGTAGTATTTAATATCGGGATTTCAAAAACATAAAAATTACAAGAAAAATGGACTAAATTGACTAGCCAATTTGAGCTTTGAACAATTGAAACTCTAGCTTTGCTTTCTCCTTCTTTCTTTTTCCCTTCTGTTTCGTTTCTATTCTCTTTCTTTTTTCTATTTATTTTATTATTATAATATAATATAATATATATACTTAATACTTAAGTAAATATTATAATAATTTAAAGTTTTATAAGGATATTCACTTATGTTGTCTCATTTATTGCCAATGGAATAATTGCTTATTTAATCCCTTTAATTATTCTTTAATCTATAATTCAACTTTCACCCTATATGCAATTTAGTTCTTATACTTAATTACTCTTAATTCATGCAAATTAACCTAACTAAAACCTAATTAACCACACAACTAGCTTCGTAAATATTTTTAATAAATATTTACGAGTCCGGTTTACGGTAACGGAGTCTCGAAAATGCATTTTTCGACACCTGCGACTATCAGGTCATTATAATTCTTTCCCCTAAATAAATTTTGTCCCCGAAATTTACCTGAAAAGAGGTTGCGGTACTGAGATCTCATAGTTTCTTCTGGTTCTCAAGTCACTATGACTACGCCATAATACTTTCACTAACGGAACTCGCTTATTATGCAGCTCTTTCACCTCACATGCCAAAATCTCAACTGGTTCTTCTTCGTAGATAAATCAGGTTGAATCTCAATATCTTCCGTCGAAATAACATGAGATGGATCCGATCGATATCTTCTAAGCATTGAAACATAAAAAAACATTATGAATTTTCTGTAATTTCGCAGGCAAAGCTAAGCGATATGCAACTGGTCTCACTCTTTCCGTGACCTCATACGGTCCAATAAATCGAGGACTCAATTTCCCTTTTCGACCAAATCTCAAAATTTTCTTCCAAGACAAAACTTTAAGAAATACTTTATTGCCAATAGAATATTCAATATCTTGATGTTTCAGATCTACATATGATTTCTGTCTGTCAAAAGCTATCTTCAATCTATCTCAGATTTTCTTAACAATGTCTTCCGTTTCTTGAATTAATTCCGGCCCGATCATTTTTCTTTCACTCAATTTTATCCAACAAACAGGTGATCGACACCTATGACCGTATAAAGCTTCATATGGAGCCATTTGAATATTTGATTGAAAACTATTATTGTATACAAATTCAGCTAAAGGCAAGTAACGCTCATAACCTGATTCAAAATCAATAACACAAGCACAAAGCATATCTTCCAAAATCTGAATAACTCGCTCAGATTGTCTATCAGTCTGTGGCTGAAAAGTTGTACTAAAAGTAAGTCGCGTACCAAGAGATTCATGCAATTGTTTCCAAAATCTCGAAGTGAACCGCGGATCTCGATCAAAGATTATCGACATAAAAACACCACACAATCTCACAATTTTTTTGAATATAAAATTCAGCAAGCTTTTGAAGTGACCAATAATTCCTGACTGCTATAAAATGAGTTGATTTCATAAGTCGATCAACAATCACCAAATAGCATTTTTCTTACTTTCCAATAAATGTAACCCTATTAGAAAATCCATCATAATACAATCCCATTTCCATTCAAGAATAGTAATAGGCTGGAGTAATATAGTAAGAACCTGATGTTCTACCTTAACTCGTTGACAAGTTAAACATTTAGCCACACACTCGACCACATCTCTTTTCATTCCCGACCACCAGTAAGATTCTCACAAATTACGATACATTATTGTTCCTCCAGGATGCAAAGCTAAAGGACTATTATGAGCTTCGCGAAGTATCAACTCTTTCAATTCAGGAACATTCGGAATGCAAATTCGATTATGCAATCTCAAGCATCCCCAATTATCAATGCTGAAATTTTCTGATATACCATTCTGAACCATTTTTCTTTTCTTCTCCAATTTGTCATCTCCTAACTGTGCTAACTTAATCTGATTAAACATCACTAGTTTGATTTTTAATTCAGCTAATAGGCTTCCATCATCATTGATACTGAGCTGAGTAAACATTGCTCACAATTCAATTGCTGCTTTTCTACTCAACGCATTAGCTACAACATTAGCTTTACCAGGGTGGTAATCAATAACACAATCAAAATCTTCAGAAGTTCTACCCAGCGACGTTGTCTCAAATTCAATTCCTTTTGAGATAAGAGGTATTTGAAACTCTTATGATCAATATAAATATAACACTTTTCACCATACAGATAGTGTATCCAAATTTTTAGAGCAAAAACCACAACAGCTAGCTCTAAATCGTGTGTCAGATAATTGCGCTCATGTATTTTTAGCTGGCGAGATACATAAGCAATCACTTTCCCATCTTGCATCAAAACATAACTAAGACCGCTCAAGGAAGCATCATTATAAATGACAAAATCTTTTCTATAAGAATCGAAAACCTCTAGTAGATTACCTTTGGAGTTATTCTTACAATCCTATATTTCCTTTTTACTCAATTGGTCTCTTATTTCTTTTCTTCCACTTAACCAGAAGTCCTTTCTTCATTTAGTTTTCCTAAAATCATCTCTATAATGCTATAGTTCATTTCTACACATATTTACATAGCTTATCATTTATATTCATTCTCTATCATTTCTTTTCATTTATTTTTATTATTATTCTTATCACAACTATCTCATACAAATCACGACACTATTCTTTTAACATTTTTTTTAGACTCTACTTTGTTATACTTTTATATTCTCATTTTCATTTCCTTTCTTTTCTTTCTCTTTTTGAGGCAAACAATGATTATCCCAATTATGGATCAGAGCTATTACTCTTAATCCAACCTCTTAGAAATCTATTGGCCCAGCCGCTACCAATAGTCTCCTCGAGGTAACTGTTCTTTCCAAAGTTTGCCTCTTTTATTACACAATTTACATCTTTGCTATTTCTTCTTCTTCTTCTTCTTTTCACACTTTAGATCGCTCTTTATTCACTAATTCTTAATATAATTTCGCTACCTTTTTATGTTCTCTAAAGTACTCACACTATTTTTCATGGTCAATTATATTCTTATCTTCTATAATCTATTTTGATTTTTTTTATATTCAATTTATCCTCTTATTAATACCCATTACAGACTTTAAGCGATTTTTAGACTTATTAAGGATTTCAAACATATTAATCATACTCCATAATTATTTTTGTACAATTCTTACTTAATTTTCAAAGTTGGAACAGGGGATTCCGAAACTCATTCTGACCCTGTCTCACTAAAATTCAAATATCTCATAATTCACACTTCTTTTGCTTACTCTGTTTCTTTTATGGGAAAAATAGACTCATTAAGATTTGATTTCATATTTCACCCAGCCTTTAATTCAATTTCCACAATTTTTGGTGATTTTTCAAAGTTATACTTATGTTGCTGCCCACAACTGTTTTAATGTCAATTTCACTCATTCATTAATTCTTTGTGTTCAGTTTCATTTATACACACTTACACCAAAGCATATTATATCTTGGCACATAACAATCAAGTGATCATAGACACATCTTACTTGTTTGCATCCTTATCAATAATGCATCATAATCTAAGCACATTATTTATGAGTCTCATATACATACATGTGCCTAGTCATAATACTCACATATCCTACTCTTACTTATCTTGAGCATACTCCTTGAATTTCCCGTTGAACTACTTGTAATATTAGGGATGTTCGGGATATTTCGTACATCTGGTAGGACGCCAATGCCATATCCCAGATATGGTATTACATGGGATAGTATATCGGTGCCGATGCCATGTCCCAGACATGGTCTTACATTGGCACTCATCTCGAGCTGATGCCATGTCCCATACATGGTCTTACACTGACTCTCCTCTATCCATGCCGATGACATGTCCCAGACATGGTCTTACACTAGCACTCATCTCGAGCTGATGCCATGTCCCAGACATGGTCTTACACTAACTCTCCTCGGTCTGTGCCGATGCCATGTCCTAGACATGGTCTTACACTGGCACTCATCTCGAGCCGATGCCATGTCCCAAACATGGTCTTACACTAACTCTCCTCTGTCCGTACCGATGCCATGTTCCAGACATGGTCTTACACTAGCACTCTTCGGTCTGTGCCGATGCCATATCCCAGACATGGTCTTACACTAGCACTCCTTGATCTGTGCTAATGCCATGTCCCAGATATGGTCTTACATTGACTCTCCTCTGTCCGTGCCGATGCCATGTTCTAGACATGGTCTTACACTAGCACTCCTCGGTCTGTGCCAATGTCATGTCCCTGACATGGTCTTACACTGGCACATTCACTGCCATGGTCCAACCATGGTCTTTTCCGTCAATTCATCACGAGTTGTAGTACGAATGTACTTGACCCTGCATTTCTCACGATTGATCCTTTAATCTAATCTCGTACTTGCATAAAGTCATGATTAGATAACAAATATATATATAATAATACATCATCTCAATTCAAATTTAATAATCGATCAATATAGACTAACCATATGAATTTACCTCAACGCGAATCGATCATTTTGATTGACATTTCCTTGTACTTGGTCCAAATCTCGATTTCTTTGATCTAAAATGTCACATTTCACTTAATTATCACTCACATTACTCATTTTAATACAAAAATCATACTACAACAAATTTACAATTTTGCCCTTAAACTTTCTCATAATTACAATTTTGCCCCTAGCCCCGTAATATGATTTTTATTCAAATCCCATAACATTCAAGGTCAGCCGAACCTTTTTCTCTTCTAAAGCAACCTCAAATTATTATTATTTCACACTTTTAGGAGCATTTACAACTTTTACTAATTAACTCGTTTTAACCATTTTCAACGAAAATCACTTAGCAAAAATCGTTCTCCTAACCTCGTGCACCCTTATTCTACCATTAAACATCAAAATGCACAAATTTCTATCATGGGTCAATTTTTAAACTTCATTTTTCATGCAAATAAATGGTAAAAATAGAAAGGTTAAGCTTTTAGGATCTCAAAAATACGAAGAACATTAAAAACGGGGCTCAAATGCACTTACAATTGAACTTTGAAAAAGCTTAAAACCCTAGCCATGGCTTTTTGAAAATTTTAGCAGCATGGAGAAGAGAATGAGCAAATTTTTTGGGTTTCAATTTTTTCTTTTATGCCTTAAAACACCCAAATGACAAAAATGCCATTTTTACTAAACCTTCAATTTTTGCCCTTCCATGACTAGTTTTGTCCATAACAAAATATGATGGTCTATTTTCCATTTAAATACCTCTAATTTAAACCCCTATTTAAAACAAGTACTTATGTTCTAGAACTCAGATTTTGCAATTAATACAATTTAATCCCAATAATAAAATTAGGCACTTTATCGATAAAAATTACTTAACAAAATTTTCACACCATCACCCAAACATATCATAGACTCTAAAACAATCATAAATTAAATATTTCTACTTTGATTTTGTGGTTTCAAAACTACTATTCCAACTATACCCTATTTTGGGTCATTACAATTTCTTTCTATACTTCTTTATTAAAAAAAATTCATTTTCTGATCTTCATAATTGGAAAATATTACTATTCTATTCCACTTCTCATATTTCTATTGCCTCTTGTATTTCCAAAAGACTAACCTTATATTAATATACCGAACTTTTCATTCAAAAGCTCTGGCTTTCTAAGTTCTCATTCTGTACATGTACAACTATATATATATACACTCATTTTCCTTCACATTCACTAGTCCATAACTTTTACTTTCTCTTTACTATTAACCACTTAAATCCATTCTGGGTCTTCTTCCATCTCTGATTCTGTATCTTCCCCCAGAAAATTCCCTATATTAAGTTCTAAATTCTCTTCAAACTCATCTTCTACAATTCAATTTGGAAATTCCTCAGGATCTTCTTCCTCTTCCATCTTTATAACGGGTATTGAATTTATAATGTAACACCCCTAACCCATGTCTGTCGTTAGACTAGGGTTACGAGGCATTACCAAACAAAACACAGTTCAGATTAGACATTCTTTACAAGTCATACGCACAGTAATGTAAAAAATAATTTCCGAAGTAAATTAATAAACCAACTTCCTATTCATACAAGTCAAAATCATTTATTTGAATCACATATCTAATCACACAAATCATGTTTTATCGAACATTCTCTTAAACGAACTATATTTCAATATCTAACCATTTCAATTAAATTTTCTAATTCAAAACTTTCAAGCCAAGCCCTCAAATATCAAAACTAACTTGTACATATTTGATAATTACAAAAATTCAAGCCATGTGACCATCGTTTCTAGGATATTCGAATACTCAATTTATAATCAATCATATTTTATTTTATGTACCGAGCATATATATATATATCGAGACACCTATTTGATTACATCCATTTTATAGCAAATCAACGATCATACCATTTTATAAAACTGATCATACTTTCGCATATTACATCTTTCTAACCTATACCATTAACTAAATAACACACGTAATATTTAATAAACATTATAAATGCAGCTATTAAAATACTTTACTCATATCTCAAAATTCAATAATCATTTACTCATAAAATGTTAAGTAATTCTATTCATGACCAACTATATTTTAACATCATCAAACCATACAAATAACAACCTAAAACCAAAAACCATTTCTATATTCAATTACCATATCATTTCATTTTAAACATTATATCCAGTATATACATTTTACCAAATTAAATTTTTAACCATTTTAGAATATAAATGCCAAATCATAAATATCTAATTTGCAGGCTAATTAGCATATCTAATATGTTATATTCAACCACAAACATGATTCCCATATCTAATTCTCATGTGAATTATCATACCTCTAATTCATATATATACAACTAATTAACACTTTCAAGTATCAATCATCCAAATTAACTTCCATGTCATTTAGATCATGTACATTCTTTGTCATTCAAAACCGAGCCTAACTAGTCAAATACCCTGGCCGAATACTAGCTAAATATATGCACTACTCATATTTAACCTTTAATCAAGACACACCATTTACCAATTTAACTCATTGCTAGACACATTATATATATATGCCAAAACCTAATCAACCAATCATAACCATACACAATCATCAAGCAAAAGCATAAATTTCAAGATTTACAAAATGAACAAGCCATTTTAGCATGGCTTATTATATACATGTCCAAAATCAGACCAAAATACATATTATCCTATACATGCCATAAGTTCGAAATAAAACCTTTAAAGGTACCGAAAGTAGACGACAGTGTGAATGACTTCACTAACGATCCCCGAGCATGTAACGACCCCCAAAATCTATAAATCAATGATAAATAAAAATACAAAGTAAGCTAACTTAGCTTAGTAAGCCTTTAGCAAATATATATAAATCATATAATTTCATAAGCAATTTATCAAAGCCGAATATACACATATATAAACCTTACTAATACATTCATTAATCTCAAGTCATTTTTGTCATAGCCATTTGTTTATACACAAGCTTCCAATCATATACCAATAATTAACATAAGGCCGAATATACCTATTATATAAACACATATACTTATAATAGCAATGTGTATCATTTTTGTTATATAACCAACCAAATTACTTACCTAATTATCAAATAGGTAATTAAACTTTACATACCTGATCATTATAACTTATTAATCCCATTCGATACCACATCGGCATAAAGCCTACTAATCACAAATCTAGATATGATACACCGGCACGAAGCCTGCTAGGCATAAAGCCTGATCTGATACACCAGCATAAAGCCTGCTAGGAATAAAGCCTGATAAAACTCACCGGCATAAAGCCTGCTAGGCACAAAGCCTGAATATCACTAATATAAAGTCGATCTTACACAATTCATATATAGGAGATCCTACTTATTCTTTAAGATTCATTCTAAGCTTTTCAAACATCGTATCTTAGTAAAATCAAACTCGTACCCAAAACTTACAAGCATCCATACATTCGACTATTAGTAGGAAAAATTCATACAATTAAATTCAGCATATAAAATTCATATACATTCTAATTTAACGACATTTATTTGCTAATAGACTTACCTCGGACGATGAAAAATCGGAATAGGACGATTAATCGATGACTTTGGTTTTTCCTCGATCCAACTCCGATTTCTTTGGTTATTGATCTAAATGTATTCAAAATAAACTAATTTAAATATAATTCCATTCAATTTAGTCCAAAAACACATAAATGGGAAAATTACCATTTTTCCCCTAATATTTTACACTTTTTGCAATTTAGTCCCTATTACATAAAACACAAAATACACAAAATCTCACAACAACATAGTTAGGCCGAATCTTCCTTGTATTCATACAAGTCCATGCATTTCATTTATTTCACATTTTAGTCCTTTAAAATTTTATTTTCTCAATTTAGCCCTAATTACTCAAATTCACCGAAAATTCAAAGACAAAACATGTTAATCTAACACATATATTTCATATTTCATCAACTAACATCATAAAACTCAAACATTCATCAATGGAACATTTCAAAATCATCATCAATCACAAAATTAAGACATGGGTTTTGAAGTATTCGAAGCAACGATCTCAAAAACATAAAAATTATCAAAAACCGAGCTAGAACTCACCTTGAATCAAACTAATCAATGGCCAAATACCTAGCTTTGTTTCTTTGTTTTCTTTAGTTTAGTTTCGGTCAAGAAAGATGGAGAAAAATGGAGTTTAATTTGATGTAATATAACATATATTATCATAATTATTAGTTTACTTATTTAACCTTTGTTTCTAAATATTTAAACCTTATAATACAAGGTTATTCTTGACCAATACCACCCACTAAATATATTTTGGCTTTATTGCATCATAAATCCCCTATTTTATAAAGACAACAACAATTAGGTACTTTTAGATTTAACCCCTAAATTTTCATTTTACGCGATTAAGCCATTTTCTTTAATCGGTCACTCAAACGACAAAAATTAAAACACGAAAATTTCACACAATCAAATTCACACATAATAAACTCAAAAAATAATATTAAAATATTTTTCAGACTCGGATTTGTTTTCCTGAAACCACTATTCCAATTAGGGTCAAAATCGAGCAGTTACATATAAATTCTCTTGGTAATTTCCTAACAACTAATTTTTCCATCCATGGCATGTCAAAGACATTTTGCTTCCCAGTCAACTTTCGTGAATCTACACTTTGTCTCGCTATTTTCTTTGCTCCATCAAAGATTATAAACTTCACGTAGTATATAACTATATTCTAATAAGTTCGTGGTACCCATGTCTTCCAAAGTTGATCTAAAATCATTTGATGCTCTCGTTCTATTAATGTCCCTCTAAGGGTCAAGTATTGCACTTTATTCTTTCTAATCAGTTCATGACCCTTCCATAACACTTCTTGCATCTTTTGATTTACAGTAATAAGGTGTTGAACAATGTCTTCTTTTGGTTTCATTCTATAATTTTGCACTTCTCTCATCATACTATCAACCTTCTCCTTCTGTGCTGAAGTTGTTATCTCATCAAACAATATCAAATTTATTGCCATTCCTTCCAATATCTATGACAGAAAATAAGTTTTTATCAAATTTCAGTATTTATCTATTTTCCTCTTGAGTCATTACTAACTAATTTAAAATCATTTCCTTATTAGTAACAATTCAGATTTTCAAACTTATCAAAACTTCTAATATTGATATCACATCTCCTCACATCGATATATCCTATATAGCATGTACTTTTAGACTCATTCTTTACCCAAAAATTAGAAAACTAAAGCTCTGGTACCATTAAATGTAACACCTCTATACTTGATTCGATCCAAAGAACCTGATATATGAATATTACATTTGGTGCCAAAGTGATTTTGGCTAATCACTAATATATTTGAACATTTAAAAAAAAATTAAGTTTTCATAACTTATATTTTTGTCCCTACTATTTGGAACACACCTAATCTTCCTAAGTACATGCCATTCTATTCAAAATTTTAAAACATACCCTCTTGGCACTTGGAGATGTGATGAGATGGATGCTCACAACCTCAATTACAACTCTTCAAAATCACTGTACCTAATCTGCGCATGGAAAACAAAACCGTCCACTGAGTAAAACTCAGTGACATTTCTATAATATGGATATTTAACGACAAGATAATATAATAAGCACAATTAAAATTATAAGGACATATTAATGTCTAGTATCATGACTATCATTTTTTTAAACAATATCCTAATTCACACAATTGCTATATAAATGGTTATTCGCGTATCAAACCATATTTATTCATACAATGACATTAGTCATGCAATATTCAATTCATGATTACATCATTATATACCATACTTGTAATGGCCCAAATTTAAGGTTATCAGACAGTGGTTTCGGGACCACAAATCTGATGAGAAAAAAATTATTTATACCATATTTCTATGGCCTGCAATTTCACAGAAAGATTTCGTGAAAATTTTTTGACGTTTGGGCACTCAATTTAGTCAAAAGGACTAAATTGTAAAAAGTACAAAAAGTTGAGTTCTATATGTTAGAGGTGTCCAATTGTTATGAAAGTTTAAATTGGAGGTCTTTATATGGTAATTAGACCATTGGTTAAGTTGGTGGACAAAAATGGACATGGTTAGGCATGTTTCCAAAGTTTTTCATTAAGGGCATTTTAGTCATTTAGTTATTAAAATGAATTAAAAACAAAATTAAAAGCCAATTTTTTATCATCTTCTTCATTAGGCCAAATTTAGCAAGGGGAGAAGCCATAGTTAGGGTTTTCAAGCTTCCAAGCTCCATAGTAAGTGATCCCAAGCTCCGTTTTTAATGCTCTTTTCGTTTTTGAGCTCCTAGTATCTTAATTTAGCTTATTCTTGCAATAATTTAACCTAGGGTTTATATTTGGAAAAATGCCCATAGGTGAAAAGTGTTTATTTTGATGTTTTATGATAGAATATGAAGCTATAAATTATGTTAAACAACTTTTGCTAGTTGATTTTAAGCGAAAACGAGTAAGTTGACATAATCGGTAAAAATCCCAAATGTAAATAAGTAAGTGTTAGAGTGAGAATTTGATGTTGTCATAGAAGAGAAAAATGTTCAGCGTGTTATATAACATAATAATATGAGATGAAGTTTAATTTCTGAACTTTGGGGCAAAAGCGTAATTATGTAAAAGTTTAAGGGCAAAATCGTAATTTTTCCAAAGTTAGAGATGTTTTGATAAATTTGAGTATTAAACGAGTTAAATTTTCTATTTTAGATCAAGAAGAATGAAACTCGAGGTTAGACAAAGGAAAGAATAAAGTTGAAGGCTAAGTTGGTGAATTTGGCTATATTTTATACCGAAGTAAGTTTACGGTAAATAAATACAATATTTCAATAATTATTATTAATATTGTTATTTTCTAGCAATTATGCATTTATTTTATGAATTTATTTAATGTTGACTCAAGTATGAGATGACAGTGAATCGATGTTAAAAAACCCCGTTGAAACATGAGGAATGTATCGGATACAAATGTCATGACATTTGGGTAAAGAGGTCCCACGTAAGACCATGTCTGGGACATGGCATTGGCACCGAGATGAGAGGTCCCATGTAAGACCATGTCTGGGACATGGCGTTGGCACCGAGATGAGAAGTCCCCCGTAAGACCATGTCTGGGATATGGCATGGGCACCGATATGAGAACATCCTATGTAAGACCATGTCTGGGACATGGCTTTGGCATGTTATTATCAGAAAAGACCCAAGTATCCTTATTATTCCAACGTGGCTCAATGGGCTAGTAAACGAATCATGTTAATGAAAGTTCATTTAAAAGCATAAATGACAAGCTCAGATGAGTTATAAGAGTTAAGAACTTACTATATTATCAATTGATACTCAATGTTTCAGCAAGAGAAGAATATGTTACGATCATGAGTTAACTAAGTAAACCAGCAAGAGAACGAGAATGAGATTAAATAAAGAGTAAACTAGAGATCTTGACATTTGAGTTTAATTATTTGTGTTAAATGTTGTTATTTATTTGCTAGTAAACTTACTAAGCTTTATGCTTACTTCTTTTATTTATCTTTCTCTTATTGTAAAGCTACTTTCGGGAACTTAAAGACATTGGAGATCGTCCACATTATCAACGACAACAACTTGATATTTTATGATGAACCATGTTTGGGTTATGGCATGTATAGGGACTTAGTTATTTTGAATGTTTGTATTTATGATTTTGCTAAAGAATGATATGTAAGTATCTGATGATGAATGGTTGTTAAAATGGCATATCTGATGATGAATGGTTGTTAAAATGACTAAGTATGAAGGTGTTTGTCGTTACAAATGTTTAGGTGATAAATCATGCATAGAAATCATGAAAGAGTAAAATTTGCAAAGAAACAGATTTCAAGCAGCAACAGTGACGTGACTTTGAAAAATCACCTAGGATAGTATAAAATGAATTAGAAGATGAATGATATATAGAATTAAATATTATTGAGTCTACTTTCATATAAAAATAATAGTGTAGCAAAATGAATTTTATATTTTAATATATGTGAATTTTAGTGAGACAGGGTCAGAACTATTTTTGGAGTCCTCTGTTCTGAGTTTAGAAAATCATTAAAAATTGTACAAAAATGGTTATGAGTTTTAGTTTATATGTATAGATTCCTTATATAGTATATTTTATGTAGAAACAAGTGAGAACACCATATGAAAATCCTACAATGAGAAAGCTTGTTTTTAGTGACAAGAGGTCAAGATAGTTGAGTGGTGAAACAGGAGAGATTTTAACTAATAAACTGTACTAATTTGCTTAATCAAAAATTCTGAAAAATTTATGGTAAGAAGACATATGAGTCTAGTTTCAAGGAAAATTTACGGATTTAAATTTTTAATTTTGTAGCTTGAGTTATAACTAAATTAGTAATTGTTGCGCAGGTGGACAGCTTTGTTGTGAATAGTGAAATTAATGTCAAAAGTAAAATTTTATGCCCCGAATTTTTAAGTTAAGTAAAGTAATGCCTTGAGCTCGACTCTGGCAACGGTCTCGGGTAAGGGGTGTTACAATACTCAATTTTCATCACTTGCTATATAATAACTTTCCATAATTTGTTCACATATCATTTAAACAATGGCACTACCCATTCCATTTCCAATTCATGAGTATTTAACTCATATATTCCATGTATTTATAACATATTTCACATTTTATTTTCAATTCATTATATCAATTTCATTTCTCATACCATACCATGCCATTTCAATATCAATTATAGAACTTTATTATTCATTTACCCCTATTAACACGACTCAGACTCGGACGGATACACGGATCCAACCAAAACACACCAGTTTGGCACCCAGTGTCTCATCGGATAATTCGAAGTAATAGTTTGACACCTAGTGTCTCATCGGCTAAACCGAAGTAAATTGGCACCCAATGCCTCATCGAATTAATCCAAAGTAGTAAATTGACACCCAGTGTCTCATCGACTCGAAGTCAAAGAAATCCCTAAACTCTTCCAATCCTATGGCATGCCATCTATATCCGACTCAGCCCAATACAGTTAATAGCGTTTAATTTCACATTTTAGATATAATCAATATCCAGTACTGATTTTTCGTATAATCACATAATTACACATATATTCATTTCAATTCAAAAGTCAATCCATTCAATATATATATCTACCAATTCAATCCATTCAATCAATTATCAAAATATCAATTACTCACCCCAACACTTACCATATACATTAAATAAAAATTACAACAATTAATAACTAGCTTCGGATTATAGAAATACAAACCAGAAATTCCGAGCTATTCCTCGTCGACTTTATCTTTCCCCCTTTTTAGTCGAGGATTCCAGTAGACGTTAGCTACGAAATTAAAACAATTAAAATTCATCAATACAACACAACACAATTCAATTTCATATTGCATATTTTAAATTTTTTCTCAATATTTTCCTAATTTTCAATTTAGTCCTTAAACCGAGTCTAACTTTATGTCTTCATAATTAATCATATATTTTACACAAATTTCACTTTAAACTAAATTAAACTCCCTATTTTCACTTAAATCCTAAATTTTAAAAATTTTACAATTTAGTCCCTATTACTCAAAATTTACAATTTATTTTACAATTCAATCCTTTTCATTTCTAACTTAAAAATCTATCAATTTAGTCCCTAATACTAAAATTATTCAACATAGACAACACTTAAAAACTCAATAATTTCTAAAATTTTGACATGAGTTGGGTAGTATTTAATCTTGGGATTTCAAAAACATAAAAATTACAAGAAAATGGACTAAATTGACTAACCAATTGAGCTTTGAATAATTGAAATCCTAGCTTTGCTTTCCCTTCTTTCTTTTCCCTTCATTTCGTTTCTATTCTCTTTCTTTTCTATTTATTTTATTATTATAATATAATATAATATAATATAATATAATATAATATAATATAATATAATATAATATAATATAATATAATATATACTTATGTAAATATTATAATATATATTTTTAATTTAAAGTTTTATAATGATATTCGACATTTATTTCCAATGGCATAATTGCTTATTTAATCCATTTAATTATTCTTTAATCTCTAATTCAACTTTCACCCTATATGAAATTTAGTCCTTATACTTAATTACTCTTAATTTATGCAAATTCACATTACTAAAACCTAATTAACCACACATACGAGTCCGATTTTTTGTAACAGAGTCTCAGAAATGCATTTTTTGACACCCACGACTATTGGGTCATTACAAAATCCACGAGAAGCAACTGGGCGTATTGTATGTGCCAATTTCCATTTAGCGCTCGTTGATGAATTCGAGTCGTATTGTTGCCCGATCGTTAAAACAGGGAAGAATCGTTTGAGTTTGAATTGAAGTCGGATTTAGGCTAAATAGGGCTTATGGGTGTCAATGGATAGGTTTATGAAAGAAGGTTAATTAAATGTATAAGGTTTGGCTATGAAAAAAAAAAAACTTGGTGTTTGAATTTTAAAACGGTAACTTGAGAACAAGAATGAACCAACTCTTTGTTAAGGGTTGACCCGAGACTTATAGGTTCTAAAGTTGATTTTGAAAACTAAAACGGAAACCTCGACCCACTATCTAGATCAGATAGGAACCTTGGTATAATTTGGGTTGAACGCCACACGTAAACGTGATAAGTTCGATTGAACAAAAACGGTTGACGCCACTAACTACTTAGATAAGTCCACGAAGTTTTTGGACGAAATTTAAGAGAAGAATCCTCTCTAAATTTTGACAGCAATTCGTTAAAGGTTCAAAAGTCCTTTACAAAGTGAAAATTCAACTATTTATAATAATCACCTAAGCTAGCCGAATGGTCACTTACATTACTTAAAAATTAAGCAAATGAATCACTTAAATGGACTAGCTAGATTCGGCTAAACTTGGAGCTCCAATAGTCACCTTCTAGATGGATAATTGAACTTGGAACTTGAGTGAATAAATGGCAGCAACTACATTCGGTTGATGTGCTTAAAGGAGCTCATTTAATTGGAAACCATCGCTGAAAAATTACCAGCAATTAAGGAGATGCCAAATAGTCACTTTGAGTGTGAAAACCAAGTTTTGAAGAGTCCTTGAATATGAACACCTTGAACCGAACAGCCATGATGTATCCAGCAATGTGTAAGCAATAAATTCGGCTGAATGGTCACCTAAGAAACTTCAAACAGCAGCCAACTTCATTTTCCCATTCATGCATGTGCTGTCCCCTTCATGTACCTCCTTTTAATACCTTTCATGCACCAAGGACATTCATGGATAATGTACCTGCAGCAACATTCATCAAATCAATCAAATACATGTTTAGACACATTAAATTAACACTAAAATGCTGCACATTAAATTCGGCAGCCTTAGGACATAATTAAAACAAGTAATAAAGTTGACACATTAAAAACATGCATAAAAAACATATTTATAAGTTGTATAAATTAAGACAAAAATTAATAACATGTAATAATAACTCAATTAATATGCATAATTAAATTTGTCCAGATTTTAAACCAAGTAAATAATGAAAATTAATTGAGCTGTAATAAACTAATTAAATGACGCAAATAATTATTTCAGCTACTATAATAAAGGTCTTAATGATATTGAGCTGAAATTGAGCTAGTTCGAGCTCATTGAGCTTGAAAGAGCTGGAAATGAGCTAAATAAAGCTCCACAAAAACAAAATTGAGCTACGTCCAGCTTGTAAAAATGACGAGCCTCGCTTGTAGGCTGAAACAATGGCCGTTCCCGGGGGCGGGTCGTATCAGGTGCCACAAGCAGTACTTCCTGATACTGTATTTGAAGCCGTTGTTAGAATTCCTTATGATATGCAACTGAAACAAGTTCTTGCTAATGGTAAGAAAGGGGCTTTAAATGTGGGTGTTGTTCTTATTTTACCAGAGGGGTTTGAGTTAGCCCCGCTTGATCGTATTTCACCCGAGATGAAAGAAAAGATAGGCAATCTGTCTTTTCAAGCTACCGCCCCACTAAGAAAAATATTCTTGTGATAGGTCCTGTTCCTAGTAAAAAAATATAGTGAAATCACCTTTCCTATTCTTTCCCCAAACCCTGCTAGTAATAAGGATGTTCATTTCTTAAAATATCTCATATATGTAGCAGAAACAGGGGAAGGGGCCAGATTTATCCCGACGGGAACAAAAGTAATAATGCTGTTTATAATGCTACGGCAATAGGTATAGTAAGAAAAATCATATAAAAAAAGGGTACAAAATAACCATAACGAATGCCTTGGATGCACTGCCTACCCAAACTCACCCTAAATGTCTAATTTCAAATTTTAAATTAAGTTGAATTATTTATATTTAATTAACTTCCCTTATTTAATAAAAAATATATTTAATTTTCTGGATAAAATTTAATCAATGATTTAAACTTACTATTTATTTCCATCAATTAGTAAGATATAATATTCAACAAAATAAACTATGTTACAATTTGTATATGGTTTAGCAATAAATTAATTTAAATGGTAATATTTAGCTACTCTCATGACTTATTTTTAGCAAAGAGAATGAAATTTTTCATTTATTTGAAAGAGATCTTATTTTTTACAAAAGTTATTATTTATCTTTCTAATTTCAAGTTTAAATTTCTACTAACAATCCTTTATTTTATGTCTAACTATTGGGGTAATGTTCCAATAAAGGCCCATTTTTAAATTATTTACGAAAATGGGTCGTTTCTAAAAATAAGTATGGGTATGGACCAAAACCCGAAAAATGCGCTGACGTAGATGCGTTTTCAAGAGATAATCCAGAAAAACGCTTTCACGTCATCGCTTTTTTCCTTGTCTCAAGCAAAAGTGCACTGACGTGGATGCACTTTTCCCCGTGCTCGGACTAAATTTTTTAAAAAAATGTCAGTTTTTTAAAATATTACAAAACTAGACCAATTTTTTAAAAATTTATGAGAATAAGCCTTTATAAAGACCCAAAGTGGCAACACCATTTTTTTGTGCCACCAATTAGTGTGGAAATAAAACTTGCAAAATAGATTTTTAAATTGATCCAAAGTCTCATTTCTCTTATTTTCTTAAGCATTGTGCCGATCATTACCTTAACGAGTGAATTTAACTCCAATTTAATTGTAAAGTTATTAAAATATTTTTTTATTTTAAAAGGTAATTGATATTATTATATAATAATTTAAACTTTTCATACTAAAAACATTGGAACACAAAATTAATAAGTTTATATGAAAATCTCTTACTATTTAACTAATAATAATTTATTAAATATAAAATATTGTGTGATAAATAGTTTTTAAGTTTTAACTCATAGGAGCGTGGCATTCACCCCTACTGTTGTGGCCGTGACTTCCGGATCCTAGATTGTAATTGGGACAGGAGAGTAGACGTGTCATGTCGCATGATGTGGTGTCGAATGTTGGATGGAAAGTGGGTTTTGCATATGCTTTGTATAAGTTTTGCAGGCAGAAGTTGGTTTTCAATTCCATAAATAGAACATCAATTTTTAACTAACACCCTATTTCTATTGGAGATTGCAACTGTTGGACAATCTAATCTTACCAAAATGGAAACTTGAAATATATTTTTGTCTTTAAATGATAACAAGATCTAAACCTTATTTATTTATTTATGAATTGAAGATGTTTTTTATCAACCATAAATTACAATTAATACATAAAATGCAGTAGAAAAAATATCATATAAAATAGGAACTACTGCATAAATATTGTTGCCTTTTTGAGAAAAATTCAATAGAAAAGAGACAATTGCAGTAACTACGACACTGCAAATTTTAACCAAAAGATTTATCAACTCTTAATTTCATTAAAGAATTTATAAGCTTTAAACCTTAGGAGTTTAAAAGGCCCAAACACCATAAATGCACATTTTTAATTCTCAAAACCTAACAACATCTGATGATATTAGAGTTATGTGGCCCGAATCCTTATTAAAAAATAAAATATAGTGGTAAAATAAGGGGATCTGTGTAGGGCGGCTTAAGGCCGCTTCTATTTGACATTTATTAGAATAATGTTTTTCAACCTTTAAATAGATGTAGTTGAAACTCCTCCTGTATCATTCGTTTTTCAATATTAGTGAATTTCTTCTCCTCTGCCTGTGATTTTTCCCCGAAAGGGTTTCCACGTAAAATCTATATGTTGTTATTTTTCTTTATTTTTGCAATTATTCTATTGCCATTATCGACGTTAGTTTTTACAGATGATGATGAGACAATAAAGCCAACAAAATGTTTAGAGACACAACCCTATCGAACCAAGGATATAAATTTCAGCCAATCACTCGTTAGTCTCCTCATACTCTCTTCAACAATGACAACAAATACTAGGGGTAGGTTCGATTCAATCGGATTTTCTGAATTTTCTCAAATCATTCATAATAACTTAATTTGGTTCAATTTGATTTTTTTTATCCTAGTCTTTTGGTTTTAGGTTTTTGACTTATTTTAGTAAAATGAGCTCTATTTTATGACTTTTAAACATTATTTAGTAAAGTTTCAAAGTATTTTTCATAAATAGTTCTTAAAAATTTATTTTTTCAAGTAAATAAAGTATAACTAATAACTCTTATATATATATATATATATATATATATTGAAAAGTAATTTTCTGTATATAATTTTTAAGTTATTTCACTATTTTAAATATAAAATGTTTATTTTTCATAATTTGTTTTAAATAATAAAAATTATATTTAATTACAAATTAAATAAAATATAGAATTCAGTCGGGTAACTACATTTTTAACTTATATTCTAAAACCCATTAAAACTCCTCAATTTAGATCAATTTTTGATTTCTCAGTTTTTCTTACTTAGCCCAACCAAAGGCCCAAAGATTCAAGAGAGGTATGTTCGTAAAAAGGTATCACCTCCACCACCATCTATATACTAACAAATTCGCTCAAGCTTTCACCACATTCTTCGAGCATAAACTCTGCCGTACACATAATTCTTCCTTTGTCTTGCAGTAAAAAAACTAACTAACTATCAGTCCATCTATATCCCAAGAGAACATTATGATACATTTTCTGTTTAAAAAAATAAACAAATAAAAAGATTTAGGTGAAGAAATTTGAAGGAAGTGAAATAAATGAAAATGTGGTAGAGGTCACATGGAGCAGTCATTGTAATGATACTTTTTTCTTTGCTTTCACCACCTTTTTTCTTGAAGCCAAGCATCTAATTAGATAACAGTTGAGATGGATGCCTTTTGGTTACTTTACTTGTAATCTTTGCCTCTCATACAAGATATATGCATGTATGTATACTTTCATGACTCAAAGGAGCTACACACAAAGTAATGCCTCCAGTTAGTAATGGTCATAACTATAGCTAGATATACTTTCTTATAGATAGATAAGTTAGCATGTCTAGGGCTTAGAGCCTTAGTCAAATAGTCTATTGGCCTCCCATCCTAAGAAAGAATAATACAAAGGCTTGGCACATAGTTACCTTGAGCCTATTAAAAGCATTTGTAGTTTTAAGTGTAACGACCTGAATTTCAATGGTGTTAAAAAATACGGTTTCGAAACCTCATTTTCGTAAACTGAGTCTATAAGGATGAAAAATAAAGATTGACGAAGTTAGTATGAAAATATATTGAAATTCGGTTAAGTAATTTAAACGAGAAAATAGTTAATTAAAGCTCAAGAACTAAATTGTAAAAGTTCAATCCCTATTGATTTTTAATTTAGAAAATACTTGAGGACCTAGATAGCAATTATCTAAAGGACTAAATGGTTATTAAACCATTGTTCTATTATGAGTTGTGGGAATTGATGATGATGATAGCGATTAAATTAAAGTAATTATAATTAAAGAAAATAAATAAGGTTAATTAATAGCTTAAAAATGATTAATTGGTTTTAATTCATTCTTAATCCTACTATATACAATAAAGTTTGTAATGACCCGGTTTTCAATGGTGTCAAAAAATGAGGTTTCGTGACCTCATTTTCGTAAATCGAGTCCGTAAATATTAAATAAGGATATTTACGGAGTGTTTGTATAGATGAATTGAATTTTGGTTAAGTAATTTAGCTGAAATTGTGGTCAATTAAGGTCTAGGGACTAAATTGTAAACGTATAATCGCTATAGAATTTTAATTAGGAAATGGCTTGAGGACTTAAATTGCAATTAACCAAGGGTCTAAAATGGTAATTAAAAACTTTATAAAAATTAGATAGTGGACGATAATGTTATATATTGATTAATTAAGTAAAATGAGATTTATTAAGATAAAGCGTAATCAATTAAGTTAATTAACAAATTAACCTTAATATAAAAGGGAATTTAGTGGAAGGAGAGATGAAATATCATATTCTCCAACCGACCAAAACAAAGAAACCAAAGAGGAGGATGCCATTGTTAAGGTTCTAGATATTCGGCCTTTAATTCAAGTAAGTCCATAGCTAATTTTTCTTTGATTTTTATGAAAATTGAATCATGGGAGCTTGATTTAGCTAGACCATGCATTAATTTGTAAAAATATTAAAGTTTTATAAAGTTACCATTGTTGAGAATTGGATGAAATTGGTGTAAAATTGTTAGAAATTAAGCTTAGATTAAGAAAATGACTAAATTGTAAAGCTTAATTGTTGATTTTGTACATTAGAGACCGAATTGAATAAAATTAAAATCTATCATTAAATTTCGATAGGAATAGAAAGTAGGAGGTCCCTAATTAATATATGTGAAATCGAATTTTAATCCGAAGCTCTAGATCAAAAGTTATGCTTGTCCCAAGTTTAGGGACTAAATTGAATAAATTTCAAAATATGATTGGCTTTATAATTGAATGTGATTTGGATGGAATTGATATTGTATTATTGTTGAATTATTATTTGTAGCTAAAGATGTTGATGAGCCATCGAGAGGGAAAGGAAAGACTAGAGCTGATGACGAGTGACGCGAGCTTTCGGTTTGTATTTCTATGATTTGGGGCCAATTTAATTAATGTATATTCATGTTATTTTGCATTATATAATGTTATGGTGAGTTGTTATGGGTTATTTGAATTGGATTGCTACGGTTGAGATTGAATATCTAGATAGAGACTAAATTAAATAGAATAGAAAATTGTATGATTTGATTGATATATGACAATTGGTATGAAATTGAGTTGAAACATGCTATATTATATGATGAATTGATGGTTAATTGGATATGATAAAGTATGAATTGAACTATATATAATGAATAAAAAAATTTGGTTACCCTATTAGCAGTTCGGACCGAGTTGGATATAGTTGGCATGCCTAGGGTCAGGATATTGATTGAAAACCATCGTTGTGAAGCAACCCGGGGTGGTAGATTATACATGTAAAGTCATTGTTTTCGGGCAACTCGGGGTGAAAATATAATTAGAATGTGAAAACCATTTTTGTCGACAACATGGGGTGGTAGTAATATATACATGTATAGCGTCATCGTTGCTGAGCAACCCGAGGTGACGGATCCGCATGTCCATCTGAGTTATTGTCTAGTTAATAGGGTTTAAAAATATATGGATTGGCTAAATGATGTAAGGTGAATTGTGATTGACATATGATATTCGACAACATACGAAATGAATTGAAACGAGCCTTGGGAGCCGGTCGAGTAATAATGAGCCAATAGGCTCGGAAATGATTGAAATGTGACATATGTGTATATATGCTAAGAATGATAAATGAATTAGCACATATGATCTAGAGATGATAAGTGAAATGAACCAAATGGTATGTGAAATTATAAATGGTTGGTAAGCTTGTGTATATACTTAAATGAATTGGTGCAAGTTTGGTTATATATACTTATCATTGTGAAAATGGTTTTGTTTCGGTATGAAGTGACACGAGTTTATGTTATAAATTGAATTTTAATTGTATGTACAAAATTGTTAAAACTTGTTTTATATTTACTTGAATCATGGAAATACCACTAAGCATTTTTGCTAACCATATGGTTTGTTTTCTCCATGTGTAGTTATAGTTGATCCCGAGAGCGCAAGTAGTAGATCCAGCATCCCTGAAGCAATCCCCGACTCAGATAAGTTTGTATAGTTCCGTTTTATTTTAAGCATGGCATGTACCTAGGTCGAGTCGATTTACGATCAAATTAATGATGTTGTTGTATTGAAGTTTGAATAGATAGGTTGAAAATGGTTAAAAGATGGAGTTGCATATGTGAATTGGCTTGCATATTTGGTTGTATGAAAGTTGGTTATTTTTGGAACTTATATATGAATGTATGTATATCAACTTGATTAATATATGATAGATATGACATAGTTGTTCAATTAATGTATGTGGTTAGGTAGTTTAAAGACATAAGTGATGAAATATTCTAAGGTTGAACATTTATGAATGTTGTGTTTGGTTGATTTGGTGAATGGTATATGAAGAAATTGTTGTTTTAGGAGTAGCTAATTGGTATCTTTAGAAACAGTATACCACATCGCGACATCGAGCATTTCTCGTTGCGACGAGACCTAGACCATATGCCACGAAGCGATGTTTGAACATTATTTAAAAATTCAATAAATTTAGCGCTCAATGTTTACAAAAGTTTTCATTTAATTTTAATTCTAAAGAAAAATAAAGTTAACCCTAAACATTTACAAATCACTTAGATTTTTATTCAACAAGCAAAAGCTAAAAAGATAAGTAGACTGAACCCTTCTGTCATCATAATGTTAAGTTTGATGAAGCTTTCCTCTTGGGCAACGTATGGAATTTTTTGAACTTCCATACATATTTTGAACTTTTTAACTATTTTTCCTTCTTTTAAACTTTTCAAATTAAAATAAAATTGATAAATTTTGTAAATGTTCAAGGCTAACTTTATTGAATTTTTAAAATTAGAACCAAATAAAAAATTGTAAAATTGAACTCTAAATTTGTTTAAATTTTAAATTTAGGATCAAATTAATAAAATATATAAACATTGGAGGGCTAAATTTGTTATTAGATCAATAAAAATAGGCCGCATCAACTTTCCTTTAAGTATTTAACTCGGGTGACTAAAATTTTAAAATTTGAAAACTTTGGTGATGAAATAGAAAGTTTTTGAAGTTGGGTGACCACCCAAATAGTTTACTCTAAATTTTATTAGAATGTATGATTATTTAGTATAATATCAAGTTTTATATTTTTGTTTGGACAATTTGAATGAACTGTAATATTTTTTAATTTAGTTGATATGATATAAAATTATTTAAAAGTATATTTTATTAAATTGTTGATTTGATTTTTTATAAAAATATATAAGAAAAAAACTGAAACTATTTTAGACTCTAAAATAAAATGATTTAAATTGAATTTTGATATTTGGGAGGATCTAAAAAATACTTAATCCACTCAAATATATAGGAGTAGAATTAAATTTAAAAATACTAAATTTTATCATATTCATGATGTGGGTAAAAAAACATGATAATAAAATATAATATATAAAAAATTATCGAAAACATTTTTCTCAAATACAATGGAAGATGGTCATAATTCAACTTTAAAATTGACAAAATGTCGATGAGTGAAAGTATCATGCATGCATTAAAAAACAATAATTTCCATCAAATTTCAAAAATTCGAATTCACATCCTTTTGACTTTGAGTTCTTAAACAAGACACCAATCTTTGTTTATTTTTTCTATGTAATTTTCACGATATATATCAAGAAAAATGCGACGACAGAAATGGTCCATTTCTTGTTTGAAAGGAAAGCATTCACTATGCGTAAGACAATCACTGTATTTCATCACAAACACCCCACAATCAACCAAGCTTAACATTATAGGAAAAAAATAGACAAATTTGTAATAGAACAGCTAAACAAAAAGTTACGAAGCTCTAGATTACGAAAAATACTAACTTTTTTTGCTTTGGGATATTATTACGCACTACAAATGGCCATTCATTTGCATCATTGGGAGTAAAAAAGCTTTTGAAGCATTGTAATACTTTAACAAGTTTTTTGAAATGGTAAGAAAGTATTTGAGAGGATGGACATGGATCCAACCATGAAATTTTTTTCCCTTGATATCAACATATAAAAGAACCCAATGTGATGATAAGCACAATGGTAGAAACAACTACAATCACAAAAAGAAACAACATTACATTTGTTTTTGTTAGTTATGGTTAGGAATTTCAATAACATTTGATATTCTCAGTTTGAGTTTTCCTATCATATCGTAATTAAAAGCATTTTATCATTTGCATTCACAAACACAATTTAAATCAATTCTAAGCTAAAAAGAAAATTTAAAAAAATTCAAAGAGCTTACTTTTTGCTCACCCGTTAGCTTTTCAGCTTTAAACCAAGCTAATACTTCATGTTCTGATTTGAATCATTCTATCAATTGAGTCTGATGACTGCAAAATATATGGTACGTTATATATATAATGTTTAAAAATAATAACAATTTCAATTTAAAATACCAATAGATTTTGACAAGATAAAGGTTTTTACAGCTAAATGGGAGCTAAATGAATAGTGATTGATGTATGCATTTGGAAAATTTTCAAATCTCTTCTTAAGCAATTCGAAGAAAGCGTTCACAACTTGCATCATAACATAAAAAAATCAACATTATTGATTTATCTAAAATTATTTTCATACTAGACTGCAGACATGATAACATTGAACACAACCTGATAACTAATGCATGACACAAAATATAATTATGAAAATGATACAAATACATGAATTATCGAATTAATTTATGCTAGATCACTATACATTTGATAATTACTTACCGAATCATTAATATAGTACTTTTTCGAGTTTCATCATCTTGGGTACCATGAATAAATGGGCTAATTCATTACCCATCAATTTAAACTCTATATATTGTCCAATCATTTTTTGTGAAATATAGACATTGTTATATAGTTAGATTATGATGATCACTTCATATTCTAATATTAACTCATCAAAGCTAGCAACATACCCATTCAACTCATTCCTTTGCCATTTATCTAGTTGTTTATGGTCCTTGCTTGTAAACCTTGAGAGTAAATATAACTTAACATCCTACAAGAACAATAACCAAAAAAATCATGATGTAAAAACATTAATATATGCATAAAACCAAAAGAATGTAGGTGTATATATAACCAATGAAATAAAGTATGAACCTATTCACACCATGATCCTTGCTCCTTCAATGTTGTTTCATTATCAGACTCGGAAGATGAACTTTGGATTTGATCTAATTGATTATTATCGAGCGATGCGTCTTCGCTCAAAATTTCTATTACATTATTATTGTTTCTTCCAAAATTAAGTTTTGTATTAAGAAGCTTTGGTTAATAATTTAAGTCATTTTCAATGTTAAGGAAAACCAAATTCAAGTAGTTTGTTTAGTTGAAAATACTTCATGATTTTGATGATATGATTTCTTGACACATTCTGTAAAGAAAGAGTTCTCATCTTTTCAATTCAAGTGAAATAATAACATTTAATGATAAAAATGGTAAAAAAAATAACATTCAATTTCCTACCATTTTGTTGGAAGCTTTGGATTTGTTTCCACTGCCAGTTTCTCTATAACACTGATTTTTGCAACTTTTCACTATTTACAGCCCTTTTAGATTCAAATCAAGATGAGAAAAAAGGAAAAAAAAGCTTGTAAGAAAAATCAGAAGGATAAAAATGATGCAATAGCAAATTAAATAATCAAATTAATGTATTTACTTAGCATTTCACAAAGAGGTTCATTTGAATAATATTGTGATGCCATCCAATTAAAATAAGATGGATTACCATATTATATTTCAACCGTTTAATTAAATAATCAAATTAATGTATTTAGCTTCTATTGACATTTCACCAACAGGTTCATCTGAAGAACATTGTGATACCATCCAATTAAAATAAATTGAATTACCATATTATTTGTCAATAGTTTAATTAATTTCAAATTAAATAAAAACATTGACATCCAAATTTGAGTACCATAGTAGTTAATGATAATAAGTATGGTTCAATTACCATTGTTGTTGTTGTTGGAATCTTTGGCAATGTCTTTGGTACTATTAGCTTTTTCACAATTTCAAGGTTTGAAAATTTTTACCACATAAGTGACCTCATCATCCATCTTCCTTTTCCTTTTCTCCTATGAAATGAAAATGCATTAAGGTAATCCAGTTTTCATGGTGTATGGAAAAATAATTAATGGAGATAGCCTCTAATCATAATTCATGTACAACACCTACCGTATTTTGTGTGAGTTCATGATTTTCTCCCTCATTTGTGATAGTAAATGAAATTATTTAAGTGATGAGATAATGTAGCTTTAAAGAATATATTAGACTCTCTTAATGAAGTGTAGGAGATCAAATGAAAGGATATAAACAAATTAAGAGTTATGACTTACTTTCTTTAAGATTTTCCAACCAATTTTGATTGCATAGCAAAGCTTCCATGATATTAGGGTCCAAGTCATTGTAGCTTGAAGGCATGATCATGGTACTAACAACAGAACATGTCATAGAAACTTATACCAACATTGCAAGGTGATCACGACCCATCTTTGAAAGAGTAGGGAACCTTAGAGAATTAACACGCCACCAACCAAGTATGTCTCCATTTAAGGGAAGTGCAAGCTCCGACTCACCTAAGTAATCCTCATGCTTTGACTTTCATGAGGGTAAAAATTTATTGAAAGAGTAAAAAATACAATCATTTGCAGTCTCTGTTGTCAAAGAATTAGAATCATCCAATATTGAAGTGGATGCAATCAAATTTCTAGCTCCATTGGTATATTCGCAGTAAACATCTATAAGAACTTTATATTAAACTTGTTCAGTTGCATCTTACTATCATGGCAATAAATCACTTTATATGAGAGCTCCACAATTTTAAATTTAACCTTGGATCAAGAACAGATGCAATAGCTAATTCCAAATTACATAAGCTCCAATAGCAATCAAATTTCCTCTTCATCAATGTAAGAAATGCATGGATGCTCTTTTCCAACTAAAGAAATTTATTGTAAATGTCACAAAGCATTCGAAAGTAGAAACTTACAGTAATGGATAAGTTCCTTTGATATCATTAAAACATTTCAAACAACTCTTTAGAGCTATGGCATTCTCCTATTCCTCCATCGATGGGTTTAGTTCAAAATTGCCATCAACTTGCTCCAGCTGACAAAAGATTTCTCTTGATTTCAAAGCACCAACAAGTATGTCAAAGTCTGATTCTAGCTTGAAAGAAAGATCATCTCATGATTTCTCACATTGTAGCTTCACTTGATCTACAACTTCTTGAAATTTTAGTCTCCCATGTGTTGTTTCAGTGACATGTTCAATGGATTCCCAAAATTTATGAAGTATACTATACATCTCATGATAACCATTCTCAAGAAAACTGCAACTAATGAACCAATGAGTTGAAGAAAGCGAGCATTGATCACGAACACAAGTTTCTTTTATTTGCTAAAACATTTCCTCATTCAAAGAAAGATCATCCATAATTATGGAATATATTTCCTTACCTAGATTTGATTCTGAAACTGATCTCCGGATAATTTCACTTAAAGCCTTTGTGTCATATATATGCTTCAAAATTTTAAACGAAAGAATCTTCATCTTCAGTTTCCATTCATCATCAAGACCATTCTTCCACAAACTGACTCTGAAATTGAACTTACAAGCAAGTTTATCAAAACCCTGTCGAACTTCTCTTTTCTTTTCCTAATAGAAGTTAGATAACAATTTATCTCTTGATTGAAACTCAAACATCGACTGCAAACCTTTCACAAAATTCTTAAAGGCTTCTTGACCAGCCAAATCTAATGGATGTTGATGAATAATATCCATTTTCAAAAGATCCAAGTGACTCCTTTGTTAATCAAACGTTGAGTTTCTTTCATTGGTATCAACTGGCTTTCTTGATTTTGGTTTTTCTTTCCAGGACATACTTTCAAGTGTGTGGTTCCATTCTTGCTTGACCTTGTAAGCACCTTAGGGAAATGTTTACATTTGGCTACTTGTTTTCCATCTTCTTCAAACTTATCAAAGCCCACCCAAACCTTACACCATGACTTTCTATGTTTGTTTCATTTTGTTTTCACAATCTAAGAGTCATCATTGAAAATAATCTATGAAAAATGAGAATAATAAATCATGTATATTACTTTATATGATTTCAATATTTTATCCAAAGGGAAAATCTATTTAATAGTACACACATACAATATTTAAGCAAACAATATTGATGCAATGTTGAAAAGATATTCCGCCAATAATGTAAAAAAGGTAACTAAATTTACTGTGGATTTAATTTCATTAAGCTTATTATTGATGTAACTTTCTCCTTATGGGTTTCTATGGAACTAATTAGGTTAAAAAACTAGATTTCCATTTTAGATGACTAAATGAATGCATACATTGAAAGATGAATAATAATAAAATTAAAAGATAATAAACTAGAATATGAAATTAACAAGGAAGAATAAATAATTACCTTGTTATAAGGCATTTCTAGTGTGTTAAAAGCAACTGCAACAACCTTTGATGAAGACTTGGCGAGTCAAAATTAGGAGCCACCCCCTTCTTAGGGCAAATGTTATTATCATATTAGACCCTTAAATGCTAATCCATAATGAATTTAGTATTGAAATAATATAAGAATATATAACGTAATGTAATTACCTAGTCAATATTGTAACACCCCAAACCCAACCTAGACGTTATGGCTAAATCTGGCGATGTCACATAGAATGGTATTTGAAAACAAGATTGTCGAGTTAAAACTGTTACAGTTAGTTAGCTTTTATTTTATTCGGAAAAAAATAAGTACTAGTTGATTTTCTTTAAAACTTGTCTCTTAGCGGAAGCTTTTGTAACCAATTCATTTATGGAAAATCGTTTCTATTTACGAAAACCTTAGTTTTTAGAAAAATCATGTTTTGTTGAGTTGCAGTTTAAAAAAAATCCATAGAAATAGTATAAAGTCCCAAATTTAAAGCAAATCAGTCCATAGTCCAAAAGTTACATCAAAAACCCCAAATAAGTAATAAATTCTAGACATTAACGGAAATCTAAAATTTACGTGTGGCCACCATCGAGTCCTCCGCTGCACCGACCCGTCAAGTCTGGGGATTACCTGTACAGATTAAACAGAAAAAGGGTGAGTTTTCATAAACTTAGTGTGTAATCCCCACAGAAAACATGCATACAGATATTCAACAGCATTCAGTTAGATACAGTTTGGGGCCTGGGCCCATCACGAATCGATTTGACCTTAGCCTGTTCATATCTGATCTCGAGAATACATTAGGGCCTTGGCCCATATCATATACAGAATGCAGATACAGTAAATCAGAATCCTACCCACCAGCCTCTACACACTATCTCCGTCCAACCCTAGACACCATGTGGGGATTAAATCAACCCACCCATCCCTACACACCATGCTGTACCGAAATGCGGCACATAATCAGAAGATTGCAGCTGAGCTGCCAGATAATAGGCTTAATAGCCTTCAGACACTTCCTCCAAATATCATCAACCCACCCCGATGCAATGCAATCATGCAAAATATGTCATGCTATTATGCAATTAATAGTACATATGCAAAATAAGTCATGCTCGGTATAGAAACCAGACAGACAGATCACACATATAGGGGTCTAAGTAAAGCTTACCGACCCTACAGTAGGTCCACAATCGACTTGGGCGACCCGTGCAACCTTACAGAACTTTTTAGAAAAACGGGCTCACACGCCCATGTGGCATGCCTGTGTAGGCCTACATGCTCATGTGGCCCACTCAGCCCAAATTGGCCTTGGCCGCGTGATCTATTTGTAATGTAACCCGTGCTAGCTAAATATTCATATATGTTTTCACTATTTACTTATATGTTCCTTCAAAACTGTCTACTTGAGCTAGTGTTACTAAATTATTTATATTTTGAGCTACAGAATTCCGAATTAAGATCTGCTTAATGTTTTTGAAATTAGACTCAAATACCTTTCTACCATAAAATTTTCAGAATTTTTGGTTCAGCCAATAAGTACAGTAAAATCTTCAATCTTACCCCTGTTCTGCTATCTGACAGCTTCGTCCCTTCTTTGCTAAAAATTAATTATCTCTTAGTACAAAATTTGGATGATGTTTTCATTTGTTTCTATTGAAAATAAACTCATTAATAATTCAAACATGTAAATTTTAACCCCTAATTATTTTTCTCCAATTTTTGGTGATTTTCCAAAGTCAGAACAGGGGAACCCGAATTCAATCTGACCTTGTCTCACAAAGTTTATTATACCTCACAATTTACAATTCCATTACTTACACAGTTTCTTCTATGAGAAACTAGACTCAAGAAGCATATTTTGTTCATCCTCTAATTCAATTTTCACAATTTATGGTGATTTTTCAAAGTTAGCCTACTGTTGTTGTCCAAACAGCAAGAAATTTCGGCTTTTCGCCGAATACTATTTTTTTTTTTGCGTTTCGGGTACACACCTGGTTTTGTTTGATGCTAAAACAGTCCTCGAGCACTCCGAAGCCTATAATTGAACAAATAACACTAATTTAATCTCACATAGCGTGATCCCAAATTGAACTCGTATTGATGTTTTAACCCATAAGCGACTAAACCTTACCTTCAACCGATAAACAGTAATTCCCACACAAACTAATACTCCAATTGGGATAAACAAAACACTTTAGAAGAAAGTTAACAAATAGAGACAAATCACTTATCTAAAACTTACCGAACGATCACAGACAAACGTGGAGCGACACGAGGCAGAGTGGGAAAAAGAAAAATCAAGAAGATGAAGGGTGAAAGAGAGCAGAAATTTGGCAGCAATGAAGAGAAAAATGGTAAAAGGGTGGAGGGATTTTGGGGAAAGTAAAAAAAAGGGGAAAAAATATGAACAGAATATTTGATAACCACCCTAATCCCTTATTTCTCTCTATCAAACTCCCCACTAAATCCACTACTCAGATTTTTAGTCCATCTCAAACTCTTCTGGACGCACGAGCAAAAATAATGCCCACGCCAAGATTCAAACACAGACCTCCTTCACACCAACACTCCACTTATCCACCAGACCAGCAGGCACATTCTGTTAATTATTTGTCAACTTTTACTTAAAAGCCTACTGACCAACCAAAATTTGCCCAAGTCCTGGCTTGAACTTGGGACCTCCCAAACACACCCAGAACACATAACCACTAAAGCAGACAGATATTTTGTGCCAAACATTCATAATACCCAAAATTAAAATTTTAGGGCGTTACAAATATGCCCATTTATTTCTATTACATCAACATCCATTGCTTCTTCAGTTGTGTTTGAAGATGTTGGAATGTTTGAAATAGCTTCTTTTTGGAACCTAATTCTGCTATCTTGAACCCTCACTCTTACAAATTGTGTCTTCATATGTTTCAAGTCATTGAAAATTTGAAGAGCCAAAGATTTTGATTTTTCACTCTCAGTTGCAGGCTAATAAAATTCTACTACATAGACATCATTACTTGTGTAACGATTTTGTAGACATATTACAACAACTATGTTATAATCCTCTACATCTTTCGGAAAGTTTTAACCTTGAATGATTTACTTGATATACTAGAAGTTAGGAAGAATTTAGTGCCTAGAAGTTTATTAAATAAATTTGGTTTCAAACTTGTTTTTGAGGTAGATAAGTTTATTACATCTAAGGTAGGAATTTTTGTAAGGAAAAGGTATATGTATGAGAGCATGTTCAAACTCAATATTATTAATAAAATAAAACAATCTTTCTACTTATATGGTTAAATCTTCTCGTTTATGGCAATATAGATTAGGTCATTTGAATTATAGAAAATTAAACGACATGCATAAATTAGATTTAATTCTTGTTTCTAATAATAATATTGAAAATACAATACATGCATGTTAACTAAAATTACAAGAAACCCTTTCTCTAAGGTTAAAAAGAAAACAAAGTTGCTGATTTGATACATAGTGATTTATGTGACATACATAATACTCCTACATTAGGTGGAAAGAAATATTTTGTTATTTTTATTGATGATTGTTCTAAATATTGCTATGTATATTTATTGCATTCAAAAGATGAAGTTGAACTCTATTCATTGAATCCACTGGTATTATCCATCAAGTTTCAGCCCCTTACACACCACAACAAAATGGTGTAGCTGAAAGGAAAAATAGAGTCTTGACTGAAATGATAAATTCAATGGTATCATATTCAGGTCTTGAACAAGGTTTTTGGGAAGTAGCTGTTCTAACAGCTTGTCATATATTGAATAGAGTTCCTAATAAGGAAACTAAAATAACCCCCTATGAAAAATGGAAGAAAAGGAAACCAAACCTTAATTATTTGAAGGTTTGGGGCTGTAGAGCTATTGTCAAAGTTCCAACACTTAAACGTAAAAAGTTAAGTAAAAGAGGAATTGAATGCATATTTATAGGATATGCACATAATAACAAGGCATATAGGTTCATGGTAATTGAACCAAATGATTCAATTTCAATTAATATCGTTATTGAATCAAGAGACATTATTTTTCAAGAAAATAGATTTAATTCTATTTCAAGACAATTACAGCCACAACAATTTATTCATTCTTCAAATAAGAATGAGATTCTATTGGAACAAGTTGATAATAATGATGAATTTTATATTGGAACAAGTTGGTAATAATGATGAATTTTATCAAGAATTAAGAAGAAGTAAAAGGATTAAAAAGGCCAAAGATTTTGGATCAGATTTCATTATAGAAGGAAAAGGTGAAATATGCAATAAGATACCTTATTGTTATAATACAGAATCTGACCCTATTACATTTGAAGAGGCAATGAAATCTCAAGATTCTACGTTTTAGAAAGAAGCAATAAATGATAAGATGGATTCAATAATGGGAAATCAAACTTGAATCTTAGTTGATCTTCCATTAGATTCCAAACCAATAGGTTGTAAATGGATATTCAAAAGGAAAATGAAGGTTGATGGAACCATTAATAAATTTAAAGCAATGTTGGTAGCCAAAGGTTTTACACAAAAACAAGGTATTGATTACTTTGATACATATGCTCCAGTAGCAAGAATTGCTACAATTAGACTCTTAATATCACTTACCTCAATATATAATTTGGTTGTTCACCAAATAGATGTTAAAACTCCATTTTTAAATGGTGAATTGGAAGAAGAAATGTACATGGAACAACCAGAATGATTTGTTGTTCCAAGACAAGAGCATAAGTTATGTAAGCTTGTTAAATCTTTATATAGACTTGAACAAGCACCAAATCAATGACACCAAAAGTTTGACAAGGTTGTTTTAGCTAAGGGCTATAAAATAAATGAATCCGATAAGTGTATATATAGAAATTTTGAAAATGGAAAAGGTATTATAATTTGCTTATATGTAGATGACATACTAACTTTTGGCACAAATTTGGAACAAATAGAAAACACAAAGAAATTCTTATCAAACAACTTTGCTATGAAGGATATGGGTGTAGCGGATGTTATTCTTGGGATTAAGATAACGCGAGATGAAAGAATTATAGCTTTATCACAATCACATTACATTGAAAATGTGCTTAAAAAGTTTGATCTTTTCAACTGTATACCAGCATCTACACCCATGAATCCTCAAATGAAATTAATATTTAATGCTAGTAGAAAAATTGATCAATTGGAATATACAAGTCTAATTGGTTGTCTTATGTACATAATGACTTGTATAAGACCAGATATTGCATATGTTGTTGGGAAATTGAATAGGTACACAAGTAATCCAAGTAGTTTGCATTGGCAAGCTTTGAATAGAGTACTTAGGTAATTAAATAAAACTATTAATTATGGATTGTGTTATAATGGATATCCTTCAATTTTAAAAGGGTATTCGAATGCTAGTTGGATTACAAGTTTGGAAGATCATGCATCTACTAGTGGATGGATCTTCATTCTTAGTGGAGGAGATATTTCTTGGGGTTCCAAGAAACAAACATGTATTACTGATTCCACCATGACAGCAGAATTTATTGCATTAGCCGTTACATCTAAAGAAGCAGAATGGTTAATAAATTTACTTTATGATGTACCTCTATGGCCTAAACTAATTTCACCTATTTCTATCTGTTGTGATTGTAAGGCTACTCTAGCAAAAGCATATAATCAAGTATATAATTAAAAGTCTAGACACATTAGATTAAGACATAGTTATGTTCGATAATTAAGCTCTAATGGAGTAACCACTATTAATTATGTGAGTTCAAGTGAAAATTTGGCGGATACTTTGACAAAAACTCCTACTAGAGATATAGTCAACAAAACCTCAAAAGGGATGGGACTCAAGCCCATTAATTAGAGTCACCCATGACGAAAATTCGACTCAACGCTTGGTATAACGTCAAGTCTTGAGTTCAATAAGACAAAGTACATCATTAGTATATGACTGCTAGCACTATAAATAAATCTATCCTAAGATTAAAGTGCTAGGTATCCGTAATGATAAGGGAAGAATGAGTAATGTACTCTTAATAGACCCATAACATAAATATGTTAGAGTGTTATAATTATGGGAACACTCTTGATGGGATCTACCTATGTAAGTGGAAGTGTGGCCGCTTCTAAAAGCTCAAGAGCTTGGCTTTGACAGCATTCATGAAAAGAGGACATAAACACATGGCCATAAATAATGTCCCTGGATACTATGCATTGACCGATGTTGAAATCATTGTGTGAGATGTGTTCAGTTAATCAAATGGAATAGCTAGTTCAAAGCTTAGTCTACCATGCAATTTCGATTAACTTTAACATGTTTTCACTAATTGAAGGTTCAATCGTAAGACACCTTCATTTATGCAAATTTATTTCCAAGAATATCAAAATCTAAAATATTTTGAAAATGGGGGGAGATTGTTGAAATATTTTCAAATATTTATAGTGTTCCAATAACTATAAATGAAATTGTGTAATTAATTAAAAGTTAATTCTCTTGATTTTTGGTCAAGACATATCACTTGATTTTTGACAAAATTATAACTATTCAAACAATATTATTTGAATAGTTATAACATTAAATGAATAATTATGTGTCGTTTTAAAGACATTATTCGTAAAAGACGCCTATTGAAAGATGTCTCTATGAAGAGGCATGAAAATTCCTATAAATAGGAATGAGATTTCATTTGGAAATTACACCAATAAATTCTAAAATTCTTTCTTTCTTTCCTCCATTTTCTAATATTATTAGATTATTCTATAAAGTATTACTGCAGAAATTCTTTGTAGAAATTGAGTTTCTTATTATACATTGTTCAATGCTTAGTGGACTATTCTCGTCAGTGCAAAATGTAAATAGTCATCGGCTTCATTGTATCTTTGAGGTTAATTTACTTGAAACTCTTTTGCACACCGAATATAGGTGGGGGCGAATATAACCTTAAAGATAGTGGCTTGATACACGCATTGGAGTCTTGTCCTATTTCTTCATTTACTGTTCAACTTCCATTCGTGTGTTCGAGATTTTTCTTCATCGAATTTTTGTACAAACAATCTTCTTCATCAAACATAGTAATAGATGGTTCAAAATGGTAGCCATCTCTTGATTCAAGTGCTAAAGAGTTGTTCAATCATATCAAATTCACATAGATTCATAAATCGATAAGAGGTGTAGTCTTTCGAATAATAAGAACTAAGTTTCTTATTTGGATCTAACATAGTTTCATTCATATTGTTAATCTTATAAGCCTATGTTAAAGCTAATGAAAGCTCATGTTTTCAACATAAATCTTTTGATATGTCATGTACCTCAGTAAAAGCAGCTAATCGGTTCAATGCCAAACCCTATAAAATTATAAAATAAAAAGCAATTACCACAAACAAAATTTGAAAATTTGAAATAACACTCTAAATGAAAAGATTTTTGACATTGTACTTTTAATTTGATAAAGATAATTAAAACTAAAATGTGATTATTTTTTCCATTAGTTTTCATAATTTTAAACAAATTAAAAACATAATGTCATAATTATACTTAATCAAACAAATTTGATTCTTTTCTACATAAAGAGGTATTCATAAATCAAAGTTGAATTGAGCCAAAAAATATACCACTAATGACACAAGATTGAGAAATTTTGGTTAAATGAGTAATTCAATTAAATTTTAAATAAACCAAATTAATTAAAACTATTTTTTAAATCCTTAACTAAAATTTAATTAGTGGCAATAAAAATTAGATTTTAATCGATGTTTGAACACCCTATAAAAAGTCATGTAAGTAAAAAGTAATATAAATTATTCATTCTCACGCATGTTAATAATCTATATTTGATATCTTGTTAGTGTATATTGAAAATAGTATATAAATTTATAGTCAATAAATCATATTATATATTAAAATAAAGGTTAAAAGCTTTTGAAGCATTTGAAATTTTCAAAAAAAAATCAATTAAACTTTTATTTTTTTCGTTCAAGTTTTAAACATTAAAGTTCCAATCAATTAAATTTATTGACTGTTAAAATTAATGATCAACAATAAAAGAGTAACAACTACTTTTTGAGGTTATTTTCATCACGTATGCGCGTTAAGATTATGTCACATAGCGAAAAATTGATATTTTCATTTAAAAACCATAAAATAAAATAAAACAAAATCATAATAATTATAAAATAATTATAAAAATATAAAATGAAAATATATATAATTACAAAAGTTCAAAAATAATAAAAATTTTAAATATATATAATATTTAAAAAAATATATAAATATCTACAATTTTATATACAACATCAATTGTCATTTGACTTCTCAACTTATTTTCCTATCTTGGTTTGTATCTCAAAACACTCCCCTTTCATCCATGATGGACAAAAGGGTGCAAGCTTTGGGGAGGTCCACCATGGTGGACGAATACGACAAATAACTTTAAAGATCAAATAGATATTTTATAATTTTTAATTGGTGTCTAGTGTTAACCATGGTTAGTGTGCAAATGAAAAAAAAAAGTGATTTTTTATATTTTTTATCTTATGTTTTTATAATATTTTATTAAGTTATTAAATTTTAATTATTTTCTATATTTTAAATATTGTTCATAATTTTTACAATATTTACTTTTTGCAATTTATATAATTTTAATTTTAATAATTTTAATATTTTTCAAAATTTCAATTATTTTTATTTTTATAATAATTTTATATATTTGTGCACTTTTCTATATTTTCAATAAATATTTTTAAATTTTTAAACTTTTTGTATATTTTATAATTTTTATAATAATTATAACGATTATTATTTTTAATAAAATCAGTTTTTGCCATGTGGCACAATTCTACCATGCCATGTGATGAAAATAACACAAAAAGGCAACCATTACGGTTTAACAATTGACTGTTGACTTTAATTTATTGAAATTTTAACATTTAAAGGCTCAATTGAGTGAAAAAAAAATAAGGAGTTAAAATAATTTATTTAAACCTATTTATTTTAGTAATTTTAAAATAATTTATTTTAGTATGGATGTATCATATGGACTATTAATATAATTTATTTTGAATGCATCAAATAAAAAAAAACTAATATATAATTTAATATTGTTTGAATCAATAAATTGATTTAATTCAATTCTCAAATCCTTATATAAAGCTTGTCCAAACTTATGGTTGGTGGAATTGGAATTGAAGTGTGGATGGTTTCCATGCGGATAAGAAAAACATTGGACATTCCTTGTAACCTAAAATCAATCACTCTTCTTCCTCCGCCATTATTTCTAAGGAACTATAATCCACAAGAGTACCTATGGAATTGGAGTAAAACCAGACGTTGCCATTCACTCAAAGTTTGGTGCCGCCTAATTACATTATTACCTTCACTTGCATCTCTCTTGCACTCCCACCAACACTCATCATCCAAATAAATGCCCGAGTATTGGAGTAATACTGAAAAGAATCCGAGTGGCTATGATTAGAATAAAAGTCTACCTGTCAGCTCCTTCAATCCTACCAACTCTCTCTCCATGTTAGCAACTAATTATCAAGTTTAAACCACCACAATTTCATCATCTCTACTTCTTTTGAAATCTATTTCACATTCATCCACTTGTACCAAACTATTGGCAAAAACCACTTTCAACTCATCCTCCAACTTTACAAGTTTTCTCAGAAATGGTGCAAGTATGTAATAGAGGATCGCCGGAGAAGGTCGGTAGTGTATGAAGAACTGAACCCTCAAAATAGTTATTCTAATACGGGATGGAGAAATCAATGAGGTGCAATCGCCTGTTTCCCATCAAAGCATCATCGATAACTTTAATATGGTATAGGATTCACCGGGAAAGTGAAGTAGGAAGAAGGGGGATGCAGCCCGTAGGCTCGGCGAACCAGAGCCTCCGCAAAGTATTTCACCATTCCGCCTTCATATAGGTAGGATATCTGATCAGCAAGAATCAAGATGTTCTGAAGGAACGCATCGGCGCTTTTCAGATCCCCATCTTCAATAGCTTTAGCGCTGGATAGTAACAAGCTCAAGGCGGTGTCAGAAAAGAAGAAGAAGCCATGAAACAGGCTGAGATTCAACAGAGTTTGGGTAAAGCTGAAGAGAAATATGGTTGAAAAGTAAGTGACAGCGGCAAGATATCATATGAAACGAAGTAATTGATTGATATGTATAGTATAATTCGGGAAAAGCAAAAGCAGTAGGAAACGCGCGTCACGCGGAATACTCACTGTTTCTACTTTTGCTTCCTACAAATTACTTGCCTGCAAATTATGTAATATCTCAAAACGACAAGTCAATTTATTCACAATTTTTCTCAATTTTGATCTTCTAAAATTATGTTATGCCAAAATCATATTGTTATGTTATCATATCAACCAAAGTTAAAAAAATTTATCAAAATTCAAAAACTAAAGTAAACCAAAAAAATTAAGTACTAAATTAAAATGTTTCAACTTTGGATTTTCTTCTTTTCCTGTGGTCCCTAGAAATAATGTGACTTCCACTTAGATTTAATTATTTGTCAAATATATATACTATTTTGTTGTTACCAATTTTAGAAAGAATAACAAGCTCTAATCACGGATGGTAAAAAAAAAAAAAAAAATTACAATCGTGCATCCACTAGTGCCAGCCCAAAGTAGCAAGTGGCGCTCCCGCCCAGCAGCCAGCGCCTTGAGTTTCGTGCTCGATGTTGTTGTCTGTCTTGTGGGTCCATTTGCTATTTTAAAATCAAGATGCATGGTTATTTTATCTTTTCGAGTATTTAAGTTTAAGTTTAGTTTGTAATTTTAGTTTGAAATCAATTAAAATAGGATCTTAGAAGAAAAATGGAGGATCTCTGTTTTCAATTCTAATTCGATTTGCATTTTATTTTCTTTATAGTTTGCTAAATTCCTCTTTTCTAATTAAAGTAATATTTGAAGTTTGATTCTATAAGTTTGTGAGATTTAATTGCTCTTAATCTTTTCGTGTTCTTTAATTTTTTTCATTTTTTTAATTACAATTGTTCAAGTTTGTTAAATATGCTACCAGTATTTGATAGCTTAGAATAATTACTTTGTGAGTTAGATAGGTTTCTAATAATTGTGATGATTGCATGATAATTTGAGTAGTGTGGGTATGCAATCTAACTTTAATAAACCTTGATAGTGCATTTGTTGGTGTCTCTTTCGTTCTTTAAGGCTATTGATAGATTAAATTCCTAAGAAATCGTTATTTGTCAATAAGGGAAGTAATTAATGATGATTGTCTTTGCTATTGAGAATGTAAAAAGATATTAAGTTATTTAGCGATCGTCGATAACTATAATTAATTTATTAAAAACATTAAATTTTTATTTTTAAGTTTTTCTTTAAACAAAACCTCCTTCTTTATTTTAATTATTTTAGTTGCAGGAATAAAATTTTTACCGGTCTTTAAGAATGAGATCCTCATTGCCATTTTCTACTATTCACTTTTTCAAGTAATTTTTATTTTGACAG
This sequence comes from Gossypium raimondii, assembly GCF_025698545.1. Classification (NCBI taxonomy): domain Eukaryota; kingdom Viridiplantae; phylum Streptophyta; class Magnoliopsida; order Malvales; family Malvaceae; genus Gossypium; species Gossypium raimondii. Next base: position 38,769,052 of record NC_068565.1, read on the forward strand.
TTTCAACAACCATACAATGAGTCGTGCTTTAGAAAAATTTTAAAGTCTTCTACTCAAATTTATTTAAGTCTAATTTTAAAAATATGATTATATTAATATGTATAATTAAATTTAAATAAAATATTAATTTTAATTCAAGCTAACTGGCATGATTACAATCAAACATGCTCCAGAAATTAATTCGCATAGTCTTAGATTATGTAAGATAACATTCGAGATGGATTGGACATTTTTCTCCTTGATATCAATATAGAAAATAACTCAATCTAATGAGAAGCACAATGGTAGAAATATCGGTAATTATTTATGATAAAGGATTTAATTAATATTAGGTATTTTCAATTTAGGTTTTTCTATTATGATATTTGTTGTAATTGAATGCAATTTTTGTCACATTCACAAATAAAAGAAACTTAAAAAATTGAAGAGCTCACTTTACGTGGACTCCTTAGCTTCTCAACTTTAAACCAATCTAATACTTTATGTTTTGATTTGGACCCTATTATCAAAAAATTCTAATAATTGGATAATATATAGGTTAAATGGTACTATATATATATAACTTTGATATAAATACTAACAATTTCAATTCAAAATACTAATATAGTCATGTAAGATAAAAATTCTTGCCATTATTTAAGAATTCAATGAAAAGCGATTGATATATGTGTTGGGATCAATCTATATGAATAACGAGAAAATAAAAGTAGAAAAGAATGAACGCAAACAATTTACATGGAAAACCCTCACTGAAGGATAAAAACGCACGAATAAAGGAGGTTTTGACTTTTCATTAAAACAACAAACAAAGAGCAAACCCCAAATGTCTCAAATACAAAAGTTTTCTCAAAAACTCTCTCCAAAACTCTTTAACAAATCTCACGCAAGAGATATAAATGCAAATTTGATTCTCTGAATCTTAATCAAATCTAAACAGGTTGGGAGAATAAATCTTGTTGAGAGTAAAAAAAGTGACTGTATTTGAGCATTAATTATTGTCTTGTCATGACATGGCCTACCTGCTCGACACAACATCGCAACCTTGCTTGGGTACTAAGTACGTCATGTCATCCCGACGTCTGGGACCTTCTCGTCCTGACATCACACGTCATTTTGCTCCCCTTCAGTTTCTCATCTTAGGTGCCCGCAACGGATCTGATAAATGTGAGTTACACCCTACAGTATGCATTTGAAAATCTATCATATTTCTTTTTAAGCAATTTGAAGAAAGCATTGATAATGTGTATCATATAATCATTGATTTATCTCCAATCAAATTCATACTAGATTATAAGAACCGATGTATTACCAAAGTGTTCATTACGTGTCCAAACAATTATAAGAAGTATCGATTCGCATATCCAAATTCAACGTATGTACCGGAACTAGGCTTTGTTGAAGATTTACCACAAATAAAACCTTAGAAGAGTTACTAAAACTGGAAAGCTTAGTTGAACAGCTGTTAAAATTCAACATATGCACCAGAACTTCGTCCTACACCATTTGTTGAATCAAAAGAGGCATGTGGCATGGATGGTTATGAAAAGAAACCAAAGGAAGCGACCATCTGATCTGTAGTTGCACTGCTACTACACCAACCACCATAAGCATCCATGTTCATCAGCACTGAGTAGTTAAATGGATCGTCGAAAAGCTTCCACAAATCCTGCAAGAAAAATCCACAATTTTCCATCAATATTACTCACAAAACCCACCTAAGATTCATCCATTGTTAGAATATATATATCAAAATTTCAAAATAAAAACCCAGAAAAGAAGTACATATATCAAGAAGATGAAATGAATCGAATATCGAATTCTGAAGACCAAGTGATTCCCAGTCAAAAATTAACTTACTCAAAATACTATGTAACGAAGTAAGATAAGAAATTGCTGAAATTAGTAAAATTTTCCTTTTATTATTATATTCAAATGAAATTACAAAGAAAAAAAAATGTTTTTTGAACTGATCTATGGAATCTGAAGCTCCTTAAAATCCCTAAAAAAGAACCCAGAAATCTAGAGGAAGAAAAAGAGTTACTATAAAAGGAAATCTGAGTAACTGAACTAACGAGATTTCAAGTAGTGGACGAGAAAATTGGAATTCTATTAGAAGAGTTACTAAAACTGGAAATTTTAGTTGAAAAGCTGTTATAATTTAAGGTTTTAGAATATAAGTGATGTCTGAAAGATTGTCTTTGCTTTCTTTGGGTATTTTTGGATTGAAAAACATGAGCAATCAATTAAATAAAAACGATTACGTTTTAAAAATTATTAATCATGTTTTGTTCATCTTTCTCTTTAATAATCTTTGATTCTTAGTAGTTAGAGGGAAAATTTTGTAGTTGTCTTTGTAAGGTCGATTGGTCGTTAGGTCAATTGTTGTTGGTATTGCTCGTACTTTATTATCATTGTTTTTATAATTAGACTAAATTAAATTAGATTGGGAAGTGGTTTGGATATCTGTTCGAAATAAGGGATTGGATTGATTGATCCGCATGTAATAACCTGATAGTTAAAAGTGTCGGAAAGCATATTTCTAGGATTCCGTACCCGTAAATCGGATCCGTAAATATTTTTGGTAAATATTTTCTAGGCTAGCTTAGTAGCTAATTAATTTTTGGATTAGTAAGTTTTGTGAAGTTAGGAGTTATTAAAGTATAGGGACCAAATCACGTAAGGGCTAAAAGTTAAATTATAAATTAAAATAAATTAAAGGGACTAAAGAAAAAATTGTACCATTATTTCATTAAAGTGGACGGCATTAATGATGATTATATATATATGTTATGATAGTTAATAATAATACTAATAATAATAATAAAATCAAAAGAAAAGAAAGAGAATGTTTCATTCTCTGTTACATGCAAACAAAAAGAAAAAGAAAGAAAGAAATAGCAAGGAGAAAGAAGAACGCACAGCTAAAGGGGTTTGAAGTTCAAATCTAAATTGGTTAGTGTAATTTAGTCCTTATACCTGTAATTTTTATTTTTGGGGAATTTCGGTACCTAGGATTACCCAACCCATGTTGTAATTTTTAGTATTGTTCAAGATTTTAGATGTTGACATTATTGAATAATTTATGTATTAGGGATTAAATAGATAGATTTTTAAGTTGAAAATGGAAAATGACTATATTGTGGAATAAATTGTTGATTTTGAGTAATAGGGACTAAATTATGAAAAAAGTCAAAATTTAAGGGTCGAATTGAAAAAGAGGAAGCTAAATTTAGCCTAGAGTGAAATTAGTATAAAAATTTGAGTATAAATGTGGAGGTTAAAATTAGTCTCGATTTAGGGACTAAATTGAAGAATAAGCAAAATATAGTGTGAAAATTAAAATTTAATGTAAAATTGAAATGCGTAATATTAATGTGATTTAATTGTTTTATTCCGTAGCTAATGTCGTACTGGAATCCTCGAATAAAAAGGGGAAGGATAAAATCGACGTCGAATAGCTCGAAATTCACGGTTTGTGTCTGTATAATCTGAATTAAATAGTAGATTGTTGCATATTTAATTGTTTGCATATGATGAACATTGAGGTGAGTACTTGGTACTTGAGATTAAATTGAATTTAAAGTGGATTGAAAATAGATTGATTTTGTATATTATGAAATAAGTTAATTAAATGATTATTGAATTGATTATATGTGATGATGTGAATATATGTGAAATTAAGACATTGATTGTATTGAAAAGTGAAATGAAACCCTATTAATTATTCGGGTTGAGTCGGATATAGATGGCATGCCATAGGATAGGAAGAGTTCAGGGATTACTTCGACTTCGAGTCGATGAGGCACTAGGTGCCAATTTACTTCAGTTTAACCGATGAGACACTGGGTGTCAATTTATATAGCGCTAAGCGCAGTTATTACTTCGGATTTATCCAATGAGGCACTGGGTGCCAAATTGGTGTGTTGGTTGGATCCATGTATCGTCCGAATCCGAGTCATGTTAATAGGGGAAATTAAATAATAAGTTTATGTGATTAATATTGAAATGACAAAGATGAGAAATGAAATATGAAATGATGAAATGAGATGTGAAACTTGAAATGAATTCAAGCAGTGATCAAAAAGATGAATCATGTCATTGCATGAGTTGATATATTCAAATGTTATATGAAATTGATATATATATATATATATATATATATATATATATTTGAATACGTGAAATCTTAGTAGATGTGAATAAGGAATGAGCAAAAAATATATTATTGAATTGAAACTTTTGAACATAGCTTACTTGTTACATATTGCATTTTAAATACTTAAATCAAGTTTATATTATTCGGATTATAGAAATACCATTGAGTTTTACTCAGCGTGCGGTTTTGTTTTTCATGCGCATGCTAGGTATTGTTCGATTTATCGTCGACTCAGCATCAAATCACAAATCCCGAGCTCAAGTGTGGTGATATCTTATTTTGTAATGGCATATACCTAGGGAGTCTTTTGTTGATATTCTTTATAAGGTGTTGTTATCTTAGTTGCTAGTGAAATAATGGTTAAATGTGTATATGGTTGTGGTTGAGGCTATGTTAGTATGTTAGCCTAGTTTATATTTTGATATGTGATAGTTTAAAGTTTGGTAGCTTAGCATAATGTTTAGTATGTGCTTAGCTTTAAATTTGGTAACTTTAGAAGTTGAAAGTCAGTTCAAATATGATAAATGTGATATGAAAGAAAGTCTTGAATGTTTGATGTGTTGTTGATATATTTGAACATATAAAATGTGGTCCCAATGAGGGTACATTGGTTAGGCATATTCGGTGATGAATTAGGTGTATTTTGAACATGTTTAATCGTGTTTTGAATAGGTTAAATGATTGGTAAATGAGTTGCTTGATGTCCAAGTAAGTAGAAAATGATAAACTTAAGTTTTAAGGTACTTTTAGGTGCACACAGCTTTGCCACACGACCGAGTGTCATACATGGGCAACACACATAGATGTGTGACCCAAGTTAGTGAGTCACACGGGTAAAGACACGGACGTGTGTCTCAAGTTAGTGAGTTACACGATCAAAGACACAAGTTGGGACATAACCGTGTGCCCCAACTTCGAGAGTCACACGGCCTGGCCACACGTGCGTATATCCCCTATTTTTAGAAAATTTTAAAAATGACCCTAAACTTCTAAAATTGTTCCGAATTAGTTCCTACCTATTTTTAAACTATTTTTAGGGTCGAGTAGACTCAAAATAGGGGCTGTAAGAGTAATTTTTACTCTGAATTGGAATGGATTAGCAAACCTATAGTTAGTGCATTCTACTAACATCATCGAAGATAAAATAAAAAGATAGTCGTAGATGGAATATGGACCAATACTCTGATGCTAATAAGAATAGTCTTGTATGTATCCGACTTCTAGCATTCAAGAAGGGATAAATAGTGATAAGAGTGTAGACAGTGGAATACTAAGTTTAGCATTGCATAGCATGATTAGTTATTTGATTATATAAAACACTAATACATAAATATTAAATTAGCATGTATTGCTCCCTGTATATTATAATGTAAATGGTTAGCTTACATGTCTAATTAAGATTGATTATTTGTTTTGAATTGTTAGTAATGTCTGTGACCTTAATCCAATGACGAAGAGGGATTAAAGGTGTTACACCGCAAATCAGTTGAATAAGGCTAAAATTGATTAAATTGGTGGTTTAACTTATTGAATCAATTTTTTTATTTTTTAATATATATTTTTTATTTTTATGATTTTTAATAATTTTTTCAATTGAGTTGGTCAATCAAAATTGGTAATGTGATTAGTTTAATCATCCGTCTAGTTCTAAAGACCTTGAGATGGTTTTCCTATATTTTCCCATTCTTTTCCTCTCTTATTTTTAATCCCTATTTCTTCGGTAGTTGTTGGCTACTTTTATTTTGGTTGTCCTTTTAGAAAGTATGACTGGCTACGGAGAAGTGGGATCTTGGGGATCAATGCATTGGTTTGTTTATCGATGGCTATGATAGTTGTTGTATTGAGTTTCTTTCATAAATAAAATGTCTCTTATATGAAAAAATTTATGTAAAGTAATTCAATAATTAATTGAGTCTTCAATCGAAAATAACATTCAATTGATATTAAATTTTATAATAATGTGCACAAAAGATACTTTATAAGTTCAGATACTGAATTTATTATCGCTAAAATCACACGATTACTCGATTAAAGTCTTAATAGGTAAACCATCAATTAGTATGCATATTAACTATTTCTACCATTAATCAAGGTTGTAATGAACAATGTGTTTGATGAACAATTCTATTTTTATTCATTATATTTGTTTATTAAGCAAAATAAATAAACATGGACAAGATTTTGAAGTTTGTTTATTTGATGAATTAAACACTAACAAAATTTGTTTATTTATATTCGTTTAAAGCTTGTTTAATAAATATGCCTTGAGAGTAAATATTCCATAACATCATATGAGAACAATATCCAAATAAAATCAAGATGTAAAACCATTAATATATACATTATATATATATATATATATATATATAAAAGAAATGAAGTATAAACCTGTTCAAACCATGGTCCTTGCTTCATCAATGTTGTTTCACCATCAGATTCGAAAGATGAGCTTTGAACCTGATCCGACTTTTTATTATCTAATAATGAATCATTACTTGAAATTTTGATTACTATTAACATAATCTTAGAATTCCAAATGCTCAAATATATTTGTTATTATCTTTATCCTATGTTTTGAATTATTGTTTTATCTTGTTTATATTTTAAATATAATAAATTATATTTATATTAGAGGTGTCCATGGACCAAGTAGGGCCGAGTTTAGGTCAGACCCTAACAAAAATTTAGGCCCGTTAAATGTGTTCAGCTCAAAAATAGGCATAAAATTTTGCCCAAATCCGAGTTGGATAAAAATGCTAAAAATCAAGCTCGACTTACTTGTATTAAAATTTTTATATAAAAAATTAAAAATATAATTTGACAAAACACTAAAAACATTAAAATAAATGTTTCTCAACAAATTAAAAAAAAGTCTTTATACTTAAATTATACTACGATAGGTATAACTTAACAAACAAATTCTTCTAAAATAGTAGCAAAATAAATAAAACAAAAATTATACAATATCTAATCAATAACAACAAAATAGTAACAACATAATAATGAAATGGCAACAATACTGTGACAAAATAGTGGCAAAACAACGTCAAAACTTCAGGTTTTTTTTTTTTTTTCAAATTCAAGCCGAGCCAGGCTTGAGGCAAAAAAAACCTTACCCAATGCCTAATTTATTTTCTAAACGGGCATTATTTTTTACCCAAACTCATTTTGAACCTATAATTTTGTCCCACTTGTCTCTATAAATAAAAGTTTCTGTTAATAGAACAAGTGAAGTCATTTCATAAGTCTCTCGTTATGCAATTAATGTTTTTTTCCATGATTAGGTTCTGTATCAATAAGCTTTGCTTAATAGGTTAAGCCATTTCTAATGTTGAAGAAAACCATTATTCAAGTAGTTTGTGTACTTAGAAAACCAGATGACTGTAATGATCTCATTTCTAGGCCAACATTCTGTATTGAAAGAGTACCCACTTTTTTTTATTTCAAGTGAAATAATAACATCTATTCTTTAAATAAATAAAAATATGATAAAAATCAACATTCAATTTCCTACCATTTTGTTGGAAGCTTTGGATTTGTCTCCACTACTAGTGTCTCCATAATACAAATTTTTGCAACCTTTCACTGTTTCCATCCCTTTTAGATTTAACTCAAGATGTGAAAGAAATAAAAATAAAAATAACTTTCGAAAAATTGAACTAAATAAATTAGTATATGGACTTACCTTTTTGTGACATTTCTATCCTATTTTGATTGCAAACCAAAGCTTCCTTGATCTCTGCTTTTTCACCAACAGGTTCATCTGAAGAACATTGTGGCACCAACCATTTATAATAAAGACGGATTAAAATATGCTTTTTCAATAGTTTAATTTATTTTGAACTAAATAAAACAATTTTCTCTTTATTTTATTTTAGTATCTTAATCAGTCAAATACTCATATCAACATTGACATTTGAGTTCGAGTAACATTGTAGTTAATAATAAGTATAAATCAATTACCAATGTTGTTAGAATCATTGGCAATATCTTCGATACTTTTAGTTTCTTCAAGATTCAAAGATTTGAAATACTTTACCGGATAATTATCCTCCTGGTCCATCTTCCTTTTTCTTTTATCCTATGAAATGAGAAGGATAATTCAATTTCATAGTGTATGAAAACAAATCAATGTAGATCACTTCTAGTCATAATTCACATGCGGTGCCTACCGTAGTTTGTGTGGGTTCTTGAATTTTTCATCACCTGTGATAGCAAATGAACTTAGTTAAGTGATGAAATAATATAGCTCTAAAGAATAGATTGTACCCTCTAAGTGATGCGTAGGAGATCAAATAAAAGATTCTAAACAAATTAAGAGTAACGACTTACTTTCTTTTGGAGTTACCAACCAATTTTGACTGCATAACAAAGCTTCATGGTCTCGGGGTTCAAGTCGGCTGGATTCGTGGTCATGACACTAATATCTAAACGTGGTGTAGAAACTAATACTGGCATTGCGAGCCATCTTTGCAAGTGTAGGGAACTTTTGAGAATTAACACGCCACCAACCATGTCTGCAACTATGGGAAGCAAAAACTCTCTTTAGTACAAGTCAAGCTCTGAATTCGATGAGGTCATCTCATTAACGTTGCTTGGAGATGCAAATTTACTGAAGTGGTTCACAATATAATCTTTTGCGGTCTCACTTGTCAAATATTTGGAATCATCCAAGACTGAAATAGATGCAGTTAGGTTTTGGATTTTCTTTACTTAACATCTCTTCAAGTGGTCTTCAAGCGTGAGGTTCCACAGCCACATAGTGTTGGATAATCCTTGAGGCAATATTTACATTTGGCTTTTGTTTACTTCAAACCTAACAAAGTGCATATCTAATTCTTGTAAATTACTTTGTTAGGTTTAAAGTAAACGAAGAAAGAAAAACCAAATATAAATATTGCCTCAAAGATTATCCAGAACCAAACTACTATGGAACCTCACGCTTGAAAGACCACTTGAAAAGATGTTTAATAAAGAAAATCCAAAATCTAATTGCATCTACATCAGTCTTGGATGATTCCAAATCTTTGACAAGAGAGACTGCAAAATATTATATTGTGAACTACTTCAGTAAATTTGCATCTCCAAACAACGTTAATGAGGTGGCCTCATTGAATTCAGAGTTTGACTCGTACCTAAGAGAGCCTTTGTTTCTCATGGATGTAGACATACTTGGTTGTTGTCATGTTGATAATTATCTTCCTTTTCCTTTTATCCTATGAAATGAAAAGGTAATAAGATAATCCAATCTTAATAGTGTATGAAAAAAATCAATGTAGATCACTTCTAATCATAATTCACGTGTGGTACCTACCATAGTTTGTGTGGGTTCATGAACTTCTTCATCACCTATGATAGCCAATGAACTTAGTTAAGTGATGAGATAATGTAGCTCCAAGGAATAGACTAGACCCCTAAAGTGATGCATAGGAGATCAAATGAAAGGGTCTAAACAAATTAAGAGTAAAGACTTACTTTCTTTGGGAGTTACCAATTAATTTTGACTGCATACTAAAGCTTCCATGCCCTCGGGGTTCAAGTTGGTTGGATTCGTGGTCATGACACTAATATCTAAACATGGCGCAGAAATTGATATTGGCATTGCGAGCTGATCGCGAGCCATCTTTGCAAGTGTAGGGAACTTTTGAGAATTAACAGGCCACCAACCAAGTATGTCTGCAGCTATGGAAAGCAAAGGCTCTCTTAAGTACAAGTCAAGCTCTGAATTCAGTGAGGCCACCTCATTAACAATTTTTTTTTTTTTTTTTGTATTAATAACTTCATAAAAAAAATACAGACTCACTCCCACAGTGTACTCCCCCTCTTTGTTAAAATTTTCTGTAATCAGATTTATGACATCTTTGTTGCCATATATATTGCTCTTCTTCTAATACTTCATTTTGATATCAAACCCCCCCCTATCATTACTGAACTAGTTAAAACACCTTTCTAGGCCTTGTATGTAAGTTATAACAGTGACATTCAAAATCAAAATCTACTTTGAAGGAATTTAACTAGATTTAGTAAAACTTTGAAATCAAAATCTATATAGAACTTCTTTCTGTGAAAAAAGTGAGAAGCACAAGTTGAACCAACAATATTCAGTATTTGCTATGTTTATGATGCATCTCCACAGTGATGAAAATAAAACGGGAAATGAGAATTCTTACTTGAATCAACTTCTACTTTTGCTAGTTGAGGAATATCGTCGAACAGTGGGAAGGCCAGGCTTCAGATTTCTGAATGAGGGAACAGTGGGAAGATTAAACAGAGAAGAGGGAAGCGACAGTGACTAGTGGGTGTGTGGTGGACCGTTGGTGACTGCCGACTGGTGAACGATGATGGTGTTGGGCTGCTGGCCGGTGGTTGTCGGAGTGCAGAAGGCAAGTTATTTTGTTAGGGATTTAGAAATTAGCTGTTAAATAATGGAAATTAAGAATTTTATCTTTAGCTTTTTCCTATTCCAATTTTCCAATTTCAAATGGGTACCCATCCTAATTATAGGCTATTTTTCTAAATTGACTCAAAATTATTGAATATTTATGAAAATGACTCACCTAACAATTATATGTATAAATTATCTATTTTGAACAGTAAATTTCGGTACTGTTGTTGTCATTGGCGGCACCACCCTCATGACCACCCAATCATTAATTAGTTTAGTAAAAAAATTATGTTATTGAGGTTATGAATTTTCTTCTTATATAGAAAAAAACAAGTCTGGTGAGCATGTTAAAAACATTTCATCCCGTAGAACAGGTATTAAAAACAGCATTGAACAAGTTTACAAGTATATACAACTTCAAATTTACAAAAATTGATACAACTTTTTAAATTTACAGATATCAAAACTGGCGGAAACCAAAAGTTGTATGGTTGCGGGGTGAAATGTTGCGATTTTTTTTTTTACATTAGAAGAAAATTCGATACATTAAAAATAATTCATTCAATTGCTTTAGAAGGGAAAAAATAAAAAATGTTTGATTTAAATAATAGATCTTGTAAGTGTGAAATAATACATTATCCTATATCTATTAATAAATTTTATTGTAATGACCTAAAAGTTAGTAGTGTCGAAAAATATGATTTCAGGATCTCGTTTTTATAAACCAAACTCATAGTTATTTTTACTAAATATTTACGGAGTGATTTTATAAGTGAATTGAATTTTGAATAAGTAATTTTGTCAAATTAACAATTAATTAAGTTAAATGGACTAAATTATAAAAGTGATAAAAATTAATTGCTTGAAAAATTTTAATTAGAACATGGAATAGGGACTAAGGTAGTAATTATAAATGTAAAAATAATTTTTAAATATTAAATCTAATACACTAATTTTAATCTATATAAATGATACAAAATTATTTTATTAAAATTATTGAAAATAAAATTTTATCTTTATTTATAAAATTTGCTTTTCAGTTTTCAAAAATAAAAATGAAAATCATTTTATGAGAATGAGAATAAAAATAATAATTGAAAATATTTTTAGAAACCAAACAAAAATATAGTTTAGAAAAATATAATTTTTGTGACACCCCTTACCCGTGTCTGATGCCGGGACAGGATACGAGGCATTACCGATCTTAAACACAAGCAACCATACAACCGGGCCATAAAATTTCATTCAATTTAAAACTATTTATACACATGCATACCGTCCCTTATAAGGGCCTACGAGGCCCTAAACATACATTGAAAGTGGTTCGGAACTAAACCGGAAACTTTGGAACACTAAGAAAATTTTAATGTTTTAGAGGGTCACACGCCCATATGGCTCGGGACATGCTCGTGTCCTCAGCCCGTGTAACCCTCTGCTTATGACGTCATTAACAAATGAGGGTCCCACAACTCATCATGTATAATGCAAACACAACTCACATCACAAGACTTTGACATATAATTAATATATATATAGAGGCTTACAAGCAATTAGCCAATATAAGTCAAGTTACATGGCTACACATAAATCAAACATTTAACCATTACAAGCCAAAACATTGGCCAAAACATAATAACTCATAGACAAAATGACTGAGTCCCTATACATGCCATAAACTTTGAATACATTGATACCGATCAATAGCTTGATAGTGTGATAGAATCTCCGACGATCTCCAACCCGAGCTAGTATTTGTGACACTATAGGAAAAAGAAAGAAATGGGGTAAGCTATATAGCTTAGTAAGTTGGTATGTAAATAATAAGCAATCTGTTAACATACTTTTACCAATCCTCACAATATGTTCTCAAGATAATACAATCATAATTGCACATAGTTCCACTATTTACTCATGTTCACATCAAGCTGTCTACTCGAGTCATAGTCACTAAATTATTTATATCTTCCTCTACGGAACTCCAAATTATGATTCGCTTGATTTTCCTGAAACTAGACTCACATATCTTCTTACCATAAAATTTTCAGAACTTTTGGTTTAGCCAATAAGTACAGTTAATTCTTCAAGGTCATCCATATTCTGCTGTCTGATAGTTCCGACATTTCTTCTCTAAAAATTAATTATCTCTTAGTACAGAATTCGGATGATGTTCTTGTTTGTTTATTTTGAAAATAGAATCATTAATAATTTTAATCATATAAATTATAACCCATAATTATTTTTATACAATTTTAATGATTTTCGAAAGTTAGAATAGGGGATTCCGAAATCATTCTGACCTTATCTCACAAAAATTCAAATATCTCATAATATGATATTCTTTTGCTTACTCCGTTTATTCTATGTGAAACTAGACTCAATAATATTTAATTTCATGTCTTATTCAACCTCTAATGCGATTTTCACAATTTTTGGTGATTTTTCAAATTTATACAACTTGATGCTGTCCAAAACTGTTTTATTGCAAATTTTACTCTTTCATGATTTCTTTGTATTAACATTTATTTCAACACACATAACACCAAATCATATCCATAACTAGCCATTCCAATAGCTAATCATTATCATATATTCACATGCCATTCATTGGCCAATTTCACCTATACATCAACAACAAAGAAACATTTCATGTCTCAATTTAATTTGGCTTAAAAGCCTCACACATTCATCAATCAAATTTACCACATATTTATACCTCATAAGTATAGACCTATAATCAAAAGGTCATCACAAGATCATTCTCATAAGTATGATTTACTCATTTACATTCTTGTCAAAATGTCCAATATACATCGAGTTCATTACTCATGAATTTTTCGTACCTACCTGTATCCTTTCAACATGATCATACGTTGTCTTTTCTTTGACATAATCTTTGGATTACCCGTTTAACCACTTGGAACACTAAGGGTACTTGGGAAAACTCGTACATAATGTATCGTACCAATGCCATGTCCCAGACATGGTCTTACATGGAAATATCGTATCGATGTCAATAGCCCAGCTATGGTCTTCCACGAAATCTCAAATCGATGCCAATAGCCCAGCTATGGTCTTACACAAAATCTCAAATCGATGCCAATAGCCCAGCTATGGTCTTACACAAAATCTCAAATCGATGCCAATAGCCCAGCTATGGTCTTACACGAAATCTCAAATCGATGCCAATAGCCCAACTATGGTCTTACACGGAATCACACCTCGGAAGTCCTAATATCATGACATCAATATCCAATACATTTACTAAGGTTCATTCGGAGCTTTCAACTTCATAATTAAATTAATTCATGCATGAAACCAATCATCCAATGCTCAAATCAATTCGGCAATATATATCCATATACGAATCAAATTCGACAATGTATAACCATATACAAATCAAATTCGGCAATGTATATCTATATACAAATCAAATTCAACAATGTATAAAACATATACATTTAAATTCAAAAACATTTATTTACTTATGAACTTACCTCATACGGAAACGAACAGATCGGATCAACTACTCGTCAACTTTCGATTTCCCCCGATCTAAATCTGATTTCTTTATTTCTTGATCTATATGAATTCAAATTTAACTCATTTAATCACCTATTCATTCAATTTCATCCAAAAATACCTATTTGGACATTTTTTCACTTTAGCCCCTAAATTTTCACATTTATTCAATTTAGTCCCTATTTCACAAATACACAAAATTCACACAAGTCAATATAACCCAAGCTTAGACGAATTACTATAGTGCCCCTAGCAGCCCAAAACTTTCATTATCTCACATTTCAACCACTCAATTTACATATTTCACAATTTAATCCCTATTTAACATTTTTGTCAAAAATCACTTTACAAAACATATTAATCTATCAACAATTATTCATTTTCCAACATCAACATTCAAAAACATCAAGCTATCATCAATGGAAACTCACAAATTCATCAACCAAATCAAAAATTAGGGCATGAGCTAGCTAGAACACAAAGCAACAATCTCAAAAACGTAAAAATTATTAAAAACGAGACGAAAAATCATACCATGCAAGCTTTGGAAGGTTGGCCGAATGTTAAAGCTTCTTTAATGACTTTTTATTCTTAAATTTTTGGCAAAAAGATAAATGAAGGAAAAAAATGGCTTTGTTTTACTTAATTTATCATTAATTTACTTATTTACTATTTTACCATTAAAAACATTAGTAATTACACCAAATGTCACTCCACTATCATCCACTAACTCATAAATGACCTATTTACCACTTAAGGACCTTTACTTTAATGTTCTATATCCATTAGACACCTTTAGCTTATAGAACACAACTTTTAAGCTTTACGCGATTTAGTCCTTTTTACTGAATTAAGCATTCAAACAGTAAAATTTCTTTACGAAAATTTCACACATATATAATCACATGCTGTAAATACCAAAAATAATATTAAAATAATTTTTTAAGCTCGAATTTGTGGTTCCAAAACCACTGTTCTGATTTAACTAAAACTGGGCTGTTACACTTTTAAAAGGTATTGCAGAAGTAATTTGAAATTTCAAGTATTTAATATTATCATAAAAAATTATAATAAAAATTAAAATTTTAAATATAATTATAAATGATACTTAAATAATTTAATATAATAATATATAAAATATAAATTAATCTAATTTTTAAATAATTAATATAAATAAAATAGTTAATTAAGTCTTAGCTTAATTAGCACAGGCATTGTTGTCTATGTAAGAGGATGTGAGTTTGAGTGGGTTGAAGTGCATTATCCTCCTATTTATACAAGAGGATATGGATTATGTGTAGTTTTATGTAATTTTTTAGAACAAATTGTTTGGTTCAAATAACAATTTACTAACAATATATATATTTAAAAATAATAATGGTATTCAAATAGCACGAGGTAACTTAGTTCATGGCACCCTAAACAAGGGTAATTCAACAAGTGCAAGCACGTAAACCACAATTTCCCTTCTACTAGAAAACTCTTTAATGCTATTTAACATAACAAATGTATACTACAAAAGTAAATCAAAACATCAAACATCTTAATGCATGGTTGTTGGTATCTATTACTGACTAATTCTAATCTTAGCAGATATTGGGTGTTGCCATCAAGGGATCCATTACAAAACAATGGAAGCTTAGCCAAAGTATGCAAGGGCATGCATTGTGAAACTCTCCACATTTCCAAAATCATCTTTTCTTGCTTCTTGGAAAAAGTTCTTCAAATCAAATCCATGAAATCCTCATGACCTCTTTTCCATTTTGTGACTGGATGAACATTTGTCATCCAAAACATACCCTTGCATAATGTATTGATTAAATAATTAAAAGTGTTCATCATCATTCTGTTGAGCAAGCTTGTTGCTTTTCTCCATTTATCACAAAAAAATGTGATCATTGTTTCACCCAAACTCAATGCTTTTTGTAATTAAACAGTAATAAACAAAGCATTGCTTCAAATGCGAAGGAAAATGATAATTACTCGATTCTAAAACTGACAAAATATCAATTACAGTCTCAATAATTTTTTCCATGATGACTTTCAGCAACATAACCAGCTTCTTTAAGTTTTGTATTAAGCTCATTCAACTTTTCATAGATATCAACAGATTGATGATCTGATTGATCTCCAGCCATAAAAACATTTATCAAGCCATTGATCTCGATCCGGCTCCAACCTACTTTAACCAATCCTTTATTCCTCGTCATGCTTCTTATTTTAGCTGCTTCCTTCCGCTTACTGGCTGATGTATATATATTAGCCATCAAAACATAACTGTTGGTGTTTCCTACATGCACTAAGCAATGGAGCCCAAGCTTGAGCTTGTACTTGCATAGGCATCACTTGGATGGTTTTCAATTTTCAAAGCCAAGTTGAAGTGACCCACTCTACCAAAAAGATCGACCAAGCAAGTATAATGCACTATATCGGGCTTTATTCAGAAATCATTTTTCATGCTTTTGAAGTACTTCAATCCATCCTCCTCCAACCCTGAATGACCCATTCTGTGAATTGCATAACTATTTTCCTTGGAACTCCAAAAAGTTAATTCTTTATGTAACACTCTTCCAAGTACTTCTAATTCTTTATGTAACACTCTTCCAAGTACTTCTACCTTGTCTATCTTACCACATTTACAGTACATGTGAACCAATGAGGTCTGGACCTGTAGATCACATAAAGTTCAATCTCATTCCCAATGCTCAGTGACCCTAAATCAGCGCAAGCAGAGAGTATGTTGGTAATGGTAGCTTCATTCTGTTTAAGATCGATTCTTAACAAACTATTGAATAAATCCAATGTTTCAGAAGGGTAACTATGCTGAGTATACACAATAATCATCTACAAGAAATTCTACCATTCCGAGTACTCATCAAGTCGAGACAATGTCACCACACTTTGTAATGACTTTGCATACATGTTAGGAATCGAGTTGTCAATCAAAGTTTCACCATCATATCCAAATTCCTAGATTTGACACAACTTGAAATGATCTGCATCTGTATTGATGCATATTCGAATGCATATGCATGATCCGAGCTGACACCACTTAACTGAAGAAAAATTGTCCTTAATTTGTTCATATTCTTTGCTTCCAAAACTTGTGATGCAACATTTAGCCACAGCAACAGAGTATGCAATGCAAGATCATGCATTATTAAACTTTCCACATTTCCCAAATCATCTTGCCTTGTAACTTAAAAATAGGATCTCTATGAAATACTAATGGTGAACATATTGTTATTACAAATCTTCGGTGAAGAAAATCTTAAACACAGGAACGAAACTCGAATAGAGAAAGAAGAAATAGGATAAGGCTCCAAGGCGTGTATCAAGTCACTATCTTTAAGGTTATATTCGCCCTCACCTATTTTTGGTGTGCAAATAAGTTCCAAGCAAATTAACCTCGAGGATACAATGAAGCCAATGACTATTTGCGTTTTGCACTGACGAGAATAGCCCACTACACATTGAGCAATGTATGACAAGAAACTCAATTTCTATAAAGGATTTTGCAGTAATACTTTATAAAATAATCTAATAATATTAGAAAATGAAGGAAGGAAAGAAAGAATATTAGAATTTGTTGGTGTCTTTTCCAAATGAAATCTCATTCCTATTTATAGGAATTTTCATGTCTCTTCGTAGAGACATCTTTCATCAATAGGTGTCATTCGAATAATAATGTCTTTAAAATAAACACATAGTTATTCATTTAATATTATAACTATTAAAATAATATTATTTAAATGGTTATAATTCTTTTTAAAAATCAAATAATATAACTTTTGATTAATTACACCCATTCATTTATAGTTATTGAAACACTATAAATATTTGAAAGTGTTCCAATAATCTCCCCCCATTTTCAGAATATTTTGGATTTTGATATTCTTGGAAATCAATTTGCATAAATGAAGGTATCCTACAATTGAACCTTCACTTAGTGAAAACATGTTAAAGTTAATCGAAATTGCATGGTAGACTAAACTTTGAACCAACTATTTCATTTCATTAACCGAACACATCTTACACAATGATTTCAACATCAGTCAATACATAGTATCTAGGGACACTATTATGGCCATGTGCCTATGTCCTCTTTTCATGAGTGTTGTCAGAGCCAAGCCCTTGAGCTTCTAGAAGCGGCCACAGTTCCACTCACATAGGTAGATCCCATCAAGAGTGTTCTTGTAATTATAACACTCTAACATATTTATGTTATGGGTCCATTAAGAGTACATTACTCATCCTTCCCTTATCATTACGGGTACCTAGCACTTTAATATTAGGAAGAATTTATTTATAGTGCTAACAGTCACATACTAATGATGTAATATGTCTCATTGAACTTAAGACTAGACATTATACCAAGCGTTGAGTCGAGTTTCCATCACGGGTAACTCTAATTAATGGGCTTGAGTCCCATCCCTTTTGAAGTACTTTTTACTGCATCTCTAGCAAGACTTTTTGTCAAAGGATTTGCCAAATTTTCACTTGACCTTACATGATTAATAGTGATCACTCCATCAGAGATTAATTGTCGGACATAACTATGTCTTAATCCAATGTGTCTAGACATTCCATTATATACTTGGATATATGCCTTTGCTAGAGTAGCCTCACTATCATAATGGATAGAAATAGGTGAAATTGGCTTAGGCCATAAAGGCTCATCATAAAGCAAATTTCTTAACCATTCTGCTTCTTTAGATGCAGCAGCTAATGCAATAAATTCTACTGCCATGGTGGAATCAGTAATACATGTTTGTTTCTTGGAACCCCAAGAAATGGCTCATCCACCAAGAATGAAGATCCATCCACTAGCAGATGCATGATCTTCCAAACTTGTAATCCAACTAGCATCTGAATACCCTTCTAAAACTGGAGGATATCCATTATAACACAATCCATGGTTAATATTTTTCTTTAAGTACCTAAGTACTCTATTCAAAGCTTGCCAATGAAAACTACTTGGATTAATTGTGTACCTACTCAATTTTCCAACAGCCTATGCAATATCTGGTCTTGTACAAGTAATTATGTACATAAGACAACCAATTAGATTTGCATATTTCAATTGATCAATTTTCCTACCAGCATTAGATACTAATTTTATTTGAGGATCCATGGGTGTAGATGCTGGTATGCAGTTAAAAAGATAAAACTTTTTAAGCACATTTTCAATGTAAAGTGATTGTGATAAAGCTATAGTGCTTTCATCTCGGGTTATTTTAATCCCAATAATAACATCTGCTATACCCATATCCTTTATAGCAAAATTGTTTGACAAGATTTTCTTTGTGTTTTCTATTTGTTCCAAATCTATGTAAAAAATGAGCTTGTCATCTACATATAAGCAAATTATGACACATTTTCCATTTTCAAATTTGTTATATATGCACTTATTGAATTCATTTATTTTATAGCCATTAGCTAAAACAACCTTTTCAAACTTTTGGTGCCATTTTTTTGGTGCTTGTTTAAGCCCATATAAAGATTTAACAAGCTTACATACCTTATGCTCTTGTCCTGGAACAACAAATCATTCTGGTTGCTCCATATACACTTCCTCTTCCAATTCACCATTTAAAAATGCAGTTTTAACATCCATTTGGTGAACAACCAAATTATATATAGAGGTAAGTGATATTAAAAGTCTAATTGTAGCAATTCTTGTTACTAGAGCATATGTATCAAAGTAACCAATACCTTATTTTTGTGTAAAACCTTTGGCTACCAACCTTGCTTTAAATTTATCAATGGTTCCATCGACCTTCATTTTCTTTTTGAAGATCCAAAGATCAACTAAGATCCAAGTTTGATTTCCCATTATTGAATCCATCTCATCATTTATTTCTTCTTTCCAAATAGCAGAGTCTTAAGATTTCATTGCCTCTTCAAATGTAATAGGATCAGATTCTGTATTATAACAATA
Organism: Gossypium raimondii; assembly: GCF_025698545.1. NCBI lineage: Eukaryota > Viridiplantae > Streptophyta > Magnoliopsida > Malvales > Malvaceae > Gossypium > Gossypium raimondii. The sequence continues at coordinate 38,789,053 of NC_068565.1, forward strand.
AGGTATCTGATTGCATATACTTTCACCTTTTCCTTCTACAATAAACATAATAAAATCTGGTCCAAAATCTTTGACCTTTTTAATCCTCTTACTTCTTCTTAATTCTTGACAAGATTCATCATTATTATCAATTTGTTCCAATGGAATCTCATTCTCATTTGAAGAATGAATCAATTGTTGTGGCTGTAATTGTCTTGATATAGAATTAAATATATATTTTTTAAAAATAACATCTCTTGATTCAATAACAGTATTAAGTGAAATTGAATCATTTGGTTCAATTACCATGAACCTATATGCCTTGCTATTGTGTGCATAACCTATAAATATGCATTCAATTTCTCTTTCACCTAAATTTTTACGTGTAGGTGTTGGAACTTTGACAATAGCTCTACAATCCCAAACCTTCAAATAATTAAGGTTTGGTTTTCTTTTCTTCCATTGTTCATAGGGAATTATTTTAGTTTCCTTATTAGGAACTCTATTCAATATATGATAAGCTGTCAGAACAGCTTCTCCCTAAAAACCTAGTCCAAGACCTAAATATGATAACATTGAATTTACCATTTCAGTCAAGACTCTATTTTTCCTTTCAGCTACACCATTTTGTTGTGGTGTGTAAGGGGTTGAAACTTGATGGACAATTTTAGAGGATTCAAAATAACTTGGATTATAGTATGCTCCACCTCTATCCTATCTTAAGCACTTGATAAATGATTTACACTAAAGTTCAACTTCAGATTTATAAACTTTAAATTTATCAAGCGCTTCATCTTTTGAATACGATAAATATACATAAAAATATCTTGAACAATCATTAATAAAAGTAACAAAATATTTCTTTTCACCTAATGTAGGAGTATTATGCATGTCACATAAATCACTATGTATCAAATCAAGCAATTTTTTCCTTTTAACCTTAGGGAAAGGGTTTCTTGTAATTTTAGTCAACATACATGTACTGCAATTTTTAATATTATTATTAAAAACAGAATGAAATCTAACTTATACATGTCATTCAATTTTCTATAATTCAAATGGCCTAATCTATAATGCCACAAACAAAAGATTCAACCATATAAGTAGAAATAGTATTTTTATTCTTGTTAGTAATATTGAGTTTGAACATACTCTTATACATATACCCTTTCCCAACAAAAATTCCTCCCTTAGACAAAATAAACTTATCTGCCTTAAAGATAAGTTTGAAAGCAAACTTATTCAACATACTTCCAGACACTAAATTCTTCCTAACTTCTGGTACATAATATACATCATTTAAGGTTAAAACCTTTCCAGAAGTGAATTGTAGTTCAATAGACCCTTTGCCTTTGATTACTGCGGTGGAAGAATTTCCCATGTAGAAGACATTGTCATTTTCACATTGTGTGAACTTTGTGAACATGCTTTTGTCTTTCCACACATGTTTGGTTGCTCCGGTATCAATCCACCATGTATTATCATCTTGTGCCTATTAAATTCAGATATCATTGCAATGAACTTTTCGTTATTATCAGCCTTAGAAGATGATTTCTTCTTTAAAAATTGACATTCATTCTTGAAATGTCCCGGCTTTCCACAATGATAGCATGAGCCCTTTTGTTTCTTTTTGAACTTAGGTGCTCTATCAGTCTGTCTGAACTTTTTCTTGAATGGTTTAGTATTCTGTACTTCCTCCGTAACATGCACTTTGGCATTTTTAGAATTTAGGTTTTGATCTTGTTTTCGATATTCTTCTTCAATACAAAGATGATTTGCCAAAGCCTCAAGAGATATTTCCTCTTTCTTATGTTTTAGACTTCTTTTAAAGTCTTTCCAAGATGGAGGAAGTTTGTCTATTATGGAGGATACGAAAATCATTTCATCTATTTTCATATCATATTGCTTGAATTGATTTAGCATCTTTTCAAAGTCACGAAATTGTTCCATAATAGAACGACCATCAACCATTATTGAAACAACTGATAAGAAATTTCTTACTTGTAACATCTTGGTCATGTATATTGTCTCCAATTTGTCCCATAATTCTTTAGCGGTGACCTCGTTTTGGTAGGTGTCGAATAAAATGTTAGATAAACCATTCAATATGTGGCCCATGCACATGTAATCAACATTGTCCCATTTTTGTCTTTCTCAAGTTGCAGCAGCAGATTCGTTATCATTCTCTTTAGGTCTTGGAGTATCCAAAACATAAGCAATCTTCAAAGTTGATAATAAGAAGTGCATCTTTTTCTGCCATCATCGAAAATTGCCACCATCAAACCGATCAAGTTTGAAAAATTTGGAAGCCAACTCCCTTAGTGTTCCACTTTCATGTGTTGTGGTAGTCATCATGAATTATATAACCTTAAAATTGTTATTACAAATCTTCGATAAGGAAAATCTCGAACACACGAATGAAATTCGAACAGAAAAAGAAGAAATAGGACAAGGCTCCAAGGCGTGTATCAAGTCACTATCTTTAAGGTTATATTAGGCCCCACCCATTTTCGGTGTGCAAATGAGTTCCAAACAAATTAACCTCGAGGATACAATGAAGCCAATGACTATTTATATTTTGCACTGACGAGAATAGCCCACTACACATTGAGCAATGTATCACAAGAAATTCAATTTCTATAAAAGATTTCTGCAGTAATACTTTATAAAATAATCTAATAATATTAGAAAATGAAGGAATGAAAGAAATAATATTAGAATTTGTTGGTGTCTTTTCCAAATGAAATCTCATTCCTATTTATAGGAATTTTCATGTCTTTTCATGGAGACATCTTTCATCATTAGGTGTCTTTCGAATAATAATGTCTTTAAAATAAACGCATAATTATTTACTTAATATTATAACTATTCAAATAATATTATTTAAATAGTTATAATTCTTTTCAAAAATCAAATAATATAACTCTTGATTAATTACACCCATTCATTTATAGTTATTGAAACATTATAAATATTTAAAAAATGCTCCAACACATATTCTAGCTCTTCTTCTCCATTTAGTGGCTGGATAAACACTTACGCCATCCTAGAAATGTGATCAATTGTTTCACCTCACGCTCAATGTCCTTCAAGATTAAAGAGAAATAAACTAAACATTATTTCAAATGTAAAGGAAAATGATCATAACTAAACTTTAAAATTGCCAAAGTCCTATTCTATTGTCGAGTCATATTTTTAATGGCAGAACGTAGTAGAATTGGCCCCCCAAGGTTTAAAAATTTTGCAATTTAGCCTTTTGTAATTATATTATGGCCCTCCAAAAAATATAAGTAGGCCCCTCCAATATTTTTTAGTCTTAAAAATATTATTGATAAAAATAAAGGGAAAATCTTCTTAAAGAAGTTAAATTATTCATGATAAATTTTGAATGATATTTTTGATAAATAATAATGTAATATTTTACTTAAAATAATAATATTTTATAAGTAATATAATAATATATATATATATATATATATAAAGAAAGGAAAAGATGAATATATTTTATCATCTTTCTTATTCATATTTGTGCCTTGCAAGAAAAGAAGAAAAAATCTTTATTATTTTTCCTCCAAAATTTAAGTATAATGTATGTTTTTCTTGAAATTTTTCATAGAGTTTGAACCTTTGAAACTTGTTTTACATATATGTACTAATTGTTTTCATTTTATCAAGTTATTAAAAGTCCATTAAAGGATGTTGATGGAAACTTATAAAATTAAGTGAAATGTGTATTTTTTTTATGGAAAATGATTAGGAAACAACTTCTAATTTGTTAGAAGTGTAAAAAAGAAACAAAAATAGTTAGATAATTTTATAGTAAGTTTCGACCAAAGTGAAGAGGGGGAAGAAAACCTTGGTCACTTTGTTTAAAATTAAGTCAAATGATAGTTTGTGAAGCAGTGAGTATTCTAGTGAAAACAAAATAAAAAATGGTTAACCAAGTCGAAAGTTTTGTGAATTTGGGATCAGAAAACTTAAGTTGTCAACTTGATAAGCCATGTATATTCAAGCTTGTCATTAGTATTTGATTTACTATATCTAGCTATATTAATTTTATTTTTATGAACTTTGAATCTATTGTTTATATGTTCAAATCGATTGTCATGTTGGAATACTACTTTTGAATTGATTGTTTATATGTTTAAATCGACTGTTATGTTAGAATATTGCTTTTTTTAAATAAACTGTTTATATGTTTAAATTAATTGTTATGTTGGAATACTTCTTTTGAATCAATTGTTTATATGTTTAAATCGATTATCATGTAGCACATCTAACTTGTAACACCCCTAACCTATATCCGTCGCCGGACTAGGGTTAAGAGGCATTACCGAACAATTCGCATCATTATACAAACATTTCAGATACATTGATCATGTATCATCATATCACATTCATTCATAATCACATTGTCCTTTAAATAGGTCTACGAGATCTAAAAAATGCTTTTAAGAAGGTTCGAGACTAAACTGGTTTCACAGAAAAATTTCTGAAACTTTAAGAATTTTCTAAGTAACAGACGTCTCATGCTTGTGTGAACAGCCGCGTGGGCGATATAGGCCATTTGCAAGGCCAATTTACCAACCATAAGGGTCAACCCTACACAATCACATTCCAATTATAAGGCCATCTACATATCAAACTTCACATTATAAACAAGTCAAATCTCATGGCTCAATACATTTCAAACATATAGGCACCAATAGCCAAAATCACTTGTACACTTAACAAACCAACTAGCCTATACATGCCACATAAAAAAAATTACAAATCTTTTAAGTACTGAAACCATAGCTGGAGAGTGTGATGGGATCTCCGACAATTTCCAACCCGAGCGAGCCTTTGGAACACTATAAACATAGAAAAATAACACAAAGTAAACCATAATGCTTAGTAAGTTGATATGTAAATAATAAGCAATCTGTTAACCTGCTTTTACCAATCCTCACAACATGTTCTCAAGATAATACAATCAAAATTGCACATAGTTCCACTATTTACTCATGTTCACATCAAGCTGTCTACTCGAGTCATAGTCACTAAATTATTTATATCTTACGCTATGGAGACCTAAATTAAGATCCTCTTGATTTTCTTGAAACTAGACTCACATGACTTCTTACCATAAAATTTTGAAAATTGTTGGTTTAGCCAATAAGTACATTTAATTATTCAAAGTCATCCTTATTCTGCTATCTGATAGTTCCGACCCTTCTTCTTTAAAAATTAATTATCTCTTAGTACGGGATTCAAATGATACTCCTGTTTGTTTCTCTTGAAAATAGACTCATTAAGAATTTTAATCATATAAATTCTAACCCATAATTATTTTTATACAATTTTAATGATTTTCCAAATTTAGAATAGGAGATTCCAAAATCATTTTGACCTTATCTCACAAACATTCAAATATCTCATAATACAATATTCTTTTGCTTACACTGTTTCTTCTATGTAAAACTAGACTCAATAAGATTTAATTTATGTCTTATTAAACCTCTATAGTGATTTTTCAAATTTATACAACTGTTCTTTGTCCAAAACTGTTTTATTGCAAATTTTACTCTTTCATGATTTCTTTCATACATTTCATAAAATTTTGTTTCAGTTCCATACGTCCTCATAACACATATCATATTTCATCTATACAACTCACATAGATCATATTTCATTTCATTCTCAATCATAATATCTAACCTTAGCTTTCACAAGTTTAATCAATTTAATTCTCATATAACATTCAATTCATACTTCCATATAGCCAAATGAGCACATTTTGGTATACAACATATTTAAAAACATATCTCTCATTTCATATACATGATACGGTATGAACTCACCAATTCACTTTCATTCGATTCTCACATAGGTTCTGTACGTACATGTCTTGCTTAACTTGATCGTACTTTTATTCTCAACTTTCACTTACTTGTTGATTTCTGTCACGAATACCTTGCTTTCATTGTACCATCACTTATAACCATGTTTCATCCACTTTTCCCGTTGAACCATTTGGAATACTAAAGGATACTCGGGGATCTTGTACACATAGTACCGTAATAATGCCATATCCCAGATATGGTCTTACATGTAATCTCATATCGATGCCAATAGCCCAGCCATGGTCTTACAAAGAAATCACATATCGATGCCAATGTCCCAGACATGGTCTTACACGAATTCTCATATTGATGCCATATCCCAGTTATGGTCTTACACGTAATCTCGGTAACCCTAATGTCATGACATTTGTATCCTATCTATTCTTAAGGTTCAACCAGGACTTTTACTTTGTCGAATCTCTGTCGAACATTTCCAAATCATTGTAATCACAATTAAATTCAATATTTAAGCATTCACCATAATTATCTCAGTTAAGCATTTAAACATGTATAATTTAATGCTTATTAAACATACAAACTTACCTTATTCGCTGAAACGACAAATTAGGTCGAGTAATCCAATACTTTGTTTTCCCCCATTTTAGATCCAAATCTCGTTTATCTCAATATATATAATATCAAAATTTACTTATTTAATAATCATTTCATTAAATTTAGCACAATTTACACATTTTGGCAAAATTACATTTTCCTATTATTTCACATTTTACAATTTAGTCCTTATTACATAAAAACACAATTTCATGAAATTAAACACAAATCCCAAGCTAGCCGAATTTTCCATATCTTACTATCAGCCTATATTTTCAATTTATTTCACATTTTAACCATTAAATTTCCATATTTCATAATTTAGTCCAAAATTGACATTTTCTCAAACATCACTTTATAAAAGATGAAAATCTAACATCAAATATTCATAATCTATGATAAATCATCAATTTACTCAAGCATTCAAAAATGGCAACATGTTAAATCTTTAATAGTTTCAAATTCAGAGGCACGGGCTTGCTAGATTACGAAGCAACGATCTAAAAAACGTAAAAATCATTAAAAACAGGTTAAGAATTCATACCTAATTGAAGGGATTAAGGTTGCCGAATAGTGAAAATAAAAATGGCTTCTTCCCCTTTAATTTTTGACTGAAAATGGTGAAAAGATGATGCTATTTTGTTTTTATTTTATTTAACTTATCATTAATTACTTATTTACCCTTTTACCCTTTAAAAACATTAATAACACCAATTGTCACTCCACTATCATCCACTATCTCATAAATGAGATATTTACTACATAAGGACCTTCACTTTTAGGTTCTATAGCTATTTGATACCTTTAGCTTATAGAACACAACTTTTACGCTTTAAGCGATTTAGTCCTTTTTACCGAATTAAACACTTAAACGGTAAAATTTCTTTACGAAAATTTCACACAATAATTCTATCATGTAATAAACCATAATAAAATAATAAAATAAATATTTTGACTTCGGATTTGTGATCACAAAACCACTGTTCCGATTTAGCTAAAACCAGGCTGTTACATAACTTTAGCTTGGCTCCACCAAAATTAACATCCTGGCTCCGTCACTGTATATTTTTAAGTACATTGTTCTTCACCTATAACTATAGAAAGTAAGTAGAAAATGAGGATGAAAGTACCATGCATGCATAAAAAAAAGGTCAGGTTTCACAAAAGTAACAAAAAAAAAAAAAACAATCCATCAAACTTGTCTAATTTTACCATACAATCTTCCACAATATATATCAAGAAAGATATGATGTCGAAAATGAACCATGTCGTTTTGTGTGAAAGGGAAGAAATCACCATGTGTAAGGCAATCAAAATATTTCATCACGAATACCCCACAATCAAACGAGCTTTATGTTGTAATACAAAAAGAAACGAAAAAAGAAAGGTAAGATAATAAGTAAATAAAAAGTAAAAAATGTGTAGATTTTAAAAGATGAATGCTTACTTTTTCTGCACTGGCAATAGAAAGGTAGTGAACCATTGTAATATTGTTTGTTTTTCAACATTATTAGACATTATTTGAGAAGATGCATTTGGATCCAACCATGCAATTTTTTTTTCCTTAGTATCAACATAGAAAAGAACCCAATGGGCTGATAAACACAATGGTAAAAACAACTGCAATCACAAAAAGGAAAGCAAAAAAGATTACATCCATCTTTGTTAGTTACAATCAAGGATTTAAGTTGCTGTTGATATTTTCGATTTGGGTTTTTTTACTGAAATAGTTAATGTAATAGATCACAATTACAATACATATAGAAAAAATTGAAAAGCTTACTTTATGAACACCTATTAGCTTTTCAACTTTAAACCAAGCTAATAATTCATGTTCTGATCTGGATCCTTGTATCAAGGAAGTCTAATATTGCAAAATATATAGGTTAAATGGTACTATATATAATATTTTGATATAAAATACTAACAATTTCAATTCAAAATGCCAATATAGTTCTTACAACTATTTGAGAGTCGAATGAATAGTGATTAATGTATGCCTTTGGAAATCTATCAAATCTCTTTTAAGTAATTTGAAGAATATATTAACGACTTGCATACCATAATTAATTAACAACATTTGTTTATTTCCAACTCGTACTACCGGTAACTTTGAACATGACATGAGAAAATACATGATTAATACACAACACGCTTCTATAATTATAAAAGTATATGAATATATGGATTACCAAATTAGGTTATGCCCATATCTCTAAAAAAAATTGATAATTACTTACCGAATCATCAATATAAAACTCTTTTTGAGTTTCATCACCATGGGGCACTATGAGTAAATGTGTTAATTTGTCACCTATTAAGCAAAACTCTTTATCTTGTCCAATCAATTTTCTGTCAAACATAAACTTTGATGTATAGTTAGATTATAATTGTAACACCCCTTACCCATATCTAACACCGGAATAGGGTACGAGGCATTACTAAAACACATACACTTGTAAACTTATTTAACCGAGTTATAAAATTTCATCTAAATTAAAACTTTCAAAATAATTAACATGCTTCTATAACTTTTCACAATATATCCTCAAAATATTATAATCATAATAATTAGGGCCAACGAGACCCGATACATACTCATGCAATTCAATGCTTCATTTCTATTCCATTCAATTCGCAATTTCTCATGCTCACAATTTAAATCATATCACTAGTAATTTCCATTTAATTCACGTACAACTCAATGACATTAAGTTCAACACTAATACATACTTACCATTTAACTCAACGTTTATCGATTATACCATTCAATAACACATTTATGAAATTCTCAATTTTGCAATGAAAATGCCACTTTAAAATAACAACATCATCCTGGCATAAATACACTACCACTTAACCATTTACTTTAATTCTTTTGGGCCTATTTGTCACTTACCATCCTTAATCAAATTAGGGAACGGTTACGGAAAATTGAGTACTTCACTTCCACTTTTCCATAGTATAACTATGGTCTTACGTATGATCACTAATCACTTGTCCCTGATCAGATAAGTGTAGCTAGGCTACCACTTATCACTTTGTCACTTGATCAGATAAGTGTAGCTAAAGCTACCACTTATCACTTTGTCACTTGATCAGATAAGTGTAGCTAAAGCTATCACTTATCACTTTGTCACTTGATCAGATAAGTGTAGCTAAAGCTATCACTTATCACTTTGTAACTTGATCAGATAAGTGTAGCTAAAGCTATCACTTATCACTTTGTCACTTGATCAGATAAGTGTAGCTAAAGCTACCACTTATCACTTTGTCACTGATCAGAAGTACTCAAATCCGGCGTTCCGCTCAATTTGATCATTTATTCGGTTTTCGCATTTTTATTTTATTCTCATTTCAACAATAAATATATCTCATCATACATTATATAATTCATGAAATTAACATTTAATCATTAATTTTCAGCCATATGAACTTACTATTTCATTACCATTCCACACTCATTTCCTATGCACATCACACAAGATATAAACATATCATTCAACCATAGTCGCAAACTAGTACATTGAAACATAATTCTTTTTGGAAATAATCACATAATAAACCATTTCACTAAAGATTTCATAATTTAAACCTTACAACCCCTTTCATGATCATAATATTTATTCATATATCAAACTTTCCAACATGTGTTAATTCAATACCCATTCACGACATTACTTCATGCCAAACCATATACCAAAAATACAATACACACGTACTATAAACTTTATTTTCCCACATGAGCTTAAACCATGACCAATACTGCACAAATATATGCATCATTTTTATTTCATCGTTTATCAATTATAATTAAGCATATGACCAATTATACACAAATCATTAATATATTTCCCAATTTTTCCTCCTCCTCCTCTCCATTCCACATCCTTAATGTGTATAACACACTTAAACAATACTAGCTATAATTTCACTATTCACTCACATGTATATTCAAAGCTGTTTACCCAAGTCAGAGTCACTAACTTATTTTTATCTGGAGTTACAGAGATCCAAATTAAGATCTGTTAATTTTCCTTGAAACTAGACTCACATACCTTCTTACCATAAAAATTTCAGAATTTTTGGTTTAGCCAAATAGTACAGTTTATTCTTCAAAGTTTCCCCTATTTCGCTGTCTGATAGTTCTGACCACTCTTCACTAAAAATGAATTATCTAATTGCACAGAATTTGGATGATATTTCTGTTTATTTCCTTTGAAAATAGACTCATTAAGGATTCTAATCATATAAATTATAACTCATAATTATTTTCTTAAATTTTTTATGATTTTCCAAAGTTAGAACAGGGGAACCCGAAATCATTTTGACATTGTCTCACAAAATTTATTATATCTCATGATTTACAATTCCATTGCTTACACCTTTCTTCTATGAGAAACTAGACTCAATGAGATTTAATTTAATATTTTATTCACCCTCTAATTCAATTCCCACAATTTTTGGTGATTTTTCAAAGTTATACTACTGCTGCTGTCCAAAACTGCTTTAGTGCAAAATGTTGATTTCCTTTTTGCCCCAAATTTCACAGTTTATACAATTCGGTCCTTTCTCAATTAACCCCTCAATTAATTTAATTTTCTCAATTAATACTTTACCTAGACATTATAAGTTGTTTCACAACTATGGAAATTTAGAATTTCCACATATAACTCTATCTTCAAACTCGTTTACTATTAGGTCCCAAACATTCACTTTCTATTCAATTCTTTCAATAAAATCAGCATATGAACAATTTAAAGCTCTAATTCCAAGCTAAATCATCATATACTTCCAGCATGTATTCATAGCAACTTTCAAATTCTTTCATAGAATCAAAAACTAATGAATACAATAAGTGGGCCTAGTTGTAAAAGTCACAAAAACACAAAATTTTCAAGAAATAATCAAGAATTGAACTTACCTGCAGTAAAAATAGGAAGAACCAGCTTAAGGAAACCCTTCTATGGTGTTTTTGCTGATGAGAATGCATAAAAATAAAGAGAAATCTAGATAATTCCACTTTGGTCCTAACTTTATTAAGTAAATTTTGTAATATTCCAATTTTGCCCTTAATTCTCCTTACTTTGTTGCTGATTTCATGCCTTTGCCGTCCAGCCCAAATAGACCTTGCCTTTTAAGCCCTCTTTCTTTTATCATTTAAGCTATTTAATCATTTCTCGTAATTTTGCATTTGTTACAATTTAGTCCTTTTTGTTCAATTAATTATCGGAACTTTAAATTTTCTTAACGAAAATTTAATACTAACTTTTTAACACTACATAAATATTTATAAAAATATTTATGGCTCGGTTTAAAATCCCCAAGGTCTCGATACCTCATTTTCGATTCTAATTATTTTAATATTTATTTCTAGTGTACTATTCACTATTTCAAAAAATTTCCTAACTTCACATTTAACTTATACTCACTAAATTAATAATATTTTCTACCCATTTGTCGAATTTAGTGATCTCGAATCACCGTTCCCACACCTCTGAAAATTCAAGCCATTACAGTTTTCCTTGTCGGATTTGTGGTCTCAAAACCACTGTTCCGACTAGACCTAAAATCGGGCTGTTACAATAATAATCACTTCATATGCCAATATTAACTTATCAAAGCTAGCAGATGCCCAATCAACTCATTATTTTGCCATCTATTTAGCCGTTTGTTCTCCTTGCCTGTAAATCTTGAGACTAAATATGCCCAAACACCCTAAAGAAAATTTTAAAAAAAGAAAAGAAACTTGATGTAAAAGCCTTAGTGCTTGTTTGGTTCACCGTGTTGGGTATGCGATTACGCCTCTATTACGCGCGCCCCACCCATTCCTGCGTTTGGTTCACTGTAAAGCCCTATTACGGGCTTATGCGGTTACGGATGTAAACGCAATATTCTCCGCTTCCTGGCCGATTTGCATTCCCTTCCAAAAATGCTGATTAGCCTATTACGGACGCATTCCCGAAAACCTTCTCTGTTTTACCCTCACCAAAATCGACCTGCAGCCTCTCCCTCTCCCTCCCTTCCGAAATCGCTGAAATCGACCAACATCAACAGAAGCTGTTTCAGCAAAATCACCTCCACCCTCTCCCTCTCCGTCCCTCCCAAAATCGCCGCTCCCGTTTCACTCCATCGTCTCAGATCTCCAGCCAACTGTTTCGGTAAGTTGTTCTTCTCCTTTTTTCATCTCGGATTTTTATTTTCTTCCTCATGATTTTCTTTTTTATTTGTTTATTCGCACCGATTATTCCCATTGGCCGAATGTTGTTTATTTTTAGAACTGATTTGGTTTACTGGATTTTGCCCAATTTTCACTTTAGAGCATTTACTATCATCATCTGTTTTTCAATTCTTTCTCCTCTTCGTCTTCCTCACCATCTGTTTCTCTATCCTTTCTGGTTCCTGTCGATAACTCTCTCCTCTTTCCCTGTTCTCTTTCTCTGTTCTTTCTTTCTATCTATAATTATATTTATCTTCTTATTGACACGGATATAGCTATGAGATCTGAGGGCTTTGTTGAACATTTTGATTGAAGGATTATCATTCTGTTTTTTTCTCATGTGATTTGCATCTTGATTATACTCATGCGTACCCTTAGCTGAATGCATTGTTATTAGCGGTTTTCTGCAATGGGATTGTATTTTTGGCTGTTAATTGTCCCTTAGTAACTCCAGTGCAGTATGGAGTTGCAATGCTATCGAATAGTTGTATAATCTCAACCAAATTGTGTATGGGTCTTTAGTTTCATTTATCTTATGAACTATGTCAATCTCACTGGCAATGTCAACCAAGTTGCTTTCTATTTTGGTGCACGATTTTCATTTGGCAAGAATGAGAGGTATGTTTGCTTTTTCTTTGTCTGCTATTGGAGCATTGAGTTTCTGTTTGGAAAGCTCAATTGCTGCAGTATCATGATTCACTTTTAAAAGCTCGATTGGCATCAAAGGTTTCTTGTGTTATGCTTGAATTCTAGCTTTCTTTTCAGTGTTTTCTGTTTGTTTTCAAAGAAAACAGAGGAAAAAACGATGAGAAATGTATGTTTACTAATTTCCAACTCCATGCTTGTCAAAGTGGAAATATTTCCTTTATTTTAAATAAAATTGGACCTTTTTTTAAATAGATTTTTTATCCTTAAAATTTAGTTATTTTCCATTTGGTTTCTGAGAAAGTTAATGAGCCGTGTTTTTTCGAGAAAGTTAATAAACTGTTCAGTTTGTGTGGTTTCTATAGGTGAACTTAATTCTTTCATAAGAAGATGATTAGATTGTTCTTTTTAGTTTTAGATGCAACAATTGGATTCTTTGCTTCCTCATGTCTATGTATATGTGCATGTAGTTGATGATAAATATTCTCCGCATACCGATTTCTAAACTTAGAGGGTATAATATATTTTGGTTATAGGTCTTGGTGGTTTGAAATGTTATAGGAATCTTCTTCCTTTCATGGTCTATTTGCATTTTAATTTGAAGTGAGACAAAATAACTTGTCCTTTAGTGCAACAAATGACCACTTGCTTAAATTATTAGCTTTGATTAGGTCTTTTCTTCTCTAATTATGAATATAATTAAAGTGTATTTACTGCATGTGATTCTTTAGTTCTACTTGATGTCTTGAACAAATATTTACATGCCATTCGATGATTACGCTTTAAGTCGCTTTAGTGTGGTTATTTTGGTGCGAAATGGTGACAACGAATGTTCGAGCTTCTAACATTTCTTTCCTTCTTGTTAACTATGAATTTACTAATATGAATTACAGACTACAATTGAGACAGACTAGCATATATAGTTTTAAATGCCATACTATAGTAATAGTTGATTCAATCTAATACCCATGTGAGATAATAATTAATAACATCCTTAAAATGTAGGAAGATCTTCCTTCAAATAATTATTGCTAGCGTGGATTCGGCAGGAGTCATATGAAAAGAAAATGGAGTCCATTTATTCTCTCAAACTCACTCGAACTTCCTTTCTTAATTATTTTATTCTGCTTGTGGCTTGGTATATATCAATGTGCTTTGGCGTTGTCTATGTTATGAAATCCATGTATTACCTTCATCAATTTCTATTTAGTTGTAAAACTGTACTTAAAATTCGTTCCATGTAAAAATTGGACCTCATATTGTTGAATGAATTGCATGCTTATGCCCTTGTTATTTGTTATTTATTTTCTTTTGCTCGTTCTTTGGCTCGTTCTTTTGCTTAAAATGCGGTTGTCTGTCACTAGGTGGATTGGCTGATTGACTGTGATTCCTTTGTAGGTATTGGATTGTTACTCACCGATTTGCTCGAGACATAAATCGTTGGCAAGTGAATCTCTAGTTGCATTTCAAGAGGTATTTTATAGTTGCAATTCCAAAGAATTGGACTATTTTTTTTATGGTTTACTCGATAGTAATGTTTTGTGAAAAAAGTGATGTATTTCTTTTAATGAGAGGTTTGCCGCGTAACTTCCTTTCTTAATAATAAAACTCCTCTTCTTCTTCTTCTTGTGTTACCTATTTATACATAAATATAAACAAATGATAACATTTATTTGCAATAATTTCCTTATTAAAATAAGATTCTATATTTGCTTAATTAAGTAAGGTCAACAAGCTTTTATATTCCATAAATAATTTATGTTTTATAGAATTGTTTTTTAGGAAATTATTAAAAATAAAAAGAATTTTACAAAATGAATATACTTTAATAAATTATTTACTAAAATTTTTAAATTAGTATAAAAGTATTATTATTTATATCAAGTAAAATGAAATAATCTTTTTTATAGAATTAATACAAATAAATAATTTCTAATTATTTATAAATTTTAAAATTAATTTAATTATAATATAAATTATTATTTATTTTTATTCGTATTTATTTATCCAACACCCAAATGTGGTAATAGAGTTTTGGTTTTCGAGTAATCTACATT
The DNA here is from genome assembly GCF_025698545.1 of Gossypium raimondii. NCBI lineage: Eukaryota > Viridiplantae > Streptophyta > Magnoliopsida > Malvales > Malvaceae > Gossypium > Gossypium raimondii. The sequence continues at coordinate 38,804,391 of NC_068565.1, forward strand.
TGAAACAATTCCCAATCTCTAGTGTCAAAAACATGGCCGTTGGTTCAGAAGGTCCAATATGATTCCCATTTATATACTCTCATTGGAAAATCTTTTCTCAACTCTCAATATTTCACAACAATGACATATATTTGAGTTAACATCATATCATTGGACATACCTGCATGTTTCTCGTTTATATCTTTGAAATAAGATATTTCATTAATTAAGTTCTATGTGTTAAATGAAAGAATATTTTTATTTTGGATAATTTTTATAGGTATTTAATAGAGAGTAAATTCCATTTCTTTATTATATTTCATTTAAGATTATATTATCTTATCAAATAATCTAATTATATTCACTATGTAGTTTTAATTAATATACTAAACAAAATTTATAACTTAAATTATAACTTTTTCGAAAATCTAATTACGTTAATTAATCCATAATTTTAAACTATTACCAACTTAAAGGTGAATCCGTTAAAATCGTAATTAAATGAAGGGGTTGAATGCTTGAAAGTGCTTCTAAAAATTATGATTGAAAGAAAAACAAATATTCATTATTATTATGATTGACAGTGCTTCTAAAAATTCTTTAAAGAAAAATGTGGTTTGTTAATGTTAAATTTGTAACATTGTTGTCAAAAAATACGGTTAAGATTCTAAACTAGTATTGTTCATTTTTCTTTGATAGTGTGATATTGCTTTCTATTGAAGCGGCTTGTTTGATTGCTTCCTCCACCCACAGTTGAGCGTCTTCTTTTCACGCAATCACTGTAAGTTCTTTGGCAATTAAATTATTTAATTTTAGTTTACTGTTATTGAAATTATGATTGGAGAAATGTGACCCTTTTAAATAAATTTGACAATATGGAACACATTAATATCTTGCAGTAATGTCTCGTCTGCCTTTAATTGCACAAACTGTGAGGCGTAAAAGAATTGGAATTGCAGTGACAATATGGTTGGAAATTTGTAACATTGTCAGTTGGTTTATACTTACATTAGGTGCCATCGATAGCCTTCATACTTATAGACCAAGGATTAGGTCCTATATTTTAGATTTTTATGCACAACGGGATTATGTGAAAAGGCTTGTACATGCTAGTGACGAGACCTGTATTGAACAAGTTAGGATGAATATATTTGCCTTTTTCAAACTATGTGAGATGTTACAAACGTTAGGGGGATTGAAGTCGTCAAGGCACATACTTGTTGATGAGCAAGTTGCAATGTTTTTACATATCATTTCCCATCACCTTAAAAATCGAGTTATCAAGCATCACTTCAATAGGTCCGGGGAAACTGTTAGCAGATCATTTCATAGTGTTTTAAATGTTGTCATACGCTTACAAGATGTGTTATTTAAAAAGCCAGAGCCAATTACAGCAGATTCTTCAGACACAAGGTGGAAATGGTTTAAGGTATTGGAATAAGTTTTATATATAGCTTGTACATAATTTAGTTTATTTAGATTTAAATTTAGTATCCTAACTTAAGGTTTTATAACATGTGATATAGAATTGCTTAGGTGCTCTTGATGGAACCCACATAAAGATTAGGGTTCCAGTAGTTGATAAACCTAGATATCGAACATAAAAGGTGACATAGCAACAAATATGCTAGGTGTTTGTACACCGAAATGCAATTTGTTTATGTTCTTCCGGTTGGGAAGGTTCATTGTCGATGGACGAGTTCTTCGAGATGCCATTAGTAGGAGGCATGGACTAAAAGTTCCTCACGGTAAAGTGGATAGTTAGAGGACTTTGAATTATTCATTAAGATTAAACTTTCTTGGGGAATTAATAATTAAGAATTTTTTTTATAGGTTGTTATTATCTAGTTGATGCTGGATACACAAATTGTGAGGATTTCTTGCACCTTTTAGAGGACAACGTTATCATTTGAATGATTGGCGTCGGGGTTATCGACCAAGTACTCATAAGAATTTTTAATATGAAACATGCCTCAAACGTAATGTTATTGAAAGATGCTTTGGGTTATTAAAAATGAGATGGGGAATACTTAGGAGTCCATCATTCTATCCTGTGAGGGTGCACAATAGGATAATTATTGCATGTTGTTTGCTCCATAATTTTATTCGAACCCATATGAGTATTGATCCTATTGAAGCGGAGGTGGGAGAAGGATTACTGCTAATGTGGTAGATGACGATGAACCGAATATCGTCAATATTCATCCATCGGATGCTTGGGCTACTTGGAGGATGGAGCTAGCCAACCAAATGTTCGATGAATGGCAAGCATCTAGAAACTAGTTAGGTTTAGGGAGAAAATTAGTTTGAGTTCATTTGTTTATGTTATTTTATGTATCTAGTTTGTGAAACTTTGGTGGTGTTTTTGAGTTTTTTGTATTGTACCAAACTTGTTGAAATATAATTTGATTTCTTTTCATTCATCATGTGTTATAATTTTATACAGTGTTGAGTTTTTTATTCATGATATTGAACTCAATTTTAATTTTATAAAGTGTTCACCTTTTGATTCATGATATTAAACTTAATTTTAATTTGCTTTTTTTCTTAAGATAATTATGTCAGGTGTTTCGGAATCAAATGTTCCTTCCCAATCATCTCGAGGATCCAAAAGGAAATGGGTTCGAGAAGAAGATGCAGCACTGGTTTCCTGCATGGTGGACTTGCACAATGTTGGGACATTTAACGACGATACGGGTTCAAAGCCTACACTTAAACGAGTTAGAAAAATGTTAGAGAAGGCTTTACCCAATGCGATGTTGAAGGCACCTAATATCGAGTCAAGGATTAGGTTCTTGAAAAGAGATTGGTCAATAGTGTATGACATGCTTAATGGCCAAAACAATAGCGGTTTTGGTTGGGACGACCATAGGCGGTCGTTGTTCTTTGAAGATGCGGTTTGGGACTCTTATTTAAAGGTAAGAATGAGTTCAACTCTTGATTATCCTATTCTTACCAAACTTATAACTAATATGATTTCCTCGTTTTATAGAGTCATAAAGAAGCTTGTCGATTCGGACATCGTAGTTTCCCTACTACGACCAACTTATCGCCATATACGCAAAAGATCGAGCGATCGGAAAAGACGCTCAAACAACACCGACGTTCTTGAAGAAATAAATGCCGAGGATGTACCTTCGCAGATATTAATGAAGATGAAACGAATACTATGATTGCGATGCTAATGTCTCTTTGGATGACATGGATGTTTCGCCACGAGCCATAAATGACAAAAACCAAGGGGTTCCTCATCTTCAAAGAGGAAAAAAGAATTCGATGCAATCGGTCATTTTCTTCTTCGATTCGATCTTGCCACTTTATTGGTGAAAACATGCGCCATTGGCGAACAAATTAGTAGGAGTATTGCCTCCGATGTGGTAGTTCACTAGGGCATCCAAGAAAAAGCGGCAAATTTATATCCAATCTTATGTGAAATAGAAGGTTTAACTGTGGATGAACGGTTTCAAGCATTGACTAAAATTCCAGATCATCCAACTTAAATGGTAGTTTTCTTTAGTTTACCTTCTGATGTACGGTTGGAATGGGTCAGAAGATTTCTTGCTAACCATTAAAATTTATGGTTTTGTTGATGACATTTTCGTAACTTTTTCTGTTTGTAATATTTGGGATGGTATGTCATATAACATTTTGATGTGGCAAAATTGTATAACATTTGGATTGTGACATAGAATTTCATGAATCTCATTTAACCTTTTGTTAATATTCATTGTTATTATGTTTATGCAAAATACAATTCTAAAGTTATTTATTATCGCTAATATTTTTTATTGTAGAATAATTAACTTATTTGTTCCACAAATGATATTTTAGCACATTAAATATGTATTGCGTTTAATAATAATAAAGTATATTATAAATTATATTTAATAATAATTATTTAAATTATATTTTATAGTATTATATATTATGATTTTAGTAAATTCATATAAGAATAAGAATTTTATTTAATTATTTATTATTATTAAATTATATTTAATAATAATTATTTTAAATTATATTTTAGTATTATATATTATGATTTTAAAATTTAATAACAATAACAATAATCATCTACTTTAAAAAAATTCTGCTAAGGGTATTCTAGTCATTTTAACTTTTTTCCTTATGCTATTGCACCTCTATTCCATTCAACCAAACACAAGAATACCATTACGCCTCTATTCCATTACATTCAACCAAACAAAAGAATTACCTATTACGCCTCTATTCCAATACAGCGAACCAAACGTGCTGTTAATATATGCATAAAAGCGAAGGAATATGTATAACGAATGGAATGATATATGCATAATGCATTCCCTCAATTCGGTGGGCCCACCACCAAACGTTAGTTTGGTTGGCTGTAATGGTACAACAACCTGAATCCGTTCCAGCTCTATTACGGGAAAAGGTTGAATAACCATTCCCTTCCTTCACCTGTGAATAGCCATTCCATTCCACGGGAGTAATTTTTTTCCCTATTTTCAATTTTTGCCCTCACCTTTACCCAGAGAGAATGAAGAAGCTGTAACGGAACCATCATTTTCTCCTTCAGTCTGGTAACTTTCTTTCCTTTCCATCTCTACGTTTCCCTTTTTTTCCTTTGATTGCAGAGGAAACCTAGGTAAGCTGTAAAGGGATTTCTATCCCCTTCCCTCCTCACCTTTACCCTCACAAATTCTCACCTCAAAACGGCAGCCAATCCAAAAGCTATTTCTGCAAAGCAAAGTCAAGGCTTCGATTATTCACTTTCATCATACTCTACGCGCCCTTCAAGTTCTCTTAATCTTCGCATCTTTCGCCGGCTCCACCGTCTCAGATCTCCGGCCCAACTGTTTTGCTCACTCTCTTATTTTGCAATGGTGAGACCTAAGAAGCAATCGACACTTTCATCATCATCACTGGGGCACCCGAAGCTGTTGCTATTTCCATGCTAAAGGTAGTTTTTGGAAAATCTTTATTTAAATCTTAGTTTCATTTTGTTAAAATTTTAAACTGGATTATCGAATTGGCTTCTGATTGTAGGTTGATCAATGATCGGTTGATTTCTTCTTTTTTAATTTTTTAGGGTTTATAATATACTGCTTAATGTTGTTGATTTATTTTTCTAATCATTGTTTCATTCGTTTGTTGAAGATAACTGAATTTTTATTGGTTGTAATTGGACTTGGGTTTTAGCCAATGACTATAATCAAAGGGTTAATTTAAGGTTTGAATGAATTATTTGAAAATTTTATTATTTTTCTTTTCAATTATTTGTTTTACTTGGATTTAACTTATATTAGTCAAATGAACTGGCTTTAAAAAATGAACTAGAACGAAGAAATTGGATGGTTGACTGGACACTAGAAAGGGGAAAAGCTAAAAGTTGTAAATGTTTTGAATATAGAGTTGTATTCTTTTGATGTCTTCAGAAAGATGTATGCAATGTTTGGCCAGCGATAATGGACAAGTTTTTTTAAACCTCCATGCCTTAGTCATGCTTTCATAAACATGGACAGCGATTTAAAATTGAAGCTCATATGCGTCATTGCTACTCGCTTTGCAGCTAAACTCTTAAATGACCGGGGATGGTTGATTTGAGGTTTAATTCTAGCTAGTAGATTCTTAGGTTTTGATTTTGTTGTTTGTTAAGGGCCTTTTTGTAGGTCTTTTTGGAGACAAATGTTGAGATTGCTGGAAAATGCTTCTTACCATCATATTAATGTCTATTTGGGTTGCGTTTTCTTAGAGTTTTGGATTCTTTGCATCATATCGTAAAATTGAGTTAGATATAACATCTCATTGTTATCTGTTAATTGTTTTTCTTGGGACCAGGGGCATGCTGGCAATCTCAATATAGCTGTAAATGCATATTTCAGTGAGGGTGATAGGTATATATTTTTGAATTATGCTAATTTTTTTATGATAAGTAATTTTAGGTTTATAGCTTTATTTGTTTGTTTGTTTTCTCATGTTTCCTACAAAAAAAGGGCCAACATCAACCATAGTTCCTATAGATGATGCCATGGATATAAATGATCCAAATGAAGTTGTACCAAATGGGACAGTCTTTCCATTTCTACCATTATCTAGAACAAACGAGCAATCGTCTCTTCATGATCGAAACTTCCATAGCAGTTTCTTTGATGGTGATTCTGGTTCAACTCATGAACCAATGGTTACACATCCAACAGAGGTGAGATAGGTTAAGAATAGCCATGAGCCATCTAGTCATGCTCCTGTTGTTGAGGATGCCTCTGAAACTGCACAAGCTCTCGGCCCAAATTCCCATGAGACTGTTACAATTGATGAAGTAGGCGACGATTCAATTGTGCAGCCAAGTTGGCAGAATGATAACTCTAACAACCAGCATGTTACACCCAGCGCTCCTGCCTTTGATAATTTGCCAAACTATGGCAATGACATTGAAGAACAAATGATTTAAGCTGCCATTGAGGCCTCTAAGCGGGATGCTGAGGCAAGTTTTACAAAAAGGATGGTTCAAGTTTGATAGTGTTGTGATGCCTTTCATTCTTGTAGTTGCTGTAAATGCTTGTTTTACAGATTGCCTTTATCATGTTTGAAGTGTTAAAGTGTTGCATATTGAAGTATTTAAATGCTGTGAATTGAAGTGTTAAAGTGCTGCAAATTGAAGTGTTTAAATGTTGTAAATTGAAGTGTTTTAAGTACTGCAAATTGAATTGTTTAGTTGCTGAAAATTGAGATGTTTTATTGCTGTAATTGAGGTGTATAAATGTTGTAAATTGAAGTGTTTTATTGCTGAAAATTGGATGGTATAATGACATGATAGAATGTAATTACAATGTTATAAGTTTTTAATGTTGTAAAATTTTATAACATATGGATTATGACATATAAACTAATGAAATCATGTAACTTTTTGTTAATATATGAATATTATGTTTAGATGTGAAATATAATTCTCAATTTATTTATTACTTCTAATATCTAATGTTTCATTGTAGAATAATTAAATTATTTGTTTCACTAATGATATTTTAGCACATTAAATATGTATTGCAATTTAAAAATAATAAAGTAGATTATATATTATTTTATAGTATTATATATTATGATTTTAATAAATTCATATAATAATTATATTAAGAATTTTATTAAATTATATTTAATAATAATTATGTTAAAATATGGTTAAATTATTTATTATTTTAATAACAATCTTATTAAAATTTAATAATAATAACAATAATCATCTACCTAAAAAAAATTTCTGCTAAGGGTATTTTAGTCATTTTAGCTTTTTCTTTATGCTATTAGAACATCATTCCATTCGACCAAACACAAGAATACTATTACAATTCTATTCCATTACATTCAACCAAACAATTGAATTACTATTACAGTTCTATTCCATTACAGCTCTATTCAATTACAGCTCTATTCCATTACAGCGAACCAAACTTGCCCTAAAGGAATATTAATAAGGAATGGAATGAAGTATGAACCTCTTACACCATGATCCCTACTCCTTCAATGTTGTTCGGAAGACAAGCTTTGAAATTGACCTGACTTATTATTGTTGAATGGTGAGTCATCTTTTGGAATTTCAATTAAAGTAGTAATGTTTCTTCCATGATTAGGTTTTGTATCAAGAAATTTTGCTTAATAATGGATTGAGCCATTGCCAACGTTAAAAGGGAAACATTATTTAAGTTGTTTTAGATTTGTCTCCATTGTTAGTTTCTCCATAAAATCAAATTTTGCAACTTACCACTCTTTACAAACCTTTTAGATTCAGTTTAAGATGAGAAATAGATAAAAAAAAATGGTTGGAAAATTGAAGTAGATAAGTGATAAATGGATCAAATAAGGAGCTTACTTCCTATTGATGTTTCCAACCTATTTCGATTGTGAACTGAAGCTTCCATGTTCTCTGCTTTTTCAATAATAGGTGGATTACCATTTGGCATTTCAATTTCAATAAGAACAAAGTTCTTTTCATCCTTCTTGAATAGTAAGTATGGTTCAATTACCATTTTTTTTGGATCCTTTGGCAATGCCTTCACAACTATTAGCTTTTTTTCGATTCCAATTTTTGGAAACTTTTACCACATTAGAGTACTCTTCCATCTTCCTTTTCCTTTTATACTATGTAATGAAAATACATTAAGGTAACCCATTCTTCATAAATTCTTAGTCATAATATAGGAAAAAGAATTCAATGGAGATCATTTTCTAATCATAATTCATATATAGTACCTACTATATTTTGCATGTGTTCATGATTTTCTCTATCATCTATGATAGCAAAATGAACCCAATTAAGTGATAAGATAATGTAACTCTAAATAATAGACCATCCAAGTGAAGTGCAATAAAATGGAATGGAAGGATTTAAATCAAATTAAAAGTTAGACTAACTTTCTTTTGGAATTTCCAACCAGTTTTGACTACACACTAAATCTTCAATGCCATCAAGATTCAAGTTGTTTTAGGTTGGATTTGTGATCATGGCATTGAAATTCAAACATGGCGTGAGTATTAACATTGGCATTGCAAGGAGATATCGAGCCATCTTTGCTAGTGTAGGAAACCTTTTTGTATTAATACGCCACCAGTAAAGTATGTCAAAGGCTCCATCCAAGGGAAGTAAAGGCTCATCCAAGTAACAGTCAAGCTTGGACTTCCACGAGGCCACCTCATTAAAGTTTCTTGCAGATGCGAATTTACTGAAAGAATCCAAAAGTACAATCATTAGCAATATCTGTTGTTGAAGAATTGGAATCATCCAAGTCTAAAGCAGATTTAAACAGATTTCTAGCTTCATTGGCATATTCATAGTAAACATCTGTAAAGACTTTATGAAATTTGTTCAAATGCATCTTACTATCATGGCCATGAATCTCAGTATATGATAACTCCAAAAATCTAAACTTTAACCTTAAATCAAGAATAGTTGCAACAACGAATGCCGAATTACATAAGCTCCGATAGTAGTCAAATTTCCTTTTCATCAATGTAACAGTTGGATAATTGCTCTTTTCTAGATGAAGAAATTTCTTGTATATGTTGCAAAGCTTTGGGAAGTATAAATTTGCTGTATGGGATTAAGTTCCTTCTATATCATCAAAACATTTCAAACAACTGTGGAAAGCTAGTACCATCTCCCATTCCTCCACTGATGGGTTTAATTTAAAGTTTCCATCAATTTTCTCCAGTTGAAAAAATATTTTTCTTGATTCCAAGGCACTATGAAGCACACCAAAGTCTGAATCCAACCTTAAAGAAATATCATATCATGATTTCCCGCCTTATAGCTTTTCTTGATTTACAACTTCTTTAAATTTCAGCTTTCCTTGTGTTGTTTCAGTAACATATTAATGCATTTTCTTAATTTCAAAAGTATTACATCCATATCACGAAAACCATCCTCAATGAGAGTGCATCTGATGAACCAGTGATTTGAAGGAAATGAACCTTGGTCACTAAAACAAGTTTCCTTTATCTTCTGAAACATATCATCATTCAAATAAGAGTTATCCATAGTTATGGAAAATACTTTCTTACTTATATTCCACTCCAAAACCAAGCCCTGAATAATTTTGCTTAAAGCCTGTGTCATAGATATGCTCCAAATTTTTGCAGGCAAGAATCTTCATTTTTGGTTCCCAATTATCATCAATGAAGTGTGCTATCATACAAAAATATTCAGTCCTTCCGAGGCTTTTCTTCCACAAATTGATTGTCAAATTGAAGTTACAAGCAAGCTGATCAAAATATAACTGAAGTTTCTCTTTTTTGTCTTTATAGATGCGATGTATGTTAAATAATAAAATATCTTTTAATGGAAACTCAAACATTGTGTAACAACCCGTTTTTCAGTGGTGTTAGAAACAGTGGTTTCGGGGCCAATAAATCTAATGAGAAAATTTATAAATATTATTATTTAATATTTACGAGTCAATTATGGTTTTTTAAAAAGGTTTTTGATTTGATAAATTATGATTTATAAACGATTTATTAAGTTCAAGTTGTATGACCCTAAGGTTAAGTGATTCTAGAAAAAAAGATATAGGGACCTCGTTTCTACAAATTGAGTCGTAAATATTTTTATAAATATTTACGGAGTTTCATTAATGTGGTATTAAAGTTTCGTTGAAAAATTTTAACATTTCGATAGTTAATTAATTAAAAGGACTAAATTGTAAAAGATGTAAAATTTAGTCACTATTTGATTTGAGTGATTAAATGGTTTATTTAATAAAGGAAAAGGTAATTAAATGGTAATTATACCACTTAAGAATTTAGTGGATGGTTTGGGGCAATTAAAAGCTTGAAATTTGGTTGAATTTTAAATGGACAAAATTGTAATTTTATAATTAAACTTTAATTAAATAAAAGAAAAACTATTATCATCATTTTAGTGTCTTCTTCACCGAAATTGGAAGAATAAAACTCCATGGAAATGAATCTAGGTTTTTCCATGGTTAAAATTATGCATGTAAGTCCCTAAGCTATCCGTTTTTAATAATTTTTATGTTTTTGAGATCGTTGTAACTAGATCCAACTAGCCCGTACCTTCGATTTTGAAACTGTTAAAGATTTTGAATGTTTCCATTGATTAAAATTGTGATTTTAGATTTTAATTGATGATTTTGAAATATTACTTGTTATTTAAAAGTATTTTATTAAGTGGTTTTGATAAATTTATCGATTAGGGACTAATTTGTTAAAATAGTAAAAATGAAAGGATTAAATGTGAAATTTTGTATTAATTGGATTTTTGGATACCATTAACATTTTGATAAGCTCAATTTTGGGTAAAATGGTTAATTTGCATGTTTTGGGCTTAGGGACTAAATTGAATAAAAGTAAAACTTTAGGGCAATTTTTAAAATGTCAAAATGACCAAATTGCAAAAATTAATTTTTATTGTCTAAATTAATATATTGAATGAAATTATTAATTTAAATCAAGATCGGGTGGAAAATCGAGGAAAATGAAAAATTATCAAAATGCCCCTGAACTTTGGTATTTATGCAATTTAGGCAGGTAAGTTCGTATGAACTGTATTTTGTATAATTTTGATTAAATTGAATGTTAATATGTGATTATATTGTGATTAAATCTATATATGTATATATGTTAGTATGAAATTTACTGTATTATGAAACGACGTAAATCAATGACGTACGACGTTTACCGAGTTCCGTTTGAACCCTTAGGAATTCGTAGGATACAAATGACATGTCATTAGGGTTTACATGATTCAGGTGTTGGTCTTGAATGTCATACTAATGGCTGAAGCTTGGCATGTGTTGCAGATACCCCACAGCTCGTGTGAGCAGCATCATTTAGCTACATTACGACTCACAGCTCGTGTGAGTAGCTCGTGTGAGCATTCTGATTTACAGCTCGTGTGAGCATTCTGATTCACAACTTGTGTGAGCTATCCCGGGTATCTAATGGTATTTTAAATGGTTCAACGGGCATTATTCGGATAAGAAACGATAAGAGAACGATAGTTTTTATGACATATACATATATGAACATCCTTGATATGATGATACATGAAAATTATATAGGTTGAGATGAGTTATAAACTCATGAGATACATGTTGTGGCTAAATGGTTATTTATGTTAATGTGCCTATGATTTATATCTTGTATACTAACATGTTTGGTGTAAATGCTTAGGCTTTGGCCAAGTTGTGGTTGGATTATGCCACGTTAAACTTATAAGTTATGCATTGAAATGGTAAGTGCCTAAATAGAAATATGCTTGTGATCATGAAAGAGTGGTAAGGTTTAAATTATGTAATTTTTATTGAAATGGTTTATAATGTGGTTAATTCCAAAAGAGTTATGTTTAAATGCACTAGCTTGTGGCTATGGTTGAATAATATGCTCATGTCTTGTGTGATATGCATATGAAATGGGTGTGAAAATGTAATGAAATAGTAAGTTTATACTTGAAGTGTAAATTGATGAAAAAGGGAATGATGAGTTGAATTGATATTGTTATTTAAGTTAAAGAAAGTAAATGCAATAGAAAGTAATGAAATGCAAATGAAAGTAAGAAATTTTGGAAACGGTTTAAAGTTTTATAAAATCCCATAATGCTAGGGATGATATGTATATGTGATGCTGTGGATTTATTCACTTTGTGAGTTGTTGAATATGGTTTCATGAATCTTGCGGTATTGGTATAAGATTATTCTTAACATGTATAAATTTCATATTTGAAATGGATTGATATGACTAAAGTTTATACGCGCTTACTAAACATTCATTGCTTATATAGTTTTTTGTCCTTTACTTTTTAGATTACCGAAAGCTCGATTGGTTTGGAAGCTCATCGAAGATCTATCACACTATCCAGCAATTATATCGGTAGTTTTCAATGTCTTGGTTAAGGTTATAATGGCATGTATAGGTGGACTTATGGTTGATGATAGTTGAATGTTAGTAATGAGTTTGGCATGTTTATGTCATTTTGGGTGATGTAGCATTTGTACATTTGGTGCCTTGTTGATATGTGTTAATTTGATAATTTGTTAAAGCATGTTTGAATGGCCAAACTGATATATGATGAATTGACCTCAACATGGTCAAGATATGGTATGCTTTTGAAAGGTTTTAAATAGATATGGCATGAATCTAATATGGTGTGGTGATTATGTAGCAATTATGTTATGTTTTGGCATGGAAACAAGTTAATTGATAATTGGATAAATATGCACATGTATAGGTGTTTTTGGTTTATGTTTTAGCCATTATATTTTTGCTTGTAAATTTGGTATTTTGAATGATTGAAATGGTTGATATGTGGATATATGTATGTGGCCTTTTGATGGATGATTTTATAGTCTTTATGATACGTAGATGATGGAAGTTGAACATGGTCATTTTGGTATTAAAAATATAGTTGGTATTTATGGCTTATGATGCTAAATGTTAAATTGTAAATTAAGTACATATGAATGTTAAATTGTAAATTTAAGTACATATAAGTGTGGATTTGATATGTGTACGAAATAGTAAGTTTTGGCTAAACTAAGCATTTAGTTATACATGTTTAATTATTGTGATTGAGGTGCCTTTTGGGCATATTGGTTGTATGCTTATGTACCATATTTGAATAGCTTGTTTCTGCATGGTCTTAGTGAAAATTGAAGGCTTGTTTATATGTGCAAAAGTGATTGTAGGTATATGCATGAACGGGTGAGAAAAATGGCTTGGAAATAGCCTATTTTTCGTTTACACGGCCAGAGACACGGGCGTGTGTCTCAGCCGTGTGTGACACACGGCCAGGCGACACAGTCGTGTGTCCCTTGTAGCTTACTAAGGGTTGCAAGTCAGGTAGTTACACGGCCTAACACACAGCCTGGCACACGGGCGTGTGACGCTATTTAGAAGGGTACACGGCCTGGCACACGGGCGTGTAAGGCTATTTCGAAGGGTACACGGCCTGGAACTCGGGTGTATGGCTTGGCCGTGTGACCCAAGTTAGAGAGTTACACGGGAATGGACACGGACTGGGACACGGTCGTGTGTCCTTACTTTGAATGTCCACACGGCCTGGCCACACGACCGTGTGACCCTTGCAGTTTGAAAATTTATATCTTTTCCCGAAAAATTCTATATGTTCCTAATTTAGTCCTGATTTGTTTCTGATGTGTTTTTAGGGCCTCGATGGCTCATATAAGGGACAATATGTATGTTATTAATGGAGTTTGCTTAGATTGATGTTGTGAAATATATGATTTAAATTTTTGATTGTTTTGAATTGTAATATCTGGTAATACTCTGTAACCCTATTCTGGCGATGGATATGGGTTAAGGGTGTTACACATTGGTTGTAAATTTTTCAAAAAAATCTTAAAGAACTCTTGTTCAACCATATCCAATGGACATTGATGCTTGATGATCATTTTTGCAAAATCCAAGTGACTCCTTTCTTGATCGAACATGAAGTTGCTTTCATCACTATCCCGAGTGATCAAATTACTTATTTCAAATGTGGTTAACTGCCTTTCTTGATTTTTTCTTTTCTTACTTTGGCATCTTTCCAAATGGTTTTTTAAGTTTGTGGTTCCACTCTTGCTTGACCATGTAAAATCCTTATTGCAGTGTTTACATTTTGCTACTTGTTTCCTATTCACTTCAAACATATCGAAGTCTAGCCAAACTTTAGACGAGAACTTTCTCCGTTTGGTTCGTGGGACTTGATAGGTCCCCATGTATGCTTTCATAATCTCATAGTCACTAATGGATATAGTCTGAGAAATGAAGTCCTTCTCTCCAATTTCTTTTCAAAAAGTAGACAAATTAAGAATAAGTAGTCTATAAGTAAAAACTTCAAAGCACATTACAATAGCTAAAGCTCTCAAAATTATATATAATCATTTGAATACTTAGCTTAGGCATGCACCACTACATTATATATAAGCATACAATGTTAATATAATGTTGACAAGCTATTCAACCAAACCTTCTTCTTTTAAAAGGAAAAGGAAAAAGAAAAAAGTAGCAGACAACTAATTTTAATGTTATTCACTTAAGTTACATTTCTATTGTTTAAGAAAAATATTCAAGATAAATGATAGTATATGTTTCTCCTTTATATGTTCTAGGGCTTTATCTTACTTGTTAGAATTAAGTGACCCAAATCCTTATTTAAATAAAATACTGTGGTAAAATAAAATAAAAGTAAAATCCCTATAGAATTATACTTCTTTTATTTTATTTTAGAATAAGGTTTCTAAACCTTATTAAACTCCATCTATTTGATATTATTTGAATAAGGAGCTTCACTCCTATTAGAATAAGGTTACAAGCCTATAAATAGGCATAGTCTACTCCTCTTGTAATTAAGTTTTCGACATAGTGAATTTTCTTCTCCTCTACCCGTGGTTTTTTTTCCCGAAAGGGTTTCCACGTAAAATTTGTGTGTTCTTTATTTTTCTATTTCTATTTTTCTTTGCGATATATTGTCATTACCGACATTATATTTTTCTCAAATTGGTATCCGAGCTTCCGGGTTGTTCATCTCAATCACGGTAATGACGTCTTTGAAGTACGAAATTCTGCTGTTGGATCGCAATACCAGATTTGCATTATGGCAGATAAAGATGCAAGCAGTTCTTGCACAGATGGACTTAGAGGAAGCCCTACTAGGGGTAGATAAGATGCCTTCAACTTTGACGGAAGAAGAGAAGAAGCGCAAGGATCGAAAGGCGTTAACACAGTTACATCTACATTTGTCTAACGAAATTTTGCAGGATGTGATGAAGGAAAAGACTGCCGCTGGATTATGGAAGAGGTTGGAACAGATACGTATGTCGAAAACTCTAACTAGAAAACTACATATGAAGCAGCGTCTTTATGCTCGTCGTTTGGAGGAAGGTGCATCTGTGCACGAACACTTAACAGTGTTCAAAGAAATTCTCTCAAACTTGGAGGCCATGGAGGTTCAGTATGATAAGGAAGATCTAGGGCTGATTCTACCTTGTTCGTTGCCCCGTCTTGTTCAACCTTTAGAGATACAATTTTATATAGCCATGAGTCTCTCACAGTTGATGAGGTTTATGATTCGTTAACCTCGTATGATAAGATGAATCATCTTGTGGTTAAAACTGACTCTCAGGGAGAGGGTCTTATTGTTCGTGGGAGACAAGATCGGAATGCTGATGATGATCGTGGAAGGACACAGGAACGGAATCCTTGCAGTAAATCTAAAGGTAGATCGAAGTCTTCAAACAGAGGTAAAACTTGTAACTTTTGCAAGAAGAAAGGGCACATTAAATCTGAGTGCTATAAGCTACAGAATAAGATCAAAAGGGAGGTTGCGAATCAAAATGGAAAACAACTAGAAAATTCTGGTAAAGCTGATGTTGTAGAAGATTACAGCGATGGTGAACTTCTAGTCGCTTCTGTCAACAATTCCAAAGTGAGCGAGGAGTGGATCCTTGATTTGGGTTGCACCTTCCACATGAGTCCCAATTGGGATTGGTTTACAACTTACGAAATAGTGTCTGAAGGTATTGTGTTGATGGGAAATAATGCTTCATGTAAAATTGCAGGTGTTGGAACAATTAGAGTTAAAATGTTTGATGGAGTTGTTAGAACACTCAGTGACGTACGACATGTTCCAGAATTAAAGAGAAATTTAATTTCATTGAGTACTCTTAATTCAAAAGGGTACAAATACACAGCTGAAAGTGGGGTTTTGAAAATTTCCAAAGGTTCCCTCATTGTGATGAAAGGGCAGAGAAAGACTGCCAAGTTATATGTTTTGTAGGGTTCTACTGTTACTAGTGATGTAGCTGTCTCATCCTCTTCCTTGTTAGATGATGATATTACTAAAATTTGGCATATGTGCCTAGGGCATATGAGTGAGAATGGCATGGCAGAATTGAGCAAAAGAGGACTTCTTGATGGGTAAGAAATTTGCAAACCAAGTTCATGAGCACTTTGCATTTTGGGAAGCAAAAGAGAGTTCGATTCACCAGAGGAATCCATAACACGATGGGAACGTTAGAGTATATACATTCTGATCTATAGGGGCCATCCAGAGTGCCTTCGAGAGGTGAAGCTAATTATATGCTAACTTTTATTGATGATTTTTCCAGAAAAGTG
Source organism: Gossypium raimondii (assembly GCF_025698545.1). NCBI lineage: Eukaryota > Viridiplantae > Streptophyta > Magnoliopsida > Malvales > Malvaceae > Gossypium > Gossypium raimondii. The sequence goes on from NC_068565.1 coordinate 38,820,975, forward strand.
TGGGCGTTCTTCCTGAAGCAGAAAAGCGATGTGTTTTCCGCATTTAAGTCTTGGAAAACCATGATTGAAAAACAGAAAGGAAAGCAAATAAAATATCTCCGTACAGACAATGGCTTAGAGTTCTGTTCTAATGAATTTAATAAACTATACTAGTCAGAAGGGATCATGAGACACTTGACAGTTCGTCATACTCCACAGCAAAACGGCGTTGCAGAACGAATGAACAGAACGATCATGGACAAGGTTCGATGTATGTTGTCAAATGCCAACTTATCAAAGTCATTCTGGGTAGAAGCAGCCTGTACTGCATGTTTTTTGATCAACCGATCTCCATCCGTTGCCATTGAGAAAAAGACTCCACAAGAGGCATGGTTTGGTAATCCTGCTGACTATTCTAATTTAAATATCTTTGGTTATCCTGCGTATGCTCATGTGGATAATGGAAAATTGGAACCAAGATATATTAAATGTGTTTTTCTTGGTTATAAATCTGGTGTAAAAGGGTATAAGTTATGATGTCCTTAAAATAGAAAAGTTGTGATTAGCAGAGATGTTGTTTTTGATGAAACTGCTATGCTACCTAACTTATCTCTTAAAGACTCTTCCAATAAAGAAAATCAAAAGCAAGTGGAGCATCAGATTGATCTAGAATCTACAACAGAATCGACTACTAAAGCCAGTACAAAAATTCAAAATAGAATTGCTTCTTCACCACAATACTCTATCGCTAAAAATAGAACTAGAAGAGAAATTAAACCTCCAAAGAAGTATGCCGAGGCTGATCTAGTTGCTTATGCTTTAAATGTGGCTGAAGATATAGATGCAAATCAAGAGCCATCTAATTATTCTGAGGCGGTTAGTTGTGAAGACTCAGAAAAATGGATGCTTGCTATGCAAGAGGAGATGGAATCACTACACAAAAATCAAACATGGGATTTTGTGAAACTTCCTAAAGGTAAAAAGATTGTTCGTTGTAAATGCGTGTTTAAAAAGAAATAGGGTACTCCAAGATTTGAAGAACCCAGATATAAAGCAATGCTTGTTGCAAAGGGTTACAGTCAAATTCCAGGAGTGGACTTTACAGATGTGTTCTCTCCAGTTGTGAAGCATAGTTCGATTCAAGCTTTGCTTGGTATTGTGGCCACGCATGATTTGGAGCTTGAGCAGTTAGATGTAAAAACTATATTTTTGCATGGAGAACTTGAGGAGGATATTTACATGCAACAACCAGAGGGTTTTACAGTTTCAGAAAAAGAGGACTATGTTTGCTTACTGAAAAAGTCCCTTTACGGTTTGAAATAGTCACCAAGACAATGGTATAAGAGGTTTGATTCCTTTATGACTTCTCATGATTTTAAAAGAAGTAGCTTTGACAGTTGTGTTTACTTTAAGAAAAACAGTGATGGTTCTTTTGTGTATCTACTCCTTTATGTTGATGACATGTTGATAGCAGCGAAAGATAAAGGAGAGATAAGAAAGGTCAAAGCCCAACTAAGTGAAGAATTTGAGATGAAAGACTTGGGACTAGCAAAGAAGATACTTGGTATGGAGATTCTCAGGGATAGAAAAGCAAGTAAATTGTATCTAAGTCAGAAAGGGTACATTGAGAAAGTTCTTTCCAGATTCAATATGCAGAATGCTAAGCTTGTTAGTACTCCTTTAGCAGCCCATTTTAGACTTTCATCGGCTTTGTCTCCACAATCAGATGATGAGATTGAGTACATGTCACATGTTCCATACTCTAGTGCAGTGGGATCTCTCATGTATGCCATGGTTTGTTCACGTCCAGATTTATCATATGCAGTTAGTGCAGTTAGCAAATACATGGCGAATCCTGGTAAAGAACATTGGAAAGCAGTTCAGTGGGTTTTAAGATACTTACGAGGTACTACCGATGTTTGCTTACAGTTTGGAAGAACTAGAGATGGAGTCATTGGGTATGTTTATGCTAATTTTGCTGGGGACCTCGATAGAGAAGATCTCTCACCGGTTATGTTTTTACAATCGGAGGTTGTGCAATCAGTTGGAAAGCCAGTTTGCAAACTACAGTCGCTTTGTCTACCACTGAAGCTGAGTACATGGAGATTACCGAGGCTTGTAAAGAAGCTATATGGTTGAAGGGACTCTTTAGTGAACTCAATGAAGACCTTCAAATCAATACAGTATTTTGTGACAGTCAGAGTGCCATCTTCCTTACAAAAGATCAAATGTTTCATGATAGAACAAAACACATTGATGTTCGGTATCATTTTGTTCGTGATATTATTGCTCGTGGTGATATTGTTGTGAGTAAAATTAGTACTCATGAAAATCCTGCAGATATGATGACTAAGTCACTTCCTATAACCAAGTTTGAGTATTGCTTAGACTTGGTTGGTGTTCATTGTTGCAAATAAACCCTTAAGGGGTTTTATGGAAGAGGTGGAGAAACTTGTTCGTTGAGAGTTCGCGATGAAGAACTTGTTCATTAAGAATTCGTGTCAAGGTGGAGATTGTTAGAATTAAGTGACCCAAATCCTTATTTAAATAAAATACTGTGGTAAAATAAAATAAAAGTAAAATCTCTATAGAATTATACTTCTTTTATTTTATTTTAGAATAAGGTTTCTAAACCTTATTAAACTCCATCTATTTGATATTATTTGAATAAGGAGTTTCACTCCTATTAGAATAAGGTTTACAAGCCTATAAATAGGCATAGTCTACTCCTCTTGTAATTAAGTTTTCGACATAGTGAATTTTCTTCTCCTCTATTCGTGGTTTTTTTCCCGAAAGGGTTTCCACGTAAAATTTGTGTGTTCTTTATTTTTCTATTTCTATTTTTCTATGCGATATATTGTCATTACCGACATTATATTTTTCTCATTACTAATAAGATTTCAAGTTTTAGACCAACTATATAGAAATGATTACCTGTTTATGAGGACCTTGTGTTTCTAGTACTAACTCATGGGATTGAGTGTGCTATAAGGAGATGAGTCAACCTAAAAGAAAATATTGTTATTCATTATACACATGTACTAGAATATTACAAGTCTATAACAATAATATAACATGAATACAATTGATTAGCATTATACCTGCTCAACAAGCCTATGTCTTTCCATTTCATGAAAATTACATGGTTGAACTACATTCAAAGACCATGTTGTGTTTAAGTTTAGTAAATCATTGGTGGACAAAGCTAGTCGAGCGTTTCTCGTATGCATCGTCCCCTGCAGAGTGGTTGAAATGGTTTCTCTCTCAAATCCAACTCTATTACCTCGAACTCATATAGTTACAAACTTTTTCTTCATGTTTTCAAGTCATTGAATATATCAAGTGCTAAAGATTCTGATTTCTCACTTTCGATTTTAGTCCAATAAAATTCTACTACATAAACATCACCAATGATGTAGTGATTTTGTAGACAGATTGCACCAGTAGCATGACTACCAAACAACTGTGTAGCATTAAACAGTGGGTAGTCACTTTTCATCAGCTTCGTAATACTTGGTAGGGGTGAGCATTCGATCGAATCGAATCGAACCGAATCGAAAATTTTCGAGTTAATCGAGTTTTCGAATCTCATTTTATCATCCTAACTTTATTTGAAGTTTTCTCGAATCGAGTCGAGTGAGATGGAATTCGAATCGAATCGAATCAAATATATTTGTTCGAGTTAAATTTTAAAAAATAATTTTGGGTCCTTGTAACCATTGTCACCCATCGTAATAAAATTTGTCCACCTTAATCAAATTTTTTATTAACTTTCATCACTTCATAATTTATTTATTAATTTTTATATCTTGATTAGCTTCTTTGCTTGCTTAGTTGTTTCAATTATCTTGATTCTTGTCACTATGTATTTTAGAATTAAAAATATATTAAATGTAAAATATGATTTTTAATAAAATTATTTTAAAAATAAAATGTGAAATTGATACAAATATAAAATTTTAACACGAATATTTTATGGCATAATTAATAATTCAATTTTAATATAAATATTCAATATGACTAAACAATTCAATAATATAAATAATATAAAATGTGAAATTTAATTTAATAATATAAATAGTAGATATAAATAAAATTATTACTATTTATGTTTAGTGAATTTTTTGGATATTTTGATTTTTATTTGGGAGTAAAGGGTGAGAAGTAAAAGTTTAGGGAAAAATAAAAGTTTTGGGGAATAAAAGTTTGAGGAAAGTAAATAGGGGAGTAAAATTTTGGAGGGAAAACATTAAAAAAAAATTGGAGGGGGGAGGGTTTGGGATAGATGGGAGGTGGGATGAGAAGGGAATAAAAGTTTTTAGGAGAAAAGTGGAAGGGAGTAAAAATTTTGGGGGAAAATAAAAGGTTTTGAGTGTTTTGGGGAGTAAAATTTTGAGAAAAAATAAATGGGAGAGTAAAATTTTGGTGGGAAATGGATTTTGGGTAGATTGGGGGGTTGGGAGGGGAGGGGAGTAAAAGTTTTGGGGGGAAAGTGGGAAGGAATAAAAGTTTTGAGGGAAAAGTAAAAAGGTTTGGGAGTTTGGGGTAAAAATGTAAAATATTATAGTTTGATATTCGAATTATTCGAATTATTCGAGTTATTCGAATTCGAAAACTCAACTCGATTTGAACTCGAAATTCGAAAAAAAAAATTCGAGTTGATTCGAATAACTCGATTAACTCGAATAACTCGATTCGTTTAACTCGAAATTCGATTTTTTTTCGATTTTTTCGAGTCGAATCGAGTTCTGCTCATCCCTAATACTTGGTGTGAAATATAATATTATAATTTCTTAAATATCTCTTATAAATTAGCACCACAATTTATTTTATAACTATTTTGAAAGAATGTATTACTATAACATCACAAATTATCTTCAAAATATGTGTTGCAAATTAAAACAGATAAATATATTAAACCTTCAAACAACTACAAAATTTTTGGCATATTTTCGGTAGTGTATGTAAAATTATATTTGATTGACAAGTTATAAAACTCGTAGTTATAAGGTAATAAATTTTATCCTATAAATATTCTTTTTAAAGATCTCGTAATTATATTTAAATGACAAGTTAAGAAATATAAACTGGTAATAATTAATCGGTAATAATATATTATATTAGTTACAATTTTGAGCCCTTTATTTATTGTAATTATCATATGATATTTAATACTCGTATTGATTAATGAGAACATTTTTTAAAAATTAATTATAATGTTAATATACAATTTCATATATTATCAATAAAACAACAATTTCTCTAATGGGTCTTCCTTTGAATGTGAATCAAACTCTTTTGATAATGGATCAAAAATAGGCCGAAAGAGAGTGTCTGATAGAGATAGCCCCTTTAGCATTCAGCATGTTTAGGTCAAAGGCTCGTTAGATAATATGAAAAACAAGGTAGTGAGAAGTATAGAGACAAAGAGTTCTATTTCAATTTTTGGGAAAGAAAACGCAAGTTTCAAGTTTGGAGAGATGAGTATGGCCGGGGAGAACACGAGACAAAGACCTACACTCATGGAGAAATTTCAACCAACAAGACCACCAGATGTTGAGATTAGGAGCTTTGAGCATTCAATGGTAGAGGTGGTGACGACTATGAAGGGGCTTATCAATGGCATTAAGTGTGACTCAACTACTAAAACTTTGGCCAATAGTGACAGCATGCTTGTGTAGGTATCCGATGATGAGGCAAGCCTTAATATTGAGCCTAATTGCTGATGTTGAACTACTTGGGTATGAGAATCTTCTCTATTTCCCTTTAATTATGAATATAAAATTATTCTTTTAGAACTAACAAGGAACTGGTCATCCCCGTTTTCATAATTTTGTGAAAGAATGCATGAAGGATTTTTCCACTGATTTAATTAGTCTATTTAAGACTCGAATTAGTGGGTCCAAGGCTGATGATATTATTGGCAAACTAGGTTATCAAAATTCTTTCAAAGTTGAAGTTGTTGGCTTTGTTGGGGGTATCTAGATTATTTGGAATGATAGCATTGATGTTGATTTCCTAGATTTACATCCCCAAATGATTCATATGAGAATTCGCAGTAAATAAGGGCCCTTCTAGTTTTTTATGATCAACTATTTATGCTATTCCACATTCAACAAAAAGGTGTTCTCTTCAGCATTTTCTTAGATTCAATTGCAGGTTCAATTGATGAACCTTGGATTACCGCTGGAGATTTCAACTCAATTTTGGATAGTTCTTGCTAGAACAAGCTGTAACCTTTTCAGATCGTTCTTATTCAAATACGGGCTTCAAGATATTTGGTTTTATGGTCCTCGCTTTACATGGAATAGAGGCAATATTTTCCAACAGCTTGGTAGAGCCATATGCAACTCGAATTGGCACCAAATTGCTCTGTTTGACATCTTCATAGATTAAAATCTAATCATTGGCCAATTTTGGTATCTTTGAGCTCTAACTCTCATAATATAGGTTTTTGTCCTTTTAGATTTTTAGTAAGTTGGTTGCTACATTCAGAGTTCAGGGACCTAGTTCGTAATAACTGGAAGCATGATCTTGAGGTTGGTTCAAACTTGGATCTGTTTAAGATAGTGGCTCAAGACTTGAATGAGCTTGTTTATGGTAATATTTTTGCTTGGAAGAGGAAGTTGATAGAAAAACTTAATCGCGTACAGAGGATTTTGAAGCTTCGATCATCATGTCTACAATCTCGTGAGATTGAGTTGCGAAAAGAGATTGATGATATTTTAAAACATGAGAAGCTTCTCTAGTTTTAGAAATCACAGATTGTTTGGCTTACGAATGGTGATAGAAATACTAAGTATTTTCATAGTCGCACTTTAGCTAGGAGAAAGAGGAATAAAATTGAGGGATTAAAAATTTGTGAGTTAGGCTGGTGTTGTGGTACTGGTATTTTAAAGCAACATTTTGTGGATTTTTTTTCCAGAACCTCTACACTATTGATAATCATGTAACAGGGACCTTCCCTTTTTTGATAAGTTTCCTCCTTTATCGGTATATGATCGAGACATGTTATTGATAGTGGCTACTAATGAAGAAATCTGTAGAGCTGTGTTTAGTATGGCGTCTCTCAAAGCACAAAGGATTGATGGGTTTCACACAAAATTTTACAAATCACATTGGGAAACTGTTGGCGATTTTGTTTGTTCTCTTGATAAAAAGGTACTTGGGGGCATGTCTGGGATCCCAATCTCAACAAAACCTTGCTTGTTTTGATTCCAAAAGTTTAAGGACTTGAAAACATTTCTCGATTTCATCCAATTAGCTTGTGTATTGTTTTGTATAAGATCATCACTAAAACCATCGTTAATCGACTTAGGCCGATGATGGAGAATCTTGTTAAAAAAAACCAAGGAAGTTTCATTGTAGGGAGGAATATATCGGATAACATCATTATCGCACAATAGGCTTTTCATATCATGAAGACAGTCAAATGAAGGAAATGTTGGATGGCTTTGAAGGTTAACTTGGAGAAAGCATATGATAGGATCTGTTGGGATTTCTTAAAAGATATATTTTGTTGGATGCAGGTATCCCATCTTTTCTAATTAATGTAATCATGAATTGTGTGTCTTCCTCTTCTTTACATATTCTTTGGAATGGGGACATCACTGATCCTTTTTATCCCACGTGAGGAATACAGCAAGGGGCTCTAATTTCTCCTTATTTATTCGTGTTGTGTATGAAACATTTTGGCCACCTAATTGATAGGGCAGTTGAGCAAAAATGTTAGAGTCCTCTGTTATTATCAAGGCGAGGACCGACCATTTCACATCTTTTCTTTGCTAATGTCTCAATCTTGTTTTGTAAGGCAGATAGGGATCAAGCTGAACATGTCAATGTAATTCTCAATGCTTTTTGCCTCCTCTCTAGACAGAAGGTTAACAGAAACAAAACTCAAGTATTCTTTTCTAGCAACACCCCGGAGGAAGTAGCTTGCGCAATTTGTGGTGATATTGGAGTTTCGAGGGTGGATGATCTAGGTAAATACCTTGGTATGCTTATTTTTCACAAGAGAGTTACAACAGAAACTTTTGAATTTATGGTTGATAAGGTTCGAAACAAGCTCAATCGTTGGGAGGTAAGGAATCTCTCGATGGTAGGAAAAATTACTTTGGCTAAATCAGTTCTCTTAGTTATATTTAGTTATTTTATGTGTACGACTCGTATTCCTCTTTCTGTTTGTAATGAAATTGAGATGCTGACTCAAAATTTCATTTGGGGATTTAGTATAGAGTCAAGAAAACCTGCCTTTCTAAATTGGACTGATTATTGTAAGCCACTTGATAAATGGGGTTTTGGCATCAGAAATCTTGTTGATCAAAACAAATTTTTCTTATTAAAGTTGGGCTTCAACATTATTTCCAATCCTGAAAATTTGTGGGTGCTTGTTTTGTGGAATAAGTAGAATGTTCAGATATTGATGCTTATCTCAATTTCGAGGAGCAATTGTTCTTTCATTTGGCGGTCTATTATAAAGGTTTGGCCAGAGGTTATTAGTGACACTTATTGGTTGATTGGTTAATTTTTAGAATGATGTATGGTTTAAACAAGTTGGTCCTCTTAAGTTATTTTATGAAGGACCTAGCTAGCCGAATGAAACTCTCAGAGTGTGTGATATGATTGATGATTCTGGAAATTAGGACTGGTTTCAGGTTAACCTATTGCTACCTAACCATATTCTTCTTTACATTGTAGCTATATTACCTGCTTGTAATGATATAGGGTATGACCGAATCACTTGGAAATGGTCTGCCAACAATTCCTTTTCTTTTGTTGAGTCTTATAAGAACCTTTCCTCACTTGGTACTGTTGATTCATTTATGAACTGGAACCTGATTTGACGGAATAAGGCCCCACAACGAGTTCGTGTTTTTCTTTGGATGCTTTGGTAGAACCGGCTCTTGACCAATGGTGAGTAGGCTCGAAGACACATGACTAATGAAGGACATTGCCCTCGATGCAACAATTCCTTTGAGTCAGGTATTCATGCAATCCGAGATTGTGAATTTTTAAAAACAGTTTGGCATGTTGTTGTTACTAACATTGCTAGAAATGTTTTCTTCTCAAGAAATGTGAATGAATGGTTAATTTAAAATTTGACAAATCAAGGGAGGTTTGTTGATAATGAGGAGGACTGACCGACACAATTTTTTATTTTGTGTTGGCTATTATGAAAAAGTCGCAACAATTTTATCTTTAATAATAGCCATAATTGCATTAAAGATACTGTTTTTATAGGATTTACTTGGGCTAGAAGTATTGTGAACTAAAGTTCAGTTGAGCTTTTTCGACATTCAAAGGTCATCCTTGCACATTGGATGCCATCAAAGATAGGGTGGATCAAACTCAACAAGATGGTGTTGTTTCGGCTCTTACTAATAGTCCTTCGATTGGAGGAGTTTTCAGAGATTCTTGCGTGAATTGGCTGTGTGGTTTTGCTATAAGGACTGGGAAGGATACAATTTTCAAGGCGAATCAAAAGTTGTTTTAGAAGGACTCACCATAGCATGAGAGACTGGTTTTAAGCAACTGGAGTTGGAACGTAATAATGCTTTGTTAGTTGAAACACTAATAGCTAGAGATGCTGCAAAATGTTTACGCTTGATCCATCAACTCTTACGCCGCAACCGGGAAGTTCGGATTCAACATATTCCCAGGGACCACAACAAAGTTGCCGATCATATGGCTAAAATTGCCAGCTTTAATTACAACAACTTGTAGTTGTTTGAAGAACCTCCGTTCCTGGTCCAAGAACTACTTAATGACCATCTTGCTACTATGTCCAATATCGCCTGTTAGTGTTTTCTTTACCTTATAGCCACCATTTTACTGTATTTTTTCTATCGAAAAAATAAAATTAATGTAATTATCATTATCAATTGATATATTATTTCATGAATAAAATAAATATAATTATAAATTTAAAATTAATATATTTAAAAAGTTAACCTAATTATAAATCATTTAAAACTTAATTATAAAAACTACACTCACTTTAAATATAATTAAAAAATTATATACTGTGCAGAACTCAACCTTTTTATATAAACTGTGCAGAACTTCTCGTAGATACGAGATAATTTCCAATCTATAATAAGATGAGATAAGATTTGACTAAAGGTGCTCATGGGCCGGGTTGGGCCCAAAAAAATTTTGGCCCACGTTCTAGGCCCGGGCTCGGCCCAAAATATAGGTCTGAAATTTTGTCCAGACCCGGCCCGGACAAAAATTTCTAAGCTTGAGCTCGGCCAGGCTCATTTTTTTTAATACACACCAAAAGTTTATTTTAAAAATAAAAAAAATAAAAAAATGGTATTTTAAAAATATTTTAAAATTAAAAAAATAAAAAATAAATATTTATTATATATTCGGGCTGGGCCATGCTCGGGCCAAAAAAGTGGTGCCCGAAGCTCGGCCCGTTTTCTAAACGGGTCTTGTTTTTTGTCCAAACTTATATTTTAGATTTATATTTTCATCCGAACCCTCTCATATTTCGGGCGAGCTGTCGGGCCGGGCCGGGCCGCACGGCGCATGAGCACCTCTAGATTTGACTCGGCTATTGAATTTTCACCCATTTTCTCTCAGTATTCGTCTTAACTTTTCATTCCAAAAGCTCTTACATTTCTACTTCGATTTGCCTTTTTTCTGGTCCCCTAATTTCTGCTTTTGGGTTTTCTGCTCTCTACCTTTTTTTTTTATCTTTTTCTCCGTAACTTTTAATGGGTAGGTATTCGAATTGGCCTTCTTTGAAGGAGAATCTTGAATTTTGCTGCAAAAACAATCAAAAACTGCTAACTGCTTAGTATTTGACTCGAAGTTGTTTTCTTTATGCTTTTTCATATATATATTTTTAATCTGGCGTTGCTTCGAGGCTGGCTTAATATGATTAATCGTATAAAGGGCTTGTCTGTGGCTGTAATTTCTATTTGAATCTGATTCTAGGAGTTTTTAGTCCTCCATTCTTACCAAGGGTTTTGTTTGACTTCATCTTTGGTACTTAGGTTCACGGCCAAAAATATGAATATTTGGCTCTTAGGATGACCACCTTACATTCAACTTTAATGAATAAGCTTTATGATGTATTTTTACCATTCATCCTCTACTTAGTCGAAGTTCTAAAATTTTGGAAGTTTTGATAGGATTTTAAATCACTTGCTGATGTGATAGTGGATTAACAGTTGTATTACTATGTTTTAGATTTAACAGGTGAGATGCAAGGGAAAAATGGAAAACCCAAGCTTCTTGATCAAGCCTTTTCTGTCTTTTTTGTGCAGCTTCCTAACAAACTTCAAAACCATCTTAAGGTTAGTCATTTCTCCTACGTAGGGGGGAATTCGTTTAATGGACTATTCTTTTTAATTATCTCTGAATTTGAATGAAAATCCCTTCTTCTTTTTTTTTGCCTCAGTCACAGTTCAAGGGATTAGCAAAAGATAATGATGGATTTGAATCTGCGAACTCTTTTCTCGAGAAGGAGAAGGGTTCATTTGCTGGATTGAGGATTGATCTGGAGAAACAATTGCAAGCTTGGAGAGAAAATCCTTCATGGGTCAATCAACCTCCAGAAATAAAGGTAAAGAGTTATTGGGAACTTTCATGGTTTCCTTCTCAACAGCTATGTGACCCGAACTCTTCAGTTTTCATGAAGTACCCATACTAGCATTTGTATCCGACACATATTTAAACAAGGATACAAGTATCTGACACTCACTCTCGAGTGCCTGCTAGTAAAAGCTTTTAACTCTAGGCCAGTCAAAAGCATGAACTTTCCTAGTGCTATTTCACTCATATAGCCAAAGTTGTAGAAAACCCTTGGCTTCTAATTTTAAAATATAGTTTGCACTACATTGCTGTTATCTACATTCTTGGATATTTTATTCTAAGGGCCCATCAATTTGCAAAGAATTAGGCTAATGTTATTCTTGGCAGGTTAGTGTGCCAAAAGGTTCTCTTTGCAACCTTAAGGCGAAACTTGATGTTGGGTTGCCCCCAGATGCAGTGTATGATATTTTAACTGATCCTGATAGTAAGAGAATTTTCAAGAACATTAAGGTAAGAGTGGTATATTTTGACCCATAATAGTAGATTGAAGTTTTCTATTTAGGACACCATTACCAATTTGATGCAATGGCATTCCCAGCTTCAATGCTTCAAGCAGTCTCAGGAAATTCATATATTTATTTCATGAACTGGTATTCTGCTTCAGGAAGTGATATCTAGAAAGGTTTTAGTTGATGAAGGTCAAAGACAGGTGGTTGAGGTGGAGCAAGCTGCTTTGTGGAGATTCCTTTGGTGGTCAGGTACCATCTCAGTTCGTGTTCTAGTGGATCAAAACCGAGAAGATCACTCGGTAAGGATTTTCTTCTCAGTTTCAATTTTAAAAATCCATGACTGAATCTTTTCTGTAAGTAGGACTTTGGCGGTCTATTTTGGTTGCTTTTTTTCTTTTTTGAAGTTCAAATATAGGGTTCATCTATTTTGAATCTCCACTTAGCTTGCCATTTAATTGATTCTAGCTCTTTATTTCTCTTTAAGTGCCCGTATCTGACACATGGGTATGGGGAAATCAGATCCTAATATCCTCCAGAAACATGAAAAAGCTTAGAAATCATATCATATCTGTATCCTACTTTTGAACAAAAGATACAAGTTGTTTGTAAAAAGATTATGCATGGGTTACTTGCAGTTACTCTTGATTCTAATGATGACTAGTAAACAGATGAAGTTCGAACAAGTAAACACAGGATTCATGAAGAAGTTTGAAGGTCAGTGGAGAATAGAACCTGTTTTTGTGGATGAGGAAACCTGTTTTCCTTTCAAACCTAAAACATTGGCAGAGTATTGTTCATGTAGTGGGGGTAAAGGAAGGATTGGGTCAAAGGTGAGCTTGGACCAACTGGTTCAACCAGCCATTGTCCCTCCCCCACCCATTTCTTGGTATTTAAGGGGAATTACTGCCAAGACCACTGAGATGTTGATACATGATCTAGTTGCTGAAGCTGACAGACTCACAGGTGGCCGTCAATCTGACTCTAAAACTTCGAGCAAGGAGTTTAGATTATCTAAGGAACTAAACGAATATGACCCAGTTAAGCAAATATTCAACATTAAACAAAGATGGAGCTTACATAGGAGAAATGCAAAGCAGCATCGTAAGAAGTTGTTGAGTGTATAATCATCTAATTTTTTATTACTTTAATTTCATTTGAAATCTGTTGTTTCAATGTTTATATATGCTAAGTATGACTCCTATTTCAATCAAATTTGATAAATAATCTTCTAGTTAAACTCATTTATTTGTTTCAATCAAACTTTGATTAGTTTAGATTATTTTATTATTATTTGACTTATGAATTTAGTTTATAAATAGACTCTTTTGCAACATTAGAAACCGATACCCATTAGAGATTAAAACTCATAACACATTTAGAGAATTTTGTATTTATGTTTTAAGAGTTCTTTATTTTCGGTTTTCGGGTTTAATTTTTATCATCTTTTGTACTTTTCGTTCTTTTGTCATTATAGTAAATTTATATTTGTCCGTAGTTTTTTATCCTTTTTGGAAGGATTTTTTCATGTTAAATTTGTGTGTTCAATTTTTCAATTTTTTTGTTATTTTTACATGTTCATTACTTAATCGGGTCGATTCTTAACAAGTGGTATAGAGTTAGTTTAATTTTTGTATATCAACCCATTCAGAGATGGCAGCAATAAGGTTTGAAATTGAGAAGTTCGATGGTGTCACAAATTTCAATTTATGGCAAGTTTGAATGATGGCAATTCTAGTTCAAACTGGCCTGAGAAAAGTTGTTATTGGGAAAAAAATCTGAGAATCTAAATCAAACAGAATGGGAAGGTCTTGATGAAAAGACATTGTCTGAAATTCAGTTGTGCTTTGCAAAAATCGTATTGCAAGAGGTATTGATGGAGAATACCTCATTCGCCTTGTGGAAAACGTTAGAAACTCTTTATGCGACTAAGTCTCTAGCTAACCGTTTAGTATTGAAACAACGTTTATTTATGATTCACATGAATGAAAGTGAGCTTCTTAGAGATCACATCAGTCAATTCATTATTATTTTAAATGATTTAAAGAATGTTGAGGTTTAAATTGACGATGAAGATCAGACTATACTATTATTATGCTTATTACCCCTTTTATACAAGTTTTTCAGAGAGACCTTAATTTATGGCAAAGACACTCTCGTTTGAAGATATGAAGGGTCATTTGTTGAGTAGGACAAACTCGACGATGAGTTTGGTTCGGATAGTAAGGCGGATAGACAAGCTTCCGTTTTGGTAATATCAAAGAAGCGAGACAAAATATGTTGCTATTGTAAAAAGTTAGATCACGTCAAAGCAGATTATTATAAACTGCGGAATAAAAGAGCTGTTGAGAGTAACGAGGAAGATGTAGCTGGTGTTAATTTGGCCAATGAAAGCGGTGATGATTTCTTATTAGTGCCAACAAGTGATAACTCCAAGCTTACATCCGAGTGGATCCTAGATTCGCGATGTTCTTTCCACATGTGTTCCAATAGAAAATGGTTCTCCACACACAATTCAGTTGAAGGTGGAGTTGTGCACATAGGAAACGATTCATCCAATAAAGTAATTAGTATTGGTACTGTTAAAATTAGGATACACGATGGGACGATTAGGACACTCTTAGATGTCAGGTATGTACTTGATTTATGAAAGAATCTCATCTTTTTAAGTATTTTAGACTTGAAAGGATGTAAAACCAACATCGAGTCGAGTGGCATTAAAGAGTCGAGTGGATCTCTCATTTTGTTAAAAGGTAAAAGAACAGATAATCTTTATATTTTGGAAGGTTCTACAGTGACCGGTGAAATCGAATGACCCTCGTTCGTTACAGAGTCTAAGTCAACTCGTTTGGAGCGGAGGCAACTTAGTCATAGAAAGGAAAAATGTATGACCGTTTCGTTGAAGAGAGGTTTACTTTTGGATGCAGGTTTTGAAAAGTTAGGACACTGTGTTTGTGAAAATTAAACCCATGTTAGTTTTGATTTGGCAGTGTACAAGTTGAAGGCTAGAAGTCTTCCAGTTTCTAAGCATAGATTCGACTTTGTTAATTCCTTACATCGTTCAAGATAAACTCGTGGTGGGCTTTAGCAAAGATGGTGTTGTGGAAATATGAGTCAAAGTGGAGACTTGTTAAGTATGACTCCTATTTTAGTTAAATTTAAAAAATAATCTTTTAGTTAAACCTTGTTTATTTGTTTCAATTAAACTCTGATTAGTTTAGATTATTTTATTATTATTTGACCTATGAATTTAGTTTATAAATAGTCTCTTTTACAACATTAAAAATCGACACCTATTGAAGATTAGAGCTTATAACACATTTAGAGAATTTAATGTTTACGTTTTTTAGGGTTCTCCGTTTTTTTGCCACTATAGTAAATTTATCTTTACCTGTGGTTTTTTATTCTCTTTGGAGGGGTTTTTCCACGTTAAATTTGTGTGTTTAATTTTTCAATTTCTTTCGCTATTTTTACTTATTAATTGCTTAATCGGGTCGATCTCCAACAATATATATATATATATATATATATATGAAAAGTGACCAACTTTGTAATGGTGTTTCCATAGAAGGGTATCAAAGTCTCTACCAAATAAAGTATTCAGATGCATTCTAAAATACTATCAAATACTATCAGCAAATCTATTACAGTTTGTTTAGATTCAAAGAGTAATTCGGACTCCCCAAGTGCAAACTTTGGCAAATACAAATTGCTAAATCTTTTCACTAAGCTATATATATATATATATATATATATGGAAAAAAAACCCTCAAACTTTGTTTTACTTATTCTACAGTTCCCATCTTTTCACTACAGCATGACACAAGCCAACGACAAGTAAAATGAAGAACAATACCAAAAATTTTAAATTTTAATATTCAAAAGGCATCTATTTTACAGGAAAAGAATTTTTATTATCTTGATCCTTATTGCGGTTGATACTTTTATTAAATTCAAATTTGAAATATAGATAATTCTTCTGCTGTTTATGACTAGATTTTGGTATGCTTAGGGTTTAAAAGCATCTATGGAAGATTTATTGAAACAAAAGAAAGAATTGATAAATAGAAATTAAGTGATAAGAGTTAAAAAGGAAATTTAAATTATAATTTCAAGATTATTTCAAGGAAAGAAGATATATAGATCCCCTTTTAATCAAAATAATGCTTAAGCTTCAGCTATAGATTTAATCCAAATGGTTCGGATCTCAAACTTGTGAAAGATATATAGATCCCTTTTTTCCTCCCTTTCTTCTCACTTCCCAATCCAAAATTAGTATTTTGCAAAACTAATGCAACAGAAGATTCCCAAATCCCGGGTTTCATAGAAATGCAATTCATGCAATTGCAAATAAGTTTTGGTTACAGAAAGAGTTATACATCCAATCAAACCAATTTTTAGTTTGCAATATATAACCACAAGGTCCAAACTCCAAACTAATATGGTCATCTCCAAAAATAGAAACGCATAACAACAATCCAGCTGTCACAGTCGAAAAATGAGGGCATAATAATAATTGAAGAAAATAAGACTAGATAATGTTCACCCCTGCATCCAGAATTTTTGATACTGCAAATACCACTTCTTAATGGCTTCAGGCCTGCAAAATTGTATGTGGACATAAGAAAACAATAAAAGAGCACTTTCGACTATTTGATAGTGTGTAAAATATTATATTTCACTGCCGAATCTTGTTTCAACCTATTGTAAGAGAAAAAGAAACATGGAGTGTAGAAGACAAAATCAAACGGTTTGATTATGAAGTTATACTCCTTGAAGGATGTAAATCAAGTACAATTATCCATAAAGATAAGTTTTGAAAGTATATCTTCTTACCTTGTTAGCTATGTTGTTTGAAAGCCAATCCAGACCCTCATAGAGCCCTTCACCAGATGTTGCACAGGTGCTCTGGATGTACCTGAAAAGACCAGTAAGATACATTAGTGGCAATGAATAAGAAGCTAGCAAACTAAAGCATGAAAACACAATGCAAAAGCATACCAGTGACGCTGTCGAAGGGAATTAAGACCAAGCTTATCAGTTATTTCAGCAGCATTCATTGCGTTTGGAAGATCCTGCTTGTTTGCAAATACAAGCAATACTGCATCTCGCAGCTCATCCTGAAAATGAGTTATAGTTAACCATGAAAACCCAGCAAAATTAAGCCAACATCAGAAGTTTCAACTCATGCTCCTAAGTTTGCCCTCAATATTCTAGTAACTCTATTTTCATTGATATTTTTCGTATCCTCATTGGGAATGAGACTGTATCAAAATCATTACATGAAACTACCTTTGATGAATAAATATCTGGAACAAAACCAGTAGCATAGATTATGCACACAATTTTTATTGAAAACAACCATTAGCTTCTTAAAATTGTAGTTCCATACATGTCTTTCAACACATTTACTCAATAGCACTTGTGCAATGGTCTTTACAATTGACAGCTCAAGTGCCACAGAAGAATCAAGTCAGTTACGATAGGAATATCTTGAAACAATTGCTAATGGATCAAACTTAAGAAAAAAGACCCCCCTTTGACTACTAGTGTAAGACAGTGGACATCTGACCACCATAGAGGAGCCTTGACCGTTGAGCACTAGGTTACCCTTTTGCTTGTTTATAGCTATTAAATCTAATGTTATACGAAGGCAGAAACAATAGAATCCGAAGCCACTTAACAGCAATACAATTCAAGCATAAACAGTAACCGGGGAAACAAAGGTGGTTCCACTTAAAATTTAACTTGCATACCTCATTCAACATTCTATGCAATTCATCCCTAGCCTCAACAACACGGTCTCTGTCGTTGCTGTCAACCACGAAGATGAGACCCTGTGTATTCTGGAAGTAATGCCTCCACAACGGACGAATCTGCAAGATTAAGAATGAAAAACTGGGGCATTATTGACTAACCATTACTTAGATACCACAACATGTAAAGATCCCCTAACTATCACTGCATCAAAAATTAAATAACATTTGAACTATTGCTGAAATAATAGGGAAACATAAAAGGAGAAAACTCGTACCTTGTCCTGACCACCAACATCCCACACAGTGAAACTGATGTTCTTATATTCCACAGTCTCCACATTAAATCCTGCAAAGGAAAACCATGACTAGTTAAAAAGATAAAGCTTGAGATGGATTAATAAAATCACAAGCCTGAAGAAATTCAAAGTACTATACAAATCACAATATGAAATATTAGCACTATGGTCCTCTAACTAGAGGTCACATGCTTGAAAGCTAATTCCTAATTTTGGATCTAAAAATCATAGGTGTAAATCGGTTGCATTTGATTTATACATGTTTCAATATCAAGGCTCTAAACGTCTAACATCTCAATTCTCAAATATACAAAAACAATAATGATAGCATTGACAAAGGAAAAAAAAGTTTCTACCAAATGATACAAACCCTGAATGAAAATATATAATCTAAGATGCAATTAAAGTTCGAAGGACCAAGAAAGTTAGATATGCTCACCGATGGTTGGAATGGTGGTAACAATTTCTCCAAGCTTGAGCTTGTACAAGATGGTAGTCTTACCGGCTGCATCGAGACCCACCATCAAAATCCGCATCTCCTTCTTCGCAAAAAGCCGGCTAAAAAGCTTCGTGAATGTCAGCCCCATTTCTCTTCCCTAATTGCTGATCCCTAAATATTACAATACTTTAAATATATTATTTCAAAAAAAAAAAAAAAAACTCAAGCGTACCATTTTCCCAATCAATAATCAGATTTCGGTAAACCAAATAGATCTGAAGGTAGAGGTGCGAAGAATCAATACCATTATACCATTTCCACGGTTACCATCGAGAATTCAGTATATATACACACATAAATGGAGAAAATGAAAAACAATAAATCTAGAATACTTCATCGCCTAGATTTTCAGAGAAGAGAGGAAAGCAACTAGATTTCTCAAAATTCGATCGACTGACAAGACATGAGGAAAGCAAGCATTCATGCAACGAATCGTTCATAACCAACAAAGTTTAAAGTAAAATGAAAGGATTTCAAAGCCTCACATCCAAACTAAACCAAAGAGAGCGCATTGAATTGGTTTCTTTACATTTATAACTTGCGAGATCGAAAGGAAAAATCGAAACAGAGAGATCGAAAGGAAAAATCGAAACAGAGATTAGAATGGTTATATACCTTTGGAGAAAATCGCAGAGAGATTTTGAATTTGATTTTGAAGCAAATGGAAGAAAGAGAGGCAGAGAGAGGTTGAGACCAAAGCAAATTAATTTATTTATTTATGAAGGAAAAGGCGGGCTGCACCCGCACCAGATACTTTTCCCCATCATTTCACATAAAATAACAAAATTGCCCCCGCGTCAAATTTCGCGTACCAATTGCATTCAGTTATGGACACCGCCACTGTTGCTTACACTATCCGAGTGGCCCAGCTTTCCCACAAGATATTTTTTATTTAGGTTTAATTGTGTTTTCAGCGCTACATTTTTTTTATATTTAAAATTTAATCTTTATACTTTTGATTCCTAGAATTTAATATTTCCACTCTTTTGATTTAGTAATTAAATTCCAATTGACAATATTTTAAAAGAAATCTATTAAATTAGATTTTATGACACTTCTTTTAGAAATTGCTCAATGGTCAATTTAAATGTGATGACCAGATTTTAGCCAGTGTCAAAAAATGTGGTTTCAGAATCTAATTTTACAAACCAAGCCCATGAAATTATGAATAGAAGGATTTACTCATTTAGAATGAAAGGCATTTGTGGACAGTCAAGTAATTAAATCGAGAAAATCATCAATTATAATATAGGGACTAAATTGAAAAGTGTAATCGCTATTAAATTTTAATTTAGAAAATACTTGAGGACTCAATTAAAAATTGTGAAAAGGATCTAATGGTTATTTAACCATTAATGTTTCATAAGTTAGTGGATGAGATCAATCCTTTCCATCCATTTTCCTTATGTTAAATAATGATCATGACCATTTATTTAGTTAATTAAGTAAGCTTTGTTCCTTAATTAAGTTTAATCATTCTATTATCTAAGAGTATATGACAAGTGAGTGGGGAGAGAGAAGAGAACATTCATTCTTCTCTCCCAAATTGTAGTCCAAAGCTTGAAAGAAAGAACAAAATTTCCCTTTTACTTCCTTTTGCATTTCGATCCAAAATTGAATAAGGTTATTTGAGCTTAATCTATCATACCCAAGTTTTAGATTATCAAATTTCTAAGTATATGCTAAGTTACCATTAGTAGGTTTTGTGGAATCAAGCTTGATAATGTTAAGAATTGTTGATTAATAAACTTAGGTTATGTTAGGACTAAGTTTAAAAGTGAAAAGCGTAGGATTTGATTAGAAATTGTACTAAGCTATATAGTTCATATATGATATTCAAGACTAAATTGGAAAGTTGTTAAGAAATTAAGCTATAGATTAAAAATAAAAGGTCCCTAATGAAAGAATATGAAATTGGATTTTGATTCAATACTAAATTTCGAGAAATAAGATCATTTCAGATATTAGGTCTTATAGGGACTAAAATGAATAAAATACAAACTATGTTAAATTATTTTGTTTTCATGTGTTTGTGTGAAACTAATATTATTTCCATTATTGAATTTATCGTACGTAATTAAAGACCACATTGGGCATCTTGAGATAAAGGAAAGGCGAAGGCCATAGACGAGTAACCTATTCTGGTTTGTGCTTTCATGAATTTGAATTCAATTTATAGCCTATTAAGTACTAATTTGACTAAGATAAAGATTGTTACTTGTCTCACGATTGGTAAGAATTTTATGCCATGGTGAAATGTTGCAATGTGATGAAAGTATATGTGTTTGTATGCATATTGTGTTTTGAAGCAAAAATATGAGTATGAAATAAATGACATGTGAAATTTGATGTAAAATGAAATCGTATATAAAAGCATGGCATTGGTATGTAATTGATAATGAAAATATTATGTAATGAAAGAATGATGTGTGAACCTGTATGTTTGAAACTTTGAATACCCTATTAACAATCTCGGATAGAGTCTGGTATAGTTGGCATGCTATAAGTTAGTGTATGTGATTTTACTTTGGTTTATTTCGATGAGGCGTAGAGTGCATATCATACTTCAGGTGTACTGATGAGGTGTTAGGCACATTTATATATATTTACTTTAGTTTATACTGATGAGGCGCGGAGCACATATTATACTTTGGACATACCGATGAGGCATTGAGTGTTGGATATATTGGTGTGATAGGTGGATAATCCATGTATACGCCTTGAGTCTGTGTTCGGTTAATATGGATTATGAAACTTGTACTTTGGTTATTAACATTGGATATTGAATTGTGTAATTGTATATTAATGTTAGAGCAATAAAATATGGCATGCAAAAGACCATGTAATCCAGTTAATACAAGCCTTAAGGGTCGATACGGTTATAAAACAAATCAGTAAGTTCGAGAATGTAATGAGAAAGTGAAATGGTTCTTGTGATATGCTATAATGTGGATATAATTGAGATATAATGATAGATGAATTAAATATTGATATATGATATCGTAATAAGCATAATGTATTGCTTAATTCTCGACTAAGCTTATAATTGATTATTATTTTAAATCATGTTAGCACTACTAAGCCCTATTGCTTAGCGCACAGTTTTGTTTATTTTCGTGCATAGGTAACATTAGATCTCGAAGTCTCAAGGTCTTTGACAACATCTGGGACTCAATTCTCAACTTAACAAAGTTTGTATAGTTTTTAATATACCTGTAGCAAATGGCATGTACCTAGTGTATTGTGTTGGTCCTTAGGCTCATCTTATTGTTTTGGTACTTATTGTAGGAAGTTTTTGCATTTTGAATGTGATCATATATGTTAGGTGGTATGTATATGTATTAATCTAGTGATAAAATGATATGATTGCTCATTTTGGTTATGTTATGATTGTAATTGAGATATATTGCTTGCATGCCAAGTAAAAGAGTATGAAGCATGTATCTTGTATGAATATGTAAATACTTGTAATCACGTGCTTATAGATGTTTAGATATGCCAATGATAGTATTTAGAGATTATGTTTAATGCTCATAACGTGATGAGATGGGTTTTTGGGTCACTTTAGACCAAATGGAACTGATGCTTGGTAAGCTTATCAAAAATGATGCAATATTGAGAAAATCGTCTCCATCATCACAACATTCCCCTATTGAAGTCGTGACATCAAGCTATTGCCTCCATGGTTATGGCATTCCTCTGCTGAAGTTGTGACATCAAGTTACTGCTTCTATGGTTACGACATTCCCTTAGTAAAGTCGTGACACCAAGATTTGATTGTCTTCAATGTCACGACATACATTACTTAGTGTCACAACAAGACCACTATTTTATCTATTTTGCATTTTGGTCCCTCATTTGTTACCGGTGATTCATGGGAACTTTCGTAAGCTTAGAACCTGAAATTGAATTAATAATGCTTTTATAAGTTTTAAAACTCATTTAATTCATTAAGTGCATGATTAAACTTATTTTTTTCATATAATTCTTCTTTTCAATGTTGAATTAAGTTCATAGTTGCTTCGACAACTAATATGATGTCTCACATCTTAAATCCAATGATCGAGTTGGGTGTGGGGTGTTACATTAAAGTTGTGTGGAAGCAATGAAAGCAAAAACAAAGTATCAACTTTTAGTTTGCTTCTCTAAAACAATATTGAATAACCTTGCAACCTAGATAAACTTGAAAACTTGAAAACTTGAAAACTTTATAACTTTATAACTTCTTATTCAACATATTTTTCTTATTTGACTTTTCACAAGTGTAATATTGATAACTTGAACACAATTTGTTTATTTTAAAAAGTCATATAATCCAATTTAGTGAAAGCCTTTTAATAGTGCTATCAATTGGACTTCAATTATCAAATCAAAAGAATAAAAGACTAAAATTTTAAGATTAAAAGTAGAAAAACTTAATTTTAAATGTAATAAAAATTATAATGATTGAAAGCATTGATAGACTTTTTATTTTTCTATTTATTATTAAGTTTATTACTAACTAGATTATGTTGCACACAACATGGGTGAAAGAAAGTATTTTATGCAAAATATATATTTTTATTTTAAAATTTATTCAACAATGATTATAGATGGAGTGGTAAAGAACTTGTATATAGATTTTATTAAACACGTGTTCAATTCTTGGATATGTTGTTTTTAGTTGTTTTATTTAAAGATTATATAAAATTATGAAAAACAAAAGCATCATAATAGTATTAGTTAGGGTAAACGAAACCATTATGTGTAGTTACATTTTGGTCACTAAACTATTCGAAAATTTTCATTTAAGTCACTGAACTATTCAAAAGTTTTTACTTAAGTCCTTGGGCTGTTAAGTTTTTTTTTAAAAGTTTTGCCAATGAGCTCCAAGTGACAATTTGACGATTGGTACGATGGATCAGTGCCGATCGATGAGTAGAAGAAATTACCTTAGATCCAAGTTGATCTAACGGTCAGTGTTGGAGATTAGAAAGAAAAAGTTGTTTGAATTTTGGTTCCTAGATTCATGATGTCTAAAGCTGTTTTATGAAAAAAAACTGAACTGTAGAAGAGAAGGGAAAAGAGAGCTCCCAATTGGTGCAAGTAGTGCGAACAATGAAAGCCATATAACATTAGTTTAACAACCCAGTGACTTAAACAAAAACTTTTGAATAGTTCAATGACCAAATTGTAACTTTTTTAATTAAGTGACCAAAACAAAAACCTACCCATAGTTTAGTACTAATGGTGTAGTTTACCTTATTAGTTATCATTAAAAAGAAAATGTATCTTAGTTTTTTCTCAACTAAGACTATAACATTCCAAAATTCCCAATCTGACATGAGGCACTATTTCGATAGTAGATATAGTGAACTTTCGAGAAATTTTGGAAAATGAACTAGTTAAAGGAATTTTTATGAAAATAAAGTGATTTCAGATATATGAATTTATAAAAAGAATTTTAGAAGTGAAAATGTGAGGAAAGGACCAAATCAAAAATTTTGAAAAGTTTGAGGAATAAAGTGTAAATTTGACCAAAATGGGAAAAATGAGTTGTTAGTGATGAATTGGCATAAGTATAAGTGGGAATATGTATTTTTGTGATGAAAACCACTTTTGGGACTAAATTGAAAAGATTGAAAAGTATAAGAATTAAATTGTAAATTTTTATTTCCAACCAAATGAGGGTAAAAGCATAATTATTTTCATTAAAGGATTCTTATTAAATATTATATGTGAAGTATGAGATTTGGAATTGGCAATTTCCTATTATTGAGAAGAAATCATACAAAAAGTAAAAAAAGGACAAGAATAATTTTTCCTTAAAAAGGGTGATTTGGTCATTTATCAAATAATTTATGATTGAAACGTTACTTTGATGATATATTTCATAATAAAAAATTTTATGGACCATTTGCATCTTGATATAAGGAAAGTAGGCTTCAATTGGTGATTTGGACTTGAAATTTGGTATGTGGATTTGGGGGCCCTTTGTGTGATTTTTAAAGGAAAGAAAGAAGAGAAATTAGCTCCCATCAGCCTCCCTCAAGCTACTACTGACCAACCCCTTTCTCCATGGGGTTCTCACCATTGTTCTTCATTTTTCATGCTTTTTCTTTGAGATTTTTCAAGAATCACAATACATAACCTTGAGTTTTATTGAAATCACTTAGAAGTCAACCTTCTTGCATGGATTTCACCATCATTTCCATCATTTAAGCCTATGGGTTATTTTATTTTAGTGAGAGAAGTTGAAACTTGAGAGAGAAAGCTTTAAAAAGTAATCGGTGGTGACTTCCTCTTCTCCTAGCTTATTAATTGAAGTTATTTGCTTTGATAAAGCTTAGAAAACTCATATGTTAATTTTGGATTATATTTTTGTATTTGGTAAATGGGGAAATGATGAGAAATGGATTTTTTGAGCTTAGTTGGGGATGGGTTCAAGTTCATGGAAGCATAATTTTGTGTTTTAGAGCATCTAAGAGATAAGTACCCTTGAATACTCCTACTTTTTCCTATGCTAAAATGTTTAAAGAAACAATAGAAATTATGTGATAATTATGAAATTCATATTGAGATAAGTATGTATAAAAATTCATGGCTTAATTATGTGAGACCAAGTAAATAATATGTTACGGTAAGATTACTTAATTATGAGATATCATGTTAACTAACATTGTTCCAAGAAAATTTTGATGGCCATAAGAAGATTACTAAATAAATTGGATATTTGAGAAATTTATGAAATATGACATTAATGTTAAATGGTATTAATATGCTAAGATTTGGTGTTTTTGGTTAAATAACGAACATAGATACAATAGAAACAAAATTATGAAGTCATTGATTAAATGACCATATTGGTGAAGCATAGGAACATGTGAATCAGAAAACGTGCAAAATTTATGTGACCATGTGCATGATTGTTAATTGGGTGCCCTTGGCACCGAAAACGTGTACATGTGTGCTAAATGTTAAGTTACTTGGCAAAGGTTCGGATATGCTTTAGTTTATTTAATAAATGTGCTACTGATCGCAACGCTAATTATGCTATTTGTAATCTTAAGTGACCCAGTAAACTTAGTGAAATAGTTAGGATAAGGTTGACATGCCAATAGGGATATACATGTACTAGAGTTCAGTATTTGAGTTCCGTACTGGAGTTCTGTGGCCTTCGGGCTTAGCACCTCTATTTGGTTTTGTGGGATGAATGCACTTATGTGCAATTTGGTTGTGTTGAGAGGGATGTGATATGGTACCTAGCATATATGTGTTTCTTGGTTGTGTAGGATGGATCCTAAGTATCCGAGTCATGTTTTACTAGAGTTTACTAAGGGCAAAATGAATTTAAAATCCTAATAATGAAATTTCACAAACGAGTATCAATTGCTATATAGGCTACAGTGAATGAAAAAAGATTTTAATTCTTGTAAGTTGAAAAAGAGTGAATATGTGATTTAGGAATATAATATGGTACTAAGGTTCATCTATAAGTGGTAGAATAGAAATGTGAAGTAAGCCAAACAAATTAAATAATTTTCCTTGTAACGTTGGATTTAATCTATAAACCACAAGATTGGATTTAAAAGTAAGACACTTCAATTATATGCTTCTAATAAGGAAATTGAATATGTAATATGATCGCGTCACGGTGTGCGTGCATTGAGGCTATGAATCAACCCAATTATCTCTAAATATCTAGCAGCATACTGCAAGTGTTGCAGGTCGAGTTGTAATATTTATAGTGTTACAATAGAACACCCGAGTATTCCAAGGATCAAACCTAAAAGAGTTTAGGGACAAAGTGATTCCTAAGTAACAAGCATACAAATAGGAAGTCTAGCTAACTACTTGCTAAATGTTATATTACAACAATCATAATCAAGGGTAAATTACACTAAATTAAATAACATTAAGAAGGACCAAATTGTAAGCAAGCAAAATTACACAATTAATAATTCAAGAGACACAAGAGATTTGGTGACTTCCATGTTGTTAGTCATTGGATTGGTGATCTAAAAGGCTTAAACTACTAATTGGCTCAATTTTACCTCTCGATCATCATTTTACTAAATTAGACGATTTAGTCCGGTTTACCTCTCGGCCTCACTCAACTAACTTGGGACAACTAAATTAGTGCTCAATAGGATCTCCTCTCGGTCTCAACTATCTAAATATTCACCTAGATTCATTAATTCTAAGTTTTGAAGTTTAATCGATTTAGTCTAATTTTTACGATTTAGTCCCTGTACCAAAAACAACAACCCAATACATGCTAAAATAATACATTAAAATAAGCACAAGAGTAAGGTTAAAGAAAGCTTAGAAATTTTATTGATGATTACTTGAAGAAGAAGATGACAAAAACAATGGAGGTGAAAAATACCAACAAAAAATTAGATTTTTATGCTTTGAAAAGAAAATGGAGCTAAGATATATAAAAATCCTTGGATGAAATTGAAAATACAAGATGATTTTTGAGTACCAAAGTGCAATTAATACAAGAGCTATAGTAGAAACTAACTAAACTACCAACTAAACCAACTAAAAACAAGAAAAAGCTAAGAACTAAACCTTAAAAGATGAAGAAATAACTGTTAAGCTTAATAGATGAAAGAAAATGTGGCTTCTTTGAAGTTATCAGCCAAAAGTGCCTTTTAACAGTTGAATACAATGCTAAATCTTAGACAAAAATGCCCCTAAAAGTTGTGTTTTGGCTTGGATCGATGTTGGAAAAAAGACTACCCCTACAATAATTTTTCTCCCCATTAGGCAGCGATGTCACAACACCCAGGCTTTGGTGTTACGACACCCTAGATAGTGGCGCACTCATGGTTGTAGGGGTCTCAGTGTCGTAACATCCTACCCCTAGTGCCGTGACACCACTAGTGTTGGCTCTAATTTCTTCATTTCAACACCTCCAAGGATATCACGAATTTGGAGGCTTGGTATTGTGACCTTGGCTTGGTATCGCGACTCGAGACTCTCTCGACAGTAAGCTCCATGTTGATTTTGTGTTGAAGTTTTGAATCCTCAAGGTGAAGGGGTTCAGTGTCGCGATATCCATCACATTAGTATTGCGACACACACTCTGAATTATGTTTTCCTCAAGGTTGAGCCATCTTCATCTTCCTACACCAACTCAAACACGTTGTTAGGTCCCCTATGGCACCATTTTACAAATTTGGGTCTCAATAGAGACACAACTCAACCAAAAATGTTTATTAACAGTAAAAGCTAAAACTCAACAAAAGAAAAGAAAAGACACTTAAATTGCTTGAGAATAAGCTCATCGAGTGTATTGAAGAGCCTAATTGATGTATCAAATTATGACAGGTCATAATGTTGGAAAAAATTTGGTTAAAAACTAGTTTTCTTGCACAGCAGACAATTAAAAATTTAAAAATCTAGCCGATTTGCGATATTTATAGCAATAAAATTTACTTGAAATTGCACCTATGTTTTCGGTTAGACGAATCCTTATCATTCTTCGCTTTCAACCGAATGACCTTCTCTGCTATTCTCACACCACGATTTGCTTCTAGTGTTGGCTTAAACAAATTTGAATCAAACACAAGACTATAAATTATTTACTTTATTTTCAATAGGAGAACAAATCTCTCTTCAATAGAAACCGGTAAAATTGTTATTCCAAAAAATAAAATTTATACTTTAAAAATAAATTCTCACTATTTTCATGAAGAATAACAATATCTCAAAGTTGTGTGTTTAGACCTATTGGTGCCATCTATTTATAGAGAGAAGAAGTGAAAACCTTGTTGAATTAGGTGAAGTCTATTTCAATAGAAAAACAAAATCCTAGTCTAACTAAGAGAGAGAGGGACGACAACCCTAGTTAAATATACCAAGGTTTGTCATCCTATGTATTAACATGAGAGGCTTTTGGGCCTCTCCTATGACAACAACTGTAATACCCCTAATCCGTATTCGTTGCCAGAATAAGGTTATAGAGTATTATAGGACAACGAAATAGTAAATCATTCAAATCATACATTAATAAAAACATAATCAAATTGCTTGGATCTTAAGAAACTCAAATACTAACCAAGATACAAAATCAAAATGACATCAATCAAGTTAAAAACACATCAAAACCAACCTACAATGTGCCTAACCAATGTACCCTCATTGGTACCACAATTATATACAATTTAATCTCAAAATACACATTAATTCAATTCATCAACTCATTCAAGCAATACCAAATCAAAATACCTAACAAAATTACCATAACCACAACAAATCAAATATATGTAACCCATACATACTAGCATAACAACTATACCTCATTCTCATACCCTTTGCAAATTGGTTATTTGCACAAAATATCATTCATAACATTTACATAAGCCAAACATTAACCAAAATAGCATAAGAGCCTACATGCCATATAATCCGAATTTAACGTTTCAATAACTACCGAGATAAACTGGATAGTGTGACTTGAGTGTTGATCCGGTCGTCCAACCTTTCGAAAATCTACAATGACATTAAACAACACAAGTAAGCTTAATGAAGCTTAGTAAGTTCGACGAGTTAAACAAAAATCTTACCGAACTAACTATAATAAATCAAATAATAAAAATCATCTAAGACAACTCCTTGTCATTCACAACTTCAATCGATAAATACATTCGTATTCAAATCAATACAAAAATAAATAACATGTCTTTCAAATTCATTAAATAAATCACCTTACCGAGATTTTTTTATTCGAAGAATGACTTACGGGTAAGAGTACATCGTCAACAGAAGCTCATAAGAGCTGGTCCTCCCGAATACTCCAATAGAAGCTCAAAAGCGAAACGGAATCTCGTAAGAGCTTAATAGAAGCTCGTAAGAGCCGGTCCACCTAATCACGCCAAACAGAAAGTAAAACACGAGAGTTCGCAACAAATGCTGAATCTCAATTTACTTGGGTAAAATGCCGATATCTCCCTCCAATACCATCTTCACTCTAAACCCCCGTCATACACCAGATCACGAATGTACTCAAATCCCGCGTTTAATTCAAACCGAATATACAATTCAATATTATAATTCAAACAATAATTCATTTCCAACAATAGAATATATTCATAATACCAATCATCAATTTATAACCGTATGAACTTACCTAGACTGAATTATAGTAATTGTAGAAGTTCAGGAACTATTATCTATTTTTTCTTTTCCACGAGTGTCTACGGGATCTT
This sequence comes from Gossypium raimondii, assembly GCF_025698545.1. Taxonomy (NCBI): domain Eukaryota; kingdom Viridiplantae; phylum Streptophyta; class Magnoliopsida; order Malvales; family Malvaceae; genus Gossypium; species Gossypium raimondii. Next base: position 38,850,756 of record NC_068565.1, read on the forward strand.
GATCTAAAATATAAAATTACTCATTTATTAGCATATATTTCATTTCCAATCCATTTTACAATTAATACGCTTTTATTTTTTGACTTTACGTTATCCAAGCTTTTACAATTTTACAATTTAATCCCTTAATTAGTTAATCTATCAAATCAACTAATTTTCTTAAATCAATAATCTATCCAAATATTCTAAGCCTTCATACAACCCTAATAAACCTAAAATTCACTATCAAACCCTAATATTTTGACATTTTTACAATTTAATCCTAAAATCAATATTTAACAAAAATCATTTTATAAAATCATCACACAACACAATCAAAGCTCCAAATCCATGTTATTCATAAAAAAAATCTAATATTTATCAATGACAACTTCTAAAATTTTTAATAGAATTGAAAACGAAGGTACGGGCTAGCTGGACCTAATTGCAACGATCTCAAAAACATAAAAAATTACAAGAAACGAGATCAAAATGGGCTTACATGCAAAGAAATAAGCCAACCGAAGCTTTCTCCTCACCCTAGTTATGGCATTTGGCCATTTGAAGAAGATAATGATAAAGTTTTGTTTTTCATTCTTTAATTTAGCTTAATTTAATTAAACTTCCATTTATTTACAAAATTGCCATCCAATTCACACTATTTTATTATTTTCTTTTTAATTGCCGTCCCATTATTACAATTAAGGCATAATTGCTTCTTAAGTCCTCCATCATTTATTAATCAAGCCATTTAATCACTTAATTATTATAATTAACATATTTTGCACTTTCTACAATTTAGTCTATTTAATCACTAAACATTAATATTTCAAAACCAAATTTTAATATGACTATAGTGAATCTATAAATATTCTAAAAATAATATTTATGAGTCAATATGACAAAAATTTGTAGTCCCGAAACCACTGTTCTATCACCACCAAAAATCGGGCTGTTACAACAACCCTAATTCTAGATGACTTAATCAACCTAGTATGAGGAAAATTCCATTTCTAGCTAGGTTGGAAGAGAAAATAAAAAAAGGAGGATGAAGAATTTGTAAATTTTTTAAATCTTTTTAAATATTTGAATGTCAATTTACCCTTCCTTGAGTTAATTGAAAAAATGCCTAAGTATGCTAAATTTCAAAGAGAAATTATGTCTAGGCGCAAGAGGATATGTAAGGGGGAGAAAATAACTATTAATGCTGAGTGTAGTGCGGTTATTGTTAGAAAAGTTCCACATAAGCTTAAGAATCTCGGAAGCTTTACTATACCTATAGAATAGGGGGACTAAATTTTGGGAAACTCCTTTGTGACTAAGGCACTAGCATTAATCTGATGCCTTTTACTATTTACCGTAGATTAGGCTTAGGGAGCTAAGAGACACTTAGGTTACTCTGCAACCTGAAGATAGGTCCCTAGTGCATCCTAAAAGTGTGTTAGAATATGTGTTAGTCAAAGTTAGGCAGTTTATTTTCCCGATTGATTTTGTTGTCCTAGATTTTGAGGAAGATTTGGAAATTCTCATTCTGTTAGGAAGACCATCTTTGGTCACTTCTAAATTCACCATTGATGTGGAAAAAGGTAAGCTTATTATGACAATTGATGGTGATATAGAGGTGTTCAAGTGTGTTAATTCCTAGTCAGAAATGGGGAATTCTTATTATAGTGCTGCATAGAGCACACACAACTCATCACCGTTGGACATCTGCTTCTATCCTGGGCCAATAAGAATGCTTTTCTAGGTGAGCCAGAGTTTGATCAACTCCAAAGTGTAATCCAACTCTGGCGTCATAAAGGACAGCGAGACACATTTCTTTGCCCGACATAGTTTGCCGTCTTTGTAGAGTAAGTCGTCTAGCTGGCTGTAGCCATTTGCTATCTGCACTCGGGCCATCTTCTCCTAGACGCCTTTCTTTTTCAACGTCCTTCCGAGTACTCTGCCGTAAATTCCTCGAAGTCCAATAAAGTGGTAGAAACAGCAGTTGCGGCGCTTTACTAATAAATAACATAGAAAGGGCTTTTACCTACCTTACTAATAAAGATTCTTTTTTACATAAGGTTAAACGAAAGCGGTTGTTAATGCTTGTAACTTACGTGTCTGAGATTCCTCTTCTGTTTATGATTGAAACACCCCATTAATTACTTATTCTTTTATCTAGGCAGAATTCTCTGATAAAAAAGAAGGCAGCTTTTAAGATAGAGTCTTTTACGGTTATAGTGACAAGTGGAGAACAGATCAATCAGCTTTTAGCGGCTAAAAGATGGAAATATTTCTTCTTGTGCTTGTGCTAGCACCTTGGATGAAATCCTTGTTCTTTCTTTGTTTGGGACAGAGGATTAAAATAAGAGTTGCGCCTCACCCCTATTTGAATGCCTTATACCATAACATAAAAGGAACTAGAACTTCTTAAGAAACCTCTACTCCGGTATTGGCCGCGCCGAAAAAAGCCTTGAATCCTTTATAGCGATCTCGCCGCCTGCGAACATTCTCTGGAAGTGAAGCAATTTTAGCACAAGAGAATGAACAGGGAAATGGGAATGCATTATACTACTTAAGCCGGCGATTCGTAGAGGTGGAATAAAACTATTCACCAATTGAAAAAGTGTTTTGTGCCTAGCTTTGGTCTTTGTTGTAAAAAGCACTATTCATGCTTGTTATTCACTTAATTCCTCAATTTCTCATCATATTGATAAATTTGATTGAAGGTATTTGCACTGGTTTGGATTTCAGGTGTACGTTCACGATCATAAGAGAGGAAACTTTGGAAAGATTTGAAGATTTGGCGATGCTTAAGGAAGAAATGACAAATGACCCACTTGAGGAAGAAGTGGAGTAGCTAAGCATGGGGCACCGGCTTAATGGATTTTCACAGAGGAACAAATGATTGCCCTAGGAAAAATTTTTAAACTATTTGTCAATTTGGTGGTTGTGTAAATTATTTGAATTTATGGATTTGTAATTGGATTTTTTGTGGATTATTGGATTTTAAATTTTGCAATTAGGATTAAATTTTATTATTAGTTTATAAAGATTTTATGTGAAGGGTTGAAGAACTAAATTTGAAATGAGTTATACCGAGACTATGGTCAGTGTCGCTGTTGGAAAATCGGGTTTAAAAAATGCAGCAAAAAATAGGTTTAAGGGAAAATCAGAGTTTTAAATTTTTTTCTAAAAACAAGAACTTGGTTGTGTTATCTAAAATAATAAACACTTAATCAAAATCGTACTTTTATGATTCGTCTATGATGAACGCTTCGACTGAGTAGTATTCTCCGTTATCCTTAAGCTCACTCTGTAGAGTTTGGGCTTGCTTCGAATCAGAAAATTTTTCGCAAAATTACTAGTGGGGCAATTTCATAATTTGTTTAAATTCTGGTTCAAGTTGTAAATAATAAGAATATCTCTAAAAATTTTCTGAAATAATTTTCAGAGAATTTTCTCTCTACAACTTTTCTTGAAATCACCTGTGAGAATAATTACCCATTCTCTCTTTATATATGGATAGCTTAGAAAGAGTTCAACTATGATTAGAATTAATCACATTAATATTAAATTAATAAAATATTATCTAGATAAATATTAAATTAAATTAAATATTAAATTTATTAAAATAATATTATCTTTAGAAAAGTTAATTTGAAATCAAGTTACTCAGTAGAGTTTCACTAGGAGTCTAATTTTTCCACTATTCTACCATTGAAGAACCGTTATCGACTATCCGCCAGTTGCCCAAATCGCCACCATTGCAACCGCCGTGCCCAGCGGTGCCATCGCCGATGCAATCCCTCGACACCCCGAACTGTCTCCATTTTGCCTGAATGGGCTTGGTCGGCTCAGCACCTCCTCTCGAGGTTGTTGGTATCGTGGCTGGTGTCGGTTCAATCGGAGCCAGTGATAGTTTGATCGGTTCAGTCCAGCCACCAAGTTTCGTAAAAGGGCCCAGTTCAACCAATTTTTGGTTTCGGTTATCGGGTTCAATTTTTATCTCGGATCCAATTTTCAAGTTCAATTACCCACTGGGCCAATTGTCTGACTTGAAAATTAATTCCCAAAAACATCATATTTATTTTAATTAATTTGATTATTTTAATTTTACTTTATCAAAATTAATTTTTTCGAAAATCACTGAGATTTTTCAAATTAATTTTTCAAGAAAATTCTTTAATAAAATTCTCTAGTTGAACAATTCTCATGACCGCTTAATTTAATTCCACATTGAATAAATTGACTCAATTAAATTATTTCTAAAGTCGTAGAATTTTCTTCTGATTCAAATACAGTTCAATCGAGCTTTTGTTGAGCTAGTTGTGGGACCAATCAGACATATACAATTAGGCTCGAGTAATTGCAATTATGTCCAAAAGCATTGTTCCTATAGTTCATAATTTACTAAATCATGGAGTCGGTCTACAAGATGTACCATGATTGAAAACTCCTTACTGTATAATCTTTATGAAAGCAATTCATCCAACTGCTTTGTCCAATGACATAGCCAAGTATGTGTTACACACATATGATATCTTTGATTTCTTTGAGTTAAATCTGTTCATTCAGTACAATCCTATTTTATTTCACTGTCACCATTGTGTCTTCTTAATGATTAATATGATCATTGTTAACTAATGGCTATGATAAATTGCTCATTCAAGAACAAGCAACTTGTGGCCACGCTCCATATTTATCAATCCCTCTCAACGCCAATGAGAGGATATTATTAACTCTATAATCGAGCTATGAATTCCATTGTTGATAGTAAAGCCACGTTATACACAAGTCATGTACCCAACGTACTGGTTATTGACTTGATTATCTTTAGAGCATAAGCCTCCTCTTATATCAAAGCATATGAGTTATATACGCATGGTCAGTGGCTAACATAGGATTTAAGTAAGTCACACCATGAACGTAACAAGTGAATTAATTCACAAAAAGATACAGAATTAATTCAATTTGGTTTCAATCCAATGTATCATTCTTCTAATGAGTACATCTATGTCTTTACTCGTGGAGTCAACTGCTTCGATAGCTAAAACTAGTCATCTCCTTAATTGGAATTGTAGACGACATAATAATCCTTCTAAGTATTTGAATCAAATGCTCACTTTGATTCTTTTACGGGATTACGAACTCGTTTAGATTATCTATTGAAGTAAGTTGTCGTTCTTGAATTGTAAACATTCTTACAGTGCCACTTATCATCAATTTGAACTTAGACAATCAATGATCTAATATTTTCTTGTCACAATTTTGCTATTGTTGAGTATGACTCATATTTCAGTCAAATTTGAGAGATAATCTCCTAGTTAAACTCTGTTTATTTGTTTCAGTCGAACTCTAATTAGTCTAGATTATTTTATCATTATTTGAACTACGAATTTAGCCTATAAATACTCTTTTATAACATTAGAAAACACACCCGTTAAAGATTAGAACTCATAACACTTTTGGAGAATTTGTGTTTACATTTTGAGGGTTCTTTGTTTTCAGTAGGGGTGTGCAAAATTTGGGTAAAACCGAAAAAATTCGGTTAACCAACCGAATTTGGTTAATTGATCGGTTAACTGAATTTTTTCGGTCGGGGGTCGGTTAATTATTTTTTAATTTTTTTGGTTAACGGTTATGGTTCGAAACAGGTCGGTTAACCAAATTTTTTTGGTTTAACCGAAAAAATTAATAAATAAAATGATAATATATAAATAGACCCACTATTCACCTAAACTCAATCCAAACCCAAGTATCCAACCCAACCCAATTACCTAACCCAACCCAATCATAAAAATTACAAATAATTTAATAAATAAAAATAAAATTCTAAAACTAAAACTAAAACTAAAACTAAAACTAAAACTAAAACTAAAGTCCAAAAGTCTAAACAAATAATTTAATAAATAAAAATAAAATTCAAAGACTTATGTAATGTTTTTAATTATGTAGTGATTCAATTTGGTTAATTTGGTTAATTCGGGTAATTCGGTTAATACAGTTAATTCAGGTAATTCAGTTAATTCGGTTAATTTTTAACTAAAAATAAAAAACATATAATTTTTGGTTAATTCAGTTAACCGACCGAATTAATTGAAAAAATTTTGGTTCGGTTAATTTTTTTGAAAAAATTTCGGTTCGGTTAACGGTTAAAAATTTTGAAAGGTCAGTTAATGTTATTTCGGGTCGGTTAACCGGTTGGTTAACTGACTGAACACCCCTAGTTTTCAAGTTTTGGGGTTTTAGTTTTTATCTTCATCTATTGTACTCTTCGTTCTTTTGCCATTATAGTAAAATTATCTTTACCAATGGTTTTTTTATTCTCTTTGGAAGGGTTTTTCCATGTTAAATTTGTGTGTTCAAATTCTCAATTTCTTTCACTATTTTTACTTGTTCGTTACTTAATCGGGTCGATCCCCAATAAGTTGTATTAGAGATAGTTCAATTTTCGTAGATCAGCTTGTTTAGAGATAGAAACAATAAGAGCACGTTTGGTTCGCTGTATTGGAATAGAGGCGTAATGGAATAGAGGCGTAATAGCAAATCAGTTGTTTGGTTGAATGTAATGAAATAGAGGCGTAATAGTATTCTTGTGTTTGGTTGAATGGAATAGAGGTGTAATAGCATAATGGAAAAAACTAAAATGACTAGAATACCCTTAGCATAAATTTGTTTGGGTAAATGATTATTGTTATTGTTATTTAAATTTTAATAAGATTATTAATATCAATAATAGAGCATTTAATCATATTTAAACATAATAATTATTAAATATATTATAATTAAAATATATAATTTAATAAAATTCTTAATAATCAATATCTTATATGAATTTACTCAAATCATAATATATGATACTATAAAATATAATTTAACATAATTATTATTAAATATATTATAATTAAAATATATAATTTAGTAAAATTCTTAAAATTAATATTCTTATATGAATTTACTCAAATCATAATATATGATACTATAAAAGATGATTTAACATAATTATTATTAAATATATTTTAATTAAAATATATAATTTAATAAAATTCTTAATAATCAAAATTCTTATATGAATTTACTAAAATCATAATATATGATACTATAAAATATAATTTGAAGTAATTAATATTAAAAATATTTTAATTAAAATATATGATTTAATAAAATTTAAAATAATTATAACTAATAAATTTTCTTATATGAATTTGTATAATTTAAAATAATTATTATTAAATATAATTTAATAATAATATATAATTTCATAAAATTAGTGATAATAAATTTTCTTATATGAATTTATATAATTTAAAATAATTAATATTAAATATAATTTAATAATGATATATAATTTCATAAAATTCTTGATAATAAATTTTCTTATATGAATTTATACAATTTAAAATAATTAATATTAAATATAATTTAATAATAAAATGTTCTTATATGAATTTACTAAAATCAAAAATAACTTGAGAATTATATTCGCATAAACATAATTAACTTATATTAAGAAAATGTTAGATGAAAATGAAATTCTACATCATAATCCATACGTTATATAGTTTTACAACATCATAATAAATTTTCTTATATGAATTTATACAATTTAAAAAGTTTGGAGTACGCAATTCCAAGGAAAAAGTGGAGGGGATGATATCACTTTCCTCTCTTTTTGGATTTCTATTTGTTAATGACAAATGCAACATCAGATTTCAGCTACTCCAACATAAATAGAACAGGGTAACAATTTTATAAGAAACCAAATCGAACAAATTTCCACAATTAACTCCATGAGTTGATCGTAAGCGGATCTCCTTCCGAGCATAAGAGTGAATTTCTAACGCCAATAACTAATTTAACTTTACAAATCCATTGGCATGAACTAATCAAATTTGTGTTAATAATAGATACAGATTCGTTTTCTATATACAGAAGCAATGCATCAAAGCAATCCGGCCATTACTGAATACAACAGCCTCCAAGACTCAACAACCAAAAATACTAAGAAGGGGGAGAGCGAAGAACCACCACAGAGGAAATGAGGCAGTATCATGCATCTAGCAGCAACCACGAACAAGATTTTGTCTAAAACTTCTGCATGATGGGTAAAAAGATTCCTAAAAACCTGATTGTCAAGAAGGTGACATAGACCTCTGGAAGTTGTAATATGAAAAGATTCTTATCATTTTATGAAAATAAGTGGTACAAAAGGTGTTTGAGGAAGAAGTGAGGTGTAAGTCAATTCATTCCATGTTTTCCCCTCAATGAAGGGAACAAATAAATCAATTGTGTGAAAAATACTTGAAAATATAAACTCCATATACTACCTTCTCTCCATATTTGATTCAGGAAGCATATAAGACACAACAAACATTACTTCAAGATGCACCAAATACAGTTAACACAACTCCAAACTATTCAAATATACAATATGGTTTTATTAACAAGATACTAAACCACTAGACCACTGCAAAAGAGCATGTATAATATGATCTTATTAAAAAAGTACAAAAGAGCTACCTCTCATTGTGAAGAGCAAAGAGAACGAATCAAATAAATTGACTTCGGAAAGCAGCCAACCAAGATGGTTACATTGTCAACTTATAAATACAGAGAACAAGGTTCACAATGTTTTGCATGACAAATAGAACAATATATAATATGAACTCCCACGAGCTTTATTCCACAAATAAAACTCGCATGCCAACCACTAATTGAATGCAATGGAATCTATCATTAAAGAACATGGAGAAAAATCCAACAATAATCCAAAAGGCTATTTTTAGCATGACGTCGGAAGGAGACATTTATTTTCCGATCGAATAGTCACTTGGTTGTGCTATCTCATGCGAAACTTGCAAGAACAATCGAACAGGAAAAATAAAACTGAAAGAAACAAGAATATTAACCTCCTCTTGATCAAACAAAACTCCTCTTCATCAAGTCCAATTGCAGGTAAATCCTCATCCTCATCATCTAGCCCCCCCAATTCAACTTCCTCGAGAACATCGTTTCCAAAAATGCATATTATGATGCATCAAATCGCACCTCCTGCATAATAGAAAGGTTAACTTTACTGAAATGAGCTCTTCATAAATAAGAAAACACATCATAAGAAAAATATCATTTCACTAAAAATCAGTAGCAACACAGAATCATTAAAAAGAACTTTCTCCAATTCAATGGGCAGGAATGGGGTAATTGAGATGGGCGCAAGTTAACACCCTTTGTGTATCCAAGGGCACGATATTTCTCAAAATGTACAAAAGCGACTTCTCCAATTCAATCATAATTCAAATAAATCGTGCTTATTTCCATCACTAAAATATTCAAACCAAAGTCAATTCAACTGAAAGTCAAACACCAAAGACACTGAAATCATTAATCGGCGTGATTTAGTAGCCAAATTCAAACTTATAATTACTAATCTGAAAATGTCCAGATAACATGAAACAAAGTCGCTACTTAAAAACCGAAATTGTTCACATATGGAAACGACATTTGACTTCTAATGAATCAAACAGTGTTACCACAATTGTTTTAGCAACAAAAGCCCGCCTTAGCATTGAAAACACAATATTTAAGGATCTAATTTTATTTCCTTCTAACTTTGTTATACATTTGATCTCAGAAGAACGGTAACTCCTCCACCACAAAGGTTTCAAATTTTACTCTAAGCTTAAAGCCAACCAAAAGAGAAGAAAACAAAGCTAATTTTATCCCCAAAATGCATAAACCAAGTAAATTAAAGCAAAATGAATCGAATATCAACCTTTATCAGTATCGCTGAATTGCTTAAGATCCTCAGAAGCATCCATTTTATATGCACTTCAAAATTACCACGCAACAGGGAAACCCAAAACAGAAAACCCTAATAATTAATTGAACCTCACAATCTAATTGTTTCTTTTTTAAAAAATCTAAAATCTGAACTCTAACAAGAAAAAGAATTACAAGAAAAATGGCGAAAAAATGGTTTGAAAAGTAAGAACCCTTAGCAAAGAAAAAATGTTTGGTAGAGAAAAGATCTGTATGTATTTCATGGAAAGGAAATAGTTTTCTTTTTTCTTTCTTTCAGATCAAATTTGTTGAGATAAATAGAGAGAGAGAGAGAGAGAGAGGAACCCTTCGGAAGAGATAACGAAGGAAATTTCTTGTAGCAATTGAGTCGACCGAAAAAGAGTTTCAGATTAACATCAATTGGCTTGAGTTTGAGAGCAGTATAAGGAAGCATCAATTTTCTCACAGGCGATCTGAGACGGTGGAAATTTGGTTCGAAGAAAACTGCTGTTGATGTTGGGAGGGAGAGGGTGGGGTGGAGCAGCAGATTTTGGCTGGGGAGGGTAAAACAGAGACGATTAGCTAATCCTTACTTTTGGAACGGAATGGCTAATCGTTGTTGAAGCAGAGAAAATAAAGAATACATCCGTGTTGTAATAGGCCTGTAATAGGCAATACATCAAACCAAACACGGGATTAAGTGGGGATTAGTGGGGCCCACGGAATAGGGGTGTAATAGCTAATCCATTACACCAAACCAAACATGGTGTAAGGTTTGGCATTGAGAAGTTTGATGGTGTCACAAACTTCAATCTGTGGCAAGTTCGGATGATGGCAATTCTAATTCAGACCAGCCTGAAAAAGGTCTTTACCGGGAAAAATCCTAAGAATCTAGATCAGATAAAAATAGAAGAGCTTAATGAAAAGGTCTTGTTTGCAATCTTGTTGTGCTGCGCGAATATGGTATTGTAGGATGTATTGATGGAGAAAACCTCATTCACCTTGTGGAAAGTGTTAGAAACTCTTTATGCGACTAAGTTTTTGGCTAACTGTTTAGTGTTTAAACAACGTCTATTTACGTTTCGCATGAATGAATGTGAGCTTTTTAGACATCACATTAGTTTATTTATTACTCTTTTGAATGATTTAAAGAATGTTGAGGTTAAGATTGACGATAGAGACCAGACTATGCTATTATTGTGCTAATTACCTCCTTCAAACAAGTCTTTCAGGAAGACACTGAGTTATGGCAAAGACAAACTCTCATTTGAGGATGTGAAGGATCATTTGTTGATTAAAGGCTCGACGATAAGTTTGGTTTGGATAGCAAGGCAGACAGACAAACTTCCGTTTTGGTAGCATCAAAGAAGCGAGACAAAAGATGTCACTATTGTAAGAAGTTAGGCCATGTCAAAATAGATTGTTATAAACTATGAAATAAAAAGGCTGCTGAGAGTAACAAGGAAGATGTAGCTCGAGCTAATTTGGCTGATGAAAGCGGTGATGATTTCTTGTTAGTGTTAGCGAGCGATAGCTCCGAGCTTACGTCTGAGTGGATCCTAGATTTGGGATATTCTTTCCATATATGTCCCAACAGAGAATAGTTCTCCACATACAGTTTGGTTGAAGGTGGAGTTGTGAGCATGAGAAACGATTCATCTAGTAAGGTAATCAGTATTGGTACTATTAAAATTAATATGCACGATGGGAGGATTAGGACACTCTCAGATGTCAGGTATGTACCTGATTTATGAAAGTATCTCATCTTCTTGAGTATCTTAGACTCGAAAGATTACAGAATCAGCATCGATTTGGGCAATATTAAGGTGTATTATGGGGCTCTCTTTTTGTTAAAAGGTAAAAAAATGAATAATCTTTATATTTTGAAAGTTTCTGCAGTGACCGGTGAAATCAGATGTCTCTCATCCGTTATGTGTTGAAGTCAACTCGTTTGGAGTAGAGGCAACTTGGTCATAGGAGAGAAAAAATGTATGACCGTTTTGTTGAAGAGATGTTCTCTTTTGGATGCAGGTTTTGAAAAGTTGGGACACTATGTTCGTGAAAATCAGACCTAAGTTAGTTTTGATTTGGCAGTGCACAAGTTGAAGGCTGGAAGTCTTCTAGCTTCTAAGCACAGATTCAAATCAGTTAATTCCCTGCATAGTTCAAGATAGGCCCGTGACGAGCTTTAGCAGAGATGGCATTGTGGAAATACAAGTCAAGGTGGAGATTTTTTGAGTATGACTTATATTTTAGTTAAATTTGAGAGATAATCTCCCAGTTAAACTCTGTTTATTTGTTTCAGTCGAACTCTGATTAGTTCAGATTATTTTATTATTATTTGACCTACGAATTTAGCCTATAAATAGGCTATTTTACAACCTTGTAAAACAAACACATTAAAGATTAGAACTCATAACACTTTTGGAGAATTTTTTTGTTTACGTTTTGAGAGTTCTTTGTTTTTGAGTTTCGGGGTTTTAGTTTTTATCTCCATCTTTTGCACTCTTCGTTCTTTTGCCATTATAGTAAAATTATCTTTACTCGTGATTTTTTATTCTCTTTGGAAGGGGTTTTCCACGTTAAATTTGTGTGTTCAAATTCTCAATTTCTTTTATATTTTTACTTGTTCGTTACTTAATTGGGTTGATCCCCAACAGCTATGTATGCAAAACATGAAAGACAAAAATACAAAAGATATAATAGTGAAATGTGAAATTAACTTTATTCATTTATTCATCATTCAAATAAATGGAAAACAGTTACATGTTTACTACAATATTGACACATTTCTCAACAGTCGTGACACCAGGGTATTAGTGTCACGACATTAGCAACAACCTTGAGTGATGGTGTGTGGATTAAAATAGAGCCAGAATCACGACATGAAAGTCAATATGGAGTTTGAGATTTTAGGCTAAAATCAGGATCAGTTTCGCAACACCATGCTATTGAAGTCGCGACACTACAAGCAAACTATGTCGCGACATCAAGACCTTGATGTCACAACGCTAAGTCGGGTACAACTAAACACCCAGTTCCAAGTCACAACTCGGTTATGTTATAACATTAAACCCTCCATTTTAATCCCTATTTACTCAATTTATTTCAGTTTTCAAGTTCTAAAACCCCTCAAACTTTTTCCCTCTTGCCTCTTTTCTCATTCTAGGGTTTCAAAAAATCCTTTCCTCTAAAAATCTGCACTTGTTCTAAAAAAAATTTACATTTTAGTTTTCGTTTTGTTTTCAAGTTTTAGAAAGGTGATTCAATCTCAAGGTAAGAAGCAACTAAGGGAAGGGCAAACATCATTATCTTCTTCAACAACAACTAAGCTTAAGGGTTTCAATATTTACCTCTTAATGTACTTTAATAGATTTGTAAAACTCTAGGATTTTAATGGTCGTATTGGGTTATTTGATGAGTAGTTTTGCTATTTGTTGAAAACTTATTGTCTATTGAAGTCATAGTCAGTCTTGTATGATTATTTGAGTTGGTAAAATTATGTTTATTATGGTAGATTAGTTGGTTAGTGCATTTCACAATTCTTGCTTATCTTAAAACTTAGTGAAAATAGTGACATGGCTTCTAAAGGCACAGAAAGGGCAAAATATCACCAAGCAAAAAAAGAAAAAAATCATTGCTCGATCTAAATGAATTTAGATTTTGAACTAAAGAAATTGAATAAAATATTTTTTAGAACTTTAAGGAAAAACGTTCTTTCTTGAACGAGGTTTCAATCCGGCGTTGTCTCTGTGCGACGAAATATGAGATTTAGTCCACCATCATGACTGGTATGATTTTTGACTTACCCCAAAGGAAACTGCTATCATTTTGGTGGTCTAAGAATTTTATGCTAACTTAAGAGACACCAAGGAGGACATAGTATTCATTCGGGGAACTTATGTTGACTTATCCCCTAGCAACATTTGTAGATAATATATTGTCCCATTTTATAAGGCTGATTATCTTGAATCCTATGATTTGAAATTTTTTCAAGATATCAATATGGACGATATGATGAATTTCTTAACTAAAAATAGGGGGGAGGGGGGCATGGAAAGTTCAACAAAACACTAACTTACCACTAACCTTTAATCAAGTCATTATGTTCCCTATTGATAAAATATGGATGCAATTAATATGCACTTAAGTTTGTCTTGCTCTAAACGCTTCTAATGTGACTACTTTTTGAGCTACACTATTGTATGCCATTTTACAGAAAAAGAAGATTAATTTGGGGACATGGTGTTGGATCGCTGATACGTCCTATGCCATAGCAGAAAAATTATCCTGATGATTGTCAACCACGGATTCATGTACGAGGAATGAGTCGGGTTGAAATAGTGTTGAATTTATACCTTTTAAAATTGAAGAATGGTGAGTAAGGCTATTGGTTGGATTCCTTTACGCGATGTCAATCCTAGACGCAATAAAATGTCTTAGGCTCTACATAGTCCACCCAGTTAAGCACAAACAACAAAACTCTTTGAACTTTTCAGAGAGAATACAAACTTTTGGATGTTAGACCTAGTTTGATTTTCTTAACCCTTTTCTACATGATCCAGCATTGCATTCCTTTTATTAATACCATGTATATTAATAAAAATGAAATAATGCCCTTTTTACTTTCAGATAAAATCATCAAAGATATTGAAATTATATTCTTTCCAAAAGAACATTAACTTCCATAAATATTAACTTTGGAAATATACTGCGAATCGTATCCGCTAGGCAATCCTATTCGCCAAGCTATTTTGTCCACCAGACACTACTATTCGTCAGGCAATACTGTCCGCCAAGCTATTCTGTCCACCAAGCGATATTTATCCACCAAGGATAAGAATACATCATAATCGTATGTAGGAGGGTATACACCCATTCTATTGGCATGAAGTCTGTTTGCTTTAACCATAGAGTGTGACCCTGTAGGTTCTTGTAACATTGGTAGTAATACTCGAACATTTCTAATGTTACAAGCAATAAGTGGCGTCTAACAATGCATCATTGCTACCCAAGTTACAAGAAGTTGTGATTCGACATAACTTTTCTTTGATAAACTTTTCATGTATTATATCCTTCTATCTTTTATATCTAGATTGGATACAAGTCATGGTGTAGTCACCCTTGTATAGTTCAATATCATATTTCTTGATAATCTGAGTAGACTATGTTAAAAAAATAAGTGTGATATCTCATATCAACATTAGTCTTTATAGTTCAACCTATTACGGTAGACGTTTGACTATATCAAAATATACAACTCACAATGTTGGGACAATGATGATCTCAAGTCTGAGGATCATATACATAGTTATCACTATGAGTAATGTTTATGACTATTGCATAATAATCCAAGAAACATAGTCATGGTAGGAAAGTCCAGTATGTTGTTCTCTAACACATACTCATGTATTAATTTTTAACATCCCTATGTCAATGACAACACTTTGTCATCAATCAACTACACATTAGTCTCAATACATTATTATTGTCCAATACCACAATAATACTTGACTAAGGGCCTTTTAAGAATAATCATATTATTTTTAGGATTTTATTATTGATCAATTTATTTATATACATAGAAAAAGAAACTGAAATAACAATGACATTGTCTTATATTAATAAACAAGGTAAAACGAGTATGTAATTACAACCATCTCATAATTGGTCTTTGGGCATACTCTAACACATGGATCAACAAGTTTATGCGCAAGTGCGTTAGTGAGCCAAGGATAGGAATATATTTTCCTCACTTGGTAATAGAGTTGTGTTGTGAAGTTGGTGTCTCAATTTAATCTATTGAGCAATTCCTTAAACCTTCAAAGTTTAGAGTAATTGAGTTTAGAGTTTAAAGTTTCTAATAATTTGTATAATTACAAGCTTTTTGTAATAATTTGTGTAATAAAATAATATAAAAACATTACAAATGTTAAAAAATTATATAATAATTTATGTAATGTAATTATACAAAACATTATGAAAATTATAATAGTTTGTATATGGATAATTATTCTATATATTGCAAATGAAGCTACCATTTATCTTTTTTTTAAATTATAAGTACATGTGATGATATATAATATTAAATTCACTTGTATAGTTTTTTATTAGTTTTATTTTCGTTCTATGCATGATTGTTTGTGTATATTAAATTTATAATATTTTTATAACATTAGTTTTATTTGAAATTTTTAATGAATTTTTCAAAAAATCATTAATAAATTGGAAAAGGTAATGTAATTACAAAATGTTTTAAAAATATTTAACTATTTTAGAATCAACTATATTGATGTTATTTAATTTTAAAATAATACAAAAATTATCATGGTTTTGTTATTAATGTTAATACGTTATAATTTAAATTATATTATCAATAATTTCTTACAGGTAAAATTGTTGATATTTGATTTTTGTAATTTTACATTTATTTTTACTAACTTAAATCAATGAATGTTAATAACTCTTATTTTTATTTGAAAAGTATAAATTTAATTTGATAAATGCTATTAATATGTGTCTTTTAAAAAAATTATATTTGAAACTTAACAATTTAATATTTATTAATTTTAATATGATAATAATAAAAGTTAACTCAATTAAGTAAAATCTTAAAATAAAAGGATATTATATTTAGCATATAAAATTATAAAGAAAGAAAATTAAACAAAAGGCATAAAATAAATTAAAAATTAAAAATAATGACTAAAAGAGCAATTTACCCAATTTGTAAATAAGTGTAAAAAACTTAGTTTGTTTGTTTTTTAATCATCCGTACTTCAAAGGTATATATTTTCTTGAATATTTGTATCAACGTTTTTGAACGAAAATTATATATTGTTTTAAACATTTTCATTTCCTTATGATGTCATCAAAGTTGTAAAAGTTTCATACAATTTTTCATATAGAAGATTTTTGCATGTTGATTTTAAGAATACTGTGAAAAGTTGCGTAAATTTATAATTTTATTATTTTTTCAGTCGTTTGCTTTGATTTTTATAATTTTTCGAAAGAAACAATGTTTAGATTTTATTTCCATGAAAAATGTGTTGAATGATTTTACTACTTCCATTCAGGTGTTTTATTTATTTATTAAACGCATAATATGAAATATTCAAATCACTAAAATTAAGATTTTATTTCCATTTCTCAGCTTTACACTTTCTAAAGATTCAAATTCACAACAAAGTCATAACCTGAGTTTAAATAAATATAAGACGCTCTGGGTGTGGGAAAAAGTATGTGTCCACATCTTTACCAAAATTAGGACCCCCTGTGCACAAATCCAAGGCATGAAAATCATACATCGCAAACAAGGATACGATGAGGTCACCATCCAATTTGACAATCTCAAGATTGTTGTAGCTATTAGTAACAGCAAACTTGAAGGATCAAGCTCTACCCTAATCAAGAGGATTCAACAAATACTAGCTAATGAAGAAAAGTGGACTTTGAGATATGTTCCTAGAGAGAATAATAGGATTGCAGATGCTTCAGCAAAACTGGCTCTCTTGAATGATGAAGAATTGCACATGTTTGATGATCCCCTATGGAGATTGAAATGGTCCTAAAAGAAGAAAACACTATTGGCAATTTACTTATGAACACTTCTATATAATCCTTTGTTTATTCTACCAAAAAAAAAAAAAATCATACATCGCATTGGTTGAAACTATCCAGTTCATGGACACAGTTCTAAGTTATATCAGAGCATACAACCCAAGCATAAAGGAGTATGTTTGCAATCATTCACAATACCAGATCGGGTTTACCTCCTCAGTGACCGTCGCAGAGAGCACACCAGCTGGCATAAACCTGTCAGATTTTATCATTGGTTGATAGCCCAGTCAGTTTCATCCACTGTGAGATCTTTTTTGCCTCAAACCTCAACGAACTAACTGGGCACAACCTCAAAATATTGAAGGGTTAGTCCAAGTGGGGGTGAGAGCAGAGGAGGCAAGCTAAATATACCCCTACGTATTTAAAACAGGTATTCAACATCCTGAACTTGATTTTGAGATCAGCGCCAGTATTGAGCCCACCGATGAATAGTCTCAACCATTTGAGGAAACAAGGCACTAACACTCTCATTGATAAGATCCTGGAAGAAATGTATGCAGGCCTCATCATCCAAGTCCAACCGGAACTTCTCTTGGAGCTATACCAAAAGAGAACAGTTCAAAATGGGTTTAAAAAAAAAAAAGTGCAGGTCCCAGAATGATCATTGGATTCAGAACAGAAAGAACCCACCTTGAGGATGCCTTTTTCAGGATCAGATGCTATGTCAGGAATGTTGGAACCGGCCATGAGATGGAAAAGATTTAATATAAGGTTACTGGATTTACGGAGAATGTTGTATGCTTCACAACAATAGGATTTGAACCTTGTATAATATTGGCTGCAAAATGAAAAGCCATTTATGCACCCCTTAATGTCTTGGCAAAGAAATTAAATTTCCTTGGTCATGAACAAATATGGGCATGCATAATCTAATACTTAACCAGAAAGAGATGGAAAGAAAGGGGGAGGGGGAGGAGAAGGAGGAAGAAAATTACCTCTCTGCTCCACCCATAGCTTCAACCATTTCTTTGCAAAGTTTCATTGGTGGTGGAAATGGCTTAGGATCTCGGCCAAGAATAAAACCAAAATCAACATGGAAAAGGCGTCCATCATCCCTAAGCAGAAGGTTGTCAAGATGTCTGCAACCCATAAAAATTTGTCTTCAGAAATTGCAAACTATATGGGGAAAATCTATGGCTAATATTAGATGCCAATCTGGAACAATTTGCCAAAAAGAAAAAAGCAATGTGCATAGGAACTATATGAATATATAGATGAATAAAAGATCACCTGTCTCCAATTCCAAGAATATATGTGATAACAGAGTAGCCAGCACAACTTTTTATGAAGGTTTCAAGACAAGTGGCTGTAATCCCAAACGGTCCGTGTTCATCAGGATGAAATTTCTGTAGATAGCTTATAATGCTACGATGATCTGAAAGAATCTGCACAAGGAAAGAAATACATTCAAAAAGTCCTTAGCAAGATCAGAACCATTATGAACACTATGATAAACTCAAGAGAGAGTATTATAATTCACAAAGTCTGTGTGTCAGGGTCCTAAAAGGGAGCTTGAAACTCCACAATGACTGTACTAGAGTTAGAATTGCGTATTTAAGCATTCGCACCATTTGAATCTGTGAGCTTTGCAGACAGAACTATAGGGCCCAATTGGTTGAAGCAAACAATACCTTGCATTTTGTCTCAACCATGACACTAGGCCTACGGAAAATCTATAGAGCATGCATGTATAGAAAACAAAAACAAAGCTTTGCAGCTAAACTTGTAGAAAACAAAAGGATTTAATGATTCTGTGTCTGCACTTCCCTCATTGGAGAAGCATCTTTTCTAGAGTATATACCTGTGCCAAAGAACGGGATGGTATGAATTCGAGCATGCCCTCATCTTGTCCAGTTGCCAGCACCTTATATGGAGTTAAGTGAAGATCAAGATTTTCTAACTTTAGTAATCTATCCATAAGTGACACCATTTGGACAACCTACAGGAACCACATGAGTTACATTAACCACATGAAGGATTTTCTCCACCTTTTCTGAGCTTTCTACTAGAATTTTTTATCAATTACCAATTGATCTTGCCGAATATCATCACCCTTTTTAAATATGACCTTACTTTGTCCACCATTGGCTGTTCGGAAAGTTAGTCGCAAAGGATGTAATGCACTTTTGAATATTGACGACTCCGAAGGTACAATTCCAGTGATAAGGACACTAGGAGCCAAGGGTGAACGAATTGGCTGAAAACAAGATTGAAATATAAGTAAGGTAACTTTGTAAAACTAAGCAGACACCCTTAGAAGGTTATTTAGTATGGAAACTCATGTCGAAGAAATACCTCATCAAAATAAGTAAGTTCACTAAGAAGACCAGAAAGGAGCTGTCTAAGCTTTTCAATCTTCTTTTGAGTATTGCCACGCACATTTCTCACGTCTCTCATTATAGAACACAACTGGGCTGTCAGTTCTGTCTGACGAACCAAGCTCTGCCACATCTTAAATCCATCCTCTTCTCCATTTACACCAGCTGTCAGCTGTAACAACATGAGTGATTAGAAATCGCTGAAAGAGAACTCAAGCTCATCAGTGTTGCATGTTATAAGGTAGAACTAATGATGGTAACAATGTTATTGTAACTTGCATTTTTCAATATGCAAATTAGAAACCAACTATTTATCATGATTGTATAAACTATTTCTATTCCTAAACAGAATATTAAATGGCAATAGCAATAATAGAAAATTGGAGCTCATACCTTAATCATATTTTCTTCTAGGAACTCGTAGGTAGAATAAAACCGTTTTGCATAGGCAGGATCATGAAGTTCCACAGCAACAAACCACCGTAGAAAACTAGCCAATTCAATATTACGTAAAGCTGTAAAAGTTCAAGAATACTTTCAGATGCTATTATTAACTGATTAAGAGTATTATTGAAGGTGAATTTTTTGATAACAAGTTAAAATCCAATTTAATTACTTTCAACAGATAATTTTAATCTAATTAAGTAAATGGTAAATGGATCTTTTACTCTCAAGAGTGGAGAAATATTATAGAATAATTTTTATGAATCACTCTAACAAAAAATATTCAGCAAGAGGGGGGAAATTCAAAATGTTTATCTCCAATCTTTTATCCCAAATTCCTTATCAATAAGAGAAGGAAAAAACAAAGGAAGATTTTTCCTTTGGAAAGAAAGTATAGAGTTACAGAATGAAAGGAGAGCAAAAGAAGGTTTGAGAGAATGAGAGCATTTGGCCGAAGAGTATGAGAGAAAAGAAAGTTCTGCCGAAAACATTTATTGAGAGAAAGAAGACGTAGTATATATTCTGTTTAAAGGAGAAGAAAAAGTAGCAATTAAAAATAAGTGTCAATAGCTGTATTTGAACACAAACATGACATTCACACAAGCATAAAGGAACATACAACGTTGCACAAGGAACTGAGAAAGGCGAGATTTATCAGTTCGTTCAAATCGAAGTGCCTGAACTAGTTGAAGCAAGTAACATTGAAGTTCTTCATCATCAGCCCTTTCAAGAACACTAACAGCATATGCACGAACCTGTTAAGAGGATCAACAGTCAGTCATTATAGCAGGACTGAGATGTTATAGATTATCAAATTCAATCTACACTGTAGAAAAAATGCTATTAGGATGATAGAATAAGATATTATAGAGTATCCAATTCAACCTACACTTTTGGACAAAATGATACAAGGATACTTCAGCTAGACTCTTTCCAGATCAGCCAAGTATGAATTAAAAGATTTTGGTACAAGTAGATACATTGTGCAGATATCATTTTGCCCCCTAACTTTAAATCTATAAAATGACATACTTTAATAATTAAGAAAGCTTGCAGGAAATCACATTGAAACAATAAGAGGGGACAAAATTAGTAAGAGAGCAGCAGCTTTATAATGTATAAAGACCAAGCATATAGGAGAAAGGATACATCACGGAAAAAAGGTCAAACTCACTTCAAATATTTAAAAGGAAACTAAGGCTATGTTTGATAAACTGAAAAATTAAGTGTTGAAAAAATAAGTACTGAAAATTTAATTGTTGAATTTAAGTTATAAAATATGTTTGAAATTTTATTTAAAATTAAATATTAAATATAATTAGATTGTTTGATAAAGGATAATATAATCTTAAATGAAGTAAAATAAAATAACCATTGAATTTATTCTCTATTAAGTGATAAGTAGGTCCCGTCTACTTATCATTTTCTACACTTGTAGAAAAAATTCTATCCGTAGTTTTATTGTAAGTTATTAAACGTGTTTAAAAAATTAAATTGCTGAAAATATTAATTTTCAGTTGATTAAATTTTTTCAACACTTTATCAAACAGGGCCTAAGTTGGCGAGAAACCAACTCAAGTGTGATACATATCAAGAGTAATTTAAGACATTTAATTATAATAACAGGTTAAAAAAGCAACCTAAGATCTAAGGGAATCTTACACGGTTTCTGATTATTACAGAGGTTCCAAAAGGTATGCCTACAAAGTATCAGGCAAACCTTACTTAGACCTACCTCTTCACTCTCAAAAAGTGGAGATAGAAGCTCCAATGCATCACAGACATCAATCATTTCCCACTTGCCCATAAGCTCAATTGCCTGCTTTGCTTCCTGCAGACATAGGGACCACTCTCTTCATACATAAACATTTTAGTTTAATTAGAACAGTTTCTATCTTCTTCTTTTTTCCGAAACGATATCAAAAGAAAAAACAGTAGGTGGAGAAAAGCAGCAAAGGCACAAAAGGTTACCAGTTCAGACCAGCAAATCTGAGCTAATGTGCATTAATGCCTACCAATTACAGAAACAGACCCTTTTATGAATATCATATCACACAGAACGAGTTTCTTTCTTCTTCAGTCCTTAGCTAACATCTTTCTATAATTTCACAGAACTAGATGGTTTAAAAGTGATAAAACAGATCAAAAACAGAATTCTTATAATATGAACATATTCAAGGTAGACTCTATGGCACACCATTTATGCTCTAGTATTGGATAAAATAACATGATAGAATCAGAAGATGCAGCCATGATGAATTAGAAGAAATTGATGGGGAACAAAAGAGAGAAGTTTAAGGCAGAAGAGATGCAAGAATAATCAAGGAGCAGTATTCATGCAAGAGACCAGATGCTGGAATTCACAAGAAAAGCAAGAACAAAAAAGAAATGCAAACCTGAACATCACTCCATTCAACACATCGAAGAAATTTTGTGAGGGCCCTCTTCTCAGACATCAATGAGAAGCGAAATTTCCAAAGAAGCTGCCTCTCATCTCCACTCAAGGCCCTTGTAGGAGGATATTTCAAAATTCTTTGTATTGACCTTACAATTAAAGACAAATACACAATATCAAAGAAAGACTCAGAAAAGTACATATTGTAGGAATAACAGAACCATCCATGAGAATCTCCAAGGAGTGTCAATCCACAACCAAATTTCAGCAAACACTTGGTACAGAACTATAAACTTCCATGCAGAGTCAGATGATTTGATGTAGCAATCTACCTCAACCAGAGTATGCATGTTAGAAAGAAAAAACCACGCTGACTGACAAATGCAGAGGGTAGGAGAAGCTTTAAGTTGTTTTCAAACTTACTTTCGTTCATTAGAGCTAGGCTTGAGGTCCCTGTCAATAATACCACGAGTTAAACTCCTTGCAAGCTTCAATTGCTTGTGCTCAGAAGGGTTTATCTTTCCCACTTCAGGGTCCCACACAGTGACCAGTTCATTTGATGAAGCTATTGGAGATGGTAATAAGAAATTGGCCCCTGATTCCTGCACAACAAAACAAAGGTGGGACTATTCTGAATGCAAACCATAAATTCACCCAAAAAAAAGGGGTTAATGCAGTTTCTTGTATATTATGTTTGAATAGATGAATTACAGATAGTGGGTTTGGATTTAGTTTGCAATATGAATAAATTGTCCAAATAAAACGCACATAATATGCACTAATTGGTTAAGGTTCAATATGCCTACACATTTGAAAGGGTATCAGAAGATGAATCTAAGGTATTCCAAACTCACTACTAAATAGAGAACCAACAAATTAATGAATTTGAAAATAATCAAGAAAATCGTATTTACATCTGCCACTTATACTAAATTTGATATCATAACTATTCCTTTTAAGTTCTAGTTAAACAAACCCTTAAAGTATTCATTGAAATATATTATAGAAATGGCCAGGGATACCATGATATGTTGAGACTTACCTGAATAAGTAAGGAAAAATTGTTACATGTCAAATTTTAGCTTGAACTAATACTAAATCATTTAATGGTTAATTGTAATAACAAGATTAAACAATATATGATTAGTATGAGAAAGAAAAAAGAAAATTAAGAAAAAAGAAGAGCCATGTGGTTCAAGCTAAGTGAACCCATCATGTTTACCAACATGTGATTTTTCCATTAAATTTCAAATCAAGTCTGTTAAAGTAAAATGACATACTATTAGAGAGAGAAGGAATAGAAATTTAAACAAAAATAAAATTCCATAAAGAAAAAAGACCAAAAAAAGGGAAAAGCTTCAAAATTAATGTTAAAAAACCTGTCACTTCTTAAACCATAAGGGGCATATTGATTTATTCCGCCCTGAACTACAGAATGGGTTTTAGCAATTTAAACCCCCCCCCCAAAAAAAATAAAAAATAAAATAAAACAATAATAAATAAATGAAATAAATCATATTGCAGCAAATGTTAAGATTAAACAAAAAGCCACTAGCAAGCAAATTATATGATGATCATGGATCAGGATCGTACCTGAAAAACAACTCGATGTTCAAAACTACAGAAGTCAACAACTAAGTATAAATGGGAACTTCCATTTTTCAAGCTTTCCCTATCCTTGATTTTTTCCATAGCCTTGAATGTGAGTCGATCTAGCCAATCAACAGGTTGAATCTGTCCCCTTTCATACTTATTTGCAAGCTTTTCTAGACGCTCCAATTCTCCACGCTCTTGCCTGGGGACCTATAGTGGGATATATTACCATATACATTAAAAATTGTAGCTATATAACCAAATGCCAAACCAGAAACATTATGCACCAGCAACCAGAACCTTTCCAGGAGTACTTGTTGGAAACGATCCATCTGCTTGTTTCCCTAACCAGAGTCTAAGCTTCTGTTTCCCTGTTTTGAGTTGCATTTTGTTGTTGAATAGAAGAATCGTAGCGCCACCAATTAGCCCATCATCTTTTCCGCATGACAGATCCCAGACCTTAACATTCCAGGAGAATGGCAATAAGTAAAAGGCCAAACCAGGTAATGTAGTTATATTCTTATTAAAAGATAGAGGGAAAGGAAAGGCGCTATAAAGCATAATAACATTGTCTTAAGAAATTCACATAATAGAGGCTAAAATCTCCATGCAAGCAATAATATAATTTACAAGTTTAAATCTTGACCACTGCTAAAACAGTTAAAGTTAGGCAATCTCTATCTACCATCTGTATGAAAATTACCAAAGAAAATCTAAATGTAGTGTAGTAAATGTCCATGTAACATCTAAGGGGCATTGCAGTTCAATCTCCAGAGCAAATAATTCATTTGTAGAAGCTAGCTTTTTTATGGCTGTCTTTAGACCAAGATATATTGGTGATCAATAATTTAAAGCCTTTGATAAAATACGTGACTAGATACAGTTTTTGAAGTCTCATAAAGAAAAAGAAAACCATAACATCAATGACATTCTTGCTAAGAGAGATACCATCAAAGATATTTTAAACTAAAAGAGACACAACTAAGGTTTGCCAAACATGCCTAGAAAGAACCAAATAAGGAGGAAGTTGATACAGTACATGCCATGAAGATAACATTCTTTGACTCGTTTCATTCACACTCATTTACAAACTCATTACCAACCCACAAAAACAGAATTCAACTTGAACACAACTATGCAATGAGAATGCAAGAACAATTTTTTTCTACTCACTGTCAAAGCAAGTTGTGAGTGTGCAGTCAAGTCTCGATATTTAGTACTCAATGTTATTAGTTCATTCCAACAATACAACGGTCCTGCAGACTCCAACCTGGTATCAGAACAATTTATCAATTCCCTATCACTGGCAAATTATTTGAGAGGGGAAACACATTGAAAACTTCGCACACGAGTAAATAAATCTTTTAATTAGTTGATTAAAGGAAAGGTTCATAAAAACCTTGTTTTTGTTGGAAGACCAAACGGAGCACCGTCAATGTACAATGCACACTCCACATAGAGTTCACCTTTCCTCTCCTCTGTAGTGGAATCGGTCCCTGAAAAGCAATCGAAACCGAGGATAAACAATCATACCGATCTTTAAAAAACTAGTTCCAGTTCTTTCAGATTTTCAAATTGAAGGTGAAAGAAAACTAGAATTTCACTACGCTGCAGCGTAAAACTTCCAAACTTCTTATACTAACTGTAGTAGTGAAATTATCATCAAAACTGCTAGTATAATTGGGTGGCAAAGATGGCTTACGAAGTGACAAGTTAAGAAAAAAGAAGATTGAAATCCGCAATAGTAACTGAATTTGGACTCAAACCTGAATTAGGAGAATTTGGGGAAGGCAAAGTCCCCTCCAATCTGTCGACGCGAAAGGTAACGGGAAGGTTGATATCGCAAGACAAGAAGAATCGAAATTCGTTGCCACTCATTATATCTTTTTTAGGGTTTCGATTAGCTCTGAATTTTCAGAATTAAATAGTAGGAAACTAATAACAAACAATGGAATTTTCTAAAAGAAAAAAAGGTTTTTTCTATCTCTCTTTCTTTTTCTGCCTGTAAGTCTAAGTTGCCAGCCAAAACGTGATAAAGAAGATAGAAGAGTTCGCGTAGAAGACGATCCAACAGAAACTGAAATTGGATTTTTTTATAAATAAAATAACAATTACGGTAAATTACACCCAAGTCACTAAACTATTAGTAGGTTTACGTTTTAGTCAATTAATTTTAAAACGTTACAAAATGGTCGTTAAATTATTTGAAAGTTTTTATTTAAGTCACTATTATTCTAATTTGAGTAGAGCTTCATAGGAAGGTACTTAAACTAGATGGTCTTCATAGGAAGGTACTTAAACTAGATGGTCTTAAGTGTCTAACAATCAACTCAACACCAAAAAAAAAATATGAACTTTTTTATGAGTTATCGTGCGATAATATCAATGAGTAAAATGCATGACTAATTGTCTTTTTAAAGGAAGTATTCTTACTGAACCAACATAGAAACCACCGACACAGGTGTAAGTCTTGTTTGGGGACCTTTTTCCACTTAATATTTTAAAAAAATATGCAAGGTCTTTTTTTTTATTTCTTTCATGAATGATTGAAAATGCAAACAAGTACAACCAACATTCTTCTCCTAACTATAGGACATGCTTTTATCATATATGCATGAATATACTTTTCAATTTATCAACATCTAATTATTTATAATATTTAACATATCATAATCATAAATAGATAATAAATCGACTCTGACCAACTAAAAGTTTTCATAGTTTCATCTTAGGGGAAAGATAAGATAATTAAAAAGTAAAATAATTTTCTCAAAACATTCTTTGGGTCTTTTGGGTGAAAGCCAAACATACATATTTTTTCCCAAAAAGAACTTGTCAGCCAAAACCAAATCTTGAATATAGAACCAAAGTCACCGTCGCCACTGTCAGCCACAATCATCGTCAATCACCACAAACGATTTCCCTAGGAAGCCCGTGTTCCAGTTGTTGTTTCCCTTATCTCGACTATCATGCCTTCACCACTGCCGACACTAGCACATTGGTCTAATGCTTCTCCCGATCACAACATTTCACCTGCATGCGTCATGCACACCTCGCCTGGTCGGCTAGGTGGTATCGGTTGTTGATCTTATGTAGCCTTCACACGCAAGGGGAGAATCCCCTAGGTGATATGAGCCTTTCAACTGGCTTTGAGTGTAAAGCCTCTAGCATGTTCGATGGTAATCAACAATTATCAATTGGTAGGGGTCCGAGGCCCTAATCAGTTGTTTGTTATATCGGGGCTTGGTTGGGCATGATGCTTGGCAACTGCCATGCGCTTGTCGTGGTGAAAAGATTCGGCCCCTTACTCATTACAACATCTGCTATGGCACGATGCCTCGACTGTTGCTCAATCACACATGTAACTAAGGCACGATGCCTTGGCAGCTACTCAATCATGCGTATAACTAGGACGTGATGCCCTGACATCTCTTGTCATGCAACACCCCACACTGACCCGATCGTCAGATCGGAGACATGAAATGTCACATTCGTTTCCAAAGCAACTACGCTTTTATTTCAATGTTTTATGAACAAATCAATGCAAGCCATTAGTGTAACAGCCCAGTTTTAGCTAAATTGAAACAATGGTTTCGAAACCATAAATATAAGGTCGTAAAATTTATTTTATTATTATTTTAATATTTACAACATGATATTAGAGTTGTGTGAAATTTTCGTAAAGAAATTTTATTGTTTAATTATTTAATTCGATAAAAAGGACTAAATCGCGTAAAGCATAAAAGTTGAGTTCTAATAGCTAAAGTTATTAAATAGCTATAGGGATTTAAAGTGGAAGTCCTTATATGGTAATTAGACCATTAATGTTGATAGTGGAATGTGATGGCTTGGCATTTGTGTAAATTTTAAATGTTTTAAAGGTTATAAAAGTAAATTAATTAGTAATGATAAATTAAGTAACATAAAGTAAAGGTATCATTTTTTCTTCTTCATTTTCAACCGGATTTTAGGGCAAGAAAAGCCATTTGAGAGCTTTTACATTCGGAAACTATTTCCTAGCTTGTGTGGTATGTATTTTTGTCCCATTTTTTTTTTATAATTTCTACGTTTTTGAGATTGTTGCTTCGTAATCTAGCTAGCCCGTACCTCCGATTTCGAAACTGTTAAAGATTTTGATAGTTGTAATTATTGAATACATGTGTTAATTGATGTTTGATGATGAATTATGAAATTTTGATGATAGTTTTACATGTTTGGTAAAGTAATTTTGAGTAAAAATGTCAATTTTGGACTAAATTGAGAAAAATGATAAATCGTGTGGTAAAATTGTGAATAAATTAAAAATGTGGGCTGTTATGGAAATTATAAAAATTTGGCTAGCTTGGGTTTGTGTTTAATTTCATGAAATTGTGATTTTTTGTGATAAGGATTAAATTGCAAAAATGTGAAAGTATAGGGGAAAAAGTGTAAAATTTCCCTAATGAGTAAATTATGTTAAATTGATTGAATTAGTGATTAAATAAGTAAATTTTGTTATTATATAGATTGAGAAAAAACAAGATTTGGACCTAGAAACAAGGGAAAATCAAAGTATCGAATTAGTCGACCTAAATTCGTCGGTTCAACAAATGAGGTAAGTTCGTATATTTAATAAGCATTAAATTATACATGTTTAAATTCTTAATTGAGATCACTATGGTGAATGCTTAAATATTGAATTTAATTGTGATTACAATACTTTGGAAATGTTCGACGGAGATTCGACAAAGTAAAAGTCCCGGTTGAACTTTAGGAATAGATGGGATACAAATGTCATGACAATAGGGTTACCGAGATTACGTGTAAGACCATATCTGGGATATGGCATCAATATGAGACTTCGTGTAAGACCATGTTTGGGACATTGGCATCGGTATGTGATTTCGTGTAAGACCATGGCTGGGCTATTGGCATTGATACGAGATTACATGTAAGACCATATCTGGGATATGGCATTGTTACGGTACTATGTGTTCGAGATCCCCGAGTATCCTTTAGTATTCCAAATGGTTCAACGGGAAAAGTGGATGAAACATGGTTATAAGTGATGGTACAACGAAAACAAAGTATTCGTGACAGAAATCAACAAGTAAGAGAAAGTTGAGAATGGAAGTATGATAGAGTTAAGCAAGACAGGTACGTACATAACCTATGTGAGAATTGAATGAAAGTGAATTGGTGAGTTCATACCGTATCATGTATTTGAAATGAGAAAGATAAGTGTTTAAATATGTTGTATACCAAAATGTGCTCATTTGGCTATATGGAAGTATGAATTGAATGTTATATAAGAATTAAATTGATTAAACTTGTGAAAGCTAAGGTTAGCTATGTAAATGATTATATGATTGAGAATGAAATCAAATCTGATCGATGTGAATTACATAGATGAAATATGATATGTGTTATGAGGATGTATGGAACTGGAAACGAAATTTTATGAAATGTATGAAAGAAATCATGAAAGAGTAAAATTTGCAGTAAAATAGTTTTGGACAGCAGTAGTTGTATAAATTTGAAAAATCACTAAAAATTGTGGGAATCACATTAGAGGTTGAATAAGACATGAAATTAAAGCTTATTGATTCTAGTTTCACATAGAAGAAATGGTGTAAGCCAAAGAATCTCTTATTATGAGATATTTGAATTTTTGTGAGATAAGGTCAGAATGATTTGGGAATCCATAGTTTTGACTTTGGAAAATCATTAAAAATTGTACAAAAATAATTACGGGTTAGAATTTATATGATTAAAATTCTAATGAGTCTATTTTCAATAGAAAGAAATAAGAATATCATCCGAATCCCGTACTAAGAGATAATTAATTTTTAGAGAAGAAGGGTCGAAACTGTCAGACAATAGAATAGGGACGACTTTGAAGAATTAACTCTACTTATTGACTAAACCAAAAATTCAAAAAATTTTATGGTAAGAAGATATGTGAGTCTAGTTTCAAGAAAACCAAGCAGATCTTAATTTGGAGTTCCGTAGTATAAGATATAAATAATTTAGTGACTATGACTCGAGTAGGCAGCTTGATGTGAACATGAGGAAATACTGAAACTATGTGCAATTTTGATTGTATTGTCTTGAGAACATGTTGTGAGGATTGGTAAAAATAGGTTAACAGATTGCTTAGTATTTACATATCAACTTACTAAGCTTATAGCTTACTTTGTGTTATTTTTCTATGTTTATTGTGTTCCAAAGGCTCGCTCGGGTTGGAAATCGTCAAATATCCCATCACACTATCCAGCTATAGTTTCGGTACTTAAAAGGTTTGAAATTTTTATTATGTGGCATGTATAGGCTAGTTGGTTTGCTAATTGTATAAGTGATTTTGGCTATTGGTGCCTATATGTTTGAAATTTATTAAGCCATGAGATTTGGCTTCTTTATAATGTAAGGTTTGATATGTAGATGACCTTATAATTGGAATGTGATTGTGGTTATGTGGTAAGCTTTAGTAAAGTTATTGATGCATTAGTGGAAATGTTCAAAATTGATATTCACGATTGATGAATAATGGTATATTATGTGCTTGTGTAGGGTTGACACTTATGGTTGGCGAATTGGCCTTGCAAATGGCCTATATTCGTTCTCGCGGCTGTTCACACGAGCGTGAGACGTCTGCTACTTAGAAAATTCTTAAAGTTTTAGAAATTTTTATGTGTAACCAATTTAGTCCCGAACCATCTTAAAAGCATGTTTTAGATCTCGTGGACCTATTTAAGGGACAATGTGATTATGAATGAATGTGATATGATGATACATGATCAATGTATATGAAATGTTTGTATAATGATGTGAATTGTTCGGTAATGCCTCTTAACCCTAGTTCGATGACAGATACAAGTTAAGGGTGTTACATTTATTGGTATCAAAGCTACAATTTAGTCGATTATAGGACTAACGTAGCATATGTGAGTCTAGCTATACATGCCAGCTGTGATAGTGTGATATCTCCCGATTCTGACAAGAATTGTTTTAATTAGATAGATGTGTTTTCCAACCTAACTAATTCCAATAGTGCAGAAAGTGGTACTCAAATATTTGAATGGAAATGTGATTATGATGAGTTGAAATTCATAAAGGTATGAATGAGAGTGCATGGTATTTTTTATTGATAAATGTTATGTTATGTGCATGTATATGTGAGAGTTAAATTTGAGGCTTTACGACCCTCACCCCTCATTAGTAAAGTGTTACAATGAAATCTGTAAGATTTAGATTGAATATGCTCACAAGTGTGGAATTACAGAGTTTCGAAATTGAAGGATTAATATGGTGATCAGATAAGAGAATGAGTCAGCAAGTAAAGACAGTACAGAAGAGATAGTGGATTGTTTTGAAGGCCATTCGGATTATGCAAAGCCATTGTTAAAGAAGAAGTTGAATTCGATGAAACAAAATATTCAGGTATGATATCTAAAGAATATATTGACTGGAAGCTCTTCTGAATTGATTTATGTTAATGTTGGGATAATAAGAAATCAGTAATGTCAGAGATAAACAGTGGAATAACGTTTGAATTGTAAAGATAGTTGAGTACATCAGTTATAGTTGAATAGTTTACGACGATTTCTTCTAGGTACTCTATGTGTTTGTCTACTTTCAGAGGTATATGTGGCTGAATATCTTCAAATGAATTTCTTATCGTATGATTCGTAAAAAAAAAAAGGAAATTCTTATCGTATGAGAACATTAGCTAAATATACTAATAGACGAAAGCATTGTTGGTCTGTTTGGGTTATGTTCGATTGCTCTATCTTTCATTGGTATTCCATTTCTTTTTGTTAAAGAAAAATTGATGATAGAATCTGTGTGATGATAGTATTTTGTTCCTACTGGTTATTGTTTTGTTGAATATACATGAAGATTATATTGCTTCTGTCACAGTTGATTTCAGTGCTTATGAGTGATGTTTTCTTTTGGATTTTTTTTCTCTGGGATATCATCGAAAAAAAAGTTCATCTGATATGGATTGTGTTTTTTAAAATTTAGTAAAGTTCTACATATTAGATTTTGATATCTCGGTTTTTTTCTATGATTATAAATTCTGGTTTGATTATGGGAGTACAGTGGTATAGATCTAAGATTTACAGATATTGTGTTTCTACACTGATTGTATTTGGAACTATATTTGATTTTCCTTTTTGCTTCATAATGCATTACTGATAATTGAGATATTAACTATTTATACGTACGAGGTGGCTTCAGTATAGTTCAATGCTTCGTTGATTAATGGTTGAGATATCTTCATTATATAATCATTTCTAGTTTTCTTGAAAGGGAATTGACATCGACAAAAGCATAAACGATAGAAGATCAAGTTCAAATATGTATAATGGTTATCATTTCCATGTAAATCTTGATATCTGTCAATGAGCAAAGACGGAATGTTATGTTTGAATTATGCAGTTTTTAAAGATCTTTGATTAGAACCCTGAAGAAATTGTGACAAATTGTATGTCTGAGTTATCTTGATAACAAGAATAAAGGTTCTCTTTGAAAAGTTATTGTTTGACATCCAGGATCGATTCAGTTGTTTAGCTTGATGAGATTACTTACTTGAAGGGTTAATTAATTTATATGTGTTTGAGTTTATCATCGGGTTTGAAAATAAATTTTGATCGTTCTCAAGTAAATAGATGAATAGTCTGAATGCAGAATTCATATTCTAGAAGACATGATACAGAATTATATCCATTGGATTAGTTTTAAATCAGATATGTGATTGTAAATGAAAGTTGTTTTGTTTGTAAATTGTGTAGTTGAGAGCATTGTTAACTGAACCATCAGTTCTATTTGAATCAGTTAAAGCTGCATGAAAAGAGTTTTTCAACATGTGAATTGGAAATGGTTGACATTGTATTTGTGCTGAATAGTTAGCGACATAAATTGACTGGTGAATAATGTAACTTATTTGATGTTATAGAAAGATCTGAAATTTGGGTTATCAAAGATAGCTTGAAATGTCGGAAGAGTTTAGAGATATTAATTGATTTTCATCCAGGGAAAACAATTACAATCATGTATATTCTGAGCAGGAAACCTTTGTGTGCCTTACGAGCGATGATTACGTGATTGATCTTATCGAATGATGAATAGTTGTTAGTTGAGTTAGAAGCTAAATTAGTGTTTATTCGGTGAATTTGTGAAGCTAAAAAATGTGTCAACGACTTCTGATTCAGAATTTTAGATGTGGAATCGATGATTACTTGTTGTTTCGAGATAGAGTGCTTATACCGAAGAGTTCAGAGATTGTATAATAATTATTACAGGTGGCTCACAGTGGCAGTTAGTCTGTTCATACGGGAGTAATAATATGTATAATGATTTGAGACAGTTATGCGGTTAAATGAGTATGAAATGTGATATTTTTGACTTTGTAACCAAATGCTTGAGTTATCAACAATTAAAATTGATTATTAAGTGTCTTCGGGACTGTTATAGCATGTGTTGACATCAGAGTAGTAATGAAATAGAGTTTTGATAAAATTTTGTATCGGGATTATTCTTATCATCGAAAAAGATAGATGTTATCTGAACTATTGTTGATGTTTGAGGAAGTCTATATATTTTATCTCCATATGTACGGCTTTCTCTCTTGATAGACTAGAAAAATTATATATTTCTTAGATTGTCAGTTTGCACAGGGTGCCAGTCTTTATTGTTTCGAATAGAGATCCGAAGTCTATATAGTGATTCTGGGAGAAAGTACAGTAAGTTTTGGGTATGAGGTTGCATTGTAATATCGTAATTCATCATTAAAAGAATAGCTAAACAGAGAAAGTGATTCGGGTTCTTGAAAGTATGATTTGTCACTGTGTTTTAGAGTTTGGAAGCCACTAAGAACGACTAGTACTATTGGTTAAGTTATCATGTGAGTATAAAGATGACATTGTATGAGGTATTGTATGATTGCAGTTACCGAAATCCGTTGTACTGGATCAAACTTTGTAAGAAAAAGATTAACAGGATTAATTTCATCAGAGATATTGAAGAGAAAGTGAAAGTAATTTGTAACAGCTAGAAAGCCGTTTCACATGGACAGAAAACTTATGCAGACTTGATACGTAAAAGTATTGAATTTTAGTTAATGGATTGAGTGTTCATGAAATTATTACTGTGGGAATAGAACTTCTAGACTTAACTATAAAGAGAAGTTAGTTTTGTGATTATTTGGGCTGTATGAAATTATAAAAAAGGTAAGATCAATGACTTCTTTAACTAACTTGGGAAGGTTCATATTGTACTATATGTATCAATGCTGCGACGGTAAAAATCAAACTTTCCGCATAAAATTTTTTCGACCGAGATTAAGAAACAATCCGTTATGTCATAGAGTAAAGTACAGATCAGAATCTTAGTTCGAAAGATTAAGGAATTATGAAATTCGAAGCTATGTGAGAATTTGAAAGTATTATGTGAAAGCAAATTTTTAATCTATTTGCTGGTAAGATTTTCGGGACGAAAATCTCTAAGGGGGAGAGTTGTAATGGCCCGGTTTTAGCTAAATCGAAACAATGGTTTTGGAACCACAAATCCCAGGTCATAAAATTTATTTTATTATTTTAATATTTACAGCATGATATTAGAGTTGTGTGAAATTTTCGTAA
This sequence comes from Gossypium raimondii, assembly GCF_025698545.1. NCBI lineage: Eukaryota > Viridiplantae > Streptophyta > Magnoliopsida > Malvales > Malvaceae > Gossypium > Gossypium raimondii. Next base: position 38,885,492 of record NC_068565.1, read on the forward strand.
AGAAATTTTATCGTTTAATTATTTAATTCGGTAAAAAGGACTAAATCGCTTAAGCGTAAAATTTGAGTTCTAATAGCTAAAGGTATTAAATAGCTATAGGGCTTTAAAGTTGAATTCCTTATATGGTAATTAGACAATTAATGTTGATAGTGGAATGTGATGGCTTGGCATTTGTGTAAATTTTAAATGTTTTAAAGGATATAAAAGTAAATTAATTAATAATGATAAATTAAGTAAAATAAAGTAAAGGTATCATCTTTTCTTCTCCCTCTTCAATCGAATTTTAGGGCAAGAAAAGCCATTTGAGAGCTTTTACATTCGGCAACTATTTCCTAGCTTGTGTAGTATGCATTTTTGTCCTATTTTTAATAATTTCTACGTTTTTGAGAATTAACTGTACTTATTGGCTAAACCAAAAATTCTAAAAAATTTATGGTAAGAAGATATGTGAGTTTAGTTTCGGGAAAATCAAGCAGATCTTAATTTGGAGTTCCATAGCACAAGATATAAATAATTTAGTGACTATGAGTCGAGGAGACAGCTTGATTTGAAAATGAGTAAATACTGGAACTATTTGCAATTTTGATTGTATTATATTAAGAACATGTTGTGAGGATTGGTAAAAGCAGGTTAACAGATTGGTTATTATTTACATATCAACTTAGTAAGCTTTATAGCTTACTTTGTGTTATTTTTCTATGTTTATAGTGTTCCGAAGGCTCGCTCGGGTTGGAAATCGTCAGAGATCCCATCACACTATCCAACTATAGTTTCGGTACTTAAAAGGTTTGAAATTTTTGTTATGTGGCATGTATAGGCTAGTTGGTTTGTTAAGTGTATAAGTGATTTTGGCTATTGGTGCCTATATGTTTGAAATGTATTGAGCCATGAGATTTGACTTGTTTATAATGTGAGGTTTGATATGTAGATGGCCCTATAATTGGAATGTGATTTTGGTTATGTGGTAAGCTTTACTAAAGTTATTGATGCATTAGTGGAAGTGTTCAAAATTGATATTCACGATTGATGAATAATGGTATATTATGTACTTGTGTAGGGTTGACACTTATGGTTGGCGAATTGGCCTTGCAAATGGCTTATATTCATCCACGCAGCTGTTCACACGGACGCGAGACGTCTGCTACTTAGAAAATTCTTAAAGTTTTAGAAATTTTTATGTGTAACCAGTTTAGTCCCGAACCTTCTTAAAAGTATATTTTAGATCTCATAGACCTATTTAAGGGACAATGTGATTATGAATGAATTTAATATGATGATACATGATCAATTTATATGAAATGTTTGTATAATGATGTGAATTGTTCGGTAATGCCTCTTAACCCTAGTCCGACGACGGATATGGGTTAAGGGTGTTGCAATTAGGTTCTAAAACTTAATTATAAAACATTATTCTTCCAAATCTGAGTTAGAAGTGAGCTTACGAAAGCTCTCATACTAATCTAATGATGGATGAGGGATTAAAATGTAAAGATTACAAAAGTCAAGAGTCATGTTGCGAAATTTAGGGTAGAAGTATGATGTCTTGACTTCAACCGAGGTGAGTTGTGACCTTAAGGATAGGAGGGTAACATCACAACTTCAGTAGAGGAATGGTGCAACCTTGAGGACAGGGGATTTGATGTCGTGACCTTAGCAGGGGAAAATCATGACTATAGAAATAGAAGCTTTATGTCGCGACACTGATAGGGGAGTGTCCCAACTTTGAATGAAATTTTCCCTAAGTTTTAGTCCATTTATCTCAATCTTGCCAAATACAATACTCAAATTGTTTATGTCACACCCAGTCCTCCTAAGGATTCGAATCTAAAGAAGATTCGGGGATTTAATTGTATAAAAATATAAATTGGTAGGCACTACATAGATATTTAGAAACTTAAGTAGCTAGTTGGGAATGATTGAATTTTAGTTCTGGTTTAGTAGCTTGGAACTGGCTGGTTCCATAGTGGGAGATAGAATGATTAGGAATGAGTGGTTGTATTGGTTTGTGGAGATATATATGGTTGGTTCTAATGAAGTATATATATATGTGTGTTGAAACATAATTCTTCTCAATTCTATTTACCAATTTGTCTCTCTTTATAGTATCGCCTTCTTCATTCGCACCGAAGAAGAAGAGGATATAACTGAAGGAAACTTTGCATGTTACAACCGTCATATGAATTGAAGCTTGGAAGTAGAGAAATTGGGGAAATGGTAAGCTTCCTTACCTTTCTATACTCATGGATTGAAGGAAAAAGTAACTTTCTATATAATTAGGGATTCTGGGTTTTTAAGGTTTGAACACCTTTAGTTTAACCAATAAATGGTTGTCATGCTTAGCTACCAAGACGAAAGAGGCTCTGGCATTTGGATAAGCTAAGCTGATGAGGATAGAGGAATCCAAGTGACTTTCTGAACTCTGCCTCATGGTGGTCGTTGATAATTTTTGTATGGTGGTCTGTGTCTGATTTGTCTAAAGCTATGGTTGTGAATAGGAAAGGTTAATGATCATGTTGAATAATGAATGATACCATGTAAGTGTGTACACTTGATGCTAAAAGTAGGCGACTCGTCTGAGTAATCAGTAACGTACTATATGATATAATGATAAGTGTAATGTCTTGAGCGATATGTTTATATATAATATATGCGGAGTATAGGGGAAAATTCCTTGATCGGGTAGATGAAGTTAGGAATAATTGGTGAAAAGAAGGAATGGGCAGATGGATGGGAAAATAGAATTTTTGTTGGATTCCACAATTTAGTGTTGTTATTTGCAAACAGTGATGTGTGAAGCTCCGGGCCTTGCAGAGGGGAAACTGCGGTGTTTGAGCATCAAGGTTAAAAATGAGGCGAAATGTTATCGACTGGCTAGCTAGAGTGACACCGTGAAGTTGGTAAGGTCCTTCATGGTGAGTTGTAATGCCTCAATTTTGGTAGGTTTAAACTTTTGGCGCTTAGTAGTAAAGGCTCTGTCTGGCGTAGTAAAATCCGCCCAAATAATTATTTGAATATACATGTGGATGTTTAGTAATCGCCACAAGAGTAAGTAAGAATTTGATTTCTTGATATTTTGATATATATTTAGAAGAAGTCTGTGTTAAGTGGTTAAAAGTATGTAACAGCTCACCCGACAAAGTCCTTGTATCCGATTATTGTTTTATGAGATATCAGCCAGACAGATAAATGATTTTGAAAGGAGTAATTTCCAAGATGTAGTACACCATGTTGTTAGAGTTACAATGCTAGTTGCATTGTAAGTATAGTAGTTAGGGTCCCTTTGGTTAGGGTAACCGAATATTGTCTATATTGGATTCTTATTTATATTTCTTTATAGTTGTAGACCATTAACGTAAATATTTTGAAATGGTGTGACACGTGTCAAGTTTCTATGGGAACATGGGTTTGCTGCCCTTAAGCCGAAACTAAAAGATCTGATCTAAAGTATAATATTTTTTTGTATTTTGGCGAGTATTTCAGTTTTGTAGGTGGAATCCTGAAGAGTAGGTTTGTTGATTTTGGTTGAACAATAAGTTAAAGAATACCAAAGGGGGTTTTTTACAGGGTTGGTAATGTTTGAGAAAAATGGTTAAATGTACGTGAATGGGTTCTGGTGGCATTTCTATGTTCCTTGGACAGTGATTGCAAGTCAAAAGGTTGGATCTATTGTTCCAACTGCTTTAGGTGAGGATCGAATGAGTTTCTACACTGACCTTTGCATATATATCTTGTTCATACTCAAATATATCTATATGAGATTGATCAAAATGTGAATAAAAAATTTTAGACAGTATAGAAACGACACTTATACGACTATTGAGATTAAGTTATGTTAGGATTAATAGTGTACTGGAGTGATTGAACTTGATGGTATATGTGTTGGATATGAGACATGGTGATTCTAAATTTGTTAAGGAATGGGTATTGAGTTAAGGAATAAGTAGTCTAGTTGAATGTGAGTTCTTTTATATGGGTTCATGTGAATCTTTCAAATAAATATTTATGATCTAAGTTCCAGAAATAACGAATGAGTGCATGAATGATTGTTGAGGATAGTAAGAACATTTGATAAGGAATCTGATGAGTCAAAGTATGTGAAAAATAGTGAATGAGTGTTGTGTCATTTAATCATGACTATGTATGTGTTTGTTTGGAATGTATACTGTGACATGTGACATTGTTGATATGGTTGAATTATGTATTGAAGTATAGCTTGGCTAAAGAAATGAGTTAGTCAACCTAGATGTGAATTTATACTCTGATACTTGCATGTAAATTATGGGTATAGATGATTAATTAACTATAAAGCTTAAGTATCAATTAAATGAGTAAAACATAAGGTAATTGCGCACGAGTAAAGTTATTCTATGCAGAATTACATGAATGAAAAGTAGAATGACGAGTATGCAAGTAAGGTCTAATAAAAAAAAGGTATAAATTAGACTTGTAGTTTGGTGAAAGGTTAGATGAGCCTGAGTACATGGGTATTTGTGATGATGAATTATATCAATGTTTGTATGAATGTTTTTTGAGTATAAAATGTATTTCTAATAGTGAATCTAATAAGTTCAGGTATTTACCAATTTTGGTTTTAGTATTAAAACATTAAAGTATGGTTGTTTTTAGTAACCTAAGATGATTGTGCTAGTTTGTTCAGTACATGAAGTGAATCTGGTTAGAAACTGAGCTCTAATATTAGTTGCGGACTTGAAGATATATGTGACACAGATTTAGCCTGGATTGGTAATCTGTTGTTGTTTTAAAGGTTTAGCCTAGACTGATAATCTTACATGTATGGTACCCTTTGAAAAGGAACTACGAATGAAGATTACCTAATAGGGTTTTCTATATGTCCTAGGACAATGATAGGCAAACCTCACGGAATGTGAGTTTAGGCAAATCCATATCGTAAACACGTCAAAAAAAAGGAATATTTTCGTGGCAATATATAAAAAGGAATGCCTTTGTGGCAAAATATTAAAATGAATGCCTTTGTGGAAAAATATGAAAATGAATGCCTTCATGGCAATATATAAAAAAGAATGCCTTTGTGGCAATATATGAATAGAAATGCCTTTGTGGCAAACTCTGAAAGGAATGTCTTTGTGGCAGACTTTGAAAGAAATGCCTTTATGGCGAACTCTGAAAGGAATGCCTTTGTGGCAGACTTTAAAGGGAATGCCTTTGTGGCAGACTTTAAAGGAATGCCTTGATGGCATACTCTATCTAATAGCCCATGTGGCGGGTTCTGTGTGACTCTTATAACGTGTTCTACCAAGACTTTCTGGTAAGATGTGCTTATCCTCCTTTATGGTAAGTTCTGGGTAAATCCTGATAATTCTATATTAATTACTGATAAGAGAAGGTTATGATATGTCCAAGTTCGTAAGTTGAATAAGCCCAAAAAGGAGATTTCTTGAAAGAAATGTGTATCTGTATGCTAAAAAAGGTACCCACCATGGTAATTTTCCAGTGTTGAATATGAACGTGTTCGACTGTGATATGTAATGGTTGAATTAGATTTATCAAGAATCTATCATATCTAGGTTGTATAAAGGCTTCTACTGAACTTGTATGAAATATGAGTTTTGGTTATCCTGAGTATCTAGGGTCTTAAAATAAAGGGGTGTGAAATTTATCTTAATGATTTATGTAGTACATTATCAGCGTGGGTTGTGTGGAATTGAACCAAGATATGATTCAATAAATAGTTTGATATTATCATTTTTGCATAAGTATTCGTCAACATGCATGAGTATCAACCTGCGATAAATATCAACGATTAGCTGTTTAAAATAGGAATATGTGTTAAGACATGGATAGCTAGAAATGTTTTCTAAAGGTATGTTTCGTTAAGAAAGTATTAAGAGATAAGAGGTTTATGAACCGATAGAAAGGATTCCTTAGTTTATTAAATACCAAAGACTAAGTATGGCAAGGATATGATGATTGGTATATATATAAGATTAATAAAATGAAATGGTGCCAACTTAAGTGAATGTTGTAGAGTAATAGTAGACTCATAGCAATTCATAAGATTTGCAAAGTATCTATCAAAGGTTTGGTTATAGAGCTCACTAAGTACTCTTGTTCTTACAAGGTTTGTTATTTCATTTCAGGTTTTAGGAAAGTTTGTGTAACAACCCTTTTTGCGGTGTCGAAAATAGTGGTTTCGGGACCATGATTTCGATGAGTGAGTTAATATTTTAATGTTTATTTAAATGCTATAGGATTATTTAGGGTTGTATTATATTTCATTAAGAAATTTTAATGTTTAGGTAGTTAATTTAGTAAAAAAGGCTAAATTGTAAAAGTACAAAAGTTGAATTCTATTAGCTAAAAGGGTTAAATAGCTATGAAATTTTAATTTAGTGGACTTAAATGGTAATTAAAACATATATTAAGATAGTGGATTGTGATGGAAAGGTTTTTATGTGATTTTAGTAGTTTTTAAAGGTTAGTTTAGTAATTAAATAAATTAAGTTAAAATTAATTAAACACAGATGAAACAAAAGTCATCTTCATCATTTTCTTTTCTTTCTTGGCCGAACACCATTGTTAAGAAGAAGGAAGCTTTCGGTTGTGGTTTTGCTCATGCATGGTAAGATTTTGAGTCCTGTTTTTATTGATTTTTATGTTTTTGAATTCGTTTTATCTTAACTTACTTAGCTCGGGGGTTAATTTGCAAAATTATAAAAGGTTGAGAGACTTGCCATGATAGAGTTTAAGTGTGTTTTGATGTTTATTGATAGATTATTAATTTGGTTGTTATATGGACAAGTTTTGTTAAGTGAATATTAGTAAATTTAGGGCTTAGGGATTAATTTGATTAAATGGCAAATTGCTTATAAATTGTGTGAATTAAGGAAAAATATGAGTTGATATAGGTAAAAGAAAAAAATCAGTTAGCGTATGTTGGATCAAAAATGGTGAATTTGCAAGTTATGATCTTAAGGATTTAATTGTATAAAAGTTAAAATGTTAGGGGTGAATTTATAATTAATAAAAATTGGGGTTATAAGATGGAATTGGTTGTTTTACGCTATTAGAAATACTTAATTGAATAAAATTCATATTTGGATCAAGGTACTAATCAACCGGACTTAGACTGAGGAAAAGCTAAAGTGATGGATTAGTTATCGGCCTCGTTTTTGCAATTGTTTTATCGAGGTAAGTACGTATATTCTTTTTAAAATGTTTCAATTCAATTGGTAAAATTAGTGATAGTTTTCTCATAATTTAATTATGTTTAATGTGCGAAAATTCTTAAATTGTTAAAAGAAAAGATTGGAATTGAAATACGATCGGTATTCTTGAATTCTTGAAAAGGTTATATCCAAATGTATATAAAATGAAAAGGTTATATCCAAAACAAATATTAATTGAAAAGATTATATCCAAACGAATATCAAAAGAAAAGGTTATATCCAAAATGAATATTAATTGAAAAGGTTATATCCAAATGATACCAAATGAAAATGATATATCCAAACGAATATTAAATGAAAAGGTTATATCCAAACAAATATTAATTGAAAAGATTATATCCAAACGAATATCAAAAGAAAAGGTTATATCCGAAATGAATATTAATTGAAAAGGTTATATCTGAAACAAATACCAAATGAAAATGTTATATCCGAAACGAATATTAAATGAAAAGGTTATATCCAAAACGGGTATCAAATGAAAAAGTTATATCCAAAACGGATGTCAAATGAAAAGGTTCAAAAGGTTGTTACCCTAAAAGGGTTAACATTTGAAAATGTTTATTGAAAAGGATTTATGGTGAGAACCAATTAAGTAAGGTTTGTATGAAATTTTGATTTGATTATGTATTTAGTTACTAACTCGAGATGTGGTGTGTATAGAAAGAATTGTACATATAGTGATTGAAATGCTTGAATGGTTAATCATGAAATCATGTTTTCGATAAGTTGAGTTCTTTTAAACAAACTTACTAAGCATCGTTGCTTATGCATTGTTTTGCCTTATTTTGTAGATCATCGGAGACTTGATCGGTTGGAATCTTGTCGAAGATCTATCACACTATCCAACAATCATTTCGGTAGATTTTGAGTTATTTTGGTTGGTATAAAATGGCATGTATAAGGCTCTTGTGTATGTTATTTTGTTACCATGATATGATCATATCTTTTGTGTAAATAGGTGATGAGACTTTTAATGTTTAGTAAGTATGGATCATTTTGGTTACTTTTATGTGTAAATTATCTCTATGTTTGAAACTATGTTCATATGAGGCTATTATGGTTGGATATTAGATATTTGATGTTGGTTGAAGTTATAAAACCATGTTGTATAGTTGCATTATTTGAATGTGTATATTGTGGTACCAATGAGGCTTGAAGAAGTTGTGTTGAATATTTAAGGTTGAAAATTGGTATGCTTGTGTCTCAAGAAAACATTTTAGGTAAACTAGTGTTTTAAGGTACATTTTGGTAAACACGACACACAGCCTAATCGCACGACCATGTGTCACACACGACCTGATTGCATGGCTGTGTGATTTTATTATTAATAGGTCTAGGTTTCACACGACCTACGACACGGCTGTGTGTCCCTATTTCGAATATACACATGGGCAGACACACGGCCGTGTGACTCCTGTTTGCAAATATTTAACTTTTTGCCAAAACTTCTGTTTCATTTGAAATTGTTCCCCGATCATTCTCAAATTATTTTTAGTGCCCTGAATGCTCGGTTTAAGGCCCAAATGTGTAATATTGCCATGATTAGATTCAATAATTAGATATTAATTTGTAAGTTGAATTATTATTCTGTTTTGAGGTTAAATATTTTGTTTGTTTGGTAACGCTCCGTAATCCCTAATTCGGTGACGAAGACTGGTTAGGGGTGTTATTGTCTGCACCTAGAGGGATAACACTAGGAGTTTGCCAAGTTAGTGGTGAAGTGGGCTATTATGCATACGGTGGAATTTTGGCGTAGTATTGGAATACGCCTTTTTAAGTTTGTTTTGTTAAACTTCGTATTAAAAGGTTTTATATCTAAATTCATAGGGTAAACTATTGTAAGGTATTAATCTTTGTTCTCATTTATGAAGCATTTCAACTGGAAGATCACAGAAAATTTTTTAAAGAAATAAGAAATATTAAAATAATGTTGCTTTGTGGTTAAGTTTTACGTGGTAGAACCCAAAATCCAGATTCGATAAATCAGGTCAGGTTTAAGGAATTACCTGATACTTCAGAAGAGGTTTAAGGTGTAAGACCATAGCTTGGCTATCGCAACATAGGGAGTCCATCGGGATAGTAAACACGGGGTAGTCCATTGGGACAATAAACATGGGAGAGTCTGCCAGGACATTAAACATGGGGTTACATGTGTAAGACCATAGCTTGACTGTGGCAACATAGAGAGCCTATCGGGACAGTAAACACGGGGTAGTCTGCTGAGACAATAAACATTGGAGAGTTCGCTAGGATATTAAACATGGGTTACAAGTGTAAGACCATAGTTATGCTATGGCAGCATGGGGAGTCTGCTGGGACAATAAACACTGGGTAATCCACCAAGATGTAAAACATGGGGTTACACATGTGAAGTCCGCAGATCAGTATACTAGGGGACCCGCAAGATATAAATTAGAAGTCTTGGTGTGACATGTGTGACAAGTCACAGGAAAAAATGAACTTGGTGCATCTAGGAACAGATACTAACGGGATAATAAGAGAATTCACCAAAGACGATGATGAGTGGAGCCAAGGAAGCACCTTAACCCAGTTATGTGTGAAAGAAGGGAGAGACGCCTTAGATAAGGAGGTTAGCGTAATGTAAATAAATAAAAGTTTGCTAGGGAAACAGTGAATCCCAGATTGTTTAAGAAAATACAATTTTAATTTGTAAATTAATAATAAGGTAGCTAAAAGATTGGGTAGATCGACTAAAATCTTCGTAGGAGGAAATGCCAGCTCAAGGCGGAACGATCAATAAGGTTTGCCAGAGAATAGTGAAAAGTAGAAGTCTGTCAAGACCATGAAACATGGTAAGGATGTTACTATTCTACTAAGGGTGGAAACTTTACGGAATACTTGAGTGAGAGATAGTATGTTGGGAGCTATATGTCTAATGGAGCATCTTAAAGGAATGGAATAAAAGAGTGGGGACTTTAGGGTTACATTGTAAGCCCTAGTTCACCAAGGGAAAGAGGATATAAGGAAAAGATCTTATTTTGGTAAGGCCCCGCAGTTATGGAAAATACTTGGGTAAATACAAATCATCTCCAATCAAAAGAAATGAATACTTGGGTAAACTTATGCAAAATTGGTTGACTCGGAAGCTGTGTTTTGGATTTTTTTCACTCCTCGAAACCTTGAGATCTGATGGTACCTGTACATGGAAATAGACAAACTGTACACTATGTAATAGAGCTTAATGGTGCTAACATGATTTGAATCAATAATCAAATCAAAGTAAGGTAACAAATTCAACCATTAAGTGATCAAATCATCAAATAGTGTCAAGTATACATTTCATTCCTCATGTGCATAATCTCATACCATATTTCATTTAACAAACCATATATGAACATATAATTTCATTAATCATCATATCACACTACATGTGTGCCAAAATATATCATCATGTACATTTCTTTTCTCATTTCCATCTCGAATCCACTAATTCATTTTATATCCATATCGGCCCTCAGGGTTCGTTCTAACTGGTTCGCATGATCTTTCACATGCCATCTTTTGTCACTTAGGTATTTATATACAAGATGCATCATTTTCTATTAACTTTGCATATCAAATATCATTTGGAAAGTGACCGCCTCTCGACATGCGAACGTCGGGAGTGTAAATTCATGCAAAAATATAAAGATAAGAGTTAAGTGCGATTTCTGCAAGTGAACAGGTCAAATTTTAATATGGTTTAAGTGTTACAACGAAACACTGGTAAGTATTCTGAGGATCATACCCAAAGGGTTATAGATTGGAGAAAATAAATATTAAATCAATTACCCAAAATAATTACTAATCTAATTAATTCAAAAATTAGTAGTGTCAATTCAGTATAAAAGAAAGATAATAATTAAATTAAACTAAAAACTACTCCTAGGTTAAACTATCTAATTTTTTTATTCCTAGTTTTGACAATGTGAGCTCTCTAGCCTAGAATCTATTGAAACCCTAAGTATTATCAATTATTACCCTTGATTTAAGTACTTACCACCATTATTTATGAATACCCTCTCGGTCTTACCTAGGCATATGAATACCCTCTCGGTCTCACCGCTTGGCACAAGTTTTACTGAGCATGATACCCTCTCGGTCTCACTTGTCTATATCTTCTACTAGGGGAATCACTTCCTAGTGTAATAAGTTCTCTTGAATAAATACTTAATCTTAGATGATTATTTACTTAGCCAATTAATCAGTTTAACAATTGAATCATGTGAGATATTGATGAAGCACAAGTTATTCTAATATTTATACAAATATTCGATCAATAATATCAATGAAAGAGATATAAATAAAAGAATAGAGAAAAGAGAATGCTCATTAATAGATCGATAAAAGTGTCGATCTAGAACAATCTTCGCTCGCAATTGTCTCTACGTCGGAATAGAAATCTCCAATTAAACGAACATAAAATAAACAAAGTAAAAGCTGAAAACTAATAAAAATGTAAAGAATAATTTGTCTCTCTAAATTTGTGTGTCTAATGTGTTGTACTAAGCAATTACTTATAGATTTCATGTATTATGACCTAATTAGGTCAAGTAGAGATGGCTAAACATGTTAATTTAGGTTGTGTAGATGAAAACACCCTCGATGATATTTCACCTCGTCGCAATGGTGTCGTGACACCTTCAAGCCTGTGTCACTACATCGAAGGTAGTATACTATTTTTGGCATGTTCAGACCGGTGTCACGACATCCTATAGTGTGTGTTACGGCATAACAGAAAGTATGCTCCTTAGGTAGTCTAAAGGTGGTGTTGCGACATCCAAGCTGGGTGTTGCAACATCGGAGGTAGTCCACTAACTTTTTGGCTTGAATTGATGTCCATCACACTTAATGAACATGCTAGTCTTCCTTTAGGCCTAGATTGGCCTAGATGGACATAAAACACATAAAAATGTTCATTTTATTAACTTTAACTAGAAAATTACTAAAACAAAAAACTAACTTATAGCAATGTTAAATTACTTGAAAACAAGGTTATTAAATGTTGAAAGAACCTAATTTGCCACCATGAGTTGTGGCAGATCAGCAAGGTATATGTTTTTTTATCCCTATTAACCAAAAACAGACTCAAGAATGATACACAGATTATCCTACCATCATACCAATATATTTGGCATTCAGTGCCTCTTTAACACCCCTACCTGACCCGATCGTTGCATCCTAGATACGACATGCCACATTTGTTGCCAGAGCAACTACGATCTCATTAGAAAATTAATTAAACAATTTATACATGCTATTATGCTCAATAAATAATTACAATATGTTATATAATCAAATCTGACATTTAAATAAGCTTACGAAAGCTCCTTTAATAAATTAAGGTTGGTTAAGGACAAAAATGTAACATTTTCAAAGTTATCGAATTGGCGTCACGACGTATAGAATTTGAGAAAATAGTGGGTGTCATCGTGACATCGGAGGTATATGGTCGTGATGTCACTCTCTATCTATTTTATTGTCGTGATGTTAAAGGCGTGTCATTTTCACATTATAACAATTCGAGTGGTGTAAAAAAAGGTAGTTTCAGAACTCCATTTTCGTAAACCAAGTCCGTAAACATTAAGTAAGAATATTTATAAAGTTGGTATAAAATTATATTGATGTTTAGTCCATCAATTTCGTCTATTGAATAGTTAATTTAGGTGTAGGGACTAAATTGTAAAAGTCCAATAGCTAGAGGTTTTTAATCGGCCAAAAACTTAGGGACTTAAATTAAAATTAGGAAAAGGTTCAAAATGGTAAATAAACCATTTGGTTACCTAAGATGGTGGATGATGGTGTTAATCTTCACTATTATGGCTAATGGTAATTAAGATTTAGTTAATTTAGGTTAATTAAAGACTAATCAAGTTATAAAAGACACATGATATTGGGATATTCCATCTTCATCATTTTCTCCTAATTGACCAAACATAGAAAACCTAAGGAAAATCCATTTTTGAAGCCCAAACATTCGACTATATAATAGGTAGGCAAATTCAAGTCCTTTTCTTGTATATATTATGTTTTTGAGGTCATGGGAGCTTGATTTACCAAGCCCATGTACCAATTTCAAAACCATTGAAGTTTTTTAAAGTTTCCATTGTTGATTTCTTGAATATTTAGGCTTGAAATTGATAGATTTTAAGCTTAGATTATAAAAAAGGACTATATTTGTAACAGCCCAATTTTCAGTAGTGTCAGAACAATGATTTGAGATCACTAAATTCGATGAAAAGTTAGAAATATTTTTGAATCAATGAATTTTGTGATTTAAAAGAAATTATTAGGTAAATTGGGTCAAAACGAGGTATCGAGACCTCGATATCATAAATCGAGCCGTAAATATTTTTATAAATATTTACAGAGTGTCGATAGGATAATATTAAAGTTTCGTTAAGAACTTTTAACGTTTCGATAGTTAATTATGAAAAGGATTAAATTGCAATAGGGATAAAAGTTTAATTATAGATTAAAGAAAAGTTAAAAGGACCAAATAGGCAATTATGCCTTTTCCAAAGTTGAGGCGGACATAAGTATAAAAATCGAGATTTTTATGTGTTAAAAAATATTATAATATTATAGTAATGATTATGTTTTTATATTATATTATTATTAATATATTATATTATATTATATATATATATATATATATCAAAAGAAAGAATAGAAAGGAGAAAGAAAGAAACAGAGAGCAAAACGAAACAGAGAAGGGAGAAAGAAGAAAAAGAAAGAGAGCGACGGTTCAGGGGTTTCAAAACTTCTAAATTCAATTGCTAATGTCGTGCAAGAGTCATTGTCCGAGAAATGAAAGGAGAAGGTGGACAAGGATTGACTCGAGAGAAATTTCGGTTAGTATTACTATAATTCAAATTTAATTATTAATTGTTAAAATTTAAATTAATATACATGAAAAGCAAATTGAGGTAAGAATCATGATTGAATTAAATGAAAATACGTATTGGTATTGAAATTATAAATAGCAATTGTTGAATTTTGAATAATATGTTTAGTAAATAAAAATAAGGTGAATATTGAAATTGAATTGTATGTGAATTGAATGGAAATTACTAGTGATATGATTTGAATTAAAAGAATTAATGCGATATTGAATTGTATGTTGATTGAAAAGTAATTAGTGATTTGAATTTCATTAAATAAATAAATAAATAAAATATAAAATATGAATTGAATAAAAGTGAATTAAAATATGAAAAGTGTGAATACATGAATCAAGTATGATTACATGTGAATGTCGGAATATCTATTGGTAGATTAGAAAGTGGAAAGTAAATTTGAATTGAAATGTGATTATTGAATAGAAATTGAAATGGTTTGAATTGAATTATTGAATTGAACTGGAATATTGAAATTGGTGATTGATATGGATTTTATTAGAATTGAAATTGAGAATGTGGAGATTGATATGTGAAACGACATCGAATCAATTATGGAATACTTAATATTGTTATGTGTCTTGCATTGAACTGTGAAAATCTTGAAGCAATGAATTATTGCAATCTTGTGAAACCGATTGGAATAATGAATTTATAATTGATCTTGAACTAATATGGAAATTTTATGGAAAGTAAATTAAATACCCTATTAACTAGTCGGGCTAGTCGGATATAGTTGGCATGCCATAGGATATGGAAGAGTACGGGTTATTGCTTGCTATCGATCGAGCACTTATGTGCCGACTCATCATATCATATCTTTATCGATTCGATACTTTGTGTGTCGAATATTGTTATTCTTATTCATGATTCAGCACTTTGTGTGTTGAATCTTTATCATTTATTCTTATTCTCGCTACTCAATTCTTGTTCTTGATCGGTACTATGTACCGTATTAGGCACTATGTGCCGTATTGGTGTGATTGGTTGGAATCCGTGTATCCGTCAAAGTCCGAGTCAAGTTAATAGGGGTAAATGAATAATTTTGATAATATAAATTTTATTGCATGATCTTGAATATGAATTGAAATAAGACATTGAATTGAGATGTGAAAATGAAATGTATGAACCATGGGTTCAAGAAATAGATAATGATATAGTTCATGAAATAGTTTTGGTAGTATGAGATGATGTAAAAATATAAGCAAAGAGAAGCAAACCGAAATAGCCATTGTTGAGAAATGAGAAATGAAAAATGAAAATAAAATGATTTGAAATAGTGAAATAATATGTGAATTTAATTGAATACAAGTTATTGAAATTTATTTATGGATTTAATGTATAAATTGAGTGTTAGAAGATTATAAGTGTAAATTGATTATAAATGAACGAATCGAATCGAAAAATAGTTGTTATTATTATTATTGTTGTTGAAACAAGTTGATTTAATATATTAAATGTTTATTAAAAGATTAAAAGTATAAATTGAATATAAATAGAAATGATAATGAATGAGTTGATAAATTGATTGGATTTGTATGAACTGGAATGAGTTATTAGAATGAGATGTGGAAAAATCTAATAAATTTTTTATAGTGAAATAAGTTCGAATACACTTAAATATAAGACTGAAATATTGCTTATTGTTATTAATGATCAAGTTGATTTAAAGTATGGGATAATTAATGAATAATTGTAGACATAAATTAAATGTATATAATTTATCCATTAATGTTATTAATTTGAATTATGGTAATACCACTGAGTATTCCCATACTCGTGTCTGATTGTTTCCGTGCGAGTTAGTAGGAAGCTTGATTTCGGTCCAAAGATCCGAGTAATCCCGACCTCGAGAAATTTTGGTGATGTACTTTTGTTTTGATAATGTGGCATGTACCTAAGTGATATATAGGTTAAGTATAAGAGTTTTGTGATTGTGGTTTTAGAACGATGTTTTAAATTGATTATAAGTATGAAATGGAACTAATATGACATATTTGATTAAAGTATGCTATGTCTGTTATTTATTTGTGAATTAGTTATAAGTTATCCGATATGTCCGGTAATACTCTATAACCCTGTTCCGGCGACGGTTTGGGGTTAGGGGGTGTTACAATATTGTTAAGTTTAATTGTTAGTTTTGTACATAGAGACTAAAGTGAATAAATGTAAAACCATTGTGAAATTTTGGTGGAAATGAAAAGTAGAGGGTCCCTAATGAATATATGTGAAGTCGGATTTTAAACCGATGTTTAAATTTGAAAGTTATGGCTATTTCGAATTCAGGATCTAAATTGAATAAAAATTAAAATTTTAGGAGTATTAAAAAATGAGATTATATAGGCTCATTCATGTGATGGCATAATATGAAAATGTTTGGTATTGATGGATTGTATAAAATTGTTGAATAGTCCCTGAAGAATCAACTTCTTTGGTGTTTTGATCAGGTAAGTTCATATGGTACTTATTTATTTAGGTTGTTATGTATTTGATCTGTATATGTATTTTTGATTGAAGATTTTTTTAGTTATAAATTGGTATGAAAGGCTAGAATTAGACTGAATTGAAATGTAACGTTTATATGTGTAAAAGATGCCTGGATGAACTTAGTAAAGGTTAGGATATGATTGGCATGCCAATAGGGTCTTGTGAGCGCTTGTAAGAGATTTATTCAGATGTTATTGGGGTCCATCATTTGTTACAAACTCTCAAGTATTATGTGACGTAGGTTTAGCTCGGACGAGTAACCTATATTTCAATATAATGGTTTAGCTTAGACGAGTAACCTGATATGTATATATATTTAGCTCGGATGAGCAACTAGTGTGGTGTAAGTACCTGTGTATCCGAGTCTGTTTACTAGGGTTAATTGGACGAAACAGTTTATATGAAATTGAGAAATTGAAATAGGATGAAATGAACTTGATTTTCAAATAATAAGTTATTGACTGAATTTAGTAAGAAAAATTGATTAGATTAATGCCTTTGACATGTATGTGATTGTATTATCCCTTGATTGAATTTGTTTTTGAGATTAGTTACCTAACTTGACATGAATTGGCATGTTAAGTACTTGTGGTATTATATGGTTTTGTTTATAAGTCAATACTTACAATGTTGGTGTTTTACCATTTCTAGCCAAATATCGTGCCAAGCTAAAGTAACTTAAAAATGTTAGGTATGAATAAGGTAAGTTTTGTATAATACATATGAGCTAACTAAGCATCCTATATGCTTACCTTGTTTGTTTTTCCTTTCCTTGTATATCATCACCTTGCAAAACTCATCAAGTCAGATCGTCTCAAAGCTTACACTATCATTGAAGATAGTTATGCAATCATTTTGAGTCTAGTTTTGTGGCCTATATATAAGGTTCATGGTGTGTACCTTATTATTTGGAAGAGTTTACTACTTGACAAGTATGATATAGCCCATTTTGTATAATGTGTTGCCTTTGTGGTTTGGTAAATGCATGGCATTGGTTATGTTTTATGTTAGGGTATATGATAATATATGTTTGCATGTTTAAAATGTGGAATGATGTATAATGAGGTAGATAAGATAGCTAAGCTAATGAATGGTTGAAATTGGCATATTTGAAAGTATGCTAAGAATATGTAATTAAGACTTGATTGTTGTTGTTCATATTAAAGGCTTATAAGACAATGATACATTTAGGGTAAAGAAAAGTATGTATTAAGTTTGAATAGAATGCCTTATTGTGTTTTAACATAGTTTTTTTTTTACATTTGATTGAATGTATTAAAATGAATAGATTTGTATTAGGTTGAGCTTATTTTGAATTGGTTTTGATTAGAAATGGTTAAATGATTTGATTGGTATGAAGTGATATGAGTTTGGGATGTTTTTTGGTGTACCAAGTTGTATAAACCGTATAGGTTGTTCGGCACATCTTGAATTGGGATTCAAAGTAGCATGTTTTACCAAAAACAGGGCTCACGCCACGATCACAATTACCCAACGTCACAACGTGGTACTGACTGTAAGTGACGTTGTAACACCGATATGCTTGAATTCATGTCATAACTTATTGAGTTGGCAAAATCACGACATAGAAATGGTGAAGTCGCGACATCAGTCTTGAATTTTTAAAACTTTACAATTTGGTCCTAATTCAAGCTCGATCTAACAAAAAAACTTTCAGAAGCTTGTGTAGGGCCCAAAAATAATTGTGTATTACATTATGTACTTGAATGTTATTTATTTATGTATTTAAATGAGGATATGTTACATGATGTTTCAAATTTATTAAATCGATGGTTGTAGCATCCAATAACTCTGACCCGAAGATCGGGCCAGGTATGGGGTGTTACGCGCATCATCCTTTAAGCATCAATACACATCAACTCAACACATATGACCATTTTCATCTCTCAACCATTTAAACCTATTACCATTTACATGAATACTTTAACAAATCGAATGCTTGAATTCAAATTGACATCTACTATTCAAAGTTCCAAAATGACCATTTAAATTATAAAACCGAATCAACTTTAGCTACATGTCATATACCACACACCAAGTTTGGCAGATCCAAGATTTTGGCGTATAGTAGTGAAATAATCTGTTTGGCAAAGTGTAATCCGCCTATATGTTTCTTTTGGCACAGATGTGTGGACGTTTAGTAACCACCATGTAAGTAAGTGAAGATTTTATATCAAATTATTCTTCTATTTAAAAAGAAAAAATTTGTTAAGTGTAAAGGTAATTATGGTATGATTTAACGCTAAAGGTATAGACACCCTATTCGTCTTAGTATGGTGCTGGTTAGGTTATAAGTGACCTGGTTAGGAACCAATTGGATAGATTTGTCTGATATCTATGATGTTGGATTCCCATTTATGTTTCTCTCGGAAACTGTAGAACATTAAGGAGGAAAAATTCTGAAGTTTGTGACACTTGTTAAGTTCCATTATAAAGAAATGGGTCATACGTATATATGAGTGTTAGAAGGGTTCGTAGAGGATTTTTTCTTCTTCTTTCAATATTAGTCACTGATTCTTTTTCTTAAGTCTAATTGCATCTCTTCCTCCCTAAGCTAAAAGCTATGGCTCTTAGTTTAATTAGTGGTCATTTCATCTTCGAATAAGTATGACAGCTTTGCATGTTAAGTTCTGAAAGAGTAAATCTATAAGTGGTAAATGAACAGTAAGTTGTAAGAACAAGGCTTTGCATGGGGGTTGTTAGTGATTAAGATGATAATAAATTGTATGTATAAGAGTTGGAATAGTGAATCTATGTCCTTTAAACAGTTGTTGCTGCTAGTTTGAAAAGGATGTTTGAGTCTGGAACTTCGAACTACAGTAGGTGAGTGTTAGTTGAATCTCTATCCTGACTCTTCTATGTGGATTGTTCAAGTGGAAGTATATATATAAAGGATGATGATATCTGTAATAATTTGTTAAGTGTATGAGTAAAGCAAAGATGAAATATGTGCTATATGTATAAAGTTTTGTTGAAAAGAATGTTGATTGGTAAACATGGAGGTAAAGTTTGATATATAAATAGTACAAATCAGTCAGAAATTTCAACAATTCTGGGTAAGTGAATGCTAAGCAATGTCCTTCTATGAAGCCTCTAGTAGGGTAGTTATATTGCTAACCAGATTGGCAGATCATGATATGGAAACAAGTGTAAGACCATGAGCTTGAGACCCATGGCATCTTAATATGATATGAAAACATTCATGGTGTAGCCTCTAGTACGATGAAGACTGGAATGACAGATCACGATACATGAATGCATGTAAATCCATTTGGTTGAGACCCATGGTAAGATATGTCTGTATGAATGTTCATGGTGTAGCCTTTAACAATGTAAATCGAATTGGCAGACCACAATATATGAATTTTATGTATAAGTCCATACGGGAAATACCTATGGCACCTTCTGTGAAATTCTGTTAGGACGGTGAACACGTAACTCTGTATGATGCCTTTGTGACATATTTTTTATGTTGCCCTTGTGGCGTATTCTATTTGGCCCTTTGTGGCGTACTCTGCTAAGTCTCTCTGGCAAAATTTGTTTATTCGCCCTTATGGTAAGTTTTGGATAAAATTTGATTGTTCTGTAATAGGTATTACTAAGATAAGGTTAAGATATGTCTGAGTTTATTTTGGATGAAATAGATTCGTGAAGTAATCAAATAATTTTTTAAGAAAGTTCTTGAAAGGAAGTGCGTATCTGTAGGTTAAGAGGGGTATCTACCATGATAATTTGTTAGTGTTGAATATTGGTGTATTCATAGTTTTGAGAGACATAAGAAATTGTTAATGTGAGTTCGTCTGTGTTATGTAGTTGTTGAATCTAAGTTATTTGGAATCCACCATATTTGAATTGTATTATGTCTTCTTCTAAAACCATATAGAATTTGAGTAATTGTTATCTTGAGTATCTGGGGTCCTAAAATAAAATGGTACGAAATACATCCGAATGATCTATGTAGTACATTATCAGTATGAGTTTATACGATATTAAACCAGAGTATGATTTTATTAGTAAATTGATGGTATTTAGATTTGTGTAAGTATTCGCCAAGCATGTATGTATCCTCTAGTGATTGATATCAATTAAAAACCATTTTGGAATATGTATGTGTGAAAAGATGGTCTATGTTGTGTGGGCTCTAAAGATATATTCTTTGAAATAGTAATTTTGTGGTTAAGTGGAAGAAAAGATTGATGAAGTGTTAGGAAGGATCCTAAGTTAGTCAGTTAAGAAGACATAGGTAAGCTAAGAGTATGGTAGTTGGCATATAAGTGCGAGACCAGGATAATTAACGTGTCTGCCCAACTGTAATGAAACCAAACCCTTAATATGATAAACAAAACAAAGTGGAACCTTAGCTATTTTGCATTAAAGTTCACTAAGCTCCCTTGAACTTACAATGTTTGTTATTATTTCAGGTGATGTTAAGAGAATGCGTCAGGAGGGACGATGCTAGGAGTGCATCTAGGTAGCAACGAAGTGGGTTATTATGCATACAGTGGAAATGTGGCGTTGTTTAGGGTTATTCCCTAAGAGTTTGTCTTTAACAGACTTTTATATTGAAATGAGTTGTAACAAGTCTGATTTAATGTTTTATTTTAATACTTTCCTTTGTTCTTAGATATTAAATCTTTCAACTAAAAAAATAATATTTTAAATAAGGGTTATGTGATAACTATTTTGAAGAATTGGTTAAGGGTGATGTGTAGTAACACCCAAGATCTCGGCCTGGTTAATCGGGTCGATTGAGGGCGTTACGTCATATATTAGAACATAAATGAACTATACAAACATTGCTGAGTCGAAAGTTGCAGGTTGGATGTTGGATGTTGTATTAGTCCTCAAGACTTTAAGATCTATTGATACTTGCACACGAAATAAACAAACTGTACGCTAAGCGATAAAGCTCAATGGTACTTTCATGATTCAAGTAAACAAAACAATAACTTTAACATGTATAAACACAATCAATGCATAGTGTAATTTCAACCATTTCATGTCTCATGTACTAAGCTTATGCACAATTTCATTTGACAATTCACATGAACATATATTACCATGCTTTCAAATAACAAGTCTATTCCACATTCATTTCATAACATACCAATTGTTCATTTCATTATCTCATTCTTTCTTGAATCTGTTGATTCGTTCATATCCAAATCGGCTCTTAGGGCTTGTATAAACTTGTTTGTATAATCTTTCACATGTTGTCATTTGTTACATTTCATATATATACATAATATACCAATTTCAATCACATTTTATATCAATAATCGTTTAGTCAGCTTATGTTTTGTAATCCCTGTTAATCGGACATGGACTCAAGATGGATCCATGAATAATCCAACCATCACACCAGTCTAGCACTCAGTGCCTCATCAGAATGTCTGAAGTAAAAATTCACTCCACGCCTCATCGATATAACCAAAGTAAAATGTACTTCACACCTTGTCAGACACTCGAAGTATAATATGCGTTTCGTGCCTCATCGATATAAACCGAAGTATAATCCCGTACACAAATCTAATCTTATTGTATGCCAACTATGCCCGACTCTGCCCAAGACAATTAATAGGGTACTAATGTTCCAATTACTCATATATTCATGACCACATATATCATAGTTCATATCATGCTCATTTATGCTATGTTCAACTCAATTAAATTAAATTCTCGACATCCAATATCGTCATGTAAAAATTGAGTCATAAGACAAGTAATAAGCTTACCTTGATAACCAGTTTTGCAACAATAATGTATGTATTCCAACATATGTATATTGAACTTGAATCATAAAAGTACAAACTATAGTTTTTGTTACTCATCTATGGCTCTCGTTTTTCCTTTCTCTCGAGACGGCCCGATATCATCTTTAGCTATGTTTGATAATTCAATTACAAAAACAATATTAGTTCAAACTCAAATCGGATTAAAATAAAATATCAACATATTTTACATTCTATTCATTTTAGTCCTTATACCTGAAATGTCGTATCCCACAATTCACTCTATTGGATTTAAATTTGGTTTAATAAATATAATACAACGACCTCATACTATCAATATTTATTATTAAACCTTTAATTTTTCATCTCATACAATTTAGTCCTTACTAGCACATAATATAATTATACAATCTGTGCTTAATTCTAGACTAAATCAACACTTTTCACTTAAAGTTCAACATGATTAACTATAACCTTAATCACTATTTATGTGCATGAACTTAGGTGTTAAAATTTCAATATTTCTTTACGTTTACAACCATGGAAATTCATTTCAAAATTTAACAACTTTACAATTAAACGTTTGGGCTACTTTAGTCCATCATTAGTTAACAAGATTTGAATTAAAAATTTGAAAGAAGTCACCTATCTTGTTGACATAGGTGCAACAATGGAGGAAATAAGAAAGCTGAAGCCTCCTTTTTTTTTATTTCATTTGAGATTTTAATGGAGAAAGAGGGAGGATGATGATAAGCTTTTCTCTTTCCACTTTCATGTTAATATATATAATAGGAATAATTTCATGTTTAATTTAAGTAACATTTATTAATACATTAAAACAAAACATTTAATTAGCATAATTTACCTCAATGATAATGAATGGCTTTAATCATGTAATCTCACTAACTTAACACTAATTGGCCCAATTATCATTTAATCCTTAGTTTAATTTCCATTTAAGGCATTTGCCAATTTGAAAATCAATTTCCTTTCAAATTTTGTCACTAATCAATTTAGTCCCTGTACTATTTTTTTTATTAACCAATTTCATTTAATAACAGCTAATAATTCGACATTTTCGATCCATACTTTAACTCGTAATTATTCTATTCTAATTATTTACTAACTTGGTCTGGTAAATCCTATCTAAATCCAAATTTTTAAGACATCGTTAAAATCGGGTCGTTACAGCCTTATCGGAACATTTTAAGTATAAATTATGCTCCGCGCCTCATCGGTACAAATCGAAATAATTTGTGCTTCATACCTCATCGGAATGCCTGAAGTATAATATGTACTTCGCGCCTCATCAGTATAAATTGAAGTATAATCTCGTACACTAATTCAATCCTATGGTATGTCAACTTTACCCGACTTTACTCGAGACAATTAACAGTGTAATCAATGTTTCAAACATATATATAATGAAGATCACCTATCATAGTTTCATATATTGCAATTATACTATACTCAATCCAATTAAATTTATATAATTTCATATCATCGCATACATATCACCATATTTTTCACAAGTGATTAACCGTGCGATTCTTACCAATTTAATGAGACAAGTAGAGACATTACCTCAATCAAGCTAGTTGTAACAAGTCATATGAATACATGTATATGCATTTAATTCCAATCTTACGAGCACAAATCGTAATTGTTACTTGTCCACGAATCTCGCCTTTCCTTTCTCTTAGAATGGACCGATGCTGTGTTTAGCTACGTTGGATAATTCAATTACAAAAATGGTATTGGTTTACACTCAATCACATGAAAAACATATAATCAAACTTATTTTGCATTTTATTCATTTTAGTCATAATGTCCCAAATGTTCATATTTTTTTATAGTTAACATCGGACCAAAATCTGAGATCATATTATTCAATTTAGCAAAATTTCATAACAAATTTCATTTTATTCAATTTAGCCTCTAATGTCAAAAAAAACTATTAAGCTTAGTTAAATTTCTAATCAATTCCAGCAGTTTTCTCTACTTTTCAACTTGGTCCTAACATGCTCAAAACTCATACTTTAATTTCTCATCAAAATTAAACTCAATTTCCTTAAATATCCTATAATGCCCTCGACCCGACCTAATCTACTAGATCCAAATCTCGAGTGTTACGTCCTTATAAATGTAAAATAAAATTTTTATTTCTTATTCATTGATGTAAACATTTATCTATGAGTGTAACAGAATCTCTTATGGCGTACATTGTATGGTTTCATTTACATTTCAGAATAATAAAATTCTATTTACTTCTATTCTATCTCTTATGTTGCTTAGTACATTTTGGATTGCTACTTAATGAACTTATGTACAAACTCGAACTGGCCATTTGCCTTCCTCTGTATTTATAACAACCTAACACGCCGTTCCCTTGGCATAACCTTGGTGTCGTCTTTCGATGCATCTTCCTTTACAGACCTAAAAATAGAAACAACTTTTGTAAGTTCATAAGAACTTGGTGAGATAAACCTTAGAATACGTTTTTCATTCATTCTACATTGCATGTGTTATTATGCATATCCTTAGGGTATTTCTTGACCTTTGCTCCTTCTTTGGCAGGTACAATACTCAGGCTACCATATTTCTTTCTTCCGAACCATTTTCCCTTCTCTTGAGCATTATAACACCCTTAATCCATCTTTGTCGTCAAATTAGGGTTACAAAGCATTACCATACAAATCAGAATAACGAAGTCGTTTAATATCAATTTCTTAACACTCATTACAACCCTATCAAAAATATATATTTGGCCCTTAAATCGGGCCTTTGAGGCCCTAAAAATAGTTCGGGATCAATCTGGGACTATTTTGAAACAATTTAGAAACTTTGGGAAAAAATTGAAAATTTTGAAAACAAGGGTCACACGGCCGTGTGACATAGCCCAGACCATGTAGTGTTCAAAAAATGGGACACACGACCGAGTCCCAGCCCATGTCTTAAACCGTGTAACTCACTGAGTTAGGTAATACGGCCGTGTCGCAGGCCCTGTGACAGACCATGTAACTATTTGACTTGTGACACACGACCGTGTGCTAGACCGTGTAACTCACTGACTTGATACACACGATCGTGTATTAGGCCGTGTGATACTCACACCTAAAATAATAAGTGACACACGGCTGTGTAGCCATGCACGGCCGTGTGACAGCCTGTGTCCCAGGTCGTGTGCTCCATGATTTGACCCTATAAACAAGTCATTTGAAGACCAAAACAAACCCAATCATCCACCTCCATTTGTGCATACATTTAATAGACCTAAACATCCTTCTAACACATCTAAACATACCAATTCAAACAACTTATTTCATGTAACCAATATGTCATGCAAAGGTACCGCATTTATACCAAAACAACTTCAATCAAACAAGGCTATAATGCCACATATCAAGCACAAAACATAGTCAATTTAGCTCCCTAATGACATCAATTATAACCATTCACTTTTCAAAATAAACATACCAAAAGGGAACATATATTACAAGTACTTAAAAGTGACCAAAAGACTTAAACTTGCCTAAGCATTAGAAGTCTAACATACAAAATACCTACTCCAAAGACATATTCATACCAAGTTGATCACTAACATATTCAAAACTACCATAATATAAAGTCCTATACATGTCATTTATAACCTTGGCCAAAATAACTCAAAAAAACTACCGAGATGATTGTTGGATAGTGTGATAGTACTCCAACAAGCTTCCAACCTATCGAGCTTTTGATAATCTACGAAACAAAGGAAAATAATTACGTAAGCAACTAGTGCTTAGTAAGCTCGTATAAACTCAAACATAACTTACCATTCTTAAACTCAATTTATAAAATATGCATAACATCTTTACCATACTCATAAGCTTAATACAATCCTATAAGCATCACCAAACTCACAAATTAGTATGCTCATATATAATGCATATAACCATTTCACAAATGAATCTTCATGAACATAACATTCATCACATAATCATTTAGTTTCCTTCAATTCATTTGCATTCATCCAAGTTTACCTTTCATAAGTTTATGAGCAATTATCCATTTGAACACATGCCTTGCCAATTACCTTTACTTACCCTTGGAACCATCTAGAATTTCTTTGGATACCCAAGGATGCTCACACATAGTGTACCTTTCCATATAGTCGTAACCATTCCTTTTCAATAGTGCTCGTATGAGCTGTGAAATGGGCCTGTTCACATGAGCTATGGGTCGGAATATTAGCTATTGGATGCTACTCACACGAGCTGTGAAGAATCCGCAACAAATGCAGGACCTCAATCATCGATAGGACATTCAAGACTAGCATTCGAAACATGAAATCCCTAATGACATGTCATTCATATCTTAAGAATTCTTAAGGTTCAAACGAGATTATTTATCTGTCAATTACTTCAAACATCAATATATATATTTTCAAGTCAATTTATAACTAACATAATATAATAGATAATCAATCAAACTATATTTAGTAAGATTCTAATTCATACGAACTTACCTCATTAACTATAGTTTCAAAAGTAAAGTTAGAGACTAATCCGAAACCTTTGCCTTTCCTCGATTTAAGTCCCATTGTTATTTATCTTGATCATAAATAAACAATTTCATTCAATTATTATAATTCCAACATTTTAATAAGTAACTTTATGCAATTAAACCCTTTCATCATCAATTTACAAATACCCCCAATACTTTAACTTTCTTACAATTTAGACCCTAAATTCTCAACTGGCAATTTCACCATTTTCTAACTAAAACATGCTAGCCAGTTTTACTAGGGGTCTTGAACAGCCTATAATTACCAACAATTCACATTAAACCAATGAATTTTACACTTTCAACAATTTAATCTCTAATCCAAAATTCATCAAAAATTACTTAACAAAACATGTTCATTTAACAACTAAAATTAATAATCTATCAATTAACATCACAAATTCATCAATTTCATTCCTAACATATCCCCCAACCTTTTATAGTTTTGCAAATTAACCCCTAGGCTAAGTAGTTTAAGCTAAAACGAGCTCAAAAACATAAAAATCATTAAAAACATGACAAATTTACATGCCATGCACTAGAAAATAGCTTGACCGAAACTTGCTTCCTTCTCTAATGGTGCAATCAATTTTCGGGAAAGAAAAATAAAGAAGATGATACTTCATTCATCTTTTATTTACTTTGTTTAATTATTTACTAATTTACCTTTTTACCCTTAAAAATCATTTAAACTACCATAGTACCTATCCATAAACATCCATTAATTTTAAATGTGGTATATTTACCATATAAGTCCATTAATTCATCTTATTAAAGCTTCTTAATCCACTTAACTAATAGAACTCAACTTTTCACCTTTTTCAATTTAGTCCCTTTTACCTAATTAACCATTTAAACCTCAAAATTTCTTAATGAAAATTTAATACTATTTTAAATTAATCCTATTGACATTAAATAAATATTAAAATATTTATTCTGTTGTCGAAATCGTGGTTCTAGAACTACTGTTTCTAACACCATTGAAAATGGGTTGTTACAAGCATACTACATTTAACATCTCTTTACTTTCTATATCCTTTTTTTAAAACTTTACCTTATTATCAGACTTGATATCTTCTTCCATCTTCTTCCATACTTACTAGTCTTACCATTTTCTTCAAGCGAGGTAGACTATGCCCAATACTTAACTCAGAATTCACCCAGATTTTCCTTACTTCTGTGCACACTTTATACATATTTTTAACATATAACCTTGCCTCGCCACATACTCTATTGCACACTAGCCTTGTCCCTTGTAACTATATAGGGTTTACCCAAAGGCGTTCTCTTTAGATGGTCATCACGAGAGTTGTTCTTCAGATTATGCCATGAGGGCGTTTCTTTTAACAAAGACCGCTTCAAAGGTTTCCTTTTACGGAAATTGGTTTTTTTACGATAGGGATTCGCCTAAACTCACCATTGTGAGGTTTGGCCCTCATCGCTTGGTACTCACCCAACCGTGCTTTAAATCTTTTCCATATGATGCCATATCCCATCCATGGTCTTAAACTATATGGTCTTCAAAGTGCCATAGACTTTTCCATTTAAAGATTCATGTTTTTAGTCTCGGCAGACCCCTTTAGACGACTCTGAAGATAGACACAGACACATCAAACAGACTCATACTTGACAGACTCAGTGACATCTAATTTGTTCATATCCTCAAAACACACATAGACACATTTTACTCACTCAGGCACATTAATCATTAACCTCAGAGATCATATCCATTTTCTATACGAATCATTCATACAAGTTAATTAGACATACATTTCTCACAGAATCATCATATCATGCATTTTTAGCTTATTTTTATAGAAGGCTTGAACATGCATAATACATTTGCAAGAGTCGGCTTAGGGACTCACTTAATAACCTAAAAGGCTGTCAAACTTCATGTTTGGTTAGTTCCCAACCAGATTTCCTTACAAATCAACTAGTATAGGACCACATTGGTCACTAGAGGTATTATGCCTTCAGCATGGCCTCATTCGTCATAATCATCCTTTTCGTGACCATCACTTTCGTTTCACTTATCATCCTAATCTAACTAGAAATCCTTGTTTACTTATTTCTATATCAGAGTCCACCTATTCTATACGCAAAAAATGCATTTGGGCCACTACCTACCACTACTTAGTCAAATATTCCTCCCTATGATTCCTTAACCATTCTTATTATAGAGGGTTATATAAACAAAACATTTTTGGTTCGCCTATTCTATAAGCCAAGATGAGCCTTTTTGGGCGAACACTTCTTCGCTTATCGTTTTTCTATATAACCATACGTCTAATTCTGAGACTTTCACACTCTTACTATTATTCTTTGAATCGTCATACCTAACTTAGCCATAAGTTTCGTTACTCTATAATACACCAAAATAAGGTGTCACAGACGCGCTCAGAAAGTAACTTATACTTAATCCAATCCTAGCAATGGACACTTAAAACTATAATCTTAAGCCTTATTCCTATGGACTATATTTCAAACTTTCAGGACTTCACCTAAAGGCGTACTCGTGAAATTCTATTTCTTCAATAAATCCATCACTTTACTTATTTAGAAATCATTCCAAAATTCTTACTTCTAAAACAACACCTGAATACTAAGGCTTTACCGAACAGGGTGTTACATATCCATTAATGAAAAATTGATAAACATTTAAGAATTGATAATTCTAAGGCATGGGTAAGCTTCATCAAGCTTAGATTGTCATGAAAACATAATAATTTTAAAGAAATGACATAAGTACCTTAGGGGTTTTGGCCCAAATTGCAAAAGAAAACAATAATGAAATAAAGAAAGATGAATACTTCATATTTTCCCCTAACATTTGGTTAATATATTTAATTAGTGGTGTCATTAAGCTTCATTAACTTAGTTTATTAACTATTAATCATGTTTATTTAATAATTAACCTTAATTAATTAAAGGCAAGTGGATGTACATCAAAGTCCACTAACTCATTCCAAATTAATAATTAAGTAAACTTTTGGTTCTTTGGTTGATTGCCAGCCCTCAAGCATTTTCCAATTTAAAATTCAATAACAATTGAACTTTTTCAATTTATCCCCTGAATTTTAATTAACAATTTCATTGGTTTATTTTCTTAACTATTCTTTAACATATTTTCATACTAACTCCGTAAATACTCCTATTATCATCTTACAGACTTGGTTTATGGAAATGGGATTCTGAAACCGCATTTTTCAATATCGACTAAAGTCGAGTCGTTACATGTCGTCCATTCATTTGTTCTCGGCTTTCCATTACATTTGGGTTATTGGTTCATTATACTTTTTTGGGTTTTGTTGAAAAATTCTAGAACTACAAAAAATACCTTGTCAACTTCCGGCTCACATGAATTTTTTACTTAATTTTAAATAAAATTAAAACTCTACATGAAGATGATACTCTACACTCTAATTACAAACTAAAAAATTTAAAACATAAATACAACCAATCTATCACCGTAACTTTTGGCAAATTTAATTTATAATAAAATATAAAATAATGTAGATACATTCATTCACATGCATAATATCCAAAACATGCATATAACTAAAGAATGTCACATCTTATCAATTTTAATTAAACAACAAGAAAAGAGATAAATTTGATATTCGGTTTAGAAAAATTCAGTTTAGAAATTGATTTTGTTGCATAGCAAAAATAAAAAAATCTAAAACAAAGAAATTGTGTTATTTATAAAAAATAAACCCTAACCAAATTTATACCTATGCTTTGAAGTAGGCGGTTTGATTTATTTCTTGGCTTTCGACCAATACGATCTTCTTCACTATTCTTGAACTCTAGTTTGCTTAGAATGTGACCTCTATCTCCAAGAACCAATTGCACAAAATGAAAACTTTATTAAATTTCCAGTGGGGAAAATTAATTATTTGTTCCAAGAACAAAAACCAATAAATTGAACTC
This sequence comes from Gossypium raimondii, assembly GCF_025698545.1. NCBI lineage: Eukaryota > Viridiplantae > Streptophyta > Magnoliopsida > Malvales > Malvaceae > Gossypium > Gossypium raimondii. The sequence goes on from NC_068565.1 coordinate 38,916,326, forward strand.
TTAAGAAAATATAATTTAACTTAGAATAAATTTAAACTATTTTTTCGGTAGAGTAGCTAGTTTGTATGTTTATGGCTTGAGCTATGCCCCATTATATAGATAAAAAAATACAAGAGTTCTAGTTGAATAAATAATATTATTTTAATAGAAAAATACAAATATTCCTTACAAGGAATACCTACCTAGTCTCTAAGACTAGAGTTGCCGTCCACTATATGCCAGATAGCCTCCAAGCTCATCTCTTGTATTTGGTACAATTTAATCGATTCAATTGCAAACAATTAAGAGCTGTACTGAGCTAGTAGAGGGGTCATTTGAACATATATAATTAGGGCTCAAATAATTTGTAATTAAATTTTGACTCTTCGCCTATTAATTACAATATTATTTAGTCATGAAGTCATTGCACTAAAGTATCATGACAGGCTCTTTCTTATTATATATTGTTATGGAAGTAACTAATCAAGTGCTTGTTTAATGACCTCGTCATGAGTGTGTTACCCTCACAGGATATCTTTAATCTCTTTGGGTTAAAATCGTCTACCCAATATGATCATATTTTGTCTCATGGTAATCATTACATTTTCTTATATGAAAAGTCAATTACTAACATATAGTAATTAAATCATTTGTGCTAGACAGATGACCCGCGACCATATTAGTTTCTTATCTATCATGTAATGTCAATGAGAGGATATCATTTTCCCTTTATTGGGCTATGAATTACACTACTGTAAGTGAATCTATGTCATGTTCAATTTTTATACCCAATATACCAAATTTGACTCTATAAACCATTGAAATCAGGCTTTCAATACATCAAAATATACGATTCACGCACACATAGTTTACCACTTACTTAGGATTGAGGTAAGTCACACTATGAATATTACAAGTGAAAAAATACATAGTGAATTTAGGGTTTATTCTACTTACGTCATGTCTGATGTACTATTAGTCCAGAAAATCACATTTATGTCTCTATCTTCTAGGATTATCCACTCCGATACGCAAGATAAAGTATCTCTCTAATTGGACTTGATAGACGACGTAATAGTCTTTTAATTGATTTTTTCAATTTTGATTAAACTATGAACCATTTAGATTTCCTACTAATATAAGTTGTCTTCTTCCATTATGATTCTACCGCATAATGCAACTTAATCTTAGTTAAATGCTAGAAAATTATTGAGCTAAAATTTGTATTTTTCTTTGTGTGAAAAAATTATTGAGGATATTATATAAAATATATTAATGTGCATAATGAAATATTATTAAACCAATTTGTTTAAAAAATTACAAGTACATTTAACGATATCACTACACTAAGGGCGCTAGATCCCAACGGACCTAGATGATATTATGGGCATGTGTTGACCCATATTGAAGATTGATCTTATGAACCAACAAATCCTTAAAGATTGGATCAAATTGAATCAAATCAAATTGAATCAAGTAACAAGAATTCCTGATTTAAGGAGATTGGGTTGGACAACATGGAAACAAATCTTAAAGATTCATGACTTATCCTAGACTTAATGAATATATTCTTATTGATAATTGTGTTTCTATTTTTATTGGGCTTTCATTGTAGTTGATCTTTATCTTAACTAGCTTTAAACTATTACATATTGAAAAGCTTGTGTAAGCAAAAGAGTGTGGAGAATTTTAACACATATTCTATTCATTAGGAATTTATTTTTTAGATGTGCATTTTGTAAGTAAACGAGTGAACCACTTGGTTTACACATTAAGTTTTCAGGGGGAAAATTATAAGAGAGTGATCTAAATCTTAATTGCAAAACTAAGGTTACGATACCAGTGCGTGATAGGACTTAAATCATTATTTGTACGACATTGAAATATAGTGAATTCTCTCCCTAGTAAAGTCCTTTAAATGTAAAGAAATCAAACTGTATAAACAATTGCATTGTGTTCATCATTCTTCTTTCACAATAACAAAAGTAGAGAGTACCACTCGTAGCAATACTTCCTATTCTTGCAAATTTTGACTGGTTTCATCAAGTTCTATGTTAAAAGACTAGCACAATAAAAGGAAGCAATAAAGCTTTGCTTCATTAGACTAGCAAATATCGAGTTGCAGACAAGTAGGTCTTCATCTTTTTTTGAGAACCACTGGTCATGGTTAAAAGGCTATTAGAAGAGAAAACTTTAAGGACTGTAGTAGAGTAAAAATGATGGTATAATTGGCAAGTCTTTCATTTCATTCTTTTACTAAAAAGACCCAATCTTTTGAAATTGAGTAGGAACAATTCTCATTCATCTATATGTAGATGTAGTGATGCCCCTACTCATAATATATATAATTTTATTTTGTTGTTTTGTTTTTTTCCTAGCTTGTACCTTTTCTATTATAATCTCTTTCAAATTTTCTTTCCACATCTCAACAAATACTGGATTTTGTGAATTGATAGTTACACCAGAAGAAGAAAAGAAATATATTATATATTGATGTATTGCACATGTAGTGGATAACAAATACATTTGTATAATATGTCACAAATTTGTATTAATATATATGGTTTAACAAACAAGCCAGTATTGACTCTAGTACAATGATCCCATCCTATGAAAGAAGAATGTAAATAAATATACACTTGGTACCTAATAAACCAATGGTGCGAAAGAGCTGAGTGAGAAGCATGGATCACGTCACCCACACTAAGCTCAGCAATCAGCACATATCACGATTAGATTGGGCTCTGTTATTTAATGGCTTGTCAGTCTTTAAACACCCGATTGGTGGCACCGTAGGGGTGGTAAATTCAACAAAAGCTTGCCAATAGAATGTATCATCCGTACGGGTCCGTTCATTGGGCACTAGGGTTAGCTCAATGGCCGATAATGTTATACCCCTATATGGAACATTATCGCCTGCAACCTATTTCCATAGCTTTGTCTTTATACGTTCCTCTTATTTTTTCAAAGGTGATTCCTGATAGAGCCACGGCTGTTGTTTGGTTTTTGCATTCTGTTTTCTGTTTTTCGCCACAGTAGAATTTATTTATCACAATTGGACGAACTACCTCAAATACTTGTATGTTTGAGAACACAACACCCTGAACCGAACCGCGTCCACCCTGCATGAAAATATAATATCAGAAAAGTTACTAAGAATGTCAAGCAGTCATACAAGAAGCCTTCCGTAACATATTACCTGCCATGTCTTTATTCAGTCACCATTCGTTGTGTTATGCATAACTATATCCCGGATAGTGATGTTCGAGACACGGGCTTTACAGATGTAATTCCTTCCCAAGCCTCCAATGTTGATCCCATGCCCTGGTCCACAGCTTACGTTGAAAATGGATACATTTTGTTGGTGTAAAGAACAAATGAAAGACAAAAAACAGCTTGTGGCTTCTACAACAAGGCTCGATACTTGCGGAAGAAACAACCGAATTTGAAAAACAAAAGAAAGAAAAAAAACAAGATAAAATGGAGAGTATGTGGAAGAAAACAAACTGATTTCATTCAAATCTGAACAATGGCGTAATACCAATACATAAACTAAGCACTAAGCTTGTCAAAAAACAGTAAGTGGTCACCTAATCAACACCTACTACCACTAATACATTGAAACTTGAAAAACAAAGCTTGTACACATAGACAAAGCTGAGTTAACAACTCATTCACTATTAAATTACATCAATCATTAACCTAACATAGTTCAAAATGAACTAGATTATATACATCATCCTAAGCTTACAAAATGAACAAAAATGAATAGCTGCATTAACTTCAGCAGCTCCTACATGGCCCGATCTTCATGGTCTGCTTGACTGCTTTGTTACATGCTAACCAAACTTCAACACTCCTCCTTGGTTAGCATGTTACAAAATCCTAGTCTTTTACTCAAATGCTCAAATCTTGTTACACAAAGAGGCTTGGTTAAAATGTCAGCAAATTGATCCTCTGAATTGCAATGAACTAGTTTCACTTCTTGAGCTTGCTCCATTTCTCTAACAACATAGAGTTTAATGCTGAAATTTTTTGTTCTTCGATGGAAAACTGGATTTTTGGCAATTGCAATAGCAGATTGATTGTCACAAAAGATCTTTGTTGCTTCCCTTTGTTGTACATTCAAGTCAGCCATAATTTTTTTTAGCCAAATGGCTTGGTTGACACCACTTGCTGCTGCAACATATTTGGCTTCAGCAGTGGATTGAGCAACTAGTGTTTGCTTTTGAGCTCCAACAGAACATGGCTAAACCAAGATTGAAAGCATACCTAGAGGTGCTTTTCATGTCATCCATCGAACCAGCCCAGTCATTGCCAGTATAGCCAACCAACTTCAGGCTTTTAGCTTTGCTGTACATCAAGTCATGGCTCAATGTACCCTTGACATACCTGAGCACTCTTTTTCCAGCTTGAAGATCCTTCTCATTGCTGCAATACAGGAACCTTTGAGAGAATCTCAGGTCTAGTGGCTGTTAAATACAACAAACAACCAACTAAAATTCTATAGGTTGTTTCACAAACCCTTTCAAAATCACCATGGCTCGATAGCTTTTCTCCAACAGCAACTAGAGTATTTGTTGCTTTGCTATTTTTGCATTGAGAAATTGGTCAGAATCTTGGAAGCAAAAGCTCTCTGACTTAGGAATATCCCATGGTGTGTTTGTGTCACTTCCATGCCAAGGAAATAGTTCATCCTTCCTAGATCAAACATCTCAAACATCTACTGCATTTTGGTTTTGAAATCAGTCAGCATTGTTTGGTCTGCTCCTGTCACTACGAGGTCATCAACATACAGAGATACAATGAGCTGAGTTTGTGCACCTTCCTTCTTGACATACAAAGTTGGCTCACTCTTGCTTCTTTCAAATCCCAAACTAACCAGGTAGCTATCGATCCTGCTATACAAGGCCCTTGGAGCCTGTTTCAAGCCATACAAGGCTTTCTTCAGTTTGTAGACCATATGTTCTTTACTGGCTACTTCAAAGCCCTGTGGTTGTTCAACATAGATTTCTTCCTCAAGAAATCCATTGGGGAAGGCTGACTTCACATCGAGTTGGTGGATTTTCAACTGTATTTGTGCTGCTAAGGCAATCAGCAATCTGATGGTGTCTAGCCTGGCCACTGGTGCAAAGGTCTCCAGGTAATCTAGACCATACTTCTGGCTAAACCCCTTAACAACCAGCCTTGATTTTAGCTTATTCAAGCTCCTATCAGCATTGTACTTGGCTCGATAGACCCATTTCACCCCAATGATCTTCCTTTTGGCTGGTCTTTCAACCAGTTCCCAAGTCTGATTCTTCTCAATCATGTTGATTTCATCAGCCATTGCTTGCTTCCACCCTTGCCGAGCTTCAGCATCTTTAAAATAGCTTGGTTCAGCTATGGCTACTTGAGCTCTTTCATAAATCTTAGCCAATGGTCTAGTACCCCTGACTGCTTCATCATTAATGTCCATTTCAAGACCATTTTGATCTGGCTCAGTTTAGTCTGTTACTAGGTCTTCAGAAACTACCTGTGGCTCATTCTTTTCCCAATTCTAGCATGACTTCTCATCAAACACTACATCTCTGCTTATAGACACTTTGCTTGTTGAAGGATCCAAGATCCTATAGCCCTTTTTCACTGTGCTGTAGCCAACAAAAATACCAAGTCGAGCTCTTTTAGCCAGCTTATCCCTTTTAAAAGCAAGCACATGTGCATAGCAGATGCAACTAAAGACCTTTAGGTGAGCCAATGATGGTTTGAATCCAAACCAGGCCTTAAAAGGAGTTTTGTGATCCAAAGCCTTGGTAGGAAGCTTATTTTGGATGTACACAGCAGTGTTAACTGCCTCAGCCCACGAGGTTTTAGGCAAATTCTTCTCAAATAGTAGGCATCTAGTCATATCCATCAAACTCTTGTTCTTCCTTTCACTTACACCATTTTGTTGAGGAGTATAGGTGTTGGTAAGCTGGTGTTTGATGCCTGCCTCATCACAAAGGGCCTGGAACTGAACTGAGGTGTACTCAGTCCCATTGTCAGACCTTATGGTCTTGAGCTTGCAACTTGTTTTAGTTTTAGTAGTAATCTTAAACTTTGAAAACATTGAGCCTACCTCTGATTTCTGTTTCAAAAAATAAGTCCAGCAAAATCTTAAAAAATCATCAATATACAGAATGAAGTACCTGCTTCCATTCAGTGACTTAGTCTTCATAGGGCCATACACATCAGTGTGCACGAGCTGCAGCCTTTTAGAGGCTCTCCAGGCTTGATTTGAAGGAAATGGGAGCCTAGCTTGCTTTCCTAGCTAGCATACTTCACAAACTTTCTATTTTTCAACAGAACCAATGAAGTTTTCAGCCAAGTCTTCTTTGGATAGTTGATCCATTGATCTGTAGTTAACTTGACCAAGTCTTTGATGCCAAAGCTTGGATTCATCAGTTATGGCTGTATAGGCAGTGTCTGATTCATTTGTCCAATCAACAACAAAGCTCTTATCAGCCATAGTGACTGCCATGAGCTTGGATCTACTTGGATCACTGATTTGGCACTCCTTACCCTTGAACACTACAGAATACCCTTTCTCTAGCAACTGAGTTATTCTAAGCAGGTTACTATCAATTTCAGGTACAAACAACACATTCAAAATGAGCTTGTTACCTGTAAGAGTGCATATCAACACATCTCTTTTACCTTCTGCCTTTATAAAATAACCATTACCAATCTTAACTTTGGTTCTGTAGCTTCTGTCTAAGGACTTGAAAATGGCAGCATATGGTGTCATGTGGTTTGTACAACCACTATCCAAGAGCCAGCCATTTGTAAGCTTCTCCTGAGCAACTGAGCATGACACAACAAAAACTTGCTCCTCATGGTCACTACCTTCTTTTGCTACTCGAGCCTCAGCCTTTGGCTGCTGGGGTTGGTTCTGCCTTGGCTTGCCCTTCTTTTTGTAGACTTTTTCAACATGCCTCATCTTGGTCTAAACCAGCAATTTACTTCTGGATGACCAGGTCTTTTGCAATGCATGCAGGGTTGGTCCCTTCTTTTTGCAGCATCAAACTTTGGTTTGCCTTTCCAAGTCTTTTTACCTTTGTAGGCAGTATTACTCGAGGTAGGTTTGGTTTTTTCTTAAAAGGCACTTTCTTGGCGCTCCACCAATCTGCTAGCTCTTCTCTGCTCTTGTGCATAGAGAGCATTGATTAGCTCTGTCAGTGAGATGTTGGTCAGGTCCCTTGAATCTTCAAGGGATGAAATTTTTGCCTCATACCTCTCAGGTAAGGTTGAAATCACCTTCTCCACTATCCTTGCTTCATTGAACTACTCACCAAGGAGCCTTATGTTGTTTACCACAACCATAATCCTGTTTGAGTACTGTTTGACATTTTCTTCTTCCTTTATTTTCAAATTCTCGAAGTCCCTTCTTAAATTTAACAATTGTTGCTGCCTTGTCCTCTTTGTCCCTTGAAACTCCTCTTTTAATTTGTCCCAGGCCTATTTTGGTGTCTCACAGGCCATGATCCTTGTAAAGATGACATTTGACACTGAGTTTTGGATGCAAGACATGGCCTTGTGCCTCTTGGTCCTTTCATCAGTATGCTGCCTTATCTGAGCCACTGTTGGATTGGCTCTGAGTAGCTCTGGTTCAACATCTGAGTTGACCACCTCCCACAGATCGAATGCCTGCAGATAGGTTTTCATTTTGACCATCCATATGTGATAGCCTTCTCTATTGAAGACTAGTGGTACAGCTGGTGAGAAGCTTGATGAGGCTATTGTTTTATATAACAGGTCCCTTAAGATTAAAGCTCTAGATACTAATTATTGGTGTAAAGAACAAATGAAAGAAAAAAATAGCTTGTGGCTTTTGCAACAAGGCTCGATGCTTGCGGAAGAAACAACTGAATTTGAAAAATAAAAGAAAGAATAAAAACAAGATAAAATGGAGAGTATGTGGAAGAACACAAACTGATTTCATTCAACTTTGAACAATGGCATAATACCAATACATAAACCAAGCACTAAGCTTGTCAAAAAATAGTAAGTGGTCACCTAATCAACACCTACTACCACTAATACATTGAAACTTGAAAAACAAAGCTTGTACACATAGACAAAGCTGAATTAACAGCTCATTCACTATCAAATTACATCAATCATTAACCTAACATAGTTCAAAATAAACTAGATTATATTACATCATCCTAAGCTTACAAAATGAACAAAAATGAACATTTGCATTAACTTCAGCAGCTCCTGCATGGCCTGATCTTCATGGTCTGCTTGACTACTTTGTTACATGCTGACCAAACTTCAACACATTTGAGGATCGTGATTGTATGGAAATGCAGTCATCACCTGTAACAATTACTTCACTTCAGATCTGATTAATTTGATTTAAGTATTTATTTCCTACTTAAGGTCTTACCTCGTTTTGTTTATTTACTAGCAAGATAGAGTTGAAATAGTTACCACATGAAAGATTACTGTAATGGATTAGCACATCTTGACAGTTGTGTAGGTGCATCCCATTTGTGTTAGGACTGTCCCCAGGAGAGTCGGCAGTCATATCGTGCACCACAACTCGCTAGTAATGATTGAACTTGAGATGGAATTGAGGACTGTTTCGAATTGTTATGCCCTTCACCGCCACATTGGTGCTTGCATTAAGCCTTAGTGCCTGTGCCACAGCAAGACAGATAAAACATCATAAGATTGCATCCCATGCATAGTCACGGAAAAAGTTTGGTTTTTCATGGTTTTTTGAGGTAGTCCTTACAATTGGTTTTTTTCTTGGCATGTTTCCACCGAATTCATTTCTGTCCTATCACCCGAACTTAAAATAGAAATATGATTAGTTACAAAAAAAACAAAACAATCAACCTTAGGGGTCAGTGGAAACTAAAGTAGGTAATTACCTGTATTGGTGAGATTTGTTGAAATGGAGTGTTTAATGGAATTTTGGGTTCTTTTCCATCATCTTTCCACCACCTTGAGCCTCTTCCATCAAGGATACCTCTTCCCTGAACTGTTACACCGCCTCTAAGATATGTGAATTCAAGCCATGGTAAAGAACCATTCCCCCAACATTGAAAGTAAGTGGGAGCAATAATTATACCATCCACCTGAAAACAAAAGTCAGCAAATCGACTATTTACTACTATATATTTATGTAAGTGCAGCAGCTAGCAGGCAGATCATCAAGCTGCAATTATTATTTATATACTTCAAATGTTTTTACCTGAAATACAATGTTTGGTTGACAATTAGCACCAGAGAATGAAACGAGTCCTACAAGGAACGTGAATTTGGACGGAACGAGAACTGTTGATCCCTCCACTTTACATGCATCTGACCATGCATCTTGGAATGCCTGTGTTGCATTAGATTAGAGTTGAATGGCATGAGTTTTTAAGCAAACAATTCAAAGGCTTGTTATGCAATAGTGAAGAAGCTATCATCACCTTGGTATCGTCAGTTCTGCCATTGCACGTCAAAGACTTTAGGCCGATGGAGATGTGGGGGAATTGAATGTGTAGGAGCTTTAGGCTTAGGAGTAGTTTTATGAGGAGGATTCCACTTTGATCTTCCCTTTTGGTAATTGCCTTTTCTAGCAATGCACGTTCCAATACTTGAACACCACACTAAACAAGCAATCACAAACATAAATGTAAGCCTTTTCAAGTTAATACAACTCATGTTATTTTCCTTTCTTTTTTTTGTCTTTTAGTATCTTTCAATGTGAAAAACGGAGAGAATGTTTGATGTTTAAATAGGGAGAGGGCTCCAAAACAAAGCTAAAACAACTACTGAGACGCAAGCCTAACTAACTAAATAATTGGTTTGAATTTCTAGACATAGCTAAAATGAATTTTACAAAAGAATTATGAAATCTGTGTATTGTTTATGCCTCGGCCTCGTCGTGGTATGAATTCTTTTAACTCAAAAATATTACAATTTTTATTAATATTTATATATTTTCTATATTGAAGAATATACTGTAACACCAACTTAGTCATACACTTAAATAATAATATAAATATATAAACAATATAGGAGAAATAATTTGTGTAATAACGTTGAAATGTATAAAAATATTAAACGAAAGTTTTGGTTGACTCATTAAATTTTTTTCATAAATGTTAGTGGCATGAGTTCAAATATCAACATTTATATTACTTTTTATTGTTTTTAAAATAAAAAAACAAAAGTATTCTTGTAATAATACAACTTATTTAAATTATGTAAGGTTGTTTTAGTAATTTCATTCATCGAGTTGGTGACACCAACTCAATCACACACGTAATTATAGTATGGATTAACAAGAGAAATAGACATCTAAGCAATTTTATCTACAATTCCATATTTGTTAAGTTACTCTCTAACATTAGACATATACCCATTATTATCGTCTATTGATTATTGCCCAACTATAAATAATTAATAATAAATATTACATAATTTAATCAATTATTTAGTAGGTTAAATTGTGTAAAAATTATATCATTAATAAAATTTTAAATTATTTAAATGAAGTTTGTAAAATAATATGTAATTATATTTAATATATATCATAAAATTAGAATGTTATTATTATTGTATAAAAATAAGTTTTTAAATGTATGAACATGTTTGTAAAGCCATAGAATAACTAGATTTGAATGTAATTATTTGTAATTACTCACGATAATTATTCCAATTCACACCCCTAATAATTAGAAAGTGTAATTGGGGTGCTCCAATTACATCTAGTTCAATAGAATCCACTAATTACAGTGATTACTTAAACATGCCACATGTGCATAATTACACTAAAATTCAATTATTAGGTCACTTTTCAAACATGCCCTTAATAATAAATAGTTTTAATGTCACATGCATTGCATGTGAGTTTACACATTTAATTTTTATTTAATTTTCTAAATATTATATTTTAATTATTGTAATTAGTGTCCAATAATATTCCATAGTTGAATAGTTCAATATGATTAAACTATATTAACTTATTTAACAATTCGATATAATAATAATAAATCAAATCATAATTGAAACATTTTTACATATTTAATATACAATATAATTTTACTTCATGTAATTAATATGTTAGGGATAAACATGATTAAGTAACGAACAAGTAAAATAACAAAGAATTTAAAAAGATCAAATACAAATATTTTACATAGAAAAATCTCTCCGAAGAGGATAAAAAATCACGTGTAAAGATAATTTCACTATAACGAAAAAAATGAAGAGTACAAAAATGAAGATAAAACTAAACCCCAAAACCCGAAATAAGAATCCTCTAAACGTAAACACAAAATAGTCTAAAAACTTGTAAAAGTTAATACCTAAATGGGTAATGGGTTCAATCTTTCTAGGGTAAAAACTGTCTATTTATAGGCTAAATTCGTAGGTCAAATAATATTAAAATAACGTACACTAATCAGAGTTTGACTGGGACAAATAATCAGAATTTGACTTGAAGAAGAAAATCGAGAAACTTGCATGACACATTGCTACGTTGTGACATGGCTATTGCCTCATCAAGACGCCCTACATCGCGTCGTCCGGACTTAGTGAATCTTCTCGTCGTGACGTCGGTGGTCGCGTTGTCGGGACGACGTTTCTTCATCGTCAGGACATCAACTTTTTTTTGGTCAAAAAATGCAAGGCGCATTCCACAAATCTTCAAGTTGACTCGTATTTCCACAATGTCGTCTTTGTCAAAGCCTACCACGGGCTATCTCGAACTACGCAGGATATTAACTGATTCGAAATTGTGCTTAAACATGGAAGGTGGAAGACTTCTAGTCTTTGACTTGTACACTACCAAATAAAAACTGACCTAGGTCTAATTTTCACGAATACAATGCCCTATCTTTTCAAAACCTACACCCAAAAGAGAACCTCTCTTATACGAAACTATCATACATTTTTCCCTCATATGACCAAGTTGTCTCCGCTTCAAACGAGACGACTTAGACTCTCTAATAGATGAGGAACGTCCTGTTTCACTGGTAACCATTGATCCTTCCAAAACATAAAGACTGTCAATCTTTTTACCTTTCATCAAAACAAGAGCCCCACGAGATACTTTAATTCTATTTGACTCGATGTTAATTCTACAACCCTTCGAGTTTAAATTTTCCAAGGAGGTGAGATTTCTCTTTAAACCAGGTACATACCTGACGTCTATAGTGTCCTAATTTCCCCGTCGTACATCCTGATCTAAGCAGTACTAATACCGATTACCTTACTTAGTGAACTATTGCCCGTACACACAACTCCACCTTCAATTGAATTGTATGTGGAGAACCAGTCCTTGTTGGGACACATGTGGAAAGAACACCCTGGATCCTAGATACACTTGGACGTAAGCTCAAAGCTTTCGCTTGTTTACACCAAAAAGAAATCATCACCCTTATCATTGGCTAAATTAGCACCAGCTAAATCTTCCTCGTTGCTCTCAACAGCCCTTTTATTTCGCAATTTGTAACAATTTGCCTTGACGTGACCTAACGTCTTACAATAGCAACATCTCTTGTCTCACTTCCTTGATGCTACCAAAATCGAGGCTTGCCCATCTGACTTACTATTCAAACCAAACTCATTGTCAAGTTTTCCTTTGCTTCAAAAAAGACCCTTTACATCCTCGAATGAGAGATTATTTCTTCCACAAATCAGGGTCTCCTTGAAAGACTAGTATGAACGGGGTAAAGAGCACAATAATAGAATAGTTTGATCTTCATCATCAATCTAAACCTCAACATTCTTTAAATCATTCAAAAGAGTAATAAATTGACTGATGTGAGCTCTAAGATGCTCACATTCATTCATGCGGAACATGTATAGCCGATGTTTCAACAACAATCGGTTAGCTAGAGACTTTGTCGCGTAAAGGGTTTCTAACTTTTTCCCCAGGGTGTATGTCATTTTGTCCATCAACACCTCCTACAATACATTATTCAAGAGACATAACTGAATTAAGGATAGGATATTCTCATCAAGATCTTCTCATTCTGACTGTTCCATATCCGCAGGCTTCTCCCTGTAACAACCTTTTCAGACCGTTCTAGACTAGTATTATCGTCATCCGAACTTGCAACAGATTGAAATTTGTGATGCCATTGAACTTCTCAATGTCGAACCTTGTTGTTGTCATCTTTGAATGGGTTGAATGTGGAAATTGACCAAGCTTTGATACAAGTTTGTTAGGGATAAACCTGATTAAGTAACGAACAAGTAAAATAATAAAAAAATTGAAAAGATCGAACACAAATATTTTACATAGAAAAATCTCTCCAAAGAGGATAAAAAATCATGTGTAAAGATAATTTCACTATAATGAAAAAAATGAAGAGTACAAAAATGTCTATAAAACTAAACCCCGCAACCTGAAATAAGAATCCTCTAAATGTAAACACAAAATTCTCTGAAAGCTTGTAAAAGTTAATACCTAAATGGGTTATGGGTTCAATCTTTCTAGAGTAAAAACTGTCTATTTATAGGCTAAATTCGTAGGTCAAATAATATTAAAATAATCTACACTAATTAGAGTTCGACTGGGACAAATAATCAGAATTTGACTTGAAGAAGAAAATTGAGAAACTTGCATGACACATTACTACGTTGTGACATGGCTATTGCCTCATCAAGACGCCCTTCATCGCGTCGTCTGGACATGGTGAATCTTCTTGTCGTGACGTCGGTGGTCGCGTTGTTGGGACGACGCTTCTTCATCGTCAGGACATCAACTTTGTTTTGGTAAAAAATGCAAGGTTCATTCCACAAATCTCCACATTGACTCGTATTTCCACAACGTCGTCTTTGTCAAAGCCTACCACGGGCCTATCTCGAACTATGTAGGATATTAACTGATTCGAAATTGTGCTTAAACATGGAAGCTAGAAGACTTCTATGGTACGTTTGGTTCACTATAATTGAATAGAGCTGTAATTAAATAGAGTTGTAATGAAATAAAGCTGTAATCAGTAATTCAATTGTTTGGTTGAATGGAATGGAATAGAACTGTAATAGTATTCTTGTGTTTGGTTGAATGGAATGATGTTGTAATAGCATAAGGAAAAAAAAAACAAAAATGGCTAGAATACCCTTAGCAGAATTTTTTTTAGGTAGATGATTATTGTTATTGTTATTAAATTTTAATAAGATTAAAAATAATAACTAATTTAATCATTTTAAATATAATTATTATTAAAATATGAATTAATACATAATTGATCTTTTCAATAAAATCATCACGTAGTAAATCAACAAAGCCCAAAGTTATGTCCTTTCTCCTTCAAGTTTACCTACTCTTGTACCGGTATGAATATGATCTCCACAGGACATATGTAAGGCTTTAGCTAGTACACGAAATGCATACCATGATTCTTCTGTCTATCAATAACTGCGTGCATTGCGCGATGGATGTAAAGAAGTAGATACAATCACTAGGGTTATTAACGAACAATGAGTGAATATTGAAAGAAAAGATTCCCTTTTCTGAGAACCTGGAGTAGCAGTTCATTATATATGATAGGAGAAAATTTTATTTTTTCTATTTTTTCAGTGCGGATTTTACACAACATAGGGAAATCACTATTTCTAATTTTCTTTTTTCTATTTTTTCAGTGCGGATTTTACACAACATGGGGAAATCACTATTTCTAATTGAAAAATTGATATTTCTAATTCAAAAGAAAAAAGAGCTATATCATATATAATGAACTGCTACTCTAGGTTCTCACAAAAGGGAATCATTTCTTTCAATATTCACTCATTGTTCGTTAATAACCCTAGTAATTGTATCTTCTTCTTCACATCCATCGCTCAATGCACACAGTTATTGATAGACAGAAGAATCATAGTATGCACTTTTGTGTACTAGCTAAAGCTTTACGTATGTCTGGTGGAGATCATATTCGCGCCGGTACAGTAGTAGGTAAACTTGAAGGAGAAAGAGACATAACTTTGAGCTTTTTTGATTTACTACGTGATGATGTTATTGAAAAAGATCGAAGCTGTGGTAATATGTATTAATTCATATTTTAATAATAATTATATTTAAAATGATTAAATTAGTTATTATTTTTAATCCTATTAAAATTTAATAATAATAATAATCATCTACCTAAAAAAAATTTGCTAAAGGTATTCTAGTCTTTTTGCTTTTTCCTTATGCTATTACAACATACTTAAACTAGATAAATATTATTTATTTTATTAATACATGTTTTGTATATCTAAATTAATTAGATTTAATAATAAAATAAGAATATTATGATAAAATTAATATCAAGAGATATTTTATAAATTATACTTCAAAGATTAATTTGTTCAAAATTTCTTTCGGGTATTTTTTATTTACATACTATATTAAAAAAATGCATCTATTTATATTTAAAAAAAATTATTTTTAAAAGTGATTTAACACCCACCTAATTATAGAAAATTTAATATCATTTTTTAGTGTTTTTATTTCTCTTTTTTTTATCGTGCCTCCCTCTAAAGTTCATCATCACTCTTAACCACTCATCTTCTTCATCTAATATTTCCTCTTAACATGAATTGGAATCAATTACGCGACAGTCGACCACCGGTAGTGCCATCATCCACTATTTCATCTGCTCCAAAAACCACTGATTTCAGCTTTTTTTTTCATCTTCTTGTTTTCCCCCTTTATTTATCTGTTATCTGTAAGAAAAATGGGTAAGACAGCTTCCCTCTCCAAATCACATTTTATAGATCTATTATTAAGAAATGAGTTTTAGTTTTAGATTTTTTGTTATCTTCTGGAAATTGATTGAGAGTTGAAACTGTTGAGAAATGAGTTTTTATTCTTTCTTGTTATGTTCTAGAAATTGATGGAGTGCAGAAGAGAATGAGGAGTAAGATTAAAGTAAAAACAAGATGGAAACAGAAATGGGTTCTGCAATTTTTATTTTTACAACTGTGGTTCAAGAACATTCGATTACAGCTCCAACCAAGGCATGCAATCATGATTTTACAACTATGGGTCATAGAATATCATGCCACTAGAATGATAGTGTTCACCAAGGCAAAACATATGAAGATGGGCTAAGCCTTGGCTTTTCTGGCTTGATGAGATTGAATCCTCTGCTGCACCTTCAATATCTAGTGCATACAAAGCCAATGGATCAAATTCAATTTTTGCTTTTACTCAATACTAGCATTTGTTAGGCTTAGCAAGAAATGCATACTCATGATGCAACTTTTTGCAAACTATAAATTAGAAACGTTGCATGAGAGGGGGTAGAAAAGAGCGCAAAGAAAATATGGCTTATAAATCTAATTACATCTTCTTAGAGTTCAACTTAAACGGAAAAAGACATTTTCTAGTATACCAAAACACACTTTGATTTCATATCGACATTTTCTAGTATACCAAAACACACTTTGATTTCATATCTTGTGGCTTTAACAGGAACTTATATGATTGTTGTATTCTAGTTTACCAGGAGGCAAGTAGGCAACTTTCATAAAAGCCAAACGGCAAGATGCATCCATGTAAAAAGCAGTTTGTAAAATGGCCATGGTCTTTTAGAGAAAAAAAGATTGAAATTTAATCCAAGATGTTAACAGCTAAGTCTCTGGAATGCAAAAGGCAAACCAACAAACTTGTAAACAACAAAGAAGTTTAAAATAAGAACAAATTTAAATGAAATTGGACCTTGATGAATCAGGCAAAGCCAACTGAGTAAATACTGCAAGCTAGGACCCAAAAGTAGACATACAGAGTATTAGCAAATTAGCACCCCGATGATATCACCTATTTCAGGTACTCATCAAGACCCAAAAACCCTTGTAACAAGGATTTAGTAGCAAGCAGGAGAAATCAAACCTTGCTTAATGCTTTTGAACCATACTAACAATCAATCTTAGTCTCACGTCAAAATTTTCATGTCATAAATAATCATGCCTCTGAATGATTATCCAACAGCCTTCAATTGTTTAATTAAACACAATAGAATTCTTTCACAATTCAGAAACATGTTGTGCCAGTGTTGTTTAGAGTCAAATAGAGACAAATTATATAGGCATCAAAACAGCACAAGTAAAGCACTTTAAAAGAAAGAAAACCAACCGCTTCTCTCTTGCTGTGTTGTTTCTCTTCCAAATCTTGAAGAGATCCATCAAGTCGCTTCCTGTTGACAGAAACAAAGTCTTAAAGTTCATACACATGCAACTATGGAATGATAATTACAATATCATGATGCACATTGCAGATTAAAAAAAATGCAGATACAAGGTTACTGCTTAAGCATGTCAAAAGAAAAAAGTAACAGAGGAAGTACATCAGGTTACAACTCTAGAAGGATCAGGGTGAAGCATACCCTCTACTTTCAAATAAATAAGAAATCGACTTTTAATACTGAAGCCCAGACAAACATGTTATTATGGGAATATATCCGCATGGAACGAGATACTACTTAAAATGAAACCAACTTAGCTTAATTTGGAATTTTAGTTGGGTCGCAAAATTCGGGTTTGGAAACCACATTTGAAAACCCACTCATTTACAGTAAAAACTCATAATCCGAACACCACCCTAACCCCGACTTTGTATCTGAATCATAGTGCTTAACATTGCCTCAAAATGTCCCGGCAAAATAATACTATCAAAAGATAAAATGTGAAAGGAAACGTACAATTCAGCAGAGATGTACTCAATTCTCTTACGAACGTTGGCGTTAGCCTCCGCTAAATCTTGTTTCACAAGCACTGGACCTATCGACTTGTACACATTTGCATCCTCGTTTAATAAATCCAACTCCTAATAACATTTTTTTTCCAGCAAAAGAACTAATAATCATCAAAACTCATTTGAAAGCTAAATAATTAATCAATCAATTCAGTCAGCAAAATAACGAAAACCCAAGGAAACCTTGAGGACTAGCTCGTTCTCTCCTAACTGAATAGTGTACTTCTTCCTGACTTGATGGTTCTTGGCTATATCTGGCGAGAGGCCATTCAACAAATACATAAATAAAACTATAGGGCTTCTCAATCGTAATATTTGAAAGCAAATAGGAAATAAAGAAAAAAAAAAAGCTGAGAATGGGTCTCGTTTGGCTTGCCTTTCTGGAGCTTGCTAAGATCGTTGGCTTTGTTTTCGAGGTCCCCCCACAGTTCTCGAAGAGCTGTGGAGGAGGAACTGTTCATTTTCCTCTTTCAAGTGTTTAATCTCGGCAGCCTGTTCATCTGCTGTTATCTGCACTGCAAAATGCTAAGATCAAAACTACAGAAATCATGGCAATCATAAAGTTCCACCATTGCGCTTTTGCCTATGCTTTTGATTTAATTTTGATTTAATTTTCCTCTTTTGCTCCTTCCAACAATTGATGGAATTTTATAGATCAAGAAAACAAAACGAAAGAGAGGAAAAGAAAAACTCTATTGAGAGAAAGAAAAAGAAAGCAGAAAAAGAGGGCAGAAAATTGGGAGAGAGAAATATGGAAGGAACGGAGCGAGAAAATATTTTACCTTGCCCAGCGATGAAGGTGATTGTGATGATGTGAGAGAGGAGCGTTTTTGCGGTGATGTCTCCTTAAACACCGAATCAATAATCGTTGGTGAGGAAACATAATAGAAATCAAACAATTTTATTACATAGGCCGTATTCCATTGAACCAAATAGGTGTTTAGGGTGGGCTCACGGAATAGAGTTGTAATGGCTATGACATTATATTGAACCAAACATGGCCCTAGTCTTTGACTTGTGTATTGCCAAATCAAAACTGACTCAAGTCTAATTTTCACGAATGCAGTGTCTATCTTTTCAAAACCTACACCCAAAAGAGAATCTCTTATACGAAACTATCATACATTTTTCACTCATATGACCAAGTTGTCTCCGCTTCAAACAAGTCGACTTTGACTCTTTAATAGATGAGGGACATCCTATTTCACCGGTCACCATTGATCCTTTCAAAACATAAAGATTGTCAATCATTTTACCTTTCATCAAAACAAAAGCCCCACGAGATGCTCTAATTCTGTTTGACTCGATGTTAATTCTACAACCCTTCAAGTCTAAATTTTCCAAGGATGTGAGATTTCTCTTTAAATCAGGTACATACCCGACGTTTGTAGTGTCCTAATTGCCCCATCGTACATCTTGATCTAAACAGTACCAAAACTGATTACCTTACTAGGTGAACCATTGCCCGTACACACAACTCCACATTCAACTGAACTGTATATGGAGAACTAGTCCTTATTGGGACATACGTGGAAATAACACCTTGGATTCTAGATACACTCAGACGTAAGCTTAGAGTTTTCGCTTTTTGACACCAAAAAGAAATCATCACCCTTATCATTGGCCAAATTAGCACCAGCTAAATCTTCCTCGTTGCTCTCAACAGCCCTTTTATTTCGCAGTTTGTAACAATATGCCTTGACGTGACCTAACTTCTTACAATAGCAACATCTCTTGTCTTACTTCCTTGATGCTATCAAAACCGAGGCTTGCCTTTCTGACTTGCTATTCAAACCAAACCCATTGTCGAGTTTACCTTTGCTCAACAAAGGACCCTTCACATTCCCGAATGAGAGATTATTTCTGCCATAAATCAGGGTCTTCTTGAAAGACTAGTATGAAGGGGGTAAAGAGCACAATAATAGAATAGGCTGATCTTCATCGTCAATCTAAACCTCAACATTCTTTAAATCATTCAAAAGAGTAATAAATTGACTGATGTGACCTCCAAGGTGCTCACATTCATTCATGCAGAACATGTATAGCCGATATTTTAACACCAATCGGTTAGCGAGAGACTTTGTAGCGTAAAGGATTTCTAACCTTTTTCCTAGGATGTATGTCGTTTTCTCCATCAACACCTCCTACAATACATTGTTCGAGAGACATAACTGAATTACAGACAAGGTATTCTCATCAAGATCTTCCCATTCTGACTGTTCTATATCCACGGGCTTCTTCCCTGTAGCAACCTTTTTAGACCGCTCTAGGTTAGTATTGCCATCATCCGAAGTTGCCACAGATTGAATTTTGTGATGACATTGAACTCTCAATGTCGAACCTTGTTGTTGTCATCTCTAAACGGATTGAATGTGGAAATCGACCAAGCTTTGATACAAGTTTGTTGGGGATAAACCTGATTAAGTAACGAACAAGTAAAATAACGAAGAATTTGAAAAGATCAAATACAAATATTTTACATGGAAAAACATCTTTGAAGAAGATAAAAAATCACTGGCAAAAATAATTTCACTATAACGACAAAAATGAATAGTACAAAGATGGAGATAAAACTAAACCCCAAAATCTAAAATAAGAACCTTCTAAATATAAACACAAAATCTCCAAAAGCAAATACCTAAATGTGTAATGAGTTCAATCTTTCTAGGGTAGAAAAGTGTCTATTTATAAGCTAAATTCGTAGGTCAAGTAATATTAAAATAATTTGCACTAATCAGAGTTCAATTGGGACAAATAATCAAAATTTGACTAGAAGAAGAAAATTGAGAAAATTGCATGACACGTCGCCATGTCGTGGCGTGGCTGTTGCCTCATCAAGATTTGGTGAATCTTCTCATTGTGACGTCGGTGGTCGCATCGTTAGGACGTCAACTCTAATTCAGCCAAAAAAAATGTGAGGCACACTCCATATAATGCAAAGTAACTGTTTAAAATAATAATTGATTAGCATATATCAATTATTTTGATAATTCAAATATAATGCTAATAAAAAATTTGAAATCGTTGTTAAAACATTTGTAAAATCTATAAAAAAATTTGAAATCGTTGTTAAAGCATTTGTAAAATCTATAAAAAAAATTTGATATAAATTAGACTCTTCACTATTTAATTGTTATTTTTTAACAATTAATAATTTGACCATAATAATTTGTAGATAATATATAATTAATATATTGAATTATATTATAAAAGATACTATTCATAAAATTTTTTATATGAAATATAAAGTTATTTATCTATAATATATATACATATAAAAGCACGAGTTTACGTAAAATAGAATGGTAACTCAATTAAAAATTGATGTAAAATTGAGTTTTAATTTGAATAATTCTAAGTATAAAAAGAGAAAATATTTTATCTATTAGTAATTATCACTTAATCGATAGTTATATAACAATTAAAAAATTAAGTTTAGCTCTATAAATAGCATCCAATAGTTAAGTATGTTCAATCATGTAACATCTAAAAAAAAATACTTGTAAAAGAGTTGAGATTGTTAGCATTAATAAATTAGAATTATCTTAAAAGAATGAAACATTGAAGCGATTGTTTTTGAAGAGATAATATCAAATTATATTCAAACCAAAACGGCATTGGAAAAGATGAAAGATTATTTTAATTAATGATGAGATAATACAATATCACGCCTATTTTTATTTTTTCATTTTAGTTCCAAATTTATACATTAATTTTAATAGTATTATGTATTAATTCATTGTTAATTAATTTTTAGTTAAATATTGATTTTAATATTTAATTGTTCATAATAAATATAAATTGTAATTGATTTTTATCTCATTGTTAAAGCAGCAACTTCTTCAATTTATAAAAGTGTTCAGTTTTATGATTTTGTTTCATTTCATGATATAAAAAACACATAGACAAGTAAATTGGTATAATTTTATATTTTTGTATTTTTCTAGATATGATTATTAATGTCAAACCAACGTTTCAATAAGGAAAAAAATAAACGAAACAAAATAGATAAAAAAGAAATTGGGATAATTAATATATATTTTTCTTTATATGTTTAGATTTTCCAATTTTAATTTTATATAATTTTAATTAGAATGTTGCATGATAATTAATATTTTATTATATGTTTTAGTTTCTCTAATATAAAATTTATGTATATATATATTTAAATTAGAATGCTGAATATGCCATTCATCTTTGTATAAAAATACTTTTTTTATAATATTGTATAATTACTTAATTACAATTTTCAACTTCTTTTATTATTATTATATTTTTTTTGTTAATGGAAACATAATAATGCCAAATATATCATTATATAAATTCATTTCATAAACGTCTTTTAATAGAATTAAAAATTTGATTTATAAGTATGGTCATTTTTCTTATTTAAGTATATTTTAAACCAATCAATTTAGTAAAATCAAGATTTTTATTTATAAATATGATAAATTTTAAAAATAAAAATTATTTAAAATGAAAAATTGAATAATATAATGAATAATAAATGTTATATTGATTCGTTCATATTTTTATATGTATATTATAGATTATAGATAGGTTGTAAATAAATAATAATAAAAAAATAAATTGTAAGGAGAGAAATGCATCCCTCATCTATAGTGTGAATCCTCCCCATAAACTGCAACAACTCACATGTATCCAACCTAATTTACATCAAACCATTTATATGAAGTTAAGCAACATTTTAAAATTTTGAAATAAAATAATTTATATTCAATTACTATATATATATATATATATATATTTGAAAAAAATACAATTATTTCATTTAACCATTGAGAACAAAACAAAATATACATCAATCAAAACTCTGTGTAAAAATGTAGCAATAAAGTAGATATGTTTTAGCTAATTACACAAACAAATCACATGTACGTAAACTAATTTTCATCATTTCAGTTATGCCACAATTTACCTCATTTATTTGAAATCAGCTAAAGTCGTCTCAACTAATATTTAAAAAAATAACACTCAGGAATATGGAAATAAACTATCTATCTATATAAAACACAAGTTTAGAAAAAGTTTTGAAATGAGGAAATATCTTTTATTATTTTTATCATATTAATTAAACTTAAAAGTAATTATAATATTTAATTTAAAATTTTAAAATAAAATAGAAATTATGATCATTATAATTTAATAGAAGTTGTTATAACAAATTTAAAAATAAGGAAAATATTTGGTATAGTGCCATTGAAGTTTTAGACTCTACCAAGAAGGTTGGGGTTGATAAGTGTCCTATAAGAGTATAGTAAAATATTAAAAAATAGGCATTTAACAAAAGAAGAAGAAGAGAAACATAAAGCTTTTTGTGAAATAAAGAAGTACCAGCATATACAATATTCACCCTAAAATAATTAGAATTTAAGTTACAATTATATTAATTTTAAAAAGAATTATTACTTAATAAACTTTAAGCAAGAAAAATGTTATGATAATTATAATTATAATAAAAAACATTATTAATTTGAAAAAAATAGTTAGATAAAGTCATAGTAATAATAAAATAAACTTATAACTTAAATTACTATTACAATTACAATTATATACATATTGAAATTAAGATTTACTTTTAAAATAAATACATTCATATTAAATTATATTTATTATTTAAAATTAAATTACTATTACAATATACAGATTAAAATTAGGATTTAATTTATAGTAGTTCATAGTGGCCACTATTATTGATAACAATCATCAAACATGTTCTTCCATTGGTGTTGGAATTGTTTATATTGGTGTTGCTTGGGCTAGTCGCTAATGGTTGTACGAGGAACATAATTACTTCATTTTAATATTTATTCACTATAAATACCTTATTTAATTAAAATTGTTCGTATTATTTCTTAAATTTCTCTCATCATAAAATTAAATTTGATTTTACACTAATTATAATATTTAAAAATTTAAACTCACATGTCACATTAAAAGTTAATAAAATAAAAAAATATATAAAATTCACCTTAAATAGCGTAAATTAATGAACCCTCCTGAAAAACTTGAATCTTACTTTGCTCCGTAAAAGTTCACAAATTCAACAATCCTAACTATTGAAAACAAGATCAATATATATGTCAAACTTCACCCCACAAAATTCTAAAAAGAAAATCATCTATACAATTTATATGAGAAAATATTTAGTACGCTATCAATAGAATTATTAAACTCCATAAACAGGATCAGAAAATTAATAGGTATTTTATAAGGGTATAATAAATTATTTAAAAAAATAGAGATACCTATTAATTTTTAAGATTACTTGAACAATAAAAAAACTAAACTCCTATTATACCAAATACTCAACCTAACCCTATATGTCGAACCAAATAAAAAATCAAATGCTTAGTTGAGAGATAATAAACAAATAGGGAGTAGTGAGTTTGATAAAGAAAAAATAAAAATCAAATAGCGACAGCTTCAGAAACAAATTCATAAAAAATAAGGGGCAAGAATCTGGTTCGAATTTTTATCTTAAAGGCTTTGTTTTCATAAAAAATAAGGAGTATTATTTTTGAAGTCCGCCTTCTGTAGGGACTGTTTACTTGTGTTGCAAGTAACAAACTGGACAAAGTGGCATAGCCCTTCTCACCTCAAGATGTTTACTAAGTTAATCTAATTAAATTGATCTTTCTTCTTCACTGTAACTAGATACATACATTAACTGCATTTTACATATCCTTGCTATATTGTCTGGACTAATTTCAATGCAGGATAAGCAGTTGACATTTTTAGTTCCGCAAATGGAGTTAAGAAACATCATGTGTTCTTAATATTTAAAAAGAATTAAAAATAAATAAGTGAAACACATTGAGGCATTTTTATTTCGTTCATGGAGTTAAATATCTCCACCGCCACTTTTCCAAATAATAGTCCTAAGAATAATGACATCTGCTATTTCCAATAAAAATTTGACTCGTGACTTAAACCTCACCGGCCTCAACTGTGCTAGTTAGCTCTTGGTGCAGTAATACTATGCCATCATTTTTCATATGCCACAGGGAGCTTTAGAGTTCAGTGTGAATAATATGATCTCCAGTGGGTTCGGTAAGCTGAGCATTGTCTTTCCTGTCAATAAGAATAAAGCCTTTGTCTTGGGAACTGAGGCAGTCGGCTGAAGGATGAACAAGCCCGTAGCCGAAGCCTTGTGCAGAGTTGCAGTAGGTCTCAACTGTGCCATCTTTCTTCTCCAAGTTTACATTGCTTAGGACTAAATTGCTACAGGGAACAGTATTACTGCAGGCAAACTTGATTGCTTGCTTGCTTTTCGTTGTCCCACTAATATTTCGGTATACAATCTGGCTTACTTGCACTGCTGATGTCTAACAAATAAAAAAAGAACAATGAATTCATGCGAGCAGTATTCTAATTGGATGAGAGGCTCTTTCAAGAATCGGGACTCTAATACAATCATCATACAGATACTGAGTAACTTGGATTACGCACCTGGTTTTGGCAGGTTGTTGGTGAATCACAGTAGAATTGATCAATAATGATGGGGTTAGCAACATCTTCCATCCTCACATTTTCGAAACGCACACCACGAACATAACCAGAACCACCCTATATCAAAGAATCACAAAGAGACAGATGTCATTCTCAAACCCGAAGTGTCTCTAACTACAAATTGTGTTCAAGCAAATATCATATCTCATATCTTACTCCTAAACAGCATCTAAATGTTAAAAGTATGCTACCAACTTGTCTTTTTTTCAGATATGTTCACAACTGAAGCCCCATATAGTCCTCTACTTTCTACTTTGCTAATACTGGCTAAATGCTTATTCTTGTTGATAAACGACGCTAGGTTTACAAGATATGCCTCAAAATACCTGCCAAGTTTTAATCCTGACACCATTCGTAGTCTCCCTGAGTAATGCTGTATCCAAGACCACGTTTGTGACAATGCCCACCGAGTTATCCTCCCCGAGGCTTCCAATGCTAAGTGGCCAAGTTTTTCATAAAATAGGAATAAGGAAAGAAATGAAACATATAACTAGTTTACACTGTACCATGTGTCTCTGTCAAGTAGATCTAGATACAGTCGGTAGAATTAGTTAATAGAATCTAACTGGAAGTTCGGAACATACCTGACTCCATGTCCTGGTCCACAATATATTCTCTTCATCTTGATAGTCGATGAACCATTGACAATTGAGATGCAATCATCACCTGAATTTCATATACAGTAAGCATGATTGTTTAACCAGTCAGTATGCACACATGTAATAAGTTGAATTATAATTTTTTTAACACATCCTTTCAGCTTCATTGTTAGGCTTTGTTTGTTTGGTGTTTTTTCTTTTCCAATAGAAAGTGTAAAACAAAACTTAAAAATGAAATAAAAACAAGAGACAAATATCAGAAAGTAAAAGCACCAATCTTGCTAGGAAAGACAAAAGATCTAACAACCTGTTCCTATTTTGCAGTCTTGAAGAACAATATTAGTTGATTTAGTGATGTGGATTCCATCAGTGTTTGGACTGTCTCCAGGACATGTGACTTTAACACCAAATACTCGAACAGCTTCAGACTTTGAAATGACGAAATTCATCTGTTGGCTGTTCTGAATAGTAAGGCCTTTCACCTTAATAGATGAGCTTGAATCTATAGTCAGTGCCTGCAACAAACTCATATATTAAATCTAATTCGAGATTTTTTGCTAGTTCAAGTGCACAATCATGGCATGCTACTTATTGGAAGCATGAGTTTTATAATTGTGGAAACAGAGCCTTACTGTCGGTGCCCCTCTGCAAGGCTGCCAAAGAAAAAGCAAACAGAAAAGGAAATACATGTTACATTCTATTTGTTTGACTCGTAACTTGAGCATGAAAGAATTTTAAAGAGAATCATAAGAATTACATTTGACTTGTTCTTTTTGCAAGAAGCTGCCCACCATTTGCTGCCTGATCCATCGATAACTCCTTTTCCTCGGAATGCTACTCCCTGCAGCTTAGAAAAATCAAGCCACAGTCTAGGAAGATCTGGGTCCCAATTCTTGGGTTCATCTGGGGCCACTATTGTTCCATCAATCTGTATAATAACAATAATGATTATGATTTAAGAACAAATGTATAATATATATATATATATATGACTGCTATTAAAGTTAAAAAGTAATATGAAGTTATGAACATGGAATTATTATCCAAGATCATTTAACATGGATAAAGATAAATGAGATGTTATTTCATGTGTTTAGCTTGACGTACACTGAAATTACCTGAACAATCAACCTCTCTGCACATGGCCCCTTAAACTTTGTAGCATTAACTAAATAACGACGTCCAGGAGGAACCAATAAAACTGATTTTCGAGTAGAGCATGCTGTGTCCCATGCTTTTCTAAAAGCCTGATGTAGAAAACATTGCCGATTTATCAAATGAGAAATTAGCTTACTTCTATGACAATGAAATTCTATTTGGCTAAAAGTAATAACACCAAGCATGAATTTCCCGACAGCATGCATATATATCTATTTTCTCAATCCTTGAGAATTGTTATGCTTCAGACCCCCCATGGAAACAGCGACAACAAACTACTGCCCAAACCATAAAGGTAGAGCTTTCAATGTGTCCTAAAAAAACCATAAAGGTAATTTCAGGAGTCGGAAAAAGTACATAATATATATATATATATATATATATATATACCTGAGTGTCATCAGAAACTCCATCTCCAACTGCTCCAAAGCTATCCACATTCACAAGAACCTTGCCACCATGTTCACTTGTCCAAGATGGGGACTCAAGAAAGTCTGTATCTTCTTCTGCAATGTCCATGTCTTCAAGTTCTTCAAGTATGTTAAACTTGTCATATACCACGTTTCCTGCAACTCCATATGCTGCTATCAATAAACCAAGAACGGAAACAAGGAATAATTTAGCCATAATTTGTTCTGTTTTGTTTGTTTGGGAGATTGATTTAGTTCTATAAATGCAATAAGACATTGATTTAATTTATATATGCAGATTAGTTTAGGAAATGAATGGTTTTGAGAGCTATCTGTCTTGGCTTAAAAGTAGACTAAGGTGCTACATTTTCTACATGCCCACACTTAAAGTACAAGGGAGATTTTATTTTAAAGTTCTTTGCTTTACTCTTCAACCAGTTGCCAAAGTTCACCAGTCAAATGTTATGTATTTAGTACAATCTATCTCTCATTCATATCAGTGGATAAAATAATTAGCAGAGGAAAGTAGATATATATATATATATATTAACTCAATTTTATAAAATGAAAAATGAAATATCACCAAGCAGGCATGCAGGGATATATTTAACATGAAATATGGCAATACATACCTACATAGAAAATTTTTTGCAACTACCTAAAAAGAAAATTGAATTAGCGAATCAGGGGAGAAAAAAGATTCTTTCCTGTTACAAGCCAAGAGCTTCAAGCTAAAGTAACTGCATTTTGGAAGATTAAGCAGAAGATGCAGACTTCACAAACAGGTTTCAGTTTCATGTAAATAAAAGGGGAACAAGCTCAAGTGTTGTCCCCAAGTTCTCAGTTGGATGAAACAGCAAGTCTACAATGACCCTAAATCTTAGATACCTTACAGAATTGACCCCTCCTGGTGTCTGTTCTTCAGTTTCACAGAGCAGACCTGCGAGGCCAACAATAACATATATCATACATGCAAAATACTAACGTTCTGGGCAAATTCCATAAAAGGATTTCATTAAGTTAAATACCAACTTTCCCTCTTTGGCCAACCCTGCATGATTACACCCACTTAAAAGACGTAAAGATGTCACTTCATCTGGTATCAGACCCTTATGCACCATTGCTTCGTACAGACTGACACCTTCTCTCCCCATCCCGTTTTCTGCATATCCATTGATTATAGATGTGAAACAGAAGACATTAGGAATAGGAAGTGTCTCAAAAACCAGGCGAGAGAGTTCAGAATGGGAACATCTTGAATACCCCATCAATAAGAGACCATGAAACTTCAATATCAGATTCAATAGCCAGATTTTATAGCAAAACAGTGCACGAGCACGCAGATTCGGCTGTGAGTGCCTGAGGGGAGGGGGTATCCTCAATTTTTTTCAAGATTTCTATATTTGGAGAGCATTGGGAGGATTCCATTATTTTATATCCATGGCAAAACATATGCAGAATATGTCAAACACAGATATTTTAAGAAAAATGAAGAATTAAAGCATCATAAGAACATAGAATTAAGGGTGCAAGCATCTCATTAATCCTTCATCAAACATTAAACCATATCTCAAACAAATATTCAGTGGTACCACAGTGCCACAAAGAGGGTTATTAAGGAGATACAAACACCAAACTTATCTTTGGCGTACATATCAATTAGCGCTGACTGAATATCCCCCTACTTTCGTAACAAAAGACTGACTTTGCCTGCCAAAGGAAATATCCCCCTCTTCTACTGGATAAATTCAAGAACCTCAAGAAAGAATGAATTAAAGGGTTTTTTTTTTTTACCGCAGAAATGCATCCTCTTAACTAATTCAAGAGCATCAGACAGCACATCACTCTCGGAATATGCAGGAATGATTGAATCCCATGATATCAAATTAAAATGCCGGTCAGGCAATTGATCAAACAACTTCAAGGCCACGTTACCGTCCCATATGCAGATGAAGATTCATAAGTGAGCTTCCAATAAACAAAGTCAATCCGAACCCAAGTGAAATCACCCTGCAATGAACTTGAATTCCTTCCATATAAAACCCTCCACTCCCACAAGCAGTTATCACATAAGAAAATGTAGGACCAAAAGACCAGTTTCTTTGACTCACCATCTCGATATATTGTTGGAAATTTGATGAAGGGAAGGATTGAAACAGAAGCAAAAATAGATAAAAATTGAGTGAAAACAAGATGAACTAGTGGTTCATTAACACGAAAGGATTATGAATCTGATCAGCTCAAATCCAATGAAGGCCAAGCAAATCTAAGTAAGATTGAATAGTACCATCCAAGACTTTATTACTAATGTACTAGATGCGCACACGACCAAAAAGAAAATCAAGATTCATTTTCTTCTTTTAAAGAAACTGAATGTTGATTTGGTCCAAGAAACCAAATGTTGCTGCTAAGGCGCATTGGATTTCATATATGAGCTTGAACGAGCAAATTTCGAGAGCAAATGGATCAAAAGATGTCTACAAGCCCATCCTGAAACTTGAAAAGTAATTTAATTGAATATTAAATCAATATATCAAAGTGGCCTAAATTGTAAAATATTTAAGTTACAGGTTCAATTTTATTTTAATAGTTGGGTCATCATGTAAGAGTTTAGCCCAATGAGCCCATTTAATTCATTTGACCGAATTCCCATTAAAAATCCACACTTAGAATTATTTTATTTTTTTGTTTGATGAGTTGTCATGTTGGTTATTCCATTTGGGTTAGAAAAACTTATTTTGGGGGCCTACAAGTAGCATGAATGTTCATTCTTATACACATACAATTGATTTATGTTTTTTTTGAGTTAATAATAATTCTCTTTGAGTTTTTCTTCAATAATTGCTCTTGAGTTTATTTTAGAAGTTGTTTTAACAAATTTTCAGGTTGTGGGAACCATCTTCAAGCTTTTTCTTGCCAAGATTTTTTCTTGGAAGGGGAATTAGAGCCATTGAAAGGAGTTGTGGATTCTTAATGTTTCTAAGGCTTCTTAGGACGTCATCTTCTCTTTTATATCCTTAATTTATCGTTTCTTGCTGTTTTGACTTATTGATTTTATTGATTTTCGTTCTAAGTTAAAGTTGCTTCAAAAAAGACGTTCTCCTATCTTGTTCCATCAAGAAATACATTAAAATTAGGAGTTTTAATATTTTCTTGTTGTTTCAAACATTTTTGCACAAAACAATTTGCTTTTGTCTTTAAAATCACTTCTATCAAATCCGTTTGTGTTTTGTTTTTTCAAATCTAGTTGGGGCGTTTTCTTAAGGCCCATGGACGATTTCTTTCCATCCAAGAAACCCTAATTTGTTCTCTTTTGGACTCTTTACCAGCCGGTTCATCTCTCTTTTATTTTAATTTCGTTTGACTCTCCTTTGTGACAACTAATCTATTTTTGTTGTTTCTCATTTCAATTTAAGTTCGTCTAGAGATCTAGGATAAGTTTGCGACTTTGACAAACTTTACGATCCGCTTCCGCATTCATCTATCTCATTCTTTATCAGATTACATGAATTATAAAGCTTAAATAAGCTAAAAATAATAATAAAATAATTACAACTTGGCTTAATCTAGTGATTAGATTCGTATAACTTTTTTTTCATTGGTTGGTTTCTGTCTAATCATCTGCCAAAATGTCTAATAAAAATTTATCACAGTTTCAGTGCAAGTTGGCAACTTGCAGAGTGAAAAGCTCGCATGTGAGCTGTCAAGTTTAGTGAGCTCGTAGTCTTGGTGAGCTCATATATTTGGTGAGCTTGCAGTCTGGGTGAGCTCGCACTTTTGGTGAACTCACAGTTTTGTAGAGCTCGCATATTTGGAGCTCGCAGTTTGCATGGATGGTCATTTCGCAACACTCCTCCTTGACCTCCATGCTTCCAACTCCAATATCATAACTCAACTTTTCAAAGCTCATCTTTCCAAGAGGTTTTGCTAAAATGTCAGCCAACTAATCTTGTGAACTATAGTGAACTTGTAATGCCCCAAAATCTTTAACTTTTGTTTTGGCTCAATTTTGTTGTTAGTTGTCACTTGCTTCGGTGGTTCAGTATCTTCAATGTGGCTTGAAGGTCACTAGTTTGAGTCTCTGCATGGGAATGGGGCTTTTTGTTTTGCTAAATATTTGGGGGCTGCTTAATTGGAGAGTTAGTGTTTAAGTTGAACTCCATTTAATTTGTAGGGGTTTAATTATTGTTGGATTTTAATTAGTAAATTAAAGGGTTAGTTTTTATTTTAGCAAAACCATTTTACCATGTTCCTGCTTTTGTTGTTTTTTATTTTCACAATTTGTTCTTGTTTCTTTTTTTTTCTTCCAAGTCCCCAAGCCGCCATTCTTCTCTAGAGATGTTCTTGGATTTTCTTTTCTTTGTTCTTTTTTGTTCTTTCATTCTTTCTTTTCACAACATCGCTCTTAGTCCTTCTGCTGTGCATTTCGTTCTTAGCGTCGGTGGTTTGTGTGGGTGCTCTTGGATCTTTTTTTTTTTGTATTGTAAGTGGGGGTTTTCCTTACTTTTTCTTTCTTTCTTTTCTCATTTAATTGTTGGGTTGGAAGCGTTTCTTATGTTAATCAATTGCGTTTTAGGTGAGGTTGGAGAAGCGACTGATCTCGCGGCAATTTAGAATTGTTGGTTAACTACTATTTTTCAAAAAGTAAGAAGTGTATTTGAGGTTTAATGTCGAATATTGATGTTAGTACGTTGAATTAGTTTTGTCGTTTATGGTGAATCGGGTTCAATAAATCATTTTAATGGATGTTTTTACGTCGTGTTTAGGTTATGGATTCTCAGGAGTAAATTTGCATTAAAATCAGACCAGGTGTGTATCGAAAAACACAAAAAACAATGATTGAAAAAAGCCAAAAAAGTTTACTGTTGACGCCATACGGCCATGTGCCAAGCTGTGTGGTAGGCCGTGTGTCTATGTGACAGACTGTGTGCAGGACTGTGTGGGCCCAAAATTCTAAATTTTCCCCTATGGCTATATATGACATTTCGATCGATCGTAGGTCTTCCATGGCGTCTGTTTGTGATCTGATAAGCTATAAAACATGAAATTCGATCATTTGTTAGTACTAAGTCTATTATCTGTTGAGTATTCAAAACGGTATATAATTAGTAAACTTTGGCTATGTGAAATCTGAGAAACTGTTATTTATGCTCAATATTTGTTATCTTATGCAAGTATTTTGGAAACATGTCTGACATCTGTTATAATCTGTTTCTATATTTGGCATGGGTTATGATATGTGGAGGAAGTGCTTCTGTAAAAGGCGATACCTCATCTATTTATTTGGCAGCCCAGTTGCAGCTACTCTGTAAAGTGTCCTATCGACACTAAGTGGTATGTAGGGTTGGATGGGTGTTTTTATACCCATATGGTGTGTTGGGATGGTCTGAGTTGGTGTGTAGCGGTTGGGGGTAAGATTATATATCTGTATCTATTCTGCCCCGTTATGTATCTGTTTCTGATAAATCTGCATGATATTCATTAACTGTTTTAAGTTATTTGTTATGCATTGAGTTTCGAAAGCTCATTTCTATTTGACTGATATTTTCAGGTAGTCCTCAGACTTAGGCGGGACGGTGCAATCGGGAGCTCGGTTAATGTCATAATCTATTTAAATTTGATTTTATTTAAATTTTGGGATTTGGGTTCTATAAATTTTGGACTCTCTTGACTTTTTGAACTGTTTTAGATTTTAAAACTTTATTTTTGTATTTTTCTTAATACTGTTTAAATGTTTTATATGATGAAACTCGTTTTTTCTGCAAAAATTAAAGGCTTTCAAACAACAAACCATGTTTCTCAATTATTCCTTTTTAAGGAGTTTCCGCTGTGAAAATTATAACTTTTGGAAATTAAAAAAAATCAACATTTTTAATAAAATGGTACGCTAAGATATGATTTTGAATATTCTGGGATTTTGAAAGTTAATGATGATTTTCAAGTTATACAAAAACCAAATTTTCAATCATGATACGTAGTAACTCCAAATTTGGCCATATTGTCTAGGTCGAATTTGGGGTGTGACAAAACTAATTTGACTTCCTTGGCTAGCTCCACTTCTCTCACAAAGTGATACTTGATTTTGAAGTGTTTTGTTCTTCCATGGAACTCTGGATTTTTTGCAATTGCCATAGTAGATTTATTATCACACTTAATCTCTGTTGTTTCTTCTTGCTTCAAATTTAAATTGTTCAGTAGTTTCCTCAACCAAATGGCTTGATTTATAGCTATTGTAGTTGCGACATACTCAGCTTCTGCAGTTGACTGCACCACAGTTTCTTGCTTCTTCGAGCTTTAACAAAACACACTTGATCCTAGAGTAAAGAAATAACCTGAGGTACTCTTCATGTCTTTAGTGGATCTAGGCTAATCACTATCTGAATACCCAAGTAGCTTGATCTTTTCAGTCCTCATAAAATTCACTCCATGATCTAGAGTTCCTTTTATGTATCGAAGAACTCTTTTTGCTACTTTGTAGTGGTTCACATTGCAGCAATGCATGTACCTTGACAACAGACTTACAACAAACATTATGTCAGGTCTGGATGCTGTTAAGTAAAGCAGACATCCCACCAAGCTTCTGTAGCTTGTTTCATTACCCTTTTCAGTATTTTCATTGTTGGTGAGCTTCTCACCTTAAGCGATGGGAGTGCTCGCAGGTTTAAAATTCTCCATACTATATCTTCGAAGGATTTTTATTGCGAACCCCTTCTGATTTATGAAGATTTCATTGCGAGCTTAGTTCACCTCCAAACTGAGGAAGTATGTCATTTCTTCAAGGTCTGACATTTCAAACTTGTCTTGCACCTAATCTTTGAATACAATTATCAACATATAATGAAATAATGGGAAATATTTCACTACCAGTTTTCTTCACATATAAAGTGGGTTCATCGATGCTTCTTTCAAAACCCATCTCTATTAGGTGACCGTCAATTCTTTCATACCATGCTCTTGGTGCTTGCTTCAAACCATATAAAGTTTTATATAGTCTGCAACACCCCTAACTCGTATACAACATCAGAACAGAGTTACGGAGCATTATCAAAGTTTAAAGATCTTATAACAGATATTTCATATCATTAAGCATTTAAAACAAAAACTAATCAAATTCAATCATAATGTCTCGTATATGAGTTATCGAGGCCCAAAATATACATTAAAAATAAGTCGGGACTAAATCGAGTACTCAGAAAATTTTCACAAAATATCAAAATTTTTCCAAGGTGTAGGGGACACACGCCTGTGTGGTCAGGCCGTGTGTCTTACACGGTCAAGAGACATGCCCGTGTCTCAGGCTGTGTGGGCGTTCGAAATAGGGACACACGGCCATGTCCCAGCCCGTGTCCAAATTAGGGTACTCACTGACTTGGGTCACACAGCCAAGCCAAACGCCCGTGTGTTAGACCGTGTGAGCATACTAACTAGCATTAAATAGGTGCAAGGGTCACATGGCCAAGCCACTCGCCCGTGTGCCAGGCTGTGTGAAAATTTAAGAGCATTCTATTTTGAAATTTTAAAGATGCAGGGGACACACAGCCAAAACACACGCCCATTATGCTAGGCCGTGTGTCACACACGGTTGAGACACACGCCCGTGTCTCTGCCCGTGTGGACGAAATAGGTCATTTTCAAGCCACATTTCTTACCCAAACTTGCCTTGCACCTACATTAACACTTCAACACATTCACAAGCCAATATAAGACATTTAAATCAAGCCAAAAACCAAGTCTTATGCATGACATATCACTTCATAAATCCATATATATCCAAACTTACCTATTTGACCAAAAATGCATAGACATATTTATAAAAATTACTATCAATCAACCATACTAAACACTAATATCAAACATGACATTATCTCTTAGATATACATCAAAACATGTTCATCACAAGCCATTCCAATGTCTAGTTACAACCAAAACATTTATATGCCA
The DNA here is from genome assembly GCF_025698545.1 of Gossypium raimondii. Classification (NCBI taxonomy): domain Eukaryota; kingdom Viridiplantae; phylum Streptophyta; class Magnoliopsida; order Malvales; family Malvaceae; genus Gossypium; species Gossypium raimondii. The sequence goes on from NC_068565.1 coordinate 38,951,653, forward strand.
ATATTGGCCAATTTACCCTATACATGCCATTATATTCAAAATTAGTTTTCTATATGTACCGAAATGGGTCAATGGATAGTGTGAAATATCTCCGCCAAGCTTCCAACCCAATGAGCTTCCGAATTACTATAAAATAGAGGAAATAAAATAGAGTAAGCATTTAATGCTTAGTAAGTTCGTATAACGGGAAATTAACTTACCATTCATTTACATTTAAGGTAAGCATACAAAATGCATCCAAAGCAATTTGGCCTATAGCCTAAACACATATCCTCATCAAACATGTTAGTCATGCATTTCACATGAATTTCAAGAAACATGTATGAGCTCATCAAATATCAAATTTCCATACTTATAAACTTTCCACGTCTTGTGTTCATACGTCATTTCCATATATTTCGAGTATATAATAATATAATTCATTTCAAATTTCATGTTATCTCATGTCAAAACTTTGCCCGTTGAATCATTCAAAGTATCGATGGATACACTGGTAGTATACACGAAGTGTACAAAACTGTAATTCATCAATTCATGTATCATCCGTCAATTCATAGTCAGGAATGCTCATACGAGCACATAATTGGGAAGCTCTCTCTCGAGCCATATAACGGGAAACATCATGTGAGCTATGTAACAGGAAGCTCATAAGAGCCATATTCGGGAAGTTCAAGCGAGCCAGTATCAGGAAGCTCCGGAGAGCCTTATATCGGGACGTTCATAAGATCTAAGGTGTGTCCACAACACATGCAGGAACACAACCAATCGGGATACTCCAAAGAGCTATTAACGAGAAGCTTGCAAGAACCATATAACGGAAAGCTCGTGAGAGCCAAATATCGGGATGCTCATGAGAGCTAATAACGAGATGCTCATTCGAGCTGTGGTGTGTCTGCAACATATGTAGGACCACAACCAATTCAGGAACCTTGTATCCATCGAATTTCATTTATTCCAAACGGAACTTTATACTTGCCAGTCATCGTTGGATATGTGATCACTATCATATACATGGCATTTATACATTCCAAATGCATATTATTCAATTTAAAACATATAAATATACAATCTAGTTACACGAAATTACCTCGACATGTGTTGTGTACGCAAAATCTACTAATCCGACACTTTTTCTTTTCCACGATCTAACTCTGTATTTGGTCTATCCGAATCTATACGAGTAAATTTAGCTCTGGATCTATACGAGTAAATTTAGCTCAATTTAATACAATTCATATTCAATTCAATCCAACTCACATCTTAGGAAAAATTACCATTTTGCCCATATACTTTTGATTAATTACAATTTCGTCCCTAGGCTCGGAAATTGAAATTGATGCAATTTAATTCTTATTCCAAGTCTAACCAATTTTTACATGTAACAATAAAAACCCATGTATTTCATAAAATTAAAAATTTTTCCATGAATTTTACATCTTTTCAATTTAGCCCTAAATCACAATTTCATCAAAATTCACTTTACAAAAGTTGTTTATCTATCAACAACCTTTTATTTTCCACCATAAAACTTCATAATTCATGCATACTCATCCATGGGAAAACCCTAATACTTTGATAACTTTACAAATTAATCCCCGAGATAGCTGGATTAAGTTATTATGAACTCGAAAACATAAAAATTATTAAAAACGGGACTTGAATACTCACCTAATAGAGCCAAAATAAGCTTGTCTATCTTCAAGCTTCAAACTAGGGTTTCCATGGATTTTTATTTTGGAAAGATGATAATATGATGATTTTTTTATATTATTACTTATCATGTTTAATTATTTTTACTTTCCAATTTCATCCTTTTTTTTATCAAATTTTTCGTTGATGACTAATCATACTTATCTACTAATTCCTATAAATGGTCTATTTGCCATATAAGGACCCCAAATTTTGAATTACATAGCTATTTGATCCTTTAGCTGATAGAATTCAACTTTTACACTTAATGCAATTTGGTCCTTTTCATCAAAATAAACATGTAATCAGTAAAATTTTCTTTATGAAATTTTCATACGATATTTCTATCATAATGCAGACCATGAAATAATATTAAAATAATTTTCCTTCCGAACTCAAATTTGTGGTCCCGAAACCACTGTTCTGATTTCACTAAACACGGGCTATTACAACTCTCCCCTTTAAAGAATTGTCGTCCTAAAAAATCTTACCAATACAGAGGTCTGGATATTGATTTCTCATAGTTTCCTCCGGCTCCCAGGTAGCTTCTTCTATTCCATGTCGTTGCGAGAGTACTTTTACTAAGGGTACTTTTTTATTTCTTAGTTCTTTTATCTCACGTGTCAGAATTCTGATATGTTCCTCACTCTAAGTCATGTCAAGTTGAATCTCAACCTCTGTCAGGGATATAACATGTGAAGGGTCTGACCAATATCGTCGTAACATAGACACATGAAAGACATTGTGAATCTTTTCTAGTTCTAGTGGTAAAGCCAACCGATAAGCAAAAGGTCCAATTCTTTCGGTAATTTCATATAACCCGATAAATCGTGGACTCAATTTGCCTTTATGACCAAACTGAAGAACTTTCTTCGATGGTAAAACTTTGAAAAATACTTTGTCACCAACTTGAAACTCTATGTCTTTACGTTTAAGATCCGCATAGGATTTTTGATGATCAGAAGCTGTTTTTAAACTGTCTAGAGCTACGGAACTCCAAATTAAGATCCATAATTTTTTCCTGAAACTAGACTTATATATATTCTTAGCTTAAAATTTTCAGAATTTTTGCTTTAGCCAATTAGTATAGTTTATTCTTTAAAGTTTCCCCTATTTCACTGCTCGACAGCTCTGACCCCTCTTCACTAAAAATTAATTATATATTTGTACAGAATTCAAATGATGTTCCTATTTATTTCTATTGAAAATAGACTCATTGATAAATTTAAAAATGTAAATTACAAACCATAATTATTTTTGTACAATTTTTAGTGATTTTCCAAAGTCGGAACAGGGGATTTCGAAATCATTCTGACCCTGCCTCACTAAAATTCAAATATCTCAAAATATTTAACTCTTTTGCTTACTCTGTTTCCTTTATGTGAAAATAGACTCATTCAGATTTAATTCATATCTCATCAAACCTCTAATTCAGTTTCAACCATTTTTGGTGATTTTTCAAAATCACACAACTATTTCTGTCCTAAACTGTTTTGTCTTTAAATTTACTCTTTCTTAATTTCATTACTTCATTTCATCGTACCAAAGGGTCGATTAAAGATCAAACACATTGTTCATCACATATATTTTCACTTAATTAGTTTTCGATGAACACTTCGAAATAATCTCAGTTACACGGTGGATCAGCACATAGCACCCCCTTATAGTACTATCGGTGAAATCAACACATAACAACCACCTTTATACTCAATGGTATAGAGTGAAATTAGCACATAGGAACCACCTATATAACCATTGGTATCTGGTGAAATCAGTACATAGCAACTACCTTTATTTTCATTAATATTGGGTGGAATCAACACATAGCATCCACCTATCTTTCCAACAATATCCGGCCCATTCTGAAGGTTTAACCATGAATTCTCACTCTTTTTTTTAACATTTTTCCAACTCTTTCATATTCAACCACAACTCATAATTCACCTCAAGAAATTATCCTATATTCAATCATATCTTATAAAAATGTTAAAACATAAGTAAAAACAAGGTATTAATCACATGCAAACTTACCTCGGTGCAAAATATAGTAATTTTGCAATTCAGTCCATAATCTTTTCTTTTCCCCTATCAAGGTCGATTCCACGTATTTCTTGATCTATAATAGCAGATTTAGCTTATTTAATACGCACATTCATCAAAACAGTCCTTGACTCAAACTTTGGAAAAATTATGATTTTGCCCCTAAACTTTTTCATATGTACACTTTTGCCCCAAAGCTCGAAAATTAAACTTCATCTCTTATTCTTATGTTTTATGACATGATGAACATTTTTCCCTTCTATGGAAAGATCAAATTTCCACTCTAACACTTATGAACATTAGGTATTTTTACCGATTATGTCGTTTTACTAGTTTTCATTTAAAATCGCTTAGCAAAAGTTGTTTAACATAATTTCTAGCTTCATATTTTACCATAAAACATCAAAATAAACACATTTCACCTATGGGTATTTTTCCAAATATAAACCCTAGCTTAAATTATTGCTAGAATAAGCTAAATCAAGTTACCGGGACTCTAAAAACGTAAAGAACATTAAAAACGGGGCTTGGAATCACTTACTATGGAGCTTGGAAGCTTGAAAACCCTAACTATGGCTTCCCCCCTTGTGAAATTTGGCCAATCTTGAAGATGGACAAAAATTGGCTTTTAATTTTGTTTTTAATTCATTTTAATAACTAAATGACCAAAATACCCTTAATGAAAAACTTTGGAAACATGCCTAACCATGTCCATTTTTGTCCACCAACTTAACCAATGGTCTAATTACCATATAAGGGCCTCCAATTTAAAATTTCATAACAATTGGACCCCTCTAACATGTAGAACTCAACTTTTGTACTTTTTACAATTTAGTCCTTTTTCCTAAATTGAGTGCCCAAACGTTAAAATTTTCGAACGAAATTTTCAGAAAATCATTCCATGAAATGGTAGACTACAAAAATATAATAAAAATAAATTTTATCACGTCGAATTTTTGGTCTCAAAACCACTGTTTCGACTAGGCCCAAAATCGGTATGTTACACCATGTATCTTTTTCTCACTAAAATCAGTTCAATACAATGGAGTTCTACATTTGCGTCCATATAAAGATTCATATGGTGCCATCTTAATGCTTGAATGATAGCTGTTATTATATGGGAATTCGACTAACGGCAAAGTTTTCTCCGAATTGCCTTCAAATTCTAAAACATAACATCGACCATCAATCTAAGGATGAAAAGCGGTACTGAAGTGTAATTGCGAACCCAGTGCCTCTTATAACTTATTCCAGAATTGGGATGTAAATCGTGGATCTCTATCAGAAACAATAGAAACTAGCACACCATGTAATCTGACAATCTCAGAAACATATAATTATGCTAATCTGTCCAAGGAGAAATCCATACGTACCAGAATAAAATGTGTGAACTTCGTCAAACGGTCGACGATTACCCAAATGTCATCTTTCTTTTAAGGATATTGGGGTAACCCTGACACAAAATCCATGGTAACTCTTTCCCATTTCCATTCCGGTATCGTGACTGGCTGTAGTAATCCTGAAGGTACCTGATGTTCAGCTTTAACTTGCTGACATGTCAAACATCTATATACGAATTAAAAAATATCACGTTTCATTCCCGGCCACCAGTACATCTGTTTCAGATCGTTGTACATTTTATTACTCCTCGGATGAACAGATATAGTACTACTATGAGCTTCGTGCAAAATCTTCTGTACAAGCTCCAAATTCTTCGGTACACAGACTCTGCCTCAAAATAACAGACAATCATCGGGTCCAATCTGAAATTCTAAATCGGAAGTTGATTCACACAGTACCCATTTAACTTGTAATTCATTATCATTTTTCTGGGCTTTGCAGATCTACTACAGAGACATCGGTTTAGCTTTTAACTCAGCTAAGATTGAGCCATCATCGAACAATGACAATCGGGTATTCATTGCTCGCAAAGCAAATAGAGACTTTCTACTCAAAGCATCTACAACTACATTTTCTTTTCCCGGATGATAATGGATAACCAAATCATAATCTTTCAACAAGTCAAGCCACCTGCGCTGTCTCAGATTCAAATATTTTTGCGACATTAGATATTTTAAGCTTTTATGATCGGTGAATATATAACACTTTTCACCGAACAAGTAGTGTCGATAAATTTTCTGAGCAAATACAATAGTTACTAATTCAAAATCATGTATCGAGTAATTCTTTTCATGTGGCTTTAGCTGTCTAGAAGCATAGGCTATTACTTTACCTTCTTGCATTAAAACACAGCCTAAACTATTCAATAATGCATCACTGTAAATCAAAAATTCCTTACCAGATTCAGGCTGAACCAAAACTAGTGCTTCAGTCAACAGGGCTTTCAATCAATCAAAACTTTACTGACATTTATTAGACCATTCGAATTTCACATCTTTTTGTAATAGCTGAGTCATCGGTGTTACTATCATCGAAAACCCTTTTACGAACCTTCAATAATAACCAGCTAATTCTAGAAAACTTCTGACTTCAAATACATTCTTCAATGGTTTCCAGTTAATAATTGTTGAAATTTTATTCGGGTCCATTCTGATGCCTTTAGCAAATACTATATGTCCAAGAAAACCAACTTCCCGAAGCCAAAATTCACATTTTCTAAATTTAGCATACAATTTTTTATCACGCAGAGTTTGCAGAACAATTCTCAAATGATCAGTATGTTCATTTTCATCTTGGGAGTATACCAGAATATCGTCAATAAACACCACCACAAATTTATCTAGATATGGTCTGAAAATTCTATTCATTAAATCTATAAATACTGCAGGTGCATTTGTCAAGCCAAATGGTATCACAAGGAATTCATAATGCCCATACCTGGTTCTGAAAGATGTTTTTGGCACATCTGACTCTTTCACCCGAAACTAATAATAACCAGAACGAAGATCGATCTTTGAGAACACTGTAGCACCTTCAAATTGATCAAACAAGTCATCAATATGAGGCAGTGGATACTTATTCTTAATTGTGACTTTGTTGAACTACTAGTAATCAATATATAATCTCAACAATCCATCTTTTTTTCTTAACAAACAGAACTGGTGCACCCTAGGGTGAAAAACTAGGTCTAGCAAAACCTCTATCAGTCAATTCTTGCAACTGTATTTTCAACTTTTTTAATTCTGTCAGAGCTATTCTGTAAGGAGCTATAGATATCGGTGTTGTCCCCAAAACAAGATCTATAAAAAATTTAACTTCTCTGACCGGGGTAATCTAGGTAATTCCTCTAGAAACACATCAGGATATTCACAAACAACTTACACTAATTTGATCTTTAATTCAGACACTTTAGTATCTAACACATAAGAAAGGTAGGCATCATACCATTTTCTGACATATTTCTGTGCTGACATGGCTGATGTTACATTAGACAATCCGTCCAAGTTATCTGATTTAATATAGATCATTTCACCATTCTGACATTTCAACATAATATGCTTTTGCTTACAATTTACTACAGAATCATGTTGAGTTAACTAGTCCATACCCAGAATCACATCAAATTCATTAAATGGTAATAATATTAAATCAACTGGGAAACAATAACCCCGTATCATTAACGGACAATTCTTACAAATTTTATCCACCATCACGTACTGGCCTAGAGGATTTGATACTTTAACCACGAATTTACCACAACATCATGTTGAGTTAACTAGTCCATACCTAGAATCATATCAAATTCATTAAATTGTAATAATATTAAATCAACCGGGAAACAATAACCCCGTATCATTAACGGACAATTCTTACAAATTTTATCCACCATCACGTACCTGCCTAGGGGGTTTGATAATTTAACTACGAATTTAGTGGACTCAACAAGTAAATTTTTATTAGACACCAAATTTGTGAAAATATATGAATGAGTTGAACTGCGATCAATTAATGCAATTATATCAGTATCAAGAAGAGAAAAAGTACCAGTAATAACATCGGGTGCAGAAGCATCCTCACGTGCACGAGTAGCATATGTTTTGGCTAGTGCTCGTGCTTCAGATCTTACAGTTGAATCTTTTGTCGTGCCCTGGCTACCACTCACATTGTCGGGATTACAAGGTGGTCTACCTCTTCTAGCGGGGTTAGTCAGCCTTGAAGTTTGGACGATATCTTTCTCAAGCTTTTCTGGACAACCTCTAAGATAGTGGTCAAAAGAACCACATCTAAAGCAAGCTCTGCTTTTCATACGACATTCACCGAGAAGCAGTTTATTACAATGCTTGCATCTGGGTTTGGTGTTTCTAACACTATCTGTACTTGCTACAGATGTAGCCTGAGATATAGAACTAGAAAGTTGAATCTCTCTCTCAAAGTACCCTGCAAAGGTGGTAGAACGGTCATGATATTTCTTTGATTTCTTTGATGCCGACTGATATAACTTTCCAATAAATCTTTTATTTGAAGTCCGGGCTTCAATCTCAGCTTGTCTTTTCTCTTTACTAAGCTCTTCTGCTTTATAAGCTCAATCAACCAGTACAATGAATTCTTTCAACTCAAGAATCCCTAGCAATGATTTTATGTCTTCATTTAAACCCTCTTTAAATCGCTTACACATTGTGATTTCAATCGGGACACATTCTCTGGCATACTTACTCATTCGGACAAATTCTCTTCCATATCCAGATATTGTCATATGCCCCTATTTAAGCTCTGAAAATTCCTTACGTTTCTGATCAAGGAATCTCTGACTGATATATTTCTTTTTGAACTTAGTTTGGAAAAATTCCCATGTAATCCTCTCTTTCGATATAAGAGAAATTAAGGTGTTCCACCACTTGCAGGCTGAATCTTTTAACAAAGACACTGCACATTTAAGACATTCGGTCTGTGTGCAAGATAATTCATCCAGTACCCTGATAGTATTTTCCAACCAGAATTCAGCCCTTTCAGGATCATCCTCAGCAGTAGCTCTGAATTCTTCTGCCGTATATTTACGGATTTTATCAACAGGAGGCTTATCGGCTCTAACAAGTTCTGTACTTTGAGGCATCTAAGGAATCGATTGAGGTACATGAGGGGGTAGAGGTTGTTGCATAGTCGAATTTGTTCTTACAAATTCTGTAAACCACTCATTCATCATTTGGAAGAAGGCTTCCTTTGCCTCTCCGCCTTGACCCTCATATACGAGTCTTCTATTACTTGAGGCTGCTCTTTGAACTGAAGCTTGAGCATTACTCTCAGCTTCTTCAAATTCAGCTCGGTTGGATGACATTACTATATGAAAAATATATTTTTTTAAAATGGTCAGGAGATACCACACTATCACAGGTTATAGAATGACATGTATAGCTAGACTCGTATATGTTATGCTAGTCTAAGAATCGACTAAACTGTAGCTCTGATACCAATAAATGCAACACCCCTAACTAATATATATCATCGAAATAGGGTTACGAAGTATTACCAGAGTTTATAGATCTTATAACATACATTTCATATCATTAAGCATTTAAAATAGAAACTAATTAAATTCAATCATAATGTCCCTTATATGAGCTTTTGAGGCCCAAAACATACTTTTTTTTTATTTTTTTTATTTTGAGGCCCAAAACATACATTAGAAACAAGTCGGGACTAAATCGGGTACTCAGAAAAATTTTCACAAAATATCAAAATTTTTCCAAGGTGCAGGGGACACAAGTCCGTGTGGTTAGGCCGTATGTCTCACATGGTCAAGAGACACGCTCGTGTCTCAGACAGTATGGGTGTTCGAAATAGAGACACACAGTTGTGTCCCAGCCCGTGCCCAAATTAGGGTGCTCACTGACTTGGGTCACATGGCCAAGCCACAAGCCCCTGTGCTAGGACGTGTGAGCATATTGACTTGCATTACATAGGTGCAGGGGTCACACGGCCAAGCCGCACGCCCGTGTGACAATTTTAGAGCATTCTATTTTGAAATTTTAAAGATGCAGGGGACACACATCCATGTGCTAGACCGTGTGTTACACACGGCTAAGAAACACGCCCGTGTCTCTACCCATGTGGACGAAATAAGCCCTTTCCAAGCCACATTTCTCACCCAAACTTGCCTTGCACCTAGATTAACACTTCAACACATTCACAAGCCAATACAATACATTTAAATCAAGCCAAAAACCAAGTCTTATGCATGACATATCACTTCATAAATCCATATTATCCAAACTTACTGTTTTGACCAAAAATACATATAGACATATTTATAAAAATTACTATCAATCAACCATACTAAACACTAATATCAAACATGACATTATCTCTTAGATATACATCAAAACATGTTCATCACAAGCCATTCCAATGGCTAGTTACAACCAAAACATTTATATGCCAATATTGGCCAATTTACCCTATACATGCCATTATATTCAAAATTAGTTTTCTATATGTACCGAAATGGTTCAATGGATAGTATGAAATATCTTTGCCAAGCTTCCAACCCAACAAGCTTCTGAATTACTATAAAACAGAGGAAATAAAACAGAGTAAGCATTTAATGCTTAGTAAGTTCGTATAACGGGAATTAACTTACCATTCATTTACATTTAGGGTAAGCATACAAAATGCATCCAAAGCAATTTGACTAATAGCCTAAACACATATCCTCATCAAATATGTTAGCCATGTATTTCACATGAATTTCAAGAAACATGTATAAGCTCATCGAATATCAAATTTTCATACTTATAAACTTTCCACATCTTGTGTTCATACGTCAATTTCATATATTTCGTGTATATAATAATATATTTCATTTCAGGTTTCATGTTATCTCATGTCAGAACTTTTCCTGTTGAATCATTTAAAGTATCGATGGATACAAGGGTAGTACACACAAAGTGTACAAAACTGTAATTCATCAATTCATGTATCATCCATCAATTCATATTTAGGAATGCTCATTCGAGCACATAATTAGGAAACTTTCTCTCGAGCCATATAACAGGAAGCATCCTGTGAGCCATGTAATAGGAAGCTCATAAGAGCCATATTCGGGAAGTTCAAGCGTGCCAGTATCGGGAAGCTCCGGAGAGCCATTAATTGGAAAGCTTATGAAAAAAACTTTAATCGAGAAGCTCCGGAGAGCCCTATATCGGGGCGCTCATAAGAGCTATGGTGTGTCCACAACACATGCAGGATCACAACCAATCGGGATGCTCCGAAGAGCTATTAATGGGAAGCTCGCAAGAACCATACAGTAGGAAGCTCGTGAGAGCCAAATATCGAGATGCTCATGAAAGCTATTAACGGGAAGCTCTTTCGAGCTGTGGTGTGTCCGCAACATATGCAGGAGCACAACCAATTCAGGAATCCTGTATCCATTGAATTTCATTTATTCCAAACGGGACTTAATACTTGTCAGTCATCATCGAATATGTGATTACTATCATATACATGGCACTTATACATTTCAAATACATATTATTCAATTTAAAACATATAAATATACAATCTAGTTACACGAACTTACCTCGACAAGTGTTTATGCACGCAAATCTACTAATCCGACACTTTTTCTTTTCCAGATCTAACTCCGTATTTGGTCTATCTAGATCTAGACAAGTAAATTTGACTCAATTTAATACAATTCATATTCAATTCAATCCAACTCACATCTTAGGCAAAATTACCATTTTTCTCCTATAGTTTTGATTAATTAAAATATCTTCCTTAGGCTTAAAATTCATGCAATTTAATCCTTATTTCAAGTCTATCCAATTTTTACATGTAACAATAACAACCCATGTATTTCATAAAATTAAAAATTTTTCCATGACTTTTACATCTTTTCAATTTAGTCCCTAAATCACAATTTCATCAAAATTCACTTTACAAAAGTTGTTTATCTATCAACAACCTTTCATTTTCCACCATAAAAATCATAATTCATGCATACTCATCCATGAAAAACCCTAATAATTTGATAACTTTACAAATTAATCCCAGAGATAGCTAGATTAAATTGTTATGATCTTGAAAACATAAAAATAATTAAAACGAGACTTGAATACTCTCCTAATAGAGCCAAAATAAGATTTTCTATCTTCAAGCTTCAAACTAGGGTTTCCATGTATTTTTTGGAAAGATGATAATATGATAATATGATGATATTTTGTTTTATTTTATTACTTATCATCTTTAATTATTTTTACTTTTCAATTTCATCCTTTTCTTTATCAAATTTTCCGTTGATGACTAATCATACTTATTTACTAACTCCTATAAATGGTCTATTTTCCATATAAGGACCCCAAATTTTGAATTCCATAGCTATTTGATCCCTTTAGCTACTAGAATTCAACTTTTGCACATAATGCAATTTGGTTCTTTTCATCAAATTAAACATGTAATCAATAAAATTTTCTTTACGAAATTTTCATACGCTATTTCTATCATAATGCAGACCATAAAATAATATTAAAATAATTTTCCTTTTGGACTTGGATTTGTGGTCCCGAAACCACTGTTCTGATTTCACTGAAATCGGGTTTTTACACAGTCTGTACACCTTGGCCTCACACCTAGGTACTGTGACCCCATGTGGTTGTTCGACATAAATATCTTCCTTAAAATAACCATTCAAGAAGGTTGACTTCACATCCATCTGATGTATTCTCCAACCTTTTGAGCAACAAGAGTCAGTAGCAGCCTTATGGTGTCAAACCTTGCAATAAGGGCAAAAGTTTCTGTAAGGCCCCGAAAATAGGTCTAGTAGTTTCGGGTAAGTTTACCGAGTTTTAAGTGAAAATTAGGAATTAATCAGATTAATTAGTGATTTATATTCTTAATTAGCTAACTTAATTTCATCTAAAAATCAGTAAATAATATTCCAAAAAATAAAAATATTTTTAGAAAAATTAAGTTAATGGTTTTAAATAAATTTTGGGTGAAAATAAATATTTTGGGTTAAATTGGAATTTAAAAAATAATTTAAAATGGGGGTTTAATTGTGTGATTTAAAATATTAATTAAGTGGGACTAATTTGAAAAACAAGGGAAATGTGTAAGAGGTTTTATAGCAAATAAACCATATTTTTGGAATTTTGGAGGGGAAGGAGCAAATTGTAAAACAAGGGAAAAGAGGGTGTGGCCTGATGGTAAATTCCCCAAAATTTGAAAATTAGGCGGGGTTTTCAGTTTTAACAACTCTACAACTATCTCACTTTTCACTCATTTTTCACCCGAATTGAGAGCTTTTTCTCTCATTTTTTGCTTGTTTTTATAAACCAAATATCAGATAATAGATCTAAACCTTTTCTCTCCCAAAAATCTCTCGAAATAATTTTCAAATTTGGGCAAAAATTCATCCGAATTTCTTCAAGCATTTTGATTCAAACTTCCAAATCAATGATTTGAGTTCAATTAAAGGTAATCCTCATCTCTAAACTTGTTTTTAAGTTGGTTTCAATCATTATTTGTTAATTAAAGTGATTGTAATGGATTTTCAACTTTAATTTCTTCTTTTTTGAACTTGAGGATCAATAATGGTGGATCTTTAATTTTGATTTGGAATCCAAATATTAATGGAAGTCTAACTCAAAATAGGTCTAATAAGAGGCTTTTAATCTTAAACCAAAAGATCCAACACTTTTTATGGATCAATTTTTGAGAAATTTGAATTTGATTAAGAACATGGATGATTTTTCTAGAAAATTATGAAATGGATTAAATGATGACATTAACACTTACAATACATGTTATTGGACTAGGAACGAAAATTAGAAGTGGTTTGAGGTGGTGAAAAGGGATTTTAGTTGAGGAATTCCATATTTCGACTTAGTTGTGCAACATTGGTAAGGTAGTTTAGAGCAATGATTTAGATTCGTATACTTTATCAAATTTTGTGTTTCTTATTGCTATTGTTAGTTTGTAATGCATGCTTTGTCTTTGCTAAAGCTCCACATCAAGATGAGGAACGTGCAAATCAGAATTGAAGCTCAAACTTGCTTGTTTGAACATATTTTTTTCTTAAAGAGCTAAGTGTGGAGGTGAGTGATATTAAGGGAAATTTGGTAAATTGGTCTGATTATGTGTTAAATTAAAGGTTTAATTGGTGTTATTAATGACTTAATTGCATATTGGATGGTTGTATTTGCAAAAATTGGTTTTATTTTATAAAAGAGCAAAATGACAATTGGTTTGATAAGTTGTGTATTATTCTTTTAGCATGATTAAATTGCATGAAATAAATTTATATTTGAAGATTGAATTTCGATTTATTGAACATTTGATAAAGGTGTTCTACTTGGTATATGAATATTGGGAAAATGATATTTGCTATGCTTAATTTAATTAATGTTAAAATTGCTTACAAACATGCTTTTACTTGCATTTTAACATCCTAAAATAAGTGATTAAACAAAAGATTTTATGCCTTGTATGTATGATTATATTGAAAACATTGCATGGTGGACCCATCGGATATAGTTGTCATGCCATAGGAATTGTGAGTACTTACCATTATTTGTGATATTGTGAGCATATGACTCTTGGAGGACTGATTTGTTTGGAGTAGATAAGGGAGTGTCGAGCTTGAGTCTCCACTCATTGGGTTATTTGAGGTGCTATAAGGGAGTGTCTGGCTTTGGTCCGCTTAATTCGGAGGACTGTATTTGATTTGTGGGAGTTTAGAGATTCGTTTATTCAATGTATGATCACACGTTTACTTATTTCCATGGATGTATTATGCCAATATAATTGATTGATTGTGCCAATATAATTCAATGTTTATCTGTTAAATGATTATTTTACATGCCATGGAAAAATTGATTCTTAATTCTTGAAATAACATGTGATGTTATGGTGAAATGTTAACATGTTGTTACTGAAAATTTAATGCTTAATTGATTTGATTTATGTATGATTAGGTGCAAATTAATTGATGTTTTTACTATCATTCACTGAGTTTTTAAGCTCACACCCTCACACTTCGTGCAGTGAATTTCTAGGCGTAAGGAGTCAAGAAGCGAGTGTAAGGGCGATCCAAGAATAAAGCTCGATAGTGGTTTAAGAAATGTACTTTAGAGACTATATAGGGGCCTTGTGATGCTTTTGGGACTAGTGTTATTTTACTTGTAATGGACATTGGACATTAAATTTTGGACTTTAATTTTGGTGATTTTATAATTGCTTTAATACCTGATTTTATGTCTAATTTATGTTTGATTTATGGTATGTTGATGAGTGTTCATACGATGGTTGATAACACAATGTATGAAGCATGTATTTTGTACTGGAAATTTTTAATTGAAGCTTACCATGGAGTGGATTGCTTGCCACTAAGGTATGTAACTTGTGTGAATTAATTGGTGTTTGCTAAGCATGTAATTGGGTATTAAATTTTGATTAATTGTTGCATATTTGTTGTAAATAAATTAAATTGGAGATGTGTGCAAGTTTATGATAATTAATTGTAGCTATTTCAAGTTTAATGGGCAACTAAAATATTTAAAATTGGGTAATTAAAATGAATTTTTGACAAAATAGGTGCAGTGGACTACACATGGGCGTGTGAAAAGGGGACACGAGCGTGTGGAGGCTAGGTGTGATCACACACGGGTGTGTGCGATTGGCCTGAAATTTTTTTGAGATTCAAACATGGGTTTTTAAATGACACACTGGTTGGGGACATGACCATGTGATTTTTTGGTTTTTGTAATCTAGTATTCTAATTTGCTTAATTTATAATTTAGTCCTAAAACTTGATTAGATTAATTGAAGCCTTTAATGATAGGGAAACTTGGTAATATTTTAGGATTAGACTTGTAACTGTTAATATTTGGTAGAAACACTCTTAAATTTTAATTTGGAAAATGTACTAAAATTTTGTAAAAGTTACGATTTTGTCCCTAATAAAAAGTTTGAATTAGACATAGTAAATGAACTCGAATTAAGCTAAAATTTTTAGAGCTTGCATAATTTGGTTAAAAGAAGGTCAAAAACTATTTAGAAATAAAATCGGGATAGTTTAACTTTAGCTGGTAAAATGACCAAAAAAATTAAAAATGGTTCACAAATTGCTTCCGCATTAATAAATAATAGCTAATTATTCATAAATGAGGTGTTATAAGGTTGGGGTGCGTGTCGGGTGGTCGTTAGCTGGACAGTCACTTCGGTGGCTAATGTAACGCTTCGAAATCAGTTCGGCCCGTCCCGGTCAGGTTTGGGGTGTTACAATTTCAATGAAGTCCACTCCATATTGCTGGCTAAACCCCTCCACAACCAACCGCACTTTATATATGTTGACTAATCCATCAAGATTCATCTTGGTTCTGAACACCCATTTAACACCAGTTACTTTGTTGTTTATTGGTCTATCTTCCAACTCCCATGTCTCATTTTTTTATCATGGTAATTTCATCTTTCATAGCTGATCACCATTAAACTTCTTGAGCAGCTTCTTCAAAAGTGACTGGTTTTAGCTTCGCCAATTACACTATTGATAGATTTCTGTGATAGACCTGGTTCTTCGTACTGGTTGTTCATCAAATTCATCATTTTCAGTTTGGTTCCAGTGGTTCGCAGATCAGGTCTTGGACTCCCTTGTTCACACATATCCTTCTTTATTGCAGTCCAATTCCGGATTTTTGTTTCATCAAACTTCGTATCTCTTCTTATGATCACTTTCTTGGTGAAAGGATTATAAATTTTGTATCCTTTCATAACACTAGAATATCCAACAAATATTCCTAGTTGTGATCTACTATCTAGCTTGCTTCTTTCTTCTTCTGGAACATGAACAAAATACGTGTAACCAAATACTTTTAAATGTGAAATAGAAGGTTTAACTAGACTTCAAATGGTGTCTTTCCTTCAACAAATTTAGTAGGTAGTCTGTTTAGCAGATAAAAAATAGTGTTTACTACCTTTGCCTAGAAATCATTTAGCAATTTTCTTTTAAACAAAAAATAGCGAGCCATGTTCATCACAGTTCTATTTTTTCTCACTTACACCATTCTGTTGTGGAGTGTATACATTGCTTAGTTGATGATGGACACCAGCTTCTTCGTAAAATTTTTCAATTTTTTCTGAGGTGTATTCTGGCCCATTAGCTCATCTTAACATTTTGAGCTTGCAGTCACTTTTGTTCTCAACCATGGGTTTAAACTTGAAGAAGATTTCAGCTACCTTAGACTTGTTCTTCATAAAGTACACCTAACAGAACCTTGTACTGTCATCTATGAACAACACAAAGTATCTACTTCCATTTAGCGAACTTGTTTTCATGGGTCCGCAAATGTCAGTATGTACTAAGAGCAATTTTTCAGTGGCTCGCCATGCTATGTCACAGGAAATGAAGACCTCGCCTGTTTTCCAAGATGGCATACATCATCATGATCAACCATATTTGATAAATTTTCAACCAAGTTATTCTTGGGCATTTGACTTAAGGATTTGTAGTCAACATGTTCCATTCTTCTGTGCCACAATTTTGTTTCATCCAGCGAGCTGGTATATGCTGCTGAACTTGCTAAGTTCAAGTTGACAACAAAACTTCTATCTGCCATCTTTATTGATATGAGCTCATATCCACTTGGATAAAAAATTAAACATTTGTTGTCTTTGAATACCATAGAGTAATTTTTCTCGAGCAGCTATCCTACACTTAGTCGGTTTTGGTCTATCTTAGGAACTAAAAGAACATCTGTAACAAGTTTAGTACCTAATGGAGTTTTGATAAAAACATCTCCCTTTCCAAATACTTCAATATACTGGCCATTTCCAACTTTCACCTTGGAATGGAACCTTTTGTTAACATTCTTGAAGATGCTTACTCGTACAACCACTATCTATGAGCCAATTCTTTCTTACTTCGCTAGGGAGTTCGCATGGTGTGGAAAGCTGGGCTTCACAGGAAACTATGAACATCAGTTCTTCTGCTTCCGCTATCTGTGCCACAACATTTTTTTGTTGAGTATGCCTTTTGTTTTTGCATGCTTTCTCTACATGGCCAAACTGCTTGTAAATTTTGCATTGAGATTTAGGCCTGAACCAGTAGAACTTCTTAGGATGCCTCAAATTTTTGCATGGTGGTTATTTTTTCTTTCTTCCTTCTTTCTTTGACTTTTCCTTCTTATCTGACCAAATCTTTTTTTTTCTTTCTGACTTGAGGAGCTTGCAGCATCTCTGTTTCTAGCTTCAAAAGCTCCTTTAGTGTAACACCCCTTACCTGTGTTTGACGCTGGAATAGGGTACGAGGCATTACCAGAACATAAACACATGCAATCGTGAAAAACCAAGAATTATATATATTTTTTAAATTAAAACTTTTCGGTCAAGTCATGCAAGCTTGCACATCCACGAAATGCATCATCATGAACATATAACTTGATCAATATTAGCCAACATTAATGGCTTTATACAAAATAAAGTATCAAATAGCATAGACCAAAATTTTAGGCCAAATCATTTATGACACATAAAAAAATAACCAAACCTTCTATACATGCCATAATTCAAAATATTGATTTCAAAATACCAAAAGAGTATTGATAGTGTGGATGTATCACCGACGATCTCCATACCCCGAGCTAGCTTAGTGACACTATAAGAAAAAGGGGAAAGAAAGAGGGTAAGCATATAGCTTAGCAAGTGAATATATAAATAATAAAAAATTTATTAATATGTTTTTATTAATCTTCACAATATGTTCTCAAAATAATACAATCATAATTGCACATAGTTCCAATATTTACTCAAGTTCATATCTAGTTGTCTACTCAAATCATAGTCACTAAATTATTTATATCTTTAGTTACAGAACTCTAAATTAAGTTCTACAAATTTTATCTAAAACTAGACTCACATATCTTCCTACCATAAAATTTTTAGAATTTTTGGTTTAGCCAATAAGTACACTTTATTCTTTAAAGTTTCCTTAATCTACTGTCTGACAGTTTTGACCTTTCTGCACTAAAAATTCATCTTCTGGTACAGAATTCAGATGACATTCTCGTTTGTTTCTCTTAAAAATAGAATCATTTAAGATTTTAAACATATAAATTCTAAACATTAAATATTTTTTTACAATTTTTAATAATTTTCCAAATTTAGAACAGGGGATTCTGGATCATTCTGAACCTGTCTTACAAAAATTTAAATATCTCATAATATGAAATTATTTTACTGACACCATTTCTTTTATGTGAAAATAGACTCAATAAGCTTTAATTTAATATCTTATTCAACTTATAGTTCAGTTTCCACCATTTTTGGTGATTTTTCAAAGTCACACAACTGCTGCTGTCTAAAACTATTTTATTTCTAAATTTCACTTTTTCATGTTTTCTTTATAGTAACTTTCATTATAACACTTACTCCGTATCAATCTTACCAAAGTTGGATCATATATCGATTACATTGCTCATAAGTATACACACAAATACCTTCAGTTATTCATCACATATTCATATTCGTTTACACTTAGTCATTTCCCATTGAACACATCGGAATAATAACGGATACCCGGTGGCCCACGCATAGTACCACCCTTGTAGCCAAAGCTACCTTCTTCACAAAGTGACCTTCACATAGTACCACACTTGTAACCAAAGCTATCTTTCTTCACAAAGTGGCCTTCACATAGTACCACACTTGAGTCACTAGTGACATGTCACTTGTATCCTATTCTATTCCTAATGTTCAATTGAGAAATTTCTCACTTTTCGATACTTGTCAATTTCATTCAATATTCAGCCACATTTCATAAAAAATAATAAAATATGATAACGTAAGTAAAAGCGATGCATTATTTACATACAAACTTACCTCGGTGCAAGATATGACGAATCTGTAATTTAGTCCACAACCTTTTCGTTTCCTCGATCAAGGCCAATTCCTCGCCTTTCTTGATATATAATAACACATTTAACTCATTTAATACTCACATTATTCAATCTAGTCTCAAATCCTAAGCCTAGCTGATTCATATTCCCTCTTATAGCAGCCCACATTTTTCACTAAATCACATTTTCCTACACATAATTTTACAACTTTTACAAATAGGTTCTTTTATGCACTTTCATCAAAAATCACTTAGTAAAAGTTGTTTATCACACCCCAAACTTTCATATTCTTCTATAAAACATCAAAACACATGCATGTCATCCATGGGTAAATTTTTAAACACAAAACTTAGACCAAAATAATGGTAGAAATACCTAAATCGAGTTACGAGGATCTCAAAAATGTAAATAACATTAAAAAATGGGGTTAGGATGTACTTACTATTGAGCTTGGAAGCTTAAAAAAAACCTAGCTATGGAGACTTAGAGAAATTAGGCCAAGCATGGAGAAGATGGAAACAATTTTGGCCTTATTTTCCCTTTTTTATTTCTTTTATTAACCAGATGACCAAAATGTCCTTCATTAAAAACTATGGTATTTTATCCTTCCTTGGGTATTTTGTCCAAACTAAGTGTAATGGTCTAATTACTATCTAAGGACCTCCACTTTAAAAACCCATTACAAACAAGTACCTTTTTGAACTAGAACACACTTTTCACCTATTGTAATTTAGTCCTAATCCTCAAATTGGACACCCAATCGATAGAATTTCATTGCGAAAATTTTACACAGTCATTCAATCACACAGTAGATATTAAAACTTAATCGCAATAAATTTTTCTACTTTGGATTTTTTATTTTGAAACCAGTATTCCATTTAGGCTCTAATTCGGGCTATTACAACTCTCCCTCTTTTAGGGATTTTCGTCCCCGAAAATCTTACCGAAAAAGAGGTTTGAGTACTGTTTTTTCATGGCTTCCTCCGGTTCCCACGTAGCCTCTTCTACTCCATGTCTTTGCCACAAAACTTTCACTAATGCTATACTTTTATTTCTCAACTGTTTAACTTCCCAAGCCAAAATCTTTATCGGTTCCTCATCATAGGTCATATCCTGTAGAATCTTAATCTCTATCGGAGAAATTACATGTGAAGGATCAGAACGATAGCATCTCAACATCGACACATGAAATACATTATGTATCCTTTCCAACTTTGTTGGCAAAGATAACAGATAAGCCACGGGTCCAATCTTTTCAATGACCTCATACGACCCAATAAAACGCGGACTCAACTTGCCTTTTCGACCAAATCTCAAAATCTTATTCCACGGAGATACTTTCAGAAACACTTTATCGCCAACTTGATACTCGATCTCTTTTCTTTTGAAATCCGTGTATGATTTTTGTCGATCTGAAGTAGCTTTCAGAAAATCACGGTTTACTTTCACTTTCTCTTCAGTTTCTCTAACCAAATCAACCCTGTGAATCTGTTTCTCACTGAGCTCAGTCCAATACAAATGAGTTCTACACTTGCGACCATACAATGCTTCGTACGGTGCCATCTGTATACTTGACTGATAACTGTTGTTGTAAGAAAATTCAACCAAAGGTAGGTATTTTTCCCAACTACCCTCGAATTCTAAAACACAATATCGGAGCATGTCTTCAAGAATTTGAATTACTCTTTAGATTGACCGTCGGTTTGTGGATGAAATGCGGTATTAAAATTCAATCTCGTACCCAAGGCTTCTTGTAACTTTTTCCAAAAAACGCAAAGTGAACCTCAGATCTTTATCCGAAATAATAGACATATGCACTCTATACAATCTCAGAAGTTCAGCAATATACAACTCAGCCAACTTATCAAGTGAGTAGTCGGTACGTACCGGTATAAAGGAAGCCGATTTTGTCAATTTGTCAACAACAACCCAAACAACATCTTTCTTTTTAGGAGTCAGAGGCAAACCTGTCACAAAATCCATCGTGATTCTGTCTCATTTCCACTGGGAAACCATCACTGGCTGAAGTAAACTCGAAGGCATCTGATGCTCAGCCTTCAATTGTTGACAAATCAAATACTTCGATACAAATTCAGAAATATCTCTTTCCATACCTTGACACCAATATAATTTCTTTAAATCATTATACATTTTAGTACTACCCGGATGAATTGACAAACAACCATTGTGTGCCTCATGTAAAATTTTTTGAATCAACTCATCATTCTTCGGTACACATATCTTGTCTCAGAACATCAAACAATCTTCTGAACCAATCCGAAAATCTGAATCTCTACCCGATTCACACTGAGCTATTTTAGCTTGCAATTCCTTGTCATTCTTCTGAGCTTCACAAATCTGTTGAAGGAATAACGGTCTAGCCTTCAACTCAGCTAATATCAAACCATCATCAGACAATGTCAAACTCGTACTCATAGCTTTCAAAGCATACAGGGATTTTCTGCTCAAGGCATCTACAACTACATTTGCTTTCCCCGGATGATAATCAATCACTAGCTCATAATCTTTCAATAATTCGAGCCACCTCCGTTGTTGCAAATTTAAATCCTTTTGATTCATTAGGTACTTCAAAATTTTGTGATCGGTAAAGATTCGACATTTCTCACCATACAAATAATAATGCCAAATCTTAAAAGCAAAGACGATGGTAGCCAATTCCAAAATCTTTCTCCGACTCAGGTTGTACCAAAACCAGTGCTTTAATCAATCGTGCTTTCAACTTCTCGAAACTTTGCTGACATTTTCTGTCCACTCAAAATTTACATTCTTTTGCAACAACTTAGTCATAGGAGTAGCAATCATCGAAAATCCCTCAACAAAACATAGATAATACCCGGCTAAGCCCAAAAAGCTTCTAACTTCGGTTACATTCTTTGGCTGTTTCCAATCAATAATTGCCAAAATTTTGCTCGGATCAACCCAAATACCATCACCCGAAACTATGTGTCCCAAAAATCTGACCTAACAAAGCCAGAACTCCCTTTTACTGAATTTAGTAAACAATTTCTTCTCTCTTAGAATCTGCAACACGGTCCTCAAGTGTTCGGCATGCTCGGATTCATCTCGAGAATAAATCAACATTTCGTCTATGAACACAACCACAAACTTATCCAAATACGGTCGAAAAATTTAGTTCATCAAGTCCATAAAAATAGCTGGAGCATTAGTTAAACCGAAAGGCATCACAAGAAATTCATAGTGTCCATACCTTGTTCTGAAATTTTTCTTTTTCAACTTTCTTAGAGCAATCTTTAGTGTAGTGCTCTCAAGAACCACACTTGAAACAAGCTCGACTAACTAACCAACCCTCAACAAAATGTTACCTACCACAATGCTGACACTCGGGTTTATTAGACCTCACATTACCCACACTTGCTATTTAAGTAGCTTGAGCTTTAGAACCCGAATATGATCTCACGGTCTCGGTGCGAATGCCCAACTGAAACAGTTAATCGAGGATTCATCTCTTTGGACTTCTTTGACTGAGATTGGAATGACATACTCATTGGCCTTATTCTTACATCTCGGGCTCAATTATAGCTTTTATCTTTTCTTTGTTCAGTTCTTCGGCCTTGCAAGCTCGACCAACCAGTAACACAAATTCTTTCAGTTCTAAAATCCCAACTAACAATCTGATGTCTTCAGTTAACCCATCCTCAAATCTCTTACACATGATAGCCTCTGTGGACACGCACTCCTGAGCATATTTATTGAGTCTAACAAACTCTCTTTCGTATTCTGCCACAGACATTCGACCCTGCTTTAACTCAAGAAACTCTTTGCATTTTTGATCAATGAACCGTTGGCTTATGTACTTCTTTCCGAATTCCTCCTAGAAGAAATCCTATGTAATCCTTTCTTTCGGAACCACAGATACCAGTGTCTTCCACCAATGATATGCTGAATCCCTCAGTAAAGATACAACACATTTCAAGCATTCTTCGGGAGTACAAGATAGCTCATCAAATACCCGAATAGAATTCTCAAGCCAAAAATCTACTTTCTCGGGATCATCATCTATATTAGCCCTGAATTATTCATCCCCTTACTTTCAGATTTTATCAACTGGAGGCTTATTCAGTCTTACCAAATCAACACTTGGGGAGTTATGGGGACCAGTTGGGGAATAGGAGGGGGTGGAGGAGGTTGAGCATTCGGATTCTCTGAAAAAAATTTTGTATACCAATTATTTATTATATAGGGGAAGGCTTCCCGAGCCCCATCTCCTTGACTGTGTGTTTTAGGTCTACTATCCACTGGTGCGGTCCCTTGTGTGGGATTTGGTGCATTACTCTCTACGTCATCTGCTACAGCTCGGTTGGGATCCATTTACTTATAAAAACACAATTTAAATTGTCAGGATTCATTACACTATCACAGTATATTTATCGATTGTATAGATAGACTTTCACACCCATTATGTTAGTCCGAGAACTGACTAAATCATATATCTGATACCACTAAAATGTAACACCCCTTACCTGTGTTCGATGCTGGAATAGGGCACGAGACATTACCAGAACATAAACACATGCAATCGTACAAAACCAAGACTTATATATATTTTTTAAAAATTAAAACTTTTTGGTCAACTCATTCAAGCTTGCACATCCACAAAATGCATCATCATGAACATATAACTTGATCAATATTAGCCAACATCAATGGCTTTATACAAAATAAATTATCAAATAGCATAGACCAACATTTTAGGCCAAATCATTTGTGACACATAACAAAATAACAAAGCCTTCTATACATTCCATAATTAAAAATATTGATTTCAAAATACCAAAAGAGTGTTGATAGTGTGGATGGATCTCCGACGATCTCCGTACCCCGAGCTAGCTTAGTGACGCTATAAGACAAGGGGAAAGAAATAGGGTAAGCATATAGCTTAGTGTAACGCGTAGGTTTGTGCAAGTGTACATAGTCGCTATCAAGTAATAAGTAAGTATCAAGTTATCGTCTCCACAGGGATTGTATTTGTGCTAAGTCACTTAATTTGTAAAATTATATTAACAATTTGGTAAATAAAAACACAATATAGTTGAGAAGTGGTGATTAAAATATATTAAACTAAATGCTATGATCTCTAATACAAATTATCCTAAGTATGCAAACTATACGAATGAAATAGATTTTAGTAAAATTAAATACAATCTACAACAATTATAACATAAATAAACTAGTACAATTACTTTAATTAAACTCAATTTATTATCAACATGCTTAATAACTTTCGGAAAAATATTCCATGGCAACTCGATCTTTAATGAGTTTGGAAATCACATTAGGTCCTTTTGGAATCCTTTACTTAGTAAATACGCATTTTACTGATCCATTTTTACAAAGGGTTTCTTAGCATTTGTGTGAGGAAACAGGGACGTATTAGGTTTGAAACAATTTAATCACACAAATCTAAAAACTATGTAGATAACAAAGCTTGGTTAGAGTTGTTATGCAGCCTACAATTTAATTGGGTTAGGATCTAAATTGAGCATGCACATTTCTATTATGCGTCCATTAGTCGTCGTCTGGTTAGGATCGCTCAACTAATTCAGGTGCATTTCAATCACGTATGAACGAAATAAAGACTTGATTTTAATTGAAAACACAATTGATTGAGGCACAAACATTATAAGCATGAATCAAATAAATATTATTTAATCAAAGCAATCATCCTAGCTTAAATAAAATCAAGCTAACATTGTTGTAAACAAGAACAAAGAACACATGTCAATCATCTTTAAATTAAATTAAAGAAAAGAAAGATTAAACCCAATTCAGAGTAGCTGTCACCCAAGACTTTGACTGAATAGATTCCTTCGTTCCTTTGCTTTGCTTATTTGCTGATGATTCTCCAAGGTGGCCGACCGAGGGTTTTTTAAGAGGATTAATTGCTAAAATATCTATGAAGAGATGATGCTAGGCGTGGGAATGGAAAAGGCTAAGAAAGAATGATGCTTGATGGGTGATTGAAGAATGATTGTGGGATGCTTGAAGAATGAATGAGAAGGTCTTATTTATAGGTGAAGAGAGGGGGATAGTTTACTAAAAATAGGAGTTTTCATCCTTTGAAGAATCTTCCATGGGTGGTCGGCCATAAATCAAGCAAATTAAGCTGATTTTTCCTTGATTTTTGGTCAATTTGAGTGCCACAAAAACTCAGGACTGAAACTCGGTCAAGTACAAATCTTGAGGTAAATCTCTAATTTCTTCAACTCTTCAAGGGCCTTATGCAATTAAACCAAAGAGTGGTTTTTGGACAGCCATTTGCAGCCGAATTTTGGGTTGACTTGGTCTCAAATTTCAACGGTTTCGTAATCCGAAAAAGCCGTTAGACCTGTCCAGAATAAATCACCAAGTTAGAGAACCAAAGAATAAAATTTATCCAATTTAATTAATTAATTAAAAATCCAAATTTATTAATGAATTATTTAAAATGAATTATTAAATATAATTTTATATTTTATTATTTAATTTAGTCATACATTTCCCACTTTATGTCTTAAAAAATATAATATATTCAAATTATATAAAATAAGCCATTTATTGCATGAAAAGTATATAATAAAGCATAAAATCACATTTTAATAATTTCTATGTCCTAATTTCATATTTTCACATATTTCATTAATTTATTGAACAATTACTTAGTTTTAACAATGGATTTAAGTAAAAAGGTGATAATTTACATTGGAAAAATCTTATATATTTTTCCGTTTACACACCCCTAAACTTAAATCATTGCTCGTCCCGAGTAATGTTTATGCACAGCAAAAGATCTTGCTAAGGCAAAATTGCTAATTGTGCAAGCAGCATCAATCTTTGTCCCATAATCATGCATTAATAACTTTATGCTTATAGATCTTTTTAATTAACAAGTAATTTATATGCAAACATTCTTTAAGATTATACTAAGTTTCAAAATATGCCAACATGAATCATAGTTTGCATGTATGTCAAAGCCATAAATAACATTCTTTAATCAACAGAATTTCCTATCAATCAAGAAAACAATCTTTATTCAACATAATTTCCTATCAATCAAGCAAACAATCACAAGGTTGATTTATGATCTTCATATGTTGAACTTAGGAATTCCTCTCCACTAATGTAGGTGACATAATCATCAAATCAATAGGTCTTTTATAATGTTGTAATGGGGCTCGATTAAAGGTAGGGATTTTAAGATATGGGATATTTCGATTTAAAAATCTTAACCTTTAACTTTGTCTTGGTTTTCTCGTAATACAACCTTTTCCTTTTCCTTTAAGTGAACCTTTTGAACACCCCCAAACTTATTTTGAGCTCAAGCTCATACATTTTTCCTTTTTTTGGAGACTAAGTGAACTTTTCTTCACTCTTTTTTTTATAGCATGAGCACATACATCTTTATGAAAATTTCTTCAAATGTTGATTCCCAAGACAACTTTAGTTAAGATAGGTGCACAAGATTAGGATAAAAAAATGGTAACTGGCTTATAATGTAGGTTTATTTCAAAAGCAGGCGTTTAAGCTAAAAATTACAGTTTCAAAGGTCTAATATCATAGGGTTGGCTCGAAAAGGCTCAAACGATCCAAAGAAATAGTGCCTATATCATTTTAGATTTTTATGTCCCCTAGGATTTTGCCTCAAGAAAGTTACTAAGTCAATTCTAAAGATATAAACCTTCATGCATGTCTAATCTCAAAAGAAACTAAGTTTTCATGGCAAACATTACTAAGGCTAAGATCATACAAGCATTTTATTCTTCATGATAACATACTTTCACTTAGATAAAATCATCATTCATACTTGCATACAAACAATCTCAGTAACAAGAATATCTCTAAACATTCATTTATTAAAACATACTTATGAAAGAAATGATTAAAACATACTTGAAAAAAATTTAAACTTTGAACAATTTATTTGCCTTACCTCCCCTTTCAAAAGAAGCAATGTCCTCATTGCAAGAACAAAGTAATGAATGAAAACTGAACACCAGGTAGGGTTGTAAAGAAAGAGAGGTGAGTTATTAAGATTGCTTAAATACGAAGTCTTCCTAATAACCCAATCCTAGACATGTTCATTCCCATTACCACATCACTTACTCTTTATTCTTTCTAAAGACGTGTTAAGTTGTTCATGCTTGCTATGTTTTATTTTGCAGAAATTAAATCCTAATTACGAAAGAAATAATTTCCTAAAGACCTAAAAATAATTAAATGAATAACAGGACAAGAATCCCCCCTTTTATTTTTCTGACTCATTCCCCTTGTCTTCTTTAGCTCCATCTCCACTTGCATCGTCAGTATTTTCTGTCCATGTCTCAAAGATAGCATTTGGGAACTCAGGAACAAAAGTATTAGAGATATTCTTAAAAGTATTTCGAATTGAATCATCTCTAATTTTTGCATATTTCCAGTAAGTTTGTTGTTGATTGTGCATGAACTTGCACATATCTATCAAAATTGACAACTGGATTTCCTTGAAGTACTTGCAGAAGTTGGCATAGGAGTTGTATATTCAGGTTCAACACTTATCTTGACTGGTTCTTCTTCTGGCTCAAACCTTGGTTCAGGAATGTTCGGTTCCTTATCAGATTCTTCCTCTTTAGTGTCTGTGACTGAATTAGCTTCACTTTCAGTTCCATCTGTTAACTCCTTTGTATCCGGCTCAGTTGGCTCTTCTTACTCACCTTGATTCAGCTCATGCACCCTCTCTACTAAGCTTTCAAGATCATAATTTATAATGCATCCTTGAACATACCGCCCCTTCAAATTTGCTTGTGTTTTAACACGGGCCCTTAAGCAAAGTGAAGTGATTAATGATGGGAAATAAGCACTTCCTGCCTTCTTTTTAGCACAATTCTGTCAAATTTTCATATAACAAAAGCATCCGTTCCATCGAGATGGTGGAACTATGTGAGATAGACATAAAATTGTACCGAACAAAATAAAACCATACCTTTGCTACTAGTTTTAAGTATTCTCTTCGACAAGAATGACTCCCATACTTTCTTATAATCTATTGAGATCCCGAATTTGTCACAACATCAAGCACTTGTTGAAGAAAATCCCAATTGATATTGTTCATCATTGGGTAGTACTCATCTTCTTCAACATCAAGTAAATTAAACAAATCATTGATGGACTTAGAAGCAAGAGGTACCTTTTTCTTTCGAACGATGACTTCAGTAGCATCTTGCGTAGTCAAACTAACAGAGAATTCTCGAACTAGTTCAGCATCGGGAAGTGAACGAGCATCGCAAAATCATTCCCACTTGAGAGCATTGATTTTCTTTCTAATCAGTATAGGAACAACCATCAAATCATTATTCTTCAAGTCAAAACCTTTTTCTGGAATCATAGGTTGATGCTTGAAGATTGAATCAAATCTCTCTTTCACTTCTTCATCGATCAAAATCAAGTTTTCAGGAGTAGTCTTTGAAGATCTGGTTCTTTTGCGAGACATGGTATCTTTTCTTGAAAATTCGACAGATTTTCTGCATAAGAGAGAAAAGACAAATCGGCAAAGTAAGTAGAGCTTTCCATGGAAAAAATCTTGCGACGACAAGGATGGAACGGCGGTGACCTCTTTACTACGGCAATAGGGAATTTTAGAAAAAAAAGAGAAAAGAACTAAGGTTTCTTTCAGGATTTGAGGTTGATGGTACAAAAGGGAGATTTAGGGATTTTTAGGGTGTAAGCAAATTACTTTGAGGGATATGAAAATTAGTAGAATGGATAGGGGTTTATATAGGGAAAAATTAGGGCAACATGTAGCAAAAATTTAGCTACATTAAAGTTACTTGGGCGGAAAGTAATGAGTGTGACGGCAAGGCATAGATTTTTCCTTCCTTTTTGCTGTCTTGGGCCTCAAGCTCAGACTGTATCTTAAAAAAAAGCTGATTAGTACTTGAGCCAAATTTGACCCCTTTTATTAACATAAAAATTTTAAATTTAAACTGAACAAATGAAACTTAAAAATTTTAATTAGAAAATTTCTTCTTAACAAATTACATTAAATTAATTCCCAGGAAAGGTTGGAGAGGTCACAAGGTTCCGCTTAAGTTCCAATATCCTTAGATAGAATTAATTAAATGTAATAAATTAAGAAAATAAGTTCTAATTATTTATTTATTTACACAATGAGTTCATGAAAAATTAAGGGTTTGGTAGTTTGAGTGAGGATTCAATTCGCTCAACTTCTCCATCCCAGTAGTGTTTGAGACGTTAACCATTAACTTTAAACGTACCTCTATAATTGTCGTATAAATTCAATAGCTCTATAAGGATAAACTCGGTAGATGGTATAAGGACCTTTCCATCGGGATTTAAGCTTCCCAGGAAGTAACTTCAACCTTGAATTAAACAAAAAAACTTTCTGACCTTCTTTAAACTCGCGAGGTCATATATGACTATCATGCCATCTCTTTGATCTTTCTTTACACATTTTAGCATTATCATAGGAAAGCAAACTCAGCTCTTCAAACTCATCAAGTTGTAACATCTTTCTCTCACTGGCTAGCTTAAGATCAAAGTTCAACTACTTCAAAGCCCAGTGAGCTTTATTTTCCAACTTTAGTGGAAAATTACATGCCTTTCCAAAGACTAACCGATAAGGAGTCATTCCTAACGAAGTCTTAAATGTTGTTTGATAGGCCCATAATGCATCATCGAGCCTTCGAGACCAATCTTTTCTACTAGGGCGTACTACCTTTTCAAGGATACCTTTGATTTCACGATTCACTCTTTCAACTTGTCCATTAGACTGAGGGTGATAGGTAGTAGCAATATTATGCTTCACATTATATTTTTCAAGCAACCACTTAAGCCATTTGTTCATAAAGTGAGAACCTTCATCACTAATAATAGCTCTTAGTGTCCCAAATCGTGTAAACACATGCTTATGTAGGAATCCCATGACTGCCTTAAGATCTAACATCTGATCCATAAAAGGCAACGGAAAATGGTCCTTTAGAGTGGCTTTGTTCAACTTTCTGTAATCAATATAGATTCTCAAACTGGTAACAGTTCTCATTGGAATTAACTCGTTATGCTTATTTTAAAAAATTGTGATTCCACCTTTCTTCGGCACACACTGCACCGGACTTACCCACGAACTATCTGAAATAGGATAGATGATTCACGCATCTAACCATTTGATCACTTCATTTCTCGCAACTTCTTTCATAATAGGATTGAACCTCCTTTGCCCATCAATCTGAGCTCTTTGACCTTCTTCTAAAATGATTTTATGCATGCAAAAAGAAGGGCTTATACCTCGAATATTAGCTATGGTCCAACCAATTGCTTTCTTAAATTCTTTAGAATAGCAATTAGTTGCTCCTCTTGATCTTTAGTCAGTTTCGCTGAAATAATCATAGGAAAAACAGAACAATCACCTAAATAAACATGTTTCAAATGGGAAAGAAGTACCTTTAGTTCGAGTTCAGGTGGTTCTTCAATTGACATCTTGGGTTGCACAAGTTCTCTGACTTCCAACTCCAATGGTTTAAACCGTGTGGATTGAATAAAATTTCCCGGATTGAATAAATAATTTCATGAAAAATGACTGTGGCAATAGTTGACAATCCCCGGCAACAGTGCCAAAAACTTGTAACGTGTAGGTTTGTGCAAGTGCACATAGTCGTTGTCAAGTAATAAGTAAGTATCGAGTTATCGTCTCCACAGGGATTGTATTTGTGCTAAGTCACTTAATTTGTAAAATTATATTAACAATTTGGTAAATAAAAACACAATATGGTTGAGAAGTGGTGATTAAAATATATTAAACTAAATGCAATGATCCCTAATGCAAATTATCCTAAGTATGCAAACTATATGAATGAAATAGATTTTAGTAAAATTAAACACAATTTGCAACAATTATAACATAAATAAACTAGGACAATTACTTTAATTAAACTCAATTTATTATCAACATGCTTAATAACTTTCAGAAAAACATTCCATGGCAACTCAATCTTTCATGAGTTTAGAAACCACATTAGGTCCTTTCGGAATCCTTTACTTTGTAAATACGCATTTTACTGTTCCTTATTTACTAAGGGTTTCTTAACATTTGGGTGAGGTAACAAGGACGTGTTAGGTTTGAAACAATTTAATCACACAAATATAAAAACTATGCAGATAACAGAACTTGGTTAGAGTTGTTATGCAACCTACAATTAAATCGGGTTAGGATCTAAATTGAGCATGCACATTTCAATTATGCGTCCATTAGCCGTCGTTTGATTAGGATCGCTCAGCTAATTCAAGTGCATTTCAATCACGTATAAACGAAATACAGACTTAATTTTAATTGAAAACATAATCGATTGAGGCACAAACATTATAAGCATGAATCAAATAAATATTATTTAATCAAAGCAATCATCCTAGCTTAAATAAAATTAAGCTAACATTGTTGTAAACAAGAACAAAGAACACATGGAAATCATATTTAAATTAAATTAAAGAAAAGAAAGATTAAACCCAATTCAGAGTGGTTGTGCTCCTTTGCTGATGGTTCTCCAAGGTGGCCGACCAAAGGTTCTTTAAGAGGCTTAATTGCTAAAATCTCTATGAAGAGATGATGCTAGGCGTGAGAATGGAAAAGGCTAAGAAAGAATGATGTTTGATGGATGATTGAAGACTGATTGTGGGATGCTTGAAGAATGAATGAGAAGGTCTTATTTATAGGTGAGGAGAGGGAGACAATTTACTAAAAATAGGAGTTTTCATCCTTTGAAGAATCTTCCATGGGTGGCCAGTCATAAATCAAGCAAATTAAGTTGATTTTCCTTGATTTTTGGTCAATTTGAGTGCCACAACAACTCAGGACTGAGACTCCGTCAAATGCAAATCTTCAGGTAAATCTCTAATTTCTTCAACTCTTCAAGGACCTTGTGCAATTAAACCAAAGAGTGATTTATGGACAGCCATGTGCAGCCGAATTTTGGGTTGACTTGGTCTCCAATTTGGACGGTTTCGTAATCAAAAAAAGCCGTCAGACCTGTCCAGAATAAATCAACAAGTTAGAGGACCAAAGAATAAAATTTATCTAATTTTATTAATTAATTAAAAACCCAAATTTATTAATGAAATATTTAAAAATAAATTATTAAAGATAATTTTATATTTTATTATATTATTTAATTTAATCATACATGACCCACTTTATGTCTTAAAAAATATAATATATTCAAATTATATAAAATAAGCCATTTATTGCATGAAAAGTATATAATAAAATATAAAATCACATTTTAATAATATCTATGTCCTAATTTCATATTTTCACATATTTCATTAATTTATTGAACAATTACTTAGTTTTAACAATGAATTTAAGTAAAAATGTGATAATTTACATAGGAAAAATCCTATATATTTTTTCGCTTACCCTTGTGTTCGACGCTGAAACAGGGTACGAGGCGTTACCAGAACATAAACACATGCAATCGTACAAAACCAAGACTTATATATATTTTTTAAAATTAAAAATTTTCAGTCAAGTCATGCAAGCTTGCACATCCACGAAATGCATCATCATGAACATATAACTTGATCAATATTAGCCAACATCAATGGCTTTATACAAAATAAATTATCAGATAGCATAGACCAACATTTTAGGCCAAATCATTTATGACACATAAAAAATAACCAAGCCTTCTATACATGCCATAATTCAAAATATTGATTTCAAAATACCAAAAGAGTGTTGATAGTGTGGATGGATCTCCGTACCCCGAACTAGCTTAGTGACACTATAAGACAAAGGGAAAGAAATGGGGTAAGCATATAGCTTAGCAAGTGAATATGTAAATAATAAACTATTTATTAATATGTTTTTATCAATCTTCACAATATGTTCTCAAAATAATACAATCATAATTGCACATAGTTCCAATATTTACTCAAGTTCATATCTAGCTATCTACTCGAGTCATAGTTACTAAGTTATTTATATCTTGAGTTAAAGAACTTCAAATTAAGTTTTACAAATTTTCCTAAAACTAGACTCAAATATCTTCCTACCATAAAATTTTCAGAATTTTGGTTTAGCCAATAAGTATAGTTTATTCTTTAAATTTTCTCATGTTCTCATTGTCTGCGGTTTCAAACTTTCTACACTAAAAATTAATTATCTTATCGTAAAGAATTCAAATGATGTTCCCGTTTGTTTATCTTGAAAATAGACTCATTTAAGATTTTAAACATATAAATTCTAATCATTAAATATTTTTTACAATTTTAATAATTTTCCAAAGTCGAATAGGGATTATGAATCATTCGACCTTATCTCAAAAAGTTCGAATATCTCATAATATAAAATTATTTTGCTAACACCGTTTCTTTTATTTTAAAATAGACACAATAAAATTTAATTTCATATCTTATTCAACTTCTAATTATATTTGTACAATTTTTGGTGATTTTCAAAGTCACACAACCACTTGTCCAAAACTGTTTTATTTCTAAATTTCACTCTTTCATGTTTTCTTTATAGTAATTTCATTGTAATACTTACTCCGTATCAATCTTACCAAAGTTCAATAATATATCAAGTACATTTCTCATAATTTTACACACACATAACCGCACTTATTCATCACATAGTCATATTTGTTTACACTTAGTCATTCCCCGTTGAACTTATCAGAATAATAACGGATACCCAGTGGCCTGCACATAGTACCACCCTTGTAGCCAAAGCTACCTTCTTCACAAACTGACCTTCACATAGTACCACACTTGTGACCAAAGCTATCTTTCTTCACAAAGTGGCCTTCACATAGTACCACACTTGAGTCACTAGTGACATGTCACATGTATCCTATTCTGTTCCTAATGTTCAATCGAGAAATTTCTCACTTTTCGATACTTGTTAATTTCATTCAATATTCAGCCACATTTCATAAACATAATAAAATATGATAACATAATTAAAAATAATGCATTATTTACATACAAACTTACCTCGGTGCAAGATATGACGAATTTGTAATTTAGTCCACAACCTTTTCTTTTCCCTGAACAAGGTCAATTCCTTATCTTTCTGTATCTATAATAACACATTTAACTCATTGAATACTCATACTATTCAATCTAGTCCAAAAATCACACTATGGTAAAATTACATTTTTGCCCCTAAAGTTTCACATATTTACAATTTTGCCCCTAGGCTCGTAAAATGAAAAGCACTTATTTTCCTCAAATCCTAAGCCTAGTTGATTCATATTCCCTCTTATAGCAGCCCACATTTTTCACTAAATCACATTTTCCTACACATAATTTTATAACTTTTACAAATAGGTTCTTTTATGTAATTTCATCAAAAATCACTTAGTAAAAGTTGTTTATCACACCCCAAACTTTCATATTCTTTCATAAAACATAAAAAAACATGCATGTCATCCATGGGTAAATTTTTAAACACAAACCCTAGATCAAAATAATGGTAGAAATATCTAAATCAAGTTACGAGGATCTCAAAAATGTAAGAACATTAAAAAGGGGCTAGGATGCACTTACTATTGAGCTTGGAAGCTTGAAAAAAAACCTAGCTATGGAGACTTAGAGAAATTAGGCCAAGAATGGAGAAGATGGACACAATTTTGGCCTTATTTTCCCTTTTTTTATTTCTTTTATTAACCATATGACCAAAATGTACTTCATTAAAAACTATGGTATTTTATCCTTCCTTGGGTATTTTGTCCAAACTAAAGTATAATGGTCTAATTACTATCTAAGGACCTCCACTTTAAAAACCCATTACAAACAAGTACCTTTATGAAATAGAACACAAATTTTTCACCTATTGTAATTTACTCCTAATCATCAAATTGAACACCCAATCGATAGAATTTCATAGCGAAAATTTCACACAGTCATTCAATCACAAAGTAAATATTAAAAATTAATCGTAATAAATTTTTCTACTTCAAATTTGTGGTTTCAAAACCATTATTCTATTTAGGCCCTAAATCGAGCTGTTAAATTTAGCATGTCATTTTTCTGTAATTGTCCTTCTTTGCTTTAGAGCATACAGAACATTGATTAACTCTAAGAGTGAGATGGTTGATAGATCCCTTGAATCTTCCAGTGAGGATATCTTTGATTTGTATCTCTAAGAAAGTGTGGTAATCATCTTCTCAACTACTTGGCTATCCGCAAACTTGTCACCTAACAGTCTTATTTGGTTTACCACCGCCATGATTCGATTTGAATATTACTTTACAGTCTCAACTTCCTTCATCTTAAGGTTTTCAAAATCTCGTCTGAGATTGATCATCTTCTGCTACCTTGTCTTCTATGATCCCTGGAACTCCTCATTAAGCTTATCCCAAGCTTGTTTGGGAGTTTCACATGTTATGATTCTTGTAAAGATCACGTCTGAAACACCGTTTTGTAGGAGAGAAATTGCCTTATGTTTTCTGGCACATTCCTCACTATGCTGTTTCATTTAAGTAAGAGTGGGATTTGGCCTCAACACGGGTGGTTTTGTTTCAGCATTTACAACCTCCCAAAGATCAAAGGCTTGAAAATAGGTTTTCATTTTACTACCTAGATGTAGTAGTTTTTGCTTGTAAAAATAGGCCTTTAAAGATAAATGGCTCTCGATACCAATTGTTGGAAATTTGATGAAGGGAAGAATTGAAACAGAAGCAAAAACAGATAAAAATTGAGTGAAAACAGGATGAATTATTGTTTCATTAACATGAAAGCCTGATACAAAGATTACATGAATCATAAAGCTTAAATAAGCAAAAAAATAATAAAATAATTACAACTTGGCTTAATCTAGTGACTTGATTCGTATAACTTTCTTATTGGCTGGTTTCTATCTAATCACCTACCAAAATGTCAAATCAAAATTTATCAAAATTTCAGTGCAACTTGGCAAGTTGGTAACTTGCAGAGTGAAGAGCTCACAAGTAAGCTCTAAAGTTTGGTGAGTTTGCACTTTAAGGTGAGCTCACAATTTTGTAGAGCTCGCATATTTGTAGCTCGCAGTTTGCATCGATGATCATTTTGCAACATATACATATACAAAATTAGTTTTGGATTTCCAAACCAACAATGCCCAAAAATTAGCAAGTCTTGTAGATATTGGATTGTAGGAAACGCAGATTTGATTAAATCATCTTAGTTAATATATTTAAGGGCAAATTAGATCAAGCTTACTTTATATTTTTTCTCCCAATTAAGTCACTCTAGTTAAAATTGTTTAAAGTAGTTATTCCCATTACAATCATCTATTTTTCATTGAATTGCTAACCTTTCACATTAGCCTAACTGACATGTAGCATTTCATGTAGTTGAGTGCTTCTTTTTCTTTTATTTCTTATGGTTTTCTAAGATTGCAGATGAGCCTTTCTGTCCCCTAATCAAAACCCAAGTTTCTGACACATCTTTGAAGACGCTCATGGTGGATTTATCTTACAATATCACAAATAATCTCTACACTAACTCTTTTTTAATTATCCTATTGTTAGTATAGGGTCAAAGTATTTTGATTCTTTGAAAAGATGTAAAATGACTCCTTCCATGGTTGCCATGCGTGATTTGAAACTCAATACACCTCTAGTCCCTAAACTTCAATTTGAGTCCAACTCCATTATTAGACATGCCATTTTTATAGGTTTTTTCTTGTGTTTAATTTCTTGATGAAAGTTATTTTTTCAAGAGAAATATTTTGTATTGAAAATATGGAAAGTATGAATGAGTGTATAAAGGAATGCCCAGTCCTTAGCTAACTGCAAAGTTGAGACTATTTCCATATTTGTGTTAGAGATAGGAGAAGTGAATTTTGGAAATGCCCTCTATGACATTGGAGCTAGTATTAACCTCATGCCCCTCTTTATCTACTGTTGTCTAGGCTTGGGAAACCTTCATGAGACCTCGGTAACTCTACTGTTAGCCGATTGATCCTTAGTTCACCCCAAAGGTGTTTTAGAGGATATGTTAGTAAAGGTGAGGCAATTCATTCTTCCTATTGATTTCATCGTTTTAGATTTTGAGGAAGACTTTAAAATCCCCATCTTGTTGGGACAACCATTTTTAACTATTTCTAGAGCCTCCATAGATGTCGAGAAATGAGAGTTATCAAAGAAAATAGATGGCGAAATAGAAGTATTTAAATGTGTTGATGTATGCCCCAACTTGATGGATATGTCTACTTCTCCTGTTTATGCTTGTCAATCAATTTGGGGGCGAAACCAATCACACAAGAAACACTTTTTAAATTTTCCTTTGGGAAATTGAACATTGTTTTACATAATCCAGATGTTTGAGATGATAATCTATCTATTTTTGCTTATTTTTCAAGTTTCTTTTATGTTTAGGATTTTATGTTCGAGTTGTTAATCTGCCACAAACTGATGTGGCAAATTAGGCTTTTACAACGCCTTTAAGAAGTTTTTTCTCGAGAAAAATAGATTTTTTAGCATAGTTTTTCCTTATTTTCGTTATTTTTCATATTTTCGGTTAATAAGTGAAAATGTCTCATTTTTGTCTATTTTTTAACCCAAATAGGTTGATAGTGCCATTGGAGGCCTAACATGTGTTTGAGTGAGGTAGGGACGTGTCAGAGGCCAAAAACGAGTGAGAATGACACCTAAGGTAAGGGTATCGCGATATACAACCCTTGGAATCGTGATACCTCTGATAGTATAGAAGACCAAAGATCCCCTTCAGTGGTATCGTGATATCCTCTTTGGGTATGCAATATTCACCTCCCAAAGAAGACCCCAAGTTTCAATACTTCCTGAGATCTCGTAATAGATATTGCGATATCACATTTGTCAAGGGGAAAAACTTGGAAAAAAATGGCAGTCTTTCTCTACTTAGCCCACCAATCACACAAGGCCCGTGTAGGGGCATTTTCGGTAATAAAAAGTCATCAGAATACACTTCAAAATAGACAAAATTTGCTCAGAAGGAGAGAGGCACACATTAGCTTAGTTTTAAGTTTAGTTTTCTCTAGGTTTTCTTTAGTTTTTTTTTGCACCTTTCTAGGTTTTTATTTTTCTCTTCTTATACCTTAGATTAGAGTTTATTTTTCTTCATTTACCTTTTGTTCTTGTTGTTCTAAGTGTTAGTTAAGTTAGTTATTACTGTACCTAAGGTTAATTTACATTTTTAGTCCCTATACCTTGCTTTTAAGACTCTTTAAGCTTTAGTTTAATATATTTCAGTTTATTTTACTTTAAATCTGTTAAAGTTTGTTCCTTTTATGTTTCTTGCTTTAGATTTTCTTGTTAAATGTTTTTGGTTTCATGTTATTTAAGTTTTCTTACATAAAAATCTCAACTTTTATATTTTTCTCAAGCTTTACTTTTATGGCTGCCTTATTTTCCATTGTTATGTCTATTTTATTTACTTTGAGCATGTGTAGCTAAACCTTTAAGGAGTTTGGTTGCTGGAGATGTGGGTAAACTAAAATCCCTTGGACAAAGGACTAAACCGTAACATATTGGACTAATTTGAATGGAACTAAGAACTTAGGTAGTGACATCCCAAAAGGAATATCAAAATAAAGTGAGACCGGAATGTAATCTTGTCGCGCACCATTTTATTAGTTTTGGATTAATTGGGGAGATCGGAAGATAAACTAGACCTAATTCGTCTAGGTTAGTAAAATTAAGATCGGAAGATAAAATGGAGCCACTTGGTAATTTATGCAATTTATCTTCCTAGTCCAAGATTTGGTGAACCACATAGAAGTCAACCAACCCCCATTAGTTATTTGTTGGATAGTCCCTTTAGTTTTACATTTCTTATAATTTAGTCCTTAGAGTCGAATATTTATTTATTTTTTGCAAACTCATCTTGTTATGAATTGTCGTACTATAAAATCATATAAGTAGCCGTTTAGACTCTATTGTGTATGTTAATTATTACTCGACTGCCTCTTCCTTTAGGTTCGACCCCTTAGAATCCTTCCTATTCCATTGGAACTATAAATATTAGAACTGACACTATACGCTTGCAGTTAAAACTTTTTCTTTAAATGATTTCATAAATTTGTTGTTTTTAGCATGCACAAGTCAGGTCAAGTTGTTGGCACCATTGTTGAGGAAGACGGTGTAAGATTGAGTAATTTTTAGTGTACACTTTTAGGTAGAGATGAGTAATCAAAGTAGGATTTTTAGATAAGACCTTATTTTCTGTTTGTTTTTATTTTATTTCCAAGTTAATTAATTTTCTTCAATTTCTTATGCTTGTAAGAAACGTTTTATGAATTGAAACGATAACAGTGTCTTACCATTTGAGCCAGAACCAAAATGTATCATCACACATGCAAGAAGGGCACAACTCCCTAGAGACATCCCAATTCCACCGAGAGAGCAACCTATTGAAAATCCATAAGGAGAGCTTCAACCACCACCACAACTACCCATGGAGCAAAGAACTTCGCACAACTACGTGATGCCCAACTTAGATAGCATTAATCGTCTGATGATTAATGCTAATAACTTTAAAATTAAACTGGCCATGATCTAAACGATGCAATCAAACCTTCAATTTCAAAGGTCAATGAATGAGGCTCCAAATCAGCACCTTAAGCGGTTTCTAACCATTTTTTACATTTTCAAGTGTAATGGGGTATCCGATGATGCTATACGTATTTGGTTATTCCCTTTCTCTTTTACTGACGATGCTTTTATGTGGTTAGATTTGCAGCCAGTAGATTCAATCAACACTTGGGATGAGCTAGCGAGTAAGTTTTTGGAAAATTATTTTCCCCCAAGCAAGACCATGAAACTTCGTATGGATATTACAAATTTTAGACAATTGGAAGCAAAGTCATTATATGAGGCATGAGAGAACTTTAAGTTAATTTTGTTTAAGTGTCAATACCATGGTCTACAAGATTGGTCGCAACTTCAAGCTTCTACAATGTACTTGACGGGAACTTACGCTTTATTCTTGATGGAGCATCCATAGGAGCATTCATGTCCAACATCTACGCCGAGGCTTGTCTATTCACCGAAGACATTGTGATGAACTCTTACTTGTAAGCCATCTAAATGGTTCACATCGAGCCAAACAAGCAGCAGCTAACACTGTGAGTAGAGAGGATAAGTATCAATAAGTCCTTGAAAGGTTAAATCAATTGGAGATGAATGTGGCCACGGCACAAGTCCAAAACCAACCAAATCTAACACATTTTAATGTAAGACACGACAATGAAGGCAACCATATGGAGGTGAATTGTGTAGGGAATAGATGATATAACCCTTACTCTAACATCTATAACCTAAGATGGCGTGATCATCTTAACCTTATGTGGGGATGGAACCAAGCGGGACCATCAAACCAAGGGAACCAAAATGTTAACCCTCTAAACCCCAACGCACCATACCAACCTCCATTACCTTTTAGGGCACCCCAAGACCAAGAGAGAAAACCTGCCTATAGTAGTGACCGTCCATTGGTGATTAGGGTAAGTAAAGTAGAGGAAGGTTTGCATGTAGTGACCAAGCTTTGTAGTTAAAAAGAAATTGAGCCTCTAGCATACCCAGTAATACCGAACCTAATCTGAAGAGGGAAGGAAATGAGAACGCCAAAATGATCACCCTTAGATCTAGAGTTATGGTTAAGGAACCTATCCAACCAAATTGTGGAGAGAAAAAAGTGGGTGAGAAGGACAAGAGCACCCGCACTTTAGAGATGGGGTGCTAGATAAGGAGAAACCAGAGAGTGAACCCACAGAAATCGAACCCGATGATAGAACCATTCCACTACCATCACCAAGCTCGAAACCCATACCTTTTCCAAGTCATTTGGAGGAGAAAAATAAGAGGGATAATGAGGAGTTTTTAGAATTCCTCACAATGTTTAAAGCCTTAAATGTAAACTTCCCCTTATTAGAACTCCTTGATAAAATGCCTAAATATGTCAAATTCGTTAAGGATGTTATGTCTCGTAGGAGGAGAATAAGGAGAGGAGAGCAAATTAATCTTAATGAGGAATGTAGCATGGTAGTGTCTAAGAGATTTCCTCCTAAACTAAAGGATCTCGGTAGCTTTACCATCCCCATTGAGATAGGTGGAGTGAGTTTCAGGAAGGCCCTGTGTGACCTAGGTGCCATCATTAACCTCATGCCATTGTCAATTTATAGGAGGTTAGGTTTCGGAGAGCTTAAGGAAACAACAGTTACATTGCAATTAGCCGATCGATCTTTAGTACATCCTAAGGGAATCCTTTAAGATGTGTTAGTGAGGGTTAGGTTATTCATTTTTCCTGTGGGTCTAGAAATCCCTATACTCTTATGGAGACCTTTCTTAGCCACATCTAGGGCCATCATAGATGTAGGACGTGGTGAATTAACTATGGACATTGAGGGAGAAACCAAAATTTTCAAATGTGTCGAACCCGAGTCTAGGTCTAAGGAGGTGTTAGCAACGACATACTCATTTAGGCATACATTACCTTACACATATATACATTTTAAGATAATTTGAATAGCAACCACATACTCATTTAGGCATACATCACATTACACATATATACATTTTAAGATAATTTGCATAGCAACCACATATCATATAATCTCATAACCATATTTTAAGATAATTTGACACTTGAGCTATGAAACGTAAAAGTGAGCTCTATCATCACTCATCAGATACACGGATCTCCAACACACCACATAGACTCATAGAGTCAAATATGTCCCAAAAGTGAAGTGTAAAGCTAACACTCTTTAACACACCAAACATGTCTCGTTGAATGGAGCTTAGCTCACATTCCCTTATCTCTCCAACATGACCCAGGGCCTCAACGACCAAATCACAAAACACATATAGGTGATTACTCACAATCCTATGGCATGCCAACTATATCCAATAGTCTCATAAGGTCACAAGGCCAAAATATCCACAATTACACAATTTTAATGACTGATTTAATGCACATCATCTCTGTTCATATTCATCAATTCACATCACAAACTTGTACACAATACATGCTTATCGATTTCACATTTAATTGTACTTAAAGTGCCACAATAATGCTCATTGAGCCATCACATAGCCAACCACATATGTGTGCATTAAAATCAGTACATCATATATCACATACAAGTATTCTCACATATTACCTGTCATAATAATATCACATTCCACAATTCAACACACATATACTTACCGAAATTCTGCTCACTTTCGCTTTACATATTTGCATAATTAGCATATCATTATCATTTTCATTTGGCATGTATATCATGCCCACACACAATTCATAATAGTCATCACACATGTCTCATAACACTATATCTCATCATAATAATCAACCCACAATTATTCATATAATCACATAATTTGCCAAAATAAGACAAGGGAAATAGAAAGCTTACACTCAAAACTTAGGACAGCGTTTTAGGTTATTTCTAAGCTCCCATTTAACACTATGAATCATTTCTACAAGTAGCAATTCCAAACACTTAAAGATTACGCTTTCGCCGAAAAGCTGAAAGCTTAAACTAGCTTTTTCTTGCCTTTTGCCTTGCTTGAAGAAGGTTCCAACAGTTTCAGCACTTCACACATAATAACCACACAATATACACAATCAATATTTAGCCAAAGACTCGCTTAAACCAACCAAAAACGCAAGTCTAAGCTATATTCCTCATGAAACTGAAATTTCGACTAACAAACTTGAAACTCAAATATCTTCCTTTATACTTAATATTTTCACCTAAAATTGATTCTGTTCATCTAATTGTTCACTTATGACTAATTCTACCTTTAAACTATACAAAACTACTCAATTCATGGTATCAAAATTTTTAACATGTTCATGGCAATTTTCAAGAAAATTCATTAAATCCTTAGAAATCCTTAGAAATCCTTAAAAAAAACTTTAAAGTAAGTTTAGAAACCTTCTAATCATGTTAAGACAAGTTGAAAGACATTTTGAAACCATGTTTTTACTCAAAATCCTAAAATCTGCCATTAACGAGCCAATTTTCGGCTTTTATTCAGAACATGTGATTTAATGGCTAAAAGCTTAGTTTTAAAGACCAAATAATATATTCAAATATTTAGGAGTTGAATCGTTACCTTAAACGATGAAAAATCGAGCATTTGATCAAAAACCCAAAAAAAAAAGAGCTTGACGATGGAGAAATCAATGGTGATTTTGGGTGTTTTTCTTAGTATTTAATGGATATTTAATGATCTAAAAAGCGATGGGAATCAAAGGAATGTAGGTTTGACAAAGAAAATTGAATGGGAGGAGTTGGGAGAGCATGGACGGTAGGAGCAAATAAAAGGGAGAAGTTAACGTGAAAATAAAACTAAGTGGAAGAACATATAAGGTGAATTTTAAAATTTGGTTTACTTGCTTCTTAAAACTCTGAGTTTTGACTCATTTACAAATCAGTCATATTTTCAAAATTAAAATTATTTAAAACTCATTTTCATAAATTGATTTAATTTTCTAAAAACCATATTAAGAAACATGATCGATCTACCATGTTGCAAAATTCCAAACACTCTAAGGCTAAAATTCCTAAAATACCCCTAAAACTCTTAGGCCCTATTTTAGGGTGTTACAAAAAGAATATGAGGGAAGCAGAAATAAGGTGGTAAGCCTAATGATCAAAATATAGGGAGAAATGGGGACAATTTCATATGCTATACTATTTTTAGTGCTTAAATCGTTTTAAGATGACCTCTTCTTTTGAATCCATACTGCTTGTAACACCCCATACCTGACTCGATCACCAGGTTCGAGCTATGGGATGTCACATCTGTTGTTAAAGCAACTAAGATCAATTATAAACAATGTACACATGCA
The DNA here is from genome assembly GCF_025698545.1 of Gossypium raimondii. Lineage (NCBI taxonomy): Eukaryota > Viridiplantae > Streptophyta > Magnoliopsida > Malvales > Malvaceae > Gossypium > Gossypium raimondii. Next base: position 38,996,001 of record NC_068565.1, read on the forward strand.
GATAAGTATATTACATATTCATAATATGTTAAATAATTATTTTTGGGTCTTATACGAGCTTACGAAAGTTATTTTTCTAACCCGAGGTCGAATTAGTACAAAATTATAAATTTCGTAAAATACCGGATTGGCGTTGCGACTTTGGGGGTTCCTTGTCGTAATGCAATGTTGGTTCTAGTGCCTAAGTGTATTATATTCATTTGTATACTTGTAATTTTTTTTCAAACAAATTGGTTTAATAAAATTATCAATGAATTACATTGATATCATTTATATATTGCCCTCAATGGTTTTTGCATGCAAAGAAGAATGGAAGAAAATACTAGCTCACTGATTATCTAATGTCTAACTAATACAAAGCAGTATTACGTGGCCAGATTGTGATACAAAAATGTAACTTATATTAGTAGATGAACCTAAACATATCCTTGGTCTAATCAGAAATTAGCAAATTGATTGAAAGACTAATATGTCATCTATCAAGTCTAATTGGAGAGATTTTTTATCTTAGGCATCGAAAAGGATGACTCCTAGAAGATAGAGACATATATGTGACTAACTAGACTAATAATACATCGAACATGACCAAAATAGAATAGATCCTGAATCCGTTTATGGATTTATTGACTTGTGACATTCATAGCGTGGCATGCTTTAATCCTGAGTAGATGATTGACTATGCATGGGTGACTCGTATACTTTGATGTAAGTAAAAGTCTGAGTTCAAATAGATAAGGAACCAAAAGCTAGAGCATTAAGTACACGACTTCAATAGCATGTAGTATCATTCACAATAATGAAATTCATAGCCCAAGAGATGGGTAAATGATATACTCTCATTGGCATTACAAGATAGATGAAAAGTAAACGTGGTCACGGGTCATTTTTCTTTGTGATGACTGACTTAATTATTATATGATAGAATATGATCATACTAGGAGAACATTTATCCCAAAAAGATTAAGAATATCCTATGAGGGTAATACACTTCTGACAACGTCATTGGATGAGCACAATCGACTAGCTTTCGTAATGGTATGTTATTAGGGAGAGTTCATTCACGATGCTATAGTGGAATGACTTCTTGGCTAAATGAGTTTATAATTAATGGGAAAAAAGTTGGAACTTAATTATAAATTATTTGAGCCCTAATTATATATGTCAAATCGGTCCCTCCGCTAGCTCGTTGAAATAAAAAATAAATTGAATATTGAATCAAATGAACATAAATGGATAGAAATGATAAAGTTAGAGAAATGAGTTACATTTAGAAATGAATGTGGTTTCTCACTAAGTATGAAAATGACCTGAGAATTAATTTAAGTTTTTAAATTATTATTTAATTAAATAATTGAAGTTCAAAATGGAATTAAATTAATTGGTCATTATGAAATTCATTAAATATAGAAATGAAATATATTTTCTTATAGATTCATTTATGATAAAATTTTCATTATTTTACTGGAATTAAAATTGGGTTAAGAAAATTATTTAATTTAAATTTTAGTTTATTTAAATTAATTTAATAAATAATATTTATTTTAGAAAATAGAAAATTATGTATTGGGTTGAATTAAATTATAAAGTGATAGGCTAAAAGTCTAAGCCGCTCCTCTCTTCTAATTCAACTAGGGGTTGATGTTTTTATTAAATAAGTATTATTTGTATTCTACTAATTCAACTAGGGTTTTTTTATGTCTTTCTAAAAAAAGATGGCATTGGTGGGGCTAAAAACACAACTTTCAAATACTATTATTCTACCCAAAAATAGTCAGAATTTATTTCCAAGTATAAATTCTATTTTTCAGGAAGAATAGTTCTTTCGATTTCAATAAGAGAGAGATTTATTTTCCTATTGAAAGTAAGAAAATAATTTCTAGTTCTATGTCTGATTAGAAATTTTTCGAGCCCACACTCGAAGTAGTTCATGATACGAGAATAGTAGATAAGGTTGTTTGGTTGAAAGCTAGAAAAATCTAAGATCCGTCTCGCTCAAAGTACAAGTACTTTTTAGGAAAATTTTATTGCTATAAATATCACAAACTAACTCGATTTCCAAATTTTTATTTTTCCGTTGCACAAGAAAACCGTTTTGAAACCAGATTTTTTTCCAACAATTAGTATCAGAGCTAGGTTGTGCTATGTTTATAATATAAACAAATTATGAAATTTTCTATCTTTTTCATGTTTGGTTAATTTTTTGATAAGATGTGACATTCTTACAACTATTAGCAAGTTCTGAGTTATATATGTGAATGGATGTATTTTATTATTTTATTATTTACATGATAAAATAATTTTCCCGAAGTTTTGATACTTAGAAATTTTGGTTCTAATTATTACTTTTTTTGGGATATGTAATTAGATCGTGGACTATCATCTCTACGTAGGAATTATTTTATTTATTTATCTTTACAATAATTCATGTGAACCGAAAATGGATATAAGTATTATGTAATCAATTTTCCCCATGAATCTCGGAGAACTTAGATGCATCCAAGACTTATGAGAAGATGAAAAATCGACCCAGCCAATCAATAAAATATCGATGGTAGTTTGGTGACGAAGGCTATTGATGGTTCAAGGGTGTTGGCCGACGATGGTCGGCAACGACCCGACGGTGGTCTAGCAATGGCCCGGTGGTGGGTTGGAGGTGGTGGCTACGGCGAATCAATGATTATGGCAATGATGTCAACCATGATGGCAACGAAAGTTCGTGGTGGCAATAACAGTTCAATAGCAGATCCTCTAACGATTATGTTTCAAGTGGTGCTAGAAAATAAGGTTTCGGGACCTTGTTTCTGTAAACCAAGTCTATAAATATTAAATAAGGATATTTACTGAGTTAGTGTATAGATTAATTTAAAATTGATTAAGCGATTTAGCCGAAATTGTGAGTAATTAAGTCTTAGAGACTAAATTGTAAAAGTTTAATCGTTATAGATTTTTAATTAGAATAAGGCTTGGGGACTGAAATAGCAGTTATTCAAAGGACCAAAATAGCACATGGACCTAATTGAGATATATATTAATGGGTTGTGATGTTAATTTTCATTAGATTAAGAAATTTTAAGCCTAATTAATTATAATTCAGTTAATTAACTAAGTTTAATTAAAATAATCTTAAGTACATAAGTAAATTTAAATGGGAAAATGATGAAAAAAAGTTGTCATCTTCATCCCAAAGACCATCGAAACCATTTTAGAAGAAAAGAGAAAGCTTTCAAGCTTTATTCAACATTCGACCCTTAATAGCAAGTAAGTCCCTAACCATTTTTCTTTAATTTTTATGGAAATTGAATCATGGGAGCTTGATTTAGCTAGCCCATGTACCACTTTGTGAAACTTTTAAAGTTTTTGAAAGTTATCATTGTTGAGAAATAGATGAAATTGATGTGAAATTGTTAGAAATTAAGCTTAGATTAAGAAAAAAAACTAAATTGTAAAGCTTAATTGTTGGTTTCATACATTATGGACCAAATTGAATAAAATGTGAAACTGTTATGAAATTTCATTGGAATAGGATGTGAAGGGTCTTGTGAAACGTGTCAATATTGTAGTAAACATGTAACTATTTTCTATATATTTGAACGATGAATAAATAAATTTCACATTTCACTATTATTTCTTTTTATATTTTTGTCTTTCATATTTAGCATGCATAGCAAAATTGTGATAAGAAAATATTAGCTCATTGATTGTCTAAGTCCAAACTAATGATAAGTGGCATTGTAAGAATGTTACATTGTGAGAAAGACAACTTACTTTAGTAGATAATTTAAATGAATCCGTAATGTCATAAAAGAATCAGAGTGAGCATTTGATTCAAATACTAAGAAGGATTATTATGTCGTCTACAATTCCAATTGAAGAGATGGCTAATCTTGGCTATCGGAGCAGTTGACTCCAACAGTAGAGGTACGGGTGTCTTCATTGGCAGAATAATACATTGGACTGGACCTAAGATGAATTAATTTTGAATCCGTTTGTGAATTAATTCACTTGTGACATTCATGGCGTGATTTACCTAAATCCTGAGTTAGTCATTGACCATGCATATATAACTTATGTGCTTTGATATAAGTGGAGTCTTATGCTCTAAAGATGATCAAGCCGATAGGCATGTTGGGCACATGTCTTCTGTATGGCATGGTTTTACTAGCAACAATGGAATTCATAGCTCAATTAAAGAGTTCACGATACCCTCTCGTTAGCATTGTATGGATTGATAAATATGGAACGTGACCACTAGTTGCTTATTCTCGAACGAGCAATTTATCACAGTCATTTGTTGACAGTGATCATATTAATCATTAAAAAGACACAATAGTGACAATGAGATAAAATATAATTGTATTGAGTGAACGAATTTCACTCAAAGGAATCAAGGATATTATATGAGGGTAACACACACATGACGAGGTCATAGGACAAAACAGTTGGATGAATTGCTTTCGTAAAAAGTATACAATTGATACGAGCCAATGAGGTGACACTCAAAGGGTTGTCTTTCCTAGTGGTCCAATCACTCGAAGCAAGGCACGACAATTAAAATCAAAGATGAATGCTTTTCTCCAAGACTTTGTTGCGACAAATTTAATTCATCATGTTCGTGACATTGATAAATACGGGAATGCAATTCACTGGACCAATCTTGGAATAGTAAAAGCCCATAAATTGGTGGATTAATTTTTTATGTATCTTATTACTATTATTATTTACTTAATTCTCATTGGTTGGGACACATCATTTATGAGTTAAGTAATTTTATTGGTTAGGTTATTATTTATTTATTTTCTTAGATGATTTTAAAGAGTTTTATTAGGATTCAATTACTCTTTAAAGAGTTTTTATTAGGATTCAATTACTCTTGAAAGAGTTTTATTAGGATTCAATTACTCTTGTAATTTGCCTATAAATAGGCTTGTTTTCTACACATTGAAGGGGAATAAAAGAAGAGTATTTGTTTTCTTTCAAATTTGTGTGAGGCAAATTTTTTAGAGTAGAGTGATTCTTCTCTTGCTATTTAGTTTGGAGTTTGTTACTTTTCGAGGTATTTTGAGTTGCAAATATTCAAATTTCTTTCCGTTCATCGGTGTTTCTAGAGGTTCTTCTTCTAGGGTTTCGTGAGGAGCCACTCAATCATTGGCGTTTTGGTTACAAGTTAACCAAGGGTTCCATAGGGCAAATCTATCCTTTTATTTATTTATTTGTTTATTTATTATTTAACTAATTTTATTTATTCTCGTTTTATTTCTAATTTGTGTTTCTCTTGTGTCTAGATCCGGGTTTCGCATCGGTTGGTATCGATTCAGGCCATTCGATTGTTATTTTCGGCTAAAATCAAATCCAAACGAGTCAAAATACCTAAAACACTTTTCATCGGTTTCTTGATTCTCTTTTTGTGAAGTTTGTGTTTATTCTCCTCTTATTCTTAAAAAAACAAAAAAAAGCAAAAAAGCGCAAAAAAGAAGTAAAAAGCGCAAAAAAAAAACAAAAAGCAAAAAAAGCGCAAAAAAAAAAGTTGCCTACCTTTCATACGTAGGTTTCTTCTTTTCCTATTATTGTTATTATTTTTATTTTATTTTTCTCAAAATTGATTTTTTCCTTCTTTCTTGACTCAAGTATAATTAAAGCTTCAATTTTGAAAATCTTAAGACACCAAACGTTTCCGATTTTTGTTTTCCTTTAAATTGGGTAGAGTTTTCTTAAGTTTTCTTCTTATTAAAGCTTTTCTTTGACTCTAGAGTTAGGGATCGCTGTGTCTACGTTTTTTTGTTTCTCTTACGTTTTCTAACACTTTGTTTCTTCTTGTGTTAGCAGATATTAAAGGCACGCACAATTCCTTCATCCGTGTAGCCTCCATTACAAATTGCTTCGTCAAGTTTATTGGCCTCTTAAAGCAATTAGGATCTTCATTGTTTCTTTGAAGTTTGCACCTCCATTATTTGATCTTGATTAGTAACCCTCTCCAAACATATTTACAAGTTTTGAATCATTCGAGAGTTATTCTTTTGAGAGCTAACGAGTGAGATTATTATTATTTTTTCTTGTTCCTGTTTGTGTGATTTTTTCACAGATACCATGCCGATCACTAGATCCCAAACTAGTAAAAATGAAGAGGATGAGCAAAAAAGAGATAACGATCCTTTGGTCGAGTTGTTACAAAAGAGATGAAAAGTTGCAAACTCAAGTCGAACATCGCATGACCCGGATGATACAAGAGCAAAGGGAGTATCTTGATGCAAAACTTACAACTCAAGAGAGATACATTGCCGATAATTACAAGAAGTTGAACAAAGCCTTTATAAGCCGATCAAATTCAGCGATCGAACTTTTAAACGAAGGAGGACCATGTTTTTGATGATGACTTTGAGTCCGAGTATGTACCTAGAGAAAGGGTGGAACGAAACAATGACACCCCAAACCAAAATTTCCTTCTTTCTCGGGAAGAATGATCCGATGCTTACCTTGATTGGGAGGAAAAGATGGAAGCAATCTTTGCTTGTTACAATTACTCGATGAGAAAAAGGTAACATCTGTCATCATTGAGTTCATTAATTATGCACTAACATGGTGGAATCAATTATGTAAAAGCAGGATTCTTTATAGAGAGCAACTGTTACTACTTGGGTTGAAATGAAGCGCATCTTACTAAAACGGTTTGTTCCACCATACTATTATCGAGAACTCCATCAAAGACTCCAACATCTTGTTCAAGGAGATAGATCTGTGGATGACTACTACAAAGAGATGGAGACTATTCAGATTAGAGCCAATCTTGTTGAAGAGGCTGAGGTGGCTATGGCTAGATTCCTTGCTGGCCTAAAGCCTGAGATTGCAAATCGAGTTGAGTTACAACACTACATGGATGTTGAAGAGATGCTTCAAACCGCACTCACCATTGAAAAGCAATTACGAAAGCATGGGACATCGAGGGGTGCTAGTTCAGTTTCTAATCCTGCTTGGAAAGGAAATTGGCAAAAACAAGATGATAGATTGTGGAATGGGAAAGATGCACGGTTCAAGCCAAATGAGCCTAAAACTTACTCCAAAGATAGAGGTATGCCTAATTCATTTAAAGGTTCTATTTCTACTAATCGAGCTCCATCTTCTTCTTCTACTTCTCCTAGTGCCATTAAGCAGCCAAAAGATATTACCTGCTTCAAATGCCAAGGAAGGGGTCACTATGCTCGAGAATGCCCTAATAAAAAGTCTTTGGTGATTCGAGAAGATGGCGAGGTTGATTTTGAGTCTGATAACGAAGATAAGATGCCTCCTTTGGAAGATGCTGATGATGTGCATACTCATGATGAATATGAAGAATACTTGGAGTATGGTGAGAAAGCACTTGTTGCTCGAAGGGCTTTAAATGTCCAGTTTAAAGAGGAAGGGCGCGAACAAAGAGATAACATTTTCCACACGAGATGTCTGATTGGTGGTCAACCTAGTTCATTAATCATTGATAGTGGAAGTTGCACCAATGTGGTGAGTTCTTCCCTTGTTGAGAAACTTGGCCTACCTTGTGTGAAGCATCCAAGGCCATACCACTTGCAATGGCTAAATGATAGTGGGGAGGTAAAAGTATCTAAACAATGATTAGTTTCATTTTCCATTGGTAGATACTCTGATAAAGTTTTGTGTGATGTTGTTCCAATGCAAGCTAGGCACATATTACTTGGACGGCCATGGCAGTTTGATCGACGAGTAAATCATGATGGGTTCCTTAACCAATATACCTTTGTGTTCCTTGGAAAGAAGTTTACTTTGGCTCCACTTCCTCCTCAAGAAGTCTACAATGATCAACTCAAACTTGCTAGTGAGATGGGTAAGGGAAGTGAGGTAAAATCATTGAAAAAGGCTGAGAGTAAAGAGGCCATTAGTGTTAAAAGCCAACTTAAAGGCCCAACATTGGTGAGTGATTGCACACACAAGTCACGAGATGAGAAAGTGAGTTTATTCGCTAGGTTTCGAGATATCAAATTTGCTCTTTGTACAAAACAAACATTTGTAATAATTAGGTTTAGGGAAAACTTTGTTTTGACTAACCCTAATACACATTTGCCTAGTTGTTTTGTTGATCTTTTGCAGGATTTTGAGGATGTATTTCCTTCTTAAATGCCTAAGGGATTACCTCCTTTACGAGGGATTGAACATCAAATAGATTTTGTGCCTGGTTCGAGTATTCCGAATAGACCAGTCTATCGAAGCAATCCTGAAGAAACTAAGGAGTTGCAAAGACAAGTTGAAGATCTCTTAGAGAAAGGGTTGATTCGTGAGAGTCTAAGCCCTTGTGCGGTTCCTGTACTTCTCATCCCAAAAAAAGATGGTTCTTGGAGAATGTGTATTGATTGTCGTGCTATCAACAAGATTACGGTAAAGTATCGATATCCAATTCCTCGATTAGATGATATGTTGGATGAGCTTAATGGTGCATGCATTTTCTCTAAAATTGACTTAAAAAGTGGTTACCATCAAATAAGAATGAAAAAAGGTGATGAATGGAAAACTGCTTTTAAGACTAAGTATGGCCTGTATGAGTGGTTAGTCATGCCATTTGGCTTAACTAATGCTCCTAGCACATTCATGAGATTAATGAACCACATACTTAGACCTTTTTAGGAAAATTTGTCGTTGTGTATTTTGATGATATACTGATTTATAGCAAAACTTTGAATGATCATGTTAGGCATGTTAAATTAGTATTGGATGTGTTAAGGCATGAACGACTCTTTGCTAATCTTGAAAATGCACATTTTGTATGGATAAGCTTGTTTTTTGGGTTTTGTGATAAGTTCTACAGAATCCATGTGGATGAGGAGAAAGTAAAGGCAATTAAAGAATGGCCTATCCTAAAAAGCTGCTTTACGAGGTAAGGTCTTTCCTTGGGTTAGCCGGTTTCTACCGCAGTTTGTTCGTAACTTTTCCACAATTGCTTCGCCTTTGACCGCACTTATTAAAACGAATGTATCTTTTCATTGGACGGATAAGCAAGAATTAGCATTTAATGAACTTAAAGATAAATTGTGTAATGCTCCTATTCTTGTTTTACCTAATTTTGAAAAGACCTTTGAGATTGAATGTGATGCTTCGTGTAGGTATAGGTGCCGTCCTCATGCAAGATAGTAAACCACTAGCCTACTTTAGTGAGAAACTTGGTGGAGCACATTTGAACTATTCGACCTATGATAAAGAGTTGTATGCCTTGGTAAGGGCATTAGAAGTTTGGCAACATTACCTTTTACCAAAGGAGTTTGTGATTCACACTGACCATGAATCACTTAAGCACTTAAAGGGACAAGGTAAGTTGAACAAGCGACATGCGAGGTGGGTTGAATTCATTGAATCTTTTCCTTATGTTATAAGGTATAAGAAAGGTAAAGATAATATTGTGGCTGATGCTCTATCAAGGAGGTACACTTTACTTAGTACTTTGCATACTAAGTTATTAGGTTTTGAGTATCTTAAAGATTTATATGCCACTGATTCTGATTTTGCAAGCATTTATGACGCATGTGAACATGGTGCATTTCATAAATTTTATAAGCATGATGGATATCTTTTTCAAAATAATAGACTATGCTTACCAAAGTGTTCAATGCGAGAATTGTTGGTTCGAGAGGCTCATAGTGGTGGTCTTATGGGTCATTTTGGAGTCACTAAGACTTATGATGTTTTACATGAGCATTTTTATTGGCCTAACATGCGAAAACTTGTTGAGAAAATTTGCTCTACTTGCATTACTTGTAAACAAGCTAAATCCACTGTGATGCCTCATGGTCTATATACTCCTCTTCCTGTTCCTAGTTCACCTTGGACTGACATTTCAATGGATTTTATAATAGGTTTACCAAGGACAAAGCGTGGACGAGATAGCATCTTTGTGGTTGTGGATCGATTTTCTAAAATGGCTCATTTCATTCCATGCCATAAGACTGATGATGCAACCCATGTTGCCGATCTATTTTTCCGTGAAGTTGTGAGATTACATGGAATCCCAAGGACTATCGTTTAGATAGAGATGCAAAATTTCTTAGTCACTTTTGGAAGGTGTTATGGGGTAAGTTAGGTACTAAATTACTTTACTCTACTACATGCCACCCTCAAACTGATGGTCAAACCGAGGTGGTAAATCGAGTTTTGGGATCTTTGCTTAGAGCCATAATAGGTAAGAATGTTAAATCTTGGGAAGAATGGATACCCTATGTTGAGTTTGCTTATAATCGTTCGCTCATTCTTCCACAAGTTTTACTCCTTTTGAGATTGTATATGGCTTTAATCCACTTATCGTTTTAGATTTGCTTCCTTTACCTTTGAATGAGATTGCTAATTTAGATGGTGAAAGGAAAGCTGATTTAGTGAAAGAGATCCATGAGAAGGCTCGTAAAGCCATTGAGAAAAGAATGAGTCTAATGCACATCGAGTTAATAAAGGCGAAAGCAAGTCTTGTTTGAACACGGAGATTGGGTGCAGGTGCATATGAGGAAGGAACGATTTCCTTCTAAGAGAAAGAATAAACTTGAAGCACGAGGAGATGGACCATTCCAAGTACTCGAGAAAATAAATGACAATGCTTATCGCATTGATCTTCCTGGTGAGTATAGTGTTAGTGCTACTTTCAATGTTTCTGATCTTTCTCCTTTTGAATTTGATATAGGTTCAGATTCGAGGATGAATCTTCTTGAAGAGGGGAGAATGATACGAGCCAAGGAGGTGACACTCAAAGGGTTGTCTTTCCTAGTGGTCCAATCACTCGAAGCAAGGCACGACAATTAAAATCAAAGATGAATGCTTTTCTCCAAGACTTTGTTGCGACAAATTTAATTCATCATGTTCGTGACATTGATAAATACGGGAATGCAATTCACTGGACCAATCTTGGAATAGTAAAAGCCCATAAATTGGTGGATTAATTTTTTATGTATCTTATTATTATTATTATTTACTTAATTCTCATTGGTTTGGACACATCATTTATGAGTTAAGTAATTTTATTGGTTAGGTTATTATTTATTTATTTTCTTAGATAATTTTAAAGAGTTTTATTAGGATTCAATTACTCTTTAAAGAGTTTTTATTAGGATTCAATTACTCTTGAAAGAGTTTTATTAGGATTCAATTACTCTTGTAATTTGCCTATAAATAGGCTTGTTTTCTACACATTGAAGGGGAATAAAAGAAGAGTATTTGTTTTCTTTCAAATTTGTGTGAGGCAAATTTTTTAGAGTAGTGTGATTCTTCTCTTGCTATTTAGTTTGGAGTTTGTTACTTTTCGAGGGTATTTGAGTTGCAAATATTCAAATTTCTTTCCGTTCATCGGTGTTTCTAGAGGTTCTTCTTCTAGGGTTTCGTGAGGAGCCGCTCAATCATTGGCGTTTTGGTTACAAGTTAACCAAGGGTTCCATAGGGCAAATCTATCCTTTTTATTTATTTATTTGTTTATTTATTATTTAACTAATTTTATTTATTCTCGTTTTATTTCTAATTTGTGTTTCTCTTGTGTCTAGATCCGGGTTTCCGCATCAACAATAAGGAGTTTTCAATCATGGTACTTATTGTGGACTCTTTCATGAATAAGTAATTGCAAATTATCGGAACAATGCTTCTTAACATAATTGTAATTATTAGAGCCTAATTGTATATGTTTGATTAGCCATTTCGTTAGCTCAACAAAAGCTCGATTGAACTTTGGAAATAAATTTAATTGAGTTGGTTTATTCAATGTGAAATTAAATTGGGCAGTTGTAAGAATTGTACAACTAGAGAATTTGATTAAAGAATTTTCTTAAAAATAATTTGGAAAATCTAAATGACTTTTGGAAAATTAATTTTGATCAAATAAAATTAAATTAATCAAATTAATTAAAACTAATATGATATTTTTGGAAATCAAGTTTCAAGTCAAACAATTGGCCTAATGGGTAATTGAACTTGAAAATTAGACCTCAGATTGTAAATTGGGCCCTAGAGCCTAAAATCAAGACCAAGACCCAAAAATTGTTCAAACCGGGCCTGGTATGTGACATCGGGCCGACAGTCTAAACCAATAGAAACTGAACTAGCTCGAGGTGTTGGTTGCTGTGACGGTTGCATTCCGATGGCCGAAAGATGGTCGGTGACGGCAGTTCTTTAGTGGTTGAGTAATGGAAGAATTACACTCCTACTGAGACTTTACCAGAGAATTTGATTTTAGATTAACTATTCCAAAAATAATATTATTTTAATATATTTAATATTAAATTTAATTTAATTTTTATCTTATAGACAAATATTCTATTAATTTAATAAGATTTAATATTAAATTTAATCTAATATTCATCTTAAGAAATATTATATTAATTTAATATTAAAGTGATTAAGTTTAATCATAGTTGAACTCTCTAAACTCTCCATATATAAATAGAGCCTTGGGTCATTATTTACACACTTGAATTCAAGAGAAAATTGTAGAGAGAAAATTATCTGAAGAAATTATTTCAAAAAGTTTCTAGAGATATTTTTTTTATTTGCAACTTACCCTAAAAGTTTAGAGAAATTGCAAAATTACTTTATTGGTAATTTTTGTGATTTTTTTTTGATTCGAAGTGAACCCACACTTGACAGACGTGAGCTTGAGGATAGAGGTGAAGACTATTCGGTCGAAGCGTTTATCCTATATGAATCGAAAAGGTATACTTTTGATTAAGTGTTTATTACTTTAGTTATCACAACCAAGTTCTTGTTTTGGAAATTTTTTTTAAAACTCTGGTTTTTCCCTAAATATATTTTTCGTTGCGTTTTTCAAAAGAGGGTCCCTAATGAATATATGTGAAATTGGATTTTAATCCGAAGCTCTTGATTGAAAGTTATGCTTGTCCTGATTTTAGAGACTAAATTGAATTTATGTGAGTGAGTAGACTAACAGTACATCGAACTGGACCCAAGAAGAATAGATCTTAAATCCGTTGATAGATTTATTCACTTGTGACGTTCATAGATTGACATACCTAAATCCTGACTGGATGACGAGCTATATATGTGTGACTCATACATTTTGATTTAAGTAAAAGCCTAGGTTCAAATAAATAAGGAACCGAAAGCTGGTGTGTTGGGAGTACGACTTCTACAATATGTAGCATCATTCACAACAGTGGGGTTCATAGCCTGAGACATGGGTAAATGATATCCTCTCATTGGCTAATAAGAAAGGGGTAGAGGAAGGATTGTATTCAAGTTGTTCGGTTCGAAAAAGAAATATTTGGATCTGACGTGAAAGAAGAAATAAACAAATTTAGAAATTAAAGAAACTGAAAACACTAAAAGAAAAAAAATTTAAAAATAAGAATAAATATTCTAAATAAATAAATATATGAAATTTAAAAGTGGAAGATGGATCGAATAAACCTATGGATGTGATGGATAGTTGTATAAGTGTCCAATTGAACCCTTTGAGATATAAATCCCAAAAAACTCAATTAACAGCTTTAATCAACCCTCCAAGAAATAATCCATGGCAAATTTAAGGACGAAGAATCAATTCCCACAACTCATTAAAGAAAATTGAAAAGAAAACTACTTCTAAAAATCACAAGAAAGAAATATTGCACAAAAAAGCTAACTCCTAAAGTTGAAAACTTCATTAATGAAAATAATCGTATATTAATGAACAATGAAGAAGCCTTTATATAGGCTAGATAAGTACATCCAAATAAAATTCTAAAGCATACTAAAACTCTAATTAATTTAAATAAGAAGTAGCTTTAAACTAAACTTTCTTATTTGACTAAGAAACAAAAACTCCTAAACAATTTAAAATACTTAAACAACATCCAAAATTTGAGATAAATAAATAACTAATAAAACATAATAAATACAATATTGGGATCATATATAATAAAAATTAAGCCTAAAAGTCAAACTCAATGTGATTTAAATACGAACTAAAAGCCTGAAACTCATAATTTCTGTCATAATCCCGTCCATAAATTTTGCTTGTGTTGTCTTCATTAAAATGGTCATAACTTGATCTCCCAAAGATAAAATCGACTGGTTCAAAGTGCATTTTGAATCTAAGAGATAGATCTTCAAATGTTATGTAGATATATAAGGCCATAAATGTCTAGATCCCGTCAAAAATTCATCGCAAATTGACAAATATTTTCAATTTGAAAATTGGCAGTTTGGTTGAATTTACTTTAAATTTCAACTATTCCATGCATGTATCATTCCCCGTTTCTTCAAAAATATTTATCCTCGCATATTGTCTTTGATCGAATCTTGGTTTGATTTGCTTAGGCTTTGACCTTATTGTTGGGACTTGAGGTAGTGTAAGCATATCACATCCATGGGTCTAAAAGGTCGGAGGAAGGATCGTATTGAAGTTGTTCGACTCGAAAAAGAATTGGATCTGACCTGAAAGAAGAAATAAAACAATTTAGAAATTAAAAAAGTGACTAAGAATAAATATTCAAAATAATAAATAAATAAATAGACGAAATTTAAAAGTGGAAGATGGATCGAATAAACTAATGAATGTGATGGATAGTTTGATAAGTGTCCAATTGAAGTCTTTGAGATATAAATCTCAACAAGCTCAATTAACGACTCTAACCAACCCTCCAAGAAATAATTCTTGGTAAATTGAAGGATGAAGAACAAATTCTCACAACTCCTTAAAGAAAATCGAGAAGAAAAATAATTCTAAAAAATCACTAAAAAGAAATCTTGTACAAAGAAACTGACTCCCAGGGTTGAAAACTTTATTAATGAAAACAATCGTATGTTAATGAACAATGAAGAAACCCTTATATAGTCTAGCAAAGTACATCCAAATAAAACTCTAAACTATACTGAAATTCTAATTAATCTAATTAAGAAGTAGTTTTAAATTAAACTTTCTTACTTGACTAAGAAACAAAAATTCCTAAACAACTTAAAATACTTAAACAATATCCAAATTTTGGAATAAATAAATAATAAAATAATAATACCTAATAAATACAATATTGGACTCATATATAATAAAAATTAAGCCTAAAAATTGAACCCATTATGATTTAAACTCGAATTAAAAGCCCAAAACTCAAAATTTCCATCATAATCCTGTCTATAAATTCTGTTCATGCAATCTTCACTAAAACACTCATAACTTGATCTCCTGAACTCAGAATTGAGTGATTCAAAGTGTGTTTTGAAGCTAAGAGATAGATATTCAAATCATATGCAAACATCTAATCCCATAAATGCTTATGGATCCCATCCAAAAATTTATCACAAGTTGACTAATCTTTTCAATTTGAAAATTGGTAGCTTGATTGATTTGACTTTAATAAAATTCACTCATTTTGTGCATGTATCATTCCTCGTTTCCTCGAAAATATTCATCCTCACATATTGTCTTTCATCAAATCTTGGTTTGATTCTCTTTGCTTTTGACCTTGTTGTTGGGCCTTGAGGTAGTGTAAGCCCATCACATCCATGGGTCTGAAGTAGGGCCTTGAAACTCATATCATTGACATTACATGGTTGATGAAAAGTAAACATGACTGAAGATCATTTGCCTTTTTGATGAATGACTTGATTACTATTTGATATTAATTGAATTTTCATGAAGGAAGATGTAATGGTTGTCATGAGATAAAATAGGATCATATTGGGAGAATGAATATTATCCCAAAGAGATTAAGGATATCATATGTGGGTAACATACTTATGACAAGGTCATTGGACGAGCACTAATCGAGTTGCTTTCATAATGGTATGTCGTTGGGGAGAGCTCAGTCACGATAC
This sequence comes from Gossypium raimondii, assembly GCF_025698545.1. Classification (NCBI taxonomy): domain Eukaryota; kingdom Viridiplantae; phylum Streptophyta; class Magnoliopsida; order Malvales; family Malvaceae; genus Gossypium; species Gossypium raimondii. The sequence goes on from NC_068565.1 coordinate 39,011,769, forward strand.
TATAATAGGATGAATTTGTGACTAAATGACTTAATAATTAATAAGTGCAAATCTGGAACTTAATTATAAATCATTTGAGCCTCAATCGCATATATCCAATCAGTTCATTCGCTAACTCGTTGAAACAAAAAATGAATTGTGTATTTTAATCGAAATGAATAGAATGGATAGAAATAGAGAAATGAAAAACATTCAGAAATGATTATGGTTTTCTCCAAAATAGAGAAATGAAATTATTTGGAAATGAATGTGGTTTTTTCAAAATGGAAATGAAAATGAGAAATGATTCATTTGCAAATGAACATGGATTTCTCAAAAATGATTGGAAGAACAAGTTTATGTTTTTGAGCTATTTAAAGCAAAAAAATGAAAATAAACCATTCGGTCATAGTGAACAAGTTGAATGATTAGATATTAAATATATTTTCTAGAAATTTTACTAGGAGTAAAATTGTCATAATTTTATCGAAGGTAAAATTAGGATGAAAAAAATATTCAATATATATTTATTGAGGTTTATTTTCGGAAATATAAAAGCAAATATTGGGTTGATCGAATTATAAATTATTGGTTAAAAGTCCGCTAAGTACCTGTAATTGAACCCGATATGGAAGAGGCCCAAATGGAACAGGCCCAAAAGCCCCTCATGTTAATAGGGTGGATGGCTAACCTTAGTTAATATTAACTAGGGTTGTCGCCACCTATACTCCTAATTAGATAAGGAGTTCATTTTTTTAGTTGAAATAAACTTCTACAATTCAAAAAAAGATCTACCTTCTCTTCCTCTAAATAGATGACACAGGTAGAGCTAAAAATACAACCTTCAAGATATTGTTACTTTACCGAAAAATAGAGAGAATTTATTCTTAACTATGAAGTATATTTTTTCGAAATAACAATTCTATTGTTATCTATATGAGAAGAGAAATTTTCTTTCCACATAAAAGAAAAGAATTTCTAGTTCTATGTTTCGATTCAATTAGTTCGAGCCCACACTTGAAGTAGTTCATGGTATGAGAATAGCGGAGAAGCTCGTTTAGTTGAAAGTCAAGAATGACAAGGATCCATCTATCTGAAAGTAGAGGTACGATTTCATTTTAAGGTTTATTGCTATAAATATCACAAATTGGGTCAATTTTCAAAATTTTTATCTTTCACTGTGTAAGAAAACGATTTTCAAACCGATTTTTTTCCAACAAATAAGCATGTCATATAGTTTAGGAAAAGAATGACACATGTACTTGTCATGAATTTATTAATCATTCATGTTTGAAACCGGACATAAAAATCTTACCTGTTTTGAAAAGATTGAGTGGGAGAAGGTCCCTAAACAAGACCTACAGTCTCCATTATTGGTCCATTGTGATTCTGTGACAATATAACTACCCCATGGTAGGATTTTCATATGGATTTCATTGAGGATATTTCCTAAAAGAAAGAAGAATTATCTTGAAACCGTATGATAGTTGGTCAACCATGTTATAGGTATTATCATGCGGTATAACAAGAAGTTTTTTAAAGAGGACAACTAGTCACAACATGTTACTCGGTGAGATTTTCCCACGATGACTCATTTGTGATACATAATGCAATAGGTGTTGAGTTGATGGTTATATACTTAAGATTTTCTAATTAAGTAACTTCCCACGAAGATCTACTTAAGCTAGAATTATGGCCAAATGTAAAATGATTATTAGTACGTGTGAATGCCTAAGGAATGAGGTTCATGTATTAATTAGATAAAAATCTATGTTCTTACTAGTTGATTAAGTTGTTCCACAGTGATTTAATTCAATGGGTGTAGGAATTCTCGTTGCAATGACTTACAAATGTTTTAAAGGTTTGATGTAAGACGCATGCATCATCTTAATGCATATCATATTGTTGCAAAATATTTTCTCAATATTTGCTAAATACAAAGATATTAAGGAATGAATATTTTATTTTTCAGTTAAAAAATGACACCTACTCCCTTACTACACCATCTTACTAAGAACAAACTAAATGGAAATAACTATAAGGAATGAAAAAAAAACCTCATGATTGTCCTAAGTTGTGAGAAACTCAAATTAGTCCTTGATAATAAATCCCCTCTGGCCACTCAAGCTAAGGATATATACCATTATCAAACATGAAACCTAACTATTTGGCTATATCAAATTTACCATTTCTAGCTTTACATATCAACAAAATCTAATATTATGCAAAACTGACTCAAACCTAGGTACATACCATATATCAAAACAAAAGGAACTATATAAACATCATTGAGTCGAGGACCACAAATTGGATGCTAAAATCAGCTCTTGAAACTTTGAGATCTACCTAAACATGCACACAGAATAAACAAACCGTACACTGAGCAATAAAGCTTGGTGATACTTTCATGATACAAGTCAATAGAATTCAAGCATTAATCAAATGCATACAATCAATTCAAATTCAAACTTTAGCCATTTCAAATACACATTCATGCCAAAAGCTTCCATTATTTCTAACAGGTTTGCATAATCTTTTTATACTTTCTTTATCATGAATTACATATATGCGCACATACAATTTCATCTCCTCATATCATTTCATATACTAATATCAATTCACAAGATCTTACCATTTCAATTCAAATAATACATTATACTAGTTTACCAAATTTTGATTTATTTCATTTTTCAATTTCAAGATTTGATTTCAATGTTTCACCCAATGGAACCCTAGTAAAATGGACTTGGATACATAGATGAACTACACGACACCAAGGTAGCTCGTATGAGCTTAAACTACACCACACCAAAGCACTGAAGCACAAAAAGCCCGTAGGCATCAATGTATATACATATAAAAATACATCCCTCCACCACACCAAAGTCTCCATAGAGACAAAGAATACTCCATGATCCGTAACAAATGCTGGATCTCGATATGACCTGTCATAATCTCCAAATCATCAAATATCCCCTACAAGCACGCAGATGACCCTATTGGCATGCCACTCATATCCTAACCTTTTACTAAGTTCACATAGGCATCAATTATCCATATTTTCTTTATCATACCCTGTAATCGTTCATATTTGCATATTCATACTTTGTAATGGCTTACATTTACTTGTCATACCCTATAACCGGTCACATTTTCATTTCATACCCTGTACACTATACTATTACATAGCAGTCATTTATCTCATTTCATTTCAATTCAATTCAATCCAATTCATCATCAACACACAAATATTTCATATAATATAACATGTTTCAATCCATTCTCATATTACACATCAAATGCTCATTTCAATTCAATTCAATCCAATTCATCATCAACACACAAATATTTCATATAATATAACATGTTTCAATCCATTCTCATATTACACATCAAATGCCCACTAAATACTACTACTTTTCATTTTTTAAAATTCAGTCCACTATCTCAATAATCATTATCAATCATAGCAAATCAATTAATACAACCATTGTTAACTAGCCTCGATACTTAATCATGCAATAAGACATGAATATGCAAATAAATAGATTGATCTCGAATCATAAAAGCACGGATCGAAATCTCGTGGTACTAGTCGACAACTCTCACTTTTCCTTTCCTCTTGACGGCCTGGTGTTGTCTTTAGCTACGATCGATAATTAATAAAGGAACCATATCAAAATTAATCCAATTCAAATTCAAATGTAAAACCAAGCATATTTTTCATTTTATTCAATTTAGTCCCTAAACTCGGTATAAGCCTATCTTTCGATTTTAGCATCGGATCAAAATCTGATTTGACATTCATTCGTTAGGGACCCTATAATTTTTATTCCTAGCATAATTTCATAATAGTTTTTCACTTTATTCAGTTTGGTCCCTAATGTTATAAAGTTAACAACCAAGCTTATAAGCTTTACAATTTTGTCATTTTTATAATCTAAGCTTAATATTTATCAATTTCAAGCATATTTCATCAATTTCTCAACAATGGAAACTTACTAAAAACTTAAAAATTGCACAAATTGATAAATGAGCTAGCTAAATCAAGCTCCCATGACCATAAATCTATAAAAAAAATTCATGAATTTAGCTTGGTTACCTTATTAGAATTGATGGTCGAATGTATAGGATGGTTTCTAGCTCTTTCTTTCTTTTTCTCTTTAGAAATAAGTGGAAGAAGATGATAATATCATATTTTTTTCCACTAAAATGCTATATATACTAGGATTTACATTTAATTAATCATAGTTAATTAGATTTGTAATACCCGATTTTTGCCCCGGGTACAAATAATAAACGGGCCCAAATGAAACTGCCCAATTACAACAAAATATGCCCAAGCCCAGACCCGATTAAACTAAACAGGCCCAAATACAATGGCCCAGAAAATATTAGAAACCCTAGGGTTTCTAAGTCATCTGCGCTGCAACCAGGCCAAGCTCCGGATCCTCGCAATCTTCACCTGCAAACACAAAAATGGAAAGGGAATCAAAGATTGGCAAATCAAATCGGAAGGAAATTTGTTACTTTATTTATTTTTATATATGGCTATAAGAAGCTTTTAAACAGACTGTAATTGGGATCCGATTTGGGGGGAAATCAATAAAAAGAACTACTTTCAATCAAAAAAGAAAAAACTCAATACAAAGCAAAAATCAGCCCAGAGGTTTATTTTTACAGCTTTTTTATTTGTTTTATTTTAATCTGCGTAAAATAAAAAAAATAATAAAGGTAAAGAAACGACCTGTTTGTTTCTGAAACGGTCAAGGGAGCCATCCCCGAGGATCGGTGGCCGAAAACCTAAAGGTTTCTTGACGTTTTAAGGCTTTTTGTGGATTTTTTGGAAGTTTCGAACCCGGAATCGGGCTTAGAGTGGCCGAGAAGGCCAAAAGGGGGATTTTTCCCTCTTTCGGCCACCGTATATGGCGGGGCCGGCACCGGAGATCGACGGTCGGTGCGGTGGCCGATGAAGGGCCGATGACCGGCCAATGGCTGGAGAACAGAGGAGTTGAGAGAGAGTTTTTAAAGGGATTTTTGTTTTTTTCTTAGAAAGGTTTTAAAATGAAAATTTTTGAAGGAATGGAGGCTTTTATACGGTACCAAAATGGTACCGTTTGAAGGGCCTCCAAACGTCCGAAACGGCGTCATTTTGGGGAGGCCAACCCGTCTCTGACCCGACCCGGCCTAGGATCCGCGTGTTTTTTAGCGGAAGGGTAAATTGCTTTTTTAGCCCTTCTGCCTTTTAATATATTTCCAGTTAGGTTTTTTTATTATTTTAAATTCGGCCTTTAATTTATTTTAAATTCCAATTTAATCCAGTTGAACGGCGCCGTTTTAGAGGAGAAGGTAAAATTGCCCTTCCAGCCCCTCTATGTAATTCGTGCGTTCAATTTAGTCCTCCAGACTTTATTTATTTGCGGATTTACCCTGGATTTTTACTTGCGATTCAATTTAGTCCTTTTTTCATATTTCTCTTAAAATCAATATTTTTAATAATGTATTTGTTTTTTTTATTTTATAATTTTCATAAGTAATTATTATTATTTTATATATATAGGTTTTTTATGTATGTACTTATACGTTTGAAAAAACCAATGTTTTTCATATATTTTATACACATGTTTATTTTATTTAATTAATTTTGATATTATTTTAATTGTTTTAAACTTATGTATTTTTATGTGTACATGTATATTTTTTTGTTGTTTATCATTTGTTTATTAATTTATGTTTGCATATTTTTATTATTATCTTGTCTATTTATTTGATATTTTCATGTCATTATTTTATTTATTTATTTGTTTATTCATATTATTTCTATGAAATTGTTGTATTTATTATTGATATTTGTTTAAGGGCATTTATTCACATATTCAACATAACATTACACTATCTTTTATTTAATTTTAAAATGAAATGTTTCAAAAGAGATAATACTCGTATTTAGGATTTCTCAAGGAAATTGAGCCCTAACGTATTGGGTTCCAATTTTTTTTGTAAAATCTAACAATCGAGGATTGCTCTTTAAATCAAATAAAATAAAACTTATCATTGGGAATTCAACGTGTAGTGTCCTAACGTATTGGATGTGACACGTTGATTTCTCGAGATAAAGATTTTTAAAAAAAATAAAGGAAATATCGAATGTTTTGGATTTTAAGGAATTGTGCCCTAACGTATTGGGCCGCGATTTCTCTATAAATTTTAAACAATTAGATATTTTCTTAAATTTTATTACAGGAATTTTTGACCAACTCATTGTGGGGAGAATAAAATGTTGTGCCCTAACGCATTGGGTGTGATGTTTTTCTTTTCAAAATGAGAAGGTCTTAATAAATAATTTAATTTAAGGATCGCGTTTTTTGACTCTCGACTTCAAGACATTATTTAATCAATTTGGTACCAATATTTTGGGCGTTACGAGGGTGCTAACCCTTCCTCGTACGTAACCGACTCATGGATCCATTTTTCTAAAACTCGTAGACTAAAGTTTCTTTTTAGGTGATCCAATCACACCTCAATAAAAGATTGGTGGCGATTCCCAATTTTTGTTTAAAGTCAACAACCTAAAATTTTTGTTTTCGAAAAAAATGGTTTCGACAGCTTGGCGACTCCACTGGGGACATTTTAAAAAAAAATAAGAGAGTCGAGCCACAAAGTTGATTAAATTTTGTCTTATGGTCGAGAAAACATTTTAAAGAAAATTTTCTTCCTTTTGCATTTATTATTGCTTAAATTGATTATTTTTTTGCATTATACATTGCATGAGTCGAATAATTTACCCTTCTAAGTGGGAATGAGAAACTATTCCTTCGTGAGGTTTTCACCTCCGTATAGGATAGTGGATCGCTTTCGGAATACATCGGTACTTATGACTTCGTGAGATTATCATCTCCGTATAGTCATAAGGAAAATGTGTTCTCCTGAACCGAACTTGATCTATATGAGCCTATAATAGGTGAGGATCAAGGAATCTGCTAGTTCAGGTACCTTTGCCCTAGAAGCCGAACTTCATATAATGAACCTTAGGAATCCGCCCTAGATAGAACTATACCAAACCCTAGAAGATATCCGTTAGGTGTGTTGCTATTTTTTGCTTATATTTTATGTTCTTATATGATACTGACTTTTTTATGTTTTATTTTGATTGCATGACATGGCATCTCATTTCATCTTAACAGGCGTCAGTCCATATTCAGTTGCTAGATAGAAAGCTTATCATGGAGAGAGGGTTCCTTGATATAGTGGAGGACAATGCGGCTGTCAGAACTTGGTCAGAAACAACGGAGTAAGAAAATGGTGATAGTTTGGTTGATGGGTACGTGTCAGAGTTATGGGATTTTACGCGCATCAGTGTAACTCAAAACAATTTGCAAGAATTGAAGGAGATATGGAATCAGTGGAATGACGAGGTTAGACAACTATTTTATGATAATTATGGAGATTTGCCTTATTTGCTTGACGTAAAGGTAGACAGGCGTTTGTTTCGAGCCCTCGCCCAATTTTGGAATCCTGCTTACAGCTGCTTTACATTTGGGAAGGTTGATTTGGTGCCTACGATAGAAGAATATGTGGCTTTACTCCGATGTTCAAAGTTTCAAGTAGACAGGGTTTACTCGAGAGCGGTAAATGTGCCAACCTTTTCAAAGAAGCTAATAAGTATAACAGGGATAAGTGAGCAGTGGGTCGCCGCACGGATTAAGCAAAAGGGGGATAGCAAGTGCGTTCCTTAGAGAAGCTTGAAGGATGCAATTCTCACAACCAGACGTAAGAAAGAGGTTAGATGTATTTGCTTTAAGTATATACGGCTTGGTTGTCTTCCCTAAAACCTTGGGGTATGTGGATGAAGCAGTTACTGATTTATTCGACCGACTCGATAAGAAGGTTACACCAATTCCAGCAATTTTGGCAGAAACCTTCAGGTCATTGAGTGCATGCCGAAAGACGGGTGAAGGTAGATTTATTGGATGCACACAGCTTCTACTCGCATGGTTTCACAGTCACTTTTGGAAGGTGGATAAAGTTTCGTATCGGGTTTTCTCTGAAAATTATTCACCACTAAAGGAGATAGTTGCTACGCCGAGGAGAGATGACATTTCGGAGGAGAAGTGGATGGAAATTCTTCAAAATATTCAAGAGGAGGAAGTTGAGTGGAGGGCTCCTCGGTTGCTTCCAGATGAGATCATGTATCGGTGTGGTGATTTTGATTGGGTTCCTTTGCTGGGTATTTGGGGAGCTGCTGGATATGCCCTATTATTAGTGCTAAGGCAATATAGGTCAAGGCAATTTATACCTGCGACCCAAGGGATAGCTGATTTTGAATTTTCGTACAAGGATGATGGTTACAGAAAAAAGATTCAAGAGATGTCTAGTGCATGGAAACAGACTCGCCGAATGAAGAAGTTAGCTGTGGGGTCGATGACAACTCCTGAGTATCATGGATGGTGGGCTAGGAGGATTAATGATAATACACCTAAGTTAAATCAAGAAGACAGCCAGTTCATAGAAGAGCATTTGCGAGTCATCCCTTCCTAGTTGGAAATCATAAAGCAAGATTTTGAGAGAAGAAATGCAGATTTTGAGAAAAAGATAGAGCAAATGGAGTCAGAAAAGACGAACTTGAGATTGGATATAGACGTTTAGAAACTTGAAAATGAGAACTTAAAGAAAGAGAAAAACAAGGCTGAGGAGGAGTTGGATAGTCTGAAGATAGATTATAAAAAGTTGCGTTTGTCAATAAGAACTGTCGAGTTGGAAAGACTTCAAAATAGTGGTGAGCAGAAATCTGAGAAGAAAAGGACAAAGCTGATAGATGGGAACAGAAATTCCAAGAGATGCAGAGACAAAACAAAGCTTTAGAAAAGAGTCTATCAGAAAGCCAAAAGGAAAATGGCGAGTTAAAGGATAGGGTGATCATGTTGGAAGGATGCCTTCGTCAATATCGAAGTTGAAATTCCGCAATAGAGTTGAAAGCAAGCTTGAGCAAGATTGAAGAAATGAAGAAAAGAATCGAAGAGCTAGAAACGGTGCTGCAAAATTGTGAGATCTAGATCAAGCACTTAAAAGCAAATGAGAGTCGTAATAATGAACAACTTCATCACTTTCAGAGTCAAGTTAGAAGCAGAGATCATCTTATAGGTCCAGATTCGAGGAGTAGCTGATCATATACAGACTTTAGCAGTACAGGCTGACATGCTAAGTGTGAAGTATGAACTAGAATCGGATCGGGGGCAAGAATTAGCTTTGTTACTTAGAAAGATTAGAGTTCTGGGTACTAGGGCGAAGTCTTATTTGTAATTCGCTTTATGTAAAGGAATTTAATTTCTAGTAAATTTTCTTATATGGAATTGAATCAAAATTGACGCGTTTTTTGCATTCATTTCATGCATCGTATTGTTTCATATACATTAAAAAATACATCAAGAGATTCTAATTAATTTAAATCACTCCAGAATCTGGAAACCAATCAACCTACCAAACACCGCTACGGTACTCAATCAAAAACTAAAGACATGGATTCAAAGGCTAGAACAGTTCCAGAAGGAAATGCAAGAACAAATGAATGAGCAGCTCGAGAAGATTCAACAAAAGATGATGGATAAAATGATAGAATCTCAGGGGAGTATGATGGCTAAAATAACTCAGTTGTTGACTGGTGGAGTTGATAAAGGGAAGGGCTCTATGCTCAATATTGAAGAAGGAGATAGCGAGGGACATGTTTATTCCCCAAAACTTACCTCTCAACAAGCGGAGGTATATCCGCGCAAATCCTCCGTCACCATTAAGCCTCAAGGCGGTGCTGTAACACCAATGAACTTTCAAGTTAGATCAGGCTCTAACCCTGGAGACAACCTTGCTAATCCTGCTATCCCTGATTTCGACGAGACAGTTAAGAAAATGAATGGTGAATTGTTGAAATAGCTCGAGGAAAAGTATAAATGGCTGGAGGAAAAACTTAGAGCGATGGAAAGTAGTGAGAGCTACCATGGAATTGATGCTAGAGAATTGAGCTTGGTTCCAGGTTTGGTACTTCCCCACAAATTCAAAATGCCAGAGTTCGAGAAGTACAACAGAACTAGTAGCCCCGAAGCCCATATTACTATGTTTTGCAGGAGGATGACGGGATATGTTAGTAATGACCAGTTGCTGATACACTGCTTCCAATATAGCCTCGTAGGGGCTGCATCCAAATGGTACAATCAACTGAGCCGTACCCAGATTAATTCATGGAGAGATCTAGCACAGACGTTCTTAAAATAGTACAGCCATGTGACTGACATGGTACCTGATAGAATTACCCTGCAGTACATGGAGAAGAAGCCTGGTGAAAGTTTTAGGCAATACGCACAGAGATGGAGGGAGGTTGCCGTCCAAGTTCAGCCATCCCTTTTAGAAAGAGAGATGACGATGTTTTTCGTTAATACATTGAAGGCCCCATTTATTACACATATGTTAGGGAGTGCTTCTAAAAGCTTTTCTGACATAATCATGAATGGGGAAATGATAGAGAATGCTATTAGAAGTGGGAAAATAGATGCTGGAGAAAGTAGCAGAAGGTTGGCCTCGAAGAAGAAAGAGAATGAGGTCAACAATACAAGTTCATATTCAAAGACGATCACGGTGAATCAACTGGGAAAAATGGTTGGTAACCAGCAAGGGTCATCAAAGTAGAGATCAGAATCTATTCAATGCACACGTGGTTTCCCCTTTCCATTTGAAACCCCTATAGCCTCTATACCCCAAGTGGTATGATGTAAATGCATAATGTGACTATCACGTGGGAATTGATGAGCATTCTATAGAGCATTGTACGGCATTCAAGAAGCTGGTAGAAAGACTTATAAGCATGGGTGTGGCTAAATTGGATGATTCGCCTAGTATAGAGAATCTGTTACCAAGTTATAATGATAACGGAGTGAACATGATAGGTGGGAGCATGGGTAGAAAAATCAAAGAAGACATAGCAGAAGTGAAAATTCCTTTGAGGCGGGTCTGGAGAAGTATGGTAAAAAGGGGATTGATTGTTCTGAATTCAGAGAGAAGCTTCGAAAGGGTGGAAAACTACTGTGAGTTCCATCACGAGAAGGGACATGAAATCCAGGAATGCGCAGAATTCAGAGCCCTAGTTCAAGGCCTGATGGATAATAAGGAGATGAAATTTTATGAAGAAGTTAAGGAGGAGGGGAGTATTTACGCATCCGAGTCCTCGAAGGTTCCAAGAGTAGTGCAGCCTGTGGTCATTATCTCGCGACCAAAGAAGGATGAGGTGAGAACACTAGTAATGCCAAGAATCATAATAAAGAAATGTGCAACATTTCCTTACCAGGACAGTATGAAGGTTCCATGGAGCTACGAGTGCAACACAACTGTCCTAGGAAAAGAGACTGCAAAGAACCAGTGTGAGAGTGCCAATCCAGAATCTATGAAAGGGGCCATAATAGGGGAGCAAAAAGGGAAAATAGTTGAGCCGGTGAAGGAGGAAGAAGTTGTGGAATTCCTCAAAATTTTGAAGCATAGTGAGTATAATGTTGTCGAGCAGTTGCATAAACAACCGGTCCGCATATCTGTACTGGCCTTACTCTTGAATTCAGAAGTACATCGAAATGTGCTGATGAAGATGCTAAATGAGACCTATGTGTCCAAGGATATTTCTGTCCGCAAGCTAGATCGGTTGGTCAATAATATTAGTGCTGATAATTTCATATTTTTCAATGATGATGAAATACCCCCTGGGGGCATGGGATCTACCAAAGCTTTGCATATCACTGCACGATGCAAGGGGCATATTTTGCCGGGAGTATTGATTGACAATGGATCAGCTTTGAACGTACTGTCATTATTCACACTTAATAGGCTACCCATAGACAGTTCGCACATGAAAACGTGCTAAAATGTAGTGAGGGCGTTTGACGGTACAGAAAGGAAGGTCATGGGAAGAATTGAGATACCCTTACTGATTGGCCCAACAGTTTATGAGATAGATTTTATTGTGATGGACATCAAACCTTCCTGTAATTGTTTATTAGGAAAACCATGGATACATTCGGCGGGGGCAGTACCGTCATCATTACATCAGATGTTGAAGTTAGTGTCAGATGGTCGGCTAATGACAATAAATGCCTAAAAGGATATAATAGCAGCAGTATCCAATAAGATGCCATACGTGGAGACCAATGACGAGTTAGTAGAATGCTCATTTCGATCTTTGGAGTTTGTAAATGCGGAATTTGTTCCTGAAGGGAGCAAAATTTTGGTGCCAAAATTATCCAAAACTACAGAGGGGTTTACAGTTGTTGGTAGGAAAAGGAGCTTTACCCGGAAGAGGGCTAGGGAGATATCTTCAAGGGAGGACTGAGGTTCCAATGCTGAAAGAAAAGCAAGATCACTTTGGCTTAGGATACAAGCCAGATAGAGGACGGAGAAAGAAGGAGATAGAAAAAAGGCAGGAAAGGAGAAGGGCGCATCTGAATGGGGATGAAGCTAAGTGGGAGCCAATGATAATTCCCCACATATCCAAAACTTTCGTATCTGGAGGAGTTATTCATCATGAGAGAAGGAAATCAGCTGAGGAAAACATCGAGGAGACGTTGGGAAATATGCACATCAATGCCATTCATGAGCATGTGAATGAAAAAATGAGCTGGTTGGACATTCGTCCTTATGAGCCTGGGAGTGTTCTAAACAACTGGACTGCGGAAGAAATACCTAAAGTCTTTAGAGCTGTCTCAGAGTAATATTCAGAACAAACTTGTTGTTTTAGCCTAGAAATAACAAGAATTCTTTTGTGAAATAGGCTTATGTTTAAACATCATTATTTTAATAAAATACATCTTTGCAGTTGTTTCGAGTAAATATTCCTTCATTCCTTCCATACAAGTAAATATATTCTTTCATTACACAAATAATTGTACATAAATTCATACATTCTTTTGTAACCATATTAGGTCCTTGTGTATCAATGACGTGAATGACGCGAATGACGCCGCTACGAGCTCAGAATGCCCTTTTGAACGAAACCTGTGTTTAGAGGGATCGTATGACTTTGAAGGTGATGAAGATAGTGGTTTATCTTTGGACTTGTTGAGGATGGTAGAACAAGAGGAAAAGCAAATCCTACCTCACAAAGAATCAGTAGTAATTGTGAGCTGGGAAGAAGGAAAAGAGGTGAAAATTGGAACTGAGATCTCCGCAAAGACAAGACGAGACCTCATTGAATTACTCCAGGAATTCAAGGATGTCTTCAGATGGTCATATCAGGATATGCCCAGATTGAGTGCAGACATTGTAGTGCATCGTCTACCTATAAAAAGGATTGCAAACCAGTTCAATAGAAGCTCAAAAGGATGAGGTCTGATATTGTGCTCAAAATAAAAGAGGAGGTTAGAAAACAGTTCGATGTTGGGTTTTTACAGGAGGTCAAATATTCTGAATGGGTAGCCAACTTCATTCCAGTCCCTAAAAAAGATGGAAAAGTACAAATGTGCGTGGATTATAGGGATTTGAACAAGGCAATTCCAAAGGACAATTTCCCATTGCCACATATTGATACTTTGGTGGATAATACGGTGGGATTTTCGCTGTTTTCTTTTATGGATGGGTTCTCGGGATCTAATCAGATAAAGATACATCCGGAAGATATGGGAAAGACCACGTTCATTACTTTGTAGGGAACATTTTGCTATAAGGTGATGCCATTCGGATTAAAGAATGCAGGAGCAACATATCAAAGAGCCTTGGTTGCCTTGTTTCATGATATGATGCACAAAAGAAATTAAAGTAGATGTTGATGATATGATTGCCAAATCCAGAACAGAGGAGGAGCATATGCAGGTCCTAAGAAAATTGTTCTTAAGGTTAAGGAAGTTCCAGCTCAAGCTTAATCCGACAAAATGCACTTTTGGAGCCAGGTCAGGGAAGTTGTTAGGCTTCGTAGTCAGTGAAAAAGGAATTGAGATTGATCTAGACAAAGTCAAGGCAATACGAGATTTATTGCCACCACGTACCCAGAAAGAAGTTCGAGGTTTCTTAGGAAGATTGAATTACATTGCTCGGTTCATTTCATAGCTGACCGAGAAATGTGATCCTATATTTCACCTTTTGAAGAAACATAATCCTGATGTCTGGAAGGAAGAATGCCAGAAAGCCTTTGAGAAGATAAAGTAATACTTATCCAATACTCCAGTGCTGTCACCACCTAGCCCAGATAGACCCTTGATTTTGTATTTAATGGTGTTCGATAACTCCATGGGATGTATGCTGGGTCAGCATGATGTGACTGGAAAGAAAGAAAGGGCGATATACTACCTCAGTAAGAAATTTACCGATTGTGAAATGAGATATTCGCCTATCGAAAAATTATGTTGCGCCTTGATATGGACAACCAAAAGGTTGAGGCAATGCTTACTCTATCATACGACTTGGCTAATTTCAAAATTAGACCCTTTAAAATATATGATGGAGTCAATGGCGTTGAATGGGAGAATGGCTAGATGGCAAATCTTGCTCTCCAAGTTTGATATAGTATATGTGAGTTAGAAGGCCATTAAAGGGAGTGTGATAGCAGATTTTTTGGCTAGTAGAGCTTTAGAAGATTATGAACCTCTAGATTTTGATTTCCCAAATGAAGACTTGATGTGTGTGGCGAACGTTGAAGGGTATCCCCAAGAAAATCATTCTTGAAGGTTGAACTTTGATGGTGCTTCGAATGCATTAGGCAATGGGATTGGGGCAATTTTGGTATCTCCAGACAGAGATTATTATCCTTTCACCAATAAATTGGATTTCGATTCCACTAATAATATGGCCGAGTATGAAGCCTACATTATGGGGATTCGAGCAGCCATAGAATGGAAGATTAAGATATTAGAAGTGTATGGAGACTCAGCATTGGTAATTTATTAACTAAAAGGGGAATGGGAAACGAGAGATCCCAAGTTGATCTGTTATCGGAGATTGGTTCTGGAATTGATTAAAGAGTTTGACAACATTACCTTTTGTTATCTCCCACGGGAAGAAAATCAGATGGCTGATGCTCTTGCTACTTTAGCTTCCATGATTAAAGTGAATCAGTTAGAGGACATGAAGCCCATTCAAATTAGTATTTATGAGATCCCAGCCCACTGTTACAGCATTGAAGAAGTGGAGAATGATAATTGTCCCTGGTACCAAGATATATTGCTATATGTGAAGAATCGCAAATATCCTGATCAAGCAACGGAGAATGATAAGAGGACATTGAGGAGACTAGCTAATGACTATGTCTTAGATGGGGAGATCTTATATAAAAGGGGAAAGGATCGAGTGTTGTTGAGGTGCGTGGACGCTGTAGAGGCTACGAAAATTTTAGAAGAAGTCCATGAGGGTGTTTGTGGAACGCACGCTAATGAATTTACCATGGCTAGACAGATTATGAGATTCGAATATTACTGGTCCACTATGGAAAGTGATTGCATCAATCATGCCAAGAAATGCCATAAATGCCAAATTTATGGGGACAAAATGCACGCACCTCATTCTCCTCTTCATGTGATGACATCTCCGTGGCCTTTCTCCATGTGGGGTATGGACGTCATTAGACCAATATCACCGAAGGCTTCTAATGGACATCGTTTCATTTTTGTGGTTATTGACTACTTTACTAAGTGGCTAGAAGCAGCCTCATATGCTAATGTCACGAAGTCAGCAGTCAGTAAGTTTTTGAAGAAAGAGATCATATGTCGATATGGAATGCCTGAAAGGATTATATTTGACAATGCATTGAATTTGAACAACAGCACAATAGCAGAAGTCTGTAATCAGTTCAATATCAGACACCATAATTTGTCACCGTCTCCCAAAAATGAATGGTGCAGTAGAGGCGGCCAATAAAAACATTAAGAAGATTGTGGCGAAAATGGCTGAAACTTACAAGGATTGGCATGAGAAGTTACCATTCACTCTTTTGGCTTACCGAACATCTGTTAGGACTTCGACTGGGACAACACCTTTTTCGTTGGTTTATGGAATGGAGGCAGCTTTACCCATTGAGGTTGAAATTCCTTCTCTCCGAGTTTTGGCTGAGTTAAAATTGGATGAGGCCGAATGGATCCAATCTCGGTATGATCAACTGAACCTGATTGAAGAGAAAAGATTAAAAGTCATTCGTCATGGTCAAATGTATCAGAAGCGAATGATGCAAGCTTATAATAAGAAGGTTCGTCCCAAAGAATTTCATGAAGGGGATTTGGTTTTGAAAAAGATCCTCCCTTTACAAAAGGATTTCAGAGGGAAATGGATGCCCAACTGGGAAGGACCTTATGTTGTGAAAAAGGCTTTTTCTGGAGGCACTTTGATTTTGAGTGAAATGGATGGCAAAAATATTCTGAATCCTGTAAATTCAGATTCGGTCAAGAAATATTTCACTTGAAGGAAGAGAGGAATCAAAGTGAAAAACCCCAAAGGGCGCTCTGATTTCCTAAAAAAAAAGGGAGAGGCCAAGGTGAAAACCCGAAAGGGCACCTTGAGACCAAAGGGGGTTTGAGTTGAAAACCCAAAAAGGGCAGCTCAAACATTGTCAGATTGGGGCATATGGTGATCTTGCTTCACTTAAAGTCAACAAAAAAAGGATATACGACGTCTTGGGGCATCGGCAAAGTACTGTAGATCCCCTAAACACATGTTAAATTCAGAATGGTTCTTGGCTTGTACGGAGAAGTTCAAGCGGCGATATCCAAAGCACCTATTCTTCATATTATTTGTACCAAGTTTGTTGGTTCTTGTAAATACTTCATTCTTTACTATTCTTGAATATTTTTTCTTTTCAGGAAGCTTACTATCAATAAATTCTTGAATTAATTCATCTCTTACTCAGTATTTTTTATCTTTGAGCAAGCATGTCGCATTAGAATAATGATTGATGGACTAATAAACTTTCACAAAAGAATTTTTGTATATTACTCTGTGAATTTATAAATAATTTAGAACTTGAAACAGGACTATTGTTTAGAATGCCCCAAGTTCAAAAGTTAAAGAGCCTAAGAAGGAAAAAGTTTAAATTAAGACTGTTTTTCGGATTTGGTTGTCTAAATAGCGAATGAGACAGCAAGAAGTCTTGATGGGGTAGGAAGAAGTCCCCTATGGAAAGAAAGGTCCTCATTTGGGCATGAGCATTTGATAGGACACCCTGAGAGTGGTGTAAACAAATTTTATAACTTGTATCCCTGAATTACGATAGGAGAAGATTGAGAAGAGTCAAATTTTCCTACTCTTAAGTCATGGTGGAAGGAATATAGTACAAATTATGTGTCCTAGAGGGTTGAGTTTGGAAGTGCACAATGGGGGGCAATTGGATTAGGTGTTTCTTCGGAGATATCAGCCAAGCAAAAGGTGCCAGTGACAAAGCCTTAATAAACTTTAAGAAATGATAATTCTTGAAAAATAACATTCTGCATTCATTCAAACGTCATTTACACATGTCTAGTTAGGAGCATTTGATTCATTTTATGACATCCTAATCATTAGGCATAATTAGGTTCATTATACAAGTCATGTTCCCTAAAGAGCAGATCAGTGAAGATAACAGATCGAGTCTTATCTCCCTGAAGTTGCAGTGGAGCGGACTAAGTAAGCAAGTCTTATCCTCCAGAA
Organism: Gossypium raimondii; assembly: GCF_025698545.1. Lineage (NCBI taxonomy): Eukaryota > Viridiplantae > Streptophyta > Magnoliopsida > Malvales > Malvaceae > Gossypium > Gossypium raimondii. Next base: position 39,029,376 of record NC_068565.1, read on the forward strand.
GTTGCAGTGAGGCAGACTGAAGATGGAAAATCTTATCTCCCTGAAGTTACAGTGGAGCAGATTAAAGCCGGTAATCCTATCTTGCTGAAGTTGCAGTGGGCAGATTAAAACCTTAGATCTTATCTCTCTGAAATTGCAGAGATCAGATCGCATCTAGTCTTATCTCCCTGAAGTTGCAGTGGAGCGGACTAAGTAAGCAAGTCTTATCCTCCTGAAGTTGCAGTGAAGCAAACTGAAGATGGCAAATCTTATCTCCCTGAAGTTGCAGTGGAGCAGATTAAAGCCGGTAATCCTATTTCGCTAAAGTTGCAGTGGGCGGATTAAAACCTTAGATCTTATCTCTCTGAAATGGCAGAGAGTAGATCGCATCTAGTCTTATCTCCCTGAAGTTGTAGTGGAGCGGACTAAGTAAGCAAGTCTTATCCTCCTGAAGTTGCAGTGAGGCAGACTGAAGATGGCAAATCTTATCTCCCTGAAATTGTAGTGGAGCAGATTAAAGTCGGTAATCCTATCTTGCTGAAGTTTCAGTGGGCGGATTAAAAACCTCAGATCTTATCTCTCTGAAGTTGCAGAGAGCAGATCACATCGAGTCTTATCTCCCTGAAGTTGCAGTGGAGCAGACTAAGAAAACAAGTCTTATCCTCCTGAAGTTGCAGTAAGGTAGACTGAAGATGGCAAATCTTATCTCTTTAAAGTTGCAGAGGAGCAGATTAAAGCCGATAATCCTATCTTCCTGAAGTTGTAGTAGAGTGGATTAAAACCTTGGATCTTATCTCTCTAAAGTTGCAGAGAGCAGATCGCATTTAGTCTTATCTCCTTGAAGTTGCACCAGAAGCAGACTAAATCAAGTTGAAGCTATAAAATTTGCAGTAAAGTAGATTGAAGCATTAGTTCCTATACCTCTGAAGATGCAGTAGGAAGGAATGAGGCTACTTGAAGAAGAAGAAGAGTACCAAGATCTGGCAAGACCAGGGAAAATTGGGCGTTTTCAAGTCTTTGCTCCGTTCCCGTTACACGACAACGAGCAAAGAGGGGCAGCTGTAATACCCGATGTTTGCCCCAGGTACAAATAATAAACGGGCCCAAATGAAACTGCCCAATTACAACAAAATATGCCCAAGCCCAGACCAGATTAAACTAAACAGGCCCAAATACAATGGCCCGGAAAATATTAGAAACCCTAGGGTTTCTAAGTCATCTGCGCCGCAACCAGGCCAAGCTCCGGATTCTCGTAATCTTCACCTGCAAACACAAAAATAGAAAGGGAATCAAAGATTGGCAAATCAAATCGGAAGGAAATTTGTTACTTTATTTATTTTTATATACGCTATAAGAAGCTTTTGAACAGACTGTAATCGAGATTTGATTTGGGGGGAAATCAATAAAAAGAACTACTTTCAATCAAAAAAGAAAAAAAATTCAATACAAAGCAAAGATCAGCCCAGAGGTTTATTTTTACAGCTTTTTTATTTGTTTTATTTTAATCTGTTTTTTTATTTCTTTCTTCATTCGTAAAATAAATAAAATAAATAATAAAGGTAAAGAAACGACCTATTTGTTTCTAAAACGGTCGAGGGAGCCATCCCCGAGGATCGGTGGCAGGAAACCGAAAGGTTTCTTGACGTTTTGAGGCTTTTTGTGGATTTTTTGGAAGTTTCGAACCCGAAATCGGGCTTAGAGTGGCCGAGAAGACCAAAAGGGGGATTTTTCCTCTTCCGCCACCAGATACTGGTGGGCCGACATCGAGATCGACGGTAAGACGGTGGTAAACGAAGGCCAATGACCTACCAATGGTCAAGAACAAAAGAGCTGAGAGAGAGTTTTGGAGGGCCTCCAGACGTCCAAAACGGCGTCGTTTTGGGGAGGCTGACCCGTCTCCGACACGAACCGGCCTAGGATCTGCGTATTTTTTAGCGGAGGGGAAATTGCTTTTTTAGCCCTTCCACCTTTTAATATATTTCCAATTAGGTTTTTTTATTATTTTAAATTCGGCCTTTAATTTATTTTAAATTCCAATTTAATCCAGTTGAACGGCGCCGTTTTAGAGGAGAAGGTAAAATTGCCCTTCCAGCCCCTCTATGTAATTCGCGCGTTCAATTTAGTCCTCCAGACTTTATTTATTTGCGGATTTACCCCAGATTTTTACTTGCAATTCAATTTAGTCATTTTTTTCATATTTCTCTTAAAATCAATATTTTTAATAATGTATTTGTTTTTTTATTTTATAATTTTCATAAGTAATTATTATTATTTTATATATATAGGTTTTTTATGTATGTATTTATATCTTTGAAAAAACCAATGTTTTTCGTATATTTTATACACATGTTTAATTTATTTAATTAATTTTGATATTATTTTAATTGTTTTAAACTTATGTATTTTTTATGTGTACATGTATATTTTTTTTTTGTTTATCATTTACTTATTAATTTATGTTTGCATATTTTTATTATTATCTTTAGGGGTGAGCAAAACTCGATTCGACTCGAAAAAATCGAAAAAAAATTCGAATTTCGAGTTAAACGAATCGAGTTATTCGAGTTAATCGAGTTATTCGAATCAACTCGAATATTTTTTTCAAATTTCGAGTTCGAATCGAGTTGAGTTTTCAAATTCGAATAACTCGAATAATTCGAATAATTCGAATATCAAACTATAATATTTTACACTTTTACCCCAAACTCCCAAACCTTTTTACTTTTCCCTCAAAACTTTTACTCCTTCCCACTTTCCCCCCAAAACTTTTACTCCTCCTCCCAACCCCCAATCTACCCAAAATCCATTTCCCACCAAAATTTTACTCTCCCATTTATTTTTTCTCAAAATTTTACTCCCAAAAACCCTCAAAACCTTTTATTTTCCTCCAAAATTTTTACTCCCTCCCACTTTTCCCCTAAAACTTTTATTCTCTTCCCATCCCACCTCCTATCTATCCCAAACCCTCCCCCCTCCAATTTTTTTTTAATATTTTCCCTCCAAAATTTTACTCCCCTATTTACTTTCCCTCAAACTTTTATTCCCCAAAACTTTTATTTTTCCCTAAACTTTTACTTTTCACCCTTTACTCTCAAATAAAAATCAAAATTATCCAAAAAATCACTAAACATAAATAGTAATAATTTTATTTATATCTACTATTTATATTATTAAATTAAATTTCACATTTTATATTATTTATATTATTGAATTGTTTAGTCATATTGAATATTTATATTAAAATTGAATTATTAATTATGCCATAAAATATTCGTGTTAAAATTTTATATTGGTATCAATTTCACATTTTATTTTAAAATAAATTTTATTAAAAAATCATATTTTTACATTTAATATATTTTTAATTCTAAAATACATAGTGACAAGAATCTGAAGATAATTGAAACAACTAAGCAAGCAAAGAAGCTAACCAATATATAAAAAATTAATAAATAAATTATGAAGTGATGAAAGTTAACAAAAAATTTGATTAAGGTGGACAAATTTTATTACGATGGGTGACAATGGTTACAAGGACCCAAAATTATTTTTTAAAATTTAACTCGAACAAATATATTTGATTCGATTCGAATTTCATCTCACTCGACTCGATTCGAGAAAACTTCAAATAAAGTTAGGATTATAAAATGAGATTCGAAAACTCGATTAACTCAAAAATTTTCGATTCGATTCGATCGAATGCTCACCCCTAATTATCTTGCCTTATTTGATATTTTGCATGTCATTATTTTATTTATTTATTTGTTTATTCATATTATTTCTATGAAATTGTTGTATTTATTATTGATATTTGTTTAAGGGGCATTTATTCACATATTCAACATAATATTACACTATCTTTTATTTAATTTTAAAATGAAACGTTTCAAAATAGAGATAATACTCGTATTTAGGATTTCTCAAGGAAATTGAGCCCTAACGTATTGGGTTCCGATTTTTTTTGTAAAATCTAACAATCGAGGATTGCTCTTTAAATCAAATAAAATAAAACTTATCATTGGGAATTCAGCGTGTTGTGTCCTAACGTATTGGATGTGACACGTTGATTTCTTGAGATAAAGATTTTTTAAAAAAATAAAGGAAATATAGAATGTTTGGGATTTTAAGGAATTGTGCCCTAACATATTGGGCCGCGATTTCTCTATAAATTTTAAACAATTAGATATTTTCTTAAATTTTATTACACGAATTTTTGACCAACTCATTGTGGGGAGAATAAAATGTTGTGCCCTAACGCATTGGGTGTGATGTCTTTCTTTTCAAAATGAGAAGGTCTTAATAAATAATTTAATTTAAGGATCACGTTTTTTAACTCTCGACTTCAAGACATTATTTAATCAATTTGGTACCAATATTTTGGGCATTACGAGGGTGCTAACCCTTCCTCGTACGTAACCGACTCACGGATCCATTTTTCTAAAACTCGTAGACCAAAGTTTCTTTTTAGGTGATCCAATCACATCTCAATAAAAGATTGGTGGCGACTCCCAATTTTTGTTTAAAGTCGACAACCTAAAATTTTTGTTTTCGAAAAAAACGGTTTCTACAAGATTAATTAGCTTTTATTATAATAATTTAACTATTAATTAAGCTTAATGTAAAAATCATCATCATCCACTAACTATAAGAAAATAATGGTTTAATAACTGTTTTTTCCCTTTGGATATTTTCTATCTAGGCCCCCAAGCCTTTTCTTAATTAAAACGCAATAGCAATTGAACTTTTACAATTAGTCATTGAGCTTTAATTCACTACTTTTTCGGCTAAGTTACTTTACAAAAATTCAATTTATTTTTATAATAAATTTGTAAATATTTTTATTTTATACTTATGGACTCGGTTTATGGTATAGGATTCCAATACCGCATTTTTCGACACCATTGGAAACTGGGTCGTTACACCGCCCTAAGCCTTAGAACGTTACAAGCCTAAAATTCTTGTGCGACTTTAACATCTCTGTTTATAAAACCAAAACTTGAAATACCTAGTGAGAAATGAATAAGTTAAATTCCTTCTTGTGTATATACATCATATTTGTCTAGCTTATTTTGATGGAATAATATGAAGTATAATGCCTTTCTATAATTGCCTCTATATCTATTACGGTAAAGTTGTTATGATTTTAACGGCATTAGAATTGGGTTGAGTAAATTATTTAATTAGAAAATTAATTTAATAAATAATATTTATTTTGAAAAATAGGAAAACATGTATTGGGTTGGATTAAATTATAAAATGCTAGGTTAAAAGTCTAGAAAGTACATATAATTGGATCTGATACAAGAGAGGCCCAAAACCCCCTTATAACAAGTATGAGGGGCGAAAACCCTAGTAAAATAACTAGGGTTAGCTGCCACTCTCTCTTTTAATTCAACTAGAGGGTTATTTTTCTATTAAGTAAATATTTTTTGTATTATACTAATTCAATTAGGGTTTCACTACCTCTCCCTATAAATAGATGACACTGGTAGGGCTGAAAACACAACTTTAAGATATTGTTATTCTACCTGAAAATAAGTCAGAATTTTTTTTCTAAGTACAAATTCTATTTTCACGGAATAACAATTCTATTGATTTCTATAAGAGAGATTTACTTAATTTCCTACTAAAAGTAATAAAATTATTTTTAATTTTGTATTTGATTTGAAATTGTTCGAGCCCAAAGTTTGTGGTACGAGAATAGCGGATAAGGTTATTCGGTTGAAAGTCGGGAACGCCTAGGATCTATCTCACTCAAAACAAATTTACTATTTCGGGAAAAATTTATACCATAAATATCACAAACCGACTCGATTTTTTAAAAAAAAATTATATTTTCTACTATGTAAGAAATTGATTTTCAAACTAGATTTTTTCCAACAGACAACTACAACCAAACCTTGAGGAAAATTGCATCTAATGTGGGTTTTGTGACACTAATGCCAGGATGTCGCGACACTAAACCTTTTCCACCTTAGTGGAGCAAAACTTCAACAAGAAACCAATCTAAAGCAATTTGCCAAGGGTGTAACAACACTAGGTGTGTTGTGTCGTGACACTGAGCCCAAGGTCGTGACTCCATTTCTCCAAGGTCGCAATTCCACTGCTGATGGTTGAAGTGAAGAAATCAAGGCCACTTTCGAGGATGTTGTGACATAAAGAACCCTCAAAGCTAAGATTGTGCCACTATCGAGGATGTCGTGACACTAAAGCTTGGGTGTTGCGACACTAAAGTCTGATAGGGTGAAAAATACTGCAAGGGTAATTTTGTGTCCAACACCAACTTAAGTCAGCCCATACACTCCAAAGGTATTTTTGTCAAATTTGAGGGTTGTAACTTGGTTGTATTAAAGGCACTTTTGATTCCAAACAAAAGAGAGAGAGAGAGAGAGAGAGAGAGAGAGAGTCACATTTATCATCTTTCTAGCTTCTCTTTTACTCTCTTAACCATTTTTAGGTTTAGAGTTCTTTCCTTTCTTAGCTTAGTTAGTTGATATTTGTTAGTTTCTTTAGTTTTACTGTAGCTTTAGCTTTCTTGCAATTAGGTACAAAAACTCTTCTTTGAATTTTGATTTCTCTTTAAAGCATCTAATAGATTTCATCTTTGTAACCTTAAAAAGTGTAAAAATCTCAACCTTGGTTGTGCTTTCATCACCATTGGTACTATCATCTTCCACAAAAACTCCATCAAAAGTCACTAAGATTTTATCAACCTTGCTTTTTATGCTTTCTTTTATGAATCGTTTAAGGATGACATTATCTAATGTTTGTATTTTGATGATGGGTAGTTGCTAAATTTTATGGTGGTTGGTTGAGGGAAATGTTGCATGGTTAGTTTTTAGGGCAGAGACTAAATCATAAAAAATGACTAAATTGAATAGACTTCAAAACCTAGAATTGACGCCTCTAGGTGAATAATCAGATAGGCATGACTGAAAGGAGAGCCTATCGAGAACCAATTTGGTTCTCTCGATTTAGTTTAGTGAGATTGAGAGATAAACATGACTAAATCGTCTAATTGGGTAAAATGGTGACCTAAAGGTAAAATTAGACCAATCAGGAGTTTGAATGATTTAGATCCTTAATCCAAGAATTGACTAGCAACATGGAAGTCAACCAGCCACTTTAGTCCATTGAATTGATATTTGTGTACTTTTGTCTGTTTTGCGATTTAGTCCTCCTAGGTGTAAGTTAGTGTAATTAATCTATGCTGATGATTTTCCGTACTATAATGCTTACTGAGTAGCTAGCTAGACTTTGTAATTGGATGCATTTTCATTATTAGTCACTTTATCACCCAATCTCTCTTGGGTTCGATCCTCGGAATACTATGTGTTCCGTTGTAACACAAATATCACAACTGACTTGTCACACTTGCAGTTAAGCCGCATTTATTCTTAATATTTTGTGTTGATTCTCTACTTGGTGTTCATACACCGTGGCGCAATCAATTGACCATTGTTGAGTGGTGTTGACTGGCCATTGATCGTCCGTGTGGCACTATTAGAACATGTTACATGTCCCTTTCCCAGTTTTTAAATATTATATATATCATATTGATTAAAATGTAAAAAATATATATAATATATAAATAATTAAAAAAATAAAATTTTTTATAAACTAATTTTTACAAAATTCTAAAATATATAAATATAAATTTTAAAAGTTCAAAATAATATATATATAAATTGTAAAATTTTATAATTCAAAAAGGTATTTAAATTTAAAATTGAAAAAGGATACTTAAATTTTCAAAATATATAATTTAGAAAAAAAATTAAATTGTTTTGAAAAAAATAAAATGTATGATTTTTTAAAATTATATATTTTGAATTTTTATTTGTTTTGTAATTGTTTTAAATTTAAATACCTTTTTAATTTTTATATATTATTTTGAATTTTTAAAATTTGTACTTATATACTTTATAATTTTTAATTTTTAAAATTATTTATATATTATATATTATATATTATATATTATATATGATTTTTACATTTTTAATCAATAATATATATATAATATTAAAAAAAGGACATGTGCCACGTTCTAATAGCGTCACGTGAATGGTCAATGGTGGTCAACACCAGTCAATGGTGGGTCAAAGTCAAATGTATTTTTTAATATTTAAATATTTAAAATTTTAATTTTTTAAAAATTTTAATTTTATTTTTATTTTTTTATTTTGAATAAACTTAATTAATTGTCACATGACACATTTTGATTGGAGCATCATGTCAATTGATTTTTTTAACATCATTACAAAAAAAAGGGTTGAACCAGGTAATAAAATGATAGTTTAGGTACCAAAGTGGAAGGACATGTATAACTCAAGGGCCAAATGAGTCGGGCAAGGTAGCCAACCAGGGCAGGAATAGGTCTATTGACCAATCAACAACTACATTGACATTAAACAGTCAAATCGGGTAAGCCAAGACTTATTTGGAGTAATGATTAAAACTTTCATTTGACATACAACTGGCATGAATTGAAACCCTATCATTCCCCTTACATTCCTCTAATATTGTAACCATAAAAAATATGAAATCGAAAATTAGTGTTACAAAACTTCATGGCCTTGAAAAGTCTTAAAGAGAAAAAGGAATAGTATTAATATTTTAAGAAGATGAGCAAATTATACCATAGGTCACCCAATTATGGGCCATTTTTTTTTGGGCCACTCAATTATGATTTTTTTTAAATTGATCATTGAACTATTGATTTGTTTCTTTTTTAGTTTCCTAACAATGATTTTTTTTTTTTAAATTGCTCACCCAACTAATCAAGATTGTTTTTTCTTTTATCAATTTTCGTTAATTGCATTAATTTGAGGCGACATGACAAATAAAAATTGATCTAATAATAAATTTAGCCATCAACTTTTACATATTATATCGGTTTAGTTATAATTTTAAAAATTAACCCTCAAAATTTACAAATGGTCTCAATTTGATCCTAATTCTAAAAATTCAAAGAAATATATAAAATGCATAAATAATTTTAAAAATAATAATAAATTTTAAAAATATATAAACATAAAAATAATTGTTGACAAGAAATAATAATATATAAAATTTTAAAATATATAAAAGAAAATAAATATTTTAAAAAGTTGTATAATAATGAATTTAAATTTTATATTAGTATTAAATAAAAAAGCCCCTCCATCAAGTTGGTTTTTGTGGATACTTGGTCCATAAAAGTAAAAGAAACAAGAAATCATATGAAGAGGACCAGAAAAATTGATAAAAAAGAAGAAGAGTGAAGCATAGCTAAAATATGAAACAGAGTATTCAACTTGCCTGTAATCAAGTTGGGTTTTTAATGCAAAGATAAAATAAAAATAAATATTATTATTTAAATGTTTTTTACTAAATGACACTACATAATACATAATTCACACTGCATAATATAACAAAGAAGGGGAGAGAGGGACGCGAGTGGGTGTTAAACAATACAACAAAGATAGAAACATAATGCTTAAAGTTTCATTTTCATTCAATCTTTCATGCCTGAAAATACTTGAGCTAGGGTATTTATACAATAAGGAATACTTTTGCTACCAACAATAATAACAACATTAACCACATTAACTACTAGTAACTAACTTACAATTGACTTACAACTGACTTAACAAACAATATTTATCTTAACATTTCCTTGGTTTTCTAACTTTTGCTAAATTGATCTTCACTTGACAACACTCGTAAAGCTTCTCTAAAAGTAGAAAACTGTTTTAGTGTAATTGGCTTTGTAAGCACATTAGCCACTTGTCTTTCTGATGGAACAAAATTGACCTAAAGCATGCCATCAAGAACTTTCTTACGCACAAAGTGATAATCAATTTCCACATGCTTCACCTTATCATGATAAGTAGAGTTTGTAGCCATTGCCATTGTTGATGTGTTATCACACCATACAACTAGTGGTTGTTTTACAAACACACCAATCTCAGTTAGAAGTTGCTTTATCCATAACAACTTAAAAACACAATCTGCTAGGCTTCGATACTCTGCTTCTGATGAGGATCTGGACAGAAAAACTTGCTTCTTGGAGCACCATGCAACTGGATTGGAACCAAGATAAATGCAATAGCCTATAGTTGATATCCTATCTTCAACAGTAAAGGCCCAATTAGCATCAATGTAGCCAACTAGGTTAAACTGTCCTTTTTTGAAATACAAACCATAATTCATAATGTCATTCAAATACTTTAACACCCTCTTTACAGCCTTCTAGTGAGCGTTACAAGGTTCATTCATGTACTGACTAAGCTTGTTGACATAGAATGCAATCTCTGGTCGTGTAATGCACACATATTGTAGTTTGCTAATAACACTCTAATATTCATGAACATCAACAAGTGGACTACCATCTGCAACAGTCAACTTGGGACTGCCTACCATAGGTGTAGGTGTAGCAGTGGCTGTAGCCATGCCTTTGCTATGAAGCAAATCTAAAACACACTTCTTCTAAGAGAGAAACAAATTAACACAGGAGGTGCGGTGAACCTCTATACCTAGAAAAAAAGTGAAATTCACACATGTCTTTGAGAGAGAACTTGTTGTGAAGCTGCATGATGACTTGGTTGATTTCTTCAGATGAGCTATCTATCACAGCTATATCATATACATATACCATTAGAAAAATTTTTGAGGCATCAGCTATTGAAAAAAACAGTGATGGATCAACTTTAGAAGCTTGAAAACCAATGTGCTCCCCTAAATGTTGCCTCAAGGTATGAAACCAGGCTCGAAGGGCCTATTTTAAACCATACAGTGCCTTGTTCAATTACACACAAGCTGTTCTTAATTGGCTCTATACATCTTAAAACCTGGTGGCTGATCCATATAAATTTCCTCAGTCAAGGTGTCATTAAGGAAAACATTATTCACATCAACTTGCCTTAACACCCATCCATTAATAACAATAATTTTCAGAACAGTCCATATTGTTATAGCTTGAACCTTAGGGCTAAAAGTATCACAAAAATCAGAACCAGCATGTTGAGAGAACCCATTAGCTACTAGTCTTGCTTTATACCTATCCATAGATCCATCAGGCTTCTTCTTCATTCTGAACAACCACTTACAACCAATTGATCTCCTAAAAAGTGGGAGAGGGCAAAGGCTCCAAGTATTATTTCTGAGAAAAGCTTGTAACTCACTGTTCGCCGCTTCTTACCAGTAAGATGAGCTCATTGCTTCATGAATATCAATAGGTACAGTAGCAGATAAACCATTAGTAGGCACATATCAGATGAACTAGTTACCTTGGTGACATATACTTTTGGTTTAAAGGTTCATACTTTGTTACAAGTAACCATAGGATGAGTATTAGTGACCTGAGATGGCTCACTTTGAGGTGGACATTGAGTTAGTGGATGGGAAACAGCTAACACATTATTAGAAGGTGAAGATGTTGACACACTAGGAGAAGTTGATATAGAAGTTGAATTAATTATTGTATTAGATTATATAGATAAACTTGTGGACTCGTGAGGTAACCCTTGATTTGCAATTAAGGACGATGGAAATATAACTAATTTAGAACTAGATGGTACAATTGAGGGACTACTAGACAATTTGGATGTATGTAGAATATTTTTAAATGGAAAAATACTTTCATGAAACATGACATGACGAGACACAAACACCTTACCTGAAGGATCTCGACACCTATAATCTTCTTGGTGGAAAAGAAGCGACTATCAAAAATTGAATAAAAAACCATTGTTGGTGCAATGGAACAACCATGAATGCTCCACAAATCCTCAAAAATTCGTAAGGAGAGACCTTTGATACCATGTTAAACAATACAACAAGGATAGACACAGAATGTTTAAAGTTTCAATTTCATGCCTGAGAATACTTGAGCTAGGGTATTTATACAACAAGGAATACTTTTGCTACCAACAATAATAACAGCACTAATCGCTTTAACTGCTAGTAATTAACTGACAACTGACTTAACAAATAATATTTATCTTAGGGGGAAAGAGGGAGAGGGATGGGGGAAGGGGGGATAGTGGGAGAGAGGATTTTTATTATTATTTAATATTAATATAAAATTAAAATTAAAATTTATTAGTATATATATTTAAAATAATTATGTATTCTTATATATTTTAAAATTTTATATATTATTATTTTCAACAGTTTTTATATATTTTAAATTTATTATTATATTTTTGAAAATATTTATGTGGTTATATATTTTTAAAAATTTTATAATTATAAATAAATTGAAATTATTTGTAAATCTGTAAAATTTATTTTTAAAATTATATGTAAATCAATATAATATGTATATATAATTAAATTTATTATTTAAAAAAGTGATAGTTGAAAAAAAAAAACAGCCCAGTTGGTTTACCCCAAAACGATGCATCGAGATTTGCAGGCAATCGACAAAAGGGTCAGCGTTGGCGCGGGGAGTGCGTGGTGAGTTTTGGAGGTAAAAAGCCAACAATTTTCAACATGCCTCGTTACAAAGAAGATCCGCCAGCGGTTTGCGTCTATACAGTCTGCGACGAATCCAGGTCAATCCTATCCTTGTTTACTTACCAATTGTTTCCAGTTGAAGAATTCAAGTTCATTTTATTTCACCAACAAATCATCAAAAAGTCCTAAAATTGAAACTGTTGAAGCTAAAATCTATCTTGCCACAAACACAACCAAAAATGAAATTGAATTGTTGGTTGACAGATATTTGATTGTGAGGAACGTTCCCGCGTTGGGATGTGGCGATGATTTGCTGAAACTCTTTGCTAATTACGGAGACGTTGAAGAGTAAGTAAGTTCTCTCTTCTTTTTTATTTTTTCCTTTCCATTTTTAATTATTTGAAGAAAACTTTTGATGATGCTTATGCTCACATTTTGTTTTGCCTTTCAGATGTAAACCAATGGATGCAGAAGATTGTGAGCAATTTACTGATGTTTATTGGATCAAATTTCGACTCATTAGCAATGCCAGGTCATTGAACTTGACCCTTTTCTAACATTTTCCTCCAATAACTGTCACACTGTTTCATGTACTTAGTCAATAATATACCTCTGTTGGAAAGCTAATTTTAATATGCAACCATGCAAATTGGTGAAAAACTGAATATATATTTTGTTAACCATTTAATCCATTAGGTTTGCGAAGAGAAAATTGGACGAGTTTGTGTTCTTGAGGAATCGTTTGCTGGTCTCATATGCTTCTCAATTTGAAAGCCTTGATGACACCAAAGATAAGTTAGAAGGCAGAAGGAAAGAAATCCTTGCAAGATTGAATTGTATGCTTATACATTACTCTAAAAATTTAGCTTTTTGACGTACCTATCTTTTACATATAATTGGAAAAAAGAATGTCCATGTTTCAAATAGGAACTGCTTTCTAGTTGTGATTATATATTCTCATGCATGTTATGTTGTTATGCTGTGATATCAGCTCAAAGATCTAAAGGGCATCCAGTTCATCGCGTGCTCTCTTCCAATGAGGCTCCATCACTTCCTGCTTCATCTCATCATATTCCTGACCAGATTAATAATCGACTGAGGTAGTACGCTGTTCAAGTTCATGTTGCTACTGTCATCATTATTTCCTTTTTGCATTCTTTCTCTAAATAAACTATGGTTTTTCCTCTCCTTAGGGATGTTGGGGATGCAGAGTTCAGGTCTCACAGTAATAATGCTCGAATAACAAGAGTGTCATCTGACAAGGTGTGGAATACTTTCTAACAACATCATCCCAGATTTTAATCCTTTAACTTGTTTACTGTTTGAAAGTAAAAATTAACTCATTTTATTTCTTTCTTCTTCTTCTTTATTACAATTTGACCAGTGAAGTTCACTGGCACTACTTGGTATTCTAGTAGTTGTTTATGACTTAGATGAAGCATGTTGTAAGGCTAAGTTTGTAAATACCTTTCAGCTGCCGACCCCAGTTGAATTAAGTTAGGTCCAGTTGATTGGACAGAGTACATGTCATTCCTGAGTATGTATAATCTTCTTTTATTGTGCATCTGGCTGTTATTATAATGCTTTAATTTAGGGCTTTGTTTGTGTAATCCATTTTGTTGTGACTGAGATGGATTGGGTTTTGTTACTGGTCAAAATGGATTTATTGGGATTACATTTAGGAGCTGATTGTAGCATTTTCCCGTCACCCTAACATAAATGAAATGTCAGAAAGGGTGTTAAAGAGAGAAAAAAGCCTTGCTAATCTTTGGGTGTTTGAGTTTCACATTTTGGTCCTTGTTTTAGACTTACTGGTGGAAACAAACAATAAATTGTTGGAACTTCTTCTAAAGGAAAGTTTGTTGTTACCTTCCATTATTTTCTTTTCATTTTTCTTAATTATTGCTCAGATTTGAATGTAGATGTACGCCTAAAGATCTAGAAGTTTCACTCCTCTTTAAAACAATTGAGCCAAACATGCTAAAGCATTTTGATCTAGATGTTCTTTTAAATTTGTGGGTGTTAGAATGCTCAAGTGTTTGATGGGGTTGCTGAAATGTTGTTTCACTTCTTACCAAGAATAGTTTCTGTCAGTCAAGTACTTTTTATATTTTTATCATTTTTACATGAATATAGTTACGAATATGCATTTTATTTTTATATATGCCACTTATATGGAAACTGCATACTGAGATTTTGAATTGGTTTCAAAATATTTAGTAACTCATATTGGCGCTATAAGTGCTATTATATAAAATATTATTATTGTATATTAACATCTGACTCGAATCAATGCATACGCGGCCGAATAACTAGAAATGAATTAGGTGTTTTATGATTGGAGAAAGTTTAATATAGGTGTTTGTCGGTTAACTGTTGCGTTGTTTTTCACCATTGCTTTCTTTGCTTTTGCTAGAGTTCTTTATTAATGCCTTGGTTGCTATAGTAATATAAGAATATTATACATGGTTGTGGAATTTGTGTGATAAATATTTGCTCTATGCTGATATGGGGACTGCTTTCAGGACTACTTCCCTTCCCAGTCAATGAATCAGACGGTTAAAACGGTTAGGGACAAACTCAATAAGGTGATAAATCTCTGAACTGCATGATTGTCTTGTCTTTAGAGAAATATTTTTAGTTATGTTATATTTTCATAGTAATATGACTTTTTTTTTTAACCTATACTCTACAATTTCTTGCTTTAGATTCAATCAAGCTCTGAACATTTGCAAGCCGGACCTACACCCAAGAAAACACGAGTGGACAATAGAATAAGAATCTGATCAACCTTACCTTTAAGATATGCTTTTCTACAAGTTAGTCTTTCTAGTTTTTGTTAAATTCGCTCTAATGAAATAGAGAAGGAATGGAATGGTATTCGGTGGGAATTGAATAGAGATATTATGCAATTTGGTCGGGTGGAATGTAATAGATGAGGAATAGAGTAATACATCGTTTGGGTTACAGAATATGCAAAGAATAAACAAAAATGTCAATTTTACCCTTTATTATAAAATCATATTTTATTTTAAAATTTATTTTAGTAAGATAATAATTTATTTAATAATTATAAGATATTATTAAAATATTATTTTAGAAAGCTTTATATTACAATTTATAAGATGTTTCATATTAAAATGATATAATATAATATTTTTAATTTATTATTGTTTAATCAACCGAAGCATTTTATATTTTTTCAAGTAGACTTTTTAACAAAATATTAAAATGTTATATTAAAAGGTTAATGATGTTACGATTAACCAAATATATACCATAAATATAACATATTTTGAAGGGTATTTTGGAAAGTATAAAAAAATTGTTTATTCTTTAGAGCACCGAATGAGCCAGGGGAAAGCTCAGAATAGAAAACATTGAATAAACTCTGAATGGTATGGAATAGTGGAAGCGGCCGAATTATGCGCGATTCAGTTGGCTGTAAACTAACATGCTGGAAGTTCAGTCACATGTTTATTTAAGATTAGGTTTTGGTGATCGAATTTTAAAACTTTTTTATGTTATGGTTATACAGCTCTTAACTCCCATTAAAAACAATGGCATTTTAATGTCATATTTGATATGAAAATTTAGAACGAATTTAATTCTTTTATCTTAAAAAAAAAAAAGCTTGCCACAGTCAACAAGTACTTTCCGCCCCTTGACATTTTCACTGGACTTGCAATCACAAGCATGGATAACATCACCACCAAACTCATACAGTCTTTCAATATCGGGCATCACACATGCGACATTTTCACTGTTGGCCATAACTAGCCAGCGACAAATGTATTCGAACTCTGTCTTGTTTGAGCCACTTGTAACAACAGCCTTGATCCTTCACAAACCATTGCTCTTATCATATTTAGCTGATAGTATCGAATTTTAAGCTGACAAATTTTGCAGTTTTAAGCGAATTTGTTGCGTGAAATTCATCCAAGTCAGCTTTACTCCCAAATCGAACAGAAAATTCACAAGAAAGCAATGCACACAAGGTATTTATATAACACCCCTAATCCGTATCCGTTACCGGAATAGGGTTACGGAACATTACCGGAAAATTTTAACTTAAAACATTCAATTTCAACCATTTTGTAAATCATGGCATAATTCAATCAAACTAATGCATAACGTCCCTTATTCGAGGCCTTAGGAACACTTTAGAAACAATTCAGGACTAAATCGGAAAAATTTAGAACTTCATGGAAAAAGATAGAATTTTTCACACTGCAGGGGTCACATGGCTGAGAGACACGCCCGTGTCTCAGGCCGTGTGGACATTCGAAGTAGGGACACAGCCATGTCCCAGCCCGTGTAACTCTTTGACTTCGATCACACGGCCAAGCCACACACCTGTGTGCCAGGCCTTGTAACTCTCGAAATGGCCTCACACACCCGTGTGCTAGGCCGTGCAACTGCCTGACTTGCAACCTTTTGAAAGCTACAGGGGACACACAGCCGTGTGTCACACACAGCTGAGACACACGACTAATTCTTAGGCCGTGTAGACAAGAAATAGGTCAATTTCAAGCCATTTCTTTCACCCAAACCATGCTCACACCTACAAGCCATTTGCACATATATTCAAGCATTCAAAATGTACCTAAAACATGCATAATAAAGCTAAATTACTATGGTATCTATCCATACAACCAATATGCCAAAAGGCACCTCTATCATAAATCTTAAAATCAACCTAAACACAAACATGTTTGGGCATAAATCAACCACACAACCACAAATCATCATGCCAATACATAGCACAATTGACCATATGTCAAACCACATCCACATATACCAATTTGGTCATTCAAAACATATATTTACTTGACCATTTCAACATCAACCATCAAAGCATTAAAATGTCAAAAGTTCATAAATCAAAATACCACATTTACAAGCCAAACATAATGGTTATTTCATCAAGCACAAAACACTTATACATGCCATTATAATCATGACTCAAAACATCAAAATCTACCTGTATAGTCGTTGGATAGTGTGATAGTTCTTCGACGAGCTTCCAAACCGATCGAGTTTTTGATAATCTATAAAACATAGAAAATAAACACAACGTAAGCATATAATGCATAGTAAGTTCGTAAATCATGAACAATGCTTACCATTTCAATGCATAAGCTTAAAAGTAAACATGAATCAATCCAACATAGCTTGGTACAAGCCTAAGCATCATCAATAACACAAGTTAGTGATTAAACACATAACTTAACAATACCATGACATGGTAAGATAATTTCCATGAACTTAATAAATATGAATTCATGCTTCTCATGACATGACTATACACAAATTGCTCATCAAGATATCATACCTTTCTATAATTTCATAGTGTAGACAAATGGAACCCTTTTCGGTTCATCCATTTCATGCCCGTTGAACCACTTAGAATAATATCGGATACATGGGAAGCTCACACATAGTGTGCTAGCACATGGCCGAAACCATTCATTTCTTTTTCCTTTATGCAAACGCTCTTACGAGCCATAAATGGGCCTGCTCACACAAGATGATGGCCGGAACATAGCTACATGATGCCACTCACACGAGCTGACGAGTATCCACAACAAATGTTGGAACTCAGCCATCGGTAAGACATTCAGGACCAACACTCGAAACATGGTAACCCTAATGACATGTCATTTGTATCCTATATATTCTTAAGGTTCAAACGGGGCTCGATAATCGTCATAACATCGTTGGATTTTCCGTCGAAGCATAATATGACAATTAACATAATAGCATTTAAATCAAATACATTAAAACGCTATTTAAACTTACGAACTTACCTCGATCACAAGAACGATGAAATAGGATCGATTAGTCCGACACTTTATCTTTCCCTCGATCTAAGTCCGTACGAGGCTTAACTTGATCATGCACATAATAATTCAATGGGTGAACCTAGCATGCTCCCATGGTTTCTTTACTTTGAATTTTCGGTGAAAAAGAAGTGAAAAGATGATAGCTTTTGTCTTTTCTTTATTTTAATAACATATATTCATTAAATTACAACTCTAACCTTAATTATTAACCTTTAAAATCACTTAATTAATGTCCATATTTGTCCATAAAATATATCAATAGTATAATTACCACATAAATCCCTTAACTAATTAATTTCATAGTCATTTAGTGCCTTTAACTTATAGAACTTTCATTTTGCACCTTTTACTATTTAGTCTTTTTCACCAAATTAAACATGCAAACGATAACATTTCTTAACGAAATTTTTATACGATACTACTAACATGCTGACATTAAAATAATAATAAAATAAATATTCTCACATCAAATTTGTGGTCCTGAAACCACTATTTTGATTTCAATGAAAACGAGCTGTTACAGTTTAAATAAATGCTTTGAAATATATTCTATAACTATGAATAGGATGATTACAAATGAAAGGGGATGACTCTATTTATAGTTGAGCTCTTTCAGATCCGTAGTACAGATTGAGTTATATCAATGGTTGAGATTAGTGTCTATCTACAAGATGAGAGTCCTAAGGGATTTAAACTCTATACAAGCTTATCCCGTAGGATTTACAATATTCACCTTGGTAACTCTAGTTTTAATTGTATGCTTCATTGGGCCGAGACTTCAAGTAGATAAGTTTTATCTACATGTTTCACAAATCGAGCAAGTTCAAGTGGTTCAAATGAGCCTCATTTAATCAATTGAATTCCATGGGATGCTTCATGTGCATTTGTCACGAGCTTTGATCCGTAGCTTGTGACATTCTCCCCAACCTATTCTCGCGATGCCTTCTTTGCATACTCAAGATGACACTAGTTTGACTCGTATTGGAACCACCTCAATGCCTTAACTGATTCTTGACTAGCCACATTGTTGGGTAGTCATTTCCCTCGAAACCTTTGCCTCGACTTGTGTCTCTGTCGTTGCCTAACTCAAGCTGTTTCTCTTTTTTGCACATCTCATTCGCAAGAGCCCACTGCTCTTACTTGCCCTCATTTTGACTTGCCTCGATCAGGATCCCCTTGATCTTCACAAATAGGCTTAGACATGCTCACATTGAACACCGGGTTAACCTTTAGTATTGTCACTGTAACACTCCTAACCCTTATACGTCACTGGAACAGGGTTACGGAGCATCACTAAGATTTACAGATCAAATACAGACAATTTCATATCATTACTCATTCATATCATAAACCTGTAATAATCAATCATATTGTCCTTATATGATCCCTCGAAGCCCAAATTACACATTAGAATCAAGTCGGGACTAAACTAGTTACTCAGAGAAATTTTCGCGAAACTTTAAAATTTTTCTTGGTGCAAAGGACACACGCCCATGTGGCCAAGTCGTGTGGCTCACACGGTCAAGAGACACGTCTGTGTCTCAGGCCGTGCGGGCATTCGAAGTAGAGACACACAACCGTGTCCCAGCCCATATCCAAATTAGAGTGCTTACTAACTTGGGTCACACGGCCAAGCCACACGCTCGTGTACTAAGCCATGTGAACAATTCTTAACATTCTGTTTCTCAATTTTTAAGATGCAGGGAACACACGGCCAAACCACACATTCATGTGCTAGGCCGTGTGTGCGTCTCTGCCCGTGTGGACAAAAATAAGTCATTTCTAAGGCCACATTTCTCACTCAATTTGTCTTCCACCTACATCAACATTTTAACATATTCACAAGCCAAAACCAAACATTCAAATCAAGCCAAAACCAAGCCTTAGGCATAATATATCATCACATATATTTAAGTATCCAAACTTACCTATTTAACCAAAATCACATGTATGCTTATTTATATCACACATATTAACTCAATCAATTCAAACATAACAACCATGATAAAGCCACATATATATACATATCAAATATGTCCAACTCTAGCCATTCCAATGGCTAATTACAACCAATAACACACATGCCATCATTGGCCAAATTCAGCCTATACATGCCATTATAACCAAAATTAATTTGCTATATATATAACAAAAAGCCCAAGGGATAGTGTGATGTGGCTCTGACCAGCTTCCAACCTTAGTGAGCTTTCGAATTACTATAAAACAGAGGAAATAAAATAGAGTAAGCATTTAATGCTTAGTAAGTTCGTATAACGGGAAATTAACTTACCATTCAATAGCATTTAAGGTAAGTATATATGACATGCTCAAATTAATTTGGCCATAAGCCTAAACACATATCCTCATCAAACATGTTAGTAATGTAATTCATATAATAACTCATAATCACAAATGTACATAATCATCAGGCAAGTCTCATACACGTGTATTTTTCATCTAATTTTTTTAACATAACATGTAACATCATTTTCATGTAATTCTGACATATATGGGTAATAATTCATTTCATCCTTATATTGTCTCATGTCAGAACTTTACCCGTTGAATCATTTAAAATATCAATGGATACACGGATAGTACACACGAAGTGTACAAAACTGTAATTCGTCAATTCATATTCGAGAGTGCTCATATGAGCATATAATTGGGTAGCTCTTCCGAGCCATATATCAGGAAGCTCATGTGAGCCATATAACAGGAAGTTCAAGCGAGCCAACATCGGGAAGCTCTGGAGAGCCATTAACGGGAAGCTCATAAGAGCCATTTATCGGGAAGCTCTGAAGAGCCAAATAATGGAAAGCTCCGAAGAGCCAAATAATGGAAAGCTCGTGAGAGCCAAATATCAGGACACTCAGAAGAGCTGCGGTGTGTCCACAACATATGTAGGATCACAACCAATCGGGATGCTTCGAAGAGTTATTAACGGGAAGCTCGCAAAAACCATATAACGAGAACCTCATAAGAGTTAATAACGAGATGTTCTTTCGAGCTGTGGTGTGTCCGCAACACATGCAGGACTACAACCAATTCGGGAACCCTATATCCATCGAATTTCATTTATTCAAACGGGACTTAATACTTGTCGGGTATATTTGGATATATGTTCAATACTCATATATGGCAATTATACATTCCACATACAAAAATATTCAATTTAAAACACTTAAATACACAATTTAGTTACATGAACTTACCTCGACAATTGTTCGTGGATTTGTAATCTACTAATCCGATACTTTTTTCTTTTCCACGATCTAACTTCGTATTCGATTTATCTGGATCTATACGAATAGATTTAACATTAATTCATATTTAATTCAATCCAATTCACATTTTTATCAAAATTACCATTTTACCCCTATACTTTTGGTTAATTATAATTTCATCCCTAGGCTCGGAAAATGAAATTCATGCAATTTAATCCTCATTCCAAGTCTAGCCAATTTTTACATGTAACATTAGCAGCCCTTGTATTCCACAAAATTTAGAATTTTTCCATGAATTTTACATCTTTTCAATTTAGTCCCTAAATCATAATTTCATCAAAATTCACTTTACAATAGTTGTTTATCTATCAACAACCTTCTATTTTCTACCATAAAACTTCATAACTCATCTATATTAATCCATGGCAAAACCCTAGTATTTTTTTATAAATTTGTAAATTAATCCCGGAGATAGCTAAATTAAGCTATTACGATCTCGGAAACATAAAAATCATTAAAAACGAGACAAAGATACTTACCCAATTAAGCCAAATAAACTTGCTTGAGTTCTTTTCTTTTAGCTAGGGTTTCCATGTAATTTTTTAGGAAAGATGATGAGAAATGATGATATTTTATTATTTAATTAACTTATCATCTTTTATTATTTCAACTTTCTAATTTAGTTCTTTTCTTTAATTAATTTTCCATTGATGATTAATCATACTTATCTATTAACTCCTCTTAATGGTCTATTTTCCATATAAGGACCTCAAAATTTTTAATTCCATAGCTATTTGATCCCTTTAGCTACTAGAACTCAACTTTTGCATTTTATGCAATTTGGTCCTTTTTATTAGATTAAACATGAAATCAGTAAAATTTCTTAACGAAATTTTCTTACAATATTTCAATCATAATATAGACCATAAAATAATATTAAAATAAATTTTCTTCTGAGCTCAAATTTGTGATCCCGAAACCATTATTCCGATTTTACTGAAAACAAGTTGTTACAGTCACTAACTCTGGTTTGTAAGTCTCTTGGCTTACCTCTTTCAGGACTTTGAAAAGGCCCATGTGTCTTTGCCAAGCCAACAGCAAGCCATAATGTAAAACATTAGGAAAATGTTTAAGATGTACTTCGCTCGTAGCATTTACTCGATTCGACTGCCTAATTTGCATCACCACTTTTCCCATAATTTTGATGCACAACCCACATATTTCATCGGTGGTAGTCCCACTAATAACTCAATAGGCTTTCCACTGATTTTTCGCACTTCTATCATTTCCAAAGGGGTCTTCTTAGCACTCCGATCTACCAAGTAGATATTCTTACCACAATGAACATCCTTAACTAGTTGGATTGCCGACAGTACCTTAGTTCCACCTTTTTCATCATGACTCACCGGCACAACACATTGTCTATAATGACTTAATTTTTAATGGTATCAGAAAGTGCGATTTTAGAACCCTATTTCCGTAAATCGAGTCCGTAAATATTAAATACTAATATTTATGTGTACAATATATTGTTACATCAAATTTTGGTCAATAAATTTGTCACATTAAATTGTAAAGTCCAATCACTATAAGTTTTTAATTGACCAAAGGCTTGAGGACTTAAATGACAATTAACCAAAAGTCTAAAATGGTAATTAAACCATTTCCCATGGAAATTGGTGGATGGTAATGAAAGAACCCACTAAGTATGTTTAAAGAATTATTAAGTTAAAAAAATCATGATTCGTTTAATTAATCAATTTAGTTCATTCTTAATCTTACTATATATGTAATAACCCGTTTTTTAGTGGTGTCAAAAATAGTGGTTTCAAATCTCATTTTTGATGAGCGATTCACTAAATAATATTATTTAATACTTACGAGTCTAAATTAGAAATATATTGAGTTTTGGTATAGTAATTTTGGTGAATTTATAGCTAATTAAGGTAAAAGGACTAAATCATAAAATGGTAAAAGTTTAATTGCTATAGATTTTAATTGGCTAATTGAACAATTATGCAATTGGACCAAATTTATATATTGAATAATGGAAAGCGATATAGGAATGCACTAACTTAAGTTAAATATGTTTAATATTAACTAATTAAGGTTTAAGTAAATAAATTAAGATTAATTGATAATTAATAATTAATTTAAGTATATAAAGGAAATTAAAAGAAAAAAATAAACATTCCTTCTTTTTCTTTCAAAGGTTGAATGTTAGAAGAAGGATACCCTTACCAACATTCAAACTTTAGTCCTTGATTTGGTGAGCAATTTTTAGTTCGTTTCTTGTAATTTTTATGTTTTTGAGGACCTGAGAGCTTGATTTAGCTCACCCGTGTACCAATTTGTTAAAATATTAAAGTTTTCAAAAGTTTCCATTGATGATTTCTTGAAGTTTTTGGTGTTAAATGATTAGATTGTAAGCTTAGATGTGAAAAAGGACTAATTTGTAAAGTGAAATTTGTTAGTTTTGAACATAAAGACTAAAGTGTGAATATTTTGAAATTAATATGAAATTTCTATAAATATAGATTTTAGAGAGTTGTAGAAGGATGGAATATAGATCAGTTTGAAATCGAAGCTCAATTTGAAAGTTATAACAATTTTGATTTTAGGGACTAAATTGAATAGAATGTAAAACTTTAGGAACATCTAAAATGAAATTGAACTATCATATGCATAAAATAGAATGTTATAAAGTATTTGGAATTGATAATTGAAATGAATCATTATTATAGATCGAGATTGAACTAACCGATAGGTAATCGAAGAAAGGCAAAAATTATAGATTAGTCCCTGACTTCTTGTTATCGCAGTTTCTACTAGGTAAGTTCATATGGTGTAATTATGTTTAATAATAATATAAAAATTTTGAATTATGAAATTATTTGTGTAAATGTAATTTTGAATGTGTTATGATTTGGTACAAAAATGTGAGATATGGACTAAACTGTAAAGAAATGTTCTATGATGGGATGATATGTATATGATGACTCTACAGTGATTTAAATGATACGGATACAATATTTATGACCATGTGAACTTAGTACGCGATTAGGATATGATTGACATGCCAATAGGTTTAGTTGCGCTTTAGTACAGGTTTAACACTTTTATGCTCTTTGTTCAGTACTTTGGTAATCTCTAATCAGCACTTCGGTGCTCTCTACTTAGCACTACGATGCTCTCTGGTGTGGCGTAGTTACCTGTGTATCCAAATCTTTTTATTGTAGTTCGTCAGGCTACTTAAATTAAGAAAAAGAGGAACGAAAATGATATGTTACTAGTTTAATACTCAAACGGTTATATGATGATTAAGTGATGAAAATGCTTGTAAATTGTGGAACTTATGTGAATGTACTAAATCAAATAGCGTATTAAATGTTGAAATGCTCTGCGATTCAGTTATATAATGAACTCACCTATTTGTTGTGAATTGCGATGTTAGGCTTATTATGTCTCATTAACTAGTTTGATACATTTATTTATAAATCAAGGTAAGTTATTGTTTCAATACCTATGAGCTTACTAAGTATCCAAAATACTTACTCTGTTTTTGTCGTCTTTTCTATAGTTGTTAACTTACGGGATTGGTCATCTTTTCTATAGCTGTTTAATTATTTATCTATTTTGCTACAGTATTTCCAGTCCAAATGTTCACACGTCTGGTGGCAATTAAGAGGGGAGGAGAGGGTTGTGTAAGTAGGCTGATTCAAGCTGGGCCAGGGCAAAAAATATCCTACCCGAGGCCCGGCCTATTTAGAAAATGAGCTTTAATTTTTATCCAAGCTCATTTTTCAGGCCTATAATTTTTCCCAAACCCTCCAATTTTCGAGTGAGCCTTTAGGATTGGATGGGTGGACTGGTCCATGATTAGGTTTACTTGTATGTAGTAGTTGGGTTTTTAGCCTTTTGCATGTGTGTATATTTTGACTTCTGAGATGGTGAGAGAAATGGGATTTCACTTTTCAGTTCCAGTCCTTTTTTCTTTTGGCATAGGGTGGGTCGTGGGGGAGGGGAGGAGAAGGTTGTGTAAGTAGGTTGATCAGGGCGGGGCCTAGGCCAAAAATCCTACCTAAGGATTAGCCTATTTAGAAAATGGGCTTTAATTTTTGTCCAAGCCCATTTTTAGGGCCTATAATTTGGCCCAAATCCTCTCATTTTTTGGACAGGACTTCGAGCCTGGATGAGTGGTCCGACCCATGATCAGGTCTAGTTGGACCAAAATTGATTGTCTGATCGGTTTGACCACTGGCTGGGTTATTAAAATATTGATTTTTTAGTCACAAGTGGTACCTAAATTATTCTTCTATTACCCATTTTACACAAAATATTATATTCATTAAAAAATTTCAACCAATAATAATCTGCCACATCATATAAACTTAAAAATATATTTTTTTAATTTTTAATTTTTAATTTTAATTTTTTTCTTTTTCTCTCTCCTTTTTTTTCTTCTTTTATAATGTATGGCAATACTAGCGGTGTTCGAAATTCGCCCTCCTGATGTTGAGATACTGGCAATTAATTTTGTTTTCAAACTTCATCGTCTTCTTGCTCGACTTGATGAGATCGAAAAAGTTATTTCATCAATCAAAACCAATGCTTTCATAACTAGACTAGAATGGTTGATTGAACCGATTAGATCGGGAATTGATTGGGATATCTGTTCGAAGATAAGGGTTGAACCGATTGGCCTGCAAATTGATGCAGATTGGTTGAACCAAGCTAAAAAAGCAATTGATCCAGTTTTCTCTAATCTTATTTTTTATTATTTTTTAATATTTTATTTGATTAGACTAGAAGAATTGATAAAATCGAGAATTGGTGGCTTGACCAGTTCGACCAATAGTTTAATTTTAAAGAAATAAAGAAAAGAAAAACTATATATATAAAAGAAAATATTTTTTATCTTTTTTGCCACATGTCAACTTTTAATTGGTTATCTTTTTTAAAAATAGACTTAAGGTTTAACTAATGGTTGAACTAATAGATGTACTAATTTGGAAAAAAAAGTAGTTTAGGTACCACTTGTAACTATTTAGGTACCAAAATGGAGAAAATGCATGTTTAGGTACCAATTTATTGGTTAAGTTTTTTTTTTTTAAATAGCCTTAATGGTTTGACTAACAGTTTGATTAAAAGAGTTACCAACTTGGGACAAAATGTAATTTAGGTACCATATGTGACCAAAAAAGAATTTAGGTACCAAAATGGGAAAAATGGTGTAGTTTAAGTACCAATTTGAGAGTTAAAACCTTAATATTTTATAATGCTTAAATATTATAGTAATTTTTAACATATATAATATATATTAAATATTATTTGTATTAATATTATATACTATTAAAATATTCATATTTTTATATTATAAAAATTAATTAATAAACATTATAAATTACAATCTATATATTTGTTGTTAAAATGTCATATTTAAATGAAATATTAAGAATGCGATTTAAATTTCTATATAGTTAGTAATGTTGACATTTATTATTAAAATAATATATTTTAATATTACATAATAATTTATTAAAATATAATAAATTTATTATTAAATTAAAAATATATTACATATATTTTATTAAAATAAAAATATGAATATATTTAATAATATTTAAATTTATAATATTACCCTTTAAAAAAGAAATTTATAATATTTAAAATCAATATTTTAATGTTCTAAGATATTAAAATAAAATTAATATTTAATACATGTTATTGCATAGGTCTCATGCACCACCAATTAATAATAATTAATAAGATGACACATCATTATTGGTGTAAAATAAAAATATTAAAATACTTTAAAATAAATATAATTAAATTTATTTAAACATAATTAAATATTAACTATAATTATTTTGTTTCACGGTTGGGTTTTGGGTTTTAATTTTTGGTTTTGGATTTCATATTTTGGTTTTGAGTTTTGAATTTGATATTTTGAATTTATTTATATTTAATAATAAATAATATTTATTTTAAATAAAATATTTATATTATTTTAAACCCATTAATAATTTCTTTTTGTTTTACATTGATGGCGATGTGTCATCTTATTATTAATTGATGGTGTATAAGACCTGTGCATAGAAAGTGTATTCAAATATTCTCTCTTAAAATAGAACCCAACTTTGATATATGATATTAGATAAATTTTAAGTATACTTACGTACTTCAAGAAATTTTAATTTAAATGATGTAAGATAACTTCTTTATTTAAAAAAATTACCCATCGTAAATAAATTCTTTTAAAAATATATCCACTTAAAATAACATTTAGGGTCTATTTGGAGAGTATGGAATAATTGAATGAAAGTGTGATTATTAGGGTAGTAATTACACTCTCTTGCAATTACAAAAATTGTAATTCTCTAGATGTGTTTGGCTAACATAAAGTAATTATATCGTAATTCCCAATGTCATATTTGGTAGTACAAATTGTAATTACATAGTTACATAATTTATATTTTTAAAACTATTAATTACTATCGTAATTCCCAGTGTTATGTTTGGTAGTACAAATCGTAATTACACGTTTACAAAATTTATATTTTAAAAACTATTAATTACTATAAAAAATTACTAGTATGATAAAAACAATTTCTAAATAAGTAACAATAATTGAAATCAAATAATCATATGTGTTATGTTAGTCTAAAAAAGTAGTTGATAATACAAATACAAATTAAAATAACAAGAAAAATAAACATTATATGCAATTTCATCTTAT
Organism: Gossypium raimondii; assembly: GCF_025698545.1. Taxonomy (NCBI): domain Eukaryota; kingdom Viridiplantae; phylum Streptophyta; class Magnoliopsida; order Malvales; family Malvaceae; genus Gossypium; species Gossypium raimondii. Next base: position 39,057,608 of record NC_068565.1, read on the forward strand.
TGTTTTAGTGCATATTTACTGGGATACTCCCTTTTTAATATTTAACATGTGCTCCTTATAATCATTTGAATTTGAATTTGTATCGTTAAAATTATCAAGATCTTCTTCTTTCATGCGCTCTTCGAGGTATGGATCATCTTAGTTCCACCTATGATTGAAGTTATGAAATATGCAACATGCTAGTACGATCTAACCTTATTTTTTTATGCCATACGAAGGTGATGTTAATATGATAAATATCTTTTCAGAACAACAAATATGATCTCAACCACATTTCGAAGCCTTGAATATCACATATTAATGAGTTCGTGCACTTTCTATGGTGTGTGTCTGGCACCATTCTCTTAAATGGTATCATACCCCACTATATGATACAAGAAATCTTTTCTATTTGTATAACTATCATCGACCTTAAAATATTTGGGTTCATAGTTCAAATAGATTGTAGCTTTAATTATAAAAACTTATTTTAGAGAAAGACTTATGCTAAGTTATATCCTTTTTATAACATGTAAATTAAATAAAATAATATAAAATTTATAATAGAGTAACCTTTATTTAAAAAGATTATAAATTATCTAAAACTTTCATAACATTTTTATAAATATTATAATTTTTTATTATAATTTCATAAAATACACATTATTTTTATAGTATAATTTTTAAGATTTATATATATATATTTGCTATAATCATCTCAAACACTAATAGTGTTAATTTATAATATTTTTTAGATTGTATAGAAATAATTTTAAAATTAAATTTGCATGTAATTCAATTCTCACCTCCTTAAGCCCTTAAAATTTGAATAGTGTTTGAAAAGTGTAATTGAATGCCCTAATTACACTCAATAGTTAGAACATGCCACCTTATATAATTATAATTACAAACAATTATACCTAAATATTTTAATATTACATATATATATATATATATATATCAACCAAAAATCGAAAATCATTTTTTCTTGTAAAACATATACCTTTAATCTCCAAGCATTTAAAAAATCGAATTTAGAAAACAGATTTCTTTTGCTACTAACACTTGAATAGACATAAAAACCATGAGACGTGCAACACCTACCAAAAGAAACAAGAGAGAACAAAGGATGCTTTGCAAACTCCATTTCAACAAATCCTTTACTTTCATACATCGGTTAAGAATAAGCAGATGCAGGCAACACATCACAATGAAGAGGTATATATACTCTTTTTTTTCTTTTAATCAGTAATTTGCTTCACAGTTTATGATAAGTAAACTTGGACACGAGCTGTTTTCTTAACCTGGCAGACAGGACAAACACTAATTAGCACATCACAATCTTTACATATGCAAAGGTGCCTACACGGCATCAACAAAACGGACACCTCCTTTGCGTTGCAAGCTCTGCAAATCATGCCATGGCGATTCCTGGAAACACATTTGGCACCACCAACATCAGGAATGCTGAGTAAGTTGTTGGGGTCAATATACGAGGCAGCATCATCGACTTCACTTTCTCCAAAACCTTCCTTTCCCTGCTGCTCACCACCCTGTGACTGTGACATTACTTGCTCCAGGTTTCTCTTCAACACATTGACGACTGACTCATTGTATTTTGCTCTGTGGTGCCAATTCTGGGCTTCCATAGTCACCTGCTTTATCCTGTCCACCAGTTCCCTATTCTTGCGATTCACAGTCTCTAGTTCTACGTCTTTCTCCCTAAGCTTTTTGCTAACACCTTTCTCAATAGCAGCAAGAAAAGAAGCCGTGTGTCTTTGTTTCATGTCTCTTATTCCCTTCGTCAAGTGCTCTTCCTGATTAAGAAAGAAAATAGTCTGAATAGAACGTCCTCCTAGGCACCATAGTGCTAGGCGTTACCAGCAACCATAAACATGCGAGATTTATGGAGTATAAAATAGTAAAATCATAATCAGGACGGATGTTAGGAGCCTTGAAGCAAGGACACCTCCAACACAGAACTTATCGGAATTATTATGGTAAACAAAGAAAATTACTAAGCACCTATGCCCAGCCAAAAGCAAACGCATCAACATAAATACGAGTTATTAAGATTGACTAGTAAAAGCTGTTTTAATCCCGTCACTAAGAAACCCCCTATATTGAGAGATCATACAGAAAGGTGACATATTTTATTTTACTTGGAGAGCAATACCACAATAGTACCTGCATTTTGATATATTGATCAAATTCTTCTTTCTGACGATCAAGTTCGGTTGTAACATTGTCACCGAGAGCCAAGATCATTAACGGTCCATGTGTCATGCTTCCGCTAGCAGAAGTCACAGATGAGTTCCGCTCATCATCATCATATGATAGCCGTAAGCCAGTAGATACAGCATGGGGATTAGGAATGCTAGCAGAACAGTCAGCTTCCTCTTTATAAATTTTATAATTCAATGAAATTTGTAGCTTCTGTTGCCTCAGAATATCTTCTGTTTCATGGCCTCTTTTATTGGGTGGAACCATGGGAGCTAAATGCTCATTTCCAAAATAATTCACCACATCAACAGTACATCCAACGGGTACTGAAAGTTTAAAAAAAAGACGGATCAGTTGCCATTAAAAGTTTAAGAAAAAGAGAATGGATCAGTGTGGTTTTACCTGACGAAATAAGACATTGAATGACATTAAAACATAAACTAATTGCTAAATAAATGAAAAAAACAATAGCTTACATCTTCCAAATAACTGCAGTTGATTTGATGCATTAGTCTGATATGGAAGACCATTCTCATCCATGCAAATGGGCAGCATAGGATTACCTTCATTGCCTCCTAGCATTTTCCTATATCAATACCTAAACTATTATGATTTATATAGCTCTTAGAAGAGTATCCAAAGTTGAGAATTTGCCTGCACAAGAAAATGATATACAGTTAGATGCCAAATAAACAAGCTTTTTTTATCCAGGAAAATGGGAAGCACAGGATTAATGTTGTTGCCTCCTAACATTTTCCTATCTTAAAGCCTAAACTATTATGATTTATAGTTCTCCGAGAGCTTCCACAACTGAATTTTCCTGCGCAAAGAACAAAGAAAAGAATCACGTCAAAATCCAAATTATAAAGATGACAATAGTGGCAATCTAGCAATTCTAAACATGCCTGCATAACAGTCAGATCCAACTAAATTTTCAACGGAAGGTCCTAAGGTCAGACACATGAGTTCAATATTGATAATTGACACACCTTTGTGTTCCTTGAAGATAAGACACTCAACCAATTCATGTACTATATCTCAGTTTTTTACATTTATTCACGATAAATTGCCTTGCACCATTCAACAGGAATAAAGTTAACTACCACCTATTTTATCACTACAAAAAAATAACAAAAACTCTCAACGGTATCTATTTACATATTTTCTGTTCTCATGAAAGCAAAGCCAACATTTTTACAAGCAGGTGTAAGATAGAACAGCAAGGGATTGGTTGTGATGCAACATGCACTGAAGAATCGTCGCATGCCATTTATACTTGGTTACAACAGGGACAAATGGGAACCCAGATGGAGAATTTGGAAGCTACCCACAAACAATTTGACATAAAAGAAGGTGGTTTCATTGATAAATCTAATTATGGTGAGTAAAACCCCTTTCGTAATGTTGTACCCACAAACAGTGGAACAAAGTGAATTGGAAGAGTAATTGGTGCATGACCTTGAATTGAATAGGGGTGGAACTAATATTTAAGTTGCTGATTTTCATGCATGTGAAAGCACAAGAGTATGATATGCTACAACCTGTTTATGACAGTATCCAAAAGAAAGTGAAGAATATGCATATCCAGTTCAAGGAGAGTCATTGATTGTTTGTGATGTGTTAATAACAAAAATTGAAGATAAGGAGGAGACTAGTGTTATGGTAGTGCATTTACCCAACTATCTTCCCTACCAAAGGCATTGAGGGCTCAAGTGAAGGGTTTTGAAGAATTAGGGTTCAGTATGAAACAATCCAATATTTCAACACAAACATATTTGAGAGTCCCAATATGTTCAACCCATGAGACCTCTGGAAGTGAATTAACAACGAAGATCAAAAACAATGATGTGAGACCAAATTAAGTATTGACATAGAAGCTCCCTTGAGTGAAGACCAAGATCTTAGCCAGCATTCCAGAAAGAAACATTACCATGCCATACCCAACATCCAACCCAAGGGATGGAAGGATTCTAAAAGAGTGACCTTATCTAGATGATGAGGCATTGTTTTATGTTTCTATGGATGTAGGTCATATTCTCAAGAGGTGGTCTTGGTTGAATGTTATGCTTAATCAATTGGCTAGTTCTATCCAAGGTTCTCAAAACTGGACTGGAGGTTGAACCGGTCAGACTACCGATTTCCGGTCTAACAGATTCGACTCAATCAGTCCAACCGGTTTGACCAGATCAATTGAATAAAATATTTAAAAAATAGAGAAAACCAGTTCAACTGATTCCACCACCAGTCTGACTGCCCGGTTCAACTAGTTAAACTGATTCACCACGAGTCAATAGGTCCAACTCCTTTTTCCAAACCGATACCCCAGCTGATTCTCAGTCCAACCAGTGAAAAAATGGTTCTATCATGTTTTTGAAGAACAAATATCATAATAATAGGTTGACAAGTGTTGAAGAATGGAAGACAACTTTTAAGACTCTGGAAGGTCTTTATTGAAAGGAGACTGTCACATTCAGGATGTTCAAGATTGTCAATTCCAGATTATAAGAATTGCCAGAAGATACACAAACAAGACAATAAGTAGGAAGACTTCACAGTAGATTCTATTGTCATATAAAGAAATAATTAGAAAAGAAATTAAAAATGGCCATAGGAGAAGTAGAACTTCAAATTATCTTGATAGCCTAGGAATTAACCCTAGAAATGTGTCTGTCTTGTAACACCTTGTTTTGTTTGCTACGACAAGAAAAAAAACTTTGTAAGATAGTCCACAAGACCCATTCATTTCCAATCTTCAGGGTCTAGTAGCTTGATTCCAGAATCAAAAGGTGTAGACTTAATGTTTATAATCTTTCAAGTTTTGATTAATGTATTTTTGGTCAATAAAGCTGTAGCAGGGAAGAGCGATCAAGGTTCTGGACCCAGCCAACGTCACAAAATACAAGCACATAAAATTCATTCTCTTGTTGTTTCAGTTGGTTCCAAATTTACTCGAAGACAAACAGCTGAAGTCAGTTATGATGCCCAAGTGATGAAGGTAATTTTCTCTGGAACCTGCTTACTGAAAACTAATACTAACAAACCTGCTAGCGGTGAGGACAGGAATACTCCTACTCCATGAATATCAAACAAGACGCTCAATGAGAGGTAGACAAGAAAACTTTAGTTGGTAAATCAGCTATCAACATACCAGCTTATCATAAGTTGCCTTAGCTTATGGTATTCCACGAGAAGAAAGTAAAAATTAATTTGTTACTAAAGCTGACACCAAAGAACCAGAGTGCTCTCTCTAAAAGATTTATTTTAGAAGTGGTGAAAGCTCCTTGCCATGTTCAAGTTTTTCCAAGCGAAGGAGAATGATATAAGAGCTTTTAATTATTTTATATTTCATTAATAATTATTAGACATATTATGGACTAGGATAATAAGATATCTTTAGGGTTTAAATCTAGAGTTAGGATCATTAGTTAAGTAAATCTAGGGCTAACAATAAAAGTTCAGTTGCAAGAAAGCCTAGTATAAATAAGTTGTAAGCTATGCTGCCAACATTAACATTTCATTCTTCTTTTTTTCTTAACTAATAGAGAGAAACACGAGGTTTTTCATAACCTTTGGTTTTTAGAGTTCCAACTTCTAGCTCATTTTCAACCTAATTCTTTCAATTGCTTGCGTGGTTTAGGTAGAAAACAACTATATTCGAAAGAAACAAGGCTGAAAATGAGTTAGAAGTTGGAACTCCAAACAAATTAGGTTTATAAACAACCTCTAGTTTCTCTCTATTAATTCAATAATAATAATAATAACAATCACTTTGGTTGTAAAGCTTACAAGTTATCTATATTAGGCTTCCTTGCAAATAAAATATAGTCCTAGCACAAGATTTAAACCCTAAAGACATTATATTCTTATATGTACATAATATGTCTAATAATTATTAATTATTACGGAAATAAAAAGTAAAATAAAATAAAAGCTCTTGCATCAGCAAAGCGAGGGTGTCCACAAAACTAAATAAAACAATTTTAAATATGAAAAGTAATTTGTTAAAAGAGAGTTTTGATTAGAACTACAATGGAAAAACAGTATCAAATTCATCGACAAGTTACTGAATATGTAATCATGTCAAGATATTATTTCAATTACTTCAACACTGTAAAACCATTTGGCTATAAAAGAAATATCCACTCTTTATGGACGCTTCTAGTAGATTTTAGCAGTAAATATGGCACAATGACTCTAGGATAAGAGTTGACTATGTCCACCTTTCCACAATAATGCAATAGCCAATTATTCTAGGACATTTATCAGATATATGTTCCAATATAAATTTTTATTGGTGATAATACCCTACTAATACACATCTACTAATCTGAATATTCAGGAGAAGAAACAAATTGATCATGTAATTGTCTTCCTCTATTAGGTTGACAATAAATGCTAAGCTATTCTATCAAAAACTACGAGGGTCCCCACATGAATTATTACCCCCAAAATTCATGCACCCAAGATTTATGCATACATGAATCGCATTCATATCAACAATGATGAAATTATTAGGAATTCAAATACAAATGAATCAAAGAAACACCTTAATCTAAGCTGATGATAATAAAAGGGGAGGAACACTTTAATGTTCTACCTCAACATCTTCTTTATTTATTGAAAAAAAAAGGAAAGAAATCTGACGGAATTACTGATTGAACTATCGAAATATTTAAGTTAGGTTCCAAAAGTAGATTCTACAGTCAAAAGGGTAAAAAAAAATAGGGGAAAAAAAATCACGCCGATGACCTAGTGATATCTTAAAAATAAAGGTTGGAAAATGTACGAGGTATAATTATGGATAATGCTTCATAAGGAGATCAACATGGAAGTTATGTTTGTTTGGTTGCAACAAAATTCCATGATAATTACCGACAAGATAACCGGATGTAAAGTGTAGACAAGAAGGAATGTGGGAGATGAAGTGATGGAAACAAAAAGAAAAACCAGAAAGCAGAATATCAAGATCAAAAGAGAAAACAGAAGGAAAAATCAGACATCAAATTAACAAGGAGTAATAATCATTACACAAACTAGGAGATTAAGATCAATTTCACATTCTAGATGAATCTCGGGAAAAAGAATTATTTTTTTTGAATGACAACCTAAAATAAATAAAAGTTCTAAAGAAAACATCATCGAAGACATGGAAAACCCAACAATCTAAAAGACCGTACCTGCGATACGTATGCTATTTTTATTCAGTTTCAACAACAGTAACTGCGCAGAATCTGCAATTCCCAAACCAATCTTCAATACCCAGAAACAAATATACATATATATATATAAAGAAAATACATCGTAGAAAGAATAAATAAAACGTACCACAAAATGTAACGTTTTTGGAGAAGATATCAAAGAGAGAAACCGATCATTTAGGATCTCAAAGTATTGACCTCAGAAAATCAAAGAACGAAAGAAAAGAAGGAAAACGGACGGATAGAAAGAAAATTAAAAGAGAGAAGAAATAAATAGAAGAGGAAAAATAAAAAGCCGAAGGGAAAAAAAGAAAAAAAGAAAAGAGAGAAAGAGGAAGTTGGGAGAACAAAATTATTGAAAAGCATAATACTAATGATTAAGAATCGGTGGCATTAACAAAGCACGCCCTGTCCTTTCTACTTAGTGGTTACGCTAAATGAAATCAGTAGAATTTATTAAAGTTTTTTATTCACAATTTATTTTTTGCATGAATTATATAATGGGTAAATTACACCGAGTCACCTAACTTTGATGTAGCTGACAAAATAGTAATTTAAGTTTCAATTCAGTCACTAAACTTTTAAAAAATGATAAATCGGTCACTAATGTTATCAAAAAGTGACAAATCAATCACCTACTAACATTTTCCGTTCCAGACCTAAGGGGACAATGACATGGCCAGTTAACTACCTGATGCGGCCAATTAACTAGCCACGTTGGATATGTCCACGTGGAAACCCACCTAATTTAAGAAGAAATTGAAAAAAAAAACCCCTAATAGTAGAAGAAGAATAAGAAGAAGAAGAAGAAGAGAAGAGACTGTAAAATCGTTAAGGTTTTTTTCCCATATTATTTTTTTCTTCCCTTAGTTGTTGCTATTGTGGATTAAAAACAACAATTAACAAACCAGGGTATTGCCAAAATCGTCCCCCCAATGTGATTGTTCTCATGAAGAAGTCACTCAAACCTTTGATAAGTATTCTAATGCTTGTTGCATTGACTACAACCTTAAGCTGTCGGATTGCCAATCCCCATCGCGGTGTCTTTACTGTTTCAACTGAGTTGGAGTCAACCAAAGTCCTAATCCAACCCTTACAAACCCAAATTTTTAACTCCACTCTGCTCAAGTTTGCATTTATTGATATAGGTGAAGCAAACTCTAAGCTTGACATAAAATAACTGCTAGAAAGGGACTTTTCAAGTAATGGAAAGCAAAGGAGCTTTGCAACTTTGAGGAGCTTCAGTAATCATGATGCCAAATCAAGAAATTCTAATGGATTACTGGTATTACTTAGGTCCCCAAACTGGTGCAACTTTCCATTTTTTTCTCTTCTTCTACTAAACCCTAAATTGGTGTTAAAAAAGGTTGTTTAAATTAGTGCTTAACATCCAGCTGGCTAGTTAATAAAAACAAGGAATTTGTCAACTGCCATGTCACTTTTTCGTTACGTCTGTAACGAAAAATGGTTAAAAGGACTAATTTGTCATTTTTCGAAAGTTGAGTGGCTGAATTGAAACCTGAGTGACTGTTTTGTCAGCTACATCAAAGTTGAGTGACTGTTGGTGTAATTTACCCTTATATAATACTACTTTTTTTATTTTTTATTTATCTATTTTGATATCGATTTGTTAAGGATGGGTTTGGATGAGTGATTGGGTGTGTGTAAACAAAAAAATATATAGGATTTTTCCTATATAATTCATCACCTTTCTACTTAAAATTGTTGTTAAAACTAGGTAATTGTTTAATAAATTAATGAAATATGTGAAAATATAAAATTAGGACATAGAAATTATTAAAATGTGATTTTATGTTTTATTATATAGTTTTCATGCATAAAATGACTTATTTTATATTAATTTAAGCATATTATATTTTTAAGCTATGAAGTGAGTAATGCATGATGAAATTAAATAATAAAATGTAATGTTATATTTTAATAATTCATTTTAAATATTTCATTAATAAAATTGGGTTTAATTAATTAAGTAAATTGATTAATTAAAGTGGTTAAATTAATTCATTTGGTCCTCTAAACTATCTGCTATTTTTGACAGGTCTGAGAGTTTTTTTCTAATTGTAAAACTGTCCAAAGTGGGGACCAAGTCAACCCAATTTTCGGCTGCACATGGCTGATCACAAACCAATTTTTGGTTTAATTATACAAGGTCCTTGAAGAGTTGAAGAAATTAGAGATTTACCTGAAGATTTGTTGGAGACCGAGTCTTAGTCCAGAGTTGTTGTGGCATTCAAATTGACCAAAAATCAAGGAAAAATTGGCCACATTTCCTCAATTCATGGCCGGCCACTCTTGGAGGAGGTTTCAAAGGATGGACACTCCTATTTTTAGCAAACTAGCTCCCTTTGTCTCACCTATAAATAAGAGCTCATTTCTCACTTTTTCAATCATCCCTCATCCCTCATCCCTCTCATCTCTCATCCTCTCTCTCAACTCTCTTAGCTCTCACGCCTATCATCATCCTTGCATAAGGGTTTTAGCAAATTAGCCTCTTAAAGAGCCCTTGGTCGACCATCTTGGAGAACCATCAGCAAAGGAGCAACGCAAAGAAGCGAATGAGCCTCGTCAGTCAGAGTCTTGGGTGACAGCCACTATGAATTGTGTTTAATCTTTCTTTTCTTTAATTTAATATAAAGTTGTTTGCTATGTGTTCTTTGTTCTTGTTTACAACAATGATAGCTTAATTTTATTTAAGCTAGGATGATTATTTTGATTAAATAATATTTATTTGATTCATGCTTATAATGTTTGTGCCTCAATCGATCATGTTTTCAATTAAAATCAAGTATGTATTTCATTTATACATGATTGAAATGCACCTGAATTAGCTGAGCGATCCTAACCAGACGACGGCTAATGGACGCATAATTGAAATGTGCATGCTCAATTTAGATCCTAACCCGATTAAATTGTAGGTTACATAACAACCCTAACCAGGCTCTGTTATCTGCATAGTTTTTAGATTTGTGTGATTAAATTGTTTCAAACCTAACACGTCCCTGTTGCCTCACATGAATGCTAAGAAACTATTAGTAAATAAGGATCAGTAAAATGCGTATTTACTAAGTAAAGGATTCCGAAAGGACCTAATTTGGTTTCCAAACTCATGAAAGATCGAGTTGCCATGGAATATTTTTCCGAATATTATTAAGCATGATGATAATAAATTAAGTTTAATTACAGAAATTGTCCTAGTTTATTTATGTTATAATTGTTGCAAATTGTGTTAAATTTTGCTAAAATCTATTTCATTCATATAGTCTGCATATTAGGATAATTTACATTAGGGATCATTGCATCTAGTTTATACCACTTCTCAACTATATTTTGTTTTTATTTTTCAAATTATTAATATAATTTTACAAATTAAGTGACTTAGTACAAATACAATCCCTGTGGAGACAATAACTCGATACTTACTTATTACTTGATAACGACTGTGTACACTTGCACAAACCCCAGCATTACAAGTTTTTGGCGTCGTTGTCGGGGATTGTCAACTGTTGCCATAGTCATTTTTTCGTGAAATTATTTATTTTCAATTTGATTTATTTTTAACATTACTAACTTATTCTTTTTAATTTTTGTGATTTTCTTTTTAGGTGTTTATGAGCATAGATCGAATTATCGATTTACTCCTTGTAGACCCTGAAATTGAGTGAACTTTCAGATAAAGAAGAAGTGAACGAACAGCTCAAAGACAAGTCAAGATGGACCTTGGAAATCAGAATCAAGACCAAGGTAATAAAGCCGATCATGTACGAAATCCTATCCTCATTGCCGATGATAGGGATCGATGCATCAGACAATATGTTGTGCCACTTTTTAACAAGTTAAACCCAAGAATTAGAAGGCCAAATATTGAGGCAACCCAGTTTGAATTGAAACCAGTGATGTTTCAAATGCTACAAACATAGGGCCAATTTAGTGGTATGCCCATGGAAGATCCACATCTCCATATTCGATTGTTTATGGAGGTGAGTGATTCATTCAAGATAGCCGGTGTGACTGAAGATGCACTGAGGTTGAAGTTGTTTCCGTACTCGTTACGAGATCGAGCATGATCATGGAACAATTCATTGCCACCAAGTTCCATATCTACATGGTAAGAATTAGCAGAGAGATTTTTGGTTAAGTATTTCCCAACTAGCAGAAATGCTAAGTTAAGGAATGAGATCACAACTTTCCAGCAACTAGATGACGGGTCTTTGTATGAGGCTTGTGAGCGATTCAAGGAGTTACTTTGTAAGTGTCATCATCATGGGATTCCTCATTGTATCTAGTTGGAGACTTTCTATAATGGTCTCAATGCACATACAAGATTGATAGTAGATGCTTTCGGGAATGATGCAATTTTGTCTAAGTCTTATAATGAGGCTTATGAGATTATTGAGAGGATCGCGAGTAATAACTATCAATGGCCAACATATCGAACAGCTTCAGGAAGACGAGTAGCCAGAGTTCATGAAGTTGACTCTCTCACTTCGTTATCGGTTCAAGTATCGTCTATTTCCTCTATTTTAAAACAGTTAACCGCTAATAGTACTAATTATTCTGCAGCTTAGTCACCAAGTCTGTTTGAAGTAGTTTCCTGTGTGTACTGTGGGGAAGGTCATTCTTTTGGGAATTGTCCATAAAATCCCGAGTCAGTGTACTATGTGGGGAACCAATATCAAAATAGAAGTGGATAAGGACCCCGGTCCAACTTCTACAATCCTTCATGGCGTAATCATCCTAACTTTTATTGGAGCAACTAAGGAAATGGACTGAACAATAACTTATTACAGTAAAGACCCAACCAATCTCAAGGGTTTAATCAGCAAGCTCCAAAATCACCTTAAGCTGAGACATCAAACAGTTTGGAGAACTTGTTGAAAGCGTATATGGCAAAGAATGACGCTTTGATCCAAAGCCAAGTAGCAACACTAAAAAATTTGGAAAACCAAATAGGTTAGTTAGCTACGGAGCTTATAGACCGCAAGGAACCTTGCCGAGCGATACAGAGAATCTAAGAAATTTAGGTAAAGAACATATCAAGACAGTGGCATTGCAAAGTGGAAAGACTCTAGAACCCCGATTGATTGATGTCGATGATGAGCACGTTGAAAATGAGGAAAGTCAACCAGCTGTTGAAGTTCCTACACCAAAAGAATCAGAATCTGTAAAGTCTGACAAGGTAAACCCTGACCTAGTGAATTCAGATACTTTAACATCTTCTTTGGATGCAGATTTACCTACTCAGAACAGTTGTTCTGTTCAACCGAAAGTTCCATCACCTCCATATCCACAAAGATTGCAGCAACACAAGCAGAAACATGAGGTGCAATTCAAGAAGTTTTTGGATGTTCTGAAGCAGTTACACATCAATATTCCGTTGGTGGAGGCTTTAGAACAAATGTCAAATTATGTGAAGTTTATGAAGGATATACTGTCCAAGAAAAAATGACTGAGTGAGTATGAGACTGTTGCTTTGACAAAGGAATGCAGTGCGTTCCTGCAAAACAAACTGCCACTGAAATTGAAAAACCTAGGAAGCTTTACTATACCCTGTAACATTGGTGAATCTTACTGCGGTAAAGCTTTGTATGACTTAGGAGCGAGTATCAACTTGATGCATAAGTCTATTTTCAAGATGTTAGGAATAGGTGAAGTAAGACCTAAAACTGTAACGCTTCAGCTAGCGGATCGATCTTTAGCATATCCCGAAGGAAAGATCGAGGATGTTTTGGTATGAGTTGATTAATTTATTTTTCCTACTAATTTTATTATTTTAGATTTTGAAGCAGATAAGGAAGTGCCAATCATCCTTGGGAGACCTTTCCTAGCCATGAGAAGAACGTTAATTGATGTGTAGAAAGATGAACTCACCATGCGAGTTCAAGACGATCAGGTAACCTTTAACATTCTTAAAGTAATGAAATTTCCCAATCCGACAAAGGAGTGTTCAGTTACGGAAGAGATAGAAACCTTGATTTCTTTGGAAAGTAATTTTGAAGAAGATCCATTGGAGAAAGCTTTGGATCTTGACCCTTTGGAGTATGAAGAAGGTGAAGAAAACATGGCTTTGATGAAAGCCAATCCTAGAAATTATATTCAATCCACACGGTTTGAACCGTTGGAGTTGGAAGTAAGAGAATTTGTGCAACCCAACTTGTTAATCGAAGAATCCCCTAAACTCGAACTAAAGGTACTTCCTTACCATTTGAAATACGTGTATTTAGGTGATTGTTCTACTTTTTCTGTGATTATTTCAGTGGAACTGACAAATATCAAGAGGAGCAACTAATTGATGTTTTAAAGAAATTTAAGAAAGTAATTGGTTGGACCATAGCTGACATTCGAGGTATAAGCCCTTCTTTTTGCATGCATAAAATCATTTTAGGAGAAGGTGAAAGAGTTTTAGTTGATAGGCAAAGGAGGCTCAATCCTATTATGAAAGAAGTTGTGAGAAATGAAATGATTAAATGGTTAGATGCAGGAATCATCTATCCTATTTCAGATAGTTCGTGGGTAAGTCCAGTGCAGTGTGTGTCGAAGAAAGGTGGAATCACGATTGTTGAAAATGAGCATAACGAGTTAATTCCGACAAGAATTGCTACCGGTTAGAGAATCTGTATTGATTATAGAAAGCTGAACAAAGCCACTCGGAAGGACCATTTTTCGTTGCCTTTTATGGATGAGATGTTAGATTGACTGGCAGGTAATGAATTCTATTGTTTTTTAGATGGCTATTCGGGATATAACCAAATAGTTGTAGCCTCGGAGGACCGACATAAAACAACCTTTACTTGTCCGTATGGTACATTTACTTTTGGGCGAATGCCTTTTGGTTTATGCAATGCACCTGCAACTTTTCAACGATGCATGATGGTAATATTTACTGATATGGTCGAAAATTTCGTCGAGGTTTTCATGGATGATTTTTTTGTTTTTGGTAGCACTTATGATATTTGTTTGAGAAATTTGGCTAAGGTACTGAAGAGATGCGAAGAGACAAATCTTGTCCTTAATTGGGAAAAATGCCATTTTATGGTCAATGAAGGAATTGTCTTAGGTCACAAGATCTCAAAGAAAGGAATTGAAGTTGACAAAGCAAAGGTGGATGTAATTGAAAGATTATCAGCTCCAATTAACGTGAAAGGAGTCATAAGTTTCTTAGGCCATGCCAGTTTTTACCGAAAGTTTATGAAGGATTTCTCAAAAATTTCTAAGCTGTTGTGTTTGTTGTTAGAGAAAGATACAGTGTTCAATTTCAACAAAGTATGTTTGGAAGCTTTTGAAGATCTAAATAATCGGTTAATTACAGCCCCAATAATCGTTACACCTGATTGGAACTCACCTTTTGAGTTGATGTGCAATGCAAGTGATTATGCTGTTGGAGCTGTGATGGGTCAAAGAAGAAATAAAGTATTCCACCCCATTTACTATGCAAGTAGAAACTTGATGGGAGCCTAACTCAATTATATGGTAACTGAAAAGGAACTATTTGCTATAGTTTTTGCTTTTGACAAATTCCGTTCATATCTTATAGGTACCAAAGTTACAGTATTTACTGACCGTATGACCATTAAATACTTGCTCACGAAGAAAGATGCAAAACCAAGGCTAATTCGTTAGATAATTTTACTCCAAGAATTTGACCTTGAGACCCAAGACAGAAAACGTGTCAAAAATCAAGTAGCTGATCATCTGTCGAGGTTGGAGCAATATAAGGTAACCCAGTCTGGTGTGCCTATTAACGAGAATTTCCTAGATGAGCACTTATTTGAGGTAAGTCAAATTCATGAAATACCTTAGTTTGCTGATTTTTCGAATTATCTTGCATGTGGAATAATTCCTCGAGAAATGACATACCAACTGTCGAAACCATCTTTTTGAAAAAACAAAAATATGGCCGTTGACTTAAAAAATGAAACAAAAATTGGAGTCGCCACCGACCCTTTATTAAGGTGTGGTTGGCTCACCTTGAAAATGATTTTGGTTTGCGAAATTTGAGAAAACTGGTTCGGGATTCGGTTACGCACGAGGAAGGGTTAGCACCCTCGTAACGTCCAAAATTGGTACCGAATTGATTAATTAAGGTCTTAATTTCGAATATCGAAAATTCGTGAAGAATTTTAAAAAATATGATCCTCCCTTTCATTAATGTTAATTTCATAAAAGATGCTTGGATAAATCGATGCGGATGCTAAAGACCTCCTTGTCTCAGAGTAATAAAATGTCACACCCAATACATTAGGGCACGACATTTTTAGTCCTTGAGAATAAGCTTGTCTTTGATTTCCAAAACTTGTGCGGTGAAGTTTAAAAAGGATATTCAATTGCTTTAAGTCAGATGAGAAATCGAAACCCAATACATTAGGGCATAATTTCTCAAAATTCCTAGCATTGAATATAGCCCTTATTATTATTTTAAAAAATTCTCATCTCGAGGAATCAACATATCATGTCCAATACATTAGGACACGACGTATCGGATTCCCGAGAATGAGCTTTTATTTATGTGTTTTGATTAAAGAAAATTTTTGATTATTTAGATTCAACGAGGAAAATTGGAACCCAATACGTTAAGGCTCAATTCTCTCGAGGATTCCAAATTTCAAGTATTGCGTTATTTTTGAAAACTTTTGTATGAAATAACTTTGACATTTGTAATCTTTTGAATGAATGAAAAACGATTGAATAATAATGTACAACATAAAGGATGATTTGTAAATAACATACACTAATGAAATACAAATAATCAATAGGTAAATACAAGCAAGCATAGTAACAATACTCTCAATCATACATTATGCCAATGCTAATAATATCGACATTCAAAGAATAAACGAATTATCAATACAAAAATGAGTTATATGTGTAAAATTTTAAAATAAACAATATACATATATGAGTTTAAAATAAGTCAAAATGAAGATAAAAAAATGAATACTATAAAATAATAATATCAAAATGAAGTTTAAAGTGAATATTATATATGAAGAAAACCAAAATACATGAAATAATATATACATATTAATTTAAATAATATTACACATGGATTGGAAAATTTCTTATGGTAATATATGTATAATAGTATGTATAAAACGTTGATATAGATCGAGTATATAATGAAATAAAATTTTAAATGAAACAAGTTATATATGTAATAAGTAAAAAATGTAAACATGAAATCGATGATACATTAGGTGTGTACGTATAATAATAAAAACTTAATACAAATTATATATAAAATAGTATTATGTAAAAATGTTATCGACTTTTAAAGCACAAAAGTATATATACATAAATATTTAAAAAGTATCATAAAAATAAAATTATTAAAATATATAGATAATATTAGATTAACATAAAATATATACTAATATATTAGATAAGAAAAGAAGCCAAAATCAGTATTTAATAAAGTAATTTACGTATATAAAAAGTAAATATACGAACTAATGTAATAGTAAAACCAATAATAACAAAAGTAATAATAATGAACTAAACAATAATAACAAAACAGAGGACAAAATTGACATTAAAGTAATAATTCAGGGGAGAAATCTAAAATAAATAAAAGGAAAGGTCCAAATTACAAAGCGCGAATGACATGGGGGACTGAAAGGGGAATATTCCCCACCCTCCAAAACGCAGCTTTTCATGCGGACTCAATTAAAACAAAATAATAAAATGCGGGGCAAAATTTAAAGGAACTAAAAAGATCTACTTAAACACACTATAATAATCAAGGGACCACTTGTGCAAATCACCCAACAAGGGTCAAAACGCATGGATCCTTCCCCGGGTTGGGTCACCACGCGGGTCGTAGGCCTCTAAACGGTGCTGTTTTGAAACCATTGCCTCGACATCAAACGATGTCGTTTCCTGTACTGCCTATAAACTAAAAAAAACCCTAAGTATCAGCAGCCCCTTTTTATCTTGAAGGAGAGCCTAAAGCAGAGGAGCACCCCCCATGCGCCGCTTCAACGTCGGAGTCCCCAACCATCTGGTTCCGACTGGAATCAACGAGGGGTTCGACGGCGGACTTAACCAGGTACGGGCTCTTCCCCTTTTTTATTTTATTACTCAGTTTATGAAAAAAAAATCCAAAGAAAAATGAAAAATAATAAAGAAGAGGAAAAAAGAAGATCAGAATCAGAAATCACCTCCAAAGTATGCTATATTTGCTATTTTTTTGAAAGTTTTTTTTTGTATCATTGTATTGATGTTGTGTTTCCAGTTACAAATTCTGGAAAATGGCTTTATAGCCAAAGATAAAATGAAATAAAAAATACAACCAAAATATATTTCGCTCTTTTCTATTTGCTGTTGTTTTCTGTTTGTTTTTTACTTGTTTGCTTGTGTGTAGGTACGACCGCACGGAGCAGGGGGTGTAGAGGCGTGCATGGCAGCGGCGCTAGAGGCTCGTTGTTGCTGCTAGGGTTTCTGGTCGTGTTGGGCTGCGTTGGGCCGTGATAGTGTCTGGGCTAGATGTAGTTGGGCTAGGTTGGGCTTGGGGTAGTGTCTGGGCTGTTTTATTTGTAAATAGACTTTTAATATTTTTTGTTTTTTTATTTTTATTTATAAAATTGGGCCGGGCAAATTAGGTATTACACAAAAAAAGGAAGAAATTCCTACACGATAGTATATATTATTTTTGGGAGGATCCATTTTTGTTTAAACAGTGTGCAGATAATATAATCCAAAAGTGTGTAGCTGAAAGTTAGATTGCTGAGATCTTATATCATTTCCATTCATCTCCAAGTGGGGGACACTTTGGTGGTTCACGTACTGCAGCAAAGATTTTGCAAGAAGGTTTCTTTTGGCCTACACTATTTAAAGATGGTTACACTTATGTGAAGAACTGTGATAAGTGCCAAAGAACCAAAAATATATCAAGGAAGAATGAAATGCCCTTGACAAACATTTTAGAGATTGAATTGTTCGACGTATGGGGCATTGACTTCTTAGGCCCATTTCCTTCTTCATATGGGAACAAATACATCTTAGTTGCTGTGGACTATGTATCCAAGTGGGTTGAAGCTGAAGCATACCCTACAAATGATGCTAAGGTAGTCATGCGATTCCTACATAAGCATGTGTTTACACGATTTGGGACACCAAGAGCTATTATTAGTGATGAAGGTTCTCACTTTGTGAACAAATGACTTAAGTGGTTGCTTGACAAAATATGATGTGAAGCACAAGATTGCTACTGCCTATCACCCCCAGTCTAATGGACAAGTTGAAAGGTATCCTTAAAAATGTAGTATACCCTAACAAAAAAGATTGGTCTCGAAGGCTCGATGATGCATTATTGGCCTATCGAACAGGATTCAAGACTTCGTTAGGAATGACTCCTTATCGGTTAGTCTTTGGAAAGGCATGTCATTTTCCATTAGAATTGGAGAATAAAGCTCACTGGGCTTTGAAGCAGTTAAATTTTGATCTTAAGCAGGTCGGTGAGAGAAGGATGTTACAACTTGATGAGTTGGAGGAGTTGAGGTTGTTTTCCTATGAGAATGCCAAAATGTGTAAAGAAAGATCAAAGAGATGACATGATAGTCATATACAAACTCGCGAGTTTAAAGAAGATCAGAAGGTGTTGTTTAATTCAAGGCTGAAGTTATTTCCTGGGAAGTTGAAATCCCGATGGAAAGGACCCTATACCATCTACCGAGTTTATCCTTATGGCGCTATTGAATTGTACGATAATTACGGAGGTACATTTAAAGTTAATGGTCAACGTCTCAAACACTATTAGGATGGTGAAGTTGAGCGAGTTGAATCTTCGTTCAAATTAACAGACCCTTGATTTTTCATAAACTAGTCTTGTAAATAAATAAATAATTAGAATTTATCTTTCTTAATTAAGTACATTTAATTAATTCTGTCTAAGGAGATTGGAACTTAAGGGGGACCGCTGTGACCCCTCCAACCTTTCCTGGGAATTAATTTAATTTAATTTGTTAAGAAGAAATCTTCTGAGTAGGTTTTAAAATATTTTTCTAGTTTAAATTATTTTATTAAATTTTAAATTTTTAAGTTAATAAAGGGGGTCAAATTTGGCCCAAGTACTAATAAATTTTTTTAGTGAGATACAGTCTGAGTTTGAGGCCCAAGATAGCAAAAATGAGCAAAAAATTTAACCCTTGCCGTCACACCTATTACTTGTCGCCCAAGTAACTTTAATTTAGCTAAATTTTTGCTACATGTTGCCCTAATTTTTCCCTATATAAACCCTTCTCCATTCTACTAAATTTTCATATCCCTCAAAGTAATTTGCTTACACCTTAAAATTCCTTAAAATCTCTCTTTTTGCGCCGCTAGCCTCAAATCCCGAAAAGAATCTGTAGCCCTTTTCTTTTTTTTGGCTGAAACTACCTAGTGTCGCCACAAGAGAATTGCTGAAGCATCGATGTCGCTGCCGCATGCAGCCGTTACCACCGCCGCATACCACTATTGTTGCCGCACATTGTCGTCGCCGCCGCAACTCCTTCATTGTAGCAGGGTTTGCCGAAGCAAGATCCACCCTCTTTTGCCGATTTCTCTTTTGCCTCTGCAAGCAGAAAATTTGCCAAATTGTCAGGAAAATACCATGTCTCGCAAAAGAACTAGATCGTCAAAAACTACTTCTGAAAACCCGATTTTGATCGATAAAGAAGTGAAAGAGCAGTTTGATTCACTTTTCAAGCATCAACCTATGATGCCGGAAAAGTGTTTTAACCTAAAGAGTAATGATTTGATGGTTGTCCCTGTGCCGAGTAGAAAGATAATCAATGCTCTCAAGTGGGAACGATTCTGTGATGCTCGTTCACTTCCCGATGATGAACTAGTTCGAGAATTCTATGCTAGTTTGACTACATAAGAAGCTACTGAAGTCATCGTTCGAAAGAAAAAGGTATCTCTTACTTCTAAGTCCATCAATGATTTGTTTAATTTACTTGATGTTGAGGAAGATGAGCACTACCCTATGATGAACAATATCAATTGAGATTTTCTTCAACAAGTGCTTGATGTTGTGACAAATCCAGGATCTTAATGGATTATAAGAAAGTATGGAAGCCATTCTTGTCGAAGAGATTATTTAAAACCAGTTGCAAATGTATGGTTTTATTTTGTTCGCTACAGCTTTATGCCTATCTCACACAGTTCCACTATTTCGATGGAACGGATGCTCTTGTTATATGCAATCTTGACAGAAAAATCCATTAATGTTGGGAAAATTATCCTTAAGGAAATTCACGATTGTGCTAAAAAGAATGCGGGAAGTGCTTATTTCCCATAAATAATCACTTCACTTTACTTAAGGGCCCGTGTTAAAACACAAGCAAATTTGAAGGGGCAATATGTTCAAGGGTGCATCACAATTCATGATCTTGAAAGGTTAGTAGAGAGAGTGTATGAGCTGAACCAAGGCGAGCAAGAGGAACCGACTGAGCCAAAAACTGAAGAGTCAACAAGTAAAACTGAAACTGAAGCTGATTCAGTTACAGACACTGAAGAAGAAGAATCTGATAATGAACCAAATAGTCCTCAACTAGCTGAAGGAATTGAAAACTCTGAACCAAGGGTTGAGCTAGAAGAAGAACCAGTCAAGCTAAGTGTTGAACCAGAATTTACAACTCCATTGCCGACTCCTGCAAGTACTTCAAAGAAATCAGAGTTGTCAATTTTCATGGATATGTGCAAGTTCATGCACAATCAACAACAAACTTACTGGAAATATGCAAAAATTAGGGATGATTCAATTCGAAATACTTTTAAGAATATCTGTAACACTTTTGTTCCTGAGTTCCCAAATGCTACCTTTGAGACATGGAGGGAAGTTACTGACGATGTAAGCGGAGATGGAACTTAAAGAAGATAAGGGGAATGAGTCAGAAAATAAAAAGGGGGGATTCTTGTCTTGTTATTTATTTAATTATTTTTTAGGTCTTTATAAATTTATTTATTTAGTAATTAGGATTTAATTTTTGCAAAATAATACATAGCAAGTATGAATAAATACTTCTTTAGAAAGAAAAAGACTAAGTGATATGGCAATGGGAATGAACATGTCTAGGATTGGGTTATTAGGAAAGACTTGGTATTTAAGCAGTCTTAATGACTTACCTCTCTTTCTTTATAACCCTACCTGGTGTTCAGTTTTCATTCATTACTTTGTTCTTGCAATGAGGACATTGCTTCTTTTTAAAGGGCAATAAGGCAATTAAATTGTTCAAATTTTAAAATTTTCAAGTATGTTTCAATCATTTCTTTCATCAGTATGTTTTAATAAATGAATGTCTAGAGAAATTCTTTTTAATAAGATAGCTTGTATGCAAGTATGAATGATGATTTTATCTGAGTAATTGTATGTTATCATGAAAAATGGAATGTTTTATGATATTAGTCTTAGGTAATGTTTGCCATGAAAACTTAGTTTCTCTTGAGATTAGACATGCATGAAGGTTTATATCTTTAGAATTGACTTAATAACTTTCTTGAGACAAAATCCTAAGGGACATAAAAATCTAAAATGATATAGGCACCATTTTCGTTGGACCGTTTGAGCCTTTTCAGGCCCACCTTATGATATAAGACCCTTGAAACTACAATTTTGAGCTTTAAGGCCTATTTTTGCAATCAACCTACATTATAAGCCAATTACCATCTTTTTAAAATTATTCTAATTTTGTGCACATATCTTAACTAAAGTTGCCTTGGGAATCAACATTTTAGGAAATTTTCATAAAGATGTATGTGCTCATGCTTAAAAAAAAGCAATCACAAAGATAAAGAAAGAACGAAGAAAAGTTCGCCTAGTCTTCAAAAAGGAAAAATAAGTTTGGGGGTGTTCCAAAGGTTCACTTGAAGAAAATGGTTGAATTTCGAGAAATCCAGGACAAGTTAAAGGTTAAGATTTTTGAAACCGAAATGCCCCATCTCTTAAAATCCCTACCTTTAACCAAGCCCCATTACAACCTTATAAAAGACCTATTGATTTGATGATTATGTCACCTACATTAGTGGAGAGGAAGTATTAAGTTCAACATATGAATATCATAAATAATCCTTATGATTGTTTGCTTGATTGATGAGAAATTGTGTTGAATGAAGAATATTATCTATGGTTTTGACATACACGCAAACTATGATTCATGTTGGCATATCTTGAAACTTAGAATAAAATTTTCAAAATGTTTGTATATGAGTTACTTGTTAATAAAGAAGATCTATGAGCATGAAATTGTTGATGCATGATTATGAGACAAAGATTGATGCTACTTACACTCTTAGCAAAATTTGCCTTAGCAAGACCTTGTGCTGTGCATGAACATTACTTGGGATGAGTAATGATTTAAGTTTGGGGGTGTGTAAACAGAAAAATATATAGGATTTTTCCTATATAATTCATCACCTTTCTACTTAAAATTGTTGTTAAAACCAAGTAATTGTTTAATAAATTAATAAAATTTGTGAAAATATAAAATTAGGACATAGAAATTATAAAAATTTTATTTTATGTTTTATTATATAGTTTTCATGTATAGAATGACTTATTTTATATTAATTTAAGCATATTATATTTTTAAGCTATGAAGTGGGCCATGCATGATTAAATTAAATAATAAAATATAATCTTATATTTTAATAATTCATTTTAAATATTTCATTAATAAAATTAGGTTTAATTAATTAAGTAAATTGATTAATTAAAGTGGTTAAATTAATTCATTTGGTCTTCTAAACTATTTGCTATTTTTGACAGGTCTGAGAGTTTTCTTCTAATTGCAAAACCGTCCAGAGTGGGGACCAAGTTAACCCAATTTTCGGCTGCACATGGCTGATTCAAACCAATTTTTGGTTTAATTATAAAAGGCCCTTGAAGAGTTGAAGAAATTAGAGATTTACCTGAAGATTTGTTGGAGACCGAGTCTTAGTCTTGAGTTGTTGTGGCATTCAAATTGACCAAAAATCAAGGAAAAATCGGCCATATTTCCTCAATTCAAGGCCGACCACTCTTGGAGGAGGTTTCAAAGGATGGACACTCCCATTTTTAGCAAACTAGCTCCCTTTCCTCACCTATAAATAAGAGCTCATTTCTCACTTTTTCAATCATCCCTCATCCCTCAACCCTCACCCCTCTCATCTCACATCCTCTCTCTCAAATCTCTTAGCTCTCACGTCTATCGTCATCCTTGCATAAGGATTTTAGCAAATTAGCCTCTTAAAGAGCCCTTGGTCTGCCATATTGGAGAACCATGAGCAAAGGAGCAATGCAAAGAAGCGAAGGAGCCTCGTCAGTTAGAGTCTTGGGTGACAGCCACTCTGAATTGGGTTTAATCTTTATTTTCTTTAATTTAATATAAAAATGTTTGCTATGTGTTCTTTGTTCTTGTTTACAACAATGGTAGCTTAATTTTATTGAAGCTAGGATGATTATTTTGATTAAATAATATTTATTTGATTCATGCTTATAATGTTTGTACCTCAATCGATCATGGTTTCAATTAAAATCAAGTCTGTATTTCGTTCATACGTGATTGAAATGCACCTGAATTAGCTAAACGACCCTAACCAGACGACGACTAATAGACGCATAATTGAAATGTGGATGCTCAATATAAATCCTAACCTGATTAAATTGTAGGTTGCATAATAACCCTAACCAGGCTCTGTTATCTATATAGTTTTTAGATTTGTGTGATTAAATTGTTTCAAACCTAACACGTCCCTATTACCTCACACGAATGCTAAGAAACCCTTAGTAAATAAGGATCAGTAAAATGCGTATTTACTAAGTAAAGGATTCTGAAAGGACCTAATTTGGTTTCCAAACTCATGAAAGATCGAGTTGCCATGGAATGTTTTTTCGACTATTATTAAGCATGATGATAATAAATTAAGTTTAATTAAAGTAATTGTCCTAGTTTATTTATGGTATAATTGTTGCAAATTGTGTTAAATTTTGCTAAAATCTATTTCATTCATATAGTCTGCATATTAGGATAATTTACATTAGGGATCATTGCATCTAGTTTATACCACTTCTCAACTATATTTTGTTTTTATTTTTCAAATTGTTAATATAATTTTACAAATTAAGTGACTGAGCACAAATACTATCCCTGTGGAGACGATAACTCGATACTTACTTATTAATTGATAACGACTATTTACACTTGCACAAACCCCATCGTTAGAGTGTGCTGTGTCTAGCTTGCTTTTTCTCTCACACTATAGCATCACTACATTATTTAATTTCACCGTCCCTGTTGTTTTTACACTAATCACAGGTAAACATCTAAACCTACCTAAGTTAATGATTGAGTTGTTGTCATCCTTAAGAGAGTCACTAATTTGATAAAAAAATTATGAAAATGGTTCTCCATAATTAAAAAAATTATATTATTTAAAGATATTTTAGTCTTTTTATTTCAACAAAAATAAATTAATATATGTATATATATATATATATTGGGATTTGAACGTACACCAATTACTTAACCAAAGTTTTATTTTAATCTATATTATACATTTTTGTTTTAATATGCACAATTTAATATCTTCATCAATTGCATATATCTATACTATTTATTAAGCCCCTAATCTATACTATTTATTAAGTCTCTGCCTGAATTGGTGTCACTCTCAACCAGGTCACTAACTCGGTCAGGAAATTATGAAAATGTACTTCCGTAATTAAAAAAAAGTTATATCATTCAACGATATTTTAATCTTTTTTTATTGTTTATTTGATGAATTTATGTGTTTAAAATTCGTTTTACTTATAATTTAATCTAATTTTTATTTTAATATCGTATATATTTCATGTTTTCTTTTGATTAATTAATTTCAAACCATACATTTCATTATTTATCGTATGTTACTTTTAAACAAGCATATGTATTTTGAATCTGTGGTTTCCACATGCAAACATAAGTGACAAGATTTCTAATTCAAAATTTAATTTTGTTCAATAGTTTAGTTCCTGAATTTAATTATGTTAAAGAAACTGAGAGGACACATGAACCTATCAAAAGGCACAAGTGGCTTTATTCATCATCGAGTTAAAAAAATTCGGAAGGATACATGAGCCTACCAAAATGCATTTGGCAATTTTCGTCACATTAACAAATGATTTGGCATCTAGATTTTTATTATATATATGTGCATGGAAATCACATATTTAAAATACATGTAATATATAAACAATATGGTGAAACAATTTGTTTAATAACATTAAAATATATGAAAACATCAAAATAAAGATACAATGCCCCAAAATTGTCCTACTTACTGTAGGGTGCTTTTTCGAGAATTTAATTAATATTTTGATATGAAGAACTAATTTCTATGATTTATTTAAGACAACATAAGTAAGTGTTTTAGTTGTTTTCCTTGAATTCAATTAGGTAAAAATATGAGTTGAGAGATAAAATGATATTTTTGCCATCAAGAGTATTTTGATCATTTAAGGTATAATTGTTATTAAATATTAATGTTTGTATAAGCGTGTGGTGATGGGATGATATTTTGAGTTCTAAAATCCAATTGTTTGTGTTAAGAAAAATGTAGATCACATTAAATTTTTGA
Source organism: Gossypium raimondii (assembly GCF_025698545.1). Lineage (NCBI taxonomy): Eukaryota > Viridiplantae > Streptophyta > Magnoliopsida > Malvales > Malvaceae > Gossypium > Gossypium raimondii. Next base: position 39,083,599 of record NC_068565.1, read on the forward strand.
CCTTTTGACTTTTCTTAATTTTCTTTAAACATTAAAAAGATAAATAAAGAGGACAAAAAGCCCCCATTTACTGCCCTTGCGACCGACCATTGTAGAGAAGAAGAGAGAGAAGCCTTGTTCCATTTTCAAGCTCTTTTCTTTCAAAATTATGGAGATACTTGTTGAGGTTAAGCTCCCTTAACTAGTGAGGAGACTTCAATAAGATCACATCATCTATAAAAAAGTCAAATTTAGGAAAGAGGGATTGTGGGAGATTTCATATACTTCAAACAATTTTACAGACATGTGATTTGTTAGATCTAGGCTTCATTGGTCCCAAGTACACTTGGTATAAAACGCCTAATTGTTGAAAGCCATTGAAGGAAAGGCTTGATAAAGTCTACTCTAATACATATTGGAGGACTATGTTTTCTATTGTTGTTGTGGGTAAAATTTGATAATTGTCCTATTCTTATAAATATTGATGAATTCAAACCTTCTATTAAAAAAAGACATTTTTGGTTTGAGAATGCGTGGATGTTGCACTTGGATTTTAAAGATGTTTTTCGACATAGCTAGAGGAAGCCAATTGAAGATCTCCAAGTAAAACTTAATGGTGTGACTTTGGACAAGTGAGAATTGTTTTTGTAATATTTTTTAGCGAAATAAAATACAGTTAACAAGGTAAGAAGGATTCGGTTGGCTCAGGATACAAGAGATAATCCATTCCTAGTGAAACTAGAATTAATTTACAGGGAAATTACTATGTTTTAAAAGGCAAGAACTAAAATGGATTAATTTGGGAGACAAAATACATTGTTTTTTCTATACGACTGCCTTGGTGAAACGTAATAGAAGAAAATTTTGTGTTTTGAAGAATATTAGTGGGGAGTGGGTTATTGATCAAGATGCTCTTAAGAAGATGGATATGGATCATTTTAAGATGTTGTACACTGAGGCCCTTTGGTCTTATTCGAGGAGATTGAATTGCTACATAAAGTTGTAACGAATGAAAGGATCAAAAGTGCTATTTTTCCTCTAGAGGCTCACAAAGAACCTGGGCTAGATGGATTTCAAGCTTTCTTCTTTTAGAAGAATTTGGATATGTGGAACCTGAAATTTTACAAATGGTTAATGATGTTCTCCAAAGTGGTCAACCGAACCTGGATTAGTCTAATTCCTAAAGTCAAAGACCCTGAAAGTATAAGTCAGTTGTGTCAAATAAATATTTGTAATGTAATTTGTAAAGTGGTTTCTAAGATTTTGGTAACTCAACTCAAGGAGATTCTTCCTAAAATTATTTCACCAAATCTGAGTTCTAGGATGCCAAATTATGGATAATATCATTCTTGTACATGAAATGCTTCATTCGATGAGGAAAAAAAGGTAAATTAGGAATAGTGGCATGAAAATTTGATCTAGAGAAGGCATACGATAAGATGAACTGGATATTTTTCAAGATATTCTAGTTAAGATTGGATTTAATAGTTCTCTTATCTCATTCGTAATGAATTGTGTTCGGTCTAGCTCATTTCAAAATTTGTGGAACTCTGAGGCTATAGAGGAGTTTAATTCATCTAGAGGAAAACGACAAGGATATCCATTATTGTCGTATCTTTTTGTTCTACTTTCATATATCTTTCAATATATAATTGACAAGAAATTGATGAAGCTAGTTCGACACACACAACTTCTCCTAATTAACGAAGGATTGGAATATGATTTCCCTTGCTAAGCTTGGTTGGAGATTAATGATTAAGGAGGATAAAATTTGGTACAAGTATTGAAGGCTAAATACTATAGCAAAGACTAGTTTTGAAATATATGGAAATTTGCTAATAGCTCCTACATTTCGAGAAGTATCTTATCTGGTCAACACCTATTTTCTAAAGGGCTTAAATGAAGGGTGGGTGATAGTAAGGATATTCACTTTTGGATTGATAAATGGTTTATCAATGCACCTTTGATTGAAAGTTGTAATCAACCTATTCCTCATAATTGGTGTCATGGGATAAAAAAAATGAAATAAGAAAAAAATGAGCCATGATCAAAACGATGCGCTTAGTATTATTGTTTTAGTTAAATAGTACACAACAACATTAATGAAAACGTTGCGTTTTGTGCAATAATGGTCAAGTTTGTTGGTAACAAATTCTTGAAACCATTTTCTCTTTCTTTCCTTTATTTTTGGCAGTTTTGAAAACAAAAAGGCATGGAATGAATTAACATGTTTTTTTCTTTCTCTCTTCCCCTAATTTCTCTCCTCTCTTTTCTTTATCTTTTTCTTCCCTTTTCTATTTTCTTCTTTTTGTTTTGATTCATAGCAAAGGTATAAGAGCTTCAATCGATTGTCATGGTTGGTGATGGGATTACTACTCGATTGCAAAAGGATGTTGGGCTTCTGCAATAGGAGGTTGCCAAGCTCCAAGGTAATCTGTCTCAGTAGGATGCCAAGTTAGAGACCAGATTCGAGGAGTTTAAGGATGAGTTCAAGTGTGAGATATGGTGTGACACCCTTACCTGGTCCAAATGTCGAATTCAGGTATGGGGCGTCACAAATGAATCGAGTTCATGTACAAGATTAAAATATTATTTTAAATCAAATTGTATTACTTGTTTATTAAAAATTAAAATAAAAATAAAATTCTTTACAATAAAAGTTCACTGTCCAAATTTCGAACTCTAAGGGAACTACATAAATACATATAGTTGCTCCTATGGAAAAGTTCCTAAAGGTATTTCCCCCTTTTTCCTATGTGCATGACACTTTACTACGGAGCTTCTTGATCAAACATGGCCTAGCTTGGTCCCTCATCGAGTTCCTCATTTCGCAAATCCTACAACTATAGATCAAAAATCTGTGAGTACCAAAAAAACTCAATGATTCTCCGAATTGGAGTGCTTATAATTAAGCCTCTACTCGCAAGGACTATAAAAGAAAAGAAATTGAGTGTAGATAAATCCATGCTTATGTGAAAAATTTCCTCTTAACCCGACATGGTGGACTCTAACTTAATTTTAATCCTATCCATTGGCAGATAAATCATTGAGCGGTTTCCCTCTGGATAATCCTATCAACCCACAATCAACCTTATCGAATTTCTCGGATGTCTCGCCATTTCCACGGACTCTGCCATTCCTTTACTTGTATTCTTTTTTCCATTTATTCCTAGTGTCAAAATCTTCCTTCCACCATGTCCTTGAACTCCTTTTCTTACCCTAATTCCGAAGGACTTGTTGTCATCCCATCCTTTGGGATACTTAGTGAGATTCCCCATCACTCTGGTGGATTAAGTCCCACTTGGGGCGTATAGCGGTTGAATTGTTTCCTTATAATCCACCATATTTGAGATACCATGCTCGAAATCGTGTCTTGTCCATTTGTTGTAAACTACTTTGGTCTTCCATACCCCGCAAATTATTGTCAGGGCGACCATCTATTTTCATGATTTCTCTCTTATTTTGGTTCCCTATGGAACTAACCGTTTGACATATACTTCCCAATAGTTTTCCCTTTGAAGAGGAATAGTCTTTACAGACATATTTTTCACTCTGTTTATCATTCCTAGTACCACTTTCTATTAAATTGGTATTAATTAACCCCTTCTTACTAGTTCGACTAATCAGAGTATTGACAATTAATCCTCCCCGCACTTCCTAAGCGTTGACAAATAGTATATTGGAAGCGAGACTCCCCATAACTATCCGAAGTTTTCCTCTAATATACATGGCCTCCTTGAGCACTTCTTTTGTGGCTCTTAATGGTGGATCCTTAACCGCCATCTAAGATAAGTCCTCTTTCCTTGCCTAATTACAAGGTATTATTGGTGCATCGTTTCCCATGTCTAGTTTTTGCTAGGTTGCCACCCTTATGCCCTACCAGCTTTCATGATTACTGTTTAGCGGACTATTTTCCTTTGTACTTCATTTTCCTTCTTCGACGGGCTCCTCAGAACCTACTCGCCAACACTTATATTAGTCTTCTAACCCTTTTTTCATATGCGTGAATTTCCTTAATTTTCTTCCTAGCGATATACCCCAAGTTTTATGTCCCGTTGGACTCTATTGATTTCCACAGCCAAGCTATGGTTTTACCCCCTTTCGCCCTGTGTTTACTGTCTTGGCAGACTACTCTGTGTTTACAGTCCTGGTAGGCTACCCAAGGATGCCATATCATCTTTCAACTATGGTATTAGTCATATTTACCATTCTAGTGTGTTTTCATATGATGTCATAGTTTCTTTCAGCTATGGTCTTACTCATGTTTATCGTCGAACCAACACATGATGTTACACCCCACGCTTGACCCGTCTGCTAGATTTGGGTATGGAGCATTACAAATGAACCTATACTTAGTTTGGCTAACTTAGTTACCAAAGATCAAACTAAAATAAAATTAATATTGCTAATAATTATTCTTATAGCTAAGGCCTCAAGACACCAAATATTAGTCCTTCACAGTTTCAATTTCTAACTAAACCAATTGTTTACAAAAAAAATCCTAAATCTTTGCTAAGGACTAATTTTCCTAAAATTCTAGATTCTAGGAGGGCTATCGAGCTTCATTGTTTCGATCCTGAGGTGAAGCCTCTATTGGTACCCCTTTCTATGTGCATGACTCCAACTACCTGTGGTTCTCGATCTCGACATCGTCTGGCTTGGTCCCTCTTCAAATTCCTTGATCAACCTTGCAAATCCTGCGAACATTACGCAAACTTTGGTAAGTTTAAATTAACTTAGTTAGTTCCCTTATTACAACATAATTATACCCCATCATATGAGGGAAAAAGTATAAAATAAAAGAACATAAATAAAATACTCTCTGCTTGGTCATAGCAAGTTTACTTTGTTAGGGTGGTGAACTCCACCCAATCCTTTGAGCCAATCGACTCTCTAGAGGCTTTCCCTGGTCGAACTCTCCAATCGAATGAAATCCTGACACCTCCCCACATCCCCGAGTTCTATTCTTATTTCTCATATTTTCCTCTTTTTGACACACCGCATACAAGGTTTTCGATAACCTCTATAATATCCCATCTGATGAAATATCTGTCTCTGGGTACTGTTTTGCGTTTAGTTAGTAAAATAAGGATAGATATGGGTAAGTAAAATGTTTGTCTGGCTAAGTATAGAATTATGTGTATTGTACCATTGGCGAACTCTTAGTTTTGGCGAGTTATATGGTTTGGCAGATTCTTCTGTTAAGTATCCACCCAACCCAAATACTCTAGGAAAACTCGTTAATTTTGTAGTCATTTATGTTTATTTATTATTTTAAGTATGGTAAGCCTGCAAAGGACAGATAATCCATAGCTAAGAATTAGGATTTAAGACAAATAGTCCAAAATTTACCAAACCAAATATTTAGGATTTGGCCACTTGCATGGTAAGTGTGGTAAGCTGTGGCCGTGTGTAAAAGGAGTCGTATGGTCGTGTGGCCAGGTTGTGTAAATTATTAAAGTTGTGTGGGTCAACATGCAAAAATTCAAAAAAAGTCACATGACCATGTGCTTGGGTCGTGTAACAACCTGGGACAGTGTGCAAAAACTAAGTGTCCATATCTATAGTACTCACACGGACGTATGGCCTACCCATGTGCCAATCGGGAACTGTGTAGAACATAAAATAACTTACCCTAGTGGTTATACAGCCATGTCACCAGCCTGTGTGGGGTCGTGTGGCCAGGTTGTGTAAATCACTAAAGCCGTGTGGGTCAACATGTAAAAATTCAAAAAAAGTCACATGACCATGTGCTTGGGTCGTGTAACAACTTGGGACAATGTGTAAAAACTAAGTGTCCATATCTATAGTACTCACACGGACGTATGGCCTACCCATGTGCCAATCGGGAACTGTGTAGAACATAGTGGTTATACAGCCATGTCACTAGCCTGTGTGGAGACACACTGTCGTATGTCGGGCCATGTGCAGCAAAAATGTACCTTTAGGTGCAAGTTACCAATTTTACACCTATTCAAAACATGCCAAAACATAACCTAAACCATTTCCTCAAACAACTAACCAATATGCCTTAATGGCACAAATTCACAACAAAAACTTTTAAACCTATTGCACATAATTTTTATACCAAATCCTTTCATTATGAATACACCAATTCAGCATCACCAAATGTAACATTCAAGCCTCTCAAATACTAACCAAATAATAATCATCCACAATTTAAACTTCCATTTCATTCTAGCCATTTTAAACCTTATTCATACTATCACATTAAAGCATATTCATCTACCATACTATTTCCCTCTTAAAGAGTCATAACTTAACCATTGGAGCATACTATTTTTGTCTTAAATGGTGTTTTGGGATCTATTTTTTTCAATTGAAAACAAGAAAGGGGAAGGGGTCATGTGTCTACCTTAAGTGAAACGACAAAAATAGGGTGTCTTAAAATTTTAGTTTATTTGCCCTTGAGCTACTCCCAATTTAGACCATTTTACAAAATAGTCCACTTTATAAAATTCAAGGTCTTTTCCACACTATTTTCATAAATCATTTAAATTTTTCAAAAGACATTGAACGAATATATTTTTGGGTTGCATATTCCAAATTCTTGAACACAAATTTAGGTCGTAATTACAAAACTACCCTCAAAACTTCTAAACCCAATTTTGGGATGTGACAACTCTCCCTCTCTAAAAAGAATCTCACCCTCGAAATTTAACTAAGCTAAACAAAAAGGGATATTTTCGTTTCATCACATCTTCGGCTTCCCAAGTAGAATCCTCCTCCTTGTACTTACGCAATAAAACTTTAACCAACAGAACTCTTTTTTTTTTTGCAAAACCTTATCTTCACGATCCAAAATCTCAATCGGTTCTTCCTCATAAGTGAGGCCAGGATGAACCTCAATCTCCTCTAACAGCACAATATACGATAGGTCTGAGCGGTACTTCCGTAACATGGACACATGGAAAACGTCATCGATTTTTTCAATTTTTGGCGACAACTTGAGTCGACAAGCTACCGAACATGTTCGCAGAATCAATAAGACTTAAAATCTAAAAAAATAATAATTTCTTTCATGCTTCAAATTAAATTGAATGAATAATAATCAATTCAAGAATTCATGTTTCTACGGCTATCTATAAGCCTTATATCTCATATGGCATTATCAAACATTCTTACCTAGGTACTTATAATCTATTATGCAATTTAACTCAGTAACCTAATCAATTTATTATTTTCATTACATGCTTTATTATTTTCAGCCACTATTCACAATATTAATATAAAACAATCAACATTAGAGGTGCTCATGGGCCGGGCGGCCCGGCCCGGCCCGGCCCGATGGCCCGCCCGAAATATGGGAGGGTTCGGGTAAAAATATAGGCCCGAAATATGGGTATGGGCAAAAAATGAGGCTCGTTTTAAAAACGGGCAGACCTCGATAAACTTTTTTGGCCGGGCACTTACCTACGAATCTAATTAATATATTTTTTTATTTTTAAAATTTATTATATGTCAACTGTCATTAATACATTTCCCATTTCCCTTCCCTTCCCCATTTCCCCGACCCCAGATAAATCCCTAACCCCTTCTCTCCCTTTTTTTCCCCCAAATCGGAAATCCACCTCCACCTCCACGACTCCACGCCACGGTGCTTCTAGCCTTCTTCGTCTTCTCAAAGGTGAGTTTGCTGTTAACCTTTGAATTAGTTTTTTGCTTTGTGCTTTTTGATTTTTATTTTTATTCGAATCAGTTCCCTCACTCTCTTTCAATGGCATCTGCTAAAATCAGTCATTTGTGATGAATTTCTTAGGCTCACTCTCTTATATGCTTATTCCTGTATCTAAGTTCGTTTGTTTGCAGTCCAAATCAGGGATTCAAAACCAGTAAATCCTTGTAGGCTTGTCCTTCCTCGTATCTTGTAATATGATGAACATAAAAAAAGAGGGGACTCCCCTCTTGACTTTTGAGTTAAAAGAAGAAAATGACTGATTTTAGCCAGTAAATCCTCGCCTTTTTTCCTTCCTTGTTTTCTAACAAGATGATTTTAGTGCATTTTTTTGGGACATGATGCACAGTATGAATTACTTGTTTATTTTGAAATGGTTATCTACTTTAAAATAGAGATTTTCTTATTTTGAAAAATGTCATCAGTAGTAAGTGAAATATGTTCCAATTGAGGGATTATCTGAGAAGTCAACACCCAAAAATGATGATATATTAGACTGTAACTTTGCTAGGAATTGGGCTTACATTATTATTGATATTGTTTGAATTATTAAATTAAGGAGTAATGATATAAAGATTAAGTGACTAAAGTATTCATTGCGAACATATATTCGAATACTCACAATTTAACTCATTCTTATAAACAATTTTAGCTTCAAAATCAACATAAGAGTCATGAATTCTTGCTTTGTTTTCAACAATTGAGAATCTTACGCTTAAGATTTTTAGACAAATTGAGTAAATCTTGCATGGTTATCAACTTTGGTTATAATTCAACTTTGATGAATTATAATTTAAAGTATATTGGTTGAATAAATTTAAAGTATGAATGATTAATATCTTTGTTTTAATGTTCGAACATATAGGTATATACTTATATAGGCCTTTGCATTTAGTTAAAGTATGAATGGTATATAAGTATATACATAAATGTTATTGAAATTAGTTGAAGTATAAAGTTTATATATATATATACAAGGTTTGAATTCACACATGTATATACATGTATAAATTATTGGTTTAATCAAAGGTATGTATATATATGTGTACATAAGGTTCGAATAAATGCATAGGTATATACATGTATAAACCTTTGGATTGGATTTATAATATGTATATTATACTTGTTTAAGTAGTTTGAATAAGCATGCAAATATATACATGTATATTCTTTTGTATCAATTAAGATATGTCATTATATAAGTATATGAGGTTCGATTATATATATATATACATGTATAAGATCTAGTTTTGAAGTTTAGTATGAATTGATATATGTATATGTTAGTTTGAATATGTATATATTTACATGTATAATTTCTTGTATTGAAATCAAGTATGAAATTATAATACAGTTTGATTTTGTCAAGTATGAGAAAAACACCAGTCTCTCTTGACCTTGAGATCACAAACTTGAAATGATTTTTATTTTTATTCTCTTGATCTTTTCTATTTTTATTTTTAATTTAATAGTCTTATACGAAATTTTTTATTCTTCTAGTTTCAAGATTGAAAAATGTTGCAATTGTTAAAAGATTTGATGGTTTCCTTTGGTCGTAAAAACACTTGCGTGTCTTCTCCGTTGTAAACTAGATCTTGATGAGCGGTGTAAAATATTACATAGCAATTTTGGGACCTACTTGATGATACATGCAATATTCTTCCAGCATTCAAATTGAGTTATTATTATCTTTCATCCTATTTAAAGCGTTGCTTTGCTTATTGTTTATATTTTCCTAAACATTATGAATTTTAAATAGAAAAACTCATTCGTTTGTGGATGGCTACTTCAAAGATTTGAGATAAAGGTCAGTTTTTTAACATTCCAGATTTTAAAGCAAAATGGGCCGGGCCCGGGCTTCATATTTTCTCCACGGGTTGGGCTTGGGCAAAATCTCAGGCCCACATTTCGGGCTGGGCCGGGCCCGGGCTTAGCAATTGGGCTGAAATTTTTTCAAGCCACACTTGACCCGACCGGCTTGAACCGAACTTTCTTGACCTACCAACCATGAGCACCTCTAATCAACATGCAACAAAACAAAAAAAAAACATTTTTTTTCTTTTTTTTCAGTAAATAAATAATTGACCAAAACAAAGTAAACACACAAATAAAAACACACAAAATAGTCCTACGTATTCCCCCGCACTTTAAAGCATACATTATCCCCGATGTTAAGAAAACATAACCATAAATAAAGAAACTTCCCTAAAGGGTTGCTTCCTTGTTTTCGTGATAGTTTAGGACTCCGTGTGTTCCAAGAAGACAAAAAAGTACCTACGAGAAAATACTATGACAAAGAATATGAAATATAATATAAAAGAGAAAAAAATTAAAAAGAAAAAGAAGTTTTGATAATGGGAAAAAACCTTCTAAATCAAGAAATTCAGATGAACTTGACCCTTTAATATTGTGATGTGGTATTCTATCATGAATGTCGCGACCTCATAATACAATGTCGAGACATCAAGCCTAGTTCCTGGCTTATTCAATTTTTCAATTTTGTCATTTCATGGTATCTACATCTGCTGTGGAAAAATAACTAAACTCAAATAGAATTAATATTACAAAATAGAAATAAAATAAATGTATAAAATAAACAAAATAAAATATAAAATAGAGAATAGAAGTTCTTTAAAAACTCAGACGATCCATGTCGCCACCATAGAAGAACTTTCAGTTGGTTCTCGACACTTTGATTCTATGTTTGTTCCCCTGTCGATATATATGAACCAGCATCTCTGGTTGATTCCATTGATATTGTCTTATTTTTTATCGTCACGACATCCACATTATAAACCACTTGGTAACAAATCCGAGCCAACCCCAAATCATTTTTCGGAGTTTTCTTTCCTCAAGCTTCCTCCTCTCCATATTACATGAAGTTTTGGTCATTCGAGCTTTATAACACTTGTTGGATGAGAATAAATCAAACTCATTAATCTCTTCGGCTAGTGCCTTCTTTGCTATGGCCAGAAAGTGTATTGACTCTTCAACACTTTCATTCAGAATTAGTTTAAGCTCTACGTTAGTGGTTATTTCTACTTTTACGTTAGTGGCTACATCTATTGTTATGTTTGATTCTACGTAAATTGGCTCGGGACCACCTTGGGTCATCTTCAATTTATTATCACGATCCTCGATTCCAAACTCTTGTTGACTGCTATTTTCTAATTCAAGGCTATCAATGATAATACGGGGGTCCTCTGGATCAAGGTTTGGAACATCATGCATGACCTCTTCCCTTGGAGGTAGCATCTCGGATATTTCTTTGAGCATTTCCCTCATTTTTGTCACCATGTTTACAATGTTCGATAAAAACTCAAAGTTGGACGACTTAGCAATTTTACATGAGAGCATCTGATAGGAATCACAAGGGAGCTCGTCTGAATGTTCGAACATATCATTCCCTTGGTCGTGTGACTCATACCGAGGTTCATATTCAGTTTTTCCACATTTGCTATCATCGCTTAATTGGTTTCTCGAGGCTCCGCTCAACCAACCCATTACGTAGTTCCATTCATCATCCCAATAAGTCCTCTCATCATTAAACGATCTATAATCAAATTTCTCCATGATTAAATCATCTAGTCAACAAGGAAAATAAAAAAATGAAAATAAAACATAAAACAAATAATGAATATAAAAATTAGTTCACTATTTAGCTCGTTCGTCTTTTGATTAATATTATGTACAAATTAATTGATTTAATAATAATCATCGTCGCAATCCCTAGCAACAGCGGGAATAACTTGATTGCCTCCCAATGTACCAACGTCGAGATTATGAATAGTATTACAAAATATATGGAATTGAGGCAGTGTCCGCAAGCATATGGGTCAGGTTTTATATAGTTTGTTTACAATGAAACACTTGGTAAGTATTCTGAGGATCGTACCTAAGGGGTTGCAGTTTAGGGAAAACTACTATTAAGCTAATTACCAAAAATAACTACTACTCTACTTGAGTCACGAATAAATTGAACTAAACCTAAATCATGATGATAATAATAATAACCAAATAAATTGAACTAAACCTAAATCTAATCTTAAGTTCATGTATCGACTTTTCTATTCCTTATTTTGATTATGAGAGTTCCTTTAGCCTAGATCCAATTGTTTTAGCTAATTAATTATTGATGTAAGGTTTTAATTACTTGGTTACTAATTAACCTAACAGGGTTTCTTAGCTTTCTACTAACCTAACTAGTCGCCAAGAATTACTCACCTCATAATGACATAGTTCAAACCGGGCTTGGGTAAGGTTTTCACGGATAGGCAATACCGATTTTGGCTTAATTCCTTCCTATATAACTTCCTAGGGTCGTCAATCCTAAGGTTGAAGTTCTTTCTTCCCTAACCGTAGATCTGCTAAGTGATTCTTTGTAAGCAATATCGATTTCAGGTTAATTCCTACCTAAATTACTTTCTAATGTCGTCAATCCTAGGGTTTAATTGCACTCAAATAGATTCAACCATCCAAATTAGACTCCACCTATCAGTAAATTAATTAGGTTAATACAGTTGAAACGTGAGAAATATGTATAAAGCATAAATTGATTCTAATATTTGCACAAACATTCAATTAACGATGTTAAAGAAAGATATATAAAGAATAGAATAAAGGAAATAAATGATCGTGAATTTATCGAATAAAGCATGGCTCCGAAATAATCTCTGGTCACAAAAGTCTCACTTCAGAATAGGATGTTCCGATTACATAAGCATAAAATAAACTAAATAAAAACTAAGAATGAAATAAAAGCCTAATAATAATTTATGTCTCTCTAAAATTGTGTGTTTAAACTGATTACAATGGCCTTTATATAGGATAAACTTAGATATTAAAGTGCCTAAACTATCCTTAAAGTACTTAGAGTTTGACTGGGGAAAATACTCCTAATTTCCCTAAAAATACAATTGTCACATGCAAAGACTTTTTGGCCGCACAAAGGTTGTGTTACAACATAGGCCTGCGGTGTTGCAACATCGAATCTGGTGTCGCGACATAGTAGAAAATTTTGCTCTAGGACTTGTTTTTGCTTCTGTCTTCAGTGTTGTGAGTCTTAGTGTCGAGACATAGGCAATAGTTTTGGCCTGAATATGCATCTTTAACTCATTATATGTCCTACAAGACCATGTAACCTTATTTATACATCTAAGATGTAATAAAAACTACTGAAATGCATAAATTACTACTTCAAGTATGAAAACATAAATATATAATAAGTTGCTTTAATTAAATATTAAACAAGGTAAAGTTATGTGTAAAAAGGGATATAAATTATAGTGTAATTTGTGGCAGATCACTTGTGTATGTTTGTGAAATTGTGAACTTGATAGAACCATCTACAAGCAAAGACAAGGGAAAGGTGAAGCTTGTTTAAAGCTTTCAGCAAACTGGTGAGTGTTTAGGGATCGTCACTTGTATGTGTGAACTATAGTGTTAATTAAGATCTTAGGGCTTTATCTTAAGTTTCAAAAGTAAGTCTTCTCTAAACTCTATTTTTTAATTGTGTTAAATATGTGGTTTTATGAACTGTGATATGCGAGCACTGTATTATGAGCTAGTTATGAATAGTATTTTGTGAGCTTTATGTTTAAGTAAATGTATTGACACTATAATATTTTGTAACAGTTGCATATAATGACATGCCAAAGGATTGTGAGTACTCACCCATGTGTTTTGTGATTTGGGCAAGAGGCCCTAAGGCAGGTTAGGAGAAATAAGGGAATGTCGAGCCAAACTCCATTCAATGGGATATATTGGTGTGACAGAGAGTGTTAGCTTAATGCTACACTTATAGGATAGATTGGACTCTTTGAGTCAAAGTGAGGAGTCATAAGGAGGTCCATTTATCCAACAAAAAAGAACATGTGAATAAGATTGTGTTTTACTATTTTAAGCTAACTGACAGTATGTATCCACAAACCAAGCTTCGTGTAGGTACAACAAACTCAATTCTCAGTTCAGTAACCTTGTTAAAGCTTTTGTTTAACTTATTTTTTGTGAGTGCTATGTTATGTACATTCACTGGGCTTGTAAGAGCTCACACATTCTTTTCTAAACATTGCAGACAACTAGATTGCACGGTGTATAGTGGCAAAGAGAGTGATCCAGGCAAGGCATAAACACTGAATAGTTGGTACAGATAAACTCTGGACTTAAAGGCAATGTGGGATTCCGCTTGGGCTTAAAAACATCTTTCTATCTATTGCATCACCGATTATTCTACCACTTAGTTTTTCTTTATGTTTTTATTTATTTATACTTTTTACGAACTGATAAAACCATATATATACCTAAATTTTAAGTACATGAATATAATCCAAGCCTGGTTTGATGTTTTCCTAATTTACAAGTTTATGCTTAAGTATTTAATTTGTAATAGAGTGTCTGCCATAAACAAAAGCATGAAATAATCAAAATAAGCAAAAGCATGAAATAAATAAAATTGACTAACTTATATAAAGTTCGCCAAAGTTTCCACAATGTGACAAGGCTGTCGAACTGTGCAAAGTGCGAACCTTTAATAACTTACAGTACGCGAAATAGGAGAGACCTTGTGAAACGTGTTCGTAGAATCTAAACACGTAAAGGTCATTTGTGAGACCCACTCACTTAAAGGAGACTTACACCGCGAAGACTTAAAATACGTGAGCTATGCAAAGTGCGAACCTCGATACCTGATAGTTGAATTACTATTTTTAATTCTTTTCATCAAATATCTATGTCTTCAGGGAAGGAGAAGTTAAGTTTTTGCAAGTGATGTAGATTTACATATTACTACTATTGCATTCCATGAAGCAAGCGATGTGATTTCGCGAGCTTGTGTTTTCTCAAATCTGAACATGTTTTGTGCGGTGTGTTAGAGGTTCGGTTGGTTTTTGATTGCAGATTCATTTAGGTGGCTAATGTGGTGTTCCATTGCTCAGGACCGACGACCGGACCGGGTATGGGGTGTTACATAAAACCAATAGGACATAAGTGTATCTACAAGAGGAAAAGAAATACAGACGTAAAAGTGGAAAATTTTAAGGTTATAGTTAAAGCAAAAAGTTATACTAAAAAAGAAGGTATCGATTACGAAGAAATCTTCTCTCTGGTTCCCATGCTCAAGTCAATCTATATATTGCTATCCATTGCAGCAGCCCTTGATTACGAGATCTGATAAATGGATGTCAAGAAAATAATTTTTTAACAACTATCTTAAAGAGAGCATCTATATGATGCAACCCACCAGATATATGACCACACGTTATGCTCTGGCTTGCGAACACCATGGCTAGGTGTAGAATCAACACTAAAACAAATATAATTATAGCGGCTTTAATGCAATTATGATAAATTAGTTGTAATATTTATAATGTTCAATGGAACACTCGAGTATTCCAAGGATCGAACCCAAATGAATCAGTTGTTAAGCGAATTCCTAGACTAAGGAGTCTAATTAACTACTCGCTAAATACTACAAACATAATGGCAAAAATAGCTCCTAACATTTGACTATTTGGTCACTTTGGCCCTTTATGTTTTTTTTTTGGATCACTTTGGCCCCTAACGTTTTTTTTTGTCAAATTGGTCTACTTTTAACGGAAATGATGACGTGGCCGTTAGTTCACTAACGGTCAACATTAACCACTGACATGGCGGGTCCAAGTGTTTAATTTTTTTGTCAAATTGGTCTACTTTTCTTATATGCCACGTCAGCAAATAATTTTAAAATTATTAAAATTAATTAAAATTTATTAAAATGATTTTAAAATCATTAAAATTATTAAAATAATAATAAAAAACCCTTAAACATACACGAACAAAATTATAAAAATTTCATATTCAAATTGACACAATTACAAAAATCAAGAACCGCAAACATAGAGTTGAGAACATAATCTACAATATCTTAAAAACTTATGCCCTATTCAAAAACCATACAAATCACAGATTGAACATAAATCCATGAAACACAGTGCTTTCCTTGCCATCACAATTTTCTCGAGAAAATCAATAACGGATCTAAGATGAAACATAGTTATTTATGAGAGCCAAAGCATTGCTCGTTAAATGTGTGATCTTAATAATTTGTTTCCTCACCATCATCTTCGCATACCCATTCATAGCCCCGCTTGAGAATCCATCCACGCAAGTATCTTTATCCGTCAAATCAGTACTAACTGAGGTTTGAAGATTACTCATAATAAGCACAAAGTTGGAGTGTTTGATACGAACAATTTCACCTATAGATTTTTAGAGCTCATCGATAGAGTTGTCGATTAGTTCAATGCAATCCGCCATGGCGAAAGTGACCCGAGGTTTCAAATGATGAGTTCTGGTGACTTTTTTCCTGAGCCTAGATGTGGATTTGTTGGCTTTGAAGGTGATGAGGAGGGTGGTGTGAGCAATCCCCAATATCTCCAAACTCAAAAACCCTAAACAAAAATCTCCAAAATCAAAACCTTTACCCAAAATCCCCAAATTTAACTATCCAAAACCCAAAATCCAAAATTCAACAACCCTAAATCCCTAAATTTGACAACCCTAAACAATTTATGGTGATATTTAGAAATAGCAACTCAACTTCAAGAGACGAAATACACAAATAAATAATCTCCATGAAAGAAATTTATACGCGTACATGGTGTTGAGAAAGTTAGATTTAGGAAACCCTAAATTTTTTAGGAAATCTTCAAATGCGACAAAAGAATCTTCCATTTAAATCAGGAACAAACTGGGAAAAGAAAAACTCAACAAATAAACTGTATAAAAATTGATTTGTAGATGATATGCGATGGATTCGAAATAAAAATATTTGAAGAGAGAAACTTATCAATTAAGAAAAGAGAGAATTAGCAATGATCTATTTTAATAATTTTATATTTCAAAAAAATAATATAATAATTTTAATAATTTCATATTTCAAAAAATTAATTTTAATAATTTTAAAGTCATTTGCTGACGTGGCATATAAGACAAAATAGTGCCACATCAGCATTTAAATACACTTGGACCACTATGTCAGCGGTTAATGTTGTCAACTAATGGCCAAGTCATCATGCCCGTTAAAAATAGGCCAATTTGACAAAAAAATGTTAGGGTCCAAAGTGATCCAAAAAAAAAAGGGCCAAAGTGACCAAACAACCAAATTTTAAGGGCTATTTTTGGCATTATGCCAATATTATAGTATGATAGGTCATTCAAGAGTTTGATTATACCAATCAATTACCTAAAACTAGGAAAGGACTAAATTGTAAGGAAAACAAACTACATGACTATAAAATATGAACAAATATGATAGTAGAGACCAATTGGTTGATTTCCAAATGGTTGGTTAACTTTAAAATTGGGGATCTAGATTGTGATTACTTCTAAATTGGCTCCATTTTACGTCTCGGCCTCAACTTTACAAATTTTGACAAATTAGTCTAGTTTATCTCTCGACCACACCAACTAACTCGATACATATCAAATTGATGACCTATAAGATCTCCTTTCGGTTTCACTTATCTTGATTTTCCCTTAGGCACATTAATCCTATGTTTTTAAGTCTATTCAATTTAGTCTAATTTTGCAATTTAGTCCCCAAACCCAAAAATCAATTACCCAACATTTCCATCAACCAACCTCTAAATATTTAGCCACTCCTGCTTGTATTGAAACCCATTAACAACAAGAAATTAGATAAAAACACCATTAAATTAAACCCTAATAAAATCGATAAAAATCCAAGCTTTCTTACCAAAGCTTGGATAGAAAAACAATGGTAGCAAGAAAAGTAAACAAGAACACTAAAGAAGTAACTTTTAATAGAGGAAATGTAACAAAGCTAAATGACATTCGATTAACAGATTAGATTGTAACTACAAGAGAGTTTGAAGGACTAAATAAACAAATAGATCATAACTACAGTGGTAGCTAACTTAACTAAAGATAAGAAACTAAGAAATACCTGAAAATGAGCAAGAATTTAAACCCTAAACTATAGAGAAGAAACTAAGCAATAAAAGATGAAGGAACAGTCCTAAAAACCTGAAAATGTAAAGTGTGTCCTTTGTTTCAACCAATTTGGCCTATCTTAATAAAGTTTATGTACAAAAATATTGACCAAATTTCCCCTAAAAATATAATTTCGGTTGGGGGACATGTTGGACAAGAACTACCATTGTGGTCATTTTTTGTCTCCCTTAATAGTGATATAGCAATACCTAGAGCCGTGTATCGCGATATTAACATTAGTATTGAAATAAGGGTCCTTGGGAGTCTTGGGTATCACAATACCACTATTGGTGGCTCGAGCTTCCTTGTTTCAACACTGTCAGGGGTATCACGACTGTCATGCTTTGATATCGCGATACCCCTATTCTTGGTGATGTTCTCACTCTATTTGGCCCACCATGGGCTCCCTACATCATCCACCAACCTCATTAGATGTCCCAGATACCAATTGGTCATCTCGGTTCTCAAAATAACATAAAATGCACACTAAACACTTATTTGTGCAATGAACTAAAACTAAGTAAAAACATGACAAAAACATATAATTTGCTCGAAAATAATCTCGTTAAGCATACTAGGGAGCCTAATTGACATATCAAATTACGGCAGGTCAATATATAGCTAAAGGAAATAAGTATAAAGTTTGCAAACTGCTTAGATCCATATATAGACTTAAGCAAGCATCCCACTCATGGATTCAAAGATTTGATAAAGTGATCAAGACTTTTGGATTTAAGCAAAACATAGAAGCAAATGTTGCTCACTGGTGGTCTAATGTTTAACTAATACTAAGCGATATTACACAGT
Organism: Gossypium raimondii; assembly: GCF_025698545.1. Classification (NCBI taxonomy): domain Eukaryota; kingdom Viridiplantae; phylum Streptophyta; class Magnoliopsida; order Malvales; family Malvaceae; genus Gossypium; species Gossypium raimondii. Next base: position 39,102,071 of record NC_068565.1, read on the forward strand.
CGAATCATAAAATAGAAAGACAACTTATATTAGTACACGAACCTAAACTTTTCTTTAGTCTAGTTAAAAATGAGCAAATTTATTGAAAGACTAATATGCTATCTATCAAGTTCAATTGAGGAGATGTTTTGTCTTAGGCATCGGAGCATATGACTCCCAGAAGATAGATACATAGCTGTGACTAACTGGACTGACAGTACATCAAACTGGATCCAAAGAGAATATATCCTGAATCTTTTTATGGATTTATTCACTTGTGGCATTAGAAACACAAAAATATATGAACTTTTTCAGCACCTTTTGAGCCCTAATTCATGCAGTTTTGTAGTAAAATTTGTCGAAATTCATACTTTAATCATGAAATAATTAAATTGCTCTTAAATTATTAACAGATTTAATTTTAATTATTTTTATAATTAAATTTCACAAATTTGGTTTATTTTTTACAATTTTGCACAAAAGCTAAAAATTGGCTCTGTAGATACCTCAAAAGGCTTGAACTGTTGGAGAAATTTTTGCATCGAGTGAACCAAGAGCAAGGTTGAATATTTTTCCAGCAAAAGACGATTCAAATTATCATTATTTTATATACTTTATATTTACTTTTTATCCAAATTTAATTGGTTTAGAAATTAATATAAAGCCTGAAGGAGAAAGTGGCCCAGTGTACTAAGCATTGAAAACTAATCCACAAAGCAAATTGGCAGCTCAAAACCATCTAATAAGCTAAACCAATCAGCTGATTTTTTCTAATTTTTATACTTTCAAAGTAGCCCTCAAAGTTTCCCTAAACTCCATTCAAACCCCTTCATTTTTTGTGCCCTTGAAGATTTGCCCCTAGCTTAAAATAGCAAGTTTAGAATATTTAAAATTACTTGTTGTATGGCCGGCCAAGGAAGATTGTGTGGCTGCTAATTATTTTCTATTTTTATCAGCCATTCACACCTCTCAATACTCACTTTTGCTACTTCATTCAACACACCTTCATTTCCCACACATCTCTCTCTTTCACTTGTTTCTCTCTCTTTCATTCCCTTTCTTATTTTCCCATTTCCTTTTCCGATTTAGCTATTGAAAAAGAGCCTTCTTCCACCCTGGAATCGTAGCATTCAATTGTTCATAGAGGCCTTGGTTCAACAAAACAAGCAGAGAAGAAGAGGAGTACACTAGTTTGGCTTCAGAGAAATACTGGATTTGCTTCTTAGTTCCCTTCTCTTTAATTTTCTTGTTTATGTTGTGATCATGAATATGAATAATTGTTTTATTGTTGTTCTTGTTCTAATTAAAATTACTTAAATTAATTCATGTTAGATTGATTGCATTCTGTCCACTTAGATTATTAAAATCATGTTTGTGTTTTTATAGGCCTTGGTGAGTTGTTTAATGAAATAAAATCATGCCTATGTTATACTTGCATTATAAAATATAAGGTAACAAATGAATTAATTATTAAACGTATTGAAATTGTAACACCCCTAACCCGTATCTGACGTCAGAACAAGGTTACGGAGCATTACCGAACTTATAAATCAAACAATCATACATGTCATAATCATTTCTCATTCAAATCAAACAACATTCAGACTCATTCATATAGTCCCTAATACGAGCTCTTGAGGCCCCCAATAGACATTAAAAATAGTTCGGGACTAAACGAAATACTCAAGAAATTTTTAAGAAAACATTAAAATTTTCAAAGTGCAGGGGACACACGCCCGTGTGGCCAGGCGTGTGTCTCACACGGCCAAGTGACACACTGTGTCTCAGGCCGTATGGGCATTCGAAATGGGGACACACGATCGTTTCCCAGCTTGTGTCCTACCCAATGTAACTCACTGACCTGGGTCACACGGCCACACCAGACACTCGTATGCTAGGCCATGTACCCTTCGAAATGGCCTCACACGCCCTTGTGCCAGGCCGTGTGAAAACTGGAGGGTATACTGACTTGTACCACACGGCCAAGCCACACGCCTGTGTGTTAGGCCATGTGAAGCAAGTGACTTGTTTCCTAAGGAAATTTTCGGGGACACACGGCTGTGTCACCTAGCCATGTGTCACACACGGATGAGACACATGCCCGTGTCTCTCCCCGTGTGGACCAAAAATAGGTCATTTTCCAAGTCATATTTCTCACCCAAATTGGTGCCAACCTAAACACAACAATTTGCATATGACCATGACATAAATAGGCATGCAAAACCAACCAACATCAAGCTTATAACTTATAGTATCCACACATAACAACATGATGCCCATAAGCACCCTAATTGATCATTTATAATCAAGCAAACTATGCATCTCAAACATACCTAAATGGTCAAATACATATATGCCTCATTTTGCCTAAAGCTTAACATGTAGGTCACTTATCAAAATCAACCATTTGATACTCAAAACACCAATTCACAAACAATGCATTTACATGACAACCATACACCACATATAATAAGGCAATTTACACATATATACATACACAATATACCTCAAATACAAGCCAAATCAAATGGCTACAAACATAACAAAACATGTAGGCTTTCATTAGACAAAATGACCAATAAATGTCATTATAACCAAAATTATAAAACCACAAATACCAAAATAACCGATAGATAGTGTGATGAAATCTCCACCAACATCCAACCCGAACGAGCTTCCGATATCTAAGTAAATAAAGAAACTAACACAAAGTAAGCATGTAATGCTTAGTAAGTTCTAATTCAAAAATAAAGCTTACCACTTCAATTTATAAGCATAATACACTTTAGTCAATCCAATATATCTTGGCCTTAGCTTAAACAACATTAGCCTCTCAATTTTAATTATCACATAAAATAGCAATCATCTTAAAACATCATAGCATAAGTACACACTACTTAAGTGCATTCAAATTTTCAAGCATGTGTCAAAGCATATTTCGATCATCTAATAACTCATACCTTTCCATGCTTTCATAACAATTCTAATAGAAGCATTTGTCAATCCTTCCTTCTTCTCATACTCGTTTAACCATAATTTAAGTAAGTAAAATAAGGCATATCACAACTCAATTTGGCCCAAAAGCCTAACACATAATCACCAACCAAGTTAGCCATACCATTTATTCATATGTCATAAATGTATACTTGAGGTGCTCATGGTAGGGCAGTAGGTTCAGTAGGGCTTGAAAAAATTTCAGCCAATTGCTAAGCCCGGCCGGCCGGCCCAAATGTGGGCTCTAGATTTTGCCCAAGCCCTACTGTGGAGAAAATATGAAGCAGGGCTTGCCCGCCCATTTTGCTTTAAAATCGGAATGTTAAAAACCGACCTTTATCTCAAATCTTTGAAGTAGCCATCCACAAACGAATGAGTTTTTCTATTTAAAATTCATAATGTTTAGGAAAATATGAACAATAAGCAAAGCAACGCTTTAAATAGGATGAAAGATAATAATAACTCAATTTGAATGTGGAAGAATATTGCATGTATCATCAAGTAGGTCCCAAAATTGCTATGTAATATTTTACACCGTTCATCAGCATCTAGTTTACAACGGAGAAGACCTGCAAGTGTTTTTACAGCCAAAGGAAACCATCAAATCTTTTAACAATTGCAACATTTTTCAATCTTGAAACTAGAAGAATAAAAAATTTCAGTATAAGACTATTAAATTAAAAATAAAAATAGAAAAGATCAAGAGAATAAAAATAAAAATCATTTCAAGTTTGTGATCTCAAGGTCAAGAGAGACTGTGTTTTTCTCATACTTGACAAAATCAAACGTATTATAATTTCATACTTGATTTCAATACAAGAAATTATACATGTAAATATATACATATTCAAACTAACATATACATATATCAGTTCATACTAAACTTCAAAACTAGATCTTATACATGTATATATATATATAATCGAACCTCATATACTTATATAATGACATATCTTAATTCGATACAAAAGAATATACATATATATATTTGCATGCTTATTCAAAACTACTTAAACAAGTATAATATACATATTATAAATCCAATCCAAAGGTTTATACATGTATATACCTATGAATTTATTCGAACCTTATGTACACATATATATACATACCTTTGATTAAACCAATAATTTATACATGTATATACATGTGTGAATTCAAACCTTGTATATATATATATATAAACTTTATACTTCAACTAAATTCAATAACATTTATGTATATACTTATATACCATTCATACTTTAACTAAATGCAAAGGCCTATATAAGTATATACCTATATGTTCGAACATTAAAACAAAGATATTAATCATTCATACTTTAAATTTATTCAACCAATATACTTTAAATTATAATTCATCAAAGTTGAATTATAACCAAAGTTGATAACCATGCAAGATTTACTCAATTTGTCTAAAAATCTTAAGCGTAAGATTCTCAATTCTTTGAAAACAAAGCAAGAATTCATGACTCTTATGTTGATTTTGAAGCTAAAATTGTTTATAAGAATGAGTTAAATTGTGAGTATTCAATATATGTTCGGCAATGAATACTTTAGTCACTTAATCTTTATATCATTACTCCTTAATTTAATAATTCAAACAATATCAATAATAATGTAAGCCCAATTCCTAGCAAAGTTACGATCTAATATATCATCATTTTTGGGTGTTGACTTCTCGGATAATCCCTCAATTGGAACATATTTCACTTACTACTGATGACATTTTTCAAAATAAGAAAATCTCTGTTTTAAAGTAGATAACCATTTCAAAATAAACAAGTAATTCATACTGTGCATCATGTCCCAAAAAAAATGCACTGAAATCATCTTCTTAGAAAACGAGGAAGGACAAAAGACGAGGATTTACTGGCTAAAATCAGTCATTTTCTTCTTTTAACTCAAAAGTCAAGAGGGGAGTCCCCTCTTTTTTTATGTTCATCATATTACAAGATACGAGGAAGGACAAGCCTACAAGGATTTACTAGTTTTGAATCCCTGAGTTGGACTGCAAACAAACGAACTTAGATACAGGAATAAGCATATAAGAGAGTGAGCCTAAGAAGTTCATCACAAATGACTGATTTTAGCAGATGCCATTGAAAGAGAGTGAGGAACCGATTGAATAAAATCAAAATCAAAAGCACAAAGCAAAAACTAATTCAAAGGTTAACAACAAACTCACCTTTGAGAAGACGAAGAAGGCTAGAAGCACCGTGGCGTGGAGTCGTGGAGGTGGAGGTGGATTTCCGATTTGGGGGAAAAAAGGGAGAGAAGGGGTTAGGGATTTATCTGGGGTCGGGGAAATGGGGAAAGGAAGGGAAATGGGAAATGTATTAATGACAATTGACATATAATAAATTTTAAAAATAAAAAAATATATTAATTAAATTGAATTGGGCCGGGCCAAAAAGTTTACGAGGCCGGCCCGTTTTTAAAACGGGCCTCATTTTTTGTCCAAACCCATATTTCGGGCCTATATTTTTACCCGAACCCTCCCATATTTTGGGCGGGCCATCGGGCCGGGCCGGGCCGCCCGGCCCATGAGCACGTCTAATGTATACCATTGCCATGTATTTTGCGTACATACCTATACTAGTTCGTATAAAACTTGTATGACCTCGTAACAATACTGTGCCCGTTGAACCACTTGGAAAACTATCGAACGCGAGTATCTTGCACACTACGTGCAAACACGTGGTCGAAACCACTACAATCTCATATCTCGTATCAATGCTCTCTCTTGAGCCATAACTAGGTCTGTTCACACAAGTTGTCAGTCAAGACGTAGCTACACGGTGATGCTCACACAAGCTGTAAAGTAACCACAACACATGTTGGAAACTCGGCCACTGCTAGGACGTACGAGAGCAGCATCCAAAACACGGTAACCCCTAATGACATGTCATTTGTATTCTCTATATTCATAAGGTTCACACGGGGTTCGATAGTCGTCAAAACTTCGTTGGAATTTTCCGTAGTGTCACAATATCAATAATATGACACAAAAGCATTTAAATCAATTATAATTTAATGCTAATTAAATATACAAGCTTACCTCAACTCATACGGAGAAAAACGATCGATTAATCCTACACTTTAACTTTTCCCCGATCTAAATCCGTACATTACTTTTCTTGATCTATATAATCAAATTTAACTAATTCAAACTTCATTCTAATCAATTTAGTCCAAAAATCATGTTTTGGAAAAATACCATTTTGCCCTTATACTTTTGATTTCTTTACAATTTAGTCCCTAGGCTCGTAAAATGAAATTCATGCAATTTCCTCCCAACCCAAGCCTAGCTGATTATCATGTATATTCATAGCAGCCCATACATCTCATTAATTCACAATTTATACCATGATATTTCACATTTTTCAATTTAGCCCCTAATTGACAAATTTAACAAAAAATCACTTAACAAAAGTTGTTTATCTAACAACAAGGATTCATTTTATTCCCTTGAACTTCAAAACCCTAAGTTATTCATCAATCGTAAAACTTAAACAATTCAATAGTTTTGGAAATTAGTCCCCGGGATAGCTAGGTTAAGCTACAACGATCCTGAAAACATGAAAATCATTAAAAAACGGAACAAAGTTGCACTTACATGCAAGGGATAGTCTAGTCAAAAATTAAAGATCTCCCATGGTGTTTTATTTGCTGTAAATTTAAGTTGGAGAAGATAATGAAAGATGATAGCTTTAATTTTTGATTACTTTTATCTTTAATTGCCTTTTTAACAAATTACCCTTACCTAACTTTAATAATTTCACATTTACCAAGCCATGCACATCCACTAACTCATTTAATGGTCTAATTAACATGGAAGGACCTCCAATGTAAAGTTATATAGCTAATTAATACCTTTAGCTAGTAGAACACAACTTTTGCATATTACGCGATTTAGTCATTTTAATCAGATTGAACATGCAAACAGTAAAATTTCTTAACGAAATTTTTATAATATAATATTATCATGTTGTAGATATTAAAATCATATTAAAATAATTTTTTTGACATCAAATTTGTGGTCCCAAAACCACTGTTCCAATTTCACTAAAAACGGGCCATTACAGAAATTATAATTAATTGACACGGTATTTAATTAGTACATGTTTAATCTTCTAAGGTAGCTGAAGGTTAAATTAGCGACGGTATTAAACGGTACATTAGCCTTGCCTAACTTGCAAGTTTATTGTGATTAAACTGTTTTAATATAGAAATATATAGTTACCTCACTTAATATTTTATCTGCTTATGAAGATTGATTAATTGTTTGAATTGACATTGAAAAATGTTCAAGAGAGTAGCTAATTTAGTAAGTACGTATGAGCAGTAGTTAGCAAATTACCAAGTTGTCGTGAAAATATTCGTAACAACATGAACATGGGTTTAGTAATTCTAAGTTAAGGAATGTAATTGGTCTAACACAATTTTGTCATATTGATTAAAACCATCTTTTGTAATCGTGCATTAAAATTTTTATTTTTATTTTATTTTACTTTGTTAAATTTTAGTTTTTAATCACTTCCTCAAAATCAAAATATTTTTAATCACCAAAGTGTTTGATTTACATTTCATAAATATTTTTTTTTCACAGTCCCTGTGGGTACGATAACTCGACATTTACTTGTCACTTTTTTACTTGTTGTGATTGTGCACACTTGCACATTGCCATCGTTCCAGGTTTTTGGCGTCGTTGCCAAGGACTGTTTTAAAAGACACTATTTGTGAGGTTGTTAATTTTGCATTTTGGTTTATTTTTCTATTTAATTTTAATTCCATTATTTTTTTCTATTTTTATTTCATGTGTTTATGAGTATTGATCGAATTATAGATTTACTCCTCGTAGATCCTAAAATTGAAAAAAAAATTTGACAAAGAAGAATACAAGCAAGTCAGAGAAGGACCGAAGATATGAACTTTGAAAATCCGAATCAAGGAAACGAAGCAAACCATGCTCAAAATCCTATCCTTATTGTTAATGATAGGGATAGAGCTCTAAGCCAGTATGTCATGCCAGTGTTTCATAAGCTTAATCTGAGTATTAGGAGACTCGAAATTGAGGCATAACAATTTGAGTTGAAGCTTGTCATGTTTCAGATGCTTTAGACAGTGGGTCAATTCAATGGAATGCCTACTGAAGATCCTCACATTCACTTAAGATTGTTTATGGTGGTGATTGATTCTTTCAATCACTTAAGTTTGTTTATGGTGGTGATTGATTCTTTCAAATTAGCCAGAGCACCCAAAGATGCACTACGATTAAAGTTTTTCCTATATTCACTGAGGGACAGAGCTCAAGCCTGGTTGAACTCATTGCCAATAAACTCCATTACCACATGGCAAGAGTTAGCAAAAAGATTCCTTATGAAGTACTTCCCACCTAGCAAGAATGCTAAGTTAAGGAACGAGATCAGTACTTTCCAACAGATGGATGACGAGTCTTTGTATGAGGCATAGGAAAGGTTTAAAGAACTATGACGAAGATGCCCTTATCACGAAATCCCTCATTGCGTCCAATTAGACACATTCTATAACGGTTTCAATGCTCACACGAGGATGGTAGCAGATGCTTCTACTAACGATGCTTTCCTTTCTAAGTTTTATAACGAGGCTTATGAAATCATCAAGAGGATTGCCAGCAACAATTATCAATGGCAAACCAATCGAGCAATGTCAGGAAGACGAGTTGCTGGAGTACATGAAGTAGACGCTCTCCTTCACTCTCATCTCAAGTATCTTCAGCATCCTTAATGCTTAAAAACTTTACTACTAATGGGTTTAATAATTTTGCAGCTCAGCCACCGAATCAATTTGAGACTGTAGCCTGTGTTTATTGTGGGGAAGGACACTTGTTCGAAGAATGTCCATCAAACCCAGAATCCGAGTATTACATGGGTAACCAAAACCTAAACTGAGGAAGGCAAGTACTACAATCCAATTTTTATAACCTATATTGGCGAAACCACTCAAATTTTTCTTGGAGTAACCAAAGGGTTGGAACCAGTAACACTTATGCACAACCTAAACTGACCCAACCACCTGTTTTTACCCAAAAAGTTCAAAAACTAACTCAAGTTGAACCTTCCAATAGCTTAGAGAACCTATTGAAGGCATAAATCGCAAAGAATGATGCCACTTTAAGGAATTTGAAGAATTAAGTGGGCCAACTTGCTATTGAACTTAGGAACCTATCACAGGGTGCTCTGCCTAGTGATACAGAAAATCCAAGAAATCAGGGGAAAGAGTATTGTAAAGTATTAATATTGAGGAGCGGAAAGACATTAGAGCCCAACACAGTTGAAGTTGAAGAAGAGTCGCCTGATGCTCAAGATTTAGTGGAAGTTCAACCAAGTGTTGAAATTCTAGATTCACCAGAACCAGAATCTGTAAAATCTAATAAAGTAACTTCTAACCCAGCCAATTCTGATAAACTAATAACTTTGTTAGATACACAATTTCCACAAAAGACAAATCAACCAATTCTAGTAAAGAATCATCGACCACCTTACCCTTAAAAATTTCAAAAGCAGAAATAAGAAGTTTAATTTAAGAAATTCCTAAACGTACTTAAGCAACTTCATATCAACATCTTGTTGGTAGAAGCACTTGAGCAGATGCCAAACTACGTCAAATTCATGAAGGATATCATGTCTAAGGAATGAAGACTTGGAGAAGTTGAGATGGTAGCCCTGTCAAAAGAATACAGTGCATATCTTCAAAATAAATTATCCCCAAAGATAAAGGACCTTGGATGTTTTACCATACCTTGCAACATTGGAGCAACTTATGGTGGTAAGACACTATGTGATTTAGGTGCAAGAATCAACTTAATGCCCATGTATATATTTAGGAAATTGGGGATAGGTGACGTTAGACTTACTACGGCTACACTTCAATTAGCAGATCGATCATTTGCACATCCAGAAGGAAAAATCGAGGAGGTATTGGTATGTATAGACAAATTTACTTTTTCCTACTGACTTTGTTATTTTAGACTTTAAAGTAGACAAAAAGGTGCCAGTCATCCTAGGGAGGCCTTTCCTAGCAACTAGAAGGACACTTATTGATATGCAGAAGGGCAAGCTTACTATGCATGTTCAAAACGATCAGGTAACTTTTAATGTTTTTAAGTCTATGCGATTCCCTAACATAGTTGATGATTGTTCTACAGTATATGAGTTAGAGGATTTAGCTGTAGAACGGGAACTCAAATTTGTTGAGGACACATTAGAACAAGTTTTGATGCCAGACCCTCGAAGTGATGAAGATGGGGGAATACTTAGCTTTTTTATAAGCTAATCAAAGGGGATTTAATCGACAATCCCACTTTGAATCTTTGGAGTTAGAAAGCAGAGATTGTGTCCAACCAAAAGTGTCAATCGAAGAGCCACCTAAATTATAACTTAAGGTACTTCCCTCTCACTTAAAATATGTTTATTTAGGTAATGCTTCGACTTTGCCTGTGATTGTTTCAACTGAGTTAACTTAAGAGCAGAAAGAGAAACTCATTTAAGTTCTAAAATAATTCAAGAAGGCTATCAGATGGACTATAGCCAATATCCGTGGAATTATCCCATCCATCTACATGCATAAAATCATCCTAGAAGATGGCGAGAAAGGAACGATTGATGGACAACAAAGACTGAACCCTATTATGAAGGATGTGGTAAAGAAAGATCATAAAATGGTTATATGCAGGTATAATTTACCCCATCTCGGATAGTTCATGGGTAAGTCCGGTCTAGTGCGTACCAAAGAAAAGAGGTATTACAGTCGTTGAAAATGAGACTAATGACTTAATACCAACTAGAACGGTTATGGAGAATTTGTATAGATTACCGAAGGTTGAACAAGGCAACTACGAAAGATCATTTTCCTTTGCCGTTCTTGGACCAGATGCTGGATAGACTCGCGGGGAGAGACTATTACTGTTTTTTTTATACATACTCAGGATACAATTAGATCACAGTAGCACCAAAGGATCAACACAAAACAACATTCACATGCTCATACAGTATATTTGTATTTAAATGCATGCCATTTGGTTTATGTAATACACCTGTTACATTTCAAAGATATATGATGTCTATTTTTACTGACATGGTTGAGAAGTATTTGGAAGTTTTTATGGATGATTTTTCAGTGTTTGGAGACACCTATGATGATTCCTTAGTTAATCTAGCCAAGGTACTAAGGTGGTGCGAAGAAACAAACCTTGTACTCAACTAGGAAAAGTGTCATTTCATGGTACTATAAGGTATTGTTCTGGGGCATCGAATAACAAGACATGGAATTGAGGTAGATAAAGCAATCGTAGATGTTAACAAGAAACTCTCACCTCCAACATCTATAAAGGGCATTAGGAGCTTTTTGGGACATGCTGGTTTCTATCAAAGATTCATTAAGGACTTTTCCAAAATCGTTAAATCCTTATGCAAATTATTGGAGAAGGACACGATATTCAACTTTGATGAAGAATGTTTGAAAGTGTTTAATAATTTAAATAATCGATTAGTTTCAGCACCTATTATTGTCACACCGGATTGGGATTTACCATTTGAATTTATGTGTGATGCAAGTGACTTCGCAATAGGAGCTGTGATGGGCCAGCAAAGGAACAAAGTTTTTCATCCCATCTACTACACAAGTCGAACTCTGACGGGAGCTCAATTGAAATATATGGTAACAGAAAAAGAGGTACTCACCTTTGTATTTTCTTTTGTCAAGTTTCAATCTTATCTTCTAGGTACCAAAATGACTATTTATACAGATCATTCAGCAGTTAAATATTTACTTGCCAAGAAAGAAGCCAAGCCGAGATTGATCCAATGGGTACTTCTACTCCAAGAGTTCGATCCAGAAATTCAAGATAAAAAATGGGTAGAAAATCAAGTAGCAAATCACTTATCTAGGTTGGAGCTACAATAAGGAAATTCTCCACTTATACCCATTCAGGAGACATTTCCAGACGAGCACATACTTAAGGTAAATCATGTCCATAACACCCATTAGGTTGCTAATTTTGCTAACTATTTAGCTTGTGGTTTGATGCCGATTAATAAGACGTATCAACAAAAGAAAAAGTTTCTTCGCGATGTGAAGTACTATTTCTGGGAAAAGCCATATTTGTTCAAAAAGTGTATATATCAAATGATCAGGAGATGCGTGGCAGAAAATGAGGTACATAAGATTTTATATCATTGTCATACAATTTCGAGTGGGGGACACTTTAGAGTACAAGTACTACAGTCAAAGTATTGCAAGCCAGATTCTTTTGGCCAACGCTATTCAAAGACGCGTATGCCCACGTAAAGAGTTGTGATGGATGCCAACGGGTTGGAAACATCACCATTAGAAATGAGATGCCCCAAACAAACATTATTGAGGTAGAATTATTCGATGTTTGGGGTATTTACTTTCTTGGTCCATTTCCTCCTTTTGGTCACAAGTATATATTGGTAGCAGTAGGGTACGCATTTAAGTGGGTTGAGGCCAAGGCATATTTGATGAACGATGCCTAGGGCTATATTCATTGATGAGAGGTCCCATTTTTTTAACAAATGGTTGAAATGGTTACTCGACAAACATGGAATGAAGCCTAAGGTTGCCATAGCTTACCATCCGCAAACAAATGGGCAAGCTGAACTGACAAACAAAGAGATAAAAGGTATACTCGATAAGGTAGTTTGTCCAAACTGGCAAGATTGGTCCAAAACACTAGATGCTGCTTTATGGGCCTATAGGACAACATACAAGACACCTTTAGGGATGTCTCCCTATCGGTTGGTTTTTGGGAAAGTTTGTCACTTACCCTTGGAGTTAGAACATAAAGCTTACTGGGCTTTCCAACATCTCAATTTGAATCCCAAGCTTGCCAAAGATAAATAGATGCTTCAACTTAACGAGTTAGAAGAATTCCAAACTTTCTCATATGAAAATGCCAAGTTATTCAAGGAAAGATTAGAAAGATGGCATGACAAGCACATCCAAGTTCGAGAATTTGAAGCAAGTCAACTAGTTTTGTTATTCAATTCCATGTTAAGGTTTTTCCAGGTAAGTTAAGATCACGTTGGCCCAGTCCATTTACTATTCACCAAGTTTTTCCATATGGAGTTGTCGAATTTTCAAGGTAAGGGAGGTAATTTTCGAGTTAATGCTCAGCACTTAAAAAATTACTAGGGGGATGAAATTGAGCAGGATAAAGTCTCATTCATTTTATCGGATACTTACTTTTCTCGTTTTCTTTTAAATAAATGATTTAGGGTATATTTTTGGGATTAGTATGTTAAAATAAATTTTGTCTAAGAGATTGGAACATAAGCGGGATTGCTTGTGACCCCTCTAATTTTTCCTGGGAATTGATTTTAACATAATTTTTTGAGAAATTATTCCCTAAATGACAAAATAATCTTTTTTTTTAATTTTACAAATAAAAGGGTCAAATTTTGATCCAAGTTTTAATTGCAAACTCAATTTTCAAATTTTGTTTTAGGTACTTAATTGAATTATTTGCAAAATTTGGTTGTTCTTTTGTAAATATTGAAATTAGTTGTTTCTTTTTGTAAATATCTTTAAAATCAATTGAAATAAATTTTTTAATTTAATTTTTAATAAATAAGGTGATAATAACTAATATATAATTATATTTATTATAATGTATATTAATTATTATAAACTTGGTATAAATTAGAATTGGTTTAAATTTTATCATATTTTAATTAAGAGATTTTCTTTCAATAAATAAAGTAGTAGCAAATAGTATAATAATATATCCTATATTATTTATTAATTGTTATTAACTTTATATGACATTAGGACTTAGAATATTTTATTGTTAATTTGTTCTAAGAATTATAGTTGAACTCCTTCCCTCTATCACTTTAAATACCACCACTTTTATCCATCATTCACATCATTCACTGTACCATCAAACCAACCTCCCATACACCCTTTCCACCATCAACCTTAGCATCTCCATACTCCAAGTGCTGCACAACCAAAACTACCAGCACCATCATCGACAACTATTAGTGGCATCACCAGCAGCTTCATTCTCTAGCAGCAGCCATCAGACGCCCCAGTAGCTCCCGCACTAGCTCACGTGCCCAATATCTCACATACTAGCCTCTGCGCACCCCACTTGTGCCCTGCACTCACACCAAGCCCATGACGCTCTCGATGCTCCTGAGCACTCGCCTCTGCTCGTGCCCTTTTGACACGCACCACCTCTCCTTATGCTGTGCTCTCGATCCCACAAGTCGTTATTGCTCACGCCCCTAGCCATCGTACATTGTTGTTTCTACTTGCTAGCTGCACACGCCTTGTCACATTTGCACCGCATATCCATCACAATTAACCATCAACCTATCACCCTCCAACCAACCCTCAATCAAATTATTGAATTTAATTATTTATTTTTCTCCTAAAATTCAATTTAATTTAATTATTTATTTTTTCAAATTATTGAATTATTAATATTTTATGCAAATTGAATTTTTGAGAAAATATTTATTTCCACCTTATGCTCAGGTTAATTATGTCTCGCATAAGAACTCGTGCTTCTGTCCAAGTTGATGAATCAAAAAATAAATCTTACTGTGAGAAAGCCAAAGCGAGATACGACAACATCTTCAAAAATCAACAAATGCTCCAAGAAAAAGGCTTTACACTGAAAGAAAGCAATTACACTAATTTCATGGCGAGCATTAGAAAAGTTACTGAAGCTTTAAATTGGGAAGTGTTTTGTGAGAAAAGGGTAAGTCTAGATGAAGAGTTAGTTCGTGAATTTTATGCAAATTTGACCTCAAGCGAATTAACAGAAGTCTTTGTCCGAGGAACCAAGGTACCAGTAAATTCAAGCAGTATTAATGACTTCTTTGATTTACCTAATTTTGAAGACGACAAATTTTCTTCCTTAATGGAAAATATTGAGCCCGAAAAATTATAAGAAATTCTCGAGGAACTTACAGTTCCGGATTTTAAGTGGACTCTGTCAAAGCATGGAACTCACACTTTTCGCAGAGAATATTTGACACCACTAGCAAAGGTATGGTTTTATTTCATTCGGTTAAGGCTTATGCCTATTTCACATCGGACCATAATTTCATTAGAGCGAATGGTCTTATTATACTTGATTTTAACGGCAAAGACCATTGATGTGGGGAAAATCATTTTAAGAGAAATTCAGAATTGTACCACTAGATGTTTTGGCCCAACATACTTTCCCTTTACGATAACAAATTTGTGCTTCAAAGCTAAAATTCTTGCAAACATAAAGAAGACAAGTTATAGCCAAGGCAGAATCACGGATTGGGACCTCTACCAAGTAGCCGAAGATTCTGTTCTACAACAACGAGTTGAACTGAGCGAGGAACCCAAAGAAGAAGAAGAAGATCCCACAGAGATCGAACCAATGCAGTCAGCTGAAATCCCTGATAAGCAGAACGAATTGAACCAATGACTGAACTTGACATGGCAACCCCAACATTTAGAATTCATTTGCCTCAACTAGATCTTCGTGATGAGCTATCAAAGTTGATGGACCTAATGTAAAATATGGAGTGGCAACA
Organism: Gossypium raimondii; assembly: GCF_025698545.1. Lineage (NCBI taxonomy): Eukaryota > Viridiplantae > Streptophyta > Magnoliopsida > Malvales > Malvaceae > Gossypium > Gossypium raimondii. The sequence goes on from NC_068565.1 coordinate 39,117,631, forward strand.
ACAAGCTTACTAGAGTTATTCAAAAATACGAGATGACTCAATGAGAAGCGCTTTTACAAAAATATTCTATGAGTCTGAGTTTTCAAATTTTATATTTGAACCACGAAGTTCAATATCGGAGAAGGAACGAAATGATTCATTCAAAAACAAAGACGATGGAGCAAAAGACGAGTCAAATTCTGACGGATCTACAAATAAATAAAAAGGAGGGATATTTACTTTATTTAATGTTTCTTAGGATATTTAATGTTTTTTGGATTCTTTCTTAGGATATTTAATGTTTTTTGGATTAGGTTCTATTAGGATTTTTATTTCTCGCATAATAAAATAAGAGGTGGAAATCATTAATAAAATTGAACAAATTGCAAAAGAAGAAGTGTGGCAATAGATATGAACATGTCTAGGATTGGATTTTCCTTGGAAAAGCTTGGTATTTAAGCACTCAAACTTGACTCACTTCCTTTTCCTAAGGTCCTACCTGGTGTACAGTATCTATTCACGTCTATATTTTCATTCTCTCTATTGTTTTTAACAATGGGGACATTGTTCATCTTAAGTAGGGGGACCAAAATTAAAATTGTTTTTCAGGATGCATTATTTTTATAATTATGATTAAGTTATATTTTGTTAAAAATTTTGAATTTTTGTTAATAATGCTAACTTCTAGTATAAATAAAGTTCTATTATCTCAATAATTGATATGTTAGCTGAACTATGACATAATATTACTCTTAATAAAATTTGCAAATCATACCATAAAATTTTTAATTCTTTAGGAGCGCTAGACATGCATGAAAGTTTAAGTCTCTAGAATTGACTTTGTAATTTCTTAAGGCGAAATCCTAGGAAGCATGGAATTTTAAAAATGGCTTAGGCAAACTTTTGTTTAGACCGGTTGAGCCTTTCAAGCCAACCTTAATGAATATTTATCCCTTGAAACCCAACTTTGAGACTATATGACCTAATTTTATTTGAACCATTGCAATATTTAGCCATCACTTTTCTCATAATTATCTTTAAATTGTCCCAAACACCAGACTTAGTACTATTCAAAATATTCTTTGAAAATAAGTTTGGAGGAGTTGAAAAGAACTATCAAATGCTCAAAAAAAATTGTAGTACATACAGTCAAATGCTCGTGTTAAAAAAAAAGAAAGAGCATATGTGCTCAAAAGAAATAGATGTACAAAAGAGCATGTGAAAGTAAAATGAGTTGGTGCATTAAAGGTATTTATTTCGAAGGTCTGATGCAAGCTGAGTCTAGGGTTTTTAGATGCTCGTGTTAAAAAAAGAAAAGAAATAGCATATGTACTCAAAAGAAATTAGTTGTATAAAAGAGCATGTGAAAGCAAAATGAGTTGGTGTATTGAAGGTACTTATTCCGAAGGTCTATTGCAAGCTAAGTCTAGGGGTTTTAGCTTAAAATTATCTATCTTTTACCTACCCCTAGCCCAACCACATTACAACATATTTAAAAGACATTTCGATTTAGATTTTTGTGTTGCCCACATTAGTGCAGAGAAATTGCTAGGTTCAACATATGAAGACATAAGTTAAACTTAGTGATTGCAGTTTAGTCTTGAATAAGGGAATAAAAATTAAGTGGTAAGAATTAATATGTATTTATTAAGAAAACATTTAGTCTATTCCTACTAGCATGATAACAATTGAGAATAGTTTGAGCAATATGTATACTTGAGTTGCATAATTGCAAATTTCTTGTTCTTGAGCATAATTACACTAAACTCATAATTGTGGGGGAGATGTATTCTAAAGAAATTTTTCAATGGTAATTTCAAGCACTTCCTCCTTTAAAATTTGTGCATTTCTCAGGACGAGCAATGAATTAAGTTTAAGGATGTGGAAACACAAAAATATATAGACTTTTTCAACACCTTTTGAGCCCTAATTCATGCAGTTTCGTAGTAAAATTTGTCGAAATTCATACTTTATTTATAAAATAATTAAATTCCACTTAAATTATTAAAATATTGAATTTTAATTATTTTTATAATGAATTTTCACAAATTTGGTTTCTTTTCGACAGTTTTGCACTAAAGGTGAAAATTGGCTAGGTAGACAGCTCTACAGGCTTGAACTATTGGAGAACTTTTTGCATCGAGTGAACCAAGACCAAGCCTGGATATTTTTCCAAATTATGATTATTTTATGTACTTTATATTTAATTTTTATCCAAATTTAATTGGGTTAAAAATTAATATAAAGCCTGAATGAGAAAGTGGTCTAGTGTGCTAAGCATTGAAGACTGATCCACCAAGCAAATTGGCAGCCCAAAACCGTCCAATAAGCTGACCCAATCAGCTGATTTTTTTTTTATTTTTACATTTAAAAAACAGCCCTCAAATTTTCCCTAAACTCCATTGAAACCCCTCCGCTTTTTGTGCCTTTAAAGATTTGCCCCTAGCTTAAAATAGCAAGTTTGAAATATTCAAACTTGCTTGTTGTATGGCTGGCCAAGGAAGAGTTTGTGCTACTAATTATTTTTATTTTTATCATCCATTCACACCTATAAATATCCCCTTTTGCTACTTCATTCAACACACTTTCATTTCCCACACATCTCTTTCTTTCACTTGCTTTTCTCTCTTCCATTCCCTTTCTTATTTTCCCATTTCCTTTGCCGATTTACATCTTGAAAAAGAGCCTTATTCGACTTTGGAATCACAACATTCAACTATTCGTAGAGGCCTTGGTTCAACAGAACGAGCAAAGGAGAAGAGGAGCGCATTAGCCTGGCTTCAGAGAAATGCTGGATTTGTTTCCTAGTTCCCTTCTCTTTAATTTTCTTGTTTATGTTGTGATCATGGATATGAATAATTGTTTTTTTTTTGTTCTTGTTCTAATTAAAATGGCTTAAATTAATTCGTGTTAGATTGATTGCATTCTGTCCACTTAGATTATTAAAATCATGTTTGTGTTGTTATAGACCTTGATGAGTTGTTTAATTAAATAAAATCGTACTTATGTTATACTTGCATTATAAAATGTTAGGTAACGAATGAATTAATTATTAAACATATTGAAATTATAATTAATTGATACAATATATAATTGGTGCATGTTTAATCTTCTAAGGTAACTCAAGGTTAAATTAGCGACAGTATTAAACGATACATTAGCCTAGCATAACTTGCAAGATTATTGTGATTAAAATGTTTCAATATAGAAATATATTGTTACCTCACTTACTCTTTTATTATGGAGATTGATTAATTGTTTGAATTGACATTGAAAAATATTCAAGAGATTAGTTAATTTAGTAAGCGGTAATAGCAATAATTAGTAAAATACCAAGTTGCCGTGAAAATATTTGTAACAACATGAACATGGGTTTAGTAATTCTAAGTTAAGGAATGTAATTGATCTAACATAATTATGTCATCTTAATTAAAACCGCCTTTTGAAAAAGTGCATTGAAATTGTTATTTTATTTTATTTTATTTTACTTAGTTAAATGTAACAACTTTGGTTTAGACTATATTCGGAATAGTAGTTTTGGTACCACAAATCTAAGTTAGAAAAATATTTTAATATTATTTTTGGTGTGAAAATTTCGTGTGAAAATTTTATCGTTTGTGTGCTCAATTTGCAAAAAAAGACTTAATCGCGTAAAATGCAAAAGTTACTTGCTAATTGTTAAAGTACTATATTGCTATGGCTTTCATTATGTGGGGCCTTATGTTGAAATTATACCATTAAAATTATGGATGGACACAAAAGCCTAAGGTTAGTGGATTTTAAATGAAATTATAAAGGTTAGTTTTGTAAATTAATTAATTACGATAGTATAATAAAACATAAAATAAAATGGTCATGCATTTTTAGTTCATATTTGCTGAAATTGAAGAAAGAAAAGCTAAGGATCATATGTTTTGATATTCAGCTACTTCCAAGCTTGATTAAAGGTCCGTTTTTATTCGATTTTTGATAATTTCTATGTTTTTGAGATCGTTGCTTTGTGTTTTATCAAGCCCATGCTTAAATTTCAGAATTTGATTATGAATTTGAGTAATGCCATTGTTGATTTTGTAAGCTTTGTGGTGTTAAAAGGTGAAATATGAAAGCTTGATGATAGATAAATATATTTTGTATTGGGATTTTTGATGAATTTGCTAATTATGGACTAAATTGTGAAAATGGGAAATTGAGAGGTTAAAATGTGAAATAAATGAAATATATGAGCTACTAGGGACTTGAGGAAGATTTGGCTAAGGCATGTTTTTGATGAATTTTGTGTATTTGGCGTATTTTTGTATTAAGGACTAAAATGTCAAAAATGTGAAATTTGGGGGCTAAAGTGTAAATGTCCTAATTATGTGTTTATGGATTGAATTAAATGAGATCTGTTATTAAATAGCCAAATTTATATTTATTTAGATCAAGAAAAGAGGAAATTGGATTTGGATCGAGAAAAGTCCAAGGTTGTCGAATAGTCGTTCCGGTCCGTTCGTGTCCGTACGAGGTAAGTTCATAAATAAATAAATGTCGTTAAATTGGAATGTATATGTATTATAAATGCCGAATTTTTATAAGCATGGGAGAATTGTTTGCGAGTTTGATTCGATTGAATTACGACATCCAAAAATGTAACGCCCCAGAATTTGAGCCTAGAAGTATTGGGCCTTAAGTAAGGGAACGGTTTGGAAACTATGTATAAAAGTATGTCAGCTTTAGTGGTTAAGGGTCCTGAGAGGAGTTGAAAAAGTCCTGGGTTCAAACCTGGGCTTTAGCAAAAATTTTGGTTTTAAGTGGATAAAACCCTAGATGCTTGGATGTAGGCCTTTTAAATTATTATGTTAAAAAATGTCATAAGGAAGCATGTGGTTTAGTGGTTGTGGCGTCATTAAGGTTGCAAGGGAGCTTGGGTTCAAGTTTTGGCTCTTGTAATTTATTTTGGTTTTTTCTTTTAAAGGAACCTGGACTTTGGCCTTTAGACCTTTTAGTTAATTAAAGACAAAATGTGACATAAAAGAGCTTGTGACAAGGAGGCAAGTTGCGTGTTGTGTTATTGAGGGGGGCTTGGGTTAGAATTCTATTGCAAGCAAGAAGGGTATTTATTTTGCTAGCATGAGGTAGCAGGAGTTTGAGGTGATTAGGTCGTGTGGGCTTAATGGGCTTGTGGGCCCCACACAGATGAAACCCACTATTTGTGGCAAATACTAGACTGGGCTATGTAGATCTCATAGCCGTGGTGAAATCTGGGCTGAATAGGTCACATGAGCGTGTGGGCCCACTTGGGCCGAGTAATGGGTCTTAGGCCCATTTACACTGTTGTGACCAATTAGGTTACCTGAGTTGCTCGAGGCAACTGCCGACCTTTCGAGAGGTTGATATCTAGACCGAAATATCCCCTGTAGGGAAAAATGATCGTAATGCCCCTGTAGAGTAAAATGACTGTAATGCCCTGGTGGGTAAATGATTATTTTTGCCTCGAGTCTGTGTTTGGTATGACTGATTTGTCTGTGATTTGAATGATTGATTCTGAGTATGGCATACTGCATACACGACATACTGCATGGGGTTGGGATACTGGTATAAAGGAAGTACTGTACTGGTGGCTCTGCCACAATCACTATTACTGGTGGCTTGGCCACATATACTATTATTGGTAGCTTTGCTGCGATACTGTTGCTGGCAGCTTTATCGCGATGCTACTGATGGTTTTGTGCCGATCATAGTACCGTTACTGATGGCTTTGTATCGATCATCTTACTGTTACCGATGGCTGTGTGCCATTCATTTCACTGTTATTAATGGCTATGTGCCGATCATATCACTGCTACTGATTGTGCTGATCATGATACCGTTATTGATGGCTGTGTGTCGGTCATATCACTGCTACTAATGGCTTTGTGCCAATCACATTACTGTACTTATGGCTTGTAGCCATTTTGTTTATAGCTTATAGCTATCCTGTTTACGACTCTTAGCCATTCTGACTACTGACAGCTCTGCTGCATTATTACTACTGGTAGCTATGCTGGGATATTGATGTGAGGGTTGGATGGGTCGACTCTGTCCCCACATGGTGTGTTGGGTTGGTATGGGTGGTGTGTTGGCTGGATTGGGATGGGTTTGCATACTTGCACCATACTGATACTGTATCGGGCTTAGGCCCACACTGTTTCCATATTGGGCTAAGGCCCATACTGTACTGTTACTGTTAAAGGGCTCTGGCCTAGACTGATTATGTTCTGTATGGCGACTGTTTGATAAGGGATTACACACTGACTTTTCGTAAACTCACCCTCTCCTCTTAACTGTGCAGGTAATTCTCAGCCATAGTTGATTCGGTGCTGCAAGGGACTCGGAGGTGGCCACACAACCGCATCAGCTTTCGTTTTTAGCTTTTGATTTATAAGTAACTGAACTTGGGTATTTTTATGTAAAAAGGCCTCTTTAAAGTTATAAACTTTAAATTGGAGTTTTTTTATTTAGTTTTATATAAACTGATAGTTGTAGAATAAGACGGGTTTTCAAAAGGTAACCGTTTTCAAAGACACCACGTCTTCGCAATAAATGAGATTTTGGAAAATTCATAACGTTTTAAAAGTGATTAGTTTTTAATGATGCACGCTTGGAAATGAACAACCCATTTTGGAATCACCTTTTAATAACAAAATGATTAATTGATTTTAAAGATTTCAACAACAACAAGTTTTATGCTAAACACATCAATGTGACACTGCTAGATTCGGCCATAACTCCTAGGCCAGGTTTGGGGTGTTACAGAAAGTCTGTACGAACCATAGGAATAGTTAGGATATATATGTCATGACATAGGATTCCGATATATGATTTCGTGTAAGACGACGTCTAGGTTGTTGGCATCGATTTGAAATTTATGTGTAAGACCATGTCTGGGACATTGGCATAATATATGATTTCATGTAAGACCCTGTCTAGGATAATGGCATCGTTAGTTGATTACATGTAAGACCACGTCTGGGACGTTGGCATTGTACGAGCTTTTCAAGCTATCAGAGTATCATTTTTGATTTCGAATGGTTCAACGAGCAAAGACATGGTAAGACTGAATGTGAGTTCGATTTAAACAATTACTATATGTATTAAGTTTATACGAACTTTGAAACAAAAGGTAAGTGTTGATGATTAAAGTGATCATGTGAGCTTTATGAGAAATGGGATTATATATATGTGTATGGAATTAAATAGATTTGGTAGTTTCAAAATGAATTATGAATGCTTTTGTGTTAATTTATTTTCTTATGGCTTACTAAGCTTTCCAAACTTACTTTGTGTGTTTATTCGTTGTTTTATAGATTTTTTGAAAGCTAACTAGAGCTCGGGATCGTCAAGGAACGTCATCTCACTATCGATATCTATTTTGGTATTTTGAAAGAAAACTTCTATTTATGACATATGACATGTATAGTTTAGCTTTTTATGGTTGGATTTGAATTGTGTATATATAGCCATGCGAAAATGGCTTGATCGTGATGTTAATGCTTTTGTGTATTTGGTCATGACATAAGTTTAAGTTGGAAGTACATTTCATGATATATATGCTTGTGGTGTTTGGTTTTATATTTCAGCTTAGTAATGAGGTAAAAGATGAATGCGTCTTTGATATATGATATGTGAATTATAGGTTAAGTGATGGTATGTCTTTATTTGTATTTGGCTATTTAGGTACGCTTGGTGAAGGCCAGTAATGAATATGTTTCATGATTGTTATGGGTTGATTGTTTTGGTACAGGTCCAAATGGTGAAATTGGTATGACTTTTGTGGCTAACTTGGATAGCTAAATAGAAAAAGAGATAAATGGTTTGGTATATGTATTTTGAGTTGATTATAGAGCATGCGAATTTGGTATGCTATGAATTGTTCTTTGTGCTCATAAATGTTTAATGTGGCCATGGTGAGATGCGTGTGAGTCGGTTATTTGGTAATAATTGTTTATGTTTTTATAATTATGTCTATTAAGCTGTGTGGATAGCTTGACTTAGATTAATAACCTAATGTGTATAATATGTGAATTGGTATATTCCTTAAATAGTTAAATGAATGGGTTTTGCTACGGTTTGGTATTTTTGTTTAGAAATGGCTTTTGCTTTAAAGTGATATACGCATGTTATAATACCACATAAAGTATATTGGGTTGTGTTGTAAAGTTAACTAAAGTTTTATATGTGAAGGAATATTAGACCGTGATTTATGATTTGTCTTGTTTGAAATGCGCATGTGTAAGAGCTTATTAAAAGAGGTGTTTAATATTGAGCCAATAAGATAGATGTATACAATTGAGTGATGCGATGTATATGTTAGGTGTATGACAATGTATTGTAATAAGTTTATTTATAACTTGATTATTCGAATACCATGATTATAGGTCTTAATTTTATAAGACATTTGTTATATGATTTGATATATATGGTTGGTTTGAATATGGGAATAAATAAAGGATACTGATATCATTGAATTTCGAAGCATAGTTTGTTTATGTGATATTATTATTAAAGCTTGTTTGATTTTTAATTAGCTTTATGTTGTATTTATATATGAATTTGACTTGTATGGTTATGTGAATGTTCAAAACTGTGTTAGGTCTGGTAATGCCTCTTAACCCATTTCGGTGACGGATACGGGTTAGGGGTGTTACATTTGATTGGTATCAGAGCTACGGTTTAGTCAGTTCTAGGACTAATGTAGCGCGTGTGAGTCTAGCTATACATGTCATATTCTTATACTGCGATAGTGTGATGATTCCTGACATTTGAAAATGTGTTTTCGTATAGTAAATGGATCTCGATCGAGTCGTAGTAGATGACGTGGAAAGTAATGCACCCGCTCTCATTCAAGGGGCACTGCAATCTGATTTTAGACCTATTTGGAGTAGCCATGAGGGAGAGGCTAAACAAGCCTTCTTCCAAATGTTGAACGAGTGGTTCATAAAGTTCGTATGAACGAATCTGGCTGCTCAACAACTTTCGCCCCCACCTAATCCCTCTCAGACTTCTATTGTGCCTCCAATTATGACTCTGATTCTGATGAATAAGCCTCTGGTCGATAAAATCTAAAAATATGGGGCCGAAGAGTTTAGGACCACTAATGATGACGATGTTGAGAGAGCTGAGTTTTGGCTCGAGAACACAATCCGAGTGTTTAATGAAATATCGTGTACTCCCGACGAATGTGTTAAATGTGTCGTTTCTTTGTTGAGAGATGCAGCTTATCAATGGTGGAAAACACTGACTTCTGTTGTTCCGAAAGAATGAATTACTTGGGATTTCTTTCAATTTGAATTCCAGAAGAAATATATCAGCTAGAGATTCGTAGATCAAAAACGAAAAGAATCCCTTGAGTTAAAATAGGGTCACATGACAGTGACAAAATACGAACGAGAATTTGCGAGACTCAGTAGATATGCCTCAAAATGTGTATCAACAGAAGCAATAATGTGTAAAAGATTTGAAGATGGGTTGAATGAAGACATTAAACTACTAGTCGGTATTTTGGAAATAAAAGAGTTTGTGGTACTAGTCAAGTGAGCATGCAAAGCTGAAGAGCTCGGGAAAGAGAAAAGAAAGGCTGACGTTGAAGCTAGAGATTCACGAAAAAGATCATCGAGTAAGTCATTTCAGTCAGCATCAAAGAAATTCTTAGATGAATTTAGCCGTTCAAAGGCTACTGCGAGCTATTCTAAACGTGATCGAGACAAACCACCTGTGAGCTCGAGAGCTACCTCAGTAACTAGTGTTGGTAACATCTGACTGAACCAACCTGAGTGTAAACATTGCGGTAAACAACATCCAGGCAATTGTAGATTGAATGATCAGGCTTGTTTTAAATGTGGATTGATGGATCAATTCATTCATGAATGCCCTGAGTTAGTTGAGCAAAACATAGTGCAGAATACGAGACCGAGTAACATGTCAGCTCGAGGTAGACCACCTAGAAACACGGGTAATGTGAGTGGCAGCCAGAGGGGAGCTAAAGACATGGTTGTTAGATCTGAGGCCCGCGCACCTGCCAGAACTTATGCTATCCATGCTCGTGAAGAAGCTTCGTCTCCAGATGTGATTACCGGTACTTTCATTCTTTATGATACTAGTGTTATTGCATTGATAGATCTTGGATCGACTCATTCTTATGTTTGTGAGACTTTAGTATCCAGTAAGACTTTGCCTGTAGAGTCTACTGAATTTGTGATTAGAGTATCGAACCCCTTGGGCCGGTGTGTCTTGGTTGATAAAGTATGTAAGATTTTCCCGTTGATGATTCGAGATTCATGTTTTCCAGCTGATTTGATGTTGTTGCCATTCGATGAATTTGATATAATTCTGGGCATGGATTGGTTAACATTGCATGATGCTATTGTGAACTGCAAACGGAAGACTATTGATTTGTAATGCCAGAATGATAAAATAATTTGGATTGAGTCTAATGATCTGAATGGTTTACCAGTAGTGATTTCTTCGATGTTAGCTCAGAAATATGTAAGAAAAGGTTATGAAGCTTACTTTGCCTATGTACTCGATTCTAAAGTGACTAAAAACAAGAATGAATCAGTATCAGTCGTGTGCGAGTATCCGGATGTGTTTTCTGAAGAATTACCGAGTTTGCAACCATCCGAGAGGTAGAGTTTGGCATTGAGTTAGTGCCGGGGACAACTCCGATTTCGATAGCTCTGTACAGAATGACAATGACCGAATTAATAGAATTGAAAGCTCAATTGCAAGAATTGACAGATAGAGGTTTCGCACGACTGAGTTTTTCTCCTTGGGGTGCACTGGTTTTGTTTGTGAAATAGAAAGATGGAACTATGAGAATGTGCATCGACTACTGACAGCTCAATAAGGTGACTATAAAGAATAAGTATCTTTTATCACGAATTGATAATTTGTTCGATCAGTTGAAATGGGCTACTGTGTTTTCAAAGATAGATTTAAGATTGGGCTATTATCAGTTGCAAGTTAAAGACTCCGATGTGTCGAAAACTGCTTTCCGAACGAGGTACAGACACTATGAGTTTCTAGTTATGCCTTTCGGATTTACTAATGCACCAACTGCTTTTATGGATTTAATGAATCGGATCTTCAGGCAGTATTTGGATCGATTTGTGGTTGTGTTTACAGATGATATCTTGATTTATTCCTGTGATGAATCTGAGCATGCCAAACATCTAAGATTAGTACTACAGACTTTGCATGAATTGGGTATACGAGTTCTGCAGTATGTAACGTCATTCATAATAGTGGAATTTATAGCCCAAGAAATGGGTAAATGATATCCTCTCATTGGCATTACATGGTTGATGAATAGTAAACGTGGCCACGGGTCGTTCGTTTATGTGATGAATGACTTGATTACTATTTGATAGTAATTGACTTTTCATGAAGGAAGATGTAGTGGATACCATGAGATAAAATAAGATCATATTTGGTATACGACTTCTGCAGTATGTAGCGTCATTCATAACAGTGGAATTCATAACCCAAGAAATGGGTAAATGATATCTTCTCATTGGCATTACATGGTTGATGAAAAGTAAACGTGGCCACGGGTCGCTTATTTATGTGATGAATGATTTGATTATTATTTGATAGTAATTGACTTTTCATGAAGGAAAATGTACTGGTTATCTTGAGATAAAATAGGATCATATGCGGAGAACGAATATTATCCCCAAAAGATTAAGGATATTCAATAAGGGTAACACACTTATGAAAAGGTCATTGGATGAGCACTGATTGAGTTGCTTTCGTAATAGTATGCCATTGGGGAGAGCTTAGTCATGATACTATAGTGGAATGACTTCATGACTAAATGAGTTTATAATTAATAGGTGAAAAGTTGGAACTTAATTAAAAATAATTTGAGCCTCAATTGCATATCTCCAATTTGTCCCTCCACTAGCTCATTGAAACTAGAAATGAATTGCATGTTGAATGAAATGAACAGAAATGAATAAAAATAGTGAAAATGAATAAATGGGGGAACATTTGGAAATGATTATGGCTTTCTCCAAAATGAAAATGGAGAAATGAAATCATTTGGAAATGAATGTGGTTTTCTTCAAAATAAAAATGACTTGTAAATGAATTTATATTTTTTGAATTAAATGAAGTTTGAAAATGAAAATAAATCATTTGGTCATAGTGAACTATTGAATGAAGAAATATTAAGTATATTTTCTCATAGATTTTTTACAATAAAGTCGTCATGATTTTAACGGAATTAGAATTGGATTTAGAAGATTATTTAATTGGAAATATAATGAGATGTTTATTTTGGAAAATAGAAAAACAAATAATGGGTTGGATCAAATTATAAATTATTGAGTTAAAAGATTGGGAAGTACTTGTAATTGGACCCGATATGGGAGAGGCTCAAAAGCCCCTCATATTAAAAGGGGTGGACGGCAAACCCTAGTAATGTTAACCAAGGTTGCCGCCACCTATACTTCTAGATGGACTAGGTGTCCGTTTTTCTATTTGAAATAATATTCTATAATTCAATACGGGTTCTACCTATTCTACTTATAAATAGATGGCACTGATATCCCTATTTATAAAAACTTTAAAATATTGTTATTATGCTCGGAAATGGAGACAGTTTATTCTCAACTATTGAATCTATTATCTAGAATAACAAATTCTATCGGTTTCTATTTGAGAAGAGATTTTTTTGTTCTAATACCAAAGAAAATAAAACTATTTCTAGTTCTATATTTTGATTAGAATCGTTCAAGCCCACACTTAAAGTAGTTTGTGGTATGAGAATAGTGGAGAAGATTGTTTGATTGAAAGCTGGGAATGATAAGGATCCGCCTATCTAAAATCACAGGTGCGAATTCAGTCTAGGGTTTATTGCTATAAATATTACAAATCAAGTCAATTTTTAAAATTTTTATTTTCCACTATGCAAGAAAATTGTTTTCGAACCGGATTTTTTTCCAACATATATTACTACAGCACATTCTTAGTGGCTTTTTGTACGTTCAATTCTTTACAATTCTTATATACATCAATACCTTTTTCATACGTACCATTAATGGTACTCAACACTTATATACATGACCCTTCTCATGAATCAGATTGTATTTTGTTATGCCTTTAGTAAGATTAGAGAAACAAAGGTCGGATACACGAGACTAACCAACCAAACACACCACAATAACATGCCATAGAGCTCATGTCCAAAGACCAAAACAGAATGGATCCATAATGCACCAAATTGCTACACACCAAAGTGCTAAACTCGAAGGTTAAGCCACAGCCAAAATCGTATCTCCTAACACACACGTGCATACATCCCTATTGACATGCTAATCGCATCCTAGCTAACTCACCAAGCTACTAGGGCTTTATTTTATTAATCCAATTTGCTAGAAGATTTCATTTCAACATAAATTCAATTTCAGTGCAAATTTACATTTCAACTTAAATTCAATTTCAATAACAAATTTCATGGAATTTGCCACCATAACAGGAATAAATAATAGTTTCATAGCTTATGCAATTATGAAAAACTTTAACAAAAATACCATTTCACATACTATGTGTATATCATTTCAGCCATAAACATGATTATCAGTTATTTTGAGTCTTTTATTTCAATTTTCGGATCTCATAGTGTAGATAGGCAACCTTTTGCCTAAATCTACTTTTAGGCGTGCACGCGCACACAAACACATATATATTTCAATTTACAATTTTAATTTGGCCTTATACATGTTTTTAGTATTCAATTTTCCTTTTTCATATAATGGCCATTTTTACACATTTATCTTGTATAGACTCTTGTCAACATTATGCAATAATTAACATTTTAACATCTTTTTAGCCATTTTGGTTTTGACCAATATTTTATTCTTAATTAACATGGCAATTCATGACCACAATTCTATCTCCATATTTTAATGACTTATTTGAAAACATTATGCCATGGAATTTCACATGATTATTAACTTAATTAAACATTTAATTATATCAAAAATTTCATAATTTCCTAAGCTTACTAACTTAGGGGAAGTTAGAGTATCCAAGGTACTTACCTTAATGAATGCTCTTCAATATTCAGTCAAGCTTTCATGAAATCCAATCCATCATCAATCAAGCTTAGAACTCCATAAATCACCACTTCTTCATTTCCATATAACAAAAATACTTTAAAAAAATCAATATAAATTTCTTTCAAGCTTTCTCATAACATTTCTTAACAAATAACAAGCTAATGGAGGTGTAGGAAGCCATTTCTTACCTTATTGAAGTTTTCTCACTCTAGCTTCAACTTTTTCTACTAAAAATCCATAAACCCTAGATTGAAATTTAAGAAATTAAGCTTAGTGTCACGAGACGCAGATCAAAGCCCTTAATGATTGCGCAAAGAGTGTCCCATAGAGGTTATCTTCTTAAATGTGGCTATTTTGACCCATATGAATTGGCCTGATTCGTGGAACCCATGGAGAAGCTTATCTACTTGAAGCCTTGGTGGCCCAGTGAAACATTCAAGTAAAACTAGAGTTACAAGGGTAAATAGTGTAAATACTAAATGGATAAGATCGTATAGAGGTTAAATCCCTTAGGAATCTCAATTGTACATAGGCTCTAATCTCAACTGTTGATGTAACTATAAATAGAGGTCATCCCCTTCATTTGTATCCATCCCATTGTATTCAGTCATTCTTGAGTTAAAGAATATATTGAGAGCATTTACTCAAACACTTGGTGTGTATTGCTTTCTTGTGACTTTTTCAACTATCTTGTTGCTCTTTTCTTTTCAAGTTGCTTCCGCTTTGCTTCTAGTGCCTTAAATAATTTCTAAGAGAATTCTCAATTTCGAGGGCTAGGCTGACTTAGGTGGATTTGAAGTGAATAAATCGCCTAAGGCTGCATGATTTTCTATACTTAAGTTCTAGCCCCGTGACATTAAGAAGTTGTTTCCATGGAGATTTTAACAAAATCTCAAGGTGAAAAGTGTGACATTTTTTTAGAGAAAATGGAGAAAAAAGCAAGAAAATAAAAAAAGAATAAGGTGGTTAGCCATGGGAGGCTACTGCCTGTTGAAAAAGAAAAATGAAGCTGAGTAGGTTTTTCTCCCATATAAAAAGGCTTACAAATGGGCCCAAGGCCCAACTTTTACAAGTTTAGTCTTGTCAAATTGTGACACGATTTTTCAATACAAGGTTCCAATAATCCAAAATAATTTAGAATATCAAATATCGTAATTAAATATTATTTTTATCATAAAATTATTGAGAATTGACCAAATTACCCTTTATGGAAAATTATCATTTTGCCCATTTTTGTCGTTTTTAGTGATTTCTTCTCAAAATTTGATACTTAGACCAATTCAAGTTCATAATTCATAATAAATATTTAATATAATCCAATGAGTGATAAAATTTTCAATTTTCTCTTTCTCGATAAAAATGGGAATTTACTATTTACTCCCTATACTTTTAAATTTCCCAAATTAGTCCCAAAATTGATTTCCTTCTTACCAATACATATTCCAACTTTTTCTTAAATCAATTAATCAATTAATCAATAAAATTCATATTTTCACATTTTGGCCAAATTCCAACTTATTCTTAAATTGTTTTATTTATAAGATTATTATTTTATTTATAAATTATTATTTTAATAAATAAATTTCATGTTAGAAATTGAGAAAAGTATATGTTCATTTATTTATAAATATTTTATAATATTTCATTTATTTTATAAAATATTATGTATTTTTATCAAAAAAATAGCTTTTAAACATTTTTTTTACTTTTTAAAGTTTTTTAAGAATCAAATTGATAGAATATGTAAAATTGCAAGCTAAATTATTTGAATTTTAAGATTTAGGACTGACTAATAGAATGTATAAATGTTGAAGGGATAAATTTATTATTATGCCAATAAAAGGTAATTGTTATTTTATCAAAAATAACTTTTAAATTTTTTACTTTTTTTATTTTAAGAATCAAATTGATGAAATGTGTAAAGTTGTAGGCTAATTTATTTGGATTTTTAGATTTAGGACTAATTGATAGAATGTATAAATATTGGATGGCTAAATTTATTATTATACTAATAAAAAAAGTCATTGTTAGCTATTTAAGGAGGAGTGACCAAAATATTAAAATTTTATAACATTAGTGGCTAAAATAGAAAATCTTAAACTTAAATGACCAAAACAAAAATATGCTAATTATTGGGTGACTATTTTTATAGTTTTGCTTAAAAATATTTTATCTTATGTCATGATTTGACCTTTAAATATACTTTATTTTTCAAATTGATACTTAAACTCTTTTTTTAATCTATTTTGGCACCTAAAATATTCCTCTATTATAGAATTTAGTCTAAAAGTTAATGATGTTGAAAAAATACAGCCAATGATAATGTGCTATATGTTTATCATTTTTTCCCTTATATCATTCATGGTCATTGATAGAGGTGTACATGGGGCGGGCCGGGCCGGGTCGGGCTCAATTTTTAATTTAGGCCTCATTTGTTAGGCTCAGGCTTGACTCGGCCCGGCCCGGCCCGCCTATATTAATTTTTATATTATTTTTATATAATTTTAAAAATATATAATATATCAAAAATACTAAAAATATCAAAATAAATATTTCCCCACAAATTGAAAATAAATTTTAAAAAATATGTATACTTAAATAACACTAAGATAGATGCAACTTAACAAGCAAATGCTTCTAAAATAATAATAAAATTAACAAATGTCTTTAAAATAATAACAAAATTAACAATAAAATAAGTTTTATACAATAGCCAAACAATAACAACAAAATAGTAGCAACATAATAGTAAAATGGTAGCAAAATAGGGAGAAAACATAAAAAATAATATTAAAAAAATAGATTTTTTTTGTCCTTTAGTGAATTCAGGCTGGACCCGGGCCAAAAATGCCTTACCCGAGGCCCGGCCTATTTTTTAAACGGATCTTATTTTTTTATCCAAACCCATTTTTCGGGCCTATATTTTTACTCAAACCCTTCCACATTTCAAGCTAGCCTTCGGGCCGGGCCAGGTGACACGACCCATGAACAGGTTTAGTCATTGACCTTCGATCCACCGTTATTGTTGATGGATTGTTAAACATGCGTTCACCGATTATTGACTAAATTGACCAGTTAACTTTTATTTTGAATTTTTAAAAACTTTTACAGAATATATATTAATTATTTGAGTTGATTTAAAAAAATATACTTATATTATATATAGCGCAAAAATGTGACATTTTGAGTTTTAACTTTTTTGTAATTTTGAGTAGTTTAACTAAATATTTAAATTTTAAAAAGTTAATATATAAAAATTAAAATATTTTAGAATTTATACATATATTTTAGAATATTTAGAATTCTTTTTATTATATATATTTTAAAAAAAGTTAATCTTTTTTATTGTTTTCCTTTCTTTGTATTCCTTATATTATATATAAGGTTTTTATAATGTTTTATTTATATAATTTATATATTATAAAAATAAAATTTTAGAAATTTATTTTAATTATATATTTTAAAATATATATTCAGAATACGTATTTTGATGAATTTTGGATTTTAAGGGTATCATGTCATCAAAACGACATGTGTATAAAAACGTTAAGTGAGTTTTTAGCACTATTCACTCTTAGATTAAAATTGATAAGAGAGGATAGCTTAAGTACTAAAATTTAGAAAAATTTAAAAAATTTAAAAATTATTTTATATATTTAAAAATCATTAAAAGAATATATATTTTTAATTTTAAAAATAATTAATTGTTAAGGTCTAGTGGGCTACCACATAGATGTCACTTCAATAAAGTTAATAATGTTAACTTCATTCATTTTAAGGTGATTTGATAAATAATGTAATTTTATTTATTTTGAAATTTTGATTCTTTCCTTGAATTTTTAATTAGACCCCAAAATTTTTGAAAATTTCATTTTCTCTATTTAGAAAATTTTAATTAGGCTCCTTCAAAATTTTGAAAATTCTCATTATACCTTTTAATATTTTTTTGAAAATTTTAATTAAATTTTCTTAAAATTTTCATTAATCTCACAAAAATTTTAATTAGACCTTTATTTTATTAAAATATTCTCATTAAACTACTAAATTTTTGAAAATTTTATTAGACCCCTAAAACTTAATTAGTCTCAAAATTCACCATGAGAGTTAAAATAACTATTTTTTGTAAAATTTGAGAGTAAAATAAATGGCAAAGAGAAATTAGGCCTTAGAAAGATCTACTTTAAAATTGGAAAAAAAAAATTCATTTCTTGAAACAGCTAGCAAAGCTAAGCTACTATTATTTCAAAATTTCCATAAATCCTATTGAAGTTGATTTATGGACCAGAAAATTTCCAAAGGCTTCTCTCTCTCTCTGCGATCTTGACTAATCATACAAGACTCCTGAGCTTGCGGTGCAATAATGGATCCGAATCCCTCCACTTTGTGTTGCCAATCTGCCATTCCTCATTCTTACTTGCTTGTGTATATCATACCAAATTAAAGAAAGTCCAGCTCGGCCTTACGTTTGTTTGTGTCTCCCCTCTCGCCCACCTCACCAATTTAACCCCATAAAACGTGTCTCATGTTTCCTACACAAAGCAACCCTCTTGGTTTGTATGGTCAGAATCCATTAATCCAAAGATCTAACACAACCCATTCTCACTCACCATCTTTAGGTTTGCATTTATGCTTTAGCATTCATTAGAGGGACCATTCATGCATGCAGCGATCGGTCATGGTTTAACTGATGATTTTCAAACCCCTTTCAATTTCAAAACTTCTTATCTCCTGAAGATGAGGTGAATCTATTGTTTGGATTTCTTATGTTCTTTTGGCCCTTCACTCATATATCTCTGGATAACAGTCGCCCTACCCAATTTTGGTTCTTCTATATAAATCCTCCTATCCTTCCCTTTGTACCTTTGTTTGCACTTCATTTTCTTTTCCTATTTTTCCCCTTTTGGCTCTCCATCTCCTAATCTATTTTCTCTTCTTCTTTTGGCATTTCTATTCGTTTTCTCCATTTCTGTTAGAGAAAAAAAATGATATACTGTCACAACTACAACCATGTTATTCCTTGTCTTCATTGCCACCCACATAGCTACATTAGGATGGTAAGTGAAATCTCTTCCAACTTTCTTTGCTATTCACGTTTTCAAGTCGAAAAGAATAGTACTGAAACCTGCAGAATCGTCAAGTTGGAGTTTATTATGACTGGTACTGTTTTTTTGGTTTTTCATGGGAAAATCTGCAGGTTCAACATCTGATAGAGAGATGTTTGCTTCTTTACATGAACCGACAACAGTGTGTCAAGGCATTGGCTAAGTATGCAAGCATTCGGCCGTGCATTACAATTACAGGTGATAAAAGAATGCAACATATTATACCATATATATGATCAAATTTGGGTATTTAAACGTTTTAATATTAATGCATTCGACAGTGTGGAGAGAGCTAGAAAAGGAGAATAAGGACTTCTTTGAAGCATATTTTCAAGCTCTCTCCCTACAGGCCTTTTATGGGTAAGAGTTATTAAGCATGTGCTACCCCACACATTCCATTACCATATTCAAAGACTGAAAATTGGGTATATACTTTTAGAAACCGAGTTATGAAAGGAAGAATCAGTACTGGAAGTGAATGACAAATTCACAATTAATTGTTGCTGAACTATGTCTATATTCCAAGGTAAGCTAGAAATAGAATGTATAAAATTTTCCAACTTAATTAACTCCAACACATGCTAACTTAACAGCTGCAAAATGTATATATAATCATAAGTTTTTTGCTT
The DNA here is from genome assembly GCF_025698545.1 of Gossypium raimondii. Lineage (NCBI taxonomy): Eukaryota > Viridiplantae > Streptophyta > Magnoliopsida > Malvales > Malvaceae > Gossypium > Gossypium raimondii. Next base: position 39,137,422 of record NC_068565.1, read on the forward strand.
AAAAGTAAATTAACTCAAGCATGATGATTCAGACATGCAGAACTTTGAGAAATAGCAAATTTAGATATTTTTCGCACTAGCTAAAGTACCAGAAGTAGTAGTAATAGTAAACTTGGAATTTCTCTTAAGAAAACTAAAGTTCTTTTTTTTTTTTTTGGAAGACAGTCATATCTAGTACAGACTTGCAGTGAAGACTTCATTCCCAACAGCATCTCCCAGAAAAGGGCATATGATTTTGAAACCTACCTTTATATATTACATATATTCATGTATCAGTAGCCCTAAAGGAGTCAGAGTTTGTGGAAGAAATTTTATACTAATAAAATTAATTAGGGCTAGAATTAATTGTTCATCACTTCACTCAAATGGTGACTTGGTCCATATGGAATTCCTTGCGGCTTTTCTTTCACGGAAATCATTGCCTTGTATGTGAACCTGAAATTTGTCACAACAGAAAGTCATGCAACCCTTTTCTGTCGCATAAATTACCCCAAACATTACGAAGCTAAAGAAGTCTTAACAGTATGTTCAAGTGTCCTTAAATGGCTAACTTATTAATTTCTTTTCTACATGTAATAATTGAACTGCAAGAAAAGGACTACCCTATAGCTATCCTCAGTTTGAGTAATGACCCTTTATAATTATTGAATTAGTGTTGCCTGTAAGCTTATTTACCATAAACTTCTCTCTCAGTTTGTATAAGAATCATAAGGCATGAAGAAGAATAAGCATGCATGCAATGTTCACAAATTTTCTGTCATTAATTAATGATGCATTATCCCTATAGTACCATGTGATGGCTTAAAGAGTACAGCTAACTAATTATGTCAATGATTGATGCAAACTCCATAAACGATCACATAAAGTTCAATAACATGAGGAATTGCTACATGACTCGCAAGTACAGTACTTTTTTACAGCTCTAAATAGTTAAAGCTAGCTAGATGTACTTGTATAAGCATTAAAATTATGAAATTTTTAGGATGAGAGAAAAGCTAACCTCAGTAGCCTCTACGTTCCATGACGCCTCTCCCTCGTCCTGCTCACAACTCTCTCCTTCTCCTTTGTTGTGCTTGTGAATAGGAGGAAAGTGGGCCCACTGAAATATTAAGACATATATATATATATTACAAAACATATGCTGGAAAGCATGGGTTTGTCTTGTTGATTCTTTTGGGTGTCTGAAACATACATTTTTTGCAGCAGTGCTGAAGGCTTCTTTGTGCGGAATGTTGGGATTTTGAGTTTTCAGTCTCCTGATCTCTTCTCTGCCACCAAGAATGAATGAATCTATATATGATAAATGTACTAAGTCAAAGAAAAACTTTTTTTTTTTTTTTTTGGTTTTTCTATAAACATAGATGGGGGGGTCTTATTACTTGATGAAGCGATTATAAGCTGATGGAGCTCTTTGCCTCTTCTCTGGCGCTGTAAAATTGGACTAAACTAGTATTAGAATTGGAATGATGAAACAGTTCTCCCTTGTGTTACATCCAAGTTTTAAAATGGAAAGAAAGAAAGGACGCACGCTTGTTGACTGTGGGATTCACACGGACTATATCTTCTTCTCCATTATCGGAAGAGCTCATCAACGATGGGCTGCGCCTGTCTGAGGTCTTTCTATGGCCACCCACTTCTTCTGAAACTGCTCCTTCTTTTGGCTGCTTGACAGAAGCTCACATATTGTATATAATATGATGTTAATGAAACTGATTATCATCAATAGTTAAGAACGATAGACATCGATTAATCAATTTGGTGACATGCTAATATAACCTAGTAGTGACCATATATTATCGACATACAAGCTATTGATTAACATATACTTATACCTCATCATCATGAGCAAAGGAAGCTAGAAGGTGCAGTGGGACAAACGAAGCTTTCATCATATTAACTGAGAGAAGGCTTGTGCAGTGCCCACATCTCACTGTCACCACCATGGACAAGCTGCTACATGGGACACTTACCTGCAATATTTCAAAAGCCAAATTACCGTAAGCTGAAGAGAGAAAAGACTTTAACGCATGCATATATAGTGTGGGAAAAACATTCTTTTTTCTTTTACCAGTAAAATGGTAGTGCAGAAACCACATTGTACATAACAAATCTGCTCAGGGAGATCAAAGAGATGATTCAGTGTCGACATTTTCTTCTTTGTTGATGTTAGTTTGTCTGTTTCTGAGAGTTTGTGTGTGAGGAAGTGAGGGGGAGAGAGAGAGAGACAATGAAGATGATGTGGTGGGCTTTTGATATACATGGGAGGTGGGATTTATAGATTGTACAAAGACTCTAATTACAAGGATATTACCTTTCTTTAGTTATATCTTATACCACTTAATTCCTTAAGCATTGCGCTTTCATTATTGTTGCTAAACAAATTTAAACTAAGTACATACATTCGTGAAACAATAAATGATATTCAAATATGGAAAATCTTTGTTGTTGCAGCAGATTAAAATATGTGGTTAATGCTTAAATTCACGATAATAAATTGTACTAACTTATGATGGAAATTTTTATATAATAAATATATTTATAAAATATTGTTGTAAAAATTAAACTTTGATTGAAATAATAAAATAAAAATAACATAAGTTTCAAATTTTATTATATGAGTTTGTATTTTTTCTTTTTTAAATATAAAAAACAAAAATAACCTCAAAATCATAATCATAAAGTAAGATAATAATATTTTAAGTATTTTCTATATCTACAATAGAATAACAAATTTCTACGAGCAAAGTTATAACCCTGTCATATGTATGAGACAGCATAACTCATTTGTGAAAAACTAAATTTGAGTGTATAAAATAATAATAAATTATAAAATTCATAGATAAATTTAGGGATGACAATGGAACGAGAGAGGACAGATATTACTATAAATCCACCATCACTTCATACTTAATATGCTCTGCTCCACTATCCACTTCACTCCATATTAGATGTATATTTTTAAAAATCATTATCACTTTATGGATGTTGAATGCATCCATATTCGCCCTACCCCACCCAGTTCTGCGCCAATTTAATTTTTGTTACTTTATCTTTAATATTATCATTTTTTAGTGTCAAATAAATATTTAAACATAATGTTTTAAAAAATAATAAAAATTAATATATATATATATATATATATTGATAAAATAATAGGTGAGTTGAGACGGAATAGACATTTGTCATAATCACTTCATATCTACTTGGTATCTACTTTTCCAAAAAAAAAAAATTCTACTCCAAAATTCAATATATAATCACTCATGTGCTTTTCAATTACAATGATGCAACTGTAAGTTAAATATTTGAATATTTATAAAAAAGAAAAAAAAAAAGAGACTAGCATTTCCCCCAGTTATCATCTCTCCTAGAAAATAATAGAAAAAGAAAAGAAAGAAATACCATTTCATGTTCTGACAAAAGTAGCCCTCCCAAGCTTGTCAACGTTGTGATTCACACAGAGTTTTAATTAAATTGCTAAAAACAATCGCAAGCTTCAACCTTGGTGTGTGGCATTTGATGTTAGCCAATTCCATTAAAAGGATGAAAAAGGGACATAGTGACTAATGGTTTTCATGTGTTGTTTTCTGTAACATTTACTCTCTAGTTCAGGGCAAGAGGCTTTTTTTTTACCATTTAAAAGAGGAGGGGAAGTTTCTAGAAGAGTGTATGGAGAAGGAAAATAGGCATCTCAGGTTTTGTCTTTCCTCAAACAAGGTAAGTTTGATTGAGATAATGAGCAATGCCCTCACTTCCCTACTTTCCACTGCTGTCTTTGTTCTTGTTATTTGCTTTGCATGCACTACCATCATCCTTAATGCTCACATTTATTTCCCCATTTTCCATTTCACCTTGCTTTCACTCTCTTGTTGACTGTCTCACCCATGTGCTCCCTGTGATGTCCCCACCATCCATACTTCATATATGGAAATGTCAATACAGCATCTTCAAATCATCAAGACTCTCAATGCTTCCTATAACTTTAATATAATTTTCATATGCTTTCAATTTTTAACCATTTTGGGATAAACCTACTTTAATTGATGGATCCATACGTGCACCCACACACATTTCATCTTCCACTTTTAAATTAATAAAACAGTTAACCCTATCACTTAAACATACGCAATACCGCATAGTGCAATGTCTGCCAAAACTAACATCATATATAAACTTTTATGTAAACCTTAGTCGACATCCTTCCTACTTCATGATGCAATTCTTGATGTTTTCAGATTAGTAACAGCTTTCTTCACCATACAATCATAATCCTATTTTATTTTCAGTTTTTAAACTTGTCTAAAAGTATCTAAGTGATATTTTTTTTAGTTGGCATCTGAATTTATATTTAGTTACACACGTTATCCCAATTTGTTAATAGTATTACTTTTTTAAGGGTTAATATGTAGTTTGCTCCATGAACTTGTTCAAAAAGTACCTAGTTGATACTTGTACTTGTCCAAAAAATTATACATTTTTAAACATAATTTATATTTTCTAAAAGATTTACAATTTTTTAATTTATATCTATCACAAGTCATACTAAGAGGCTACCACATGTCACTAGTAGGATTGGCCATCGGTGTAACGTCAGCATTTGTTAGTGCGGAGATACCAACCTGGGTGATGGAATATAAATTTAAATACCAACTAAGTAAATGAATTAAGTGGTGCGTGTGTAAAAGCCTGACGATGATCAGAATATCAGGCTGTACTATTGTGTTGTTGGTATGGGAAGACCTAACAGTCATGGATTATGTCAAAATTCGTTAATTGAATTTGTTGGATTGTTGGTTCAAGGGGTCACCATTCATGCCTGGGGCTGACTCACTTTCTAGAACATAGAAAAGAGATGGGATAGTTTATGAAGATAGGCAAGATTCCAGGTGTTCTGTGAAAGGAAATATACAGATTGTTCCAAGCTTTTATGAATTGAATAGAGGATATTATCAATTTACAACCAGGGAGGGAAATGGGCCTGGGTTAAAATAAGTTTATGGAGACGAGGAATCCAGAGAAATGTGGGCCTAGAACTTGGAAATCTGGGAGATTAAATTGCTGCTAAAAGGGGGGTATTGAGCAAGCCCAAACAGATTGGTTAGATCATGTTAAGCCATGAGTTTTGTATAGGTTATTTGTGAGTGCCTAATTAGTGATTGTGGTGGCCTTGACTATTGGGAAGTGGTTTCAAAATGATTATTCGTGGAATGTGAGGGGGATTAACTTAGTGGCATCAGTGAGAAGATAGTGCACAAATTGGTTGGGGTTGATATAATTTTCTTCTAGGAAATGAAGCTATGTAGTTATGTCGAGTGGAAGTAAAACATGTTATGGCCAAATGATCATTATGACTGTATTGGACGGTGGACTGAAGGTACAACAAGGGCTTTAGTCGTTTACTGCCATTATGGGATTGATGCTACTTTAGAAAGGAATATAGGTCTATTTTGGTGAAAAGGTGATGTAGGTAGTGTTATTTTGAGAAAATATAAATGGATTTTTCAAAGTAAATAAAATTTTATTTATCAATGACAGAAGAGAAGGTAGTTGGATATGCGAGAAAATTGAAAAAGCTTATATGTTGAGAGATATTAAACCGAGATATAGACTATATTGTAATGTTGTGAAAAATATAGGGTTAAAGTGTGAAATTTAAAATATAAAAGGATAAAATTAAATTAGTGGAAAAAGGAACAAAAGATATTTTGAAAATAGATAATTATGGAATTATTAAATAAGAAAATTAGAAATATGTTTGCATGTAATTGAATTTGATGGGAAATTGATTTTTTTATATTAATTATACTATTTAGATTTTTTTATGGAAAGTTTCTCCTCACCTCTCAACGAAGGAGAAAATTTTAATATATGAGATGTGAAAATTGACCGTCGATAATCACAATGAGTCGTAAAGAAAGAGAGAAAAATAGAACACACAAAATTTTACGTGAAAATTCTTTTGGGAAAAAATCATGGGTAAAGGAGAAGAAAATTCACTATGTCGAATTCGAATATACAAGAGAAGTATAGACTATGTCTATTTATAGGTTTGTAAAACCATATTCTAATTAAAGTCTAATAGAAGTAATGCAGTAAGGTTAAAACACCTTATTCTAATCAAATATCAAATAGAGGAAGAAACTTCTATACGAATTCCATTTGTGCAGCTTTACCTTATTGCTGGGTACCCCAGTCGGCCTTCGCCTTCACATATCCCTCTATCTTACCACTTATATTTTATTTTAACAAGAATTTAGATCACACAACCTTAACATATGACAACTTCATAATCTATTTATACTATCATGTTTATCTCAATCGGTAGTGGATGAAAGTGGTTTGGTTATAAATATTTTATGTTATTGAAGAGAGGAGTGAATCAAGAAAGAGAAAGGTTAATTATATATACTCTCCAACCCCAAATATTAAATGATAAGACATAAAGACAATCAAAAGGTTAAAGGAAGAACAAAATCATAACATCTGGAAATTAATTATATATTATATGAATTGTGATTTGATTTTGTATGATTTTTGTATTTCGAGTGTGGGCATTTGTCACTAAATGCAAAAAGAAAATACCCCACTTGTTCTCGGACACGTCCCTTTTCATGGATAAGATTGAAGGGTGAAATGTCCCATAAAATTAGTGGCACCAACGTAACATTCTTTTTTAAAATTTTAAATTAAATCATAAATTATATAATATATAGAAATAACATATAGATTCAAATCTTGAGTTTGAACCCAACAAATATTTTAATCAAATTTAAATATTTTCATCTGAATAGTTAAACCATTTTAAATGTTGGGTGACTTTGAAGAGAAAATTTAACCCTTGAATTGATTTTATTATTTGAGGCAATTTTTAAACAGAAACATTAGACGGAGTAGACGAGATGGTAGTATGAAGGGAGATTGATAAAAGAGAAAAGAAGAAGAAATTTTAGAAATATGAAAATGAGAATGAGAATTTTTTATATAATATTATAGTGTATTTAATATTATAAATTACCGAACATAATATAATTTAACGATTATCTAAGAAATTTCATCCCACAAAATGTCATCAAATTAATAAGTGCATAGTTCATAATTTTGCAATGGAAAAGACATAAGCAATCTTAGAGTTTTTTTTTTTTTGCCAGAAGCAATCTTTCATGTTGGTAGTGAAGGATGAAGATGACATTTCTACTTCATTAAAAATATAAACGAAAATGATATCCATATAAATAACCTCAGATAAAAGCTCTTTTTGTTGTTTTGATAATAAATCTACTGGTTGAGTCTTAATTTCAATAATAAAAAATAAAAAAAAACTCCTACCAAATAAATATCTAACCAATAATAAAAATTTTAAATCTCTACAACCTCAAATATAATAATAAACATGAGATTTTGGGTACCAGAAATGCGGTGGTCCCGTGCACCCCCAAATACCACGCAAATGCAACCAGCATTCCAAATTTTGTATCCATATGTGGTCATTATTTTAGTAATAAATGGAAATAACTACTTTTTTTTATTAATAAAAATATTATTTATATTGATTGATACATGCGTAATGTTAAAATATATAATTACTTTTACTGTTGATGGTAATAAATATTTCTGATTTTGGTGGTTCTCAAATATGGGGAAGGATCAGACTCAATTTTGCAGTTAAAAATGATTATATCAAATATGGAAGAGGATAACCTTAATAGAAATGAGCAATGGAAGTTCTCACTTCTTTCCTCTTATTTTCTTTTTCATTATCGGCAAATAGAGTCATTACCATAAGAGTAGAAAACTATTATATTTTATATCATTTTTCCATAGTTATAATAGGTAAAAGATTTGATAAAAATAAATAAATTATATAGGTAGTGATCTAATTATAAAAAAATCATTTTATGCACCCAAAATAAAAAGATTGCAATTTAAGCACCCACATTATATAGTTAGGTCATTCTAGTTTCTCTAGTTAGAATCACTAACGGCAAGCTAACTTGACAGTTAAAAAATTGGTATAATAACAAAATTTCCTCTAATTTTATATATTATATCGATTTAGTCATAATTTTTAAAAAATAACTCTCAAAATTTACAAATGTTCTCAATTTGATCCTAATTCTAAAAAATTCAAAGAAATATATAAAATACATAAATATTTTAAAAAATATATAATAAATTTAAAATTTATATTAACATTAATATTAAATTAAAAAAACCCTCCCATCTCATCCCATCCCATCCCATCCGACTTCGTCCCTCTCTCTCTCCTTCTCCTCATCCATCGAACCTCCTTTCATCACTGTCTCTTCCCTTACCCCTGGCCATAGGTCTCGGTTCCCTGCCGTCTCGCCTCTTACGATGTGAATAGAGTCATAATCCTAGTTCAAATTTTATCCAATTGTTGCAACTAAAACCATCAACCTTCTTGATTTCCTTATCAGATGCCATGACCTTCAAACAACAAATCCAATTACTGCAACTAAAACCATGGTTGGGGTGGGAGAGCCCCTCTCCCCCATCGTTGTCGTCCAAAATTTTTCAAAATATGTATCTAATTTTATTTTTTATTCCTTTATGTTCTTTTTCAATTTTTCAAACTTATCTTCTTCTCCAAAATTTTAGATCACTTGTTTGAATTTCTAAATGAACGAATCATTTATATATAATATAATTGCCTCCAAAGAAAGATGAAATCCCGATACAGAAGGTTCATTTCCTTTCTTTGAATCAATCATTGTATGACATTCCAATATCTTATTTATGTATGAAGCTTGTGATAGTGCTATCATTTTATTCTTTCGGTCCTTTAGGATATGAATTCTTAGAACGAAATTAGCTTCTCCCAAGTCCTTTATGCTAAATTTGTAACACCCCCTAACCCTAAACCGTCACCGAAACAAGGTTACGAGGCATTACTAGACCTATCGAAAAATTTATAATTAATTATCAAACATAATATAAAGTAATCTTGAAGTCCCTTAGATGGACCTTCGATGCCCAAAATACGAGTTAGGAGTGATTCGAGACTAATTCGGATACTTGGGGAATTTTTTTTTGCGCAAACTCAATATAACCCCTTTATAAATAATTAACCTTCCTTACAATTTCAAACCGCAACCAATTCAAAACCAATATCACAATTCATACAAATTTCATATTCTAATAACCTAAACTTATCTTAAACATCAACTTAGTAATTTACTAAATAAATATTTGCATATATTGTTAAATTCATAAACTTCATTCATTCTATTTTAGTTTTAGTATCAAACATACCATTTTATAACTTACCATTTCATTTATCATTCAAACATTAGAGACCAATTCTTTACAACCAAAACTTACAAGACTCTTTAATAAGACCGAAGTACATGCCACATTTACCAAAGGAAAAATACATCACCGAAGTTATGCTATAGTCGGGATTGATTTGGATGCTAAACCGAGACCTTTGACTTCTATCGACCTGCGTACGGAAACAACCGTACGCTGAGCATTTCATACTCAGTGGTATTACCATAATTCAAATTATAACGATAATAAACATGTAATGCATAAATCATACATACAAATTTAAACTCAAATATCATATTTCAACAATAAAAATTCTTCAATTGGTATCATATATCCACAATTTGAACTTGGACACATCATGAACCTTAGGTTCATTCCTCAATCTCATATAACATTTCAATTTACAATTCAACTTTTTCATCTCATTTCAGTAGCTCGATTGGTCAACTCATTTGGTTTATCGTTTCATTATTTACCTATATTAGCAAAACTCGGACCTTGGCGGATACACAGATCCAGCCAAACACTCCAGTATGACACCCAGTGCCTCATCGGATGGTTCGAAGCAGTAGTTGACACCCAGTGTCTCATTGGCAAAGTCGAAGAAAGTTGGTACCTAGTACCTCATCGAATCTATCCGAAGAAATATAGTGACACCCAGTGTCTTATCGACTGAGGTCGAAGTATCCTTAAACTCTTCTAATCGTATGGCATGCCAACTATATCCGATTCAACCCGATTAGTTAATTGGGTCTCCAAATTCACATTTCAATTCAATTTCACTTTTTCATTTTCAATCACAATTCAATTCAAAATTCACTTTTCCATTTTCAAGTCAATATTCATTTCAATTCCACACATATATTCATCATTTAATTGAATTTCTTTCAACTTAATAATAACACTTACCTTATATTTCACCTACCATACATATAAATTTACATATAACATTTAATAATAAGTAGTTTGAATTATAGTAATACAAACCGTAAATCTCCTATTTTAGTCCTCTATAGCTTTCTCATTTCCTTTCGATCTTGATGCCTTGGGTTCTTTGTTAGCTACGAAAATAATAATAATAATTTAATCTGTTTTAGTCCTCTATAGCACTAATTTACTATAATTAATTGAATTTTCTTTTCAATTTATACCCTAATTCAAATTTAATCCTAATTAACTCATTTAATTTTCTAACTCAATTCACACTTCATTTCTATTTAATATCTTGCCATATTCAACTTAACCATTCAATGTTCATAATAAAACCCAAATTTTAGACTTTTTCAATTTAATCCTACTCAGAAAACTTATAACCTAGTTTAGAATTTAATCATTTTATCAATTCTAACTAGAAATTCTATCAATCAAACCCCTAATTCAACAATTTGTTCAACATGAATCATGTTAAAAAATCTAAGAACTTTCAAAATTTTAACTTAAATTCAACAAAACTTTGTTCTAAGACTTCTAAAACATCAAAATTAAAAGAAAAGGACTTGATTGACTTACCAAATTAAAGCTTAAAGCTTCAAACCCTAGTTTTTCCTTCTATTTTTCTTTCTTTCTTTTTCTTTCCCCTGTTTCGAATGGTCTCTGTTTATTTTCTTCTTTGTTTCTTTTATTCTTTTACTTTATTTCTTTTACATATTAGTTAATAATAATACATTATTATAATAATATAATAATATTTAATTCATAAATACCTTTTACTTAAATTATTAGAAAATATTTTATTCTATTACAAGTGTGTTTTTATATATTTTACACATGTTTAACTTAATCACCATACACTTGTCTTTAATTTAATTTGTTTACCTCATAAAAATCTTATAATTCAATTAATTATCTAGTAAACATCTTTTATTTTGATAATAATAAATAATAAATATCTATTGTAAAATTAATCACATATACACATTTGTACACACATAATTTATTACATTTGTACATCATCTATACCATACATTTGTCTTTGTTTAACTTATTTCATAATATAATAATAATTAATATAATTTATGATTTAATATTAAACCTTAATGATTATTAATGAAATTTTAATAAAATATCACATAAATATCTTCAATCTTACCCAACTTATGCCGCCTAAATTAGGACAAATGGCATAATTGCCATTTTGGTCCTTTATGTTTTCTTTTAATCTATAATTAAACTTTTACCCTTTACTCAATTTAGTCCTTTTTGCTAATTACCCTAAATTAAGCTAAATTCACCTAATTAAAACATAATTAAACACACTAATAAACTCATAGGTATTTCTAATAATTATCTACAAGTTCAATTTTCTAAGACGGAGGCCCGATACTACACTTTTTTGATACCCGTGAATTTTGGGTCATTACAAAACTGTTGGGTTAACCACATTTTAACTGATGATAATGTCCCTATATCATTCCCAATTAGTAGAATGTCATCGACATATAGAACGAGAAAGATAATTGATAAACAGTAAAAGTAACATATTTTAATCTCATTCTTAATGCATTTTTGGATGATTAATGGTGTAAATTAGTGAATTTGATGCTCGTAATCCTTTAAATTCATGTTTCTATACCTGAGAGAGCATTTAGGAGCGAAAAACGAGCCAATATCGGAAGAATAGAGTTGTTTCCAAGATCCACAAGGCCTGAGCATTTCCACACGGGCTGGCCACACGTCTGTCTGAGCCACATGGGCTGGTCATACGCCCATGTGCCGGCCCATGTCGATATCGCTCCCTGTTTCCCAAATACGCGGAAAAACCCAATTTTTAGGCTTTTTGAGCATTCTAAAGTCTATAAATATCAATTAGAAGAATATCTAAGAGAGGACTCAGAGAAGATTGAAGAAATTACTCGAAGAACACCATCAGAGCCAACTTAGAAGCGAATCTCCTTAAAGATTGAAGATATCCTTTTAACTTCTTTTGAAATTTTATTGGATTTCTTTATGTCTTGTGGTTTTTCTATCTTTGAAATGTTTTCATTTTAGATTATGAACTAAATTCCCTAGATACCTAGGGAAGATGAAACCTATGATGAATCTTATTATTTGATTTCTGAATTACATGATAAATACTTGATTCTTGTTCTCAATTATGTATACTTAATTCGTGTTTTAATATTATCAGGATATTAATTCATGTTTAATGCGCTTATTTCAGTTGCAAAAGTCCCTATTTAAGAGTAGATCTGGCATAATTGAGTAGAGTTGTATGCAATCCTAGAAATAGGATGGCATAAATCTACTGGATTAGAGTCAAATCTAATAGGGGAATCCATAGATCGAGTTAATGTGACAATAAGGTTTTAATTAGAAAGAGATTTCAATTAATCAACCTAGAGTCAGTTGTTCTTACTTTCGAAAGAGATATTAACATAATTTAGGGATTTCTAAGGATCAAAACACAAGTGAATAAATTGTTTAATTCAAATTCAGAATAATAGGTGAAGTGGATTCTTTCCTGGGTATTGTCTTTCTCATTGGTTGTCCTTGATTACTTTCCCATTTTATTCTCTGTTGCGTTCGTAGTTAAATTAGATTAGTAAATTTAGATTAAAAACTATCACTTCAATTTATTAGCTAAATAATAGAAAAATGGTAATTACTAGTACTTTTAGTCCTCGTGGATACGATATTCCCTACTCACCATAACTTTACTATTGTTCGATAGGTGCGCTTGCCTTTGTCGTAATTATAGTTAGTTTAGTGACTATCAAGTTTTTGGCGTCGTTGCTGGGGACTAAAATATTAGGAACACTCTATTTTTATTAATTTAGTCATTTAGTTTTATTACATTTTATTTTTGTTTTTAGTTTAATTTTTGTTTTATTTGCTTCTAGCAGGTTCCTTTAGTTTATTACTAGAAGAAATCCGTCAGGACCACTATTATTTGACAACAAAATTGAAAGTACTGCTTGTAGAAATTATAGAGAAGCAAGGTAGAGTCGACAAAGTATAGTAGACAAGCAAAAGGATGTTATTATTACTACTGAGGAGATAGGTGATAATCAGAATAACTAGTTACCTCTTGCAGTTGCGGCAAATCCAGATCCTGCTCCTCGTACTATGTACGATTATGCCAAGCCCACTCTAACTGGGGCTGAATTGAGTATTGTGAGACCCACCATTGCTGCGAATAATTTTGAACTGAAGCCGAACACTATTCATATGATACAACAATTTGTTTAGTTCGATGGTTTGTAAGACGAAGATCCAAATACTCATTTGGCTAATTTTCTGGAAGTATGTGATACTTTCAAGATAAATGGTGTGTCTGAAGATGCCATTCGCCTACGGTTGTTCCCTTTCTCATTGAGGAACAAAGACAAACAATGGTTAAATTCTTTACCTTGAGGTTCCATTACCACATGGGATCAAATGACTGAAAAATTCCTACTTAAGTACTTTCCACCGGCTAATACAGCCAAGTTAAGGAATGATATCTCTTCCTTCATTTAGATCGACTTAGAAACCCTAGATGATGCATAGGAGAGGTATAAGGATTTATTGAGAAGGTGCCCTTACCATGAGTTACCTTTATGGCTTCAGGTTCAAACCTTCTATAATGGTTTGAACCCCTCAACTAGGCAGTTGATCGATGCAACAACTGGTGGTACACTTAACAATAAAACACCTGAAACGGCTTATGAATTTATAAAGGAGATGCCATTGAATAATTATCAGTGGCAAGTAATTAGAACGAATCCGATGAAAGCAGCTGGTTTTTTTACTTAGATGCGGTCACCATTTTATCGAATCAGGTAGAAATTTTAAATAAAAAGAAATTGATGGTTTATATGGTTCTATGCATGTACATCTGGTGATGCAGTGCGATACGAATGGAGGATGAATGAACAATCCAGAATATTTACCCTACAGTCCTAATACAAAGAACGAGCAAATCAACTATATGGGTAATAATTCTAGGCCTCAAAATAATCCTTACGGTAACACCTATAATGCAGGTTGGAGGAACCATCCTAATTTCTCTTGGGGTGGTCAAGGAAATCAGAGAGCACAACCCCTTCCAAGCTTTCAACAACAACCTTACCAGCAAGAGAAGAAGCCAAACCTTGAGGAGATGTTGACGAAGTTTATCTCAGTGTCAGAAACCTGCTTTCAAAACACTAAATCAACGCTTAAAAATCAGCAAGCATCGATTCAAGGGCTCGAGAACCAAATCGGTCAACTTGCTAAACTAATCTCAAAACGACCACAAGGTAGCTTGCCTAGCAATACCGAAACTAACCCAAGAGAGCAGCTTCAAGCAATTACTATACGAGCTGAAGAAGGGTTAGTTGAATGTGAACTAGAACTGAAACAAGTAATTATGGTAAGTAATGGTAAGGATGAGGTAAGCCACAATAAGCAAAAGCCGATTGGTAAGGAATATAAACCTCGAGTTCCATATCCAAATGCAACAAAGAAAGACCACACAAACGAACAATTTGGTAAATTTCTTAAACTTTTGAAAAAATTACATATTAACTTACCGTTTATTGAAGCTCTTTCGCAGATGCCCAATTCCGTTAAATTTTTCAATGAGCTTTTGGAAAACAAATGGAAGTTAGATGATTCGTCGCATGTGGAGCTAAACGCAAGTTGCTCGGCCATATTGCAAAATAAACTACCTTACAAATTGAAAGATTCAGGGAGTTTTACTATTCCTTGTCTAATTTGTAGTTTAAATGTTAATAATGCTTTGGCTGATTTAGGGGCTAGTATTAATCTCATGCCCTATAAAATGTTTAAGCAATTATGTCCTGGGAAACCCAAACAAACTAGGATGAGTATTCAATTAGTAGACAGAACCATTAGATTTCCTAGGGGCATTATTGAAGACGTACTTGTGAAAATTGATATTCATATTCCCAGTTGATTTTGTTGTTTTAGACATGGATGAGGATAGTGACATACCTTTAATTTTAGGACGACCCTTTTTAGCAACTGCCAGAACTATTATTGATGTTGGTACAGGTGAATTAATACTTCGTGTAGGTAATGACATGATTACACTCCAAGCTCGTGATTCTGTTAAGACATCTAGTGATCAAGATGATTATACGAGTTCTGTTAATATGAGTAACCTTGTGGCTCCAAATTCTTTGCATGAAATCCCTCAAAAAAATGTAATTGAGCCACGTTCCAGTCCATGTGACAGAAACAAAACAACTCATGAAGAACGAATGCTACAGATCGATGAACTAGACGAATGGCAGACACGTGTAAAAAAAAACTAAGAATACACGATGCAGAACCAAAACGATGCCATGATGAGCATGTGGATGGAACAAACCCATTTAGGGTTGGAGACAAGGTACTTTTAGATAAAATAGATCCACGTATTGTCACACAGAGCTTAATACAAACGGAGCAAATCCTTTTACGGTACTAAATGTCTTCCCATACAGTACAATCGAGGTAACTCATTCTGAATTAGGCACATTTAAGGTAAATAATACTCAAATTAAACCTTATCTTGATAATAGAATTGATAGCGACAAAGAGGAGTTTTGACTCTGCGAACCATCGTGACTGTGCGAATACAAGGAAGTCGAGCTTAGACTTTAAATAAGCACTTCTCGAGAGGCAACCCGAGTGTTAACACTTCTAATCTTTTTTGACCCACACAGCCTAGACACACGAGCGTATCCCAGGCCGTGTGCACAAAAAAAGATTCGACAGTGAGTTACACAGCCTGGACACATGGACGTGTCCTTGGCTATTTAGATCCTGGGACTTAATTTTTTCAAAAATCGGAAGAGACATGGCTTAAAAAAGGTCCACACGGGCATGTGACACGATTGTGTGGACTACAAGACCTAGACACACGGGCATGTCCTAGGCCGTGTGAAACCTGGAGCTAATTTTTTATTTTAAAATCAAGTCAGAGAGTTACATGGGCAAGGCACACGGCCGTGTGTGAGACACGACTGAGCCACACGGGTGTGTGGGAGTTCACACAGGCATGGGAGAAGCGAAGGAGGTTACACATGGCGATGCGACACAACAGTGTGTACCACACGGCCTGGACACACGGGTATGTCCGAGGCCATATGAAGACTGGACTGGTGTTTTTAAATCGCAAACGAGCTGGAGAGAACCACATGGGCGTGTGGCCCAACATACGACCGTGTTGCTCTTTTTAAAGCAAACCTTAATTTATTTTTTTCTAAGTTTGTCTTCTTCCTCCCTTCTTCAACCCTAGCCGCTGACTTTCCTTGACCCAAACCCACTCCCTTTCGGCCACCGTCGTCGTTTGTTCCACTCCCTCTCTCAGCCTTCTCCTTCCTTCACTTAACCTGACCCCCCTTCTTCTTTCTTTTTCCCTTCTTCCATTTCCTCCGCACTACCACGTAGCCACCATCGAACGATGCACGAACCACCCCTTCTCATCCCCCTTTTTCCTTCCCTTGCTTCATTGTCCCTCTCCCTCACCCAAGCCGCCCGCCTCGTCTCTTCGCTCCACCACACATCCCCTCTCATTTCCCTACCTTTTCCTTTCTCTGCGCACCCCAGCCCCTTCTCCTAATCTTTCCCCTGACCTCCACAGAGGCCCTCCCTTCTCCTCTCCCTTGGCTTTCTCTCGACTTCATTGCGCGCCAGTCTTACACCCCGACCACCATGCACGCCCTTCATTCTGACCATCGCTCCTACTGCCATCGATCCTCCCTAATTTTTCCATTTTTAATTCTCTATTTTATTTTATTTTACTTTATTTTTCTTCTTATTATTTTTTGTTTCTAATTTTTATTTATTCTTATTCAAATTGTTATTTTCTTTAGTTTCTTTCTTAGTTTATTCTATTTGATTATTCTGCTTCTTTTGTGTTTTTTTATATAATTTGCTTATATTTTTCTTCACTGCTCCCTTAAATTTGTGTTTTAATATTGGTTATTGCTTTTATGTCTAATATGGTTTGTCTATTTAGGTTATTATATATTTTATTATTCTTTTATTCTTCTTACTTTTGTTATTATTTTTATTAAAAGCATGCCATGATTTGTCTTTTAGTTCTGATTTCGTTATTTTTTTAATTATTTTTCTTTATTGTTTTCTTCACTTTGATTCATAATAGCTTCACTATATAGGTTTTGCATGTTTGGATCTTCGTCCATATTGTTTTAGAAATAATTTGCTATTTGGACTACTTGGATTTTACGTGCTAAACCTTTGTTTGCATAATTGGTGATGCTTTATTTATTGATAAATTCTTTTCTTTTTCAAGCATACCATGAAAAACACTCGTAGTAAGTCCAAGGTCACCGTCCCCGCTTCGAAAAAATGGAAGACCCTTGATGCAACCTCCTTCTTGAGCGCCTTCTACGAGGCCCAACACCTTTATCTTCGATTTTCAGCAGTTCCTCAGGAGGACTTATTTCAGCTACTTTGAGTGTGACCACTCGGCTTAGGCCAATGTACTGATTGGGCCACTTTGGAGCAGGTCCAGCTAGCTGATCTTGTTCGAGCCTTTATTGCCACAGCCCCGTAGGACCGATTTTTTTCCATCATCAAGCCCACTTACGTGGAGCTGACTTTGGAGTTTTGCTCGACCTTTACTCTACAGCATGCGATGATGACTCATGACGAGCTAGGCACCATCACCTTCAGACTCGGTGGCTTGGTGCGCCATATGAGTGTCCCTGAGTTTGGCGTTGCTACGGGACTATACACTGAGGAGTTTATGAGTGTCGAGAACTTTCTCTGCTTACATCGCCACATTCACTACTCGCCAGCTAGTTGTTGGACAAATCTTACGGCGAGTATGACCCCCTATGATGTGATTCGCTCGAAGGTGACTTCTCTCCCTCTAACTTTACGGTATATTCATGCCCTTTTAGCTTATACTTTGACTGGTAGGAGAGAGAGCACCAAAGTCGTTAGTACTACCGATGCTTATTTTTTATAGAGTATGGCCACCGAGCATATTTTTTATTTATCCTACTTCATCGCCCTCACTTTCCGCCATCAGACAAACCGCAATAGGAAGGGTCCTATCTGTTTAGGCCCTTATGTGACTCGACTTGCTCGACACTTCTGTCTCCTCGACACACTGGAGCAATCCTTTATGCTTACACTCACAGGCTAGTTGTCCTCACAGGAAATCTCGAGCATGACACATATGATGAGGATCGAGTGGCTTCATGGAGTAGATCCTCCTCTGTACTGATTATTTCATTCTGACTCTCAAAATTAACCCGAGGACTTCACTGTTGATATCCCTTTGCATCATTAGGATCCACCTCATCCTCCACCTTCGAGTCACCGTCCTCCTTCTGCTGCTACTTTAGCAAACCTCTCTGAACGGTTCACTCGCTTTGAGCAGCACTGCTTTCAGAGGTTTGACAGTATTGATGCGACATTGTAACAGATCTGTCAGCATCTCCATATCTCCTCATCAGCTCCGACGACTCATGACACCGATGCTTTTGATGATGAGGACCATTGAGTCTATTTGTTTTATTTTTATTTTTATTGTTATTTTCTTAGACTTATTCCGTTTTTATCTTTTGAACTATATTTTTATTTTGATGGTTGTCTCTAATTGAGTTTTAATCCCTTAATTTTCTTCACTATTTGTGTTTATTTTCTTATTAGTTTGCTAGGAATCATACTCTACATTTAGATTTGACTACAATTCCGCTTTTCACTATTCTGGGAATTTCATCCAATATTCAAGGCAGTTTCAGTTTTCCCTCTGTTTTATGTTATTCTGTTTATACTGTGATTATATATGTTTGTACATTGAGGACAATGTACATCTTAAGTGTGGGGAGGTTATATATATAATTATTAGAAAATCCCTAAATTATGTATTGTGTTTAAGTACTTTTCTCATACTTCTATTAGAATGAATTTTTATCAATTTTAATTTTTTGATATGTTTTTAGATTAATTTATCGATAATTGTGTATTGGTTGTTTTAAACTTTAAGACATGAGAGAATCAAACATGATAAGTTTATTTTCGTAATTAAAAATTTTAGGTTGTTTTCCTGAATTGAGGTATTACCTTGAAGTTTTAAATTTACAATTTTGACATCAAAACCATAAATTTTTTGTGAGATTTTGAGCTTTTAGAGCATACATTTTTCTTGCTCGGTTTTATTATTGGTTATAAGTGTGTCAATTTGATTTTTTATTCTAGAACTTGCTTCGATTATGCATATCGAGACCACAGTTTTGAGTTGATATACTGAGATGATAAAGGCACTCAGGTTTTAACCCACTTACCCCATAAAAAGCCTACTTAAATAATTAACCCTTAGTGAACCCCTCTGAGCCTAACACATCATTTCTTGATTTACCAATTAATGTTAACCCATAACTCTCTTTTTTGCTCGTTGAGAGTTTTTCCTATTTTATTGACTCCTTTTTATCGAGATTTGATTTGGTTAATTGTCTAATTAAGCCCCGTTGTTTAATTTGCTGAATTATTTCTTATTGTAAAAAAAAATTGAAAAAAATATTGATTATTATTTAGTTCTATGTTGATTGAGCTTGAAAAGTTGAATTAATATTTTGAGAAAAAGCTCGTTTTTATGCTTGAATGGTTTTCGATTGATATAATTGTTTTTAATTTAGCATTTGTTTATTTTTCTAGTTTGGTAATTTATCAGTTTGATCTCGATTTTAACCAATTTTTTCAGCCTTTCTCCGCACCCTTAACCTAAGCCTCATTATAACCTCTTAAAAACCTTTTGATTTGTGTATCATCTCATTTTATCATGGTGGAGATTTGATTTTCATGCAAGCTTATGGTAATGACTTTTCATGTTTGACTATTGAGTGCTTATTCTTGAACTTTAAACACTTTGAGTGATTTGAATGAATATTTAGTGAGGATGTCGATTCTTGTCGATTTTGAATTAAAGGTAATTACTTAGATAAGGGGAAATACCTATGTTTCCATGCTTTAAAAATGTTCGACTTGGATTGTTTGAATCTGTAGTGCTCTTTTAGTTGAATTATCAATGTATGATTATTTGTGAATTATGATGAAAACATCATTGAGGAGAATTATGAGTTGAGTAATATTAATTTTAATTGTGAGTTGAGGATTTTGCTTGAGGAGAAGAAAACACTTAAGTGTGGGGATATTTGATAAGCTATAAAAACAACATATTTTTATCCCATTCTTAATGCATTTTTAAATGATTAATGATGTAAATTAGTGAATTTGATGTTCCTAATCCTTTAAATTCATGTTTATATAAGGAGACCATTTGGGAGTGAAAAGAACGAAAAATGAGCCAAAATCAAATGAATAGAACTATTTCCAGGATCCACACGGGCTGGCCACACGCCTATGTGCCAACCCATGTCGATATCGCTCCCTGTTTCCCAAACACGCAAAAAAACCCAATTTTTAGGATTTTGAGCACTCTAAAGTCTATAAATATCAATTAGAAGAAGATCTAAGAGAGGACTCAGAGAAGATTGAAGAAATTACTCGACGAACACCATCAGAGCCAACTCAGAAGCGGATCTCCTTCAAGATTGAAAATCTCCTTTAGCTTCTTTTGAAGTTTTATTGAATTTATTTATGTCTTGTGGTTTTTCTGTCTTTGAGATGTTTTCATTTTAGATTATGAACTAAATTCCCTAGATACCTAAGGAAGATGAAACCTATGATGAATCTCATTATTTAATTTCTGAATTACATGATAAATACTTGATTCTTGTTCTCAATTATGTATGCTTAATTCGTGTTTTAATATTATCAGGATATTGATTCATGTTTAATGTGCTTATTTTAGTGGAGCAAAAGTCCCGGTTTAAGAGTAGATATAGCATAATTGAGTAGAGTTGCATGCAATCCTAGAAATAGGACGACATAAATATACCGGATTAGAGTCAAATCTAATAGGGGAATCCATAGATCGAGTTAATGAGACAATAGGGGTTTTAATTAGAAAGAGATTTAAATTAATCAACCTAGATTCTGTTGTTTTTACTCTCGAAAGAGATATTAACATAATTTAGGGATTTTTACGGATCAAGACACAAGTGAATAAATCATTTAATTCATATTCAGAATAATAGGTGAAGTCTAGGTGGATTCTTTCCTGGGTATTGTCTTTCTCATTGGTTGTTCTCTATTATTTTCCCATTTCATTCTCTGTTGCGTTTGTAGTTAAATTAGATTAGTAAATTTAGATGAAAAACCATCACTTCAATTTATCAGCTAAATAATAGAAAAATGGTAATTACTAGTACTTTTAGTCCTCGTGGATGCAATATTCCCTACTCACCATAGCTTTACTATTATTTGATAGGTGCGCTTGCCTTTGTCGTAATTAAAGTTAGTTTAGTGACCATCAATAATATTTCCATCCCTAATACATTTATAAACATAAGGTTCATCTACACTTTACTCAAATCCAAAAGTCTTGATTGCTTGATCAAATCTTTGATGCCATGGGTGGGATGCTTGCTTAAGCTCATATACGGATCTAAGTAGTTTGCAAACTTTATGCTCATTTCCTTTAGCTATATATTCGGTGGGGTTCATCATATAGATGTTCTCTTCAATATAGTCATTCAAAAATGCTATCTTGACATCTATTTTCCGAATCTCGTAATTGAGAGCCACCGTAATGGATAACAAAGTGTGACAATCAGAGAGAAGGTTTCTTCGTAATCGATACCTTATTTCTGAGTATAACCTTTTGCTACAAGTCTGGTCTTATAAGTTTCCACCTTTCCATCTGCATTTCTTTTCTTCTTGTAGATCCACTTACACCTTATGAGTTTTATCTTTTTTAGTAAGTCTATAAGTTCCCAAACTGAGTTGGAATCTATAAAATCCACTCAACTTTCATAGCTATTCCCCAGAGCTTGGAATCAATACTTTGTATCGCTTCATCATATGTAAGTGGGTCATCATCTTCCTATTCGAAAGACTTAGTATTTAAAACACTTCCGCCAGATTGGAAAAAATCAGGCTTGCGAGAGACCTTCCCACTGTGATAAAGCACCGTATGTTTCTGATTGTTTACCGGTCTACTATTAGGAGTTGGTTCTGGAACCATTTCTATAGGGCTGTGTGTATTTCTCGAAAGTTCCTTAAGTTTTTCTTTACTTTGAGGTTTGAAGTTATTTATGTAACTTTATTCAAGGAAAGTAGCATGAGTTGGCACTATCATTATTTGCTCTTTCGGGTTTTAAAATAAACCAACCTTTGTTCCTTTTGGATATCTTAAAAATATGCACAATTCTATCTGTGAATCCAATTTTCTCGCATCTTTATCCAATACGTGGGTCGGGCATCGTCAAATCCTTAAATGATTTAGACTTGGTTTCCTGTCATGCCATAATTTGTATGAAGTTTTAAATGCTGCCTTAGCTGGTACACCATTTAGAATATAACAAGTTGTTTGAAATGAATATCCTCAAAAGGAGATTAACAATTTTGAATAACTTAATATTGAGTGAACCATGTCAAACAATGATTGATTTCTTTTATTTGCCATACCATTCTATTGTGGTGTGTCTGATGAGGTTAACTGAGATAGAATCTAATTCTCTTTGAGATGCACTAAGAACTCATCTAATAAATATTCTCCACCTCGATCAGACCGAAGTGTCTTAATGAGTAAACCTAGTTATTTATCCATTTTTAAACTAAACTCTTTAAAGTTATCAAAGGTGTCACTCTTGTAGTGAATTAGGTACACAAACCCATATTTGGAATCATCATCAATAAAGGTTACATAATACTCATAACCACATCTTGCACTAACGTTCATGGGGTGACATAAGTCAATGTGCACAAGTTTTAATGGTTTCACAGCCGTCGTCCCTTTTGTATTAAAATATTGCTTAGTAATCTTACCTTCCAAGCAAGATTCGCATTGTGGAAGATCAACTTCTTTAAGCAAACCTAAAGTTTTATCTTTCACAAGTCTAGTGATTTTTCTTGATTAATATGACCAAGTCTCAAATGCCAAAGGTACGCCTCATTAGATTGAGAAGTTTTAAGTCTGTTATTCAAAATTTCATTTTCAAACAATGTGTACATATTTGGTTTGATAAAATGGATATTATTTGACAATCAATCATTACATATAAGTTTACGATTTCTAAATATTGCAATATTATTATTAAAAGTCACGATTATGCTATTGTTATATAAACATGTAATAGAAACCAAGTTTCTTTTGAAACTTGATACATAAAAAACGTCTTTCAAAATAATATTCCTAAAATTATTAAAGTAAATATGTACATCTCCCACTACTTCAGCTGCCACAGTTGTCCCATTTCGGTCTGCAATGATAGTCTCTTATCTCTAAGATCTTTCATCTCCTTAAACCCTTGTAGAGAAACACATACATAATTAGTGGCTTTAGAATCGATGACCCATTAGTCTATTAAATCTTCCACTAAACAAGCTTCTATTATAAAGAGATCCATACCTTTGGCTTTAGTGACCAGGTAATCATTTCACTCTTTACAGTTTACCTTGAACTTCTCTTTCTTGTTGTAGAAGAAACACTTAGACTTAGATAAGTCTATAGGCTTCTTGGTTTTTTCCTTTCCACTTAAGGTGGCCTAGAGAACTTAGCCTTGTTTCTCTTAGCGTACTTTCCCTTCCCTTTAGAGGAAGAAGCAATGCCTAGGTTTGCTTGTTCTTTAAGGATCGGTTGATCGCCATTCATGAGTTGTGTAAGGGTCAAATTCTTGGTCCCAAGGTTATATGCGACTTGAAATCCTGTAAAATCCTTGGACAAGCTTTTGAACACCATTTCAATTTGCGTGTTTAGGTCAATATTGACCTCATTATTTGTGGCCTCGGTAAGGTATCCCCTAAGATTAATCATATTGTCTTTAATCGGACTGTTGGGCTTTTGTTGGATATTCATCAAACTAGTAATAGTTGAATGTCAAGCCAAGGCAGCTTGGCCTCCGAACATGTCTTCTAGTTTTTTTAGAATCACTTCGGTAATCTTACAGCTCTCTAGTTGCTTATAAAGGGTACTAGTCACGCTTGTTTAATTATCAAGGGCTTAGCTTGAGTGGTTGAAGGGCATTTATTATCAAGGACTATTTTTAGTTTCTCACAGCTTAGGATAATCATAAAGTTCCTTCTCAATTCCTTATAGTTATTTCCGTTCAGTTTGTTCTTAGTGAGTATATTTAATAAAGGAGTAGGTTCCATTTTCGAACTAAAAATAAAATATTCATTCATTAATATCTTGGTATTAAGCAAATATTTGAAAACATTTTGCAGTTACAATACACATTAAGATGATCCATGAGTCTTACATTAAACCTTGAAAACATTTGTAAGTCGATGCAATGATAATTCCTATACCCATTGAATCAAGTCATCTTGGGGCAATCTTGACCAATTAGTAAGAACATGAATTTCCATCAAATTAGTAAATTAACATAATTTCTTAGGCATTCACACATACTAATAATCATTTAACATTTGACCATCATTCTAACTTAAGCATAGCTTCTTGGGAAGTTACTTAACTAGAATACCTTGAGTGTAAAACCATTAACTGAACACCGATCACATTATGCACCATAAATGAGTCATCTTTGTAACAACCCATTTTTAATAGTGCCGAAAAAAGTGGTTTGGGACCACAGTTCTAACGAGTGAGCTAATATTGTGATGTTTATTTAATGTCTATAGCATTACATTAAAATCGTATTAACGTTTAACTTAGAAATTTTGAAGTTTAGATGGTTAATAAACTAAAAAGGATTAAATCGTAAAAATTGTAAATGTTAGTTTCTAATAGGTAAAGGAATTAAATAGATAAAGAATAATGAAGTAGTAGACCATATTAGTAAATAAACCATATTAGTTATAATGGGTGGTGTTGACTTGGTTATTTGTAAAATTTCATTAATTTTAAAGGTTATTTTAGTAATTAGTTAAAAACTAAATTAGACAAAAGATGAAAATCTATAATCTTTTTCATGTTTTTCTTTTCTTTGGCCGAATGCCATTGTTGGGGCAACTCAAAGCTTTTCTTTTTTTTGAATCTTTGCATGTAAGCTATTTATTACCCATTTTTGGTGATTTTTATGTTTTTGAGTTCGTATTAGCTTAATCTAGCTAGCCCGAGGGTAAATTTGTAAGGTTTCTAAAATTTTAGGGACTTTCCATGATAAAATTTGAATGTGTTTTGAATTTAGTTGATAGATTATTAAGTTTGGTTGTTAAATAGGCAAGTTTTGTCAAATGAAATTTTATGATTTTAAGGTATATGGATTTATTTGTTAAAAGAGTAAAATTCATGGTTATATATGAGAAATTTTTAGATATGAGTTGTTTGAGACTAGTAAAATAAACTATTATTGTGGTGACAAAAATTACGAAATTTCGGGTTAAAAGATTTGGGGATTTAATTTGATTATAAGATAAGTTATTGGGGTAATTTAGTAATTTTACATTAATATGTAAATTAGTTTGAAATGGAAAATTAAGGTTATGGCATTAATTGTTTGATTTAAATTACAATTTAGATCAATAGTTAAATACGTTGATCATTAATCGAGAAAAAGAGAAGACCGTTGAGTAGACGTAGTCGCGTATCCACAATTGCTGAATTCTAGTAAATTCATTTTATGTATATGCATGGTTATATTAAATTCCTTGTTAAGGATTTAATCTTTTACTTCTATTTTGTATTGTTATTAAAATATTAAATCGTAATATATATTCAAATTAGGTGTTATTCAAGCTTAATGCCTAGCAGGCTTTGTGCCAATGTTATTTAGGCTTAGTGCCGGTGTTATTCAGGCTTAATGCCTAGAAGGCTTTATGCCGATGTTACTCAAGCTTAGTGCCTAGCAGGCTTCGTGCCGGTGTTATTCAGGCTTAGTGCCTAGTAGGCTTTTTGCCAGTGTTATTTAAGCTTAGTTCCTAGCAGGCTCAGCATTGGTGTTATTCAGGCTTAACGCCAAGCAGGCTTTGTACTGGTGTACCAAGTTGTTTAGTCTATTGATATTTTATTAAACTTTAAATTGAAATGTGAAGTAATTAGGTTAATTTTCGAACTTACTAAGCTATGTTAAGCTTATTAGGTTGATTTTATTTTGTAGGTCTCTTGGAATCGTGTCGTCGGTTAGACCAGTTTGAGAGTTCACACACTATCATCCATATCTTGGTAGTTATTTTGAGTTTTGTTTTAGGGTTTAGGGTTTCACACACTGTGTGTCTTTTAAGTTTCAGGTGCGAGTTTCACACGGCCTGGCACACGGCCTACGATAGGACCGTGTGTCCCAAAATAGTGATTTACACGGTTTGAGACAAGGTCTGCAACACTATCGTGCGGCCTTTTTCGAATATACACACGGCTAGGACACGACCGTGTGGCCCTAATCAGTGAGTTGCACGGTTTACAAACACGAGTATGTCGGTTTCCCACATGGGCATTTTATGGTAGACACACGGCCATGTTTTGGCCACACGGGTTGGCTTGTGTCACACGGCTTGATAACACGGCCGTGTGACACTTGTTTCCAAAATTTTTAACTTCTTCCTAATTTTTTTGGTTTGTTTCTAATTGACCCTAGAATATTTCCAAATTATGTTTAGGGCCTAGTAAGCTTGGTTTAAGGCCCGTAAAATCATGTTTGACTTAAATTGAATGTGATTTATTATTAATATTTACTTAGAAATATAAATTATATGTAAGGTTAACTGTTGGTAAATTCCTCATAATACATAGTAATCCAAAATCTAGTGTCGTTAGTTAGTTAGGGGTTTTACATTTAGTGGTATCAGAGCTACGATTTAGTCAGTTCTCAAACTGAACGTAACATGTATTGAGTCTATAAATAAATGCCACTTATTAATCGATGGTAGTATGATTACTATTGATTTTTTTAAATGTTTTCATATATCTATGAAAGATGTCATCCGGATCTAATCGAGCAGATTTTGACGAGGTAGAAAGTTTTATTCCAACTATAGATGGGGGTAGTATCAAAATGAGACCGGATTACAAGGTATGGCATTGAATGCTTTCCTCCGTATGATGCACGATATGCATGAGGCATATTTAAAGGTAAATTCAACAATTCAACAACCTATTTCGCTTCATCCTCAAAGTTCAACTCAACAAAATGTTCCGAGAATTACTATCAATAAAGTTAGAAAATGTGGTGCCATAGACTTTTGTGGTAATATGGGTGATGACCCAACCAAGGCCCAGTATTGGTTAGAACATACTTAGAGGGTGTCCGATGAAATGTTGTGTTCTCCAGAGGATTGTTTTCGGTGCACGAGGTCATTGCTAAAAGAAGAGGCATTTCAGTGGTGGGCCGCATTAATGTTAGTGGTACCGAATGAAAGTGTCAACTGGGATTTCTTTTAATCTGAGTTTCGTAAGAAGTATCTTAGTAAGCGATATCTAGAGCGAAAGAAGAAAGAATTTCTTGAACTGAAGCAAGGAAATAGAACTATGGCCGAGTACGAGAGACAGTTTATGCAGCTTAGCAAATATGCTCTTGAGGTTGTACCTACGGAAGAAGACATGTGTATGTTTCGAAGATGGATTGAATGATGAAATCAAAATGTTAGTTAGATCCATGGAGATCTATGAGTTTGTGATTCTATTTGATCGAGCCCAAAACATGGAAGAAATTTGTGCTAGCAAAAGACGAAATGAGGCGAAAACACGCGACTTTGGAAAACGCATTAGACCTAAAACTTTCTCTGGTTCTCCACAAAAAAAAGTTAAGGGAATCCAATGATAGATTATTAGCACCATCAGAGTTCTCGAGAAGGGATCGTTTGAAGAAGAGTGGCATGAAATCTCTAACTCCTTTAGTGGCTAGTACGGTCAGTGTGCGAAATACCAACAGGACGGAGTACAAACAATACGGTCGATATCATTTTGGAGTATGCAGGGTTAATGATGGGACATGTTTTATATATGGATCCCCTGATCACCTTAAAAGGGATTGCTCGAATCGAAATGAGCCTAATAAAGATCAAAATGCAAAATTTGTAACTACTACTACATGGGGTTGACATCCTGGAAATAACAATTCAATTGGAATTCACCGTAGTGGAGCTAAAGTCAAGTCGAATAAACCTAAAGCTGGAGCTCCTGCCAGAACCTATGTTATCCATGCACGAGAGGAGGCCTTGGCTCCCGACATCATTGATGATACCTTTCCCCTCTTTAATGTTTTTGTGTATGCATTAATTGACCTGGGGTCAACACATTTGTATATATGCACTATATTAGTGACAACAAAGAATTTACCTGTCGAGTCCACTGATTGTGTTGTCAAAGTCACTAATCCTTTAGCTCACAGTGTTATAGTTGACTTGGTATGCAAGCAATGTCCACTGAAAATTCAAGGTTACAACTTTCCCGTCGATTTAATGCTTTTACCTTTCAATGACTTTTACGCCATTTTGGGAATGAACTAGTTGAATGTACATGATGCGGTGATTAATTATCGATGAAAAAGAGTTGATTTGAGATGTCCTGATGGTGAGATAATTTCTATTAGATCTGATAAAACCGATGGTATTTTGGGTATGATCTCGGCAGTGAAGGCGTAGAAACTAGTTTGGAAAGGTTATGATGCATTTTTAGCATACATTCTGGAGTCTAGAGTGCTAGAGAAAAAGGTGGATCAAGTATCAAAAGTATGTGAATTCTCAGATGTTTTTCCTGAAGAATTACCAAGTTTACCTCCAGAGCGAGAAGTTGAATTTGTTAATGGGTTAGCACCTAGTACTACTCCAATTTCAATTGCTCCTTATCAAATGGCTCCAAAGGAACTTAAAGCATAGTTGCAAGAGCTAACAGACAGGGGTTTTATCCGACCGAGTGTATCATCTTGGGGTGCACTGGTATTATTTATTAAAAAGAAAGACGGGAAAATGAGATTATGTATTGACTATCGACAGTTGAACAAAACACGATAAAGAACAAATATACGCTGCCTCGTATTGATGATTTGTTTGATCAACTGAAAGGAGGCACAACATTTTCAAAAATTGATCTTCGATATGGTTATTATCATTTACGAGTGAAAGATGTCAACATACTGAAAATTGCATTCAGAACTCGTTATGGACATTATGAATTTTTAGTTATGCCATTTGGGCTAACGAATACTCCTGTTGTAACCTTTATCGATGATATTCTAATTTATTCTCAAGATAAAGTGGAACACACTCATCATTTGAGATTAATACTGCAAATTCTACGTGAGAAATAGTTGTACGTAAAATTCAGTAAATGCGAGTTTTGGCTTCAAGAAGTTGGATTTTTGGGTCACGTTGTATCGGCTGATGACATTTGAGTGGATCAAGGTAAGATATCTACCCTTTTAGATTGGAAGCCTCTGAAAAATATCATTAAAATTAGAAGCTTTCTAGGTTTGGCCGGGTACTATCGAAAATTTGTAAAAGGGTTCTCGATGAATTTTTTACCTTTAACGAAGTTACTATAGAAAAATGTTAAGTTTGAATGGACTGAAAGGTGTCAACAGAGTTTTACAGATCACAAAAGTCTGAAGTATTTGGTGTCACTATTTGTATGAGGAAAAATGCTACATTTTTACAGACCACAAAAGTCTGATGTATTTGATGTTACAAAAAGAATTAAACTTGCGTCAGCGTAGAAAATCTTCATTTGCTTTATGAGATTTGAATCCTCGATTGACATTGATTTAAGATGGTCCTATAGCTGAATTAAAAGCTAAACCGATGTTTTTACAACAGATTTGTGTAGATCAAAAAAATGATTCTGAACTTATTAGTAAGCGAGAACAAATAGAAAAGACATCTAATTCAGAATTTCATCTTAGTTTTGATGTTAGCTTGTGCTTTCAAAATAGAATCTATGTACCGAGAAATTCCAAAGTTAAATTTAAGATTTTGTAAGAAGCCCACAACAATAGTTACTCGATACATCCTAGCAGTAACAAAATGGATAGTGATTTGAAGCAAATGTATTGGTGGACAAGTATGAAATGTGAAATTTCAGAATTTGTATCTAAATATTTGATTTGTCAACAAATAAAAGCTGAGCATCAGGTACCTTTGGGATTACTTCAGCCTGTTATGATTCCAGAGTGAAAATGGGAATGGGTTATTATTGATTTTGTTTCAGGACTTCCATTATTTCCGCAGAAGAAAGATGTCATCTTGGTTATTGTTGATCTCTTAACTAAATCAACACACTTTATACCTATTTGGACAGATTTTTCACTCGAAAAGTTGGCACAACTGTACGTTGCTGAGATTGTTAGACTTTATGGGGTGCCAATATCTATTATCTCGGATCGAGATTCGTGTTTTACTTCTCGATTTTAGAGTAAACTACAGGAAGCTTTAGGCACTAGATTACATTTCAACACGACCTTCCATTTGCAAACCAATGTTCAATCTGAACGATAAATTCAGGTACTTGAAGATATGCTTCATTGTTGCGTTCTAGAATTCGAAGGTAGTTGGGAAAATTTTATTCCTTTAGTTGAATTTGCGTATAACAATAGTTATCATTCGAGCATTACAATGACGCCGAACGAAGCTTTGTATGGTCAGAAGTGTAGAACTCCTTTATATTGGACTGAATTGAGTGAGAAAAATCTTTTCAGTACTAATTTAATCCGTGAAAATGAGGAAAAGGTCAAGGTGATTCGAAATAGTTTGAAAGCTGCTACCAACCGTTAGAAATCTTATGCTGATTTGAAAAGAAAAGACATTGAATTTCAAGTAGGTGAGAAAGTATTTTTAAAAGTATTACCCTGGAAGAAAGTTCTTCGTTTTGGTCGAAAAGGGAAGCTTAGTCCATAATTTATTAGATCATATGAGATCATTGAGAGAATTGGACCGGTAGCTTATCCTTTGGGCTTATCGTCTGAATTAGATAAAATTTACAATGCATTTCATGTATCGATGTTACGACGGTATCGATCTGACCCTTCACATGTAATTTCACCCGGAGATATAGAAATTCAGTCAAATATGTCTTATATTGAGGAACCGGTTAGAATTCTGGCTCAGGAAATTAAAGAATTGAGAAATAAAAGCATATCTTTAGTTAAAGTTTTCTAGCATCGTCACGGAGTTGAGGAAGCTACTTAATAACCTGAAGAGACTATAAAAGTGCAATTTTCGAATCTATTTTTTAGTAAGATTTTCAAGGACGAAAATTTATTAAGAGGGGAAGAGTTATAACAGCCCGTTTTCAGTAGTGTCAGAAAAATTGGTTTTAGGATCATAATTCCGACGAGTGAACTAATATTGTGATGTTTATTTAATGTCTATATGATTACATTGAAGTCATATTAACGTTCAACTTAGAAATTCTGAAGTTTAGATGGTTAATAAACTAAAAATGATTAAATTGTAAAAATTGTAAATGTTAGTTTCTAATAGGTAAAGGAATTAAATAGATAAAAAATAATGAAGTGGTGGACCATATTAGTAGATAGACCGTATTAATTATAATGGGTGGTGTTGACTTGGTTATTTGGAAAATTTCATTAATTTTAAAGGTTATTTTAATAATTAGTTAAAAAACTAAATTAGACAAAAGATGAAAATCTATCTTTTTCATGCTTTTCTTTTCTTTGGTCGAATGCCATTGTTGGGGGAACTCAAAGCTTTGCTTTGTTTTTTAATCTTTTCATGTAAGCTATTTTTTACCTGTTTTTGGTGATTTTTATATTTTTAAGCTTGTATTAGCTTAATCTAGCTAGCTTGTGGTTAAATTTGTAAAGTTGTTAAAAGTTTCAGGACTTGGCATGATAGAGTTTGAATGTGTTTTGAATTTAGTTGATAGATTATTGAGTTTGGTTGTTAAATAGACAAGTTTTATCAAATGAATTTCTATGATTTTAAGGTATAGGGTTTATTTGTTAAAAGAGTAAAAATTCATGGTTATAAATGTGAAATTTTTTAGATATGAGTTGTTATAGGCTTGTAAAAATTAGCTACTGTTCGTAATGAAAAATTATGAAATTTTAGGTTAAAAGATTTGGGGATTTAGTTTGATTATAAGATAAATTATTTAGGGTTATTTAGTAATTTTACATTAATATGTAAATTAGTTTGAAATTGAAAATTGAGGTTATGGAATTAATTAGTTGAGTTAAATTACAATTTACATCAAGAGTCAAATCCATCTTTCGAATTCTGGTAAGTTCATTTTATGGATATGCATGGTTATATTAAATTCTTGTTAAAGATTTAATCTTTTAGTTCTATTTCATATTGTTACTAAATTTGGAATCATAATATATATTTGAATTAGGTGTGATTTAGGCTTAGTGCCGGTGTTATTCAGGCTTAGTGGCTAGCAGGCTTTATGCCGGTGTTATTCAGACTTAGTGCTTAGCAGGCTTTGTGCCGGTGCTATTTAGGCTTAGTGGTTAGCAGGCTCAGTGCCAGTGTTATTCAGGCTTAGTGGCTAGCAGGCTTCGAGCCGGTGTTATTCAAGCTTAGGGCCTAGTAGGCTTCGTTCCGGTGTTATTCAGGCTTAGTGCCTAGCAAGCTCAGTGCCGGTGTTATTCAAGCTTAGCGCCTAGCAGGCTTTGTGTCAGTGTATCAAGTTTTTTAGTCTATTGATGTTTTATTAAACTTTAAATTGAGCTGTGAAGTAATTAGGTTAATTTTCGAACTTACTAAGCTATGTTAAGCTTATTAGGTTGATTTTATTTTGTAGGTCTCTCGAAATCGTGTCGTCGACTGTATCGGTTTAAGAGTTCACACACTATCATCCAGAACTTTGTATTTATTTTGTGTGTTTTTTAATTTGGTTTAAATAATTCAAAAGGGTCTTGTGGTATTAGGATATAAGGTAGTTGATATAGTAAGTTGGAAATGGTCATTTTGATGTTGTTATGGTATGTTTAATATTTTGATATGTTATGCATATATAATTTGCATTAGTTGATATATTGAATTTGTTGATGTTTCGTTTGATTGAATATTTACATGTGGTACCAATGAGGGTACATTGGTTGGTCGATGGAAATAGGCTATGTATGAGTGATTTTGACATGTTTTAGTCTTGTTTAAGTAATTATTCAATAGGTTTATGGGTTGATTAATGGTATGCTTATGGTACAAGAAAATATATTTGGTAAAATTGATTGCTAAGGTACATTTTTGTGCACACGGCCAGAGACATGGGTTGTCACACGGCCGTGTGTCACACACGGTTTGTTCGCACAACTGTGTGTCTTTTAAGTTTCTAGTGTGGGTTTCACACGGTCTGGCACACGGCCTACGACACGGTTGTGTATCCCAAAATAGTTAGTCACACGGTTTGAGACACGACCTACGACAGGGCCATGCGACTCTTTTCAAATATACACACGGGCTAGGACACGGCCGTGTGGTGCTAGTCAGTGAGTTACACAGTTTACAACCACAGGCGTGTGGGCTTGCCACACTGGCATGTGTGTTAGACACGCGGCCATGTTTTGGCCACACGGGCTGGCCTATGTCACTCAGCCTGACCACACTGCCGTGCGATCCTTGTTTCTAAAATTTTCAACTTTTTCCTAATTTTTCCAGTTTGTTTTAGATTGACCCCAAAATGTTTCCAAATTATGGTTTGGGCCTAGTAAGCTTGGTTTAAGGCCCTTAAAAGCATGTTTGACTTAAATTGAATATGATTTGTTATTAATATTTACTTAGAAATATAGATTGTATGTAAGGTGAACTATTGGTAAATTCCTCATAATACTCAGTAATGCCAAATCTGATGTCGTAAATGAGTTAGGGATGTTACAATCTTAGGAAAATCTTTTTGGATAACATGTTGTAACTAGTTATCTTCTTTGAAGAAAAACTACTTGTTGTATTGCATGATAATACCTACAACAGGGTCGACCAACTATCATAGAATTACAAGTTAATTCTTCTTACTATTAGGAAATCTCCTTAGTGAGGTCCACATGAAAATCCAACCTTTGGGCAGTTAAATTGTCATGCCATCACAAGAGACTATTGATGGAGGCTGTAGGTCTTGTCTAGGGACCTTCCCCCACTCCATCTTTTAAAAACATGAAAGGTTTTTAATGCTCGCTTTCAATCATGAATGATCAATATATGCATGAAGTATAAGACATGCTTATCATTCGTATGCATGAACATAGATTTGCAGACAGATAAATATTATCATACAATCACATATAAAAGCATAAAATTTAACTAACTTTGACTAGCCAAAGTTTCTATGATTTCTTCCTAGAAAATAAAATTACAAAACTCACCCCAAATTATATTTTGGGTCTTTTATTTTTTTCACCACGAACTTTCGTTATGTTACTAGTTCAAGTCACTGTCATCATCATTTTTTTGCCGCCATTTTTGCACCTTTTTTTTTCTCTATCACAAGGCTATTGTTGGCCACCATCGGGCCATCGTCGAACCACCTCCAGCCACCGTTATTGACCTTCGCCGCTGAACCTTGCTGTCAATCATCATCGTCGAACCACCGGTAGCCTCTTGCTATTAGATCATCATATGCTTGTTTTCAGTCTAACTGGTTCAATTTTACATCTTCTCGATCAGCCTAGATGCGTCTCGGTTGTCCGGGTTATGTAGAATATTATAGGTTACATAAATCCCATGTTCGTTTTCAGCTCACAAAAATTATTCTAAATCCTGTGTGGAGAAGATAGTCCATGATCTAATTACATACCCGAAAATTAATAATAATTACATTCAAATTTTTAGGAATCACAACTTTGGAAAAATGATTTTATCATATAAATAATAAAATAATAGCATACATTCAATCACACACATATCCCAAAACATGTTGATAATTAAAAGAATTTCATTTCTTATAAAAAATTAATCATACATGAAGAAGAGAGAAAAAATTCGGTATCGTTTATACTATAAACATAGCATGACCTGACTCTGATACTAATTGTTGAAAAAAGTCTAGTTCGAAGACAGTTTTCTTGCATAAGAAAAAAAATTAAAATTGTGAAAATCGAATCGGTTTGTGATATTTATAGCAATAAACTATTTCTAAAATTGCACATGTGTTTTTAGCTAGACAGATCCTTATTGTTCTCGACTTTCAACTAAATAACATTCTACGTTATTCTCGTACCACGAACTACTTTGAGTGCTG
This sequence comes from Gossypium raimondii, assembly GCF_025698545.1. Classification (NCBI taxonomy): domain Eukaryota; kingdom Viridiplantae; phylum Streptophyta; class Magnoliopsida; order Malvales; family Malvaceae; genus Gossypium; species Gossypium raimondii. The sequence goes on from NC_068565.1 coordinate 39,172,814, forward strand.
GCTCGAATGATTTTAAATCAAACACAAAACCATAAATTATTTACTTTACTTTTAGTGAGAAAGTGAATATCTCTCTTAAGAACCTGACAAAATTGTTATTCCGAAAAATATAATTTATAATTCAAAATAAATTCTCACTATTTTCGGGTAGAATAACAATATCTCAAAGTTGTGTATCTAGTCCTACTGATGTCATCTATTTATAAGGAGAAGAAGTGAAACCCTTATTGGATTTGTAACACCCCTTACCCGAGACCGTTTCCGGAGTCGAGCACGAGGCATTACTTAGCTTATCTTACCAATTCGGAGCATAAAAACTAGGTTTGAAAATTTATTTCACTATTTACAGCAAATCTGTCCAATCGTGCAGCAGTTACTAAATTAATTATAACTTGAGCTACAGAACTCGAAATTTAATTCCGTAAATTTTCCCTGAAACTAGACTCATATATCTACTCATCATTAAATTTTTATAATTTTTGGTTCAGCCAATTAGTACAGTTTATTAGTTAAAGTCTCCCCTGTTTCACCATTCGACTATTCTGACCTCTTGTTACTAAAAATAAGTTTTCTCACTGTAGGATTTTCATATGAAGTTCTTACTTGTTTCTACAGAAAATAGACTCATTAAGGAATCTAAGCATGTAAATTTCAACTCATAACCATTTTTTACAATTTGTAATTATTTTCTAAACTCAGAACAGGGACTCCAAAACAGTTCTGACCCTATCTTACTAAAATTCACATATCTTAAAATATAAATTTCCTTTTGCTACACCGTTATTTTTCCATGAAAATAGACTCAACAAGATTTAATTCCATATATCATTCACCCTCTAATTCATTTTATACTATCTTGGGTGATTTTTCAAATTCACGTCACTGTGCTGCCTGAATTCTGTTTCTTTGCAAAATTTTATCCTTTCATGATTTCCATGCATAATTTATCACCTAATCTTTCATAACAACAAACACCTTCATCCTTAACCATTTTAATGACCATACATCATCAAATACTTACACATCACTCATTAGCAAAATCATCATTACAAACATACAAAATAACTAAATCCCTATACATGCCATAACTCAAACGTGTTTCGATATAAAATACCGAAAGTTGTAGTTGATAGTGTGGACGATCTCCGACTTCTTTAGGATCCTTGAAGTAGCTTTGCAATACTATAAGAGAAAGAGAAATAAAAGAAGTAAGCATAAAGCTTAGTAAGTTTACTAGCAAATAAATAACAATATTTAACTTAAATAATTAAACTCAATGTCTATATCTCCGTTTACTCTTTAGTTAATCTCATACTAGTTCTCTTACTTGTTTACTTAGAATACTTGTGTGCATAACTTACTCAATCCTTGCTGCATCGTTGAACATCAATTGATAGTATAATAAGTTCTTAAGTCTTACAACTTACCCGAGCTTGCCATTTATGCTTTAAACTGAACTTTCATGAACATGATTCATTTACAAGCCCGTTGAGCTACATTGGAATAATAAGGATACTCGGGTCTCTTCGATAATAACATGCCAAAGCCATGTCCCAGACATGGTCTTACATGGATGTTCTCATGTTAGTGCCCATGCCATGTCCTGACATGGTCTTATAGGGACCTCTCATCTCGGTACAACGCCATGTCCCAGACATGGTCTTACATGGGACCTCTCGTCTCGGTGCCCATGCCATGTCCCGACATGGTCTTCTGAGGACCTCTTATGATCTTAAGGATGCCAATGCCATGTCCCAGACATGGTCTTACATGGGAACTCTTTACCCAAATGTCATGACATTCGTATCCAATTACCATCCTTATGTATCAACGGGACTTTTAAATTTTAATTCTCTATCATTTCATGCTTAGATCATCATCAAATAAATTCATAAAATAAATTCATAGTTGCTGGAAAATAACAGCATTGATAATAAATATTGAAATATTGCATTTATTTACCGTAAACTTACCTCGGTACCAATTATAGCCAAATTCACCAACTTAGTCTTCAACTTTATTCTTCCCTTTGTCTAACCTCGAGTTTCGTACTTCTTGATCTAAAATAGTAAATTTAACTTATTTAATAATCACATTCATCAAAACAGCCCTCGACTCTAACTTTTTCAAAATTACAATTTTGCCCCTAAACTTTTACATAATTACATTTTTGCCCCAAGGCTCGGAAATTAAACTTCATCTCTTATTCTTATGTTTTATAACATTCTGAACATTTTTCCCTTGTATGGCAACATCAAATTCCCACTCTAACATGTACTTATGAACATTAGGTATTTTTACCGATTATGTCGTTTTACTCGTTTTCACTTAAAATCGCTTAGCAAAAGTTGTTTAACATAATTTCTAGCTTCATATTCTATCATAAAACATCAAAATAAACACTTTTCACCTATGGGTATTTTTCCAAATATAAACCCTAGGTTAAATTATTGCTAGAATAAGCTAAATTTAGCTACCGGGACTCCAAAAACGTAAAAAACATTAAAAACGGGACTTGGGATCACTTACTATGAAGCTTGGAAGCTTGAAAACCCTAACTATGGCTTCCCCCCTTGCTGATTTCGTCCTAATGAAGAAGATGATGATTTTTGCCATCTTTTTCCCTTTTAATTCATTTTAATTACTAGATTACCAAATTGCCCCTAACTTAAAAATTTTCTATTTCACTTATCTCATGTCCATTTTTGTCTACCAAGTTACCAATGGTATAATTACCATATAAGGACCTCCAATTTAAAGTTTCATAACAATTGGACACCTCTAACATGTAGAACTCAACTTTTGCACTTTTTACAATTTAGTCCTTTTGACTAAATTGAGTGCCCAAACGTCGAAATTTTCGAACGAAATTTTCACGAAATCATTTTGTGAAATTGTAGACCATAAAAATATAAGAAAAATAAAATTTTTCTCATCGGATTTGTGGTCCCGAAACCACTGTTCCGATAACCTCAAATTTGGGCCATTACAGGATTCGTATAAGTCTAGTTCAATAAAAAAACAAAATCCTAATTCAATGAATATTAGGGTTTGTCGTCCCATGTATTAACATGAGGGGTTTTGGGTCTCTCCCGTATCAGGTCCAATTACATATACTTCCTAGACTTTTAACCCAACGCTTTATAATTCAATCCAACCCAATACATGTTTTTCTATTTTCCAAAATAAACATCATAAACTGATTTAAATAAATAAATAAATTTCTCAATTACATAATTTTCTCAACTCGATTTTAATTTCCTTAAAATATATTTAATCCCATTCAATATGAACAATTAATTTAATCCCATTTTCAAACTTCAATTAATTAATTAAAAATTTGAAAACCATAAATTAATTTTCCAAGTCATTTCGATTTAGTGAGAAAACCACATTCATTTTCGAATGTTTCCTGTATTTCTAACTTTACCATTTCTATCCATTTATGTTCATTTGATTTAACATAATATTCATTTCTAGTTTCAACAAGAAAGCGGAAGGACCGATTGGACATATGTGATTAGGTCTCAAATGATTTATAATTAAATTCAAGCGTTACGCCTATTAATTATAAACACGTTTAGTCACGAGGTCATTCCACTATAGTATCGTGATTGGACTCTCCCTAATGACATACCATTATGAAAACAACTCGATCAGTACTTGTTCAATGACCTTTTCATTAGTGTGTTACCCTTATAGGATATCCTTAATCTCTTTGGGATAATATTCGTTCTCCTCTATTTTATCTCACGGTAACCATTACATCTTCCTTCATGAAAATTCAATTACTATCAAATAGTAATTAAGTCATTCATCACAAATACGAATGACCCGTGGCCATGCTTACTTTTCATCCATCATGTAAGGCCAATAAGAGAATATCATTTACCCATGTGTCGAGCTATAAAATCCACTATTATGAATGATGCTACATATTATAGAACTCGTGTACCTAATGCACCGGCTTTCGTTTCCTTATCTATTTGAACTCAGGCTTTTACTTATATCAAAGTATACGAGTCATGCATACGTAGTCCATCATCCACTTAAGAGTAAGGTATGCCACACTATAAACGCCATGTAATACCCCGCCTAACGTAGTCTTGTTGACGAATTTATGTTGTACTTGCCAGTATAGTACTTGTTTAAGTTGTGCGCCATGAGTGGCGGATTGTATGATTTATAAGTTTGTTAAGATATGTTTTTTAAGGTGAAGTATAAGTTTTATTTTATGTTCAGGTGTGGTCGTGGTGAAGAACCCACGAATCAATGTTTCTTTTGGAAATTCTTTCTGTTAAGACCTTTTGTTTATGTATGCCAATAAAGGAGTGTGGAACTGATTATTATCTATTTGTACACGTGTGATTTCTATTCAGTTCTAGTTTAGTTTTAACTGGGATTTAGTTAGAAACATACGAAAAGGGTTATGATTGGTCTTGATGTATTATAGTCTATAATGATTATGTTGGTCATGATAGAATGGAGTTAGCCTTGCATGTTAGCCACGTGTTATGTTAGCCCTAAGAGAGAATATTACAAGATAAATATCGGTGGAAACCTTTGTAGTGGGGACTTTTCCCTTCTATTTTCGTTTTGCTCTATTACACTTTGAAATCTTGTTAAAAGGAGTTTGTGGAATAGGAAGCAACAAGTGATCGAGTAGAAAGAAAGAGTTGTGAATGCAATAGTAGTGATAGAATAACAACTTCATTGAAATCATCAGTGAGTATCTAAACTATGGAGTTCTTGTCTATTTTGTATTTTGTCTTATGTAGAATTATTGTATGGTTGTCATAGGTAGAGTCCATGTAACACCCTTTACCCGTCTCCATTGCTAGATTAGGGTTACAGAGTATTACTAAGCAAAACAAAACATTTAACTTCACAACAGAAATGATTATACAAAATTAATGTAAACATATAATAATTGAATCTAATCATGGTAGATAGACACTTATGGGCCTTAAATTGAGTCTACGAGGCCCTAAAAATAGTTTGGGAACAATCTGGGATCAAATCGAAACAAAACAGAAAATTTTGGAAAAAAAATGAAAAATTGGGAAATAGGGGTCACACGGTCCTGTGACATAGCCCAGACCATGTAGACAGTCGAAGTATGGACACACGGTCGTGTCCCAGCCCATGTGTATGCATGTATGCATATTCGAAATAGGGCTACATGACCATGTCGCAGGTCGTGTGCCAAATCGTGTGTGTGTTCGATGTTGGGTCACACGACTGTGTCAGAAGTTGTGTCTGAGACCGTGTCAATCCTACACCTAAAATAATTAAGTCATGTTTATCCCCTAAATCAAGCCAATTCAAACACCATTTCTTGCACAAAAAGTCATACCATAACTAGCCTATTTCACATGGTTAAAAGCACATTCAAAACACCAAATACATACTAAATATTCACCCACCCTATGTCTAACCAATATGCCACCAAATGGCACCTCAATTCAAACACCAATTAAATTTAAGAACAAAGTTACAATTCCACACCTTAAACACCTAACAATTAAACCAAAAAGACCATTTCAATCTTTTACAACACCACCATAGCTTACCACTTTAAAAGCATAACCAAAATTACCATAACCCTATAAGTTTAAGCATTTACAAGCTAAACCCAACCAAATATATATACAAGTGGATACAAACAGGACCAAAACACACCGAATTAACAAGCTAATCTAAAGCACCTATTACATCAAAGTCCTATACATGCCATTTATAATCATTTGTTAAAATAGCCAAAAACTATCAAAATGGTCGACAGATAGTGTGATAAAGCTTTGACAAGATTACAACCGATCTAGCTTTCCAAAGATCTACAAGACAAAGAAAAACAAATAAGTAAGCAACAGGTGCTTAGTAAGAGAAACACAAACTTACCAAATAAATAATTATATGATTAAACCATTCAAGCATTGTTTATTCCCTATATGCACATTTCTTCCTAATCACACCACTTCATAAGTTTGTAACTATACACATATATAACTCATAGCATGTAACATAACATGCATTAGATTTCAATATATAAATCAGTAATCACACATTCAATAATCTTCCTTTTCAATTCTAGTGTACATAACCATTCCATATCACATAACAAAACTATACTTAATAGTTCATTTCATGATAACCTTTCCAAATACATCATTTTCATTTGTCATCCTTTTAGATAACATCCTTTTCAACCTTTTCATTTTATATCCTTTTCCAATAACATCCTTTTCAACCTTTTCATTGATTCGGTAATACCAAATGTAATTCCATGGTATCTTTCAACTATGGTATTTTTGCTTTTCGAGTATAATGTCATGATGTATTTCAATCACGGTATTTTCCTTTTCTCTATCAAGAAAATATTCCAAAATATCAATTCATTGATACATATATAAAGATATCTATTAATCTTATAAATTCAAATGTAATACTGTAAAATGATATACGAACTTACCTTGACAAAAACGATTTGTAAAACGAAGCCGATGACTAATCCAACACTTACTTTTCCTCGGTTTAGGTCTGGTTGATTCATGTCTTGATCTAAATAATAATTTAACTCAATTACATAATTCAAATAGCTTAACTTCATAGATTCTTCAATTACATAATTCAAATAGCTTAACTTCATAGATTCTAACTTATAATCCATTTTAAGATGAAATTATGAATTTACCACTAATATTTTAACTTTTATCCAAATTAGTCCCTAAAAGTAAAACTTACAATTTAGCCACAAGTAATAAAATTTCATGCTAGATGATTTTCATAAGGTTCCCTAACAACCTATATTTATCGAAATTTCACATTAACACCTATGAATTTTACGCTTTTAACAAATTAATCCTTAATACTCAAAATCACTAAAATCTCTTAACAAAAAAAAGCTTATTCCTCAAAAAAAATTAATATTCTATCGACCAAATTCACAAAAACATGTTACTCATTCATGTAAAGTCCCTAAATATTTAACAGTTTTACAAATTGACCCCTGCACAAGCTAGATTAAACTAATACGAGCTTAAAAACATAAAAATCACTAAAAACAGATAAAAAATTCATACCACGCAAGGGACTAAGGCTTGGTTGAATATTCACCTTCAAAAATGGTGTTCTTTGCTCCATAATCGGTGAAAGAGAAACAATTTGGGAACATGACACCATTTCATTTTTTGTTTATTTTATTTATCTAATTACCATTATACGCTTATATACTATTTACTTATAAAATAACAAAATCATACCCATAATTTTCCACTATTACCATATAAGTCCATTAGATTAAGATTCCACATCCATTTGATCCTTTTAACTAATAGATATCAACTTTTTCACCTTTTTCAATTTAGTCCTTTATACATAATTAACTATTTAAACCTTGAAATTTCTTAACAAAAATTCAATACGACCCTAATGTAACCTTATAGACAATAAATAAGCATCATAACTAACTCACTCGTCAAAATCATGGTCCCAAAATTACTATTTCTAACATCACTAAAAACGAGTTGTTACAGTCTAGGTGAGGACAAGAATCTGAAACTTTAGAAATCTATTATATACAATTATTTGTGTGTGTGCATGATTATAACATGGAATAGATATGACTTCCTTGGGGGTATGAACTCGATATTCGGATAAGATGAGCCACTGGTAAGGCATGTTAATTGCTAACCATATTGCAATATGATGGGCCACTGGTAGGACATGTTAGCTGTTAACCAGTTTGGTGGCCATTGGTAGGGTATGTTAGTTACTAACTAGTTGGTATAAGTGTTTAGGATTTGGTAGGGCATGCTAGTTGCTAACCAACCTAATGTTATGGGTGCTGCCTAAGGTAGGACATGTTAGTTGTTAACCATAGCAAAGAGCTCTAAACTCATAGGAACACATAGGTGTTCAAAACGATATGATACGAAAGATCTGTTCTGGTATGTGAAATTCGAGGTTCAACCAAAGGAATGTTATGAAAGAGGAAGTTAATATATCTCTATATATAATATATGATATGTTATGTATTGAAAGGAATAAGCTAATAGGATACTGTATAAGTTAGTGTAATACATATATGGATTGAGATGAAAAGAAAGATTAATGTTAAGAAAATATGTTTTGATTTATGTTGATGCATTGAAAATGTAGCTTATCATCAAGAATTGATGATTGATGTATTGAAGCCACCCTAGTAAGTTTTGAAAGAAAGTATGAATTCACTTGAAAAAAGGCTATGGTACAAAAAGATACTTATGAGAAAATACTAGGTTAATGGAGAATCATCAATTCTATTATAGTTATAGTGTTAGGTGAGTTCGCTCAAAAGGTTATATGCCAAGGTTAAATGTACGCCCAATATCATGAATGACGGAATGTGCTAGATATATGAGTACGCTGGGAAGGTTATACACCAAGGTTAAGTATCCGCCAATGAGATGAGAGTGTTCAAATGTATGTCTTGGCGTGTAGAGCCTAATGTATTAGTTTGTGTTATGAACTTGTGATGTACCTACTCTTATTAAAGTGTTGAGTTTTCTTTACTAGAACTCACTAAGTCTTTTTGAACTTACCTATTTTCTTTCCCTTTTTTCAAGTGATCTTGAGTTGTAAGCTTGTAGAAGGGGACTAAGCCAGAAGAAGCAATCTTTGCAATGAGCTTCATCTATTTCTATTTTGTAACATGCATATGTATTGGGCATGACATGAAATTTTGTTCTGAAAATGACTCTGTAATAAATAGTCTTTTTATTCATAGACATTTTTATAAGAATGTTACCTCTTGAGGGATTTGTCAAAGTTTGTTAAATTCTGATTTATGAAATGATTTCTACTCGTATACGTCAAACTGTTTTGTAATTAATTATTACTTCTAGTATTGTATTCTCAGAAGAGTTTTCACTTAAAGATTTAAATCTATTTACTTTTATTTTAAGGCGTATATTGTTATATAAACTTGTGTTCTAAAGAAGTTTGCTCAGGCTTCGCCTAGATAAGCTAATAATTATAGAAAGTAAATTGAATATTTAACTATGCATATGTCCATTTTCTGCTTAAGTAGCGTCCCAATCGACCTTCGAGGATTGGGGTGTTACAAGTTGGTATCAAAGCCTAGATTGTGACGATTCTCGAACAATCGAGAGTTGAGCCACTCCCCAATATGCATATTACATGTTTTTGGCTAGTCCCTTATAGTTTTGCTAAACTTTGTTTGTGTATGTGTAGTTGAGATGTCTTTGAATTCTCGTGAAACTATTGATGAAGGGTTATAAAGCAATAATCTTCAGTCTCGTGGTTCAAAACCTACGGTTGATTTAAGAGAAGCTAGGAATGCTGCAAGTGATGTGTTTGTTAAGATAATAGAAAGATGGTATGATCAATTTATGAGAAATGCTAATGTGCCTTAACCTTAGTCTCAGCTAGAAGCTATGCCAAAAAGACTAACTATTCTAACTGTGACAATTGTAAATCAGTTTCGAGGAGATCCTGTAAGAGAGATACACAAATGTGGTGCTAAGGAATTTTTAGGAGATAAAGGAGATGATCATGCAGCCTCAGAACAATGGTTATGTCATTTGGGAAGAGTGCTTGCACAACTAAAGTGTACATCAAAGGATAATATGTTATGTATCATTTCTTTCTTGGAGGGTAAGGCTTATCAATGGTGGAAAACCTTAGTAAGTGTAACTTCAGAAGAAATGGTATAATGGTATTTCTTTGTAACAAAATTCAAAGAGAAATATGTGAATCCAATGTATATGAATCAAATGCAGAAATTATTTTTGTATCCTAGACAAAGTCAATGTAACAGCCCGTTTTCAGTGAAATCAGAACAATGGTTTTGAGACTACAAATCTGAGTCCAAAAGAAAAATTATTTTAATATTATTTCATGGTCTGCATTACGATAGAAATGTGATATAAAAATTTTGTAAAGAAATTTTACCGGTTACATGTCTAATTTTGTAAAGGACCTAATTGCATAAAGTGCAAAAGTTGAATTCTAGTAGCTAAAGGGATCAAATAGCTATGGAATTCAAAATTTTGAGGTCCTTATATGGAAAATAGACCAATTAGTGGAGTTAGTAGATAAGCATGGTTATTCATCAATGGAAAATCCAATAAAAAAAGGATGAAATTGGAAAGTAAAAGATAAAAACATGATAAATAATAAAATATCATCATTTTATCATCTTTCCTAAAATTAAAGACATGGAAACCCTAGCTATGGTGTTGAGTTCAAGCAAGCTTTTTTGGCCTAATTAGGTATGAATTTTTGTCTCGTTTTTAATGATTTTTATATTTTCGAGATCGTAATAACTTAATTTAGCTATCTCGAGGATTAATTTGTAAAACTATCAAAGCACTAGGGTTTTTTATGGATGAGTATGCATGAATTATGAAGTTTATGCATGAATTATGAAGTTTTATGGTATAAAATGAAAGGTTGTTGATAGATAAACAACTTTTGTAAAGAGAATTTTGATGAAATTATGATTTAGGGACTAAATTGTAAATATGGAAAATTCATGGAAAAATTCTAAATTTTATGAAATACATGGGCTACTATTGTGATACATGAAAATCAAATAGGCTTGGAATAAGGATTAAATTGCATGAATTTCATTTTCCGAGCCTAGGGACGAAATCATAATAAATTAAAAGTATAGGGGCAAAATAGTAATTTTGACAAAAATGTGTATTGGACTAAATTGAATGTGAATTGTATTAAATTGAGCTAAATTTACTTGTATAGATCAGGATAGACCTGGTACGGAGTTGGATAGAGGAAAAGAAAAAGTATCGGATTAGTAGCTTTTGTATATACGAACACTTGTTGAGGTAAGTTCGTGTAACTAAATTGTATCTTTATATGTTAAATTGAATTATATGTATGTGTGAATTGTATAATATGCCATGTATAAGTATTGGTCGCATATCCAACATGTGCTTAGTCCCATTTGAACTTAAGAAATTCGACGGATACAAATGACATAGTCATTAAGGGTTCCTGGATTGGTTGTGGTCATGCATGTGTTGCGGACACACCACAGCTCTTATGAGCGTCCCGATACTTGGCTCTCACGAGCTTCCCATTATTTAGCTCTTATTAGCACTTCGTATTATGGCTTTATTGAGCTTCCCGACTAATGGCTCTCCGGAGCTTCCCAATATCGGTTCGCATAAGCTTCCTGAATTTGGCTCTCTTGAGCTTCCCGTTTATGGCTCATTTGAGCTTCCCGATAATTAGCTCACAACAGCTTCCGGTTACATGGCTCACATGAGCTTCCTGTTAAATGGCTCGAAAGAGCTACCAGTTTATATGCTCACATGAGCATTCCTGAATATGAATTGACAAATATTATATGAATTGACGAATTACAAATTTGTACATTTCGTGTGTACTACCCGTGTATCCATCGATATTTTAAATAATTCAACGAGCAAATTTCTGACATGAGATAATATAAGTTTGAAATGAACTATTATCTGTATATACAAGGAAATGATATACTTGATATACCTGAAGCATGATTTAGTTATTGCTTAAATGTGAAATTTTCTTGATGACCTTGTTCGTCTATGATTAATGATTATTATATATGATTACTTGGTTAACATGATGAGGATATGTGTTTAGGCTTTTGGCCAAATTGATTTGGGTATTTCTTGAATGCTTACCTTAAATGTGAATAAAGGGTAAGTTAGTTTTCATGTTATACGAACTTACTAATCATTGAATGGTTACTCTGTTTTACTTTCACTATTTTATAGTAATTCGGAAGCTCGATTTGGTTGGAAGCTGGTCGAAGCTAAATCACACTATCCATTATCCTTTTCGGTATATAATGCAAACTAATTTTGGTTATAATGGCATGTATAAGTTAATTTGGCCAATGTTGGCAAGTAAAGGTTTTGTTGAGATTAGCCATTTGTATGGCTAATGTTTGGTACATTTTGATGTACATATATATATATGAATGTGGCTTTATCAAATTGATGTGTGTATAGGTGAATGAATTAAAGTGAAATGGGGATTGAATATGCATATGAGTATTTGGTAAGTATGACAACTTGAATGTATGTGGTAATATGATAAGTTAAAGACATGATTTTGGCTTGATTTGAATACCTTGTTAAGTATTGATATTGTGCAAAAGTGTTGATGTAGGTTGAAGACAAATTTGGGTGAGAAATGTGGCTTGGAAATGGCCTAATTTCGTCCACACGGGTAGAGACACAAGTGTGTCTTTTGGCCATGTGAGACACACGGCCTGGCTATACAGGCGTGTGTCCCCTGCATCTTGGATAAATTTTGAATTTTTTTAAAAAATTTTCTAAGAACCCGGTTTAGCCCCGACTTGTTTCTAATTTATATTTTTTGCCTCAAGGGCTCATATAAGGGACATTATGATTGATTTCTGATATAATTACCATATGATATAATTTATCTATTTATATGATCTGTAAACTCTAGTAATGTTTTGTAACCCTGTTTCAGCGACAGATATGGGTTAGGGGTGTTACAGTTAAATTTCAGTAATGGAGTATGAGAGAGAGTTCATCAGACTTAGTCGACATGTAAGAGATATGTTTCAAACTAAGAAAGCTCTGTGTGATAAGTTTGAATGGGGTCTAAGAGATGAGATTCGTGCTTTGGTAGCAGCTTCAAAAGTCCCAAGTTTAGCAGTTATGATAGCCAAGGCTCACAAGATGGAAATGATTGTGCATAATAGAAGTCAAGATAAAGAGAGAATGAGAGGTGAACATAAGAATGTTGAATCGATCCCTATTGTAAGTTTTAAAAAGCCTATGGATGTAAGAAACTTTCCTTATGAATCAACAAAGAAATCTCAAGTAATGAAGAGTCAAGGTGATAGTGATAATTATTGAACTATCTCAAGTAATGAAGAGTCGAGGTGATAGTGATAATTATTGAACTATCTCAAGTAATGAAGAGTCGAGGTGATAGTGATAATTATTGAACTATCTCTAAGACGATTTCTACTGGATCGAAAAGGATGAAGAATTCTATGTGTAATAATTATAGAAGAAACCATGTGGGAATTTTTTGGAATGTGAAGAAAGCTTGTTATGAATATGGATCACTTGATCACTTGGTAAGAGACTATCTTTTAAGAACTGGAAGCCATTCTGATCGAACAACTCTAGCTTGTAGAAAGAGTCAAAGTAAGATGAGAATAAGAACTACTGAAAGATCTAATTTTTTTCAAGGAACTTCAAGTAGAAAGTATGCAAAGACTCATTCGAAAATATCACCTAATGATGGTGAAATGAGAACTTAGAATGATGTTGTACCTGGTTGTAAGAAGTTTGTGGACAAAATTCCTTTTTAGGGAGGGGGAATTATAATGCTCCACCTGATGTAGTCTTTTTAATGGATTGTAAAGGCTGAGAGTTAGCTAAGATTTAAGTCAAGGTAAGATTTATTTATGTTGTACTCACTAGTATAATACTTGTTTAAGTTGTGTGCCATGACTGACGGATTGTATGATTTATAAGTTTGTGAATATATGTTGTTCAAGGCGAAGTCTAAGTTGTATTTTATGTTCTGGCGTGGTTGGGGTGAGGAACCCACTAATCGGTGTTTCTTTTGGAAAGTTTGTGTATTAAGACCTTTTGTTTATGTACATTAATAAAGGAGTGTGGATTTGATTATTGTCTATTTGTACATGTGTGATTTCTGTTCAGTTCTAGTTAAGTTGTAATTGGGATTCGATTAGAAGCATACAAAAAGTGTTTTGATTATTCTTGATGTATTATAGTATAAAATGATTATGTTGGCCATGGTTGAATGGAGTTAGCTTTGCATGTTAGCCACGTGTTATGTTAGCCCTAAGAGAGAATGTTGTGAGATAAATATCAGTGAAAACCTTTGTAGTGGGGTTTTTTCCCTTCTATTTTCTTTTGCTTTGTTACACTTTAAAATCCAGTTAAAAGGAGTTTGTTGGATAGGAAGCAGCAAGTGATTGAGTAGAAAGAAAGAGTTGTGCATGTAGTAGTGATAGAATAACAACTTCATTGAGATCATATTATGGTATTTTTTTCATAGATAGAGTCCAAGTGAGGACATGAATATGAAACTTTGGAAAGATGTTATATGTAATTATCTCTATGTGTATGCATGATTATGGCATGGAATAGATATGACTTCCTTGGGGGTATGAACTCGATATTCGAATAACATGAGCAACTGGTAGGGAATGATAATTGTAAAAAAGAATGGAAAATACGTGTGACCACTGGTAAGGGTTGTTAAATTGCTAACCATATGGGAATATGATGGGCCACTAGTAGGACATGTTAGTTGTTAACCAGTTTGGCAGCCATTGGTAGGGTATGCTAGTTACTAACTAGTTGGTATAAGTGTTAGGATTTGGTAGGGCATGCTAGTTGCTAACCAACCTAATGTTATGGGTGCTACCTAAGGTAGGACATGTTAGTTCTTAACCATGGCAAAGAGCCCTGAACTCATAGGAACAAATAGGTGTTCAAAACGATATGATACGAAAGATCTGTTCTGATATGTGAAATTCGAGGTTCAACCGAAGGAATGTTATGAAAGGGGAAGTTAATATGTCTCTATATGTGATATATGATATGTTATGTATTGAAAGGAATAAGCTAATAGGATACTGTATATGTTAGTGTAACAGATATATGGATTGAGATGAAGAGAAAGATTAATGTTAAGAAATATGTTTTAATTTATGTTGTTGCAATGGAAATGTAGCTTATCATCAAGAATTGATGATTGATGTATTGAAGCCGCCCTAGTAAGTTTTGAAAGCAAGTATGAGTTCACCTGAAAAGAGGCTATGATACAAAAAGGTACTTACGAGAAAATACTTAGTTAATGGAGAATCATCAATTCTATTATAGTTATAGTGCTAGGTGAGTACGCCAGAAAGGTTATACGCCAAGGCTAAGTGTATGCCCAATGTCATAAATGACGGAATGCGCTAGATATGTGAGTACGCCCGGAAGGTTATGCGCTAAGGTTAAGTATTCGCCAGTAAGATGAGAGTGTTCACCCGTATGTCTCGGCATGTAGAGTTTAATGTTTTAGTTTGTTTTATGAACTTGCAATGTAACTATTATTATTAAAGTGTTGATTTTTCCTTACTAGAACTCAATAAGTTCTTTTGAACTTACCCATTTTCTTTCCCTCCTTTCAGGTGATCTTGATTTGTAAGCTTGTAGAAGGGGACTAAGATAGAAGAAGCAATATTTGCAATGAGTTTCATCTGTTTCTATTTTGTAACATGCATATGTTTTAGGGCTGACATGAAATTATGTTCTGAAAATGACTCTACAATAAATAGTCTTTTTATTCATTTACAGTTTTTATAATAATGTTACCCCTTATGGTATTTGTCAAAGTTTGTTAAATTATGAAATGATTTCTACTCGTATATGCCAAACTGTTTTATAAGTAATTATTACTTATAGTATTTTATTTCTTAGAAGATTTTTCACTTAAAGATTTAAATCTATTAACTTTTATTCTATGGCCTATACTGCTATTGACCGCCTCCCGATGTAGCAACGTCCAGAGTGTGAATACTGTAACTAAAGATATAAATTTGAGGTGGTGTCCGCAAGTATACAGGTCAAGTTGTAATATAGTTTTTTTTACAAAAACTCAGTTGGTAAGTATTCCAAGGATCGCACCCAAGGGATTTCAGTTTGGTGAAAACTGTTATCAAGCCAATTACGGGAATTAATTACTAATCTACTCAAGTCACAAATTAGTAGAGTGAATCAAGAAGTAAGATGATAATAATAAACTAAATAAATTTAACTAAACCTAAATATACTCCTAGATTCATGTATCGACTTTTCCTATTCATTTTTTTGACTATGCGAGTTCCTTTTAGCCTAGATCCAATTGTTTTATCTAATTAATTATTGATATAGGGTTCTAATCAATCATCTAGTCGATACCCTAGCAAAATCTTTCGATCTTCCACTAAAATAATGAGTTGTCAAGAACTACTCATCTTCTAACCTCACAGTCCAGATTGGTTCGGGGTTAAGGTATTCATGGATAGACCATACCAATTTTGGGTTAATTCTCACCTAAATGACTTTCTAGGGTTGTCAAGCTTAGGGTTTAATTTTTTCCTCTCCCAAATAGCTGAACCGCTAAGAAACTCTATCATTCAATTAATTAATTAAGTTAAAGCAATCGAAACATGCAAAATATATAGAAAACATAAATTTATTCTAATCTTTACATAAACATTCATCTAACAATGTTAAAGAAAGAAATATAAAGAAGAGAATAAGGAAAAGATATGTTCATGGATTTATAGATGAAAGAGTGATTTCAGAATAATTTCCCCTCGTTAAAGTCTCACTTTGGAATAGGATCTTCTGATTACAAGAACACAAAAAACCTAAGTAAAAACTAAAAATGAAAGAAAAACTTAAGAATCAAAACTCTAAAAATTGTGTCTTTAACCTAATTACAATGACCTTTATATAGGCTCAACTAGGAATATTAAAGTGCCTAAATTATCCTTGATGTTCTTAGAGTTTGATTAGGATAAATACACCTAATTTCCTTTCAAACCATAATTAAAATGTGCAAGAGTTTTTTGGTTGTGTAGAGGCTTGGTTGCAACATAGGCCTACAATGTTGCAACCATCCATAGGGGGTATGTCGCGACACAGGAAGGCCGTGTCGCGACATCAAGGGCAATTTCACTCCAGAACTTATTTTTAGCTTCTGTCTTCGACATTGGGACATCAGTGTCTTGGTGTCATGGCATAGGCATCAGTTTTGGCCTAAATAAGCATCTTTAGATCTTTACTTGACCTAAAAGACCATGTAACCTTATTTAGATAAATAAAATGTAATAAAAAAACTACTAGAAAGTATAAATTACTACTTTAAGTATGAAAACCTAAATATATACTAAGATGTTTTGATTTAACTATCAAACAAGATAAATTTATGTTAAAAAGAATGTAAATAATAGTGTATTTCATGGCAGATCAGTTATATAAACTTGTGTTTTGAAGAAGTTTGTTGAGGCTCTGCCTAGATAAGCCAAAATGTATAGAAAGTGAACTGAATATTTAACTATGTATATGTTTGTTTTCTGCATGAGTAGCACCTCAATCGACCTTTAGGGATTGGTGTGTTACAACATACTACTTAGAATAGGACTAGGGTGGATGACACACCCTAGTATTCGTACTGGGTTGTTGTCCCTTTCATGTCTATAAGGGGTTTTTGGGCCTCTCTCACATTGAGTCCAATTACGAGTACTTCTTCGGCCTTTTTGACTCATTACTCTATAAAATGATCCAATCCAATTCAATTTTTCTATTTCCCAAAATAAAATTTAATATATATAAATAAATTCTCATCCCTATTTTACACCAAGCAAAATTTTGACAATTTTACCACTAGTAAAATTTTTGATGATTTTGCCTCTAGTAAAATTTCAAAAAATATGTTCAATATTTCACAACTTAACATGTTCATTATGACCAAATGGTTTATTTTCATTATTGGGCTTCAAAACAGTCCAAAAATATAAATTCATTTTTCCGATCATTTTTTAAGTATTCCATATAGGATTGCAAATGGATCATTTCCATTACCATTTTTAGAAACCTACATTTATTTCCAAATGATTTCATTTCTCTATTTTGGAGAAAACCATAATCATTCCTGAATTTTTCCCATTTCTCTTTTCCTATTCATTCCATTCATTTCTATTCAAACACGCAATTCATTTACGATTTCAACGAACTAACGAAGGGGCTGATTGAAAATATGTAGTTGAGGCTCAAATGATTTATAATTAAGTTTGGGCTTTTCGCCTATTAATTATAAACTTCACAAAGTCATTCCAATATAGTATCGTGACTGAGCTCTCCCCAACAACATACAATTACAAAAGCAACTACTCAATGCTCGTCCAATGACCTTGTCATAAGTGTATTACCCTCATAGGATATCATTGATCTCTTTGGAATTATATATGTTCTCCTAATATGATCCTATTTTATCTCATGGTAACCATTACAACTTCATTCATGAAAATTCAACCACAAGCAAATAGTGATCAAGTCATACATAACAAAAATAGACGACCCGTGGCCACATTTACTTTTCATCAACCATGTAATGCCAATGAAAAGATAACATTTACCTATGTTTTGGGCTATGAAATCCACTATTATGAATGATGCTACATACTACAGAAGTCATACACCCAACCCACCAATTTTCAGTTCCTTATCTATTTGAACTCAGGCTTTTACTTACATCAAAGTGTACGAGTCACGCATACATAGTTCGCCATCCACTTAGGATTTAGGTATGCCACACTATGAGCCTCACAAGTTAATAAATCCATAACTGGATTAGTCACATCTTTGTCTCTTTCTTTTGGGAGTTATTCGCTCTGATGCCCAAGATAAGACACTTCCCCAATTGGACTTGATAAAATACATATTATTCTTTCAATCAATTTCTCATTTTTGATTAGACTAAGGACATGTTTAGGTTCTTGTTCTAATACAAGTTGTCTTTCTGTACTATGATCCAACCACGTAATACCACATAGTATCAGTTTAAACAATAGACAACGAATGAGCAACATTTGCTTCTATTTTGATTTACGTGCAAAAATCATTTGAGGACAATAATACAAAGTATACTAATGTAATTTATGAATACTTTTATTAACCAATTTTTTCGAAAAAATTACAAGTGTACTTAGACGAAAATACTATACTTAGGGCACCAGATCCAACAATTACATGGTTCTTTGAAATGTAACATGGCCACGGGTCACTTGTCTAGAACGAATGATTTAATTACTATATGTTCGTAATTGACTTTTTCATTAAGATGTAATAGTTACCATGAGATAAAATAGGATCATATTGGATAAACAATTTTAACCCAAAGAAATTAAGGATGTCCTATGAGAGTAGCACTATGGAGATTTTAGTCATGATACTTTTAGTGGATTGGCTCGCTATGACTAAATAATGTTGTAATTACTAGACGGGGAGTCAAAACTTAATTATATATTTTTTGAGCCCTAATTATATATGTCCAACCGATCCCTCTACTAGCTCAACACAATTTTTTAGAGATTGCATTTGAACCGATACAAGAAATGAATGAAAATGAAAAATTAGAGAAATAGATCACATGTATCACTATCTAGAATGAATGTGTTTTCCCACTATGAGTAATAGATGACTTAGAAGTTAAACTAATTAATCATAAAAATTTTGTTGAACAAGACAATTAAATTTATTTACTCATAAATTCTAGTACGATAAAATTTTCATGACTTTAAAAAAATCAGAATCGGGTTAAAAAATAATTTAATTGAGTAAATTAATTAAATTTATTTTACTAAATTAAATAGATAATATTCTGGGAATAGAAAATTGATTATTGGGTTAGATAAATTAAATGAGTTGGTTTAAAGTTAAAATAACACATAATTGTATCCAATATATGAGACAAGCCCAATAGGCTCATCTAGCATGTGATACGCGGCAACCCTAGTTTCCAAAGGGGGTGGCATCGCCCATGGCATAGTCCTAATGAGACTATGTGTATTTCTATTAAAATGTTATTAATTTGTTATTACTTTTTCAACAAGAATTCTTGTGATTTTTTCTCTATAAATAGAGACTACGGGGTAGGTAAAATATACCACATTGAGTGTTGTTACCCTATCCTTTTCTAGTAAGATTTATTCTACAAATAAATTCTATTTTTCGAGAGAGCTCAACTTAAATTTTTAACCTATAGGGAGAAATTAATTTTTCTCCACTGGAAAATTAATTGTTTTCATTGTGTGTTATTCATTCGTGAATTTAAAGCTCATGCTCTAAGCAATTTGAGGGTTCGAGAATAACAAAGAAAATCGTGTTGGTAGAAAGTTAGGAAACGACCAAGTTCGCTTAGCCCAAAACATATGAACTAATTTTGTAAATGTTTATTGCTATAAATAACACAATAACTCTATTTTAGAAAAAAAATTATTTTCTGTTTTGCAATAAATTCATTTTATAAACTGAATTTTTTCAACAATTGGTATTAGAAATAGATTGTACTATGTTTATCGTGTAAATCGGATTACCAATTCTTGCATTATATGCATGTTTTGAATTTATATATGTGAATGAATGAATTATTATTTTGTTTTTGTTTTAAAGTAATTTTGTCAAAATTATGATTCCTAACATTTAGATCATTTGTATTAAGGTTTTTTTTTAATTTTGAGTTTGTAATTAGCTAGTGGACTATTATCTCCATGCATTTTTCTTTTGCAAAATTTAAAAAATCATGTGAGCCGAAAATAGGCTAAGATTTTATGTAACCTTAAATTTTTTTAGCAGAACTTAGAAAAATGTGACGAACTCATAACCCAGACAATAAGGGAGTTGAACAAATGTACAACATTAAAAAATTGACATCATGAACGGCTGCCAGATTGCTACAACCAATGTGATTGTGCAAGGGGCATCACACCCAATCACTTAGACTAGGCACACAGACTGTACAAGATCACCAAGGCATCGCGCCTAGTGTGCTCAACTAGTAAGTGGGAGCGTTGAGGCATCGAGCCCTAGCATAGGCGTGCAGCAATAGTGACGGCCAAGCATCACACCTAGTCGATCACGTGCCATGGTTGAAAGGGATTGGCATGCGACAAAGGTCGCAAAGGAGATGGGCATTGCGCCCAGTAGAAGTGGCTCCATGAGGTTATCGCACTCAGTAGGCACACAACGACCACAACTGATGAGTGGAGCACCGGGCTGGTGGAAGATGTGATGGGGTTGCCAAATATGGGGCGGTGGTGGTGGTGGTGTAGTTGGTCAGTGGTAGTGAATTTTAGTTCACATGATTTTTTGGTTCATTTTTCTGGTTCTCATGGTACTAGTACTAATTATCATGATGAACAAGTTCTTTTGGGTATCTTAGGATATTTGGCTTTTACCTAAAAGGCTCAAAGAATGCCTTGGGAAAATTTTCTTCTTTTATTTTCCTTAGAATGAAGCCATTTAAATTTTTGGCTGGTTAGAATCGATTTACTTTTCTATTATGATAATGGTATTTTAAATATTATGAATAATTAAATGATGATAAATCGAGAAGCATGTCCATGCATATATGATTAAGTATGCCATATAGTTTCAGAAAGAATGTCACTTGTACTTGTTTACATGTTTAATCATTCATGATAGAAATCAAAATTAAAACCTTGCATTGTTTTCAAAATATTGCATGGGGAAAGACCATTAAATAAGACATACAACCTCAATTAATGGTCTTAGTGTGATAGAATGATAATACTTCAAGCAGGTTTTACCCTAGCCACACCCTACGGTAAGTATTATCATGTTGGTTCTCTAGAGAGATTTACTCTAACAGGACAACTAGTCGTAAATGTTACTCATTTAGATTATTCCACGATGACTGATAAAAGAAAACATATTTATGATGGGTGCTGAGTTGATGATTATACACTCAAAATTATTCTAGTTAAGTAATTTCCCACAAATTTCTACTTAAGTTAGAATAATGGTCAAATGTGAAACGATTATTAATATTTGTAGTGTTTAAGGGTTAGAACTCACATATTAATTGAACGAAAATCCATATTCTTAATAGTTAATTAAAATTACCCCACAGAGATTTAATTTAATAGGTGTAGGAATTATCGTTGCAACAACTTACAATTTTCAAGGTTTAATGTAAGCACATGCGATATGATTAATGCATATGTGTGTTGCAATTTTTTTTTAGAATTAGGAGTAAATTGACACAATGTATAAATGTTGAGGGTTAAATTTTCTATCATGCAAAATTTAAAAGCTACCACCATTAGTCAGTTGGTGACCGAAAACGACAAAAACTAATAGTTGGGTGACAATTTTGTAATTGTTCATAGTTGGGTGACTACTAGTGTAATTTACCCTAAAAAGGTTAATGTGTCAAAATTTAGAAACAGGACAGGGAATAGAGACTAGTGATGACAATGAGGCCGGGCATGGCACATTTTTGCCCATCTCAACCTTGAACTGAAGTTCTACTCCTGTCTTTTGACCCCTCCTTGACCCTGAGATTAAAATGAAATAAACCCACCTTAATCCCGACTCAAAAATTTTATTAAAAATTTGATTCTGACCTGACTCAATCCGAATTTTATTTCATTTTATTGCTTCAAATTAACCAATTCTTTGGTCATATTGATTATAAAATAGTTGACTTAAATAAAATGCTGAGTTCTTTTATTATGAAACAATGTATTGACAACGTAATGAATTGCAAACAAATTTTGATTTGCTTACTTGATAATATAAATTATGTATATTAGCTACTTTGCTAAATCAGATTGTATTGAGTTTTATTGGAGCTATTAGTTGTGAGTTTATACAGTGTAGAAACGAACCAAATACAAAATTTGGATGAGGACATATATCAATATTGCAATTTCAAGTTTCAACAATCAATATTTTAGTGTACTCGCTAACAACCATCACCAAGAATCATTTAGTGGCGGGATGGGTTGAGTTTTGTTAGAGAAAACTTGGCATTGAATGTTGCCCCCAAAATGACTCTTTTCATTCTATCATTTTCAATAGGATAAAAATTGAGAGCAAAACAGAAAAGGGTAGTGCTAGCTTTAGGATTTAGCGGTCCATAAATCAAAGGGCAGCGCCCCGTCACCACAAATCATGCTTCTTCTTCTTCTTCTTTATTTGGTACATGTTGTTAAACTTTTTAAGTAGAGTAAATGATTGATAAGTGTATAGTAAAATTTTTAAAAAATATATGATAATTTTTAAAGAAAGTATATCAAATACTCTTCATTTTTTTTACCTTTTTTTCAAATACAATCATTTATAGTTTTGTTATTAATTGGTAACCATTTATACTAAGAAAAGTTTATCGTGCATGTGTGTTGGAAGCCACAAATTTAGAATATAGATGTGTGTTCAAAAGTAACATACAATAAACAATGAAATGTATGGTTTGAATCTAATTAATTATAATAACACATGAAATATGTATGATATTAAAATAAAATTAGATTAAATTATGATTAAAACGAAATTTAAACATATTGTATTGACAATACTAAATGCACTACAATTATTTTTCATAGTGTGGTCATCAATTATGAGTTAGTGTTGAGTTGACTTGTGACATCAACTCAATTAACAACATTACCAATAACAAATTTTATTACACCCAACGAAAATATTTTATATTAATAAGAATATAATGACAAATGATTATTAGTGGAGTGACAAAGATTTTTATATGAATTTGTTAGTATTGTGTTCAATTCCCAATTAATTTTTCAATTATTTTATTTAAAGATTATATTAAAGTATGAACAGATAAAAATACCTTTATAATAATATTCATTACCCTTCAAAGTAAGGATATTTTAGTAATTTCAGTAGTTGAGTTAGTGTTACCAACTCAATCAATATTTTACACTATTATTTATTTAGAAAGACATTTTCGTAATATTTCTAACATAATTAATATATGATTAACTCGTAACAAAGAGGTAGATTATAATTTTTTAATGAAATTATAAGATAAACTGGATGATGATTTCAATAAATTTATTTGTTAAAATTTTGATCATGAGGTTACCTTTTTCATTGACAATGACATGCAAAGATAAACCATTTTAACTTTTTAAATTATTTTATTTTCTTTTAATATATGGAAAACGTTATTATCATGTTTAGAAATGGAACGGGTGTACCACTATATTGTATCTACCCGTATTAATTATGTTACAGCCCAACACTGCAATAATTTGAAGATGGCTGAAGAGCAGAAGGAGGAAGAGGAAGTCGCCATCCATGGAGATGTCTTAGAAACAATTTTGTCTTACGTGCCTCTCACCCATCTTCTCCCAGCCTGCTTCGTCTCCAAGACCTGGAACGCCGCCGTTTCCTCC
This sequence comes from Gossypium raimondii, assembly GCF_025698545.1. Classification (NCBI taxonomy): domain Eukaryota; kingdom Viridiplantae; phylum Streptophyta; class Magnoliopsida; order Malvales; family Malvaceae; genus Gossypium; species Gossypium raimondii. The sequence continues at coordinate 39,196,824 of NC_068565.1, forward strand.
TCCCTTAGTCGCTTCAACAAGCCCAAACCATGGCTCCTGGTCCACACTCAGAGCATCCGCCGCCCACACGCTACCGCTTTCTTCGCTTACGATCCCCGCTCCGACATCTGGCTCCAAATCAACAAAAAGCAGCCCCCTCAACACGTTTCACCCCTACGTTCTTCCAATTCCACCCTCCTCCACGTCCTTCACCCTTCCAACTTCTACTTCTCCATTGACCCTTTCCATCTGACGTGGCACCGCGTGAACCCACCCGCAGTCTGGCGACTCGATCCCATCGTCGCTATGGTTGGTCCCCGTATCGTCGTCGCCGGCGGAGCTTGCGACTTCGAGGACGACCCTTTGGCGGTCGAAATCTACGACATCAGCACTCGTACGTGGGAAAGGACCGAGTCCATGCCTGCCACACTTAAAGACTCAGCTTCCTCAACGTGGCTTTCCATTGCTGCTAATACTAGAACGGTTTTCATGATGGAGCAGGCATCCGGAGTCACCCACAGTTTTAATCCCGATTCGAAGACCTGGTACGGACCCTTCGATCTCCGTCCGGATCGGAGCATTTACTTTTCGGTGATAACTTGTGTTGGGGACAACTTGATTATGCTGGGTCTGCTTGGACATGCCGAGGATGTAAACTATGTAAAAGTGTGGGAACTAAACGGGGAGTCGTTAGAGTTTGGAAAAGAAATCGGGGTGATGCCGACGGAGTTGGTGGAGAAGCTGAAAGGAGAGGGAACAAGCTTGAATTCAATAAGAGTAAGTTGTATGGGTGGTTTTTTCTATATATATAATCCTGGGGAGCCTGGGGAATTGGTAGCGTTGGAAGTTGGGGAAGAAGGGTGGTGTCGGTGGGGAAGTTTGAAGAATGCGGCGGTGAGTGATCGGAGCAGAGTGGCAGAAAGGGTGGTGCTTACGTGCTCAGACGTGGGGTTGGGTGAAATAGCTAAATTGGTGGGGTCGGGTAATGGAATATTCACCCTCCTTAAACGTTAATTAGTGGGATTTACTTAATATTTTATCCTTGTTCACGGCTTTATTTGATGCGTGTCTGTGTGTGCTTAATTTGATGTGTATTTTTTTCCCGTATTTGGGCAGTACATAATCCATATTAAACCTGGATGAGAACGCCCTATTCTATTTTGACTCTTTGCTTTTACTTTTTGTCATATTCAACTGAAAATAGAAACTTAGATGGTCTGAAATTTTGATATAAGTTGAAATAAAAAATTAAATTATTTGAATTCTAAAACTTATACCAAAATGTTTATTATAAAAGTAATTTATATTTTATAATATATTTATTTATAAAAAATATCAACTTATATAATTAAAATTGTTATAGTAACTTATTTAAAGAAAATAACTTCTAAAATTATATTATTTTAAAAAGTATTAGAAATATTATTGTACAAATATTATAGATTTTACATTATTTTTGGCTTTTATGTATTACAAAATGAATATAACATAGCAAAAGTTTTTTTAAATTAAGTTTATATAAGTTTTATAATTAAACGTACAAATAATTTGGACTGTAAATCCAAATAGTATAAGGTCTATGCTAATTATATAAATGCAACAGGTTTTCTTACATTACATTTCAGATATGATATCATTTGAGAGAATGATGCCAGATATAAACACAATAGGCAACTTGCGAACTCTTTAATTTGAGTCAATCAAGGCTTCGAAACGTGATTGAGAAGACAATTGTTATTTTTAAAAAATATATTTTTCATATTAACAACATCACCTTAGTATAGCACAAAATTATCATTTTAGATCGTACTAGTATATTGTATATTTTATTGTAACACCCCTAACCCATATCCATCGCTGGATTAGGGTCACGAGGTATTATCGAACTCAAATACAGATACGAACATTTATCCAAATCATATTCATATATATATATATATATATATATATTTATATAAAGCATATAGCTAATTAAAGGTTAATCATACATTAATTCATAATACTAATACAAAGCAATACCTCAAAAAATTTACTCGAATCCATACCATGAATATAATCACATTTTCAATTAACTAGACATGTCTCAAAGCTATTCAATATATACACATGCTTTAGAAAACATATTACTCAAATCATATGCACAACATCTCAATAATATTCGAAGTACTTAACATAATTTAAACGCTTTAGTTTATTGTTCCAAACATGCTTATACACAGCTTAAAGTCCAAAAGCAATTGCGGAATTAACCACTCCATAATATGATCAAGCATCTTTCATAAAATAAATAAATTTTTATTTCTCATTTAACCGTAAGTATATGAACCACCCAAACAAAATTTACGTACATTTAATGCCATTTATTCATTCCTTAAATCGGCTAACTATTACCATGAGTTGACCATACCTAATTCATGCACAATTCAACTAACTAATATTAGCCAACAATCCATACATTAGCAACGATGACATATAAGCACATATACATAGTTTCAAGTTACCTATCTATAACCGAATTTGCAAGTACATCAATTTATATCACAAAAATGTACCTATTTTCTCACTACCATTTTGTGCGCATATGACTATAACAACTTGAAACATATTGTACACTTATAACATCTAATTTATACCTAATTCACATGCTTAAGATGCATACACATAACCGAACCCATACCATATATTCGGTCATCACATCCAATCTCTAAAATAATTCATGCCATTTTTTTTTATCTTGAGTTGTACCTAAAATTCAATCATTCAAGTATATATATAGCATACTTAACCATTACCTATCCAAATCAAACCTCCCTTTTTGTCATTTAGATCCAAAATAAAACAATCAACCAAACCGTTATAAAACATGTCCATTTCTTACAATTAGCAACCGAATTTTTGCATAATTAAAATTCATCAAATACATATCTATCATTACTTCAATGTTAAGCTAAGTTATACAACTATCCACCATTCAAAATTGTTTCACATCTCATACTTTCAAAAATTAGCTAATTATCAAACCAAATATTTAACCTACTTACCATTTCTCAATGCCAAATTATAACCAACATTTCAAAACATATATATCAATCACATACTTTCAAATTAGATTCAAATTCTAACAAGATATACACAAACTTTAATATTATATTCAAGCTATATAACTAAATATCTCACATATATATACCATGAAATATACTTTCCTATTAAACTATTATCATAACCAAATACACATAAGTATTAAAATCAAGATTAAGCCATTTTCGCATGGCTAAATATAGACACACTTCATGACTACACAAAACAAATGCTAGCCTATACATGCCATATGTTCAAAGTTTCGAGCTTTTAAAATACCTAGATAGAGATCAATAGTGTGACGAACTTCCTTGATGATCCCCGAGCTCGTAACTAGCTTCCAAAATCTATAAAACAATGAATGAACAAACACACAATAAGCTTAAATAGCTTAGTAAGTTGTAAGCACATAGTTTTCAAAGAACACATATAAATTATACAAGTAGGTTGAATTCTACTAATCTTGTACACATACATATATACTCATATTTATGTGATTAATTCATCTTATCATGTTATACATAACACTTACCTTTACTTTCAACTTCGTATTACTCAAACATACCTAAATTGCTTAATTCAAACCCACATTCAGTTTTGCCATATAATTTCCCGTTATACCATTCGGATTCAAAGAAAAGATACTCGGACAGCTCAAAAAGCTCGTACAATGCTAACGTCCTAGACGTGGTCTTACATGTAATCAAATAATGATGACACTGTCCCAGACAGGGTCTTACACGTAATCATATACGATGCCAATGTCTCAAACACGGTCTTACACGTAAATCTCAAATCGATGCCAACATCCCAGACGTGGTCTTACACGATATCACATTTCAGCATTCATGTGGTTCATAAGTCTTTTGGATGTCGTAAATCAATCAAATTAAACTCGTAATTAATCATCCAATATTAAATACAATTCGACATTATAGTATACATTCATACATTTCGATTCTACTATGTATAAAATAAATACATTAAATTTAACATCAATTATTCACTTACAAACTTACCTCGGACAAAGACAAACGGATGGAATCGATTACTCGATCACTTTCAACTTCCCCCGTTCTAATTCCATATTCTTTTCTTCTTGATCTAGATAATTTCAAATTTAACTATTTAATAACACATTCCATTCAATTTAAACCACAAACACATAATTTGGGAAATTTTCACTTTAGCCCCTAAAATTCTCATTTTTACAATTTAGACCCTATTTCATAAAATCACAAAATACACAAAATTCCTCAAAACCATGCCTTAGACGAATCTTCCTAGGGTCCCTAGCAGCCCATTTATTTCATTTATTTCACATTTAAGCCCCTAAATTTTCTAATTTCACAAATAAATCCCTAATTTAGATTTTTATCAAAAATCACTTAATTAAACATGATAATCAAACATCAAAGATTTATTTTCCATCATCAAACAACAAAAACCACAAGCTATAATAAATGACAACGATCTCAAAAACGTAAAAATTATCAAAAACTGATCAACTAACATACCTTAATCAAAGATAGCAATGGTCGAACCCTAGCTTGCTTATTTTCTTTCTTTTTCTTTCAAGTTTCGGCAATCAGGATGAATGAATCATCCAATAACATGTTTTGTTTTATTTTATTACATATTACTTTACTTTTTACTATTTTAACCTTAAGTATTTAATTATAAACTTTATAATGGTTGTCCAAATTTGTCCATGCATAATTCTAATGGCTAAATTACAATATAAGGGTCCAGATAATAAAAGCCATAGCAATATAGCACTTTAACAATTAGCAAGTCACTTTTGCATTTTACGCGATTAAGTCCTTTTAACAAATTGAGCACACAAACGATAAAATTTTCATACGAAACTTTCACACATATTAATTCACATGCTGTAGACACCAAAAGTACTATTAATATATTTTTTCTAACCCAGATTCATGGTCTTGAAACCACTGTTCCGACTAGGGTCTAAACCGAGCTGTTACATTTATAACTTCAACCATAGGTGGAATTGAGATGATCCATACTTTGAAGAGTACATGGAAGAAGGAGATCTTGACAATATTAATGATGCATATTCAAATTTAAATAATGATGAACTCGATTAAGGACCAACATATGATGATAATAAACATGTGTTAAATATTAAAGAGAAATAACCCAACAAATATGCACTAAAGCAATTAGATAAAATTAGATATGATGTTTATTTTTCTTATTATTTTTATTAGTAATCATATAATTAATTTCGTTTTAGACTAATATAATACATATGATGATTTAGTTTTAATTTTTGTTACTTGTTTAGAAATTATTTTATCACACTAATATTTTTTATAGTAATTAATATTTTTTAAAATAATTATATAACGTGTAACTACAATTTCTACTACCAAACATTACATAGGAAAAATGATGTAATTACACTTTGTTAGACAAACACGCCTAGAGAATTACAGTTCTTTGTAATTACAAGAGAATGTAATTACTACCCTAGCAATTATATTTTGTCAAGAAAACATGTTAAGAGAATTACACTTCTTTATAATTAGAAGACTAATAAATACATTTTGATTCAACTATCCTCTATTATAGAATTAAACTCTTTAAAACTTTGAAACATTAATAGCAAAAATAAATAAATATAAAATAATCTTTCATCATTCAATTAAATTAAACTTACATAAAAATATAATTCCCAAACCCCAAGTATGCTACAAAACCTTTCTTTTTCATAATAATTTTCACAATCATCATTGCAAATTTTATATAGGAACAAGATTAACTTTAGACTTCTCTCGATCGAATAATTTTACCCTTTAACTTATTTTTCCCATCTTTTAATATTACTTTTTCGAGGTTTTTATCTTTTATGTAAGATGTTAACTTCTTGAATAATCAACCAACCAAATTAATGAAACTTGAGAGAAAATTTTTTATGGATTTGGCTTTTGTGGAAAATGATTCAGTTTTCATGTACAAGAATTTAGGAAATATGAACATAATTGTGAGGAAATGTCATGAAAATAAACTATTGGTCAAAATATAATAGGTGAGGCACAAAAAGTGCACAAAGAAGGCATGCAAAACTATAATTGGTAGATTGTAACTTAATTTGATTCATCACTGCCGAGGATGGGATGTAGGGTCCCCACGGCCTTTTGCACTTCACTAGCTTAAGGCGAAGCCGTTATGGAAGGTGGTCCGAAGGGTAGATGATAGAGATGGATATAATGTAACACCCTTCATCTAGAATGAGTTGATACATTTTGAACAACAAATGTCACATTTGGATACTAAAATTAATTAGCTCGAGAATAAATTTTAAAATTTTATTGTTTACATAAATAGATTCATCTGACGGTATTCAAGTCATTTCTAGATTTTATTTAAAGTTTATTTACAAATTGGAACCATTCGGGTCCAAAACAATGTAAACAAGTTCAACGTCGCAACACTGAAAAATAGGTGTCACAACCCTGACTGATGTCGTGACACTGTGTCTCTGATGTCGTGACACCAAAGACATATTACTTTAATTACATGCCCAATATCGCGACACTAAATTCTGGTGTCACGACACTGAGAACAAATTACACAAACAAGCCTGTAACATCTAAAACCAAGTCTAATTTGTCATCAACTATACCATATCACTTCTAAACATTATTAAGCACACACCTTATTTATATACTTTACATTAACCTATGTACATGCTATAATCTTTAACCAAAATATCAAATTTATACTCTTTTTCAACCCTTGGAGATGTGATGTGATGAGATATGTTGAAGTCACTACTTCAAACGAGAGCTTCAATTTAATCTTTCACCTACGCGTTAAAGTATAACGCGTTAAGTTGTAATATAGCTTAGTAAGTACTCATGAATTTAAATATAACCTTAATTTATATTAACATCATCAATATTATTTTCATAAATTCATGAGAATAACATATCAAACAAGAATTTAAACAAGTTTACTAGAATTTCAGTTCAGTAGTTTACTATTTCACTATTTAACAATTAATATTAATGAAAATCACTTACCATGATTGTTTAGCTCATGCTAGACTTGATTGAACTAGATGGATACACGAAACAAATCGCGATACACGACTACCACCGAAGTGTTGAAATCACTAGCACCAAAGTGCTTTACCATGAAATCACAACTATCACGGAAGCACACAGGTTCCTATGGCATACCAACTGTATCCATGAAGTTCAACGCTAGTCTACATGGGCACTTAAATATTTTTGAATTTACAATAATTACTCATGAGTACTTTATTCAGCAATTTTCTCAATTTTATTACACTTTCACATTTCTTTCATTCTCGTTTACTATTTAATATTACACGGACATATAATTTTGAACATTAAAAGTTTCAAGATCATTTTCTTGACACTTCCATTCCATGACTAACCACGATCTTTATTCATACTAGTATTTATTTCATGATTTTTACAATTTAACTACACTTTTGCACTTATTCAATTTAGTCCTCATTTTTACTATTTAAAGAATAATTGCAATTTCAATTACAATGTTCATTAGATTTCAATCACTATATATATTTTAATCCATGACATACTATATTTCATATTCACCAACCTTAATTTCATTGTTCACATGATTTAGCTCACTTTTGTTTCATTTACAATTTAATCCCATTTTTCACAACACTAGAACATTTATACATATGTACGTACATACATACATACATACATACATACATACAAACATAAATTAATTATCTATATTATTAACACTATTTATTTGTTTTACCACTTATCAAGAGTTCTATTTCATTATAAATCTTCAAAAACATGTATATAAAATTTTCAAGATCTCTAACACTTATCGAATTTACTAACACTATCAAATTGTATAATCACACTCACTAGAAAATTATTATCATGTAAGACTTTTCATTATTTCCAATTTAGTCCCTAGACTTTTCATTATTTCCAATTTAGTCCCTTTTGCCATGAAATTCAATATTCACTTCTTGATCACTTTATAAACAATTTTTTCATATAATATTTTACTTAAATAAAGCATTTCAATAATTAGTTCATATACCCACTTTTGGATATTTTACAATTTAACCTTTAGCATCATGAAAATTTCATATTTACTATAATTTCACTTTAAAATCACTTTATATTTAATCCACTACCATATTACACTCCAATTAAGTCTTCTATCATAATATATTATTTCACATCTCAAAATTATTTTACACGTTATTTTACTAGTTTACTATAAATTTTATAAACTTTACATTTTAGACCTTAGAAAAACAAGAGAAATCAAGGGTACTTACCTATCACCAACCTCAAATCACTAGTTTTTCCCTTCTCCTTATCACATGATTCATCAATTTCTTTCTTCAACAACATGCCAAGAACATAAAACTTTTCATGAGTAACCTTTATTTTATACTTTTCTAGCAAGATTAAACTTGAAAACATGATAAAACCTTGTTCTCTTGATTTTAAAACTTCACTTGATTTTATCTCTCCTTCAACATGAATATATATTAGCTCCACATGATACTAAGCTCTCTATGTTGTTTATCTATTGATTTCACTAAAAAAATATAGAAAGTTTTGAAGAATTTAAGCTAAAATGGTAGAAAGGACCAAATTGAAAGGAAATGAAAATTTTTCCTTTCACGTATGGTAGTGGCGTGAGATGAGGAAGAAGATGAATAAGTATTCTACACCTTTCCATCAAAATATCTATTAATTAAATAATTTAAATTTTAAATTATAATAAAATAGTCCTAACATCATCATTGACATTTAATGGTCACAATTCTTTCTCAAATTTCAATTTCATCCAATGGCTCAAATTTTTCCACCAATTCTTGAATTGTTTTCTTATAAATATCTAATTATAAAATGACCATTTTTCCTTAAACTTTCTCAATAATTCCATCCTTGATTCATTGTTCACTTTTGGTAAAATCACATTTCTAATCCTTATTGTTTCTTACTTGACTTCAGTTTAATCATTCTTATTTTTAATTTTCATATTTTTCCCCAACACTTTTCACTTTCTTACTATTTAGCCAATACATCGTATTTATTTTCTCAATACACGAGTCTTTTCAATTTCTTTCGATATCCAACTACCTACCTATTTAACATTGATAATTCCTATTTTAATTATTCAAAACATTCTAACACGGGTGGTCTCATATAAGCACTATTCTTGACTCAGAGAGTTTTAAGGATGTTGCATGTAAGGTTGAGAGAGAGAGAGAGAGATTCAATCCTCAAATATGAGAGCCATTGTTGGTTATATAAGGCGAGTTGTGATCTCGAGGTACCAAATGTCTTGGCATTATTGGTGGTCAAGAGTGATTACATCAGTTGGTCTACCGTGGTAGGCTTAGGCCTAGGCGTAGCTGTTAGGGTGGCGATTAGACAGGCTATCAATCATGTTAGATGAAATTAGTGACTGGTGGTTGGTGTGAGAAATGGTGATTCAATGGAGCCCTCACATGGTTTTATGTATAGGTGTACCTAGACCGATAGGTTTCTGAGGAGTTCTCATATCGTGGTCAAGCGAGGAGTTTGGCGAGGAGTTCATACATTTCGTTCTCTCGGATGTGTTACATGAGGGGTTTTCCCGATGAGTGGGCCTGGTCCAAAAGGAGTGGTGCTCTAGGGTATTTACTAGGGTGTTCAACCTGATTCTCCAGGTGTTGTGCCCAAGGGGTTAGGAGTATAACAATTGCCTCCAAGTCTAGAAGAAGGTTATAAAGTGACATTCCTTTAGACATTACCATGTGTCGACTAAGTTTGAAGTGTTTGCTATGATTTTTGAATTTGAATTGTCTTGGCTTTGTCATGTGTAACATACATGTAGCCTGCATTGTTTCACATTTTTGCACGTGTAGGCACTTGCATTGATTTCCATGATACAACTCATTCTCGGGAAATGGCAGAGTCTATTTCCATTGCGATATGTTGTTTCATTATGCACGTGTCAGTCCTTTAATGGTTGTACTTCGATGCTTGTTCTAGAAGCCTCAATAGCTGAAAAAACCTCTACCAAGTTTTTGGTTTTTTACCCTAACAATGTTTTATTACAGTTTGAAGTGTTTTTGGAGTCAAACATCATGTTTCTTTTCTCTCTGGCTCGTGTCTTGTTTCTTTCTTTTTTTCTTTTAAGTGGCAGTTCTTTGTTTTTCTAAAGTTAGTTGAGTATCTGGTTTCAGTAAGTTTCTTTATTGATCTTGTTTTTCTCGATAGATAAGGAGAGAATTGTGAAGGGTATTAGTTGTCAAGGTTTTTGCAATGGATAGATTTTAGAAGGTTGAAGGAGGAAGGGTAGAAGCAAGGCTAACCCTCAACCTTTTAAGATGCCTTGTAATGGAGGTTTTTTCTGTGCACGATCAGTGCTAACGAGCTTCACAGATTGCTATTATGCCATGGGATTCAGAGGCATAATTATGATTTTAAGTTCAACATTCCAAGTGGTGAGAATGAGTTAAGCACTATAAGTGGGTTGGATCATGGCGGGGAAGACCGAGCTTTTATCTGTCCCTTTACGCTTTTGGGGTGGGGCTCCATTTGCCAATGAGTGACTTCATTTGCAAGTTTTGAGGTATTATAAGTTTCCACTTAGGCAACTCTCTAGCACATTGTAGTGGATCTTTGTGGGGTTCCAGATTTTATGTCGTGAGTGGGATATGATACCTTTCCTCAAGGTGTTTCAGAACAATTTCTACATGTCACCCTCGGGTCGGGAGTTGCTACCCGGGATGGTTAACTTTTGCAATGTCTAGGGATTAGAGATCAATCATCTACTATGTAGGAAGGCTAACAACTTTGGGTTGGATATGAGGAAGTATGTGCTATTGGAGCACAAGTTTGCGGACAAATTTCCCTTCCTGATTAGAAGTGCTACACCCATTGATGTTTGCACTTTTCGGCCACACCTGTTGGATGAGTTTAGGGAAAATCAATATAAGGAGTTCCACCGGAGAGTCCATTAAATTTCTCAAGGACTATTACCGTAAGAAAGGTGAACAAGTACTGCCTTTTGGAGATAAGTCCTAATGGCTACAATAGTAAGGACTTTCAAGAAAGTTTTATTTAGAATGGCACGGTTCCTTATATTTTGGCAGCATGGCTCGTAACTGGGATAGAATAGGTTCATTTTATCTTACTTGGGTTTGAGCTCGAGCCTTGGGGTTCGCTCGAGCAGTTTGCTACAACACTAAATTGTGGCTGGTGCACTAAGGTGCTAGTTGACTTTCTTTCTGCTCGGAATGACCCGAATTCGAGGGGATTGTTGGAAAAAATCTGGTTCAAAAATAATTTTTTTACACAATGGAAAAATAAAATTTTGAAAATCGAGTTGGTTTGCGATATTTATAGCAATAATATTTTTCCCGAAATAGTACCTATGCTTTGAGCGAGACAGATCCCAGACGTTCCTGGCTTTCAATCGAACGACCTTCTCTGCTATTATCGTACCAAAAATTGCGTCGAGTGTGAGCTTAAGCAATTTCTAATCAAACACAAAATGAAAAATAATTTTTCAGTAAGAAAGTAAATCTCTATCTCTTTCTTATAGAAACCGGTAGATTTGTTATTCTAAAAAAATAGAATTTATACTTAAAAATAAATTTTGATTTATTTTCGGGCAAAATAACAATATATCAAAGTTGTATATCTTTAGACCTACCAGTGCCATCTATTTATATGGAGAGATAATGAAACCCTAGTTAAACTAGTAGAATACAAATAATATTTATTTAATAGAAAAACAATCCCCTAGTTGAATTAGGAGAGAGGGAAGTGGCTAACCCTAGTTATTTTACTTAGGTTGCCACCCCTCATACATCTTATGAGGGGATTTTGGGCCTCTCCTGTATCGGGTCCAATTATGTGCGCTTCTTAGATTTTTAATCCAGTACTTTATAATTTAGTCCAACTCAATACATATTTTTCTATTTCCCAAAATAAACATTATTTATTCAATTAATTTATTAATTTTTCTATTAAATAATTTCTCAACTCAATTCTAATTTCGTTAAAATCATGACAATTTTACATAGTTATTCTAATTTCATCAACACCATCGTGTCACCGCCATCACGGTTGTTGGGCCTTCTACTCCAACTCATACAATCTTTTCAAAGGAAATAGAAGAAGACTTAAAGCCTTTAGTAAGGAAGAAGGTTTGATGCTGGGGCGTCTGATGTTGGTGTTGGAAAAATTCTAGTTCGAAAACGGTTTTCTTGCAAAGTGAAAAATAAAAACTTTGAAAATCAACATTTGTGGTAATTATAGCAATAAATCCTAGACCAAACTTGCACCTGTGTTTTTGGATAGGCGGACCCTTGCCATTCCTGACTTTCAACCAAATGATCTTCTCCACTATTCTAGTACCATGAATTGCTTCGAGTATTGGCTCGATTAAGTCGAATCAAAACATAGAACTAGAAATATTTTTTTCCATTAGGTGAAAACGAAAATTCTCTTCTCAAATAGAAATCGACAGAATTGTTATTTCAGAAAATTATTTTTAATAGTTGAGAATAAATTCTCTCTATTTTTTGATAGAGTAACAATATCTTAAAGTTTTATAAATAGACCTACCAATTTCATTTATTTATAGAAAGAGAAGGTAGAACTCTTGTTGAATTGTAGAAGTTTATTTCAACTAGAAAAACGAAATCTTAGTTTAATTAGGATGTAGGGGGTGAAAACCCTAGTTAATAATACTAAGGTTTGTTGTCCCACATTTGTAACATAAGAGGCTTTTGGGCCTCTTCCATATCGGGTCCAATTACAAGTATTTTTTAGGCTCTTAACCCAATAATTTATAATTTGATCCAACCCAACATTTGTTTTTCTATTTTCCAAAAAATAACTTCAGATATTTCTAGTTAAATAATTTTCTCAACCCAATTCTATTTTTTTTGAAATCGTGACGACTTTACCGTAAAAGAATCTAAGAGAATATATTCAATATTTCTGCATTTAACGATTCACTATGATCAAATGATTTATTTCAATTTTCGAACTTTATTTAATTCAAAAAATATAAATTCATTTTTCATGTAATTTTCATTTTGGAGAAAACCACATTCATTTCCGAATGATTCTATTTCTCCATTTTCATTTTCATTTTCATTTTCATTTTGGAGAAAGTCATAATCATTTCCAAGTATTTCTTATTTCTCCATTTCACCATTTCTATTCATTTATGTTCACTTGATTCAACATGCAATTCATTTTTGGTTTCAACAAGCTAGCGAAGGGACGAATTGGATATATGCAATTGACGATTAAATGATTTATAATTCAGTTCCATTTTTTCGTCTATTAATTATAAACTCATTTAGTCTCAAAGTCATTCCACTATAGTATTGTGACTAAGCTCTCTCCAATGACAAACCATTATGAAAGCAACTTGATCAGTACTCGTCCAATGACCTTGTCACAAGTGTGTTACCCTCATAGGATATACCTAATCTCTTTGGGATAATATTCATTCTCCCAATATGATCTTATTTTATCTCATGGAAATCATTACATCTTCCTTCATGAAAAGTCAATTACTATAAAATTGTAATTAAGTCATATATCATAAAGACGAACAACTCGTGGCCATGTTTACATTTCATCAACCATGTAATGCCAATGAGAGGATATCATTTACCCATCTCTCAAGTTATGAATTCCACTGTTGTGAATGATGCTACATACTGCAGAAGTTGTACACCCAACGCACCAGCTTTCGACTCCTTATCTATTCGAACTCAGACTTTTACTTATATCAAAGTGTACGAGTCATGCATACATAGTTCGCCATCTACTCAGGATTTAGGTATGTCACACTATGAACCTCACAAGTGAATAAATATATGAATGGATTTAAGATAAATTCTGCTTGAGTCCTGTCTACTTGAGTCACATCTATGTCTCTATCTTTTGGGAGTCATCCGTTCCAATGCCCAAGACAAAACATCTCCCTAATTGGAATTGATAGACGACATATTAGCCTTTCAATCGATTTTCTCATTTTTGATTAGACTAAAGATATGTTTAGGTTCGTCTACTAATATAACCTACCTTTCTGTATTTGATCTGACCATGTAATACCATTTAGTATTAGTTTAAGCATTAGACAACCAATGAGCAACATTTGCTTCCATTTTTTTTTCGTACAAAAACCATACAAGGAAAATCATACAAATATATTAATGTAATCAATGAATTTATTTTATTAACCAATCTATTTGAAAAAATTACAAGTTTACAAACGAATATACTATACTCAGGGCACCAGATCCAACAGTTGGAAGGGTAGAGTTGGTTAATAGTGGGGGCTCTGATAGTTGAGATAAGTGCTATGATGATTTATTTGCTTGTCATTACAATTATACTTACACTGTCGTTCCATCTGATGCACAAGATGTTGAGATCATGTCTAGTCCAAAAGAGTCTAGGATCGGTTAACGAGGGGAGGTCTCTCATTGTACTGTTTTCGGAAGAAAAGGAAAACCTATTTTTAAATAATGGTATTGACATCCTCAAATTGAGGGAGTGGCCCTGAGAAAGGAGGGAGTCACCTATGGGCCCTTTAACTCGTAGTACATTTAATTTTTTTTATTTTAGGCTGAATGTTTATGTTTTTGTAAAGGTTAATTGATAACCTTTTTAATGATTTTGTAGGTGGGGATATCCTTTGGGTTGGCCTTGGAGTTCCTATTACCAATTCCACTCATTTAGCTATAAACATCTCTTTGACCAGCACTTCTCACAATTCTGCCATGGTACGTTCATTACTCTTGCTATTCCAATTAATGTGGCAGTTCCTCATGGAAGTTCTAGTCCACTTGCTATTGGATATAGTTCCTTAAGTGTAGTATTTTTGTCTATGTACACTTCTATTTTTTGAAAAAATTGGTTTAATAAAAATATCTATAAATTATATCAATACCCTTTTATATTATCCTTAATGGTTTTTGCACGCAAAGCAAAATGAAAGAAAATACTGGCTCATTGATTATTGGAACAACGAAAATGTGCAAGTGTACACAATCACAATAAGTAATAAAATGACAAGTAAATGTTGAGTTATCGTACCCATAGGGATTGTGAAAAGAATTATTTATGAATGCAATTTAAAAAAACTTTAGTGAAGAAAAATATTTTGATTTGGGAAGGTGCTTAAAACTAAGTTTTAACTAATAAAATAAATAAAAATAAAATAAAAGTTCCAATGCACGATTTCGGAAGATGGTTTTAATCAAGATGACATAATTGTGCTAAATTAATTACATTTCTTAACTTTAATTATTAAACTCATGTTAATGTTGTTACGAATAAATTCACGACAACTCGGTAATTTGCTAACTTATGAACATACTTACCTACCAAAATCTATTTATCTCTTGAATATATCTCTCATCAATTCAACCGATTAAACAAATTTTAATAAGCAAATTTGTTAATGCACATACATACTTATGAAATCAAAATAATCTCTTGTACATATCTCTATGCCAATTCAAGCAATTAATTCAATCTCATAAGCACGTAAAAGATTACATGAGGTAACAATGTATTTCTACCTTGAAACAGTTTAATCACAATAATCTTGGAAGTTATGCAATGCTAATGTATTGTTGGATACCGTTGCTAATTTAACCTTCGGCTACCTTAGATGATTAAACATGCACTGATTAAGTATCGTGTCAATTAATTACAATTTCAATCTGTTTAAATAATGAATTCATTAGTTACCGTACAATTGTAATGCAAGAATAACTTAGTCATGATTTTACTTAATCAAACATCTTACCGAGGCCTATAACAACACAAACACAATTTTAATAAATTAAGTAGACAAAATGCAATCAATCTAACACAAATTAAATTTAAGCCATATTAATTAAATTAAATATATCAACATCACAAATATTCATAGACATGTTCATCATAACAACAACAAAATTAAAAGGGTTGAGAACAAGAATCAAATCTGGTGTATCTTCGAGGCTTGACTAATTTGCTCTGCTCCTCCTTCTCCGCTTGTTCTTGTTGAACTGAGGCTTCAACAAACACTTGAATGATGCTCCTAATGGTGGATGAATGAATCTTTTTCAAGAGGTGAAATCGGCAAAGGAATAGGGGAAGAAAATGAAGAACAATGGAAGGGAATGAAGAGAGAAAAGTGAGAGAGAAGTGAAGAAATGAATAGGTTTGAGATGTGTTTGAAGTGAGAAGACAAAGGGGGTATTTATAGGTTGAGAAGGCTGATAAAAATATCCAAAATCAGCAGCCAAAGACTCCCCCCATGGTCGGCCACACATGTGGCATGTTTGAAGATTTCAAACATGTTATTTTTAGGTAGGGACAAATCTTGAAAGGCATGAATAGTGAAGGGGTTTGAATGCAAATTGAAGGAGTCTTCAAGGACCATTTTGCAAGCCAAATAATCAGCCAAAAAATTTGATTGGGTCAGCATGTGGGACGGTTTTGGGCTACCCAGTGCTTGGTTGGATCGGTTTTTTCGGTTCAGCTCAATTGGGTCATTTTTCATAATTAATTAATAATAATTTATTTAACCCAAATTAAATTGGATTAAAATTAAAATTAATTATATTATGAATTAATATGCATAATTTAGACTGTCTTAGGCTGAAAATTTAAATCACCTTGATACTTCTAAATTGCTTCTCAGTTTTGCGCTTCTAGCAGTGTCTGCCGAGCCGTTTTTTGCCCTTTCTGCAAATCTGTCGAAAATAATAAAAAATAATAAAAATTTGATATAAAATTAATTAAAATTAAAATTTTTCATAATTTGAGTGCAATTTAATTATTTTATAATTATTATATATTTTTCGATAAGAATTTTACCGAAACTACATGAATTTGAGTTAAAAAGGGCATGAAAAAGTGTGTATATTTTCGTGTTTCCAATTATCTAATGTTTAACTAATACTAAGCGATATTACGTGGTAGGATCGTAATACGAAAAGAAAACTTTTATTAGTAGATGAACCTAAACATGTCATTAGTTTAATTGAAAATGAGCAAACAAATTGAAAGACTAATATGCTATCTATCAAGTCTAATTGGGGAGATGTTTTGTCTTGAGCATCGGAACGGATGACTCCCAGAAGATAGAGACATAGATGTGACTGATTGGATTTGTAGTACATCGGACAGGACCGAAGTAGAATATATCCAAAATTTGTTTATGGATCTTTTCACTTGTGATGTTCATTGTGTGACATAATTAATCTTGAGTGGTGATGAACTATGTATGCGTGACTCATATACTTTGATGTAAGTAAAAGTTTGAGTTCAAATAAATAACGAACTGAAATATGGTGCATTGGGTATACTATTTCTGCAATATGTAGCATCATTCATAATAGTGGAATTCATAACACAAGAAATGAGTAAATGATATCTTCTCATTTGCATGACATGATAGATGAAAAGTAAACATGGCCATGGGTCCCTTGTCTATGTGATAAATGACTTGATTACTATTTGATAGTATGAAAATGGCTAGAGAATTAATTAAATTTTTCGATTTATTATTTAATCAAATAATTGAAGTTTAAAACTTGATTAAATTAATTGGTCTTTGTGAATCCCTTGAAAATGGAAATTAAATATATTTTCTCATAGATTCTTTTACGGTAAAGATGCTATGACTTTTAACATAATTAGAATTGGTTTGAGAAAATTATTTAATTGGAAAAATTAAATTTTCTAATTAAATAATTTAAATAATATTTATTTTGGGAAATATAAAACACATGTATTGAGTTGGATTAAATTATAAAGTGTTGGGTTAAAATTTCATAAAGCATATATAATTTGACTTAATACATGAGAGACCCAAAACCCTTCATAATACATATTAGGGGCGGCAACCTTACTATATTTAACTAGGATGTGTCACTGACTACTTCCGAACGTACCAACGTCGATAGTAGAAATCCTGCACAAAATATGTTAAATAGGTGCTATCTGCAAGTATACGATTCAGGTTGTAATATAGTTACAACGAAGTAGGTGAGTACTATGAGGATCGTACCCAATGGAGGCGAGCACTAAATTAATCCTAACCTAAGCAAAAGTAGAGCTAATTAGTATTTTAAAGAAATTATATTACAACTAAACATAAAGAAAGAGCTTTTAATAACTAAGGAAATAAAATAATATAAATGGAAAAACTTTTGGGAAATTTGCTATTGAAACTTAACCAGATCTGAACATGGGTGACTAGCTCGCTTTGGTTATCATAACTAACTATTGCTTCGAGTTCCCTGTTCAATCAACTAGTCATTGCCCTAGCAGGATCTCTCGATCTTTCACTAGAATAACAAGTCAGCAAGAACTAGTTATCTCTTGACCTTACAGCCTAGACTAGGTCGAGGTTAAGGTGTTCACGGATTGACCATACCAATTTTAGGTTAATTCCCACCTAAATGACTTCCTAGGGTCGTCAAGCCTAGATTTTAAATTCTTCCTTTCCCACGAGAGGATTAGTTCCTCATGGATCTGAAAAACATAATAAACTTGATATAAAAGATGAAAATTAATAGCAAATCAAGAGATGAAGGTTTAAGAGAAGCCTAAGTTGTATTTAATTGAACCACGGAATTTACACAAAGTTGATCAAGTTCCAAAACCCAAAACCTTTCATAATACATATTAGGGGCGAGAACCTTACTATATTTAACTAGGGTGTGTCACTGAGAGCCCATTTACAATTGACCCAATACAAGCCCAAATTTTAGCCTAGCCTAGAACCCAACTCAACCCAAAGTTTTCCCCAAACACTGAAAACCCTAGCAAGGGTTCCTACCACCGCAGCAGTGACGTACCCTTTGCTCCCCCTCCGCATGTGACGAGCCCTCATACGCGCGCGCCTTCGCCTCCATACGTGCCACGTTCGCACCTCTGCACACTGTACCTACAAGAAACGAGCAAACCCAGCAAAGAAGACAGAGAAATTTGTATTCTTTTGATTTTTTTAGTTTAGTTTTTTGGCCTATAAAAGAAAAAAGGCAGAAGCTTTTGTAAACGGTTACAACATACCAAAAAAATACAGAGAAATAGAATACAAAAAAACTTTCTCTAAGAATCGTTCAAAAGGTAGATTCTGGTTTCTTTTTTTCTTTTTCTTTCGGCTTCGTTCCTTTTTTCCTTTTTGGTTTTCTTACAATAGACGATGTAAATAAGTTAAAATCGAGTGAGTACATACCTCTGTGATCCCGTCGTTATTCTCAACAGTTTCGTGGCTACCAGAGAGACCATGGATGGTTTTAGCCCGAGAACGGCGCAAGAGGAGAGGGGAGAAGCAAAGTTTTTCTTTTTTTTATTTTCTTCTGTTTTTCTTATGGTGACCGAATAACCCTATTAGGGTTTCTTTTTTATTTGTTTCTTGAGGGGTGTTTAAACGGCGCCGTTTGGGGCCTGAATCAGTGGCTCCCAAAATGGCGTCGTATTACTCAATGACCCGCGCTCGACCCAACCCGTTCCGTGGGGGATCCGCGCGTTGTTGGTTAAATGGGTTATTTGTCCCTCTAGTCCCTCCGTATTGAAGGTGGGTTCCAATTTGGTCCATGCCGTGGTGCTGCGTTTTGGGGAAGCGGGATATTTCCCAATCAGGCTCCCATGTAATACGCATGTTGCAGCATGGTCCCTCACTTTAGCTTAATCTTATTTATTCCCTGTTAATTCAATTTTATTTGTGATTTAATCCTTCTTATTATTATGTTTTTTTTATAAATTTATTGTTATTTTTATTATACTTATTCTTATTATTATACTTTCTTTATATATTTGTTTTTCATATATAAGTAACTAGATATCTTTATAGAAAATTAATTTTTTTAATAACAATGCTTTATGTTTTTATATACATACACATAACATGATTTTTTTAGTATACGCATATATAACGATATATTACTATTTTGAATGATTCTTTTTTTTTTCTTTTATTTTATTTTACGCATACAAAAAACCTTATTCCTCTAAAATCGGTTATTTTTTATTCAACTTTTATATATCATCACTAGGTATATACTATTATTTTTACTAAGTTTTATGCATATAGACTAGAATGTAGATATTAATTCCAAGCTATTCACTTTTATTTTACTTGTTTTCTATTTCTTTGTGTTTTAAAGAGCCTTCATTAAAATTTATTCAAATCATTTTTTATTCCTTACTAAATTGTAGTAAATATTTGCATTATTTATTATTATCACTGTTTTTTTCTTTTATTGTATTGTTTTTGTTTGTTTTTTAAATTGATTATGAATTTATGGGTTGCTTAATTTTTTTATATGGATGTTTGTAATAGGTTAAATCGATGTTTGTATTGGCCTATTATTCATTTAATTGTTTCTAATTTAAGTTTGAATTATTAGATGTATCGTTATTTAATCATGTTCCGTTAGTAAGAGTTGTATTATATTAAAGTCATAATTGTTTTATTTTATAAACTTTAAAAAGGCTTGGCGTTTGTAGGTCCTCGAGAGAATTAGGCCCTAACTTACTGGGCTTCGATTCTTCTCGATGAATTTAGACGATAAAGCGTCCATGTTATTAAAATCACGATTAAAATTCTTAAGGTTTCAAAATGTTTGATCCTAACTTACTGGGTACAACATTTTATTATCTCGTTTTAAATAAAGGCAATGTTTGATGTTTAAGAATTTCGAGAAAATGAACCTTAACTTACCGGATTCGGATTTCTCGATTGACTTAAATAGTCAAGTATCCTTCTAAAATCACATGATCTTCTAAAAAGGAATAAATCTAATTTCAAAGATTGAATGTTCGCACCCTAACTCACTGAGTGTGACAATCTATCTTTTCGAAATGAATGCATTTTACCATTAAACTTTTCTTACCAAAGGATCGTATCTTATAATCTTTTCAAAATTTTGACATTAAGACATCAAATAATCAATTCGGTACCAAGTTTGGGCGTTACGAGGGTGCTAACCCTCCTCATGCGTAACCGACTCCTGAACTTATTTTCTCGAAACTCGTAGAGCAAAATGGTTTTAAGGTGTACTGATCACACCTCAATAAAGGATCGGTGGCAACTCCCTATTTTATTTTTAAAGTCGATCCCCGTTTTTTCTAATACAAAGAATGGTTTCGACAGCTTGGCGACTCCACTGGGGATCCCAAGAGAGTCAGACCGTAAAATTGATTGTTTTGTCTTATTGTCAAAAATTAAAATTGGGTTTTTAAAATTTTACGATCTTCTCTTTGCATTTATTTGTATGATCATTGTAAATTGTGCTTTGGCATCATGTTGCAAAAAGACTGTGTAGTCTTACCCTTTTTAAGTGGGAGTGAGAAGCTACTCCTTCGTGAGGTTTTCACCTCCGTGCAGGATAGTAAATCACTTTCGGGATACATCCGTACCTATGCCTACGTGAGATTTTCATCTCCATGCAGCCATAGGGAAATGTATTCCCCTAAATCGAACTCGGTCTGTATGAGCCTATAATGGGTGAAGGTCGAGGAATCCGCTAGTTCGGGTACCTTGACTATTAGAACCAAGCCGCATATAGATAGCCTAGGAACCCAACCTAGGTAGAACTTCCTCGAACCCTAGGGATTGCCCGTAAATGTTTGTTTCTCTCGTATTTGTTGCAAATTTTGTTTATATGTTATACTGACTATGGTGTTTTATTGTTGTTTGCATGTCATTTCATATTCAAAAGAGTGTCGATTCAAGTTTGATTGCTAAATTAGGAAGTTTGTCATGGAGAGCGACTTTCTTGATAAAGTGGAGGACAATGCCATTGTCCGTATATGGTCAGAGAAAGTGCAATTGGAGAAGGGAGACAGTCTAGCTAAGGATTATGTGTCAGAGCTGTGGGACTACACTCGTATTAATGTGACGCAAAATTGCCTTCAGGAGTTAAAAGAGATATGGGATAAGTGGAATGATGAGACCAAGCAGTTATTCTAGTCTAATTATGGAGACTTGCCATATTTGCTTGACGTCAGTGTGGATGAGCAATTGTTTCGGGCCCTTGCTCAATATTGGAATCATGCATATAGCTGTTTCACTTTTGGCGAAGTAGATCTGGTACCTACGGTGGAGGAATATACGGCTTTACTACATTGTCCAAGACTTCAGGTGGATAAAGCATATTTTAGAGCCGCGTATGTCCCGGCATTTTGGAAGAAACTGATGAATATTACTGGCATGAGCGAGCAGTGGATCACGGCCATGATCAAGTAGAAAAGGGAGTGTAAATGTATTCCATGGAGGAATTTGCGAGACTTGATCCTAGCACATCCTGATGGGAAAAAGAAGGTCGATGTGTTTTCTTTGAGTATCTACGGGTTAGTGATTTTCCCTAGAGCATTGGGGCATGTTGACGAAGCGGTTTCAGATCTCTTTGATCGGTTGGGTAAAGGGGTCATGCCTGTTCCTGCGATTTTGGTTGAAACATTTAGATCTTTGAATGTGTGTAGGCGAGCTGGTGAAGGCAGATTTATAGGTTGTGCGTAATTTTTGATAGCTTGGTTCCATAGTCATTTCTGGAAGGTCGACAAAGTTTCGTATCAGGTTTTCTCTGGGCATTACTCCCCTTTAAAAGAGATAGTGGCTACGCCAAGAAAGGACGACATATCAGAAGAAAATTGGATAGCAATTCTGCAAAATCTTCAAGAGGATGATGTGGAGTGGAGAGCTCCCTGGTTGATTCCTGATGGAATTCTCTACCGTTGTGGGTGCTTTGATTGGGTTCCGTTGCTTGGGATTTGGGGAGCCATCGGGTATGCACCTCTGTTGGTCCTGAGGCAATACAATTCAAGACAATTTGTGCTGGCTACACATGGTTTAGCTCAATGTGAGTTCTCGTACCGAGAAGACAATTAAAAGAAAAAGGTGAAAGAAATTTCTCAAGCTTGGAATCAGGTTCATAGGATGAAAAGGCTAGCTGTGGGTTCGATGACAACTCCAGAGTACGGTGAGTGGTGAAGTAAGAGAATTAATGATAACATTCCAGAATTAAACTTGGAGGGTGTTCGACCAATGGAAGAGTACCTACAAGTGATCCCATCAGAGTTGGAGATTATCAAAAAAGATTTTGAAAAGAGGAATTTAGAACTCGAAAAGAAAATAGAGCGGTTGGAAGAAGATAAGATGCATTTGAGGTTAGACGCTGATGTCCAAAAGTTAGAAGCTGAAAAATTAAAGAAAGTGAACAATAAAGTAGAGGAGGATCTGGATAGCTTAAAGACAGACTACAAAAAGCTACGAGTGTCAATGAGAACTGCGGGGTTGGGAAAGACTTCAGAGCAGTGGCGACAGGAGATTTGGGAGGAGAGAAACAAGGCTAATGGATGGGAAAAGAAATGCCAAGAGACTCAGGTACAAAACAAGGCCTTGGAGAGGAATTTGTTAGAAAGCCGGAATGAGACGGATGAATTAAAGGCACGAATAGCTGAACTTGAAAGGTCTCTTCATTGTTACCGAAATCGTAATACCGCGATGGAGTTAAGAGCGATCTTGAACAAGATTGAGGAAACAAAGAAAGAGTGGAAGAATTAGAGGCGACATTACAAGACTATGAGATGCGGGTTGCATTTTTTAAAGTCAATGAAGAACGTCAGAAAGAACAGCTCCACTATTATCAGACCCAAGTTAGAAACAGAGATCACGTTATGGGAGAAGCCGTGACCTAGATTCGGGAGGTAGTCGATTACTTACAGACCCTGGCAGTACAAGTTGACACTTTGAGCGTAAAATACGAGTTGGAATCAGACCGGGGAAAAGAGCTTGCTTCACTATTTAGAAAGATTAAGGTTCTGAGCATTAGGGCAAAACTGTATATGTAATCTATTTTATGTAAAGAATTATGTTTTCCAAATGAAGCTTTCTAAATGAAATTGAATTAGAATCGACGCCTTTTTGCATTCATGCATTGCATTACATTGCATCATATACATTAAAGTCCACCGAAAGACCCTAATTGGTTAAAATCATTACAGTTAACTGGAAACTGACAAAAGCTCACCAATTAAGCATCAATACGGTACTCGACGGAAAAATAAGGAAATGGACCAAAGATTAAAGAAATTGGAGCAAATGCAAAGGGATATGCAAGAACGATTGCAAGTACAAATGCAAGAGCAACTAGATAAAATTCAAGAAGACATGATGGAAAAATTGATCAAAGCTCAAAAAGATGCAATGGCTGAATTGACTCATCTGCTAACGGAAGGAGTAGATAAAGGAAAGGGCCCTATGGCCAATCCTGGAGAAGGTAGTGAGGATCTGTTATATCCTCCGGGTTTCACTCCACCAAATGCACAAACCCAAGCTGAAATATACTCAAGGAGACTGTCTGTCACAATTAGGTCGCAACAATTGCAAACTGGTGCCGCGATCCCCATGGTTTTCCAAGGAGGATCAAGTTTAAACCCGGGAGATAACCTAATTAATCCCATCATTCCTGATTTTGATGAAACAGCTGAAAAAGGAAAGACGAACGTGGAATTACCAAAACAATGGGAAGATAGGTATAAGTGGTTGGAGGAAAAACTCAAAGCCTTGGAAAGCGCTGATAATAATCAGGGAATCGACGCTAAAGATCTAAGCTTAGTCCCAGATTTAGTACTTCCTCCCAAATTCAGGATGCCCAAATTTGAAAAATACAATGGAACTAGCTGCCTCGAAGCCTGCATCACTATGTTCTGTAGAAAGATGACTAGCTACGTTAATAACGACCAGCTGTTAATACACTGTTTCCAAGATAGTTTGGTAGGAGCAGCGTCTAAATTGTACAATCAATTGAGTCGTACCAAGATTGGTTCATGGAGGGACCTAGCACAGGCATTCATGAAACAGTACAACCATGTAATGGATATGACCCCCAATAGAATTACATTACAAAACATGGAGAAGAAACCAAGTGAGAGTTTCAGGTAGTACTCACAAAGATGGAGGGAAGTTGCTATCCAAGTCCAACCACCGCTTCTAGAAAGACAAACTACGATGCTCTTTATCAATACCTTAAAGGCCCCGTTTAACACGCATATGCTAGGAAGTGCAACAAGAAGCTTCTCAGATATAGTAATGAATGGCGAAATGATTGAGAACGCCATAAGAAATGGGAAAATAGAGGCAGGAGAGAGTAACAAAAGGTCAACCGCAAGAAGGAAGGAAAACGAGGTAAACAACGTGAATGCGTACAACAAGTCGATTACGGTAAACCAGCCAAGAACGGTGGTTGCTAGTCAACAAGGTTCAGAAAGACGAGAACCTGGTGTAAAACAAGGAAATGAGAAGCCCCAGTTCACGCCAATTCTGATGTCGTATAAGGAGCTATATCAGAGTTTATTCAATGTACACGTTGTTTCTCCTCATTACTTGACCCCTTTACAACCCCCGTATCCCAAATGGTATGATGCGAGCGCACAATGTGATTACCATGCTGCAGGAATTACAGGGCACTCAATAGAAAATTGAACTGCCTTCAAAAAGCTAGTCGAAAGACTTATTAGCATGGGTGTTGTCAAGCTTGACGACTCACCTGGCACAGAAAATCCGCTACCCAATCATACCGATAAGGGAGTGAATATGACGAGCGAAAGTAGGGGGAAGAAGTCAAGAACGACATTGCTGAAGTAAAAACTCCATTGAAATGGGTCTAGAGAGAGATGACAAAGAGAGGGCTAGTTATTTCAGATTTTGAAGAAAGGTATGAGACCGAAAACTATTGTGAATTCCACCATGAAGTAGGACATGAGATTCAAGAATTTGAGGGATTTAGGGCTCTGGTCCAAAACATGATGGATAAAAAAGAGATAAGGTTTTATGAAGAAGTGGAGGGTAAAAGAAATATTTGTGCATCAGAATTGGCAACGAAGACTCCAGAAACGAATCATCCTGTGGTCATCATTTCATGCCCTCGGAGCAATGAGTCTAGGGTTCAAATAGCACCAAAAATTGTAATTCAGAAACCATCAAATTTCCCATATAAGGATAGTAAAATGGTGTCGTGGAATTATGGGGGCAACGTGACAATCTTGGGAAAAGAAGCGGAGAGAAATCAAGAAATAGGTTCTTACACGCGCAATGGGAAGCGATATGACGCTCAGGCAGAATCGTCAAGAGAAGAGAACTGGAAGAAAGAGCAGAGGAAAGGGAAGGCAGTGGAAGTTGAGTCATTGGTTAATGAACCAATAAAGGAAAAGGAGGAAAAGGAGTTTTTGAAGTTTTTGAAACACAACGAATATAGCGTTGTCGAACAACTGTGCAAACAGCCGGCCCGCATTTCTATATTAGCTTTGCTCCTAAGTTCAAAAGTACATCGAAGTGCACTAATGAAAGTACTAAATGAAACATATGTGGCTGATGATATTTCGGTAAACAAGCTGGATCGGTTGGTCAACAATATAAGTGCTGACAATTTTATCTTCTTCAGTGATGACGAAATACCATCTAGAGGAAGGGGTTCTACTAAAGCCCTGCACGTTACTACCCGATGCAAATGGTACACATTCCCGGGGGTCTTGGTTGATAATGGATTTGCACTGAATATATTGCCTTTATCTACTCTTAGTCGGTTACCGGTGGACAGTTCACACATGAAAGCGTGTCAGAGCATAGTAAGGGCATTTGATGGAACGAAAAATAGGGTTATGGGGAGAATTGAGGTACCGTTAAGGATTGGCCCAACTACTTATCAGGTGGACTTCTTGGTAATGGATATTAAGCCTTCCTACAACTGTTTATTGGGAAGACCATGGATACACTTAGCTGGGGCAGTACCTTCATCGCTACATCAGAAGGTGAAGATAGTATCAGAGGGTCGGTTGATAACAATAAATGCGGAGGAAGATATCATCGCAACAGTAACTGGTGATGCACCATATGTGGAAATTAACGATGAGGCAGTGGAATGTTCTTTTCGGTCATTAGAATTTGTCAACGTGATGTTTATTGCTGAAGGAAGTAGAATTTTGGTACCGAAAATATCCAGGACCCCAGAGATGGGGCTGCGATTGATGATTGGAAGAGGAACTTCACCCGGGAAAGGATTGGGAAAATATCTTCAAGGAAATATTGAAGCACCGATGCTAAAGAAAAAGTTTGATAGTTTTGGCTTAGGATACAAGCCAGACATGAAGTAGAAGAAGAAAGAAGTAGAGAAAAGACAAGAGAGAAGAAGGGCACATTTGAGCGGATATGAAGTTAAATGGGAGCCTTTGACCTTTCCCCACATATCTACATCTTTTGTGTCGGGTGGGTTTATTCACCCTGAGTGAGGAGTGTCCAGAAGTGAAGGCATTGAAGAAATGTTGGAAAATGTTCATATCAACGCTATAGAAACAACAGAGAAAAAGGCCCTGTTGGAGATCTGCTCTTACGAACCTGGGAGCGAGCTAAACAATTGGACTACGGAAGAAATCCCTGTAGTCTTTAGGGCTTATTCAGAGTAATGCTCAGAACATTCTTGTTGTTTTAGCCTGGAAATGATAGGAAATCCTTTGTGAAAAAGCCTTGAGCCTGAATATCATTATTCCAATGAAATACATCTTTACATCCATTTCGAGCAATTATTCTTTTTATTTTCAAGCAAGTAAATATTTTCTATTTGATTGATTGTCTTCCAAATAATTCTTTCATTTGTAACCTTATTGTACAAATAATTATTCATAAATTTATATATTCTTGGCATATTCTTTGATATATTCCCTCATAGGTCCTCAGATATCAATGACATGAGTGACGCTGCTTCAAACGCGGAGCCTCTTTTTGAGAAAGACATGTGTTTAGAGGGATCTCATGACTTTGAAAATGACGAAGACTGTGGTATATCTCCGGACTTGTCGAGAATGGTAGAACAAGATGATAGGCAGATCCTACCCATTAGGGAATCATTAGAAACCGTGAGCCTAAAGGAGGGAAAGAAAGTGAAAATTGGAACTGAAATCACCGCAAAGACAAAGAAGACCTCATTGAATTGCTCTGAGAGTTCAAAGATGTTTTCGCGTGGTCATACCAAGATATGCCCGGGCTAAGTACTAGCATTGTGGTACATCGCCTGCCCATAAAAGAAAACTGTAAACCAGTTCAGCAGAAGCTCAGGAGGATGAGACCTGATGTTGTGCTAAAAATAAAAGAAGAAGTCAAGAGGCAGTTCAATGCTGGATTCTTACAAGAGATCAAATATTCAGATTGGGTAGCAAACATCGTCCCCGTTCCCAAGAAAGATGGAAAGGTACGAATGTGCGTGGATTACAGGGACTTGAATAAGGCTAGTCCAAAGGACAATTTTCCGTTGCCTTACATTGATACTTTGGTAGATAATACGGCGGGCTACTCACTATTCTCTTTCATGGATGGCTTTTCTGGATACAATCAAATAAAGATGCAACCTGAAGATATGGGGAAAACAACATTCATTACTTTATGGGGAACATTTTGTTACAATGTAATGCCCTTCAGATTGAAGAATGCGGGAGCAACGTATCAAAGAGCTATGGTGACTTTGTTTCATGACATGATGCATAAGGATGTCGAAGTCTATGTTGATGATATGATTGCAAAGTCTAGAACTTAAGAGGAGCATGTTCAAGTCTTAAAAAGATTATTTTTGAGATTGAGGAAATTTCAGCTCAAGCTTAACCCAGCAAAATGCATGTTTGGAGCCAGATCAGGGAAGTTATTAGGCTTCATAGTTAGTAAGAAGGGGATTGAGGTGGACCTGGACAAAGTGAAGGCAATCCGATACTTACCTCCTCCACGCACTCAGAAAGAAGTCCGAAGTTTCCTAGGAAGATTGAATTACATTGCTCGATTCATCTCACAATTGACCGAGAAATGTGATCAAGTATTCTGTCTTTTGAAAAAGAATAATCTGGGTGATTGGGATGAGGAATGTCAGGAGGTTTTTGAAAAGATAAAGCAATATTTGGCTAATACTCTCGTACTATCACCGCCAAGTCCGGATAGGCCATTGATATTGTATCTAACGGTTTTTGAGAATTCCATGGGATGTGTATTGGGCCAACACGATGAAACGGGAAAGAAAGAAATTCACTGGCTGTGAAATGAGATACTCATCAATTGAGAAATTGTGTTGTGCTTTAATCTGGGCAACACGAAGACTAAGGCAGTATATGTTATATCATACGACTTGGCTGATTTCAAAGTTGGATCCTTTAAAATATATGATGGAATCAACTGCTTTAAATGGGAGAATGGCTAGATGGTAGATCCTGCTCTCTGAATTTGACATAGTATATGTAAGTCAGAAGGCCATAAAGGGGAGTGCAATAGCTGATTTCCTGGCTAGTAGAACCTTGGAGGACTATGAGCCTTTAAACTTCGATTTTCCAAATGAGGACTTGATGTATGTGGCAAACACTGAAGAAAATCCTCAAAGGGATCACGTGTGGAGGTTAAATTTCGACGGAGCTTTGAATGCTATGGGTAATGGAATTGGGGGCAGTCTTGGTATCCCCGAGTGGAGATTATTACCTTGTGGCTAGCAAGTTGGAATTTGATTGCACAAATAATATGGCAGAATATAAAGCATGTATTATGGGCATTCGTGCAGCCATTGAATGGAACATCAAAATGCTAAGAGTGTATGGGGATTCTGCATTGGTGATATACCAACTCAAAGGGGAATGGGAAACTAGAGACCCTAAGTTAATTAGTTATAGAAAGCTGGTCCTCGAATTGGTTGATGAGTTTGATGATATCAACTTCTGTTATCTCCCAAAAGAGGAAAACCAAATGGCTGATGCATTGGCTACTCTGGCTTCGTTGATTCAGGTGAACAAATTTGAGGTAATGAGGCCTATTCAGATGAGTATCTATGAAACCCCAGCTCATTGCTACAGTATTGATGATGAGGGAAAAGATAATCATCCTTGGTATCAGAGTATCCTACAATATGTGAAGAATCGGGAGTACCCTAGTCAAGCAACAGAGAACGACAAGCGAACTCTGAGAAGAATAGTCATTGAATATGTCTTAGATGGGGAAGTGCTATACAAAAGAAGGAAAGATCAAGTACTGTTAAGTTTTGTGGATGCCGTGGAAGCCAAGAAAATTTTGGAGGAAGTCCATGAGGGTATCTGTGAGACGTACGCCAATGGTTTCACCATGGCCAGACAAATCATGAGATTTGGATACTATTGGTCCACTATGGAAGGGGATTGCATTAGTTATGCCAAGAAAAGCCATATATGTCAGATTTAAGGAGACAAGATGCATGCACCCCCTTCACCACTTCACTTCATGACCTCTCCATGGCCGTTTTCCATGTGGGGTATGGATGTCATTGGGCCGATATCACCAAAGGCTTCTAATGGGCATCATTTCATCTTCGTAGTCATTGATTACTTTACCAAATGGGTAGAGCTGCTTCATACGCAAATGTCACGAAGGCAGCAGTCAGCAAGTTCCTGAAAAAAAGATCATTTGTCGATATGGAATGCCTGAAAAATCATATCCGACAATGCATTGAATTTGAACAATAGCACAATAGCTGGAGTTTGCAGCCAATTTAAGATCAAACATCATAACTCATCTCCATATCGTCCAAAAATGACTGGTGCAGTGGAGGCGGCCAATAAGAACATTAAAAGAATCGTGGGAAAAATGATGGAAACTTACAAGGATTGGCATGAGAAATTATCATTTGCTCTCCTTGATTATCGAAAATCTGTTAGAACCTATACCGGGGCAACACCTTTTTCTCTAGTCTATGGAATGGAGGTAGTATTACTCATTGAAGTTGAGATCCCTTCTGTACGGGTATTATCTGAACTCCAGTTGGACGAAGCCGAATGGGTCCAATCTCGATATGACCAGTTGAACCTAATAGAGGAAAAGAGGTTAAGAGCTATTCACCATGGGAAAATGTACTAGAAACGAATGATGCAAGCCTATAATAAAAAGGTTCGCCCCAGAGAATTTCGCCAAGGAGACTTGGTGCTAAAAAAAGATTCTTCCTATGCAAAAAGACTTTAGAGGAAAATGGATGCCAAATTGGGAAGATCCTTATGTTGTAAAGAAGACCTTTTCTAGTGGAGCTTTGATCCTAAGTGAGATGGATGGTAAAAGTTTGCCAAACCCCGTAAACATAGATTCCGTCAAGAAATACTTCACTTGAATGAAGGGGGACCAAAGTGAAAACCCGCAAAGGGCGCTTTGCTTCCTAAAAAAAAGAAAAAGGAGAGGGGATTTGGAGAGGCCGAGGTGAAAACCCGCAAAGGGCGCCTTGAGACCCAAAGGGGATTTGAGTCGAGAACCCGAAAAGGGCAGCTCAAATATTGATCAGAGTGGGGTATAAGGAGATTGGAACTGTTCAAATTTTGATTGGGGCACACGATGATCTTGCTATACCTGAGCCAACAAGAAAGGGTATACGACATCTTGGAGCACTGACAGAATACTACAGATCTCCTAACCACATGTCAAACTTAGAATAGTCTTCAGAAGTTTGTACAGAGAAATTCAAGCTGCAATAACTGGGGCACCTAGTTTTTATTTTATTGAATATGTTATTCTTGAAAATACCTTTCTTCTTTTTTTGCTAATATACACATTCTCAATCAACTTCTTTGTTATTCTTCTTTCGCTATTGTCGATATTTTATCTCTTTTGAGCTATGCTCAGAACCAACTTTTATCCATAGTTATAATCTTTCAGCAAACAGGTTGCATTGGAATAATGATTAATGGACTACTAAAACTTTCACAAAGGAAGTTTTGCATATTACTCTGAAAAAGTTTCTAAATAATACAGTAACCTGAAACAGGACTATTGTTTAGAACGAACCAGGATTAAAGGTCAGAAATTTGAGAAAAGTCTAATTTTTAAACAATCCCTTTTGGATTTTGTTGATAGAAAGCATCAATTGAACGAAATGTCAGCAATAATCATGAGTTAGAAAGAAGAGATCTCTTTGGAGGAAAATTCTTCGTGCACAAGCATTTGATGTGGCATTTTGAGAATGGTACAAAACCAAAGATTTACACGTTTGGTATCCTTCAATTGCGATGGAAAAGATGGAGAAAGGACCAAATCTCCTCTTTTTTTGAGTTCCATAGCGAACATAACCCAGTGAATCGAGCTTGGAGGTTTACGGTGAGGCAATTTAATTAAGTGTTTCATTGGAAACACCAGCCAAGAGGGAGGGTGTTAAAGCACGGTTGTGACAAAAGCCTTAATAGCTTTGAGTAATACAGCAGCATCTTGCATTCATGAAAATACCATTCACTCATGTCTAGTTAGGAGCATTTGATTCATTCTGATCATGTCATCCTAGTCATTAGGCATAATTAGGTTCATTATACGTGTCATGTTCCCCAGAAAACAGATCAGTAAGTATAGCAAATCTTATCTCCCTAAGCAGTAGCGGAGCAGATCAAAGACGGCAAATCTTATCTTTCAAAGATAGTGGGAAGCAGATTTAAGCCACCGAACCTTGTCTCCCTAAGCAGCAGCAGAGTAGGTTGAAGATAGCAGATCTTATCTCCCTAAGAAGTAGTGGAGCAGATCAAAGACGACAAATCTTATCTTTCCAGGATAGTGGGAAGCAGATTTAAGTCACCGAGCCTTGTCACCGAGCCTTGTCTCCCTGAGCAGCAGTGGAGTAGGTTGACAATTACAGGTCTTATCTCTCTGAAGTTGTAGTAGAGCAGATCACATCAAACTTATCTTTAAAGTTGCAGCAGAACAAGTTAAAGTTAAAAGTCCTATCTCCCTGATATTGCAGTGGAGTGGATCGAAGCACGATAGCGAGTAACGATAGCCCTCATCGTTGATGATGGCTCAAGGCATACCGAATCTCGTGAAGATGTTTTTGTGCAGAAACTTCATCAATAAGTTGGCGTCATTGGTAGGTAGAGCTATGGCTTCCACCCTTTTGGAGATATAATCTACTGCCACAAGTATGTATAAATTGTTGAAAGGATTGGAAATGGACCCATAAAGTCTATCCCCCAAACATCGAACAACTTGATTTCCAGAATATTTTGCAGCGACATTTCATGTCTCCGTGATAGGTTGCTTGTTCTTTGACAATGAACCCATTTTTTATAAAATTCATAGGCATCTTTGAACAAAATTGGCCAATAAAACCCAGATTGGAGTACCTTCGCTACGGTCCTTACTCCTCCAAAATGCCCTCCATATAGGGCTGAATGACAATGTTGCAATACACTATTCATCTCTTCATCAGGAATACATCTTCAAATTATTTGATCAGCACACTACTTATATAGATAAGGCTCATCCCAGTATTAGAACTTCCATCATGCAAGAATTTCGATTTGCCCTGGCTATTCAGATCAGGTGACAACAGTCCACTGACTAAGAATTTTACAATATTGGCATACCAGGGCAATGTCGTGGCAATTAACAACTGCTCATCTGGGAAGTCTTCCTTAATAAGCTTGATATTGCCTCTTCATTGCCAGCTTTTAATCTTGATCGATGATATACCACTTGATTTTCGGTTCCCTTTCTTTTTCGAATATCTAAATCAAAATCTTGCAATAAGAGTATCAACTAAATCGGTCTTGTCTTTGCATCTTTCTTAGTCACCAAATGCTTGATGGCAGAATGGTCTGTGTAAATCGTGACTTTGGTACCAACTAAATATGATTGGAATTTATCGAATGCAAACACTACAACCAATAATTCCTTTTCAACAGTGGTGTAATTAAGCTATGCATCAGTCAGGGTCTGGCTAACAACCAGTGTAGTAATACAATCTCTATAATTTGAGATCTATATCACCGTGCTCCTATGATCGAACTAGGAATTATAACAGTAATAGATGTAATTACCTCCAACCAATTAATATCCCTTATAAACGAACCATATTTGATAGATTAGACCATATGAATGATAAGAAAACTAAGATAACGAAATCTAAGATATGAAGCTCTACTAAATTTCTCAGAATACAGCTCATATTGAATGATAAAAAGATCAATGATACCCCAGAGAAAATCCAAAAAAAGAATATCGCTCATACGCACTAGAATCAGTTGTGACAGAGACAACATAAATTGCATATATATAATTCAAAGCAACAACCAGAAGAAGTAGAAAATAGCATCATATGAGTCTTATCATCAAGTTTTCTACCAAACATAATGGAATAGAATGCCAAAGAAAACTTGATGATAAGACTCATATGATGTTATTTTCTATTAGGTAATAGTAATGCCGATCATAAACCAACCAGCCTAATAATACTTCCGTCCAATATTATTATTAGCTAGCGTTCTCATATGATAAGAATCACATCTGAATATAAACAATTGCATATATCTCTGAAAATAAAAGAATATACAGAATACCCCGAAGAGTCTGTCACAAGATACTATACTATAATCACTGCATTCAAAAATATTTGCAATTCAAACATTAATCCACTGACAACTACAGTCATCAATAATCCCACATTATCCCATTCACTAAATAAATCAATTCAGAATCAATTCTGGTTAACCCATGCTTTAGATACCATACCTGAATAAGTCGTTTAGTTGAGATTAACTTCTTCTTTAACAGTGACATTGCGTAATCTGAATGATCTTCAGAAAAATCTGATATCTCTTTTAAAACCTTCTTTACTTTCTAACCCATTCTCAGCTCTGACCGCATTATTAATCATTCAACCACTGAACTCTTCAGTTTCATACTTGTGAACTTAATCAATATAAATCTTGTGAATTCTGTTGTATAAGACTTACAGATGAAGGGGTGAAGGTCGTAAAACCTCTAAATTTGACTCTTATATATACACACATATAACATAACATTTATCATCAACATACATTATAAATAATTTATTCATACCTTTATAAGTCTCTACTCATCATAAGCAACTTTTTAATCAGATGCTTGAGTATCACTTTCAGCATTATCGGAATTAGCTTGGTTGGAAAACATCTTTGTCTATAAGTAAAACAAATCTCATCAGAGTCGGCAGATCTCACACTATCACAAGTTATATAATGGCATGTATTTCTAGACATCACACATGTTATGTTCAGTCCTAGAACCGACTAAATCGTAGCTCTAATACTAATAAATGTAACACCTCTAACCGTATCTGTTGTCAAAATAAGGTTACGAAGCATTACCGGAGTTTACGTTTCAAAACTATCAAAAATTTTAAAACATTTAATTCAAATCATCAATCACAGCAAAACCATTCAATAACATACGTATTGTCCCTTATACGAGCCCTCGAGGCCTTAAAAACACATTAGAAATAAGTTGGGACTAAATCAGAAACATATAGCATTTTTTAGAAAACGATGAAAATTTACAAACTACAAGGGTCACACGGCCGAGTGACACGCTCGTGTCTTAGGCCATGTGGACATTCGAAGTAGGGATACACGGTCGTGTCCCAGCCAGTGTCTGTGCCCGTGTAACTCACTGACTTGGGTCACACAGCCAAACCACACGCCCGTGTGCCAAGCCGTGTAAGTCACGAAATGCAACCTTTAAAAAGCTACATGGGACACATTCTCATGTCATCTGGCCG
Organism: Gossypium raimondii; assembly: GCF_025698545.1. Lineage (NCBI taxonomy): Eukaryota > Viridiplantae > Streptophyta > Magnoliopsida > Malvales > Malvaceae > Gossypium > Gossypium raimondii. Next base: position 39,232,471 of record NC_068565.1, read on the forward strand.
TTTGTCACACACAGCTAAGACACGCGTCCGTGTCTCTGACCATGTGGACTAAAAGTAGGCCATTTCCAAGCCATTTTCTCACCCTTTCATTCTCACACCTATAACCAATTTACCATATGTAATCAAGCATCTCAAAGTACACCACACCATACAACAACAAGCTATCCAAATAAGTACATATTCATACAACCAATATGCCTAAAAGGCACCTCAATCACAACAATTAAACATGTATAAATAAATGCTTAGTTTAGCCAAAACTTACCATTTTGTACACATATCAAATCCACACTCATATGTACATATTTAACATTTAGCATCATAAGCCATAAGTACCAACTACATTTTTAGTACCAAAATGACCATGTTCAACTTCCATCATCTAAGCATCATAAAGACTATAAAGTCATCCATCAAAAGGCCACATACATATATTCACATATCAACTATTTCAATCATTCAAAATACCAAATTTACAAGCCAAAACATAATGGCTGAAACATCAACCAAAAACACCTATACATGTTCATATCTAGTTTAAAACCTTTCCAAAGCATACCACGTCTTGAACATGTTGAGGTCAATTCATTATATATCACTTTGGTCATTCAAACATGCTTTAACACGTGATCAAATTAATTAACACATATGAACAAGGCACCAAATGTACCAAGGCTACATCACCTAAAATGACATATATATGCCAAACACATCAACTAACATTAAACTAATCATCAACCATAAGTTCACATATACATGTCATTATAACCTTAACCAAGACATCAAAATCTACCAATATAATCGATGGATAGTGTGATAGATCTCTAACTAGCTTCGAACCCGATCGACTCTGATAATCTAAAAAGTAACGGTGAAACAATTACGTAAGCAATGAATGTATAGTAAGCTAGTATAAAATTTAGTCATATCAATCCATTTAAATATGAAATTTATACATATAAAAAAATAATCCTATACCAATACTGCAAGATTCATGAAACCATATTCAACAACTCACAAAGTGAATAAATTCACAGCATCACATATACAGATCATCCCTTGCATAAGGATTTATAAAACTTTAAACCCTTTCAAATTTTCTTATTTTTATTTGTATTTCATTACTTTCTATTCCATTTAATTTTTTTTAGCTTAAACAACAACATTAATTCAACTCATCATTTTACACTTGAAGTATGAACTTACTATTTCATTACCTTTCCACACCCGTTTCATATGCATAACACAAGACATAAGTATATCATTCAACCATAGACACAAGCTAGTGCAATTAAACATAGCTTTTTTGGAATTAATTATATGATAAACCATTTCATAAGGATTTGCATAATTTAAACCTTACCACTCTTTCATGAACACAACCATATTTCCATTTGAGCGCTTACCATTTCAATGCAACTTATAAGTAAACATAATGTCATTCAACCAATAGCTTGGCACATTCCTAAGCATCAAACAACAACACATGTTAGCCATGTAAATATATATATATAAACCAATAATCTTGGATGAGCACAACAATTGATTACTTTTCATATACATGTATCATCCAACTAAATTTTTCATATATCATGTAACAACATATCCATGTAATTCATGTGTCCCTGTAATAGTCCGTATTGAACTCTTACCATTTCATATCAGAATATTGTCTGTTGAACCATTTAGAATATCGTTGGATACTCGGGATAGCTCACACATAGTGTGCTAAACTGTAATCTGTTAATTCCTGCACATGTATGCTCATACGAGCTATGGATCGGTATGCTCTCACGAACTGTAAATCGATAAGCTCATACGAGATGAGAATCAATAAGATCTTACGAGCTGAAATCAGTAAGCTCAAACAAGCTGAGAATCAGTAATCCCTAATGACATGTCATTTGTATCCTACAAATTCCTAAGGTTCAAACGGGGCTCTGTAATCGTTGTACGTCATTGGATTTATGTCGTTTCATAACACGGTAAATTCAATTTAGTCCCTAGTCCCAAAACATGAAAATTAACCATTTTTACCCACAATTGAGCTTAGTTGAATGTTCATGGTATCCATAACAGCCCATTTATGCAACAATTTCACATAAATTCTTGAAATTTTATTAATTTAATAATTTAGTCTTTAATCGGTAAATTCATCAAAAATCACTTAACAAAATACTTTTAATTATCAATCAACATTCCAAATTCATCATTTAACATCAACATTACAAGATTCATCAATGGAATCATTCAAAATCTTTAACAGTTTCAAAATCGAAGGTACAAGTTAGCTGGACCTAGTTGCAACGATCTTAAAAACATAAAAATCATTAAAACGGATGAAAACTGGCTTACCATGCATGAATTGAAGCCTGGCCGAACCTTCGTTCTTCTTGCCATGGTGTTTCGGTAATGAAGATGCCAAATGAAGAAGAAAACGTTTGCTTTCTTATTCTATTAACTTTTTATTTCTTTATTTTATCTTTTTCATTTAATAATAAAGTTATAATAGTTTAAATGTGTTAATTGATTAAAGAATTATAATTGGAGGGCCTTAATAGGTAAATTACCCATTCTTAAGTTGGTGGACGATTAAAGCTTTATGTTCTTTTTACTTAATTAATTATCGAAACGATAAAATTTTCCAACGAAACTTTATTACCACCTTAATTATACACTGTAAATATTTATAAAAATATTTACGGCTCGGTTTATAAAAATGAGGTCCTGATACCTATAAAAATGAGGTCATGCCACTTGAACTTAATAAATCGCTTATAAAACAAAAATTACTATATCAAAATTACTATATCAAAAACCTTTTCAAAGTCATAATATTTACAAACTTACTCATCGAATTTGGTGGCCCCAAAACCACTATTTTCAACACCAATGAAAAACAGGATGTTAAAACTGCTCCCACAGCATAATCATTGGCATCACACATGAGCTCGAATGGCAATGTCCACTCAGGAGCTATTACAATCATTGCAGCCACTAGTCACTTTTTTAACTCCTCGAAAGCTAACAGATAATGTTCATCAAAGATGAAATGTTTATTCTACTCCAACAAAGCATACAAGGGTTTAGATATATTTAAGAAGTCCTTAATGAATCTTCTATAAAAAACTGCATAGCCTAAGAAACTTCTAATGCCCTTGAATCTGGTAGGAGGCATCAACTTTTCTATCACATCAATTTTTTCCTTATCAACTTCAATTCCTTGTTGCGATACCTTATGCCCTAGAAAAATGCCTTCACGGACCATGAAATAAAATTTTTCCCAATTCAAGACAAAACTTGTTTCTTCACATCGGTGAAGAACCGATTCCAAATTTTTCAAACAACTTTCAAAATTATTCCCAAAAATAGAGAAATCATCCATAAATACTTCAAGAAAATTTTGCACCATGTAAGAAAATATTACCATCATACAACGCTGAAATGTTTTCGGGGCATTACGTAAATTGAATGACACTCTTCTAAATGCTAAATTTTCATATGACGAGTGAAGGTTGTCTTCTCTTGCTCACTGGAGCTATAGCAATCTAATTATACCCTGAATTTCCATCCAAGAAGCAATAGAAGGCCTTCCCAGCTAACTTGTCCAATATTTGGTTAATAAAAGGTAAAGGAAAGTGATCCTTTTGAGTTGCCTTATTGAGCATGTGATAATCCATGCACACTCTTCATCCTGTAACAGTGCGATATGGTATAAGCTCATTTTTATCATTATTGACCACTATGACACCTCTTTTCTTGGGCACGCACTATACAAGACTCACTTAAGAGTTGTCTAAGATTAGGTAGATAATACCTACATCAAGCCATTTGATTCTCTCTTTCTTAACAACTTTCTTCATTATAGAATTCAACCTTCTCTACTGTTCAATAGAATTGCCATGAAAATCCTCCAATAAAATTTTATGCATGCATAGAGCAAGGCTAATTCCTTTGATGTCAGCAATTTTCCATCCTAATGCCTTCTTAGATCTCCGGAAAACTTCCAACAAATTTACCTCTTGATCGAGTGTCAACTCCGCAGAAATAACTACCGGCAAATTGTTGTTTTCTTCCAAATAAACATATTTCAAATGCAACGGCAAAGGTTTCAACTCTAGTGTGGGAGGATCCTCCATAGATGATTTAAGAGGATTGAAGGTGTGAGCCGATAAATCCAAGGACTCAAAATTTTTCCTTGGTCTATCTACAATATGCTTTGACTCTATGAACTCACTGAATTTTCCAAAAGTCTCAGTTTCATTCAACTCAATCGAATCTATATCACTATATGAATTGCCTTGGCAAAATCTTGCAAACTCTTTTGTTTCTAGCAAACCAATGGTAAGACAATCTTCATTCTCATCAACACATTTTAGGGCATCGAATACTTTGAAAGTGATTTGTTGATCATTCACCCTCATGGTCAGTTCACCTTTTTGCACATCAACTAAACTTCTACCTATAGTAAGAAAAGGTCTTCAAAGAATAATTGACACATCTTTGTCAGTTTCACACTCTAAAATAATGAAATTGGCTGGAAAAATGAACTTATTTACTCTTACCAACACGTCTTCAATTTTACCTTTCGGATGTGCATAGGTTCGATCAGCTAACTGCAAAGTTACTGTAATAGGTCTTGCTTTTCTAATTTCCAACTTCCTAAATACAAACATGGGCATTAAGTTTATACTTATGCCTAAATCACACAGTGCCTTCCCAACATAATGATTTCCAATTGAGCATGGGATAGTAAAACTCCCTATGTCCTTCAACTTTGGAGGTGATAGTACTAGAAAAAACATATGTTTTCTCCCTACTTATTGGTTAATTTGTTCCCTTTTATTTATCTTTAGCACATATTTTACTATTTTCAGTCCAGTAATTTATATTTTGTGACTCAGTGGATCTTAGCTTATTTACCCTTAATTTTATCATATTTTGGTACTAATGTCGCTGCATGCTCAGATTGCACCTAGAATTTTCGCTGCACCTGACAACTGTCTGGATAGAAACAAAAATGGGTAAGCTATCCAGTCTGGTACAACTAACTTGTACATACAGAGGCAGCATGATTCTAATGAAAGGAAACCTAGTCTAATTAGGGAAAAATATATAAATATTCACATAAAAAAAAGAGATTTTTGGATCATCTTCTTCAACTTATCCCTTGAAGCTTTCGGTTATGGAAGCTTAAGCTCTGACGGGTGAACCGACGAGAAAAGAATGTAACTTAGCTCTTGACGAGGAGCCCTAAGTGTGACACAAGGAGGAATAGACAGATCCAAGCCTAGTTGTCTTGGAATAGTATTCTCCACTTGTTTTTTTTATTTTTCTTTTCTAAACGCTGGTGATTACTTCCTATTTCATGTTAGTATGGAAGTACACATGATTATTGGGTTAAATGTTATTTTATTCAATCTTGCTTCTACGGTTTAATCTTTGGGTTTGAATGTTTTTAGCATGGAAGTGTTATTGCGGTCACTGACACTAGAAGGTGCAGTGACAGTTCAGGCTAAAAAACATGACAACGGAAGTTGCTTGAGGATTAGAGGAATTTATTCCACTTGTTCTTAGTAGTGTTCCATTGCCATCATCGGAAGGTGTGGCTAATGTGCATGTTTAAGTATTTGATTAAATATAAAAGTTAAGCTTGGTAAGATATTCATTACAATTTAATGTATCGATAATCACCTATCATTTTATACCTTGTGAGCACTTAGTATTCTGTTGAATATTCACGTTGGGGATCCCAGTTTCTCACTATCATATTTTATCTTATTATTTTTAAGTTATTTCTTCAACAATTACTCTCACAATTTATCTCATTTTATTTATTTATTGCACTGACATTAATAGTAAAGGACAACCATCCTCCTGGGATCAACATCTGACAGACTCATATCTGCTTACTATACTTGCATCGAAAGTGTACACTTGCACATTGTTGCTGTGACGTTAAACAGCTGATCAAAACGCAATTTATTTGTCAACATAGTCGTGCACCCTTTAGTGAGAGCAACCGTTTTGAATTCTCTCAATCTTCATTTCTTTGAAAATATATCTTTCCTGAATTTCACATAATTGGGCATTTGCTCCAAAGCTTCCACCAACGGTATGTTGATGTGAAGTTCTTTAAGGAAATCCAAAAATCTTTTGAACTGGTGATCTTGTTTACAATTGTGGAAGCGCTGAGAAAAAGGTGGAGGTGGTCGATCTTCAGGTTGTTGAGATTGTTTTGCTGTGGCATTTTTGTTGACAAAATTACCTGATTCTACTTCAGCAGTGCTCTGTTTAGCCTTTTCAGTTGCAGTATGCTTTTTCAATTGTTCTAAGTTTTTTTTATGGTTGAGATCTGAGTTGTTCATTTCTACAATTGCATCTTTAACAACTTCATCCAGCTGAGTCCCACTTTTGAGAGTGATTGCCTACAATGCTCTTTCCCCCGTGATCTTGTATTCTCAGTAGCACTTGGCAGAGTTCCTTGTGGTCTCTGTCCCATTTGATTCTCAAGGGCTTGTAAGGATATGACTTGACTCTGAATTACAACATTATTCTTAGCCATGTATTCTTTCAGTAGAAATTCAAAAGATGATGAAGCTGATGCCTGACCTTCTTGGATATTTTGTCGTGGCATAGGTTGATTATAACCAGTCAGTACACTTTCAGTATTCTGTCTAACAATAGTCTTTGAATTCCCAATACCTGGATTTTTCAAACCAAATTTTGGGTGTTGTTTCCACCCGGGATTATAAGTATTGGAATATTGATTATTATTCCGGTTGAAGTTACCCATGTAGTAGACAGATGCTGGGTTTGATGGACATTTATCAAACACATGGTCTTCACCACAATAAACACAAGATGACTCAGGTAATTTTAGCTCTTCGACCGCAGCTGGCTTCCGCATTGTCTTGATTATAATCGCTAGAGAAGATACTTGGGTTGTCAGTGAAGTGATTGCATCAAGCTCAATGGTGTCAGCAGCTCTTTTGCCAGTCCCAACTCGCGTGGTAGGATACTGATAATCATTGTTGGCAATCCTTTCCAAAATACCGTATGCTTCATTGTAGGATTTATCCTACAGAGTACCATTGGCATTCAACCCATTATAAAACATCTTCATCTGATTCCAATGTTAGGAAACATGCATAGGACATTTCCTAAGCCATTCCTTAAATCTTTCCTAGGCTTCGTACAGTGTTTCATCCTCTGATTACCGAAAAGATGTTATTTCATTTCTAAGCTTCGCATTCATGTTTGGCGGATTATATCGTAATAGAAACCTCTGGAAAAATTCATTCCATGATTCCACTGTTTCCAATAGCAAAGTATTAAACCACGCTTTTGCACGATCTCTCAAGGAATATGGGAAGCAATGCGTCTTCAAGAACACCCTGTTGTCGAAATGAATTGCAGACTTCTAGAAAAAGTCTCAAATGTAATCTCGGGTCTTCAGTTGGCAACCCACTGAATTGTCCAACTATTTACAGCACCTAAAACATTACTGGTTTCAACTCAAAATGCTGAGCTTGTATGTGTAGTCTGAATATCCCTAGATTCAGGTCATCCAAAATTGGAACTATATGCTCTCAAATTGGCCTGTCTCACTCATCTATCACACGATGAATAAGAAGATTAACACCCTGACCAATAGGATTTAATTAATCATTCAGTACAGGATCATTCCCATCCCTAGCCATATTACATAATTCTCTTCTCCTTCTTCTCAAAGTTCTCGATCTCTGGGTCAAAAGGATACTCTTCGTTAACAAGAATGCCTCCACTCTTGCACTAATGGCAAACCTGTAGAAATTAAGTAACAACTAAGTTAGATAAAACTAATGAAACAAAATAAAAATAAAAAAACCAAATTTCACCAATTGCCAATTCCCAATTCCCAAGCAACGGTGCCAAAAACTTGTTGGTTGCACAGCTGATATGCAAGTCGTGCAAGTATACACATCAAACAAGTAATAAAGTGATGAGTGAGATCGTCTCCACAAGGATTAGATAGGTGTAATTTGGTCGAGTTATTATAGTTAAGTTTGATTAATGCTAAAGAAAAATAATAATAAGAATGCAATGGAAAAATGAGAGAATGATAATGTATAAAATGTGTACAACAAAACAAGTAAACGGTACAAGAATGCCACGAGAAAATCACTATGAAAAAGGGTCGAGGAACTATAATGTTGATTAGGACAACTGGGAGTACTATTAAATCTACCTTCAATAACTATTAATGCCTCAACAAAGTCATGAATATTCTACTGCTCGATAGGTTTCTACAGTAGTCTACTTCTCTCGAGAGCAAGACCTTGGGTTACCTCCCCTAGGGCACTATCTATCTATAGGCTTTGAGTTTGGCTACCAATAATATTTTATACCTTCCCTCATATGAGGCAAGGCTCTATGTCTAGAGGTTGATATGAATAAGTGATTAATCATTCACTCATATTATCCAAATTCTATCTAGTTAACCTACCCCTATCGGAATTAAGTTATCTTTATAAACTTGTCATACATTCGTCAATGTACAGCCTACATATAATAAGAAATATCATTGAATAAAACAGTAGAGCAAACCAAACTTAAACTTCAAACATTAATAGAAATAAAGGTTTAATCAAAGTAATCTGGAGCCTAAGAGATTTAGCTCATGGTTGGGCAAATCAAGTTTGAGTTTAACACGATAACCAACATTATCAATAATAAATAAGTTTTAAAAAATCATGATACAAAACAAAGGAGGAAATCTAAGATGACAGCTTTTGCCTATATAGCTCTCAATACAAGCAGCATAATGTTTTGTGGCTGCCAAAGATGATCGCAGTCATTTTTGTCTTTCTTCTGTCGCCCTCATTCTTGGCCCTTACCCGATACTTTCTATTTCGTTGAAAGCTATTCTCCTTAACTAGGGCTCCCTACTTGGCTTTTATAAGTTTCACCTTCTAGGGTAGGTCCATCAGCCCACAATCATTCTTCTATTTTCCAAGTAGACATATCTGCTACACGTACATGTGGGGCCAAGAACGATATGCATTAAATGCTGACTAAGCATCTTCCCAGCATTACCACAGCATTTGTGTTGGCAAATTGTCTATACTTTGCCACGGAAAACCTTCAACCTTTGCTCTTTTTTCTACACTCTGCACCTGCCAAACAATCACCAAACAAATCCCTCCCACAAGTGGCTAAAAGCAACATGTAATAACAATTAAACGCAATCCAAGTTCTTCAATGCAATGCTTTAAAAATGCTAATGCAATATCCTAAAATGCAACTAAAAATACTTGAGTACAGACAACTAACTAAGTCTAAAGGCATGAAATATAACTAAGTCTAAGTCTAATACCACTAAATTGTAACATCTTATATCTGACCCATCCACCAAATCCAAATCCTAAGTGTCACAATTACCCAAATGTCTTAATAAGTTCCTAACTGATTATTTGTAACCATGTACTAGGCTCATGTCGCCATTTCATATTAAAAGACTCGAATATTTATTAAAGCTTAATAAGACTTTTAACTTTGCCACAGTTATACTTAACAAATCCCTAAGGCATCACCTCAAAGGGTGCCATCTATATGCATGAAGCAGCTACCAGCATTCACATAGCCCTAGCTATGTCTAGCTTGATACCTCCACCATAATCCTCGAGTCATCCATTGAACCTGCAACCATATATTCCAAATGTAAGTTCAGATGAACTTAGTGAGATTCCATTCTATAAAGTCATACAGATTCTCTAGTTCAAGAGACAAAAGATGAAACGCAAAATTTAAAACTTCCCGCGTATTGTTGGGAGTATCATAGATTTCCTGGCATAGCCAGCATCTAGCAATCCTCATACTATAGTGGCGATCTACCGGACGATCTGTCCCAACTGACAAATGCTTACTGCGTTACCCTTACTATGTCTTTACGATTCAGCACATGCTTGAACCTTTCTTCAGGGAAAGAGCAACTTTTCAATCATTCTCATCGACAATCTTGCTTGGGAGATTTAGCAAATATACAAAATCCCCATTCCTTGCTATTTCATACTCGCATAATGACCCTATAGGGCTTACCCCACTTCTGGTTATCCTTCAATGGCATCCTTGAGGTGTCGAGGTACCAGACAGCTAACTCTTCCACAAGTTTTTCCTTGGCGAACCCTATTGATGTGCTCATAACTCCATTCCATATCAACTTCAGTGAGTCCCCTTATTGTCCCGATGGTCTATGCATTTCGGGCACTCCTCGCTCGTCTATACTTGTGACATATCGCACCACCCAAATGGAAAACTTTCCCATTAGGATTCCTTTGACCTAAATCTTGGCGGACTTCTCCATTTTTACCATCCCTACGAACTATCCACGATACCCAAGTGTCATACAACCATGGTCTTACTTAACCTAACCCCATTTCTTTAATGTCCTAACGGACTATATGTTCTTATGTTTTGGAGATGTAATCAAACCTTTCTTTCGCTTCCTCATCTTGAATCATGTTCATATTTTTGACAGAGGTCTTGGAAGATCTAGTTCTTTTGTAAGACATGGTGATTTTTCCAGAAGAATAGGCAAAATTTTGGCAAAATAAAAGGAAAGAAATCGACAATGGATGGTAGCAAGAGGTTTGTGGCGGCAATAGGCTTGCAACAGTAACGGGATTGCAGGTAAAAAGGCTTGCAGCAGTGATAAGATTGCTCCGGCAAGAGCTATGCAGTAGCGATAGTAAGGCTTTGGCAAAAGACTTGCGGTGGCAATAAGTAGGGTTTTGCGATAAGGGAAGAAAATTTGGGAGATTCTTCAAGATTTAAGGCTGACGGCTAAGATGAAAAAGAATAAGTGGCTAGGGTTTAAGCTAATTGCTTGAATGGTTGTGAAAAATATGGTGGTAAATAGGGGTTTATATAGTAGTAAATTAAGGCAAACTTGTAGCAGAAATTTAACTACAAGAGTGGCTTGGGCCGCAAGGTAAGATGGAAAAGAAAGTGGCGGCAACAATAGGGTTTTGGGAACCCTTTGGAGGGGAATGTGGGGTAAGTTTTCTCCTCTTTGTTGTTTCGAGCCTTGAGCCCAAATTTTATTTACAAATTTGACTAGTTAAAATAAAATAAATTGATTAGTACTTGGTCCAATTTGACCCCCTTATTAAACATAAACAAATAAAATTAACATTAAAAATAAGCTTAAAATAAAAATAAAAATTTCAAAGTTAATTAGAAAATTTCTTCTCAAAAGATTACATTAAATTAATTCCCAGGAAATGTTGGTAGGGTCACAAATTGTCCCGCATAAGTTCTAATCTCCTTAGACAGAATTAATTAAATGTATTAATTCAAGAAAATAATTTCTAAATATTTATTAAAAAGTAAAAAAAATGAAAAATTAAGGGTTTATTAAATTGAACGGAGTTTCAATTCGCTCAATTTCACCATCCCAATAGTGTTTTAGACGTTGACCATTAACTTTAAACATACAACCCTGGTTGTTATACACTTCTATAGCTCCATATGGATAAACTTGATAGATGGTATAATGTCCTTTCCATCGGGACTTGAGCTTCCCAGGAAATAACCTTAGCCTCAAATTAAACAACAACACTTTCTGACCTTCTCTGAATTAACGAGGTTGTACACGACTGTCATGCCATCTCTTAGTCTTTTCATTATACATCTTGGCATTATCATATGGAAATAACCTCAACTCTTCCAACTCGTCAAGCTATAACATTCTTCTATCACTGGCTTGCTTAAAATCCAAATTTAATTGTTTCAAAGCCCATTGAGCTTTATTCTTCAATTCAAGCAGTAAATGACATGCCTTTCCAAATACTAACCAATAAGGAGTCATTCCTATTGACATCTTAAAAGCAGTTCGATAGGCCCATAGAGCATCATCGAGCCTTCGAGAGTAATATTTTCTGTTAGGGCGCACTACCCTCTCAAGAATACCTTTAATTTCACAATTCACCCTTTCAACTTGCCCATTTGACTGTGGGTGATAAGCAGTAGCAATTTTATGTTTCACATCGTACTTATCAAGCAACTTAAACCATTATTTACAAAGTGAGATCCTCCATCGCTAATTATAGCTCTCGGAGTCCCAAACCGTGTAAACACATACTTATGTAGGAATCGCATAACTACCTTAGCATCATTTGTTAGGTATGCCTCGGCTTCAACCCACTTGGATACATAATCCACAGCTACCAAAATAAACTTGTTCCCATAAGAAGAAGGAAGCGAGCCTAGAAAATCAATGCCCCATATATCGAATAATTCAACTTATAAAATGTTTTTCAATGGCATTTCGTTCCTCCTTAATATGTTTCCGGTCCTCTGGCATCTATCACAATTTTTCACATATGCATACACATCCATAAACACTGTTGGCCAAAAGAATCCTACTTGTAAAATCTTTGCTACAGTATGGGAACCACCAAAGTGTCCCCCACTCGAAGCTCAATGGCAATGGTAAAAGATCTCAGTAATTTCACTTTCAGCTACACACTTTCTAATTAAGTAAGTTCCCTTTCAGCTACACACTTTCTAATTATGTTATCTACACATTGTTTAAACAGAAACGGATCCTCCTAGAAAAAATACTGACTATCATGAAGGAATTTCTTCCTTTGTTGGTATATCATTTCGTAAGGAATTATTCCACATGCTAAATAATTTGCAAAATCAGCAAACTAACATGTTTCATGAATTAGACTTACCTTGAATATATGATCATCAGGAAAATTTTCCTTAATTGGAACAACTGAAAGGGTTACCTTATTTTGTTCCAACCTTGATAAATGGTCGGCTACTTGCTTTTCAACACCCTTTATTTCTAGGATTTCAAGGGCAAATTCTTAGAGTAAAAGCATCCATTGAATTAGCATCAGTTTAACATCTTTCTTCGTAAATACTTAATGGTCGCATGGTCAGTAAATACTATAACTTTAGTACCTATAAGATATGAACAGAACTTGTCAACAGCAAAAAATATAGCAAAGAGTTCTTTCCTAGTTACCGTGCAATTGAGTTGGGCTCCTATCAAAGTTCTAGTTGCATAGTAGATAGGGTGAAACACTTTGTTTCCTCTTTGACCTATCATAGCTCCAACAGTGAAGTCACTTGCGTTACACATCAATTCAAAAGGAGAGTTCCAATCAGGTATAACAATTATTGGGGCTAAGATTAACCGATTTTGCAATTCTTCAAAAGCTTCTAAACATGCTTTGTTAAAATCAAAAACAATATCTTTTTCTAAAAGAATACACAAAGGTTTAGAAATTCTTGAAAAATCTTTGATAAACATTCGATAAACATCGGCATGGCCTAAGAAAATCTTAACTCCTTTCAAACTAACTGGTGGTGGTAAATTTTCAATTACGTCCACCTTCCCTTTATCAACTTTGATCCCGTTTTTGGTAATTTTTTGTCCTAAATGAATTCCGTCATTAACTATAAAATGACATTTCTCTCACTTAAGGACAAGATTCGTCTCCTCGTATTTTTTTAATACCTTAGTCAAATTATTCAAACAAACATCATAAGTGTTACCAAAAATAGAAAAATCATCCATGAAAACCTAAAAAAAATTCTCCCATATCAGTAAATATTGCCATCATGCATCGTTGAAATGTGGCAGGTGCGTTACATAAATCGAAAGGCATTCGCCTGAAAGCAAACATACCGTACGAGTAAGTAAAATTCATTTTGTGTTGGTCTTCTGGGGCTACAACTATTTGGTTATATCCCGAATATCCATCTAAAAAATAGTAATATTCGTTACCTACTAGTTGGTCTAACATCTGATCCATAAAAGGCAATGGAAAATGGTGCTTTCGAGTAGCTTTCTTGAATTTTCTATAATCAATATAGATTCTCCAACCCGTGACAGTTCTCATCGAGATTAACTCATTACGTTCATTCTCGACAATCGTGATTCCATCTTTCTTTGATACACGTTGTACCGAAATTACCCATGAACTATCTGAGGTGAGGTAGATAATTTCAACATCTAACCATTTGATCACTTTCTTCTACACTACCTCTTTCATGATAGGATTAAGTCTCCTTTGCCCATCGATTCTAGCTCACTCGCCTTCCTCTAAAACAATCTTGTGCATACAGAAGGAAGGGCTTATACCTCAAATGTTAGCTATGGTCCAACCAATCGCCTTTTTAAATTTCTTTAAAACAGCAATCAATTGCTCTTCTTAATGTTTTGTTAATTCTGCTGAAACAATCACAGGCAAGGTAGAACAATTACCTAAATAAACATATTTCAAATGGGAAAGAAGTACCATTAGTTCGAGTTTAGTCAGTTCCTCGATTGACAACTTGGATTGTGTAAATTCTCAAACTTCTCATTGTAGCGGTTCAAACTGTTCTGCTTAAACATAACTCCTCAGATTAGTTTCCATCAAAGCCAAACCTTCATCACCTTTTTCATCTCCCAATGGTTCAAACTCTAAGGTGTTCTCTACTAGGTCTTTTTCAAAATTTCTTTCCCATTCCCTAGAAACCAAGGTTTCTAATTTCTCCATCACTGAACATTCCTCCATCGGATCAGGAAATTTCATTACTTTCAAAACGTTAAATGTTACCTGATCGTCTAGAACTCTCATTGTGAGTTCTCCTTTCTGAACATCTATTATTGTTCTTCCCGTACTTAAGAAAGGTCTTCCAAGGATGATCGATACTTCCTTATCTACTTCAAAATCTAACAAAATGAAATTAGCAGGAAAAATAAACTTATCAACTCTTACAAAAATATCCTCGATCTTTCCTTCGAAGTATGCAAAAGATCAACCCACCAATTAGAGTGTCACAGTTGTAGGTCTTACTTCACCTATTCCCAACAGCATGAAAATAGATTTGGGCATCAAGTTGATACTTGCTCCTAAGTTGCACAAAGCTTTACCGCAGTAAGATTCTCTAATATTACAGGGTATAGTAAAGCTTCTAGGGTCCTTCAATTTCAGAGGTAGATTGTTCTATAGCAATACACTGCACTCCTACCTTAAGGCTATCGTCTAATACTCACTAAGTCTTTTCTTCTTGGATAGAATATCCTTCATAAACTTCACATAATCGGGCATTTGCTCTAAAGCCTCCACGAATGGGATGTTAATATGAAATTGCTTTAGAACATCCAAGAACTTCTGGAATTGCACCTCCTATTTCTCTTTATGCTACTGGAGTCTTTAAGGATATGAAGGTGATGGAACTCTAGGTTGAATCAAAAAACTTTTATGAGGAGGAAAATTTGCGAAAGAAGGTGTTAGCTTATCAAAATGCACTAGTTTAGATTTTACCTCATCAGATTTCTCAACATCTACCTTTTATGGTGTAGGAACTTCAACTGTTGGTTGACTTTCCTCCTTCTCAATAGGCTTATCTCCAATCACAACCTCCTTGGGTTCCAAAATCTTACCACTTCTTAATGCAACTACCTTACAATGTTCCTTACCAAAATTCCCTAACTTTTCTGTATTGTTGGGCAAGGCTCCTTATGGTCTATTTTGAAGTTCAGTAGCTAACTAACCCATCTGGTTCTCTAGATTTTTCAGTTTTGTTGCTTGACTTTGGATTAAGGCGTCATTTTTCACCATGTACGCCTTCAACAAGTCCTCCAGACTGTTTGATGATTCAACTTGAGGTGGTTTTAAAGCTTGTTGGTTAAACCCTTAAGATTGGTCGGTTCTCTGCTTCATGTAGGTGTTGTTCGGTCCATTTCCTTGGTTACTCCAAGAAAAATTTGGATGATTACGCCACGAAGGATTGTAGAAGTTAGACTGTGGTTCTTGTCCACTTCTATTTTGAGACTGATTCTTTACGTAATAAATAGACTCAAGGTTTGAAGGGCAATTCTCGAAAGAATGGCCATCCCCACAATATACACAAAAAACAACATCATATTGACTTAGTGATTGAGTTACAAAATTATTAGAACCATTGGTGGTAAACAGTTTTAGCATTTAGGAAATAGAAGATAACTGAGTTGATAGTGATGTCAGTGCGTCAACTTTGTGCACTCCTGCTACTCATCTTTCTGAAGTTGCTCGATTTGTTGGCCATTAATAGTTGTTACTAGCAATCCTCTTAATGATCTCATAAGCTTCATTATAAGATATAAACAAAATCACACCATTCGAAGAAGTATCTACCATCAATCTTGTGTGTGCGTTGAAACCATTACAAAACATCTCTAACTAGATACAATGAGGAAAAGTGGTTATCTCATTTTGCAACTTGGTGCTCCTACTCATTGGAAAATGCTTAACCAAAAACCTTTCTGTTAATTCTTTCCAAGTAGATATTGAACTTGGTGGCAACGAATCCATTCATGCTCGTGCTCGATCACGCAATAAGTATAGAAACAGCTTCAACCTCAATTCGTCTTCAATAACATCGGCTATTTTAAATGAATCACTCACCTTCATGAATAATCAAATATGAAAATCAAGATCTTTCGTGGGCATACCACTGAATTGGCCCACCGTTTGAAGCATTTGAAACATCATCGATTTCAATTTGAATTGTGGTACCTTAACATACGGCCTCCTAATTCCCAGATTTAATTCATTGAAAAGTGGCACAGCATATTGTCTTATAGCCTGATCCCAATCATCAGCAATAAGAATTGGATGCTGTACATGATCGACTCTATTACCTTGTCCATCATTTTGATTTCAAAGGTCCATCTTGGCTTGTCTTTGAGCTAAGCTCTCACATCTTCTCTATCTAAATGTCCACTCGATCTCAGGGTCTACAGGTAACAAATCGATAATTCAATCTAGGCTCATAAACACCTGAAAATTGATTGCAAAAAATAAAAAATAAAGAATAAAGAATAAATTAGTAAGGTTAGAAGTTAGATTAAAAAAATCAAATTGGAAAAATAATTTCACAAAGAATGATGAAAGCAACGGTCCCCAGAAACGAGGCCAAAAACCTATAACGCTCAGTCTATACAAGTGTACATAGTCATTCAACTAGTAAGTAAGTAAATGAGTTATCGTGTCCATAAGGACTGTGTATGTTAATCGATTAATTGTTAAATTATAAGTTAACAATTTGGTGATAAAAACACAATAATTTAAGTGATGATGATTAAACTAGATTAATTTAACTAGATGTAAAATTGATCCCTAATGCAATTTTAATCTAAGATTAATTTAACTAGATGTAAAATTGATCCCTAATGCAATTTTAATCTAAGTATGCAAATTATCTAAATTTATGAATGAATTTAGCCGTAGAAACACAACTTCAACAATCAATCATGAATAGGCTAGGATAACTACATTAATAAACTTGATTCATTTTCTTCATGCTTAACAATGTTCTAAAAAATTTCCATGGCAACTCGATCTTTCATGAGTTTGAAAACCAAATTAAGTCCTTTCGGAATCTTTTACTTAGTGAAACATGAATTTTAATGATCATATTAAACTAAGGGTTTCTTAGTATTTATGTGAAGTAAATGGAATGCGTTAGGCTTGAAACAGTTTAATCACATAAACCTAAAAACTATGCAAGATAATAGAGCTCGTTAAAGTTATAATGAACCTTCAATTTAGTCGGGTTAGGATCTAAATTAAGCATGAAATTTTCAATTATTGCATCCACTAGCCATGGTCTGGTTAGGATCGCTCAGCTAATTCTAACATATCCAATCAGTATGAATGAAATACATACTTGAATTTAATTGAAATCATGATCGACTGAGGCACAAACACTTTAACCATGTATCAAACAAATCTCACTGAATTAGTGCAATTAACCTAGCTAAACAGATTTGAGCTACCATTGTTGATGTCAAGATCACAAAACACATTGCAAACATAATTAATTTCAAACAACAAGTAAGGGAATAATAAACTCTATTTCAAGTTGGCAGTCGTGCATACTCTAATTGAAGGTGATTTCCTTCGCTCCTCCTATTGCACCTTTGCTAGTGGCTCCTCAAAGGGGCCGACCAGGAGATGATCTATTGAAGGCTTTTGCTAGCTAAAAACTAAGGGAAAATGGAATGATAGGCGTTGTGGATGAAGTGAGCAAGGGAGGAAATGAAAAATGTTTTGAAAATGAGGGATAAAGGGATGAGTTAGGGATGATTAAAAAAGTGAGATAAGTGTGATATTTATACTTGAAGTAGGTGGAAGATTTTACTAAAAATAGCAACAAAAATCCCTTGGATTTCTCCCTCCTATGGCCAGCCATGATATGTGGAAGAGAAAGTGGTTTGGTTGCTTGATTCAAGAATGAAATCATTCCTAAATCATGAAAGGGGTGGACGATTTCTCAAGCAAATATTGTGTGATAATTTCTAATATTCTTCCAAGTGTGAGGACCTTCAAATAATTGTGCCAAAATTAATTTCTTGGCTACCCAATTGTGGTTGCCAAATTGGGCTTCTCTTCTCTTGAACTGGACGGTTAATAACCCAACTAGCTTGTAGACTTGACAAGCATGTATCATCTTTTTTTTTATTGGGTCAAGGTGGCATCTTGATAACTTATTAAGCTTAGTCTTGCCACCCAACACATGAGAATAATAGCTCATGTCCATGCAACATTATAATAAACTCAACTCTATGGTCCCACAGCATAAGTAAATTTTACATATTAATAAATAACATGAAATACTTAAATTTTATGCACAAAATCATATAAAAAAACACAAATTCGCATACTTTATAAATTCATGTCCATTATTAACATTTAAGCAAAATTCACTTAATTAATTAACAAATACTCAAGATTAATATTATTTTTAAGTAAAAAGGTGGTAAATATTACTAGAAAAATCCTATATAATTTCGAGTTTACAGTAACTAACAGGTTTTCTCCTCATTTCCCCTTCTTAACTTCATCTATTCCATAGAGGTTTTTTCCCACAGTTATCATGCAATACATGCAAGTGTTGCCATAATATAAAATAGCATGGAGTACATCGAAGCCCTAAATCATACAATAATCATTTCATGCATACTAACATGCTTTGATGAATACTCATGTTACCATGCATACATGTCATACAAACCCAATAGAGATCATACCAGCCATGTTGGATTTTAGAATCTCACATTGCTTCCTTATACTTTGCAACTTAGCTTGTCAAATTCGCTAGAGCATCCCTCATCCTGAAAGTGATTCTTTATTTCCCTATTGCAAGACTTGGCTTCTCACGATGGTAACAACATGCAAAGCCTTCTACAGCTACGCCCTCTTCTTCTTCAGATTGTTTGAACATGATGATACTTGTAATAACCTTATCCCGTCTTTGTTTCCGAATTAAGGTACAAAGTATTACCGAGCTAAACAGAACATTTGTCTTTTTTTCAAATTATTTAAGACTAAATAATATACAAACAAATCATTTCATAACATAATTATACTTATGATCTTTTAACCAGGTTTTCAGGGCCCTAAAAACAGTTTGAGGATGATTCGGGATCAAATTAAAACAAATCATAAAGTTTCAGGCAAACTTGAAAATCTTCAAAACAAGGGTCACACGGCCGTGTGACATAGCCCAGCTCGTGGGAACATTCAAAGTTAGGACACATGGCCATGTCCCAGCCCGTGTGTTCGCCCGTGTGAGTATTCGAAATAGGGTCACACGATCGTGTCACAGGCTATGTGCCAAGCCGTGTGTGTACTCAAAACTGGGACACACGGCCGTGTCGCAAGCCATGTGCCAGCTCGTGTAACAAATTGTTTAGGCTCACACAGCCATGTCACAGACCATGTGTCAAGCCGTGTGGCTACTGCACTTAAATTCAATAATTTCACACAGTCGTGCGTAACGACCGTGTGTGGTACACAGCCGTGTGATAGCCCGTGTGCTCCATTCTAACCCTTAAATCAAACCATTTCATATAGCGTTCCTTGCACAATAAGACATGCCATTTTTAGATCAATTCCTAGGTTCAAAAACACATTCACGTCAACATTTAAATGCCAAAATTTCATTCATCCTATACTTAACCAATATGCCATTCGAAGGCACCACAATTAAGTTCACTCATTCAAATAACCTAAGCAAAAATTCATATAGCATTATTCATCTGTTCAAGGTTCTATTCATCAACCATTTTAGCCATAATAAAAACATGCATAAAGGTTTACCAAACTAACACACCATTACCAACTCTTAACCTTAAAGATTTACCTAACTAGATCTATCTCATACACATCCAAAATTAACCATTAAACTAGATCTAACATTACAACACAACATTTGGCATATAAACATAAAAAAAAACCTATATACATGCCACCATCCAAAAAAAGTACAAAAGCTACCCAAAACGGCTGGATAGTGTGAGATTTTCAGCCGATCCGTCCAATCAGAACGCAATTGGAAACTACAAAACAACACGAGATGAACAAGTAAGCTTAATTAGCTTAGTAAGATCATAGCATAACAACTACTTGATTTACCTTATTTAAAATAAATACTTAAAGATATAACAAGATAATCCTAATCTTTACATTGAACACTTGTTCTCAAAATCAACAAGTTAAAATGACCGTCTTTTTAGAAAATTTTATCATCATAGAATTATACCTACTCCCTATAACAATCCATAATAAACCACATTGTACAAGCATGAGTTTAGTTTATAGGTCTTTAGTACTCGATCCTCATATTCGATAACTACTCTATTTTCAAGGGCATCATAGATGTAAATCAAGAGCACTAAAGTGCAAACAGGGGCACAAATGTGCAATTAGGGACACCAAAGTGTATATAGGGGCACAGATGTGCAGTCAGGGACACCAAATTTTATCCAAGGGCACAATTGTGCAGTCAATTGTACATTACAATCATTTATTACCTATCTATTGAGATTTCACATTAACACTATTTCATAAATAGAAATAATAAATAATTTCAAGAAAAATAAATTTACATATTGAAATACTGTGAACTTACCTAAGATCCACTCCCGATTCAAATGCAGGGACTACTCTGAAATTTTCCCCTTCCCTTGATTATTGTCTTTATGACTCATGTCTTGATCTATATAATAGTTAAATACATTCTATTAAATTCACATACATTTCATACTCAATTTAATGTATAAGACCCTTAACTTTTCATTAATTATACATTTTCCTTAAAATTTTACATTCTTCACAAATTAATCCATACTTTCAAAATATGAAAATTAACAAAACTTTATAACACAATATGCTAGCTAAATTTTTTACCCTACCATATTCAGTCCACATTTATACTAAATTCACAAAAATTCCTATCAATTCTAACATTTAATCATTTGAATCATTTACTCAATAACTAACAAAAGCCACTTAATAAAATACTCATAATCAATAATCAACAACTCAAATTTATTATTTAACATCATGAATATCAAGAAATCCTCAATGGTATCATCTAAAATTTTTGACAGTTTCAAAAATAAAGCTATGGTTTAGCTGGACCTAGTTGTAACAATCTCAAAAACATAAAAATTACTAGGAATAAACTCAAAAAACATACCATGCAAGCTCCAAAAAGAAGATCGAATGCTCAAGCCCCTTCCATGGCTTCTTTCTTTCTCAATTTCAACAAAACATCAAAGAGAAAGATGATTGCCTTATTTGTTTTTTTAATTTCACACTAATTAGTTAATTACCATTTTTCCATTAATTAAACATTCAATTTACACAACCAACACTCATAATCGTCCACTATATATAAGCACATGGTATATTTACCATTTAAATCAATAAATTTTTATTTCCTGAACTATTTAATACCTATTACTATTAAAACTAACTTTTGCAACCATTACAATTTAGTCCTTTTAATTAATTAACTAACTGATCATTATAATCTCATCACCAAAATTTAATACTACCCTAGTATAACTATATAAACATTAAATAAATAATAAAATAAGATCTTACATATCAGAATTATGGTCTCGAAACCACTATTTCTAACACCACTAAAAAACCAGATATTATAATACTTGATTTAAAGAAGGAAAAGATGGGTGAAGAGAATTATGAAGAATTATATTCCAACTCATCCTGTTTATAATTACTTGGCATGATCTCCACAGACCGTTGCTACCACTCAGTCTTAATTATTGTGTCTTCCATTATGGAACCAGCTAATTTTATTCTAACCAAACTGGTTTTGAGATGTAACTTTCCCTAACCAACCACCTAAGTTTCTAAGTGCCTTATTAGTTCCCGTGAATTTCTACTCCTATTCAATTAGATCCCCGACTCTTCCTCGAGTTTGGGTATTTGGGATAACTGGGTGTAACAGTTTTCAACCTATGAATTTACTAAGCTCAACAGGCTTACTTTGTTTCATGTAGTTACCATTTTGCGAAACTCGAGAATTGGATCAACTTGAAGACCACACTATCTAGCCACCTTTTGGTGGAGTTTAAAAACATTTTATTTTGGTTATGTGACATGCAATAGGAGTTGAATTGTATAGAAATGTTTTGTAAAAGTAAAGTGTATCTTGTTATTGCATAAAGTATGTGCTATGGTTGGCTAATTGATGTGTTTGATCATGGCTTCAAATAGTAATCTTGAATGTGGTATTTGAGTTTGGTATGTGATGGAATGTAATAAGTATTTCGTAAGTTAGATTTTGATATGGAATAATTGGATAGGTGAGATTTTGGTTGAAGCATATGGCATAATGGTTTGATGTTGATTTGGAAGTTATAAATAAGTTATGTGTATAGGTTGTTTTGGTGTCAAATTTGTATATGGATATATTGGTACATGGTTAAGGATAAATGGTAGAAATTTTGGCATTTTGGTAATTCATATGGTATTTGCCTAGTTCTGTTCAAACCTGGTATGAAATAGGAAACACTTTGGCAATTATTATTGTTTGTGATGGTGCCTTGAGGCATATTGATTAGAATTAGGAAATTGACATGTTTTCGTATGCTTTGGGTATATTTTTTATAGGTCTAATGAATGGTTAATGGCATACTTATGGCATAAGTAAATATTTTATGTTTGTGACTTGCATTATCAGACACATATCGGTACACATGGGCCAATACACGGTCATGTGTCACACATGGGCATGTGACACAGCCATGTGCTTTTTATGATCATAGTGGTTTTGGTTAAACACGGTCACAATCTCTCACACAGCCTGGCAGCATGGCCGTATGAATGTTTGTAAGATTTTACATTTAGGTCCGCACAGCCTCAATGAGTTACACAGCTTGGATACACGATGGTGTTACCCTAACTTACACGATCTCAATTTTTAACACAGTCTAGGCTCACGGCCGTGTGACCTTGTTTTATGATTTCTCCCTAATTATTTAAAAGTTTGCAATTTAGTCTTTATTTATACTTGGGGTCAACTTAAGAGCTTTTTTATGCTCGATTAAGACTTTGAATTGTTTGTAATTCGTATTAAACATGAATCATGACTCGTATTTATTCATTTACTGAATATTATTGAGATAAATGTATGTGTTTGATTCTATTAAGTGTTGTAGCATCTTGTAACTCGGGTCCAATGACCAGACCAGGTAAGAGGTGTTCCATTTATCTATCATTTTATTTTATTTTTCTTTTGTTTTTGTTTTGTTACTTGAGGACAAGCAAGGACTTAAGTGTGGGGTATTTGCCTTGTCATCAATTGTAGGGGTAGTTTATGTACATTTCAACACTTAAGGAGCTTGTTTCTAGTGGTTCTATAATGTTTATATGCATTTTTGGTTTTCTTAGTCTAGATTTAATTATTTGAAACATAAACATTTTTACGCACTTTTTAGTATCTCGATGACCCGTAAGGCTAACTTGGGGCTTGGGAATGATTAATAGGCTATTTAAGTGTGTAGGGTGCCAATTTAGGCCCAAGAATACAAGGGACGATGGTCGTGTCGTGACATAAGAGAGCTCATGTCATGACATAGAACTTCAAAGCTACCAAGGATGAAAACACACGATGTCGCGACATGGGACTTTTGGACGTCACAGCAACACGAGGGAAACGTGGAAAGAAAGGATGATTCATTGGATGGAAATTTTAGGATATTTCCTTAATTAAACCCTAGTCAATTAATAGTATCTTGCATTAATTAGTACCAAAGTGTAACAAGGGTTGTGTGGGCACCAAGTAACATTTAGCCTATATAAGTCACCTTAGGGTCACTCGAAAATGGGAGATTCAGATTCAAACCTAAACAGTTTTATTCTATTCCATTTTCAGTTTTATTTTATTTTTCTGTAGTCGAAATTCTTTCTATTCCAATGTGAAGACAATTGCGAGTAGAGATTGCTTTGGAAACACGCTTTAATATATTTATTCATAAGCGTTCTCTTTACTCTTTTATTTTATTCATTTATTTATATTTCGTTTATCAGGCCAATTAACATTTGTATTAATATTAGGATAAATTTCTATGCTTTATTTATATCTTGCATGATTCGATTATGGAATTAATTAATTAATTAATTAAGTAGATTAATTAATGGAAGAATAGTGGTTTATCATAGAATTAGTTGGTATAAATTATGTGTGCCTAAACCTTAGGATTGACAACCCTAGGAAGTAATCTAGGTTAAACGAGGTCGGGAGATAAGCTAGTACCTGCCAATTGGTTAATTAGTAGAGGCTAGAATGTAATACTAGTTAATTACAAACTAATTCCCTAAAAACAACCCAAGTTCTAAAGTTATTTTTTTGCCTGTTAATTAAGATTTCTTAATCAATCATGGGCTAGAGGCTCGCATTGTTGACACTAGAAATAGGAAATTCCATTGGGTTAGTTTAGGTTAGTTAATTTAATTAGTTTAATTAATACTTTAATTTGATTCACACTACTAATTCGAGACTCGATTAGATTATTAATTATTTTTCGTAATTAATTTAATAATGAGATTCCCCAATTTGTAATCCCTTGGGTACGATCCTCGGAATACTTATCGGTGTTCTGTTGTAACACTTCTATATTACAATTTGACGTGTTCTCTTGCAGATATTGCACTTAAATATTTATATTTTTATTGTATGATTTTTACTCTAGACATTCGCAAGTTTGGAGGCAGTGAGTATATAATTGTTTTTGGCATATACCTTGCTGTAAAAAGTCTTGATGAGTTTGGTAACTTGTTATGAAATTGATATATGATGAATTATTATGGTGTGCATAGAAAATGAATTATTTATTACTTGACTTAGCAATGTTGGATACTTTTGGCAAGTTAGAACATGAATGTATTAGTTGGTATGTGAATTAGAAATACATGAATTGGAAATGGTGGGTACCTAGTTGAAATGGTATATCTTGTTGTTATGCTTGAGGTATGTACTAGTAAAAGAGTTAATTTGGTTCATGACTAAGGTATATAAACTTTTATATCATTGATGGATGAATTGCATATGGTATGAAAGTGAAATGGCATGTTTTAATAGTTTTAGTATAGGTAAGGGTAAGTATTTGAATGGTTTGGTTGATATGCCTTAAATGACATTGAAATGCTTAAGATTAATAGATGTTTAAGTGACTAAAGTTTTGATAAGAAGTTGAAAATAGATGTTTGAGTTTGTTTTGGTATGCTTTGATACAAATGAAATAGGTAATTTGGTGATCACATTGTTAATCTTGCTTGGAGAGTATGAAATAGGTACCAAATGATTCATTTCTACCAAAAACAAGGGCCACATCGCGACCTCAAATTTTGGACGTCGCAACATGCCTATTACAATGAGTGACATCATGACGAGCTTGGGCTTGGGATTGGGCTTGTCATCACGACATGACATACTATGATAACCATGTTGTGACGAGATAGTAATTAAGTCGTGACTTCAATCCAAATATTTTGAAAACTTTCCAACTGTTATTGTAATTTGGTCCTATTTCATACTCGAGTTAATAAAAGAGCTTTCGTAAGATCAAATAAGACCCAGAAATGAATTGTTATTGTGATTTGGTCGAGATTGATGTTTGCTTGCATGTATAAAAGCATATTTAATGTATATTTAAATATGGTTGCTCATAAAATGAATGTAGCAAGCTATACCTCAAACCCAGTGGTCAAGTCGGGCGAGTGGTGTTACGCTTCCAACACTACCTACAGATGTAGCCTGTGGTCACAAATTACTCAGTCTAGCTCATCTCTTTTGGAAATCCCTGAAGGAGTGGAGAAACGAATTTGAAAATCTCTTAACTTTTTAGATGGAGTCGAGAAACATCTGGCCTTACTCCGCTTGTCAAAATCTCTTATCTTAGATTTTTCTTGCTTTTTCTCATTACGCATGTCCTCCATTTTCTAAGCCCTTTCAAACAAAACAACAAACTCTTTCAATTATAATACTCCCTCCAACACACGAATGTCTTCATTCAATCCCCACTCAAAACGAGTACACATTTCAGCTTCGATATATACAAGCTCTCTGGCATACTTGCTAAGACGAATTGTAACACACCTAACCCATATCCATTGCTAAAATAGGGTTACGGAGCATTACTATAAAAACATAACTTATAATCATTCATTTTCAAGCATTTCATAAATCATAGCATAATCCATTCAAACACATGCATATCGTCCCTTGTTCGGGCCCTTGAGGCCTTAGAAACACTTTAGAAACGATTCAGGATTAAATCGGAAACCTATGAAACCTTAAAGAAATAGTTAGAAAAATTCAAGCTGCAGAAGTCACATGGTTGTGTGGCCAGACCGTGTGACTAACATGGTTGAGACACATGCCTATGTCTCAGGCCGTGTAACATTCGAAATAGGGACACCCGATCGTGTCCTAGCTCGTGCCCGTGCCCGTGTAACTCTCTAACTTGGGTCACACAGCCAAGCCATACATCCGTGTGCCAAGCCTTGTAACTTTCGTAATGGCCTCACACACCCATGTGCCAGGCCGTGTGCTAGGTCGTGTAACTACCTGACTTGAATGCCTTAAAAACCTACAGGGGAAACACGGCCATGTCGCATAGTCGTGTGTCACACACGATTGAGACGCACGCCCATGTCTTTGGCTGTGTGGACAATGAATTGGCCAAAATCAAGCCATTTCTCTCACCCACTCCCACAAGTACCTACAAGCCATGTACACATATGATCAAGGCACTAAAACATACCAAAACATGCTTAAATTAACCAATTCAAATTAGCCAAAAATCTATTCAACCAATATTCCTTATAGGCACCTCAATCACAATTAAAATTACCTTACCTAAACATATGCATTACCATACTTAAAAAATACACAACTAATTCAATAACATCTTAAAGCATGTCACAGTTGAGATTACAAACAACACAACATGACATACCATACCAATATCCTAAAAGCAACCAACCAATGTGCCATTCATAGACACCACAATTATATTAAACATCAACAATTAAAACATGTAAACTTTGATCCATTTCTATCATAGCACTTCATTCATTCACAAGCCAAAACAAACCACAAGTGATCAATTCCATACATTTCTAATTGTACTTAGAAGATACCTATTTACAATCTTAATAAAGTACATAACATCTTAGTTTAGTATTTTTGTCCTAATGTACCATAATAACCTATATAGCCACATATACATGCCACGACCCTAAGGAGAACAAGAACTACCAACAACGATGGATAGTGTGAGCCGTAGATTCGATCCATCCAAAAGTCAGCAAAAATGATCTACAAAATAATGCACAGAAACATATGAGCTTAAAGAGCTTAATAAGAACATAGCATATCTTTTAAATTAACATCAATTTAGTACAACACCTAATTTACTCAATTTGAAGTTACTCGAGTGTACACAGGGGCACGAATATGCTATTTAAGGGTACCAAAGTACAAACAGGGGCACGTATGTGCAATTCAGGGGTATAGAAGTACAAACAAGGGCACGTATATGCAATTTAGAGAATAATTAAATATAGGCATTGAGTTACATAACTATAATGTGAAAATACAAATAGAAATTCAATTACACATTTAAATACTATGAACTTACTTTGACAACTAGAGCGTAGAAGTATGATCGAACTAATATGTGATCTTCGCCTTTTCTCGGTTTAGAGCTGGTTGAGATTTATCTTGATCTAAATAAATAATTATATTCAATTAAGTGTTTCAATCAATCTCAATTATTCAATTCAATCCAAAATTCACATTTATGCATAATTATAATTTTACCCCTAACGTTTTAACTTCTTTACAATATATTCCTTAAGCTCGTAAATGGAAATTTATGCAATTTCATCCAAATTTCATGCTAGACGGTTCACCTAAGGACTCATATCAACCCACATAAATCATCAATTCAATATTTTTCATGATATTTTACTACTTTTACAAATAAGTCTCTAAATGATAATTTCATCAAAAATCACTTTACAAAAGTTGTTTATTTAGCAATCAAGATTTATTTTCATCTATCAAACTTTAAAAATCACATAAATAAATTCATAGAAAAACCCCAATCCTTTAACAATTTTTCAAATTAGTTCCTAGGCTAGCTAAATTAAGTTATAATGACTTTAAAAACATAAAAATCATTAAAAACGGAACAAACTTCACTTACATGCAAACAAATTTAGCTTGGCGGAATGGAGCATTCATCCATGGAAGTCTTCTTCCTCAAAAATCATTTTTGGTTAAAAAATAAAGATGATACTTTGTTTTATTCATTTTGTTTCAAGTTTATTTACTTATTTACCTTATTAACCTTTAAAATCTTATGAAATTTCAATAAAACCATGCCATGTATGTCCACTAACCACACAAAGGGTTTAATTACCATCTAAGTCCTTTCAATTTAAAGTTTCATAGCTATTTGATTCCTTTAACTAATAGAACTCTAATTTTGTATCTTTTACAATTTAGTCCTTTTTACTTAATTAAGCATGCAAACGTCAAAATTTCATAATGAAATTTTAATACGATCCTACTAACACACCAAAGACATTAAAATTATAATAAAATAAATATCTTCACGTCGAATTTGTGGTCTCAAAACCACTATTTTGACTTCACTGAAAACGGGTTGTTACACAAACAAATTCTTACTCATATTTGACCACTGCCATGTTTCCCTATCTCAGTTCCATGAACTTTCTTTTCATATTTTCTAGATATAATTGGCTGATATATTTATTTTAAAACTCGACCTAGAAGAATTCCAATTCACTTGATCTCTTGAACTTACCGATGTTAGAGTTACCCACCATTGATAGGCTTCCTCTTTAAGCGAAGACATGACACATTTCAAGTAGTCTTCAACAGTATACAACAATTCACCAAGAACTCTCAAGGTATTTTCTAGCCAATACTCGACTTTGCAGGATCATCATCGTTCTTTCCTTTAAACTCTTCCACTCCGAAGTACACAGTAATTTATCAGAGGATGACTTACAAGCATCGTATTAGGACCTTGAGGACGAGGGGGTGCCACGGGAGGCACTACTAGAGGAGGAGGGTGCATTTGAGGTTGTGGAGCTAAAAGAGTAGCTCCCAGAAAATGAGTGAACCATTAGTTCATCATTTGAAAGAAGGCATATTTTGCTTCACCCCTTAGCCCTTGCGAAATGGTCAAACTATGGGTAGCTCCCTATTCAGAAGCGAGAATATTACTTTCAACTTCATCATATACAGCTCGATTGGATTCGATCGACATGATTTATCTATATAAGAAAACAGAGTCAATTCGGATCAGAAGGCATCGCACTACCACAGGTTATTGTGGCATGTATTTGTAGACTCAACACACGCTATGCTTAGTCCTAGAATTGACTAAACCGTAGCTTTGATACCACTAAATGTAACACCCCTTGCCCGACCTGATCGTTGGATTTGAGGTAAAGGTTGCTACATTCATTGACGGAGTAACTACAGTCAAATTCATGGTAAACTAATCATTCACACATGCAATTCAATGTCAAACACATTCATTCCACATTAAACAATCCATTTTGAGTCTTAATCGAGCTTACGAAAGCTTTTTTGCCAACCCGAGCACGAAACATGACCAAATTGTAAAGTTTTAAAAGTTCAAGGCCAACGTCGTGACATCATCTCTTCCACATCGTGACGTCGCCAAAACATTATGTCACGTTATGACGTCAGACCACTTGACATTGCGATGAGGAAAGATGCTCATTAGGATAAAGACCCTATTTTTGTTAAAATTGTACCATTTGCTACCTATTTTATAACTCTAACTATAATCATTCAATAAGTTCATTACATACCATTTCCAAATTACTTAAAACTTACCTAAAACATACCAAATAGGTTCAAACATACAATTTCAACTCCATATCAACTTCTAATATCAATTCATCAATTATGATTAAACATTTCAATACCATAAACCAATACCAACCAAATCATTCAAACACCTATATTTACCTATGTTACGTCATATTCAAACGTACCATTTCACCATAATTTCAAACACATATGTTCATTTTACAACCTAAAGCCTTTTAACCCTTAAACATGAATCAAATCAACCAATACATATCTCAAACATATCAATCAAACTTACCATTTTAACTAGGCATCATTTTAGCCATTCAACTTACCTCATCTTACCAATCTAAGTTGAAAAGGTTCAGATATCAACTTCCCAAAAACATCGAACATTGCTAATTCATGCATTAACCAAACTATTTTTCATGAACAGCATTCAAAATCATCACATGCACCATATTCATCAAAAGTTACCAAAACTCATCAAGACATCTTATACATTAAGGTATATACCAAAACACTTATATACATGTCACAATTCTTGACACAAGATGACTAAAAAGCTACCGCAAAGAGGATAGCGTAAGCTTCAAGATGATCCAGCTTGACGTGTTTCATAAGGTAACGATCTACAAGGAAAAGGGAAAACAAGTAGGCAAGCATATAAAATGCTTAGTAAGTTCATATAGAAACTAAAAGCTTACCTTGATCACTTCAACATAAAAAATTATTCTATTTGACTACCAATTTAACTTTCCTTGACACAATAAGACATATCTCTACATGCAACATCACCACAAATCAAATACGTTGGTTACGTTCTTAAATCATAAACATTGTCAACATTCAAAATAAAATCATATAACAATTTAACATCAAGAATCATCAATACCATTTCATTATCATTTCATGAATTAAATTCCATTTCCAATAATTTGAACATCGTTGGGTGAAACTATAGTAAAATGGACTCAGATACACGAGAATGTAATGTTCACACAAGCTGGCAGTATTTTAGGGTTGCTCACACAAGCTAACATTTTAACAGAATTGCTCACACAAGCTGACATTATATCGAGGTTCCCCATCTGGGCTAAACCTACGATACATATAATTTGAAAATTTGCAAAAAAATTCTAGATCTCGTAATAACATGTAAAATCTCAGATTAATCGCGCGTATAACCATAATGGCTTGCCATACGTATCCTAACCATTTACTAAGTTCACTCAGGCATCGTTTCTGTATAACTGACATTATTAATTCCTGTACACAATTTCATTTCTCATTATGAGACATATATTCAGTCAACCATCTCATGTACATCCAGTTTTGTTTCCATATAACCAATATTCACATGAATTTACAATTCAGTCCATTTCGAGCCATTAGTGCCAAATTCACTAATTCACTTCCATCTAACACATAAATGTAATAGAACAAACTTTAACATAGTATAAAATAATGTAGTAAGTTTCATATGAACTTACTTGGTTAAAACACCAAATAAGCTGAAACTTTAAGAACTAATCTACAACTTTTGTTTTTCCCGATTATCTTCACTTTGATCCAATTCTCTATCCATATAATTATTCCATTCAATTCATCAATATTAAACATTTATACATTATATCATGACATGAATTAACCTAGGAAATTTCATTTTGATACCCTAAAGTTTTACATTTTATTCAATTTAGTCTCTTAAACCAAATAACCATAACTTTAAATTTTGAGCTTCAACTTGAAAACTGACCTCAATTAAATTCATTATAGACCCTATACTACCTATTATTACTATAATTTCTCATCAATTTTATATTTTATTCACTTTAGTCCTTATGAACAAAACTAATTATTAAACTTTACAATCTAGTCCTTTTCATGTTTTAAGCTTAAAATCTATCAATTTAACACCAATTTCTTCAATAGATCAACAATGGCAACTTTCAAAAACTTTAACAATTTTACAAATTGGTACATGAGCTAGCTAAATTAAGCTCCCATGACCTTAAAAACATATAGATTACAAAAAAAAGGACTTAGAATTCTTACCTAATCTAAAATTTTTCTTCTCATCTGAACGGAAAGAGGTAGAAGATAAAGTTTAGATTCCTCCACTAACTTTAGTATATATAGTATAATTAAGCTTTAATTAAGTTAGGTTAATTAACTTAATTAATGACTAATCCCACCTTAGTGCATAAATCATCATTATCCACTAACACATATTTCAAAATGGTTAAATTGTCATTTTGGACCTTTGATTAATGAGAATTCAAGTCCCTAAATCTTTGGCCAATTAAAAACCTATAGCGATAAGATTTCTACAATTTAGTCTTTGTACCCTAATTAAGAAATTAATTCAACAAATTACTGAACCAAACTTTAATAAAATTTTATACCAACTCCGTAAATATTAAATATACGAACTCGGTTTACGAAAATGGGGTTCTAAAATCGCCTTTTTTGACACCACTAAAAAACCAAGATGTTACACAATCATGTTAGACGAAATTAGTTTTTGGCGGTTGGTGTCATAAATGGTGGTTCAGTAGGGCCCTTACATGGTTTATGTACAGATGTGCCTGAACCAAGGGGTTTTGGAGGAGTTCTCATATCGTGGTCAAGCGAGATGTTTGGCGTGAAGTTCACACATTTGATGCTCTAAGAGGTGGTACGGGAGGGGTTTTCTCAAGGTGTAGTGCTTGGGCCTAGTTCATAAGGAATGGTGCTCTAGGGTTTTTATCGAGGTGTTGGCCATGATTCTCGAGGAGTTGTGCCCAAAGGGTTAGGGGTATAACAGTTACAAATTAAAAAGTTAAACTAAAATGTTATTTCTATTTGGCATAATGATAAATTCAACTCTTAACATTTGCA
This sequence comes from Gossypium raimondii, assembly GCF_025698545.1. Lineage (NCBI taxonomy): Eukaryota > Viridiplantae > Streptophyta > Magnoliopsida > Malvales > Malvaceae > Gossypium > Gossypium raimondii. The sequence continues at coordinate 39,265,585 of NC_068565.1, forward strand.
TCTTTTATCAATTTGACACTTATTCTTTTTTTTTTAGCTAAATTTGGCCCTTAACCTTTTAAAAAGAGTTAAATTTGACTATCAACATTTAGAAAAAGAGTAAACTTATTTTTTAACGGAAATACCAACTAAAACATTAAATTTTTAAACACCATAGTCTACATGAAAATCCATGTGTACTTCATGCTAATTTTTGAATTTTTTGAATATTTATAATTTTTAAATTATTTGTCATGTTAGCATGAAGTACATGTAAATTCTCTCGTGGGTTGCCACATTAACATTGTTAAAAACATAATGTTTTAGTCAAGATTCCGTTAAAAAGCAATTAACTCTTTTATAAGGTTGAAGGTAAAATTTAGTAAGTCCAATTGACAAAAATACAAAAGTTAAAAATTAAATTTATCATTATACTTTTCTACTTTTATTAAACTTAGAATCATGAATCATGCTTTATAAGATCTTCAAATTAACTGCTTTGTAATAAATATAAGTCACAATTATAAATGTAACTTTTTAAATACTAGCTTTTATTACAAAAGTCCTACCAATTTCTTCCTAATTTTGTTGCGGCTCATATTGGTCTTCTCTTCTTTTTGTTTTTAATCCCAAATTCATATTTTCCATTGAAGCCAACAGAACAAGGTTTTATATTTGATTTGTTTGCAAGTGATAAAAAAATCATCCATTGTTATTGGCTAATAATATTTTTTCAAGTCCTTAATATAATATAGTTGCTAAGATTTGTGTTTGTGTGAATGTAGTGGTTGAGCTTGTGACAACATTAATAACCACAACATTCTTATACGACACTAATTTTTAGTTGATAGTTTGTTTGTTTTTTTTTTTCTTATTTCTTATAATATGTAGCAAAAATAGGTAATTAGATTAAGCAACAGGTACTTATTGATGGAAAAACATGGTGGATTGCACGGCGGGATTTTAAAAATTTTAATGCATTTAGAATCACATTCGATAGTTAACATCAATAATCTAGTATTTGGTTGTGTTTTGATTTACTTTGACAAGTTAAAGAAATTAATTTGTAATTGAACTTAAACTACTCGCAGAGAATCGTACTCATTTAGGGAAGCAACCATATTTTGAGTTATAGACTTCAAAATTAAGTGATTCAAAAACCGTTTCTAGGAGGACTCAAATATAAATGATATGGGACAAGTATCGCTTTAAAATATGGTCGGAAGGTCATGAAAAGTCAAGTTGAAGTTACTCTTGTGAAACCCAACGATTAATCTCAAATATCTCGTAGGGGACTGCATTGCATTACGAAAACAATCATATCTTGGGCTACAAACCTAGAAATCAAGTAATTCAAAAACCATTTCAAAGAGAAACCGAAGATCTATGATTTGGGAACAAGAACCACCCAAAAATCTATCAGAGCATCTCAAAAAGTCTAGTCAAATTTGACCTACAAAAGACTACAAGATTGATTTTGGATTCTCATGTAACTTCAATCTTTGCTCTTAACAAATGTTAACTTTGCTAACATTGCAGTCCATGTGCATGTCACATCAACAATTAATTAATTTTTTTAATTTAAAAATATATAATTTTTTAATTTTTCTTAAAAATAAATTATATTATAATTTTTTTTAAAATTTAAAAAATATCAAAAAATTAATTAATTGCTAATGTGGCATCCACATGGTAGTCACATATATGTTCATATCTATTTTAGGGTGATTTGACAAAAATCGCAAATTCAAGAGGTAAAAGAGACGAAAATTAAATGAATGACTAAAATGATTTTTTGTAAAGTTAAAAGGTCAAATAAGACATTGTGACTTTATTTATTTATTTGAAAGGCTATAATTTAGGGTTAAGCAAAAAAATCAACCAAACCAAAAACCTACCCGAATCGATGTATTTAGACGGTTTATGAAATGCAAGTTCAAAAACCGCGAATACTCGAAACCAAATTGAATTCTATTTTTTATTTAAAATATATTTAATTTTAAATTTTATGGTATAAAAATAAAAATTTTATATTTAAAATAATAAAATAATTTAAAAGTTCTTGAAAAATTATTGCTTTTTAGAAGTATTTACTGAAAAATACCTTTGAATTTTTGTCAAATAATAGTCAAAAGCCATAAAACAAAGCTTATTTTATCAAAATAAGTTTAAAAAATCAAACCAAAAATTAATATGGGAAAACCAAGAACTGAACCGAATTATGATAGGTGGTTCAAAAAATCTAAAAATCTCGACTGAACCGAATCGATATCTCCTCTACTAGGTTAAATTCTGCTATTAGTACATGTACTTTGCAAAAGCTATGGATTTAGTCCCTATGCTTTTATTTGATCAATTTTAGTCCTTGTACTTTTTTAATTTTCAAATTTTGGTCTTGCCCTAAACGGTAGCGTTTAAATTCATTTAGTTAAATTTAATTACTATTTTTGTACTATATGTACAGTTGTAGATTTAGTCCATTTTCTTCAACTAGATCATTCTAATTCCCTATACTTTTCAATTTTTAAAATTTCAATCTTAACAAAAATGACATTCGATAATTCATTAACTGAATTTTAATGAGTATTATGTGGAAATAATAAGCTGACATGACATTACATATATAATAATATGTTTTGCACCCCAAAATTTGAAAATATCATAATTTTACTTAATGAATTTAACAATTATTGTTTGATGAGAATTAAAATTTAAAAATTTGAAAAAGTAAAAAAAAAAACTAAGAAATGACGAAATAAAAATAGACAGGAGTTTTTATGAAAAATTGACAACAGTCCAAGCATCCGTGAAGATGATGGGCTTGGTCTCAACTTAAGCCCTAAATAGTAATGGCCTGATTTGGATCGTCGGTATTTAGAATGTACGATTAAAAGATAAAAAGACGTAAAAATTCAGAACTTGAGCAGACGAAGAACAGAAAATGCATTCTCTTCAATTCTCAGTTCCACTAGTACCAACTTCCCGGTTCAAACGCCATTCGGTTCGTTGCGCTAGCGACCGCCAGCAGCTTTTTAACCGCATTGCCCCTGTTTATGATAACGTAACCCATCTTTCACCTCTCTATCCTTTTATTCAACCAGTCTTCTTCTTCTCGTAATTTTTGCCTTTGGTTTTGACAACATTTGCAGCTGAATGATTTGCTGAGTTTGGGTCAGCATCGTATATGGAAACGCATGGCTGTATCATGGAGTGGGTTGGTATTCAAATTTCTCCCCCTTTTTGTTTCGTTGAATTTTTATTTACCAAGCACTGAAACAGGGCCAAAACGGGAGATTCCCTCTTGGATTTGTGCTGTGGAAGCGGGGATTTAACCTTCCTCATGTCTGAGAAGGCCGGTGCCGACGGCAAAGTATGCTTGTTTTGAATTGTTTTATACCAAAATACAAATAGTATCTGAGGTGCTAAGTGTGTAGGTAATTGGCCTCGATTTCTCGAAAGAACAACTATCAATTGCTTCATCACGCCAATACTTGCTTTCAAAGGCTTGCTACAATAACATTGAGTGAGCACTGGTAAATCTTGTTGTTAACTAACTAGTATGAAAATGCTCTTTCAATAATGGAGGTCATAGGTGAAGTATTACAAACTTATCTTCTATTGTGCATAAAACCATTATAAGTTTGTCTTATCATGACATAATTTGTGTTTGGAATTGAATCTAGATGGGTTGAAGGTGATGCACTCGATTTGCCATTTTCTAATGGTTACTTTGATGCTATTACTATGGGTTATGGGCTGCGCAATGTGGTTGATAAACGTCGAGCTATGCAGGAGATGTTCCGAGTTCTAAAGCCTGGTCTATAGACTATATACTCAAATCTTCTGTTTCTCTTGTTGGCATATAGGTTTTCTTTTTTAATTGAACTTGATGGAAAATTGAAAATACTTTAAAGGTTGCTTCTTTCTGCAGGCTCAAGGGTATCGATCCTCGACTTCAATAAAAGCATGCAGCCATTTACTGCATTGTTTCAGGTATACACCACTGCCCCAACTTTTTATATTTTTGAACATCGTAAAGAGTTGCGGTAGTGACGAATGTCACCTTGCACTTGTTGCACATTAAGTTCAATTCTGAAAGATGCCATTGACGATCAAAAGTTTTTCTTTCGGAAAGGAATGGATGATTGATAATGTTGTAGTACCAACGGCAACAGTTTACGGTCTTGCCAAGGAGTACCAGTATTTGAAAACTTCCATTGATGAATTTTTAACAGGTTCATTCCTTCAATTGCCTGTCTATTCATGCTGAATTATTTTCTTTTCACTGATGATTCGTTTTTCTAGATGTTATCAAATTAAGTCTTTGAAATCTAACTTCATTTAATCTTTGTTTAGAAAGTTGTAGATTCCCGTAACTAAAGTGTCTATTAGATCTATATCAGTAGCGTATTAGTCAGATTTTCTTTGTAAAATAGATGTTTTTCTTTGCAAAAATGAAACTACTGTATCCACACACGAAACTATGCAGTATGTATGGGTTCTCAGACTGTCGGAACCATTGATACGAAGTTTAGGGAGGATGTGATATGACAATAGCTTTTGAATAAATACTTGGCCTCTGTTGTAGGGAAGGAATTGGAGAAACTGGCCTTAGATGCAGGGTTTTCTTATGCCAGACATTACGAGATAGGCGGAGGCCTCATGGGGAACCTAGTAGCCGCACGTTAAAGTAATTTCATGCATTTGATGTTCGGTTTAGTTGTTGAGGAGGAAAGCATCTTCATGCATAGGAGTTCCTAACCTTTTCTAAATGCAGTGTGGATTTTGTTGTTAAATTGAATCCTTAGTGTTATGATTGAGAAATCTACAAAAAGAATAATGCTTTAGTTTTGCATCAAATTTGCAATAAAGCGGAGGGGGTGTCCATAGATTAGCTAAACAGGGCCTTGGATCTACTCCAAAGCGGTATCAAAACACCCCAACCCCAAGCCTCCTTGCCCAAAGAAATATACAAATCACCTATATATAGGGGTGAGCATTCGATTGACTTGAGTCAAAAAATTTCAAATTAGTCGAGTTGACAAATTCTATTTTAGCAATCGAACTCAATTTGAATTTTTTTTCGAATCGAGTCGAGTTAATGAATCTTATTATTTATACCCAATGTTGCGTTTATATAGACCAATTACTTAACTAGTAGACGAAGCACAAGATTATTTAACTATATAAACATTAACTTAATGGGTAAACATTTATCAAAACGACTTTGTTTTGCTATTTCTTATTTGAATTTTCGGATAACTCGAATTATGTAATTCATATTTGAGTTAAATCAATAATTTTATTTTTATTCGAGTTGATCCGAATAACTTGAACTATTTAATTCAAAATTTGAATTTTTATCGAATTTTCAAATTGAATAGGATTTTATTCACTTCTACCTATATGTAGGAAGGTTGATCGTTGTATTGCTTATAACAAAACTAATAAATATTCAACATAATATTTTTTTATGCATACGACTAAATTATCAGCTTTGATGACAATAATCTAACTATTTTGTCATCTATGATCTTTGAGCATGGATGGCGATATTTTTTAGAGCATTTGCTTTCCCCTTTTTTTATTTAGGGAAGCATTCGCTAAAATCTTTATCATGTAAAACGTGCCTTTTTAATCACTTCAATCAGGCGTGTTAATTTTTTTAGTTATTTTATATATATTTAGTTTTTTTTTTTTGTATGAATGTCAAAACATATAATATCAAATACTAACAGATGAACTGTTTATAAAACCTCAGGAATTAAAAATTAATATTTAACAAATAAAAATTATAAAATTACTAAAAAACACATTTGGAATGAAATTGGATAAAAAGATGTCTAGGAGTCTTTGAGTTTGGACTTCGGCATGTTCATGTTCTTTTTAGATGTGAAATAATTTTATATTTTTTATAGATTGATATATTTTATGTTTTAAAATGAAAATAATAGGAAATCTAATATTTTAAAAAATTAAAATACGTTCAGGATGAATCTAGAAAAGTAACATTCAGATTCATCAAAATATGGACATTCATTTCTACATATTTATTTTGGACATTAAATAATTTATAATTTTTTATAAATTTATTTTTAAATTAGATTTTACATATTTTTAATTTGAAATTTATAATAATATAAAATTAAAATATATAAATGTACTAAAAAGCAAGTCGAAAATCAATTTGGACAAATGAATGTTCAAGCTCTTCTAAATTCAAATAACCATTTGTTCATATTCAGTCTAGAGATGAAATAGTTTTATAATTTTTATTAAGTCATATATTTTAAAAATAAATTTTATATATTTTTAAATTTCAAGTAATAATATATAAAAGCTGATATTTTATTAAAATTTTAAAATATATAAAATTACTTAAAACAATTTCAAAATCCAAACAAAAGTTCATTCTCCAGGTAAAATAAATTTATATAGATATTTTAATTTTTAATTTTTTTATTATTAATTGTCATGTGTCATGATTTTAAGCTTGTCATGTACCAACTTTCTATTGATCACTAATGTCACGATAACAAATTTTAAAACGCCACTGTAAAGGTACCAAAATGTAGGGGTGTTCATTGGTTAACCGACCCGAAATAACATTAACCGAATTAACCGACCTTTTAAAATCTTTAACTGTTAACTGAACCGAAATTTTTTCAAAAAAATTAACCAAACCGAAATTTTTTCGGTTAATTCGGTCGGTTAACTGAATTAACCGAAAATTATATGTTTTTTTATTTTTGGTTAAAAATTAACCGAATTAACCAAATTAACCGAATTACCCGAATTAACCGAATTGAATCCCTACATAATTAAATTATTTTTAGACTTTTAGACTTTAGTTTTAGTTTTAGTTTTAGAATTTTATTTTTATTTATTAAATTATTTGTAATTTTTATGATTGGGTTGGGTTGGATAATTGGGTTGGGTTGAATACTTGGGTTTGGATTGGGTTTAGGTGAATAGTGGGCCTATTTATATATTATAATTTTATTTATTAATTTTTTCGGTTTTACCCAAATTTTGCACACCCCTACCAAAATGTGTCCAAGTCCAAAACAAAAAATTAAAGTGTCAATCGGAAAATTTAACTGCAACATATATGTTAACCTTAAAAAAAAAAGAAAAAAAAGTTGTAAAGAAATTGGGATCCTCTTTTTCAAAAATGCTGATTTTTTTTTAAAAAAATCGAATTAGGTCAGTTTCTAGAAAAATTACAAGATTAGGTTGAAAATGTTTCTAGCTGGAAGCGTTTTCTTTCTGGTTCATTTTTTTAAGGTTAAGGTTTTGATTTTTATTAAAGTAGGGTTAGGGTTAGGGTTTTTGTAGATTTTAGTGTTTTATGGTTTAGGGTTAGGGTTTAAAGTTTTTTATATTTTTTAAGTTTTCTATATATTCTTTAGATTTTTTATAATTTTTTGAGTTGTAAAGTTAATAATTATTTAATTTGATATTTACAACAATCGTATATTTGAATTATTCGAATTGTAAAATTTGATTCAATTCAAAATCAAAACTCGAACTACTTGATTAACTCTTAGTTTGTAAATTTTTATTTTTATTTTTTCAAATGCAATTGAGTTTTGATCACCTGTAGCTTATAGAGGTTGAGGTCGATCAATTTTTTTTAGAAAATAATATCCCGGAACCCCGAAATGCTTGATGGGTAAGTGGGAAATTGTAGGAGTTGAATATGGTAGTGAGAAAACGCTCCATTCAAGTTGTTACCCAATAGATCATTGTGTGCAAACCAAAAGGTTGACCAACATTTACTCGGATACGTGACAACATGGATATTCGGGAGTAAACAAATCAACCAAGGTTATGTGGGTGGTGTAGGAACCGAGGACATACAATGCTGTCAAGTTAGAGTTGTATAACCCGAATCATTGTTAAAGAAATAATACAATGGTAAAACTAGGGGATCTGTGGAGGGCTTAAACTACACTTCTTCTATTTGGCATTATTTGAAATAAGTTTTCCAACCTTTAAATAGATGTAGTCGAAACTCCTTATGTATCATTCGATTTTCAGCATTAGTGAATTTTCTTCTTCTCTACTCATGATTTTTTCCCGAAATGGTTTTCATATAAAATATGTGTGTTTTTATTTTTCTTTCTTATTACTTTGCGATTGTTTTATATTGTCATTATCGACGTTCAATTTTACAAACTGGTATCAGAGCTTTTTCAGGTTGCTTGTCTAATGGTGACAATGAAGTATGATATTTCGCTGTTGGATCGCAACACTAGATTCGCGTTGTGGCAGGTAAAGACGTAGATAGTTTTTGCACAGATGGATTTGGAGGATGCATTGCTAGGGTTAGATAAAATGTCTTCGACATTGATGGATAAAAAGAAAAAACGTAAAGATTGAAAGGTTTTAACACAATTACAACTGCATCTGTCGAATGAAATTCTACAGGGCATGTTGAAGAAGAAGACCAACGCTGCATTATGGTTAAAGCTGTAGCAGCTATGCATGTCAAAAACCCTAACTAACAAGTTGCATATGAAGTATACGTCTTTATGTTCATTGTTTGGAGGAAGGTGCGTCTATGCACGAATAGTTAACTATGTTTAAAGAAATTTTCTTATACCTAGAGGCTAAGGAGTTCAATATGATAAAAAAGATTTAGGGTTAATTCTACTTTGGTCATTGCCCCTATCTTATTGAACCTTTAGAGATACGATTTTGTATAGTCACGACTCATAGTTGATGAATTCTATGCTTTCTTAGCCTCGTATGACAAGATAAAGCATCTTGTGCCTAGATTCAACTCTCAAGAAGAGGGTCTCATTGCTCATAAGAGACAAGAACAAAATACTGATGATAATCTTGAGAAGACACAGGAATGAAATTATCGTAGTAAATCTAAGGGTAGATCGAGATCTTCAAACAGAGGTAAAACCTATAACTTCTACAAGAAGAGAGGGCACATTAAGTCTGAGTGTTATAAGTTACAAAATAAAATCAAAAAGGAGGCGGCAAATCAAAAGGGAAAACAACCAGAACAATCTGGTGAAGCTGATGTTGTAGAATACTATAACGATGGTAAACTCTTAGTTGCTTCTACCGATAACTCTAAAGTAAGCGAGGAGTGGATCATCGACTCTAGTTGCACTTTCCATATAAGTCCCAATCGGGATTGGTTTACAACATATGAAACAATGTCTGAAGATGTTGTTTTGATTGAAAATAATACTTCATGTAGAATCGTAACTATTGACACGATCAAAATTAATATGTTTGATGGAGTTGTTAGAACACTTAGTGGTGTACGACATGTACCAAAATTGAAGATAAATTTGATTTCGTTGAGTACTCTTGATTTAAAAAGGTATAAGTACACAGCTGAAAGTGGGGTTCTAATGATTAGTAAAGGTTCCCTCGTTGTGATGAAAGAGTACAGAAAGACTTTCAAGTTATATATTTTGTAAGGTTTAACTGTTACTAGTGATGCAATCATCGCTTTCTCTTCCTTATCAAATGATGATGTTACTAGACTTTGGCATATGTGGCTAAGGCATATGAGTGAGAACGACATGGTAGAATTAAGCAAAAGAGGACTTATTGATGGACAAGGCATTAGCAAACTAAAGTTCTGTGAGTATTGCATTTTTGAGAAGCAAAAGAGAGTTCGATTCACTAAAGGAATCCATAACACAAGAGGAACGTTGGGACCAACTAGAGTGCCTTCGAGGGGTGGCGCTAATTATATGCTAACAATTATTGATGATTTTTTCAAAAAAGTTTGGGCATTTTTCCTGAAGCAGAAAAGTGATGTACTCCTCAAGTTAGTATAAAAACTCAGAGAAAATTTGCTTCTTTACCATAATATTCTATTGCCAAGAATAAACCTAAAAAATAAATTAAACATCCAAATAGGTTTGCTGAGGTTAATCTAGTTGATTATACTTTAAACGTGGCTAAATATATAAATCTAAATCAAGAGCCATCTACTTATTCCGAGGTAGTTAGCTATGAAGATTTAGGAAAGTGGATGTTTGTCATGCAAAAAGAGATAAAATCACTCCATAAGAATAGAACATGGGATCTGATGAAGCTTCTTAAGGGTAAAAAGGTTGTTTGTTGTTAATGAGTGTTCAAGAAGAAAGAAGGGACTCCAAGAGTTGAAGAACCCAGATATAAAGTAAGACTAGCTGGAAAAGGTTACAGTCAGATTCCAAGTATAGACTTTACAGATGTGTTTTCTCTAGTTTGAAGCATAGTTTGATTAGAGCCTTGCTTGGTATTATGACCATGTATGATTTAGAGCTTGAGTAGTTAGATGTAAAAATAGCGTTCTTACATGGAGAACTTGAGGAAGATACTTACATGCAACAACCAAAGGGTTTTATAGTCTCAGAAAAAGAGGACTATGTTTACTTACTGAAAAAGTCCCTTTATGACCTGAAACAGTCACCAAGGTAGTGGGACAAGATGTTTAATTCATTTATAACTACTCATGATTTCAAAAGAAACAGCTTTGACAGTTGTGTTTATTTTAAGAAAAATAGTGATGGTTCATTTGTATATCTACTCCTTTATGTTGATGGCATGTTGATAGCATGTTGATAGCAGTCAAAGATAAATAAGGGATAAGAAAGGTCAAAGCGCAACTTAGTGGAAATTTTGAGATGAAAGATTTAGGAGCAGCAAATAAGATACTTGGCGATTACTGAGTCTTGTAAAGAAGCTATTTGGTTAAAGGGACTCTTTGGTGAACTCAATAAATACCTTTAGATCAATATAGTGTTTTGTGATAATCAGAGTGTCGTCTTCCATACGAAAGATCAAGTATTTCATAAGAGAACAAAGCACATTGATATTTGGTATCATTTTGTGTGTGATATTATTGCTCGTGGTGATATTGTTGTAAGCAAAATTAGTACTCATGATAATCTTACAGATATGATGACTAAGTCACTTTTTATAACCAAGTTTGAGCATTGCTTGGATTTGGTTGGTGTTCATTGTTGAAGAATACTCCTTTAGGGGTTTTATAGAAGAGGTGGGGAACTTGTTCGTTGAGAATTCGTATCAAGGTAGAGACTGTTAAAGTTGTGTGACCCGAATCCTTATTAAAGAAATAACACAGTAGTAAAATTAGGGGACCTGTGGAGGCTTAAAGTACATTTCTTCTATTTGACATTGATTAGAATAAGGTTTTGCAACCTTCAAATAGATGTAATTGAAACTCCTTTTGTATCATTCGATACATTAGTGAATTTTCTTCTTCTATCCCCGTGATTTTTTTCCCAAAAATATTTCCAAGTAAAATCTTTGTATTTTATTTTTCTTTCTTATTGCTTTGCGATCGTTCTACATTGCCATTATTCACGTTCAGTTTTACACATCATGTCTATATCGACGGGATTATATAAGGACAACACTTCATTAACCAATTTATTATTTTTTTAACTGAAATCTATTTGTTGATTTTTTTTCATTCATACTCAAGTTTTTTGTAATTTGTAAATACGTGTTTTTATTATACTATAGAGAACAATATAATATACAATTTTATTCTAATTTTCTCATGTAGACTTGATTCAACAATATAAAATGACAACGATAACCAATTTTGATTCAAAAATGATATTTATTTAAAACATTTCACATCCAATATCGATATAATATTATCAACTATAACTTAGCTAAATAATTAAAATTTACATGAGAAGTACAAAAAGAAAATAATTTATATCCTCAATCAAAATGTGTGCCACAACGAGGTGGTTTTCGGTTGCGAGTCGAATTTCCTCTTCATTCAAGCTATATATCGGCCTCCTCGTCTTCATCATTAAGTCCACCTTTAGGTACAGGTTGTGGTATCGACCTTTCATCTTCTTCACTTTCATCCGTGGTTGATTACAGAGTGCTTCTTGGTTGCCATTATATATCTTCTGTTCTAGAAACAAGTGGTTGCGAAGATGGTCTACCTTATTAGAACAATGACCCCGGAGGTGTTATCGATACCATAGACATATAACCATATTCTGTCCCATACACCAATGGCAAAACAATCGGACTTCCAATCGGCACCCCTAACATAAATAACTTATATGTTATCGTCAGAGTCTGAAACGTCAATGGCATTGGCGTGTAATATGCCGAGGACGAAGGTAGTGGTCCAAAAATAAAACCTAGCATCGATATAGAAGCAAAAAAATGTAGTGCTTGTGAAAAAGTGACGAGGTTTGTGAAAGCACCAGAATAAGTTGAGTCATATTGACCGGCTGGTGGTGCATCCATCAGTGTTGGTTTTTGCATTGGCGTAGATGATGGACCCGCCGCGTTAACTGCTCCAAACCTTGTATGCCTAGGCGCCCATCGTGGCTTCCTCGTATGACGTTGTCAACCCTTCATCTCTTCCGTTAGTAGATATGGCTTGCCATAGTGTCTAAACCATGGCATGTTCTCTAGATCGCAGGCTAACTCCGGGACGATAATGGCCTTGCGAGTAGGTAAAAAGTCATACCTATTGTTCCAAATGTTGATATATTCCGCATGAAATATATGCCAATTTTCATTTGTTCTCTCCTGCAAGTCGATATGGTGCAGATCTTTGATGTTTTAGAGTGTTAGCGGAATCGTTTTCCTAAATTCGAACTGCCACATAAATCTCTTTGATTCGTGCATCTCCACTGTAGTGTACACTACCAATGGCATCTTCATGTGTCAGATGTTGGGATTCACCAAGAATTCAAACAGAATGCATTCTTGAATTCTCGGATCGGAGTATGTTGTCCTTTTAAACTATATTAAAATAATAAAAATTTTAATTATATATACTATTAATTTTTAAATCAACTACGTTAATATTATATAATTCAAATTTAAAAAATACATACATTTGCTTCCGATCATTGAAGTAATAGAAGTTGTATATCTTAAAGCTTCTCCGTAGTCCCACGTAACTCAGCACATGGTTCCACCTATTGAAATAATATGTTAACACAATAATTTAAAATTTAAATAATTTTATTATGATAAATATATTATCTAATAAATTTTACCTTGTTATGAGTGAGAATGTATAAGGGTAGTTTGCTTGAAGACATAAAAATGGTAGTCAGTACCACACCCATAATTGCAGTAGTAACATGCAACCACTAATTTTATTTTTGTGGTTCCATCGTTCGACAGATCTACCGGTACAATGTCGCGAACACAACTGACCCCCAACACATCTAAAGTCCACGAGTTTTAGTAGTCACCTTAAACGGACAAGATTTCATGATTTATCAGGCATTAAGAGACCCTTGATGATCATAAAGATGTACGCCCGAGCGTGTTGTTCTATTTGGACTTCACTCAATTCCGCATCAACCCACCGAAATTTCTTTTCAACTAATTCATTTCTATTTAGGCTTCATAAATCGTGTCTGAAACCTTCCTAAAAGTTACTCGCATACACCTCTTCAATCAACTATGACAACTAACCCAGTTACTACCAGCCCATCCACCGATAACCTGAGTTGTAACTGCACGTCCTCAAGTGTGACAATACACTCGTCGCATGGAAGATGAAATGTATGCGTATCGGGTCTCCGCCTTTCCACCAACGTGTTTACAAGTGTGGAGTCCAATTCACACCCCCTACCCATATGAGTCACATGCAAAAATCCCGCATCTCTCAAGTATGGTTCGATTAAGGACAATAGAGGAGCGGGTAGCTTAAAAATATACATCTCTAAAATCCGATCTTCCAACTATATTAAAAAAATACAAATTATTAAATTTCAGTATAACAAAAAAATATTTAAATTAAATTAGATTAAATATAATAAAAAATTCTTACCATTTGTAATTGATCGACTGAAATGTGATCGTCATTCAAACAATTAGAAAATTTTCCATTACTAATTTTAAAAATACGAAATAAATTGTAATGCAAAATTAATTTAAAAACCTTAATACAAATTTAATAAAAAAAGAGTTGAGAAATTAAGAGAGAATTGAGAGAGAGATGAGTTGAGATGGAATTGAAAAAAAAAATCGAGGGTTTATATAGAAAAAAATAGCCGTTACTTGGAGGTGGTCACTTCCAGCTAAAATTTTTTTTAAAATAGACTTAATCCAATAATTATTTTAAAAAATCTTAAGTATTTCACCCCATTATTGGTCTAAATCGGGCCACTGGGCCACTGTGTTTTAAAATTCAACGATTCCGTTGCTTCCTCCTCTTTCTCATCAATTTGCTTGTACTTATCATAAACAATGTAGCTGACTGAATTAAGTGTTACTCAGCTTAGATACACTAACTTACTTAAAAAGTTGGATTATAAATTAAATACAATATATTTATAAAATATTTTTAATAATTTTATCTTTTAAAATAAAATAAAATAAAATTCCATATACCGAAAGAATAAAATAATTGAATAATGCCTTCTATTTTTACTCTGTAAAATCCCATACTAAGATATAATTTTTCAGTTTAGTAGTATAATATCTAATATTATTTTTAAGTATTTGATTGAGTTGATGTTATCCATAAAAGTTTCAACACAATTAAAAATTATCAGAAAATTATTTTTTGTAAAATAATAAATATTATTTTATATAAAATCTAAAATATTTAGATTTAAACTTAAAAGGCCTTTGAACTCATATAAATTGAAATCAAATTTTTATTTAATTTAATTAAAAAACATGTAAGATGGGTGTTAACTTGATAAAGTGATATAGGGAAGGGAGCAAAATGAGGGCCACTTGAACCCTTCAAATATCGTTCTTTTTAGCGACTCTCACTTCAACTCCCAAAGCGCTTGCCGTTTCCCTCTAACATTACTCCTTTTCCTAATAGCTTTACAAAATTTTCAATAGAATGAAAACACAAGTTGAGTTTTGGGTGTGAAAGCAAAACAGCATAATCAGGAGTGATAAAAAGAAAAAGAAATGCTTGTCTTCTTCTTTACACATAATTCTTTCTCTCTTATCTTTTCGGTGTGGGATGATATTTATTATCTCATTTGGGGATGAAATTAAATTGCTTACCGACATAAAACTACTCCACACAGGGAAAATATATTTGGGATTGGGACCCATTTCCCATACCATGCATCTCTATAATTCGCATCCATCCGCCAAAACAATGTAATTTTCTTTTTACTTACTCCTGTGAGGATCTTTGAATTGCGTGTTCATGGGTTTTCCCCTTTTTCTTTCTTCTTTTAGTTAATGCGTGGATATGTCTCATTATTAGGCCCATCCGTGTTTCAAGATTAAGGATTTCAACTAAAAGGAGAGTTGAATAGCTTGGTTAGGTCTCGACAAGCATGTCAGTATTAGAAGACCCACCGTATGCCGATCTATTCCTGTATACCATTTTTCTAGAAATCAAGCCACTCTCAAATATCTTTTGACACTTCCATTTCTATCCTCTCGTGCAACTTTATAATTAGATATTTGTAACTGAGAAATGATTATATATTTTTTTAAATAAAGTTCACAATAAATCCAAGAATGATGGGTTGAATATAAGACACAAAACCCCTCAAGTATTATTATTTTTTATTTCAATAAAAATTTATTTATTGATTTTTATATAATTTTATAATTATATTTACATAAATTTGGTTTTTCCACCTACACTAGTGCCATTATCTTATAATGATTATATCACATTTGATATACAATGATATTAAGCTATATAAATAATTTTATCCTCAACTATTTTGATTAAAATGTTAAAGTTGGATTTTGTTAAAATATATATTATAACTTATGTTGAGATTTATTTTCTTTTTAATTAAAAATGTGTTTTTTCTAAAAAATTGTGGCCCTAAAGGCTTCTTCTCTTGATGACATACGTACAACTATTTTATTTCTCTTTCTTTAGTTTTTATAAAATAATTATCTGTAACACCTCTAACCCTTATCCGTCGTCGGATTAGGGTTATGATGCATTACTAAATAAGATACAACTTTCAAACAATTCCAAATTGCATATAATCGTAATTATATTTAAACAAACATGTCACAAAGCCATACAAGAAAATGTACATTAAAATCTTAAGTAAGAATTATGAATTATCACATCGATTCAATAAAAATTCCTGAGTAATTAAATTCCTTATGTTCAGCTGTTCACATCAATTTATATTCACACTTTGCCAGTTACCATGTACTCTATTCGACTAACCTATTTAAACTCATTTAAAAGACAAATATACATCATTATAAAAGAACAAAGCTTACGCCTGAACTCCTAATGAGCCATTTCCAAATAACCATATTTCAATATCATCACCAGGCTAAGAAATACATGTTCAGTCATTATAACACATTACCTATAACATATTTATACTTTATTGACATTCATCAATTCACATACTTATCAATTTAAATATGAACATCAAGTGAATCATATAATCACTTATATTTTCAAACCAAACATATTTTAAAAGCACCACATGAATTTACGATATTTCTAAATACCTAATTATTACATAGCATAATTAAAATTCAACTAACATGTCAAAACTCATAATTAAATATCGCCTTAATAATTCATTCGATTGCAAGCTCAATTCATGCTCCAATATAATCAATTTCAAATATAAAATTATACACATCAAATATCCATTCAAAATCACATAAACTCAACTTAAACAAAATGATCATGGATAACTCATTTTAATTTCTTTTAAAAAATAAAACAAACCGAACTCAGATAACCAAGATACACCCAAACATATTATCAATACAACCTGAATCAAGTTATCCTACACTTCCAAAATTTATAAACATGCAACTCAATTAATTACCAATTCCATACATTCCACTCATATTATATATATATATATCATCTCATTCACCATATTATCAACAAAACATAGCTACCGTATATTACATATAAATAAGCCATAGCCAAAATTATAAAATTAAACACTTAATCAAGAACCCATAAGACAAAAACCAAAACAAATACTAATGATTAAAGACAAGCCATTTTTCGCATGGCTATATACATACAAGTTTCAAAATCAATTATTTTATCCAGGACTATACATGCCATAAGCTCAAAATTTAACTTAGTAAAATACCAAGAAAACAAATGATAGTGTGATAGGCTTGCCGATGATCCCCGAGCTCGTAATACGATTCCAAAATCTATAAAACCGAGGTAAACAAAACACACATAATAAGCTATTAAAGCTTAGTAAGTCATAAGCGAAATTCATATATATATATATATTTATATTAATACTTATTCTATCATTAAGTTAAAATAAACCAAAGATCCTAATATTTTGTATCATATAACGCTTTAAATAAAATCACATTAAATTTTCATATAAACAAACCATATGGCCAAATACACATAAATATTTAGCAAAGCCAAATATTCAATAAATCATTATGCCAAAATATGTTTATACTCAAATGGTTAACTCATACTCTATATTTCATTTGAAACTATTATCAATTTAAAATAATCAACCTACCTTAACACTAATTAAGCAATTGGCTAACACATACCGAATAATTTAGCTTTCTTAACACCTTTATTTGCTTTTACTATTGCTCACATAAGATTTATAGAACATAGAGTCTTGTATAAAACACCGCATAAAGCACCTGCTAGGCACAAAGCTCGATACATTTCAACGGCACAAAGCACGCTAGACATAAAATCGAATTAATTCACCTATCAAGCACCTAGGCATTAAGCCCGAAAATCTCAAATACAAAGATGATCTTTCGTATAATTTACAACATTAAAATTCAGTTCAAAGAATTTGTAACCTATATTCGAACCATACACATATATATGTAAAATTCATAAATTAAATTCAGCTCAAGAACTTTATAACCTATATTTGAATCACATATGTATATAAAATTAGTACATTAATTTCAGCTCAAGAACTTTAAAATATATATATATTCAAACCAGTATATATATATATATATATATATATATATATATATTTTCATAATATTAAGTTCAACTCAAAGAACTTGTATCATATATTCAACTAGATATATGTAATTCATAACTTTAAATTCAACTCATGAAATTAAATCTTACATTCGAACTACATATCCATGTAACTATTAGTTTCATATCATTGAACTTAAAGCATACTTTAATTAACTATTAGTTTCATATCATTGAACTTAAAGCATACTTTAATTAATATACATGTAATTTATACCATTAATTTTAACCTCCCAAAATCAACTTCTATGTTCGGCTTTCACATAGAAAAATCATCAAGTTTTATTCAATTTATATACTTTTAGTACCAGCTTACTAAATGTATGATAGATATATTTATATAAATTCCAATTTAATAACATTTAAATTGCTATTAGACTTCCCTCGGATATCGACGAACACAGTCGACTACTCGACTACTTTTGACTTCCCCCAATCCAAGTCCGTTTTCTTCGTTTCTCGATCTAAACATATTAAAAATTAACTCTTTTATTCAATAATTCATTTAGTTTAGTCCAAAAAACACAAATAGGCAAATTACCAATTTGCCCCTGACATTTCACACTTTTTACAATTTAGTCTCTATTTCAAAAGATATAAAAATTAACAAACTTTCATTGTACCATAGCTTAGCCGAATATTCAATAAGCTCATGTAAGTCCATGCATGACATATATTTCACATTTTAGTCCCTCAATTTACACTTTTCTTAATTTAGTCCTTATACACATTTTTATTAAAATTACTAATTAAAACATGAAAAATCTAACAACATATATTTATTTTCCATCATCTAACAACAAAACAACAAGCTCTCTTCAATGGCATATCACAAAATACACAACCAATTCAAAAATTCAAGCATTGGCTTTAAAGATAACTTAGCAACGATATCAAAAACGTAAAATTATCAAAATTAAAACAAAACTAACCTTAAATTAAGCTTGTAAATTGGCGAACCTAGCTTATGATTTTCTCTTTTGTTTTCTTTAGTTTCGGTCATAAGAAGATGAAGAATAATGAATTATATTTTGATATAATTTAACATATATTAACATATTACTAGTTTACTTATTTAACCTTTGTTTATAAATTTATATACCTTATAATACATTATAAGGTCATTCTTGACCAATACCACCCACTTACTTAATAATGGGCTAATAACCTATTAAGGACTCCATATTAAAAAGGCATTAGCAATTTAACACTTTACACATTAACTAGCCTTTTTATTTTTTTACGCGATCAAGTCCTTTTTCTTTAATTAAGCACTCAAACCATAATATTAATTCACGAAACTTCCACACATGCAAATTCACACATAATAAACACCAAATAAAATACTAAAATATTTTTCAGACTCGAATGTGTGGTCCCGAAACCACTATTCCGATTAAAGTCAAAACCGGGTTGTTACATTATCAAATTACAGTTTTGATCTCTCTCCTACGTTTATTTCTGAAAATTAAATTTTATATTTTGATTTGACATAATTTGGTCCTCTACTTTAGAATGACATGATTAATCCAAATTATTAATAGCTTTAACTATTCCAATTAAAATGCTAACGTGAATTTAAAAAAGGAATGAGCTGTAAGATTAGCTTGAACAAGTTTGCAAGCTGGTTTGTTGATGATGATCTTCTTTGAGATGATTGTATCTTTAAACTTTGTCTTTTCGAGAGAAGAGATGAAAGGCAAAGATTAAACTACTAGGTATGCCAGAAATTTGTACACACAATTTTCAAGTCAAAAGTTGACTTCAAAAATTTAGAGTCAAATTTATTGATAACTTTGTAAAAAAAATTATAATTTTTAGAAATTTCTTAAATAAATCTTTTGAATACAAAGAAATTCTCCTTTGATTCTTCTTTTCAATTTGGCTTCGATCCTAAGATTGACTAGACTTGGTCTCGAATGGATGCAAATTGCTCCAAGTGTCGTATTGATTTGCTCTTGAAACAAATTTGGACCTCCTTTTCAATTTATTTGGGTTGAAAGTGGTTTTCTTTGGAAACTACTTTTATCTCCCTCTCTAAGGTTAAACTGGATTATAAAACGATTTTTCTTCAAAACTGATGTGATGTTCTTTAGAATTTCTTCAAGTTCTTCGACTTTTTCAAAACTTGTGAATGTATAGAATGACTTAGGTGACCCCTTTTTATAGTGCCTATTGCTTGAATAAAAGAGAATTCTAATAGACGTTACCTACTTAATTTGATTGTTCTACAAGAACTTAAACTTTTTTATTTATTATTTATCTATTATTATTTTAATTAATTAGAGATAAAATCATCATTTAATATTATCACATAATTATTTTATTTTTAATTAGTGATAATATAAAATTTTATTATTTATCTCTTAATTAATTTAAATTAATTAGAGAAAATAATTATAACACAAATATGATGTCATCATTTTTTATCATGGTAAATTTGGCTTCACCTATGTTAATTTCAACTTGACACGTGTCACTTCATAATTGGTCTGAGAATTTCTTCAACTATACACATGCATGTATCTTTGAACTATGGCTTGATTGAAGTAAAATGATAGTTCAAAGATACATGGAATGTTTTTTAGGATGGTTGATTATTTTTATGGGTTGAGTTGAGTCATAAGTAAATAAATAAGTTGAATATGATATATTTTGTCTAAATTATCACCAATTTAATAAAAAAATTAATGATGTCATAATTTGAATAAAATTTTAATTTACAATGATTAATTTGGACCTATTTTTAATACATGGACTAAAACTGAACTTTGCATAAAGAGTCCCGGTAGGCTTTAACCTAAGAGCAACAATGGAGCAAATATATATTTTAACGGCCTAATCGAATAGGAGGTACCTAAACTATTGAATTTGTTTAAGGTAGATAGACAATTTTTTGATTGATCCGAATATCTAAATTTTGATTCTATTATTAAAGTTGGTACTTGCTCGTTAGTATAGTTTAAAAAAACATATCAATAAACTAAATTTGTCACATCATCATCTCATTAGAATATGATTAAATATAAATTTTATTTTAATATTTATATTGATATTAAATAAAAATATCTATATTAATATTAAAAAAATCAATTTAATTTTGGAAAACCATAAGAAATGAAAAAGATCTGAGAAATATAAAAAAGTAGGAGGGGTCAATCTCGAAATTCTATCGAAAACCAAGGGGCAATTGTCGACTAACAATTTAAATATCATAAGTCGACGAAAGTCGACACATTGTTCACGGACCCCACGCCTTGGCTGCCCTTTTCCCGATATCGCACGTGACTACCCCAATCCCGAACTTTGCTACGTTTTCTTACAAGCAAACCGACACGTGCCAAACGTTGATGATAAATTGGCATACACAACTGACGGAACTCTGGTCCTGTTTTTCCATAATTTTCATAGCTTTCACTCACTCAAAGCTTAAGCGCATTTGCTAATCACAAAAAAATAAATATTGATAAAATATTTCCTATTTTATTGTTCTTCGAAATCAAATCATATATTCTCAAATTCTCTCATCAGATTTTCGACTCTTTCAAGGTATTTTTCACTAATTCCTTCTCTCAACGCCTCATCATTTTTACGAAATTATGGATTTTTTTTTCTTTGGGTTACTATGATTGATCGTCAAGTATCTGGAAATGATGCTACTAGAACCATTATAGTAATACTGTTTGTTTTTTTTTTGTTTTTCATCCAGCAAAAAAAAAAAAAAGGGAAGAAGCGTTATTAAAATTTTTAATTGGATTTGTTTCAAGTAACTGGCGAAGTTCTTGAGGGATACGAAGTGTTAACAAGGAAGATGAGTAATAGCGTGGGCCAGAATTTGATACAGCAGCATTTCCTCCGTCCCACGGTTTTAGAGCATCAAAGCAAGCTAAAAGGTTCTTCTGGCATCGCTTCAAATTCCTTGTGTGCCACTGCTTCCCTGAATCAATCGCTAGCTCAGCCACGCAAATATCAGATATCTACTAAATTTTATGGTAACAGTTTGAGTAAGAGGAAGCACAAATTAGCCATGGGGAGCCAACGCCCTCTGGCCTTCATCCCTCAAGCCGTGTTAGCCACCGATCCGGCTTCTGAGGTAAACGCCTTTTCTAGCCTTGCAGCTTTGCTTATGCTTTTTTTTCCCCCTTAATTTTAGAATTTTGCGACACACACTGACGCGATTATGGTGGTTTATTTATTTATTAATCATCAACGGAGCACCGGTTCAATTGCGAAATTACTAAATTACCTTGAGAGTGCTTTTGTCTTTTATTATATAATAAATCAAACTAAAACACCACTCACGTTACTATTGTAATCAAAATATGAATTAGTTTTTATGAATTTTTAATAAATATATTTGTTATATACTTTTTTCACCCAGGTGTGCTATAAATCTAGTATATAGCAAATGGGATTAATCCTTCCTGTACCTGTTTTACCTTTAAAATGAATATTCTGACAACAATAGTTGTATTCTGCATTTTGGATTTTGATATGATCTTTCAATTATATATAAAAAATGCTGAAAAAATGGCTGTAAATCGTTTAGAGCTTTTCAAAATTTTCTGCCATATTTTTAACTTTTTTTCCTTCGTTTTGCTAAGAAGATTATTTTTTCTTTTCTTTTTTGACATAAATGATACCGTTGCTACGTATAGATAATTACAATCACAATTATGATTATGAATAATGCGTATCTGAATAGTTATAACCATAATTAACTATTAAAAGGTACAATCCAATTGAAATATAATATATCTGGATTTGCAATGGAATAAAACTAGATAACACACATGGTGGGATTTAAATCAGAATAAAATCTGAACTAAAACTCATGCATGATTTTAATACGGGGTCTAAATACTGAATTTTTGGTAGTAATAGGAGTAAGGATGATGTTCCAAGTGGTGGTTGTTTCACTGTAGCAGTTAAATCTGCATCTTTGGATAAATAAAACATACACTTATCCAGGAAAAAGAGAATGTACTGCATTGCAGTTTAGCTTTTGTTTCATTTTTAGCCTATTGTTCTAAGTGCATATTATGCTAGTTTGGTTACTATCAAATTGAGTTGACTTTATTCCCCAAAATTTATGCAAGGGGTTCTTTCTCTGGGTCACTCTTTAACTGTTGAACTCTTAGACCAATTTACTACAACTTATACTCGAGCATGACAGGATAGAAACCGGCTATAATATATCTTTGTGGCAACCTATTTTGGGTTTGAAGAAGCACTTGCATAAATTGCATAAAACATGTATTACAATCCATTGAAAAGAGGTTTATTGGATAAATGTACATTTTGTAATGTTCTCAGACATCTGAATCTTGCTTCCTGTTATCTTGTATATACTTTCATAAAATGGTATTTGTTCCTTTCTTGAGTGGGGATACATAAACAAATAGTCATATTTCTTTTGTGTTTGTTTGAAACAAAACCGATTATATCTGATCTGATTTCCTTCTGATGATATTTGTATGGCACAGAATTTTGTTGTATTGTTTATCAAAAATTTTTGAAGAATTCTTATTTTGCTGCAGAATCTCGGAAAATTCAACATCGACGGGAATATTGAATTGCAGGTAGTTATAGCTTGGTGCTAACTAATTTTGCCAAGCTATATGCTTCTCATAGACTGCTGGTTTAATTGACTTTAGCTTGGAATTTGAAGCTCCTTTCTGTCTTATTCCGGCTAAAAAATCACCCATTTTACTTGACCAGGTTGACGCTAGTGCTCCTACTTCAGGGTCTATCACAAACGTAAATTTTAGAGTCATGTATACTAGTGACTCTTTGCTCTTGCACTGGGGTGCAATACGTGGTAGCAATGAGTAAGTTCACTTCTACTGGTTGATGGATTATGTTAACCTTACATTTGATTTTGATTTTCAAGTTCTGATATTGAGTTTCAGTATATGGCCGTTTGAGAAAGCTCTGCTCTTTTTTTCTCTTTGTTGACAGCAAGTGGGTACTTCCTTCACGTCAACCGGAAGGGACCAGAAACCACAAGAATAGAGCCCTAAGAACTCCATTTGTGAAGGTTAGTGCCGAAAAGTGACACAAAAAATTTAGTTTTGACCCGTCCTAACAGATTTATCTACATATTGCATGATGCTTTTGTAGTCTGGCTCCAGTTCATATTTAAAGTTAGAAATTGATGATCCTCAAATACAAGCTATAGAGTTTCTCATATTTGATGAAGCCCGAAATAAATGGTAAGTATCTGTTGGTTTTGTTTTTACTAAGTTCATAGCATTTAGAAGGGCTACTTAAATAAATATGCTGTTTTCTCTCCCCGTATTGCTATTTGCAGGATAAAGAATAATGGTCAGAACTTTCATGTAAAGTTACCACAGAGGAAGACATTGGTCTCAAACATTTCAGTTCCTGAGGATCTTGTTCAGGTTCAGGCGTATTTAAGGTGGGAGCGAAAGGGTAAACAGATGTATACCCCTGAGCAAGAAAAGGCAAGTAATAAGTTTAATAACTATACAGTTTCACTTCCGCATTTCAGTTTGTTCTTCTTTTTCTGGTCCTTTCATCTTGTTTCATTATTCTTGCTTCTTTTGGCTAGAAGTGAATTTATTGAATTTTGATATCCTCTTCCTTAAGTTTCATGCTCCCTCATTAATTAGCCCATTGAAATAGGTTTCAGGTTTTATCTTTTTCTTTATTTATCCTAAGAGTTAACCGTCAATGTTTCATGAATTAATTAATACTTAAAACGAATTTTTCTTCGTTCTTCAAAAAAAAGAAAACTAATTTTTCTGTGTGCCATAATATAAGCAGCTCCAGAGATGTGCTTTTAACAGAATGTTTCTATACAGTGGAGCTATTTATTATGCATCAGATAAAATTTTAAGACATGCCCCACTACTGGTGACAAAAAGTTTTGTCTGCAATATCTTAAGAATTCAAGAAATAGTCTAAGTTCTTGTTGTAATTGCATTTTAGACTTTTCAATTAGTGGAGCCATCTTAAGAGAAAAGCAGGATTATCATTGATCAATGCAGATATGTAAATCATGAATTATAGACTTCTTTTTTCCTTTGAATTTCAAAGCAGTATGAAAGAGTAATATCAGTTTTATATCTCTTTACTTGTCTCAAAGAACTTTCCTTTGCCATAGGAGGAATATGAAGCAGCTCGTGCTGAGCTATTGGAGGAAATATCCAGGGGTGCTTCTGTGGACGACATCCGGTCAAAAATAACAAAAAAAAGTGGACAAGAATATAAGGAGACTGCTATTAATGAAGAAAATAACAAGATACCTGATGATCTTGTCCAAATACAAGCCTATATAAGATGGGAGAAAGCAGGGAAGCCGAATTATTCACCGGAGCAACAGCTTGTAATTTTCCCTTCTCCTTCTGGACTTTAAGAGTTTTTTTTTTCAAGCTCTTTTTTATTCAAGCAAATTGGACTATTTGATTGCTCATTTTATTTCAGAAGGTTAATGAACCTCTCTGTCTTGCCATACTAAATACTGACTGAAGCAAGTTTCAATATATTAGAGGGAATTTGAGGAAGCAAGGAAAGAGTTGCAATCTGAACTAGAGAAAGGTGCATCTCTTGATGAAATCCGAAAGAAGATTACCAAAGGAGAAATAAAGACTAAAGTGGCAAAGCAACTGCAGAACAAAAAATATTTTAGTCCTGAACGAATCCAGCGCAAGCAGAGGGACTTGATGCAGCTTCTTAATAAGCATGCAGTAAAAGTGGTAGAAGAAAGTATCTCTGTTGAAGTTGAACCAAAACCATCGACAGCTGTTGAGCCTTTTGCTAAAGAAAAGGAGCTGGATGGCAGCCCTGTTATGAACAAGAAAATTTACAAACTTGGTGAGAAGGAGCTTTTGGTAAGATAAGAAGTGTCTCTTTAATTCTGCCTTCTGTCTTTCACATGCAAAAACTTTTGAAGTTTGACTACTTCCAAATATTCCAGGTACTTGTAACCAAACCTGCTGGTAAGATAAAGATTCACCTAGCTACTGATTTGGAAGAACCTCTTACCCTTCACTGGGCCCTATCTGAAAAAGATGGAGAGTGGCTGGTAAGATTCCTTAAACTATAACGATCCTTAACAAGACATTGAACTTTGGGATTTAATTCAGAAAAATTTGAGACTAGTTTATGTGAACCATTTTCAGGCACCACCACCTGCTGTTCTCCCTCCTGGTTCAGTTTCTTTAGAAAAGGCTGCTGAATCAAAATTTTCAACAAGCACTTCTGGTGATCTTCCTAAACAGGTTCACTAAGTAGATTTCAATCTTGTCATGCGTGCCTTAGGACTGAAGTCCAATGATGCACATAAATTGGATTTTCTGTGATTTAAAATATAATAAGGTTAAAGACTGTCCCCATATTTATATCCTGAAATCTTATTTAGGTGCAATGCATTGAGATGGAGATTGCGGATGGCAATTTTAAAGGGATGCCATTTGTTCTTCTGTCTGGTGGGAAGTGGATAAAAAATAATGGCTCTGACTTCTATGTAGAATTCAGCCAGAGATTCAAGCAAGTTCAAAAGGTTGTTTCTTGATTTCGCCCAGGAAATTTTTGGGTCCATCTTCATGTTTTGAATATGTTATCAGTTATTTTCAGTTTGAAGTGCCTTCTCATATGATTAACTGGAGTTTTCTTGTAAAAACAAGGATGCTGGTGATGGCAAAGGTACTTCAAAGGTTTTACTGGATAGAATAGCTGCACTGGAGAGTGAGGCGCAAAAGTCTTTTATGCACCGGTCAGTGAACTTCTGGGACTTGGACTTCAATTTCATCACCAACTATTTCTCATTTATGATATTGCTGAGTTGGTTATTAGGAATTTAGTTATCTTTATAGCATTCAATACAAGTATAATTTGCATTATAGCTTCTGGAAATCTACAAGGGAGATAGTTTATGAGAACATTGTGTTTGGAGTTGTATCTTCTTTCCTAGAAAATGCAGATAATCTGTCCATATTATGGGTATATTATTTATAGATAAAGTTTTTTACTCAAATCAAGTAATCACATTTTAATGCCTTCTGTCCTTGAAGATGGTAGAGCTCTTTAAATCTTGCCTTTTTTCTCTCAAGCACACACAAGCCGCTGTTGTGTTTCTTTTGGCTCCCACTTGTCTTGATATGGTTCCATGTGTGACTGGAGGTTGAAATTTCACTCATCAGTTTAGTCAAGTCCTAAAATCTTTGAATTTCTCTCATTATACTCATATTTTACTTGAAATGAGACCTTAATAGTTTTATGTTCAGTTTTCCACTGTTCTTCAAGTAGTAAGTCTTGCTGTGTCCCTTTTTCAGGTTTAATATAGCGTCAGACTTAATGGACCAAGCTAAAAATATCGGTGAATTGGGTCTTGCTGGGATATTGGTGTGGATGAGGTTTATGGCTACAAGGCAGCTCATATGGAACAGAAACTACAATGTGAAACCACGGTATGCTTTAAATTAATTACAAATTTTATGCTGTGCATGATGATCATGTGAATGCAAATGTAATTGTTATTTTTGTTTTGTGCAGCGAGATAAGTAAGGCACAGGATAGACTGACTGACTTGCTACAGAGTATTTACACCACTCATCCACAGCATCGGGAGCTTTTGCGCATGATTATGTCTACCATTGGTCGTGGAGGCGAAGGGGATGTGGGACAAAGAATTAGGGATGAAATACTGGTCATCCAGGTCAATCTTGAAGAACATGTTCCTATCTTTTCTGGTTTTCTTGTTTTATTTTTACTTGAACTGTTCTCATTCTATCCCAGAGAAACAATGATTGCAAGGGAGGAATGATGGAGGAATGGCACCAGAAGTTACATAATAATACCAGTCCCGATGATGTTATAATCTGTCAGGTATCAGATACGTGAATTCAGTGAAAATTCTTTTTTAGTTTCCATCAGCTAACAGAACATATGCTTGCAGGCGTTGATTGATTATATTAAAAGTGACTTTGACATCAATGTCTACTGGAAGACCCTAAATGAGAATGGAATAACAAAGGAGCGCCTCTTAAGTTATGATCGTGCTATCCATTCTGAACCAAGTTTTAAGAGAGATCAGAAGGATGGTCTTTTGCGTGATCTTGGACATTATATGAGAACCTTGAAGGTCTGTTGCTTAAACCTTTATGGTTGTATTCATTATAATTTTCCTTTTTTCATTGGCACCTTATTGTGTGAATGGGATATTCTTGTAGGCATCCATTCACTTCTAAAGACTATCATTCTGTTCCTTAGCTGTACTTTTTTCTCATTATGTTTCTTCTGCTTTCCATTATGCTGGATTAATTTTATTCAATTTCTTCCCTTTGGCTTATATATGAGGTTGCATTTTGTTGATAGTTTCTCTCTAATTATCATTTATGCATAGGCGGTTCACTCTGGTGCAGATCTTGAGTCTGCTATTTCTAATTGCATGGGCTACAGAGCGGAGGTAATATTAGAAGTAAAGTGAAATTTCCCAGATGAAGTATTATTGTCAGCCTTTTACAGGAGCTTTCTTTGTGTTCAGGGTCAAGGTTTCATGGTTGGGGTGCAAATAAATCCTATACCTGGCTTGCCATCAGGATTTCCAGTATGTTTAACTTTAGCTTCAGTTTTATTTCAAATGTTCTATTTTATTTTAATTTTTTCCCTGAAAATGTTTATCAAATATTTAAGATACACTCATAACAGGACTTGCTTCGATTTGTTCTTGAACACATTGAAGACAGAAATGTAGAAGCCTTGCTTGAGGTATGTAACATTTGATCGGAAATGTATAATCATTGTTCCCATTTGTTTCCTCGGATAGACCGATTTTCAACCCCTCCTTTCACAGGGCTTGCTTGAGGCTCGTCAAGAGCTTAGACCACTGTTGCTCAAGTCTACTGGTCGTCTAAAAGATCTATTGTTTTTAGACATTGCCCTTGACTCTACTGTTAGGACAGCTATTGAAAGAGGTTATGAGGAGCTGAATAATGCTAGACCAGAGGTAAATCCTTCATCTTCCCCACATCCTATGTATCTTACATTTAGTATTTCTTTGCAATGCTGTTCCTGGATTTGTATATTTATTTCATGGCATAGTGGATGATCTTTGTATATTTATTTCATGGCTTCTTGTGCATTGTGCAGAAAATCATGCATTTCATCACTCTTGTTCTAGAAAACCTTGCGCTTTCTTCAGATGACAATGAGGATCTGGTCTATTGTTTGAAGGTAAATTACTGTCATACAGAGCTATGGTTGTGTTCTTATTTCATAAGGGCATTAATAGATTCTAAAGTTAAAACTTTTTGGGGGCAGATCTGATTGCTGACAACATTTACTCATCTGTGCCAAAGATTCTATCAAAATGTATTTCAATTTGTGATAGCAGATAAAAGGATCCTTGTAGCTTTGAAGTTAGACTTCAAGCTTAACTTTTGGTAAATGTATATGTTACACGATAACCACTCTTTTTCTAGTGCTAGGTTGCTTTGTAGAGTTCAATAGCTACAATAGTCCCCTTTTGCAAGTTCAGGAGATTTGGAAGAGAGCATATTGAAATAGTATTGAAGAAAAGAAGCTTGCCAAGATTGTTAAACACTGTATATACTGGTTGGAATTCTTTCATGTAGTTCTTCTGTGGAATGGTTTGACAGTCCATTGCTTGAAGCCTTAAAAACTTGAATATTTCACTCCACTTTAACACAGTGCCAGATAGATACTGATTCACTAAGCCAATCTTCCCTCTTCCAGCAGTAATGGTTAGCCGCACCATGAAAAAATTAATTACTACCATATTTATGTGCATGGATTGCTTACTTATGTACTTTGCAGAAAGATAACGTTAAAGAACACCATGAAACTTTTTCTTTATGGAATGTAATCTCAGAGATGTCTCTGTGACGTTTAAATCATGGATGATAACTTCGACTTCATAACGTATGCAGGGATGGCACCATTCCATAAGCATGTGCAAGAGTAAAAGTGCTCACTGGGCATTGTATGCAAAATCGGTACTAGACAGAACTCGCCTTGCACTGGCTAGCAAAGCTGAGACGTACCAGCGTATTTTGCAACCATCAGCAGAATATCTTGGCTCGTTGCTTGGAGTAGACCAGTGGGCCGTATGTTATTATAGATCTCGAATTTGGTCACCGTAAATTTTTATGCTGTTACTAGATGTTGATCTCATTATAAAATAGAAAGATAAAGCATATTCGTTGAATTTTCTTCCAGATCAACATATTCACAGAAGAAATTATCCGTGCTGGATCAGCTGCAACTTTATCCTCTCTAATTAACAGACTTGATCCTGTTCTTCGAGAGACTGCTCATCTTGGCAGGTTGGTATATAATCATTTGTCTGCTGACTCATTATTAGAATATATTGGCAGTGAAACAAATTTTATGCTACTATACCTAGGCTTAATCATTTAAGAAGATTTTTTTCATGGAATTAAGACATGATTCTGTCACTTATTGGAACTTACTAATGCAACTTTTCTGTCCTGCAACAGTTGGCAGGTTATCAGTCCAGTTGAGGTTGTTGGATATGTTGAAGTTGTGGATGAGCTGCTTTCTGTGCAGAATAAATCTTATGATCGACCTACTATTTTAGTGGCAAAAAGTGTAAAGGGAGAGGAAGAAATTCCGGATGGTACGATTGCTGTGTTGACCCCTGACATGCCAGATGTTTTGTCACATGTTTCTGTCCGAGCAAGAAATTGCAAGGTGATTACCTGGTGCTTTGAGATTTCTTTGTAGCTGATAATTTATTGTGTGTTTAAGATGGATATAATACCAACTGCAGGTTTGCTTTGCTACTTGTTTTGATCCTAATATTCTGGCTGACCTACAAGCAAAAAAAGGGAAACTGTTGCGCCTAAAACCTTCATCTGCAGATGTAGTTTATAGGTACTGCTATCTCTAACTTAATTCTGAATTTGTCTAACGTATCATGAAACCATGACGTGAAGTTAAACAAACCTCTTGTTTTTATACTAGCAAAGCTAATTTGAATCTTGCTCCTTTTTTCATGCATTATTCAAGTGAGGTGAAGGAAGGTGAGCTAGCTGATTCAAGTTCAAGCAACTTGAAGGGAGATGGTCCATCTGTCACTTTGGTCAGAAAGCAGTTTGTTGGTAAATACGCCATATCAGCAGAGGAGTTTACACCTGAAATGGTTAGGCTTGCAAAATCTTACTCTTTTTATCTCCAAAACTTTACTTTGTTCTTTATTAACCTACTGAGTTACAATGAGATTGAGTATAGAATTTTTTAAGCTTCTGTGTGTTCCTGAACTATGTTTATGAATGGTGCACATCTAATTTATGCATGGGGACATTTTTTCTGTCCTAGGTTGGTGCTAAATCACGCAACATCTCATATCTAAAAGGAAAAGTGCCATCTTGGGTTGGGATTCCCACATCAGTTGCCCTTCCATTTGGAGTATTTGAGAAGGTTCTTGCAGATGAAGCAAACAAGGTTAGACTAATTCTGAACTTTAACCATCTCCCTGCTTTCTTAACTCATACATATATGCATTTTTGTTTACGGTGACTTCATTTGGGGGTTATATTTCCATTTTGGAAAGTTATCTAAGAGCTTTTTAGCAATTTCTTTTTTCATTTTTAGTTTTTTGGAAACATGTTTGTGCTGCTTCCTGAAAATGAAATATTCTAAAAATGTTGGAAACTTGTTTTCATTTTCAGCTCAATATTCAGGAAGGTTTGAACAAAAATATTAAGTTCAAAAAATGAATTTGGGTATAAAAAGGCCCAATGTAAAAACAGGCTGGTTTTGGTTTTTTTTAAGCTCAACCTTGTCCTGTTCGTTTTACCATTGGTTGTACAAATCTTTGAGATATTTGTTCTTTTCAAGAGAGACCGATCATTATGTGTAAAATTTGAGTTGGCTGCACGAGCTTGGACCGTGCTAGACAGTTGGGCGTTTCGTGGGCAGTCACAAAGCTTCTTAATGCCCGGAACGACCCCTATAAGGTTCAAACCTTGGACATGTTTAGTATTTACATATTAATATAATATCATATGCAAAAATGAGTAGTAGAGTGGTTTACCCGCATCTTTTAGTACAGAGGTTTAAATTCCAGCACCTGCAACTGCAAGTTTCCCTTTTGGTATTTAGCCCTTTTTGTGCCAAATTATATTATATATATCTTCATAATAAAAAAATAAACAAAAACAATTACTTTATAAATAAAATAATTAATTTAATATAAAATAATTAATTCAAAATTTAGTAGTTACACAGTATATAATTTTGTTTTAGTAAAAGAATGATGATAAATATAAAATAATGATGATAAATTACCTGAAAATATATTATATCCAAAATCTAATATAATTTTAAGTTAAAATTTTATAATATTAGTTAATATATAAAATATAATTTTAATAACTTATTAATTAATATTACTATTAAGTACCATCATTAATATTGTAAAATATTAGCCCAATTAATATTAATAATTAATAATTACATAAAATTTTAAATAGAGTTATGTAATAATTCCAGTTATAACTGTAAAACATATATTCAATAGGTGTTGTGACCCACACCCAAGGTTTGAATCTTGAGGCACACCCTTCTCTTCCAGAGTATCAGAAAAAAGAAATTCTATGCATTAATAGAATCATAAACTGCCCTTTATTGTTCTTTAATTTTTTTTTAATAGAATCATAAAATTCTATGCATTAATAGAATCATAAACTGCATTAAAATAATACTCGTCAATACAATTTAAATTATATATTCTGTAATAATTTACATTAATATGATTATACATTATGTTCAATAATTTTATTTTAATAATATTAAATTCTTAGGAAGTGGATCAAAAGTTGCAAATTTTGAAGAAGAAGTTAGGAGAAGGAGACTTTGGTGCACTTGAGGAAATCCGTCAGACGGTTCTGCAGCTGAGGGCACCATCCCAATTGGTATTTATTTTACTAGTTGAACTTGAGATGTTTCTTCTGCTAAGATTTCAATGCTTATTTGATAGCAATCATAGCATCACCAGCTTGAAACAATATTTTGTTGAGTTGTTCTCTGGATGAGAAGTTTTTGATTGTCCAAATCCTTTGCCCAAGAAAAATTTCCCTTCTGCATTCTCCTACGGTTGTATCTCCATGTGAATCTGAATTTTCTCAATAATTTTTTGCCTCCCTAAGTTTATTGTATCTAAGAAAATGATTGCACTTCTGGCTAGGAGATCTCTTTCACAGGCATTTGATCAGATTTATTTCAATTTCTCATTTATCTTCAGGTGCAAGAGCTGAAGACCAAGATGCTGACTTCTGGCATGCCTTGGCCTGGAGATGAAGGTGAGCAGAGGTGGGAGCAAGCATGGACTGCTATAAAGAAGGTATACCATTTTTTCTGCAAAGAAAGAGCTTATGCCTCTAACACCATGTTTAGATAAACAATTATAAAGGAAAAGAAAGGAAAAATGTAAGGGGAGGAATGTTATGGAAAGGAAAGAAAACAATACGTCATGATTTTTTTTCCAATTACATCCTTTTTATAAACAATTTATAAAAGATTAGAAGGACAAAAAGTATGTTTCACATCCAATTTTCTTTTCAAGGGAAAGTAATGGATACTCAACTTTCTTTACTTTCCCGTGTTTAAATAAAATAACTTATCCAAACGAGAGAAAGGTTCTTGTTTTCCTTCCCTTTACTTTGATCCTGACATAGGGTAAATTTTGATTTCTACAACATGCCATTTCATTCGAATAGTGTTTTATCTGTAATCATACTCCTCTAAATGCAATTGTAGGATCACAATGAGCAATGTCATTGTTCTTTACGTTTTACTCGCATCCAAACAGGAGAAGGATGCCTTTTGTCTTTCTCTGCATTTCAGTTTTTTTCTCCAATTTCCTTTTCTTAAAATTCTGTGACCCATACACTATGTTTCTTTTGGCATTCAGCCACGTTAACTTTTTACCTGTAACTAGGTCTTTTAAAATTTGTTCCTTCTAGTCACATAGTTCTTAATTTAATTGCTTTGCTGGCTTGTAGTCACAGATTTCCATTTTGATCTATAGCACTGACATATTTGTTTTATGCTTTCAATCTAGGTATGGGCTTCAAAATGGAACGAGAGAGCATATTTCAGCACCAGGAAAGTCAAACTAGATCACGACTACCTCTGTATGGCTGTCCTGGTTCAGGAAGTAATCAATGCTGACTATGCTTTTGTTATTCATACTACTAATCCATCGTCAGGGGACACTTCAGAGATCTATGCTGAGGTATGCATCACATTTATCAATTTTCTATCATGATCTCTTGTTATTTTTTCCCCTTGAGGAAGAAAAATGAATTATTTGATCTCTGTTTGACATAGGTTGTCAAGGGACTTGGAGAAACTCTTGTTGGAGCTTATCCAGGTCGTGCTTTGAGTTTTGTTTGCAAGAAAAACAATCTCAACTCTCCTGAGGTAAAACATGCCTGCATATTTAGTACTGGGTACAATTAACAAAGTAATGCAGAATAAGATTAACCATCAGTACAATTCCCTTACCATCATATTATTGAAAAAATTATATTTGATCACAAAGCAACTAATCATATTCTCCACTAATGATTTCCGACATATTTCAGGTTTTGGGATATCCAAGCAAACCAATTGGTCTCTTCATAAGGCGATCCATGATCTTCCGATCTGATTCTAATGGTGAAGATCTAGAAGGTTATGCAGGTGCTGGCCTTTATGACAGGTAATCTCCTTCGAAACTCCCTTGCAGAAAGCGTGCAGTGTGCTTATTATTTGATGTGTTTGATTTTTCCTTTCGTTGGGACTGAACTGTCCTTTAATGGAAAACTGTTCCATCTTTCTGAATTGTTAGTGATCAATGTCTATTATTTTATTCTTCCGGAGATGCACATGAAGTGAACATTTACGGCTGAAGGAAGCAGGGTCCAATCTGCCTTATTGTTTTTCATGCATGGGGCATGGTTAGATTTTTATGTAGTAACTGCTTTTCTAGAGCGTAGAGGAATCTCCAGATAGCCAATACTAGCGCATCTAAAAGTCTAGCACTTGTTCTTGGCCTTTGCAATTCGGTCTAACAAAGAAATTTCCTTCTCATATGATCTAGTTCACCTAATTCTTTTTAAAAAAAACTTTTGGACGTACGCTTAATAACACCAATCTTTTTTGTGCAGTGTGCCAATGGATAAAGAAGAGAAAGTGGTGGTTGATTACTCATCGGACCCGTTGATAAACGATGGCAAGTTTCAACAAGCAATCCTTTCTAGCATTGCTGGTGCAGGAAATGCCATAGAGGAACTGTATGGATCTCCACAAGACATAGAAGGTGTGATCAGAGATGGGAAGGTGTATGTTGTCCAGACAAGACCCCAGATGTGATCCTCTCATTTGTTTCATTTTAGTATAATTATATTCTTTGGGCAGTGTTTTTTTGGCTATGCCGAGGTTGTAAAATGAGTAAAACATACAACACTGAAGAAGAGGTGAAAATGAAATAAAAACAAAATGCATAAAGAAAGAATAAATAATCTAAACCGCAGAACTAAAAACTTGTTTGTACGTGTATGCATACATTATATGAAGATGTTTTGTGGGGTCCTATTTTATCTACTCTTAAATTTAGACCTTTTACTTCTTTTCTGTTAATTGACAAGACTATTAGAGAAATTTTTTCTATTCAGATATTGGATTCTATAGTATTTTTAAAATTAAAAATTAGCTTCTGATGGAAGGAGTACTGGGATTGAGAGAGCTAGACTGAGAGTCACAGTTTTGGTCGAAGCAAAACGTAAGTTTTGTTCATGTGGGCCTAAACACATTCATTTGTAGTTATTTAATCAAGGTATGATGCCGAGAAACAGCCTTATCATCTGCCCATACTACTTGCGGGACAATATTAAAATTATCCTAAAATATATCATTTTTATTATTAATTTTAAGGACATATAAATATTATATTCTCTCAACCATATATGATATCTTATTTAATTTAATTTTAATTAAACTACTTAAAATAATAGAAAATTTGGGAAAGAGAGTGCCAACATGTTGAAACTATTTGCAGGAACAATATATAATCAAAAGTGAAATTTGAAAAATATTGAAATCAATAGTTAAACACTAAAAACTGATAAAAATTATAAAATGATGAACATAGAAAACTGAAACCCAGTCATCAAAAATTAAAAAGCCTAGAAAAACATTAGAAATTGGAATTTGGGATGATTAAATTAAAAAAAAAACTAAAAGTTATTTGAAAATTATAAAATAAGAAAACATGTTCATTTTTTATTAAATTTTTACTAATTTAATTAGAGTTAATTTAGAGAAAATACTAAATATAGTGAAGTGTATAATGATAATTTTATATTTTTAAAAGTTGATGTGAAATTATTTTATTGGTGCCTAAAATCTCTAGTTGTTAAGATCATCTTTTATAAATGATAATAATGTTAAAAAGTTATACAAATTTAATAAAAAATAATTTTTTCAAGTTATTAATTTTAAAATTATAAATATAGTTTTAAATTATTAAATTGTTTTTCAATTATTATCATTATACATAATTAATAAATTTTATTCAAACATAATATTTTATTATTCTGAGCAAATGTAACTTATTTTGGTCTAAATTTAGTAACAAATAAATTAATCTATTAAAGGTATGGACTTAATTTATCATGCTAATTGCATAATCAACAAAATGTGAGGGACCAAATCTGGAATTAGCCCATTATCCATTTCCCCAAGGTGTCATTATGCCAATATCCATAGACACTCTTTTATGTATAGTTATATAGATTTGAGAGTTTAGTTGAAGATATTAAATTAATAATTATATTATTTCCAAAAATTAACTGTTTGAAAAGGTCACGTTTGGCTCCAATTAACTTTATTTTTTAAAATAAAATTGTATTGAGAAATAAATTAAAAATAACATGTCTTTTCAGTCCAAATTATTTGACGATTCCTTGATTTTTGTCCGTTACATATTAGTCTTGTAGGTCCAT
Organism: Gossypium raimondii; assembly: GCF_025698545.1. Lineage (NCBI taxonomy): Eukaryota > Viridiplantae > Streptophyta > Magnoliopsida > Malvales > Malvaceae > Gossypium > Gossypium raimondii. The sequence continues at coordinate 39,302,527 of NC_068565.1, forward strand.
TTGAATGGGCGCTAAGTTTTAGCGAGGTTAAAAAAGAAAAACAGTATGCTCTTGGTAGCATGTCCTCTGTTTGCTCTTGGTAGCATGTTTGGTTTTATTTTGTCTTTTGGTATTCTTGTTTTTTTTTTTTTTGAAGTTTTGTTTCGTCTTTTTAAAATTTTTTTTATGTTAGTTTTGGCGAGAAGACAAGATGGAGAAGGAAATGGAAGGCTTAAATATTAAAGATGAAGAAGATGCTTGAATTTCATTGCCAATAGATCGGGAGGGGCAACAATCGACTTACGAGTTTTGTTTGGTTGGTTGTTTCTTAACAGCAAGTACTGTTTATTTCCTAGCTATGAAAAATACTACGGTAAATCTTTGGCATCCCTTAAGGGGAGTACTTGTAGAGCCCAATTTTCGCCCGGGCCCAGGCAAACAATAACCAACCAAAAATAATAAAGTTCAAGTCCATATTACAAACTCAAAACCCCTAGCCCAAAACCAAGCTTAATTAGCCAACTCTAACCCGAACGGCCCAAATCCCTAGACCGTTTACGGAAACCCGGCCCGTAACATAAACACTTCAGCAAACCCTAGGGCGTCGCTCGCCTCCACCACACATTTCAACACAAGACGCCTCCTCGCGTGCCCACCACGCGCGTGCTCTCGCCCTTTCCACGTCACCATCTGAACAACCTCTTCAGATGATGGTTGCACTGCAAAAACACGCAAAGAAGAAAAGCAGAAGAGAACAACAAAGAAAGCAAATAGGCTAGCAAAAAATAATAGAAATAAATAAAAAAAGAACAGAGCAAAAAATATATCTTTATTTTGTAATTTTTGTTTTTTTTCGGCTATATAAAAAGCCATTTTTCAGAATCTGTGGAGGACACGCATATTGTAGAAGAAAAACGAAATCAATACACAAGGAAGGTTTTCTTTTTCTCTTTTCTCGATTGGGTTCCTTTTTCTTTGGCTTTTCTTTTTTATGTTTTGCTGTTAGCCCTATACATAAGCATATACATATAATAAGAGGGAAAGGAAGTACTTACCTCGGTGATCCCGTTGTCGTTCTCATCGGTTTCGTGGATACCAGAAAGGCTAGGCACGATTTTAGCCTGAGAACGGCGCAAGAGGAGAGGGGAAAGGCAAAGTTTTTTTTTTAAGTGGCCGAATAACCTTGTTTAGGCTTTTAAAATTGGTTCTTTTGGGGTGTTGAAACGACATTGTTTGGGGCCTGAATCAGTGGCCACCAAAACGACGTCGTATTTGCATACCCGCACGTCCAACCCGACCCGAACCAGCTAGATCCGTGCGTTTTGGCCACTGGTGGTATATTTTTGCGCTTAGTCCCTCGCCTTTAAAGCGCATCTAAATTAGTCTTTTTATTTTTTTTTAGATTTTGCCTGATATGTCACTGTTGTTTCATTTTGGTCCCTTCTGCCAATATGCGTTTTAAAGGGCAGGGAATATTTCCCATTTAATCCCTCATGTAATGCACAGGCTTCATTTTGCCTTCTAATTTCCTTTCCTTTTATCTATTTTTAGATTTTTTTTCCTGAATCACTATTTTAATACCAATTTAGTCCTCTGTTTTGTTATTATTGCTATAAAATTGCTTAGTTAATTATTATTACCTTTGTTATTATTGGTATTACTATTATATTAGTTCATATGTTCACTTTTTTATATATACGTAAATTACTTTATTAAATACTTTATTTTAAATTTTTTATATCTAATATACTAGTATGTATTTTACGTTAATCTAATATTTTCTATCTATTTTAATAATTTTATTTTCATGATACATTTTAGTTTTATGTATATACTTTCATGTTTTAAATGTCAATAATATTTTTGTATAATACTATTTCATATGTATATATATGCACCATTTATACTAAATTATTTTGTTGTATGTATACATAATATATATTTAATTTCATATTACTATACATATACATATTTTTTTCTATTTCATAATATGGATTTCTTTTTAAATACTCTATTATATATTTTCTCATTTAAACTCTTTTTATATTGCCATATATACTATTGTATGAAGCTTTTCATTCTATTATTTATTTCAATTAACTTATGTATATTATCTTATAAATTTTTATAATATTGACCGTAAAATTCATTCACGTTTTACTTATTTTCATTGATATTTTATATTTCAAACCTTTGTGTATTTCGTTTGAATTCTTTTATTCATACAATTTTCAATTCTTTTCTTTGTTATGTTTTTGAATTAGTGTGCATGATGTTTCATTCGAGATTAATTTTCCACTTCGTTTAGCCTTTAATTGTTAATATTGGTATGGATATTATATGAGATTATTGCTTGTGTATGTAAGTATTGCGTTAAAAGGTTATTTGTATTCATTAGGGTACACTTTATCTTACAATTATTATTTTGCATCATCAATCCATCTCACTTTATTTGTTTAAAAGATTACGTTTAATATTATTTAAGTATCAAAACCAATTTATTCAAAAATCTTCAAGATAAAGTAAAGTTCGGTATTTGGAACCTTCGAAAGAATTGAGCCCTAACGTATTGGGTTCCAATTTTCTTCGTTGAATCTAAATGATCGAGATTTTCCTTTAATCAAAACGCCAATAAAAAGCTCATTCTCGAGAATTAAATACGTGGTGTCCTAACGCATTGGATATGACATATTGTTTTCTCGAAACGAGAATTTTTTTTAACGAATGAATAAAGGCAATATTCGATATTTGGGATATTTTGAAATCGAGCCCTAACTTACTGGGTCTTGATTTTCTCATCTAATCCAAATAATCGGATATCCTTCTCAAGACGCATGGGTTTTAAAAGTTAAAAGATAAACCTAATTTTGATGATTGAATTGTCGCACCCTAACTCACTGACTGTGGTAATTTATTCAAAATGAGTGCATCTTATTATTCACCGCGGTTTATTCAAATTCAAGATAAAAGGGATCACATTTTAAAATCTTTTCAAAATTTCGACATTAAGACATTAAACAATCGATTCGGTACCAATTTTGGGCGTTACGAGGGTGCTAACCCTTCCTTGTGCGTAATGTAACTCCGAACTGTTTTTCTCAAAATTCGCAGACCTAAAATTATTTTAAAGGTGATCCGATCACACCTCAATAAAAGATCGGTGGCGACTCCAATTTTTATTTTTTCAAAGTCGATCCCTATTTTTCAAATTTATAAAAGATGGTTTCGACAGTACTGATATTAGATATAGGAGAAAAAAAGGTTTCTTTTCAAGTTTTTCCATGAGATGGATATCAAGCGTGTAATGGAAGGGGCCCATAGACTTTCAATAATCACTTATTGATTAATCATTGTTTGGAGAACAATGAAGACCCAGTACAAGTTCCTCTGGTATTTTCACCTTCATGGGTTCAGGTTAATGACCTTCCTCTTGATTTCTTTTCGGAAAGTGTGGCAAAACAACTGGGGAATTTTGTTGGATGTTTTATAGAGTATAATGCGAAACCTCTGAGTAAAGGATTCATGAGTTTCTTGCATTTTAGAGTAGAGGTGGATATCAAGAAGCCATTGAAAAGAAGAAAGAAGATCATGTTATCCTTATCAAATTCAACTTATGTCTCCTTTTGATATAAGATGTTGACTTTATTTCATTTTCTTTGCGGGCGATTAGGACATAATGATAAATTTTTCCCTGTCCGATTAACAAAAGGGGATGAGGTTTTAGAGCTGGGATGGAACTCAAATCTGAAAGCACAATTTAGAAGAGCTGTGGTTGAGAATAGCGTCTGGTTTAGGAGGTAAGGGATGACAAATTTTGGGAAAGAAATCTAACAAGCCATGATTTGGGGAGAAATCAATGGGAGAATGTTAGAAGAGATTTAAGAAAGAAAATAAATCCAATCTTAGGATTTAATTTAGAGGGATTTACTAAAAAATGGAAATGAATTCTATGGGATCTTCCAGTGGTATGGGCCAATTTGAAATGGACCATGATATTGAGGAAAGCTTGCCGCACAGTTGGACGGAAAGAAAAGGCGCAAGATAGTCTTTTTGGACTCTAGCGTTTCAGGAATGGAAGATTCGATGGGTACCACGAATGAGCAAAATAATGTTTGTTCCCTTATGATATCGGTGACTTGACCGAGAACCATGCAAATGATAAGTTGAAACGTTCGTGAATTGAGGAGTACTTGGGCGATTCGAAGACTTCATCACATGTTGGAGATCTACAATCCCCAAATTGTCTTCTTAATGGAGACTAAGCTGAATAGTGATCGAATGGAAAGGGTCCGAAAGCGATGTGGATTTTCTAATGGAATTGATGTTTCAGCAAATGAAACGAGAGGGGGGCTTGGTTTAGCTTGGAACGAAAATGAATTGGTCCAGTTGCGAAGTTATCCTCAGAATCACATTGATGTTGAAATTTTGATGGATGACAATGTTCGTAAATGGAGATTAACCGGATTCTACGATTTCCCGGATGTGTGCTTCAGAGAGGAAGGGTGGAATTTATTACAAAGTTTAAGTCGAAATCAAGACTTGCCATGGCTTGTATGTGGAGATTTCAATGAAATTTTGTATTCTTTCGAGAAATCTAGTGGGGTGCCAAGAGACGAAAGATGGATGGAATGTTTTCGGAGAACACTTGATAATTGTTGATTAATGGATGCAAGGTATTCTAGACCTTAATTCACTTGGGAAAGAGGTAACCTTCCTAAAACTAATATTCGAGAATGACTTGATAGGGGGTGGCTAATGTTGAGTGGTTTGATTTGTTTTTGAATTTCTCAATAAACCACTTATCGCATTCTTTTTCTGATCATTGTCTCATTTTAATCAAAACCGATCAAGGGGATCAGTAAAGAAGCTGAAAGAATTTTAATTTTGAATTGTGGTGGATCTTGGAGGAATCCTGTGAAAAGGAAGTAAGGCGTATTTGGGAGTTGAATCCTAGTTTGGTTATGGAGAAACTTGAAGCGCTTTCAGCTGGGCTAAAAAGATAGGCAAAAGGTATAAAAAGCAAGTGAAACGAAGTTTCTAAAGGCTTGCAAGACAAGTTGGGTCGGTTGTTGGAACTTGATAGCGATGATGATACATTGGTTGAAATAATCGATATGAAAATCCATCTTAATATGGAGATTGAAAAGGAAGAAGCTTATTGGGAGCAAAGAGCCAAGACAAACTGGTTGAAAATGAGAGATAGAAACACCAAATTCTTTCATAGTTTCGCATCCCAAAGAAGACATTCAAATCGTATTTGAAAGTTAGTGGATGAAATGGATAATGTAGCCACGTCAAAAGCCAAAGTGGAAGAATTTGCACGCAAATACTTTACTAATATTTTTGCATCAAAATGTGTGGGCAATATAGAACACATTCTGTTATGAGTGGATACTTGTATAACAACAAAAATGAATCAAATGCTATTGGCCAATTATACAGATGATAAGGTGGTTTCGGCATTGAAATCAATGGGTCCAACAAAAACTACAGTAAGAAAATTACTACAGTAAGAAAATTACTACAGTAAGAAAGTAAGATAGTATCACTGATAAAATAAAATAAGGAAATAAAATGACAAAAAGAGAAATTGAGTTATGACAACATGGGGAAGCATATTATGACATATTAATGCAAGAAATGACTAATTCGCAAGAGTGAGAAAAGTTTTGTTGCCCAAGAGTAAATACTTAAAATTTGAGGGGTTAAAGTGTAAATATAAAAAATTGAAGGATCAATAGTGCAAATATTTTCAAGGTAGAATGATCTAGAAACTAAGAAAAATGGATGGATTAGGACCAAATTAAATAGATGAAGAATTATGAGGGACTAAATCATAATTTTATCAAATTAAGTTATGACCCAATGATAGAATTTTAAAAGATCTAAAGGGCAAAATGGTCAATTAGAAAAAAAGAAATCTAGAAAATTATTTTATTTAGTATATATATGTGGAAAGAAAGAGGAAAAACCACCATTCCACCATTTTTCCCATGCATTAACGTGAGAAGAAGAAAGAAAGAAAGAAAGTTTTACTTTCTTTACAATTTGGTCCTAGAAATCAAAAAAATTTCCATAGCCATCAAGAGAGAAAGATAACAAGAAGACTATAGGGAGCTAGAATATCAAGTTAGGTTCAAGTAATAAAAGCTGGAGAGAGAGAAAATCAAGTTAAATGTTGAAACTAATAGGACAAGGTAAGAACATCAAGATTTCAATATATTTTTAAGTTTGTTATTATTAAAAAGCATGAAAATGATGCTATATTAGAGTTTTATTAAATAAAGTCTTATATTCTTGATATATTAGTGAAAGGAAATAAGAGAAAGGGATAGAAAATATCATAGAGAAAATGAAAATAATGAAGTTATAAACTTAGAAATCAATATCTTGCATTAAAACAGTTTTAGACGATAATGATAGTCTAACTTTGAAAAATCACCAAAAATTGTGAGAATCAAATTAGAGTATGAATAAAATATGGAATTAAATATTATTAAGTCTAGTTTCTCATAAAAGAAACGGTGTAAGTAATGGAATTGTAAATCATGAGATATAATAAATTTTATGAGACAAGGTCGAATGAATTGACTTCCTTGTTACGAATTGGATAATTTATTAAAATTTTACAAAAATAATTATTGGTTATAATTTATATTTTAAAATCCTTAATAAGTTTATTTTCAAGAGAAACAAATGGAAATATCATCTGAATTTTGTACAAAAGATAATTAATTTTTAGTGAAGAGGGTTGAAACTGTCAAATAGTAAAATAGGAAACTTTAAAGAATAAACTATACTTATTAGTTAAACCAAAATTCTGAAAATTTTATAGTAAGAATATATATGAGTCTAGTTTTAGAGAAAATTAACGGATCTCAATTGAGTTACGTAGATAAACATATAAATAATTGTGTGACTATGACTCAAGTGGACAACTTTGAATGAACAAATAAATAGTGAAATTATAGATAATGTTAAATAAAAGCATGTTATATACATTAAGGATGTGGAATGGAGAGGAGGAGGAAAATATATGATTATTCAACTAGCATGAGTTTTCATTAAAATGGCTAATTTGCATGTTTTAGGTTCAAGACTAAATTGAATAAAAGTAATATTTTAAGGGTAAATTTGTAAAATGTCAAAAAGTGACCAAATTGCATAAAATGAATTGTTTTATTATTTAAATTAATAAATTTAACAAAATATTAATTTAGATCAAGATTGGGTGAAAATTTGAGAAAAATAAAAAATTATCAACATGTCCTGAATTTTGGTATTTCTGCAATTTAACCTGGTAAGTTCGTGTAACTTGAATTATGTTCTTAAATGCTTGAAATATATTTTTATTGATGTGAATATGATTTGGATGTTTATTGTATGATAATTGATGAAGTATTGATATTCTTGGTAAAAAGGGAAAATAAATCCCGGTTAAATGAAAGAAAAATTCGATGGATGTCTAAAAAGGAATTGACGGTAAAAAGAATCTACCCCGAACGGGTGATCCTATCCTGATATAGCCCTCCCGAAGAATATGTGAAAAATAGATTTAGCCCGAACAGGTAATCCGAATTAGGGTCTGAATTTAGCCTAGACTGGTAATTCAGATCCAAGCTTATTAAAGTAATTGTCATTGCAAGAAATTTAGCCTGGACTGGTAATCCCGACAATACTCTATGAGTTTATATTACAGGGGATTTAGCTCGACCGTAATCCATTATAAGAATGAGGTTCATGAGTCCCCTATCTGAAATGGAAATGTGCGCACATGAATATGAATTGACGGACCCGAATTTATACACTAAAGTGTACCCCTAAAAATTCATCGAATTTTTGAGAAATTCAACGAGATAAATATGAGAAAATAATAAGGGTAATAGAAAACATGGAATTGAATTATTGTTGGAAATATAATATCGAATTTAATACTCAATTTTGATTGAACGCGGGATTGAGTACAATCATTCTGTGGAAAATGATGAATTGACAGATAAGACCATAACTGAGTTATGGCACTATGAATGTAAAACCATGGTCGGACCATGGCAGTGTTTATATGTGCAAAATTATAGTTGGACTATGGCACCAAAGAACGATGTACTCATATTCGTAAGTCGTTCTTCAATTCAGAAAGAAACGGTAAAAGACTTATGTGATTGAATTGAAATATTTATAAAATATTATTGGTATTGATCTGAAATAAATGTAACAATTGATATTTAAATGATATAACGGGTAAAATTCTGAAGTGAGATAACATGAGTTTGAAATGAACTATTACTGGTATGTACGTTAAATTCATGAAAATGATGGTACAGGAAATATCAAAATAATGAAATGAATGATATATGCCCATGAAGAAACGACAAGGGAATGATATGTTAATGACTTGTGTGTCACGCATATGAAATAAGCGTGGAAAGTAAAGAAATGCAAATGAAAATAAATAAATTATGAAGAGTTAAATTTATATAAAATCCTACTAAGCTTGGGATAATATATAAGTGATATTGTGGATTTATTCACCTTGTGAGTTATTAAATATAGTTGCATGAGTATTGTGGCATTAATAGTGGATTATTCTTGATATGTATAGATTTTATATTTGAAATGATCTAATATGGTTAAAGTCTATACAAGCTTACTAAACATTCATTTCTCATGCATTTGCTTTATTCTACTTTCAGATTATCAGAAGCTCAATTAGGTTGGAAGCTTGTCGGAGATATATCACACTATCTATTGGTTCTATCGATAATTTTGGATGATTTGATTCTGGTTATAATGGCATGTATAAGTTAATTTGGCCAACGTTGGCTCATTAATATTTTGATTTTGGTTGGTTTCAAATATGAATGCTAGATGAAATGAAATGACTGAAAATTAATTTGAAAATTTCGATAATGCTCCGTAACCCTGTTCTGGCAATGGATTCGGATTAGGGGCATTACATTCCCAGCGTTAATTTTCCAGAAATTTTGGAATATTGTCGGAAGAGATGTAAACGACTTCTGCCCGGGAGTTCTAAATGGAGTTACGAATTGGAACAGCTTAATTAAGCACAATTTTCCAGAAATTTTGGAATAATGTCCTTCCTTTTGAAGTCTTAAACTCTTTTAAGCAAAAAAGGAATGGGGAAAAAGGCTCTTTCGCCTTGAAATTAGATATGAGCAAAGCCTACGATCGAATTGAATGAGGTTTTTTTACAACATATGATGTTGAAGATGGGTTTTGATAGAGTTTAGGTGAATTTTATTATAAAGTGTATCAACTCAGTTTCGTACTCCATTGTGATTAACAGAAAAGAAGCACAAAAGTTCTTCCCCATAAGAGGGCTAAGACAAGTGGACCCATGAAGCCCTTATCTATTTTTGATTTACAGTGAAGGTTTGTCTTCCTTAATGAAATTGGCTAAAAGGGAAGGAGAGTTGGGAGGTGTCAAAGTGAGCAGATGGGGACCAAAAATTTCACATCTCTTGTTTGCTGATGATTGTATTATTTTTGGGGAAGCTTCAGATAGGAGGCGAATGTCCTTAAACTACTACTCCAAGGCGAATGTCCTTAAACTACTACTCCAAGAGTATGAGGATGTTTCGAGTCAATGTGTAAATTATGAAAAATCGACTATTTTCTATAGTTTGAATACTTCTGAGCAAGCTAAACAGGCAATAGCGTAAATCTTACATGTTCGTGTTTTTACAAACTCAGAAAAGTATTTGGGGATTCCTAATTTGGTTGGTAGGGGGAAGAAAGAGGCCTTTCAACTTCTCAATGATCGGATGAGATGTAAAATTGATAGTTGGAGCACCAGGTTTCTATCTCAAGGAGGTAAAGAAATTTTTATAAAATCAATTTTACAAGCCATTCCGACTTACACGATGGCTTGTTTTTTTACTTCCGATCTCTCTTTGCAATGAAATGGAAGGCATAATTGCGAATTTTCAGTGGCAAAAAGGCATGGGAAGAGAGGTATTCATTGGTGTGAATGGAGAAAACTTTACAATTTAAAGGAAAATGGTGGTCTTGGGTATCGGTGTTTAGCAAAATTCAATATTTTGTTACTTGCAAAACAAGGATGGCGGTTCATTAATTATCCAAATTCTTTGTTAGCGCATACGTTAAAAGCTAAATACTATATTGAAACTGACTTTCTCAATGTAGGATTAGGGAGTATACCTTCATATACTTGACGAAATATTTGGGCTTCAAAAGGAATTCTACAGGATGGAATGTGGTGGTGAGTGGGAACAAGTACTAACATCTCAATTACGAAGGCTACTTGGGTTCTAGGCTTTTGTTAATTACAAAGTATGAATGAGTGATCTTATCCCAGATTCAATGATGGTGGCAGATTTAATTGAAAGGGATTCAAGGCAGTGGAATGAAGGGCTAATTCATAATACCTTTTCTAAGATTGATGCTGAAAGAATTTTAAGAATTCCTTTGGTGAGGATTGCACATGAGGATTTTCAAGTGTGGAAAGGAGAGGTCTCTGGTGACTATTCTGTCCGCAGTGCTTATAAATTGCTTCTACAACAATCAATGGACCCTAACCTTCTACTTGAACAGACAACATACAGACAGTTTTACAAAAAATTATGGGGCCTACAACTACCCACCAAATTGAAAATTACATTCTGGAGATGCTCGAAGAATTATATCCCTACTCTATGTAATTTATATTACAAGCGGTTATCAAACGAAACTGTTTGTTCTAAATGTGCAGATTCAACAGAGACTTTAAAGCATGCTTTTAGGGACTGCCCTGCGATCAAGGAGATTTGGCGACAATTACAATGTGCATGGCTTAGCTAATTTGAAAATCTGTGTTTTCTGGATTGGGTTACCTGGTTCTTTGAAAATTTCAGGGCTAGTGATTCAGGGTGCAAATGGAAGAGTCCTGGGTTCTAGAACTGTTCTCAATGATAACATAATTCGGTTTTTACAGCAGAGGCCCTGACTTGTATTTAATGTCTTCAAATGGGACTGGATTTGGGTTTCACTACCGTGGAGATAGAAGGTGATGCCTTGTCTGTCATAAAAAAAGCACAGCAGAAGGATAATGACAAATAAAAAATCCATGCCTACATAAAAGACTGTCAAGGACTTAGCAGGAGTTTTCAAATATGCAAGTTCAAATACGGGGAATGTTAAAAAATGGAGTGGCTCATCTACTTGCGACGGAGGGTTTGAGACAAAAGAAACATTGGAATATGAGCGGAGGAGTACCTATTTTTGTAGAAGAGGAGGTCGAGAGAGAACGATTATGCAGCTTGCCGATCTGATGGGTGAGTAATCTGTCATGAAAATTGGAGAGATGGGGGATCTAAAGAGATGAAGGAAGCAGATGAACAGTTCTTGAAACTTTGAAAAGAGAAACAATTAAAGTTGGAAGCTTTTTCTGATTGTGTTTTCAGGAGTCGTGCTAATATTAATTGTACCTGTTACAATTTGGAGGCTTTCAGAGCATCTCCTGCCTTTTTGCGGGGTTGGGTCATATAATTGGGCCTACTTTTTTGCCTTTTATTGGGCTACATTGTGTTTGGTGTTCTAATAATAATACCCAGCAAATTATTAAAAAAAATTAAAATCAATAATAGAATATGTGTTTGAATTCAATTAATGGCAGTTAAATGAATCATAATGAGAAGTAGATTATTTAAAGGTATAAATATATAAAGAAAGTGGTATTTTATTTAATACTTTTGAAGCTAATAAATAAATCTTTTAAAAATATTTATAGAAAATAATAATTAAAAATTAGTAGTGTATCAACAACATTTTATTATAAATATAATAAACAATTAAACTCTGTTAAAACTATTTTTGTAAAAAATTATTAATAAAAATAAAATATACATTAAAAATTTTATATTATATAATATTTAAATTTATTAAATAAAATATTAAAATGATAGAAACTTTATATTAAATAATAACTAAAATTATATTTATAATAATTATTTTAAAATAAAGTGGGTACAATAATAATTTTACCCTTGAAAGGAGTTCCAGTTGATTCAGAGTGACTACTACTAGAAAAAATAGAAATTGACATTAGAAGTTTTTTTTACGCAATTTAAAATCTTTTATGTTTACGGGGTTTTACTTAGAGAATAGTCTGTTAAAAACTTAGTAGAAACTTGAAATAATAAGGGAGCAATGCCTACTAGAAGTGTCATTGCGATAGAAAATAGGAATGAAGACAACGAAATATTTATTTAGTTCGATTTCCCTACGTTTACGGGGCCTTGTCTAAAGATGGAAAAATCTAAAACACTCGATGGATTCTTAGAGTGGATTATCTTTGTTTGAAAAGTGGATGTAAGGTGGAGCGGGATAGATTTTTCTTTTGGATAATGGGTATGGAGTAGTTATGGTAATTGCTTCCCTCACCCCAGCCCGCTCTACTGTATGAAATTACCATTTTATCCTTTTATATATAAAATATTAAAGGGTAAAAATGTAATAACATAATATAGAAAAAAATATATTTTATGTTTAATTTTTTTTTGAAGAATTATGTTTAAATATTTACTTGAATTAAAAAAGATTGGAAAAATTAAAGATAAGTTGCAAAAATTAAATTGAAGCGGAGCCAAGTGGGGCGGGGATGGATGCATCCAATATCCATGAAGGTGGTAGTTGTTTTCAAGATTATATATCCATAATGGAGAAGGGCAGGTGGTGGCGAAGATCGTGCCAATTGTGGAGTAGTAGTGGATTTAGCAATATTCGCCCACACCCTGCTCTATTGCCATCCCTAGCTTTGCCCGAAAATAATCTCTATCTTTCAACCTCGTACAACAAGTGATTTAAGTTCTATCACACACTAATATAACAAACCTCACTTCTACATGTAAGATCTAGATCACTCTCCCCTAAATTTTTCGTTTGAAAACTTAGTGTGTAAACCAAGTGACTCACTTGTTTACTTACAAAATGCATTCACAATAACAGATTCCTATTGAACAAATTAAATGCTCAACTCTCCACACTTCTAACTTACACAAACCTCTAATATATAAGAGTTTTAAGAATTATTGTAACACCCTATACCTGACCCGATTACTGGATCTGGATATAGGATGTTATAACACTTAACTACTTAACAAAACTTTTTTACAACTAGTGAAAATGATATTGGATGCACTTATTCTTTATTTATAATCTTTTCTAAACTAAAAGATTTGGATGAAACGTTTATTAATTGTAACAAACTCTTAAAAGTAGTATAAAGTATTACAACTTAAATCTTTAGTGAGATAGATACTTAAAAGTAGTATAGGATGTTGAATTCCTCGATTTAAGAATTTTGGACTTCCTTTCAGATTTTGGAGGATACTTTTCTGATTCATGGCAGATAACTATACGCTAATCTCTAACTTGATCACCTTGTACACGTTCCATTTGATTGGTGGGTCACAGACTTCGGACCTTATAGCTTATCCTATTTCACAATTACTTGAAGATAGAAATTAAATACATTTCTCAGAATGATATACCTAGGGGCACTACTCTCGGCGGATTCATATATTGGCTCTAGCGGCTGTCAGAATATCAGTATTTCGTAACTTCACGTCGATCTAGACAACGAACTTGGTTCGATGAAGGTAATATTTTAGATCACTTAATAGAAACTCAAATAGCTTCAATACAAAATGGGAAAACTTCTAGACTTGGCAGACACTTACACCACCTATAATTACATATATGCTAAGCTTTCCTTCTGACTTAGCGAGTTACTATGGTGGATCCATCAGTCGAGTACATTGTTGAGGACTCTTTCAGAAAATGCCTCAAAGGCATACCTAGATCTCACCACAAAGGCGAACTAACAACTCGCCATTTATGGGGTTATAGAATTTGCCTGACAAACTTTCCAGACATTATGCCATATAGGCTTTATAGGTTGTAACACCCCTAACTGGTATCTATCGCCAAAATAGGGTTACGGAGCATTATCGTACCATAATAACTTTAAACATTCATTTCTAGACAGTAGATAAACCATATCATAAATCATTCAAGTACATGCATATCGTCCCTTATTTGAGCCATCGAGGCCTTAAAAACACTTTAGAAATGATTCGAGACTAAATCGAAAATAATTAAAAAGTTTAGGAAAAATTTAGAAAATTTGAACTGCAGGGGTCACACGGCTGAGACACAAGCCCGTGTCTTAGGCCATGTGGACATTCGAAATAGGGACACACGGCTGTGTTCTAGCCCATGTCTGTGCTCGTGCAACTCACTGACTTGTATCACACGGCCAAGCCACATGCTCGGGTGCTAGGCCGTGTAACTTTCAAAATGCAACTTTTAAAAACCTACAGAGGACACACGACCATGCCGCATGGCCGTGTGTCACACACGGCTGAGACACGCTTGTGTCTTAGGCCGTGTGGACAATAAATAGGCTAAATTAAAAAAATTTCTTTCACTCAATTCAATTACATCCTTACAAGCCATTTACACATATGAACAATGTATTAAAACATGTTCAAACATGCATAAAATGACCAATTTCAAATAACCAAATTCCATTGAACCAATATGCCATAAAGGCACCTCAAACACATACATTAAACATACCTAAACATCTGCATATTTAACCATTTATCAATAAACTTGTTTCCATATCAAAACATGCCTTAAATGAACACTTTTCAACCATGCCAACACTTACCACTTTGTCCATAAACCATGTTTCAATTTGATCTTATAAACACCAACCATTAAGCATCAAAGTACCAAAAGTACACCAACCATCAATGCATCAAAATTATATAGGTTTTGTAAGGCCCAATATTTGCCCGGCCCGTAATAAAAATAAAATCAAAACAAATGAAAACCAAATCACAGTCCAAATACATGGGCCCAACGTGGCCCAACCCGTTTTAACCTAAACTACCCAAACACTAGCCTAGCCCAAACCTAATCCAGCCCAACCTAGCCTAAAACATTCCCAAACGCCGAAACCCTAGTCTACTTCAGCGGCCGCTGTTACCCCAACCACGCACGCCTCCGTACGGCCACCTCCGTCCACGCCACGTACGCCTAGCTAGCCTCCGTACACCAGTACCTACAACAAACACAGGCAAATGACACAGCACAAAGAGAGATTTTTGTATTTTTATTTTTATTTTTTTTCTTTTTCGCAGTTTCGGCTTTAAAATCAGAGAGAAAGCCTTTGTATTTTTTTTGGAGAGAGACATTGAATACAAAAAATAGCAAGGGAATATCAATAGAAAAAAAATAAAAAAAAGTAAAAAGACTGAGTTTTTGAGGGTGATTCCCTTTTTTTTCAAAGTTTTTTTCCCCTCTTTCTATCGTTCTGTTATTGTTTCTTTTTTGATATATTCAAAATAAAAAGAAAATAAGAGGATCTTACCTTCGCAAAGGCACCGACGAAGCCCTATTCACTCCGTTCAAATCAGAGCCGGAGGGGGTTTCGTATTTCAGAGGCGATAGAGGGGAAAGATTTAGCTTTTAGATTTGTTTAAAGTGGCTAGGGGACTAATTATTTAGGGGTTTTTTTGTGGCATTTATACTATTGAAACGACATCGTTTGGGCCTTGCTTCAATGGCACCAAAACGGTGCCGTATAGAGCTATACCCGATGACCCGGTCCAACTGCGGCAAGATCCGCGTGTTTGGTGTGGGGAGGGGTAATTGCGTGCCGAGTCCTTCTCATTTTGTGTTGTATTTCAATTCGGTCTTTTGAATTTCTTTAATTTTGAGCAATACAATTTGTCATTGATTTCATCTGGGCCCAGATTAGATGCTGCGTTTTGGAGGGGGGATTATTTCCCGCTTGGTCCCCCAAGTAATCCGCGCATTACATTCGGCCCATTTACTTTATTTTATTTTCATTTGGTTCTTTTAATTCTGTTTTTCATTTAATTTAATCCCTTTTGTATTTTTTATCAATTAATTTAGTAATAATATCATTATTATTTATTAATTCTAGTATCATTCGTATTATCATTAAACTTGTTATTTCATATACGTTACTTATTTAGATTAATGTATGTATATTATTTGGTATATTACACATATATTTTTATTTACTTCGAAATTCATTTTAATATTATAATTTCACATAGTATTTCTTTTTATCTTCCTTTACATCGATTTCAAATTCGGTCTTTTGAATTTCTTTAATTTTGAGCAATACAGTTTGTCATTGATTTCATCTGGGCCCAGATTAGATGCTGCGTTTTGGAGGGGCGGGGATTATTTCCCGCTTGGTCCCCCAAGTAATCCGTGCATTACATTTGGCCCCTTTACTTTATTTTATTTTCATTTGGTTCTTTTAATTCTGTTTTTAATTTAATTTAATCCCTTTTGTATTTTTATCAATTAATTTAGTAATAATATCATTATTATTTATTAATTCTAGTATCATTCGTATTATCATTAAACTTTTCATTTCATATACGTTATTTATTTAGATTAATGTATGTATATTATTTGGTATATTACACATATATTTTATTTACTTGAATTCATTTTAATATTATAATTTCACATAGCATTTCTTTTTATCTTCCTTTAAATCTATTTCAAATTGTATGTATATATACATTGTTTGTGATAAAATTTTGTGCATGTGATTTATTAGAAATTTTCAATTTCCGCCTTTGTATGCTATTCATTTTTAGTTTATTTCAAAGATTGTTTATATTAATTTATTTGATATTCCTTTTAATTCTTTAGCTTTTAGTATTAATATCTACCAACATATAATATGAGATTCTTACCATTGTTATATTGTATTGTTCATTTATATTTATTGATTGTTTGACATTCATTAGTATACGTTTTAGTTTATGAATCATCATCTCGCATTGTACATCATTATTCAATCTTTTTTATTTCATTCAAAAGAATTACGTTTAATATCATTTAAGTATCAAAACCAATTCATCCAAGAACTTTCAAAATAACGCAACACTCGAAATTTGAAATCCTCGAGAGAATGGAGCCGTAATGTATTGGGTTCCAACTTTTCTCGTTGAATCTAAATAATCGAAAATTTTCTTTAATAAAAACACATAAACCAAAAACTCATTTTCAGGAATTCGATACGTCGTGTCCTAATGTATTGGATGTGACATGTCGTCGTTTCGAAATGAATATTTTAAAAAAAGTAACAAGGGCTATATTCAATGCTAGGAATTTTGAGAAATTGTGCCCTAACGTATTGGGTTTCAATTTTTCATCTGACTTAAAGCAATTGAATATCCCTTTTTAATTTCACCGCAAGAGTTCTGAAAATCAAAAGACTAGCTTATTCTCGAGGACTAAAAATGTCGTGTCCTAATGTATTGGGTGTGACATTTTATCACTCTGAGACGAGTAGGTCTTTAGCATTCGTCTCGATTTATCCAATCATCTTTTATAAAATTAACATTAATAAAAAAGAAGGATCGTATTTTAAAATCTTTTCAAATTCTTGACACTAAGACATTAAACAATCAATTCGGTACCAATTTTGGGCGTTACGAGGGTGCTAACCCTTCCTCGTGCATAACCGACTACCGAACCTATTTCTCAAAATTCATAAACCTAAAATCGTTTTCAAGGCCATCCGATCACGCCTCTTTAAAAGATCGGTGGCGACTCGAATTTTCATTTTTAAGTCAACAACAACTAGCTTTTTTGTTTTCAAAAAAGTGGTTTCGACAGCTTGGCGACTCCACTGGGGACATTTAGAGAGTAAAGCCGCAAAATTGATTTTTTTTCTTATTGTTGAAAATTGAAAATTTGATTTGAAAAATTACGATCCTCCCTTTGCACTTGTTTGTATGATCACTGTAAATCGAGTTTCATATCTTGGCATCATATTGCATAAAGACTGTTTAGTCTTACCCTTTTAAGTGGGAGTGAGAAACTAGTGATTCGTGAGGTTTTCACCTCCGTGCAGGATAGTGGACCGCTTTCGAGATACATCCGTACGTATGTCTTCATGAGATTTTCATCTCTGTGCAGCCATAGGGAAATGTATTCTCCTGAACCGGACTCGGTCCGTATGAGCCTATAATGGGTGAGGATCGAGGAATCTACTAGTTCGGGTACCTCAACTTTAGAACCGAGCTGCATATAGAAAAACCTAAGAGCCTACCCTTGATCGTACTGTAGAAACCCTAGCGGTTGCCCCGATAGGTGTTTGATTCTTTTTTTACTTACTTGAAGTTGTGTTTTTATGTTGCACTAACTTATGGTGTTTTTTGTTATGTTTGCATGTCATTTCATATTCAAAAGAGTGTCGATTCAAGTTCGATTACTAAATTAGAAAGCTTGGCATGGAGAACGGATTTCTTGATAAAGTAGAGGACAATGCTGCTGTCCGTATGTGGTCAGAGAAAACACAATCAGAGAAAGGAGATAGTCTAGCAGGGGGGAACACGTCAGAGTTATGGGACTACACCCGTATCAGTGTAACGCAAAATAGCCTTCAGGAATTAAAGGTAATATGGGATCATTGGAATGACGAAACTAAGCAATTGTTCAACTCTAGTTATGGGGATTTGTCGTATCTACTCGACATTAAGGTAGACGAACATTTATTCCGGGCCTTCGCTCAGTATTGCAACCGCGCATATAGTTGTTTTACCTTTGGAAGGGTTGATTTAGTGCCCACTATAGAAGAATATGCCGCTTTGCTTCGTTGCCCGAAGATCCAAGTTGATAAAATCTACTCTAGAGCCGTTAATGTCCCAATCTTTGTAAAGAAGTTGATGAACCTCACCGGAATGAGTGAGCAGTGGGTCACAACACGGATCAAGCAGAAGGGGGAAAGCAAATGCATCCCTTGGAAAAGCCTGCAAGAGCTGATTTTGGTGCACCCTGATACGAGGAAAAAGGTCGACTTTGCTCTGAGCATTTATGGGCTAGTAATTTTTCCTAGGGCCCTAGGTCGTAGATGAGGCAACCTCATATAATACCCCTTACCCGAGACCGTTTCCGGAGTCGAGCATGAGACGTTACTTGACTTAATTTAAAAGTTCAGGGCATAAAAATTTACTTTTAAAAGTTATTTCACAGTTCCTAATAAAGTTGTCTACCTGCGCAACAGTCACTAAATTAATTAAAACTCAAGCTAAAAAACTCAAACTTTAGATCTGTAAATTTTCCCTGAAACTAGACTCATATATATTTTTCCCATAAAATTTTCAGAATTTTTGGTTTAGTCAACTAATACAGTTTATTAGTTAAAGTCTCCCCTGTTTCAGTGACTGACTATACTAACCTCTTGTCACTAAAATTAAATTTTCTCTTTGCACAGACTTCATATGGTGCTTCCACTTATTTCTACTGAAAATAGACTCATTAAGAAATCTATACATATAAATTATAACTCATAATTCATTCTTTACAATTTTTAATGAATTTCTAAATTCAGAACAGGGGACTTCAGAAACTATTCTTACCCTGTCTCACTAAAATTCAAATATCTAAAAATATATAACTCTTTTTCTTACTCTATTTCTTTCATGTGAAAGTAGATTAATTCAGCTTTAATGTCATATCTCACTCAACTTCTAATTAAATTTCCACCATTGTTGGTGGTTTTTCAAAGTTACATCAATGCTGCTGTCCAAAAACTGTTTCGTTGCAAATTTTTTTAAAAAATTCAATATAACCAATTTATAATTATCTAACCTTCCCTGCAAATTTCAAATCACAACCAATTCCAGTATTTCAACTACTTCATTTAAATACTAATGAAGTTCAACCAATCAACCATTTCAAACTAAAAATAAGTATATTTCAATGTCTAACACAACCATCACATTCAAATTTACTTTGCATACTTAATCATTCATTCTATTACTTTTTACTTCAATTCCCTATACATGCCATATAAATCCAAAAATTTGTTTAACAAAATCTACTGGAGTAAATCTGGATAGTGTGATTCTTGATGTAGATCCGATCCTCCGAATGTATAAATACGTCAATCTACATGAAACAATAAACACACACAAGTAAGCTTATAGAAAGCTTAGTAAGTTCATAGGCACAAAACATAAACCTTACCAAACATTTATACACTTATACATTATACACCATTACTAAATTTACCTGTCAACCACAATCTTTGGTGAGTTCCTTGGTATAAACTCACTACTACTTATTCTTTTACCATAATTCCTTTGGGTCCATTTGTCACTTACCATCCTTGATCAAAATTAAGGAACGGTTACGGAAAATTGAGTACTTCACTTCCACTTTGCCATAGTTTAACTATGGTCTTACATATGATCACTTATCACTTGTCCCTGATCAGATAAGTGTAGCTAGACTACCACTTATCACTTTGTCACTTGATCAGATAAGTGTAGCTAAAGCTATCACTTATCACTTTGTTACTTGATCAGATAAGTGTAGTTAAAGCTACCACTTATCACTTTGTCACTTGATCAGATAAGTGTAGCTAAAGCTACCACTTATCACTTTGTCACTTGATCAGAAGTACTCAAATCCGGCGATCCGCTCAATTTGATCATTTATTCAATTTTTGCATTTTTATTTTATTCTCATTTCAAAAATAAATGTATATTTCATCATACATTATATAATTCATGAAATTAACATTTAATCATTAAATTTCAGCCATATGAGCTTACCTGGGTCGATTTGCTGAATTTGTAAAAGTTCAGGGACTAATCAGCTACTTTTTCTTTTCCTCGACTTGCTTCGGGTTCTCGATCTAAAATGCAAATTTATTCATTCATCAGCATCTAATTCTATTCTAATTCATTTCACAATTTATGCCCTTTAAGTTTTGAAATTACATTTTTACCCCAAACTTTACAGTTTTTACAATTTGGTCCCTACTCAACTAACCTCTCAATTGATCAATTTTTCTCAATTAACACCTTTTCCAACTATTTTAGACTACTACATAGCCTTTCATATTCAAAATCGCAACACCAAACCTTAATTCCCAACTTTTTCACAATTAGGTCCCCAAAATCAATTTCTATCAAAATTACTTAATAAAATCATCATATAACAAAATTAAAGCTTTAATTCCATGTTTATTCATCATAAAAATCCAGCACTTATCAATGGTAACTTTCAAAATCAGCCATGAAATCAAAAACTAATGAAATGATTAGTTGGACCTAATTGTAAAAGTATCAAAATCACAAAAATTAGAAGAAATAATCAAGAATTAAACTTACATGAGTTAAATATATGAAAAACCAGATTTTTTCAGACTTCCTACGGTGTTTTTGCTGATAAATTGTGAAGAGATCTCTAGATTTCACTTTTGTCTTTGTTTTATATATTTAATTTGTCAAGTTTCCAATTTTGCCCTTGTTTCTCCTTACTTTCTTGCTGATTTTTCTTTCCCAACCGTCCAGCCCATATACTTTGGGACTAATTGCCTTTTAAATCCCTTCTCATTAGTCACTTAAACTATTTAATCACGATTTAACAAATTTTACACTATTTTCAATTTAGTCCGTTTTAGTTAATTGACTATCCAAACGTTAAAATTTTCTAACGAAACTTTAATACCAACTCATTGACACTCTATAAATGTTTCTAAAAATATTTATGGCTCGATTTATGAGTTTGAGGTTTCGATACCTTATTTTTCGATTCTAATTATTTTAATATTTATTCCTAGTACACCATTCACTATTTCAAAAATTTTCCTAACTTCACATTTAACTTATACTCACTAAATTAATAATATTTTCTACTCATTTGTCAGATTTAGTGATCTCGAATCACCATTCCGACATCAGTGAAAATTCATGCTATTACACCTCAGATCTCTTTGACCGACTTGATAAGAGGGTTACGCCAGTTCCGGGAATTTTGGCAGAAACCTTCAGGTCACTGAATGCATGTTGAAGGACGGGTGAAGGCAGATTCATCGGATGTGTGCAGATTCTACTTGCATGGTTCCACAGTCATTTTTGGAAAATTGATAAGGTTTCGTATCGAGTCTTCTCTGAAAATTATTCGCCATTAAAAGAGATAGCTACTACGCCAAGGAGAGGTGACATCTCGAAAGAGAAATGGTTGGTCATTCTTCAGAATCTTCATGAGGATGACATCGAGTGGAGAGCCCCGTGGTTGCTTCCGGATGAGATCTTATACCGATGTGGTAATTTTGATTGGATCCCGTTACTTGGAATCTGGGGAGCTGTGGGTTATGCTCCATTGATGGTGCTAAGACAGTACAGGTCAAGGCAGTTTATACCTGCAACCCAAGGCTTAGCTGAGTTCGAATTCTCATATAAAGACAACGGCTATAAAAAGAAGATTCGAGAGATAACCAGTGCATGGGACCAAACTCGACGGATGAAGAGATTAGCCGTAGGCCCGATGATGACTCCTGAATATAATGAATGGTGGGTTAGAAGAATCAATGATAATATCCCAAGACCAGGTCAAGGAAACAGTCCATCGATAGAAGAACATTTGCGGGTTGTTACCTCTGAATTGGAAATTATCATGCAAGGTTTTGAGAAGAGGAATGCAGAGCTTGAACAAAAGATCGAGCAGTTAGAAGAAGAAAAGATGCACTTGGGATTAGATGTGGATGTTCAAAAGTTAGAGACTGAGAAATTAAGACAAGGTAAGAACAAAGCTGAGAAAGATCTGGACAGTTTGAAGACAGACTATAAGAAGTTGAGGTTATCAATAAGAACTGCTGGGTTAGGGAAAACTTCAGAACAATGGCGTCAAGAGATTTGGGAAGAAAAGATCAAGGCTGATGGATGGGAAAAGAAATTTCGAGAGGTTCAAACGTGAAATAGAGCTTTAGAGAAGAGTTTGTAAGATAACCAAAAGGAAAAATGTGAACTAAAAGGTTGAGTGGCTGAGTTAGAAAGATCTCTTCATCAGTACCAAATTCAAAATTCTGCGATGGAATTGAGAGCGAGCTTGAGCAAGATTGAAGAAATGAAAGAAAGAATAGGAGAGTTGGAATCGGCATTACGAAATTGTGAGATCCGGGCTGAGTACCTGGAAACCAACGAAAGTGGTCAGAGGGAGCAACTTCAACACCTTCAAAATCAAGTTGAAAACAGAGATCGTATCATAGGAGAAGCTGTGGTTCAAATTCAAGAGGTAGCTGATCACCTGCAGACTTTGGTGGCACAAGCCGATGCACTGAGCATAAAGTATGAGCTGGAATCAAGTCGGGGACAAGAATTAGCTTCGTTACTTACGAAAATTAAAGTTCTGAGCACTAGGGCAAAACCATATATGTAATCTATTTTATGTAAAGAATTTTGTTTTCTAGTAAAGTTTTCTAAATGAAATTGAATCAGAATCGACGCCTTTTTGCATTCATGCATTCACATTACATTGCATCATATGCATTAGAGTCCACCGAAAGACCCTAATCGGTTAAAATCATTGAAGCTAATCTGGAAACCGACAAAAGCTCACCAATTAAGGACCAATACGGTACTCGCTGGAAAACTAAAGAGATGAACCAAAGATTAGAGAAATTGGAGCAAATGCAAAATGATATGTAAGAACAGTTACAAGTACAAATGCAAGAGCGGCTAGATAAAATCCAAGAAGACATGATGGAAAAATTGATCAAAGCTCAAAAAGATGCGATGGCTGAATTGACCCATCTACTGACGAGAAGAGTAGACAAGGGAAAGGGCCTTATGGCCAATCCTAGAGAAGGTAAGGAGGATCCGTTGTATCCTCCAGGTTTTACTCCACCAAATGTACAAACTGAAATATACCCAAAAGGACCGTCTGTCACAATTAGGCCGTAACAATTACGAACTGGTGTCACAATCCCCAAGATTTTCCAGGGAAGATTTAGTTTAAACCCGGGAGGTAACCCAATTAGTCCTATTATTCCCGATTTTGATAAAACAGCTGAAGAAGTAAAGGCGAATGTAGAATTACCAAAACAGTGGGAAGATAGGTATAAATGGTTGAAGGAAAAATTCTAAGCCTTGGAAAACGCTGATAGTAGTCAAATAATTGACGCTAATGATCTAAGCTTAGTCCCAGACCTAGTACTTCCTCCCAAATTCAAAATGCCTGAATTTGAAAAATACAATGGCAGTAGCTGTCCCGAAGCCCATATCACCATGTTCTGTAGAAGGATGGCTGGCTACATTAACAATGATCAGCTACTAATACACTGCTTCCAAGACAGTTTGGTAGGGGCAGCGTCCAAATGGTACAATCAATTGAGCCGTACCAAGATTGGTTCATGGAGGGACCTAGCTCAAGCATTCATGTGGCAATATAGTCATGTGACAGATATGGTTCCTGATAGAATCACTTTGCAAAACATGGAAAAGAAGCCAAATGAAAGTTTTAGGCAGTATGCACAGAGGTGGAGGGAGGTTGCAGTCCAGGTTCAACCACCCCTCTTGGAGAAAGAGACGACAATGCTCTTCATTAACACCTTGAAAGCCCCGTTTATCACACACATGATAGGAAGTGCCACCAAAAGCTTCTCTGACGTAGTCATGAATGGTGAAATGATCGAAAATGCTATCATAAGCGGGAAGATTGACGCGAGAGAAAGTAACCGAAGGTCAGCTTCGAAGAAAATGGAGAATTAAGTGAACAACGCGAGTACATATAACAAAGGTTACTCAAAGTCAATTACGGTGAATCAACCGAGGAAGGTGGTAACCAACCAGTCAGGCTCACCAAGATAAGAATCCAGAACGAGGCAAAGCACTGAGAAGCTCCAGTTCACGCCAATCCCAATGTCGTATAAGGAGCTGTATCAGAGGTTATTCGATGCATATGTTGTTTCCCCTCATTATCTAAAACCCCTACAACCGCTGTACCCTAATTGGTACGATGCGAGCGCGCAGTGTGACTACCATGCGGGGACTATCGGGCATTCCATAGAAAATTGCATAGCCTTTAAGAAACTGGTTAAGAAACTGATCGGTATGGGTGTTGTCAAGTTGGATGATTCGCCTAATGCAGAAAACACATTGCCTAATCATAACGAGGTGAACATGATGAGTGGAAACATGGGGAGAAATGTTAAGACAGACGTTGTAGAGGTAAGAACCCCTTTGAGATGGGTCTGGAAGGAGATGGAAAAAAGGGGTTAATCATTGCAGATTCAGAAAAGAGTTATGAACAGAAAGGGAACTACTGTGAGTTCCACCATGAGATAGGACACGAGATACAGGAATGTACAGAATTCAAAACTTTGGTTCAAGGCATGATAGATAACAAAGAGACGGAGTTCTATGAAGAAGTTCAAGAGGAAGGAAACATGTGCACCTCGGAATTAACGGCGAGAGTTCCAAAAGCTAATTATCTTGTGGTCATCATTTTGCGACCTAAGAATAATGAAGTTAGAACGTGTATAACGCCGAAAATCATCATTCAGAAACCTGCAACCTTCCCTTGCAAAGATAGCAAGAAAGTCCCATGGAACTATGAATGCAACACAACTGTTCCAAGAAAGGAGACTTCGGCTGCTATGGTAGAAGGGGATCAAGGTATAGGCTTTCACACGCGTAGTGGGAAGCGCTACTACTTGATAAACCCCCGAGTAGAACCGACAAAAGAAGGAGCTTCGACAGAAAAGTAAAAGAGAGAAAAAGTAATCGTGCCTGAACCGTTGATCAATAAGCCAATAAAAGAAGAAGAAGTTAAGGAATTCTTAAAATTTCTGAAACACAGTGAGTACAGTGTTGTGGAACAACTGCATAAACAACCAGTGCGTATATCGGTGTTAGCTTTGCTCTTGAGTTCTGAGGCACATCGAAGTGCGTTGATGTAAGTATTGAATGAGACGTATGTAGCTAATGACATTTCTATCAATAAGTTGGATCGGTTGGTCAACAATATAAGTGCTGACAATTTTATCTTCTTCAATGATGATGAAATACCTTCTGGAGGTAAGGGCTCAACTAAAGTTTTGCACATTACCACCCGTTGTAAAGGGTACATGTTGTCGAGAGTTTTGATTGATAATGGGTCTGCATTGAATGTATTGCCCCTGCCCACCCTAGATAGACTACCTGTGGATAGCTCACATATGAAGACATGTCAGAATATAGTGAGGGCATTTGATGGAACTGAAAGAAGGGTTATGGGAAGAATTGAGATTCTGTTGATAATTGGCCCAACCACTTACGAGGTAGACTTCCTGGTAATGGATATCAAACCTTCCTACAACTGTTTGTTGGGAAGACCTTGGATACACTCGGTAGGGGCTGTGCTGTCATCACTTCATCAGAAGTTGAAATTAGTGTCAGAAGGTCCATTGGTGACGATAAGTGCTGAAGAAGATATCATCGCGACAGTAACTAACAATGCACCATATGTGGAGACCGATGATGAGGCACTAGGATGTTCTTTCCAGTCTTTAGAATTCATGAACGCAATGTTTATTATCAAGGGAGATAAAATCTCGGTACCAAGAATATCCAATACCACGAAGATGGGTTTGCAGTTGATGGTAGGAATGAGAGCCTTGCCAGGAAGAGGTTTGAGAAGGCATCTGCAAGGAAGAGTTGAGGCGCCAGTATTGAAGGACAAGTTTGATCGCTTTGGCCTTGGCTACAGAACAAATATGAAACAAAAGAAGAAGGAAATAGAAAAGAGGCAGGAGAGAAGAATGGCACGTTTGAGCGGAAAAGAAGTCAAGTGGGGGCCTATGACCTTTCCCCACATATTCGAGACTTTTGTATCGGGAGGGATTATTCATCCTCAGAGAAGGATACCGGTAAAAGAAAGCATTAATGAGATGCTGGAAAATGTTCACATCGACGCCATTCATGAGGACACAAATGAAGAAGGGACCTTATTGGATATCTGTCCCTATGAACCTGGGAGTGTTTTGAATAATTGGACTGCAGAAGAGATACCCGAAGTTTTTAGAGCCTTTTCAGAGTAATATTCAGAACACACTTGTTGTTTTTAGCCTAGAAACAATGAGAATTCCTTTGTGAAATAGGCTTATGTTCGAACATCATTATCTTAATGAAATTCATCTTTGCAGTTATTTGAAACAGATATTTCCTTTAAGATTCTTTCATTCTTTTATATGAGTAATTACTGCAGATTCTTTCATATTCTTCCAAATCATTCTTTCATCAATTTTATAATCATACCATACGAATAAATATACTTAAAATTTTCACATTCTTTGTATACTCCTTGGTACCTGTAACAGGTCTTCGGATATTAATGACATGAGTGGCTCTGCGATGGACCTAGAAAACCCTTTTGAACGAGACATGTGTTTAGATGGATCTCAAGACTTTGGAGACGACATAGATAGTAACTTATCTCCAGACCTGTTGAGGATGATAGAGCATGAGGAGAAACAGATCCTACCTTATAAGGAAGTGGTGGAGATTGTGACCTTCGAGGAAGGAAAAATAGTAAAGATGGGAACATGCATAACCGAAGAAACAAAGCAAGACTTCATCGAGTTACTTCAGGAGTTCAAGGATGTCTTCGTATGGTCATACCAAGATATGCCTGGTCTGAATACTGACATTGTAGTACAACGTCTCCCTATAAAAGATGATTGCAAGCCAGTGCAGCACAAGCTCAGGAGAATGAGGCCTGATGTTGTACTAAAGATAAAGGAAGAGGTGCAAAAACAGTTCGATGCTGGATTCCTACAAGTAGTCAAGTACTCAAAATGGGTGGCCAACATCGTACCTGTCCCTAAGAAAGATGGGAAGGTACGAATGTGTGTAGACTACAGGGATTTAAATAAGGCCAGCCCAGAAGATAATTTTCCCTTGCCTCACGTCGACACATTGGTGGACAACACGGCAAGATACTCATTATTTTCTTTTATGGACGGTTTCTCGAGATATAACCAAATTAAGATGCATCCTGAAGATATGACGAAGACCACATTCATAGCCCTATGGGGAACCTTCTGTTATAAGGTGATGCTGTTTGGTTTGAAAAATGCCGGAGCTACCTACCAGAGAGCCATAGTGACCCTTTTCCATGATATGATGCATAAAGAAGTAGAGGTCTATGTCAACGACATGATTGTAAAATCTCAGGCAGAGAAGGAACATGTGCAAGTCCTGAGAAAGCTATTTCTAAGGTTAAGAAAGTTCCAGCTCAAGCTTAACCCAGCCAAGTGTACCTTTGGGACTAGGTCCGGAAAGCTTCTAAGGTTTGTAGTCAGTGAAAAAGGGATTGAGATTGACCCAGACAAAGTCAAAGCAATACCAGAATTGCGTCTGTCGCATACTCAAAAGAAGGGTCGAGGTTTTCTAGGAAGACTAAATTATATTGCTCGGTTCATTTCACAACTAACTGAGAAATGCGATCCCATATTTCGTCTCGTAAAGAAGCATAACCCAGGTGTATGGGATGAAGAATGTCAGTAAGCTTTTGACAGAGTAAAGCAGTACCTTACCAGTACCCCAGTATTGTCAACACCTAACCCGAATAAACCACTGATCCTATATTTAACGGTGTTTGATAAGTCCATGGGATGCGTGTTAGGCCAACATGATGAGACGGGGAGGAAAGAGAAGGCGATATACTATCTTAGTAAGAAATTCACTGACTGCGAAATGAGGTATCCGCCTATTGAAAAATTATGTTGTGCCTTGATCTGGACGACGCGAAGATTGAGACAATACATGCTCTACCATACAACTTGGCTAATTTCAAGATTAGACCCCTTAAAATATATGATGGAGTCAACTGCATTGAATGAGAGGATGGCTAGATGGTAGATTTTACTCTCCGAGTTCGATATAGTCTATATAAGTCAGAAGGCTGTTAAAGGGAGTGCAATAGCAGACTTTTTAGCTAGTCGAGCTTTAGAAGACTATGAACCTCTGGATTTTCATCTCCCAAATGAAGACTTGATGTGCGTGGCAACTGTTGAACAAGGTTCTCAAGAAAATCATCCTTGGAAACTAAATTTCGATAGAGCTTCAAATGCCGTAGGAAATGGGATTGGGGCAGTCCCGATATCCCCAATCGGAGACCACTATCCTTTCACTAGTAAATTGGATTTTGATTGCACAAATAATATGGCCGAATATGAAGCATGCATCATGGGCATCCGTGGAGCTATAGAACGTAAAATTAAGACGTTAGAGGTATATGGGGACTTTGCGTTGGTAATATACCAACTCAATGGTGAATGGGAGACGATAGACCTCAAATTAGTCAGGTATCGAAAGTTGGTCCTCGAATTGACGGAAGAGTTTGATGACATTACTTTCCACTACCTCCCACGAGATGAGAACCAAATGCTGATGCATTAGCCACTTTAGCTTCTATGATCAAAGTGAACAAGCTAAAAGATATGAAACCTATTCGGATGAGCATTTATGAGACCCCGGCTCATTGCTATAATATCGAGGAAGAGAAAAAGGTTAGTCATCCTTGGTACCAAGACATATTATAATACGTGAAGAATCGCGAGTACCCTGAGCAGGCAACAGAGAATGATAGGAGGGCATTAAGAAGATTAGCCATAGACTATGTCCTAGATGGAGAGATTTTATACCAAAGAGGGAAGGATCAAGTACTACTGAGATGTGTGGATAATGTGGAAGCCAAGAAAATCCTAGAAGAAGTCCACGAGGGCATTTGTGGAACACATGCTAATGGATTTACAATGGCTAGATAGATTATGAGATTCAGCTATTACTGGTCCACCATAGAAGGAGATTGCATTGATTATGCCAAGAAGTGCCATAAATACCAAATCTATGCGGACAAAATACACCCACCTCCGTCACATCTTCACGTTATGGCTTCTCCATGGCCTTTCTCCATGTGGGGAATGGATATTATCAGGCCCATATCGCCAAAAGCTTCTAACGGGCATCGTTTCATCTTCGTGGTTATTGACTATTTCACTAAATAGGTAGAAGCTACTTCATATGCTAATGTCACAAAATCAGCAGTCAGTAAGTTCTTGAAAAAAGAGATCATATGTAGATATGGAATGCCTGAAAGAATCATATCTGACAATGCACTGAACTTGAACAATAGCACAATAGTGGAAGTCTGCAGTCAATTCAGGATTAGACACCACAACTCGTCACCGTATCGCCCGAAAATGAATGGTGCAGTGGAGGCAGCTAATAAAAATATCAAAAAGATTGTAGGGAAAATGACAGAGACTTACAAAGACTAGCATGAAAAGTTACCATTCGTTCTTCTTACCTATCGAACATCTATTAGGACGTCTACTGGAGCAACGCCTTTCTCTCTAGTTTACGGGATGGAGGCAGCATTACCCATTGAAGTTGAGATCCCCTCTCTTCGAGTTCTAGCTGAACTAAAGTTAGATGAGGCTGAATGGATCCAATCTCGATACGATCAATTGAAACTAATAGAAGGAAAAAGGCTAAAAGCCATTCACCATGGACAGATGTACTAGAAGCGAATAATGCGAGCCTATAACAAAAATGTTCGTCCCAGAGAATTTCATGAGGGGGACCTGGTGTTGAAAAAGATTCTTCCTCTTCAAAAAGACTTTAGGGGAAAATGGATGCCAATTTGGGAAGACCCTTATGTCGTAAAGAAGGCCTTTTTAGGAGGAGCTTTGATTTTGAGCGAGATGGATGGTAAAAGTCTGACCAATCCAGTAAACTCAGACTCAGTCAAGAAATACTTCGCATAAAAAGGAGAAAAGACCAAGGTGAAAACCCGCAAGGGGCGCTTTGAGTTCAAAAAAAAAAGATGAAAAATGAAAAAGAAAAATGGAGAGGCCAAGGTGAAAACCCGCAAAAGGTGCCTTGAGACCAAAGGGGATTTGAGTTGAAAACCCGAAAAGGGCGGCTCAAATTTTGGATCCGAATGGGGCACAAGGTGATCCGAGCAACTTGAATTTTGACCGAATTAAGGCATGTGATGATCTTGCTATACCTGAACCAACAGAAAGGGGTTAGAGTACTGTAGATCTCCTAGACACATGTCAACCTCAGAACGGTCTTCAGAAAGTTTGTGCAGAGAAGTTCAAACTGCGATATTTGAGACACCTAGTCTTCATACTATTTATTTTGAATTTGTTGTTCTTGGAACACTTCATTTCCAATAAATTCATTTGTTACTATTTTTGATAGTTTATTCATTTCAAGCTGTGTTCTCAAATCAATACCACTTTACCCATCTTTATATTCTTTTTGCAAGCATGTTGCATTAGAATAATGATTAATGGACTAATAAAATTTCACAAGGGAAGCTCCGTATGTTACTCCAGAAGTTTCTAAAAAAAAAGGAAACCTAAAACAGGACTATTGTTTAGAACGCACCAGGTTTAAAGGTTGAAATATCTAAGAAGGAAAAGTCTAAATTAAGACTATCCCTTTAGATCTTGTTGACCAAGCATTGATTGAACAAAGTGACAAGATGTCGTGTCGGTGATAAGACTTCGATGAGCAAGCAAGCAAGAATCACCAGGCAAAAAAAGGGGTTTCCTTAGAGAGGAGAAGCCTTTATTTGTGCATAAAGAGTTTCACCTTCTCTGTCCTTGAATTGAGATAGGAAAGGATTGAAAAAGCCAGACTTTCTACTCTTGAATTACAGTGAGAGAGTGATGGTACAAATTTTACGTCCCAGGGGATTATACTTGGAGGTTTATAGTGGGGGCAATCTGACTAAGTGTTTCTTCAGACAAGCCAGCTGAGCAAGAAGATGTTGTAGCACGTCAGTGATAGAGCCTCAAAATTGGAGTAATGGTGACCTAAGTGATAAAGAAGGGTCACTCTCAAAGAAAAAAACATTTTGCATTCATATAAACATCATCCATACATACCTAGTTAGGAGCATTTGATTCATTTTGATCATGCCATCCTAATCTTAGGCATATTTAGGTTCATTATACAGGTCATGTTCCCCAGAGAACAGATCGGTGAAATCACAATGTCCTATCTCCCTGACCAGCTGTGGAATAGGTTGAAGATTGTAAGTCCTATCTCCCTGACCAGCAGTGGAATAGGTTGAAGATTGTAAGCCCTATCTCCCTGACCAGTAGTGGAATAGGTGGAAGATTGTAAATCCTAGCTCCCTGACCAGCAGTGAAATAGGTGGAAGATTGTAAATCCTAGCTCCCTGACCAGCAGTGGAATAGGCGAAAGATTGTAAAACCTAGCTCCCTGAACAGCAGTGGAATAGGCGAAAGATTGTAAGTCCTAACTCCCTGACTAGCAGTGGAATAGATGGAAGACTGTAGATCCTATCTCCCTGGACAGCAGTAGAATAGGTCAAAAATTACAGATCTTATCTCCCTAAGCAGTAGTGGAGAAGAGCGAAGACCTCAGCCTTGTCTTCGTGAGCAGCAGTGGAGTAGGTTGAAAATAACAGATCTTGTCTTCCTGTACTGGCAGCGAAGTAGATCGAAGACTCTAATCCTATCTTCCCTAAGCAGCAGTGGAGTGGATTAAAACCACAGATCCTATCTTCCTGACGTTGCAGTAGAGTGAATTGAAGAATCAAGTCCTATATCTCTGAAGATGCAGTAGGGTGGAATGAAGCTACTTAAAGAAGAGAGCACCAATGTTTAGCACGACTGGGCAAAATTGTCCTTTTTTTAGTCTTTGCTTCATTCTCGTTACACGACAATGAGCAAAGAGAGGCAGCTGTAAGGCCCAATATTTGCCCGGCCCGTAATAAAAATAAAATCAAAACAAATAAAAAACAAATCACAGTCCAAATACATGGGCCCAATGTGGCCCAACCTGTTTTAACCTAAACTACCCAAACACTAGCCTAGCCCAAACACTAATCCAGCTCAACCTAGCTCAAAACATTCCCAAACGCTGAAACCCTAGTCTGCTTCAGCGGCCGCTGCTGCCCCAACCACGCATGCCTCCGTACGGCCACCTCTGTCCATGCCACGTACGCCCAGCTGGCCTTCGTACACTGGTACCTGCAACAAACACAAGCAAACGACACAGCACAGAGAGAGATTTTTGTATTTTTATTTTTATTTTTTTTCTTTTTTGCAGTTTCGGCTTTAAAATCTGAGAGAAAGCTTATGTATTTTTTTTGGAGAGAGACATTGAATACAAAAAATAGCAAGGGAATATCAATAGAAAAAAAATCGAAAAAGTAAAAAGACTAAGTTTTTGAAGATGATTCCCTTTTTTTTCAAAGTTTTTTTCCCCCTCTTTCTATCGTTCTATTCTTGTTTCTTTTTTGATATATTCAAAATAAAAAGAAAAGAAGAGGACGAAGCCCTGTTCACTCCGTTCAAATTAGAGCCGGAGGGGGTTTCGTATTTCAGAGGCGATAGAGGGGAAAGATTTAGCTTTTAGATTTGTTTAAAGTGGCTAGGGGACTAATGATTTAGGGGTTTTTTTGTGGCATTTATACTATTGAAACGGCACCGTTTGGGCCTTGCTTCAATGGCACCAAAACGGTGCCGTATAGAGCTATACCCGATGACCCGGTCCAACTGCGGCAAGATCCGCGTGTTTGGTGTGGGGAGGGGTAATTGCGTGCCGAGTCCTTCTCATTTTGTGTTGTATTTCAATTCGGTCTTTTGAATTTCTTTAATTTTGAGCAATACAATTTGTCATTGATTTCATCTGGGCCCAGATTAGATGCTGCGTTTTGGAGGGGCGGGGATTATTTCCCGCTTGGTCCCCCAAGTAATCCGCGCATTACATTCGGCCCATTTACTTTATTTTATTTTCATTTGGTTCTTTTAATTCTGTTTTTCATTTAATTTAATCCCTTTTGTATTTTTTATCAATTAATTTAGTAATAATATCATTATTATTTATTAATTCTAGTATCATTCGTATTATCATTAAACTTGTCATTTCATATACGTTACTTATTTAGATTAATGTATGTATATTATTTGGTATATTACACATATATTTTTATTTACTTCGAAATTCATTTTAATATTATAATTTCACATAGTATTTCTTTTTATCTTCCTTTACATCTATTTCAAATTCGGTCTTTTGAATTTCTTTAATTTTGAGCAATACAGTTTGTCATTGATTTCATCTGGGCCCAGATTAGATGCTGCGTTTTGGAGGGGCGGGGATTATTTCCCGCTTGGTCCCCCAAGTAATCCGTGCATTACATTCGGCCCCTTTACTTTATTTTATTTTCATTTGGTTCTTTTAATTCTGTTTTTAATTTAATTTAATCCCTTTTGTATTTTTATCAATTAATTTAGTAATAATATCATTATTATTTATTAATTCTAGTATCATTCGTATTATCATTAAACTTTTCATTTCATATACGTTATTTATTTAGATTAATGTATGTATATTATTTGGTATATTACACATATATTTTTATTTACTTCAGAATTCATTTTAATATTATAATTTCACATAGCATTTCTTTTTATCTTCCTTTAAATCTATTTCAAATTGTATGTATATATACATTGTTTGTGATAAAATTTTGTGCATGTGATTTATTAGAAATTTTCAATTTCCGCCTTTGTATGCTATTCATTTTTAGTTTATTTCAAAGATTGTTTATATTAATTTATTTGATATTCCTTTTAATTCTTTAGCTTTTAGTATTAATATCTACCAACATATAATATGAGATTCTTACCATTGTTATATTGTATTGTTCATTTATATTTATTGATTGTTTGACATTCATTAGTATACGTTTTAGTTTATGAATCATCATCTCGCATTGTACATCATTATTCAATCTTTTTTATTTCATTCAAAAGAATTACGTTTAATATCATTTAAGTATCAAAACCAATTCATCCAAGACTTTCAAAATAACGCAACCCTCGAAATTTGGAATCCTCGAGAGAATGGAGCCGTAATGTATTGGGTTCCAACTTTCCTCATTGAATCTAAATAATCGAAAATTTTCTTTAATCAAAACACATAAACCAAAAACTCATTTTCGGGAATTCGATACGTCGTGTCCTAATGTATTGGATGTGACATGTCGTCTTCTCGAAATGAAGATTTAAAAAAAAAGTAACAAGGGCTATATTCAATGCTAGGAATTTTGAGAAATTGTGCCCTAACGTATTGGGTTTCAATTTTTCATCTGACTTAAACCAATTGAATATCCCTTTTTAATTTCACCGCAAGAGTTCTGAAAATCAATAGACTAGCTTATTCTCGAGGACTAAAAATGTCGTGTCCTAATGTATTGGGTGTGACATTTTATCACTCTGAGACGAGAAGGTCTTTAGCATTCTTCTCGATTTATCCAATCATCTTTTATAAAATTAACATTAATAAAAAGGAAGGATCATATTTTAAAATCTTTTCAAATTCTCGACACTAAGACATTAAACAATCAATTCGGTACATTAAACAATCAATTCAGTACCAATTTTGGGCGTTACGAGGGTGCTAACCCTTCCTCGTGCATAACCGACTACCGAACCTATTTTCTCAAAATTCGTAGACCTAAAATCGTTTTCAAGGTGATCTGATCACGCCTCTTTAAAAGATCGGTGGCGACTCCAATTTTCATTTTTAAGTCAACAACAACTAGCTTTTTTGTTTTCAAAAAAGTGGTTTCTACAGGTTTCACAAATTCAAAGCAACATTACATGCCAATATCATCCACCTATACATGCCATTATAACCACGACCAAAGCATCAAAATCTACCTATAAAATCAATGGATAGTGTGATAGATCTCCAACTAGCTTCCAATCCGGTCGAGCTTTCGATAATCTGTAAAGTAAGAGAAAGGTAACCCTATAAGCAATGAATGCTTAGTAAGCTCGTATAAACTTTAAACATAACATTCCATTTTAATAATGAACTTTATAGGGTAATTATAAACCTAAACCAATTCCACAAAGTTTTATCAAACTTTATAACCATCAACTCATAAATAAGTAAGTTCACCAATATCACATATATTTTTCATTCCTAACATAATAGGATTTGTAAAACATATTACTCAATCATTAACCTTTTCATAATATTATGAACCACTCCATTTACTTTCTTACCATTCCATTTACTTACTTTCCATTTAATTTACCTAGCATAAACTTAATTAACAACATCAATTCACTAATTACTATATATTTGCTCATGAACTAAGTAAATTCATCCATAGCATACGTAAGTTTCTCACATGTAAATACATCATTCAACTCATGAATCCCTTTTTCATCATTTTACATCTCAACTCTGAACTTACCATTTCGTTACCTTTTCTTACCTATTTCATTTGCATAATACAAGACATAAGCATAAACATCACCCACATGATAAACCATTTTATTAGAAAAATACATACTTTGATTCATACCACCCTTTCATGAACATAAGCATATTTCCATTTGGACACTTACTATTTCAATGCATAACTTTAAAAGTAAACATAATACAATCCAACCAATAGCTTGGCACAAGCCTAAGCATCATCAACAACACGTGTTAGTGCATCAATTCATAATTCACTTGAATTAACATAAGATAAGTCATTAAACATGAATAATCTTACTTAAAATCATCAATTTCATGAACATGGACATACCTTTATTTAACATTTTCTTTTCATTCTTTTTTCATGGTTTTCATGATATAAATCATTTGAATACTCAAATGAATAGCAAATTCATCAAATTCATTAAACAAATTACCTTACCGAAATTTTAATTAGAAGAATGACTTACAGATAAGAGTACATCATCAGATCAACCAAAACACACCAGATGCTCATAAGAGCTAGTCCGACCAAAACACACCAGAAAAAAGCTCATAGGAGCTAATCCAACCGAAACACACCAGACAGAAGCTCATAAGAGCTAATCCAATCGAAACACACCAGGCAGAGAGTATAACACGAGAGTTGGCAACAAATACTGAACCTTGATTTACTCGGGTAATATGCAAATATCTCTCTCCAATATCATCTCCATTCCAAACCCCTGTAACACACCAAATCATGATTGTACTCTATCTCACGTTCAATCCAAACTGAGCATCAAATTCAATAACATATCTCAAATTGCCATTCATTATCAACAATTAAATATATATATATATATGTTGTTCCATGTTAATCTATTCAACAATTCATATTTATATTAAATTCTAAACCATACGAACTTACCTGGCTAAATTGCAGAAATGTCAAAATATAGGGGCATTTTGGTAATTTTTCATTCTCCTCGATTTTCCACTCGATCTTGATCTAAATTAATAATTTCATTCAATTTATTAATTTAGATAGTAAAACAAATTATTTTATGAAATGTAGTCATTTTTACATTTTTACAAAATTACCCCTAACTTTTACTTTTATTCAATTTAGTCCTTGAGCGCAAAACATGCAAATTAACCATTTTTATTGCAATTCATATCAGCCAAATATTCATGGAACCCAAAACAACCCACATTTGTAATAATTACTGTTTCAACAATTTAGTCCCTAATCGATAAATTCATCAAAATCACTTAACAAAATATTTTTAAATAACAACTAATATTTTAAATTCATCATTTAACATAAAAAAATCGCTAGATTCATCAATGAAAACATTTAAAGTCTTTAATAGTTTCAAAATCGAAGGTACAGGTTAGCTGGACTTAGTTGCAACGATCTCAAAAACATAAAAACTATTAGAAACGGGGCTAAAATGGAACTTAAATGCATCATCCAAAACAAGGGCGAAGCTTGAACCCTTCCATGGAGTTTTTCTTCTTTCAATTTCGGTGGGAACTAGTTTTTGGAAGATGAAAATTTTATTATATTAAACTTTATTCACTTTATTATTATAATAACATATAATTTAATAAGAAAAAATGTATATCATTTACCTATCATCTGACCCACCATATACAATGGTATAATTACCATTTAAAAACCCTTACTTCATGTTTTAATAATCATTTAGCACAAATTTCTAATAGCCATTAAAATTTACAATTTTTTTGATTTAGTCCTTTTGCTTAATTAAGTATCGAAACGTAAAAATTTCTTAACGAAACTTTAATACCACCTTAATGACACTCAGTAAATATTTATAAAAATATTTATGACTCAATTTATAGAAATGAGATCCCGATACCTCATTTTTTAAAACCACTTGACTTTAGGGTCTTACCACTTGAATTTAATTAATCATTCAAATAGCATAAATTACCATATCAAAAACCTTTTAAAAACCATAATTGATTTGTAAATATTCATAAATAATATTTAAGAACTTAATTGTCGAATTTGGTGGTCCCAAAACCACTGTTTCTGACACCACTGAAAAACGGGTTGTTACACAAGTAACCTGCCTCAAAGGCTTCCCAAATAAATTACCACAAAGGCTTTACAGGTGACAAGCCATAAAAGCTTCCCAAGTGACTCGCCACAAAGGCTTGGTTTGGTTTGCCATATCGACACCACATAAACTGCCATGATTGACGATATGAATTTGCCTAAACTTAGCATCGCCTAAAGTTTGCCTATCATCACCCCCGGGACACGTAGAAACCTTAGTAGGCAAATGCAACTTCCTCCATTCCTAGAAGGCGCCATGGCCACGGTCTTTACACATATCTACCATGCTGGCCTTATCTTAGGTTTACTATCCCGGAGGACATCATAAAGCACCACCGCGGGGTCCATTATCATATCTCGTATTTTTCCAAACTCCGCCCGAACTCCCTTGTCCCTAACCAAAATTTGGCATGCATCACTCTAATAACATATTGGACACATTTAAATAAACATCACTCACACCCTTAATAGAATCATACTTCCCAACACAAAATTTCCTATACATGCTTACCACACATTGTCATTTTCATGCAGCACATTGTACACTTCGGTACATACATACAATTGTTTCACAAAGAACACACACAACCATACATACATACATACATACAAAAACTCTTCAAGAAGATATGCACATCTATATGAATATCGACTGTACAAGAAATCATCATAATATATCATGCAAAACATGAATTTAGAGATTCACCAGAAGCCTGCCTTTACCTCGACCTGGAGTTTCTGTTTCGATTGCCCTTCTAAATCCAACAACATCAACTGCTTATAAGATCATGAAATTTCCATTAGAATCCTCATATAGGGCCTTTCACTTATACCCTACTGTTCTTATACATTTTGACATCCTTACTCATCAATAATAATGACATACAGGGCTATAAGACTTACCAAAAGGTTGAATCACCCATAAACTAAATGAGGTTTAAGTTCTATCTTAACAAAGAAGAAGAGAACATTTAGGTTAGAAAGAAGGACTGGAATGTAAAGTAGAAAGAGAACCATCTAGAAGGTCTTCCCATTTCACTAGATATAAACTTATTGTTCCCTTATTGTAAACTTTGACAAGTGACAATGCTTACCTAACCCAAATCTCCTAATTTTCCCACAAAAATTCGGGAGAAGGTAAAGAGAACCTGGTGAATTTTTCATTACTGTTTGACCTGTAACACCCTTAACCCATATCCGACACTGGAACAGGGTTATGAAGCATTACCAGACTTATAGGTCAAACAATTATACATCTCGAATTCATTTCTTATTCAAATTAAAAACCATTCAAATTCATTCATATAGTCCATAATACGAGCCCTCGAGGCCCCAAATAGACATTAAAAGTGGTTCAGTACTAAACCAAGTAGTCAAGGAATTTTTAGAAAAACATTGAAATTTTTTTCAAAGAGCAAGGGACACAATCCCGTATGGCCAGGCCGTGTGGGCATTCGAAATAGGGACACACGACCGTGTCCCAGCCTGTGTCCGATCTCGTGTAACTCACTGACTTGGGTCACACGGCCAATCTAAATGCCTGTGTGTCAGGCCGTGTACCTTTCAAAATGGCCTCACACGCTCGTGTGCTAGGCCGTGTGAAAACTGGAGGGTTTACTAACTTGAGCCACAAGGCCAAGCCACACGCCCGTGTGCTAGGCTGTGTGAAGCTACTGACTTGATTTCTAAAGAAGTATCAAAGGACACACGACCATGTCACCTGGCCGTGTGTCACACACGGCTGAGACACACCCCAGTGTGGACAAAAATAGGCTATTTTCCAAGCCATATTTCTCACCCAATGTGGTACCAACCTAAGCTCAACAATGCACAATACAACCATGGCATAAATAAGCATTCAAAACCAACCAATATCAAGTTTATAACATGTAATATCCACACATACAATATGATATCCATAATCACATCCATTGACCACTTTAAAACCTACCAATCACACTTCCAAAATTCAACATGCATACCACATCTCAATTTCAACCATTTGGTACCCAAAATAACAATTTACAAATAAGACATTCACATAGCAACTATACACCATATACCATAAGGTCATTTATACATATTTACATAACCAAACATATACCATTTTCAAACCAAATTAAATGGCCAAAGCACAACAAGACATATAGACTACATTAGCCAAAACACCTATACATGCCATTTACCCAAAATATAAAGTGCAAAGTACCAAAATAAGTATTTGATAGTGTGACGCAATCTCCGACAACTTCCAAACTGAGCAAGCTTCCGAAGCACTATAAAATACGAAAAAATAAATAAGTAAGCAATTAAGCTTAGTAAGTTTGTATAACTAGAAATACAACTTACCATTCATCCATAATTTATATAAGCAAAATTAAAAAATAGATTAACTCTATTTGGCCTAAAGCCTAACACATAATACACAATCATGTTAGCCATGTATGAATATATCAAAATGAATTACTTCTCGTATTTCACATGAATACCTCTACTAGTTTGTATCAATCTCGTTGACTTTGTATCATCACTATGCCTGTTGAACCATTTGGAATACTATCGAATACTCAGGTATCTCGCACTGTAATACCCCAAAATTACTACAGTAAGAACGTAAGATATTATCCTTGATATAGTAAAATAATGAAATAAAATGACAAAAAGGGAAATTTTAAGTTATGTCAACATTGGGAAGTATATTATGATATATTAATTAAAGAAAGAACTAAATTGAAAAAGTGAGAAAAATTTTGTGGCCCAAGAGAAAATACTCAAAATTTGAGGGGTTAAAGTGTAAACATGAAAAAGTTGAAGGACCAATAATGCAAATATATTAAGGGTGGAATGATCTAGAAACTAAGGAAAATGGATGAATTAGGACCAAATTGAATAAATGGAAAAGTATGAGGGGTTAAATCATAATTTTACCAAAATAAGTGATGAGTCAATAGAGGAATTTTGAAGAATCATAAGGGGCAAAATGGTCATTTAGCAAGGGAGATAATTTTGAAGAGTAATGATGATGTTGGTGATCTTTTAGATTAATTAAATAAATATTAGTTTATTAATATTTTGATTTGATTTTTAATTACATTTCATTATTATTATTTTATTATTTTATCTAGTATATAAGAAAAGAAAGTTGAAGAATTCTCCTCATCTTTTCATGCTACCAATGTGAGAAGAGAAAAGAAAGAAAGAAATTTTCTTTTCTTTACAATTTGGTCCTTTGACAAAAAATTCACCATTTTCAATAAGAATTTCAAGAAATTTTCATAATCACCAAGAGAGAAAAGTGATAACAAGATTGTGGAGGACAAGAAAGTCACCTTGGATTCGAGAAAATGGAAGTTGGAGGAGAGAGAAAATGAAGTTAAAGATTGAAATCAGTAGGACAAGGTAAGAACATCAAGATTTTAATATATTTTTAAGTTTGATATTATTGAAAAAATATGAAAATGATGTTACAGTAGAGTTTTATTATATAAGGTTATATGTTCTTGATATGTTAGTGAAGGGAAATAAGAGGAAGTTATGGGAAATATTATAGAGAAAGGAAAGGAAGGTGTTATAAGCTTGGTTATCAACATTTTGCACTAAAACAGTTTTGGACAGCAACAGTAGTTTGAATTTAAAAATTCACCAAAAATTGTAGAAATTGAATTAGAGGTTAATTAAAGTATTAAATTAAATATTACTGAGTATAGTTTTATATAGAATAAATTTTTTAAGAAAAAGAATTTCATATTATGAGATATATGGATTGTTGTGAGACAAGGTCAGATTGATTTCGGGTTCCTTGTTCGACTTTGGAAAATCATTAAAATTGTAAATAAATAATTAGGGTTTAAATTTATATTTTAAGTTATTAATGAGTATATTTTCAAGATAAACAAATAGAAATATCATCCAAACCCTGTACTAAGAGATAATTGATTTTTAGTAAGAAAGGTCGAAACTATAAAACAATGAGCATGGATAAATTTAAAGATTTTACTGTACTTATTGGTTAAATTATAAATTTTGAAATTTTTATGGTAGAAAGATATTTGAGTCTAGTTTCAAAACATCAAGTTTATCTTAATTTAGAATTTTTTAGCATAAAGATATAAAT
This sequence comes from Gossypium raimondii, assembly GCF_025698545.1. NCBI lineage: Eukaryota > Viridiplantae > Streptophyta > Magnoliopsida > Malvales > Malvaceae > Gossypium > Gossypium raimondii. The sequence continues at coordinate 39,344,819 of NC_068565.1, forward strand.
AATTTTGTGACTATGACTCAAGTGGATGACTTTGATATGAACATATAAACATGTTATATACTAAAAGCTAAAGATTGTAACAAATATATATACATTAAGGATGTGGAATGGAGAGAAGGAGGAGGAAAATATATATGAATATTCAGCTAGCATGGGTTTACATTAAAATGGCTAATTTGCATGTCTTAGGCTTAGGACTAAATTAAATAAAAATAAAATTTTAGGGTAATTTTATAAAATGTCAAAAATAACCAAATTACATGAAATGAATTTTTATATTGTCTAAATTAATATATTGAAAGAAATTATTAATATCAAGTGGGTTTAGAGCTTTAATTTTGTTGTATGATGATATTATAAAGTGATTTTTTAAATATTAATTTTAGTATTAAATTGTGAAAATAGTTAAAATATTAGGGTTTGGTATTAAATTTCTATTTTATTAAGGGTTGTATGATAGCCTAGAATATTTGAGAAAATTAATTGATTTGATAGATTACCTAATTAAGGGACTAAATTGTAAAAGTTGTAAAAGTTGAGGTAATTGTGTAATTTTGAAATTTTGAAGGGTATAAATTGTGAAATAAATTGGAACTGAAATATAAGCTAATGAATGAGTAATTTTATATTTTAGATCAAGATTCCGTAGATACTCGTTAAAAAGGAAAAATAGTGGAATAGTCCCTGAACTCCTACAATTATTATAATTTAATTAAGGTAAGTTCGTATGATTAAACTTTAATGTTTGTATAATAAATTGATGAATGATATTATTTATTTATATCTATTGATGAAATAAAATATTGTTAAAATTATGAATTTTGAATTGAATGTTCAAAACGAGTGAAACGCGGGATTTAGTACAAGCGTTCTGTGGCAAATGATGAATTGACGGTAAATGCAAAGGATGAATTGACAAAAAATGCAATGGATTATTTGACGGAAAATTACCCAAGTAAATCGGGGTTTAGCATTTGTTGCGAACATTCGAGTTTACTATCCGTTTAGCTCTCACGAGCTTTTGTTAACTCAAATGAGTTTCTGTTCAACCCTAATGGGTTTCCGTTTAGCTTTTTTGAGCTTCAGTTTAAACCTTATGGGTTTCCGTTCAGCTCTTACGAGCTTCCGTTCAACCATTATGGGCTTCTGTTTAGCTCTCATGAGCTTCTGTTCAGCGTTCGAGCTTCTGAAAACGATTTAATCATATATATATCAATATCTTAATATGTTTATACATGAAAATTATGTAAGTTGAGACGAGTAATAAATTCAAGTGTGACATGTTGAGATAATAAGGTTATTGATGTTGAAATTATATGAAATATGTTCAAGTACGCTAACAAGTGTTGTTTCTTGATGCTTAGGCAAGTGCCAAATTTTTGGTTGAATGGTAATATGTTTAATTACAAGATGCATTGGAACGGTAAGTGCTCAAATGAAAATATGCTCGTGCTCATGAAAGAATGGTAAGGTTTAAGTTATGTAATTTCTTATAAAATGAGTTATCATGTGATTAATGCAAAAAAGTTCTATGTTTAAATGCACTAGCTTGTAGCTATGGTTGAATGATATAGTTATGACTGGTTTGTTATGCATATGGAATGAGTGTGAAAAGTAAAGAAATGCAAATGAAAATAAAGAAATTTTGGAAGAGTTAAAGTTGTTTAAAATCCTACTATGCTAGGAATAATATCTATAAGTGATAATGTAGATTTATTTGCTTAGTGAGTTGTTAAATATAACTTCATGAGTATTGTGGTATCAATATTGGATTATTCTTGATATGTATAAATTTCATATTTGAAAAGAAGTATTATGATTAAAGTTTATACGAGCTTACTAAGCATTCATTGCTTATGTATTTAATTTCCTTTACTTTTCAGATTATCAGAAGCTCAATTAGGTTGGAAGCTTGTCGGAGTTGTATCACACTATGCATCGGTTCTATTGGTACTTTCAAATGTTTTGATTTTGGTTATAATGGCATGTATAGGTATTTTGTTTACTGATGGCCTATATGTAATTTGTTGAGTTTAGCCACTTGTTTTGGATGTTTAATTATGGCTTGTTGATTGTAGATTGACATAGAATTGGGTGAGAAATATGGCTTGTAAAATGGTCTATTTTCGTCTACATGGGCAGAGACACGGGCTTGTGTCTCAGCTGTGTGTGACACATGGCCAGGTGACACGGCCATGTGTCCCTTGTATCTTAAATTTGCACAAAACAGAATGATCACATAGTCTAGCACATGGGCGTGTGACTTGGCTGTGTGCCCCAAGTCAGTATACTCACACCGGCACGAACACGGGCCGAGGCATGACGTGTGTCCATATTTCGAATGCCCACATGGCCTGAGACACGGGTGTGTCTCCAAACCGTGTGAGTCACATGGCCAGGCAACACGGCCGTGTGACCCTTGCAGTGTTTAAAATTTTAAATATTTATGAAATTTTTTTTAAGTTTTCGACTTAATCCTTATTTGTTTCTAATGAATAAATTTGGGCTTCGAGGGTTCGTTTAAGGGACAATTTGTATGATTTTGATTGGTTTCTACTATGAATGCTAAATGGAATGAAATGTCTGATAATTAATTTGTAAACTCTGGTCATGCTCCGTAACTCTATTCTGATGACGAATTCGGGTTAGGGGTGTTACACGCACACTAAGTGTCATTACGTGGTCAAAACCACCACTATCTCATATCTCATATCAATGCTCACTCTCGAGCCATCATTCGGTTTGCTCACACAAGCTATTAGTCAAGACGTAGCTACACGGTGCTGCTCACACAAGTACGCGACCAGCCACCGGTAGGACGTACGAGTCCAGCACCCAAAACACGGTAACCCCTAATGACATGTCATTTGTATCCTATCTATTCCTAAGGTTCAACCGGGATCCTTACGTCATCGAAACTTCGTCGAATATTTTCGCAGAGTCGTATCATCACAATTATAATAATAAAGCATTTAAAACACATATAATTTAATGCTTACTAACATACGAACTTACCTCAAATTAGTACAGAGAAAATCGATAGATTAGTCCACTACTTTGTCTTTTCCCCGATTTAATTCCGAATGTTGCTTTTCTTGATCTATATAATCAAATTTAACTAATTTAATCCTCAATCTAGACAATTCCATCCAAAAATCATGTTATGAAAAATTTACTATTTTGCCCCTATACTTTTGACTTCTTTATAATTTAGTCCCTAGGCTCGTAAAATGAAATTTATGCAATTTCATTCACATATAAGCCTAAAATAATTGAATACATGCTTATAGCAGCCCATACATTTCACAAATTCACACATTTACCGCAATTTTCACATTTCTCAATTTAACCCCTAATTGACAATTTCATCAAAAATTACTTAACATAAGTAGTTTAACTCATAACAAAGATTCATTTTATTCAAATAAAATTCACAAAAAACTAAAATTCTCTCATAGTAAAACCCTATACTTTCAACCATTTTGCAAATTAGTCCCCAGGCTAGCTAGATTAAGCTACAATGATCCCGAAAACATAAAAATCATTAAAAACGGAACAAAAACGCACTTACATGCAATGGATTTAGCCTAGCCAAATTTCAAGCTTCAAAACCCCCTTTTTCTTTGTGTTTTTCGGTTGAATAAAGAAAAATAAGAAAAAGATGATAGCTTGCTTTTGTTTTGTTTATTTTTATCATTTAATTACCTAATTACCATCTTACCCTTACCTAACTTTAAAAATACTCAATTACCAAGCCATGCACATCCACTAACTCAATTAGTGGTCTAATTACCAAATAAAGACCTCCACTTTAAATTTCTATAGCTATTTAACACCTTTAGCTAATAGAACCCAACTTTTGTGCTTTATGCGATTTAGTCCTTTTCCTCAAATTGAGCATACAAATGGTATAATTTCTTAACGAAATTTTTATATAATAATACTATCGATCTGTAGACCACAAAATAATATTAAAATAAATTTATGACCTTAAATTTATGGTCCCAAAACCACTATTCTGATTTAACTAAAAATAAGCTGTTACATGATCAGTCATGGAGAGGGTCAAATCAATCCACTTGATTCCCAACTAATCCCATTGTGAAAATCAACTAGAATAGTGCTCGTGTAAATTGAACGTACTATACCTTGGTGGTGACTTGCGTATGGCATGGTATTAAAGATAACCGAGTCTCTTGTAACTTTCTCATACACTTGATATGTTTTCAGTGCTCAACCAAGACTCTGAGGCGTATTCTTTCTTAGGCATACTCTTTCCTCACTTGAAGATACCCTGTAACTAAATCATTAGATACTGATAACGGGCGAATACTTTAATGCTAGAATGTGCCAATACTTTAACTCACAAGCAAGTCAGTAGGGTCGTAGATTATAATACCATAGTGCCAAAACAGTTTACATACATTCTTACTCACCTTTTTGGATTTGACGTTTTTGGGGTGTGACAACTCTCCCTTCCTTCAAAGAAATTTTATCCTCAAATTTTTTATCAACATGGTAACCCCATTACCAAGGATGTGTGGCCAACTTCCTGAATCAAACGTAGTATACTGCTTGGCTAAATGCCCAAACATAGTCATAAAAGACTTCTCATCTGTGACGTACACATTGGAAATTCCAATTCGTGCGAATGTAGATAGACAATCTCAACTGGAGAATTCCAAACTCGTGAGCATAGTTAGTGGGTACTCTCGTGTTTTTAAACATCTCGTGTCCTTAGCCTTGACAGGTGTCGAGCTGTGATTAAAGAATTCGAATAGTTGAATTTAATTTAAAACATCTCATGGATGCTTGGTTCTTTATAAATACTGGGTGTTCAACACTTCCCTTGAACTATTTCATTGAATCATCGAAGCCCTAATTTTTGTCTTTGCCAAAGTTTTTTTGCTTTTTTTTACCTTCAGTCTATAATTTTCTTCAAAGGTAATCCCCCTTATTTTTCTCTCTTGTATTATTGAAAATGGTTAGAACTACCACACGTGGAAGAGACAGCCCTAGAAATGCTGTCATGATCAGACCCAGAGGTCTCGATGGTACCCATCATGTATTTTCTCCCATGTATGAATGCAACACTACCGAAGAGGAACTAACTCGATATTTAGTGGCTAGAGCCATCTTTCGTCCAAACTTTGCTTACGATTTTTTTTAGTCCAAGGGAGTCTTTAACCGAAGTACTGGGCTTTTGTTGAAAGCTCATCAAGCTAGTAATAGCAGATTGTCAAGCTAAGGAAGCTTGGCCTTTGAACATATCTTCTAGCTTGTCCATCATCTCTCTAGTGATTCCATAGCTCTCCAATTACTTTTGTAAAGTATTGGTCATGCTTGCTAGTATATAGCAACGGGCTATCTCATTGGAATACTTTCATCGGGTTCTAGCCTCAAGTTGGTTTACACTAGGGCATTTAATATCAATGATTGTTTTGTGTTTCTTATAGCTGAGAATAATGTGAAGATTTATCTCCCATTCTTTATAATTGTTCCCATTTAAATAATTGTCAATAAGGATATTAATCAATGGATTCAGTGCCAGTTTTCGCACTATAAAAATAAAATTGTCATTCATTAATTATCTTTGTATTAAGAAAATATTCCAAAAATAGTTTTGCAACATATGATATGAATTTAAATGATGCAAGTGTCTAACGTTAAACCTTGAAAACATTTGTAAGTCATTACAACAATAATTCTTACACCCATTGAATTAAGTTACCGTAGGGTAATCTTAACCAACTAGTAGGAACATGGGTTTTTATTCAATTAATACGTGAACCTACTTCATTAATTAAGGATCAATTAAGGTTAATAGGATTCGTTAACTCGACTTGACTTGATTCGATTAAAAAAATTCAAATTGAGTTTTGTTGCTAAAATAGGATTCATCAACTTGACTAACTCGACATTTTTTTACTCGATTTGACTCGACTCGATCGAATGCTCACCCCTAAGTTTGGGTAAAAATATTAGGCCCGAAAAATGGGATTGGACAAAAAAATTAGGCCTATTTAAAATATGGGTTGGGCTCGGGCTTGAACATTTAAAGCACGAGCCTGACCCGTTTTTAAGTTTATAATACTTTATATTATGTTATTTTTATATATTATGTAATTTAGAATATTAAAATAATGTTAAGATGATTATATTACAATTTTTAATAAATAAAAAATGTATAAAGAATCCACTTTGAATTCGAATGAAATATATATATTATTGTTATATTGCTATTGTTATTATTTCCAGATATCTCAATTGATCAAATGCGAAGAAATTATTAAATATTAATATGCACAGACCTAAAATGGGCTTGGGTTAGTCTTTTGCAAATATAGGTGAGTTTGGACAAAATTTTAACCCTATATTTTGGACCACACCAAACTTGAACAAACATAAAATATGTTAATATCATGCTTAAGCTCAACTTGAACCCAACTCGACCCATAAACACCTCTAACTATATCCAGTCAATGAGAGATCAATGTCTGAATATATTCTCCCTTTTGACTTTGAACAATATTTTTCAAGTCAATTGTAGTGAAGAAGGTAAAAGACATTTCAAGAACAAAAAACAAAAAAAGAAATATTACTTTTCCATTAATTTTAAATCCATTTTGGGTGGATTAATCAAAATCTTTTTACAAAATTCTCCACCTACCAAAACTCGTCTTTTCGGCTGACCCACCATCAAAATCATATCATTTTTCCTAATATTTCTAAACTATAATAGTTAAGTTGTAAAACAGTAGAAGCAATTGTAAAACAATGGAACAACAGTAATTTTTTTTTTTGCAAATTTGGGCTGGGCCAAAAAAGGTTTACCCAAGGCCTCACTCGTTTAGAAAGTAGGCTTCATTTTTTTGCCCAATCTCATTATTCGAGCCTATATTTTACTCAAACCCTCCCACTTTTCAGGTGGACCTTCTAGTCGTGCCGGACATGATGAAGTCTAATAGTTATGTAATTAAAAAATTCGGCCCAAACACCATCAAAGAAAAGCCCTTGTATTTGGAGACGTTGATAAAAAAGTAATTGATGTAGAAATGAAAGCTGGAATTTTTGACACATTGAGCTAACATAGAGATTAAAACTAGGAGGAAAATCCAAAATGACTTATGGATTGCTGTGAGTCAGTCTCGTTAAATCAACTTACAAAATCATCTCTAAGCTTTTAGCAAGAAAACCTCAAAAGGTTATTGATAAAATAATTTGTCAAGGGAAGGTAGATCGCGGATGGAGTTGTACTTGCATTGAATGTAAAAAGTCAAAACGAGGGTAGGTGGTCTTATTATCATGCTTGAATTTCACAATATGGCTACAACGAGATTTGGCACGAGATGGAGATGTTGGATCAAATGAGGTATCTTTATATATATATATATGAGATAGTGGGTGAAAGAATGAACCTTAGTCATTCTAATTATCTTCTTCCTCACCAAAAAATCAAAGAAAGAAACGAAAGAAAAATTTTAAGCCTTCTCCTTTCTCTACTATCATCCATCATCTTCAAAGGTGAGGAGACTTTTTCCTTTTATTTTTGTTAGAATATTAGATGAGGATGTTAGATTTTCATAACCAATTGATTAGATTTTGAAATTTTCAAAGTTTTGTATAGTTTACCATTGTTCGAGCTTTAGAGAAGTCAGAGAATGAAAGCTTGAAATCATGAATGTTTAATAGTCAAAGCTTAAACCATGGTAAAAGGATGCTAGAAATAAGGTGTGATGTTTAGAAATGAGACTTGATGAAGTATAAACAATATAACCATTGATGAATACTTTAAATTTTGTAAGAAAATGATGAGAACTTGGAAGTTATATAAGTTTTTAGATAGTTTGGGATCCCTAGAGTTTGTATATAAGGTCATATTTAGATTCAAACAGGTGGGTTTTGAGTTATAGAAAATATTAATATTAAGGTACAAAAGGGATAAATTGAGAGAATACATTTATTCTCTCTATCAATGAAATCTATGTTTAAATATATGTAATTAACTTGTTTTAATAATTGAATTATTGTATGTAGCCAAAGACGATGCTGAAACATCAAGGGTCAAAGGAAAGGCGAAAGCGATCGATGAGTAATGATATCGATTTGTGCTAACGAAATTTGATTTCCTTACATAACTTATTAAGTACTTAAAGTTTGATGAATTATTTTGATGAGTTTGATAGTAATTGATATGTGTTAACTAATAATATCATCTTGATGACATTACTATGATAATATTTATGAATGAATTATGTTTTGAAAATATTATAAATGTCTTCAAACGGATATATGATACAATGATTATACGTGTGAACAATAATGCACTAAATTTTAAAATGACACATGACCATGTTAGGATGCCGTGTATGGCACACAGCCGTGTGACATCCCATGTCCCAGGCCATGTGCACCAAAAGTTGCTTCTAAAACAAGGCAAATTTCACACATCACTTGGGTACCATGCCAAGCCTAAAACCAACCCTTATATATTATAAAAAAAACAACTTCAAACAAGTCTAAAACATTTGTATTCAAACTTAAAAAATTCATACATTCCATCCGTTCAAACATCAAGAACTGTAACCCCCAAACCCAGCCTAGATGTTATGGTCATATCTGGAAATGTCACATGATAGTGTTTTTGAACCTCGTTGTTACGTTGAAAACATTCCATGTTATTATCTTTAGTAAACCTTTGTTAGAACTTAAGAAGTCGACTTTATTCATTTAAAACATTTGTTTTGAAAAATCCCTCGTTGCGGAAGCTTTAGTGAAACAGTCTAAGTGATCATGCGTTTAGAAACTACTTTAACTTTTTGAAAACCGAATTTCCTACGACCAGCAGGTATAAATTCATAAAGTAATTTAAATAAATAAAAACCCAAAATTTAAAACCAAAGTCTCAGAGGGTCCTTAAATTACAATTCGAATAATCAATAATAATTAAATCCTAAAACGTAAATTGAAATGAAGTCCAAAAATTTCTGTGGTCACCGCTAAGTCCTCTGTCGCACCGATCCGTCTAAGTCTGGGGATTACCTGTGCACATTAAACAAAAAGGGTGAGTTTACGTAAACTCGGTGTGTAATCCCGCAGAAACAAACAAACAATCAGTATTCATAGTGCATAGTTGAACAGTCTTGGTCTTAATCCCTTTTCAGTATCAGTGACAGTTTGGGCTTTAGCCCACCTCAGTACGATGTCAAAAATGCAGTAGGGCCTTAGCCCATCACCTTAGCCCATCACAGTATCAGTAGCAGTAACAATTATGCAGTAGCAAAATCCTACCCATCCAGCCTCTACACACCATCTTCATCCAACCCTACACTCCATGTGGGGATATAATCAACCCACCCATCCCTGCACTCTAAGTAGTACCGAATGCAAAGACAAAATAAAGAGTTTGCAAATGAGTCACCAAGAATTAGGCTTAAAGCCTTTCAGTACACTTCCTTCGAATAACAACCCCCAACGCAATGCAATGCAACATACAATGGATGATATGTTATTATGCAATTTCAGTACATATATTTGGTTCAGATAGTAACATGCTCAGTACATATATCATTTAGTCAATTTCACACATTTAGGGGTTTAAGTAGCGCTTAACGACCTTATAGTAGGTTCACAGTCGACTTGGGTGAACCGTGCAACCTTAGAAACATTTCGGTAAAATTGGGCCCACATGCCCGTATCTGCCCGTGTGGCCCACTCGGCCCAAATTGGCCTCGATCGTGTGATCCATTTTTAATGTAACCCATGCTAGCTAAATATTCATATATGTTTTCACTATTTACTTATATGTTCATTCAAAGCTGTCTACTTGAGTTATTGTCCCTAAATTATTTAAATCTTAAGCTACAGAATTCAAAATTAAGATTCACTTGATGTTTTCGAAACTAGACTCAAATACCCTTCTACCATAAAATTTTTAGATTTTATAGTTTATCAAATAAGTACAGTAAAATCTTCAAATCTATCCCGATTCTGTTGTTTGATAGCTTCAATCTTTCCTTAGTAAAAATTATTTATCTCTTAGTACAGAATTCGGATGATGTTATAGACTCGTTAAGGATTTTCCCAAATTTAGAATAGGCGAACCCGAACCCATTCTAACCTTGTCTTACAAAATTCATTATATCTCATAACTTACAACTTCATTGCTTACACTGTTTCTTCCATGAAAAACTAGACTCAATAAACTTTAATTTCGTATTTTATTCAACCTCTAACTCAATTTCCACTATTTTTGATGATTTTTCAAAGTTAAACTACTGCTGCTGTTGATTTCCAAGTTTATAACACCCTTATTTCCTTTCTCTACAATTTTTCGCATCATTTTCTCTTATTTATCTTATTTCTCAACAGCAAGCAATTTCAGCTTTTCTCCAAATCCCATTTTTTGTGTTTCAGGTACACACTTGGTATCATTTCTTATGCGTAAGCACTCCTAAGCCTCAAGAGCCTAAAAAAATTGACCAACAAATCTCCAAATTAATCACTTAATTCAGTTTTAATCAACCAATTTTGGAAGGAACTTGACTAAAAACCTAACAAAACCCTTACATCGCTTGAGTAACCACGACTTCGCACAATCACAGCTTCGATTCAAAACCACCAACCCCTTGATTAACTCCTAAACACCAAAAAAGAATCCCTATTTCAGAGATTAACCAAGAACGATTAACAATAGACAAAACCGTTACTCACGAACACATACAACCAACTATAAATAACCAAATCAATTGGAAAGTAAAGAAAGAAATGGAAAAGGAAAAAATAATGGAAATTTCGGCAGCAACTAAAGGAAAGAATCGGCAGAGGAGAGAAAAAAAAAGAAAACATCAGAAAAAGTTTGGGTAATTGGAGAGAAAATCGAAACTCTACTTTTTTTCTGCAATAAAAAGATAATCAGATTATTTTCTAATAACCTCCCCCCCATTATCTCCTAAAATCACCCCCTATTAACCCACTAAAACACAACTCTTAGCCGAAATTTGAGAAAAAATACTATCTCCACTCCATCACAGAGAATTGAACACAGAACCTCCTTCAGACCAACACTCCACTTGTCCACCATACCAACAGGCTCATTTTGTTAATTATTTCCCAACATTTACTTAAAAGCCTACTGATTAAAGATAGGGCTTATTCATAAAAATATCAAAATTTGCCCAAGTCCTAGCTTGAACTTGAGGCCTCTCACACACCCAGAACACTTAACCACTGAAGCAGATAAACAGTTGTGTCAAACCTTCGCAAGAACAAAAAAAAATTCTAGGGCGTTACAAAAACTATCAACATTATCATCATAACTTTATACCATATATCAACTTAATTCAACATGACTTATAACACACACTTCCAAAAGAACCAAACTTATAAAACATATATCAACTACATATATACAAGCATTTGAAAACTAACACAAAACATTTCCAAACATTCACATAATAAGCATCTTATATGCATGCCACATATAACCACCAACCAACACTTCAAAATCTACCGATGATAGTCGATGATATGTGTGAGCTTCGATGATCCGATCAACATGCTCCAAAAGTTCAAAACCTATCGTCTTATTTTAAGAAAAGGGAACCGATCAACATATTAACTTACCAAACTCATTTAAATGCTATTTGCACATAGCAAACAAACCTCAACCTTATTACAACACAATCCAACAATGTCATGTCAATAACATTTAATTGTACGAATAATTAGAATTCGTAATTCACTTATTTAATTGAAATAGTTTTGTATCAATTTGTCTTTATTCTTCCAATAGATCTTTGTAAAAGTATTCAAATACATGACAGATAATACTCGTAAGAATTAATTAGATACGTATTAAATATATCAGGTTACCCGTTCGGCTAAACCAATGACAACCGATAAACTAGTTATAACCAAAAATCAATTTGTTTCACCAATTTTCGAGAATATATAAACATCAATAACAATATTTATAACTAGTTATAACCAAAATAAGTTTAGAAACTTATTGAATTATGATGGCTACGATTAACAACCGATCCACCAGTTTCTTAATCTAAACATAATAAATTAATTCAATTAACTAATTCAAACACCATACATTACTTATATTCAAACCTTTCACCCTTAAATTTTATTTTTACTCATTTACCCTCAACAATTAACTTTTATAGAATTTAATCATTTCCTCAAAATTTAATTAATTAACATCCTTAAGCCAAATTCTCATCTAACCCAAATTCCTATAATTCTATAGCAACTCATAAATTTCACAATTTCACAAAAATTCCATGAACTATTACAAATTTAACATTTAAATCCCTAATCATCAACATGACAAAAACTACTTAACAAATTAATACTGTTCAAATATCAAGCTCACAAAACCATTATAAAACTTAAAAATTATTATAAATTCAACAATGGCACAAGTCAAAAAATTTAATGATTTAATGAATTAACACCCAAGTTAGTAGGACCCACATGTAGTGATCTCAAAAACATAAAAAAATCACTAAAAACGGAAGTAAAAAACCTACCACGCATTGAAGATAACCTAGCCGAACCAAGCTCTTTCAATGGTGGTTCTTCTCCTTAAAATTTTGACAATATCAAGAGAAAGACGGTAGCTTCTTTCTTTTATTTAATTTGCTTTTAATTTAATTACCTTTTTTCCCTTAAAAATTAACTAAAATATTATAGTTTAACAACCATAATCGTCCACTATAATTTGTAATGGTTTAATTACCATATAAGGCCATCAATTCAAGTATTTTTAAGCTATATAATACTTTTAACTAATAACAATTAACTTTTTTAACTTTTATTATTTACTCATTTTTACTTAATTGCTTAACTAATCGCTAAAATTTCTTAACCAAACTTGAATACTACATTATAAATTTCCTATAAATATTAAATAATTAATAAAAATTTACTTACTAGCCGAAATTTTGGTCTCGAAACCACTGTTCCTGACACCACTGAAAAACGGGATGTTACAGTTGGTGTGTTGGAGGGTTGTGCTACTTTGAATGATGAATGATATGGTATAATGGTATTCTGTTATGTATTTAAGGCATGAGTTGGTAAACTTTTATATATTTATGTTAGTATGCTTTTCCGCTTAATAATTTTACGTTGAATTCGAATTATGTTAGCACCAGTGAGCTTTCAATGCTCAACATGCGGTGTAAAATATAGAACGTCAGTAATGAAAATTTATCACAAAGAACAAGTGAAAGAAAAATAAAGAACACATAGATTTTACGTGGAAACCCTTTCGGGGAAAAAACCATGGGCAGAGGAGAAGATAATTCACTATGTTGAATTCGAATGATTACAAAAGGAGTCGACTATGTCTATTTATAAGCTTGTAAAACTATATTCTAATAGAAGTGTAGTAAGATTGAAACATCTTATTCTAATCAATATAAAATAGATGGAGTTTAAAAAGGTTTAAAAAACTTATTCTAAAATAAAATAAAAGAAGTATAGTTCTATAGGGATTTTACTTTTATTTTATTTTACCACTGCATTTTATTTAAATAAGGATTTGGGTCACTTAATTCTAACAATCTCCACCTTGACACGAATTCTCAATGAGCAAGTTCTTCATCGCGAACTCTCAACTAACAAGTTCTCCACCTTTTCCATAAAACCCTTCAAGGGTTTAACTTCAACAATGAGCATCAATCAAATCTAAGCAATGCTCAAACTTGGTTATAGGAAGTGACTTAGTCATCATATCTGCTGGATTTTCATTAGTACTAATTTTGCTCACAACAATATCATCACGAGTAACAATATCACGAGCAAAATGATACCAAACATCAATGCGTTTTGTTTTCTCACGAAACATTTGATCTTTTGTAAGGAAGATGGCACTCTGACTGTCACAAAATATTGTATTGATTTGAAGGTCTTCATTGACTTCACTAAAGAGTCTCTTCAACCAAAATAGCTTCTTTACAAGCCTCAGTAATCGCCATGTACTCAGCTTCAGTAGTAGAAAAAGCAACTGTAGTTTGCAAAGTGGCTATCCAACTGATTGCACAACCTTCGATGACATAACCTGTGAGAGATATTCTTTTATCAAGGTCTCCAGCAAAATCAGCATCAACATACCCAATGACTCCATATCTAGTTCTTCCAAACTGTAAGCAAACATCAGTAGTACCTCGTAAGTATATTAAAATCCACTGACCTACTTTCTAATGTTCTTTACCGGGATTCACCATGTATCAGCTAACTGCACTAACTGCATATGATAAATTTGGACGTGAACAAACCATAGCATACATGAGAGATCCTACTGCACTAGAGTATGGAACATGTGACATGTACTCAATCTCATCATCTGATTGTGGAGACAAAGCCGATGAAAGTCTGAAATGGGTTGCTAAAGGAGTACTAAAAGGCTTAGCATTCTGCATATTGAATCTGCAAAGAACTTTCTCAATGTACCCCTTCTAACTTAGGTAAAATTTACTTGCTTTTCTATCTCTGAGAATCTCCATACCAATTATCTTCTTTGTTGGTCCCAAATCTTTCATCTCAAATTCTTCACTTAGTTGGGCTTTGACCTTTCTTATCTTTCCTTTATCTTTCGCTGCTATCAACATGTCATAAACATAAAAGAGTAGATACACAAAAGAACCATCGCTGCTTTTCTTAGAGTAGACATTTATTTTAAAATCAACTTTCAAAGCTACTTCTTTTAAAATCATGAGAAGTCATAAAGGAATCAAACCTCTTGTACCATTATCTTGGTGACTATTTCAAATTGTAAAGGGACTTTTTCAGCAAGCAAACATAGTCCTCTTTTTCTGAGACTGTAAAACCCTTCGGTTCTTGCATGTAAATATCCTCCACAAGTTCTCCATGCAAAAATACAATTTTTGCATCTAACTGCTCAAGCTCCAAATCATGTATAGCCACAATACCCAGCAAAGCTCGAATCGAACTATACTTCACAACTGGGGAGAACACATCTGTGAACTCCACTTTTGGAATTTTACTGTAACCCTTTACCCAAGCCTTACTTTATATTTGGGTTCTTCGACTCTTGGAGTCTCCTCTTTTTTTTTAAACAACCATTTACAACAAATAACCTTTTTACCTTTAGGAAGTTTCATAAGATCCCATGTTTTGTTTTTGTGGAGTGATTCCATCTGCTCTTGCATAGCAAACATCCACTTTTCTAAGTCTTCACAACTAACCGCCTCAGAATAATTAGATGGCTCTTGGTTTGCATCTATATCTTCAGCCACATTTAAATCATAAGCAACTAGATCATCCTCGACATACTTCTTTAGAGGTTTAATTTCTCTTCTAATTCTATTTTTGGCGATAGAGTATTTTGATGAAGAAGCAACTCTAATCTGAATTTTTGTACTGACTTGAGGACTCGACTCTGTTGTGGATTCTAGATTAATCTGATGCTCCATCTGCTTTTGATTTTCTTTATTGGAAGAGCCTTTAAGAGATAAGTTAGGTATTATAGCAGTTTCATCAAAAACATCTCCGCTAATCACAACTTTTCTAATTTCAGGACACCATAACTTATTCCCTTTTACACTAGCTTTATAACCAAGAAAAACACATTTAATGAATCTCGGTTCCAATTTTCCATTATCAACATGAGTATATGCAGGACACCCAAAGATCTTTAAATCAGAATAGTCAACAAGATTACCAGACCATACCTCTTGTGGAGTCTTTTTCTCAATGGCAATGGATGAAGATCGGTTGATCAAAAAACATGTATTAGAGGCTGCTTCAGCACAAAATGACTTTGGTAAGTTGGGATTTGACAACATACATCGAACCTTCTCTATGATCGTTCTATTCATTTGTTCTGCAATGCCGTTTTGCTGTGGAGTATAACAAACTGTCAAGTGTCTCACGATCCCTTCTCACTTGTATAATTTATTAAACTTATCACAAAGAACTCTAAGCTATTGTTTGGGAGGAAGTATTTTCTTTGTTTTCCCGTATATTTTTAAATTATAGTTTTCCAATACTTAAATGCGGAAAACACATCGCTTTTCTGCTTTAGGAAGAACGCTCACACTTTTCTAGAAAAAATCATCAATATAAGTTAGCATATAATTAGCTCCCCCACAGATCAGAATGAATATACTCCAACGTTCCCTTTGTGTTATGGATTCCTCTGGTGAATCAAACTCTCTTTTGCTTTCCAAAAACGCAGTGTTCACAGACCTTTAGTTTGTAAATTCCTTGCCCATCAAAAAGTCCTATTTTGCTCAATTCTACGATTCCATTCTCACTCATATGCCCTAGGCGCATATGCCAAAGTTTAGTAATATCATCATTTGACAAGAAAGAGGATGCGGCAACTGCATCACCAGTAATAGTAGAACCCTGCAAAATATATAACTTGGCAATCTTTCTCTGCATTTCATTACAACGAGGGAACCTTTGGAAATTTTCAAAACCCCACTTTCAGCTATGTATTTGTACCCTTTTAAATCAAGAGTACTCAATAAAATCAAATTTTTCTTCAATTCTGGAACATGTCGTACGTCACTAAGTGTTCTAACAACTCCATCAAACATCTTAACTTTAATTGTTCCAACACCTGCAATTCTACATGAAGCATTATTTCCCATCAAAATAACACCTTTGGACACTGCTTCGTAAGTTGTAAACCAATCTCGATTGGGACTCATGTGGAAGGTGCAGCCCGAATCAAAGATCCACTCCTCGCTCACTTTAGAATTGTTGACAGAAGCGACTAGAAGTTCACCATCGTTGTAGTCTTCTACAACATCAGCTTTACCGAAATTTTCTGGTTGTTTTCCATTTTGATTCGCAGCCTTCCTTTTGATCTTGTTCTCTAGCTTATAACACTCAGATTTAATGTGTCTTTTTTTCTTGCAAAAGTTACAAGTTTTACCTCTGTTTGAAGACTTCGATCTACCCTTTGATTTACCGCGAGGATTCCGTTCCTGTGTCATTCCACGATCATCATCAGTATTTTGATCTTGTCTTCCACGAGCAATGAGACCCTCTCTCTGAGAGTCGGTTTTAACCACAAGATGTATCATCTTATCATATGAGGTTAAAGAATCATAAACCTCATCAACTGTGAGAGACTCGCGACTATATAAAATCGTATCTCTAAAGATTGAATAAGACGGGGGCAACGAACAAAGTAGAATCAACCCTAGATCTTCCTTATCATACTGAACCTCTATGGCCTCCAAGTTTGAGAGAATTTCTTTAAACATTGTTAAGTGTTCGTGCACAGATGTACCTTCCTTCTAACGATGAGCATAAAGACGATGTTTCATATGCAGCTTGCTAGTTAGAGTTTTCGACATAAATATTTGTTCCAACCTCACCCATAATCCAGCGGCGGTCTTCTCCTTCATCACATCCTGCAAAATTTCGTTAGACAAATGCAGATGTAACAATGTTAATGCCTTTTGATCCTTGCGCTTCTTCTCTTCGTCTGTCAATGTTGAAGACATCTTATCTACCCCTAATAGGACTTTCTGTAAGTATATCTGTGTAAGAACTGTCTGCATCTTTATCTGTCACAACGTGAATCTGGTGTTGCCATCCAACAGTGAAATTTCATACTTCAAAGACGCCATTAATGTGATTGAGATGAACAATCCAGAAGCTCTTATACCAATTTGTAAAATATAGAACGTCGGTAATGACAATTTATTGCAAAGAAAAAAAGAAAGAAAAATACAGAACACACAGATTTTACGTGGAAATCCTTTCGAAAAAAAAACCACGGGTAGAGAAGATAATTCACTATGTCGAATTCGAATGATTATAAGAGGAGTAGACTATGTCTATTTATAGGCTTGTAAAACCATATTCTAATAGGAGTGTAGTAAGATTGAAATACTCTAATCAATATCAAATAGATGGAGTTTAATAAGGTTTAAAAAACCTTATTCTAAAATAAAATAAAAGAAGTATAGTTCTATAGGGATTTTACTTTTATTTTATCTTACTATTGTATTCCATTTAAATAAGGATTCGGGTCACTTAATTCTAACATGTGGATATGTTTGTTTTTGTGCACAGGTGATGAATATGTTCCACTTAGCTCGTGATACTTCAACAACATCCAAAACCCTCATCTTAGCTCAATTGAAGTTTATATTACTATTTTTGGACTTAGAGGTGTATTGGTATGTACCTAAGCTAATAGAGAGTAGCTCGGGGCTGACGACAGGATCAAGTAAGGGGTGTAACATAAGGATTTAATTATTCTCAAGTCCTTAGAAAAGTTACATACTAAGACTTAGTTATTTTCCCAATCAAATCTCACTCACTCACTTTGTAATTTAGTCCATGTACTTTACTTGGTGACTTATTTAATAATTTACTAAATATTTTTTTCTAATGTAATTGCTAATATTTCTATTTTTCTATTTCTGTAATTGCTTTATATTTGTTCAATGAAAATCTATGGATGATTCAATTTAATAAATTCAGTCCCACAATCAACTTTTTTGACACTCTCGAAAAATTAGGTTGTTACACCATCTCTTGTTCACAATAAGAGTTCCTTATCTTGAAGGCTTCAAGTTTCCTTAAACCCCTGCAAAGAAACACAAACATGATTAGTGACTCTAGAATCAATGACCTAATGGTCTACTTAATCTTCCATTAAACAAGTTTCTATGACAAAGAGTTTCAAACCCTTGCCCTTAGAGGCTTGGTAACCCTTCCACTTTATAGTTCACCTTGAATTACCCTTTCTTTCCACAAAAGAAACATTTGGGCTTAGATAAGTTCTTAGGTTTTCTAAGCTTCTGCTTTTCCGCTTTTGGCAAGCCTAAAGTCTTAGTCTTTTTCTTAGCTTTCTTTCTTTTCCCATGAAATGAAAAAAAAAACGACGACTAAGTTTGATTTTATTTTTTGAACTTGTTGACCTCCATTCAACATCAACTCATAAGATTGAGTTCCCTTATAAACTATGTAAAAGACAAGTATTTGCCGCCTAAGGTGTAAGCGACCCTAGAGCCAACAAATTCCTTAGACAAGTTTTTGAGCATTATCTCAATTTGAGTGTTCACATCTAGTCCAACCCCATTGTCCTTAGCCTTGGCAAAGTACCCCATAAGTGCAAGCATATGGTTTTTAACTGGAGTACTGGACTTTCATTGAAATTTCATTAAGTTAGTAACAGCAAATTGTCAAGCCAAGGAAGCTTGGCTTCCGAACATATCTTCTAGCTCGTCCATCATCTCTCTAGTGATTCCGTAGCTCTCCAATTGCTTTTGTAAAGTACTGGTCACACTTGCTAGTATATAGCAATGAGCTATCTCATTGGAATCCTTCCACCGAGTTCTAGCCTCAAGTTGGTTTACACTAGGGCATTTTATAACAATGATTGTTTTATGTTTCTTATAGCTGAGAATAATGTGAAGATTCATTTTCCATCTTTGTAATGGTTCCCATTAACTTATTATCAGTAAGGATATTAATCAATGGAGTCAATGCCATTTTTCGCACTATAAAAACAAAATTGTCATTCATTAATTATCTTTGTATTAAGAAAACATTCCGAAAATAGTTTTGCAACAAAGTGATATGCATTTAAATGATGCATGCGTCTTACGTTAAACCTTGAAAACATTTGTAAGACATTGCAACGATAAATCCTACACCCATTGAATTAAGTTACCATGGGGTAATCTTAACCAACTAGTAGGAACATGGATTTTCATTCAATTAATACATTAACCTAATTCATTAGGCATTCACACATGTTAATAATCATTTCGCGTTTGGCCATCATTCTAACTTAAGTAGAGTTTCGTGGGAAGTTACTTAACTAGAATAATCTTGAGTGTATAACCATCAACTCAGCACTCATCATAAATATGTAGGATTATATGAGTCATTGTAGGACAATCTCATTGAGTATCATATATGACTAGTTTTCTATTTAAAAGAAATATCCTTAGTGAAATCCAGATAATAATACTTACCATGGGGTGTGGCCAGGGTAAAATCGGATCCAAGTATTATCATGTTATCATACATAAACCATTGATAGAGGTCGTAGGCCTTGTTTAGAAACTTTCTTCCACTCAATATTTTTAAAAAAAACTATGCAAGATTTTTATTCTGATTTCAATCATGAATGATTGAATATGCAATGACATGTACAACTGATATTCTTTTTCCTAAACTATATGTCATACCTATATTATATATGCATGAACATGCATGTCAATTTAATTCCATGCAATCACATATAACATATACAAAACTGTAAAATTAAATAGACTCTGTCCAGTCGAAGGTTTTCGTTGTTCCATCTTTAGGAAAAATAAAATAATTTAAATTACAATATTTTCCCCAAAAAATTCTTTAGGTTTTTTGGGTAAAAGCCAATTATCTTGTAAGTTTTGCCAAAAAAGATCCCATTTGCCCAAAAATAATCCCAAAATCGAAAAACTCGAATAAATAACCAAAAGTGACTGTCACCATCAATCAAGCTACAGTTGCCATCGTCGGTTGAGTCTCTAGTGGTGGCTGATGGTCGTGCTGCTAGCCACCATCGACCACCACCAGTTAGACTGTCATAGGTCACCCCAACTACTACTGACCACTACCTTCGATCACCCCCAACCACTATTGGCCACCGTCGTCAGGCTCGGGTTTGTGCTTCTTCATTCGGTTTCAGTTTCTATTTCGATGTCAGTCGCTTCGCTTTTCTTGATTCTGCCGAAAATTTTAGGTTACAAAAAATACCTAATATGTTTTTGACTCATATGAATCTTTTAATTTTATGTTTTTGACTCATATGAATCTTTTAATTTTACAAAAATAAAATTAAAATTCCTACATGGAAATGATAGTCCACGATCTAATTGCAAACCCAAAAAATATGAAAAACTTAAAATTATAATCGATCAAATGCTAGGAACTACAACCTTCAAAAAATGACTTTATAACAAGTATAAAATAAAACATACATTCATCTACATACATAATAATCCAAAACATGCATACAATTTAAAATTTTCACTTCTCATCTTATTTAATCAAACAATGAGAGAGAGAAAATTCGATATCAATTTATGTCAAAAAATGTATAAAATTTAATAATGGCTTGCGACCTTGATAGATATATGCATGTTTTATATGTTTCATTTCTGTGCATTTACGTCAATGCATGATGTATGGAATTCTATGATTTTGAATATGTGCATGTATGTAAAATATGTGCATTAGGAATTGGTAACATGTTAGACATGGTTAAGCTTGAATAGGAACTTTTTTGGATGCAACAAAATGTGTTTGGTAGGTAAATTTCAACTAGTGTCTCGAGATAATAAGAGTATGTCTAGAGACATCAAGAAAAAAAATAATTACTTTATGCATTTTTTTACTATTAGTCTCGAGACATGTTGAGCATATCTCGAGAGATGTCGAGCATATCTCGAGACATAGACATCTTGGTCTTGAGACACTAAACATCAAAATTAAGGGTCCAAAGCAGAAATGTGACATCTCGCATTTGGGTTGGCAATCGATCGGGTGTGGGATGCCACACAACCCGCATGGAAGTAAAAACTATAAAAATTAAAAAAATTAAAAAAGGTCCATAAATTTTTTTTGAAAAAAAAAAAGAGAGAGCACTACACCAAAACAGGCTTTTAGCGGCACTTTTAGCGGCGTTTGGACAAAAAACGCCGGTAAAAATCAGGCATTAGCAACGCTTAACAGAAATCGCCGGTGTCGTTTTCTGACCTTTCAGGGCTTTAGCGGCGTTTTTGAAAAAGCGCCGCTAATGCTCAAGGCTTTAGCGGCGTTTTTGAAGAAGCGCCGCTAATGCTCGAGACTTTAGCGGCGTTTTTTAAGTAGCGCTGCTAATGCTCGGGGATTTAGCGGCATTTTTTAAGAAGCACCGCTAATGCTCGGGGCTTTAGCGGTGTTTTTGAAGAAGCGCCGCTAATGCTCGAGGCTTTAGCGGCGTTTTTTAAAAAGCGCCGCTAAAACAATTTATCTTAATTGGTTTATTTATATTAATTAAATAAAATGCAATTTATTTCTAATTGAATATTTAAAATCTTCATAAAAAATTAATGACACGTAGAAATAATTTGAAATAAAACACATGGAAAAATTAAAATACTATTATTTAAAATAATTTTAAAGTTTTTTGGGTACATGATTACTAATTTTTTTTAATTTATATATTAAGAAATTTATTATATAATCGTAAAATAGATAGTATTAATTTTAAAATATTGAATTAAGTATCACTATAGTTTAGGGTTTTTGGTTTAATGTATATGATTAATTTAAGATTTAAGGTCGGTTTAGGAGTTACTATTTTAAGGTTTAGGGAGTATGGATTTAGGGATTATGGTTTAAGGGTTGGGATTTAATGTTTAGGGGTTAGGGGTTAGATGTTATGGGTTAAGATTTAGGGATTTAGGGTTTAAGGATTCAAGGGTCGGGTTAGGGTTTTGGGTTTAGATTAATTAGTTTTTTAATTTATATTTTAAATATGTTCTTATATAATTGTAAAAGAGATAATAATAAATTTGTTTAGGGTTTTTATGGTTTATGGTTTATGGTATATGGTTTAAGGTTTAAGGTTTATGGTATATGGTTTAAGGTTTATGGATTATGGGTTTAGGGATTATGGTTTATGGTTTATGGTTTATGGTTTAAGGGTTGGGGTTTAAGGTTTAAGGTTTATGGTTTATGGGCTAGGGTTTAAGGTTTAGGGGTTAATGGTTAGGGGTTTAGGGTTTAGGAGTTAGGGGTTAAGGGTTTATAAAATCTATTTTGGATAGGACCAAATTATAAAAATAAAAATAAAATAAAAATAAAATACAAAAACTAAAATCATTCCACATCGAACATCCAAAGAAAATAGTTATATTTTAGTTAGGAAGAAATATCTCTAATAAAATGGAGATTAGATCGGAAAAGAATAATATAAAATCATAATTTACGTCTCAATCTTTAATAGAAATTTGATATGTGAGAGGTTGATTGCTTAATAATTAATTATAACCATTTAATCATTTGTTTTCTTATTAAAATATACAATATTTATTTTGAGAGTACTTGATTTTTTTATAAAAATCCAATTTATAAAAAATAGTAATAATAAATGTTTTATAAAATCACTTAATTAATAATTTTTAGCAGACAAAATAAAAGATTTAGAGCAGAGCAAAACGGCATCACTTTGTTCAAAATAAAATGATTTTTTCGCAAAAGATAAACAATAAAAATGCCGCAAATAATCATTTTATTTTAAAAAAAATCGCGCCTTTTTATCCCAAAATTTCACCACTGAAACCCCTACACCATGTTTGGTTCAATGTATTGCTAATACGTGTGTAATACATTACTTTCCTAATCGGTGAAAACCACCGATTTCTAATCCCTCTCTTTTGCCCAGATTAGCTGCCGCTTCAGTTTACCCTCCCTGTTTTACCCTCCCCTGATCCCCTTTGTTTCTCTTCTGTTCCTTCTAGCTTCAGCCAATTTGCTCCCTTGTTTCTTTTCTTTTCTTTTCTGTCGATTTGCTCCCAGTTTATTTTCTTTTTTTTCTGTCGATTTGCTCCCAGTTTATTTTCTTTTCTTTTCTACCGATTTGCTCCCTCTGTTTCTTTTCTTTTCTTTTTCGGCCGGTTTGCGTCATCGGTTAATTTTCCTAACTCGATAGAATAATATCCTTTTCTATTGTAGATGAAAACAATATACTTTCCAGGTAAACCTTTTCTATTGTTTTTATCTAATCGGTTTCCCCTTTTCTCATTACAAGTTCTTCTTCATCGCACTCTGCCCCGACTTGCTCATTACAGGTTTACGTGACGTCACAAGTTAGCCCGATAATTTTATTTCCTTTTCTATTGTTTTTATCTAATTGGTTTCCCCTTTTCTCATTACAGGTTCTTCTTCATCGCATTGTGCCCCGATTTGCTCATTTACAGGTTAGTTTTCCATAGTTATTTTGTTTGTATTGCATGTGCGATTGAAATGTAGTTTTCCCCGATTGCATGTTTCTATTGCTGTTTCTTAATATGGACGAGATTTGTATATTGAATCCTACTCTAGTTAAGGGCTAAGTATGCATTTCATGTATACTCTTCTGCATAGGACAGCATTCCGTTCCGGAGAAACAAATTTTGGATTAGGCTTAAGAATTGATGACTGTTGTTTGTTGATAAGGTGCCTTGGCTTAAGAATTGATGACTGTTGTCTGTTGTTTGTTGATGTGTTTTTTTGTTGTTGGTTAGGCTTAAGAAATGCATACTGTTGTTTGTTGATAGTGTTGCTTGCTTTAATATGGATGGATGGGGCTATTGAATTGTAGTGTTATTATGCATATTGTTGATACTGTTGTCTGTTGTCTGTTGTCTGTTGTTTGTTGATGTGTTTTGTGTTGTTGGTTAGGCTTAAGAAATGCATACTGTTGTTTGTTAATAGTGTTATTATGGATATTGTAGGGAAAATTATGCATGTATGTCTTTATTCATCAACATAGGACCGACAATCCTTTGAAAACAATAGTCGGATTAGGCTTAACAGATGATACTGTCGTAAGATAATGTTTCTAATTATATAATAAGAACCAAAGATTACATTGAAACATTACATTGTTCTTTTATTTTATAATTTGTTTCATCAAGTTTATTTTTTTCAAATTCATTGCCAAAAGTTATTCTTTTTCTATCCCCACAAGTTTTTCCATGAAAATATCTGTTACATTATATGTTAATGTATTTTTTTTATTTATGAAATTTACCTTTTTCAATCTTTTTACTGAAAACTATGAAGGGAGTAGGTTTGTTAATCATCTTTAAAACTGACTTTACTACTTCAACTTTGAATGCTTTGAAATGTTTGCTCACTGATAAATGAATGGAGACAGACTAATAAGAAAATGAGGATCATGGTTTTAGCATAAGAACCCATGTTGGATGTTGCCAATGGTGCTGTTAATTTGGAGGTGAAAAAAAATGTAGATTTATATTGGTTGCGAAATGTTTAACATGTATGACCAAAAACTTTTAAAATATTATTGTGTAGCAATCGGAGTTTTGCATGCATCAATTAGCTCTCCATATATAGTCTTTTCTTATAGGTATAGTGTAGCTTTCCATGGCTCAATAGTTTTCGTGAATGATCCTCTATTCTCTAAATTATATTTTAATATATATTCTAAATATTGAATGTGTGTGTTAATACGACTAGTTTCAAATGAATTAACACCCGAGTACAGTTATTGCTAATTTGATCTCCAAGTTGGTGTGGAATTATGAAACTAAGAGAGTTTTTTCCAATATGTCGCTTTTACGTTTCATTC
Organism: Gossypium raimondii; assembly: GCF_025698545.1. Classification (NCBI taxonomy): domain Eukaryota; kingdom Viridiplantae; phylum Streptophyta; class Magnoliopsida; order Malvales; family Malvaceae; genus Gossypium; species Gossypium raimondii. The sequence continues at coordinate 39,370,164 of NC_068565.1, forward strand.
TTTTTGAAATATGTATGTGTAACGTATGTTTGGATATATGTGTGAAGATACTGATACTTCAATATCTTTCAAGTATTCCATTTTTTCTAAAATAATTAAACATACACATGGTCGATTACATAGATATCAAAGACCTTATGATTTCAATCTTGTAGGTAAGTTAAAGTACTTGTACATTACAAATTCATGGATGAATATTGTTATAAAAAGGAGCAATATATAATTTGGTACTTGAGTTTTTCTTTTTTAATCTATTATTTGTATTTGATAAATATTTTGATACTTAAAGATAATGGTGTACCAATTCTTGTATTAATATCAAAAATGTGAGTACTACATGGATCAAAAATGATGAGTACTACATGGATCAAAAATGATGAGATCGTTATAATTTAAAAGGACATCAAACTTTAGTATCAATTCTTGTATTAATATCAATTATGATAAAAATATAACGATTTTGATACTTTCAAAGATCTCGTTCCAATTTAAACATTATTAAAATAAATTGTGCTAACTTTAAGCTCAAATATAAATTTTATTTATGTTATTTAAGGTATATTAAAATATAATTAAAATCATTTTGATTATATAATATTTTTAATTGAAATATAATTAAAATCATTTTGATTATATAATATTAATATAAAACTATACATTTAAATCCAAAATATAAATAAAACATGGCATAACAATTAAAATTTAATATTAATAGAAAAACATATTTAATATTTCTTTATTTTAAAATTTTTATCTACGTGGATTATTCAAAATGTGGAATTTATAATATTTTATTAATTAAAATAATGTATTTACAATTAGACATTAAGTTAGAATTCATTTTCAATTAGGTAATATTTATAAAAATATATACACTTTCTTTGAATCAATATATTATATAGATTTTATAATTACAATGATAAAGTTTATTACTATATTCTTATTAACTATTTAGTTTTATATTATATTTATTATTTAAATTTTTGGCCATAATATTTTTACCTGTGTGTTATAAATTATTTATTACTAAGTTATGGAGTGTTTACATTTATTATTATTTGATTACAAAATATTATCATTTTCTATATGTTAAACACAATATATTATTAATTTATAATTATTTATCTTTAAAATATTAAATTTGTTAATAGCTATCAATCATTTATGCAAATTTTACTAATAATTTTACTAATTAAAAATAAACACGTGTCATCTTGATTCTTTTAGATTCAATGTTCCTTCCTGTAATTTCTTATAAGCATTCTTGTTTGAGAAGCAACTTGTCAAGTTATCCCCCATATAATCCTATCAACTCCCCCAAAATTAATAACCTAGTTGCTCTCATTTTTAATTTGTTTGTCTCTCAATTATTTTTATAAAATTTAATTTGCAACTTCAATTCTTTGATAGTGTATTCTAAATTAATATTGGTTTTTTTTTTTTGATAATGTGCAATTGCAACTTCAATTCTTTGATAGTGTGTTCTAATTTTAATATGTTGCAGTAATGGCTCGTCTGCCTTTAATTGCACAACGTGAGAGGCATAAAAGAATTGGTATTGCATTGACACTATGGTTGGAAATCTGTAGAATTGCGATTTGGTTCTTATTTAGAATGGGTGCCAGCCTTAGCCTACAGACTTATAGACCAAGGATTAGGTCCTATACCTTAGATTTTTATACAAAACGAGATTATGTGAAAAGGCTTGTATATACTAGTGACGAGACTTGTATTGAACAAGTTAGGATGAATAGATCTGCATTTTTTAAACTATGTGAGATGTTAGAATCGATAGGGGGATTGAAGTCGTCAAGAAACATGCCTGTTGATGAGCAAGTAGCAATGTTTTTACATATCATCTCCCATCACCTGAAAAATCGAGTTATCAAGCATCACTTTAGAAGGTCCGGGGAAACTGTTAGCAGAGCATTTCATAGTGTTTTAAATGTCATCATACGCTTACAAGATGTGTTATTTAAAAGCGGAGCCAATTACGGTAGATTCTTCCGACACAAGGTGGAATGGTTTAAGGTATTAGACGAGTTTTATATATAGCTTGTACAACATTTAGTTGACTTAGATTTAAATTAGTATTCTAACTCAAGGTTTTATATCATGTGATATAGAATTGCTTAGGTGCTCTTGATGGAACCCACATCAAGATTAGGGTGCCAACAGTTGATAAACCTAGATATCGAACGCGAAAAGGTGACATAGCAACAAATATGCTACACCTGAGATGCAATTTGTTTATGTTCTTCCTGGTTGGGAAGGTTCAGTTGCCGATGGACGGGTTCTTCGAGATGCCATTAGTAGAAGACATGGACTAATTGTTCCTCATGGTAAAGTGGATAGTTAGAGGACTTTGATATTATTCATTAAGATCAAACTTTTTGTGCTAAATTAATCATTTAAAAAAAAATTATTTTATAGGTTGTTATTATCTAGTTGATGCTGGATACACAAATTGTGAGGGATTTCTTGCACCTTTTAGAGGACAACGATATCATTTGAACGAGTGGCGTCAGGGTTATCAGCCAAGTTCTCCGCAAGAGTTTTTTAATATGAAACATGCCTCAGCACGTAATGTTATTGAGAGATGCTTCGGGTTATTAAAACTTAGATAGGGAATACTTAGGAGCCCATCGTTCTATCCTGTAAGGGTGCACAATAGAATTATTATTGCATGTTGTTTGCACCCATAATTTTATTCGAACCCATATGAGTATTGATCCCATTGAAGCGGATGTGGGAGAAGGATTACCTACTAATGTGGTGGATGACGATGAACCGAATATCACAAATATTCATCCACTGGATGCTTGGGCTACTTGGAGGATGGAACTAGCGAACCAAATGTTCGATGAATGGCAAGCATCTAGAAATTAGTTTGTGAAACTTTTGTAAAACTTTTGTATTGATTTTTGTATTGTACTAAACTTGTTGAATTATAATCTAATTTCTTCTCATTCAGCATGTGTTATAATTTTAAATTTTTTGTGGTATGGAGCTTTTGATTCCTGATATTGAACTTAATTATAATTTTATAAAGTGTTCACTTTTTGATTCATGATATTAAAATAGTAATTAATATAATTTGTTTTTTTTTTTTTTTGTTCTTAAGATAATTATGTCAGGTGTTCCAGAACCAAATGCTTCTTCTCAAGCTTCTCGAGGAACCAAAAGAAAATGGGCTCCAGAAGAAGATGCAACATTGGTTTCCTGCATGGTGGACCTGCACAATGTTGGAACATTTAATGCTGATACCGGGTTCAAAGTCGGTTATTTAAACGAGTTGGAAAGAATGCTACAAAAGGTTTTACCAAATGCAATGTTGAAGGTGAAACCTAATATTGAATCAAGGATTAGGTTACTAAAAAGGGAGTGGTCAATCGTCTATGACATGCTTAATGGCCAAAACAATAGCCGTTTTGGTGGGGACGAGCATAGGTAGCTCGTTGTTGCTGAAGATGCGGTTTGGGACTCCTATTTAAAGGTAAGATTATTTCAAGTCTTTATTATCTTATTTCTACCAAACTAATAACTAATATGATTTCCTCATTTTCTTAGAGTCACAAAGAAGCCGCTCAATTCAGACATCGTAGTTTCCCTTACTACGACCAGCTTACTACCATATACGCAAGAGATCGAGCAAGCGGGAAAGATGCTCAAACAATTCTGATGTTCTTGAAGAAATAAATGTTGAGGGTGTACATACTACAGGTATGGATGAAGAAAGAAACTCATTCTATGACTGCGAAGCTGACATCTCTTTGGATGACATGGATGTTTCTACTGTGAAGCCGCAACGAGATAGTGACTAAGGGGGTTCCTCATCTTCAAACAAGAGGAAGAAGAAATCTGATGCTCGTGATATGTCTTCTTCATTTGATGAGGCTGCCACTTTATTGGCCGAAAACATCAAGACCATTGGCGATCAAATCAGTAGGAGTATTGCCTCCGAGGTGGTAGTTCAGCAGAAGTCAGAAGAATATCAAAATATGGAAGAGAAAGCTTCAAATTTATATTCAACCTTATGGGAAATTGAAGGTTTAACCGACGATCAGCGGTATCGAGCTTTGCTTAAAATTTCAAATCATCCAACTCAAATGATCGTTTTCTTTAGTTTACCTTCTGTTGCGCGATTGGAATGGGTCAGAAGATTTCTTTCTGACCCATAAAAAATCAATGTTCAAACTTTTTGATGTTGTAAAACTATACAACATATGAATTATGATGTAGAATTTTATTTTCATCTAACATTTTCTTAATATAAGTTAATTATGTTTATGCAGAATATCACACTCAAGTTATATTTTGATTTTAGTAAATTCATATAAGAACATTTTATTATTAAGAATTTTATGAAATTATATATCATTATTAATTTATATTTAATATTAATTATTTTAAATTGTATAAATTCATATAAGAAAATTTATTATCAAGAATTTTATGAAATTGTATATTATTATTAAATTATATGTAATAATAATTATTTTATATTATAAAAATTCATATAAGAAAAATTATTAGTTATAATTATTTTAAATTTTATTAAATCATATATTTTAATTAAAATATATTTAATATTAATTATTTCAAATTATATTTTATAGTATCATATATTATGATTTGAGTAAATTCATATAAGAATATTAATTATTAAGAATTTTATTAAATCATATATTTTAATTAAAATATATTTAATAATAATTATGTTAAATTATCTTTTATAGTATCATATATTATGATTTGAGTAAATTCATATAAGAATATTAATTATGAAGAATTTTATTAAATTATATATTTTAATTAAAATATATTTAATAATAATTATGTTAAATTATCTTTTATAGTATCATATATTATGATTTGAGTAAATTCATATAAGAATATTAATTATTAAGAATTTTATTAAATTATATATTTTAATTATAATTTATTTAATAATAATTATGTTAAATTATCTTTTATAGTATCATATATTATGATTTGAGTAAATTCATATAAGAATATTAATTATTAAGAATTATATTAAATTATATATTTTAATTATAATATATTTAATAATAATTATGTTAAATTATATTTTATAGTATCATATATTATGATTTCAGTAAATTCATATAAGAATATTGATTACTAAGAATTTATTAAATTATATATTTTAATTATAATATATTTAATAATAATTATGTTTAAATATGATTAAATTATTTATTATTGATGTTAATAATCTTATTAAAATTTAAATAATAATAACAATAATCATTTACCCAAACAAATTTATGCTAAGGGTATTCTAGTTATTTTAGCTTTTTCCATTATGCTATTACACCTCTATTCCATTCAACCAAATACAAAAATACTATTACACCTTTATTCCATTACATTCAACCAAACAATTAATTTACTATTACACATCTATTTCATTACACCTCTATTTCATTACGCCTTTATTCCAATACAGCGAACCGTGCTCCTAATTTTTTCCCTCTTCTTCGCGGTTTATGAGTATTAAAAATTTAATACTCGCATTTCGCTTCTTCACCCTTTTCAAACTCATTTCTTTCGCCTCTTCTTTCTTTTTCTCGGATCTTCTTTCTCCCTCTCTGCAAAGAGTTCGAATTTAAGCCGTCTTTCGATGAGTATTTGAAGACTATGGAGTCTGTGAGGGAGAAAAAGCAATCTTTTAAATCAAATAGAGGTAAGTCAAGTAGAAACTTTGGGGAGAATGAAAATATGTCCAAAATTGAACATACACTACAGCAAAACTAGTTTTTAGAGAGCTATTTCAGCCGCAAGATTGCCATCGACGCCAGCATTAGCATTTACCAATTTCTCGTTCGTATATTATTCCATCCTTTTTTGTTCTCCATCAAAACTCTATTTTATAGAAACACCTTACCGACAGCAAGGGTTCCTCTCCCTCGGAAACCCTTAACACTCGACTAAAATCGCAAGGTAAGGATAATGGGTAAAATATTTTGTTTTTCTTTTGTTTACTATGCTTTTGAGGTAGAGTATGTTTAGGTCTTAACAGTTCTCTATTTATGTTGATCGAAATTATTTGGGGTTAGCTTAAAATCACTACAAAGCTAAATGTCTCCATCTCTGCAATTCTCGCAATATATATATTTTTGTGAAAAATTTTGAACTTGGGAGAAAGATATCTAATTCTTATAGATTGGTTTATTTTTCTATATGAATCTTTCTTCTTCTTTGACTTCTCTTAACCTGTTTGGGTGTCGTATGCAATGGAACTTCTTTTAATCTACCTCGAATACAACTAAATAAAAATTCATATTTTTTCAACCATTCTTCTGAAAAATTTATTGTTTGTTTTGCAGTATCTTTAAAGTGTAATATTTTTTTCTGGGTTTGATTAAATGGAGAAAAATAAGGATGACGATTATGGAGAGGAAGAAGATTCAGAGTATGTATTACTTGATCTTGAAGCTGTTCGTGCGCAGATTGACATCCCTCCAAATGTACCTTATACTCTTTCTGTAAGTTCTAAATTTTTATATGTTACATTTGTTAAGATTCAGAGTATGTTACTCTTTCTGTAAGGTAAATTTCTCTTATAAATTATGAAATCGTTCTAAAAGAAAAGAAAGAAGCTTAGAATGAAAAAAAAAAAAAAGAACTCATCAAACTGTTCTTTTTTGAACTATTAATTAAATACCTCTGCTAGTAATTTTGGATACTGCTTCTTTGCTTCCAATCATACCTTGTTTATTTCTAGTCCAATTAGATTACATTGATATGAGCATGCTTTATCTGTTGGCACCTTTCAAGGTTTACAACTAAATTGTATCAGCATTCTATAGATTTGGCTTTCTTGAAATCCTTGTATTATGATGCTTACTAATGATTGTATTTCATCTTTATGATTTTCACTCTTGTTCGATGCTTATTTCAATTGATGTAAATGCATATGCATCCTTTTTGGATGAATGGTCTTTTGATCAATTTCAGAGCCTGCTGAATAGGTCCAATGAAAACCAAAGTTGAAAAGGTTACTTGAACAAGATACTCTTGTTGTATTTCTGCATCTACTTGGTTGTGATTCAAATGGTCATGCACATCGTCCCTTTTCATCTATTTATCTCAACAATGATCATATTGCTGAACGTGTTGATAATCTTCTTAAGAGGTAGACTGATCTCTAAAATAAATATTATTTTTCCATCTGTCTGCTAGGCTAGTTACAGAACTGCTGAATTCTGGATTGAAATCCATTTCTTTAAAGAACTGCTAGAATGATGTCCCTTGAAAGTGCTTGATTAATTTTGCTATTTATGTTCATATGCAACTAGTCAATGCCTTTTGAAAGTGCGCAAACTGTATGCTCGCATGCAACTCAGTACTATAGTATTATGTTGAGACTTATCCTTTCCAACAATTGGAAGGATATATTCTTGTTTTCTGGTAGGACATGGCCTCATAACTCTGTTATGAATGTTACCTTGCATGTTAGTATTTCCCAATTCTATAAATTACGTATTTGTGAAATTCCATTTTTATTTTCCATGCATAAATTACGTATTTGTTTCCATTCTATAATTGCCTTAAGTTCATCCACTTATAAAACCTTTGTATGGGTTGCTTCTCTCTCTTTTCCCTCCCAGCTTATGACTTGCAGTCTGTTTTGCCTACAAGAGCATCTCTTTATCTTCTATAACAAACTGCTCACATTAATATTTTGATATTTTTTTGGTTATGATTACAGGCTATTTATTATCTGGAAAAGGGGGAATCTGTTTTTGTGGCGGCATATACATCTGCTGGAAAGACAGTTGTAGCAAAATATGCATTTGCTTTGGCATCAAAATTACGTTAGTTATTTTGGTTTTTTGCTTGTAAATCTATAGACGTTTTGATTTTTTGTTAGCTGGAGATGTGACAAATTGCTCACATTGATTAAGAACCTCAGGCCATATCTTTTTAATTTTCAAGTTTCTGAAGTTCTATGCCGAATTTGGTTTAGTTTCAAGATTTTTGATAAGTTTTCATGTCATGCAGCATTGCACTAGAGCTGTGTATACTGCTCTAATTAAAACAATCAGCAACCAGAAGTATAGAGATTTATGTGGGAAGCTTGATGTTGGCCTTCTCACAGGTGATGTTAGTTTGAGACCAGAGGCTTCTTGTCTCATCATGACAACTGAATTATTAAGGTCAATGCTTTATCGAGGTGCAGATATTATTCGCGATATTGAATGGGTGAAGGGGTTGCTTTTTGTAGCATTACTTTACATAGTAGTTTCATTACTTTTCTGTTGAACGCTCTTGTTAGTTCTTTTCTCTAATTTGTGAACATGATATTTAAGATGTTTCTTTCTATTGTGACTATATGAATGTAGGTTATATTTGATGAGGTGCACTATGTGAATGATGTTGAAAGATGAGGTGCACATTTATTACCTTACAATGTGTATAGTCATAGGCAGGTTCAACTAGTCAGTCTGTTTTTTATATTATTATTTATTTTAGTTTTGATTCTAAATTTTTATTTTTACTTTAATATTTATGACAACTTGAGTTCTAACTTTTAGATTTTAATTAATTGTGTTATTAATTTATTATTTTAAATTCTAAAATTAAATTCATTAATTTTTATATTTAGTTTTAAAGTTAAAATTTTCATAGAAAATTTAATTTAAATAATATTTTTTTATTTATCCTTGAAAGTATATTTAAAGTTTAAATTTAAAAAATAAAACATAATATAATATTTATCATAAAAATAAATATTAATTGATTGAAATAATTTTTTAAAATGTTATGTTTATAGTGGCGTTTTTGCGAGAAGCGCCGCTAAAGGTTTGTTTTATAGAGGCGTTTGTGGGAAAAGCGTCGCTAAAGGTCTTGAGCTATAATAGCGTCAGGTCTTGAGATATAGCGGCATTTGTGGGAAAATGTCGATAAAGGTCTTGATTTATAGCGGCGTTTGTGCAGAAGCGCCGCTAAAGGTCCTAATCTATAGTGACATTTATGGAAAAAGCGCCGCTAAAGGTCCTGATCTATAGTGACGCTTGGCATAAAAAACGCCGCTAAAAATATATTTTAGTGTAGTGGAGAGAGCATGGAATACATGTGAATTTTCATGTGTGTTGCCATGTTTAAAAGTTTAATATTTTAACAAGCATTTTCATTAAAAAATAATAATTGGACTATTTTTGAAAGGTTGGTGATAAAATTTGACTCTTTTTAAGAGATTGAGCGTCAAACTTAATTCAAAAAAAAAGGATAAAGACCAATTTAATAAAAAAATATAAACATTTGACAGTATGCCCAATTTAATTTTAATATTATTTCTACGTTGTAACTGAAAGTTTATTTAGAAAAAAAAAGCTATCATCAATTAAATTGCATCCCATGTTAATTGAGAAAGAAGGAAACGAGGCAAGCAACTAAGAAATTTGAGATGAGCGCTATGATCAATCTGCATGTGCAAGTAATATTAGATGAGCATGAGCCATCATTATATATCATTATGTGTCGTCCCCATCCGATCAGTACATGTACTTGATAATACCAGCAGCAGCATCATCATCATCATCATGCATTAGCAAATATAATATCATATCATGAGATGAAGCCTCAAGCATGCATGCATGCCTCACACATATATGAAACAATTGGTGAAATTAAGAAAGAAGATAAATTTGCATCCAGAATCTTAGTTTCCCCTGCAAACGCCACCCTCCTAAGTCATGGTTTAATTTTAGGCAAATAAAATAGCGATTGCTGTACAACAAAAGGGATGCGGTCAGCGACATCTTTCAAGGAGATTGTCTGTTGTGTCAACCCTTTTGAGGGGTTTAGCTTGACAAAATCATTGCTCAACATATATAAATGTTTGATGCATGCTTAAAGGCCTTTTCTACTCTTTCTAGTATTTAAAAAGTATAAGCTACGCGTAATTAAGAGGAGAGAAATCAAATGAGTCGTATCTTAAGAGTAAAATTGAAGAATCCAATATCGTATAATCCTTTTCTTATATAGTAGAAAGGAAGGATATAATTGATGATTTAGTAAAGCTTTAAACAAATTACGACCACACTTGCTCATCATTCTATTCTATTCTTTTCATGTGGGAGTGTTGGTCTAAGTGGAATTCTCTTTACTGCTATTCTACTTTTTAAACCATATCTGTTCTTTTCATCAAATAAATATATATATTATTCTAAAGCTCCAGTCTTTGATGCTATTCCTCTCACTAAAAGGTTTGGGTAAATTAGAAAAATGCCACTTTTAAAATTTATTTTCTAAAGTTTTTTTTAAATTTAAAGAAATAGATCAATTTTAGGAGAGAAATAGAAAACGCTTTTATTGGAAGCTAAACTATTAATTATCTCAATAAAAGTATAATGGAAACTTCTATACTAGGAGTTGATTTATTTTTCTTGTCTATTTAAAAATAGACAAATTAGTCATTATACACTATATCAAAGAGCAAATTGGTCCTTCTGTTAAAAAATTTATCTATTTCTACTATTAAAAACTGATCTCTATATGTCTGAATAAGGTACACGTGGCACACCATTTGCCAATGCCTGATTATTCTACCAATTATGGCAGTTTTTAATAATATAAATGAATGTAATTTTTAATAGAAAAGATAAATTTATTTTTAATCTAAAGCATATAAATTAATTTAAGTAAAAAATAAAATTTAATTTAATTTAATTTTTAGTATAAGTGTATATATTTTTTTGTGAAACTGAAATGAGAGGTGAGGTGAACAGAAATTCGTCATATCATCCCATCTAATTTACACAATACAAGAAAGTGATGATTACAAAGCCGCCTTACTAAGGGAAGAGGCAATCTGTGGACTTGACTCTTACAATTGGCTTCCACATTCAACGGTCATTAAGTCCTTTTTCGAGGCTTCCAGGATTGAATTCTCACTCGGCGCCTCGTTTTAGGGGTTTAAATCAAACCACTCCTATCCTATTCATTGCGTCTCTAATTCTAAGCCATTGCTATGCAAAGTACTGGAAACGTAGGGCCGAGGGGAAAACTCCAAAATCGATTTTTATTTTCTTTTATGCTGTAAAAATAAATGTTTTATATTTAAAATAGTATATAAAAATTATTTTTCACAAACTTTTGTTATTTATTATTTTTTTTGTTAATTTGAAATTTTAAGTATTTATTAATTTAATTTTAAGAATTTATCAAATAATGTCCAAAGCAATAAAATAAAACTTATTTTGTTAAAATAAAGTCCAAAACTCAAAATTAATCTGAAAATCGAGAACCAAATCGAATTAAATTATCACAGCTAGGTAATAACTTGAAAAATCTAAAAGATTCAACCGAATATTTTGAAAATGAAATCTTTACACACACATATATATATATATACAATGATCAGAATTATCCATATCTCTTTTCCAACCTTTAAATAAGAAGATTAAAGGCACTTCAAATAGCATTCAGACTCACCTTCTTCTATATTAACAAAGAATGTAAGAACTAATAATCAATTAGCAAAAATCTTTATATTTCTAAACATTTATGTTTGATGCATATTTTTAATTATTATTATTTGAAAATTGGTGATGAAATATTTTAAATTCGCAAGTCTTCATGTCTTATTTATTTAGTTTTTAATTTTAAATTAAAATTTTACCACACATATATGTATGTGGAAATTAGGCATATAGAACATTAATGTCCTAATTAATAATAACACGTAAAATATGTACGATATTAAAATATAGATTAAATTGAATGTAAAATGAAATTTAAACACATGAATGCATTATTTTAAAAATACTAAATGAATATAATGATTTATCATGGCGATTACTAATAAATATATAGATGATGGAGATAATAAATTGAACATAATAAAATTAAAATGTATTAATAAATTAATATAAAGGTTTGATTGAGTGATAGATTTAAAGTTTTCCCAATATAATTGGTATGAGTTCAAATTTCATTATTTGCATATTTTTATTTTTTAAAATTAAAAACTATAGCACTCTCGAATAATATAACTTAATTTAAATATAAAATGTCGTTTTTTATAATTTTTCTAATTGAGTTGGTATCCAATTAACTTGTGACACCAACTTAATCAATATAAATTATTAATTAAAACATTTGGCAGAGTTAAAATCCCAACACCAATAAATGGAATAATTATTTCTTTAAATATTTAATTTCAAATTTGCTGAAGTAAAATTTTCCTAATAATTTCTAAAACTTATTTATTTATTTTCAACCAAGACCTCTTTTAGTGAACTGACTTGTGAAGCGGTGAAAAAAAGGTGGGTGTTACATTATTAATTGGATGTCCTCAGCTTGTAGGCGTATATGAAGTGTAATAAGTCCTGGTTTTACATTATTAATTAAAAATAAATTATATCAAACCTACAACAATATTATTACACCTACAACATTTCATATTTTTATGACTTAAACCCCACATTTCAAATTATAACCTTCATTTTAATTTAATTTTAAATTTTAAAACATTTTAATTACATCTCTAAACTAAGCTTCTTCCATTCCTAAAATCATTAATTTAGCCGTTAAATAAGTTATCAAATCTAATGCGGCATAATTTAAAAATAAAAGTTTAAAGAAAATGAATATTGCAAAAAAGAACGTTGTAGAAATCTTGATTTTGAGGTTTTCAAAACTTTTATAAAAGCTTTATCCCTTTAACTTTTTTTTTCAGTTTTACTTTATTTCTAGTTTTAGAAACGTTTAACTTTTCTTCAAAATTTTCATTTAAAATTATACTTCATAAGCTTTGACATGTCATTGGTTAAATTAACAATTTTAGTAATTGAAGGATCTAATTCATATAATATCAATAGTTTAGGGATGTAGTTAGAATGTAGTTTGAGGACCAATATAAAATGAGAATCATAGTTTGGGGGTGTCTATGCAATTAACTCTATTTTTAAATTGAGAAAAGAAATGTTTTTTTTCCCTCAAAATACTTAACTTTATGAGGTTTATTATACAAGTTAGTGTCACAAGTTGCAGGTCAAAACCCGTGATGAATGCACGCAGAATGCCTAATAAAGGTCAACTAATTAAGTGGGACTCATTTGACCAACTTGAATTGGCCCGATTTGTAGAATATATGGAGAAGCTCACCTACTTGAAGTCTTGGTGGCCGAGTGAAACACTAAAATAAAACTAGAGTTACCATGGTGAATATTATAAATCTTAAGAGATAAAATTGTATAGAGTTTTATTGAGTAATATTTTCTCATGTTGTATTAAGGGAAACACAAGGTGTATTTATTCACATCCTTACTGCTACTATTACAGCTCACAATAGGGCCCACTATTTTGTCTTGGCCTTTGGGCCGAGGGCACTCACATTCTCTGTCCCTGGTGCTGACATTCTTTGGGACTCCTTTGACTTATTGGACGCTTGCCTATGGAGCATGCAGTCCTTTCTGACCCTGGGGCTGACTCTTTCAGCGAACCTTACACCTGCCAGTCATGAGCGAGGGTTCTCTTCGCAGATATGGCTTGCGACCTCGCCCTTGCGAGGTTTACACGAGCTCCCTCTTGCGACCTTATCTGTGCGAGGCTTACGCGAGCTATCCCTGCGAACATCTTGCATTCCCGCGAGGTCCTAAGCTGATTGTGCCTGTAGGCGAACATTCTTCTTTTGGGTCGGGTTTATCCAGGTCAGAGATCCAGATCCTATCGGTCATTTGGACTATCGGTTCCCAAATCTTAAAAAGTTTAAATCCCTTAGGACTTTCATCTTGTAAATAGATTTAAATCTTGACCGCTGATGTAATTTAAACTATACCTTTAGATCTAGGGAAGCTTAACTGTAAATAGAGGTATTCCTTCTCATTTGTAATCACTCTATGCTAGAGTAATAGAATACTTTGAGAGCATTTACTCAAACACTTGGTGTGCTATTATTTTCTTGTGAATTTTCTATTTGATTTGTGCTTTTTTGTCTTTTGTGTTTGATTCCATTTTATTTCGATGCCTTAGAGAATTTTTATTTTGAAATCTCACTTTTAAGAATTTGATTGACTTCGGCAGATTTGAAGCTAAGTTTCTGTCTAAGATCACGCGGTTTGCGAGACTCAAGTTCTAACCTCGTGACATTAGTATTTGGTAAATTGATCATGTGCTTTTTAATTCCACAAGTAACCTTAAAAAATTGTCATGTCTCTCTTTTCTTTTCTTTTTTTAAATATTTCACTATACCCTTATAGAATACTTGTCAAGCCCCAACACTGTTTGTGGAGTCTAAAACTCTACTACTAATGTATTAAATATTATTCCGTGTGCAATCAATACTAATCCAATTAAAAATTTAGATATACTAACACCCACTTTATGGGTAAGGAATTATATTTGTTTGAATTCAAAATTGTACATTTTAATTAATTGTTTTAAAGATAAGTCGATATTGTTTAGGATAAATGATTAATTTTTAAGGTAGTTATGAAATATCAAAATTTTTGAGTTTAGTGAAAAATGTATTTAAAAGATATTGGGAAGAAAAAGAGTGAGTAAGTTGTCAAAGTTTATGAATCCGGTAATTTCTTTTGGATATGATTCCCTTGCCTCCAGAGAAAAAGCATTTAATCACTTATTTTTAAAATTAAAAAATTGAGACTATTAATCCAACGGATGATGAATCGTATGTTCTATTAAAATCGAATTAATTGACTGAATTAATCTAATTTACTTAATCAGTTGGTGGCTGAATTTTGTTTGATCAAAAGTCGGTTAATAATTTTTTGAAATTTCGGTTATCGGTTAATTTAGTTTGAAACTGGGTAATTAACCGAATCAACCGAAATATTTGTTGTTTTCAAGACTTATGTAGTGTTTAGTTGTTAGCTTTCAAAACTTATGCAGTGTTTTAATGTCTTATTTGTTGTTTCCACCTCCATTTACAAGTTTTTTAAACTATTAAATAAAATAAAATGAACATTAGCAATGTAATTATTTGTATGTTTTATACTTATTTTAACCAAAAGATAAAAACATATAAATTTCGGTTGATTCAATTAACCGACCGAATTAATCAAAATATTTCAGTTCCATTAATGTATTTGAAAAAAAAAACTTCAGTTCAGTTAACGGTTAAATATTTTTACATTTCAAGTAATTTAGTTCGGACATTAACCGAACCGACCGTTTGAACACCTCTATTGTAGTCTACGTAGATCAAATTATTTATACACGTGATTTTCAAATTTAAACAAAAAAGTTTAAGTCTTTTGTTTTTTTTCTTGCACCTAATTAAGTCATTAAGAATTACAAATAATATAAAAATTCAAAAATACATTTAAAATTATAAAAAAAATTATTAAAATCATTTAAAATACAAAATTGTAAAAAGTTCAAACATTAGACCATTTTACCAATAAAGGCCCATTTCCAACTTTATTTACAGAAATAGGTCACTTTTTTTTTACCGGAATGGGCCGAAAACATTAAACGCGTCCATGTAGGAGCGTTTTAGGGGGAAATTCTAGCAAAATGCGTCCCTAATGGAGCGATTTTACCATGTCATCCTAAAACGCACTGACGTGGCAAAATCGCTCCCTCGGGGACGTGTTTTAGCCCGCGTTTTTGACCCCCAACAGTTACCCCAATGGTCATTTAAAATTCTGACTATTGAGGGGTCCAACGGTAAAAAAAAAAACTATAAAACCCCTCCTATTTTTCACACAAACATTTCTTCCAAAATTCTCAAAAAAGTTCTCAAATTTCTCCCTAAATTTCTCAAAGCTATCTTTAATTAATTATTTCCTTTAATTTTTTTCTAAATTAGTATTATTTTTTTATAATTTCGAAAATATTTGATCGTATTAGCAATGGTTGGGGAATTAATTAGTCTCGATCATAAACATATCTTCGTCGAACAAATGAAAATTGTAAGGGTTAATTTCAATTTTTGAATATTATTTAATTTTTTTCATTTATGTAACTTTAATTAATTTTTATTTTATAATTTTTTATAACAGCCTGTAGATCGGATGTTATAATGTTATATTCGTAATATGTCTGGTCATCCATCACCGTTGATAGAAAATTACTTGAAGGAAACGGGTTTTTGGCACATGACCAATATAGGCCGGGGGTGCAAGTTGAACCCGAAACTCATTAGTTCATTTATAGAGAGGTGGAGACCCGAGACACACACATTTCATCTTTCATGAGGAGAGTGTACCATAACTTTGGAGGATGTGCAGTTACAATTGGGATTGCCAGTGGATGGGTCCGTACTCACCGGGTTCGTTCAATCTGCTGATTGGGAAGCCATATGCTACGATCTTTTAGGTGCGATTCCGGATAATATTTACGGAGGTCGGATCAAGATGGGCTGGTTACGAGACACAATTCTAGAGCCGAGGAATGATTCAATTAAAGTAGAAAGAATACGATATGCTCGGGTATACATCTTTGAGATCATTGGAGGTTATCTGATGCCAGACTTGTCACGAAACCTTGTACATCTGATGTGGCTACTGAAACTCGTTGATTTTAGAGTAGCTGGCGAACTTAGTTGGGGGTCTGCCGTGTTGACAACATTGTACCAGAAGATGTGCGAGGCGACGATACCAAATAAAGCCAAAATCGGAGGTTGTTTATCACTACTACAATTATAGGCTCGGTTTTGCTTTCTATTTTTACGTCCTCGAGTGAACCACCCATATACATTCCCACTCATAACAAGGTAAAATTTATATTAGATTTTACAATTATTACATAGATTTAAAATATAATTTTATGCTAAAAATTTATTTAATTAGGTAGAACCATTCGACGAGTTATGTTGGAATACCTTCGCTCTTGAACATACACGGCTTCTATTAGACCAACGGCCGGAAGCGCATGTAAGTAATAAATAAAATATATAAACATAACATAGTCGTTTCATATTTAGTATTTAGTATTATGTATATAACTAATATTTTTATCACGTTCATATAGTTTCAATGGACACCATACGATGACCCAGTAATTTGGGCAGTAATTCCGGATGAATTCTTTCAAAATTTGAACATTTGGCATGTTAAGGTCCCATTAGTCAACTATGCTACTGTCGAGATGCACCAGAAGGATAAAGTGTTGCGGCAATTTGGATTTCGACAATTGATTTTCGTGACACCTAAGGTGCTCGATGATGAGCACAAAATCGACTTACGACAATTGAATATACATTGGTTGGTATTCTTCTCGGAATATATCAAAATTTGGAAAATTCGGTATGATCATATACCTACTCGCGAACCGATCATCATTTCAGAGCTAGCGTGTGCGCTGAATTACATGCCATGGTTTAGGATCCATGGCAAGCTATATTTGCTCTCGAAAGAGCGAAGGCATCAGTAAATCTGTGTCGAAAGGGAACAATGGGGCCCTTTAAATCCAAAGAGAATGGATGACGGCATGGGTCTATCAACAGCGCTAACACAATTACCGGGCCCAACACCTCAAGTGACTACGCCCACACCACAGCCCTTTCAGATTATGCCAGGTGCGTATCCTAACCCTTATATGTATCCTAACCATTATATGTTTCCTTTATTCAGTCCAATTCCAGGTTGGAATGCATGACCTGATACATCTCATTTCTCGATGACTCCAACTCAACCAACGATATATAGGCAATCGTCGCAGGAGGGATCGCACAAGGCACCATCGGGAAGCTCATCTCATTTTGAATCCCCATCGCATTATGAGAGTCAAACACATCGGTCGTGGGTGATGCAAACACCTTCGCATTCTTTATTCTATCAAGGTGGGTCATCCTCCCAACACCCACAACCAGAACAACCATAACCCCCGCCGGAGCAACCACAACCCTCGTTGGAAGCTGAACCAAAAAGGAATCCAGCGCATAATCGTCAACTACCCCATGTCGCACTGATTTCGACTGACACATATATTTATTTTTTAAATATATTTGTGCAAAATGTTTTTATATTGTTTCATTTAATAAAATAAAAGTTGTTTTGAATATTTTAATAGTAAATTATTTTTATATTTTGTCCTATTTAATAAAAATAGAAGTTTTTTTGAATAAGGCAATAAAAAATAATGCAACATAGTTTCATTTAAGCAATTATCAACTATTTCGATTTAGACATGCTCGAATTGTATGACCTGGGTTCCTACACCATCCACACAACTTCTGTTGGTTCGTTCTTTCCTAGATATCCATATTATCACGTATTCTACTCGAGCAAGGTTGACCTTTTGGTTTACGACACAATTATCAATCTGATAACAACTTAAACGGAGCAAGTGGTATAGACGACCACTTACGTTCATCTGGGACCGGTGGGAATGTCTCCACACATTGTATGTTTATTTTATTTTGTACATTTCGTCGACATAGCTCATGGGATCCAAACGGAGATTCTGACAAGCTACAATTGTATGAGCGCATGGATAACAAAGTGCGTAAAACGTCCCACAGTTGCAAGTTTAATTTCTCAGGTGTACACAATATTGTCCGTCGGTAATACCTTGGTTCGGTCTGTCGAACTCTGTCACACGAAACCATAGGTTGTCGTGATCGTGACACACTATATGTATAGTGTTGGCCTACGCATTTTCCTTATTAATTTCTTGCAATACCTTCCGGCATCATACATGGTCTCCCTACATTTGACCTTTATAATTCGCTGCTCACTCTGGAAATAGTGCCGCCAAATGAAAATATGTCTCTCGCACAACCAAGGTTATCGGTAAATGATGCGTTCCTTTTAAAACAGAATTTATGTATTCAGCCAGGTTTGAGGTCATATGACCATATCGTAGGTCACTGTCGTATGCTTGTGTCCACTGATCGAAAGGTATGTTATAGAGGTAATCTGCGCATTGATTGTTAACTGACTGTAAAATTGCCAACATCTCATGAAAACGGTCATTATTGATCTCGTACCCTGTCAATATAAGTTGATAGTGAAAATTACAGACCACTCTTCCATTTAGAATAAATTGAATATTACAAACGAAATCATATTAATAGATATTAAATACCCATGTTGGTCACTTACCATCATTCAACGGTATATCGATCTTACCAGTAATAGTTGGAAGCAACGTGCCTTAGACAATACTGGTGGTGTGTACGATCCCATAGGCTATCATGTCGCTCAATTGCGGCTAGTATTCCAGTGCCCCTAGATATAACGTAGATATCAAGTTGGGGGAAGAAATGCATCTTTCACCTAAAAATAAAGAAATCACAGTCATCACCTGACTCTCCCGGTGTTATTGCAAATGCAATTAGAAAGATTCTTCCACTGCCGTCCTGTGCCATAGCTAGCAATAGTCAATGAGTATATCTACCATACATAAAGGTACCGTCAATTTGTACTAATGACTTGCAGTACATAAATACGTCCCGGCATTGCTTAAAGCTCCAAAACAGATGCTTGAACACTTGGCATTCATGGAGCAAGTGGTCGTTGTAGTACGCAGGGCCTGTTTCAAGGTCTGTTATGCAACTTGGAATGTACCTCTTCAACACCTGACACTACTGACACACCTTATTATATGAAGCATCTCACCCACTATGCATCTTTTCCAACGCCTTATGCTTAGCTATCTAAGCCTTGTGATAAGAGGGCGTGTACTTCAATTGGCTACAAATATTAACAATTAAGACTGACACAGAAGTCCTAGGATCCACCTTCACCATCGGTAATATTAAGTTAGCTATCATATCTGAATCCATCTTGGGATGATCTTGTGAAACATCTATCAACGAAGTATGTTAAATAATGCAACATTAAGTAATAACAGTATTATTCAAAAACCCTAAACACCCAGTGATACTGTACCAGCAACACAAGTATGTGGACCTTTGTACTTTTTTTATCTCCCACAAGTCTGTCTTTTTATTAATCGAAGCCATGATTTTTTCATGAACATGTACCATCTTGCACTGCACACTTGGCCTCGAACTTTTCAAATTTGGATTTAACCACGTGGTAGTTAACCTCATTCATGATACTATGTTGTTTCAATGCACCAAGAAAACTATCCTTACTGGAAAACTCCTTACCAACTTCTAATTCACCCAAATCCAATAAAGAACTTGTACGGTTATGTATTCTGTGTGGTAGATCTGGAAACTCCAACACATTATCTGCTGATAGATCTATATTATGCATGTGGGCTGGAGGCGAGTACGCCCTGAATTAGAAGATCTTCTTCTTCTTCATCTGAACCTCCTTCACCGTCTTCAGGTTCAATTAGAACAAGCTTCGGTTTAGAAAATAATGTAACTTCTACACTATCAGGGTCGGGCTCTCGAGGTGGATCCACATCGGACTCATCATCCAACCCACCATCATCTGCAATGTGCAAGGTCCCCTCACTGGTGGATGTCGTAAGGAGTACATTATCCCTTCTTGTGGACGTTTCGTAACGTCTCCAATCAGATGTGGATTGCCAACCATTAGAAGTTGATGTCATTCCTCAGTACGTATTTCCAGCATCGAACATCGACCCACCGAGGTGCATGTCCTATCCACTAACTGGGTGTCGTGTAGGAGTTGTGTATTCCATACTGCCACCAAACACGAGTGTTTCTGTGTTCTGCCTCCCACTAATGGAGTGTCGGGTAGGGGTCGTGTATTCCTCTTGAATAGCAGTAGATGTTGAAGTCGCAAATGCTTCATTTGGAAATGAAAATTGCACATATAACTCAAGATATGGTGATCCACTAGCTAGATGAGTCTATACCATCGCCTCTAAGCTACGACCACCTTTGATATTAAATGAGTCATATGTCACGGGATCAACCGAAGCACAAAATCGATACTTAATAGACGAAACTCTCATTGGCGTTGTTCTAAAAATTTTGCGCCTAAGTTTTTTACGAAATTCTATCAAATTTATGTTCTGGTTTAAAACCAGTCGTGTTGTGTTCTCCAATAAAAAAATAACGCCATTCTCAGTGTCACGGACCTCACCATCATAGTAAATAACAGCACTAATATGTTCACTCATCTTCAATTTTTATTCTGCTTAGCCTCTCTAATTTTTCTTGCTACTTATGCAACATAAGAATGAAATTTGACTCATTTATAGCCTAAGGCCAAGTAGGAACTATTATAGAAAAAGAGTGTCCATGTGGGAGCTTTTTTCAGTAATTTTGTTGATAATGCATCCTGCTTGAAGTGTTTTTGACACTATTTTTTTCAAAATTTTCTTCTCAAAATTATTTTTTCAGGAACTACTGTAGAAAAAGAGCGTCCACGTGGGAGCTTTCTTCAATAATTTTGCTGATATTGCATCCTGCTTGAAGCATTTTTGACACTATTTTTTCAGAACTGTCTTCTCAAAATTATTTTTTAGGAACTACTGTAGAAAAAGAGTGTCCACGTGGGAGCTTTCTTCAGTAATTTTGCTGATAGTGCATCTTGCTTGAAGCATTTTTTACACTACTTTTTCAGAACTGTCCTCTCAAAATTATTTTTTAGGAACTACTGTAGAAAAAGAGCGTCCACGTGAAAGCTTTTTTTCAATAATTTTGCTGACAGTGCATCCTGCTTGAAGCATTTTTGACATTATCTTTTCAGAATCGTCTTCTCAAAATTAATTTTTCTGAAACTACTGTAGAAAAAAAACAAAATCCTTCTTGTCAATAAAATTTTTTCTAAACCCTTAACCCCTAAAAGCTAAACACAAAAATTATTTAAAAAACTAAACCCTAATTTAATTAATTTTCTTAAAAAATCGAAACCCTAATTTAATTAATTTGTTTAAAACCCCTAAAACCTAATTTAATTATTTTTTAAAAAACTTTAAAACCTAATTTATTTTTTAAAATTTTTAAACCCTAAATAAATAAAACCCTAAATTATTTTAACAAAACACTAACACTACAACCCTAAAACCCTAAACCCACAAACTAGGCACTAAACATGCAAATGCCCTAACCCTAGAAAAACACGGGCTAAAATGCGTCCTTGAGGGGGCCATTTTGCCACGTCAGCAAAGTGCGTCCACGACAGCGCATTTTGTGCTGACATGGCAAAATCGCTTCCTCAGGGACGCGTTTTGCTAGAACTTCCCCCTAAAACGCTCCTACGTAGATGCATTTTAGTGTTTTCGGCCTACTCTAGTAAATAATAAAAAAAGTGGTCAATTTCTGTAAATAAAGTTGGAAATTATTGATAAAATGATCCAAACATTAGGAAATGAAGAGCAAAGAAATTGCTTGGGCATTTAATATCCTTGACAAACAGTGTATGGTATATTCAAAAGGCATAAGAGATAGAGTTGATCTACTTTCTCAAAACTGGAAATATAAATGTTTTATGGATGTTGGGTTTTTTACAAAAATATTATAAAAATAATAAAATTTACCAAAATATTACAACTTTTTTTTATTTACCAAAATATTACAACTTTTTTTATTTACCAAAATATATAAACTTTTTTTTATTTACCAAAATATATAAAAAAACAAAAAAAAACAAAACCTGCAAAAAAAATCGGCCGATGTGACGATTATCTTGGTCACGCCAATGGTATTACGGCACCAAAGGTGCTAATGCCATTAATGGCACCACTAAATATATAAATACGACCTCTACCCAGCTGAAGAGAGAAAAATCAAAAAAAAATAAGAGTTGCCGCGGAAAAGAAGAGAGAAAGAGAGAAAAAAGAGGTAATTTTTTAAAAATAATTGATTATATTATTGTTATTATTTTGTATATTTTGTAATATTTTTTGTTGTAGTTTAGTTATTAAGATTAATAAAACTCAAAATAAAAGTATTAGTTAGTATTATTATTATTATTATTATTATTATTATTATTGTTGTTGTTGTTGTTGTTGTTGTTGTTGTTGTTGTTGTTGTTGTTGTTGTTGTTGTTAATGTATTAATATGTAACTTAGTAATATTATTGTTAGCGTAAAACTAGTATTATTATTATGGTTACTTATTATTTTATTTACTTAAAATAAACTAGTTAGTAAAAATTAGAATTATTATTATAGTTAGTTTTTTTAGTAAAATTAATAATTTTAGTGTGTATTATTTTGAGTATAAAATTATTAATATTATTCGTAGTATAAAATTAATAATTTTAGTGTGTATTATTTTGTGTATTAATTTGAGTATAATTTTTTTAAGTAGTTCGATTCTGTTCGAGATTTTTATGAGATTTTGTTTTTTTTTACTGATTAAATATTGAAGATGGATGCTAAGTTTCTTGTATGCGTTTATTTCGATGGAGTCATATTGACAACAAGTGTTGGATGTGTATTTGAATGTCGACAACAAATAGCAATGAGATTTAATAGAAATGTATCGTTCGATGAAATGAATGCAAGGATTAATGCAAAATCCATAGACGTTGTGGGAGAAGGATATCAAAATTTTCTACAAGTTTCCGGTTTGACAAACCGGTCA
Source organism: Gossypium raimondii (assembly GCF_025698545.1). NCBI lineage: Eukaryota > Viridiplantae > Streptophyta > Magnoliopsida > Malvales > Malvaceae > Gossypium > Gossypium raimondii. The sequence goes on from NC_068565.1 coordinate 39,393,586, forward strand.
AATTAGTGAAATGGAACTTGTAGACGACGAAGACGTGGAGACAATGGTCGATCTGTACTGTGGGAATGAGAGTGAGAAGAATGCACCGATTCACTTATTTGCTGAGTTAGTCGGTATGGAGCAAAATGCATCTGATGAAGAAGACGGGGCTGAAGAACCGCGGATGGTGGCTCCAATATCATACGTTGATAGTGAATCAACTATGGGTGAGATCGGTATCGACCTGAATTTTACACCCGATGTTGACATGGTTGGTGGTGAAGAAGAATGTGCCGGCGAAGAAGAAGGTGGTGGCGATCATTAGGATGAAGAGGTCGATTGTGACGCTGATCCCGATTTGGACGATGTACCTGATGATATTGACGCTGAAGATGTCAACAACGATGAATGTATTAACGCTTGTTCAGTCGGGGAGCAGATGCGGCGTATTCTGATACACAACAATCTTGGGCCACACATGTCGCTCATAAATCCCGACGCAGCGTATGTATCTGAGTTTCCGGAGTACCCTGAAATATATCATGCTCACGGGCTGGCCGTAACATCTGATGATGATGAGTTATTCATAGGCCAGAGCTTCAGTTGTAAAGAAGATTGCGTATATGCCATTAAACGGTACAGCATGAAGATATCGGTGGATTATAAAGTCTCCGTGTCTACTCCGACAACATATGTTGGGAGTGTTGGAAGGCGCGAAGGTCGCAATTGGCGAAATGAACGAAATGCATTCATTAAAAGTTCTCGATGTGGGAGATACGAAAATTTGTTGGTCCTCATACATGCACATCAACACGTATGACAGAAGATCATGGAAAACTTGATTCGAAAACTATTTGTACGTGTATCATGCCAATGGTGAAGGATATGCCGACCATTAGAGTTTCGGTACTCATTGCGAAAATGCAAGCAGGATTCCAGTATCGAGTCTCATATCGGAAGGCATGGGTAGCTAAACAGATGGCGATGGAGGAACTGTATGGGGATTACGATTCGTCATATAACGAGATTCAAGGTTGGATAGCTGCTATGCGAGAGTACGTACCGGGGACTATGATTGAGTTGCAGACCCGTCCATCTTATGGCCCGGATGAGCAGTTAGAGCCGGCAAAAAGGATTTTCCATCGGATGTTCTGGACGTTCGATCCATGTGTGCGGGCATTTCCCCACTGCAAGCTACTTGTGCAGGTGGATGGGACCTGGCTGTATGGAAAATATACACAGATACTGCTTATTGCAGTTGCTCAAGACGATATGAACGTGCTCCCGATAGCATTTGCTATCGTAGATAAAGAGAACATGGAGTCTTGGGAATTCTTCCTGACAAATCTGCGGAGGTATGTTATTAGGAACGATAACATTTGCATCATCTCCGATAGAGGAAAGGGTTTAATTACAGCTATTAGGCGTTCCGGTGTGCCGTGGAGATCCGTTTACTGCATTCATCACATTGCGTCAAACTTCCATAAAGATTATAAGAATGCAGATTGGAAGAGACAAGTCGTGGCAATGGGTAAATGATAACCTTATATTTTCAATATAAGCTGTAATGTTTGATTTTATCCACTCGTCAGCACCTATTTTTCGTTAATATGTATGCAGCGTACGAGTTAGAGCCACATATTTTCCGGCAAAGAATGACCCGACTTGAGGCTGACATGGAGGGCAGACAAACACATCTTTTCGACAATGGTTGCGCACAATGGAGCCGTGGCAGTGGGCTCAAAGTGCTGACGAGGGCTTTCGTTATGGTCACATGACCACAAACTTAGTCGAGGGAATCAACGCAGTCTTGTTGAAAACACACCATCTTCCGATTACATCGGTATTTTCTGCTACTTTCTACAGGCTGGCCACTTTGATGCCAAGAATGGGTCAGCAGCAAGTCGACCAGATTCAGGCGGGACATGTGTTTGTTGAACATGTGAGGGATGCAATAGTCGTAAACCGTCGGTTGGCGAGGTCAATGAACGTGGAAATATATTCACGACTGGAAACGTTTCGAGTTACTGAGAACATCGGTCGTCGACCTAGGTCCTACGGAGTTGATTTCTGGAACAGACGGTGCGAGTGTAGGAAGTTCGAAACACTTCATTACCCCTGTGCACATGTCGTGGCAGCGTGTGCTAAAGTCAACCTTGCTGTTGAACAATATGTCAATGATGTGTACACGCTGGAGCGCACATTGCGTGTCTGGAAGAATGAGTTCCCCGTCCTGCCGGACCTATCTACGTGAGAGGTGCCGCCGATCACTTTCGAGCTTCTCCCAAACAGAGGGCTACGGAGGAATTCAAGGGGTCGTCCGCAGTCAAGCAGAATCCGTAATGAGATGGACATTAGGGAGAAATCTGACGGAAAGCGCTGTGGAATATGTAGGTTAAGTGGTCATAGCCGGAATAAATGCCCTAACCGAAACTTTCATGTTGGACAGTTGTCGGAATCGGGGCGAAATTGAGCTAAAGCTATAAATTTTTTTTATGTATGTTGTTATAAACGATAATTTTATTAATAATAATTTTTCTTATTCGGCTTATGCTTACGCTTAAATTGTATTCATATTGTTTCCAGATTAAGTTATAATATACCATGTGAGCGTTGTGGAATTATTAAGATTATATCGAAAATAGAGGCATTCGAGATATTTAAAATACAAATAATACGAGTTATAGAAAAAGTGCATTAAACCCCTACAGTTGATGGTTCGATGGTGTTGTTCGGGGGGTATACCTACGCGGAGGTCGACGCTCACGGCCTGGGCGACGACCAACATCCTCATCATCCGCAAGTGGGGGCGTGGAAAACATAGAGGGAATGTCCTGTCGCTCGTTCGCCGCCGATGAACTTGAACCATCATGAGTCCCATAATGCGGCGGATACGTGTCAGACAGGCCGGGCATGCCGTACTGCGGCCGGGAGGAGCCAAACAGTTCAAAATCAAACGCATAGTCGCCCTCTGCGTAGGTCGGATAATATTCACCGCCCAACAAATCCGGATGATAGCCATGTGATTCCTCATTTGATTCTGATTGTCCGGGCTCTGCCTGTTGTGTAGGACAAAATGCCGTCGGATCCGGATCTATCGAGCTGTCTGCTTCCAATCCCCCAACTTGCTGAACGTACGGGGGGATTATCGTCGATTGCGCTCCAAGTAAATACGGCTTCCCGCGACTATGGTACCATTCTGTATACTGTCGAGATGGCTGCAGGTCGGTAGCCATAACCATCTGAGGAATTCGGCTCAATCGATCGTACCACAGTGCGAAGTATTTTCGGTGATATATTCCCCAGTCCAATTGAACCATTCCCCTCTTTGTCAAGCCGTGATCTTCCCCCAACTGGCACGGCAGATCCGGGATAGGTTGGATGCAACCGAACTGCCGAAGCACCCGATCGCCGTGATACCACTCGACGATGTTGAAATTTATAATTAGGGTGTTTGTGCACCATGTGTGGGAATCAACGAGTGCGGACGGGGGTACAACATTTGCAATTTCCGGCCTCCAATACGGCATCCATATAAACTGCATGAGTAATAACATTGTAACGAGTTAGACCGATAACATGTGAGTAACTTATAGAAATACAATGTATGTCATGAATATTAGAATAGAAACTTACCCCTTCTCGGGAATGCTGTTCAATCCTCATGCGGTATATCGGGACATCACTCGACTTCCCGATTCCTGGACGGGTCGTCCACCTACCAAAAATAGTAAAGGGTTTAGGGTTGGTAACATCGTGCGGTATATTATGACTACAAATAATGACAATTTTTATTTTATCACCTGAGTGGAAGTGGATATAGATAGGGTTTGTGACTAACGCGTGCCAAAAATGGCATCCGATAAAGGGCCCATGACTGCAGCAGTATGAGGCATCCGCCGATGTCTTTAACTTGCGGCTCTGTCACCCGACAAAGCTCCTTGTACAACGTTGCTAGAACGGCTGAACCCCAACTGTATGACCTAGCCGTGGACAAATCAGCAAGCAGAGGCAAGTACGACAAATGCACATTGTCGCCGTTTGCATCAGGCATGAGTAGTGCCCCTATCATATGCATGATGTACGCTCGAGCAGCGCACATCAACTCACCTTCATTGGCGGTCGCTGATAGTCGACAAATTTTGTCTCTTAGCCATGTAAATTTTATGCCGGAGAAAAATTTATCACCGTCCTCTGGTGACTCTCCTAGGAGTTGATAGCAAACTGCAGTCGGATCGGTTAATGAAGATAGTCCGTAGCAGGACTCCGTCAGCCGGGAGCCCAAGCCGCCTTTAAACGTCCTCCAACGTCACCGTGCACTCCCCGCACGGAAAATGGAAAGTATGGGTCTCCGGACGCCACCTCTCCACTAGTGCGGATAATAAATCAAATCGCAAGTCGGACGACCGGATCAATGCTACTGACCCAAATCCGGCTAGCTCCAGGTACGACATAAATCGTGCATCCGGAGCTATCTTTAAAACACTCACGCGACCCCTTAATACTCGGTACGAGTCCTGATAGTGTTGAATAACAGAAAAAATATTACGATTACATAATTTATTTCTATATACTGTGTATATCCTTTTTAAATAAATAGAACTCGTGATTAATAAATAATAAATCATACCACGTTATTAGCCGCATCAGATATGTGTCTAATACCTCTTCGAATCAATTCAGTCATTGTGATGCCTGCAAGTTGAAAAAAAAGTTAATAAAAAAATCTAACTTCGACCATTTATTCGTATTTTTTTCTGCGCATTTTATTCATTTAAAAATATCATAATTCCTAATTTTATATTTTTATATTCTTTCGATGCATAATGTTTGAAATTTATTAATCGAGTGTGTTATTTAAATTAATTTGCTGTAAAAATTAACCCTTACCCCCGCCTTTGCTCGTATAATTTTCTCAATTTTATTACTTTAAATAATAAAATATTATCCTCCTATTTTATTTTTTAAATTATTTTAGTACATTTTCTTTGAAATATTTTGTATTAATTGTTTCGAATTTTAAAAGTTAGTAATACACTCTTACTTACGCTATTTGTTCGTATTTTTTCTCCGCATTTTATTACTTTAAAAATATCATTAACTTAGTCTTTTATAATTTTACATTATTTCAATGCATAATGTTTGAAATTTATTAATAAATAAGGAAGGATTAAAAGTAATTACCCACATATTGGTACCGCCTTTTATTCCCTCCATAACCATTTTTTCCTCTATTCTTTTGGTAAATAAAATAAAACTTTAGAATATTTTGGTAATTTTTTTGTAATATTTTGGTAAATAACCGAAATAAACCCTTTCCCTTCCTTTGGTCGTATTATTATTTTTCTGATTTTATTACTTTCAATAAAACTATATTCTTTTGTATTTTATTATTTTATATTATTTCACTACATTTTTTCCAATTATTTGTATAAATTATTTCTGAATTTTTAAAACATTTACTAATACTGATCTTACTTGACCATTTATTCGTATTTTTTATCCGATATTATTATTTTAAAAAATCGTAATTTTTATTTTATAATTTTACATTATTTCAATTTATTATGTTTTACATTTATTACATGTACATTTTTCGCATTTTTTCCGCATTTTATTAGTTTCGATAAATATACAATTCTCGTTTTTCTTTTCGTATTTTATGTTTTCTTAAACATACTTCTTTGTCATTTTCTTTTAATGCTATTTTCCTAAAATTTTAATTTCAAATTTATAAGTAAATTTCATAAAAAATTCCTAAACAACATACAATGTACTTTAACTTTTTTTTCATTCTAAATATATTTCATAAAATATATATGCTAAATAAAATAATAAAACAACTATAATGTACATTACATAAATTTTAAACACACAAATATTACAAAAATTTCAAATTTATAAATAAAATTACATTTTTCCTTTTTTTCCTTTCTTCCCTCTTCTTCTTCTTTTTTTTCTCTTCTCCTTTCTCTTTCTTTCCTTCTTTCTTTCTTTTTTCTTCTCTTCTCCTTTTCTTCTTCTTTCTTTCCTTTTTTCTCTTCTCCTTTCCTTTTCTTTCTTTCCTCTCCTTTCTTTCTTTCCCTCCTTCTGCCCCCACCACCGACCCCCCCATAACACCAATTGGTGCCGCCAATGGTATTGGCACCATTGGTGCCGCCAATGGTTTTGGCACCTTTGGTGCCGCCAATACCATTGGCGTGACCAGTAAATTGTCACATCGGGATTTTTTTTTTGCAGGTTTTTTTTAAGGTTTTTTTATATATTTTGGTAAATAAAAAGAAGGTTGTAATATTTTGGTAAATAGAAAAAAATTGTAATATTTTGGTAAATTTTTATTATTTTTATAATATTTTGTAAAAACCCTATGGATGTTATTTTAAGCGGTAACCAAGAGGAAAACATTTTTTTATTTTTGATTTTTAAAATTAAGTTTTTAATATTTATAATTTTTTAATTTTTTAAATTTTATTATTTGAGTGTTAACATTTTTATAATAAAAGGAATTTTTTAATTTTTTAAATAAATTTTAAAAAAAATTTATATCTTTTTATTTTTTAAATTATTTGAAATTTCTATAAGGCTTAATTGGAAGAGTTTGAGAGACCGCCACGTGTACAAAAAACAAGTGAGTCATCATCCATTAAGGGCCATTTCACTAAGTTAAGATCAATTTCTATCAAAGAGCCTGATTGATGCAAAATTTCAATTCAAGAATTCAATTGAATGCAATATATATAAAAGGACTTAATTGATTTTTCAAAAAGAATATATAAAACATTAAAAATGGTAAAAAAGTAAAAAAAATAAATTATAAAGCTCTTGTTTCTAACAAGTAAAAAACCTTTTCTAAGTTTTCAATGTTGTTTTTTCTTGAAATAAACAAAGCTTTCATTTCTTTTATCCCTAAGAGCCGTCATTACTAGCGTCGACACTGGTGACTTCATCCAATCACGCCGTCAATGACATTTCAAATCTAAAATCCTAAAATACCAACGTTGGCACCAATGACTTCTTTCAACCAAGGTCGAAATAAGTTTTTCAAATCCAAAATCCAAAAATACCAATTGACAATGCTCTGAACCAACATACCACCAGGTCCTTTTATCTCTTCTTTCATCGGCACTCTATGGGTTATTATAAAGGGCTTGATCGATAAAAGATTAAATGAGTTGTGTTGGAATGATTGATTACAGTTTCTTTTTATTTTAGTTGAATCAAGTGGTTTGAAAATTTTAAAGTGTTTGCTTTCTATTTTTAGTGCTCTAGATTAAGGGTTATGAGTTTTTGAGATTGATGAGAAAATTTGAAATAGGGGTTTGATTGTGTTCATCAATTTTGGGGATAGAGATTTTTTTTATTTTTGTTCATTTTTTATTGCTTTTAACTAAGATTGAAACTGAAACAAATTTTCAGTTTTCGTTCATCAATTTGTTAAAAAATGTTTTTGTTTAAAATTTTCAATGTTTGGTTAAATCAAGTGGTTTAAATAAATTTGTCAAACAAATTTTTGTTCATTTTCAATTTTGTTTCAATTTTCATTCATCAATTTAAGGCTTGATTTTTGCTTTTCGATTTTTATTGTTCATCGATGAAGCTTTTTGGAGGCGATGAGTATGTTAAAAAGAAAAAAAAGAAAATGATATTAATAATTGAGAAATTAAAACTTCAAAAATATAATTGTGAAATTAAATAAAAACAGTATGTCCAGAAAATTTTAGTGAAATATTCGCTTATGCATATACTTTATAATTTTAGTGCAATAATTTTTAAAGAATTTTAATATATATTTTATATTTTTATATAAAATTTTAGGATCAAATTGATAGAATGTGTAAATATTAGATGATTAAATTTTTATTAGACTAATAAAAAGCCCATGTTAGCACTTCCGTCAAATTTCAAACGGTCGTTAATGCTTGGTGACTAAAAAATTGATTTTAAATAGTTTAGTGACCAAAGTAAAAAAAAAATTAAAATTCAATGATCAAAATAAAATACGATAATACTTTAGTGACCATTTCTATACTTTACCCTAAAATTTGTGATATTATCTTTTTGCATTTAGGTATACAGTTATTTAAATATTTTTAATAATTTCTTAATTAAATTAGTGTTGATTAACAAAATAGATTATGTAATTAAAATAAATATAAAATATATACCGAATTTTTTAATGTTGGTTTTTTATTATTTCTGCCCCAAAGGGGTACTTTCCAGCGTGTAATCTTAAATTCGACGTTTTCCAAAATATAGACAAGAATAAGGAATGAGAAGAAATGTCTTAATTAATGGATGTCTTTTGGGTAAATATTCTAACATTTAGCTTCTCTTGTCTGGACACTGACATTTTCTTGAATAGATTTCCCGACTCATCTAACTTGACATACAATACAGCTCTAGATTCCTTATTAAAATTTGGCTATGCAGTATATTTGATGTTGAATCTCAACCTAATAATTGTTTCCATCTAACTATTACTATAAGTTAAACTTTTCCTTTATGGAAAAATCTTCATGTGCTGTCAAAAAAAGCAACTGCAGCCTTTTACTTTTACTTTTACTTTTACTTTCAACTGTCACCTTTCAATGGATTTTGACTTCCTTCAACACTGTTTATTTATGTTTTTCAAAATTTACTTTCTACACTACACACTACTTGTCTAAATGTTACAAACTAATTCTTCCATTAATTTGGTGTATTTTTCATGCTCTTCTTCAATTAATTAACCTCCAAAAACAACCCATTTTGAGGATGTTCCATATAAATGCACTGATGATTGTTATATCCCTACTCATTGTACCATCAACAAGCACTTGAAAAACTTTTATGAATGATTTTCTGTTTATCTCACGGCTTATAGTACTTGACAAATTTTTCATCTAAGCATTCCCAGTGACCAGCTACCTGAACACCTCATCTTCTAGGCCACACCCACCTTCAAAGAGAAGACCACTGAGTGTAACAATTTTGTATTATCTCAATAACTAAGGAAATATTAGAGCAATACTATGCATGAGGACAACCCACATACAACAGCCTTGCCACCTGGTCAACCGCACGATCACTATGTCTCAAATTTATCGATGACGTACCCTCATTAGCCACAAGATCATTTTCTCAATAAATACCCTTTAGGATGATGAAGAAAGAATCGACCCTCCAGTCTCTCAGCAACCCTAAGCACTTTTAGGACTTTGCTCTATTAACCTCCTTGCTTCATCTATTTTCTTCGGATCCTTGCCTGTTTAGGTGAACCAACCTTCCTTGCACCACCACATCCTTCTCTTTATCTCCTATCTTATTGACACTTGTATAAAAAAGGATCTAACATTTCTTGGAGAGGGAGAGGGTGTTAAAAGAGATCATTAAATCAAATGTTAATGCATTATCTTTTTACTGCATATATATGTTTTAAAGTTGAATGAATTTGTTTATGTACCATAAACATTACAAACATAATAAGTACTGCGAGTTTCTTTTTTGTCACCTCAATCAACAAAAGTTATGTTTTAACAATGTTACAAAAATTGCGAACAAACTACTGGCCTTGTGGCAAAGTGATTTACAGAGCTTTAAATCTAACGTTGACATCAATATGGTCCAAGTCCTATAAAATACATTCCCTTCTCTCGAATTTGAAGAACATGAAAAAGCATTACCATACAAAATTGATGTTAAAGGTGAAAAATAAACTCAAACGAATATGATGTGTTATTGGTTAATTATATAACAGGTTTCTAGACAGTTGAATAATAATAATTAGGGTAAACTATAAAAATAGTCACTTTTGTTTGCTTCATATTACATTTTAGTCACTTATGTTTGAAATGTTACATTTTATTCACTTACATTATCGTTTTGTTACGAAATGGTCACTCTACCGTTAAATTCCGTTACCTTCTTAACGACAGTCCTACGTAGCAATCCAAATGGGTTTTAAATGCCAACTTGAATGTCTAGTTGCTAGGATGAAAATAGGTTTTTAATTAAATAAATTTAATTTGGACTGCCACGTAGGACATCCAACTTGGTATTTAAAACCCATTTGGACTGCCACGTAGGACTGCCGTTAGAGAGGTAACGAAGCTTAATGGTAGAGTAACCACTTCATAACAAAACGATAACATAAGTGACTAAAATGTAATTTGAGACACTACACCAAAATAGGCTTTTAGCGACGTACTTAGCGGCGTTTTAATAACAAACGCCGCTAAAGATCGATCATTAGCGGCGCTGAATTGAAAACGCCACTGAAAATAAGAATTAGCGGCGCTTTTGCTGAAGCGCCGCAAAAAACTAAGCCCAACGACGCCATTTTCTAAGATTCCGGGGGGGTTTAGCGGCGTTTTTAATAATGCGCCGCTAATGCAGGGCTTTAGCGGCGTTTTTATGGAAGCGCCGCAAAAAAATGAAACCCAACGACACCGTTTTCATTGCTTTCGTGGGTTTAGCGGCGTTTTTAGTAAAGCGTCGCTAATGATGGGTTTTTAGCGGCGCTTTTATGGAAGCGCCGCAAAAAAAAATTAAACCCAACGGCACCGTTTTCTTAGCTTTCAGGGTTTTAGCGGCGTTTTTAATAAAGCGCCGCTAATGCTCAGGGATTTAAATAAATTTATTTAAAATATTTTTAAAGTTTTTTAGATACATTACTGATTTTTTTAGTTTATATATTAAATAATTTCTTATATAATCGTAAAAAAGGTAGTATTAATTTTAAAATATTGAATTAATTATCATTATAGTATATGGTTTAGAGTTTAATGAGTAGGTCGGGGTATGGATTTAAGGTTTGGGAATTAAGGTTCAAGGTTTTGTGGTTTAAGGGTTAGGTTGTTATGATTTAGGGGTTAGGGGGATTTAAGGGTTATGCTTTAAGGGGTTATGGGGATATATTTAGGGTTTGGTTTTACAGTTTAGGGTTTAAGGGTTATGCTCTAAGGTTTATGGTTTAAGATTTAAGAGTTACAATTTAAGGTTTATGGATTATGGGTTTAGTGATTATGTTTTACAGTTTAGGGTTTAAGTGTTGGGGTTTAAAGTTTAGGGGTAATTGGGATTAGTGTTTAGGGTGTATAATTTTGGGGTTTAGTGTTTCGGGGTTTTGATTAATTAGTGTTTTTAATGAAGCGTTTTTCACCCTTACTAATTGTAGGGTTCTTACAATGTCATATGTTCGTGCTCTTGTTTGAAGACAGGCGCAGACACGAATACTAGTTGAACTAAATCAAGATCAGTCAAGGGAATAGAATTATATATATATCGATCCTTTCTATTAACCAATATTCATGAACTTCTATTTCGGATTGTTTTGATCCTTCTAATTTTTTTCGATTCTATCGTAACATCATAAGCTTTGCCTTCTTAATTTAATACAAAAAATTACATAATATTCTTCAGAAGGAAGACATATATCTAGCTCGAGTTTTGATATTATTTAAAATTATTTTATGTACACAATTATAATTAAAATTTTACATATTAAATATATAGCGTGGAATGAACAAATTTAATTTAAATTTATTTAAGAAATAATTAAACCTTTCAAATATAGAAACAAATTTCATACTAAAGGAATTATGTTGTCATAAAAGCGGTGCCGTTCAATAGGCTTATTTAGTGGCATTTTAGAGAAACAACAAATATGTAGACCTATAGCGGTATACGTAAAACGCCGAAAAAGATAAGATATTTTAATGAAAACGGCGTCGTGTTTATCAAAATGGCTGTGTTTTGTGTGTATCCAGCGGCGTTTTTAGTTAAACGCCGCAAAAATTTATTGCAGAGAGTAAAACGCCGTCGTTTTGGTCTCCTACATTTTCTCCCTCGTTCTAATTATATTTTTATCTAAACGACGCCGTGTTAATGGCTTCACAAGTGGCATTTTTGGTGAAACGCCGCAGCAGGTAGGAATTTAGCGGCGTTTCTAATAAACGCCGCAATAGTTTATTTCTATTACTCAAACGTCATCGTTTTTCTGTCCTCTGTTTTGCCCTTACCCTGAATCTATTTTCAGCAAAACGGCGCCGTGTTGATAGCTTCTTTAGTGGCATTTTTGGTCAAACGCCGTAAATGCTGCAGGATTTAGAGGCGCAATGTCAAAAACGCCGAAATTCCTTGTGTTGTATTAATGCAAACGTCACCGTTTTGTGGGTTTTTAGTGGTGTCTGTTTTTAAACGCCGCAATTGCCATGGATTTAGCGGCGCGTCTAGTTAAATGCCACAAGGGTTTATTTCATTTAGCAAAACGTCGTCGTTTGCTTCCCCTCCGTTTTCCTCTTACTCTGATTTTTATTTCCCCCTTCTTCCCCAGCAGACTTTCGACATTCATTTCCCAATGATTTCTAATTAGTTCCCCAAACTTTAAGATTTTAGAGAATTCCCCCTGAAATCCCTAAGTTCACCCGAAAATCGGCAGCCCAACGAGTTTCCCGAAATCGACAACCTTGAAATCGCCAGCTTAGAGGTTTGTTCTCTTGCCGATGGTAGTTCAAGGGTTTTCATTTTTCACATATTTCAGCATTTTCATCTATATTTATTCGTGAAATGCAGTAGTTTTCACATATTTTAGTTTTCACATTATTCCTTTTTTTCGTAGAGTTTAATTTTTAAACATACAATTCAGTTTTTATTCTACGGTATTAATACGGTAAATTCAAATTAGGGTTAAGAAAGTTAGAACATTTATAGGTAATAATTTACATAACCTTAACCATTTCGATCAGACAATGAAAATGGTTTTAAGAGAAGAATTCTTCTCTGTAAACTTAGTTCGTTACTACCTTGGTTAATCATTTATTTCTTTTCTGTCGAAAATAGCTCAGGATGAGGGGTAGGTTATTGATGTTGAGATTCATTCTCAAAACCTATTGATTCACATCTATTAATGTTTGCTATGGCAGGGCTACTATACATACTATTACAAAAATCCAGTAGTGGCAGGGAACGGAACACTACTGCACTGTTAAAAATTTGTAAGTTCAAATTACATTCTGAGCAAAGTAATATTTTTGGTATAAATATTCTTTCAGCCTCTTTATTAGGCTGAACTTTGAGATTCAATCTTTTTTTTTGATTTTTTTGCTTTTATTGTCTAGATTAATGATAACATTTGTTGTTGAAGTATGGACTTATTAGTCACTGCACAGTTAATCATATGGACTTACTGCCGATTCAGAAATTTGATCAAGTTTAGTTCTTGTATTTTTAAAATTTTTAAACTGTAATATAGTGGTAAGTAAATCTATAAACTAAAAGGTCTGACTTTTGTGAATATTACATGGAAATAGCAAGATGATTTTTGAAAAATGTTTCTTTTGGGGCTCTGGTTTTGTATACATGTAATTGGTTTTGGTTATTTTCCTCTAGCTTATGTTTCATTTTACTTATTTTACAATTGCCATGTACTTTTCTGACTTATGTTTTTGTTATTATCCATCAACGATTGCTATATATGTTGAGCTAAATAGAAGCAATTTAATAAATTTAATAAATTGGATTAAAATTTTTATTTTAAAATTATTCAAATTTCGAACTATACGTTACATTCAATAACAAATTAATCCAATTTCTTTTCACATTTCAGTTTCATTGATATCAAATATGGTTAACTGTTGCATACATATTATTCCATATAACAAGTAAATTATTTGAAAATGAAGGTTATTTATGTCTAAATAATATAAACATTTGGTTAAAGCCCGTATAGTTTGCAAATATTTATATGTTTTCCTCCAAAACAAATTTTTTCCTTTAGTTGCTATTTTAATCACCGAAATTTAGTTTGTTTTGTTTTCTTTTATTTAATTTGAATCATGGAACAAAAATTTCAAACTTTGCCATTTATTTTAAGTTTAATTTTAGATAACTTACAAAATTTAGTATATAACTTAATACATAATAACACAATACATAATTGGTATATAAGCTTGCATAACTTACATAATACATAATAACATAATACATAACTTATATATAAGCTTGTATAGCTTACATAATAACTTATGTAACTTATATATAATCTGATAATACATTACATAATACATAATAACATAATACATAACTTATATTATAATCTTGCATAACTTACATAATAACTTACATAACTTACATATATTCATTTACATTATGTAAGCTATATTTAAATTTTATTAATAATAAATTTATAACTTAAATAAGTATTACTATTTTTTAATATTATACATATATTCATTTACGTATGTAAGCTATATTTAAATTTTATTAATAATAAATTTATAACTTAAATAAGTATTACTATTTTTTAATAGGTTACATATATTCATTTACATATGTAAGCTATATTTAAATTTTATTAATAATAAATTTATAACTTAAATAAGTATTACTATTTTTTAATAGTATACATATATTCATTTATTTATGTAAGCTATATTTAAATTTTATTAATAATAAATTTATAACTTAAATAAGTATTACTATTTTTTAATAGTATACATATATTCATTTACGTATGTAAGCTATATTTAAATTTTATTAATAATAAATTTATAACTTAAATAAGTATTACTATTTTTAATATTATACATATATTCATTTACATAACACATAACTTACATAACCTACTTAATATATAACTTGCATAACTTAAATAAGTTACGTAATAATACATAATACACAACTTTCATAATACAATAATACTGAGCTTACATAACTTACATACCCTACATAAATTAAATAAGTTACATAATAATACATACCCTACATAAATTAAATAAGTTACATAATAATACATACCCTACATAAATTAAATAAGTTACATAATAATACATATTTTACATAACTTACATAAGACATAACTTACATAAGTTTCATAATACACATCTTACGCAACTTACACAACTTACATAACTTACATAACTTACATAATGTATATCTTGTTGTCAAATCCTAAAACCGTGCAATTTATTGTCAACGTCAGACTTCAAGAATTAAGAAATGGACCGGTCTTGGATGAATTTGTCAAGGGTAAGCGACGGTTATCGAAATGGGGTGCAGAGTTTTCTAAATTTTGCATTTCAATATGCAAGCCAAGAGAACATGATTCTTTGCCCGTGTAAGATGTGTGTCAACATAAACTGGCATTATCGTGAGGTTGTATACGAGCATCTAATTGTTGATGGGTTTGTTAAGGGTTATAAGCAATGGCTTTTTCATGGGGAATGCCCTAGAAGTACTTCCTCTTCAACGATGGATGTATCTTATCTTGGGACTGCTTACCATCAGTCTGATACAGGGGATGACATGGAAGGTATGTTACGGGATGCATTTAATATGCACAATCATGGTGTGCAATCGTTCCCAGGGGATTTTATGGCATATGATGATTGTAACGTTGGTGGAACTGCTTTTACCGAACCGGGAAGTAGTGTACCTCATGAAGAGCCAAATGGAGAAGCGGCGAAGTTCTACGCCTACTTAATGACATGAACGAAGAAGCGTATGAGGATCAAAATTTTCAAAATGGCCTTCGTGTTCGTCTTTTTCGTTAAAATGTTTGGGAGGGTGGACCGAAAACTCGTTGACAATGCTACTAGAGTTTTTGAGAGAAATGTTTCGCTTGCAAAAATCCTCACCATGCAAAGATATGAAGAAAATGATAAAAGATTTAGGCCTTGGGTACAACAAAATCCATAGTTGCCCAAATGATCGCATGTTGTATTGGGGCGATCGGAAAAACCAACAAGTCTTTGTCATGTATGCGCCAATCCGTTGGATAAATAGAAACACGAAGATGGGAACGACGGTGAAAATGATGCACAATCGAGGAAGAAGCCGATTAAGATTTTGCGGTATTTTCCGTTGATACCAAGGCTTCAAAGGCTTTTCATGTCGTCGAAGACAATGAGTCAATGACGTGGCACCATGATGGACGAACCGATGATGGATTACTAAGGCATCCGTGATTCTTTAGCTTGGAAAGCATTTGACAATAAATTTCCAAGCTTTGCAAGCGATCCTAGGAGTGTGAGGCTTGGGCTAGCATCCGATGGATTTAATCCTTTCAAGATCATGAGCACCGCCTACGATGCTGGCCGATGAGTTCTTGTTCCTTACAATCGCCTCCGTGGATTTGCATGAAGCAATCTTCCTTATCTTATCTATGATTATCCCCGAGAGAAAGGGCCCGGAATGATATCGACATTTATTTACAGCCACTTATTGAAGAGTTAAAACAATTATGGGCTGGTGTGGAGACATACGATGTGCTGAGAAAGGAGAACTTTAATTTACGTTTAGCTTTGATGTGGACCATTAATGACTTTCCCGCTTATGCCAATTTATCCAGTTGGAGTACTAAGGGTCGTTATGTGTGTCTTTGTTGTGCTGCACAAACATGCTCCCAATGGTTGTATAATGGGAAGAAGTTCTCTTACATGGGCCATCGTCGGTGGTTGCCGAAAAATCATAGATTTAGATTTGAGTTCAGATTTGACCAAGAGAAGAGTTCGAGAAGCTCCTTCCTGCACCAAGGGCTCAAATCTTATTCATGTTGGAAGATATGAATTTCATTTATGGGAAGATGAACCAACCGCCAAACACGCAGAGAAACAGAAGATCAAATGATGAAGCCGATGAAAGCTCTAACGAAGAGGACGATCCTAATGAGGCAGAGTTGTGGAAAAAAAGAAGTATTTTTTTGAGTTACCTTATTGGGAGCATCACCTTCTACGACACAATCTTGATGTTATGCACATTGAGAAAAATGTCTGCGAGAACATTGTGGGTACAGTTTTGAATGTCAACGGAAAATCAAAAGACAATCTTCAGAGTCGACTTGATTTAGTCCAAATGGGAATCCGACCTGATCTTCATCCCAATCCACTTCCGAATGGGAAATATCGGTTGCCGCCTTCTATTTTTTCAATGTCGAAGACGGAAAAAGAATTGTTCTGCACGGTGTTGAAGGATATAAAGGTTCCAGATGCGTATGCATCAAATATATCTCGGTGTGTTAGTGTTAAAGATCGAAGATTATATTTACTAAAATCACATGACTATCACATCTTGATGCAAGATTTACTGCCAGTGGCTCTACGATGTTGTATGTCCAAGAAGGTGACGTCTTGTATAATTGAACTATCCAACATAATGAAAGCCATTTGTGGCAAAGTTTTGGACGTTCAAGAACTTCAGAAGGTACAGGATCGAGCCGCTTTGACTTTATGCAACATGGAGAAAATCTTCCCACCTTCCTTCTTCACCATTATGGTTCACTTGATAATCCATCTCCCGCACGAAGCAATTCTTGGTGGACCCGTTTTCTATCGATGGATGTATCCCATAGAAAGGTGTTAATTAAAATTTTTAAAGTTTTCCTTCATTCACCTCTATGCCTTTAGTTTCAATAATTAAGAAATGTTGTATATTGTGTTTAGGTTTCTATCCAAATTAAAGTCTTATCGCAACAAGCGATATCCGTAAGGATCGATTCTTTGAAGGGTACTTAGCGAAAGAATGTATGACCTTCGCTCAAGATATTTGGAAGATGTTGAAACAAGGTTAAATGACCAAATAGGAATGCTTGGACTTACGGACCATAACTTATCCGATACTTATTTGTTCCAAAGTTTTGGAGAACCAATCGGAAAAGTTGAAATTGCAGAATTAGATCATTTATCGTGGGTACAAGCACATCGATATGTTCTGTTTCACCACGGATTATTGGAACCTTTACGGAAGTAAGTTCTACAAATTTGATAAATATTTATCAAACTAATAACTGTTTATCTTCTAACAAAGATCACATTTTTTTAACACAGTGAGTACAAACAAATATTGAAATCTCGTTTGCGCTCCCGAAGAACACAACATCGAGATATCAATAAGTTGTTTACAGAATCTTTTTATGAATGGTTAAGCCAAACGGTATGCAGTTCGAGCTTCCGCTTACAAATAATAATGTTTTCTCATAACAAATGAATTACTCAGTTTATTTTCCATTCAATAGGTTTGGAGTGGGAATAACGTAAACGACGATGTTAAATGGCTCTCCCAAGGTCCAAATCGAGTGGTTAAAAGATATAGTGCGTTCCTCATCAACAGATTCAGATTTCATACAAAATATCGCGAGAGGTTGAGGAGAACGCAAAATTGTGGAATAGTTGTCAATTCTGTAATTACAAGTTATGCTAGTGCTAGGGACAATAATCCTGTCGAGGGAAATGTGGAATATTTCGGACAACTTACTGACATAATTGAGTTGGATTACTACGGCAAATGGAAAGTTGTCTTATTTCGTGGTGATTGGGCCAATGTTAATACAGCTCGTGGAATTAAGCAAGATCAATTTGGTTTTACAATGGTGAACTTTGACCGATTGATTCACACAGGACAACAACTGATAGATGAGCCGTATGTATTCTCATCTTAAGTCAAACAAGTTTTTTACTCAAAAGATCCAACTGATCAGGGTTGGTACGTTATACTCCGTAACATCCCTAGAGACTTGTTTGACATGGGCAGTGGAAGTAGAGATAACATCGACGATAGATCAGTAACTTTGCCCTTTCCAGAACAAAACTTAAACGATAATATCCCTAGTACTAGTGCACAATTTGGATGGGTTCGTCAGGATACCGATGAAGATATTTACGAATGATGATGTAGTAAGATTTTACGATTGTTTAATTATATGTAATATCATAATTTAAATCTTCGTCTTATTATATATTTCAACTGTTTTATATGTGCTGTTATTGTTGTAATTAGTTATTAAGTTATTAACTATTTTATGTGTATTGTAGATAAAATGCCTAGAAGAAAAATTCTAAGGGGAAGCATTGTTCAAAATGATCCAAACTCGACAGAAACAAACAGTACTGAACAACAGACAGCAATTGGATCTTCAAATGTTCCGATTATAGCTGAGGATCCTACAGAAGTTCAAAGTAATTTTACATTTAATTTACATACGTGTTTCTGTTATAGTTGATTTATTTTTCAAATTCTTACATTATAATATACCATTTGTAGCTAAAAATGGTGGGACGCTTGAGAGGTCGAGGACGACGCTACTTAGAGAGTTGTACGAGTTAGATCCAATCGGCGTGTCAAAGTTGGACAAACAGCTTTTGGTCACTGTTGGATCGAAGTTCGACTTTTAGTGGATACATGGGCATTTTAGCACGAAATCCGAATATGTTGCCTATAAACTACGAGTCATGGCATCAAATGCCCGATAGCAACAAAAACCAAGCCCTCGATAATATTAAGGTAACAAAATGTTAATGTCATCTATAATGCTTGGGAAATAGTTTCATTTATATTTACTTGATTAACTTGTGTTTTTGGTTTTTTGTAGGCGAGGTTTGCTTTAGAGGTCTCGGATGCTTATGTAAAGAAGGCATTGGGAAAAAGATGGAGAGACAACAAAAGTACTTTGAAGAAAAATTATTATAAGACAAAACAACCCTCGATGAGAAATTGCAAAATGTCCCACGGGTATGTTGAGGTACCAATGGGAAGATGCGGTTAGATTTTGGCATTCAATAAAGGCGAGGTATGACGACTTCTAAACTATTGTAATTATTTTGGTTTATAGTATTTTCTATTTACGTACTAAAAATTTCATAACGTAGGATCGTGAACAAGTTGGAATAAGCAGCAGGCAGAAACAAAAATTCACCCATACAGCCGGGTCGAGAAGCTTCGCATGTGTAGCTGAGGCGGAGGTATTTTTAAATTTATTAATATTGTTGAATATGTATAACTTTCTATTAAATAATATTTATACTACTATATTGTAGGAACGAGTCGTCCGGTCAAAAGTTGGACGCTTCAACTTTTGAAATTACACATAGGAAGAAAGATGGATCTCCCATGACTCTTGAAGTCTTTGAAATAATGGTACGTTTACTTAATACGATTTGACTTATTTCAGTTATTTATAGTGTTTATTTTCTAATGGTTTAATTCATTGCTTGTAATGCGACTATTGTTATGTTGCATATGTTTTCAATATATAATATTGCGTTCCTAAATATGTGATATATTTATTAGGAAAACTAAAGGATAAAAATGAGTAATCTGAAGCGATTGCTTCTAGTGATAGTTGGTTCATCTTGAAGATATTGATAACCGGATTATTACTGAAGTTTTGGGTCCTGAAAGGTATGGTCGGGTTCGATTTCAAGGATCTTTTGTTAGCCCAACCCAGTATTTTGGATCCAGCTCCCACCAATACATGGCTTCGGGGAGTCAGGCTCAAGCTGAAGTTCAGAGGTTAAAAGACCAGATGGCTCAGATGCAAGCGACTACAATTGAGGTTCAAAGGAAATATGAAGAACTCCAGCTACAACTTAAAGCAGAGGCGGAAGCGAGGGAAGCAGCGGCTGCAGCGAGGGAAGCGGAGGCTGCAGCGAGAGAAGCGGAGCAGAGCAAAAAGTACGACGAACTTCAGCAGCAGCTTCAGATTATGATGAAGATGTTTAAGTCGCAACTTCCGCCTTCATAGTGTATGACATAAACATTTTTATCATTTTAACATTTAACATTTTTTGCAAAAATAATATGAATTCACTTTTATTTATTGATATTAATATTATTTTATTCCCTTATGTTGAAATATTATATAAATTTATTGCTATTGGTTGCTTTTGAATTGTTGCTTTTGAATTGTTGCTACAGGAGGGCCGAAAAAATGAAAATTTTAATATAAAAGAATCACAAAAATAGTGGCGTTTTTGTATTTTGTATAAAAGCGCCACTAAAGAACATGTTCTTTAGCGGCGTTTTGTTTTGTAAACGCTGCAAACGTTTGCGACGTTTTCGTTAGCGGCCTTTAGTGGCGTTAAAAAGCGCCGCTAAAGGCCTAAAAAAACGCCGCTAAAAACCTGTTTTGGTGTAGTGAGACAAACAAAAAGTGACTATTTTTATAGTTACCCTAACAATTAATGTATTCTTGAAAATGACTTTTTTGTAGGGAGAAAATTCACTTATCCTTGGTTGAAAAATACTCATTACCCCTTAAGGTAACCTAAAGTTTATTTATTAAATGGATTCTAAATAAAGAAGAATATTTGATGCACTGTCGATACATAAGTCATATACACTATCGAAGAATAATAACATGGCACTTCATAGTTAAATAAAACTAAAAAAATAGTAGAGGACTTCTAAGTAAATACTAATAACTTGATTTAAACATAATTAAATAATAAGTAATTATAAATAAATGCTAAAACCCTAAACCCTAAACCCTAAACCCTAAACTTGAGACCCTAGGCCTTAAACCCTTAAATTGAGAGTTATAATAATTATTTTTATAATAGTTACGACTAATGTTTAAATAAAATTATTAGTACTTATTTACAAGTTCTCTATATATTTTTAATTTAATGATGATGTGCCATATTATAATTTATTGATGGTGCATGAGACTTATGCACCAACATTGCATCAAATATTATTCTTTTAGAAAAGGGTGCTTTATTGATTAATTATTATTCTATTTATTTTTTATTTGATATTTATATTCCATAAATTTCAATTAAAAATAATAAGAATTTAATTAATTATAAAATATTTTAATTATTATTAAATTGAATTATATTATAATATAAATTTATGTTAAACATATATAATGTATTTTTTCCAACTAATATTTGTAAGTTTATTTTTCTTTAGAAAGTTACAAGTATGGTCATAATTTCAATTATAGAGAATGACTATGAATAACTATAATCAAAATTAATCATTTGCATCCAAACATAGGCTAGAATTAATATGTACAGGTCTCGGGCATTATGAGACATAAATAAGAATAAATATAAGCTAAGATTCAACACATGGTTCATACGAAGTGAAACTCAAAATTGCGTTAACATTGCTATTAAACCAATGCCTAGTTGGTCGTAAGTTAGTTTTTAAAAAATTGTGCTGGTGATAATCATGTTCTCTTTTACTTCTTTTTTTCTGAATAACTTCTATGTAAAAACGTGTTAAATATTTGAAACTTAATTTTAATTTATTTATATATTTTAACTTTGAAATGAATTTTTTATATTTTAATTAATTTTCTCATTAAATCTTCTACATAATGATAATTAATTAATTTTACATAAAGAATAATTTAATGATGTCAGTTAACATATAATTAATTTAAATTACTTAATTTTATTGAAGCCAAATATAATTTTTTTATGAAAGTTAAATTTTATCTTTATAGTACTTTAATATGTAATTAACTTTTATTTATTCTGTAATTAAAATAGATAAATGAATAAAATAGAGGTATTATTGTTTTTTTGTTTAAAGTTTACTTAGATCCTGTTTGATTAAGCATTGGGGAAGAAAATTAACATTTTCAGTAACTTAATTTTTAAACACATTTGATAGAATTTTTATTTTTATTTTACAAAAAAATGTGGAAAATGATAAGTAGATAGAGACCTCTTATCATGGAATAGAGAATAATTTTATTTCATATAAGATTATATTATCATTTACCAAACGGTCTAATTTTATTCAATATTTAATTTTAAGGTAAACTTCACCAATAGTCACTAAATTATGGGTAAAATTTTGTTTTTGTCACTTAACTAAAAAGAGTTGCAATTCGATCACTGAATTATCTGAAAGTTTTCATTTAAGTCATTGAACTCTTCAAAAACTTTTATTTAATTTATTGGGTTGTCAATTTTTCTTTTAAAGTTCCACTAGCGAGCTCTAATTGACGATTTAACAATCAGTATGGTGGATCAGTATTCATCAATGAGTAGAAGAACATAGCTTAGATTCAAGTCGATCTGACGATTAGTGTCGAAGGTTGGAGAAAAAAACTGTTTGAATTTTGTTTCACAGATTCGTGACGTCCAAAGTTATTTTATGAAAAAATCTGAACTGTAGAAGAGAAGGGGTAAAAGAGCTTTGGATTGGTGCAAGCAACGCGAACAAAGAAAGTCATATAGCATCGATTTTAATAGTCTAGTGACTTAAATAAAAACTTTTAAATAGTTTAGTGATCTAAACAAAAATTTACCTATAGTTTAGTGACTAATAGTATAATTTACCTTTAATTTTAAATAATATACCAAACAAATTATTTTTAGTAAATAGATTTTTAAGTAAATTTATAAAATTTTCTCCAAAGAGGTAAAACTAAATTTGAAGTTGAACCCCTAAGTGCAAACAAAGGAGACCATGCATGGAGGGACGAATTTCATGTAATGCATTTGCATGGGTGTCTTATATAATATAAGCAAGGCAAGCAATGCAATAATATTTGCAGTAGCAGTGGTGGTGACAAATGCCAATAAGATAACCTCTCCCCCAACACATTAAGAAATTGGCTCACTCTCCGAAAACGACAACCTTCTAGAGTTGTCTGCTACAGGAAATTATCATTACTTAAACAAAAATCAGAGACAGGTGATGATTTCTTTCCTATTTTTGTTGACTGTCTATGAATTTATTTGACCCACCAAATCTCCCCCATACGAGGCACATGTTGATTACTGTAGTGTTGTAAACAGCTGATTTGCTTTTTGGGGGGTGTTAAATTATCCAAATGATCTGAAATTAAGAGAAATAAAAAGTTTGGGTAAGGTTTAGGTTGAAAAATTATTGCAGTTTTGGGTTTGGATGGAATAATAAAAAATAGAATAAGCTGACACAAAGAAGGTCTAGGGAAGCGAGAAAGAGAAGAAGAGTCTAAAACTAAAGCGAACGACTTTGGAAACCCAGAGGCAGCGCCTGAATCAATCAATTCTAAATTCCTATTTGTCCTCACAAACCCAAGCAAAGAATAACAGAAATCAGTACCCATTTTTTTATTTTTTCCCTTTCAATTTAAACACAAAAAGGTAAAGTTTCAGTCCTTGTATTGGAGACTGGAAACACACCTCTTCACACTTCTCTTTCTCTCTCTCTCTCTCTCTCTCCACAATCCTTTTTTACATTATATTTAAACCCTAAGCATGATTTCATCACTACTTTATGTATTTATATCACCAGTCCCACTAGGCCAAACTTTAAGAATAATAAACTCCATCGCCATTTTGTGTGTTTTTCTTTTCTCCACCAAACTGCCTACTTAGAAGAAAAAGAAGAGAGCAAGAGTTTTTGTTGGCAATGGTGATGGATGGTGCTGTTTGGATCAGAGAAGAAGACGACGACAATACTAATGTACACAAATAGAAACGATTATAGGGCAACAAACAACACCTAGAAATCCCTCAAACATGGTATCTTGCTGTTGTAAGATTCCCATTTTTGTATTCGTCTTTCTTCTTCTTCTTGTTATTTCTTCTTCAATTTGTGCCGCTCATTCCTCGGAAACCGGCAATTCCCAAGCAAATAATCAAACATTCCGACCAGAAGAAGAGTTGAAGAAGCTGAAACTAGTAAGGGAACGACTCAACAAGATCAACAAGCCAGCACTGAAGACGATTCAGGCAATTAATCTTATTTGCCTCACTTGTCAATCTCCTCTGTTTGCGTTCTGTTTTACTTTTTCTCTAAATACTTGTCTTCTTCTTTTTTTGTGCGTGCAGAGTCCAGATGGTGATATTATAGATTGCGTCTTATTGCGTCATCAACCAGCTTTCGATCATCCTAAATTAAAAGGAAAAAAACCTTTGGTAATTATCCATTTTATCTTTGTTCTTATGAACATTATAAAGTTATACAAGTGAACATATTTAATTGTTGAATTGGATTGTTTAGGATCCACCGGAGAGACCAAATGGTCATAATCGAAAGGGGATGGCGGCGGAAGATTTTCAGATGTGGATGATGTCGGGTGAATCGTGTCCGGAAGGAACAATTCCGATCAGAAGAACAACAGAAGAAGACATGTTAAGGGCCTCTTCTGTTGCAAGTTTTGGAAAGAAACCGACAAGACTTGTTAGAAGAGACTCGAGTAGCGATGGCCATGAGGTTGGTGCCTTCACTTTTTTTACTTTACAAATAAACTCAAAATTTGTAGTCACAAGGGTTCGAAAAGCAGCTCCAGTTATCAGCTAACAGAGTTAAAGTGAATGGCAAAAGAATTGTCTACTCTTCTTTGCTTAGAGAAGAGGATAATTAAATTCTTTGTGCAAAAAAAGAAAAGAAAAAGGGTTAACATTTTCTCGAAATTACTGCTACTAATTTTCACAAACAAATATACAATTTAATATTTAGTTAGTGTTGGAATACAGCATGCAGTTGGGTATGTGAGCGGAGATGAATATTATGGAGCAAAAGCTAACATCAATGTGTGGGCGCCTCGAGTCTCTAATCAATACGAATTCAGCTTATCTCAATTGTGGGTCATTTCTGGTTCATTTGGCGACGATCTCAACACCATTGAAGCTGGATGGCAGGTAGCATTTCTGTTCACAAGTTAATCAAACTTAATTCGATAATTATCGAGTTGAATAGTAATATTTTTATATTACTAAATTGCATTATGACCCTTAATATATGCTATTAACCTTGAGTTTAATTATTGAGTTGAGTTTAAACTTGAGTTCGAGCTTCAATACAAAAATTGGTAAACAAGCTTAATCGAAATCGAGTAGCTTGATTTTAAAAATAAATGTTCAATTGAGCTCGAGCCGAATATCGAACTTTAAATTTCTAGTTGAACTCGATTCGGCTCAGTTTGATTACACCCAGCATGTATTTAATTATTAGTTTACCTACCCTTTAAATAAACTTTTTTTTTGCACCATTCTTCTGTGTAGTTTGATTTCATCAGGAAGGCATAGATGCTAAATATATATAAATATTCAATGCAGGTGAGTCCAGAGTTATATGGGGACTATTATCCAAGATTCTTCACTTATTGGACCGTAAGTAGAGTAATTTTGAATTGGGGGCTTGATTTCCTTTTTTCTTGGCTTTATTAAGGTGTATCTTAAAGCTTAAGAAAAATGATTTGGTGTTTAAAAGCAAGCATGAATTATGTTTTGCAGAGCGACGCATACCAAGCAACAGGGTGCTATAATTTGCTGTGTTCAGGATTTGTGCAAACTAATAATAGAATTGCTATTGGAGCTGCAATCTCCCCAACATCATCATATGGTGGCGGACAATTTGACATTAGTCTATTGGTTTGGAAGGTAAATCTTGTACCACCTCCCAATTATTATACAAACAAAATGTTCACAAACCTTTGAGTAGAAAACATAGAAAAAATTATTTTACCTTATTTCACCTTTTTATTTTATAAAAAAATTTATTTTATTCTTTCATTTAATTTTTCTTCTCTTTCAATCTTTTTCCTTACATTATTTGTCGAATCTCCTTAAAATAGATGAAAAGTTAACATTTGATAATTTTGTTGACATCATTTATTCGTGGATTGTCACATGGATGCGACTTTAGTACTTAATTATTTTTTAAAAAATTAAAATTAAAAATCATTAAATCATTAAAAATTATAATTTAATATGATACACATGTGAATTTAATAATGTAAATTTAAAAGATAAAAAAAGAAAAATTAAATGTTTTTTTATAAAGTATGATTATGTTTAAATATATTACTTTTCAAGACGACTAAAAATTTGGATTGCCATGCATTAAAAAAAAAAAAGAAAAAAAGAAAAGGAATCATAATGTAAAAAGCTTTATTGATGGCTAGCTCTATCAATTTGATGCGCTTCACCCGCGTGCACTGTTAACCCCCGCAAATGCCTGTAATTCTCGACAACTTTTTCTTTGCAAGATTCTATTCTATTCTTTATCCCCTAATAGTATTTTGTACCCAAGAAACTTCCTTTATTAAATAAGTAAAGGTGATGGAAATGCAAATGAAAATGGTGTAGGATCCAAAGCATGGGAATTGGTGGCTGGAATTCGGATCAGGGATTCTGGTAGGATATTGGCCGTCAATATTGTTCACCCACCTCAGAGATCGTGCAAGCATGGTACAATTTGGTGGAGAAATAGTGAACACAAGTCCTGGAGGTTCCCACACGTCAACAGAGATGGGGAGTGGTCATTTCGCTGGGGAAGGCTTTGGAAAGGCTTCTTATTTTCGAAATCTGCAAGTTGTTGATTGGGATAATAACTTGATCCCATTACCAAACCTTAAGGTTCTTGCTGATCATCCCAATTGCTATGACATCCAAGGAGGTATTAATACTGTTTGGGGCAATTATTTTTATTATGGAGGACCTGGAAGAAATGTCAACTGCCCTTAAAGCCAAGGGTATTGGAATTAGATGCTTTTTTAAAAAAAAATTTATTTTACTATATACATATTCCTTCAATACTTTTTTGGGTGGTGAGTTTGGGTCTTTTTGGGGAATTTTTATAGTAATTATTTTTCCTTTTCTTAATCCCATTTTTTTTGTCTATATTGTTCTCTTTTTATCTTTACTAGCAGGTGTCTATTAATTATACCAGCTTTAGGACTTTATGTAATTGTGGAAAAAATAGTGAAATAAGCATGGGTGTGAAATTTTTCTTTTTGGTTACCTTTCCATAAAACTGGCACTTCCATTTTCAACATTGGCAACTAAACAGTGTTCAAAAATTATCAATTTAGCTCTTAATATTTATTTATTTTGGACTTTTTATTATTTTGGCTCTCAACCTTTAAAATTTAATCAAATTACTTGCTTTTAGACGAAAACTAACTGAATTGTTAAAATTTTAATGACATTGATATAGCCACTCGTGTGGCAGTCCATGTATAATTCATAAAAATTCAAAAAAAATTAATAAAAATATTTAAAAAACCAACCAATTTAAAAAAAATAATATAAACTTTTAGAAAATTTATACATATTAACTATGAAGTATACGTAAAATGTGACATGAGCTACCATGCCAACATCATTAAAATTAAAATATTAGAATCCTAGTCGAAGAAAGTGGGATATGCTCAAATTATTAAACCAAACATTTCGTTTTCCTTTAAAAATAAATGCAATGATTTAAGTATTGGTGTTGATCATATTTATGTAAATCACTTGTACATACATTATGAATTCCACTTATGCATAATGATGATAATGGACATAATATACTACATATTATTAACATCAAAGTAGTGATGAGAAATTATGACTATTGCTTTGAAAGCTTCTAGTATTTTCTCTTCTTCTTTTTCCATACAACTTTTGCTACTTTTTTTTTAAATTTTTTAGTTGTCTAATGACTTTTGCTTTTTTGTTTTACTCCTCATCTATAGTCAAACAAAATAATCAAAAGATATTACTGAAGTAAAGAATAGATATTCCAAAACTTGAATGTAGTTGGAAACAACATCATTTCTTCATCTTTGGAGAAATCAATGAACTCCCTCAAAAAAATTGTTTGTTATATCCCTAATCTCTCGAACACAATTCCTCAAGATTAAAGGTCAATATCCTGCGTAATACTCAGAACACCACCTTTTGAGGATCAGGACTCACTCTTCATAACAAACATCTCATCTCAGGAAAACCCCTCACGTACCACCTCTTGAAGCACCGTATGTGTGAACTCCTTGTCGAACACCTCGAATAATCATGATATGAGAACTCTTCAGGATCCCCTCGATCTAGGCATACATGTATAAAACCCATATGAGGGCCTCACTAAACCACCATTTATGACTCTAACTATTAGACACTAATTTCATTTGACCCGATTGATAGCTTGTCCAATTGTTGCTCTTTAACACCCTAAACTTGACTTGATCGTCGGGTCCGAGCTACAGTGTGTCACATTCGTTGCCGAAGCAACTACGATCAATTCACAATTTTCTCATATGATTTATGTAATATTTATCAAAATTATATACATTCCTTAATTATACTAAAGTAAATCTATCTTTAAAATAAATCTATCATATATATACATATATAATTACTATACTATAAAATATAATATTAAATTAAAGCAAACTCTAGTTACCACAAAACTTAGCTTACTAGTTACATGCCAAAAATAGATAAATTTGGAAATAAACAAACATTGTTAAGACCGGAATTGTGGTTTGGATGCTATGACCGATGCTCAAAAATCTCGAGTTAATCTAACCTGCACACAGAGAGAACAAACTGTATGTTGAGTAAAATTCTCAATGGTATTTCTATAATTTAAGTATGTAATATTAACATTAACAAATCTACCCTAAATAAACATGTATATTTATATGCACAAGTCTACCATACGCTTGTAACTTGGAGTTACCAAGCTTTACATTTCAATATAAACATGTTATTTATACAAAACTTGTAACATCCCTCATCCGGTTCAGTCATCAGACCCGTGCTATAGGATACTTCAACAGTTCAACATGCACTTAGATACCTTACTAAGTGCTCGCACCTACACACCATACACAATTAGTTTGCGAATATGTGACAGAGTCAGTTAGGGCATGACTAATTACAAAATCAGTTCACATATGCGTTACAATAATAGTTCACACCTTAGACACAACTCGAACATTTACATGGTCCACACATTGACTCATTTCGCGTATAAACTCAGCTCGCTTATAAATACAACTAGCATATAATCATAGCTATCATATTAACATAATTAGCATATATGATACGATCTCGTCCAAGGACTCTACCAAGTCAGCATACGGACCATTCGAGTTGCCACCGAGACCAATCACTCGTGCCCGAGCCAAGAGATTCAAAGAGGCTATCTCGGGCTTCATTGATCAAGTTTGGGGTGAAGCCTTGACTGGATTAATCGATCGAGCTTGGGAGTGTTCGGCTTGTGCTTCATGCAACCTTCTTCAAACTGATTTTAATCTTAGCTAGCTAATTTAGATGTTTGAATAAGACTTAGCTCTTTTAGTTATTTTAATCTTTATTAATTATGTTCTGTTTCGTACATCATTGCTGAGTATCTTAATTTGTTTTAAGCCTATTAATTGTGTCCTAGTTCGTACAGCATTAATATTTATCTTAGCATCTTAATTTGATTTATGTCTATTAACTATGCTCTAATTCGTACAGCATCAATGCATGTTTTTAAGTCAGACATCTTAATTGTGTCTTAGCTTATTACAAATTAAAATCCTGTTTTAGTTTGTCTTAATTAGGTCTTTATTTTGTTCTACATGTTATTCAATTGGACGGCTGGACATTCATGCATTGTTTCAGATTCATTAAAGTCATTTATAGAGAAACATGCACCTGATTTTTCATGCATCTTGGAGTTTGCTAGACACACTCTTTCAAGTGATTGTTCGTGAAAAGCTATGTCAATCATTGATCCTTAATTGAGCTGATCAGCCAGCTCCTTCTTTATTCACACTATTGAGCTTTCCAACTCTTAGTGTTCACACCTAGAGGACCATCCAATTCCATGAGTTCACATCAAGGGCCATTCGAATGCCACAAGAAGCATCCTCTAGCTGATTATACATTCGGTGAACCAGGAAGCATTAACGAAGCATTAACTTCAGCTCTTAAACAACATTGTCCGATCAAGTTAATGATTCTTTCAGCTCAACTATTAAGTCCACCTCAATAGCTGTTCGGGAACTCCAATTGACAAAGCTTCAATGACTATTCGGGGACTTCAATTGTCAAAGCTGATTAATTAAGTTCTTCAAGAACTAATCAGCTGGATTAAATTAAATTTCAGCTTTCTTTAGTTATAATTATTTTGTGTCTATTCGGCTGGTACTTAGCAGCCTATAAATAATTTTCTTGTAACCTGTTTTCAGAACTTTTGATCTTTAAATGAATTTTAACATATTTGTGAGTTGTTCAACTCTCGTTGTTCTTAGTGATTCAAATTGACTTATCTAGTTTGCTAGTGACGTCAATCTGTTTCTTTTCGAACTTATCACTCTTAGAGTGTGGTGTTCAACCCTTTATACCGATTAGTTACTATCTTCCTAGATAGAGGGTCACGATCCTATCCATCTATTCATCCATCACCTTGATAGCTCCATAAGAGTTGGGTCTATATTCTTTAATAGTGGTTCATTCTTCTGCTGTTGAGTTCAAATTCCATCTTTCCATCAACTTATCTTTCATTCATCTTCTTTGTTTAAAACTAACAACCTTTGAAAACGACCTTTTTGATAAACAAAAACTAAGTTACTTAATTTTACGATCGGGCAACAAGCGACTCGATTTCATCTACGAATACGAGATCGCATCATTTGGTATCAGAGCTAGTTAAAATTAAGTACGTATCGTCATTTAATTACCTCCGAGGTTAAAAAAATCGATTAAAAAAATTGAGTATAAAAAAAAGAGAAAAGGTTCTGTTGCATACAAAAGTGAAATTTGCAAAAAAGAGTTTTGGATTTTGCAAGTAAAAAAAATCTAGCTTGAGAAGTATTATTTCCTGATTTTATACTCATCTTTTCCTAAAAACATTTTCTAGCCACACTCCATTAACCTTGTTTTCTTTCAAGCCTACCTTGTACCCAACATCATATCTTTCCTTGTTAACCATTTGAAGCCAACTCTACAAAACTTGCTGCTAAGTCTAAGGCAGTCACCAAGAACTTCGAGAAACGAACTAGGGAGATAAAAGGCAAGAGATGAGAGTCTATCAAAGAGGAAAAAGCCAACCGCGAATGAAAACACGAGTCGAGTGCACAATTTTGTTTCTTTCTCTTTTTTTTAGAGAGAGAATTGGTGAGATTTGAAGTGAGGTTTTAAACAAGATGTCACGTAGCCCTAAACGGAATGTCGTTAGTGGAGGTACATTAAACGTTGCCGAAGGTGGTGGTATACATCCTGTGAGAAATGTAGCCGTTAGTGGTGTGCCTGATTTGGCATACCAAACCCTTCTTTGAGAAATGACTCGTTTGCTTCAACAACAATTGGAGCCACTTCAAGAACGAATGAATCAACTCGAAAAAAGAACTCAACGAGAATGTACTCCTCCAAACCCAAGGAAAGAGCGAGGCCGACTGTGGCAAATCAAAATGACCTCTATGAACCAAGTGACGTGGAGAGCGACCAAGCCTCCAACCGAAGTGAAAGGCATCGAGGCCAAAGAAATCGAGGGCCAAAAGAGTAAGAACATGTAGATGACGATCTAAAGAACATTAAGATGGCCATTCCCTCTTTCCAAGGTAGAACCGATCCCGAGGCTTACCTAGAATGGGAAAAGAAGATCGAACTTTTGTTTGAGTGTCACAATTATTCTGAAAGAAAGAAAGTCAAGCTTGCAATAATAGAGCTCTCTAATTACACTATTATTTGGTGAGATCAACTCACCATGAGTCGACAGAGAAACGGAGAACATCCGGTCTCAACGTGGGCTGAAATGAAGTCCATTATGAGAAAGTGGTTCATCCCAACTTACTATTACCGAGAGTTGTATCAAAAGTTACAAAGCCTTACCCAAGGTAATCGAAGTGTAGAAGATTACTACAAGGAGAAGGAGGTAGCAATGATCCGAGTTGATGTCGAGGAGGATCGAGAGGCTACTATGGCAAGGTTTCTTACTGGTCTCAACCGAGACATTGCCAACATAGTGGAGTTACAACACTATGTCGAAGTTATTGACATGGTTCATATGGAAATCAAGGTGAAGAAGTAATTAAAGCGAAAGGGCGTCGCCCGAGCCTTTTCTAACGTCACTTCTACATCAATGTGAGGACAATGAGTTAGCAAAAAGGAAGCCTCAAACCGATCCAAGGAGAATAGTGGAGCCACAAAGTTTAACAAGCCAAGTGGTGAAACGAGCAAAGGGAAAATAGATGCTGCACCAAACCAGACCCGAGACACCAAGTGTTTTAGGTGTCTTGGAAGGGGTTACATAGCCAGTGTTCACCATATTCATTGCAAGCAGGTTCGCCAGTGTGTTTGGTGAGCTAGGGTTTGCCAGGTAAGTTGTGAACTAAATTCGCCAGTCAAAGATTGAGTCAAACTCAAATTAGGAAATAAAGATATGGTGTATCTAGGAATAATTTACGTGCAAGTAACATATTTTCTAAGTCAAGTAAGGTATCCTAAGATTTCCAGGACACTTAGGTCTATAAATATAACCCTTATTCTGTGAGAATTCTCTCAACGAATATTCTACCAACAAATCTTTGTTCTGAATCAAGTTCGTAGCACCCTTAGGTTTAATTATCCAGAAAGCTAGGTTCACTTGCATGTGTGAATTCTGAAAGTTCTGTTAGGTTAGTAATCTGAGTGTTTATATTGCAAACCAGCCAAACTGTAACACCCCTAACCCTTTTTCGTTGTCGGATTAAGGTTACAAAGCATTACCGTGCAAACGGAAACATTTAACATCTTAATATTTAAATAAATTATATATATTATAATCCATTCAATCGAAGGCATTTTGTCCTTAAATCAAGCCCTCGAGGCCTTAAAAATAGCTTAGAAGCAATTTGAGACTAATTTGAAACAAATCAAAAAGATGCAAAAATTTAAAAACAATGGTCACACGGTCGTGTGGTCGGGCCGTGTAACATTCGAACAAGGGACACACGATAGTGTCCTAGCCCGTGTCCTCACCCGTGTAACTTACTGAGATGCTCCACATGCCCGTGTGCCAGGCCGTGTGCTAGGTCATGCAACTCACTAACTTGAACACTATGAAACTCTCAATTGACATGCGGCCGTATGACAGCCCGTGTCCCAAGCCGTGTGAACCCAAAATTTAACCAAAAATCAAGTCATTTCAAAGCTATGGGCACACATTCAAGGAATTCAAATACCATCCAAACACTCAAAAACATACCATTTCAAACATCCTAAATAATTTAACCAATATGCCATTCAAAGGTACCACAATTGCATCAAAACATCATTTACCAAATCAAGTTAACATTGTTTCATTTCATGCATAAAGACCTCGTTCAAATATATGCCAAACATGCCATAAATGACCATTTTCAAACCATCAATAACATACCAAAAGAACCATATTCACAAGCACTTAAAAGTGACCAAAATGACACCATTTGGTAAGATATTGTAAGTCATCAAACTAAGCAAAACTTTAAAATTTTAAACATACCAAAGCAACCATTTATACATCCATAAACTATCAATAAAAAGACCTATACATGTCATTATTAACCTTCGCCAAAATACTACAAAACTATCGAAATGATTGTTAGATAGTGTGATAGGTCTCTGTTGGATCGTCGGCACTCCTATGGCGCAGCGAAAAAATAATAATTCGGTGATCCCAACCAGGAATCCATGTGTGAGGAATGAATCGGGGTGAAAAGGTTGCGAAATTACCTAATGTTTATTCAGAGTAGGCAGCAATGCCTCAACAACGAGTAGTCTGATCTGCTGTCAAACCAAGTCGCAATCTATCGTGATCTCGGCCTCTACGTAATCCACCCAGTTGACTACGAACGGAAGAAATTCCCAAAACAGTTTTGAAAGTGATTTTTCTTTGACGGCTGCTAGACCCAAGCAAAGGAAAAACGAGATCCTTATAAATCTTTTTATTTTTAGGGTTTTTAGGAATTAAATAAATATAATAATATTTTAAACCGAAAATTATAATTACATTAATTATAATATAATTTCGGTAAACCATATATTTATTTGAATTCATATGCTAACCAAATTCATGTCATCATTATGCGTACAACAACCTTGTACATAATGTGTTGGAAATTTTATTACCGAATTAAATTAATTCTATAATTAATTTAATTCAAGCTACCACCAAAAACAATACCAACTATGGCTTATTCCGTTCATTTCAACTATATGGTGTAACCCTGTAGGTTCCTGTAACGTTAGCAGTAATACTAGAACGATTCCAATGTTACAAACAATGAGTGGCATCTAGCAATGCATCATTGCTACCTAAGTCACAAGAGATCATGATTCGACATAACCTTTTTATGATTAACCTTTTATGCAATAATCCTTAAGTCCTTTATCTCTGAATTGGACACAAGTCATGGAATAGTCACACTTGCATAGTCCATTCCATGTTCATTGATATCTTAAGCAGACTACGATATACAAATAAGTATGACATCTCATATCAACTTATTTGAGCATGGCCATGCATTTCTAGTCTCAATTAATCAAGTGGCCTAAGATATTACTCCCATTATGTAGGAGAGACTTATTCTATATCGACCAACCATATCCCGCTACATCGATTGTGGTATATCCAACATCAGCCTTTATAGAACAACCAGTTACGGTGTACGTTTGACTGTATCAAGATATACTACTCACGATATTGGAATTATGATGATCTCAAGTCTGAGGATCATATACATATTAATCACTATGAGTAATGTCGTGACAATTACATAATAATCCAAGAAACATACTCATAATGGGTCAGTCCAATATGTTGTTCTCTAACACACATATTCATGCATCGATTCTGACATTCCATATCAATGACAACTCTTTATCATCAATCAACTGCATGTTAGTCTTAATGCATTATCGTTGTCCTATCCAACAATAATACTTGACTAAGGATATTTTAAGAATAATCATATTATTCTCAGGACATTATTATAAAACAGTTTATTTATACACACAGAAAAGAAACTGAAATAATAATGGTAACGCCTTATATTAATAAACATGATAAATCAAGTATGTTATTACAACCATCTCATGATTGATCTTTGGGCATACTCTAACAGTCTCTAACAAGCTTCCAACTGATCGAGCTTCCGATAATCTATAAAACAAAAGAAAGAAACTACGTTTGCAACGAGTGCTTAGTAAGCTCATATAACCTTAAACTTAACTTACCATTTCATTTATGCAATTCAAAGATTAAACATAAATCATTACCAATGCCATAAAGTTAGTAAAAGCCTATACAACATCATCAACTCACAAGTTATTATACTTGTCCATGAAACAAAGGAAATCAACCAAAAGATATGTAAATTTCCATATGTAATAACATCATTTAGTTCATAAATCTTTTCATAAGGTCAAGATTTCATCCATTTGCATACTTACCACTTCCTTTCCTCTTCTTACCATTGAACCATCTAGAATTACATCGGATACTCGAGAAATCTCACACATAGTGTGCCTTTACATATACCCGTAACATTTCTTTTACATCGACGCTCATACGAGCTGTGAAATGGGTTTGCTCACACGAGCTGTGGGTCGGAATGTAAGCTACACGATACTGCTTACACGAGCTGTGGAGAATCCGCAACAAATGCAGGACCTCAACCATTGGTAGGACATTCAAGACCAACACTCGAAACAATAAATCCCTAATGACATTTCATTTGTCTCCTAAGAATTCTTAAGGTTCACTCGGTTCGTTATCCATCAATTTATCATAACTTGGATTCGTTTATATATAGAGAGATTCATTTATATTAAAGCAACATAGTAAATAGTTGATTTAGCTAACATTAAAACGATCATAGTTCATATGAACTTACCTCGATAACTAGGGCGTAGAAACAAAGCTGAACTAATCTAAAGTTATAGTTTTTCCTCGATATAAGTCCAATTGTGGTTTATCTTAATCTAAATAAATAATTTCATTCAATTAAGAATTTCTAGAATACAATTTATTCCATAATTCATATTTATACAAAATTATGAATTTTCCCTAACATTTAAACTTTTCACAATTTAGTCCTTAAGCCCATAACTTAGAATCTAACAATTTTAACCTAAATCCAACTTAATCCATGTTACTGGGGACCTTAAAGCAACTCATATTTATCAAAATTCTCAACAAAACCCATATATTTATACTTTTAATAATTTAATCCCTATTTTAAAATTTAACAAAAATCACTTAACAAAACATGTTTATTTTCTAAAAAAATATTCATAATTTATCAACTAGTTAACCCCCGAACTAGTTAAATTAAGCTAAAACAGACTCAAAAACATAAAAAAATCATTTAAAATAGGTTGAAAAACACATACCATGCATCAAAGAAAGCTTTGCCGAATGTTATCAACCTAAAAATAGTGATTTTCGGTAATAGCAAGTGAAAATGGAAGAAGATGATAACTTTTACTTAGTTTGTTTTAAGTTTATTTACTAAATTACCATTTTACCCTTACTAATAATAAAAATTTCATTAATGCCTTGTCCATACACACCCACTAACTCATTAAATAGTATATTTACCATTCAATTCCTTTATTTTAAGATTTCATAGCCATTGTACCCTTTAACTAATAGAACTCAACTTTTATACTTTTTACAATTTAGTCCTTTTCGCTTAATTAACTATTTAAATATCAAAATTTCTTAACAAAATTTTAATACAAACTTAATATAATCCCGTATAAATTAAATAAATATTAAAACAATAGTTTACTCGTCGAAATTGTGGTCCCAAAACCACTTTTTTCGACATCATTGAAAATAAACTATTACACGGACCATCTATCCACAAGGATAAAGGCAAAGCCAAGCTTGTTTAGTTCTCAATTTTTTGGTGAGTGGTTAAGAATTGCCATAAGTATGCTAACTAATATGTTTTTCAATATTGGTAACCAGTCAGACCATCTATCCACAACTAATATTCCATCAGATGGGCTCGTGGGTCTCTCCTACCTTTGAACATGTCTTTTGGGACCTTAAAATCTCGTGATAGACTTATTGTTGCTATCTTCAGGGTCAACTGATTGTTAGAACAAAAAATCCAGTCTATATCTCTAGACTCGGGATGCAATACCCTCACATCTCGCCACAATACATCCATCTCGTTTTGCCATTCTCTCGCATGCAAGCCTAGACCTTCATCTTGCATGGTCACATTATTGTGAAAAATCAGAATTATCAAATTGTACATTTCTTTTAAGTTCTTTGTTCTGATTCATTAACTCCTGCTGGAAAGTCTGCTACTGCTCAAATCGCGTATTCTATGCAGCCATTTGTTCCCTCATCAACTTCATCTACTCCTGAAGAGCAAGAAATTGTTGCGGCGACGCTTCTTGGTCAGAAGGAAGTGGTAGCCCTCAACCAGAAGGAAGGTTCAAGTCGAGCGGGCTCAAAGCTCCTAGGTGAGCCACATTACCTAGGTTTTTCGGCCAATCTACAAACCATCTAGCAATCCGTTCCAACCGGTTAACCACCGGAACTTGATGCTCCAGCTTGTCCAGATGAAAAATCAAAGGGGAAATTCTAATTTGGGTGAGCCATTGTAACTTTTGGTAATTTTTCTCAAACTTGAAAGAAATCTGTTGGTCAGAAGTATGTCCACGCTCATCGCACCAATTGTCGAGTATTTTTCCGTTATGTCTCTTTGGAGGGGGCAATCAAATATTTATACACATGGTTATTGTTCATGAAATTGATGTTCTTGGTAAGCTCTATGCATGCTTGACACGTGTATTGCTTTGGTCTGCCTGCTGGACCTTGTAGCCCCCCACATGCGAGCTCCTTAGTATACGAGAACTGGGACCACGAACTTCCCTTACTGGACCTCGTAGCCCCCCACATGCAAGCTCATTGGTGTACGCTGTCGAAACCGTTTTTGAAAACAAAAATTTTAGTTGCCGACTTAAAAAACAAAAACTGGAGTCGCCACCGATCCTTTATTAAGGTGTGATCGGCTCACCTTAAAATGATTTTGGTCTACGAAATTTGAGAAAATGAGTCCGGGAGTCAGTTACGCACGAGGAAGGATTAGCACCCTCGTAACGCCCAAAATTGGTACCAAATTGATTTTTTTTAATGCCTTGGTGTCGAAAATTTGAAAAGATTTTAAAAGGAAACTTTTTATTTCATGAACGAATTAAAATAATAAGGCATTCTTATTTCAAAGAAATAAAACACCACACCCAGTGAGTTAGGGCACAATGTTTTTAAATCTTCAAAATACCCAAATATTGCCTTTTGCTTTTGAAAATTCTTATTTCGAGAAGAAAATGTCATGACCAGTAAGTTAGGACCCAACATTTTGAATTCCTGAGAATAAGCTTTTATTTAAAATTTGAGAATTTATTGCAAAATAAATACTTGGCTTTCTAAATTCAACGAAAAATAATCGCAATCCAGTAAGTTAGGACACAATCTTTCCCGAGAATCATGAATGCCAAATATTTTGGAAATTTGTAAAAATATGATGATTTTAATGTTTTGACAAAACCAAAATATATTTCCGAAAGGTATGTTAAAAGTTAATGTATAATATGAAACAAACTTTATTTTAAGACCAATATGAATAAATATTTACAAATATATATATAAGTACAATATACAAGTAAATTTGCAAACAAAAAGAAGGAATGAAATACATCAAACCAAAAAAATAATAAAAATGCATGTTTATAAATATGAAAATAGTAAAAAAAAAGGGTATGCATATAAAATAAAATGCATAAGTATATATGTGAAATAAAAAGTATGTGAAAAATAAAAAAACTATATATAAAAAAATGTGAATGCATGTACTTATAAAGTTTAATATATATCTTAAATATGCATATATACTATGTAGAATGTGCGTACGTATATATATATAGAAAATATAATAATAGTAATAATAAATAATACAATAATAATAATAATAATAGAAAATCGTGGTAAAAGAATGATTAAACTGGCAAAAAAACACTTAATTTGAACTTAAAAAGAAAAATAATGGGTAAATTCCAAGCAAATTAAAAAAAAACCACATTGAATGCGCGTACAAACGTGGGGGACTAAAAGGGAAATTATCCCTTCCACCCAAAACGCTGCGCAGCTGGGGACCGAATTGAAACAAAATTAAAATATGCGGCCCAAATTTAAAAAGAAATAAAAGGGTTTAATTGAAACGAAACGCAAAAAAAAAAAGACTAAACGCAAAATTTCCCCATTCAGGCTAGAATGCGCGGATCCTTCCCTCCGGGTCGGGCCACCGCGCGGGTCTGGCCCCTTCAAAACGGCGTCGTTTTATCTTTACTATTAAAACCAAAAAATTTCCTAAAAAACTATTTCATTTGATTTTTCTAAAAAAAATTTACAACAAGGGGGGAACCTCTGTTAGGTTTTCAACCCCCCAGCCCTCCATGCCGCCGCCGTTCAGTTGATACCCACGACCTCCGTCGACGGAGAAGACGCCGAATCCGGCGAAAAAGGTAAGTTTCTCTTTCCCCTCTCCCTTTTATAAATTAATATAAACACAAAAATACTCAAAAGAGGATAAAATCGAAAAAATACCTTTATATTCAAAGAAAAATGTATTTCTCTTCTCTTTTTTCTGTATTTCGTATTTCGTATTTGTATCACTTTTTCGAATCCCTCTTTTTCAGCCTTTTCTCCTTTTTTTACAATAAGAATCGGCCTTTATATAGCCGAAAAAAATCAAATTGTTGTCCCGATTTTGCTATTATTCTTCACTGTTTTCTCTCTATGGGACTCCTTGAGTCCGTTTTGCAGGCGAACGTGGGGGAAAACGGCGTGCATGGAGGAGGTCAGTCCTGAGACGTGCGGCGGCTGGGGTCTTGCTGGTGGCTGCTATGCGGCTAGGGTTTTGATTTTTGATTTGGCTAAAAATTTGTTAAGCTTTGGGCTTGCTGGGCTGTTGGTATTTTTTGGGCTTGTAATTAGGGTTAATATTTGGGCCATACGGGTTGTTGGGTTTGGTATATTTATTTGGGCCCGGGCATATTTGGGTTTGTACATACGCAAATTGGGACCGCGAACTTCCCTTGCGAGACCTCCTAACGAACCCCCACTACAAGACCTGCACGCACCCAACTGGTGGGGCCCAACCAATTCGCGGGTAAGCGACCTAGATTTTATCTGGGTTTCGGATTGGTGATCATAAATATATAACAATTCTCAATAATAAGCTACGCAAAATACAAAATTAAAAAAAAGAAAAACATGACTTCCATAGAATTATAATGTATACCATTTACAATATAAAATTATAATGTCTTAAATACACATAAAAAAATTCAAACATTATATAAAAAAATAACACATATCTAAAAGAACATGTTTTTTTATTTTTTATTTTCTTACTTCGTCATGATCAAACAAAATATAAAATATTTAAAAAAACATCATACTATCCTTCAAATCATATTTAATGAACTGAAAATTAATCATTTACAATGTTAAATTGAGCTTTAATGTGCAATTCATATCCCATTTATTTATTGTTATGGATAACTATCATAGATAAGCTAAAATCAAATTTAACGAAAAATTAGAAGTTTTAATAATTGATGCTTAAATTACCTTTCAAATCATTTTCTTCTTCTTATGCTTAGCAACTTTTAAAGCAAATAATCCCAATTCCAAACTTAAAAAACAAAAAAATAAAATTATCAGCAAAAATTTTAAAATTGAACTAGGGATTGAATCAATTAGATCACCCAATATTCAATCTGATTAATTCAACCGACAATAATTTATCCATCCTTTTGTCCTCTTAGGCCGAACAATCCAAATTTTAAAGTATTTACTCATCTCGTTTCTCACTTCCATCTTTTTCTTCTCCAGCATCTCATCTCATCACTTTTCTTTACTTTTATTTATCACTTCCTTCTTCATCTTTCATCTCCCTTTATATTTTTTTTATTTGAACTTTGCTTCATGCCTCTTCATCAATCCTTCACAATAGGTTTTTTTTTTTTTTTCAAAATCTTTCACAATTTCACTCTTTACTTATTATATTCTTTCTCATAAGGTTCTGATTTTCTTTCTTTTAATTTTAATTTTTTTGTTGTTGGG
This sequence comes from Gossypium raimondii, assembly GCF_025698545.1. NCBI lineage: Eukaryota > Viridiplantae > Streptophyta > Magnoliopsida > Malvales > Malvaceae > Gossypium > Gossypium raimondii. The sequence goes on from NC_068565.1 coordinate 39,435,142, forward strand.
TCATTGGGTTCGATAAAGCTGGGCACAAAATGAATAAATTATTAGGTCAAATATATGAAAAATAAAACAAAATTCCAAAAAACTATAGAACTCGGTTTAAATAGTTTTGGTTTCCTGTTTAATCCAAAGACAGTTCAACATCACTAATAAAATTAATTAAACACATTCCTTCCTGTTAATCTCCCTTCAACCCTCATCCCTTTCCAATTTTCAAAATTTTGTAAGATCAAACTCATGGTTGTATTTCATTAAAAATTAAAATGGAGGAGTATGTAACCTAAAAGACAAAAGTGCTTGAAACTACGTCTAAAGAATCTTCATAAATTCTGAATCGGATCAATGTTTATCATCAAAATTACATGGCTTAAAACATTACAATTGTATAAGCTTAGTGTTGATGGATTGACTATGGTGCGTAAGTTTATCACTACATTCTACATCTAATCACACTTCCCTCCTTCCATTCTTCAATCTTTACTGCTGTAATGCTATCATGCCTGCATAGTACAGTTCTGCCTACTGAAAATTAAAAACTCATACCTTCAAAGCGCTGGCAGGTGCCGACTCCTGACGCATCTCCTTTTTCCGGCAACCTCCTTCTCATACCAATAGACACTGAATTCTTGTTGTGTGATTATACACTCATCGGTCAGCTGTAAAAAGTTGCTTTGATATCCTACGCTTTATCTGTTGAGATAAAATTCGAAGGATACTTGAATTGATATTAATTACAATATGCCAATTTACATGACAATCAAACTACAGCATCGGTCTGTCTTCTTGTCAATCGTGCATATAGACCATTTTTGTGGAGAAGTTCGTTATGACTGCCCATCTGCAAGTTTGGAAGACAATTGTTTAAGAACAGCAATTCTCAATGCAAGCATATGCTTTTCTTAACACCTACATATATACTAAAGTTTTGATATTAAAGACCCAAGAAAATTATATTGTCTTCAAGAAAAAAACCAACCTCGGCAATTTGACCACCATCCATCACCACAATTCTGTCAGCAGCTTGAATTGTAGAAAGTCTGTAGATAAAGCATGATAAGACTTTTATACTCACTGTTAAGTCTTGGAAAAAGATGATACCTGAAAGCTTACCGGTGAGCAATTACTATGACGGTTCTTCTAGATGACAAATCACTTCTGACAGAACGAAGCACACCCTGGATAAGGTGACATGTGAAACATTAAGGGTAAGAAACAAGTGGCTCCACAAGTTCCATGCTCAACCTCCTAATTGGAAAAAAGAATATAAAGAATGGAGTCGGATATTGGTATTTATAACAATGGCTACCTTAACATTGTGTTCACTCTCTGCATCCAATGCACTGGTTGCTTCATCAAGGATGAGAATTGTAGGGTCTCTAAGAATGGCTCGAGCAATGGCAATTCTCTGCTTTTGTCCCCCACTGAGCAGATCATCATCAACAAGTGTGTTATACCCATTGGGGAGTAATGTGATGAAGTCATGGGCATATGCCAGCTTGGCAGCCCATTCAACATCCTCTTGCTTTATGTTTCTGGTACATCCGTATTTAATGTTGGAACTAATGTCCATGCGGAAAAGTTTTGGTTCCTGTAACGAAAGAACATATTAATGAGGTAAGATCCACCAAAATTTACTGAAATTCAATCCTGGAACTAAATGGAGGACCTGTCCCACATATCCTATTCTTCCCCTCAACCACATGGTGTCCAGTTCGTTAAGAGGGACACCATCAATTAAAATCTGCAAAAAGAGGTGTAAATATAGCATAAGATTCAATTACAGATACTGGAAACAAAATTGCTGAGATGTAAGCAGAAAATACAAAATAGATGGCTACAAAACACTATGCTGTATGAAAGTTCCGAGCAGCATATGTCCAACACCGACTGCTCAGAGGTAAATTGAATAGGATGAAGATCAAAACACTTCTACCTGACCATTTGTTGGCTCATAGAGACGGAGCAAAAGATTCACCATCGTACTTTTCCCGCTACCACTGAGACCAACCTAATCAAGATCAAGTACATAGAAAATTATTCCTCATAATCGGTGAGGAAGTGATGAAAATTTGCAAGAGCAACACTTACTATTGCAACAACTTCACCAGGATGAACCGATAAATTTATATGCTGCAGGACTGGTACCTGTTAAAATTATCTATACTATTAATTGTTTCCACATAACTATAGTAACACATTTACAAAGATATAGACATTCATGCACCAAAAATTTATGTACATAGTCTTGGGGTTAAAGGAGACCAAATAAAAGGGATTAAAAGTCTCAATTATTTTGAATCAGGCAATCCAAGGTATACCACAATGAAATTTACCACATAAAGGGGGGGGAGGAGAGAGGAAAGTGCCACAGAGCTGTAAATGCTTAAATAGGAAAAGGTGTGCTTTACCATTTTCACATTTTTCCACTTTTATCTGGATTCTCAAGAAAAATGGAGATAAGGTTGTCTAAACCTTCCATGTAAATAGCATGGGAGACAAAAGCCAAAGAAAAATAGCATTCTTTGCTTGAGAAGCATCTTAGGAAAGAGCTTCAATCATAGTAATCTCCTAAGGATGTAGGAAAAACTCTTCTGGAAAGATGCTTTCTGTGAAAAAATGCAGCTGAAAGCCTGAAACAGTACATCATCTCCTTTGAATTGTTCTTAGACAAGACAATGTCCATAGTGGTGGCAGTTATATTTTTGGTTTTCAGTTTGAGAGGATTCTATGGCATGGAAATGGTATGCACTTATGTAAGAGAAAATAAACATATAATATAAATTAAGTCCTCTCTCTATATGTATATTTCTTGGAGTGAAAGGGGCAAAAGGGGGCATTTGAGGGAGGACAGTTTTTCTCTTGAAAATAAAAACTAAAAGAAGAAAGTTGCATCCACCGCTTGCAAGTGGCATTTGAGGGAGGACAGTTTTTCTCTTGAAAATAAAAACTAAAAGAAGAAAGTTGCATCCACCGCTTGCAAGTGGCATATCTGGTTCCAGGACCATGTAATCCACTAAAATAATAGATAATATCAACAGTATCAAAAGAAAGGTGTTACTTGGAGTACTTGTGATACTAAGGACGACATACCATTTCTCTTGAAAGATATTGAAAAGATACATTTACAAATTCTATATGCCCTTGCAGCTTTTGCAGTGCCATTCCTATAACAGAGCAAAATCGAATGTGATACAAGTTAAATGAAAGAAATATCTGCCATTGAAGAAAACTTCTTCTGAAAGGAGTATTTAATTAATAATTAAAGAGAATGTTCCTCACAAGATTAAGGTTCTCTTTAATTTTGATAAAGGGAAAGAATGATGTAGAACAATAAAAACTGCTCTCTCTACAGACATATATGTCACCCACTGATAAGTAACATGCTTAAGAATGATATCAAACCTTTCATCTAAAACCTTTGTGAATTAAAATCAAATTTGAAGTACCATATGCCAATATAAAGAACATATCTTACTGTGTACAACAACACATCCCTTAATCTCAGAGCCACGCAAGGTACATCAAAAGAAGTACTATATTCAACCAAGTAACTACATGCGGGAGCATTTACCTACTCTTTATATAAATAACAGGTTAACATAACATTAAAGTTCCAGCGATTACAGGTTTGCAGTTAAAACTCTACAATCTTCACAATGATGGAGTGCTATATATCACAGGAAAGTGAATGAAGGAACATTTCAGAAAAATATGCTATGAATTGTCTATCAAAGTTAATAAAATTCTTGCCTTCTGATATGAATTGGTCACTAGGCAGAAGATCCATCAATTGGAAGACCTTTTCACTTGCTCCAACAGACTGCATCAGTGATGATACATTATCCCCAACCCACCATGTTGAATAGATTAGCCATTCACTGTATAGTATAAACTTTGTAAGTTTCTCTGCTGTTATATGACCAGCAAGAATATACATCCCTCCAACAAGCACAGCGATAATCTATAGAGAAAAAAGAGGAAAATTCAATAACCAAAGGAGTATATTACTATTTTCTTTCATTTACGATATTATACTTGTTTAGAAAGGCCAGAGCCATGAGTTGCAAACCTGAGTTGCATGGTAAAGAGTGTTGAAGGTCAAATTCCAAACTCCATAAGCAGCACTTTGTCGCAAGCTTACCTCAGCCAGTTTATCCAGCCAATGGTTGTACCTATTAATCATAAACAGATCAAACCTTTTTCCATATGCTATCAAAGGAAAAGACCAAAAGCAATGACATTGACAAGAACTCCAGTAGAATAATTTACCTTTTCAGTTCTTGCTTCTCTGTTCCATAAACGCGAACAGTTCTCATTAAGGAAAATGTCTCCTGAGCTACCTATGAAATAAATAGTAAAGAATCTTTCACCCTAATGCGAAAAATTGGGGAAAAAATACATGATGTAAACTAAAAAGAAAGTTTCTATTAAATACCTCATTGGCAGAAGCAGCATATTCTTGGATCAATTTTGCCGTCTTTTTCTGGTACCTATAGAAGAGGACAAAATATATTTTTCTCAGAAAATGACTACACTCAGACAATAGTCAAACCAACCATATATCTGAAAATCAAGAAAGAAGAAAACTGTCACTTTATATTTTAGTAAGTCAAAATCCTCAGTTTGAATCAAAGGTTTGTTGTTTGTCTGTCTTTCTTTTCTTTTCTTTTAGAATCCAAACACATTTTGTTGTGGATGCTTAGTAGTTGCTAGGTGAGACTCTTAGGAGAAATTTGTTAGGTAGGACTCTTAGAATAAAGTTGTTTTAGGACTCTTAAAATAGATGTTGTGTTTGGTAGTGCTTTAATTACTGTAATCTCTACTTAAAAGGGGAGATTAAGAAAAAAAAAAGTCAAAATTTATCAAAACTCTACTAAGAGATTTGGTCTCTCTCTAACGAGAGCTAAAGGTTTCAGTCTCACTTTGATGAGTTGAACTATCAATCCCAAATTCATGGTTGTAACAATTTGGTGTTTAAAGCCAACAATTCTTGGAAATGGCAGAGCAATGGTTGGTGTTATGAATCGAAACAGAAAACAGGAAATAGAAAGGGAAGAAGAAGAATAGAAAGCAAAGAGAGGAGAGGAGAGAAATCACAGAGATGAAGAAGAAGATAGAAATCGAGAGAAAAGAAGCAAACAAAACATATTCATTTCATAACCTCCCCTCTGTTATAGACTAAGTTAAAAAAAGGGAAAAAGAGGTGAAGTTGCACCAGATTCAGTTAGCAGCTGTTACTACAGCTGTAAACAGGAGGGATTGAAACACATCGTTTCATCACGTTTCCACTCAATCCAGCCCACTAAAATATAAGTAAAAATGTTATTTTTTCCTAATCTTAATTTTGCCCCATAACAGTTGGAAAAGTGGGGAGCAGACATACGCAAGAAGCTCAAGAATATGCAAACAAAGATAGAACAGATGATTGATTGTACAATGCAGCATGTAACCAACATATTGCAGAAACTAAAACACACTGTATAACTAAATCTGTGGTAGATCAAAAATAACTTTATGGTAGATACAAAAGTAACCCTCTAACTGAACAAAATCAAACCATGGCAGCCTCTACTAATCTCTATTTCTTATGCCATGCATCAACCCCTCCTTAACCCATCTCGACAAAAACCATCACAGTCACAGCCAACTTCGTTCCTTGTCTTATTCATTAACCCCCCGTAAACGCATATCCAGCAATCCATCCTTTTCTCTAAATCCAAGAAACCTTCAACTCTATGTCGAAAAAGTTAATGAATCTAAACTTGCTAGTGTATTTTTGAAAATTGCAAATGCTGGTAAGAAGTTTGTAAAAGGTATTGAAATAGTGAAAGAATGATGAGCTTATTCATACCTTGGTAAGTATTTATAGTGGTTACCATGCTCATTAAACCACAAAGCAGAGATAAAGAGATAAAGAAAAAGATAACAGCAAGAAATCAAAACAGGATAGTTGTTTTTGTTGCGGAATAAGTCAATGACTGTTATAGTTGTTGTTGTTGTGGACTAAGTGGCTGTTATTAGTTAGATTCAATGGTGCTGATAAATGAGAATAAATTTGTGAAGGTCCATGACCCCTTCAATTTTAACAGTTAGCAATAGAAGGAATAATGGTGCGGTAGTGGTTGTTTTATAGAGTAAAAAATGACCTTTGATCCTAATACAAGGATTATAGATGGATGTGCAAGCATTGGATAACTGCCAATCACTCTTAAGCTCTTTTCCAATAAGTATTGTTGTGGACACTTAGAAGTTCTTCGGTAGGACTCTTGAGAGAATTTGTTAGGTAGGAATCTTAAAATAGAAGTTGTGGAAGTAGGACTTTATTTACTTTCTTTAATTATTGTAATCTCTATTTAAAGGGATGATAAATAAAACAAAGGTACGTTGACTTTTATCAAATAAACAAGATTTGGGTTTCTCTCAAACAAGTCCTAAAGGTTTCAGTCTCCCTTTAATGAGATGAACTATTAATCCCAAATTCACGGTTGTAACACATTTTTAGTTAAACTGTCTCTTCCTCGAACCCTCTAAAACCTACCGTGTGACTTTGCAACATCTAATTAACATTAATAGCATTCAGATATATCCTCTACTCCGCTATTTTCTTTAATTTCCTTCATATGCATCCATTTAATCATAATTACTACCTTTTATGATATATTTTAAGTAAACTAGCTTCAATTTAAAGTGAGGATACTCTAAAAATCTTACATGCCATAGACAGTCATAATTGCTGCTAGACTAGAGCATATCACCAACGTACATACACCAAGTGGCCATGACAAAATCAGCAAGTAGATCAAGGCACCTGTCCCCTAAAAGAAGAATGAAATGCTGATGAGATTCCCACCATTCCAGCAAAGTCAAACAGATTAATTATTTGATCAATGACAAACCTGAAGAACATTCCGCATAATAAGATTAAGATCATTCCCAATCACACGGGACACTTGTTGACAATCTGAACCAAGCCTACTTGTTAAATCACCAACTGTTTCACCATCAAAAAAGGATATTTCCTGCACAAAATATGATGCGAAAACTAAAGGTATATACCTGTATGCCTAACAGCAAGCAAACATTTGAAGAAAGTAGAGTTTTTATATATTCAGAACCTGAAGAAGAAGAGACGAATACAGTGTTTCTCTCATTCGCTTAACCTGTTGATATTACATGAACAAGTCAGGCTTAAGTCACTCCAAGGAAAGAAATGTTGATCATCACTAAATACACACTCAAAAATGGAAATTAAAAATTGAATAATGGTTCCCATGAAACACCCCCAAACACAGGGCCCTATGTGAAAACCAGACAAGGCATCGGAGATTAAACAGTAAAAGCATGATAAGAAACTCACCAGGATCATATTTGCAATGCCAAAGCAGCATCCTCGCAGACCACTGAAATTCAAGCAAACACAGCAAAGCCTAAGCAGCTGTTACCTTTTCCTTCATGAAAGCTCAAATTCCAATAAAAATAGTTAAAACTTTTACAATCACTGGAAACTAAGCAATGGTGAATCCTTTCAAGCATCAATACAGGCAAACAATTAAAGGAAAAAAATCATTGACTAATAGAAGCATGACTTCAGATTAGCTTAGTTGCGACCACAAGAAAAGGAGAATCCCATGTTTAGTATTGCAACTTAATATAGAAGGGAGATTTGACCATACTAGATTTTGACCTGCATATTCCTGCAGTAACACATATCATAATCAGATGGCGTACATTCCTGTGGAACACTGCTATTTCATGACTCTGTGCCGAAAATATTGTTGCGGTCAAGTAATGCGGGATAGATATTTCCGAAAGCTGAACCAATACATGCACCAAACAGTTGATCAGAAAACAAAAACTAAAAATCTCACCGGAAACTAAAGTTATAATTTCAACAAACAAGATAATAACTAATAAATTATCAGAAATCATTAACCACAATGGGTCTTACAGCAGCCACAATAAGGGTAGAAAAAGCAGCGAAAATGACCAAGCGATCTTTAGCAATCAATTGCCACATTCGACTAAGCGCCCTCCAAACCGTCACTGGTTTGGCCATGAATTTAATCTCCACATCATCGGAGAAGCTCCACCAGCTCCCTCCTGGTAAAACCGATCGAAGAAAATCAATCCATTTCCGAATTCTGTCTCGCAACTCGACATTCTCTACGGAATGCTCTTCCTCAAAATGATCTAGATTCGTCTCTAGCGAGAATCCGTTAATCGAAGACGATTTTAAAGGAGCTAAGCGATGGCTAATCCTCTTAAAACAAATCGAGACCTCAGGACTCCTGGAAAATCGGAGAGTCCGGCGGTTAACGAAATGAAACAGTCGCTGGTAATGAGCCGAAGAACGATAGCCAGGATGTAACTTCGCGTTGCAGCAAAGAGGAAGCGCCATTGGACGGAGTAATAATGGAGGGAGTTTGTTTGGGGATAAAGCTAAATGTTTTAAAATCTTTAGCTTCTGGCCCATGTGCACTTGCCAAGAAACGCCTCCGATTTTAAGGCAGGGGAAATAAATGACAATTCATAATTGTCACAAATTCTCGCGCGTGCTTACATTTCTGGAAGTGCGCGCGTTGGAAGATTTTTTTCCTGTTTTGTTATGAACGTTTTCTGTGAAGTGGATGGTCTCGTCGTGTTGAATGCCACACCGTTAGATCCGCCCCAATAAAACGACAGCGTTGCCTGGAGTACATGGGAGAGATTATTTCCGATGACGTGTTTGAACGGATTAAGCTTTTTGGTCTCCACACACGACACTCGTCTTACGTAGTAACGTAGCGCCCCGTTAACATTCTTTTGACGGTATCACCCTCATGGATTTCATATATTATCTTCAAACATTATTAAAATTTAACGCGAATGGAAGGATAATTTAGTCATTAAGATAGAAAGAAACAACCTTCTAAAAATATCTTCACGTTCACGGCCCGGTACATATTATTACCCTTCTTTTCTCTCTCTCGGGATCGGACTCCAGCCATGGCTGTGGTTCTTGGAAATTTGGCTTTGTTACTAGACGTGACGTCTGCGAGGACCGTTACGACGGACCGAAAATCTCGTCCCTTGGCGATCGACGTCGTTTTGAACCTGCAGAAGAGGGATCCTCATTTCTCCCACGTTTCTCTTCCCAACAAGAGCCAACTCGACTACTGGGACGGGGAGAATCGGGCACCCCGGGCCGTGGCTCGTGGCAAAGCGAATTCGAAAGTAAAGGCGGTGGATTTTGACGCGGCGTCCAGTGACGACGATGAAAACGGCAACGGATTTGAGGAGGAAGAGGAGGAGTACGATTGGGAGAACGAAATGAGGAAGAGAGTTAAAGAAATTGAGGAGATGAGGGAATTGGAGAAGAAAGCAGAGGAGCTGCAGAGTAAAGCGGAAGCAGAGGAAACTGAAGGTGAAGATGAAGGTGCAGATAGAGAAGAAACCGAGGAGGAAAAGAGGATGAGAGTGAGAAAAGAGCTCGAAAAGGTTTTGCCTTCGTCTCTCTTCCCTTGCTACATAAATAGAACTAATCCTCTACTTCTTTTTTCGGTTTTCGTTCCAATTTTGTATTAGAGATTCAAAGTTTAAAATTTTTTAATCAGATATAGATGCCTGTGTGAGAACAGGTGGCTAAGGAACAGGCAGAGAGGAGAGCTACAGCACAATTGATGTTCGAATTGGGCCAAAAGGCTTACGGAAAAGGCATGTACGGACGTGCCATTGAATTTCTTGAAGGTGCTCTCACGATCATTCCCAGGCCAACATTATTTGGCGGTGAGGTTGGTTGATACTTGATATTACCCTATAAGATAAGGCGGAAATTTGAGGAACTTCGATGGCCCTGTATTGAAATCCATGTTTGAACCAAACCCCCCCCCCCCTCGGCCCCAAAAAAAAAATAAAAAATAAAAAAAATTGCCAAAGACTAATAGACTCTTTTTTTTTTCGCCCTTTTTCGGGTATCAGATTCAAATATGGCTGGCTATGGCTTATGAGGCGAATAACCGCCATGCGGACTGCATTGCTCTGTACCAGCAATTAGAGAAGAAGCACCCTAGTGTGAGCATTCGACGGCAAGCTGCTGAACTCCGCTACATTTTGCAAGCACCCAAACTCAAGATATCCCAGGAAGAGATGGTTACAATACCGCTGATTGGTTCTAGTTACGACAGGTATATGCTTTTGGCCTTTTGGATATATATAAAATAATGGTGCAATAGACTTTAATAACACTTGCTTTTATGATGATTGACCAGCAGTTCATTTCAGTTCTCTTTTTGCATCTAAACTGGAATATTTTAGTTGTTGCCCTGTTGTTTTGCGATTAAGCTTCTGCACATATTTTAATTCTCAGCCAGTCTCATCTGTTCAACTGGCAATGGCGTCTGATACTATTGAGTTCTGAGAATATTATAGGGGTTCTAGTCCATGTCCGTACTTCATAGGTTCTAGATACTTTATGAACATATAACGATTAAATGGAAGCAAGAACGTTCTTTTTGTAGGCTATCTTTTTTTACCACTAACTATATATAAATATGCATTACTTCAAAACGTTCAGCTATGCAGCGACATGGACTGACAAGTACAAGGACAAAGATCAGAAGACAAGCGGATCAACAACCAATCAGCTTCCCTCCTCCAGAGACTTTCTGGCTGATTTTCTGGTGTGGCGACCTCCTGTTGGACTGGAGAAGAACAGAGCATTTTGGGTTGCTTTGACTTTATGGTTTGGCTTGGTGGGAGCTGCCGTTTTACTACAAAGATGAATCATCCAGAACGGACTCCATAATTATTGTTGTTGTTGGATTATGATATATGTTCATTTAATTATTTATCGTGCCTTGTTAATTTAATGTCAATAATGTATGTATAAAGCAAAAGGATGTGTTCCTTAATGATTTACAAGCACACTTGAGATCTGTCATCTATGGCTGGATATCGAATTGGGTATGGTTATTTCTTTGTACAAACAATTCCTTACTACGAAACCATAAACAAGTCCAAGCGAAAGGATGTGTTCCGTAATGATTTACAGGCACCTTTTCCCCCTTTGTCAAATGATGGAACTCCATACTCTTTTTGACTCGATAATAGTTTGATAAAAAAATATTTCAATTGAAATCACCCTCTTAGCACTGATTAATCACTTCGGACATCCTAATATAAATATTTTATTTGATTTGTTCTTTTATTCCAATTACTTTTAGGACATACGAATTTGATGCTTGTCAACTTTTATTCCGGTCGGTTCAATAATTTATTTTGATTTTTATAAACTATAACACTGTAAATTGGTTATATATACATTAAAAATAATTGTCTGAATAGGAAAAGGTGGATTTGAGCATGTTGAAGTGTATTATTCTCTTATTTAAAAATTAGGAAGAAAAATATTATTATGTATAAAATACATAGAACCAATTAAAATGTAAAATTAAATCATACAATACACTGCAAATAAAAAACTGAAAAACCAATCAAAATCTACCTTCACTCATGTTGGGGCATGAATGTAAGAATATTTTACTTTGATTGGAATTTAAAATAAATTTTTTATGTATAATTTCTTGGTTGAAGAGTGTACTTCTCATTTGATAGATCCTAAAAAGGCATGAAATTATGGTGGTTTGTTCCACACTGATTTCGGTTATTTTAATTGATGCGCATTATTCTAGTGTTAAAACGAAATATTAAATGATTCTTTTCGTATTAATAAAAATTTCGATTTATCTCAATTGTAGTGACCTGTTTTGACTAATTTTAATCATATCGGATAGAACATGGAACACCGACCGATGCGCCAAATAATATTAAAAAAATGAAAAATGTTAATTTTTTTATAGTTTGCTTTGTTTGAAACTTTGAAAAATCAACACTTGCATTAACCAATAACAATATCAACTACCTTGCATGAAACTATGTTGTGCAAAGCTTAAACACGTGGACTTTTTATGCACAGAACACTTAACAAATCTGTCCAACAAGTTCCAATTTCACAAAGCAATTGATTTATATATGTCTCATAAAGAAACTGAGAGTACACGTGGTCACATGCACCAATTCTGGCATGCTACTTTTCTTATGGTGCGGAAGAGATTATAATAATCTCATGATTGGTTTTAGGCATACTTTAATATTTGGTTGAGGATTGTTTGAATTCACAGTCAAAACACAACAACGTCTAGTATCTGTCTCACTCAAAGCACAAATATTTTTTGAAAAAAAATATTATTATAGATATCACAAATCAGCTTAATTTTTAAAATTTTAATTTTCCGCTGTGATTGAAAATCGTTTTTCTAAATCGGATTTTTCCAACAATACATGTATGTTCATATAATGAATATTGTTAGGAAGGAAACTCGTGAAGAACTCTTGTAGATAGTCACATCCATTGTTTATATATACATCATATCTATAAATTCTACATTCTATACTTATGATTCTACACGGCAGGACTTCATTCTCCACGTAATTTCATGTTGCGAAGGCCTACTGTAGCGTGGTCTACCAATGATTTTTTATTGCAAGCCTCTCCTTATGCATCTGGGAGTAAGACCATAATTACCACATTTCATAAGCCTCTCCACGCGTCTGGGAGCAGGGTCATCATTACCACATTCCATAAGCCTCTTCCCATGCGTCTGGGAGTAGGGCCTTTATTACCTTCCATAAGTTTGCCTCCTATTATGTGTTTGGGAGCAGGGTCACCTTATTACCTTTCATAAGTCTCCCTCTATGAGTTTGGGAGTAGGGTCATTTCATTACCTTCCATAAGCGTCCTCCCATCGCCTAGATGGTCACTCAGTGACTGACTATCCACTTGCCTCATATCACTTTCTAGAAGTGACCGTCTATTTTTAACCACCTAATCGGGGACATTCGCTATTAATGAATATGCTCTCCTTGAGGAAGAGACCACCCACGAATCATTGTACCTCCAGTCGAACTATAAATCAAAGTTTTTAGGAATTTCAAAATGGAAGCACTTCCTCATACTTTCCTTTCATCAAGGATGGATCTTCTCCTTATAAATTGTTCAAACTGACCACTAGTTATTTTATTTGCAACAATTACTGGACGAGGAGACATTCTATGAATGGTCTCGAGGCATAGTCATTTTATAACCTACCTTTCAAATGAAGGATTATTGATATATCCCTACCTCAATTTAGACCCGATTGGGCTTGGGCCCTCGCCTCTCCTATAAATTTCCCAATATGCCATTTAGTAGGGGACTCGTTTTCACTCCCAAAATCTTAACACATTAAGTTCACGTTTGGTTGGATGGAATAGCTATTCCATTCCGCCTTAATTCCACACGCTACAGTAAAGCAGCCGTTTGGTTCACCGTTTGTGATTCCACGGAATTGCTATTACATGGGCATTCCCTTATCTCACGGAATTGCTATTACAGGGGTTGGGGGTCTGAATACCTATTCAACGCCCCACCGTTTAGGTTTTTAGACCAAAATATCCTGCCTCTCTTTTCCCAAAATTCATCACTCCAGTTTCTTCCTCCCCAAATCAAACATCCATTCGCCTTCATCTTCATCTCCTACGTTTTCTTTTTTTTTTTTTCCGATTCCTTTTAGTTAAAGTTCATTCATCTTCATCTCCCAAATATTGTAAGTTCGGTTGAGACTTTTTCGCCTTCTTTTCCCCTTTCACCACGTTTTCTTATTCTTGTTTACACGAATTGAAATTATGATGTTTCCATTGGATGCGATTAAATCCGTAAGTACCAAAGAAAGTCGAGAACTCCTCATCAGGAAACTGCCTTTCCAAAGGTTACGGTTATGGTTATATAAGATAAGAATGTTTACATTTCATGAAGACGGACGATTAAACAAAAAATTGGTAGTGTGAGGAACATCCAAAAACCTTCTTATCTGTAAGCATATAGGCTTTAAATACTAGCCACCAGTAAAGAAGCTAAGTTGGAAAAGGGAAAAAGGAAAAAAAATCCATATGTTTTTCAAGGTGGTTCTCTTCTTGTTCTTTGGATTGTTTTTCGAATGGCTTGTGATTTCGATTCGTTGAGTTCTCTTTATTTGCATTTCTTTAAATTTTTTAATGATAAAATTGTGGGTTTTAATATTAAGAGGATGTTAACATGGAGTTTATGTTTTGGTTTCTGTATTGAATTAAGTTGATGTTTTTCTTTAGAGAATATTGATTAGTTAGGTGAGAGTCTATATTCAGGATTTAGGGTCTGTTTGATTACCAGTAAAATGTTTTCCGTAAAATGATTTCTGGAAAATGTTTTACTTTTCTCAAAAATGATTTATTGGAAAATATTTTCGGTGTTTGATTGAATCATGTAAAATATTTTCACAAGTGATTTCTGAAAATATTTTTCGAAAAGTTGTTTTACATATATTAATATATATTAATAAATTTTATATTTTAAATTATTTTTACATATATTGCAATGATTTATTTATAATAATACTCAATTATTAAGCTACAATATTAATCGTTATAAATTGAAAAAAACTAATATCAAATAAATTATTTGTAATTGTGTTAAAAAAACAAGTATTGAATAATTAAAAAACAAGTTACTAGAAAATCGATAAACAGAAGTAGTTTTCTACCGGAAATGAAGGAAGGAATGAAGGAGGCGATAGAGAGGAGAGCACGGAAAATGTCTTACGGAAATTGAAAAGGTAAGACATTTTCCCTAAAATGTAACTCATTTTCCCTTGTTTTGGAGTTCATTTTCCAAATGGAAAATGTTTTCCGCCAATCAAACGCTGTAAAAGTTGGAAATGATTTTTCGGAAAATCAATTCCGTCAATCAAACAGACCCTTAATCACGAATACTGCCTAGTAGTATGTGTGGATGCGGATTTGAGAGCGGATTTGAGAATTGCCTTCGTTTCTGTTTATGTATTATCACTATTGTTGTTGTTTAATCGGGCATGTAATGTAATGATGATAGTTTAGATCAATGTTACTTGGACTCGAATGTGATAGCCGGATATGTTTGTCCAACTGTGCTATTTTGTATAAAATGCTTCTTGGATTTTAAAATTTTTTATTGTTTCCTTACAGTTTATATGCTCTGATTTTTTTGTTAGACTTTCTGCTTTTGTGTTTCCTCAGTAAGAACTTTTACTAGTTTGTTTCCAATGTTTTCTTGTAGCTTTACATGGAGACCATCCAGGATCTCCTTGATCCGGCAAATGATAATATATATTCAACCATGTTACTGCAGGTACATGTTAAGAGATCAGTCTTGGGAGAAGAAGTTGCCATTCCAAGTGAATCAGACAAGTCTTCTCACTTTTTTAAACCTCCAAAGCCTCTTGTCCGGAAAAGCAAGCTAGTATTGGTAGATTTGGCAGGCTCAGAGCGTGTTCAAAAGTCAGGTGCTTATATTTTCTTCCCCTCCAATGGCAAATCGGTTGCATGCTGCATATCAAAGAGCATTTTCATTTTTTGCCACATAAGATTTTTAAGCATTGCATCTCATATATATATCTTTGGCAAAGAAATTATATTTCCTATCCAACCTATATATACCTGTATACTTTCTTAATGCTAGTGCTGGCGTTACTTATGAGTTGGATCCGGTTGGTAGATGATGAGTTTGATTCTCTTTGCTTCTGGCAGGAAGTGAGGGACACATGTTAGAAGAAGCTAAGTTTATTAACCTGTCACTGAGTGCTTTGGGAAAGTGTATTAATGCTTTAGCAGAGAATAGCGCTCATGTGCCCATTCGTGATTCAAAACTTACGAGGCTACTCAGAGATTCTTTCGGAGGTAAGTCATCTTTTATGTTAATTTAAGTTGGCATGTGCCTGGGCTACATTTTAACCTAACTAAGCTATTATGGCGAAGATGTTTATGATCTAAATTTTTATATATTTCTTTAGGAGTTTTATATCTGGAGTTGAATATTTTTGAGTTATTATGAGATAGATTCTATGTATTGCAGGTACTGCCAAGACCTCATTAATTGTGACAATTGGCCCTTCCCCACGACATCGAGGAGAGACTACAAGTACGATATTGTTTGGTCAAAGGGTGAGTTCTTACACCAAAATGGGCTCAAACTATAATCTATCATGTGTTTGCTATAAGTAATATCTGCTTTCAAACAACTCATGATTATAAAGTGAAGGCACTGGGAAAGATGCATCCTAGTTATATTTAAGCTTCTCTTCGTTGTTTGACACTTTTCTTTCATCTGTCCATTTCTTCATGTCTCGTGTAACATAGTCTCTAAATTATGTAAAAGTAAGATGCTATTACCTTGCTAACTCCATTATGCCCCGGCAATGAAGGTGGAGAATATGTTGAGAATAAAGGACGAGTTTGATTATAAAAGTTTGGCTAAAAGGCTTGAAATACAACTGGACAAGCTCGTTGCAGAAAATGAAAGGCAACAGAAGGCTTTTGATGACGAAGTTGAAAGAATAAACTTAGAAGCACAAAACCGTGTCTCTGAGGTTGAGAGAAATTTCACAGATGCCTTAGAGGTTACTTCAGCAATTCATCACTCCCCCTGATGCGCGATTCTATAACCTCATGTTTTTATATTTTCCATTATTCATTCTTAAACAGTTATTTGCTTGAGAATGTGATATATTGATATTGAACATCTGGTTGCTCCTTTTATAGAAGGAACGACTAAAGTGCCATATGGAATATATGGAATCAGTTAAAAAGCTGGAGGAAAGATGATAGAAAATCAACGGAAGCATCAGCATGATGGTAAATTGAGCCGCAGTTTTCATCGAAAAAGATCATTTTTTACCTCTAAATTTTGATTTTTTCGGTTTAAAATTAAATTTTGAAACATTCAAATCATTATTTTTCTTATTTATTTGAAGTAAACACGGATTTTTTTACGAATTGTTGCATTTATTTGAATCTTTTTGTACTTGTTACATTTATTTTTTAATCAATTAACTGGGTAAAATACCAAAAAAACCCTATTTTTTAAAATTTATCGAAATGGGCCCAGTTAATTGATTAAAAAATAAATGCAACAAGTGCAAAAATATTCAAAATTATTACCAACAAGATTTGAATCAAGGTACTAAGGAAAAAGCAAGCATCTTAACCAACTAAGCTAAACTAATTAATTGACATATTATAAAAATACTGTTATTATCTTAATTATATTACTTACGTTTTAATGATTTATCGGACCTATTCCATACACGTGTCAAATCAAAAAAAATAATACAACAATTCTGTAAAAAAAAATCGGTGTTTACTTCAAATAATAATGATTTGAATGTTTCAAAATTTAATTTTAAACCGAAAAATTAAAATTTAGAGGTAAAAAAGGATCTTTTTCGATGAAAATTGTAGCGGTTTGTCAGCGAGTAGATCTCGAAAAGTTATTCGAAATTAAAAAAAATCGTCTCAATCGGACAACCGAGCGAAATGTTATGGCCTTTCAAAGTTTTTCAAACTAAAAAACATAAACTGTTCATCCCACGTCAGCAAATCGCGTCCTAGAGGGAGCGGTTTGCTTCCACGTTAGCAACTCGCGCTGACGTGGACGCAATTTCCTAGCGCGTACCCTGACATCGGGCTGACGTGGACGTAATTTCGCAAAAAATAGACCATTCTGGTAAATAATTAAATAATGGGCAAATTTCGATAAATTAAAAAAAAAAGACTTTTATTGGTAAATTGCCTTAAAAAGTTTCTTCCATCAGTCAGGTTTTTGTCCCATACTGTGGCTATCACCTCTCAAAGCTATTTCTGCGAACTCAAGTTCAAACTTCTCTATTTCGCATGAGTTTATTGGAAGATGTGATTAATTCAAACTTTATTCTTATAGTGTTATCAATGTTTGAAATACGTATTTATGGCTTGTTGGTGATTTGTTTGGCATTCAACATAATGGTAAAAAGACTCTGTTTTTAATAATGGTGTACACATGTTAGTTGCATGATGGTCAAGTATAATTTCCTTGTACGAACTCAGTTGCCATTACTAGGTGGTGTACACAATAATTAAATACATAAAACTAATTAAATTATATATTTAATTAAAATAATTAAATTATTTTTAATATTTTTATTTTAATATTCCAATTTATTAAAATAAAATAATTAAATTATATATTTAATTATTAAATACCGCTTAATAATTACAAAGTCTTTAATTTTTTAATTAACAAAATATTGTTTTAATTAACTGTAATGAATATTAATAATAAATATGGAAACAAAAAATTTCAAATAAATCTTGAAATTACATTAAATTTTAATTTGATGTAGAATGTGATTTAAAATTTTATTTTGGTGCAATTGTATAAATATAATTTTAATTTTAATTCAATATATAGATGAAATTTTAATTTTAGCTCAATTATACATATACCTACAAAGCATCAACATAATAACATGATCAAAGATTTTGAAGACGAAGAATTTATGCAAATTGCTCTAGACTATTTTCAAAATTTGTTCACCTCACAAGGATAGTCTAATTCTACTTTATTGGCGGAAAACATGCGGGCCATTGGCGAACAAATCAGTAGGAGTATTGCCTCCGATGTAATAGTTCAATAAAAATCAGAAGAATTCCAGATCATCCAATAAAAAGCTATAAATTTATATCCAACCTTATGTGAAATAGAAGGTTTAACTGTGGATGAGCGCTATCGAGCATTGAGCAAAATTCCAGATCATCCAACGTAAATGCTCATTTTCTTTAGTTTACTTTCTGATGTATGGTTGGAATGGGTCAGAAGATTTTTTGCTAACCATTTAAAATCGTGGTTCTGTTGATGATATTTTGGGGACTTTTTGTGTTTCTAACATATGTATTATGACATAAAAACTAATGAAGTCGTGTAACCTTTTTGTTAATATATGAATATTTATGTTTATGCAAAATTTTATTCTTAAGTTATTTATTACTTCTAATATTTTTTTAATTGTAGAATAATTAAATTATTTGTTTCATTAATGATATTTTAGCACATTAAATATGTATTATGGTTTAAAAATAATAAAGTAGGTTATATATATATTTTTATATTATTATATATTATGATTTTAGTAAATTCATATAAGAATAATTATATTAAGAATTTTATTAAATTATATATTTTTATTAAATTATATTTAATAATAATTATGTTAAAATATGATTAAAATATTTATTATTTATATTAATAATCTTATTATAATTTAATAACAATAACAATAACAATAATCTTCTACCTTTAAAAAAAATTCAGCTAAGGGTATTCTAGTCATTTTAGCTTTTTTCCTTATGCTATTACAACATCATTCCATTCAACCAAACACAAGAATACTATTACAGTTCTATTCTATTCCATTCAACCAAACAATTGAATTACTATTACTGCTCTATTCCATTACACATCTATTCCATTACACCTCTATTCCATTACGGCGAACCAAACGTGCCCTAAGTATTCATCCTTAGTCCATCTACTTGTCTAGTGAACCAGCCTTCTTTGACACTGTTCCCTCTTTAACAACTTTTGTGTATTATTTTAGTTTATACTGATTTTTCACTTTAATCCTTGATATTTTTACCCCAATCAATACTTTAAAAAATATTTTCGGGTGACCAAAATGAAAGCGACCTAAAAGTTAGGTGACCAAAATGAAATGTAAATATGATGTGACATGTACAATTAACTATCGTTAGAGATTTAACGCTTGGGTGACTAAAATGATAATACCCTAAAAGTTAGATGACCAAATTACAAAGATTTCATTCTGAGTGATAAAAATGAAAACATCTTAAAATTTGAGTAACCAACTAAGTAGTTTACCCTATAAAAATTATAACTAATATAAACAAGGTTTGGTGGTGCTCAAGCTCAACACCATATGACACACTAAAATATCTAAAATATATACAAAATATGACATAAATACCCAAAGATATATATTTCATTTTTTCTGCTTATACACTCCCAAACCTTGTCAATATTTAGGTGACTTAGTAGCTAGTCATGCTCATGTAACACAAATTTTAATTTGCCAAAATTTATAAAACTACAAAATAATTTAAGCACGATACATGCTAATCTACCTCCTTAAAGCCCATCAATCAACATATTCAGCCAAAAGCCCATTCATTAGGGCCGAACCACAGCCATAAATTATCCACAACCCTAGAGTAAGGGCAAATCCGGAAACGAAAAACTCCTCTCCAAAATATAATTCGCAGAAAACCCTAGTTTCATTTACACCTCTCTCGGCCGCTCTTAACCCTTCGTCCTCACAACTTCCATACCCATACGAAAATGACAACCCGCTTCAAGAAGAACCGCAAGAAGCGCGGCCACGTCAGCGCTGGTCACGGACGTATTGGTAAGCATAGGAAGCATCCTGGAGGTCGCGGAAACGCCGGAGGCATGCACCACCACAGGATCCTCTTTGACAAATATCACCCTGGGTATTTCGGTAAAGTCGGTATGAGGTACTTCCACAAGCTCCGCAACAAGTTTTACTGCCCCATTGTCAACATCGACAAGCTCTGGTCTCTCGTCCCACAAGACGTGAAGGCAAAAGCCAACAAGGACGCCGCGCCGATGATCGACGTGACCCAGTTCGGGTACTTTAAGGTCCTTGGAAAGGGTGTTTTGCCCGAGGACCAACCGATCGTGGTTAAGGCTAAGTTGGTGTCCAAGACAGCTGAAAAGAAGATTAAGGAGGCTGGTGGTGCTGTTGTGCTCACCGCCTAGGTTAGCTTTTCTGTTTTTGTGGTTTTTGGATTTGAATGACATTTCTGTTATATTATTATCTTATGTTGTTTGGAGTTGATCTTGAAATGAGATTTTCAATTTATTTTGGTCAATTATATATCAAGTTTGCGACGATTTGGGTTATTATGTTTGTTTTGTTGTGTTTTACGTTGTTGAATGTTGTTGGTTTAGTCTTAATGACTTGGTTTAAACAGACTTGTGTTTACCCTGCCCTTTATTGCACCTTTCTTTGTCTTCCTCATATGATATCAAATCTAAATGTACTTGTCCAAGTTTGTTCGGTTTGGCTCTGCTCGTGATATGATTTGAAGTTTGTAGGCAAAATGTGCAGAGCAAGAGATGAAGCCTTTAAATTTTTTTTAACCATTTTGTAATCGTATCTTTCAACCACAGAAACCTGCACCCAAGTTCAGTGATTAGTACTTGGCATTAGCGACAGTAGGTCTAATATAAATCATCTCAAAAATGACATTTTGCACTATCGTCCTTGATTCTTTCCACACCAATTCCCTCCCAGTTCATCCAATTCCATTAAATTTCCTCTTAGACAGAGAACTACCTTAACACCCATACCGCAATTGAAGTCCATTACGAGACACATTGGAACGCCAAAGACATGGTAACACCCGATGTTAACAGAAGCAACAAGAGCTTGCCATTCAGCTTCCTCCCCTGCCCCTGCCGCCAACATTTGCATGCTTTGTTACCCTCTATAATTTCTGGAATGTATGTTTGTCAACAAAATCCATTGAAAATAAGCTCCTTGGCAGCTTCTTTAGCTTGCGAAATGGTTGTAAATGAGTCTGGGTATTTGTCACGAAAGATAAGAAGAATAGCCACTATACCAAGAGCGATGAAAAATGAAGAGATCACTGCCACAAGCAATGAGTTTTGCTTTTCTCGGATGTCTGTTCCCGATTCATTTCGGCATATTAAAGAGCTGTTGAGTGTTGACGGCAGCCACGTTCATCCCGAAAAGCTACCATGGCCATTGGCATCCATCCCGGAATGAAACAGCTGCAAAATTGGAAGCTCTTATGAGAGATTGAGGCAGAAAGATGCGCTTTTAACGAAAATGGCAACCCGTTTTGCTATTCTTTTTAATCCATTGTTCAAGATCAAAACAAAAGTAAAATAATTTAGCACCATTAGATACAAGGCAAGCAGTTTTAAAAGCCTTAAACAGTGCATGTAGATCATTGTTAGTATAAATAGCGGTGGTGGTGAAATTAGATATTATAGACACATCACACTATCCATCCAAACTTACAAATACGGACCAAGTCTCCGTGGTAGTCATACAATCAAATAAAAGCAATGTGAGTATTGTTTGCCATGGATGACATTAGGTTAGGTAAAATTATAAATGGTTTAACGTCATATTTGATATATGATGTAGTTGATGTGGATTAGCAATGGGATACCTTTGATTAATGGTGTTAGTTTCTGATTTATCAGGACATGTGGCATTATTTAACAGAGATTTTTTTAATTCCAAAATAAGCCAAGCATTTCAATTTAAATTTGAACCAAATAAAAATAAAAAACCTTAAAAATAAATTTAAATGCTTGCCCCAAAATTTATTTTGGCTGTTTTAGAGTTAGCCGCCGTTAGTCCTCCACCGCTGCCGCTCGTCCCCCAAATTTAAATAAATTTAACGTCTTTTTTCCTCTAAAATAAAAATGGTATAATTGACTTTATTATTCTTTTTTTTGACATCAGTTGGCACTTTATGATTGGGTCAGAAGTACCACATTGATAAACAAGTTTAAGTATGAATCAAATATGACATTAAGTCAAAATTTAAAAGTTCAATATGCTTCAAATTCATATGCTCTATACTATCACAAGAATTTAATTTTTAAAATTTTAAAATTAAAATTTAGGCTCTTAATAAAAAATTACTCCACCAAATTTTGAAATTTTATTTGAGCTCATTTTGGTGAACACAAATAAATATTATTTTTGTGATTATTGTGAATCCAATTTGTGAGATTCTTCTAACAATTATAATTTAGATAGAAGAAATTAAATTTTCGATTTTGATTTTCCCTTTAGAGAAAGTTGATTTATTTCATTGGAAAGTTTTAATTTGCATACTCTTTTGACGTTTGAGGGTTAGAGAATAATGGAGATCATTTTATTGAGGGTTTGAGAATAATAGAGATCATTCGATGGAGAGTTAGAACAATTTAAATATTAGATTTAAGATTTGACAAATCTCCTTAATTTGTTCAATTTGACTTTATGAAAATCACACCAAAAATATTTGATTTTATGAAAATTTTAAATCCTGAATTGCAATAAAATCATTTTTCATAAACAATTTTTCCAATAACTTTAGTGGACAAGTAACCATAGACATAAACTAAGATGCGAAGGTTAATTGGGAGAAAAGAAAGATGAGAAAAAGGGAAAAAATGTATGTATATTTATGTTATGTTTTTATATAATAATTGTATAATATATAAATTTGAAAATTTATAAGTTATTTCAATTATGTTTTGGTATATTTGTGTTAAATTTATATTAAATTTTTATAGGTTAGTGCATAATTTGGTATATGAGTTTGATATTTTTTAATGCAAGACATGTGTTGTTTTTGGTCCGGTGTCCTACCTATATTTGATAAAAGTTATATATGCTAGTATCGAAGATAATAATGTTAATATTTAGTGTTTAATTCAAGTTTTAGAGTTAATTAGCTGAAAATTTGTAATTAGCTAATAATATTAGCAATTAAGTTTCATTAAATCAACCTTAAAACTCAAATTAAACATTAAAAATTAACACTATTGCCTCTAAGTATTAAAATATGTAACATTTGTCAAATACAGATATTAGATTAACATCCATACTACATTAGAAAAAATGTCAAATTTAAGTATCAAATCATATATTAGATTTTTTTATATTATACCCTAACTAATAGTTATGTTATATAGTAAATTAATAGTGTTAAAATAGCTTTCCTATTTATGTCCCATCTTATTATATTAATAATAATTCTATTAATTATTTAAGTGTGACATGAGTTTGAGTCATGCTAATCGCATTTATTATTTAAGTTGTACCCATTATTATAGTACACAATTTTTTTAATATTTTAATTAATAATAATTCGTGTTTCCCACACCACATCCTACCAACTTCCACCAAGGACTGCTGTCGTGTATTTCAACTTTGTATTGTACTATAATAAAAAGTGATGGGCATATTGCAGTGTGAAGCCAATCGAAATACCATCTAAGCCCATTTCTCCCTTGTCTTTGTCTTAGAACCAATCAATTTCCTCCTTTTGTCTTAAACTTTCTATTCTTCCATTTGGCTTCCTAATTTTGAAGTGAAGGTTAGAAACTGAGAATCCAGACCAGAGACATAGTACTTGCTGTATGTCACTAGAATACTTCAGTGACAATTTCTACGGTGGATACTGTGAGGTTGCTAACCCTTTGCAATGGCCTCAACTCAGGAAAAAGCGACGCACAAGAACAACACCCCTTCTCCTTCTTCTTCATCCTCTGCTCAGGTTTTGCAGAACTGGAGTCTTGCTGCTCCCTCCGAGGATCCCATCCCCAAGGCAGCTTCCATGGCAGCCCTGATCCGACCTGCTGAGACCATCGCCGATCCTCCTGCTACTAAGACTACTACCAGCAAAGGTTTTTTTTAACTTCAATTAAAAACACTTTTCTTGGATAATTCTCCTTTTAAGTTTTATTTATAATTCAACACAAATTTACAATATATTTTCTTTCTTATTTTTCCTTATCGCTCTTAGTTGTTTTGAATAGTTAGTAAGAACTGGGAGGCTTTGTTTCAGAAAGCTGTGTAATTGAATTGAAGTCTAAGAAAGAAAGGTCTTAATCTTTTTGGTATCAAATGAGAATCTTGCTTGTCATAAGATTTTTCCCCTTCTTTCACTTCACAACATTTTATTTGCAATTAAACATTTTTCTTCTTTATATAGATAAGATTTTTCTTATTATATTTCCTTGATGTCAGATTTGCATTGATAAGAAGACGCTTTTGACTTGCTTCATTTATTTATGTAATATCAAATAATCTAAATGATTCTCTGTCAATCCTATTGGCTGACCATAATCTGATTATATATTTCATGTACAAACTGGTGATTTTGTTTGCATAGGAATTTCAATCATGCCAAGGGCTCAGACCAGCCATCCTCTGGATCCATTATCTGCTGCTGAAATCTCGGTGGCGGTGGCAACTGTAAGGGCAGCTGGAGCAACCCCAGAGGTAAAAACAAAGGGGTATTTTTACTTGTTTTCCTGCTTCAATCTTGATGCTATCATTTTAGGGAGAAATTGTTTGATGTTGATTTTCTATGAAAGAAATGATTTTTTCCCTTTCTTTAGGTGAGAGATAGCATGCGCTTTATTGAGGTGGTTTTGGTGGAACCAGATAAGCATGTTGTTGCATTGGCAGATGCATATTTCTTTCCTCCTTTCCAGCCTTCATTACTCCCGAGGACAAAGGGTGGACCTGTGATTCCTAGTAAACTTCCTCCGCGGAAAGCAAGACTTGTGGTTTACAACAAAAGGTCCAATGAGACTAGTATATGGATAGTTGAATTGTCAGAAGTTCATGCTGCAACTCGAGGAGGCCACCATAGGGGCAAAGTCATTTCATCTAAAGTTGTTCCAAATGTCCAGCCTCCCATGGTAAATATGTGTCTTCCATCGGTTCAATCAGGTTTCATTTTGTGGTTCACATCAATATTTATATCCCTGCTTCTAGAACACTGATATTATGTTCATTCAATAAGTTACTTTATCAGTTACTATGTGGGTTGGATAGCATTTGTGTTTAATTTGCTGCTAACCTGTTTTGTGTTTCTCAACTATCATCTTTCTTGCTCTTAGCTTATTTGATAATCTGTAACTGACATGTTTGTTAATCAGTGTCTTTTACTTCTCAAATTATAGGATGCCATGGAATATGCTGAATGTGAGGCTGTTGTTAAGGATTTTCCTCCATTTCGAGAGGCAATGAAGAAGAGGGGCATCGAGGATATGGATCTTTTGATGGTTGATCCCTGGTAAGTGATCATGTTAGATTCTTACACTTTTCTGTTCTATAAAATCATCCAATGCAGGTTTCTTATCATTGTACTTTCAATGTCTTCCGCACTTTGATAGGTGTGCAGGATATCATAGCAGTGCTGATGCCCCTAGCCGAAGACTTGCTAAGCCACTTATCTTCTGCAGAACTGAGAGTGACTGCCCCATGGAAAATGGTTATGCTCGTCCGGTTGAGGGAATCCATGTCCTTGTTGACATGCAAAATATGGTGGTCATTGAATTTGAAGACCGCAAACTTGTTCCCCTTCCGCCAGCTGATCCTTTAAGAAATTACACTGCTGGTGAAACACGAGGAGGTGTCGATCGGAGTGATGTGAAACCACTACAAATTATTCAGACTGAAGGTCCCAGTTTTCGTATCAATGGAAATTTTATTGCATGGCAGAAGGTGCTTGCTTGTGAAACTATTTATACCTTCTATCAATTCAAGATGTTGTCATAATATATATTATTCTTAATTTCTGGTTTCAGTGGAATTTCCGAATTGGTTTCACTCCTAGGGAGGGTCTGGTAATCTATTCTGTTGCTTATATTGATGGTAGTCGTGGTCGGAGGCCTGTAGCTCATCGATTAAGTTTTGTTGAAATGGTAGTTCCTTATGGTGATCCAAATGATCCGCATTATAGGAAGAATGCATTTGATGCAGGAGAAGATGGGCTGGGCAAAAATGCACATTCTCTTAAGAAGGTTTGGCAGTTCTTTCATGGTTAATGTTTTCTTGTTGAGTTTCATTTCGATATGCCATTTGATTAATTGAAGTTGAAATTTTCCGTGCTTTGCCTTTATTTCCTTTAGGGTTGTGATTGTTTGGGATATATCAAGTACTTTGATGCTCATTTTACAAATTTCACTGGAGGTGTTGAAACAATTGAGAATTGTGTTTGTTTGCATGAGGAGGACCATGGTATCTTATGGAAGCATCAAGATTGGAGAACTGGTTTAGCAGAAGTCCGCCGGTCAAGAAGGCTAACAGTGTCGTTTATATGCACTGTGGCTAATTATGAGTATGGATTTTTCTGGCATTTCTACCAGGCAAGTTGGTGTCTACCACGATTTTGTTTGCTTACTTTGCACGAATTGGCTCTCACTCTCATCTTTGAACTAATGCCTATTCTTAACTATTTGTGAGACTTGCCCCTAGCATGTTTATTTGATGGCAAAAGCAGGAATATTCAGTCCTTTCTTTTCAAATTTCAACTTCAGGTTGTCTTTTGAATGAGGGATGCTTATACATTAATCATATCTCTTAGTTCTATCTAATGGTCCCACTACCATTTTCTTGGGTTTTTAAGGGGGAATATTCCCTCATTTTGAAAGTAGCGTTACTTAAAATTTCAATGATTGATGCTTGTTATATAGGATGGTAAAATTGAAGCTGAGATTAAACTCACTGGAATTCTCAGTTTAGGAGCTTTGCAGCCTGGTGAAACTCGGAAATATGGCACAACCATTGCTCCTGGATTATATGCCCCTGTTCATCAACACTTTTTCGTGGCTCGCATGGACATGGCAGTAGATTGTAAACCTGGTGAAGCATTTAATCAAGTAATTTGTGTTATTATCCCATTATCATGGTTTCGTTTTCTGCCTTCATTATGCTGACATTTTCTGTTTGTAATGCATCTTATGATATCCATTATATATTTGTATTTTACATATGTAACATGTTCATGAGATTTGTCACTTCATTTTCCATTCTTTTTTGCTCCTTTAGAAATGTTAGGAGTTATTAAACGTAAGTTTATGCAAATACACGGATTCGTACAGGTTGTTGAGGTGAATCTTAAAGTTGAAGAACCAGGGAAGGATAATGTTCATAATAACGCATTCTATGCTGAAGAGGAACTACTGAGATCTGAACTGCAAGCAATGCGTGATTGTAATCCGTTGACTGCACGCCACTGGATTGTAAGTAATTTTTCTCATACTCGGTTGTTTAAATCACAAGGATATACATTTTTACTGGTGTTTAATCCACAAAGATTTTCTGAATATTGTGTGGATGGTGAGGTACTAATCCCAGTGACTTGATTGGTCAACTGTACTTTCTATTTTCAAAATTAGGTTAGAAACACAAGAAATGTCAACCGGACTGGGCAGCTAACAGGTTTCAAACTGGTACCTGGTTCAAATTGTTTGCCACTGGCTGGATCTGAGGCGAAATTTCTAAGAAGAGCTGCTTTCTTGAAGCATAATCTTTGGGTCACACCCTATGCACATGATGAAATGTATCCAGGGGGGGAGTTTCCAAATCAAAATCCACGTGTTGGGGAGGGATTAGCTACTTGGGTTAAGCAGAATCGTTCTTTGGAAGAAGCTGATGTAGTTCTGTGGTTAGTAAAATCACATCGGATAACTTCATATGAAATCCTAGGCATTTTATTATCTAACATGTATACTTTCCTCTGTATCAGGTATGTCTTTGGAGTGATACATATTCCTCGGCTGGAAGACTGGCCTGTCATGCCGGTTGATCGCATTGGCTTTATGCTTATGGTATACACTCATCCTAATAAAGTTCACTCTTTGCATCACTTGATTGCTTCATCATGATAGAATATATTAACATTCTTTTTCCTTTTCTGTTAATTCATCATTTTGATAACGATATCAAAGTTAAGGGTTACTCCATCTCATACAAGTTTATTGCTTTTGATTTACTAGCTTTTAGTTACCGACATGTGATATATAGGATCTTATTATGGACTTGGAAAGTTGTCCATCGTCTTATGTAGTTTGAAGATGTTGTCTACACATTGTCCCCTTTAGACACAAATCGCTATCGTGGTAGGCCTGCATGTTAAACAAAATGCTTGACGTAGACAGCCTGCTCAAAATTCTAGTATTTGTGCTTTCGTATGCATCCCAACTCTTAGAAGAGGAGCGCAAGTCCTGATCATGCATTTCAAGCCTGTTCAGTTCACTTTTCTCTTTAGCAGCGTTAGTAAATAGGAAGGGAATGACTCACCTCGTCAAGGAGACAACGCGTGAGTCATTAGGGTCCCACTCTTGCACTGCATTGTCAGAATGCTTATGGTGTGGATTTGCGCTTGCAATTGAAAATGCTATGCGGAAATTCTTTTTTTAAGTTGGACACAATATAGTAAGTTTACAGCTTGGTTGACAGAAGCATGATGTTAGAAGTTAACCATTGGTATCTGCAATGCAGCCACATGGTTTCTTTAACTGCTCCCCGGCGGTCGATGTTCCTCCTAGCACGACTGATCTGGAGCTCAAGGACAACGACATTGCAACAAAGCCTGTCCAAAATGTGATAATCGCGAAGCTTTGATTTCATCTCTGCAGTCTGCAAAATTTTTAGCAAACTACAAACAATTGAGCCATTGATTGGCCTCACATTATTAAATAAGTATGATCATCTGCATTTGTTTGTCCTCATTTTTTAACCGCCCTTGAACCTTTGTGATATAATTAACTCTGGTTGAATCCTAATGTAATACTTCACTCTGAATAATTGGATCGATTGTAGTTAGTTAACATTTAAGGTGTGTTAAAAAAATTAACTTCAATACAATATATATATATATTGGTGCTGTGGTATACCCATTGTGTGGGTGAAAGAAATAAAATATATTTAAGCAATTCATTTTCATTTTTAGTCAAGTTATTTTTAGTAACTAAATTTAGTCTTTTTTGCCACATTTTATATTCATATTTTTTTCATCAATTTTCATCTCTAATATCAATTTTATTTTCATAAAAATTTTCTATTTAACTCATTTTTCAAATTTCTTGAAATTTTACTAAACAATGTTAGATGTCTTATAAAAATTTTTGGGCTGTTGCAATGTCCATTAGCAAACCTACTCTTGTTCTGTGAAATTCTCACAAGTTAATAGCTTAATTAAAGGTAAAAGTTCAAAGGAAATCATTGTAATATAAGTAGATTGCATTTTGTCAATTTACTAAAAATATTAAATTGTATTAGATTAAAATTAAATTTATCATTTTGTAAAAATTCTATAAATTTTATTGTTAAAATTGATCTTTATACACTAGAATAAGGTACAAGTGGCATACTATATCTAACTGCTACTTTTTACTCAAAAATAAAAAATTAGTCATTATATATTAGATTAAAGAGTAAACTGATTATTTTATTAAAAGTTTCATTTATTTTATTATTAAAATTGGCCCTTATGTTAAAGTTAGTTATATCAGTTTTTAATAATAAATAATGATGAAATTTTTAACAAAAAGACAATAAAATAAACAAAATGTAATCTAACTCTTAATATATTTTTAAAATTTTAACATTTTTGTAGCATTATCTTATTTTTCTTATTTCAATTTTCCTATTTAATTTTCTAACAGTCTTAGGAAAAAAACTCAAAGGCATTGGAAGATGAAGCTCTTACCTAGAAACGAATCAGAGGCGCTGTCGCGAAGCTAAAACAACCAACCTTGCTCCATCATCTGAAACATCAATTAAGCAAATGAAGGAGCTGTCCTACGACATCCCAAAATCGTGGATTTGATCACTCTAGCACCTCCAAAGAACATCTCCAAACCACGAGAAATGGTCAAAAGGACTCAAGCAACAAGATAGAAGCTTCTCCCATTCAAGAAAGAGTCGAAGCACCTTTCCAAGTCAAACCACGCCCTTTACTCCCACTGAAACAGACAATCAAAAGGCGGAAACCAAAGATCCCCAAAAAATAGGAAACAATAAAAAAAAATACTGTAAAAATGTTAAGCTAGATATGGGGAGAAAAAACCCTAGTTTAATTAGACAAGAGGCCAAAGATTGCCCATGCAAAGAGCCAAAACAGCTTGGGAAACCCTACAGTCGGCAAGGTGTCGAGAGAGGGACAATTTTTTTTTTTTTGTGCTTAGGATTTTTAAATACTGTATAGGTACAGATTATATTCCGCATCCTTATAATGAAAAAGTAAATCAAACCTCTTCATTAAACATAGTTGCCAAAGAAGAAGAACCTTAATTGCCATTTTTGCCAGTTTCGGGTTTTTTTTTTCACATCAGAGAAAATAAAAAAAGGATCATTTTCCTATAATTTTTCAAATAAAAAATAGCCAATTAATTGATCTCCTCTCTTAAAAAATATCAATCATTTTTCAAATAAAAAATAGCCAATTAATTCATCTCCTCTCTTAAAAAATTGTAATGAAAATAAATTATTAAAAGAAGCCTGAGCTCAGCTCTGCTGCTGACTACACAAAACAAACATGCGAAGAATGAATGAGCAAACAGAATAGTAGACTAGATTGAGATTCTCAAAGTCTGACTCTTCACTTCACTCATCCCCGAAAAAGGCACGAATTTTTATAGTAAAAGAGGCAACGTGTTGATGATGGGTTCGGTGGGGGAAAAGAGAATCGAGGACGACCTTTCCTATCCGATATTGCTTGCAGAACGAGTTCGCTCCGCCGCGGACGAGGCCGAGTCCT
This sequence comes from Gossypium raimondii, assembly GCF_025698545.1. Taxonomy (NCBI): domain Eukaryota; kingdom Viridiplantae; phylum Streptophyta; class Magnoliopsida; order Malvales; family Malvaceae; genus Gossypium; species Gossypium raimondii. The sequence goes on from NC_068565.1 coordinate 39,466,390, forward strand.
TTAAAGCCGACTGCTGGGAGGTTGGGAAGCAAGTGGATCGGCTTTCCCAAATGCTTCGAACCCTTGTCCGCTTCACCACCTCGGTTCAATCCCTCTATGAACGCCCGATTCGCCGGGTAATCGCCGAGGTTTCCAAAAACCTAGAGCGGGCCCTCACTTTAGTCCGGAAGTGCAAGCGCCATAGCATCTTGAGCCTTGTGGTGAGAATCACCAGCGCCACTGATTTCCGCAAAGTGCTGAACCTTCTGGACGCTTCCGTCGGCGACATGAAGTGGCTCATGGGAGTCCTCGACGCCGAAAACAACGGCTCTGCTAGCGGAACCTTCCTTTCCCTCCCTCCAATCGCTAGCAACGACCCCATTATCTCCTGGGTTTGGTCTTGCATCGCAACCGTCCAAATGGGCCAATTAACCGATCGAATCGAAGCCGCCAACAACCTCGCTTCCCTCGCTCAAGACAACGACCGAAACAAAAAGATAGCCGTTGAAGAAGGCGGAGTCCCTCCTTTACTGAAACTTCTTAAAGAAAGCTCCTCAATGGAAGCGCAAATCACCGCGGCTAATGCCCTTCTTGTTTTGGCAAACGAACCGGAAAGAGTTCGCAGTATTGTTGAAGAAATGGGGGCCCCAATTGTGGTTCAAGTGTTGCGAGATTCTCCGATGAAGGTTCAAATCCCCGTAGCGAAATTGATAGCGAGAATGGCGGAGTATGATCCGGTGGCCCAAGAGTATTTCGCCAGAGAGAATGTGATTAGGCCGTTGGTCACTTTGTTGTCGTTTGAGACATTCGTGGACGATTCTGGGACTCGTTTGGGTAAGCAAAGCATTCATTCTATAGTTCAAATTAATAAAGAAATGGAGAAAAATTCATGGACTTCATCGAATTCAAGGAATTATAGTTATGGGCCCTATGCTAATTCATACTCAAATTTACACATGGATGGTAGTACTAGGGGAGGAAACTATAGGAAAGAAAGGGAAAATGAGAACCCTGAAGTGAAAATTCAGTTGAAAATCAACTGTGCTGAAGCTTTATGGATGCTGGCTAAAGGGAGTGCTTCAAATAGTGGGAGGATAACAGAGACAAAAGGATTACTTTGCTTGGCTAAGTTGGTGGAGAAAGAACAAGGTGAGCTACAGTATAATTCTTTGATGACAATAATGGAGATTACAGCGGCTGCTGAATGGAATTCTGATCTTAGACGCGCGGCTTTCAAGATGAATTCATCTGCTGCTAAGGCTGTTATTGATCAGCTTTTGAGGGTGATCAAGGAACTGGATAGCCCTACATTGCAAATTCCAGCTATCAGATCAATTGGTTCTCTGGCGAGAACTTTTCCAGCTCGGGAGACTCGAGTGATTGGTCCTTTGGTGACACAGCTTGGTAACAACAATCAAGAAGTGGCAATGGAAGCTGCCATTGCATTGGCAAAATTTGCCTCTCCAGACAATTTTCTCAGTATGGACCATTGCAAGTCGATAATCGAGTTTAATGGTGTTCCACCTTTGATGAGATTGCTTACATGTGGCGAGAAGACACAACTGCATGCTGTGGTACTGCTCTGCTACCTTGCTATTCATGCCGGTGATCATAAAGCTTTGGAACAAGCTAGGGTCTTGAGTGCCATTGAAGGGGCAGATCGAACAATGTTTGCACAACATCCTGATTTGAAAGACTTGGTGTCCAGGGCCATATATCAACTCAACCTTTACCATACCCATACCGGAGTCCATCCTCAGAGGCAATTATATGCGCCTTAAATTATGCACCCAATATTTCCGTTATGGTTATTTGTTTTGCTTTTCAGGTAAACCCTAAATTGGAAGGCAAAGCTAACAGGGCATACACATAATAGATTTGGTAAGTTGGATGAAAAAAGTATAGGTTCAGCAATAGACAGGTTTCTGTTTAAGAACTATACGTTGTTCAAAATACCTTAGGTGCTTTTATATGCCCTTTGATGGTCCAATTGTCTGAATATTTTCTTTCATGTTTATATGAACAAATTGATTCCTTCAAACCTTTTCTAGTATTTTTATCGTCCTTGAACTTGTTACATTATTCCCTCATAGTTCTTTCTTACATTATTTTGTACGCTATGAATTCCCATGGACAAATTTTGAGGATAGGTCACTAGTTGAGGTCGCCATCTGCTCCCCAGACCACAAGTCTAGACAGCTCAACAACTTTAAATGCTTCCCCCAAGGACCATGGGCTGAGCTGATGTATGAATATAGGAAGGACCAAGGGAAAGCAAAGCAATCATACCAAATTGATTCTTACCCATTGTTGCAAATAAATGTAAAAAGCCAATAGAAACAATATATCCCGTGTAGCCATCTCAAACATAAATGTTTTACCATCAATGGTGATTGATCAATTTGTCACAGTAATAACCATCGGTGCAATTGTCAATCCTAGTGTGAGAACCGTTCTACGACTATTTTTATAGGAAAAAAAGGAAAAAGAAAAAGAAAAAGAAAAAGAAAAAGAAAAAAGAGGGAGTTAAAACTCATAACATGTTTTCTGGCTGTGCCACTCATACTAAAATATACCAACACTGATGGTTAACGAGCAAACAAGAAAATAAATGCCAATTGTTTCTAGTTTTCAACCCGAGCTTTATACGGGTTATGTTATTAAGAAAAACTGAAAAAAAAAATTACATCACATAAATATAATAATTCCATAGTGTTATTATTTTTACGCAATGAATTTTTAAAATATAAAATACTGAGAAACAAATGAATGATAACATAATTGATTAATTTAAAAAAAAGGTTAAATATAAAATTGGTATATGAACTTGCCAACTTCTCTTAAATTGATACTTATGGGTTTTTTTTGTCTCATATTAGTACTCGAATTTTTTTTCGTCAATTAAATCGGTACCCGAGCCTAATGCCGTTAAGTTCATGACAAGTGGCGGAATAAGATTGTGACACCTAACATAAATGACATTATGATGATGTCTCTAAAAAATAAAAAATAAAAATATTTTTCTTTTTGACTTTTCTCCCCCAATTTTTGTCTGTGTAATTAATTTCCTTTTTTGTTTTTTTTGTCTGTCGTTTCTTTTTCTTCTTCTTTCTTCTTCCTCCCTTTTTTTTTGTGTAATTATATTTATATTAATCAAACGTGATTATTAGAAAATAATACGATTTTGGATATCATATATAAAATGTAAAGCTAAAATTTACTGTAATTTTGCTACAATTATTCTTAATTTGAATCCATATCATAAAATGCCAAAAATATTTACTGGCGGGAAAGTACTTATTAGGGTTTTTTACACAAATAGGGTAGGAAAAAAAATCTACTGAAATAGGGCGTCAGAAAAAGTATTTACCAAAATGGGTTACTTTTTTCATTGGAGCCTATTAGATAGGCGCCAATGAATAAAAAAATATTAATTTTTTGAATAAAATATTATTTTTATATTTTTTAATAAAATTTTTTAAAAAATACGAGTCAAAATACGGGTCGGGTCGGGTCGGGTGGCGCCTCATAGAGAGGCGCCAATGAAGGTGCCTCATAGAGAGGCGCCAATGGTGGCATTCTCGCCCACATCACTGCATGCTACACACAAAGAAGATGGTCTTATCCTCTCATGTTTGTTTTTTTTGCCTATAAGTAAATGGTCCCAACATGCAATGGGCACGGTAGAGAAAAAAAAAAGAGAGAAAGGAGAAGAAGAGAAGGAGAAGAAGAGAAGAAGAAGAAGAGAAGAAGAAGAAGAAAGAAAAAAAAAGGTAATGTTTTTTTTAGTAAATAATTTTGTTTATAATTTAAAAAGTTTATAGTTTGTGAATATTTTAGAAGATATTGTGAATTTTTGTTATTAATTATTAATTATCTATATTTAGTGTTTATAGTTTGGATTAGAATTTTGTATGAATATTGTAATTTTTATGAATATTGTAATTATTTTATAATTAAATTTGTATTTATAGTTTTGGATTAGTATTTTGTATGAATATTGTAATTTTTGTATGAATATTGTAATTTTGTATGAATATTGTAATTTTTTGTATGAATATTGTAATATTATAATTTTATATGAATATTGCAATTTTTGTATGAATATTGTAATATTGTAATTTTGTATGAATATTATAATGTCGAGATATATTGTAATATTGTAATTTTTGTATGAATATTGTAATTATTTTATAATTAATTGTTAGTAATTTAGGATTATGTTATAAATTTTGTGTTTGTAATTATTTAAAATTTAATTTATTGGTAATTTAGGATTAAGCTATAAGTTGTGTTTAGTTTAGTATTTGGTGAGTTTAACATATAAAGTTTATAAAAAATAAAATCATTTTATTAAAAGTTTAATTATAAAAATTAAAATCATTTATTAAAAGTTTAATTATAACCGACTTTTTTAATCATATAGTTGTTGTTAACTCATTTAATTTTTATATAATGTAACTTTTATATAATTTAATTTAATTTGATTTTGTATTTATTTAACAGAATTATTGATTTTTGAAACAAATTAACTGAATTCATTTTTTGATTCTGATTTCGGAAATGGGTTCTCTAATTAATAATAATAATCACATATCAAGTACTATTAATGAGATGGTAATAAAATTTTTATTTGATATTCATGTTATTTGCTAAATTAAATTATATTGTATTAACTATTTTGCTAATTTAATAATGTCAAGGTCCGTACCGCACATTGAGGGGCCGTGTTAATAGTGTAGGGTTTCAGCCAGATGAACGCCTAATACCATACTTAGAGTTAGCCGGGTTTGGATCAGCGGCATTGATCCGGACTTTTGATCTGCGATACGACTTGATTTCCGCTTTAGTCGAGCGATGGCGTCTGGAGACCCACACATTTCATTTGCCGTGCGGAGAGTGTACCGTCACTCTAGAGGATGTTGCAAGATGTTTCGGGCTTCCCATAGACGGGAATGCGGTCACGGGCGTAAGTTCAATCTCTAGGCCGGCTACCCTTTGTAATGAATTACTTGGACGCTCGCCAAGTCAGGGAAATTTACCAGTTAGAGATTTTCATGGCTAAAGGCCAATTTTCAGCATTTGCCAAGTACTGCTAATGAATGGGAGGTGATGCAGGCTGTTCGAGCTTACATTATGCACCTTATAGGGGGTGTACTCATGCTGGATGCAAACGGCAGTAAGGTCCACTTGATGTACTTACCCCTATTATCCAATTTGCATAACACTCGTTCATACAGTTGGGGGTCCGCAGTTTTAGCCATGCTGTATCGCGAACTTTGTCGGACGACAGATCCTTCTGCGGTTGACATAGGCGGATGCCTCATATTGCTGCAGTTGTGGGCACTTTACCGAACGCCATTCTTGGCATCCATTAGTCATCAATCATATATATTTCCACTCGTTAATAGGTGATGAATTTTTACTCATTATAATAATTAGTTGACTTTTTTACATTATATTATTCTAACAATTTGTTTTCGTAGGTGGAGTACTAATCCGGGTATCGGGAGGTCACAGACGGTTCCGATATATCGTCTAATGATTGAGAATCATGCTGGAGAGGGGGTAAGTTTTTCGAATATAAACTTAATTTTATTATTTTATCTCACTCGACCCGCGTTGATATAACAACATTATTAATTGTGCAGTTCATTTGGATGCCGTATTCTGCTCCAGAAATTATGGCAGTTATGCCCTCATCTACACACGTCCACTCAAACCTATGGTGCGTTAGCGCACCCATTATCAATTTTAACGTACTGGAGTGGTATCATGGCAATCGAGTACTCCGGCAGTTCGGTTGCATACAGTATATCCCGACACTGCCAGTACAATTGGGGGAGATCCATGGGATGAGCAAGAGGGGGAGGTATGGAGATAATTGGGGAGAAGTGCACGAAGAATATATTACGATATGAAACAACCGATTCGGGAGGGTACCTCAGATGTATCGTGCTCCGTATTTGTAGCCCTCGTTAGAGTACATACAGTGGTACTGTGAGACAGGGAAACCATTTCTGTTTGGTGGGCGGTCGATTGTAGTCCCTCCGTATATGACACGAATTACGCAACCCCTTCCAGATCTGCATCATGCACCAGAGCCAGAGCCAGTGCCAGTGCCAGAGACAGTACTACATTCTAGGGATAGTTCTTATCATCCAGAATTGGGGGGCGATGACTATTTCGCGGCCTCGTATCCACCTCAGTACTCCGCTCCTTCTGGCCAATATCTGCCGTCGTACTCCTCTCCTCCCGGATCAAGTTCATCGATGGCATTCGAGACATATGATTATTCATCTATGTTTCACACGCCCTAACATACTGTTGAGGAGAACGTTGATGACCATAATCGCCCACAACGTGAGTGTCGAGCTCCACAAAAATATACCCCTAGAACCACACCATCAAACCATCAATTTTAGGGGTTTTTGTAATAGACAACCTCATATTTAATGGTTTTTTATGTAAATAAAATTATAATGGTTTTTTTATGTAAATAAAATTATAATGTTTTTTTTAATTTTGTAATTTCAAATTGCTCCAAAACTGCAACATATTGTAGACAATTTTGTGATTCAAACCATTTTTATGTAATGAAGTACATATCAATTTCTACCTGATTGAGACGATTGTCCAACATGGTAGTTTCGGAGAGGGCATTTACTCCGATTATGACCGGCTAATCTGCATACGCCATACAAATTCCTGTCAGATTTCTCCCTAATGTCCATTTCGTTATGGATTCTAGATGATTGCGGACGACCTTTCAGGTTCCTACGCAACCTTTTGTCTGGGACTAGCTCGAAGGTCGTCGGAGGTACCTCCCAAGTAGATAGGTCAGGAAGCACGAGGAACTCGTTTTCCCATAAACGCAACGTGCGTTCGATGGTGTACACTTCATCGATAAATTGTTCTACATTGAGCCCAACTTTAGCACAAGCTGCCACGACGTGTGTACATGGAAAATGAAGTGTTTGAAACCTCCTGCAATCGCACCGTCTATTTTGGAGATCAACTCCGTAGGACCTAGGTGGTATATCGGGTCGACAACTGATGGTCTCTGTAACTCGAAATGTTTCATTATGTCGTGAATATACTTCTACTGTCATCGACCTCGCCATTCGACGGTTTACAACCATTGCATCCGTAATGCCTTCGACAAAGACATGTCCCGCCTCCATCTGGTTCACTTGTTGCTGACCCATTCTTGGCATCAAGGTCGCCAACCTGTAGAACATTTTCGAGAAGACAGATGAAATTGGAAGATGTCGTGTTTTTAATAACATAGCATTGATCCCCTCCACTAAGTTTGTAGTCATTTGACCATAACGAAAGCCCTCGTCAAAACTTTGAGCCCATTTCCATTGCTCCATGGTACCCAACCACTGCCGGAATGATGTGTTGGTTTGACCCTCCATGTCACTCTCAAGTCGGGCCATTCTTTGGCAAAAAAATGTGTGGCTCTAGCTCGTACGCTGCATATGTATTAAAAAAAATTAAGTTACAGTATTGCCTAAAACATTAAAACTTATATTGAAAAGATAAGGTAATTCTTTACCTATTCTCACAACTTGTCTCTTCCAATTTGCATTCTTATAATCTCGCTGGAAGTTAGCCGCGATGTGCCGGATGCAGTAAACAGATCTCCATGGTACACCAGAACGCCTAATGGCTGCAATTAATCCTTTCCCTCTATCAGAGATGATGCAAATATTATCGTTGCTAATAACATACCTCCGCAAGTTGGTAAGAAAGAACTCCCACGATTCCATGTTCTCCTTATCGACGATGGCAAATGCTATCGGGAGCACATTCCTGTTGCCGTCTTGAGCAACCGCAAGAAGTAAGATCTGTGTGTATTTTCCATATAGCTAGGTTCCATCTACTTGCACACATGGTTTGCAGTGGGGAAATGCGCGCATACATTGATCAAACGTCCAGAACATCCGATGGAAAATTCTTTTCCTCGATTGTAGTTAGTCATTTGGCTCGTAATAAGATCGTGTCTGTAACTCAATTACAGTCCCCGGCACGTGTTCCCTCATGGCGGCTATCCATCCCTGTAACTCATTGTACGATGCATCAAAATCTCCGTACAATTGCTCCATTGCCATCTGTTTAGTTATCCATACCTTTCGGTATGATACTCGATACTAGAATCGTGCTTGTATTTTGGCAATCAGTACCGAAACCTTAATGGTCGGCATGTCTTTCACCATTGGCATGATGCATGTACAGATAGTTTTCGAGTCAAGTTTTCGATGATCTTCTGTTATACGTGTTGAAGTGCATGTGTGAGGCCCAACAAATTTTTGTATCTCCCACATCTGTGACTTCTGCATAAATGCAGCTCGTATCCGCCAATTGCAGCTTTCTGCCGACCTCCAACACTCTCCAATATATAATGTTGGTTTAGACTCGATGACTTTGTAATCTACTGATATATTCATGCTATACCGCTTAATGGCAAACATGCATTCTTCCTTACTTTCAAATCTCTGGCCCACACATAACTCCTCTGGATTAGAATATACGCCCATTCGATTAGCATGTGGTATTTCAGGGTACTCTAGAAACTCAGTTGCCTGTGCCGCATCGGGGTTTATCCGAGACATGTGTGCCCCAGGATTATTGTGTATCACAATACGACGAATCTGGTTTCCGACTGAAGATGCATTAACATTTCCATCCTCATTCACGCCTTCGTTGTCAATATCATCCGGGACCTCGTCCGTGTCAGGATCACTCTCACTATCCACTTCGTAATCAACAGGATCACTACTATAGTATACATCATCACCAACCACATCAGTCTCTACCGCAAAGATTAAGATCAATATTTATCCCGTATAGTTGATTGACTATCAACATACGATACCGGACCACCATACACGGCGCTTCAACTCCATCTTCTTCACCTAATGGAGTGGGATCTTCAGTTGCCTCCACACCGGCTAACTCAGCAAATAACTGAATCGGTGCATTTTTGTTACTCTGAGTCCCATAATAAAGAGCGACCATTGTCTCCACGTATTCTTCGTCTACAAGTTCCATTTCGGTAAATTTTATTGGATCTGTTGAAACTGGAAACTTGTAGAAAACTTTTGATATCCTTCTCCCACAACGTCTATAAATTTTTTCACTAATTTTTTCCTTCATATCATCAAATGAGATATTTCTATCAAATCTTATTGCTACTTGTTTGCGACATTCAAATATACATCCCACAGTTGTTGTCAAAATTTCTCCATCGAAATAAATGCATACAAAAAACTTATTCTCCATTTTCAATACTAGATCTATTAAAAGAATTTCAAATTTCTTAAAACAGTTTCAAAATGTAAATAGTTTACATAAAATTACATAAAAATGTAAATGAAGCTAACAAAATTAATAACCTAACAAAATAACTTTCAAATAATAAAATTACTAACAAGACTCTACATTCTATTTAAAAATAAATAAACCAAAATACCTTATTTTTTTCTTCTTCCTTCGTTTTTTTCTTCTGCTTCCTTCTTATTTCTTCCGTTTCTCTAGTAAAATTTATGTCTGTGTTGGGGGTATTTATAATGAAAAATCAGACCATTGGCGCCTCTCTATATGACACCAATAATGGCGCCTCCCAGATAGGCACCACCATTGCCGCCTTTGAGATAGGCACCAATACTATGTATTATACGGGTTATATACTGACCCGGGAAAATAAAAAATAATATTTTATTCAAAAAAATTAATATTTTTTTATTCATTGGCGCCTATCTAGTAGGCTCCAATGAAAAAAGTAACCCATTTTGGTAAATACTTTTTCTGACACCCTATTTCAGTAGATTTTTTTTCTTACCCTATTTGTGTAAAAAACCCATACTTATTATTAATGGGCTCTCCATTGCAAAGTTGCAGCAAACATTATTAACTGCATAACAAAAATAAAAAGAGGACTTGTGAAAGCCTCTTTGGCTTGGCTAGGGAGAAAAAAAAAGAACGGGAAAAGAAAAAAAGAAGGAAGAAAACCCAAATTGTTTAAGAAGCCAAATAAGCTTCCTAGAAGAGCTTGTTCTTTTCCATCTCATTCATAGTTTCTCTTGAGTTTTCAGTTATTGAAGGGGTTTCTTTTCTTTCCCAAAGAACTAAAAAATACGATGATGCATAACAAAAAGAAAAAGAGGACTAGTGAAAGCCTATTTGGCTAGCGAGGAAAAAAATAACAAGAAACGAAAAAAAGAGGCGAGGAAGAAAGTCCATATTTTCTAGGAAGCCAAAAAAGAGCTTGTTCTTTTCCATCTCATTCATGGCTTCTTTTAAGTTTTCAGTTGATGAAGAGGGTTCTTTTCTTTTCCAAAGAACTAAAAAATAGGTGATGCATAACAAAAAGAAAAAGAGGACTGGTGAAAGCCTGTTTGGCTAGTGAGGAAAAAAATGAATGAGAAAAGAAAAAAAAGTGGGAAGGAAGAAAACCCAGATTTTCTAGGAAGCCAAACAATCTTCCTAGAAGAACATATTCTTTTCCATCTCATTCATGGTTTCTCATGAGTTTTCAGTTAAAGAAAAAGGTTTCTTTTCTTTCCAAAAGAACTAAAAAATATGATGATGCATAACAAAAAGAAAAAGAGGACTGATGAAAGCTTGTTTGGCTAGCAAGAAAAGTAAAAGAATAAAAAAGAAAAAAAGGAGGGAAAAAAGAAAACTGAGATTTTCTAGGAAGCCAAACAAGCTTAAGAGAAAACTCTATTTGGTGGGAGTTGGTTGATGGTGGCTGGAAAATGGGAAGAAAAAAGGAAGGGGTTTAAGAGATGTGATTTTTGTGATGATTGGATGGTGAGAAAGTGAGGGAAAATTTTGGGGGTTTTTTACAGAAGGAAGAAAGAATAAAGATGAAGAAGTGTAGAAGTAGGACCAAAAAAAACAAAAATAAAATTATGAAAAGAGAAGAAAAGGAAAGAAAAAGGGAAGGAAAGGAGGGAAAAGAAAAACAAAAAGAAAAATAGGTACAAAAGGATGCTACGTGGTGGCGCACGAATGGCCAGCGCTTCCATGTCACCAAAAAATTAACGGTGTTAGACTCGGGTACCAATTTAGTTGACAAAAAAAAGTTTGGGTACAATATGGGACAAAAAAAATCCATAAGTACCAATCTGGGAGAAGTGGATAAGTCCGGATACAAATTTTATATTTAACCCTTAAAAAACAATTTATACAAAAAATTTAAGCCTATGCATATATATGCAAAAACAAATAATGTTCTGTGTCATAATTATTGTGTTGTGTTGCATAATAGCTTGAGTTCAATCTTGCTTAGGGGAGGTCAACTTTATCATGAGATTTTTCTGAATTGTTGTTTGTTAGAAGTTGACAGTTTTGTCTCCTGACTTTGCCAAGAGCCCAAGTGTTTGAAGAGCCAACTGATTCACAACACAAGAGCACCTTTTCAGGCGCTTGATAACATGAACCATGCACATTGTGCATGGTTGGATTCAAGCCCATGCCCTAAAGCTTATAAGGTATTGTTGGATGGGAATACTGCCACTTGAACCCATATCTTCATCTTAGTTAAGGATTACAAATCTTTATACCTTTGTTTGGACAAAAGTCACTTTATAACCTTATTGCCAACTAGGCGACAATTTTGTACATTCTTTGCCAAAACGGACCTTACCCATCGCACCTAAAGTCACCTCGCTCACTGTAGTACCTCACTAACCATAAACCTCACTGATGCATATCATGCTGGACACATGGAGCCTCTTTAATCAAGCTCATCTAGACAGATTTTGAGCCCTCTCAATGCATGCATAACATGTCACACCTGAAATGTTAAGTTCAGATCGAAATAGTGACCCTGGGTACTAAATTGTGAAATTTGAAAATTTAGCGGGATTTAGTGGAAATTAGAGTAAATAAAAGATTAGATTTCAACGGTAGTCCAGTTACATTGAAACTAGAAAGTTTCTTAACGGGAGACATGATGATTATGGACATCTACACTTGGCTGTTGCATTTGAGATTGGTGAAGAAAGTGCGTCAATAATATATAAGGGGGAGATTGTAACACTCCTAACCCGTCTCCGTCACCAGATTAATGTCAGAGTAGTACAGTACAATTCAGAACATTCAAAACATTTGATTTCAAACAGAACATTTATTCAATTTAAAATTATAACAATCATTTGCACATTCCATTTATAGCATACAATATACTTATGGGCCTTAAACTGATCCTACAGGGCCCTAAAAATAGTTTGGGAACAATCTGGGATCAAATCGAAACAAATTAGAAAATTTTGGAAAAACTTGAAAATTTTTGAAATAGGGGTCATATGGCCGTGTGACATAGCCCAAACCGTGTGCGCATTCAAACTCTGGACACATAACCGTGTCCCAGCCTGTGTGTCTGCCTGTGTGGGTATTCAAAATAGGGCCACACGATCGTGTTGCAAGCCGTGTGCCAAATCGTGTTACATACTGGCTTGAGACACATGACTGTGTCGCAGGCCATGTCTCAGACCGTGTGAAACTTGCACCTAAAATAATAATGACACACAGCCGTGTGGGATGACCGTGTGTGACACACGACCATGTGATAGCCTGTGTCCCAGGTCGTGTGCTTCTCAAAATGACCTTAAAACAAGCGAAAGCATTTATCTTTTCTTACATAACAAATCATACCATTCCAATCATTTTCACATGACCAAAATAATTTAAAACATACCAAAATCAACCAACATAGGTGTCCAGCCAATATGTCATCAATTGACACCACAATTCAACACAACAACTTGACTCAATTCAACATTTCGAGTCCATTTACACTTCAATAGACCAAAAGCCATCTAAATCTCAAGGCATTCATAAGGGACCAAAACATATACTTACATATTTACATTTATAAGCCAACATCAAGGTATATAGGCAAAAAAACGTAAACCACATCACATTGATAAATAACATAAAAACTCCTAGTACATGCCATTTATAACCGATATCCAAAACAATCAAAACTACTAATATGACAAATGGATAGTGTGATTGTGCTCCTACATGATTCCAATCGATCGAGCTTCTGGTGATCTGCAAAACAGAGAAAAATGACTAAATAAGCAAATAATGCTTAGTAAGCTCATATAAAGGAAACTTAACTTACCAAACATTTTAAGTTAAACAACCAAGCATAAATTCATTATGTCATAAGCCAACTTTCCATTCCTATACACACCACCTCATAAGGTTAATTGTTATAACATTGTATATATAATTCCAATCTAGACATGGTATAAAACATATCTAACATTTCACTTTCAAAATTCACCACTTATACATTGTAACACCCTTAACCCGTATCCATCGCCAAAATAGGGTTATAGAGCGTTATCATAAAAACATATCGTAAAAACATACATTTCCAATATGAATATAATCATAGCATACTCAATCACATACATGTATATCATCCCTTATTCGATCCTTCGAGGCTCTAGAAACACTTTAGAAACAATTCGAGACTAAATTAGAAACATTTAAAACATTGAGAAAAAAGTTAGAAAAATTAAAACTGTAGGGTCACACGGCCGTGTGGCTAGGTCATGTGACTCACACAGCTGAGACACACGCCCCGTGTCTTAGGCCGTGTAACAATCGAAATAGGGACACACAACCGTGTTCCAACCCGTGTTTGTGCCCGTGCTAGTGTAACTCTTTGACTTGGGTCATACGGCAAAGCCATACGCCCGTGTGCCAGGCCGTGTAACACTCGAAATGGCCTCACACGCCCGTGTGCTAGGCCGTGTAACCGCTTGACTTGCAACCTTTAAATACTACAAGGGACACACGGTCGTGTGTCGCACACGGTCGTGTGTCACACACGGTTGAGACACATGCCCGTGTCTTAGGCAGTGTGGACAAAAAATTGGCAAAAATCAAGCCATTTCCTTCACCCATTTCAAACATGTACCTACAAGCCATTTGCACCCTTAATCAAAGCATCTAAACATACCAATTCAAGCATAAAACAACCCGTTCAATGAACCATAAATCCATCCAAACAATATGCCAACAAGGCACTTCAAATGCATTTAACCATATCTTACCTAAACATGGAAACATTACCACATTTCATATATACCTATCGAGATCAATACCATGTCAAAACTTACCTTTTTTTGACTGCAACAAAACTATTCCAACACATACCGTATCTTGACCATATTGAAACCAATTCATCACATATCATTTTAGTCATTCAGACATGCATCAAAACTAAATCACATTAACACATACTAATAAGGCATCAAAAGTACCAAACCAAGTAACTTATACAAACTAAAATATCAAACAAACATTCAACTAAACATCATTATAAGTCCACCTATACATGCCATTATAACCATAACCATAATAAAAACTACCAAATTGACTTTTGTATAGTGTGATAGATTTCCGACGAGCTTCCAACCCAATCGATCTTTCCGATGACCTACAGGAAAAGAAAAAAACTAACGTAAGCAATAATGGTTAGTAAGTTCATATAAAGGTAACCTAACTAGCTTTCCGATGACCTACAGGAAAAGAAAACAACTAACGTAAGAAATAATGCTTAGTAAGTTCGTATATAGGTAACCTAACTACTGAACATATTAGAATAATCAACTAGGCATAAATTTTCATTATATCAAAAGTTAACTTTTACTTTTCTATTCAATACATTCACTTAAACATTTCTCCTTACCATAATACTTACATAGTTAACATATAATCATATTGTAATTCATCTTTCGCTTCAAAGTTTCATATAAACATATTAACCGTAATCACTTACTTTCACTAAACAATGTGAAAACTAAATAAACAGATTAATCATACCTTTTATTCATTCACAAAGCACTTATAAAATTAGTACTGAAAATGATTAATCATATGCTTCTTTACTATAATAATTCAATCCAAACTCATTCATATATGTATATAATTATCTAACTTTAACCGTATAATCATCAATAAAATTATACTCACGTATGATCAAATAGATCATTGAACATTTAATATTTACTACTATCTTGTCTATACATTAGCCTATAAGCACATAAATAAATTTGTAAATTCCATTAACTTTTAGCCTAATGAACTAATAACTTGACTCGGATACTCGGGTAACTGTACCACACCAGGGGCATCATAGATGCATAATAGGGGCACCAAAGTGCAATCAGGAGCACTGTATATGCCATATTTTGCTTGGGTTTTAAAAACCCACATTACAGATAGGCCTATATGGCCCAAATAATAAAACAAACAAGGGCCCAAAGTTACGGTGGCCCAAACTACAGATAGAAACCCTAGGGTTTCAACAGCGCCGCAAGCCTCCGAATCTTCCCCGATCTGCACCTGCAAGGAAACAAAGCAATAAAGGGAAAAAATCAAAGATTTGTAATCAAACAATATTTGTTTCTTGATTTATTTTATTCATTCGGATATAAAAAGCCCTAAACACACTGTAACAGGGGGAGGAAAGATCAATAAAAAAAGTACAATTTTTACAACACAAACAGAAACAAACGAAATCTAAGGTTGTTTTCTATTCTATTTTATCATTTATTTAATTTTTTTATATACTATTATAAATCAAAATAAGAGGAGAGAAACAACCTTTTCTCTTTGGAAATGCCGTAGGACGGCCGAGGGAGCCACCCTCGAGGATCAGTGGCCGGAAATCGAAAGGTTTCGTGTTGTTTTGGAATTTCCTTGCTGGCGTTTTGAAGGATTTAAGCCCGGATTTGGGCATAAGGGTGTCGAGAAGGCCAAAAGGGAAATTTTACTTTTTTCCGGCCACCGCAGATGGTGGTGCCGGCGCCGGAGATCGACGGCCGGTGCGGTGGCCGACGAAAGGCCGATGACCGACTGATGGCCAGAAAATCAAGAGGCAGAGAGTGTTTTTTTGAGGGTTTGGTTTTTTTTAAAATGTGTTTTGAAATGAAATTTTGTTTTAATTTTGGTTTAAATAGCCAATTGAAAACGGCGCCGTTTTGAGGGGAGGATCCGCGCGGTGACCTGACCTGGACCCAGGATCTGCGCCTTTTTTATGCGGAGGGGCAAATTGCGCTTTTGGCCCCTCCGCCTTTTAATATATTTACAATTAATTTTATTTTCTTTTTTAAAAACTTCGCATTTAATTTGTTTTTAATTTCAATTTAATCCGCCCTGACGGCGCTGTTTTAGAGGAGAAGGGAAAATTTTCCTTCCAGCCCCTCTATGTAATTCGTGTGTTTAAATTAGCCCTTTGGGTTTTATATTTGCGGATTTGCCCAAAATTTTTCAATTGCTGTTCAATTTAGTCTTTTATTATTATTTTCCTAATAAACTTTAACGATTGTTATTGTTTTTTTATTCTTTTGCAATTATTTTTTAAATATATATATTTTTATTTTATATGCCCATTTATTTTTTTACAAATGTTTTTCATATTTATGTGGGTATATATTTTTAATTTTCGATAATATTGACATTATTTAATAATTTTTAATACATCTTATGTTTGCTTAAATACATTATAAATTTCACAAATCAAAGTTTTACATGAAAAATCATATGTATGCCTCTAATTCTTCATAATTTCATTTATTTTATTTTGCTCATTTATTTGATATTTTATATGTCATTCGTTATTTTTGCTTTTATATTAATTCAAATTTTTTTAAACTTCATGTTATTACATCATTGTTTATTATTGTTGTATTTATTATTATAGCATTTGTATGTATAATATAGCATCATATCATTTTTTTACTTGATTTCAATGTTTTTAAAAAAAAATGAGATAATGCTTGTATTTAGGATTTTTCAAGGAAATTGAGCCCTAACGTATTGGGTTCTGGTTTTCTTCGTTAAGTCTAACAATCGAGTATTTCTCTTATATCAAAAAAATAAGAACTCATTATTGGGAATTCAACACGTTGCGTCCTAACGCATTGGATGTGACGCATTGATTTCTCGAAATGAATATTTTTTTTAAAAAATAATAAAGGAAATATTCCGAGTTTGGGATTTTAGAGGAATTGTGCCCTAACGTATTGGGCCGCGATTTCTTAAATCTTGAATAAATGGATATTCTTTTACATTTTTATTGCACTAGTATTTTGCCTTAATTCATTTTTGGGGAAAAATTAGAATGTCGTGCCCTAACGTATTGGGTGTGGTATTTTATTTCTCTGAAATGATAAAGGTCTTAATACGTAAGGTTTTAAGTTTTTTCTAAGGATTACGATTTTCAAATTTTCGACATTAAGACATTAATTAATTAACTATGTACCAATTTTTGGGCGTAATGAGGGTGCTAATCCTTCCTCATACGTAACCGACTCCCGGACCCGTTTTTCTAAAATTTGTAGACCAAAGTCATTTTTAGGTGACCCGATTACACCTTAATAAAAGATTGGTGGCGACTCCTAATTTTCATTTTTTAAAGTCGACAACCTAAAATTTTTTTTGTTTTCAAAAAATGGTTTCTATAGCTTGGCTACTCCACTGGGGATTTTTTAAAAAAAATATGAGAGTCGAGCCACAAAGTTTATTAATTTTGTCTTATAGTCGAAAAAAATTCTTTTTAAAAAAAACCCTCTTGCATCCATGCTTAATTGATTTAAGTACTTTAAATTATTTTGCATTATACATTACATGTACTGAATAAATTTTACCCTCTAAGTGGGAGCGAGAAGCTATTCCTTCGTGAGGTTTTCACCTCCGTATAGGATAGTGGATCGCTTTCAGGATACATCGGTACCTATGCCTTCGTGAGATTTTCATCTCCGTATAGTCATAGGGAAAATGTGTCCCCCTGAACTGAACTTGATCTATATGAGCCTATAATGGGTGAGGATCAAGGAATCTGCTGGTTCGGGTACCTTTAATTTAGAGCCAAACCGCATATAATGAGCCTTAGAAGCTTGCCTTAGGTAGAACTACACTAAACCCTAGTAGATGTCCTAATAGACGTTTTACTCTTCCTTGATTATATGCTTGTATTGGATACTGACACTTGTGCTTTATTTTGTTTGCATGACATGGCATTTCATTTCATTATAAAAGGCGTCAGTTCGGATTCGGTTGTTAGATAGAAAGCTTAACATGGAAAAAGGGTTTCTTGATAAAGTGGAGGACAATGCGGTTGTCCGAACTTGGTCTGAAACGACGCAGCAAGAAAAGGGTGATAGCTTGGCCGATGGGTATGTATCAGAGTTATGGGATTTTACTCACATCAGTGTGGCTCAAAACAATTTGCAGGAGTTGAAAGAAATTTGGGATCAGTGGAATAATGAAGTTAGGCAGTTATTTTACGACAATTATGGGGACTTGCCTTATTTGTTTGATGTGAAGGTAGACAAACATTTGTTTCGAGCCCTCGCCCAGTTTTGGAATCCTGCTTACAGTTGCTTCACGTTTGGGAATGTCGATTTGGTACCTACGATAGAGGAGTATGTGGCTTTACTCCGATGTTCAAAGTTTCAAGTGGATAGAGTCTACTCGAGAGCGGTAAATGTGCCAACCTTTTCAAAGAAGCCGATAGGTATAACAGGGATGAGTGAGCAGTGGGTCGTTGCACGAGTTAAGCAAAAGGGGGACAACTTTAAAAATCATAATCCATATCATTACTAAAAAATCATAGTTCATTTCATGTAATTGCATACCCTTTAAAGCTTTATTTACCCGCTGAACCAAATGAAACAACCTCGAATACTTAAAAAATACTTATATAAACATTTAATTCTCTAATCACACCACAAACATAACTAGATAACATCCTTATAAACATATGAAACATATAATTACACCAAGGCATTAATATTCATTAACAAACTATACTAATCAAAACATTCATCTCATATAATTCAATATACACAATAGCTCAAATAAAAGCAATCCATGCTTCCATTTATAAACATACATACACAAACATATCATTGTACATAAATCCAACTCTAGAGTAATTTATCATTTAAACGTAAAATTTCATGGCCTGTTGAACTGTAGCAAATTGATTCGGATACTCGGGTTTCCCCCAAAACACACCAGAGAGCATCGAAATGCTAATAGAGGCACCGTAGTGCAAATATAGAGGCACCGTAGTGCAAACAAAGGCATCGAAGTGCAAATAGAGGCACTTCTTATTTTCATAGAAATACCATAAGTCCTTTATATTCATTTCAAATTTGTGCAACCACAATATTCATCACTTTCGAATATTCTTTTACCATTTGTACTCAATCGCAACATTTAATGATTTATAGGTAAATAATGGAATTTCACATTATATACAATTATCCAGCAAACAGTAATACACATATAAAGAAATATTCATATACATATACTTAGACTGTGTACTTACATAGACAAATACAATTGTAAAAACAAAGCCGACGACTAACCCGACACATTAGCTTTTCCTCGATTTAGATCTGTTTGATTCATTTCTTGATCTAAATAGTAATTTTCATTCAATGAAACCATTCAAATAACTTAAAATAATTAATTTAACTTATAACCCTTATTAATGGAAAATTTACAAAATTACCCTAATATTTTACCTTTTATGCAATTTAGTCCCTAAAACCGAACTTGCAAATTTAATAAAATTTCACAAATACCCATGCTAGCTGAATTTTTCCTATTTTAGTACAATCCGAATTACTAAAAATTCGAAGAATTCCATGTAAATTTTAATAATTTTAACAAATTAACCATTTAACTAAAACTAACTAAAATCACTTTTCAAAATATCTCTAAACATTAACCAAGACTACGATTTCATCACTTAACTTCAAAAATACCTAGAATTCATCAATGGTAAATTTCAAAATCTTAAACAGTTTCAAAATAGAGATACGGGTTAGTTGGACCTAGTTGCAACGATATCAAAAATATAAAAATTACAAAAAAGGGTATACTAAACTTTAAACACCAAAAATGGTGTTCTTTGTTTACAATTTCGGTAACGAATCTTTTGGAAGATGACGATGCCATTATTTTGATTTTTGTTTAAGTTTTAATCGCTAAATTACCAATTTACCCTTTAATAATATATTATAATAAACCAAAACATAAACCTATTATCGTCCATTAGTTTATAACATGGAATAATTACCATATAAGTCCATTAATTCAAGATTCCATAACCATTTGACCCATTTAACTATTAAAAATCAACATCTGCACCTTATTCACTTTAGTCCATTTTACCTAATTAACCTTTTAAACATTAAAATTTCTGAACCAAATTCTAATATGACCCTGATAACACTTCATAAATATTGAATAAAATATTTATGGGCTTGGTTTATAGAAATGAGGTCACAATACCTCTTTTTCTAAAACTATTCGACTTTAAGGATATACCACTTGAACCTAATTATTCTTTTAATTAAAAAAACCATTAAATCAAATTTCAACGAAACTTTATATTCGTCTTGTAAATATTAATTAATAATATTTACGGATTCACTCGTCGGATTTGTGGCTCCAAAACCACCGTTTCTGACACCACTAAAAAATGAGTTGTTACAGAGATGCTATTCTCCAGTATGGTTTTCTCAACTCTCTGTTTTTTCTTTATCTTTTTCACTAGTATGGATTGAAAGAGAGGAAGATTAAAGAGCGGTTTGCATAGAGGAAGGTAGTTAAAGATTGTGCATAAGTAACTGAGGATGTCTCAAGCTGGTAAGTTTCCTAACCTTTCTATACTCCCGGATTTAAGAAAAGGGATGACAGTTAAGGATTTCAGTTATCCATTAAAATTTTTCTGTTTTGGATTAAGTTGTGGATAATCATTTTAATGGCCTCTGCATGCAAACAAATTCTAGTTTTTATAATGATGATATATCTTCGTTGGATATTCTGAAATGGTTCTTATATTTTGTAAGTTGGAGGCTCAAATAGCAAAGGAAAAAATTGTAACACCCCAAACTCGACCGAGTTGGTTTGACCTAAATTTGGCAAGCTACATTAGCCACTAGAGTGACTCTCTATTAACTCCCAACCTATCCTCCAACACATCATGGATTTACAACACATATAATGTGCTAAGTTATCACACAACAATAGAATATGCATGGAATGCAAAACATGCGAACTTACCAAAATAAGCAGAGGAAAGATTCACATGTCACCTAAATAGTAAAACTTAAGGGTTCTCATGAAAGAAATAAACAGGGTATTTAGGGTATGCATACTCAAACATAAATATAAGTACATATAAGTTATTATTATGGTTTGCACAACAACACATGTTCGCATAAATCTTACAACATAGGTTCGTATAACAAGGTATCATATGAGTTCTTATAACTACATAAAGCATGAGTTCACACAAAAAACACGGGTTTGCAAAATATTAGAGGTTCGCATACTTCTTAAGTTTGCACATAAACTTACATATTTGGGTTTGCATACAAAACAAGCTTCGCAACAAAAGGAGTCATTCATATAAGGGTTCTCACACTTTTATAAGGTTTGCTAAATAGTAAGGTTATCAGTACTGAGGCTTTGCATGCATATTGGGTGTCACAAACATACAGGGGTCGAAACAATATTACGCAATATAAATGACTCGCATGTGGAATTAAGACATGCTCTGGAAAAATTATAGGAATACGACATGGCACTCATATAAAGAGGAATAATGAGCATTAAGCTTTATTCATACCAAAAAGAAGAATTTAGCAACAAAGGTTTAATTCAAGGTTTCTCAAAATAAAATAAAATCAAACTTCAAGAAATTGTTTCAATAACAGCAACAGCTAAGCCCATACAATAAACCTCATCACCTTTTTCCCCAGAATTGTTGGTATCTATTCAGGGTTTAGCCTCACCTAAATTATCCACCTCATCACTGCCATCTGCAACCTACTTAACTACGAAGTAAGAGAGGAGTGGGTGAGTTCATTGAGAACTCAATGAATATATAGGAACATTGGTCACCTCTGGACATACCAACGTTTAGATTGTGAATATTGTAACTAAAAGATATGGAATTAAGGCAGTGTCCACAAGTATATGGGTTAGGTTGTAATATAGTTACAACAAAGCAAGTAAGTACACTAAGGATCGTACCCAAGGGAGGCAAGTGCTAAATTAATATCAACCTAAATGAAAATAGAAGTAATTAGTAGTTTAAATGAAATATATTATGATAAAACATGAAAAGAAATATTTTGGGTTTTTTATAACTAATGAAATAAAAATAACAAAAATAAAAGGAACTTTGGAAACTGAATTCTAACTTAATGAAATCTAGGTATTGGTGATTAGCTTGCTTTGGTGATCATAACTAATTCCTATATTGGGTTTCTATTCAATCAATTAGTTGCTACTCTAGTAAGGTCTCTCGATCTTCTACTAAATTAATGAGTCGGCAAGAACTACTTATCTCTTGACCTCATAGTCCAAACTGGTTCGGAGCTAAGGTGTTCATGGATAAGCCATACCAATTTTCGGTTAATTCCCACCTAAATGACTTCCTAGGGTCGTCAAGCCTAGGGTTTAAGTTCTTCCTCTCCTAAACAGTTGATCTGCTAAGAAAATCCTACATAGTAATTAATTAATCACACCTCCACTCACTAATCCCCCATAAAATGATTAGTTCCTTGTGGATCTCATGAACACAATAATCTTGATAATAATGATAATTATAAATAATAAATCAAGAGAAAGGTTTAATAGAATCTTGAATTATATTGATTGAAGCACAAAATCCGCAATAGTTTGATCGCAGTTACAACTCACATTCTCCGATGAACACAAAACAGAAAATAACTAAAATAAACCTAAATCCTAAAAGAAAGGAAAAACTAAAGACTAAATTTACAAAGAAAAACTTAAAATATAAAAGCTATCCTTTAAACAAGTTTTTTAAGAGCCTATTTATAAAGTTAGGGTTGCTATTGTCCTTAATCCTAGGTCAGTTGATGTTCTCGTGTTTAGTATTCATTGTGTGGACCAAAACGCTCTTGGCTCATAAGTGCTTCTTGTACAGGACTGATGTCACGACAACCTAGTTCCTGTGTCACAACATCGAAGGTAGTATGCATGGTTTAGGGCTAGATTTAGGGGTCTGTCGTGACATTCCTTCGCTATGTCACGACACCTAAGGTAGTACATTAATCATAGCATTTTTCTCCCTGTGTTGCGGCATCGAACTCCCCGTGTTGCAACATAGCGATCAACTTTGAGTTCCTATGCCTTTCAATGGTCTCCTACACACTTACTAAGTACGTTAACTCGCCTCTAGGCTTCAATTGACCCCTAAGGTTAATAAAAGACTTAAAATGCACTTTTTATTGAATTGAACTAAACTAAGAAAACATAAGTAAAACATACTAAAATTGCTCGTATTCAAGCTCCTCAAGTGCGAAAAATAGTTTAATATGCTACATTGAATTACAACAGATCAAACATCAAAACATGCCATAAGAAATATGGTGTTTAAAACAAAAGCTTAGTTCAAAAACCATTTTGTGAGCTAGGCTTGCCGTAAGGGTGCAAGACCCAGTTCGCAATTACTTGTTTGTTAGAGAAACACATAAATTTGAAAATAGAATCAAATGTACTTTGCTAAAAATCATACTTAAAACCTTGGCTTGTTCCTAAAAGGAAAACTTAAAACATAAACATGTACTTGTGCTTGTTCTATTCTTATACTTGTACTGTTAATAACAGTTTCATAAAAATTTGTTCATAGTCAATTGCACTTGTCTTTTATTGGATAAGTGGATCTCCTTTTAGCGCCTCACTTGTGACTCAGAGAGCTCTTAACATGTCCCATAAGTGTAGCGATAAGCTAGACACTCTCCTGTACGCCAACATGTCCTTGTGAATAGAGCATAGCTCGACATTGCTTTATCCCTCCACATGTTCCAGGCCTTAACGCCCAAATCACAAACTTATAGAAGACTACTCACAATCCTATGGCATGCCATTATATCCAACACATAAGGTCACATAAGGAGCTCGCATATAAGCACTTTGTTCACATAGGTCTCACACAAAAAGCTCGTAAAACTACAGTTTATAAAACTGTATTTTAAAAACATATCTTAAAACTTTGGCTCACATAGGAGCAAACATAAAACATAACTTAAAAAAATAACTTAAAAACAAAATTTTATAGAAAAGCTTACTCTTGGAATTTCGTTTAAAAACCCAAAGTTATTGGAAAATATAACAGTTCGCACATAGTAACGAACCCTGAACACTCACAAAAAATTTGAGAATTTTAACGAGTTTTGCTTTGCCTTTATCCTTGCTAGTAGATGGTCCGACTGGTTCGCAACATACATACACGAATATACACAAATTACTAAACAAACAGATCATACTCAAATATACGAGTGAACCTAGCTTTTTGGACAATCAACCCTAAGAGGACAGAGACTTACCTTGGTTGCTATGAACTTGATTCTGAATGGAGACTTGACAATAAAATAATTGATGAGAGAATTTTCATGGAATAAGAGCATTAAGTGTCTTAGTATTCTTCGGATACCCTTCTTGATACACAATATCTTAATTTCTTTATTTAAGTTAGACTTGACTTTAACTGGCTAATCTGTAACCTCTCAAACCTGGCGTAGATGTTATAACTAGATTGAGAAGGCTGCATTAGCCACCGAAATGGCTAAGCTAACTTACGTTACTTTTAAAGACCTTCAATAAACTCATTTTAGAGAAAAAATGTAGTTGTACTTTTGTATTAGTTTAAAACATTCATTTATTAGGTCAACTATACTTAAGATTCATTTTATTATTGACAATGTTGTTTCAGAAAAATCGCTTGTTCGTCACTTTACGTTGCAAAAACTTGATGTTAACTAATGTAGCAAAAAAACCATTATTCATGTCATCTTTAAAATCTAGTTGCCTTATTGATTTATTTTTGTCAAAAATAGTTCCTTAGCAATGCAGTGAAATTTAGGGATCAATGTTAAATTTTACTTAATCCAGATATCATGCGTTTTCTAGTTATTATGCTTGAGTAATCCATACATGCAGAAAAATCCCTAAATGAAAAGTTACCAAGCCACGAACCAGAAATAATTAAAAATTACAAACCAAAACCAGTAGAGACGTATTAATAATACTTATTAAAAATAGTCTAAGGTCCAAGGTGATTCTCCGAATACCGGGTCCGACCCTAGTTTCGAGGTTTACCTGAAAAGTTAAACACAATGGGGGGTGAGCTTATGAAAGCTCAGTGTCAGTCGAACAATTAATTAAACATTGACAACTATCAAATACAATGAAACATATTAGAATTAACAGAAGAACACAAAACCATCATTGAAATTTCATATCATTTCATAGCCACTATCAAAATCAATGTCAAACAGTGTGTGAGCATGTACCATCATTCATTCGAGTAATAATCATTAATTTTGATACCATTCAATACAACACAATACAATACATAACATAAATCAATAACATTTGATTATGTCGTGAGCATGATGCAATGTAAAAAGGGTTTTATTGCAAACCATCCTTACACACCATGATTTTCCCAAAACCCGTCTGGCAAGCTCTAATGTTTTCGAGCAAAGCTTGATGTGGTAAAAGCCACCGTATATCATAAATGCAAAAAAATATTCCGAATAACATATAACGTGATAAAATCACCAATCCTCTCGGCATTCCAGGTGCAGTGCACTGACTATGAATAATTCAAACTTAATATACTGTCGGTACTCCACGGAACTTCTTCATCAACCACAAATAATTACCCATCCAATGCACATGCAATATATCATACAGTCTCATACATAGCCATAATTCAATACTTTCACATTTAATTGGCATGTTCAACACGCCCTCAATTATAAAATACTTTTAGTGAATGGAATCAATATTCCAACTTTCAATTTTCCAATAAGATGGTATCATTCAACAAATCACAATTTCATGTACATTTACAACTTTTCTGTTTGCATGTATAGTAGTCTTTCAAACGTATCATAGCGAATCACTTGTATGAATATATCATGTATAAACCTTATTTTCAATCATAAACGTGCTATACATAGAATCAGTCATACATCAAATTAACCAATCATTCATGACAATGCCAACCATTCAATCATTCAGTCAAACTAGCAATATTGCTACCATGCCAAATTGATAAGGCTCAAAACGTACTTGATTCGACCACTTACAAATTTAATTACTTAGATAGTAAGCTAAGCTCGATCAACAAGCTAAATAATCATTAGTAACATTAAAGTTTTTGAGTTAGGACCCACACCTTATTTTACGCTATTTTGTAGCACACTAGAAAATCTTGTGGTTTCTCTAGTAAAATTTAAAATGGACCTAAATTAAATTAAAAAAATCTCGATAGAACTCAATTAATACACCCCTTAACTAATTAGATTTCTTACACTATTTTGATGCGAATCGTACGAGCGAACGTCTTTCAGCTTTACCGTTGATTTGAAGCACTCGGGTCAGCACCTAACACATTTAAATACTGGAAAATCAGTATCTAATCTTGATTAAAGTCCTTCATTTAATCAATCGATAACCTTTACCCAAAATCTATGTCGAAACAACAAACTAGTTTACAATTACCCACACTTACGCTTCCGAAATTGTTAGATCTAAATTGCTAATTGATCAAAAACAATTTTCCCTATTTAACATGTGATTAAAGGCTGATTAAGAGGGTTTCAAGAACCCAAAATCATGCTGGAAAAGGATGGGAAAGAATTAAAGAAAAATAGCCCCCTTTTCTTGTGCATAGGCACGTGCACCACCACTCGCAATGGCCGAATTGGGGATGATTTAAAACCACTTTCAAGATCAATTAAAAAGCTGGAAAAATACACATTAAATATTTAAAAATCCCAAAAATTCTAGATCTAGAAATTTAGGTTTTTATTTAACAAGATTTAACAAGAAATCGAGAGAAAATAGATCTTACACAAACTAGTTGATAGGGGTGGCAATGGCACTTCTTGGAAATGTTAGGAATCAATCTTGGAGGTTTAAGATTTTAGATTTGGGGTTGAATATATTAGAGAAAAATGAAAAAAAGTTGGTGAAGGAGATGATGCAGGATCTTGTGGCAAAAAGAAAAGAAAAAGATGATAGATCTAGGTGCTTATGGGCGACGGCAACAGTGGAGGAAGAAAGAAAAATTGTAAAACAAGAAAGAGAAGAGGAGAGGAGAAGGGAGGGCGGCTAAGGTGGAGGAAATATGATTAAAGGCTGATCAAACTTGTTAAAAGCAATATTTATACCTAGGTTTAAAAGCAAAATTTATTTAATTTGCAAAGGAAAATATTCGAACTTGGGACCTTAATCTAATTTCCATGCTTTCTCATATTTCTTTTAACCACTAGGCTATTTCCTCATTATTGAAATAATTTTACAACATTTATTTTAAAAACAAGACATGTCACATACTAGGGTTTGATGCAAAATTAGAAAAATAATAAAAATAGTGTGAGAGAAGGGATTTCATCTTGGGTTTCAAGGAGCGTATCACTAAAACTTGTCCAAGAAACCAATGCATCATTTATTTCCTAAAAACGCATAGATAATCTTAAAAATTAGGGCATGGCACCTCTATCTCTTGATTAACTAACCCGATTCTACTAGCCCTCAATTTTTGGGATGTTACAGAACCCAGTTAGATAAACCAATTGGCGAACCCTAGCTCGCCAAACCAACTAGCGAACCCAACTTGCAATAAATCTGGTGAACCCCCTATCTCTAGCGAACTCCTTATTGATATTATTTTAGCGAACCTCTAATTCGCCAAAACATTGGCAAACCTTCACTTGCGAGGCCAAAAATTCTAGACTCTATCTCAGGATGTTACAACTCTCCCATTCTTAGGGCATTTTTTCCTTGAAATGTTCTCTACCAAATAGTTGAGGATACTGATGCTTCATTGCTTCTTCTGTTTCCCAAGTAGCTTCGTTGGTCTTATGGTTTTGCCACAACACTTTGACCAAAAGTATTTTCTTGTTTCGCATGACTTTTACCTCGTGAGCTAAAATTTTTACTGGTTTTTCCTCGTATGACAAATCAGGTTACACTTCAATGTCATTAGTTGACACTACATGGGATGGGTCTGCACGATATTTCCTCAACATAGACACATGGAAAACATCGTGAATTTGATCAAGTTCGCAGGGTAACTTGAGTGGATATGCTACAGGACCAATTCTTTCCACCACTTCATAAGGACCAATGAATTTTGAATTTAACTTTCCTTTACTCCCAAATCTTAGGACTTTCTTCCATGGCGATACCTTAAGAAACACATGCTCGCTCACTTGGTACTCAATATCTTGCTGTTTAAAGTTAGTAGAGGACTTTTGTCTGTTTGAAGCAGCCTTTAGCCTCTTGCATATCATCTTTACCTTGTCTTCAGTCTTGCAAAACAACTCAGGTCCAACTATTCACTTATTATCTAATTCAACCCAACATAGAGGTTTTCAACACCTTCTTTCATACAATGCTTCAAAGGGTACCATCTGATTGCTTACTTGGTAACTGTTGTTATATGTGAACTTTGTCAAGGCTAAATAATGTTTCTAGCTTCTGGCAAACTCCAATGCATAGCTTCACAACATATCTTCCAAAACTTGTATCACTCTCTCAAACTGGCCATCTGTTTGAGGATGATACGCTGTACTAAATTTAAGCTTTAAACCCAAAGCTTCTTGCAAACTCTTCCAAAATTTCAAAGTGAAGCGAGGATCTTTATCGGATATAATAGAAACCAGTACGCTGTGAAGTCTCACTATGTTAGTGATGTAAATTTTTGTGAGCCTTTGCAAAGTGTAGCTTGTGCAAACAACTAAGAAATGCAAACTCTTCATAAGGCGATCTAGAATCACCCAAATAGCATCCTTCTTGGTTTTAGCTAGTGACAAGCTTGACACAAAATCCATAGTGATCTTTTCCTATTTCCACTTTGGAATCTTTAGTGGTTGAAATAGTCCTGAAGGATACTAATTCTTTTCTTTGACTTTCTGACAAGTTAGGCACTTCGCCATAAAGTTTATAACAACTTGCTTCAAACCAGACCACCAATAGAGTTCACGGAGGTCACAGTACATCTTGTTACTGTTGGGGTGCAGTGCATAAGGACTATTGTGTGCCTCATTAAGAATAACGTATTGGCGCTCCTCATCATTGGGTGTACAAAGTTTGCCATGAACATAGAGTACCCTTTCTTCATTTAGTGTGAAGTCCCCTCACACTCCTTACTCCACTTGACAAACCCTCTTCACCAACTCTTCATGTGAAGCTTGCTTCTCATTGATTTCGTGTGACAAAGTTGGTGTCACTTGTAGTTTCGTGAGCAATCCCCTATCACTTGTCACATTTAACTGTGCGAACAAGGCTCGTAGCTCACTTACAGTCTTTTTGCTTACTGCATCAGTTACCATATTAACCTTGCCAGGGTGATGCTCTATCACACATTTGTAATCCTTCAGCAACTCTATCCTTATTCTCTGTCGTAGATTCAACTTCTTCTACGTGAGCAAGTACTTAAGACTCTTACTGTCTGTATAGACAGTACACTTCTCATTATACAAGTAATGTCTCCAGATTTTAAGTGTGAACACCACTACTGCTAACTCTAAATTGTAGGTTAGGTAGTTACGCTCATGGACCTTTAATTTCCTAGAAGCATAAGCTACTACATTCTCTTATTATATTAGCACACATCCCAACCTCGTGTGTGAGGAATCGCTGTAAACCACAAATTCCTTCCCTAGTTCTAGTTGAATCAACATAGGTGTTTTGGTGAGGGTCGCCTTAAGTTTGTTGAAGCTTTACTTTCTTTCTTCTATCCATAAGAACTCTTATTTCTTTTGGAGAAACTTTGTTAAGGGTGTTGCTATAGTGGTGAACCCCTTAACAAACCTGCGATAGTACCCTATGAGCCCTAAGAAGCTTCGTACTTTAGTAACACTTCTTGGTGATCTTCTGTCCATAATGGCTTCGAGTTTCTTTGGGTCTACGCGAACCCTTTTAACTGAAACTACATAACCCAAAAATATAACTTCCTTAAGCCAAAACTCACACTTGCTAAACTTCATAAATAGTTACTTCTCTCACAAAACTTGCAACACAGTTCATAAATGAGTATCGTGCTCTTCCTCAGTTCTCGAATACACTGGAATGTCATCTATGAACACCACTACATAACGATCCAAATATTAATAGAACACTCAAGTCATTAGGCCAATGAATACAACAAGTGCATTCGTCAACCAAAGGGCATCATTAGAAACTCATAGTGTCCATACCTCATTCTGAATTCTATCTTC
The DNA here is from genome assembly GCF_025698545.1 of Gossypium raimondii. Taxonomy (NCBI): domain Eukaryota; kingdom Viridiplantae; phylum Streptophyta; class Magnoliopsida; order Malvales; family Malvaceae; genus Gossypium; species Gossypium raimondii. Next base: position 39,496,698 of record NC_068565.1, read on the forward strand.
AACACATCAGATTCCTTTACCTTAAGTTGGTAGTCACCATATCTCAAATCGATCTTCGAGAACATTGTGGCACCTCACAACTATTCAAACAGATCATCAATTCTTTGCAATGGGTACTTTTTTTTGATAATCAGTTTATTCAACTGCTTGTAGTTGATACACATCCTTAAGCTACCATATTTTTTCTTCACAAACAGAACTGGTAAACCCCAATGCGATATACTTGGTCAAATAAAGCCTCTATCAAGCAACTCTTGAAGTTGTATCTTCAGTACCTTAAGCTCTTTTGGTGCCATGCAATACAATTTAATAGATACTGGTGAACTACCAAAGTATAACTCAATGGTGAACTGCACTTCACGGTCTGGAGGTAACCCAGCCAACTCGTTAGGAAACACATTAGGAAAGCCTTTCATAGTTCATATCTCATGAACTCCTTTCACCATATCTTACGAACCCATCACAAAAGTGAGATAGGCTTCTCAGCCCTTTCCCAGCATCTTTTCTGCCGACAACGCCGAGACCATGTTAGACATAAATTAAGCTCACTCACTAACCACTAGAATTTCCTTATCGTCACTTCTTCGCAAGGTGACTCTTTTCAGCTCAAAATCGATCTTAGCTTTATGCTCAGTCAGCCAATCCATCCCTAAGATTACGTCGAACACATAGAATGACAATTCCATCAAGTTCACATAGAAAACTTGGTCTTGAATAATTAGTGGACACTTACGGTACACTCTATTATCCAACTGATCTGCCAAAAATCAATATGGAAAATTAGGCTTTTTTGACGCATTTAAGGAGCTTTTTCTTGAGTAAAATAGAGTTTTTAGCATAGTTTTTCTTATTATTTTTGGGTAATAAGTGAAAATGTGTCGTTATTTTGTCTATTTTCACCCAAATTAACTGCTAGTGCCATTTGGAGGCCTAATGTGTGTTTGAATGTTGTAGAGACATGTCAGAGGTTGAAAATGAGCAAGAAAGGCACCTGGGGCAAGGGTATTGTGATATCCAACCCTTGGGATTGCGATACCTTCGACGGTATAGAAGCTCAAGGATCCTCTTCAATGGTATCACGATATTCACCTGCCAAGGAAGACCCAAGTTTCAACTTTTCTTGAGATATCGCAATATCCTTTTCTGGGTATCACGATATCTGTAACCTCCCTAACCCGACCTAGATATTATGGGTAGATTAAAAATGCTATATTAGCCACTAAAATGGCTAAGCTAACTTATATTAGTTTTGATGACCTTAAATTAACTAATTTTAGAGAAAAACCATAGTTGTACTTTGATTTAGTTTAAAAACATTCATTTATTAGGTCATCTACACTTAAGATTCATTTTATTATGAATAGTGTTATTTTAGAAAAATCATTTGTTCGTCACTTTACATTGTAAAAACTTGATGTTAACCAATGCAACGGAAAAATCATTATTCATGTCATTTTGGAAATCTAGTTGCCTTATCGATTTGTTTTTCAAAAAATGGTTTCTTTGCAATGCAATGGAAATTAAGGAACAATGTCAAATTTTACTTAAGCCAGATATCATTTATTTTCTGGTTATTAAACTTAAGTAATAAATACATGAAAAAAAAATCCCCAAATGAAAAGTTAGCAAGCCACAGACCAGAAATAATTAAAAATTACAAACCGAAACCAATAGAGACTTATTAATAATACTTATTAAAAATAGTTTGAGGCCCAATATGATTCTTCGTATGCTAGTTTTGGTCCTAGTTTTGTGGTTTACCTGAAAAGTTAAACACTATAGGGGAGTGAGCTTATGAAAGCTCAGTGTGAGTCGAACAATTAGTGAAACAAACATAAATATCAAATACGACGAAACATATTAGCATTAACAGTAGAACACAGAACCATCATTGGAATTTCATATCATTACATAGCCATTATCAAATCGATGTCAAACGGTGTTTAAGCATGGGGTGATGCAAATGATGCAATGCAAAAGTTCGTACCCAAACCATCCGCTACACACCACGAGTTCCCCAGAACCCGTCTACCAAATTCCAATGAATTCGAGCAAAGCTTGATGTGGTAAAACCACTGAATAAACATAATTGCAAAAAATCTGCCTTTTAATGAATAAATGCGATAAAATCACCAAATCTCATCAAATATCTGGTACAATGCACTAAATATGAATAAATGCAGACTTGATTTGCCTCCGAATCTCTACGGAAATCCTCTATCATCTGCAATAACAATCCCACCCTAATGCATATGCAAGATGTCATACAATCTCATACACAGTCACGAATTCATTACTTTCACATTTCTTTGGCATGACCAACACTGCCTCATATTATCAAATACTTTCAGCAAATAGGATCATTTATCCAACTTTCAATTCACCATTAAGTGGGGTTGTGATCTGCCATGAATTAAACTATTATTTATACCCTTTTTACAAATAACTTTAGCTTGGTTGATAGTAAAATCAAAGCATCTTAGTATATATTTAGGTTTTCATACTTAAAGTAGTAATTTATGCTTTCTAGTTTACGTTTTATATATCTAAATAAGGTTACATGGTCTTGTAGGTCAAGTCGAGAGCTAAAAATGCTTATTTTGGACAAAACTGATGCCTATGTCGTGACACCAAGATATTGATGTCTCTACATCAAAGATAGAAGCTAAAAACAAGTTTTAGAGTGAAACTGCCCCCCGATGTCCTGGTATGGCCCTTCGATTTCATGGCACCGGACTCTGATTTTGTAACATTGAAGGCTTGTGTTGCAACCAAGCCCCTGTGCAACCCAAAAATTCTTGCACGTTTTAACTACGTTTTGAAGGGAAATTAGGTGTATTTATCCTAATCGAACTCTAAGGACTTCAAGGATAATTTAGGCACTTTAATATTCCAAGTTGAACCTATATAAAGACCATTGTAATCATGTTAAACATACAATTTTAGGGTTTTGATTCTTAGGTTTTCTTTCATTCTTATTCTTTACTTAGATCATTTTATATTTCTTTCTTTAACATTGTTAGATGAATGTTTGTGTAAATATTAGATTCAATTTGAGCTTTCTACATATTTTCATGTTTTAGTTACGTTAACTTAATTAATTGCTTGAGTGGTAGAGTTTCTTAGAGGATCAGCTATTTGGGAAAGGAAGAACGTGAAACAAACCCTAGGCCTGACAACCCTAGGAATTCATGTAGGTGGGAATTAACCAAAAATTGGTATGGCTTATCCGTGAACACCTTAACCCCGAATCGGTCTAGACAGTGAGGTCATAAGATAAGTAGTTCTTACTAACTTGTTATTCTAGTGGAAGATTGAAAGATCCTTTTAGGGTATTGACTAGTTGATTGATTAGAACTCTACTTCAAGAAGTAATTAGGTAAAACAATTGGATCTAGACTAAAAGGAACTCACGTAGTCAAAACAAGGAATAGGAAAAGTCGATATAGGAGCCTAGGAGTAGATTTAGGTTTAGTTAAATTTATTTAGTTTCTTCCTCTTATTATTATCATCTTGCTTCTTGTTTAACACTACTAATTTGTGACTCGAGTAGATTAGTAATTGTTTCCCATAATTGTCCTGAAGTAGTTTTCCCTAAACTTCAATCCTTTAGGTATGATCCTCAGAATACTTACCAAGTGTTCTGTTGTAAACAAACTATATTACAGCCTGATCCGTATACTTATGAACACTACCTTGAATCTATATCTTTAGTTGCAGTATTCGTACTCTGGACGTTGGTACATCAGGAGGCGGTCAGTGTCGTTCAACACATCACAATCTCATATAACTTACAATTCTTTTTTGAGAGCAGGTATAACAGTCTTTTAAATATTTCATAGCAAATCATTCATACAAATATATCATGCGTAAGCCAAAATCTCCTTCAGAATCATGCTATACACACAACCAACATTCATCATATCAACTAATCATTAACAACAATTTCAATCATATAATCATTCAGTCATTCTTACATATTTGCTAACTTGCCAAACAATTAGGGCTCGAAACGTACCTGGTTCGACCACTTACAATTTAATTGCTTAGTCATTTAGCCAAGCCTAACCAACAAGCTTAGTCATCAATTATATCATTTAAGAAGAATATTAAAACATTCAAGTTAATGATTTAGGACCCATACCTTATTTTACGCTCCACTGCGACACACTTGTGAATCTCGCGATTTCTCAAATAAACTTTATAACGAACCTAAATTAAAAAAGTCTTAAAATAAATTAATATACCTCTTAAAAAACTCCAAAAAGCCCACTTATGTGTTCAAACCAATCGTCACAATTATAAGAAAATTTCAAATCCAAACTAGTTAGGTTTCTTACACTGGTTTAATGCGAATCCTACGCGTGAACGTCTATCAACTTCACTGTTGATTTGGGGTATTTAAGTTGGCACCTAACACACATAAATACTGAAAACCAGTAGAAAATCCAAGAATAAAATATTTAATTTGATCATTTAACAATTTCTCCAACATTTTAACCGAAACTACACACTAGTCCATAATCAACCACACTTACGCTTCTCGAATTGTCAGATATGAGTCATCGATTGATCAAGATTGATTTTTTCCTAATTAAACATGATTAAAGGCTGATTAAAAAGGTTTCAAGAAACCAAGACGTTGACGGAAATAAATGGAAAAAAAATATAGAAAGAACAACCCCTTTCTTGAGGCCTTGGGCGCGCGCACCACCACTAATGGTGGCCAATTTGGGGCTGATTTAAAAACACATTTAAAACCTATTTAAAGGATGGAAAAAATACTAATTAATTATTTAAAAATCACCCTAATTCTAGATATGAAAAATTGGGTATTTTATTAAAAGAAGATAGGGGCAGCAATAGAATTCTTTTGAGGCATCAATGGAGGTCGATCTTCAGTGCTAAAACTTCAGATTTAGGGCTGGAAATTTATGATAAAATTGAAACAAGAAGATGAAAAGAAATGTGTAAGAACCCATTGAAAAAAGAAGAGAAATTGATGGTGAATCTTGGTGTATTGGGCGGCGACACACAAGGGAAAAAAATGAAAATTGAAGAGAAAAGAGGAGAGAAACAAGGGTGAACGGCTAGGGTAGGGAAAAATTGACTAAAAGGCTAAAAATTACAAGAAAAACTTTATTTATACCTAGGGTTTACGACTTGGGTGGCACAAAATAAGGAGAAAGATTTTTGGCATGTGAAAATATTAACCACTCGGTTATTTCCTAATTCTTGAAATGATTTTGCTATATTTTTTTTAAAAACAAGTCGTGTCACATACTAGGGTTTGATGCAAAATTTGCAAAATAATAAAAATGGTGCGAGAGAAGGGATTTGAACTTAGGTTTCTTGGAACATTTCACTAACACTTAACCAACAAACCAATAACTCATTTATTTCCTAAAAATGCACAAATAATCTAAAAATTTTAGGGCATGAGCACTCTCTTCCGGTTCACAAACTCGATTCTACTAACCCTTAATTTTTGGGATGTGAAAATATTACCTTTGTCAAGGGGACAAACTTGGACAAAGAGGGCAGCCTTTGTCTACCTGTCCCCCAAATCACACAAGGCCCGTGTGGGGGCATTTTTGGAATAAAAAATTCATTAGAATACACTTCAAAACAACCAAAAATTGTTAAGGAGGAGAGTGTCAAACTTTTGCTTAGTTTTAGGTTTAGTTTTCTCTAGGTTTTCTTTAGTTTTTCTCTACACTTTCCTAGGTTTTATTTTTATTTTTCTCTTCTTCTACCTTAGATTAGAGTTTGTGTTTCTACACTTACTTCTTGTTCTTGATGTTTTTAGATTTAGTTAAGTTAGTTATCACTGTAGCTAAGGTTTATTTACATTTCTAGTCCCTGTACCTTACTTTCAAGACTCTTTAAGCTATAGTTTAATTTATTTCTATTTATTTTACTTTTAATTTGTTAAATCTTGTTCCTTTATGTTTATTCCCTTAGATTTATCTATTAAATGATTTTGGTTTTATGCTATGTAAGTTTTCTTGCATGAACATCTCAACTTTTATATTAGTCTCAAGCTTTACTTTTATGGCTTCCTTGTTTTTCATGTTTATGTTTATTTTCTTTGCTTTGAGCATGAGTAGCTAAACCTTAAATGAGTTTGGTTGATGGAGATGTGGGTAAACTAACATCCTTTGGACAAAGGACTAAATCACAACAAATTGGACTAATTTGAATAGAACTACGAACTTAGGTAGTGACTCCCCTGAGGCAATATTAAGATAAGGTGAGACAGGAAGGTAATCTTGTCACGCGCTTGTTTGTTAGTCCCGGATTAACTGGCGAGATCAGAAGATAAATTGGACCTAATTCTTCTAAGTCGATAAATTGAGATCGATTGATAAAATAAAGCCACTTGGTTATGTGATTTATGTCTCTAGTCTGAGATTTGGTGAACCACATCGAAGTCAACCAACCTCCATTAGTTATTCGTTGGATAGTCCCTCTATTTTTACATTCTTTTCAATTTAGTCCTCAGAGTACAATATTTAATTTTCTTGCAAACTCATCTTTTTATTAAGTGTTGTACTATAAAATCGTATTAATATTTGCTTAAAATCTATTATGTATTTTAGTTATTGCTTAATCACCTTTTCTTTTGGGTTCGACCCCTTGGAATACTTCATGTTCCATTAGAACTATAAATATTACAAATGACACTGTACACTTGCAATAAAATCGAGCTTTAAAAATAGTTTCATAAATTTAGTGTCAAGTTTTTGGCATCGTTGTCGAGGAATACGGTGTAATATTGACTAATTTTTAGTGTACACTTTTAGGTAGAGATAAGTAGCCAAAGTGGGATTTATAGATACAACTTGAACTCTTTTTACTTCGATAAACGACTTGAATCCACTTGATTTATGATCAATCTAAAATCATGTTTGTTGGCAATGGTAGGTGGCCCTAATGACAATTGATGCATGAGGTAAGCAAAAAGTTCGTAGTTAGCTTGGATTTTTACAGCCCTTTTACGGAACAGGGATATGACCCTTGCTACGACTGGTATGCTTACTCGTATCTGGCTGGCTAGTGACAAACAAGATGGGGAGACATATTCAGAAGAACTCGAAGAAGATTGCAAAAAACCCGATTTGGACAAAGCCTTTGAGGATGGAATGTCTGAGTGCTAGGAAAATACGAAAGTTATCAAGAGCCAGTTGGATAAGATATTTTAACTCTTACAACACCGAACTAGGAGGAAAAACCCATTAGATGAGTGTGTTGAACCAGATACCGTTGAAGTGGAAAGGACAACCCTCAACACCATCGTGGAACATGAAAGCTTGAGGATTAATTTCCATCACCAAATGGAAGTTGGAAAATCTAGTGAAGACGTGCACATCATTGAGGAAATTTTTGACTACATTAAGGTAATTGTAGAGGAGCCATCATAGTTCTTGAGAATCGTAGAAGAGATTCCTCATCACGAACCAATCAAATACAAGTCTTCACATGGACACATTCAATAGAAGGAAGAGAACTCAACAAAATTTGAGTTTGTGATTCCATCTTGGACTATCCTTCAAGAAATGCTAAGGGGTGAAATAGAGTTAGATGAAAAAGGGTTCAAAAGGAATATAGGAAAACAACCCCAGGCGAGGTGGGATCAACTTCCGAAGTTGCTGAAAAATAGTCTAATTAACCACCTGATGAAAAAACAATAGGTTAAGGTTTCCTAAACTTCGTGGAAACTTCATTTCGGTGGAATGAAGGAGAGTATAAAAACTAGTGTTTTAGACATATCCTTATAAATTTAATTCTCGTCTTGTGAGTCATCAATGTTTGGACTCAGAACTCACCTTAGTGCTCCTAAACTTTGAAAAGAGTAAATACATAAGTGGGAAGATAGTGGAATCGCGATATCCAGCACATGATATCATGATACTCTAATAGTTTAGAAAAAAGGATTTTTGAAACTCTTCTAGGTATCGCGATACCCAATCTTGGATGTCATGATACCCAAGTTGGGTTGTGCCAAAAATGGGTTAGGTTTTAGTAACCTGTGTTTTAAATATTTTTAAAAACCCCATACCCTCTAATAACCATAAATCGTCCTCTATTCTCCTATTAGAGTATCCTTTCAACTCTTTTCTCCTAATAGGGGTATCAAAGGCTTCTTTCAAACTTAACCTAGGGTTTGAACCATCTTTTATGATTTCCCTCCTCAGTTTAACTCTTTGCTACAGATTTATACTCTAGAATAGTTGAGACAAGAGGTGACGTTTCCCTTCAAGAGTTAACAATGTTGCATCTCACTATTCCAGGTGTCTCGTACTTGCCCTTTGCATTGTAAAAGTTCCTATCACACCCTCTTTCTTCTACTTTCATTGCATAAATTATTTTCACTTTATATTGAAGAACACTAAACACAATGGAATCTTTTGATACTTCAAATGAGATCACATACAAAACTAAAAAATTTGTGTCCTTGGATGCTGAAGGATTCTTTCATAAACTTCATGGACGATCAATTGTTTATGAATGTGGGTTTGATCCAGATGCTATTCTCAAAAATGAGTTTTGGGATATTGTAGATCTCTATGGATGGAAGGAATTTAGTGTTCAATCTCAGAGGCCTGCAGTTCCTTCTGTGGTTTATGAATTTTTTGCCAGTTTAAAATTTTCTGAAGAGGATAAAGGGTATATTATAGGAAGAGAGGTTGAAATCTCCTCGTCTATAATCTCTAAGTATTATAAAGTTCCTTTTGTTGCAAATGATGAGATTAAATTACTTGATAATAGAAATTTTAAGGGTGTGAATATAGACTCTATAATGCTTTATCTTATAGAAGGTAGAGGAGAATGGGACAGGGAGGTCTATACAAATCTTCCCCTTTCTTTTAGCCTGATTTTGCTTACCCCATTAGTTAAAATATGGTTACATTTTCTTCGTACAAGAGTTTACCTCACTTCTAGATCCATGATTTTTAACCCCTTTCAGGCCATCATGCTAGCTACTATTTGTAGAGGAAACAAGTTTCGTTATTTTCATATTTTTGGATAATAAGTGAAAATGTCTTGTTTTTTTGTCTTTTTTTTTACCCAAAATGGCCGCTAGTTCCTTTTGAAGGCCTAATGTGTGTTTGAGTGCTATAGAAATGTGTCGGAGGTCGAAAACGAGCAAGAACAACATCAAGGGAAAGGGTATTGTGATATCTAACTAATCCATCATAATTTGGTGTAGTAGATTAAACTAGTTTTCACACTTAAGGAGCCTGAATACAAGAATTTCTGTTATATTTTAATTAAGTTTCTTCAGTTTTACCTATATCTAATTAAACGTGCAAATTGTGTCTTTTATTGACCTTAAGGGCTGAATGAGGCCTAAGGGAGAGCTAACGTACTTTGTGAGTTTGAAGAATACCATTAGAAGGCGTTTAGGCCAATACTAGACACTATGTCACAACATAGGAGGCTCGATGTCACAACATGGAGAGCAAAATGGAGAAAGTACAAAATTACCTTCGATGTCGCGACACTGTGTAAGGGTTTCACGACATACCCATGAAGACGTCCCAAGAAGGAGCATATTGACTTCTATGTCGTGTCACAGATCTTGGTATGTCACGACATCGACTATGAGATGGAAATTAAAAATGAAGCAAGGGCGTTTTGGTCTGCACAATCGAACTTAAAGCTCGAAAATGTCATTTGACCTTGGGTTAAGGAGGACGACCATCTAAAGGCTATAAATTGGCTCATTTGGCACATGTTATAGACACCTTTCATTAACCTATTTTCTTTATTTAGATTTAGTTTCGTTTTCTTTATTTCTTAGGTTTTTTAGAGTTTAGTTTATTTGTTCATTGTTTTCTTGTAAGATATTTGTTCATTATTTCTTAGGTTTTTTAGAGTTTAGTGGATTCGTGTTATTTTTTTATATAAATCAGGCTTTTCTTACACTCTTCACGTCGAATCACTCACCATGTTTTATTCTTTTATCTATTTCATATTGTTTATAAAAGCCATGAGGAACTAATCCTTCTATGGGGGATTAGCAAGTTGAGGCATGATCTATTAACTATTTTCTAGGGTTACTCAACGTATCAGTTGTTTGAGAAAGGAAGAGCGTGAAACAAACCCTAGGCCTGACAACCCAGGAAGTCATCAAGGTGGGAATTAACACAAAATTGATATTACCCATCCGTGAACACCTTCACCCCAAGCCAGTTTGGACTGTGTGATAGGAAGATAAGTAGTCTTTACTGATTCATTGTGTTAGTGGAAGATTGAAAGATCAGAAGATCTTGCTAGGGTAGCGACTAGTTGGTTGACAAGGAACCTGAAACGACAGTTGATTGGGATTGCCAAATCAAGCTAATCATCCATCATTTGTTATTTTGTTTTATTATCAATACTATAACAATTCCCACAAATCTCTTATTTACATTCACGTACTATAACTTAATTAAAGTATTAGTTAGATCCTTTAGTGTGTAGGTTAAAATTGATCCAGTCTTTGTCTCCCTTGGTACAATTCTCGAAGTACTCACCCACTCGTTGTAAAATTATATTACAACTAGACCCGTATACTTGCGGATACCGCCATGTAATCTTATATTTTATTATAGTATTCACACTCTGGACGTTAGTACGTCTGGAGGCTATCACCAACCCTTGGGATTGTGATACCTTTGACAGTATAGAAGATCAAGGGTCCCCTTCATTGGTATCGCGATATCTCCTTGGGTATCGTGATATCCACCTCCCAAGGAAGACACCAAGTTTCAACACTGCTCGAGATATCGCGATATCCTTTTCTGGGTATCGAGGTATCACCTTCGTCAAGGGATAAACTTGGACAAAAAAGGCAACCTTTGTCTACCCAACCCACGGATCCCACAAAGCCCGTGTGGGGGCAATTTTGGCATTGAAAAGTCGTCAAAATACACTTCAAAACAACCAAAAATTGCTGAGGAGGAGACACACACACTTTAGCTTAGTTTTAGGTTTAGTTTTCTCTAGGTTTTATTTTGTTTTTCTCTACACTTTTCTAGGGTTTTTATTTTTTTATTTTTCTCTTCTTCTAACTTATATTAGAGTTTATTTTTCTACATTTACTTCTTGTTCTTGTTGTTCTTAGTGTTAGTTAAGTTAATTATCACTGTAGCTAAGGTTTATCTACATTTCCAATTCTTGTACCTTTCTTTCAAGACTATTTAAGCTTTAGTTTAATGTATTTCAATTTATTTTACTTTTAATCTATTAAAGCCTTTTCCTTTTATATTTATTGCCTTAGATTTCTTCGTTAAATGTTTTTGGTTTCATGCTATTTAAGTTTTCTTTCATTAAAATTCACAACTTTTATTTTTTTCTCAAGCTTTAGTTTCATGGTTGCCTTGTTTTCCATGTTTATGTTTATTTTCTTTGCTTTGAGCATGAGTAGCTAAACCTCAAAGGAGGTTGGTTGATGGAGATATCGCTTGGACAAAGGACTAAATCGTAACAAACTGGACTAAGTTGAATAGAACTAATAACTTAGGTAAAGGTGCCCCTAAAGGAATATTAAGATAAAGTGAGATTGGAAGGTAATCTTGTTGCGCACCCATTCGTTAGTCCGAATTAACTGGCAAGATTGAAAGATAAATCAAACCTAATTCTTCTAAGTCGGTATATTGATATCGAATGATAAACTGGAGCCACTTGGTACTTTACGCGATTTATGTCCCTATTTCAAGATTTGGTGAACCAGATCGAAGTCAACCAACCTCCATTAGTTATTCCCTAGATAGTCCCTCTAGTTTTACATTCCTTACAATTTAATTTTCTTACAAACTCATATTTTTATGAATTATCGTACTATAAAATCGTATTAGTAGCCGCTTAGACTCTATTGTGTATGCTAGTTATTGCTTAATTGCCTCTTCCTTTGGGTTCGATCCTTTGGAATACTTTGTATTCCATCAGAACTACAAATATTACAACTGACATTGTACACTTACAGTAAAATCGAGATTTAAAAATAGTTTTATAAATTCAGTGCTTTAATGTGCATGCATGCAACTAGTCACCAACACACTGTCCCCAAACGAACTTGTGACCTTCACACCCTTATTTATGGTTTCAACTAAAATTACCAACTCACAAGCTAGTTCGCTCAAAGCATACGAGTGTGTGAAACCATAGTCAATCTGGGAAAACAATAGAAAAGTTCGTCGAGTGAAGGTGCCTTTGATGACATCAGTTGGTCCCTGGTCACATGGTTCCCTCACGGCATAGACTCATGCGATGTCTCCTGTCTTATCTTGGGTAGCAACAGTGTGAGCCAAAGTTCGCTGTTCAACTTGTCTTTTTTCATTTCCTTTGCCTCTTCCTCATGTATGAGCACCAGCTCACACTTGAGTAGGGGTCGCATTCTGCACTTGTGATCTCTCTTATCTATCTAGGATATCCTTTATCAAGTTTTCCTTGGATCTGTACTTGAAACATCTCCCAACTTTCTTACAATACTCACCGAGGTGTCTTCACTTACAATGCTCACAAAATGACTAGTTTGTACACTTGTGCAAACTCTTCCTTCCATCTTGGGTGTTTTCCCGTTACCGTGAATGGTCCGATTTGAAACTTCGCTTGATATTCCTACTAGAATTCGTGAGTCATGATCCCTTTTGGATGCTCCCTCAAACACTTGCTTTCCTGCTCCAAATTCAGTTTGTAAAGCCTTTATCTCCTCGATGACTTTAGCTTTGCCAACCAATTCGTCGAAGTTCGTGGTATTATGAGTCACTAGGTAAAGCTGGATATCACGATGCAGGTTGAAGTGAAACATTTGGCAGTGATCTTTCTCTAGTGAGACCATCTCGATTGCATACTGGCTTAGTCATACAAATTTTGCCTCGTAATCAGCCACAGACAGCTCTCCCTACACTAGATTGATAAAATCATGCTTGCGAGCTTCTATATATTACTCACCCATGAACTTATTTTTAAAAGTTCCTGAAATGAAATCCCATGTTAACTAGTTTGCAACTGTTCCTTGTATCATAGTATTCCACCAACGATGGGCTTCACCGGTAAGTAAGGACACAATGCATCCCAACTTCTCTTCGTCAGAACATGCCATCTATTGAAGGATTTTATCAACACCTTCAAGCTAATACTCGGCCTTGGTAGGATTAGATCCTTTAACACCACTGAATTCTTTACCACCTAGAGCTCATAGACACTTGCAATATAAGATTCGCATGAGCAGTGTTGGCACCAACAGCTCACTAAAAAGCCCCAATCATGGCTTACACTAATGACTCGATATCATCTTCCAACATGATGTGAGCATGGCCACATCATGTGATTATGTAACCATGTGGTTTTTGGATTGGGCCAAGATCCAATTCTACATCTCAATTGTACCAATTTTAGTGGGCTAGATGAGGCTTTTGTTAAATTCAAGGAGCTTAATGGACCTTACTTTAGAGGCATTGGGCCTAAGGGAGTCAATCATGGACTCAACCCAGTTATTAAGACTCAATATGGGAAACCTAAGTTCAAGATGAAATATTCAAATTTTAGATCTTATGCTCTATTTCATATTTGTTACATTTCATGCATTGAGTCATGCTTGTCGTATATTTATTTTTCTTCCAAAATTTTTATGTTTTCGTAATTGATTATGATTAGTTCATTATTTCCATGAGTCACAATTTAGTTATTTTCCATGCGTCAAATATTTTCATATGTTCATAGAGTCATTTCTTCAAAATTCATTTGTTTTTATTTATGTTTAAGTGTCTTGATTTTGAGCATAATGAGTTCTATTTATAGTGTTTTGAAGGTACCTTGCTAACTGTACATCTTCCATGAAGATATTTATATTCCAAACCAGCATTTAAGAATTATGGTAACTTAAAGACTTAAGGAATCCTAGAATTCAATGGAGAAATTCAATTGAGGGGAGACTAAAGAATTTAATCATTCAATAAAGATTCAATAGATGAATTTGATGGAGGGAAATTCTAAAAGGTTCACATCCATGCATCTTAGGTGACCATTCGGTTAACCAAAGTCCCTTCAATTACCACCATCCAAGTTGGGAGCTGAACATGACCTCTAAAAAACAAGTGACTTTTTAGCAACCTCTTGACCTTTGGAGAGATTCTATTTTAATGCATTTATGCACATTAAGTTACCGTTTTAGTAACTCTCATACACATTCATTTCCACAAGTCATAAAAGGGGGCTCAATGTGACTTTTGAAGTTCTTTTTTATTTATTAAGTCTACATTTAAGAATAAAAGTTATGTGACTTTTCAGGTACTACATGCATTCATGCATAATTAAGGCCTTAAAGTTCATGGATGGGTTGACTATTCATATACCTAGACTAGCCTATAAATAGCTGCTCATTTTGTAACTAGAGGTTGATGAATGAATATAAATTTTGTGAGATTTTATCTTGAGTTCTTAAGAACATACAAACTGAACTTATCAATGCTTATTGCTTTGTGACATTCTTCTTTCTTTTCTATACCTTTGGTTCTTGTTTCTTTTTAAAAACAACGGGTCGAGGTTTGTTTGAATTTAATTCTTGTTTCCTATTGTTTTTCATATAGAAAACGGGTCACATTCAATAGCATTGGTTCTTTTCTCGTACACGTTAGTGGCAATACCTTATACTACACAATGTCATACCATGTTGTACATTATTCACCTCATTTATGTATTTGTAGATATCTCTTAGAGATATTGACTGCCTCCAGACGTATTGAAGTCTAAAGTGTAAATACTATAATAAAATATAGAATTATGAGGCGGTATCCATAAGTATACGAGTCTAGTTTTAATATAGTTTTACCATGGATTGGTGAGTACTCCGAGGATCGTACCCAAGGGAGGTGAATGCTAGATAAATTCTAACCTAAGAATTAAAAGATCTAATTAATACTTTAAATTCAGTTATAGTATGAAGAATATGAAATAAAACATTTTTGGGGTTTTTATAATAATAAAAATAAAAAAACATAAAAAGATAAGATCCAAGACATTAAAAAGGAAGAATAAATCAAATCTAATTATAGGTGATTATCTCGCTTCGATAATCTCCATCAACTATCGTCTCGAGTTCCTTGTCAATCAACTAGTCGCTACCCTAACAGGATCATTCAATCTTTCACTAATATAACGTGTTAGTAAAAGCTAATTATCTTTCGACCTCATAGTCCAAACTGGTTTGGGGTTAAGGTGTTGACGAATGGGCAATACCAAATTTGGATTAATTCCCACCTTGATGACTTTCCGGGATTGTCAGGCCTAGGGTTTATTTCATGTTTTTCCTTTCCCAAACAGCTGATTCATTGAGTAACCCTACAAAATATTTAATAGATTATACCTCTACTTGCTAATCCCTTATAGGAGGATTAGTTCCTCATGGGAATCATAAAAAAAATCTAATCGATGTAAAGAGAAAGCATGCTAATTAAATCGACAAGATAGAGTAAATGAAAGAGCCTGATTGTATTGATATTAAGCGTAAATCCACAGAGTTGAATGATTCCACAATCTCGATCTCTTGAAAGAAAACAACGAAAAAATAAACTAAAAACTATAGAAACATAAGAAAACAAAACTAAATCTAAAGAAAGAAACTAGGATAATGAAAAGGCCTCTTTAACATGTGCCGAATTTATAGTCTTCAAGTGGCCGTTGTCCTTAATCGTAGGTCAGCTGACGTTCTCGATTTTTAAGTTCGATTGTACAGACCAAAATACCCCTGTTTCACGTTTAATTTCCATCCCAGAGTCGAAGTCGTGACATATTAGGACCTGTGTCGCGACATAGAAACCTGTATGTTCATTTGTAGCCATCTTAGGGTATGTCATGACACCCTTAGTATGTGTCACAACATCAAAGGCAAACTTCAATTTTCTTCATTCTATTCTCTATGTTGCGACATCAAACCTTTCGTGTTGTGGCATAGCATCTAGTATCGACCTAAATTTCCTTCTAATGGTCTTCTGCACACTTACGAAGTAGGTTAGCTCTCCCTTAGGCCTTATTCGGCCCTTAATGTCAATAAAAGACTCAATTAGCACATTTTATTGAACGTAAGTAAAACTAAAGAAACTTAACTAAAATGCAATGAAAATGCTTGTATTCAGACTACTTAAGTGTGAAAACTAGTTTAATCTACTACACCGAATTACGACAGATCAGATATGCAATCACATAAATACTTGACATGCAAGATTCATGTTTAGAGACTAACTAGAGACCTAGCTTTACCTTAGACCAAAGCTTCTACTTTAACAACCCTTCTCGATCTGGTAATAGGAACTACTTAAAAAATCATAAGATTTCCATTAAAATCCTTATTAAAAATATTTTACTAATATTTCAACTACAAGTGACCCCTTTTAGGGCCTTCCTATAACACTTTTCCCTTCTACAGTCATAACTGCAAAGCTGTAAGACTTACCAGAAGGCTGAATCATCTATCTTAGTTCGACCTGAATAAAGAGCGAGAAGAGAATGTTGAGGTTAGAAAGAATAACCTAAGCATTGAGTAGATAGCCAAAAACCATTCGAAGTGTCCACTTCCCATAAATATATTCTCGATCCCCTGATTTAATCACCCAATCTAGGGCAGGTAAAGGAAAATCTGATAAAGATTAACCTCATTGTTGATAGTCATTAGAAGGTAAAATCAATCTAATTTAATCCTGTTGAGAAATGGTCAACCATACTGCACATGATGATTTGTTTAGCAGGCTTGATATTGAGTACAAGTAATCTTTCATTCATTTAGCTACTATTATTTTTACTCTGATCTCTGCCTTCTGTTGTTGCAGAATCCTAACAACTCCCAACTAACCCAATATGAGATCAAATTGAATAACACTTATACAAATCGAGCATACTATATTTGGTGGAGACTTTCGTTTGGTTGGGTTTTAAAAGACAATTAAGTCTCATTCAGTTTCCCCTCACTTTTGACAGTCTCTTAGTGGTTAGACAAAAATCTGGGACTTACCCCTTCATAGGCACGATCTCTCTTGGGCATAATATTTCTTCACTTAAAAACATCCTACAACTATTTCCTTAGATATTGCCAACGGGGGGATGCTTTAATGCTAGTATGCGCCAATACTCTAACTCGCCAACCAACCAGCTGAATGGCAAATTAAGCTGTCATGGTGTTCCCAAAACATAATTAACATACATTATCTCACTCTTTATTGGATTCATAAATTTTGGGGTGTGACAACTCTTCCTTCCTTTAGGAAATTTCATCCTCAAAATTTTTACCAGCTTGGAAATCCCCACAACAAAAGATGCATGGCCAACTCCTCGGATCAGACGTATAAATCTATTTGGCAGAATGCCCAAACATAGTCATAACAGACTTCTCATATATGATGCACACTCTGTAGATCACAACTGGCGTGCATGCAAACATTCAGTTTTGATTGGCAAATTCTAAGCTCGTGGGTAAATATTGACAAGTACTTCCGTGTTTTCAAACATCACATAACCCCAATCTTGACAAGTGTCGAGTTATGATTAAAGGATTTGAATAGTTGACCTAAATTTTAAAACTTCCTCCAGACGTTTGGTTCTTTATAAATATTGAAACTTAAACACCTTTCCAAACATTTTGCTGTATCATTGAAACCCTAGATTTCCTTTCTGTCAAAGCTTCTTGCTTATTTTGTCTTTAGTTCTCATTCCTCCAGAGATAATTCTCACTTTTCTTTTACTTTACTTTCTAAAATCTATTTAATTGCATGGTTTGGCGTATACGTGTGGGAATATAGTAACTTCCATATAAGTAAGTGAAGATTTTATTTCAGGATATTCTATTATTGAAAGGAAAAGATTCTGTTAAGTAAAAAGGTAATTAATGCATGAGTTATAGCCAAATATTTATAGAACGTCTAGTTGTACGAGTACTGTGCTTGTTAGGTTTGTATAGTGATATGGTTGGAAGTCAATTGGATTGGTTAGTTGTAACGAATTGTAATGTATTTATGCAAGTGTACATAGTCGTTCAAGTCATAAGTAAGTAAAAATGAGTTATCGTCTCCACAGGGACTGTATAAGCTTAAACAATTAATTACAAAATTATAATTAATAATTTGATGTAAAAAACTCAATAAATTTGGATAGTGATGATTAGATTAATTAAATGCAAGACTGATCCCTAATGCAATTTCTAATCGAAATGCAATTTACCTAAGTGTATGAATGAAGGCTTTAGCAACAAAAGCAATCAACATTAAATGGGCTAGGATAATTATATTAATCCAATCAGCTTACTTTCATCATCCTAACATGTTCGAGATTAATTCCATGGAAACTCGATCTCTTATGGGTTTGGAAACCAAATTAAGTTCTCTCGAACCTTTTACTTAGTTAAATATGCATGTTACTAATCATATTAGACTAAGGGTTTCTTAGCATTTATGCAAGGTCACGGGGACATTTACGTTTGCAACAGTTTAATTACATAAATCTAAAAACCAAGCAAGATAATAGAGCTAACTAAAGATATTATGAACATTAACTTAGTCAATTTTAATGACCTAAATTAAGCATTGTACTTTTCAATTATGCATCTACTAGTCGTCGTCTAGTTAGGATCGCTCAGCTAATCTGAGTGCATCCAATCACATATGAATGAAATGCATCATGTTATTAATTGGAAACATAATTAACTGAGGCACAAAACATGTTAACATGAATTAAGTAAATCTCATTAAATTAATATAATCATCCTAGCAGATAGGAATTAAAACTTCATAGTTGATGTAAAAATCATAAAACACAAAACAAACATGATTAAAATAAATAACAAGAGAAAAGAGTAAACTCTATTCGATTTAGTAGCCTTTCGGATCTAATCTGATTGAGGCGCTCCTTCGTTCTGATTGATGCTTCGTTTGCTAAGTGTTTAGAAGGTAGCTGGCGAAAGAGTGATTTTGACAAAGCTTTTGAGGCTAAAGGTGGGAGAAGGGATGGATGGTTATGCAAGGAAAAAAGGGAGAAGAAATTGAGAGAAAACTAATATGAGTGAGAGGGGAATGTTGAGTGATGAGGGATGATTGAGAAGTGAGGGATGGCAAGGTATTTATAGGTGAAGGTAAGGATTTGAGTTTACTAAAAATAAATTTAAATTTCCTTCCTTCCCTCTCTCATGTGGCTGGCCATGCTTCAAGGAACAAGGGATGACCAAGTCTTCTCCATTTGAATTTAAAATTCAAGATAAAAAGTCTGATTATTTTCTAACTGTAAGGACCTTCAATTAATTATCCCAAAACATATTTTGGGTGGCCACCTTTAAGTGTCGAATTTGGGCTCTTAGTTCCCCTTGTTGGACGGTTCTTTAGTCTAAAACTTAGCAGACGTGTCCATCTTTCATCACCTTCTTTATTAGGTAAAGTAGTCAACCTCATGCCCCAAATTGCATGGTCTTTTCGTCCATATGAATAACTTGTACATGTCCATGTTTTATTTATTTAAATCATGTCTCCAATGAACCTACACAGTGAAAATTTCATACATTAATACTTAACATGAATTAAAATAAAATATGCATGAAAATCATGTAATTAAGCATAATTTTACATACTTTCTAAATTCATGTCTAAAATTACTAATTAAGTAAAATTCACTTATTTAAACAATAATTACTCAAGATAAATACATTTATTAAGTAAAAAGGTGGTAAAAATATATAGAAAAACCCTATATAATTTTGAGTTTACACACCCCAAACTTAAATCATTACTCGTCTTGAGTAATGTTCATGCATAACACAATTTTTACTAAGGCAATTTTGCAAATGGTAAAGTAACATTAATCTTCACACATAATCATGTATCAACAAAATCATGCTGAAAATAATTTTTTATTATTAAGTAGTTCGAATGCAAATATTATCAGAATTTATACTAAGCACATCATAATGCCAAAATGATTCATAGTTTGCATGCATTTTCAAAGTCATACATAACATTCATCAATTAATGTGTTTTCTTTATAAACTAAACATAGTGATTCAAAGGTTTAATTAGTGGTCTTCATAAGTTGAGCTTAGTAATTCCTCTCCACTAATGTAGTCGGTATAATCATCGAATCAATATGTCGTTTATTAGTTTGTAATAGGGCTAGGCTAAAGGTAGGGATAAAGATAAGTGAATTTTTAGGTTTAATCATCTTAACCCAAATTTTTCTTGGATCTTTCTGTGTTACAACCTTCATAAAATTAGGTCTTTGGAACACCCCCAAACTTATTTCGAGCTTATACTCAACCTTTATTATTTTTCAGACTTTGAGCAGACTTTGCTTTTTATTTTTAAGATTTTTTTGAGCAATATTTCCTTGCTTTTCATTATTTTGAACAAGCTTACATTCACTTTTTTTAATAATGTGAAGAGCATGTACACCGTTTCATATCTTTTCTCAAACTTTGATCACCAAGACAAATTCAGTTCAGATAGGTACCAAAAAATAGGATAAAATCAAAAAGATGATAATGTGGCTTATAAGGTAGGTACTGTGAAATAAATAGGCCATTAAACTAAAAAATTAAGTTTCAAGGGTCAATTTAATAAGGTCGGCTTGAAAGGCTCAAATGATCAAAAGAAAATGTACCTATATTGTAATAGTCTGTTTCTTAGTAGTGTCAAAAATAATGGTATCGAAACCTCGTTTCTATATAAAAATATTTACAGAGTGTCATTAAGGTGGTATTAAAGTTTCGTTGAAAAATTTTAACGTTTCGGTGGTTAATTAATTAAAAAGGACTAAATTGTAAAAGATGTAAAATTTTATCACTTTTGGATTTGAATGATTAAATGGCTTAATGAATGAAAGTATATGGACCAATATGGTAAATATACCATATTATAAATGAATGGACGGTTATAGCATGAAATAATTTAAAAATGCATGTATAATTGAAGGGTAAATTAATAATTTAATAAAGAAATAATTAAAAAAATAAGACAAAAATTGATTGTCATCTTCCAAATTGAAACTCTATTGAATTTGAAAATAGAAAAAATCCAGGGAAGATGAGCAAGGTTTGGCAATGGCTTTATCTATACATGATCAAGATCGGGTGAAAAATCAAGGAAAATAGAAAATTACCAAAATGCCCCTAAACTTTTGTATTTCTGCAATTTAGCCAGGTAAGTTCGTATAAACTGTATTTTGAATAATTTTGATTAAATTGAATGTTAATATGTGATTAAATCAATATATATATATATGTTACTATGCAATTTACCATGTTATGAAACAATGTAAATCCAACAAAGTACGACGATTATCGAGCCCCGTTTGAACCTTAGGAATTCGTAGGATACAAATGACATGTCAATAGGGTTTACATGATTTGGGTGCTGGTCCTGAACGTCCTACCGATGGTTGAGGTCCGGTATGTGTTGCGGATACTCTACGGCTCGTGAACAGCATCGTGTAGCTACGTTCTGACCCACAACTCGTGTGAATAGGCCCATTTTCACAAATCGTGTGAGCATTCTGATTCAAAGCTCATGTGAGCATTCTGATTCATAGCTCCTGTGAGCATACAGGTACAGGAATTGATGGATTACAGTTATATGAGTTAGCACATTATGTGTGAGCTATCCTGAATATCCAACGATATTCTAAATGGTTAGACAAACATTATTTAGATAAGAAATGGTATGAGAACAATATGTTTTATGACATGTACATGTTGAGATGAGCTATATACTCATAACCTATATGTTGTGGCTAAATGGTTATTTATGTTAATGTGCCTACGATTTATATCTTGTATGCTAACAAGTTTGGTGTAAATGCTTAGGTTTTGGCCAAGTTGTGGTTGCATTACGTCATGTTAAACTTATAATTTATGCATTGATATGGTAAGTGCCTAAATGGAAATATGCTGCTGATCATGAAAGAGTGGTAAGGTTCAAATTATGTAATTTCTATTGAAATGGTTATCATGTGGTTAATTCCAAAAGAACTATGTTTAAATGCACTAGATTGTGGCTATAGTTAAATGATATGCTTATGTCTTGTGTGATATGCATATGAAACAGGTGTGGAAAGATAATGAAATAGTAAGTTCATACTTGAAGTGTAAAATGATGAAAAAGGGAATGCTGAGTTGACTTGATGCTGTTATTTAAGTTAAAGAAGTAGTGAAAATTAAATTAAATAAATACAAATGAAAATAAGAAAATTTGAAAGGGTTTAAAGTTTTATAAATCCTACTATGCTAGGAATGATATGTATATGTGATGCTGTGAATTTACTCACTTTGTGAGTTGTTGAATATGGTTTCATGAATCTTGCGGTATTGGTATAGGATTATTTTTTATAAGTACAAATTTCATATTTGAAATGGATTGGTATGACTAAAGTTTATACAAGTTTACTAAGCATTCATTGCTTACGTAGTTATCTTTCTTTTACTTTACAGATTATCGGAAGCTCGCCGGAGATCTATCACAGTATCCAGCGATTATATTAGTAGATCCTGATGTCTTAGTTATGTTTAAAATGGCATGTATAGGTGGACTTATGATTGATGATTAGTTGAATGTTAGTTGATGATTTTTGCATGTATATGTCCTTTTGGGTGATGTAGCCTAGGTACATTTGGTGCCTTATTGATATATGTTAATTTGATAATGTGTTATAGCATGTTTGAATGGCCCAACTGATATATGATGAATTGAACTCAACAGGGTCAAGATATGGTATGCTTTGGAAAGGTTTTGAATAGATGTGCATGATGGAAATATGGTTTATATACATGTTGATTGTTGGAACCATCTGGGTATGGTTAGATTTGTGTCATTTAGATGGCCTTAATGGTTGGATTTGATATGGTCATTTGAATTTTTGTTTTGAATAACCAAATTGGTATGTTTGAATGTAATTTTGGCATGTGGTCAATTATGGTATAACTTGGTATGGAATTAAACTATATATATACGGATGAGTTATGGTCAAATATGTATAAGTTAGACATATGTATATTTGGGGTGCATGATAACTATATGATGGAAGTTCAAATGGTGGATAAAAATGTATATTATAAATGGCCTTTTGATATGTTTGTATGTGGTGAATTGGTATAATTGTTATGGATGACATGTATGGCTATTGATGCTAGATGTAAAATGACATATTTGATACTTTTGGTGTGGAATTTGATATGTAAACAAAGTGGTAAGTTATGACATAAGTTTAGTTATAAGTTAGTTGAACTTTTGACCAATTTATATATATGGATATACATGTTTAATGGTTGTGATTGAGGTGCCTTTTGGGCACATTGGTTGTATGCTTATGTACCTTAATTGGATAGCTTGTTATAGCATCTTTTGGTGCACTTTGGAGTGCGTGATTATATGTGGAAAATTGTTTGTAGGTGGATGCATGTTTGGCTGGGAAAAATGGCTTGAAAGTGGCCTATTTTTCGTCCATACGGGCAGAGACACGGATGTGTGTGACACACGGCTAGACGACATGGCCGTGTGTTCCCTATAGCTTTCAAAGGGTTAGAAGTCAGGCTATTACCCGACCTAGCACACGACCTTGCACTCGGGCGTGTGATACCATTTCGAAGGGTACACAACCTAGCACACGGGCGTGTGGCTTGGCGGTGTGATTGAAGTTAGTGAGTTACACGAGCACGGACACAGGCCGGAACACAAAAATGTGTCCCTATTTCGAATGCCCACATGGACTAAACACGGGCATGTGTCTCAGTCGTGTGAGTCACACGACCTGGCCACACGATCGCGTGACCCCTACAGTTTGAAAATTTTCATCTTTTCTTGAAAATTCTAAATGTTTCTGATTTAGTCCTGATTTGTTTCTAATGTGTTTTTAGGGCCTCGAGGGCTCGTATAAGAGACAATATGTATGTTATTGATGGAGTTTGCTATGCTTGATGTTGTGAAGTAAATGATTTATATTTTTGATAGTTTTGAAATGTAAACTCTGGTAATACTCCATAACCCTATTTTGACAGGGGTATTACATTTATTGGTATTAGAGCTATGGTTTAGTCTGTTCTCGAACTGAACGTAGCATGTATAGAGTCTAGAAATACATGCCATTATTTAACCTATAATAGTGTGATATCTCCTGACTCTGATGAGATTGTTTCATTTTTAGACAGATGTTTTCTGACTGAGCTAATTCTGATAATTTTGAATGCGATACTCAAGTATCTGAGTAAAAATTGCCAGGGATGAGTAGAAAACTTATGAAGGTATGAATAAATGTTTATAATGATTATGGTAATGATGAATGTTATATTATGTGTATATATATGAGAGTCAAATTTAGAGGCTTTATGACCTTCACCCCTTCACCCTCAAGGTTTTCTGCAATGAAATTCACAAGATTTATCTAGATTAAGCTGACAATTGTGAAATCAAAGAGTTCAGTGGCTGAATGAATAATAATGCGGTCAAAGTCGAGAATGGGTTAGCAAGTAAAGACAATTTTAGAAGAGATATTAGATTTTTCTGAAGATCATTCAGATTGAGCAATGTCACTCTTAAAGAAGAAGTTAATCTCAACTAATCGACTTATTCAGGTATGTTATCTAAAGAATGTATTAACCGAAATTTCTTCTGATTTGATTTCTTTAATTAATGGGATAACGTGGGATTAATGATGACTGTAATAGTTAGTGGAATAATGTTTGAATTGTAAAGACATCTGAATGCAACGGTTATAGTCAAGTAGCCTACGATGATGGAAGATCAAGCTCAAAATTGTATATTGGTTCTCATTCTTCAAGTAATCTCGATTTATGTCAACAAGTTAAAACAGGGATGTTATGTTTCATTTGAGTTAATGCAGTTTGTAGAAATCTTTGATTAGTATTCTGAGTGAATTATGATAGATTGTATGTCTGGGTTTTCTTGACAATAATAAGAAGGGATTATTTAAAAATGTTATTATTCAATAGATAAAATCGACTCAGTTGTTTTAATCAGAGTGCGTTATTTAGTTGAAAAGTAATTTGAGTTATATGGATTTGAATTTATCCTTAGGTTTGAAAATAAATTTTGTGCATTCATGGGTAAATTGACGGACAATCAGAATGAGGGATTCATAGTCTAGAAGACATGATAGAGAAATATATCTATCAGATCAGTTCTAATCGTGAAATGTCATTATGGGTTAAAGTCGTCTCGATAGCTGAAGTTGTAGCGTTTGTGTTAGATGATATTGCTTGACGCTTTCCATAAAGGGGGAGCAAATATCAATTGAAAGTTACAGATGCAAACATATCAGAAGCATCAGTCAGATTTTTATAATTCGAGTTTCTCAGTTCTGTTTCGACAAACGATTACTGGGAATTTCTCGGTAGTTATACTACTAATGATAAAGTGACAATAGGAGAAAATATAATTACTCAGTTAAGTTCAGATATAGTATCAAGTGTTAATATGAGTTTTGATGGGAGTTCTGAATTGAGATGCAAGTTCTGATGTGATGAATTTTATCAAGTGAAAAATTTTGAGGACGAAATTTTTGTACGGGGGAGAGTTGTAACAAGTCGTTTCTTAGTGGTACCGAAAATAGTGATTTCGGGGACACCAAATTCGACGTGTAATTTCATAAATATTATTATTTAATATCTACGAGTCAAAAATGGTGTTAAAAAGGTTTTTGATTTGATAACTTATGTTATATAAGCGATTTATTAAGTTCAAGTGGTATGACCCTAAGGTCAAGTAGTTCTAAAAAACGAGGTATTGAGACCTCGTTTCTAAAAACTAAGTCGTAAATATTTTTATAAATATTTATAGAGTTTTATTAATGTGGCATTAAAGTTTCATTGAAAATTTTAACGTTTGATGGTTAATTAATTAAAAGGACTAAATTGTAAAAGACGTAAAATTTGATCACTTTTTGATTTGAGTGATTAAATGGCTTAATGGATGAAAGTATATGGAACAATATGATAAATATACCATATTATAAATGAATGGACGGTTATAGCATGAAATAAGTTAAAAATGCATGTAGAATTGAAGGGTAAATTATTAATTTAATAAAGAATTAATTAGAAAAAAATAAGACAAAAATTGATTGTCATCTTCCAAATTAAAACTCCACCGAATTTGAAAATAGAAAACTCCATGGAAGATGAGCAAGGTTCGGCAATGGCTTTATCTATGCATGATCAAGATCGGGTGAAAAATCATGAAAACTGGAAAATTACCAAAATACTCCTAAATTTTGGTATTTCTACAATTTAGCCAAGTAAGTTCGTATGAACTTTATTCTGAATAATTTTAATTAAATTGAATGTTAATATGTGGTTAAATCAACATATATGTTAGTATGCAATTTACCGTATTATGAAACAACATAAATCCAACAAAGTATGATGATTACCGAGCCCCGTTTGAACCTTAGGAATTTGTAGGATACAAATGACATGCCATCAGGGTTTTCATTATTCATGTGCTGGTACTGAACGTCCTACGGATGGCTGAGGTCCAGCATGTGTTGCAGATACTCCACTGCTCGTGTGAGCAACATCGTGTAGCTACGTTTTGACCCACAACTCGTGTGAGCAAGCCTATTTTCATAGCTCGTGTGAGCATTCTGACTCACATCTCGTGTGAGCATACATGTACAAGAATTGACGGATTACAGTTATATGAGTTAGCACACTATGTGTGAGCTATCCAGGGTATCCAACGATAATCTAAATGGTTCAATGGGCATTATTCGGATAAGAAACGGTATGAGAACGATATGTTTTATGACATGTATATAGATGAACATCCTTGAAGTGATGATACATCAAAATTATAAAGATTGAGATGAGTTATAAACTCATGAGATACATGTTGTGGCTAAATGGCTATTAATGTTAATGTGCCTACAATTTATATCATGTATGCTAACAGGTTTGGTGTAAATGCTTAGGCTTTGGCCAAGTTGTGGTTGGATTATGCCATGTTAAACTTATAAGTTATGCATTGATATGGTAAGTGCCTAAATGGAAATATGCTGGTGATCATGAAAGAGTGGTAAGGTTCAAATTATGTAATTTCTATTAAAATGGTTATCATGTGGTTAATTCCAAAAGAACCATGTTTAAATGCACTAGCTTGTGGCTATGGTTAAATGATATGCTTATGTTTTGTGTGATATGCATATCAAACAGATGTGGAAAGATAATGAAATAGTAAGTTCATATTTGAAGTGTAAAATGATGAAAAAGGGAATGATGAGTTGACTTGATGTTGTTATTTAAGTTAAAGAAAGTAAATGCAATGGAAAGTAATGAAATACAAATGAAAATAAGAAAATTTGAAAGGGTTTAAAGTTTTATAAATCCTACTATGCTAGGAATGATATGTATATGTGATCTTGTGAATTTACTCACTTTGTGAGTTGTTAAATATGGTTTCATGAATCTTGTGGTATTGGTATAGGATTATTTTTTATAAGTATAAATTTCATATTTGAAATGGATTTATATGACTAAATTTTATACGAGCTTACTAAGCATTCATTGCTTACATAGTTATCTTTCTCTTACTTTACAGATTATTGGAAGCTCGATCGGGTGACAAAGATCTATCACAGTATCCAGCGATTATATCGGTAGATTCTGATGTCTTGGTTAAGGTTATAATGGCATGTATGGGGGGACTTATGATTGATGATTAGTTGAATGTTAGTTGACGGGTTTGGCATGTATATGTCATTTTGGGTGATGTAGCCTAAGTACATTTGTGCCTTGTTGATATGTGTTAATTTGATAATGTGTTAAAGGATGTTTGAATGGCCCAAGTGATATATGATGAATTGACCTCAACATTGTCAATATATGGTATGCTTTGGAAAGGTTTTGAATAGATGTGCATGATGGAAATATGGTTTATATACATGTTGATTGTTGGAACCATCTGGGTATGGTTAGATTTGTGTCATTTAGATGGCCTTAATGGTTGGAGTTGATATGGTCATTTGAAGTTGTGTTTTGAATAACCAAATTGGTATGTTTGAATGTAATTTTGGCATGTGGTCAATTATGGTATAACTTGGTATGAAATTAAACTCTATATACGGATGAGTTATGGTCAAATATGTATAAGTGAGGCATATGTATATTTGGGATGCATGATAACTATATGATGGAAGTTCAAATTGTGGATAAAATTGTATATTACAAATGGCCATTTGATATGTTTGAATATGGTGAATTGGTATAATTGTTATAGATGACATGTATGGCTATTGATGCTAGATGTAAAATTGGACATTTGTTAGTTTTGGTGCGGAATTTGATAGGTAAACAAAGTGGTAAGTTATGACATAAGTTTAGTTATAAGTTAGTTGAACTTTTGGCCAATTTATGTATATGGATATACATGTTTAATGGTTGTGATTAAGGTGCCTTTTGGGCACATTGGTTGTTTGCTTATATACCTTAATTGGATGGCTTGTTATAGCATGGTTTGGTGCATTTTGGAGTGCTTGATTATATATGGAAAATTGGTTGTCGGTTCGTCCTCACGAGCAGAGACACGGGTGTGTGTCTCAGCCGTGTGTGACACACGACCATGTGACGCGGCTGTGTGTGACCCAAGTCAGTGAGTCACACGGGATGGAACATGACCGTGTGTCCCTATTTCGAATGCCCACACGGCCTGGCTACACGGCCGTTTGACCTCTGTAGTTTGAAAATTTTCATCTTTTCCAAAATAATTCTAAATGTTTCCGATTTAGTCCCATTTGGTATTTAATGTGTTTTTGGGGCCTCGAGGGCTCGTATAAGGGACAATATGTATGTTACAGATGGAATTTGCTATGCTTGATGTTGTGATGTAAATGATTTATATTTTTAATAGTTTTGAAATGTAAACTCTTGTAATGCTCTATAACTCTATTCCTGTGACGGATAAGGGTTAGGGGTGTTACATATATCATATTAGATTTTTATACCTCCTAAGATTTCTCCTCAAGAAAGTTACTAAGTCAATTCTAAAGACTTAAACCTTCATACATGTCTATTTCTAAAGAATTCAAATTGTCATGGCAAATCCTACATAACACTAAAATCACACAAGCATTGTATCACTCAAGATAACATACAAATAACTTAGATAAAATAAAAAATCATGCTTGCATTTGAACATATTTATGAACAAAAATTATTTCTGAATATTCATTTATTTCAGCATACTTAAGTAACATATTTAAAATTTATGTGAAATGCCTTACCCCCTTTAAAAAGAAACACTATCCTCATTGCGAAAATAAAGTAATGAATGAAAACTGAACACCAGCTAGGATTGTAGGAAAAGACAGGTAAGTCATTTAGACCGCTTAAGTACCAAGTCTTTCTCACAATCCAATCCTAGACATGCTCATTCCCATTACCACATCACTTTATTTATTTTTTCTATTGAAGAAGCATTGAGCTTATATTATTCATGCTTGCTATTTTATTATGCGAAAGCAAAATTCTAACTAAGAAATAAAAATAAACACCTAAAAAGAAATTAAAACTAAACGAAAAGAATTTCCCCCTTTTTATTTATTTGACTCATCCTCCTTGTCTTCCTCTTTTACTGCTTTGTCCTTGCTTTCTTTATCATCTTCCTTCCATTAATCGGAGATATAATCTGGGAACTAAAGAAAAAAATAGTTAGAGATGTTTTTAAAAAATTTTCTTACAAAATTATCTATAAAATTTGCATATTTCCAATAAGTTTGTTGTTGATTATGCATAAACTTCTTCATATCCATCATAGTTGACAATTTTAATTTCTTTACAGTGTTTGAAGAAGTGGGCATTGGAATAGTCAACTTAGGATCAATACTTGGTTCAAATGGCTCATCAACATTTAGCACATCTCTTGGTTCAGAAACTTCTGATTCCTTTATCGGTTCAGGCACATTCGGTTCTTTCTCTGATTCTATCTCTTCAGTTTTAGTAACTGAGTTAGCTTTAGTTTTAGATTTGTTCGATGACTCATCAGTTTCTGGTTCTGTCAGCTCACTTGGTTCAATTAGGTTTAGTTCATGGAAATTTTTCACTGACCTTTCAAGATCATGAGCTGTGATGCAACCTTGAACATACGGGCCTTTCAGGTTTACTTTTGTCTTAAATTGGGCCCTTATGCAAAGTGAAATTATCAAGGATGGGAAGTCAGCAGTTCCAGTCTTCTTTTTGGCACAATCATGAATCGCTTTTCGAATGATCTTCCTAACATTGATAGACATTTCTGTCATAAGTGCATACAACAAAAGAATTCGTTCTATCGAGATGGTGGAACTGTGCGAGATAGACATGAAACTCCAACGAATTTCAATATTCCCTTCGGTAAGAATAAACCATACTTCCTTATAATCCATTAGGATCCTGGATTTGTCACAAAATTAAGTACTTGTTGAATAAAATCCCAATTTATATTTGTCATCATGGCAAAGTACTCATCTTCTTCAACATTCGATAGGTTAAACAAATCCTTAATGGACTTAGAAGTTAAGGGTACCTTCTTTTTGCAAAGAAGAACTCCGGTAGCATCTGGCTTAGTCAAACTGGCATAGAACTTTCGAACTAACTTCTCATCGGGTAATAATCGTGCATCACAAAAATAATTCCAATTGAGGGCATCAATTGTCTTTCGAATCGGCAAAGACACAACCATCTTATCATTGCTTTCCAAGTTGAAACCTTTTTTCGGCATCATAGGTTGATTCTTAAAGATTGAATCAAACCTCTCTTTCACTTTTTCATCTTGAACCACAATGGTATTTTCGGCAAAGGTCTTAAAAGTTAAGGGTACCTTCTTCTTGCCAACAAGAACTTCAGTAGCATCTGACTTAGTCAAATTGGCATAGAACTCTCAAACTAACTCCTCATTGGGTAATCATTATGCATCACAAAAATAATTCCAATTGAGGGCATCAATCGTCTTTCAAATCAGCAAAGGCACAATCATCTTATCATTGCTTTCCAAGTTGAAACCTTTTTCTTGCATCATAGGTTGATTCTTAAAGATTGAATCAAACCTCTCTTTCACTTCTTCATCTAGAATCACAATGGTATTTTTGGCAGTGGCTTGGAAGATATAGTTCTTTTGCGAGATGTGGACATTTTTCCTAAAAATTAAGCAAAATTTCGGCACAAGGAAGGGGGGAGAATTAAAGATGGATTGAGAGCAAGATTTTGTGGCAGGGATCAATTTGTGGTGACAATAGGAATGCGGCAACGATAAAAATGCAACAGCAGAAGGGTTGCTTCGACAGAATTCGTGCGGCAGCAATACTAGGGGTTTGTGATAAGGAAGAATTTAGGGAGAAATTTTGGGATTTAGGCCCACGAATAAGAGGGAAAATAATGAGTGGTTTAGGTTTTGAGCAAATAGCTTAAAGGGTTGAAAATTGTGAAGGTAGAGAGGGGTTTATATAGTGGTGAATTAGGGTAATTTTACAGCTAAAATTTAGCTAATTTAAGGTGACTTGGGCGGCAAGTATAGATGGAGGGAAAAAATGGTAGCAACATTAGGGTTTTGGAGAACCCTATGGAAGGAAAAAATGAGTAAATTTCTCATCTTTATTGTTCTAGCCTTAATCCCAAACTATATTTACAAACTAGACTACTTAAAAATAAATAAACTGATTAGTACTTGGGCTAATTTAACCTCTTTTATTAAACATAAACAAATTAAAATTAAAGGCAAAGATAAAAATTTAAAAATAACAATAAAC
Organism: Gossypium raimondii; assembly: GCF_025698545.1. Lineage (NCBI taxonomy): Eukaryota > Viridiplantae > Streptophyta > Magnoliopsida > Malvales > Malvaceae > Gossypium > Gossypium raimondii. The sequence goes on from NC_068565.1 coordinate 39,528,438, forward strand.
TAAAAATAAAAATTTAAAATTAATTAAAAATTTTCTTCTAAAAAAATTACATTAAATTAATTCCTAGGAAAGGTTGGAGGGGTCACAACTATCCTGCTTAAGTTTCAATCTCCTTAGATAGAATTTATTAAATGTACTAATTTAAGAAAATGATTTCTAACTTTTTATTAAAAAGTAAAATCATGAAAATTTAAGATTCTAATAATTTGAACGAGGTTTTGATTCGCTCAACTTCACCATCCCAATAGTGCTGGAGACATTGACCATTAACTTTAAACGTACCTCCATAGTTTTTTGTACAATTCTATAGCTCCATATGGATAAAATTTGTGGATGGTATAAGGTCCTTTCCATCGAGATTTGAGCTTTCCCGAAAATAACCTTAGTCTTGAATTAAACAACAACACTTTCTGATCTTCTCTGAGCTCACTAGGTTGAATATGACTATCATGCCATCTATTATATTTTTCTTTACACATCTTGGCATTTTTGTATGAAAATAACCTCAACTCCTCCAACTCATCGAGTTGTGACATCCTTCTCTCACGGGCTTACTTAAGATCAAAATTCACTTGCTTCAAAGCCTAGTGAGCTTTATTCTCTAATTCAAGCAGAAAATGACATGCCTTTCCAAAAACTAATCAATAGGGAGTCATTTCTAATGACATCTTAAATATAGTTTGATAGGCCTATAGTGCATCATCGAGCCTTCGAGACCAATCTGTTTAGTTTGGGCGCACTACTCTTTCAAGAATACCTTTGATCTCTCGATTCACCCTTTCAACTTGCCCATTCGATTGTGGGTGATAGGCAGTAGCAATCTTATGTTTCACATCATACTATTCAAGCAACCATTTAAGACATTTATTTACAAAGTGAGATCCTTCATTGCTAATTATAGCTCTAGGATTCCCAAACAATGTAAATACATGCTTATGTAGGAATCGCATGACTACCTTAGCGTCATTAGTTGGGTATGCCTTGGCTTCAACCCACTTGGACACATAGTCCACAGCTTCCAAGATATACTTGTTCCCATAGGAAGAAGGAAACGATCCTAAGAAATCAATGCCCCATACATCGAAAAGTTCTATCTCTAAAATATTTTTCAAGGGCATCTCATTCCTTCTTGATATGTTTCTGGTTCTTTAGCATCTATCACAGTTTCTCACATATGAATAAGCATATTTGGCCAATGTAGGCCAAAAGAACCCAGCTTGTAAAATCTTTTCTGTTGTACGTGAACCACCAAAGTGTCCCTACTCAGAGATGAATGACAATGGTACAAAATCTTGTTAATCTCACTTCCAGCTAAACATTTCCTGATTATGTTATCTGCACATTGTTTAAACAAAAATGAGTCCTCCCAGAAATAGTATCGACTATCGTGAAGAAATTTCTTCCACTGTTGGTATGTCATTTCTCGAGAAACTAATCCACATGCTAAGTAATTAACAAAATTAGCAAACCAAGATATTTCATATATTTGTCTTACCTCTAAGATATGTTCATCATGAAAAATCTCATTAATTGGAATAAATGAAAAAGTTACCTCATTTTGTTCCAACCTTGACAGATGATCGGCTACTTGATTTTCAACACATTTTCTATCTTGGATCTCAAGGTCAAATTCTTGGAGTAAAAGTATCCATCGAATTAGCCTCAGTATACCATCTTTCTTCGTGAGTAAGTACTTAATGGAAGCATTATCGGTAAATACTATAAATTTGGTACCTATAAGATACTAATGGAACTTGTCAATAGCAAAAACTATAGCAAAGAGTTCTTTTTCAGTTACTATATAATTGATTTGCGCTCTTGTCAAAGTTTTGCTTGCATAGTGGATAGGGTGAAACACTTGGTTCCTTCTTTGGCCCATCACAGCTTTAATACCGAAATTGCTTGCATCACACATTAACTCAAAAGGGGAGTTCCAATTAGGTGTAACAATTATTGAGGCTGGAATTAACTGGCTTTTTAATTTCTCAAAACCTTCTAAACATGCTTTGTTAAAATAAAAAAATAATATCTTTTTCTAAAAGCATACACAAAGGTTTAGAAATTTTTGAAAAATCCTTAATAAATCCGTGACAAAAATCGGCATGGCCTAAGAAACTTCTAACTCCTTTCACACTAACTAGAGGTGGTAATCTTTTAATTTCGTCCACCTTTGCTTTATCCACTTCAATTCCATACTTGGAAATCTTATGTCTTAAGATTATTCCCTCCTTAACCATAAAATGACACTTCTCCCAGTTAAGGACGGGATTCGTCTCCTCACATCTTTTGTGTACCTTAGCCAAATTATTCAAGAAAATATCATAAGTATTACCATAAAAAAAGAAATCATTCATGAAAAACTCAACATAATTTTCAACCATATCAGTGAAAATTACCATCATATATTGCTGAAATGTGGCAGGTGCATTACATAAGCTGAAAGGCATTTGCCTAAAACCAAATGTACCATATGGACAGGTAAAAATAGTTTTACGTTGGTCTTCCAAGGTTATAACTATTTGGTTGTATCCTGAATATCCATTTAAAAAGTAATAAAATTCATTACCTGTCAGTTGATCTAGCATTTGATCCATAAAAGGTAAAGGAAAATGATCCTTACAAGTGGCTTTGTTCAGCTTTCCGTATTCAATACAGATTCTCTAACCTATGACAGTTCTCACCGAGATTAATTCATTTCGTTCATTTTTGACGATCGTGATTCCATCTTTCTTCAGTACACTTGTCCAGACTAAACCAAGAACCATCTGAGATGGGGTAAATAATTCCCGCATCTAACAACTTAATTACCTCCTTCTAAACCACTTTTTTCATGATAGGGTTAAGTCTCCTTTGCCTATCAATCTTACCTTTTTCACCTTCCTCTAAAGTAATTTTATGCATACAAAAGGATGGATTTATACCTTGTATGTCAGCTATTGTCCTACCAATTGCTTTTTTAATTTTTTTTAAAACAGCAATCAGTTGCTCCTCATAATGTTCTGTCAAGTCTGCTGAAATAATCACAGACAAAGTAGAGCTATTATCAAGAAAAATGTATTTTAAGTAGTTCCTTGATTGACAATTTGAGTTGTGTAAATTCTTGAACTTCCAACTTTAACGGTTTAAGCCACAGTGGTTGAATATAACTCCTCGGATTGGCTTCCATCAAAGACAAACCTTGATTACCTTTTTCATCTTTTAATGGTTCAGACTTTAAGGCATTCTCCAACTGGTCTTTTTCAGAATTTCTTCCCATAGAAACTAAGGTTTCTAATTCCTCCATTACTAAAAATTCCTCCGTCAAATTGGGAAATTTCATTGCCTTCAGAACGTTAAATATTACCTTATCGTCTTGAACTTGCATAATGAGTTTTCCTTTTTCCACATCAATCAACGTTCTTCCCGTGGCTAGGAAAGGTTTCCCATGGATGATCGAAACTTCTTTTTCTCCTTCAAAATCCAAAACAATGAAATCTGTAGGAAAAATGAATTCATCTAATATTACCAAAATATCATCAATCTATTCTCCGAAATATGCTATTGATTGATCCACAAGTTGAAGTATTACAATAGTGAGTCTTACTTCACCTATTCCCAACAACTTGAAAATAGATTTGGGCATCAAGTTGATGTTTGCTCCTAAGTCACACAAAACTTTACCGAAATATGATTCACCAATGTTGCAAGGTATCGTAAAGCTTCTAGGATCTTTCAATTTCGGAGGTAGCTTGTTCTATAAAAACACACTACACTCCATCGTCAAAGCGACAGTCTCATACTCACTAAGTCATTTCTTCTTGGACAATATATCCTTCATAAACTTCACGTAATTAGGAATTTGTTTAAAGCCTCCACCAATGGGATGTTGATGTGTAATTTCTTTAAAACATCCAAGAACTTCTTGAATTCTACCTTTTGCTTCTACTTATTCTGCTAAAGTCTTTGAGGTTATGAAACTCTAGGTTGATATGGATAACTTTTCTGAGGAGGTAACTAGTTTAGGGTTTACCTCATCAGATTTTTCAGCATTTGATTTTTCTGTTGCAGGAACTTCAACTGTTGGTTGACTTTCCTCTTTTTCAGTAGGCTCATCTTCAGCCACAACCTTCTTGGGTTCCAGAATCTTACTACTTCGTAATTCTACCACTTTACAATCCACCTTACCCAAATTTCTCAAATTTTCTGCATCGCTCGGTAAGGCTCCTTCCGGTCTACTATAAAGCTCAGTAGCTAATTGACCCATCTAGTTCTCCAGATTCTTCAATGTTGTTTCTTGGCTTTGGATCGTTGTTGCTTGACTTTGGATGAAGACATCATTTTTTGCCATGTACGCCTTCAACAAGTCCTCCAAACTGTTCGATGATTTAGCTTGTAGTGGTTTTAGGGCTTGTTGGTTAAATCCTTTGGTTTGGTTGGGTCTATGTTGCATTTGATTGTTGTTCGATCCATTTCCTTGGTTACTCCAAGAAAAGTTCGGATGGTTCCACCACGGAGGATTGTAGAAGTTAGACTATGGTCCTTGTCCACTTCTATTTTGATATTGGTTCCTTAGATAACAAACTGATTTGGGATTTGAAGGGAAATTCTTGAAAGAATGATCGTCCCCACAGTATACGCAAAAAACTACTTCATACTGATTTAGTGATTGAGCAGCAAAATTATTCAAACCATTAGTGGTAAACTGTTTTAACATAGAGAAAATAGAAGATACCTGAGCAGGGAGTGAAGTCAGTGCGCCCACTTCATGCACTCCGACTACTCATCTTTCGGTAACTGCTTGATTTGTCAGTCATTGGTAATTGTTGCTTGCAGTCCTCTCAATGATCTCATAAGCCTCATTATAATACTTGGATAAAATCACACCATTCTAGAAGCATCTACCATTAATCTTGTGTGCGCGTTGAGACCATTATAAAATGTCTCCATCTGGACACAATGAGGAATCCCATGATGAGGACACTTACGAAGTGATTCCTTAAATCTTTCCAACGCCTTATACAAAGATTCGTCATCCAATTTTTGGAAAGTTGGTATCTCATTACGCAACTTTGCGTTCTTACTTGGTGGAAAATATTTTACCAAAAACCTTTCTGCTAATTCTTGCCAAGTAGATATTGAACTTGGTGGCAATGAATCCAGCCATACTCGTGCTTTATCTCGCAACAAGTATAGAAATAGTTTTAACCTCAATGCATTTTCAGTCACACCAGCTAACTTAAATGAATTACTCACCTCCATGAATAATCGAAAGTGTAATTGTGGATCTTCTGTGGGCATACCTCTGAATTGGCCCACCATTTAGAGCATTTGAAACATCACTAGTTTCAATTCAAATTAGGTGCCCTTATATCCGGCCTTCTAATTCCTGAATTTAACTCATTGAAGAGTGGCACAACATATTGTCTGATGGCACGATCTCTATCATTAGCAATAAGGATTGGGTTGTGCACTTGATTGACTCCATTACCTTGTCCATCATTTCTATTTACAAGGTCCATCTCGGTTTGTCTTTGAGGAGCTCTCAGGTCTTTTTTGTCTAAAAGTCTGCTCGATTTTAGGGTCCATGGGTAATAGATCAATGATTTGATCTATACTCATAGAACACTTGAAAAAGAAATAAAAAATAAAGAATAAATTATTAGGGTTAAAATAAATAAATAAATAAATAAATAAATAAATAAAAATAAAAACCAAATTGTAAAAATAATTTCACAAAGAATGATTAAAGCAACAGTCTCCGGCAATGACACCAAAAACTTGTAACGAATTTTAACGTGTTTACTCAAGTGTACTTAGTCGTTCAAGTAATAAGTAAGTAAAAATGAGTTATCCTCTCCACAGGGGTTGTATAAAATTAAAAAAGTTAATTACAAAATTATAATTAACAATTTCATGTAAAAAAACTCAATAAATTTGGATAGCGATGATTAGATTAATTAAATGCAAGAGTGATCCCTAATGTAATTTCTAATCAAAATTCAATTTACCTAAGTGTATGAATGAAGGCTTTAGCAACAAAAACAATCAACATTCAATGGGCTAGGATAATTATATTAATCTAATCAACTTACTTTCATCATGCTAACATGTTTGAGATTACTTCCATGGAAACTCGATCTCTTATGGGTTTGAAAACCAAATTAAGTCCTCTCGGATATTTTACTTAGTTAAATATGCATGTTACTGATCATATTAGACTAAGGGATTCTTAGCATTTATGCAAGGTCACATGGACATTTACGTTTCCAACAGTTTAATTACATAAATCTAAAAACCACGCAAGATAATAAAGTTAACTAAAGATATTATAAACCTTAACTTAGTCAGTTTTAATGGCCTAAATTAGGCATTGCACTTTTCAATTTTGCGTCTACTAGCCGTCGTCTGGTTAGGATCGCTCAACTAATCTGAGTGCACCCGATCACATATGAATGAAATGCATCATGATATTAATTGAAAACATAAGTGATTGAAGCACAAAACATGTTAACATGATTTATATAAATCTCATTAAATTAATATGATCGTTCTAGCAGATAGGAATTAAAACTTCATATTTGATGTCAAAAACATAAAACACAAAGCAAACATGATTAAAATAAATAACAAGAGGAAAGAGTAAACCCTATCCAGTTCAGTAGCCTTTCGGATCTATTATGACTAAATCAATTTAGCAGCCTTTTGGATATATTCTGACTGAGGCTCTCCTCCGTTTTGATTGATGCTTCATTTGCTAAGTGTTTAGAAGGTAGTCGACTAAAGAGTGTTTTTGACAAATCTTTTGAGGCTAAAGACGGAAGAGGGGATGGACTGCTACGCAAAGGAAAAAGGGAGAAGAAATTGAGAGAAAACTAATGTGAGTGAGAGAGGAATGTCGAGTGAAGAAGGATGATTAAGAAGTGAGGGATGGCAAGGTATTTATAGGTGAAGGTAAGGGTTTGAGTTTACTAAAAATGTAATACCCCGAAAATTACTACTGTAACACCCCGAAAATTACTACAGTAAGAAAGTAGGTATCTTTGATAGTAAAATAAGGAAATAAAGTGACAAAAAGGGAAATTTTGAGTTATGACAACATTGGGAAGTATATTATGATATATTAATTCAAGAAAGGATTAAATCGCAAAAGTGAGAAAATTTTTATTGATTAAGAGTAAATACTCAAAATTTGAAGGGGTAAAGTGCAAATATGAAAAATTTGAAGGACCAATGGTGCAAATATTTTAAGGGTGGAATAATCTAGAAACTAAGGAAAATGGATGAATTAGGACCAAATTGAAAATGTGAAGAATTTTGAGGGACTAAATCACAATTTTACCAAATTAAGTGATGACTCAAGGATGAAATTTTTAAAGATTATAAAGGGCAAAATGGTCAATTAGAAGAGAGAAATCTAGAAGGTAATGATGATGTTGAAGATATTTTAGATTAATTAATTAAATAAATATTAGTTTATTAATATTTTAATTTTATTTTTAAATGATATTTTATTATTTTATTATTTTGTATATATATGTGGAAAGAAAGATGAAAAGCCACCATCCCACCATTTTTTCCCATGCACCAACGTGAGAAGAAGAGAGAAAGAAAGAAACTTTTTTTTACAATTTGGTCCTGTCACCAAAAATTTACCATTTTCATCTAGAAATCAAAAGAATTTCCATATTCATCAAGAGAGAAAGATAACAAGAAGACTATGGGGAGCTAGAATATCAAGTTAGATTCAAGAAATAGAAGCTTGAGGAGAGAGAAAATCAAGTTAAAGATTGAAATCAATATGACAAGGTAAAAACATCAAGATTTTAATATATTTTTAAGTTTGATATTATTGAAAAGTATGGAAATAATGTTAATGTAAAGTTTTTGTATATATGGTCCTATGTTCTTGATATGTTAGTGAAGAGAAAATAAGAGAAAGTGATGAGAAATAGTGTAGAGAAAGAAAATAAGGGTGTTATAAACATGGTAATAAACATCTTGCACTAAAAGCAGTTTTGAACAACAACGATAGGTTAACTTTGAAAAATCACCATAAATTATGGGAATCGAATTAGAGGATGAAAAAATATTTAATTAAATATTATTAAGTCTAGTTTCTCATAGAAGAAACAGTGTAAGTAATGAAATTTTAAATCATGAGATATAATAAATTTTGTGAGATAAGGTCAAGATGAATTCGGTTCCCTATTTTTACTTTGTAAAATCATAAAAATGAATAAAAATAATTAGAGGCTTAAATTTATATTTTTAAAATAATAAATGAGTATATTTTCAATATAAACAAATGGAAACATCATCCGAATCCTGTACGATGAGATAATTAATTTTTAGTGAAGAAGGGTCAGAACTGTCAGACAGCAGAACAAAGATGACTTTAAAGAATAAACTGTACTTATTGGCTAAGCCAAAAATTCTGAAAATTTTATAGTAAGAAGACATGTGAGTCTAGTTTTAGATAAAACTAATATATCTCAATTCAGAGTTACATAGCTCAAGATATAAATAATTTTGTGACAATGACTCAAGTGGACAGCTTTGAATGAACAAATAAATAAATAGTGAAATTATAGATAATGTTACATATAAGCATGTTATATACATTAAGGATGTGGAATGGAGAGGAGGAGGAGGAAAATATATGGTTATTCAACTAGCATGAGTTTTCATTAAAATGGCTAATTTGCATGTTTTAGGTTCAGGGACTAAATTGAATAAAAGTAATATTTTAAGGGTAAATTTGTAAAAATGTCAAAAAGTGACCAAATTGTATGAAATGAATTGTTTTATTATTTAAATTAATAAATTGAATGAAATATTATTTTATATCAAGATTGGGTGGAAATTCGAGGAAAATACAAAATTACCAAAATGTCCCTAAATTTTGGTATTTCTGCAATTTAGCCTGGTAAGTTCATGTAACTTGAATTATATTCTTAGATGATTGAAATATATATATATATACTGGATTGAGAAATTGATTTGCATTGTGAACATGAGAAATTGTGAAATGAATGAAATGGAAATAAAGCTTTGAATTACATGAGTAAATATTGGGTCTCGTAGGCCCTATTTGTTATGAATATAATATTTCGAGGATATGTTGTAAAGAATTATAAAAGCACGTTAATAATTTAAAAGTTTTAATTCGAATGAAATTTTGCAACTCGCTTTAATACGTATGCAAATGTATGTCTTCTAGTAATGCCTCGTACCCTACTCCGGCGTCGAATACGGGTAAGGGGTGTTACAATGTGACATCGCCAGATTCGGTCATAACGTTTTGACCGGGTTTAGGGTGTTACAAAAAATAGGTTTAAATTTTCTTCCTTCCCTCTCTCATGTGGTCGGCCATGCTTCAAGGAACAATGGATGACCAAGTTTTCTCCATTTGAATTTAAATTCAATCTAAAAATAGCTAAAGAGTGGACGGTTTCAAAAGAGAAGTTATTGGGCTAAATTTTGATTATTTTCCAACTGCAAGGACCTCCAATTAATTATACCAAAACATTGTTTTGACAGCCACCTTTAAGTGTTGAATTTGGGCTCTTAGTTCCTCTTGTTGGACGGTTCTTTAGTCCAAAACTTAACAGACATGTCCTTCTTTCATCACCTTCTTTATTGGGTCAAGTAGTCAACCTCATGCCCCAAATTGCATGGTTTTTCCGTCCACATGGATAACTTGTACATGTCCATGTTTTATTTATTTAAATCATGTCTCTAATGGACCTACACAATAAAAATTACATACATTAATAAATTAACATGAATTAATATAAAATATGCATGAAAATCATGTAATTAAGCATAATTTCACATACTTTCTAAATTCATGTCTAAAATTACTAATTAAGTGAAATTCACTTATTTCAATAATAATTACTCGAGATAAACACATTTATTAAGTAAAAGGTGGTAAAATATATAGAAAACCCTATATAATTTTGAGTTTACATTGGTCAAGTAATATTCATTCAGATTCTCATTTATATTTTTCTAAGAATTTATAAACCACGAAGAAGAACAAATTATGAATTCAAGTGACAGTTATTAAATTCCTCAAATAGGAAAGCTTTATTTATATGTGTATGTGTAATAGGGTTTGTTAGGAAGTTTTCTTCTTCCTTTGGTATTACACTCTAACTCTTTTTCTTTCTTTTAAATGCCATATTTCCTCGTTAGACTAAAGCTAATTTTTTTAGGAATAATCAGAGGATGTTCTATCCTCTGATGATTCTGTAGGTTCATGAAAGGTATTCAGAATTGAGGATTTTGACCTTCAGCAAGGTGAGTCTCAGGTAAGTCCTCAATATTGACTCCTACAAGTCTTTCTAGATAAATATTTTGTGACCAATGTTCCAGTATCGGAGAATGAATATTTGAATCGTTTTTGATAAATATGTGTGATATCTTGATGTAGTGTCCCTGTGAGTCTAGTATGTAATGGACTGTATGTATGGATGCATATGATTCTATGGAGCAACTATGTATGTGTCTAAGATTTATATTGTGATATGTGATTGCATGATACGTGATTGTGTGATGTGTGTGAAACGTATACCAAGCATGATTTGGTTAAGAAATGAGTATAGCCTATGTGTACCTATGTTAGACTTATCTAGTTTGATTGATAAAGATGGAAAAATAGGGTGTAACTGAGAGATGCGAGTTTTGACACCGCGGTGGTTTTCAATGTGTCCGTCGGGATGGTAAAAACAAGTTATGATATGATAAATCTGAAAGAAGTCCATGCCATAGCACATTTTAGAGAGACCGGATGAGCCGCATTTATCCACTAGGATTTTTGCTTGTCTTGAGGCGATGGTGGGCAAACCTCATGCAATTGTTAGTTTAGGCAAATCCATATCGTAAACACGATAGTTTACTCGGGGTGCCTGGGTGGCATTCTTTTTGGCCTATGTGGCTTATTCTGTATGTTGCCTTTGTGACGTATTCTGCATGTTGCCTCTCTGGCATATCTCTGTCTAGCCCCTATGGCATATTCTAATAAATCTATAACAAGGATATGATTCGTCTGAAGTTATTTGGTGTGAAAAGTGTTGTGATGAAATCGAATAAGTTTTAAAGGAAGTTTCCTTGAAAAGAAGTATGAATCAGTATGTTCAATAAGGGTATCTACAGTGGTTATCTATTAAGATTATTATAAGGGCATATTCAATGTAAGGTTCGTCAGTTTGAGCTATTTGTGTTATTAAGGTGGAAATCTGAGTTATCTAGTATTTATTATATTTGAATAATATCATGTCTTGTTTTGAGACTTGAGGGAATCTGAGTTATTCGTTAATTTGGTGGTTTTTTGCCATGTAACTAAGACATGTGGAATTCTACTGATGAATCTAAAGTGGTTCTCATCAGTATGAGTATGTATTGGGTTGAGATAGAATATAGTTCAATTTAAGGTCTGATTTAGCAAGATCAGTAAGTGGTATCCGCCAAGAACGATGTCTGTGATTAACTATTATAAAATAACTATTTAAAATTGTCTGAAGAGAAAAGAAAAAGGTAGTACATTTGTTAAGATCTAGAGATAGCCAAGCAATTAGATGAATGATGAAACGTGAAACGTTAAGAATTGTGAGTGGTGTATAAGTATGTGATCATTTAATTGGTAATGTGAAGGTATCCGCTAAAGACAAATATGAGGAAATCCAAATATTCAAAATGAGGATTTCAAAATGATAAGTGAAAAAAGGTATGTTGTGTCAAATCTCACTAAGTTCCTCTTAACTTACAAAATGTTATGTTTATTTTTCACATTTTGTTATTTAAATGTGGTTGTTGAGAGGGACAAGATAGGAGTACACTAGAGAAGCGATGAATGGGGAAAACTACACATACAGTGGGCCTGTTTGGACAAGTGGCATATTGTAAGATTACACCATATGAGTCTGTTTTATTAAATTTATGTATGTAATAAGTTTTTATAGATATGATGGATGATGTTCAACTATATTTCCTTTTTTTTAATAATGAATTATGGTAAACGTTAACGAAAACATCTTGAGTCAAAATTATAAGAAGGCAGTTTTGAAGTTTTGTTAAGAGAATTGTGTAAAAACACACAACATCCTGACCCATGGAATCAGGTCGGGTTGAGGGCGTTACATTGAAAAACTAAACGAGGAAGAGGTTGTGATGGCCGTGGCCAGAGCAATAGAATTGATAGTCCCAGAGAGGCAGTTAAGATCGGTCCCAGAGGTATTAAGACTACCTAGCATGTGGTTGCACTGATGTATGAATGTAGCTCCACCGAGGAAGATTTAAATCGTTATTTAGGAGCCCAAGGCATCCTTCTGTCGAATATCACCTACGACTTTCAACTAAGTCGAGGGTGTCACCTTCCCCTCATCTTCTGGAGGCTAGCTTCCACCTGCCTTTCCACCCCTTTTTTCTGCTCGGTGCTCAATGAGTATGGCATTACATCGTGGCGACTCTCTACCTTATCCTAGTGGAAATTGGTGGCCTTCTTCATAGATTGATATATGCATTGTAAGCCATTGATGCTAGATGTATTCAATAAAAATTACCAGTTAAAGGTGAAAAAGCAAGAGGTCTTAATTGGAAATAACCACTTCCGTACATGCCAGGGTTTTGAGCCCATAATCCAAAATTGGACTTCGAACCTTCATCTTAGAAAAGAAAATTTTGTGAGGGTCATCAATAGGTTCAAAATTGGGCACGACTTTCCCACCTTTTGGTCTCAACCCGGGAAGATGTTTGTTCGCAAAGTCAGTCTCCTAACTAAGCGGTTGCATGGAAACAGTTTAAATGATTATGGACGGGGCGTGTACTAGAATTAGGAGAGATTGTTACTGTTAGACATGTGTTCAAATGATGTCTGCAAGGATTAAGCCCCAATGGTCACCATGCTAATGAACTTCTATTATGGGCGGATTCTCAGAAAGTCATTACTGTTGAAACGACTTGGCCCCATAACTCTAATAAAGATTTGGCACGAAATCTAGTGGGGATGATGAGGGAACCTCCCTTCCTTCTTCTATGAAGCTTGTGGGATTCACCTACGCCACTGGAATATTATAAGTCATGGTACATCTTCTACTTCTTCTCCCAGTCGGGCTAACTCTCATGTTGAGTGGAGGGTTTTCTTCAAATTGTCATACTACTACACCTGCTCCAACAGTCATGGATGTCCTAAATTTATTAAACGATATCAAAATGAAGGTACTACTACTATGCCACCAAAAATAGGGGCTGGAAAGAAAACACAGAAGAGGCAAGGGGTGGAAGGAAGCACCCAAGACTTTAATGGCAGTGCTTGGTGTAGAATCAGAAAAGTGATTACTCCTCTAAGAGCCAACACTTCTTTAGTTCCTGCATTCCTCCTATTCCTACCTTCCTCCTATTCCGACCCTACAAGTAGAGTCTACCAATTCTGCAAACTCCTAAGTCCACACCATTGATCTTCCTTCAACTAAAATTCCATCAGAGGTAGTGCGCCTAAGCCAACCAGTGGCTCTTTTCAGTTCCTCACCCCACAATACTTCTACTGGCGAAGCAAATGAACTTTTTTGCTGGCGAGATCTCATTAAGTCAGGGCCATCTCCTTTCTCGTTGGGAGCTATCCATCAGTAGCAAAACAACATTATGCCTCAGCAGGTGAAAGAGGCTTTCCTCTCATACCTTTATTCAAATTCTCAGTTATCTCCACTCTCGATTTTGGCAGGGTCCTCCGAAGCCTTAGTGGTGGAATATAGGCTTATGAGTTGGGCCCTCCAAAAAGCTTATCAGCAAAACAGTGCTAAAGCGCCTAGATTAGAAGAAGCTATAAAATTTGGTGAATAGTCTTTGGGTCAATTATGCTAGACTCGTAAAGGAGTTATGAGCCAAATCGAGTACTTCAATTCCTGTGTCTTAGTTAGGAAGGCTAAGTTTAAGGATACACAAGGCAAGTGTACGTAGGTGGAGGAGGAAAATAGTTGGTTGAAGGCTAGAGAGTCCTATTGAGAGGAGAAATTCAAAGCCCAACAACAATGTCACTTATCAGAGTTGCAAGGTCTAGGCCAATCCAACGAAGAGGCTCTGAAAAAGCATCAAAAGGACTTAAGGAAAAATTTGACAAAATCCCAAATTGAGGTCTAATCTGGTCTTCCATGCCCAAGTTGTTATGGGCCCTCTAAATATAAGCCAGGTAGACTTTAAATATCTTCAAAAGGTCTCTATATATTATCTGAACTTTAATATCTACAACCCTAAAGGTAAGGACTTGGAAAAATTCTAGAGGGAATGGAAGCAATCAACCAACTTCTTCATTCCCATTAAGCTTGAAGTAGAGGATGAGGAAGGGGACTTAGAAGGTTTGACTGATCTGGAAGAAGTCCCTAAAAATCGCCCCCAAATAGAAGAAGCACCCATCAAACCAACTGACTAAACAGTTGAGGGAGGAAACTAAGAATTTTTTTGCTTTTCTTGTACTTACTCTTTTTATTCCTCTTGTAATATTTTACTTATCCTTTAATCAATGCAATTATCATTTTCCTTCCCAACTATTTTTCTTACCACAATATTAACAGCATATTAACATACTCATCATATTAAGGTTTTTAACTTACCCAAGGGACTAAGCTACGTCTGACGTATTATGGATACAGGGCTGACTCTCATTTAACTTCTAGATGATCAACTAAACTGAAAGTTCTGATATCAATTAACTTGTAATGCCCTATACATGACCCAATTTACCGAATCCAGGTATAAGACGTTACAATAATCACTTACTTAGCTAAAATTTTCAATCAATTAAAGCCATACTGAATGTACCTCTTATTTATTTAAAATGCTTTATAAGATAATAGGTTTGAAAAATACATTTATCGTTTATCACAAAACTTTTAAAGGTAAAATAAAACCTTACAACAAATTGCTTAAATGAACAAACATATTTGTAGCAAGTATTACTATTTCATTTGGAAAACATATTTCCATAATATCCCTTTGTATGCATAATATTGCCTTCAATCTACCGCCATGGTGCATTCTTAGCTTAGTCCCTCTTGACATAGAGGTTCAGCTCACAAACCTGCTAACCAAAACACATATATAAGTTTACAAGGAACTTAGTGAGTCTCAATCATTTTTACCTTTTTTATGGAGACGTAGATTCTTTCGACTCAAGGTCTTGAGTTCCCTCTCAGACCTTGGTGGACACACTACTGATTCTTGGTTGGCGGATAACCCTACGTAAATCTCTGCACTTAACTATCTTATACTTCTTTCATCTAACTAGAAGATTTTAGAATTTACACCATATTTCAAATCCCATTACATAATTTCTTTATTGTTTGTAGTTAGATATGCTTCTCAAAATGATACCCAGTGGATACCACTCTTGGCGGATTCCCTTGTCAACTCATCGATTGCTAGGACACCAGTTACATAGTGTGTTTAAATCAGTCTAAATAGTCATACTTGCTTAAAAGAACATAGCATTTCAATACATGTAATAGAATTCTAAATAACATTAATGTAAAACCTTAAGTATATTCCAAGTTTGGCAGACACCTATGCCACCAACATTTTGAATGTCTAAAGTTCCTTGTTATGGAAGATCACTAAGGCGGATTCATCAGTAGGTTACTCTATCGAGAATACTTTCGAAAAGTGTCTCACAAGGATACCCAGATCTCACTTAAGGCAGTCTAACATCTTGCGACTTGCTCATTACAAAATTCACTCTACGAGTTTCCCAGATAATTCGCCACAAAATCTTTCCAAAAAAATTTGTACTTACTGTCCCGGCAGACCATCTTAGTGGATGCCATGGGGCTTTTTCCACATGGTCTTTTACCTTCACACCCTCTTGGCATATTATCATATAATGACATGGCCATGAAATTTCCACAGATTTATTTCGTAATCTGTTAGTCTGATTAGAATTGCAGCTACTCCATTGGAGGCTACACAATAAATCTCTATTTTCACAGTGATTTGCCTGTCCAATTAGCAATATGCTTGCCTTACCGGTGGCATTACAAACGGATTTATTTATCACCTTTTTACACAACCCAAAATTATCAGGTACTGGACACATATAACAAGAAAGTAGAAAACAAGGACTACACACATGCTAGTTACAACACCTTATACCACACAACGTCATACCATGCTACACATTATTCACCTTATTTACGTATTTGTGGATATCTCTCAGAGACATGAATTCACATAATTATATGATATGCAAGAGTCAGGTTTAAAGATTCACCAAAGACCTACCTTTACCTTAGCCCAGAGCTTCTAGGTAACGCCCTCCACCCGATCCGGTTTACTAGATTCGAATGTTAGATGTTACGCCTTATTACATATACAACTTAATCTTTTTATTTATTTTCCTATGTAAAAATTTTATATATAAGTGTGAAAAGTTCAGTTTTCTATTCGAGGTTCCTATGTATGTATTGCAAGTGATTATCAAAACAATTCATAGTACTTAAGTTTTGTTTTAGTGACATGTATATTTAAGTTTCAGCTTGGCTAAGTACCTTTAAACATAAAAAAATATTATACATGGGTTTAATCTTGAGTGTGCCTCTTATAACATTTTGTATACATAATAGCTCGATCCACCACTACTTGGCGCAACCCTAGCGTCATCCCTCTCCACACACTTCTTTACAACTTGAAACATGAAATAACTTTCGTAAGTTCATAAGAACTTAGTGAGGTAATCCTTCAATACTTATTTCCTTATGCCCTAATGATTTAGATGCTTTGTCTATCCTTCATGTATCCCTTGATCTTTCTTTTTCGTCTAGCAGGTACTTACTAGGATTTTTCTCATGTACCGTGCTTATCCTTTCTTAGCTGAGGCCATTTCCTTTCCCTTAATATCATTAAGGACTTACCTTCCATTCTGAATGATTAACCATTTCCTTGTCATCTTCCAATATACAACCCATAATCATGCAAACTATTCCTTCTTATGAGTGTATCATAATACAACTTCATTACTTTCCATATTTCTTTGAATCTTGTCATTACACAGACCTTTATCCTCTTATTCACCTTATCAATGCACTTATAACTTCATTTCTTACTTACCGACTTTATCATTTACATTTGGGGCAAAGTAAACTACGCCAATTACTTAGTGTAGAGTTCGCCAACATTTCTATTTTATTCTCAAGTATCATTTCTTTTACTTATACCTTAAGTCTATGTAAGGTTCACCATACCTTTCCTTTAGAGGTCATTCCTTTAGAGTTCTCTATATACCTTATTCCTTCTGCTTGTCCCTTTTGAGTTCATTACATTTTCCATGCCTTCAAGGTACTATACTTACCATTCCTTCAAGAAACCTTACACACCATTCATTCCTTGTCCTTTGAAATTTTTTTTGTTCGTTATTCACCACAAGGGTCTTTTCTTAAATAGATGCCACAATGTCCATTCCTTAAATTGCGCCACGATTCTGTATTCTCCATAAAGGCTTTCCTATCCAGAGCTTTTCCACAAAGGTGTTCCTTTACATTTAATGCTCGCCACAAAGGCTTTCTTGTCCAAAGTTTTTTCCACAAAGGCATTTCTTTACATTCAGTACTCGCTACAGAGGCTTTCCTGTCTAGAGTTTTTCCATAAAGGCAATCTTTTACATTCAGTACTCGCCACAAATGCTTTCCTATCCAAAGCTTTTCCACAAAGGCATTCTTAAACAAATATTACCACAAAGGCTTTCCTTCTCCTGGAGATTTAGGGGATAGGGATTTGCCTAGTCTCACAGTTAGTAAGGTTTTCCCCTCATAGTCCTGGGACACATAGAGAACCACATTAGGTAATAAACTTCCTTAAATTTTTTCATATGATTCCATAACTCACCAGTTATGGTTTTACATAATATGGTCCGTCAACGTTATGGCCAAGGACCTGTCCTTTTAAGTATTCATGTTTTTAGTCCTTACGAACCCTTTTGACAACTCCGAAGATAGACACAAATTCTTCATACTTAGACCCATCTTTCATGAACTCATCATATTTTGACTTACACATAACAAACACATCCAGAATTTTCACACACAATAACATATTTCCATTATCCAGACACAAACATCCTTTAACCTCAAGATTCATGTTTCATACTTTGACCATGAAACTTCATGTTATCCATACATGCAAGTTCATAAATCGTATGTTCCTCATTAGAGTCATGACATCATATTTTACTAGTTCTATTTCACGATTTGGTTACTTAGCATAGAAGTTTCTAGAAGGTATATTATGCATGCATGAGTTAGTTTAGGGACTCACCTGATAACCTCAAAGGGAGTTTAAAATTTAGATCTAACCTTTCCTTGAGAAATCAACAGTTTGGGCTCTAGATCCATCATTCAGCCAGATGCTACAACCTCCTTTTCCTTGTCAAATAGAAACAATTCGTTAGAACCCATCTAGGTAGCCATTATCATCATTTGAAACCTAGACATCTCTGAAAGCCATATTTCTTCAATCATATTTAAAAATCTATGTTCCCTTGAAAAATAAAAGTCACGAACTGTACCATATAGTGAAGAAAATCACTAGAAATATCCAGGATTTTGAACTCAGCCTAGAGCAATGTTTATATCTCTCTTTAGCCCTAAATATTTTTTATTTTTCAGAGAAAAAGAGAATGAAGATAACATTTTTTTAACCCAATCGAAGTGTCCTTTTAACATAACCCAAGTCTTTATAAGAACTTGGCAAATTTCACATCAAGACTGAGTGGCGTTATCAAAATTTATCACTTTTAAGAACTTACTTGATTACTCCTTTAGCCTTTAACCTTTTCAGTTCACGTTTGGTTAATTCCTAACCAGATTTCCTCACAATTTTGTTGGCACGGGACCATAATGGCTACAGAGTGTACTATGCCACAAGCATGAACTCACATCCTGAAGGTCATTTTACATAACTATAAGTCTCATTTCACCACTCATAGTAATCGTACATGAAATCCTTACTTTATTCTCATATTAGAGTCTGCCCATTCTAAACGCCAAGAAGTGCATTTGGGCGAATACTATTTCGCCAATCGTACCCTTCTATAACTATGCGTCATAAACATATATTCGTACATTCACACCATTATTCTTTGTTTGGTCATACCTGATCCATTTCATGATTTCCCTTAACTATTCCTATTACAAAGGGTCTCATAGATATAATACTTTTGGTTTGCCACATACTCGGCCACACTCTAACTTCTATCTTCTTATCTTGTTACTATACAGGGTTAGCCATAACACTTCTTACGAAGATTTTTTTAGGATCCACCGAGCTAGGGCGTATAATCATTTTTGAGGAATTTTTATGCTTAGCCAAATATTTATGTCTTACTCACCCAAACCTTACTCTTTGTGCCTTACATCCAATAACATCGTTCGATCATTGGGACTTCGTCAAGCAACATGTTACATCCTGCTTCGACAGTCCTTCTCGATCCAACAATAACAACTGCTTAAACGATCAAAAGATTTCCATTAAAATATTTATTACTGACAATTTACTAATATTTCAACTATAAGCGACCCCTATGTACGACCTTCTTGTAACACTCTTCCCTTCTATAGTCGTAACATGTAAAGTTGTAAGACTTACTAGAAGGCGAATCATCTATCTTAGTTTGACCTTAATAAAGAGGGAGAAGAGAATGTTGATGTTAGAAGGAAGAACCTAAGCATTAAGCAGATAGCCAAAAACCATTCAAAGTGTCCACTTCCTATAAATACATTCTCGGTCCCCTGATTTCCTTACCTAATCCAGGGTAGGTAAAAGAAAATCTAGTGATGATTAACCTCACTGTTGAGCATTAAGTAGATAGCCAAAAACCATTCCAAGTGTCCACTTCCCATAAATATATTCTCGATCTCCTGATTTCCTTACCTAATCTAGGGTAGGTAAAAGAAAATCTGGCAAAAATAAACCTCATTGTTGACCAGTCATGGGGAGGTCAAATAAATCTCATTTACTCTTGTTGAGAAATGGCCAACCATGTTGCACATGATGATTTGTTTAGTTGGCTTGATATTGAGTACAAGTAATTTTTCATTCATTTAGCTACTCTTCTCTTTACTTTGATCTTTGCCTTCTGCTACTGTAGAATTCCAACAACTCCCAACTAACCTGATATGAAATCCAATTGAACAATACTCATACAAATCAGGCGAACTATATCTGAGCGGAGACTCTCATTTGGCATGGTTTCAAAAACAATTAAGTCTTCTTCAGTTTCCCCACACTCTTGAAAGTCTCTTAGTGGTCAAACAAAACTCTAGGGTGTGCCCCTTTATAGGCGCATACTCTCTTAGGCGTAATATTTCTTCACTTGAAAACATCCTGCAACTATTTCTTTAGATACCCCGGGAAAATGCTTTAACGCTAGTATGTGCCAATACTCTAACTCACCAACCAACCAGTCGAGTGGTGAATTAAGCTGCCATGGTGCACTTGCCTGCCTGCGAATGCACTAACGTCCAGATTGTGAATACTATAGTAAAAGATATATAGATGAAGAGGTATCCACAAGTTTATGGGTCCAGTTGTAATATAGTTACAACAGAGTAGGTGATTACTCCGAGAATCGTACCCAATGGAGGATAGTGCTAGATCAATTTTAACCTGAACACTAAAAGATCTAATTGGTACTCAAATAAGTTATAGTATTAAAGTAAAAATGAAAGGAGTTTTTAATATTTTTGTATTAATAAAATTATGTAAAATAAAATAATAAATATCAATAGATTAGAAAGTAGAATTAATCAAATCTAGTTATGAGAGATTTAGCTTACTTCGGTAATTTTCATTAACTGTTGCTTCGGGTTCCTTGTCAACCAACTAGTCATTGTCCAAGCAGGACCTTCTGTTCTTCCACTAAAATAATGAGTCATCGAGGACTACTTATCTTCCGACCTTACAGTTTAGACCAGCTCGGGGTTAAGGCATTCATGAATGGGCCATACCAATTTTGGGCTAATTCCCACCTTGATAACTTCCTAAGGTCGTCAAGCCTAGGGTTTGTTTCACGTTCTTCCTTTCTCGAACAGCTGATCCATTAAGCAACCTTACAAAATAGTTAATTCATCATACCTCTACTCACTAATCCCCAATAGAGGGATTAGTTCCTCATGGTTTTCGTAAATACTATAAAATTGATATAAAAGATTGACATAATAAGCAAATCAAAAATATAAGATTTAGGAAAATGCTTGATTTGTATTAAGAGCAAGAACGAATCCATAGCGTCTAATCGCATTCACAAATTAGATCTCCCGAAATAAAATAAAGACAAAACGGAAGTAAACTAAAACGTAATAAAAAGAGAAAAACTAAACTAAACTTAAGAGAGAAATTCTAAGCTAAGGAATTGGTGTCCATAATGTGTAAGAAATGAGCATATTTATAAATTTCAGGTGGTCGTCATCTTTAAACCTAGGTTAGCTAACGTTCTCAAGCTTTAAGTTTGATTATATGGACCAAAACGCCTCCTGGCCCGTGTTAATTGCAGTCCAGAATCGATGTCGTGACACATCAGGACCTATGTCGTGATAAAGGAGTCAATATAATCCTCTTGAGATATCTTCAAGGGTATGTCAGAAATCCTTAGGTTGTGTCGCGACATCAAAGGCAGGATTTTGATTTCTCTATTTTGCTCCCTATATTGCGACATTGATCATTTCGTGTTGCGACATAGTGAATAGTATCGGTTTATTACGCCTTCTAATGGTCTCCTGCACAGTTACAAAGTTTATTAGCTCACCCTTAGGCCTTATTCGACCCCTAAGGTCAATAAAAGATTCACTTTGCACATTTTATTAACTTTAAGAAAACTTACGAAAACATAATTAAAACTTAATGAAAATGCTTGCTTTCAAGCTCCTAAAGTGCGGAATTTATTTTGATTTTCTACACTGAATTACGACAAATCAGTGCCCAAAACAAAATTAACATACATTATCTCACTCTTAATTGAATTTATAAATTCTAGGGTGTGACAATATAGGTCTGCATAGGCAACTAATGAAGATAGAGTATGCAGGGATAATCCGCCAAGAGGTCAATGCTATTAAATTTGTATTTTGGTATTACATCTATCAGTGGAAGCTTTGTGTATGCAAGGCTTTGTGTAGTCAAACGTGAAACCTTCAGTTAAGAAGTCATCAGTTGGAAATCAATTGCAATTAAGTAAAATGAATTGTTCTCCGGGATGTGTGAGTAAATAAGCGGCAATATCATTGAAGATATTATGCCTAGTACAAGTGAGCTAGTTCGTATGATATAAATATTATGCCAATGAAATTGGTGAATTGTCCTAGTACAAACAGTTAGACTTTAATTCTTAATCATGAAGCGCCAGCTTGTTAGCATTCTGTTAATGCAAGGTATGGATAACTTATGTATGCGTCATTATGTATTGTAGGTAAAAAGGAAAATGCGAGAATTCGAGAAAGGACCAGGCTAGAATCTGTTATGCTTAGAGGGACATGCTCGTTTGATGTAATATACATACAACTGGGAGACCTAGAGGCAGAGCCTCAGGGTCTTAGTTGTAGTTGTAATTAAGTGGTCAAAATATAACTTCAATACTAAGTAAATATTCAATAGGTTAAAGTTACTTAACAAGACCATTGTATATTAAATTAAAGTTTTATCATTTAAATAAATTCTTGAGATTTTTGAATTCGTGTAGTGACGATGTTAAATATTATTTATCATGCATTGTTTTAATAGTGCAGATTGTAATAATGAAGGTGTTAGGTAAATTGGATAACTATGTTTTATTAATAACTGTATTAAGTATGAATGACGAAATATACATAACAAATGTGTTAGCTAAATGTGTTAGTATGAATGACGAACCGATCATCGGTTCTGGTCTATAAATTGGATAACGATGTTAAATATTATGGGGTTTACAATTTTAGTGGTATTAGAGCCAGGTTTAGCCGGTCCTTAGGAAATAGGATTTTGAAATATAGCCCCTGTATACTTGTTATGTTATTCTAGCTTTGTCCCTTGTCTTGTTATTCAGTTTTGTTATGTCGCATAGTGTATATGTATTGGTGAACAGATAATGGAATGTCAATGATAAAGGGAGACCCGCATGTTGTTGATCTAAGTATGAACATTCAAGAAATTGTAAGGAAAAAGGGGAAGCAAACCAGGAGAGTAAGCAATCATGAAAGTCCAGAGAAGAATAAAAATTTCATTAATGAAAGATATAGGTAAAATTACAAAAAGAAAAATTTAATTCCTTTCAACTAGTGGGGTAGGAAAGGCTATGCTTTATTGGGTTTCCTCCTCATGGCTAGAGCCTTCTACAGGAGTAGGGTTTGTTTCCTCTGGTTCTGGGGGATAGAAAAGTTTACTTGACTCTTTCCATCCTTTTTGAAATTCTTTCCACTTCACGCCTGAAGGATTGAGAATGTCAAAGTCAAGATCTAAATCTGTAACTTTCCACAGGCAATTGAAGTTTACTCGACTTACATCAAAAGGGCCCACAGCCACTTGGGCGTGCAACATTAAATTCATTTTTAACTTAGGCAGATAATTCTTCAGGTTTGCATTGGTTTCTGCCTTATAGTCCTCCAAAGCTTCGTGGTTTTCACTTAAAAGTTGCTCTAATTCATAAAGGTGTTGTTCCTCTATAGTTTTCCTATTAGCCTCTAATTGGCAGACTTTCTCCCTTATCTCCTTCCTTTTTGTCTCCCAAGTTATTCCTCTTGTCTCTCAAGAAGAGACAAATGCAACGAGCTCCCTATTTTGATGGATTGCATCCTTATGTATTTGGCGAGCTAGCTGAGTGTTCCCTCAACTGAACTTAAAGACTCTTCGAACATAGCCCACTTGACTTGGTTTTCGATGCAGGCTTCAGACAGGGCCCAACCAAGGAGTCCACACTCTGCCACTATAAACTAGAAAGTACTCACCAAATCTTTCAATGAAGGTTTCTAGACAGTTGATAAAAAAGAGTAGACACATTCCCTCAGCACTAGAGACAAGTCCCTCTCTTATTTCTATCTGATCTTGTGGGGGGATGAGGAAGACTGTCTTGCCCTAAAGGGAACTCTCCAAGGGAAGAAGGTTTGTACCTCGCTAGACGGAGTAGTTTGTTGAAAGGAACGAAAAGAATAAGCCTGAGAGAAGGAGTGGACTATGCCAAAGGTAGGCTCTGCAGTAGGTGGTGTAGTAGAAGGGATAGGTGGGTCCACAGGATTGGTGAACTCTATAGGAGGCTTAAAAATTTGAGGGACATCAGGTAAAGTATTTCCCACATCAACAGGTGCTGCTATCTCTAGTTCTATGAGACCCTTCCTCTACCCTTAGCCTCTTGCAGCCACTATTGCTGGTCCTTGCCTCTAGTGTAGTAACTTCTTTATCCTCTTATAAATTGTTCATCAAAGCTTCTACGTCTATGTTGTGCTGATTACTGGAAGAATTAGAGGAATTGGGAGAGCCTGCAACAGTAGCAACAACAACAGAGTCAGCCCTACGGGGAACTAGAGCTTTACTAAAAGACTAACCTCTATCACCCGCTAACAAGGAAGACCAACGATGGAAACGTATGTTACAGACAATGTAAAAGAAGTTGGTAGGTTCCCTTCTCTTCCCTGCCAATGCCAACACTAGCTCATTACTAGACCTATAAGGCCATATTTCACTAGCAAATTATACCCTTCAAGTATCCGCACCCAATATCAAGTCAACTATTCAAAAACCATTGGGGCTTTGCCCTTCCAAACAGTATCGAAAAATGTTCCTAACTGTTAGAAACTTCTCCAACTTTAGAGTGACACCAAATTTTAACTTATTTTATTGCGCCATTGAAATTTTGGAATAAAAAATTTGCCATTGGAAACAAGTGAACTTTTGAGGGATGGACCACTTAATGGGGAAGCCAAATCTGCCATCAAGCTTTCTCCTTACCTGGTTGTATTTGTGGTGGTTCAGATGGAGATTTGAAGCCTGGTTCTGGAGAATGGGCTCACGGCCCATGTGGGTATTGAAGTGGACCATTCCACTTAAGGCCCTTTGTGTAGTGACTTTCAACTAATAAATGTGTTAGAATAATAAATGGTGTCTCGCATCATTTATTGTATTCGATGAAGTAAGCCATCAGTGTCCACCATGATAGGCTAGCAAGTTTCCCCGGTGCAATCCCATAATCTTTTAAAATCACATAAGAGAAGGGATGTATAGGAATATGGAAGCCTGCCTCTAGCAGATACAAAGTGAGCATAAACCCATTGTTGAAGTCATTCAATCAGCACTCCCTTTTAATGACTTTAAAATCGTAGGCGAAGTTGGGCAAATTGATTCCCTTATTTTCCAAGTGCCTAACCATCTCTTCTTCAGTGGTCATACACTTATAAAGTGGGGTTTCTACCAGTGTACCAGCTTCACGATTTCATGGCTCGTCGCCACCTTCTACAGCAAACCTACCCCCACGACCCTTCTGAACTTAGCCACAATGACCACTGACTGTACCCCTTGTGCTTATTCTAACCCTAGCCATTCGAAGAAAAATAAAGCAAAGGAAGATGAAGAATGAAGGATTACCTTTAGAACTGGTTGAACTCTGGAACAAACAGTAGTAATGCTTTGGTGATGAAATGTAGAAGAACAAAATAAAAGGAAAAAGATGAAGAAAAGAGATTAAGGTTCTGAAAGAACTTGAATGACAAGAAAATTTGGGGAAAAACAATTATAATAATTATAAAGCCAATCGGTTATAAAGCCAATCATCCATAGGAACTTTCAGGTTTAAAAATAATTATAATAAACTATTCAAATCCTCCAATTCGTGCTCAACAACTGTTAGTTTCTTATAAGGGTTTTCTTAAACCCTTAGTATTCAGAAAAGCGAGAATATCTGCCAATATAAGTCACGTAGGCTCGTATTCAACAAATTGGGTTCGTCCATTATGTACTCGCCAAAATGAATTATGCAAGGCAACTATCTATTAAGGCTATATATATTTTGACACTCCGCAAGACTGTATCCTGCGTCTCTACGATAAGAAGTTGTGGGTTCGGCTTGGGAGCTTTACATCACCCTTCATTCAAGGTTGTTATATATTTATATTAATTTTTTTATTGTATAAAAACTTCGGGATGTACATAAAGACTTAGTTTGAATTCGTATTTGTAAATTTGATTGTAATATTGAATCTCTTTCAGTTTTCTTAATGTAGTTTTACTCTGCTATACATTTCAAATGCATGTATTCCTTGTATTTTGAGTTTAAATGAGTTTATAAATTGATTTATAATGGTTTGGAACTCAATGATAAGTTATAGTAGAGTTTGGGGATGTTTTATAGTGTTTTCGGATTAATTTTCAGCTCTAAGGGTTTTAGTATCAGTACTTGGCCTTGGAGGTATCTCAACAAATCAAACAAAATGCAAACATCTATGGTAGTAGGGACTTGTATCAGTACAACTAGGGAGTTGTACCAATAACACAATGTTAGGGCTAAACCACTTCATTGTTTTGAGTTATTTTGACTTTCTGGGGTCCATTTTGGGTCTCAAGCACCTCCGATCACCCCCAAACCTCTTCAAAATTATTTTAAATCAATTATAAAATCCCCAAATTATCTTTAATTTGATTTTATGATTTTATAAAAATGTTTTAAGTTTTGAAATTTTAAATAACTTTGAGATTTTGATCAGTACGTGCTTTAGTGGCACTTCCTATTTGTATCGTATGTCGAATGAATGGGGGGTGGTACATGTGCTTTACCCTATTTTAAACAGGATTTATTTAGGATTTACACTTCAAATAGGTTTAAATATGCCACAGGTTCATATACTCTTCAAGAAATTAAAATTTAGCCTCTATACTTTAATTTTGAGAAATTGGGTCTCTATACTTCTTTTGATTTGAAAATCTTTATCCCTTCGTCAGTTTTTGCTGTTAGGATGATTGATTTGGTTGCTTAAAAAAGGTAAAATAATTCTTCTAGCCTTATTTGTGTCAATTTGGTCCTTACTCTTCAAAAGTAAATAAACAATTACAAAAAAATGTTTTGAAATTTTTTATTTTCCATAAAAATATAAAAAAAATTATGAACAATTAAAAACTCTTTAAAATTGAAAAAAAATAATTTAAAAATATATGAAAAACATTAAAATTAAAAAAATTAAAAAAGAAATATTTACTTAGACATGCTCATGGGTTTGGATGAGTTGGGTTGTACCCTGGATCCAAAAAGATTTCAGGTCCAAAGTCGTTTTTGGCTTGTCCTGGACCATAAAAAATCTTATCTAAGCTAGTCCTAAGTTAGGTTGGGCGAGCTACCTGGCCATGGACAAGTCTATTAATTCACTCCATGAATGTCATAAGGTCTCTCCAAACTTTTTGAGCTATTTGTTCTGCCCATATGAATCAAAATTGAACACAAATTTTTAATTAGATTAATTATATATCAAAAATATTTTTATGTAAATTTAATTATAAATTATATAGAATATTAGTATAAAATATCTTTTTAATAATGATACAACTTTGAATATGTTTAAATTATTTAAAAACTATTTACTCCATGGTACATCGATTTTAATTATTTTTCCATTATAATTGATTTGAATTAAATAATGGTACAAAGTATAAACTGATTTGAATTAAATTTTAAAACATTTTGTAAATTTTTTTCAAAATATAGTATATAAAAATTTCAATGCTTAGTTTATTACCTTTTTTGCCAAAATGGTGTCTTTTATATAAAATTATTTTAATATAGTGTATTTTGAAAAAAATATTAAATTTAATTTGATTAGATTTATAGTTTGTATCATTATTTAAAATTTATTTTATACTGATATTTTATATACTTGTACTTAAATTTACATAAAAATATTATAATTAATCTTATTGAAAATAAATAAATAAAAATATGTTTAAATTTGATTTAATATTGACTGAACGAATAACTCAAAGTTTGGAGAGATTTTATTACTATTCATGGAGAAAATTAATAGACCTGTCCATAAGTCGAGCAGCCTGTCTGGCCTGATAGGCCCAACTCTAATTGAATCGAGCTTGAATAAGGTTTTTTATGTCCTGGATCGAATCGTCCTGAATTCAATTTAAATAGTAAAGAGATTTTTAAAACTACATTTAATTCTACAATACATATAATATTAATATAAAAATATATTTTAATATTTTATTAAATTTTGAACAGTGAAATGAGATTTTTAGGAGAGTCGAAAGTGGGACTGGACTTGAAATTTTTTTTACCCCGGCTATGGCCCAACTCATGGACAAGTTTAAGAAAATAATGTTGTTTTATAAATTTTATATATTTCATATATTTTAAATTATTTTAAATTATATTTTTTAATTTCTAATTTTTTATATTTTTATTGAAAGTAAAAAAACTTTTAAAAATTTTTGTTTAATTGTTTTTCTACATTTTAAAGACTAAATATCAAATTGACACAAAATTGTAAATAATGAGAATTAAAATAACTTATTTTACCTTTTTTATAACATTTATGTTTAAATTATTTAAAATTATTTACTCCATGAATGGTCATAATCAGTTTTAAATATTTTTCATATATAATTGTTTTGAATTAAATAATGATAGAAAGTATAAATTGATTTGAATTAAATTTAAATATATTTTGTAAATTTTTGTTCAAAATACACTATATAAAAATTTCAATGCTTAATTTATTACCTTTTGATTTTGCCAAAATGAGGTCTTTTGTATAAAATCATTTTAATATAGTGTATTTTGAAAAGAAATATATTAAATTAATTTTGAGTCTGTTTTAGTTTGTATTGTTATTTAAAAATTATTTTATACTAATATTTTATATACTTATATTAAATTTACATAAAAATATTTTTGATATATAATTAATCTTATTGAAAATAAAAAATATGTTCAAAGTTGATTTAATATTGACTAAATGAATAACTCAAAGTTTGGAGAGACTTTATTACCATTCATGGAGTAACTTAATAGACATGTACATAGGTCGGACAACCTGCCTGGCCTGATAGGCTCGACTCTAGTTGAGTCGAGCTTGGACAAGGTTTTTTTATGCCTTGGGTTGGACCGTCCTGAATTCAGTTTAAATAGTAAAGATATTTATAAAATTGTTATAAAATAAAGAGAGATAGAGAGAATAAAGAACAAAGAAAATATGAAAGCAATAGAGAATGTATTTTATTGATCAAAGGGATGATTATAATGATTCATTAGAGTCTCTATTTATAGGCATAAGAAGTATAAAAGAAGTAGAGATCTAATTCTAATAACTATTAGAATTTAAAGTACATTAAAACTTTATCTTGATCATGATGGACATCCACTTAATAAGATATTCATAACACTCCCTCTTGGATGTCCATTGGTAGATAATGTGTCTCGTTAAAACCTTATTAGGAAAAACCCTATGGGATAAAAACCTAATGAAGGAAAAAGAGTACACAATGTCTAATACGCATAATATGTTGCCTCATTAAAAACCTTACTAACAAAACCCAATGGGACAAAACCTCGATTAAGGGAAAAAGAGTGCAATGCGTATTTACTCCCCCTCATGAAAACATCACATATTTTCTCATATTCTACGTATTCAATCTTAAATACTAGTTTTTCAAATGACTATTTGAATGTGTTTGCTAAGCATTTATATTACCATTTTTTTTTAAAAGTCATGAGTGAGGGAAATTTTTAGGGAAATATATTTTGATCTCTTTAGGAGATTCAACAATAATCATAACAAACTTTAATCATGGTTCTTTTATAAAACACAAATAGGTATTTTGGGTCATTTTATAATCCTCCTTCAACTACTCAAATTTACCACATATGTTCAAATTATTTCAATTCATATAAATGAACAATTTCTCGAGAATTTCAATATGCTTCTAGCATCCTAAATCCTTCAAGGATTTTAATATAAACTTTACTATATAGTGATTCATAAACGTTGTAACAATAACCATTAGACGCAAATTAAATCTTTTATGAATTGTCAATTTAATAATATATCTAAAGGTTATCGCATCCACCACAAAAGGATATTATATCTTTTTGTAATCAATGTTAGGACTTAACGAAAAATTTATATTTTTATTCCGCTTATGCAAAACTACTTCAATTGTACCCTCACTGGCTTTATACATTTAGATGTTTGGACTACTGGTCCAAAAACTCCACGAATTTAATTGTACTTGAGTTGCGTCTTTCTATTTTGATTCATTTACTCCATATCTAAATTTCTCAATAGATTTATTCAAGATCCTCATTTTATTTTATTATTTCAATAATAATATTGCATGCAAACTCATTATCGACCACTTTTATTATTTGGTTCCACATTTTCTCGAATTGACATAACTTATCGAGATCTCTTATTTTCATTATTTTGAAATTCAGTTTCAGGTACCTGAATCTCTTCTGAAGTTCTTCTTATTAGTTATGTCTTAGGTCTCTTCTAGAGCACCTACCTCCATTATATGACCATCTAGAAGAATTTTCATATTTGGAACCGATCAAGCTATTGTTTATTCTAATTGATCGTCCTACTGGGACTTTGATTCAAATTAAAATATTAGATGGTATATAACACTTGGTTATTCTCATTAAGTTTGTAAATACATCTAACAATTAACTTTTAATGAGTTATCCTTATTGAACTTCTGGTTCAAATTACTTTCCCCCTAACTCATTACAAGTTATTATTTATCTCCCCCTAATGTAAGACCCCAAACCCATATCTGTCACCAGATTAGGGTTACAAGGCATTACCAGACATAGCACAGATCAAGACAGCCATTTACTACATTTCTTGTTTCGTAATTCAATCACATCAATACACATGCATTTTATATGTAATAACAATATAAATCAAAACACATTCAATTAAATTGTTATACATATAATTCACTTAACCAACTAAAATCAAATCATGCTTTTCTACTTAAAGTATATAAACAAATCATGCTTTAAATTTTTTTAAATATATCAATAATAATAATGTAATCACTTATTCGACCCAATTAATCTACATCGATCATAATGCAAATATCATATAATTTCAATAGCCAAACCTTATGACCAAAATTCATGGCATTTAGACTTCTACTTAATCATCAAACCTATTTTATTTCACATATATTGCATACATATATCCATCTGTTTATAAACATCCATTTTATTAGTAATTACCAAAGACAACAATCTATATATACAGAATTCACTCATTAAGTCAAAACAAAATGTATCATTTATCATATTTAAAACCATGCATGAAACATTATCAAACATTACAAATAGTCAAATAGTATCTAGTTCCTTACCAATTCATATGCATTTTCAATAATAAAATTTATCATATTCGATCATAAATAGGCAAATAATATTACACCCAACTCACATGCTTATCAAAATGAACCATTTACTAAGGCCAATTTTACTACCACATTTTATCACATTTCAAGCCTATCCATAAATCAAAGTATACATTATAAATGAATCCATAAATAACCATAATTGAATCATATTCATTACATATATCTTCTTACCAAATACATCATACTTATATAAATACATACTAGTACTTCCAAAATGAACTTAAACCATATTCAATTTCAATAATTAACCGGACATATCAATTTACTCCACCTATATGCTATAACCGAACCTATATATGTACATATGTATATATCAAAACATTTACCACATTATTAACTAAACATAGCAACCATACTTCACATACAAATGGGCCATAGCCGAATTGCTAAAACCAACACATCAAGTATTAAATCAAAACACATAAAACCGAACTTAAACAATTTAGTATCATAGTCGAATATATATAATGTGCTTATCATTACCCTTTATCGAATCATGTATATATATCAAACATCACAAACATTTATATATTAAGTATTAAGCTTGCTAATTTAAACTATAAGCATATACTAAGCACACCACACATATATGACATACATAATACTTAATTCATAAATTAAAATTATACATATCATTTCATTTATAATATACTTAGCATTTTACCCATTTATTCAATCCACATATCAAAACCTTTTCACTAAGCATAAACCGAATATATATATCACATACATATGAAATATATAATACTTCTGATACCAGCTTAAATCATAACTTAATTCAATCGATCATTAACAAAACATATCAAACAAGTCACACATAATCATACCATGATCGAATCTAAATAACTCAAGCATCAAATAAATCCATTATATTCAAAGGTATAGATACTAAGCTTGACCAAAAGAAATAAGCCATTTTCGGATGGCTTAATATTACATAACCCCAAATCAAGCATGTCAGCTATGCTATACATGCCATAAAATTGAATTCAATTTCAAAAAATACCGAAAGGAGTCGAAAGTATGATAGACTTTGCTGACGATCCCCGAACTCGTAACTTGACTCCAAAATCTATAAAACAAAGGTAAACCAGTACAAACACACAGAGTAAGCTATTTAAGCTTAGTAGGTCATAAGCAAAAACATATATATATTAACAAAGGCATATTAACATTTTACTAATAAGGTCGAATACACATAATTTCCAATACAAAGATATCATTTAGTACAAAAATCATACTTTAATCACACATACATATCATATGGCCGATTATAAACAATCATGTACACATATATATTTTCATTTTTAATATCACAATTACAACAATAGGTCAAATCACTTATATGTTCAACTATGCTAACACAAAGTCCATATTCACATAACTTTATAACATTTCAAGTAATCAACTTACCTTGTTTCCTTATAAACATTTAACTAGCACATACCTGAACCTGTAATTCGATTTCACATTCAGTCTTTACTTCACATTGCCCATTGAACCTTTCAGAATTAAAAAGGATACGTGAACAATCAGAAATCTCGTACAATGCCAACGTCCCAGACGTGGTCTTACATGCAATCACATATCGATGCCACTGTTCCAGACAGGGTCTTACACATAAACACAAATCGATGTCAACGTCCCATACGTGGTCTTACACGAAAAGCACATATCAGAGGTCCTATGTCATGACATATGTATCCTATCTATTCCTAGGGTTCGTATGGGACTTTCGGACATTTTATCTCGATCAAAACGAGCTCGAAACATAGTTCCCCTATCTCAAATCACATTTGGCCAAACACATATGTAATCGAATAATTCATTTCATCACATAACATTTATATATTCTTAATTTTAACAACACTTAAATGCCTATAGACTTACCTCAGATGTTGTCGGACGATATAATTGACTATTCGATAACTTTCGATTTCCCTCGATCTAATTCCGTTTTCTTTTATTCTTGATCTAAATAAATTCAAATTTAACTAATTTAATCACACATTCATTCAATTTAATCCAAAAACACATAAATGGGAAAATTACCATTTTGCCCCTGACATTTTACACTTTTTGCAATTTAGTCCCTATTGCATAAAACACAAAATACACAAAATTTGCATATACCATAGCTGGGCCAAATCTTCCTATAGTCCATCTAAGTTCACATATTTTATTTATTTCAATTTTAGTCTCTAAAAATATTATTTTTGCAATTTAGCCCTAATTACTCAATTTCATCAAAAATTTCAATACAAAACATATCTTTTATTATTCATCATCAAACTTCAGAAAACACAATTATTCATCAATGGAATAACTCAAAATATTCATAAAAATAAAAAAATTCAAGCATGGGTCAGATAGTATTCGAAGCAACGATCCCAAAAACATAAAAATCATCAAAAACTGAACAAAATCTATACCTTAATCAAGACTTGAAAGTGCCAAATGAAACAAAGCTTTAAACCCTTTTTTTCTTTCAAATTAGGCCAAAAGATGAAGAGCATGGCTTTTAATTTTTTATATTAAACATATATTAACCTTATTATTAAATTACAATATTAACCTTTACTAATATATATAAAACATATATAATAAGGTTACATTAGTCCTTTGCTACCCACTAACTTACATAGTGGGCTAATTGCATCATAAAACCTCTAAATTATAAAGACAACAACAATTAGGCACTTTCATATTTTACCATTAAATTTTCATTTTACGCGATTAAGCCCTTTTCTCAAATTAAGCACACAAACAATAAAATAAATTCACGAAACTTTCACACATAATTAACACAAAAAATAATATTAAAATATTTTTTAGACTCAGATTTGTGGTCTCAAAACCACTGTTCCAATTAGGGTCAAAATCGGGCTGTTACAGCTAATGTCGGGAAAACTATCGAATCAAAATTGTAATAACAAATTATGTCATAATTGAATCTCGAATACATTCAAAACATCTCATAATATAAAGAAACTTGTAATTAATATGTATTCCCAACTTTATTTGAGGATTCACTCATCTTTGTGCGTTGTGGTGGAGCAATTGGAACATATACGCACATACAAAATTCAAAGATGAGAAATATTTAGCTCTTGATCAAAAAACAATTATAATGGGGAGTATTTATAACTTATTGGCTTGATGCTAACAACACGTAAATCAACATAATCTCATGTTGAAATAAGAAGTTTAGTCCTCATAAGTAATGGTTTAGACATTAATCAGAGGTGTTTAATCAATAATTTCTCTAAACCATTATCCGCAATCTTTTACAAAAGTTTTTCAAACTCAATCAATAAAAGATTGAGATATAAACTCATTAGTATTAGCAAGATGAATTGTCTCAATTGCATGATCTGAAATTAATTATTTAAACAAGCAATCTTACAAACGACAGGTTGCAAATTGATAACACATATGTGATTATTTTGTAGATGCAACTACCAAAATCATATAATGTTAAAACCACCCACATGGTGGATGAATGAGCTCATAGTCGTTTCAGAAATGTAAGACATTAAATCTCAACTTTGGTAATGAATTTCTAATAATCAATTTTCATTGAGAATAAGCAACATATGAGAATTCTTTTAAGTTAAAGAATCTTCTAGTTCTTTAATGAATGTCCATATGAATTCTTAATTAATTTTGGAATCATATATGATCCAGGATGGTCTAACTGGTTATGCCAAGTAGCAAATGCATTTGTATAAGTAAACTAGAAGTTTACTTTAACATGTGTTTCAATTGTACTAAATTCTAACAAATTAATACTTTCACTACGCCAAAACAGGCTTTTAGCGGCGCTTTTTTAGGCCTTTAAGCGCCGCTAAAAGTATTTGCGGCGCTTTTAGAAGCGCCGCAAAAAATGCCGCTAGTGACAACGTCGCTAACTTTAGCGGCATTTTCAGAAAATAAACGCCACTAAAGACCATGACCTTTAGCGGCGCTTTTCCCACAAATGTCGCTAAAGACCATGACCTTTAGCTGCGCTTTTCCCACAAACGCCGGCTAAAGACCATAACCTTTAGCGGCGCTTTTGCCACAAACACCGCTAAAGACCATGACCTTTAGAGGCGCTTCTACCGCAAACGCCACTATAAGTCATAACTTTTTAGCGACAAACGCAACTATAAAAATGACTTTTAGCGACGCTTTTTCACAAACGCCGCTAAAAACATAACTTTTAAAAAAAATAAATTAAATAATATTTATTTCTATGATAAATATTATATTATGTTTTATTTTTGATATTTAAACTTTAAACTATATACTTTTAAGGATAAAAAAATTAATTAAATTAAATTTTCTATTAAAATTTTAACTTTAAAGGTAAATATAAAAATTAATGAATTTAAATTTAGAATTAAAATATTATGTTCAAACTCATATGATCTATATTAACTCGGCCAAATATAAAAGAAGCTACAAAACACGTAATAATTAACAATCATGGTTAAAGAAGCTA
Organism: Gossypium raimondii; assembly: GCF_025698545.1. Lineage (NCBI taxonomy): Eukaryota > Viridiplantae > Streptophyta > Magnoliopsida > Malvales > Malvaceae > Gossypium > Gossypium raimondii. Next base: position 39,564,310 of record NC_068565.1, read on the forward strand.
GTATACAAGGTAGCTACAAAACCCTGTTTCAATAACACCTAATTCAAGTTCTGAATAAGATAAACGACCATGGAATGCAACATTAAATAACACTCTACTTGAAGAAGTGCTAAGCCTTGGCTTTTCCAGCTTGAAGATATTGAATCCTCCACTACACCTTCAATATCTAAAGGATGCAAAACCAAATGATCAGATAAACCAACAAACTTGGTAAACAATAGAGATGTTAAAAATAAAAAATATATATAGCCATTAAGGCTCAAAAAATAAATATAACAAACAATTATGTGCAGCTTTAGTAGCAGGTTGAACCATACTAACAAACAATCTCAATCATAGCTCTTCCATGTGTCACAAATAGGCATTCTTTCTAATGATTGTCTAAACTATTCAATTTTTTAACAAGGAACAATAGTATTAATTTACAAAAGCGAATGAAACATGTTTTACTATTATTGTTTAACGTTATATAGAAATGTCTTATATAGCATAAAAGAGAACTAAGGCATAGAAAAAAGAACACCATAATAATTAAATTGATCATTGATATATTCAATTTTTCCAATACAGGTATATTCAATTTTTCCAAGTTTTTCCATGAATCTGAAGGGTCATAACTCTATACCCATCATGTCCAAACATGATTCCAACATTGGTGCCAGACTCAGGTATTTCAAGAAAAATAAAAAATCATAGCAACATTGGCCAATGTAAGGGATAACGATACCTTGGTCAAGCAAGATATCGCCGCTCATCTTGTCACCAACATAGCAAGTGGAGCCTGTGTTGCCTTCCTCATCAAAGACAACCCTTGTCCCCACAGTGCCTATGAACATTGATCTTCACTTTTTTTCTTCAAGATCCGTGTTGTTGACCGAAAATAAGAAAACCAGCTCAAAACTGATTTCAAGTAATGGACTACAAATAAAACAAATCATTAAGGTGAAACTACCCAAGGGCATACATAATTGACTAATGTAAACGATCTACCTATTCCCAAAAAAGAAAAACTAGAATCTGTGCAAGTTACCACATAACCGGGTAAGCTTACGAGCCAGAGCAGCTATATAAAAGAATTTACCATTTAACCTACTAGTACATAAATGAAATTATTTTTCCTTATTGCAACTAATATAATCATAAATAATTTAAGAAAACAACTAAAAACAACTCTTATCTACCTAAAGCATAAGAATTCAAAATCTTTTAGATTATTTGATAAATAAAATATTTTATCTTTCTTGCCAATAAAATAAAATAAAATAAAAACCAGAATCAAATTAGTTCAACCTCAAGTCTTTAGTCAAATTTAATTAAACCTCAAGTTCTTTATCAAAAGAAAATAATATATATAAAAAATCAAGAAAACAAATACCTAGTTTGATTGGCAAAACTTCGTTTTCTTTAGTAGGCGGCCATTGGGAAGATTAACAATTAATTAAGAAGATGAAAAGAGATAGACCTTGAAGAGTTTTTACAAGCAAATTGATTAAACTTCTTCTATGTTTGAATTTTTTGATATTCGATTCTTGTTTTTTATTTTATTTTATTTTCATATGGCATATTATTATTTGAATTACAAAATGTTTTCAGGCAGTACAGAGAAACCCTTATCTACCTAAAGCATAAGAATTCAAACAAAGGAACTGAGCTTCACTGATTATGTATAATTTTTTCATAAATCAAAATATAAGTTTATTATGTATTAATTTATAATTTCATTATTTTATTCTGTAGGTGAAAGAAACAGAATAAGCATGTCAAATCTTGGAACCTTGGTTAAATTTTCTAGATACTTAATAGCCAAATCCACATCTTCCCTGCCAAATTGATAAGCCAATAAGGAGTTAAGAATCTAGCCAAACATAAAATAATAAACTGGCATGAGTCCTAGGCAGTAGAGATCATAGAAAGACTTCATTTACCTGAAAAATGTAGCGACACATTTAACAATGTCAACTAACATGGAAGCAGACATTGCATTTTTAAAGATCTGTGGTAAAGCACTTGGAGATGAACCTACAAATTAAAAAGGAAAATCAGTTGTGGCACAAATGAAGAGACTTGGACGAGAAATAATAACATTCACATGGACATTCATCTTAAAGGACCCCATATAGGTGACTTATTATGTAAAACAGAAATAGAAAATATGAACTAACACAGACCTTCAGAAGATGAGCCTGTAGCGAACGATCACTAGATAGGGCTTTACAGGAAACCTCAAATTGATATGCTGTATTTGGAGGGCTGATGCTTTTTGCAGCTTCAGCCATGGCTCGACTAGCTGCACGAGAAGCAAGGTCTTACACTGAAGCCTTCATCCACAAACTTAGTGCCTGCCTCTTTCTTTGTTGCGAAGGCAGTATGCTCTTCCTGCCATAGAAATTCACGACTCCTACAATCAAGCATCAAGTTAGCAGTGCAAAATCCATCCTCAAATATTTTAAATAAAAACTCTAGCTTGCCATCGAAAATAATCTACACATATGTGAACATTAACAACTAATGCTAAGAAAATACGCAATTTATGCATGGAACATGTCACAGTCAACAATTAAGTCTATGACTACAAATCAAAATACAAATCCAGAACAATTATAGCTAAATAATAGGAGATTTACAGCACTATCATATTTACATGTAAAGAATCCATGAGATTCTCCAACAGCAAAGATAGAATATCAAAAAACATTAATAAACGGATAAATAGTCAAACTAGTAGAGTTAGTATATGCATGTCATGCAGGTCTAAATGCTGGAGCTCAACTTCCACTGAGATGTATCTCCAGCAGCAAAACAACTTCTAGAAACATTACCATAAAAAGAAATTGGATCGGCAAAGTGAGAGCACCTGATCAAATAAGATAACGAATTAAAGAGACTGAGACCTTTGCAGTCTTCCACACAAGATAAGAAGTATTATAACAATTCCAGTTATGAAAGACACAAAATGAGATCGAAAAAGATATGGAATATCATAAATTCCACAAGCAATTTGTTAACTACGGTGCAAGGGATAGCATGATGAAAGATAAAAAAATATAAAAAAATACTACACACAGAAAATAAATAAATTGCTGATCAACAAAAACTTGCAAAATTAAAAATTAAGCCACTTTCAATAATTCAATTAAAGTTCTAAAATCTCCAATGATAAACAGAAGAGTCTTACCTCAGACAATTTTTCTGATAACGATGTTATCTGAGAATTGTATAACTTTCTTTTCTCTTCAATAGCTTCAATTGAAGCCTTCTCTCTAGCACACTGTATTGCATTTTCTTCCTCCATTTCCAATAGTGAATTAGTAAGTTGCTGCAATATCAAAGGCACGGTCCAACAAACACAATTAGACTACCAAAGACACAAAGCTTTCTTCATAGCCAATGATATATTAGACTACCATTGCCAATTCTTCCTTTTCTGCAAGCAAACTCTTAATGGAGGCTTCCATTCCTTGCTGGCTAGAATTAGATTGTTCCAAACTAAGTTTCTGTGCAGTCTAGAGACTACAAAATAAGAAATAAACCTATCATTCTGCACAATTATCAGAAGTAAACCGATAAGAACTGGGAAAAGGATATTCTCTCTATACTAAGATCCTCAATCAAGCTACTTTAGCAAGGAACCACTTAGTAATAACTCAAGATTCTGTCATCTATATATCGAAAAACTCATGTCCACAACTCAAAATCACTCTTAAATCATCCATCAAGCACATCCAATCTTACAACAAATACTGCCAACAAACTTAGCCGGTCTCTTATTTCCTCTCTAGTTAAATCAATAAAATCAGCATCCAATGCACACCTTATAACCTACGATTTTTATACTCAATTTCGGTCACAGCAACCACAGTTCAGAGATAAAACCCACCCTATCCACCAAAATTAGAAAAAAAAATGAAAAAGAATCCATCCTATCAAAACATTCAAATCTCAAACCCAGAAAAAGAGAATAATAGTTAAATAACCAGCTATAAGACAAAAATAATTACGCAACCAGAACAAAAGAAATCACATATATAGCATCAAACAAATAATAATCCAGCTAAATCTAGATATAATCATAACAAAAATATATATTTTCTCCATTTATCTACGAATGAAGAAAATTGAATAACAAAAAAAAAATCAATATTTTTGGTGAGCAAAACTTATAAAAGAAATCCAAAAATCCATTTCATTTTTCTAGCATTTTTATAAACATTACAAAAAGAGAGATTAGCGTCAAATAAATCCATGAAAAAAAATAGAACTTACGGGATCGGAAGAACTAGAAGAACGACCGGAAGCAATTGAGATAAGGAACTAAGTTTAAACAATAAGGAGGGAAAATGCATATAGGAAATAAGGAGGGAAAACTCACCGAGAGACCTTCAATGGGATCTAGGTGGGATCTAAAATGCTTTGCAAACTCAATCCCAACTGCTTTCTTCTTCCAAAATTTCAAATGCCCTAGTAAAAATAAATAAATAAAATGAAGACAAGCAATCTATAAGCCAGTACCAAAATCCCATTCACTGTTAATGCCTCAAATATTACAGATTACCACAATCCACGCACAACTTACTCTTCAAAGTTCAAACCCATAATTTGTATGTTGAAGGAAATGGAAATAAATGATGAGAAGAAGTTGAGAAAGGCAAAGTCACATGAAGAATTAAAATAGATAAAGATGGAAATAAATGATTGAGAAGAAGTTGAGAAAACTTTACCTTGGGTATGTTGAAGGAAAGAAAGAGGCTTCAGAGTCACATGAGAAATAGATAAAGTATGAGCTCTTCTAAGATGTATCCAAAAAGAGGGAGAAAGGGGAAGATGATGATGAAGACGGTGGTGGCAGAGAGAAACACTTAATGTTTTGAAGATACCAATTTTAGGGGGGAAAATTTAGGGGTTTCAGGGGGAATTCTGGGAAAAATGCCTTAAAATATTATTTTATTTTGAACAAAATGACACCGTTTTGTTATTTTGTTTTTTATAAGTTGATTTATTTTTTGCACGCCGCTATTGCTTATCTTTTGTTGTGTTTTTCATAAAAATGCCACAAAATATTATTTCATTTTGAACAAAATGACGCCGTTTTACTTTGCTAATTTTTTTTTATTTTTTATTATAAATTGATTTTTATAAAATAAAAAAAGTACTCTCAAAATAAATATTGTATATTTTAATAAGAAAACAAATGATAAAATTGCTGTAATTAATTATTAAGTTAGAATTATCTAAATTAAATAATTACCTATATATCCATATAATTTTTATTTCATTTTTATTTTGTATTTTTTCTTATAATTTGGTCCTCTCCAAAATAAATAATTATACCTAAATATCTATATCAATCTATTACTTTTTTAACTTATTTATTAATTCTATTTAAACTAATATTTAAATATATCAAATGGTTTAGATTAAATTTTTAAACTATAAAAGCATTAATTAATTGTATATCATTTAACAAATCTCAAGTAAACCTTAACCTTAAACCCTAAATTAACCATTCAATACATATAAAGTCTATCTATTATATATCTCTAAAATAATTTAAACTATATTCATAATTTCAATATGTTTGATTTACTATTATCTCTTTTACAATTATATAAGAACATATTTAAAATATAAATTAAAAAAATAATTAATCTAAACTCAAAACCTTAACTCGACCCCTGAATCTCTAAACCTTAAATCCCTAACTCTTAACCCCTAACGTCTAACCCCTAAACCCTTAACCCCTAAATCTTAAATCCTAACCCTTAAACCATAATCCCTAAATCCATACTCCCTAACCTTAAAATATGAACTCCTAAACCGGCCTTAAGTCTTAAATTAATCATATACCCTAAACTAAAAACCCTAAACAAATTTATTATATCTTTTACAATTATATAAGATTAACATATTTAAAATATAAATTAAAAAAATAATTAATCTAAACTCAAAACCCTAACTCGACCCTGAATCCCTAACTTTTAACCCTTAGTGCATCTAACCCCTAAACCCTTAACCCTCTAACCCCTAAACCTTAAATCCCAACCCTTAAACCATAATCCATAATCCATAATCCCTAACCCATACTCCATATACCTTAAAATAGTAACTCCTAAACTGGCCTTAAATCTTAAATAAATCATATACCCTAAACCAAAAACCCTAAATTATAATGATAATTAATTCAATATTTTAAAATTAATACTATCTCTTTTACGATTATATACAAAAAATTTTAATATATTAATTAAAAAACAATCAGTAATCATGTATCCAAAAAACTTTAAAATTGTTTTAAATTAATACTATCTCTTTCTTAAAAACGCCGCTAAATCCCCGAAAGCTCAAAAAACGGCGACGTTGGGCTTAGATTTTTTTGCGGCGCTTTCTTGAAAATGCCGCTAAATCCCCGAAAGCTCAGAAAACGGCATCGTTGGGCTTAGGTTTTTTTGCGGCGCTTTCTCAAAAATGCCACTAAAGCCCTGAGCATTAGCGGCGCTGTCTTAAAAACGCCACTAAATCCCCGAAAGCTCAGAAAGCGGCGTCGTTGGGCTTAGGTTTTTTTGCGGCGCTTTCTCAAAAACGCCGTTAAATCCCCGAAAGCTCAGAAAACGGCGTCGTTGGGCTAAAGTTTTTTTGCGGCGCTTTCTCAAAAACGCCGCTAAAGCCCTGAGCATTAGTGGCGCTTTCTTAAAATCGCCGCTAAATCCCCAAAAGCTCAGAAAATGACGTCGTTGGGCTTAGGTATTTTTGTGGCGCTTTCTCAAAAACGCCGCTAAAGCCTTGAGTATTAGCGGCGCTTTCTTAAAAATGCCGCAAAATCCCCGAAAGCTCAGAAAACGGCGTCGTTGGGCTTAGGTTTTTTTGCGGCGCTTTCTCAAAAACGCCGCTAAAGCCCTCAGCATTAGCGGCGCTTTCTTAAAAACGCCGCTAAATCCCCGAAAGCTCTGAAACGGCGTTGGCCTTAGGTTTTTCGCGGCGCTTTCCTAATGCTTATTTTCAGCGGTGTTTTCCGTAAAGCGCCGCTAATGATCGATCTTTAGCGGCGTTTTTTAACCAAACGCTGCAAAAAACGCCGCTAAAAGCCTGTTTTGGTGTAGTGTTTTACTATCATTCCTTTTACTTTGTATCCATATATAAGTGCTATTGTGACATTTACTACTGGAAATGTCTAAATCAATGTGAATATTATAATGTCACTAGTTCAACAAAATAAATATAATTTCCAAACAATTATATGCAATATTCGCTTAAGGGAACATGCCAAAATATTCAAATATCTAAAAAAATTGTAACTTCAGTGCATCCAACCATAATGAGCTTTAGATAGAATTATCATATTTTATTGCTCATAAATAGATCTTTCACAGTCAAATATTTTACTTCCAACCCCTTATTGGGGATGATGACAAAAGAATATCACAAAGATTATAAAATAAATATAAATTAATAACCCAATCCTCTCTTTTCATCCTTTCAAAATAGATATTTATAGCAATAGTGATTCATATGAAATATAATATTTTCCTCATTCACAATCTCAATATAAGATCCATTATAAATATATTTTAAAACCAATGGATTAACTATCATAAGATATTAATATATTAGCTATTCTAGAGCTTTCGGCTAATTTTATACTATCAAATATTGGAATAATATTTGTTTATTTTGGTACCAAATAAGATAAATACTTTCTATCTATAACGATAGAATTTACTACTTCATTCTCATATCTTTCCTCAAAGAATATTAATGAAACAAAATATTTAGGCATATGCCATATATGTAGCCAATAATCTTTCATATCACATTGATAACATAAGTTATTTTTACCCTTTGAAGATTTATCTTAAGAACTCTCATTGTTCTCTTATTTATTACTATGTTCCCAGTTTTAGTGATCCATAATTATATCTTTTATTTTTTTTATGTTTGCGTTCACTTCAGGGAATGCAATAGATTTACTAGGATGAACTTATAAACGTCCCAATAGATTATTTATTTCAGAATCACCATCGCAAATATGCGTGAATTTTAAATTAGAATCCATCTATTAATGTTGTCATGATTAGTCTCCAATTATAATAAACATGATATAATAAATAAAATATAGCAAAATATACCTGAAAATCTTTGACATCATTGTCATCACCATGATCCATTATGAGATTGAATCTTTCAACATCCTGAAGATGAAGTTGTAAGGGTGAAAGTTTAAGATGAAAGAGGAATTGGATTTGGGGGGCGACTTCAAAAGATTTTAAAAGAAAAAAATAGAGAATCATCGTGCTGATAACGTGTTATAAAATAAAGAGAGATGGAGAGAATAAAGAACAAAGAAAATATAAAAGCAATAGAAAATGTACTTTATTGATCAAAAGGATGATTACAATGCTTTATCAGAGTCTCTATTTATAGGCATAAGAAGTATAAAAGAAGTAGATATCTAATTCTAGTAACTATTAGAATTTAAAGTACATTAAAACTTTATCTTGATCATGATGGACATCTACTTAATAAGATATTCATAACAAAAATTACATTTATCTTGACCGTTAAAGTTAACGATCCCCAGTTTTTTTCCAGTTAAAACTATCACATGTCACAACACAGTGCGACATGTGGCGAAAAATGATAAAAAAATAAAAATCAATAAAAGTTATAGAAAAATTACAAAATGCTTCTTTTGGTATGATAATTTTTATAATTCTTTTACGAATTTTATAATTCTTTACATTTTTTATCATTTTCTTACGACTTTATAAAATTTCTATTTTTTTTCTATATTTCTATATAGTTTATAATATTTTTCTAATTTTTAATAAAATTAAATATTTCTTATATTTTTATTAAAATTTAATATAGTTTATAATTTTTATTTTTTTAATTTTTTTTGCCACATGTCATGCTATAGTTGTGATATGTGGTGATTTTAATTAAAAAAATAGGGGCAGTTAGCTTTAACGATCAAATGGCTTTTTGGATGCATTTTAGCAATTGAGTGAAAAAAAAAGTAGGGGCCTAATTGCTTTTTTGAAAATGTTTGAGTGTCTTTTTAATGCATTTTGATAGTTCAAGTACCTAATTGAGTGAAAAACAACAATAAGGGCTTAATTATTTTTTTTTTGAAAATGTTTTAAGGCCTTTTAATATATTTTGAAAGTTTAAGTATCCAATTGAGTGAAAAACAGAGATTTAATTATTGTTTTTGAAAAGTTTGTGAACTTTTTACACCATTTAGCCTAAAAAAAGTAGAGAGATATAATGTCTAAAAATAAAGTAAGGACTTAAATTTTAAATTCTAGAAGATTACAGGGTCCTTTCACATATTTAAACCCTTCAAATATATTTTCCGGTAAGAACTATAATTAAAGTACCACGTGTCGAGTTACTGTGTTCCAAATTAATATAGAGGTCACGTCATGCTACAAGCAATTGCTCCCATAGTTCTTTCTTAAAGAACAAATAAATAAATGCTTCCCCTGACGCTTTCTCTATGCGAACTTAGGAAAGTAAAGCAGGCAACATGAACCAAAAAACATTGCTTTACCGATCGGACGCCTCCCGGTTCATTGCGTTTCCGTTCTCCAAACCCGACGGAAGAGATGCAAAGACCAAATCTTCACGCTGGTCCAAGGTCAGTTCAGAATCGTCATCATCTCCGACCAACGATCCCGATTTTTCAGCTCTCCCTTTCGACATATTAACGAAAATCGCGGCGCCGTTTAATTTCCCGAATCTTCTAGCGGCGTCTCTGGTGTGTAGGTCTTGGGGGGACGCGCTTCGGGCTTTGAGGGAAGCCATGGTACTACTGCGTCAGGGGAAGCAGTTCAAGCACGGTCGAGGCGGTGTTGGACGCAATTTGGAGAAAGCTCTCGTCTCTTTTCTGAAAGGCGCTGCGCGTGGCTCCACGCTTGCCATGGTCGATGCGGGGCTCATTTACTGGGAAAGGGGTCAGAAGGAAGAGGCGATTGCTCTTTATCAAAAAGCTGCTGCCCTTGGTGACGCTGCTGGCCAGTGCAATCTCGGAATTTCATACTTGAACAGTATTTTCTCTTTTTTTTTTTAATCGAAATTCATCAACTTTTTCTCAAATACTAGCTTATAATTTAATGCCATACAGTTTGAATTCTTTTTAACGATATCCAGCACAACCTCTAAATCATAAGGAAGCTGTAAAATGGTTGCATCAAGCTTCAGTTGGGGGCCATGTTCGAGCTCAATACCAGCTGGCCCTTTGCCTACATCAAGGTCTTGGGGTGGAACAAAATCTTCAGGAAGCAGTAAGGGGTTCTTTGCTTACCGGTTTTAATCATATTCATAAATCGAGCGTGTTGTATTTGAGAAAACTCGGATGATAGGATTTATTTTGTTGGTTACTGTTGTTTATCAGGTTAAATGGTATCTAAAGGCTGCTGAAGGTGGATATGTGCGTGCAATGTATAATGCTTCCCTTTGTTATACATTTGGGGAAGGTTTATCACATAGTCGTAGACAAGCGAGGAAGTGGATGAAGAGAGCAGCTGATCGTGGCCATGGCAAAGCCCAATTTGAACATGGACTTGCTCTATTTTCCGTATGTCACTTTCTTTTTTCTTTGTTTAAAAATATAGAGAATAATAGAAACATGTGTGAGATACTGAATGTCTTTTAATTGCAAAAAGTATTTCTCTTTGATATTAGCTGAAAGGAATGTGATTTTCTGCTTATGTCAAGTTGAAGTAAAATGGGGAAATATGATTGAGGGGGGGAAACAGAACCCTTCTTTTTCTTCCGTTTTTTGCTCGTATGCAGACTTGCTTCTGGTTCGAGTTTTTCATTTTTTGTTGGTGTGATTCTGATTATTTCTACCTTCTCAGTGGCAAAATTGTGTGCCTATACCACTATTATATTTATAAGCAGATATGGCTGTGATGATAATATTTGGGCAGGAAGGGGAATTGCTGAAAGCTATAGTGTATCTTGAACTTGCTACACGTTCTGGTGAAACTGCTGCAACTCATGTCAAAAACGCAATTCTTCAGCAACTCTCGGCAACTTCTCGTGACCTTGCCCTGCTTCTTACTGATAATTGGCGTGCTTTGCCTTCCTCCCGATGAGTATACCTACACTGTTTATTGAACTTTCTCATCTAATCCTGTAATTGCCTGTTACTTTTGATTCTCTTGTTATATGCTTGACGAGTGACAAGAAAATTATTAATATATTATGGTGTTGTCTCCTTTTTGTCTTCTGGTTCTAGTGTCATTGATCTTTTAGTAACATTCAAATTGGGTTTTTGTTATTTTTGCCTTGACCAGCGAAAAGGATGATGATAAATGTTTCAATACTTACATTGGAGGATATGAATTTGCACTATTGACCTAAATTTTATATGAAGGTGGGCCTTCCTTAGGCAACCATGGGGTTAAGTAATAACATTATTATTGTATTCTACTTTGTAAAAAAGCCGTTAATGTTTTTCTTATTAAACATGAGGAATAATATAAATAATATTTAAAACCGTACATATATAGAAGTCTATTGTACCTACACTGCGCACCCCAACACTTGTCTTTCAGCGGAGCCGATCTCTTAGTGAGGCATGTGCACCTAGTGGACTTGACTAAACTAGTGTACCTTTTACTCTGTACCATAGGCGAACTTGAATCTGGTGAACCTCACAAAGTACACCTTTGTTGAACATATATGACACATGGGAAGCTAAGAATCAGATTACAAGTTATCCGAAGATGTCATATTTTAAGATTTCTTGCTGGAAGTATCCTTGATCCTGTTGATAATGAGTAGGATCAAATAATTTGATGGGGTAGTTGCTAAACTGTACCACATAGTTTTGGTAACAACAAATGCTGCAACAAAGATAGCAACCATGCTATTGGAAAGGGTGGTTTCAATTTTTTCCATACATAATCTTTTATATAAACGTTAGGGTGCGCGGATGCTAAGATGGAATAACCTTGATAATATGCTCAATGTCCCTATCGCAATATGATGAGCCTCCTTCCGGAACAAAAGGACCAAAATCTTCCACGTCCCACGTTGGATTTATAGCTTGGACCTTACCTGTTAGTCCATAATCCGGCACCCATATTCTAGAAACTATACAATTTTGTTACATGAAATGTGTCAAAGTTAGAGCAAGTCATTCTTGAGAGAAATAAATGAATTTCAAAAATCTTGGGCAAATCCAAAGAAGGTTTCCTGTGCATTCATCACAAAAAATCTCTAGATCCCAATTTTAGGTAGTTGCCAATAAGCACAAGCCAGAAAACACAATATGTGCTCAGGCCACAATTCGTAACTTCAATACCCAGATTTGTTATAGTCTCCCCTATAATATTCCAACCGGCCCATGAATCAGTTATTCCTAAACGAGTTAGGAAGGATATAATGAACATACATTGTCTCCACATTGGGCCAACAATGGGATTGAAGGGATCAAAAACGACTAATTCAAATAGAGCCAACAACTAGCCCAACCAGCAACTAGATTCGTATGCATTATATGAACATAAAGTAAGCGACCGGAATAATTCAATAAGGCGGTATGAATAGATACCAAGGCAAACTCATGTAAGTACTCTTTTATCAACGAAAAATACACTATGTAACTTTATTGCATTGGAATACTCCCTTTTTTTTATGGATTTTTTAGGAGAAAGGATTAATATTTGTTCAAGTACATTAGTGATCAAGGGAGAATTTGGCTCACAAGAAAAAAAAGAAGTAGATCTATTTTATAGCCAATAAGTATTAATATGCGATGGGGTTTGATTTTATTTTTAATGAATGAACGCATCCCTATTTGTTAATCGAAGGAATTGTTGAAAAAAATTGATTCGAAAACAATTTTTTTGTACAAAGAAAAATTAAAATTTGAAAATCAAGTCGGTATGTGATATCTATAGCAATAATTTTTTTTCTCAAACCTCTATTTTCAACTAGATGTCATTTTCGGCTTTCAATCGAACTGCCTTCTCTAATATTATCATATCACAAATTGCTTCAACTGTGGGTTCGAATGAATTCGAACAAACATAAAATTAAAAAAATAAAATTATTTACTTTATTTTTAGTAGGAAAACAAATCTCTTTTCAATAGAAACTGGTAGAATTGTTATTTCGAAAAATGAAATTTATATTCAGACTCACTATTTTTGGGCAGAATAGCAATATATTAAAGTTTTGGGTTTTTTCGTTTCATGTATTAATATGAGGGATCTTTGGGTCTCTTCTGTATCGGGTTTAATTTTAAGTATTTCTTGAACTTTTAACCCAATACTTTATAATTCAAAGCGACTTAATACAAGTTTTTCTATGTTTTAAAATAAATATCATAAATTAATTTAAATAAATAAATAAAATTTTGATTAAGTAATTTTCACAATTCGATCCTAATTTCATTAAAATCATTGTAACTTTACCGTAAAAGAATCTATGAGAAAATATATTTAATATTTCTAAGTTTAACATATTCACTACAAATAACTAATTTAATTTAATTTTGAACTTCAATTATTGAATTAATTAAAAATAAAAATTTATAAATTAATTTTTCAGATCGTCTCTATTTAGTGAGGAAGCGATATTCATTTTCAAATGTTTCTCATTTTTTTCAATTTTACCATTTCTATCGATTTTGTTTATTTAATTTAACATGCAATTCATTTCTAACTTAAATAAGTTAGTGGAAGGATCGATTGGACATAAAATGATTTATTTGTTTCAACTTTTGTTTATTAATTATAGTCTCATTTAGTAACAAAGTCATTCTATTAGGGTATTGTGACTTAACTCTTTTAATCACATACCGTTACGAAAATAACTCGATTAGTACTCGTTCAATGATTTTGTCTAAGTGTGTTATCTTCATAGGATATCATTAATCTCTTTTAGTAAATTTATTTTCAGTATAATCTTATTTTATTTTATACTAATCAAGACATCTTTTTCAATAAAAGTCAATCACTATCAAATAGTAATGAAGTCATTCGTGACAAAAATAAATGACTTGTGACAATGTTTACTTTACATCTATCTCGTAATGTAAATGGGATAATATCATTTACTCGTATTTTGGTGTGAATTTCACTATTGTGAATGACGCTATATATTTTAGAAGTTCTTTATTCAATTTATCAGCTTTCGATTTCTTATCTATTTGAACTTAGGCTTGTGCTTATATTAATGTATACGAGTCATGTATATATTGTTATCCACTCATGATTAAGGTGTATTGTACTATGAACGTCTCAAGTAAATAACTTCATAAATGGATTCGGGATTTATTTTCCTTAGGTTCAGTTAAATGTAATGTCAGTCTAGGCGATTACATCAATGTTTTTATATTCTGGGAGTTATTAGCTTTGATGTTTATATTGGACTTGGTAGATTACATATTAATCTTTCAATCGGATGGTTTATTTTCGATTGGACTTAGGTTCGTTTATTGATATAAATTGTCTTTTCGTATTACGATTGACCACGTAATACCACTTAGTATTAGTTTGAACATTAGGCAACCAGTGAGCCAAAATTTGCTTATATTTTGCTTTGCATAAAAAACACATGAAGACATTATACAAAGTATATTGATGTAATCCATAAATGATTTTATTAACCAACCTGTTCAAAAAATTACAAGTGAACATAGACAAAAATACTATACTTAGGGTACCAAATCCAACAATCACATCATCATTACTGTTAGGAAACCAGATAAAATATCAATGTTAGCAGTATTTTTGAATAGTGATGATGTGATTGTTGGATCTAGTGCCCTAAGTGTAGTATTTTCGTCTATGTACAATTGTAATTTTTTCGAACAGATTGATTAATAAAATAATTAATAGATTACATTAATATCCTTTCATAATGTACTCATGTGTTTTTTTGCATGCTAAACAAAATAGAAACAAATATCAGCTCACTAGTTAGTCTAATGTTTAAACTAATACTAAGCATATTACATGATCAAATCGTAATATGAAAAGATAACTTATACTAGTAGATGAATCTAAACATCTTTAGTCTAATTAGAAATAAGCAAACCGGTTGAAACACTAATATACTGTTTATTAAATCTAATTTGGGAGATGTCTTGTGATGGGCATCGGACTTGATGACTTTTACAAGATAGCGATATAGATGTGACTGGCTGGATTGATAGTAAATCAGATTAGACCCAATAAGAATAGATCCTAAATCCGTCTATAGATTTATTTACTTGTGATGTTTGAAGTGTATCATACCTTAAATCTTGAATGGACTATGTATACGTGACTCGTATACTTTGATGTAAGCTTGAGTTCAAATAGATATGAACCAAAAGCTAATGCATTGGGTATAAGATATGCAGTATACATAGTAGGGAAACTTATAGCCTAAGACATGAGTAAATGATATCTTTTTATTGACATTACACAATAGGTAAAAAGTAAACATGGCATGGGTCGTTCGTTTTTGGGATGAATGACTTGATTACTATTAGATGATAATTGACTTTTCATGAAAGAAGATGTAATGATTATCAATGAGATAAAATATGATCATATTGGGGGAGTGGATTTATCCCAAAAAGATTAATGATATCCTATGAGGGTAGCACACTTATGACAAGGTCATTAGATGAGTATTGGTCGAGTTGCTTTCATAATGGTATGTCATTAGGTAGAGGTTAGTCATTATACTATAATGGAATGGTTTCATGTCTAAATGAGTTTATAAAATAGATGAAAAGTTAGAACTTAATTATACATAATTTGAGGTCTAATCACATATGTATAATCAGTTCCTCATCTAGCTCGTCAAAATATAAAATGAACTTATGTTGAATCAAATGAATAAAAATAGATGAAATGGTAAAGTTGGAGAAATGAGAAGCATTTGGAAATGAATGTTATTTTGTCATTAAATGGAAATGACTTGGAAAATTAATTTATGATTTTTAAATTATTAATTAATTAATTAGTTGAAAGTTTGAAAATGGAATTAAATTAATTGGTTATAGTGAATTTGTTAAATGTAGAAATATTAGATATATTTTCATATATTTTTTACAGTGTCATGATTTTAAAGAGTTAAAATTGGGTTGAGAAAGTTATATAATTTGATAAGTTTATTTATTGATTTAAATTAATGTATGATATTTATTTTAGGAAATAGAAAAAAAATATTTGTTGGGTTGGATTGATTTATAAAGTCTGGACTAAAAAGTCCAAGAAGCATTTATAATTATAGTCGATGCGAGAGAGACCCAAAAGCCCCTAATGCTAATACTTGGAACGATAAAGCCTAGCGTATTTAATTAGGATTGCTCCCCCTCTCTTTCTTAGTTGGAGTAGGATTTTGTTTTTCTATTGAAAAAACTTTTACTAATTCAACAAAGGTTTCATTTCTCTTTATAAATAGATGGCACCTGTATGGTTGAACATATACGATTTTGAGATATTGTTGTTCTCCACGAAATTCAAAAATAATAAGGATCCATTTAGCCAAAAATACATGTGTGACTTGTAAAATTTATTTTTACAAATATGAAAAATAGGCTCAGTTTTCAAAATTTTAATTTTTCGTTGTTCAAAGAAATCATTTTCAAACCAAATTTTTTTCTAACATAATGATGTCATCGCGCACACATCGCTATTTTAGGCACATCACTATCTGTAACTTTTAATTGATAATATTTGGATGGATCAGTCTTGAAGAAGATTAATGTACCTTTCAACTTATTTGACTACCGCTAATTAGTACAGAGTTGTATCGATCCATCTTTCTTTTTAACAAAGAGCACCGGGGCACCACAAGGTAATGTACTAGGACGTATAAAACCGCAATCTAGAAGATCTTACAATTGAATTTTCAACTCTTTTTGCTCCGTTGGCATCATACGGTATGGAGGAATATATATTGAAGTTGTACTCGGGTAAACTTCAATTGCAATTTGAATATTACAATCATGAGTCAATCTTGATAATTCTTCTGGAAAAACATCAGGGAACTCATATATTGTTCGGATTTGGTCTATTTTACTTTTATTCAAGTTCGAGTTAATAATATAGGATAGATATGCTTCACAATTTGATTCAGAAGATTATTAGCTCCAATTGATAAAATAATAAGGGTAGAATCGCTTGATTTTATGCTTTTAACGTCAGTGATTTCACCTTCTAGACTCTGAATAGAGAACTTATTTTTACAACAATTAAATATGAAACCATGCTTAGTCAATAAGTCTATTCCAAGAATGTTAAATGGCATGATCAACAGATCAAATGGGAACGATCTATTTTGGATTTCTAATGGAAAACGATTGTACACTTAACCAATGAGCATAGATTGCCCTAAAGGACTTGAAACAACCATTGCTAGGATTGACATTTTAGATTTCGACTTCCTCAATTTTAAGGAGCTAGAATTAAAATACGAATGCGTAGAATTAGGGTTAATTAAGGCATGAACATGTGTAGAACATAAATGAGCTATACTTGATATAATTATTTTCCTTTCTAGTTCGAATCATAGAAGCTTGAATAGGAGCTCTAGCTTTAGAGTGTTGTGCTACCGAAATAGTTTCTCTCCTCTGACTAGCCTTTACAATAGTGCTACCATGGTGAACTTTTTGACCTCTAATTGTATGAACAGATCTCTGGGTGGTAGTAGGAACATCATTAATATTTTATAGGCGATCACAGGCTAGATGCGTTAAGGATTCACATCGAAAACATGGTCTTATCTTTTTTTGACATTCACTATTGTGCTTCTTCCCACAATGCTCACATGTTGAAATGATCACGTTTCCCGTTAGACCCCTAGCACTGCTTACCACTACTGTTGACTGACCAGCCAAACGTTTTCTGTCTTGTTATCCCGTAGAGTTGATCTCTATGATGTTCGAGACTCTTTAACTTGTTTAAGAAAGGGTTGTGAACTAATGGTCCTGACCTTTTTTTTTTTGAAGGCTTGGAAGCTTTCAGTTAAAGAAAGGTCAACACTTTTCAACCCTTAAAATTGACGAGTTGTAGGCATTAATGCAGTGTGTGAAACAACTCTTACTATTTTTGAAAGAAACCCATAATTGTGTGCAGTAAATCCTTATAACCTCCACCCTCACGATGAGGTTTATCAACTCTGTTTTATTGGGCATCGACTTGCTTAGCATAGTGTATCTCGATCTCTTCTCGATTCTCATCTTTAACAATGTGATCATTACTATTGATTTTTTCTTTAACAATGACTTTTTAGATATTTTTAGCTATAAAATAGAAAAATTCATAATTAGTATCCAAATTTTGACTCAGACTAGACTCAATCTTGCATATACCTTTAGATTCATTTTTGAGCTTGATGTAGTCAAAGAATCGGCTAAACTTGTAGCTCTGATACCATTAAATTAATATTTCATACATGATCAATTCTTGGGTTTGAGCTACCGAATGCCACATTCGTTGTCGGAACAATTACAAACTTAATTTCAATCTAGTTTACAATTTATACTTGTAATTGTGAATAATACATAATTTCTTAGGTCTGGTGCCCTTAGTGTAATATATTCGTTTGTAAACTTGTAATTTTTGAATAGACTGGTTAATAAAATAATATGTGCTTTACATTAATATACTTTGTACAATTGTAATTATGTAATTGTGGCATGCAAAGTAAAATAGAAGTAAATATTAACTCACTGGTTGTCTAATGTTTAAACTAATATTAAGCGATATTATATGGTTGGATCATAATACATAAAAATAACTTATATTTTTGGACAAACCTAAATATGTCTTTAGTCTAATAAGAAACGAGTAAATCGATTGAAAAAATAATACGTCTATCAAGTTCAATTGGGGAGATGCTTTTTCTTAAGCATCGGAGTGGATGACTCCTAGAAGATAGACATAGATGTGACTGACTGGTCTGAAAACACATTAGACTAGATCAAAGAAGAATAAATCTTGAATTTTATGGATTTATTCACTTGTGACGTTCAACATGTGGCATACCTTAATCTTGAGTGGATGATAGGCTATGTATGTGTGACTCATATACTTTGATGTAAGTAAAGGCTTGAGTTAAAGCAGATAAGAACCAAAAGCTGGTGCGTTGAGTATATAACTTTTACAGTATAAAACATTATTCACAATATTAAAATTCAAGTTTCAAGTTGAGGCTAGAAAATGCGAGAGGAGTCTGATGAGATAGCTTGTTGCTAATGTTGGCAAGCGTGACCAACACCCTTTATAAGCAATTGAAAAGATATAAGACTACCAAAGTGATTCTAGACAAACTAGAGGACATGTCCAGATGTCAAGTTGTCTTGACTCAATAGTCGACTATTACTAGTTTGATGAATTCCCAATAAAAGTCTGACACTCCAGTAAAAGACCATATGATTACACTTATGAGATACTTTGCCAAGGTTGCGGATAATGACACAAATTTATTTCAAAACACTTAGATCAAAATGGTGTTTAAGAACTTGTCCAAGGACTTTTCTGGCTTTCGAATCACATATAAGCTTACACAACTCAAGAAGGAATTACAATCCTAAGAGTTGATGTTGAATGACGATCAGTTGGTCTAAAGAGCAACAACAAAAATAATTGTGGCTTCTTTTTCAAAAGGGAAGGGAAAACACGCTAATAAAAGTAAAGCTAGGGTATCTGGGCCACCACAAATGGAAAGGAAGAGAACTAGAAAGCCTAAATACTTATCTAAGTCTAAATGCTTTTTTTTTACAGTAAGAAAATGCGTTTTAAGGCAAACTATAAAAAGTGGAAGGAATACTTGATAGAGGCTTGTTTAGTGGAATACTCATCATGTCACTAGGTCATTGATTTGAGAGCCATTAATCACATATGTGTTTTTCCACAAAGGTTGAGGAGACGAAAGATCTTAGAGATAAGAGTCTATTGTTGCGGATCGAAAATGGGACAACTGTGGTAGTTGAAGCAGTGGGAGATGTACATCTTTATTTTCATAATTTTAGGAAGATTAATTAGAAAAAAAAAATTATATACCAAATTTTAAAATAAACTTTATTTATGTTGTATGTTCATATAAAAACAACTTGACCCCGACTTTTAATGATAATATTGCAATATGTAGAAATCTTACACTTATCTGTAATTGATGAATGTCAAATAATCTCTATTTTATCAACCAAATATGTACACACTGTTAGAGACTGAAATCTTCAATAAAAGACTTCAACATTCTCACTCTAATAAGGTGTACCTTTGCCATTTGAGACTTGATCATATTAACCAAGAAAGAATCATTAGACTTGTGAAAGATGACACTTTAAGTTCTCTTAAAGAAGTTGATCTTTCACATGTGAATCTTGCTTGGAAGGTAAGATGAGTAAGCGATCTTTTAATACAAAAGGAATGAGGATTGTGAAACCTTTAAACTTGTGCACACTAGTATATGCAGCCTTATGACCGTCAGTGTAATAGTATGTAACCTTTATTAATGATTATTCTAGATATGAATATATGTTCATAATGCACTGCAAGAGTGAAACCTTTAATAAGTTTAAATAGTTTCGTGTGTAAGTGGAGAAATAACTAGGGTTACCCATAAAGGCACTTCAGTCTGATTGAGGTAGGAAATATTTATTAGATGGTTTCTTAGGGTGCCTCGTAGAAATCCTAATTAACCACGTTAGGCACTCCTTCAGAGAATGATATGGCAAAGAGAGGAAATCAAAAGTTGTTAGACATGGTTCATTCGATGTTAATTTATTCGAAGTTGTCAATATCCTTTTAGCGATATGTGGTGCAAACGACTTGCTATATTTTGAACGATATACTAGTTAAAGCAGCATCGAAAATTCTATACGAATGGTGACATGACAAGAAGCTGAATTTAAATTATTTAAAGATCTAGCCCACGTATTGGATAAATATGTGAAGAAGTTGGATTTAGAAAAAAAGTGTGCATGTTTGCAGGATATCCAAAAGGAACAAAGGGTGGTCCATTTTATAACCTGAAAGAACATACTATGATAGTGTCTACTCATGGTACTTTCCTGGAGGAAAGTTACATGAATGAATTCAAACCTCAAAGTAAAGAAGTATTCGAGGAACTTTCAGGAAATACACAAAGCCCTGTGAAAATGGTTCCAAAACCAGCTCTTAATAGTAGACCTACAAACAATTAGCAACATAAGGTGCCTTTTCATAATGGGAGGGTCTCTTGTAGGCCTGAGGTCTTTCGATCTGGGGGAAGTGTTTTAAACACTAAGTCTGTTGAATAGGAAGATGATGACCTACCCAAATATGATGAATATATGAAGAGTGTTGATTCCAAGCTCTACGAAATAGCTATAAAGTTGATATGGATTTTATAGATTCCAACTTAATGTGGGAACTTGTAGACTTACTGAAATGGATAAAACCTATAGGGTGTAAGTGGATCTACAAGAATAAAAGAAATGTGGATGGAAAAATGGAAACTTATAAGGCCAAATTTGTAGCAAAAGGTTATATTCAGAAACAAGGTATTAATTATCTTTCTAGTTGCTATGCTCAAGTCAATCCATTGTGGCACCTTTCGATTATGAGATCTAGCAAATAAATGTCAAGACAGTATTTTGGATCGACTATCTTGAAGAGAGTATTTATGATGCAACCCATTAGATATATAACTAAAGGAAATGAGTATAAAATTTTCAAATTGTTTAGGTTCATATATGAACTCAAGAAAATATCCCTTTCATGGAACCAAAAATTTGATCAAGTGATCAAAACTTTTGAATTTAAGCAAAACATTAATGAACCTTGTGTTTGTAAATGTATAGGGGATGGAAAGGTGGTCTTTCTCATTCTAAATGTCGATGAAATTCTACTTATTGGGAATCATTTGAGGTCATTGGCATCGATTAAGCTATGATTAACCCAACAATTTAGCATGAAGGTCTTGAGAGAAGCTAATTTTATTTTAGGTATTTAAATCTTAAAGGATCGAAAGAACAAATTGATAGCTCTATCCTAGTCTTCATAAATAGACAAGATATTGGAAAGTTATGCAATGACGATTCAAAGAAGGGAAATTAACCTTCTGTATTGGGATTTCATCTTTCTTTGGAGGACTGTCCTAAGATAGCAGAAGAAAGAGAAAACATAAGAGAAGTTCCTTATGCTTCAGTAGTAGGAAGTTTCATGTGTGCTATGTTGTGCACACATTTAGATATTTGTTTCTTAGTGGGTTTGGTGAGCCGATATCAGGTAAATCCAAGATCAATACACTAGCAAGCAGTTTAGTGATCAAACCCCAATGTTCGCGCACTGTGGCTGAGAATCAAAATTAAAAAAAATCAATAACATAGCGGTATCTGCGAGTGTGACAGTCATTTGTAATATTTATAAAATTTAAAATGGAACACTTAAAAAGGATCAAACCCAAGAGATTGCCATATTTATAAATGTGTTTATCAAGTTAATTACAAGTTAAGTAATTACTAATCTAATCAAGTTAAAAATTACTAGCGCAAGTTTCAACAAAATATATTTTGAATTATATCTAAATTAACAAATAAAATCGCCAAACTAACTTTCTTCCTTTTTACTAGAAACAATGCAAATGGATTGCAATGATGATTTGATGAGTCATGGATAATTTACAAAGCTAATAAATTTATAATGATCATATTTTTGCTACTCCAAGTTAGGACTGTTCTCTTGCTATCATATTAAATTAGAAGATACCACTTAAGCTCTCATCTTGGTCTCACTTAGGCATATAGACCTTCTATTGATCTCACAATTCGACATAAGTGTATCAAAGTCCTACGTGATAGAATTTCCTCTCAGTCTTATCTATCTAAATCTTCCACTAGAGGTGTTAATTCTAGTGTAATATGCATTAATAAATTTGAAAAAAAACAACCAATCAAGGAATAAATAATAACTTAGCTAAGTAACTCACTCATCAATCAACCAATAAAATAATTCAGCATATGATTAAATTTAATTTCACACAAGCATTTTAACAAACACATAGTAGGCATAAAATATAAAAATAAGGGTTGATAAAATGCTTATTAATAGATAAATATCAAATGAAGTGTGAGCATTTAATACTTCTCCATCCACAATGTTCCAACAAAAATGAAGAAATACAAATACCACAACAAAAACAAAAGAAAAGAAAAAATGGAAAAAAATGGAAAAAAAATGAAAACCTAAACTAAGAATGATGAAACTAAGTAGAAAATGCTTAACCAAAAAAAATATGAAATCAAAATATTATAAAGTAGTATTTATAGTTTACTAACATTTAATCTAACATTGACCATTATGCCCTTAAATGAAAAAAATACTTAATCTTATTTGGACATAAAATTGCCTTTGTAGTTTTTCACCCGTTAGGCAACAATATCGCAATACCCAAAAAAATAACTAAATTGGGAGTCTTGGGATCTTAGTATCACAATACCAATTACTCGGTATCACAATATCACTAGAATTGTCCTTAACTTTGATCATTTCAGCATTGTGAAGGGTATCACAAATTTCATGCCTTAGTATCGTAATACCCTACTTTTGAATGATGATTTCTTCAATTTTGGGCCATTATTGACTTCCTACACCACTTAGACATATCATTAGGTCCCTCATGGCATGCGTGGTCAATCTGGGTCTCAAAAAGGGTGTGGAACTAAACAAAAAAAATTATTAATACTTAGAATTAAAAATCAACAAAAACATATAAAAATACTTAAATTTCTTGAGAATAAGCTCCTCAAGTTTATTGGAGAGCCTAATTTGATGCATCAAATTACGACAGATCATTAAGCATATACTCAAGTATTTTCGAAGAACAATGGATTATATGCTTTTGTATTCTAGATGAGATTTTAATCGAATATATTGATTCTGACTTCCAAACATGTCACAATTTGAGGAAATCAACGTCAGGTTGTGTTTTTTTCCTAAGTGATAGGTCCATTGTGTGGAGAAGTGTAACGCAGAGCTGCATTGCTGATCGCCTATAAACATGTTATCTTTTATAGTAAAAATATCACACAAAAAATATATAAAAGTGTCTGCAAGTATACAAGTCAAATTGTAATATAGTATATGTGTTTACAATGGAACGCATGAAGTATTCCGAGGATTCCACCCAAGGGAGGATGGAATAAATTTATAGAAAATCTTTTTACTATAATAAGTCTAAATAGTAATAACTAAATCGTATATTACGACAGCTCATAAAGTAGATTAATAAGAGAAATTAAATAACTAAAATAAATAAACAAGAAAATAAACAAACGACTTAAATCGATTAAACCAATCAAGAAGATTAACTTGTTTCAGGTTTTGTAATTAACTTCGATTTATGGTTTTAGGGTGGATTAGCTACCGATTAACTAATTATTACCTTCCAACCTCTAACTGAAAATTGATTGGTTGATACTCATTTATCTCCGACCATACTTTCTCAACCAGGATAAACTATGATTTACTCGGTTAGACGTATCTCTCGATCTTGTTTAACTTATGCTTACTTCATAAGGTTGTTAAGCCTACGGTTTAGGAACGCATAATCTATACCAACTAATCTTCTTAAGAAGCCTTAAATTCTTTGTTAATCAGGTCCCCATCCACTCATTAATCTCTCTTAAGGGATTTAGCCACTCATATTATTCATAATCTTAATCTCAATTGAATAAAACATGTAAAGAACATGATTAAATTGAAAGAGAAAAGAAATTAGAATAATCTTGGATTTCAATGTCAAATATAGAATGGAGTACTAAATCTCTCGATCGAAATAATGAATAATGTCACTCACAAAGGTAGATAACGGAAATAATTCAATATTAGAAAAGAATTCTTGGATAGAAATTGATTCCAAGAGGAAAATTAAAGAGTTATATAGAATGGAGTAATAAATCTCTCAATCGAAATAATGAATAATGTCACTCACAAAGGCAGATAATGGAAATACTTCAATATTGAAAAGAATTCTTGAATTGAAACCGATTCCAAGAGGAAAATCAAAGAGTTAATGAAAAAAGCTAAGAAAACTAAATCTAATCCTATTCCTAATATATGAGTGATTTTGAAGGTGTCTAAGACGACTTAGTTACATCAAACCCTAAGGTTTTATTCATAGGAGTGCTGACAACCTGAATGACACGTCTTAAGCCTTCATATAAAGTTAATTGCGCAAATGAAAATAACTCTGACATTTGCCTTGCATGGCATAACACGATAGGTGTTCCAAGCCTTGTATGGCTCGTTTCATGCTTTAACGGCTCAAGAAGCTTGTGCATTACTTGTCCTTTACTCCCACGTCAATTGGGCCTATAATTCATTATCTTACATACTCAATTTAACATATTAACACTACCTAAGGCTCATGTCAACCAAATAGGTCACAACACTCATAAAATGTGTTAAAAAACTTATTTTATTAATATTTAATCGTAACTAATAAATATCGAAAGCATAATATGAAAGACTAAATTGATTAGAAAAAATACGCATTAAGTGTGAAAATAGACTAAAATAACAACTATATTTGACGGTAGGTCAACTGCTCACTCCATTATGGGGGCGAATATGTGGTTGCTTTTAACTTCCAAAAAAGCAATATGGCTTCGAAAGTTCCTCACGGATCTTGAAATCATTTAGGGTATGGGAAAAGGTATCACATTATATTGTGACAGCAGTGTGATAATAGTTAATATTAAGGAGATGAGAAACCACAAGAGAACAAAATATATTCACCGAAAGTATCATATCATAAGGGAGGCAGTTTTAGATGGGATCGTGGATGTATTCAAGGTTGCATCCGAGGAAAAACTTGCGGACCTGTTTACCAAGAATTTACTACCTAGGAGTTTTGAGAAACACGTGAAGAGTATGGGAATGCAAAATATGACTCATCAACTTCACTAGGGCAAATAGGAGATTCTTAGATTTGGTGCCCTGAGTGAAATATATTCGATTGTAAACTTGTAATTTTTTTGAACATATTGATTAATAAAACAATTCATGGATTACATTAATATACTTAGTATAATTTTCCTCGTGAGGTTTTTGCATGCAAAGTGAAATAGAAGCAAATATTGACTTACTAGTTGTCTAATGTTTAAACTAACACTAAGCAGCCATCCTTCGTTTTTTTTAGTGTGCCTTTTCTAAATTCTAATTTCTAACGAAGGGGATTTTTCTTACATTTTTTTAAATAAAATGAAATTTAAAATGAAATTAAATAAAGAGAAGTTTTGGCTCGTTTTCCTATAATTTATAATATAGAAAAAATTCGCTGAACTTATCACACAAACTTTTCATTGATCTATTTTTCATTGGGATTCAATCTAAATCACGATGTCCTTTTTTGTTCCTGAATGGGTTTCATCAAATTTTTATTCAATTTTTTTAGGTTTCTACTCTACTCCAAGTAAAGATTAGCCCGATTTTGATTTGCGCATATAGGACAAATGACCCAATACTACATCTTTTTGCTATGATTTCATTTCCTTTTTATTTTAATTTAATTCCTTTAGCTTTCATGTTTTTCGCAAAATATTCAACGTATTTCTCGGTATTACGTGGTCGGATCATAATACGAAAAGATAGCTTATATTAGTAGAAGAACCTAAACATGTCCTTAGTCTAATAGAAAATAAGCAAATCGATTGAAAGACTAATATGTCGTCTATCATGTCTAGTTGGCGAGATGCCTTGTCTTGGGATTAGAGCATATGACTCTCAAAAGATAGAGACATACATGTAACTGATTAGACTAGCAATACATTGGACTGGACCCAAGAAGAATAAATCCTAAATCTTCTTATGGATTTATTCAGTTTTGGCATTTAAAGTGTGACATATCTTAATCCTGAGTGGATGATGAACTATTTGTGCGTGACTCGTATACTTTGTGTAATGCCCCAAATTTTGGGCCTAGAAGAAATAAGTTTTGAACCAGAAAAAAGTTAGGAGATTGCATATAATTATTTAGTTTGATATAAACTGATAGTTGTATAATAAGACGGGTTTTCAAAAGGTAACCGTTTTCAAAGACACTACGTTTTTGCAATAAATGAGATTTTGGAAAATTTATAACCTTTTAAAAGTGATTAGTTTTTAATGATGCACGCTTGGAAATAAACAACCCATTTTGGAATCACCGTTTAATAATGAAATGATTAATTGATTTTAAAGATTTCAACAACAACAAGTTTTACGCTAAACACTTCAATGTGACACCGCTAGATTCGGCCATAACTCCTACGCCGGGTTTGGGGTGTTGCATTTAGTGGTATCGAAGTCAGATTGCAAAACTCGGCTGTGGAATGAGTTTTCAAATTTTTGGATTTCAAAAGGTTGTTTTTGAATATGTGAAGTGTTTTGAGATACTTCTTCTGAAATGTGTGGCACACCGAGTCTCCAGCGCCTAATCCGTAAGTTTCTGAAACTGTTGTTTGTTTTCATTAAAAAACAGTAGATAGAGATACTGTGATTTCTTAGACACTAGACTGTATTGCTACACTTAAACTTAGAGTTTGTATTTATTCTGTGTGTATTCTGGAAATGATACGCGTGTGATATTCATTCGCTCCGATGGATAGATGGTGTGGTAGGTGCTTGTATTATTCGGATCAGAGTGCGTAGCAGGAGCATAGTGGTGAAGTCTGTGTGGTACGACTATCTTGTTAGTTGGAAATTTCGAGGACGAAATTTCTTTAAGGGGGTAGAATTGTAACGCCCCGAATTTTGGGCTTAGAAGAAATAGGTTTTGAAGAAGGGAACAGTTAGGAGACTGCACATAAATATTTAGTTTGATATAAACTGATAGTTGTAGAATAAGACGGGTTTTAAAAGGTAACCGTTTTCAAAGACACCACGTTTTTGCAACAAGGGAACAAGGGAACTTTTTAAAAGTGATTAGTTTTTAATGATGCACGCTTGGAAATGAACAACCCGTTTTGGAATCACTGTTTAATAATGAAATGATTAATTGATTTTAAAAATTCCAACTACAAGTTTTACGCTAAACACCTCAATGTGACACCGCCAGATTCGACCATATCTCCAGGCCGGGTTTGGGGTATATAAGTAAAAGTCTGAGTTCAAATAGATAAGGAACCAAAAGCTGGTGCGTTGGGTGTATGAGTTTTACAATATGTAGCATCTTTCAAAAAGTAGAATTCTTAGCCTGAGACATGGGTAAATGATATCTTCTCATTAGCATTACACAATTAAGGAAAAGTAAACGTGGCCATAGGTCGTTCGTCTTTGTGATGGACAACTTGATTACCATTTTATAGTAATTGACTTTTCATGAAGGAAGATGTAATGGTTACCATGAGATAAAATGGGATCATATTGGGAGAACGAATATTATCCCAAAGATATTAATGATATCCTATGAGCGTTTGTAATTAACTTCAGATTAAGGTCTTAGGGTGGGTTAGCTACCGATTCACCAATTATTACCTCTCGGCCTTTAACTGATAAATCGATTGGTTGATACTACCTTATCTCCTGACCTTACTTTCTCAACCAGGATAAACTACAATTTACTCAGTTCGGCTTATCTCTTGATCTCATTTGACCTTTGATTACTGCCTAGGGTTTAGGAATGCATAATCTATACCAACTAATCCACTCGAGAAACCTTAAATCCTCTATTAATCACGTTCCCATCCATTTGTTAATCTCCTCTAAGGGATTTAGCCACTCATATTATTCGTAATCTTAATCTTAATCTCAATTCAATAAAACCTGTAAAGTACATGATTGAATCAGAAGAGAAAAGAGATTAGAATAATCTTGGATTTTGATGTCAAATGAAGAATGGAGTAGTAATCGCTCGATCGGAATAACAAATAATGTCGCTTGCAAAGGCAAATAAATGAAATACTTCAATATTTTAAAAGAAGTTTTGATTCAAAATCGATTCCAAGAGGAAAAAAAAGAGTTTATAAAAAGATCAGAGAAAACTAAATCTAATATTACTCTTAAACTACAAGGATTTTTGAAGGTTTCTAAGATGACTTAGTTACGTCAAACCCCTAAGGTCTAGTTTATAGGAGTGTTGGCAGCACAAATCAGGACTTTGGCTCATCCTAGGTGTTCATATAAAGTCAACTGTGTGGATGAAAATAAACCCGACAGACTTGGGCAGCACGTTGACCTATGTCACACCATAGGACTTGCATGGAGCGACACGATTGGTGTTCCATGACTTGTATAGTTTGTTTCATGCTTTTATGGCTGGGGAAACTTGTGCATCACTTGTCATTTGCTTCCACATCAAATGGGTCTATAATTCATTATCCTACACACTCAATTTAACATATTAGCACTACCTAAGGCCTATGTCAACCAAATAGATCACAACACTCATAAAATGTGTTAAAAACATATATTTTACTAATATTTAATCATAAATACTGACTACTAAATACCAAGAACATAATGTAAAATAATAAATTGACAAGAAAACAAGCTCCTTAAGTGTGGAAATAGATCGAAATAACAACCATATTTGATGGCAGGTCAAATACCCCCACACTTAAGTGTTTGCTTGTCCTCAAGCAAACTAAACAAAACAAAATAAAAGCTAAAAACAAACTAAACTGAAAATTAAAAATGAACATGCAATGAAAAGAAAATGTACTTGAACTAGCTTGATACAGGTAATTGGATAGAAATATATTAACCAAACAATGTAAATATACATATCTCTAGAATGATATACAATTGACTCACAATTTCTAAATTTAGATGGATTACTTCACTAAATTACATAGTAAAAAAAATAAAATAATGTTAAGTATAGGTTTCCATTAATACAATCTATAAGTATACAATTATGTTCAAATGAATATAAGTGGTAAAAACATCCAAACTCAGCATAATTTCATCCATATAAAGTACTACTTGAGTCGCATAGGACTTTTTGGCTTGTAATGTTCTACGACTTATTCAAAGAACATGCTCAACAAAACGGTTAAGAAAGAAAGTAGTTTGGCACATGATATTATTCTTGATACTCCCCCGAGTATACATGTAGCTCACCTCATTATATCCACTTTCTTAACCTTTCTTATTTGTCCATTTACTAAGGCATCATATAGTATTCATGAGTACAATCATCTAAGCTCGTAATATTTTTTTGAACAAATGCGAGCATACTTTTTTTCCAACTCAGTTTGCTTTTATTTTATTTTTTCATCGATATTTTCTCGATTGGCATTTTGCCTTATTTTTCTACAAGCTCAAAATTCTTATAATCACTATACCATACAATTCCTTAGTTCACTCAAATATTCTTTTCTTTTGAAACCATCGTGATGTATCTAGCTAATCCCTCAATATCAATGCAAGGACCAATAAATAAATTACCAAATACATTATATAATAGACTTAGGGTTTCATTTACGGTTCATCAAGAAAATGGATTCAAGCTGAAAATAGGTACCAGGGAAAATAATTACAGGATATCTTCTTGGCTAAAAAAATGTCTACCAAACAATGCCTTAGGTTGTCTCTAGGTAATTCAATACATGGATTAAATCAAATAAGCCTATCAAATTCTATAGCCTATAATTTAATTAATCATGCTATTTATATACCTATTTATCATGTGGTATACTTAAAATTTTAATTCTATTCACAATGTAATAAATTGAACTAAGTAGTCTAATATTAAAATTTAGAATCAATTATTATCAAACTAAATTTATAATTTATTCATAAAATCCTATTAACATGCTCCTAACCAATCACTTATATTTCTACAAGCTCAAGCACATAGAAAATACACAACAATAAAAATTTAAAAACTATTATAAAAAAGGAAAATAAAATAAAATAATAGAAAAATTTTAAAATTCTTTCTAAGTCACCCCACACTTTATTCAACACATTGTCCCTAGTGTGTAATTAAAAATACAAAGGAAAGAGGTTACCCGATTAGCATGATTTGTACAATACAATTGGTGGGACTACTCTTTTTCTCAGTTTTGGGTCCATCTTGTATTGCCTTAAAAAATTCTGGGGTTCGCACAAATAAAAATTTAAAACACACAAATATATACAGAGAATACTAAATCCTAAACTAAATCCTAACTAATTAAAAAAATTAACAAAAATTTAAAAATCATTCCAAATGAAAATAATGTATGAAGTTGAAATTAAAAATTTTAAAATGTTCAGAGCTAGTTGGAATCAGTGTTCGACTCCTCAATTATCAGTGCCATGCCCCTTTCGCGCCCCATAAATGCTTTAGTAGCCTACCTTCCCAAGGTCTTGGCTGGGCTATGATAGCTCGGGTCACGGATCACCACACCCTTCCTTGATGTGCAATCCGGTATTCGCTTATAATCTAGTGGCACGATCGGGGTTTCCTCCTCTTGTCATCGTCATCATCATCCTTATCATTGACCCCTTTTTTGCCTAACGGTAGGAATCTCTCAAACATGTTCGAGAGTGGTGCTGGTGTTTGCTATCTATTTTGTTCTGCAATTTCCCATACCTTACATCCATCATGTTTGGCACTTTGAGATGGACACATCTGCGAGTCCCGTCATCTTCGACATGTGAGCTTTACTCTTCCTTTTCATCAACTGGGTATCACCCATATGTTTAGTTCTTTACTCCTTCCCTTGGTTTTTCTTCTATTAGAGCTCAAAGAACTGGCCATATAATATTTCCTCGAGCATGCTCCTCGTATATTTAATGAGTGGCTCAATAGGGGACATGGGAACGTCAGCTCGACGGCATAGAGCGGTAATCAAATATGGGAACTACATACTTTGCTTTCGGCTCCATATGCACTTAAGTATATCATTCTAAATCTAGTAGTAGATGCAAATTTGCTCTCTTTATATTATATAATAAAGTATAATCACTCAATAGGCAGTAATATTAGAAGCATTGTGAGTCGGTGTCAAGCGGGTGCAAATGAATTGCATCCACATCTTGGCCATTGGGAACATGATGGTTGTGTTAAATTTTAGAGGCACCTTGTTATTGGCTTAGAGAGTCCACATACCACGCCCCTATGTCAAATAATCGATTATACTCTTCATATCAAAATTCTCGAACGTAAATAAGTCTAAGGTCTTTAAATAATAATGAGTATAATAAGGGCCATCGTAATATAAAAAAATCTCGCGAGGTGCAATTGACACCTCTTTACCCCGAATAATAACACGAGTGATCATTTCACCTCGTTGCTTGTAGTTCTCCCTATCCTTCGGGGAGGCATAGAATTCATAAATGATAGCTTCAACCATCGGTTCAATCAGGGTTACGTAAAAATTATTCCAACAATGTGATCTTACGAAATCCCAAATATCATTGCATGTAGACATGGTGAGATTGAACCCTCATTCTTGGATGAATGAATACCCACCCATATGGAGAAAGAACCTGTTGACTTTTGGGTTATGGAAGCGATTGGCATCGATATTGCTCAGTGCCTCGATGGTGCGTTGGATTTTCCTTAGTGCATTTTTCAAATCGAAGCCAAATGACAACAACCCAAGTAATAAAATTGATGAAAGTAAGGTTAAACCACAAAACCTCGGTTAGTTGCCTACAAAATTTGACCCTCAATAGTTATGGAATATAAGTCTAAAATAAAAAGGGAGAATTGGAAAACTATGATGAAATGAGAAGAAGATAACTTATGGAAATTGAAGGTAGGAAATATGAAAAATCAAAGCTATATCTCAAGGAAAAGGTGTAGAGGTTAAAGGAGAGTGTTTGCTTTTTTTTTTTTTGGTGTTTGAAATATGTGTTTTCATGCCTAAATCGATAGGTATAAATAAAATTTCAATAGGCTTTATATTTGAAATGGCTTGACTTCAGTTGAAAAGCATAGGCGTGTCCCGCCATATAGTATGCATGGTGCGACATGACGCCTTAAAAACACCTATTTTAGCTTTGAAGTGCTCATGTCACGTCATGCATAAACTATGGTGTGACATGACACTTTAACATCAGATATTGTGGTTTCGAAGCTCATGTGTCGCGCCATAGCTAATGCATGGCACAACACGATGTTACTCCTAGCCTATCAAGATGTGTCGAAGTCCTTCGATCGTCCATTTTTGTCCCCGATTAGCTTCTCATAAGCATTCTGGTCATATGTTGTGCACTTAAAATTTATGGTGTATGTGTTGGTGTAAATCCTTGTTGGTAAATTGTTTGGTAAAAGTTGTGATGGTGGATGCACATGGTGATATCTAGATACATTCAAATGATTTTTTTGATATGATTAGGTTAATATGCAAATTGGAATGTTTGAAGCTTGATAAATGGTTAAATTGGTTATGTTAGGTTACATTTGGAATAAGGTATTTGAACATCTAAATGTTTGGCTTGTGGATGAACTTTTATATTTTCTATCTATAGTTTGAAGGATGATTGAATGAAATTAAATTGTGTACATGTTTTGATTGAATGGTTGTTGTACATATGTTTGATTTGTGGTGCCAATGAGGGCATATTGGTTAGGAACTTAGGTTGATTGTGAATTGGTATGTTTTATCTTGTTTAGTCACATTTTGGATAGTTTTGACTACTGGTTATTTCATAGCGTGGAGCCTAAGGATTTGGATGTGAAATGACTTGATTTTGAAGGTAGTTTTGGAAAAACACGCCTGTGACACGGGCTGCCACATGGTCGTGTGATTCATTAATTTTTGGTACAAGGTTGTCCACATGGTCTTAGAGAGTTACATGATCGTGTAACTTTAGTTTTGAATTGTACACGATTTAAGAACACGAGCGTTTGGAGTAGCCACATGACCATGCTTAGAGCCACACGAGCTGGCCTCTTTCACTCGACTTAGCCATACGGTTGTGTGCTGTTTACACATTTTACTTAAATTTTTGTAGAAGTTTCACTTTAACCCAGTTTTGACTCTGGTTAATTTTAAATTTTTTATAAGCTCGATTTAGGGCCCAAATTGATTGTAAAGCATGGAAATGAGTCTAAATGATTTATTTGGTTGTTATTTAGTAGAAAGTATGGAAAATCTTCAAGATTTGTTATTGTAACACTTTATAGCTCGAATCAGTGATTAGACCGGGTATAGGGTGTTACATTTAGTGGTATGAGAGCTATGATTTAGTCAATTCTAGGACTTAACATAGCATGTATCGTGTCTAGAAATACATATCACTTTATAACCTGTGAGAGTGTAATGACTCCTAATAATTTTGAATTGTTTCTTATAGATTAAAGATGTCAACTGATTTCAATCGTTTAGTTTTCGTCAAGCCAACCACCGATCAAGGGGCTACTCATAATTACTAGAGTTTCAAGAGCCTAGAGAAGAGGCTCCCAATGCCTTTTCTATATGATGCAATATATACTTAATATGTACATGAGAGCTAACCCCGCGACTCAACAATTTCTAGCCCTTGTCCTTAAAGTCCTATACAACCGAATATCTAATGAATTTCTATGATAAAGCCTGAAAATGCGAACCTGAAGAGTTCCGTGGTAAGGTGGGTGATGGTCCAACCAGATCTGAATACTGGTTAGAGCATACTCAAAGGGTTTTAGATGAGATATTGTGTCCTCCATATGACTGTTTGAGATTTGTTGTGTCGTTGATGAAAGTGGAAGCTTTTTACTGGTGGACTGCTCTAATCGCGGTTGTACCTAAGGCACGAGTGAATTGGGTATTCTTTAAAACTGAGTTTCGAAAGAAATACGTCAAAAAGAGATATCTCAACAAAAGGAAAAAAGAGTTCCTCAAGTTGAAACAGGGTAACCAATCTGTTGCAAAATATGAATGTAAGTTTGTTCAACTCAGTAAATATGCTTGTGAAATTGTATCTTCTGAGGAAGAAATGGGTATACGGCTTGAAGATGGATTAAATGACGAGATCAAGTTGTTGGTTGGAGTGATGAAAATTTGAGACTTCGTGGTTTTGTTTGACAGAGCTCAGAAAATGGAGGAAGTATATAATCACAAGAAGCATAAATGAGACGAAAGCTCGTGATTTCAAAAAATGTGGTTCAACAAAAACATTTTTTATTCCCTCGCAAAAGAAGATGAAAGAATTGAGTAGTCATTTTTTAGTGTCATCTACGTTTTGAGGTAAACACCGTTCAAAACAACACAGTATGAGATCATCGATGCCATCTATTGTCACTGTAGGTCACGTCTGAAATGTAAACAAACTAGAATATGGTCAGTGTGGTCGGAATCACTTTGGTGAATGTAGATTGAAAGATGGATCCTGTATTATTTGTGGATCTCCTGATCATTACAAAAGGGATTGCGCAAAATGAACTAAGTTAAATGAAGATCATAATACAAAACCTGCTATGACTTCTACTAGAGGTAAATGACCAAGAAATAGTGGTGCTACAGGAGTCAGCAAAAGTGGGACCAAAGATTCAGCGATTCGACCTGACGATCGAGTTCCTGCCAAAGCTTATGCAATCCACGCATGTGAAAAGGCATTAGCTCCTGATGTTATGCCGGTACCTTTCTATCTTTGATGTTACTATGTATGCATTAGTTGACCTTTGATCGACAAATTCATATATATGCACTTCGTTAGTAATCGAAAAGAATTTACCAGTTGAGTCAACTGAATATGTTTTAGAGTAACAAATCCATTAGGTCAACGTGTTGTAGTTTATTTGATATGCAAATAGTGTCCACTGAAAAGTCATGGCTACGAATTTCCTGCCAATTGATGTTATTGCCATTTAATGAATTTGAATTTATCTTGGGAATGGATTGGTTGACGGTTCATGATGCTGTTGTGAATTATTGTCAGAAACGAATTGATTTGAGGTGCTAGAATGGTGATTTGGTTTCTGTTGAATCTGAGAAGCATGATTGTGTTTCAAAAATCATTTCAGCACAAAAGTTGATTTGAAAATGCTGTGACGCATTTTTAGCTTATATTCTAGATTCGAGAGTATCAAAAATTAAAGTTGATCAGGTGCCGACAATATGCTAGTTATAAATATTTTTCCTGAGGAGTTGAAGGGTTTACCACCATAGTGAGAAGTTTAATTTCTGATTGAGTCAGTGCTAAGGATTGCTCCAATATCAATTGCTCCAATATCGATTGCTCCATATTGAATGGCTCCAACAAAACTGAAGGAACTAAAAGCTTAGTTGTAAGAAATAATTGGTAGAGGTTTTATTTGACCGAGTACATCGCCTTGGAGTGTACCTATTTTATTTGTGAAGAAGAAAGATGGATCAATGAGGTTGTGTATAGATTATCAGAAATTGAACAAAGTCACGATAAATAGCAAATGTTTGTTACCTTGTATTGATGATTTATTTAATCAGTTGAAAGGAGCACAATGCTTTCGAAGATCGATCTCAAATCTGGTTATTATTTGTTGCGAGTGAAAGATGTTGACATGATGAAAATAGCGTTTAGAACCTGTTATGGATGAATTCCCTTCATATTGACGAATGCCTCATTAGTGTTTATGGATCCAATGAACAGAGTGTTTTAGACACACATCGACAAGTGTGTTGTTGTTTTTATTGATGAGATTCTAATTTATTCCAAAAATGAATTCGACCATGCTCAATATTTGATGATCATTTTACAGACTTTGTGTGAAAAGCAATTGTACGAAAATTTTAGCAAATGTGAATTTTGGCTCAAATAAGTTGAATTTCTCGGTCATATGGTTTCGGCTTAAGGGATACGAGTTGATCTGAGCAAGATTTTTGTGATTTTGAATTGGAAGCCTCCGCGAAATGTTTATGAGGTACGTAGTTTCCTAGGATTAGCTGGATATTATCAATGGTTTGTTAAGAACTATTCGGTAATAGCATTACCTATGATGAAATTGTTACAGGAATATGTTAGCTTTGTATGGTTTGAGAAATGTTAACAAAGTTTTGATCAGTTGAAAAATATGTTGACAGAGGCACTAGTGTTAACATAGCTTAAATTGGGGAAAGAATTATTGTTTACAGTGATGCTTCTTTGACCGATTGGGGATAAGTCTTGACGAAATTGTTTTTACGTTTAAAATTTGGTGTCATTATCTATACGACGAGAAATTTCATGCTTATACTGATCACAAAAGTTGAATTTGCGATAACAGAGGTGGGTAGAGTTGCTAAAAGATTACAATTTGGTGTTAGACTATCATATGAGCAAAGCAAATGTTGTTGTTGATGCTTTGACCTACAAATCTGTTTTTGCTCTTTGATCGATGAATGCTCAAGTTCAGTCAAAGTATGATGGTTCTATTTTGGCTGAGTTGCAATTTGATTATCGAATTTGTTAGCTAAACAAAAATGGGTTGAAAGTGACAGATAAAGTCTAAAGATTTTCATCTGCAAAAATTTGATGACCGATTAAGATTTTGTTACCAAATTGAAATTCAGTACAGGTTTTCATCTGCAAAAATGGGTAATTTGTTACCAAATTGAAATTCAGTATAGCTTTTCATCTGCAAAAATTTGATGACCGATTAAGATTTTAGCTTGGGAAGTTAAAGAACTTCGAAACGAATAAATATCGTTGGTGAAAGTTCTTTGGTAGTGTCACAGTGTTGAGAATGCCACTTGGAAACCCGAAGAGCCTATGAAAATTCAATACCCGAATCTCTTTTCTGGTAAGATTTTCGGGGATGGAAATTCCTTTAGGGGTAGAGTTGTAACAACATGTTTTTCAGTGGTGCAAAATATAGTGGTGTCGAGACCATGATTCCGACCAGTGAGTTAGTATTTTATTATTTGTTTATTTATTATTTATAAGGTTATTAAAGTGCTATATTAAAATTTGGTTAGAAAATTTTAACATTTAGATAGCTAATTAAGTAAAAAGGAGTAATTCGAAAAAGCTGCAAAAGTTATTTCTAGTAGTTTAAGGTGTTTAATGGCTATAAAAATTTGAATTGATGGATTAAGTGGTAACTAGACCACATATATAGGTAATGGACTTTTAAGGCCATTGTTTAATTTATTGTTAAGGCTTATATTAAGGGTAGTATGGTAAATAAGTAAATAAATTAAAAACAAACAAAATAATTGGTGATCATCTTCTTCATTCATCCATTTACAACCTAAATCACCATTGAAAGAAGCTTGGGAGAGTGCGGTTCATGCCTTAGCTTGCATGTAAGTGATTTTGGTTTCTGTTTATAGTAATTTTTATGTTTTCAAGATCGTTATAGCTTAATCTAGCTAACCTGGAGACCAATTTGTAAAATTTTTAATTGTTTAGAATTTTAACATAGATGAATTTTTGATGTTCTTGAATGTTTATGATAAATTATTAAGCTTGATAGTTTCATAGGACTATTTTGTAAAGTGATTTTAGTTAATTCTAAAGTTTAGGGATGAAGTTGTTAAAATTGTAAAATATCATGTATTTTTTTGTGATTAAGTGATAAAAGTGAACTATTTAGGGACCATATAGAATTTGGCACAAGATGTTTTGGGATTAAATTGAATAAAAAGTGAATGATTAGGGTAAATGTGTAAAATGTCATAAAACGGTTAATTACACGAATTTAGGCATTTTAAGATGTTTAAATTGGTTAATTAAATTAAATTATTTGAATCAAGAAACAAACCAGTTTGTTGATAAATGGGGGAAGGAAAAGGTCATCGAGTAATCGTCGTTGCGTGTCGTTAGCTATTGTATTTTGGTAAGCTTGTATTACATTTATTATGTCTATAATGATTTTACTTATTACATAAATGGAATTGAATGTTGTTAAGATCTATTGGATGATTAATTAAATGGAATTATAAAGTTGAATATGAAATGTACCAGAAAAGCAGGATAAGCCCGTGTGAACTTAGTGAATAGCTAGGACACAAATGACATGTCATTAAGGCATAGCAGGCTTTGTGTCGGTGTATTTTTAGCAGGTTTCAACTTGGTGTATATTTAGTAAGCTTTGTACTGGTGTTGTATTAGCAGACACTATGTGTCAGTGATTTATTTAGCATGTACTATGTACCGATTATGGATACCGTACCAATGGCTTAAGGTCCTACATGTGTGGTGGATTCTCTAAAGCTTGTATGAGCAACATCGCGTATCGGTTAATGTCCTTATGTTAGCTCTTATGAGCATTATCCTCCCATTAATCAAAAGTTGATTGACTAATGTTCTTCGGTCAAAATAATTATCTATTAAAAGGAAAATGGAATGAGATGACATGATGATTTGTATCTTAGTAAATGATTAGTTGACATGTTGTGTTTTGATGAAATGAATCATCTAGGTTTAGTTACTTCAGGAAGTTGGAATGATGAGATATGATAAAGGGATTATTAATTTCATTGTTATGAATGATTTAAATTTATATTGATCGGTATGATATGTTTGATTTTATGAACTTACTAATTTTATTTGAATGCTTACTTTATTTGGTTTATGTCTTTGCAGATTGTCAGACATTTGCTGTTGATAGGAATGTCATTGGAGATCACACTATCCTACAATTCATTTGGTAGTGATTCATTAATTTTGGCCCGATTATAAGTGGCATGTAATTAGGGTTTTGGTTATTTAAATTATAAGCATTTTTGTTATATGTTGTGCACTTAAATTTTATTGTGTATAAATAGAATTTCAATGGGCTTTATGCCTGAAATGGCCCAATTTCGGCTGAAAAACACAAGCATTTCACACCATAGAATATGCATGGCGTGACACGACACCTTAAAAACACCTATTTTAGCTTCGAAGTGCTCATGTCGTGCCATATCTTGTGCATGGCGTGACATGACACTTTAACATAAAAAATTGTGGCTTCAAAGTGCATGTGTCGTGCCATAGCTTATGCATGGCATGACATGACGTTGGTCCTAGCCTTTTAAGATGTGTTGAAGTCCTCTGAGTGTTCGTTTTTGTTCCTACTTAGCTTTTCATAAGAATTTTGGTCATTTGTTGTGCAGTTAAAAATTTATGGTGTATGTGTTGGTGTAAATCCTTGTTGGTAAATTGTCTGGTAATGGTTGTGATGGAGGATGCATATGCTGATATCTAGATGCATTCAAATGGTTGTTTTGACATGATTAGGTAAATATGAAATTTGGAACATTTGAAGCTTGATGAATGGTCAAATTGGTTATGTAACACCCTATACCCGACCCGATCACCGAGCCCAAGTTATAGGACGCTACACCACCGTCTCACATCGATTTCATCATAATTGTCAGATTTAGTATAGAAGCATATTTATTTTCTTTTTTTACTATAGCAATCATGCAAATATTAAGACATGAAAACTCAAATTAAATTTTAACCATGCTAACATACGACAAACAAACAAAGAATGGACATACATCGAGCATTGGGACCACTCGAAAAATTTTCCCAAATATGTTACATAGGTATCAATACTAAAGGAATGGTATTAATATTTTCTTTAAGTGGTATTAATACCACCTGAAAAATTGATGCCAAACTTGTATTCTGTTTCTCACCAAAATTTGCAAACGTCAAAAACTATTGGTACCTTTTGCAAGGTATCAATAAATTTACCCTGAGTATCGATACTCGGGCCAGGGTATCGATACTAAATCTATATTCTGTTTCAAACATACCGTTTTAAAATTCTCGCAATCTACGCTTCTTTGATAGTATATCTTTCATAAATTTCACATAATTGGGCATCTGCTCCAAAGCTTCAACCAGTGGTATGTTGATGTGAACTTGCCTAAGGACACCTAGAAATATCTTAAACTGGGCCTCTTGTTTACAATTGTGGAATTGTCGAGGTGGTGGTCATCTTTCAATTTGCTGATATTTTTTTGTTATGGCTTTTTTACTGGCAACATGATCTAATTCTGCTGCAACATTCTTTTGTTTAACCTTTTCAGATGCAGTGTGGTTTTTAGATGTTTCTTGAATCTTTCCATGGTTGATACTTGAGTTTTCATCTTTTGCATTGGCATCTCTAACAACTTCAGGCAATTGAATTCCACTTCTAAGAGTGATTTCCCTACAATGCTCTTTCCCTTGTGATCTCGAATTCTTAGTATCACTTGGCAGAGCTCCTTGTGGTCTCGAACTTAAAGCATTTTCTATCTGCCCCACTTAATTCTCAAGAGCTTGAAGGGGTGCAACTTGACTTTGAATTACATCATCATTCTTGCCCATATATTCTTTCAACAAAGCTTCAATAGATGATGATGATGATGATGATGAAGCTAATGTTTGACCTTGTTGCACATTTTGCCTTGGCATAGGTTGAGAATAATCAGGAGGTACACTAATGGCATTTTGTCTTG
Source organism: Gossypium raimondii (assembly GCF_025698545.1). Lineage (NCBI taxonomy): Eukaryota > Viridiplantae > Streptophyta > Magnoliopsida > Malvales > Malvaceae > Gossypium > Gossypium raimondii. The sequence goes on from NC_068565.1 coordinate 39,605,543, forward strand.
CACCATTGTTGAAATTCTCCGCTCCTTGATTATTCTAACTAAGTTTGGATTTTGCTTCCACCCTAGATTATATGTGTTGGAATAATGGTTATTATTTCGGTTGAAATTTCCCATGTAGCACACTGATTTTGGATTTGATGGGCATTCGTAAAAAAACATGGTCTTCACCACAATAAACACACGCTAGCTCAGTTGCTTTCAGCTCCTGAACTACAGTTGACCTTTTCATTGTCTTAATCAAATTAGTTAAAGATAAGACTTGAGTAGTCAACGAAGTGATTTCATCAAGCTCTGTAGTGCCAGCAGTTCTCCTGCCATCCCAACTTGTGTGGTAAGATATTGATAATTATAGTTGGTAATCCTTTCCAAAATCTCATATGCTTCATTATAAGATTTATCCAACAAATTACCTTTAGTAAAAGATTCATTATAAAACATCTCCATCTGTGCCCAGTGCTGCTGGAATCCATGCATTGCGCATTTGCAAATTAGTTCTTTAAATCTTGCCCAGGCTTCATGCAATGTTTCATATTCTGATTGTCGAAAAGACGTGATGTCATTTCTAAGCTTGGAATTCATGTTTGGCCGATTATACCATAGCAAAAAACTCAGGCAAAGATCATTCCATGATGTCACTGTCCCTGACAGCAAAGCATTAAGCCATGCTCTTGCGCAATCTCTCAAAGAATATGGAAATAGTTTAAGCTGTAAAGCGTCTTCAGGAACACCTTATTGACGAAACGAGTCATAGACTTCCAGAAAAAGTCTGAAATGTACTCTTGGATCTTCCGTTGGCAATCCACTGAACTGCCCTACTATTTGCAACATCTGAAACATCACCGGTTTCAATTCGGAATGTCGAGCTTGAATGTGTGGTCTAACTATCCTTGGATTCAGATGATCCAAAATTGGCACAACATGTACATGAATTGGCCTGTCTTAGTCATCTATCACATGATGAATAGGAATATCAACATCTTGACCATTTGGATTTAATGTATCATTCAGACCAGGATCATTCCTGTCCCTAGCCATGTTACACACTTCTCTTCTCTTTCTTCTCAAAGTTCTCTCGATCTCACGGTTAAAACGACACTCTTTGTGAGTAGGAATGCCTCTACTTATACACTAATGACAAACCTGTAGAAATTAAAAACTACTAAATTAAATAAAACTAATGAAATTAAGTAAAATAACCAAACCAACTATCACCAAATTGCCAATCCCTGGCAACGACACCAAAAACTTACCGCGTGTGAATGTGTTACGCAAATTGTGCAAGTATTAACGTCGGATCATGTAATAAAGTGATAAATGAGATCATCTCCATAGGGATCGGTGAGGTATAAATTGGTCAAGTTATTATGAAGGAGTCTGATTAATGATCTGGCAAAAAAAAAAAGTGGCAATTAGGAGAATAACGATGTAGAAAATGTGCAAAACAAAATAGTAAACAATTAGGGATGCAAAAATAGAGATGCTATGGAAAAGGTTAAATAATCTACGATGTTGACTTGGAAGGTTGGGATTATTGAGAATTTACCCTTATTAACCAATAATGCCTTGACAAAAACAATTTTATTCTACTGCTTCGATGAGATCTAAAATGACCTGCTTCTTTCGAGAGCAAGACATCAAGTTACCTACCTAAAATAATATATGTATACAGGCCTTTAACACAGTACCCAACACTATTTTATTTTCTTTTCGCATGGAACACTGCTCTATATCTAGATACTGCTACAAGTATTCGGTCGAGTACTTGCTCATATCATTCAGTTTCGTTCGAACTAACCTAACCTTGTTAGTATAAGATTAATCTCATAACCATGCAACACATTCATATATGTCTAGAGATTATACGCATGCAATTCATAAAAACCATTGAATGAAACAGTAAATTAAAACTAATTTAAGCGGTGGCCAATAATGGAAATAAAAGTTTCCTCAAGTAATCCCATCCCTATGAGGTTTAACTCATGGGTTGGTGAATAGAATCAAGATTCAAAATAGTAATAATTCCATCTCTTTAAATCAAATTATGATACAAAAAATAAAGAATTAAAGGTAGAACTCAAGAAGATAGCTTTCGCCTATCCAGCCTACAACTCCGGCTACAAAATGTCTTCCGGTGACCAGGGGGTCTGCCCTCTTCTTCCCTCCGCTACCCTCTATTTTTGTCTAAGGAATTTCTCCTTCCAAAATGACTCTCTAACCATCCACACCTTTTGAATTTTTATTTTTGGGTTTTATATCTCCTCTTTTAGGGTAGACTTATCACCCCATGATCCCATGATCTTTTTCCTCTTTTTTAGGCTAATTTTTTGGTACACTTACAACAAGGCTAATAACGATTAAGTGTTGACTGGGTCACTTCCTGGCATTTCCACGACACTCATGTTGGCAAACTGTCCAACCTTTTGCCGCAACAAACCTTCACTTTTTTACTCTTTTTTCTCATTTTGCACCTGCCACTTAAAAAACAAATCATTCCTGCAAACAATTAGAAGTAACATATAATAGCATTTAAGCATAGTCCAAACATTTTAATGTAATTTCTTAAAAAAACTAATGGAAAATCCTAAAATTCCACTAAATTTACATAGGTACAAGCAATTAAACAAGTCTAAAGGCATAAAATATAACTATTTTCAAAAGTTATCAATAGCATAAACCTAAGCTGGACCTCCAGACTCAACTTGTGAAGCAACAGTATGAGCAACAACTCGCTGCCCAACCGGTTTCCCATTATCTCTACCAAGGCCTAGGCCACTAGCAGGCTTAAAAATAGGTGTCGAACTCTAAGTCTGTGAAACTTGAACTATATTTGGACAATCCTTCAGAAAATGTTCTTTCGAACCACACTTATAACAACCACCTATCAACTTACGGCACTCTCCAGGATGTCTACGATCACAATGCACAAAAAGCGACCATCCAAAACCACCAATTGAACCACTAGTACTAACTACAATACTATTTTGCTGCCCAGACTGATTTGGCCGTATCTCGTGTCTTGCACTCCCATCAGAACCCTAATTATCATGTCTTCTCTTAGACGGTCGTTTAGAAGCACAATCAGAAGCGCTCTTGCTAGTCTCAGCCACCACAGAATGAGCTGGCTCAACCAAAGTCTCCTAAACATCTTTGGCTTTTTCCACAAGCTCATCAAACAACTCAGCATTTTAGGACACCAAGTAAACTTGAATCTCAAAGTTGAGCCTAAAATGAAACCTCTTACAATGGTCCTTCTCAGTAAGAACCATCTCAGCGTATACCGACTAAGGTGCACAAACTCTGCCTCATATTCAGCCATAGACAAATCGTCTTGCACAAGATCTAGAAATTTTCACTTACGAGATTCCATATACTACTCGCCCATAAACTTTCTCCTAAATACCTCTAAGAAATAATCTCAAGTTAAACGATCAGTGGTTGTACCTATCTTAATAGTATCCACCAACAGTGCGCCTCCCCACCGAGTAAGGACACAATACAACCCAATTTCTCCTTGTCAGAACATGACATCTCCTCGAGGATCCTTTCAACTCCTTCCAACGAGTACTTAGCTATAGTCGGATCGATCCCTTTAACTTCAGAAAACTCTTTACCACCAAAGCTTGAAGATGTTTAAGTTGTAACCTATGATTCACATGTGTAGGATTGGCAGGTGCAGGAGCAAGGTTAGCACCAGCAATGTGCTGAAACGCTCCAATTATTGCTGCCATCAGAGGGCCTACACCCTCATCAAGTATATTCCCTCTACGTGGCGGTACAAGAGGTGTAAAAGATGTACCATCCTCTTGAGCGCTAGCTCTAACATTAACATGTCTAGAAGGTATATCGAATATAATAATCTAACATTTACAAACAAACAAGTAAATGTGTGAGTGGTGAGGGAAATGATCCAAGGCTTGTTCCTGGGAGCAAAATTTAGGATTAAAGGCAATGTGTTTCCATTCCTACCCCACATACAATTCAACTAGAACATTTCAATAAATCTCATGCAATTCAATCAGATTCATATCAACAGGTTCAAGAAAACAAAGAGACTTAAACTCATGTGTTTCGAAAGTCCAAACACACAATAATCCATTAGGTCCGAGAGTTATCAAACCTAGAGCTTTGATACCACCAAATGTAACACCCCATACCTGGTTCGATCCTCGAACCAAAATTCTAGGGTGCTACACCACCGTCTCATGTCGATTTCATCATAATCATCACATTTAGTATACAAGAATCCTTATTTTCTTTTCTTACTATAGCAATCATGCAAATATTAAGACATGCAAACTCAAATTAATGTTTAACCATGCTAACATATGATAAATAAACAAAGAATGGACATTCATCGAGCATTGGGACCACTCAACATATTTTCCCAAAAATGTTACGTGTGTATCGATACTAAAAGAATGGTATCGATACCACATGAAAAATCGATACCAAACTTGCATTCTGTTTCTCAACAAAATTCCCAAATGTCGAAAACTATTGGTACCTCTCGCTAGGTCTTGATAAATTTACCCCGAGTATCGATACTAAATCTATATTATGTTTCCCTGCACTTTCAAAAATACAGAGGTACCATTGTTAAAAACTAAATATCGATACCTCTGCTCCACACTATAAAATCTCAGCATACATCAACATTAAAACCACTCAAACTTGATCTTAAAATACATCCTTCGGTCAAAATTCATGTTCAAGTCCACAACTTTCAAACATAAATAACATGCAAACAACCCAAAAATTGACTTAGCATAACAAATATAAAATCTAGCACATTGGCCTATCACATTGCCCTTATTCCCAAACATAAATAAGCATATAACACCTACTAAAAGAAGCTAAATAATTAGCTTAGGTCAATCCCTAGAAGGCCACGCTGCTCACACCGACACTATGTATCTGCAATGGTTTAGAAGGAGTGGGTAAGCTTAACAAGTTCAATGAATGCTCAGAATAACCACTACATAAAAAAGTCATCATGAATTAATGAAACAAACCTACATCATATTCATATCATCTACTACTCTTATGAAATATTTTACACTGATAGCACTAGAAAGAACCTAGGTTTTCCTCCCTACTTATTGGTTAAATTGTTCCATTTAGTTATCCTGAGTATATATTTTAACATTTTCATTTTAGTAAATTGCATTTTATAACTCAGTGAATCCTAGCCTATTTTATCCTTAATTTTGCTATCTTTATGCATTAATGTCGCTACATGAGTTAATTCTAGATTGCATCCAGAACTGTCGCCGCACCTGAAAGCTATCTGGATAAGAACTAAAAATGCGTGAGCTGTCCAGTCTAGTATAACCAACCTGTACGTACAAGGACAGAATAATTTTGAGGAAAGGACACCTATACTGTTGGAGGAGGACATAAAAGGTTGACATGAGAAGAAAAATAAAGTAGGGGAGAGCTTTTCTAGACCATCATCTTCTTCATCCTACCTTGAAGCTTGCGGCTATGGTAGCTTAAGCTTCTCACGGGTGAGCCAATGTGAAAATTAATGCAGATTAACTTTTGACGAGGAGACCTAACTACGAGACAAGAGGGAATAGAGAGATTCAGTCAAGTTCTCTAGGAATAGTATTCCCCACTTGATTCTTTCTTATTTCTTTCTAAATGCTAGTGATTACTCTTTGTTTTCTGTTTGTATGGAAGTACACATGAATTCTTGGTTAAATGTTATCTTATTCAATCTTGCTTTTATTTTTTAAACCTGGGGTTTGAATGTTTCTTAACACGGAAGTGTTATTGCAGTCACTGACACTGGAAAGTGCAGTGACAGTTCGAGCCAACAAGCATTACAATGGCAGTTGAGTGAGGATTAGAGGAATTTAGTCCACTTGTTCTTAATAATGTCATATTGCCATCATCAGAAGGTGGGGTTAATATGCATGTTTGAGTCTCAGATTAAATAGAGGAGTGACGCTTGGTAAGATATACATTGAAATTTATTGCCTCAACAATCACCTATCCTTTTATACCTTGTGACCACTTAGTATTCTGCTGAAGATTCATGTTGGGGATCCCAGTTCATCATTATCATATTTTATTTTACTGTTTTCAAGTTGTTGCTCTGACAACTATCATCACAATTTATCTCATTTTTATCTAATTTTTACACCAACATTAATAGATAAAAGACAACCATCCCTGTGGGATCGATATCCGACAGACTCACATCTATCTACTATACTTGCATCTACAGTGTATGCTTGCACATTATTGTTGCGACGTTAAACAGTCGATCATACACATTAATCATCTTTCCTGAATTCATTCATGAATTTTTAAGCATATAGTATATTTCAATAACATATAATCACATTCAATCAATTTTTATGATAATTTGGCTCTTGAGATTATAAAACATGAAGTGGACTCTATCACCACACATCAAATACACTCCAACACACCATACATACATATCCTGATGAATGAAGCTTAGCTCAAATTCCCTTATCTCTCTGAAACTGTCCTTGGGCCTCAACGCCCTACATATATCACAACACAAAGGTGAGTACTCACAATCGTATGGCATGTCAACTATATCCAACGGTCTCATAAGGTCACAAGGAAAAAATATCCACATTATTATCACATATTTACTTACATATTTTCCGCACATATTCACTGCATATTCACATTAGTAGCACAATATAATCTCTATCATATGACATGAAAACATATCCACATATTTACTGTCATTTAGCATGAATAACATACCCTCATATTGACTTTCACAATAGTCATCACAAGCGTATAGCATATATCATAGCATCTCATATATGTTCATGACTTCACAAATTCACAAGCAAACATATTTCACATTTAATCATATGTGTGAGAACACTTACACTAAAAATTTAGAGTAGGTTTTCGGCTGTCTCTAAATTTCCAATTACACAATGAATTATCTATGAGTAGCAATCCCAAAACACTCACCAGAAATGCTTTTACCCAAAAGCCAAAAGCTTAGACACACTTTTCCTTACCTTTGCCTCTACTCATTGAAGGTCCTATTGACACCGACACTTCAACAAGACAAACCACACAAACATATAATAACAACTAGTCATCGACTCACCTTAAACAATAAAAAACAATAGCCTAAGCTAAGTTCTCTTTTAATCAAAACATTCAACATAGGAAACTTTAAATTCGAATATCTCCACCTACACTTAATCTTTTTGTACAAAACAAATTTTATTTCATCTACACATTCATCTACGACCAATTCCCATCTTTTAAACTACACAAAACTACACATTTTAACGTATTAAATTTTTTTTACAAGTATAGGCCATTATGACGAAAATTTATTAAAACACGAGAATTCCTTAACGAAACTTCAAAGTAGCTTTAGAAACCTTCTAATTATGTTAAAACAAGTTGAAAAATAATTTAAAACCAAATTTTAATCCACAAACCCGAAAGCCACCATTAATGACCAAAATTTTAACTTTTATCTAAAACATGCATTTTAATGGCTAGAAATTCAATTTAAAAGTCTAGATAACATTTAAAAGTAATAAGAAGATGATTGGTTTCCTTGAATGCAAGAAAAAAAACTTTGGTAAAAATTCAAAAAATCCAGTCTTGAAGAAGATGTTGAAATTAATGAAGTTTTTGGGTGTTTTCTTGGTTTCAATGGAGATTTATAGTTCAAGGGATGATGGAAATCAAGAGGGATTAGGAGTTGGAGATCAAAAGCAATTGGAAGAACAAGTGGAGAGCAAGGGACGACACAACTAGTACAGAAGAAAGAAATAACGTGAAACATGCTGTAGATGGGGGGTTTTTAGGTTGATTTTAAAATTATGGGTAAATTGCTTCATAAAAACTCAAAGTTTTAACTCTTTTACAAGTGAGTCCTATTTTCAAAATTAAAGATATTTAAAACTCATTTTTAGAAATTAGTTTAATATCCTAATAGCCTTTGTTGAAAACATTATCGGTTACCAAACATACGAAATTTTGAGTACATATATGCTAAAATTCCTAAAATATCCTCGAAACTTCTAGGCCCAAATTTGGACTGTGACAGGTTATGTTAGGTTGCATTTGGATTAAGGTATTTGAACATTTATAGGTTTGGTTTGTGGATGAACTTTGATATTTTTAATCTATAGTTTAAAGGATGTTTGAATTAAATCAAATCGTGTAGATGATTTGATTGAATGGTTGTTGTATATATGTTTGATTTGTGGTGCCAATGATGGCATATTGGTTTGTGGATGAACTTTGATATTTTATGTCTATTGGTATGTTTTGTCTTGTTTAGTCACATTTTTGATAGGTTTGATTGTTGGTTATTATATAGCTTGGTTCCAAAGCATTTGGATGTGAAATGACTTGATTTTGAAGGTAGTTTGGGCACACAAGCCTCTGACACGGACTGCCACACCGTCTTGTGCCCTACACGGCCATATGACACGTCTGTGTGATTCATTAATTTTTGGTGCAAGATTGTCCACACGGTCTCATAAAGTTACACAGCCTAGTGACACGACCGTGTGACCCTATTTCTAAATTGTACACGGTCTGAGAACACAGGCGTGTGGAGTAGCCACACTGCCTGACCACACGGCTGTGTGACCCCTATTGACCACACGGCCGAGACTGTTGCCGGAGTCGAGCACGAGGCTTTACTTGACTGAACTTACTAGTTTGAGGCATAAAAATTTGCTTTTAAAATTAATTTCACTATTTACAACAAAGCTGTCCAATCGCATAGCAGTTACTAAATTAACTATAACTTGAGCTACGAAACTCAAAATTTAGATCCATAACTTTTTCCTGAAACTAGACTCATATATCTTCTTACCATAAATTTTTCAGAATTTTTTCTTGAGCCAATTAGTATAGTTTATTAGTTACAGTCTTCCCTATTTCACTATTTGACTATCCTAACCTCTCGTCACTAAAATTCAATTTTATCAATGTATGATTTTAATATGGTGTTCTCACTTGTTTTTACAGAAAATAAACTTATTAAGGAATCTATAAATATAAATTATAACTCATAAATATTTTTGTAAAATTTTAATGATTTTCTAAAGTTAGAACAGGGACTCCAAAACAGTTCTGTCCATATCTAACTAAAATCCACATATCTCAGCATATAAAATTCCTTTTTCTACACCGTTATTTTTCTATGAAAATAGACTCAATAATCTTGAATTCTATATATCATTCACCCTCTAATTCATTTTATACTATCCTTGGTGATTTTTCACATTCACATCACTACTGGTGTCTAAAATCTGTTTCATTGCAAATTTTTACTTTTTCACATTTTCTAGGTATAAACTATCACCTAGGCATTCATAATACCAAACATATTCTTACTTAGCCATTTTAATAGCTAAACATTATCACATATTCACACATCATCCTTTAGCATTATCAGAAGGACATACATTCAAAATGACTAAGTCCCTATACATGCCATAGTTCAACATTGATCATCATAAAATACCGAGTTGTTGTAGTTGATAGTGTGGATGCTCTCTGACGTCTTTAAGATCCCTAAAGTAGGTTTGCAATACTATAAAAGAATTAAGCATAAATCTTAGTAAGTTTACAAGTAAATACATAACAACACTTAACACAAATAATTATACTCAAGTAACGTGATCCCTAATTTCCTCTTTACTTAATCTTTTACCCCTTCTCTTGCTTGTTTACTTAGCTAACTCACGATTATAACTTACTCTTCTCTTGCTGAAATTTTGGTTCTCAATTGATAACATAATATGTTCTTAACTCTTATAACTCACCTGAATTTTCTATTTATGCTTTTACCTAAACTTTCATGGAACGTAATTTCTTTACTAGCCCGTTGAGCCACATTGGAATAATAAGGATACTTGGGTCTCTTTTCTGATAATAACATGCCAAAGCCATGTCCCAAAAATGGTCTTACATGGGATGTTTCTTGTACTGTCAATGCCATATCCCAGATATGGTCTTACATGGGAGTTTTCATATCGGTGCCCATGCCATGTCCCAGACATGGTCTTACGGGGGACCTCTCATCTCGGTGTCAACGCCATGTCAAAGACATGGTCCTACATGGGACCTCTCATAATCTCAATGATGCCAATGCCATGGTCCAAACATGGTCTTACATGGGATCTCATCACCCAAATGTCATGACATTTGTATCCGATACATGCCAAAAGTTTCAACGGTACAAAATATAGCCAAATCCACCCACTTAGTTTTCAACCTTATTCTTTCCTTTGTCTAACCTCGGATTCTGTTCTTCTTGATCTATAGTAGAAAATTTAGTTTATTTAATACTCACATTTACCAAAATAGCCCTCGACTCTAACTTTGGCAAAATTATGATTTTACCCCTAAACTTTTACATAATTACACCTTTGCCCCAAAGCTCAAAAATTAAACTTCATCTCTTATTCTTATGTTTTATAACATGCTGAACATTTTTTCCTTCTATGACAACATCAAATTCTTACTCTAACACTTACTTATGAACATTAGGTATTTTACCGATTATGTCAATTTTCTCGTTTTCACTTAAAATCGACTAGCAAAAGTTGTTTAACATAATTTCTAGCTCTATATTCTATCATAAAGCATCAAAATAAACATATTTCACCTATGGGTAGTTTTCCAAATATAAACCCTAGGTTAAATTATTGCTAGAATAAGATAAATTAAGCTACCGAGATTCCAAAAACGTAAAGAACATTAAAAACGAGACTTGGAATCACTTACTATGAGCTTGAGAAAGAGAAGAAACCCTAGCTATGGCTTCTTTCAAATTTGGTAGCAAGAAAAGATGATGAACACAAAATTTGCATATCTTTTTCCCTTTTTAATTCATTTATTTACTAAATGACTAAAATGCCCTTACTTAAAAAAATCCTATTTCACTTATCTCATGTCCATTTTTGTCCATCACTAACTAATGGCCTAATTACCATATAAATACCTCCAATTTAAAATTTCATAACAATTGGACACCTCTAACATGTAGAACTCAACTTTTGCACTTTTTACAATTTAGTCCTTTTGACTAAATTGAGTGCCCAAACGTCAAAATTTTTGACCGAAATTTTCATGAAATCATTCCGTGAAATTGTAGGCCATAAAAATATAGTAAAAATAAATTTTTCCTCATCGAATTTGTGGTCCTGAAACCACTGTTCCGACTAGGCCTAAAATTGGGATGTTACATTTCTCCTCTTTTTTAGGTATTTTCGTCCCCGAAAATCTTACCTGTGAAGAGATTTGGGTATTTTTTTCGCATAGCCTCTTTGGGCTCCCATCTGGCCTCATTAACCCCATGCGTATTTCGTACCACCTTCACAAGTGCAATACTTTTGTTCCTTAGTTGTTTGATCTCTTTATCTAAAATTTTTACCGATTCTTCAACATAAGTCATGTTTGGCTGAATCTCAACCTCTGTCGGTGAAATCACATGTGACGGATCAGAACGATAACGACGTAACATAGACACATGTAATACATTATGAATCTTCTCTAACTCAGTTGGCAAAGCTAACCAATATGCTAAGGGCCTGATTCTTTCAGTCACCTCGAATGGTCCAATGAAACGTGGACTTAGTTTGCCTTTCTTGCCAAATCTGAAAATTTTCTTCCACGGGGATACTCTCAAAAACACTTTGTCACCAATTTGATACTCTATCTATTTTCTTTTTAAATCTGCATAAGACTTCTGTCTATTTGAAGCTGCTTTTAAACAATCTCTGATAGCTTTTACTTTCTCTTTCATTTTTTTGACTAAATCAACCCCGTAAATTTGATTTTCCTTAAGCTCTGTCCAATACAAAGGCGTACGACACTTACGTCCATACAAAGCTTCATAAGGAGCCATCTTCAAACTCGACTGATAACTATTATTATAGGCAAACTCTACTAAAAAAATATTTCTCCCAACTGCTTTGAAATTCTAAAACACAACATCTGAACATATCTTCAAGTAACTGAATAACTCTCTCTGATTGACCATTGGTTTGAGGATGAAAAGCTGTACTGAAGTTCAACTTTGTACCCAAAGCTTCCTGCAATTTCCTCCAAAATCGCAAAGTAAATCTTGGATATCTATGTGAGATAATCGATAACGGTACCCCATGTAGTCTAACTATCTCTGAAACATAAAATTTAGCCAACTTGTCAATTGAATAATCCATACGAACCGGAATAAAATGAGTTGACTTCGTTAACTTATCAATCACAGCCCATACTGCATCTTTCTTTTTCGGTGTCAACAGCAACCTTGCTACAAAATCCATGGTAACTCGGTCCCATTTCCACCCAGGAACTAACACAGGCTGCAATAAACCTGAAGGTACCTGATGTTCAGCCTTCACCTGTTGACAGATCAAGCATCTAGAAACAAATTCTAAAATATCTCTTTTCATTCTTGCCCATCAGTACATTTTTTTCAGATCATTATACATCTTTGTACTACCTGGATGAATAGACAAAGAACTGCTATGTGCTTCTTGTAAGATCTTCCGAATAAGCTCATCATTATTTGGCACACATAATCTGTCTCTAAACATCAAACAACCATCAGAACCGATCTAAAAATCAGACTCTGCACCCGACTTGCATTGAGCTCTTTTAGCTTGCAACTCATTGTCATTTTTCTGAGGTTCATAGATTTCTTCGAGAAACATTGGTTTAGCAATCAACTCAACTAAAATGGAACCATCATCAGATAAAGCCAAACTAGTATTCAAAGCTCTCAATGTAAATAAATATTTTCTACTCAAGGCATCAGCAACAACATTTGCCTTACCCGGGTGGTAGTCGATTGCTAACTCATAATCTTTAATCAACTATAGCCATCTTCTTTGCCTCAAGTTCAAATCTTTTTGAGTCATCAAGTATTTCATGCTTTTATGATCAGGAAATATTCGGCACTTCTCACCATACAAAAGATGTCTCCAAATCTTCAACGCAAATATTATGGCAGCCAGTTCTAAGTCATGCGTCGTATAGTTTTTCTCATGTGGCTTTAACTGTCTGGAAGCATAGGTGATGACTTTATCTTTTTGCATAAGTACACAACCCAATCCCTTCATGGATGCATCACTTTAAATTACAAATTCAGTAGATTCTATAGGCATGTTCATACTAGGCCTCAATCTCATACAAACATAGGAATGGGTCGAACCTGGATCAATCAAAGCAATAACATTAGTATCATAGAGAGAAAATGTACCCGTAATCACATCAGGGGAGGATGCCTCTTCACGAGCACGGATAGCGTATGTCTTTGCGGGTGCTCTAACATCTGGTCTAGCAACTGAGTCTCTAGACGTACCCCTGTTACTTGCTCCAACTCCCAGATTCCTTTGTGGTCTGCCTCTAGTAAGAGCATTTCCCAATCTCGCACTCGGTATTACTTCTCTTTTAACTATTTTGTGATAATCCCGAATATAGTGATCTGGTGCACCACATCTAAAGCAAGCATTTTGATTTGCTCTACACTCTCCAGGGTGACGTCTACCGCATTGGGCACATTCTGGCCTAGGTGGTCGAGTACTACCTGTACTTACAACTATAGTAGTCTGAGCTCTAGGACCCTCAAATCTTCTGCCTCTGTTTCTGCTAGAATACCTCATTAAAAAATTTGATCCACTAGAGAACTCTCTAGGCCTCTTGGATGTAGACTGAGATGATCTACTCATTTGCCTTTTCTTCGTGTCTTGCATTTCAATTTCAACTTTGCCCTTCTCTTTTTCTTTTAACAAATCTTCTGCCTTACAGGCTCTTTCAACCAAAACAACAAACTCTTTGATTTCTAAAACACCAACTGACAGTCGAATATCATCATTGAGCCCATCTTCAAATCTCTTACACATATTAGCTTCGATGGACACAAACTCTCGAGCATATTTACTAAGTCTGACAAATTCTTGTTCATACTCGGTCACAGTCATCTTACCTTGTTTTCAATCAAGAAATTCTTTTCTTTTTTGATCTATAAACCTCTGACTGATATACTTTTTACGGAACTCCTCCTGAAAGAAATCCCAAGTAATTCTCTCACTCGGTACCATTGACACGAGGTTCTTTAACTAATGATAAGCCGAATCTCTGAGAAGTGAAACAACACACTTCATGCATTCTGTTGGTGTACAAGATAATTCATCAAAAACTCTGATAGTATTTTCGAGCCAAAATTCAGCTTTCTCGGTATCATCGTTTTTAGTAGCCCGAAACTCTTCAGCCCCTTGTTTTCTAATCTTACCAACTGGTGGTCTTTCTCTTATAACTATACCTGAGGCTGGGGAAGCTACATGGGGAACCTGAAAATCATGAGGGGGTGGAGGTCTAACAGCAAGATTCGTACGGACGAACTCGGCAAACCAATCATTCATAGCTTGGAAGAAGACTTCTCGAGCCCTTCCTCCCTAACTAACTGATACGGGTCTTTCACTACTATCGGGTGGCACCGTCCCTTCTATAGGAGCGGGCACATTACTCTCTATATCATCTGCGCTAGCTCGTTCAGGATCCATAACTATAAAAGAAAAAATTTTAAAATCGTCAGGAGTCGTCACATTATCAAAATATAAGTATGGCGTGTATAGCTAGACTCTTATTGACACTGAATGTTCCGAGAACCAACTAAACCTGCTCTGGTACCAAAAAATGTAACACCCCTTATCGAAGACCATTTTCGAAGTCGATCACGAGGCGTTACTTGACTTAACTTACTAGTTTGAGGCATAAAAAATTGCTTTTAAAATTAATTTCACTATTTTTAACAAAGCTGTCCAATCACATAGTAGTTACTAAATTTATTATAACCCAAGCTACGAAACTTGAAATTTAGATCCGTATTTTTTCCTAAAACTAGACTCATATATCTTTTTACCATAAATTTTTCAGAATTTTTGGTTAAGCCAATTACTGCAGTTTATTAGTTAAAGTCTTATTTCACTGCTCGACAGTCCTGACCTCTCATCACTAAAATTCAAATTTCTCATTGTATGATTTTAATATGGTGTTCTCACTTATTTCTACAGAAAAATATACTCATTAAGGAATCTATACATATAAATTACAACTCATAACTATTTTTTACAATATTTAATGATTTTCTAAAGTCAGAATAGGGGACTCCAAAAATAGTTCTGACCATATCTAACTAAAATCCACATATCTCAGAATATAAATTTTTTTTTCTACACCGTTATTTTTCTATGAAAATAGACTCAATAAGATTTAATTCTATATATCATTCACCCTCTAATTAATTTTATACTATCCTTGGTGAATTTTCAAAGTCACGTCACTGCTGATGTCTAAAATCTGTTTCATTGCAAATTTTTACTTTTTCACCATTTCTAGGTATAAACTATCACCTAGGCATTCATAATACCAAACATATTCTTACTTATCCATTTTAATAGCTAAACATTATCACATATGCACACATCATCCTTTAGCATTATTATAAGGACATAAATTCAAAATGACTAAGTCCCTATACATGCCATAGTTCAACATTGATCATCATAAAATACAGAGTTGTTGTGGTTGATAGTGTGGATGCTCTCCAACGTCTTTAAGATCCCTGAAGTAGGTTTGCAATACTATAAAAGAAAGAAAAATAAAATAAGTAAGCATAAAGCTTAGTAAGTTTACAAGTTAATAAATAACAACACTTAACACAAATAATTATACTCAAGTAACATGATCCCTAATTTCCTCTTTACTTAATCTCTTACTCGTTCTCTTGCTTGTTTACTTAGCTAACTCATGATTATAACTTACTATTCTCTTGTTGAAATGTTGGTTCTCAATTGATAACATAATATGTTCTTAACTTTTATAACTCACCTAAATTTTCTATTTATGCTTTTACCTGAACTTTCATGGAACATAATTTGTTTACTATCCCGTTGAGCCACATTGGAATAATAAGGATACTTGGGTCTCTTTTCTTATAATAACATGCCAAAGTCATGTCCCAGACATGGTTTTACGTGGGATGTTTCTTGTACTGCCAATGCCATATCCCAAATATGGTCTTACATGGGAGTTCTCATATCGGTGCCCATGCCATGTCCAGACATAGTCTTGTGGGGGACCTCTCATTTCGGTGCCAACGCCATGCCCCAAAAATGGTATTACATGGGACCTCTCATAATATCAACGATGCCAATTCCATGTTCCAAACATGGTCTTACATGGGATCTCATCACCCAAATATCATGACATTTGTATCCGATACATTTCAAAAGTTTCAACGGGGCTTTTTAATACTACTTCTCTATCTATCATACTTAAGTAAACATTAAATAAATTCATTCAATAAATATATAATTTCTGGAAAATAATAGCATTAATAATAATTATTGAAATATTGCATTTATTTACCGTAAACTTACATCGGTACAAAATATAGCCAAATCCACCGACTTAGTCTTCAACCTTATTCTTTCTTTTGTCTAACCTCGGATTCCATTCTTCTTGATATATAATAGAAAATTTAGTTTATTTAATACTCACATTTACCAAAATAGCCCTCGACTCTAACTTTGGAAAAATTATGATTTTGCCCCTAAACTTTTATATAATTACACTTTTGCCCCAAAGCTCGAAAATTAAACTTAATCTCTTATTCTTATGTTTTATAACATGCTGAACATTTTTTCCTTCTATGACAACATCAAATTCTTACTCTAACACTTACTTATGAACATTAGGTATTTTACCGATTATGTCAATTTTCTCGTTTTCACTTAAAATTGACTAACAAAAGTTGTTTAACATAATTTATGGCTTCATATTCTATCATAAAACATCAAAATAAACATATTTCACCTATGGGTATTTTTCCAACTATAAACCCTAGGTTAAATTATTTCTAGAATAAGCTAAATTAAGCTACCGGGATTCTAATAACGTAAAGAACATTAAAAACGGGACTTGGAATCACATACTATGAGCTTGAGAAAGTGAAGAAACCCTAGCTATGGCTTCTTTCAAATTTTTCAGAAAGCGAAGATGATGAACACAAAATTTTCACATCTTTTTCCCTTTTTAATTCATTTATTTACTAAATGACTAAAATGCCCTTACTTCAAAAAAAATCCTATTTCACTTATCTCATGTCCATTTTTGTCCATCACTACCTAATGGAATAATTACCATATAAAGACCTCCAATTTAAAATTTCATAACAATTGGACACCTCTAACATGTAGAACTCAACTTTTGCACTTTTTGCAATTTAGTCCTTTTAACTAAATTGAATGCTCAAACGTCAAAATTTTTGAACGAAATAATCACGAAATCATTCCGTGAAATTGTAGGCCATAAAAATATAGTAAAAATAAAATTTTCCTCATCGGATTTGTGGTCCCGAAACCACTGTTCCGACTGGGCCCAAAATCGGGATGTTACAAAATGTTTCAATCTAACCTAATTTTGATTCCAGGTTGTTTTAAATGTTCCATAAGCTCAGTTTAAGTCCCAAATTTAGTGTAAAGCATGGATATGAGTTTAAATAATTTATTTTGTTGTTATTCAATAGAAATTATAGAAAATGTTCAAAATTTGTTATTGTAACACTTTATAGCTTTGATCGGCCAACTAGACCGGGTATAGTGTTTTATAGCTCAGTTGAAGCTTATTATGTTTCATTTTCCTATTTTGCTGTAGTTATCATATTATGGAACCCAACGATATCAACTTGAAGACCGCACTATCTAGCCACTCTTTGGTAGACTTTGAAAATGTTTTATTTTGGTTATGTGGCATGTAATATGCGTAATTTGCATATATACATATGTATTTGTAAATGTATGTATGTTTTGTGCTGGCACAGATGATGTGTGCTTGATGGTTAAATGGTATGGTTGCTCATGGTTTAATGTGGTAATCTTGAATGTGGGATTGAGCTTAGTATATGATAAAATAAGATAAGTAGGTAGTAAGTTGTAATATGGTATAGCATGAACTACTAGGTGAGATTTTTGTTGAAGCATATGGCATAATGGTTATATCTTTGATTTGGATGTTAGAAACTTGTCATGTACAATGGTTCTTTTGGTGGAAAATGTATTGGTGAATATACCTTGGTATATGGTTGATAGTTGGTGATAGAATTTATGGTATTTTTGGTGATTCATATGGTATTTTCTTAGCTATACTCAAGCTTGTATGAAATAGGAAACACTTCGGTATTGAATGTTGTTTGTGATGGTGCCTTATGGTATATTGGTTAGGCACATAGGATGGTGTTTTTAGTTGTAGTTTTGGTATGATTTTGATGCATCTGATTAGGTTTGAAGAATTGTATATTGCATGCTTGTGACATAAGTGAATATAGGGTTTGATAGCTTTTTTCAAAGGTACTAAAAGTATACACGGCTTGACATACGGCCGTGTGCCACACATGGGCATGCAGCATTTTCGTTTGGTTATTATGTTTTGGGAGGTGAATTGTGTACACGGCATCAATGGGTTACATAGTCTGGATACGTGGCAGTGTAACTCTAACTTACACAGTCTTAGTCTTTTACTGTAACGTTCTCCACCCAACCTGATCAACTGAATCTGAGTATTGGGTGTTACATCTAAGGACCGACATACTTAGACTTCTACTTTACTTTTTTATGTAACTAGTAAACTAATAAAATTTCTAAGTCTTTTACCTTGAAATGCCTCATTTTACTTATTATGTATAACTCCTTGTATAGTGTAAAATCACGTTTATGATTTTGCATAATACAACTAATGTATTCGCCTTATTTCAATCTTTATACATAGTATTACATCTTGTGTGCAGAATTAAACTTCTCCATAATGCTTCTCGTATAAATTTGTATGTTGCCATTACTTATAACTAGTTGTATGACTTCTCTTAGTTTTTTCATTGGTGCACCACAATCTTTCTCTTCTCTGTATGCACATTAGCCTGGACTACCACTCCTATGGCGTAGCCTTGGCATCGTCTCTCGTCTCCCATCTTTCTAACATGCCCTACAATTAGAGGCATCCATAATAAGGTCACAAGAACTTAGTGAGGCATTACCATACATTGATTCATCATCTCATATTAAATATAAAACATTGTGCTTCACATTTCTACTTAGACAGGTACTTACTAAGATTAGCATTTCACATATTAACATTTACTTACCTCATCTTCCTTCGTATTCTATAAGCGTTCTTACCTTAATCGTTATCGCACGACTTACTTACAGGTTGTAAGAGTAACTTACTCTCCATTCTTTTGTTGTCTCAAGCTTGTTACTTGCGCTATCATTCAGAGTTTGCCACTTCACCGTTGCCATTGAATCTTTGACCCTAAGTCATTTCACAAACTACGCCACTAAGGCGTATTCTTGACTTCAGATGTCTTCCCTAATCTCCGGAAGCTTCAAACACTTGCTTGATCAACAAATAGCCACGAAGGCGTTCATACCTCATTAGATAATCATAAAGGTGTCCATGATCAATAGATAGCCACAAGGACATCTACTTGACTTAGATAGCCACAGAGGCGTATATACAACATTAGATAGCCACAAGGGTATCCATAAGTAATAGACAGTTGTAAAGGCGTCTATACAGATAGATAGCCACAAAGGCGTCTCCATATAATAGAATTTTCCACGAACGTTCATTTAACAAAATCAGCCTCAAAGACTCTCATAGAACAAAATCAACCACCAAGGCATCCACTTTAACATACTTCACCTCGAAGGCACATTCATAGAGTCGGCCACTAATGCTTCATATAACAGATATCGCTGTAAAGGCTTACGTATAACAGAGACAACCATAGAGGCTTCCACTTATCAGAGAACATATACAAAGGCTTCCACATTTTGGTAAATGGCAATTTTGATGATAGGGATTTGCCTAAACTTAACATCTTGAGGTTTGCCCCTCATCGCTTGGTACTCACCCAATCGTCCTTTATCTTCTTTCCCTACATAATGCCATAGTCGCAGACTAGGTCTTACACTATGTGGTATTCTTATCCCTATATAATGCCATAGTCCCAAAGTAGGTCTAACACTATATAGTCTTCTTGCCATAGCCATGGACTTCAATATCAGAATTCATGTTTACTGTCAGATGGACTCACACGTAAACAGACTCAACATGAAGACTTATGCACAGACCGACTCATTCTTTCAGACTTTATCACACAAATGCATTCCCATTTCTAGACATGCACTCATGCACTTGAACTTTATGCATGGGCTTACTCATGATAGAATCATACTTTTAGACACATTCATGCATGTACTTACTTTCTTTATAACAGAGGTACATCATCTTCAATAAAGATCACAATTTTCACAGAATCAGCGTATCAAGCTTGTTTTCATTTCACAAAATAGTCATTTAGAACAAAAGAAGTGAGCACATATACATAAGTACATACATGTAATAGTTAGTGTTAGAGACTCACAGATTCCTCACAAAAACCTTACCTTTGGTAACTTCAAACATTAGTATTAGGCTTCGATCGAGTAGATCAAAAACTCCTAAACGTTAAATCATAGAAAAATCATCAAGATCTACTAATCTAACTCATCTTTCCTTTTACCTCAAACACTAAAATCACATAGCAAAGCTCTACCAAGCTTGTTTTACCAAGCTAAACAGAATTGCTCTCCGACAGGTTAGCATGCAATGTCGGGAGACTTACCTTACTAGGGGCATCTCAAAGTTAATCCTCTCATTCCTGACTTATCCTAAAAGATGATAGGATTTTCCCCTCATCTCACCCTTATATAGACAGAGAATACTTTATGGGAAGGAAGGGAATAGTCTTCTTCACTTACCTGGTCAACTAGATACTTTCCTTTGTTCCAGTGGATGCTTGACACGTGTAGTAATCCATGTGTTAACCAGTTAGATGCATGGCAACTATAAAAGAAACACATTTGGGTATACTCACTCTTGGGTTTAACCCATCTTTCGTTAAGGCATAGCTGATAGCTCGACTGATCATGTGTTGGCGCATTAGACCTTCTTGGTGGAAAATCTATTACTTGAGTCCACTATGTGCTTTACTGGGCATCCTTTCCTAACGGCGTCTAGCATCAGATTTTGTTATAGACTACTCACCCACATATATGTCAAAATTCTTGGTGGGAAGAATAACGTTTTATTTTTCTTTAGACTACAAGGCTCGCCATTTGTTAGGCCTTATACTTAACCTAGAAGAGCATTCTTATCTTCCTTTGGTTCTTCTCTCTCGAGAAGAGAGATAAGATATATTTCTTGTCTTAAAAGCTTTGACTTCTCCTTTGAATATATTGGGACTCAACAAACGTGACATCAGTCAGTTGGTGGTCTTGTCCAAATCTTACAAAATCCAAGAATACTAATAAAGTGATTTCCCATTGGTTCTCAACTATTTTAGTTCAGGTTTAGTTAAGCTTTAACCATCATTCCTTTATGACCTAATCGGCTCAAGGCCATTGTTATCGAATACTCTCTATTATTGATATAAGCTTTCCATCATAAGGTACTATTTCATATAATGGATTTCTCCTAAACTATGCACGCCAACTAGAGGCTCCTATGGTGAATCCTTTCTTATTAGGCTTACTAGGTGCTTACCTAGTGTTCGACAAATCCAAAGGCGTCACTGGAACGACGAAAATGTGCAAGTGTACAAATTGTTATCAAGTAATAAACTGACAAGTAAGTGTCAACTTCTTGTACCCATAGGGACTGTGACAGAAAAAATTTTATGAAATGTAAAGTTAAAAACTTTGGTAATGAAAACAATATTTGATTTGAAAAAACATTATCAAAACCAAAAATAATTTAACTAAGAAAAAATAAAAAGTAAAAATATTCCAATGCGTGATGTCTAAAAGATGGGTTCAAAATCAAGATGACATAAATGTGTTAGATCAATTACATTCTTTAACTTAAAATTACTAAACTAAAAATATGAATAATTTCACGTCGGCTTGGTATTTTGCTAACTAATACACATACAAACTTACTAAACCATTTAATCTCTTGAACGATTACTATGCCAATTCAAACAATTATTTAATTTTCATAAGCAAGCATCAAATTAAGTGAAATAACAATATAGTCCTATATTGAAACAATTTAATCACAATAATCTTGCAAGTTATGCAAGGCTAATGTATTGTTTAATACCGTCACTAATTTAACCTTTAGCTACCTTAGAAGATTAAACATGCATAAATTAAATATCGTGTCAATTAATTACAATTTCAATACGATTAATAATTAATTCATCATTACCTAAAAATTATCATGCAAGTATTACCTAGCCATGAATTTATTTAGTTGAACAAATTACCAAGGCCTAATAACCACACGAACACAATTATAATAATTTAAGTAGACAAAATGCAATTAATCTAACACGAGTTAATTTTAAGTCATTTTAATTAAATCAATAATAACAACACAAAAAATATTCATGTTCATGATCACAACATAAACAAGAAAATTAAAGAGAAGGGGATTAGGAAGCAAATCCAATCTTTCTCTGAAGCCAGACTAGTGCGCTGTTCTCCTTTCTTTGCTTGTTCTATTGATTTGAGGCCTTCATGAACACTTGAATGCTGCTACTCCAAGGTGGATGAAATATCTTTTTCAAGAGGGAAATCGACAAGATAATGAAACAAAGGAAAATGGGAAAGCAAAGAGGGAATAAAAGAGAAAAAGTGAGTGAAAGAGAGAGATGTGTGTGAATGAATGGTGTGTGAAATGAGGGAGGGAAAAGAGTTATTTATAGGTGGGAATGACTACTAAAAATAGAAAATAAATTTCAGCCATTCCTCTTCCCTTGGCCGACCGTGCATGGTGCAAGTTTGAATGGCTCAAACTTGTTATTGTTAACTTAGGGCAAAAGGTGGAAGGCATGAAAAATGGAGGGGCTTGAAAAAATTTAAGGAAACTTGAAGGGCTATTTTGCAATTAATAAAATTAGATAAATAAGCTAATTGAGTCAGCTATAGGGATAGTTTTGGGCTGCCAATTTTCTTGGTAGATGAGTCTTCTTTACTTAGCATAACTAGGCCTCCTTTGTCCTTCAGACTTTATATTGATTTTTAACCCAGTTAATGTTGGGTCAAACTTAAATATAAAGTATGCTTAATAAATATTTTTGGACCATGCATGGCTAGAAAATTAATTAACCTTTCTCTTGATTCACTTTATGCATAAAATTTCCCCCAACGGTTCATGCCTTTCGATGTGACTTTGAGCCAATTTTCACATTTTGTGCAAAATTGTCGAAAATAAATCAAATTTGTGAAAATTTATTATAAAAATAATTAAAATTAATTATGTTCATGGTTTAAGTGCAAATTAAATTTTAGAATTAAATTATGAATTTTGACTGAAATTACTACGAAATTGTATGAATTAGAGCTTAAAAGATGCTAAAATAGTCTATATATTATTGTGTTTCCACACCCCCAAACTTAATTCATTGCTCGTCCCGAGAAATGCACAAATTGAAAAAGAAATTGATTGAAATCACTTTTCAAAAAGATATTTAGAACTCATTTCCCCTACGATTATGAGTTTAGTGTAATTATGCTCAAGAATAAGAATTTTGAAATTATGCAACTCAAGTATACATATTGTCGATATTATTCTCAATTGTTATCATGATAGCAAGAATAGACTAAATGATTTCTCAATAAAGATATGTTAACTCTTACCAATTTATTTTTATTCCTTTATTTAAGATTAAACTGCAATCACTAAGTTTAACTTATGTCTTCATATGTTGATCTTAGCAATTTCTCTCCACTAATGTAGGCAGCACAGGAATCTAAATCGAAAGGTCTCCTAAATAGGTTGTAATGTGGATGGGCTAAGGTAGGTAAAAAATAGATAAATTTAAGCTAAAAAAACCCTGGACTCAGCTTGTATCAGACCTTCGGAATAAGTAACTTGAAATACACCAATTCATTTTGCTTTTGAGTTCACATGCTCTTTGTACATCTATTTCTTTTAAGTACATATGCTCTCTTTCTTTTTTACACGAGCATATTACTGTATTTTTTTGAGCATTTGATAATTCTTTTCACTCCCTTAAACTTATTTTCAGAGCATATTCTGGATAGACTGAGTCTAGTGTTTGGGACAATTTAGAGATAATTATGAGAGAAGTGATGGCTTAATATTTCAAAGGCTCAAATAAGATTAGGCCATATAGTCTCAAAATTGGGATTCACAGGATAAATATTCATTATGGTTGGCTTGAAAGGCTCAAACGATCCAAACAAAGTTTGCCTAAATCAAGTTCCAAATTCCATGCTTCCTAGGATTTCGCCTAAAAAAATTACTAAGTCAATTCTAGAGACTTAAACTTCCATGCATGCTTAGCTCTCTTAAAGAATTAAAAAATTTATGGTATGATTTACAAATTTTATTTAAGAGTAACATTATGTCATAGTTCAGCTAACATAGTAATTATTGAGATAATAGAACCTTATTTATACTAGAAGTTAGCATAATTAACAAAAATTCAAATTTTTGAAAAAAATATAACTTAATCATAATTATAAGAATAATGTATCTTGAAAAAAATTTAAATTTTTGATCTCCCTACTTAAGATGAGCAATGTCCCCATTGTTAAAAACAATAGAGAAAACGAAAATAGAGAAGTGAATACATACTGTACACCAGGTAAGACCTTAGGAAAATGAGGTGAGTCAAGTTTGACTTCTTAAATACCAAGCTTTTCCTACGTAAATTCAATCCTAGACATGTACATATCTATTGCCACACTTCTTATTTTGCAATTTATTCAATTTTATTGATGATTTCCACCTCTTATTTTATTATGTGATAAATAAAATCCTAAAAAAACCTAACCCTAAAAAATTTAAAGATCCTAAGAAGTAAAGTGAAATAAAGTAAAGATCTCTCCATTTTATTTATTTGCAGACCCTTCAGAATCTGACCCATCTTTTGCTCCATCGTCCTTGCTTTTGCTTGAATTGCCTCATTCCCTCTTCAATATTGGAGTCCATGGTTCAAATATAAAATCAACAAACTCAGGCACAAAAATAAACGATTCATGAAATATTTTCAAAAAAGCGTTTCTCATTGAGTCATCCCTTATTTTTCAATATCTCTAGTAAGCTTGTTGTTTCCACTGCATATTTTGCATTAGGTCCATCAACTTTGATAGCTCATCACGAAAACCTGGGCAAGGTGAATGAGTTATGAATGTTGAGGTCGCCATGTTAGGTTCGGTTATTGGTTTAGCTGGTTCTGCCTTATCAGGGATTTCAGCTGACTACATTGGTTTGACCTCTGTGGGATCTTTTTCTTCTTCTTCGGGATCCTCGCTCGATTCAACTCTTTGTTGTAGAACAGAACCTCCTTCTACTCGAAAGAGATCCCAATTTGTGATTATGCTTTGGCTATACCTTGTTTTCTTTATGTTTGTAAGAATTTTAGCTTTTAAGCAGAAAATTGTTTTCGTAAATGGAAAGTATGCTAGTTTAGAACGTCTAGCGGCACAATTCCAAATTTCCCTTAGAATGATTTTTCCAACATCAATGATTTTTGTTGTCATAATTGAGTATAACAAGACCATTCGTTCTAATCAAATTGTGCTCCCATGTGAAATATTCATAAAGTTGAACTGAATGAAATAAAACCATACATTCGCTAATGGAGTCAAATATTCTCTGCGACAAATGTGAGTCTCATGCTTTGACACAGCTCGTTTAGTACCCGAAACTATAAGTTCCTCGAGAATTTCTTGCAATTTTTTAGCCTCAATATTTTCCATTAAAGAAGAATATTCGTTGTCTTCAAAATCAGGTAAATCAAAGAATTCATTAATAGTGTTTGAGTTTATTGGTACCTTGATTCCTTGGACAGAAACTTCTTTTAATTTGCTTGAGGTCAAATTCGCATAAAATTCATGAACTAACTCTTCATCTGCACTAGGTCTTTTCTAACAAAACACTTCCTAATTTAAAGCTTTTGCAGCCTGTCGAATGCTCACCATGAAATTAGTATAGTTGCTTTCTTTCAATGTAAAACCTTTTTCTGGGAGCATTTGTTGATTTTTGAAAATGCTATCGTACCTCGCTTTGGCTTTTTCACAATGGAAATTGTTTTGTGATTCTTCAACTTGGATGGAGACACAAGTTCTTTTGTGAGGCATGATTTAATTTGAACATAAGATAGAAACAAATATTTTATCAAAAATTTAATTCGCATAAAATATTAATAATTCAATAAATTAAACAAAATCAAATAATTAAATAAAATTAAAATTTGGGAGAAAATTTTCTTACCACCTTTATTTAAAAATTAAGAACTCAAAAAAATAAATAGTATATGAAGCTAAAGATGTGGATTTAGGGTTGGTTGGAGGGTGATTCATTGGTAAATCTAGGAGGTGCGATGTTTATGGAGGAGGGTGGTTGAATTGTTGCTTGAGGTTGCGGCAAATTGCAATGAAGGTGTGGTGTGTGAAACAAGGGAACGTGCAGTTGATGTAGGGGTGTGCACGGCTTGAAGTAAGGAGCAGTGGCAGCACGCAAGGAATAGGGGGTAGTAGTGACGTGCGAGGGCTAGAGCATGAGCAGCAAGGTGCGTGAGCAGTAGGGTACGCAAGGGAATAGGTGTGAGCGATGCTGCACGCAAGCTAATGGTGGCTACTAGACATGCGCGGCTATTGGTGGGTGCAATTGCAGCTTGGGACGTGTGATGCTTGGCTATTTGGAGGGTGGATGGCGCTAGTATTGATGGAAGAAAAAAGTGAAGGGTGAAAGTGGAATTTAAAGTGAAAGAAGGAAGAAGTTTAATTTAAATTCTTAGAACAAATTAATAATAAAATATTATAAGTCCTAATGTCATATAAAGTTAATAAGAATTAATATATAATATATAATATAAAATATATTAATATATTTTTTCTATTACCTTATTTATTGAAATAAAAACTCTTGAGTAAAATACTAATAAAATACTAAAGAATTCTAATCCTATACAAGGTTGAGAACAATTAATATATATTATATAAAATATAATTATATATTAGTTGTTATCATCCTATTTTATTAAAACTAAAACTTAAAACCTTTATTTTACCCTTATTAAAATATTTACGAGAAAAAGATAGCTAATTTCAATATTTACAAAAGAATAATCAAATTTTACAAATAATTCAATTAAGTACTTGGACTTAAAGATAATTTGAAAATTGAGCTGCAAACAAAAACATGGATCAAAATTGACCCTTTTATTTGTTAAATTAAAAATTTATTTTGTCACTTAGGAAATACTTTCTTGGAAGATTATGTTAAAATCAATTCCCAAGAAAGATTGGAGGGGTCACAAGCGGTCCCGCTTAAGTTCCAATCTCCTAAACATAATTTATTTTAACATACTAATCTAGAAAATATAGCCTAAGCCATTTATTTAAAAGAAAAAAAGAAAAATTTGGCATCTGATAAAGTGAACGAGGTTTTATCCGCTCAATTTTATCCACCAAATAATGTTTCAAGTGCTGAGCATTGACTCAGAAATTACCTCCCTTACCATGAAGTTCAATAACTCCATATGGAAAAACTTGATTAATAGTGAATGGATCAGACCAATGTGATTTTAACTTCCCTGAAAAGAATCTTAATCTAGAATTGAACAACAAGACTTGTTGACCTATTTCAAATTCTCGAACTCGAATGTGTTTGTCATGCCATCTTTTTAATCTCTCCTTGAATAATTTGACGTTTTCATATGAGAACATTCAGAACTCTTCTAACTCATTAAGTTGAAGCACTGGTTTCTTTTTAGCAAGCTTGATATCCACGTTGAGCTGTTTGAGAGCCCAGTAAGCTTTATGTTCTAACTCCAAAGGAGACATCCCTAAAGGAGTTTTGTATGTTATCCTGTAAGCCCATAAAGCATCATCCAGTCTTTTGGACTAGTCTCATCGGTTTGGATAAACTATCTTCTCGAATATACCTTTTATCTCTTTGTTTGCCAGTTCAACTTGCCCATTTGTTTGCGGATGGTTAGTAGTGGCAACCTTGTGCTTCACTTCATGTCTATCGAGTAACCATTTCAACAATTTTTTCACAAAGTGGGACCCTTCATCACTGATGATAGCCCTAAGAGTTCCAAACCTTATGAACACATGTTTCCACAAAAACTTCATTATAACCTTGGCATCGTTCATCGGATATACCTCAGCCTTAACCCACTTAGATAAGTAGTCTACTGCTACCAACATATACTTGTGACCAAAAGAAGGAGGGAACGGGCCGAAAAAGTCAATACCCTAAACATCAACTAATTCTACTTCAATGATATTTTTTGGGGGGCATCTCATTTCTGTTGGTGATGTTTATAGCCCTCTAGCATCGATCACAACTCTTTACATATGCATACCCATCTTTAAATAGAGTTGGCGAAAAGAATCCAGCTTGCAATACCTTTGCTGCAGTATGTGAACCTTCAAAGTGTCCCCCACTTGGAGTTATGTGACAATGATATAGAATTTCATGTACCTCATTTTCTGCCATGCATCTCTAGATCATTTGATCTACGCACATTTTAAACAAGTATGGCTCTTCCCAGAAATAATATTTTACATCGTGAATAAATTTTTTTTTTGTTGATATGTCTTATCAATCAACATCAAACCACAAGCTAAATAGTTAGCAAATCAAAAAACCAGTGGGTGTTATAGATGTGATTTACCATAAGTATTTGCTTGTCTGGGAATGTCTTCTGGATGGGCACAAGAGATAAAGTTCCTTCTTGTGGCTTCAATTTCGATAAGTGATCTTCTATCTGGTGTTCTATCCCTTTTCGATCTTAATTTTCTAGATAAAACTCTTGAAGTAGAAGTACTCATCGGATCAACCTCAGTTTGGCATCTTTTTTAGCAAGTAAATATTTAATTGTCGAGTGATCCGTAGAGACAGTCTCTTTGGTACCTACAAGATAAGATTGAAACTTGTCAAAAGCAAAAACAATAGCAAGTAGCTCTTTCTCTATTACCGTATAATTCAATTGAGCTCCTGTCAGAGTCCGACTTGCATAGGAGATGGGATGAAAAACCTTATTCCTTTGCTGACCCATCACAGCTCCTACCACGAAGTCGCTTGCATCACACATTAACTCAAATGGAAAATCCCAATTCGATGTGATGATAATTGGTGCCAAAACTAACAAATTATTTAGATCATTAAAATCTTTCAAACATTCTTCATCAAAGTTAAATGTTGTGTCCTTCTCCAACTCCAATAATTTGCATAAGGGTCTAGCAATTTTGGAGAAGTCTTTGAGAAATCTTCGATAGAATCCGGTATGTCCCAAAAAGCTACTAACACCCTTTATAAATGTTGGAGGTGGGAGTTTCTCAATGACATCTACCTTTGCTTTGTCTACCTTGATCTCTTGTCTTGTTATTCGGTGTCCCAAAACAATTCCTTCTCGTACCATGAAAAGACACTTTTCCTAGGTGAGTACTAGGTTTCTTTCTTCGTACATCCTTAGTACCTTTGCTAGATTGGCGAAGCAATCATCATAAGTATCTCCAAACACTGAGAAATCATCCATAAAAAATTCTAAATGCTTCTCAACCATGTCAGTGAAAATAGCTATCATACATCTTTGAAATGTAGTAAGTGCATTACATAAACCAAATAGCATGAATCTAAATAAAAATGTATCGTATGGGCATGTGAATGTTGTTTTGTGTTGATCCTCTAGTGCTACTATGATCTGATTGTACCCTGAGCATCCATCTAGAAAACAATAATTATCTCGCACCGTGAGTCTTTCAAGCATTTGATCTAAAAACGATAAAGGAAAATGATTGTTAAGTTTAATTTTGAGCTTGATTTATCCAACTAAATTATTTAAATTATTGATTAAATTTTGAGCAATTGAATTTTAAATTAGTCTAAATTACAGCAAGAACATCCCATGCCGTAATAATGTATTTTTGCTCCAATTCCATAATTTAATGTTAAATTTTTAAGTCATGTGCAGGTGAGGGACATTCAGATGTCTGTATGGGCTCAAATTTGAATTTAATCTGCATGAATAAGCTATAGAATGACGATCATATGCTGGTTGAAGGAATTAAATTAACATTGGGACAAAATTCGGTCTAATAGAAAAGCAGCAGGCCGAATGTACAAACGGTCGACAAGGAGAATTATTATTAATTCTCTCAATTTCCTTCTTGCTAGCGGTGGCCAACTCTAATTGAATCAAGGAAGTCAAATCAGCCTTGAAGAGTTTAAATTAAAGTTAAACTCTACTAAGTTGAAGCTATTTTTTATGCGACGGATTCAGCTAGGAAAAGGGGGATAAGATCAAATTTAATTTTGAATTGTTGGAGGTTATTATTCCATAAATAGAGATGACCAGCAGCTGAAAGAGCAGAGAAAAAAATATAGCAGTAGAGGGGCGTGGCACTCGAGCAAAGGAAAACCTCAAATTGAACCAGCAAAAGCCGACCAAGCAGTTGAAGTAGCAGCCTAAAATTTCAGCTAATCGAAAGAAGGGAAGCTCGACAATTTGAGGAATTTTCCTCTCCAAGATTCAGTTTCTAATTTATGCTGTTTACAATTGATTCTTGTTTCGTTTCAATTGCTATGTGTGGTTAGAATATTCAAGCACCTAGCACAAGGTATTTGAAGATTTATTTTGTTTAAATCTGGATTTGGCATTCTTGAGTTGCTTGTTTTATCGTTCAAGGAATTTTTCTAAATCAATTAGATTGATCACCTACTTAATTTATGACTTTTCTCATAATCATCTAAGTGCAATTGAGTAATCGAATTTCTTAATTACATTTAGAACTGGTGATGATTAATTGGCATGCCGCTAATTGAAGCAACTACGGATTTAATTTTGGAAGCCGCTGGAGGATTTTCTTTAATTAACACAAGGTGAAGTCTCTAAAATACTGAATGCACTTTCAATTAGTCAAAAAAGAATAATTAAAGGTAGTACTTCAATTACGAATGTTCTCTAATTGAATTTAAATTTACTTGGGATAGGAATTCACTTCGTAAGTGAATTTTCAGCCTTGTTGCTAGATTGGACTGCTAAAATTTATTGAGATCGCGAAGGTCTTGTGCTTGGTGGATTAAGGCGTCAATAACTAAGCATCCTTTCTCTTTAATTTGACAATTTTTTAGCATTCACAACTTAAGCTACAATTTATTTGTTACTTTAGTTCATTATTAGCAACCCCCCCATTTTTCTTTCTTTTCTGCATTTTATATTACCTTAGTTACAGTTCCCTTCAAATAGATTTCACGTGAGCTTCTTCGTGGGACGATTCCCTATTTACCCTATATTACCAGTTAATGTTGGTTGAATAACGGATTTAATCTGGTGGTCATAACAACAGCTACCAAATTTTGGCACCGTTGCCGGGGAAGCGACGTAGTCAAATCTATTTGATTTTCAGAACTCATTTTGTTTTTTTTATGCATGTAGATTAGTCCCTTTAGTATATGTTATTAAGGAGCAGACGATGAACATCGAAGTTTCCTGTTAACATTACCGATCAGCAAGCCGAATCACACATTGAACCTAACGATTTAGAGGACATCGACATGGCCAATCAGACTTTGAAGCAATTGGCTGCACAACCACCATCTATCACTTATCCCGCCCTTGATAGGCCGTTAAAACTCAATTCGGGATTTCTGAATTTGTTGCCAAAATTCAATGGACTATAAAGTGAGGACCCTTACTGTTATATTAATGAATTTATAATTACTTGTCCAACTATGCAGCCAGATGGCATTGAAGAGGAACAAATCAAGCTCCGAGCTTTTCCTTTCTCGTTACAAGGTTCGCCGAAGGACTGGTTATATTATATACCGCCAGGTTCATTCACAACTTGGACAGGGTTACATAAAGCTTTCCTTGAGAAGTTCTTTCCGGCATCAAGGATAGGGTCAATTAGGAAGGAATTTTTGGAATTAAGCAACTGGTAGGTGAGTCACTATATGAGTATTGGGAAAGATTTAAATGGCTATGTGCGAGCTGTCCGCAGCATCAGATTAGTGAACACCTTTTAGTGCAATATTTTTATGAGGGGTTGATGCCACAAGATCGAGGAATGATAGATGTCGCGAGTGAAGGTGCATTGGTTGATAAAACACCTGAGCAAGCCCAAAATTTGATTGCTAATATGGTGCAGAATACACCGCAATTCGGTCTCAGGAGATCCGACATGGGTAAACGAATGGATGAGGGCCAGTCGAGTATGATGGAGGCTCAATTAGATAATTTAACGGCTATGGTAAGTAAGTTGATGACTAAAGGTAATGCGAAAGCTTCACTATGTGGCATTTGTTGTTTGGAAGGACATACCACAGACATGTGTCCAACATTACAGGAAGGGGAAGCTAACACTGTTTTTCCAAATCAGAGAAGGTATGATCCTGGTAGCTGTCGTTTACGACTGCCAAATTAAATCCGCTACTTAACCAACATTAACTGGTAATATAGGGTAAATAGGGAATCGTCCCACGAAGAAGCTTGCAATAAATCTATTTGAAGTGATTTGAAATTAAAGTAATGTAAAATGCATGCAAGAAAGGAGAAAAATGGGGGGGTTTCGATTGCTAAAAATAATCTAAAGTAGCGAATAAGCTTTAGCTCAAATTGTGAATGCTGAAAATTTATCAAGAAAAAAATGCTTAGTTATCGACACCTTAATCCACCTAGCAGAAATCCTTTGCAACCTTAAATTATTCTAATAAACCAAATCAGCAGCAAGGCTAAAAAATCACTTACGAAGCGACTTTCTATCCTTAGTAAATTGTTCAATTAGAGAACGTTCATAATTGAAACCTACCTTTAATTATCTCAGTGTCGACTTATTAAAGGTTTTTTTAGAGTTTTAGAGACTTCGCCTTGCATTAACCAAAGAAAATCCACCAGCGGCTTCTAAAATTAAATCCGAAGGTGTCTTAAATAGCTGCGGCCAATTAATCATCACTAATTCTAAGCTTAATTAAGAAATTCGATTTCTCAATTTGCACTTAAATGATTATAAGAAAAATTCCCAAATTAAATAGGTGATCAATCCAATTGACTTAGAAAAATTACTTGGGAGATAAAAACAAACAATTCAAGAATGCCGAATTCGATTTTAGAACAAAATAAATTTTCAAATCACTTGTGCTCGGTTTCATAAGTGTCTAACTAAGCTTAAGTAAATTAGCCACTCATAGTAAGTAAAACAAAACAAGAATCAATTGTAAACAACATGAATTACAAACTGAATCTTGGAAAAGGAAGTTCCTCAAGTCGTCGGGTTTCCTTTCTCTCAATTAGCTGAAATTACTAGTTGCTACTCCAGCTACTTGATCGGGTTTTGCTGGTCCAATTTTAGGAATCTTGCTTGCTTGAGTCACGCCTTTCTGCTTTGTTCTCTCTGCCTTTTTTTTTCACCCCCTTTTCAGCTGCTGGTCACCTCTATTTATGGAATGATAATAACCTTTAACAATTCAAAACAAAATTTGATCTTATCCCCCTTGATCCTAGCAGAACCCATCGCATAAAATTAGCTCCAGCCTACTACAGTTTTATTTTCAATTAAACTCTTCAAGGCTGAGTTAATTCCTTGATTCAATTGAAGTCGACCACCGCTAGCAAGAAGGAAATTGAGAGAATTAATAATAACTCCCTTGCTGATTTTGTCGCATGTTCGGCCTGCTGTACATCCAATTGGACTGAATTTTCTTTTTTGTCTCACTGTCAATTTAATTACCTTTTTAAACCAGCATCTGACCATCCTCATCCAGCAGCTTTATTTACGCAAATTAAGTTCTAAATTGAACCCATGTGGACGTCCAAATGTGCCTATTCTGCGCATGGCATAAGATTAACGTTAAATTGCTGAATAAATTATCATGGCATGGAACGTACTTAATGTAATTTAGGCTGATTTAAAATTCAATTAATCAAAGATTAATCAACAATTTAGATAATTTAGTTGAATAAGTTAATCTCAAAATTGAACTTAACAAACTCCCCCATACTTAAGCTATTGGTCGTCCCTGAGCAATCAAGTTGAAAAGATTCAAGAAAAAATTTCAAGAAAATCAGGACTAATCAAGAGTTGTTGCTTCGCCCATGCTTTGGATAAATTTTGAAATCAACAATTTTATATTTTGGTTTATTTAAGAGAGGAAAATCTATCATAAAGGAATTTAGTCATGCTTCTTTGATCAATTCTCACCGGAAAGAATAAAATTATTAACACTCTTCACTCATTGTGTTTAGTATAGTGCTCTCAAATTGAAATCGACCGTAATTAACCCCATAGGCTTGCTTGTCCATCTTACCTATAACATAACACATAAAATTCCATAAATATAATTGAGGCTAAAGAAAGGTTGTAATGGGGCCGTGGTGATGTGCAGTGGGCGGGGGGAATTAATTTGGATGGTGGAGCTAGTTCTCTTAGGCTAGTAAAATCATTTGGAAGTCATCAATTCCCTTATTTCTCTTCTCTTTTTTTTTTCTTTTCTTTGGAAGCAAATGACTAATCAGCCTTTCATCGTTTTCATCTCCATACCACTCGATTCAACCGATCCATTTCATGCTTCGTTCATAGGAAGGCTGCAACTTATTCATATTAATTTTTTTCTTCTCTTTTTTTCCTTTCAAGAAAATCAGCCCTTAATTTCTAGCTAAAAAAAACCACCATATATTGGCCAACATATGTCGAAATTATGATAAACTTCCAAACTGAATTAACTAGCCTAAGAAGGTGAGTTGATTCAGGCTTTGGTTTAATTTCTAGAGGTACATGAAAAAATTGGGAAATTAAGGCTTCAAATTGGCTAACTAATTGGAATAATGTCAAGGTCGGCTTTTATCAGTAATCGTGGCTTAATTCCTATTGCCCCTTAAATCATATTAATGGAAATCAAATGTATTACTAGCCTTAATAAGATCTAAAGCAAGTTCTAGAGTAATTGATAGTCGATAACAATAATCACACATGAATGAATAATAACCTCTCAAGTTGGCATGGATGTCCCAACTTACGCTCTAGGCTCAAATTCCTCACAAGGACCACATAATTGATCAATTAAGCAGATTAAATTTTTTTTATTAACCAAAATCAGTCAATTGACAACAAAATTTAACCCAACCAATCGACATACAACCACCCCAATCAACTTGAATTCATGAAATACATCTTCATTCTTTTATTTTAATATTTTCCTAAAGAAAGTTTAACAATTCTTATTCATGAAAGTTGCTAAAAACAAAACAAGCATCAAATACGCTAGAAAATCAATGAATTGATTCTCCCCCATACTTAATGTTTGCATTGCCCCTAATGCAAAAGAAAGCTAAAATTAAAAATTTACTTAATGGAAAGAAACAATAATATTGGAAAAGATAAAAGAAAACTTCCCTGAATATGTGGGTTGCCTCCCACAAGCGCCTTTGTTTTGAAGTCGTTGGCTCGACATTGCAATTCCTCATGGATCCTTAAGATTGATCTCCTCCATCCAAGCTGCTCGCTCCCCTTCATAAAAATGTTTCAACCTGTGACCATTTACTTTGAAAATTTTATTAGTATCGAGGCTCCGAATTTCGACTGCCCCATGATGATGCACCTCGGTTATTATAAACGGTCCAAGCCATCTTGATTTCAACTTACCGGGAAACAGTTTAAGCTTAGAATTAAATAATAATACCTTTTCCCCTACCTTGAATTCTTTTCGAATCAGCTTTGAGTCACGAAATGCCTTCGACTTACCTTTGTAGATGACCGGATTGTCATATGCCTCTACGCGCAACTCCTCCAATTCTTGCAGCTTCAACTTGCGCTCTTCACCTGCCAAACTATAATCCAAATTGCATTACTTAACAGCCCAAAATGACCTATGTTCAAGCTCTACGGGAAGATGACACGCCTTCCCAAAAACAACCCTATAAGGCGACATCCCTATTGGCGTTTTGTAAGCTGTTCGAACAGCCCACAATGCTTCATCTAACCGTTGGCTCCAATCTTTTCTATTAGGTTTCACAATTTTCTCTAAAATTCCCTTAATTTCCTTGTTACTACTCTCGGCTTGCCCATTGGTTTGAGGGTGATAAGCTGTCGACACTTTGTGGGTGACACCAAATTGTGCAAATAAAGCTTTCAAGGTTCTATTACAGAAATGTGTTACCTTGTCACTAATTATAGCCCTAGGTACTCCATATCTATTTAAAATGTTGGTCTTAAGACATTGCACCACAGTTCTAGCATCATCGGCCCTAGTTGGAAATGTTTCTACCAATTTCAACAAGTAATCAACACACACAAGAATGTATAGATAACCAAAAGAAGAAGGACAAGGCCCCATAAAATCAATACCCCATACATCAAATATATCACAAACATAAAAATTATGTAATGGCATTTGATTTCTGCTACTTAAATTTCTGGTTTTTTGACATGATGCGCAATTTTTACAGAATGCATATGAATCTTTATGAATAGTTGGCCAAAATAACCCACACTCAAGTATTTTATGAGTTGTTCTCTTAGGCCCAAAATGTCCTCCCCCCTCTCGAGAATGACAAAAATTAAGCACCGAATCTATCTCACTATCATCGACACAACGCCTAATTATTTGATCACTACAAAATCGCCAAAGGTACGGCTCTTCCCATAAGTAAAATCGGGCTTGACTTTTAATTTTTTCTCTTAAATGTCTAGGTGCATTCGTAGGGAACTCTTTAGTCACTAAGTAGTTCACTATGTCGGCATACCATGGAAAAACACTAGACACACTATAAAGTCTCTCATCGGGAAATAAATCACTCGGCTCATCCCTCAAAATTCCAGTCTTTATCCTACTCAAATGATCGGCCACAAGGTTCTCTTTACCTTTCTTATCTTTAATTTCCAGGTCAAATTCCTGCAGCAGTAAAATCCATCTAATCAATCTACGCTTGGCTTCTTTTTTATGCAACAAATATTTAAGAGCACTATGGTCAAAAAATACAACAACTTTGACTCCTAGCAAATATGATCTAAATTTTTCTAAGGCAAAAACTATGGCATAGACCTCTTTCTCGGTCGTGGTGTAATTGCATTGAGCTGGGTTTAATAGCTCGTTAGCATACCTAATAATATAAGACTCTCTCCCATTTCTTGGTCCTAGAGCCGCACCAACAGCCTTATCAATAGCATCACATAAAATCTCAAAGGGTAATGCATAATTCGGTCCTTGAATGATAGGGGCCGTGATCAATTTCAATTTCAATTCATCAAAAGCTTTTTTAAAACTCTCATTAAATTCGAATGCCACATCCTTACCTAGCAATGCACATAAAGATGACGATATCTGCGAAAAATTCTTGATGAACCGACAGTAAAAACCTACATGACCCAAGAAAGATCGAATTCCTTTCACAGTACTTGGATAAGGTAGATTTTTAATTACCTCGACTTTGGCTTGATCGACTTCTAAACCTTTAGCTGAGACGACATGCCCCAATACTACACCCTTTTCAACCATGAGATGACATTTCTCAAAATTCAATATCAGATTAGTGTCAATGCAACACCTAAGAACTAACACAAGATGATGCAAACATTGATCAAATGAATCACCATAAACAGTAAAGTCATCCCTGAACACCTCCATTACATGTGAAATAAAGTCCGAAAAAATGCTCGTTATACCTCTTTGAAAAGTGGCTGGTGCATTGCATAATCCGAAAGGCATTCTCTTGAAGGCGTAAGTTCCAAACGGGCAAGTGAAAGTGGTCTTCTCTTGATCCTCAGGTGCAATAGGTACCTGTAAATAACCTGAATAACCATCTGAAAAACAAAAATGTGAGCGACCAGCTAACCTTTCTAACATTTGATCCATGAATGGGAGGGGGTAGTGGTCTTTTTAGTGGCTTTATTCAGCTTCCTATAATCTATACAAACCCGCCAGCCGTTCTGCACCCTTGTAGGAATTTCCAACCCTTCTTCATTGGTAACTATTGTGGTTCCTCCCTTTTTAGGGACAACATGAATTGGACTTACCCATTTCGAATCAGCTATAGGATAAATGACATCAACTTCCAACCATTTTAAAATTTCAATCTTAACTACCTCTATCATTGGTGGATTCAAGCGGCGTTGGGGGTCTCTTTTAGGGACTGAATCTGGTTCTAAGGCTATCTTGTGAGTACATAAAGTAGTACTAAGGCCCCGAATATCGGCTAGTGTCCAACCGAAGGCTTCTTTATTCTCCCTAAGAACTCTAAGCAGCTTAGATTCTTGCATCTCGGTTAAAGCATTCGACACTATCAATGGTAAAGTTTGATTTTCCCCTAAATAAACGTATTTTAAATTTTCGGGCAGCTCTTTTAATTCCAATTTAGGTGGTGAAATCAATGAAGGAATTTGCTTACCAGTCACCGTAAGGTTAGAGAGGATCGGCTTGAAGCGTGTTAACTGAGGCGAGTCTAATGCACAAACCGAATTAATTAAAGAATCAGAAATGATAAATCCATGCCTGTCGATATCAAAAATGCTCTTAGCTAGAACGCTTTTCAACTCGTTCTCATCCCCTAATTCATAGACATCTTGAACAAAATTGTCAATTACATCAAGAGTAAATACGAAATTAATATCAGTGGGATATCTCATAGCATCAAATATATTAAATTTAATTATCTCACCATCAAATTCCATAGTTAAATTCCCTTTATGCACATCAATTATCGTTCTAGCTGTCTTAAGAAAAGGTCTTCCTAAGAGTAAGGGCACATCAATTGAATTATCGTTAGGTCCCATGTCTAAAACATAAAAATCAGCTGGAAAGACTAACTCATTTACTTGCACTAGAACATCTTCTAAAACACCATCAGGGTCGGCATTACTCCTATCTACAAGTTGAATTATCAGTCCTGTGTCTTTTAATACACCTAATTGAACCCTATCGTAGATACTCCTAGGCATGACATTTATAGAAGCTCCCAGATCAAGCATAGCTCTATCAAGTTTAAGGTCTCCTATCTTACAAGGTATCGAAAACATTCCCGGATCTTTGCATTTAGTTGGGAGTTTCTTCTGAAATATCGCAGATACATTTTCACCTAAGCTAATTTTATCATTTCCAATTAATTTCCTTTTACAAGTGCATAATTCTTTCAAAAACTTAGCATATCTAGGTACTTTTTTAATTACATCAATTAATGGAATATTAACTTGTACCTTACGGAAAGTTTCCAAAATTTCAGCATTGACGTCGTTTGACTTTTCCTTCCACAAACGCTATGGAAATGGCGCCTTCGGCACATAAGACCGAGGATGGTTATTAGCGTTCTGACTTGCTTGTGCTCGAAGCTCGGGAACCCTTGTTTCCTGCTCAAAATTTGCTGCATCGCGCGAAGCAGTGGGCTGTTGTAAACGTGATTTCCCTGCTTCCTTTAGAGCTGCTTGCGACGGTTGTAAATCAGCCTTTGGCAAGGCTAAATTCTCCTCTGCTCTATCACTAAATTGGACCTTTTTTACCTTAGTTTCGTCTTCCTCGTCGCTGTTTTGGACTTTCTTTAGTATCGATCTCAACTCTTTACCACTTCGCAAAGTTATAGCACTGACATTATCCCTCGGATTTGCCACGGGCTGTGATGGTAACCGGTTATTTCCCTGTGCTTGCAAGTTCCCAAGATTAACATCGGTCGACGAGGCTCTGGTTTGCAACTGCTTCACTGCCGATTCCAAAGACTGAAACCTTCCATCGGTTTCCTTCTTCTGGTCAACCATCATCTCCATCATTTGTTCAAGCATGGTCTGGGTCTTGGTTTCAGCACTAAGGTTTTGTTGCTGTGACGTATTATATGATCGAGAATTTTGCTGCTCAAATCCTGGAGGCGTAGCCCTGTTTTGATATCTAAAATTAGGGTGATCTCTCCATCCCTCATTATAAGTAGCCGAGTATGGGTCATGCCTTCTCTGATTTGGAAAAATGGCGTTAGCCTCCCATTCTTGTAATGTTGGACACATATCTGTGGTATGTCCCTCCAAACAACAAATGCCATATAGTGAAGCTTTCGCATTACCTCCAGTCATCAACTTACTCACCATAGCCGTTAAATTAGCTAATTGAGCCTCCATCATACTCGACTGGCCCTCATCCATTCATTTACCCAAGTCTGACCTCCTGAGACCGAATTGTTGTGTATTTTGCGCCATATTAGCAATCAAATACCGGGCCTGCTCAGGTGTTTTATCAACCAATGCACCTCCACTCGCTGCATCAATCATTCCTCGATCTTGTGGGGCCAACCCCTCATAAAAATATTGCACTAAGAGCTGCTCACTAATCTGATGTTGTGGACAGCTCGCACATAGTCGTTTAAATCTTTCCCAGTACTCATATAGCGACTCACCTACCAGTTGCTTAATTCCACAAATTTCTTTCCTAATTGACCCTATCCTTGACGCTGGAAAAAACTTCTCTAGAAAAGCTTTATGTAACCCTCTCCAAGTTGTGAATGAACGTGGCGGCATATAATATAACCAGTCCTTTGCCAAACCTTGTAACGAGAAAGGGAAGGCTCGGAGCTTGATTTGTTCCTCTTCAATGCCATCTGGCTGCATAGTTGAACAAGTAATTATGAATTCATTAATATGGCGGTAAGGGTCCTCACCTGGTAGTCCATTGAATTTCGGCAACAAATTTAGGAATCCTGAATTGAGCTTTAATGGCCTATCAAGGGCGGGATACGTGATAGATGGTGGTTGCGCGGCCAAGTTAGGTGTGGCCAATTGCTTCAAGGTTTGGTTGGCCATGTTGATATCCTCTGAAACGTTAGGCTCAACGTGGGAGATGGAATGTTCGACTTGCCGATCAGTGATGTTAACAGGGTCTTTCGATGTTCGTCGTCCGCTCCTTAATAACATATACTAAAGGGACTAATCTACCTGCATAAACAAAAACAAGAAAACAAAGAGTTCTAAAAATCAAATAGATTTGACTACATCGCTTCCCCAGTAACGGCGCCAAAATTTGGTAGCTGTCGTTTACGACTGCCAAATTAAATCCGCTACTTAACCAACATTAACTGGTAATATAGGGTAAATAGGGAATCGTCCCACGAAGAAGCTTGCAATAAATCTATTTGAAGTGATTTGAAATTAAAGTAATGTAAAATGCATGCAAGAAAGGAGAAAAATGGGGGGTTTCGATTGCTAAAAATAATCTAAAGTAGCGAATAAGCTTTAGCTCAAATTGTGAATGCTGAAAATTTATCAAGAAAAAAATGCTTAGTTATCGACACCTTAATCCACCTAGCAGAAATCCTTTGCAACCTTAAATTATTCTAATAAACCAAATCAGCAGCAAGGCTGAAAAATCACTTACGAAGCGACTTTCTATCCTTAGTAAATTGTTCAATTAGAGAACGTTCATAATCAAAACCTACCTTTAATTATCTCTGTGTCGACTTATTAAAGGTTTTTTTAGAGTTTTAGAGACTTCGCCTGGCATTAACCAAAGAAAATCCACCAGCGGCTTCTAAAATTAAATCTGAAGTTGTCTTAATTAGCTGCGGCCAATTAATCATCATTAATTCTAAGCTTAATTAAGAAGTTCGATTTCTCAATTTTCACTTAAATGATTATAAGAAAAATTCCCAAATTAAATAGGTGATCAATCCAATTGACTTAGAAAAATTCCTTGGGAGATAAAAACAAACAATTCAAGAATGCCGAATTCGATTTTAGAACAAAATAAATTTTCAAATCACTTGTGCTCGGTTTCATAAGTATCTAACTAAGCCTAAGTAAATTAGCCACTCATAGCAAGTAAAACAAAACAAGAATCAATTGTAAACAACATGAATTACAAACTGAATCTTGGAAAGGGAAGTTCCTCAAGTCGTCAGGTTTCCCTTCTCTCAATTAGCTGAAATTACTAGCTGCTACTCCAGCTACTTGATCGGGTTTTCCTGGTCCAATTTTAGAAATCTTGCTTGCTTGAGTCACACCTTTCTGCTCTGTTCTCTCTTCCTTTTTTTTCACCCCCTTTTCAGCTGCTAGTCACCTCTATTTATGGAATGATAATAACCTTCAACAATTCAAAACAAAATTTGATCTTATCCCCCTTGATCCTAGCAGAACCCGCCGCATAAAATTAGCTCCAGCCTACTAGAGTTTTATTTTCAATTAAACTCATCAAGGCTAAGTTAATTCCTTGATTCAATTGGAGTCGGCCACCGCTAGCAAGAAGGAAATTGAGAGAATTAATAATAACTCCCTTGCTGATTTTGTCGCATGTTTGGCTCTTTGTACATCCAATTGGACCAAATTTTCTTTTTGTCTCATTGTCAATTTAATTCCTTTTAAACCCAAAGATCGACCATCCTCATCCAAAGACTTTATTTACGCAAATTAAGTTCTAAATTGAACCCATGTGGACGTCCAAATGTGCCTATCCTGCGCATGGCATAAGATTAACGTTAAATTACTGAATAAATTATCATGGCATGGAACGTACTTAATGTAATTTAGGCTGATTTAAAATTCACTTAATCAAAGATTACTCAACAATTTAGATAATTTAGTTGAATAAGTTAAGCTCAAAATTGAACTTAACAGATCCATACTCAGCTACTTATAATGAGGGATGGAGAGATCACCCTAATTTTAGATATCAAAACCGAGCTACACCTCCAGGATTTGAGCAGCAAAATTCTCGACCATATAATATGTCACAACCAAACCATCAAAACCTTAGTGCTGAAACCAAAACCCATACCATGCTCGAACAAATGATGAAGATGATGTCTGACCAAAAAAAGGGGACCGATGGGAGATTCCAAGCTTTAGAAACAGCCGTGAAGCAATTGCAAACTAGAGCCTCATCAGCTGACGTTAACCTAGGGAATTTGCAAGCACAAGTGAATAATCTGTTGCCCTCACAATTAGTGGCAAATCCAAGGGATAATGTTAGTGCCGTGACTTTGCGAAGTGGGAAGGAATTAAGACCTATACTGAAAAGGCTACAAACAACAATGAGGAGAGTGAGACTGAAGTAAAAAGGGGTTCGATTTGGTAATAGAACAGAGGAGAATTTAGCCATGCCGAAGGCTGATTTACAATCATCACAAGCCGACCCAAGAGGGGCAGAAAAATCGCACCTACAATAGTCCACTGTTTCGCGTGATGCATCAAATTTTGAGCAGGAAGCGCAAACCGTCAAACCTCAAATAGAAGGACGTTTACACACTAATGATCAGCAGTGATCTTTTGTGTCGAAGGCTCCGTTTCCACAATTCTTGAGGAAGGAAAAATCAGACGACGTCAATGCCGAAATCCTTGAGACGTTTCGTAAGGTACAAGTTAATATTCCATTGATTGATGCAATTAAACAAGTGCCTAGATATGCTAAGTTTTTAAAATAATTATGCACATCTAAAAGGAAATTAATTGGAAATGAGAAAATTAGCTTAGGCAAAAATGTATCTGCGGTATTTCAAAAGAAACTCCCAACTAAATGTAAAGATCCGGGAATGTTTTCGATACCTTGTAAGATAGGATACCTTAAACTTGATTGAGCTATGCTTGATTTAGGAGCTTTTATAAATGTCATGCCTAGAAGTATCTACGACAAAGTACAATTAGGTTCATTAAAAGCAACAGGTCTGATAATTCAACTTGCAGATAGGAGTAATGCCTACCCTGATAGTGTTTTAGAAGATGTTCTAGTGCAAGTAAATGAGTTAGTCTTTCCGGCTGACTTTTATGTTTTAGACATGGGACCTAATGATAATTCGATTGATGTGCCCTTACTCTTAGGTAGACCTTTTCTTAAGACTGCTAGAAGGAAAATTGATGTTCATAAAGGAAATTTAACTATGGAATTTGATGGTGAGATAATTAAATTTAATATATTTGATGCTATGAGATATCCCACTGATATTAATTCCGTGTTTACTCTTGATGTAATTGATAATTTTGTTCAAGATGTTTATGAATTAGGGAATGAGAACGAGTTGAAAATCGTTCTAGCTAAAGGCATTTTTGATATTGATGAGCATGAATTTATCGTTT
Organism: Gossypium raimondii; assembly: GCF_025698545.1. Taxonomy (NCBI): domain Eukaryota; kingdom Viridiplantae; phylum Streptophyta; class Magnoliopsida; order Malvales; family Malvaceae; genus Gossypium; species Gossypium raimondii. The sequence goes on from NC_068565.1 coordinate 39,649,645, forward strand.
CTGATTCTTTAATTGACTCAGTTTGTGCATTAGACTCACCCAAATTGACACGATTCAAGCCGATCCTCCCTAGCCTTACGGTGACTGGTAAGCAAGTTCCTTCATTGATTTCACCACCTAAATTGGAGTTAAAAGAGCTGCCCGAAAATTTAAAGTACATCTTTTTAGGTAAAAATCAAACCTTGCCATTAATAGTGTCAAATGCTTTAACCGAAATCCAAGAATCTAACCTGCTCAGAGTTCTTAAAGAGCATAGAAAAGCCTTCGATTGGACACTAGCCGATATTAGGGGGCTTAGTACAACTTTATGCACTCACAAGATAGCCTTAGAGCCAGATTCAGTCCCCAAAAGAGACCCCCAATGCCGATTGAATCCTCCAATGATGGAGGTAGTTAAGACTGAAATTTTAAAATGGTTGGAAGCCGATGTCATTTATCCTATAGCTGATTCAAAATGGGTAAGTCCAATTCATGTTGTACCTAAGAAGGTAGGAACCACAATAGTTACCAACACAGAAGGGTTAGAGATTCCTACAAGAGTGCAGAACGGTTGGCGGGTTTGTATAGACTATAGGAAGCTAAACAAAGCCACTAAAAAGGACCACTACCCACTCCCATTCATGGATCAAATGTTAGAAAGGCTAGCTGGTCGCTCACATTTTTATTTTTTAGATGGCTATTCAGGTTATTTATAGGTACCCATCGCACCTGAAGATCAAGAGAAGACCACTTTCACTTGCCCATTCGGAACTTACGCCTTCAAGAGAATGCCTTTCGGATTGTGCAACACACCAGCCACTTTTCAAAGAGGTATCACGAGCATTTTTTTAGATTTTATTTCACATTTAATGGAGGTGTTCATGGATGACTTTACTGTTTATGGTGATTCATTTGATCAATGTTTGCATCATCTTGTGTTAGTTCTTAGGTGTTGCATTGAGACTAATCTGATATTGAATTTTGAGAAATGTCATCTCATGGTTGAAAAGGGTGTAGTGTTGGGGCATGTCGTCTCAGCTAAAGGATTAGAAGTCGACCAAGCCAAAGTCAAGGTAATTAAAAATCTACCTTATCCAAGTACTGTGAAAGGAATTTGATCCTTCTTAGGACATGTAGTTTTTACCGTCGGTTCATCAAGAATTTTTCGCAAATATTGTCCTCTTTATGTACATTGCTAGGTAAGGATGTCACATTTGAATTTAATGAGAGTTGTAAAATATCTTTTGATGAATTGAAATTGAAATTGATCACGGCTCCTATCATTCAAGGACCGAATTATGCATTACCCTTCGAGATTCTATCTGATGCTAGTGATAGGGCTGTTGGTGGGGCATTAGGATAGAGAAATGGTAAGGAGTCTTATATTATTAGGTATGCTAGTGAGCTATTAAACCCAGCTTAGTGCAATTACACCACGACCGAGAAAGAACTCTATGCCATAGTCTTTGCCTTAGAGAAATTCAGAGCGTACTTGTTAGGAGTCAAAGTTGTATTTTCTAACCATAGTGCTCTTAAATATTTGTTGCATAAAAAAAAAAGCTAAGCCCAGATTAATAAGATGGATTTTGTTTTTGCAAGAATTCGACTTAGAGATTAAAGATAAGAAGAGTAGAGAAAACCTTGTGGCTGACCATTTGAGTTGGATAGAGACTAGGATTTTGAGGAATGAGCCGAGTGATTTATTTCTCGATGAGCGACTTTATAGTGTGTCTAGTAATTTGCCATGGTATGCCGACATAGTGAACTACATAGTGACTAGACAGTTTCCTACGAATGCACCTAGACATTTGAAAGAAAAAATTAGAAGTCAAGCCCGATTTTACTTATGGGAAGAGCCATACCTTTGGCGATTTTGTGGTGACCAAATAATTAGGCGTTGTGTCGATGATAGTGAAATAGAATCGGTGCTTAATATTTGTCATAGTCGAGAAGGTGGGGGACATTTTGGGCCTAAGAGAACGGCTCATAAGATACTTGAGTGTGGGCTATTTTGGCCAACTATTCATAAGGACTCATACACATTTTGTAAAAATTGTGCCTCATGTAAAAAAACCAGTAATTTAAGTAGCAGAAATCAAATGCCATTACATAATTTCTATGTTTGTGATATATTTGATGTATGGGGTATTGATTTCATGGGGCCTTTTCCCTCTTCTTTTGGTTATTTATATATTCTTGTGTGTGTTGATTACTTGTCAAAATGGGTAGAAGCATTTCCAACTAGGGCCCATGATGCTAGAACTGTGGTGAAATGTCTCAAGACCAACATCTTAAATAGATATGGAGTACCAAGGGCTATAATTAGTGACAAGGGAACACATTTCTGTAATAGAACCTTGAAAGCTTTATTTGCACAATTTGGTGTCACCCACAAAGTGTCGACAGCTTATCACCCTCAAACCAATGGGCAAGACGAGAGTAGTAACAAGGAAATTAAGGGAATTTTGGAGAAAATTGTTAAACCCAATAGGAAAGATTGGAGCCAGAGGTTAGATGAAGCGTTGTGGGCTGTTCGAACAACTTACAAAACGCCAATAGGGATGTCGCCTTATAGGGTTATTTTTGGAAAGGCGTGTCATCTTCCCGTAGAGCTTGAACATAGGCCATTTTGGGCTATTAAACAATGCAATTTGGATTATAGTTTGGCAGGTGAAGAGCGCAAGTTGAAGCTGCAAGAATTGGAGGAGTTGCGCTTAGAGGCATGTGACAATTTGGTCATCTACAAAGGTAAGTCGAAGGCATTTCGTGACTTAAAGCTGATTCACAAGGAATTTAAGGTGGGGGAAAAGGTATTGCTATTTAATTCTAAGCTTAAACTGTTTCCCGGTAAGTTAAAATCAACGTGGCTTGGTCCATTTATAATAACCGAGGTGCATCATCATGGGGCAATCGAAATTAGGAGCCTCAGAACTAATAAAATTTTCAAAGTGAATGGTCACAAATTGAAACATTTTCACGAAGGGGAGCAAGCAGCTTGGTTGGAAGAGATGAATCTTGAGCATCCATGAGAAATTGTGATGTCGAGCCAACGACTTAAATCAAAGGCAGTCGTGGGAGGCAACCCACGTATTCAGGGAAGTTTTTCTTTTATCTTTTCCATTAGAATTGTTCTTTCCGTTGGTAACTTTAATTCTCTTTTGCATTAGGGGCAATGCAAACATTAAGTATGGGGGAGGATCAATTCATTAATTTTCTAAAGGATTTTATGCTTGTTTTCTTTTTAGTAACTTTCATGAATAAGACTTGTTAAATTTTCTTTAGGAAAATATTAAAATAAAAGAATGAAGATGTATTTCATGAATTCAAGTTGATTGGGGTGGTTGTATGTCGATTGGTTGGGTTAAATTTTATTTTCAGTTGACTGATTTTGGTTAATAATAAAAAATTTTAATCTGCTTCATTGATCAATTATGTGGTCCTTGTGAGGAATTTGAGCCTAGAGCGTAAGTTGGGACATCCATGCCAACCTGAGAGGTTATTATTCATTCATGAGTGATTCTTGTTATCGACTATCAATTACTCTAGAACTTGCTTTAGATCTTATCAAGTTTAGTAATATATTTGATTTACATTAATATGATTTAAGAGGCATTAGGAATTAAGCCACGATTACTCATAAAATCTGACCTTGACATTCCAATTAGTTAGCCGTAATAATGTATTTTTGCTCCAATTCAATAATTTAATGTTAAATTTTTAAGTCATGTGCAGGTGAGGGACATTCAGATGTCTGTATGGGCTCAATTTGGAATTTAATCTGCATGAATAAGCTGCTGAATGACGATCATATGCTTGTTGAAGGAATTAAATTAACATTGGGACAAAATTCGGTCCAATAGAAAAGCAGCAGGCCGAAGGTACAAACCGTCGACAAGGAGAATTATTATTAATTCTCTCAATTTCCTTCTTGCTAGCGGTGGCCGACTCTAATTTAATCAAGGAAGTCAAATCAGCCTTGAGAGTTTAAATTAAAGTTAAACTCTACGAAGCTGAAGCTATTTTTTATGCGACGGGTTCAGCTATGAAAAGGGGGATAAGATCAAATTTAATTTTGAATTGTTGGAGGTTATTATTCCATAAATAGAGATGACCAGCAGCTGAAAGAGCGGAGAAAAAAATATAGCAGCAGAGGGGCGTGGCACTCGAGCAAAGGAAAACCTCAAATTGAACCAGCAAAAGTCGACCAAGCAGTTGAAGTAGCAGCCTAAAATTTCAGCTAATCGAAAGATGGGAAGCTCGACGATTTGAGGAATTTTCTTCTCCAATATTCAGTTTGTAATTTATGTTGTTTACGATTGATTCTTGTTTCGTTTCAATTGCTATGAGTGGTTAGAATATTCAAGCTTAGTTAGACACTTATGAAACCTAGCACAAGGTATTTGAAGATTTATTTTGTTTCAATTTGGATTTGGCATTCTTGAGTTGCTTGTTTTATCGTTCAAGGAATTTTTCTAAATCAATTAGATTGATCACCTACTTAATTTAGGAACTTTCTCATAAAGTGCAATTGAGTAATCGAATATCTTAATTACATTTAGAACTGGTGGTGATTAATTGGCATGCCGCTAATTGAAGCAACTACGGATTTAATTTTGGAAGCCGCTGGAGGATTTTCTTTAATTAACAGAAGGTGAAGTCTCTAAAATACTGAATGCACTTTTAATTAGTCAACAAAGAATAATTAAAGGTAGGACTTCAATTACGAATGTTCTTTAATTGAATTTAAATTTACTTGGGATGGGAATTCACTTCGTAAGTGAATTTTCAGCCTTGTTGCTAGATTTGACTACTAAAGTAAATTGAGATCGCGAAGGTCTTGTGCTTGGTGGATTAAGGCGTCAATAACTAAGCATCATTTCTCTTTAATTTGATGATTTTTCAGCATTCACAATTTAAGCTACAATTTATTCGTTACTTTAGTTCATTATTAGCAAACCCCCCCATTTTTCTTTCTTGTCTGCATTTTATATTACCTTAGTTACAGTTCCCTTCAAATAGATTTCACGCGAGCTTCTTCGTGGGACGATTCCCTATTTACCCAATATTACCAGTTAATGTTGGTTGAATAACGGATTTAATCTGGTGGTCATAACGACAGCCACCAATGATCTTTCCTAGCCGCCTTGTTCAACTTTCGATAATCTATGCAAATTCTCCATCCCGTAACTGTTCTGGTCGGTATTAACTCGTTATTTTCATTCTCTACAATCGTAATACCTTATTTCTTTGGCACGCACTAGACTAGACTTACCCAAAAATTGTTTGAGATGGAGTAAATTATATTTGTATTTTAACCACTTAATGATTTCTTTCTTTACCACGTCCTTCATAATGGGGTTCAGTCTCCGTTGTCCATTAATCATCCATTTTATCACCATATTCTAGAATTTTTTTGTGCATGCATACTAATGGAATAATACCACGGATATCGACTATGGTCCATCCGATAACCTTATTTAATTGTTTCAACCCTATAATAAGTTTCTTTTCCTGCTTTTCTATTAACTCTGCTGAAACAATCACAGGAAAAGTCAAAGCGTTACCTAAATAAACATATTTTAAGTACGAGGAATGTACCTTTTGTTCTAATTTAGGTGGCTCCTCAATTGACACTTTTGGTTGAACATAATCTCTACTTTCTAATTCCAAAGATTTAAAAAGAGATTGCAGATTAAATCCCTTTTGGTTAGCTTCTAGAAAAGCTAAGTATTCCTCCCCTCTTCATCACTTGGAGGGTTTGACATCAAAACTTATTGCAATGGGTACTCAACAGAGTTGAGTTCCCAATCTACAGCTAAATCCTCTAACTTAGATACTGTAGAACACTCACCAATTGCATCAGGAAATCACATAGATTTAAAAACATTGAATGTTACCTAATTGTTCTGTACACACATAGTGAGCTCGCCGTTCTGGACATCAATAAGGATCCTTCCAATTGCTAGGAAAGGCCTTCCTAGGATTATTTACACCTCTTTATCTACTTCAAAGTCTAAAATAACAAATTCAGTAGGGAAAACAAATTTGTCTACATGTACTAATACATCCTCAATTTTTCCTTTTGGATGTGCTATGGTCAATTTACTAACTCAAGTTTGTCCATAGTTGGTCTAACTTCACCTATCCCCAATTTTTTGAATATGGACATGGGAATCAAGTTGATGCTTGCACCCCAATCACATAATGTCTTACCACAATAAGTTGCTCAGGGTCCTTCATCTTTGGGGGTAGTTTATCTTGTAGATATGTCTTGCATTCCTTCGTCAGAGCTACCGTATCAAATTCATCAATTCTTCATTTCTTGGATAGGATATCATTCATGAATTTGACATAGTTTGGCTTCTGCTCAAGTGTTTCTACCAACAGAATGTTGATATGAAGTTTCTTTCGTACGTCTAAGAACTTCTTGAATTGGACTTCCTGCTTCTGTTTCTAAAGTTTTTACGGGTAGGGTGGTGGAGGATTCTTAACTTGAACTAGGCACTTTGCCTGTTGTGGCACTTCTACATCTAACAAAGGTGTTAGTTTATCAAAATTGACTGGTTCAGAAGTTACATTATCAAATTTTATAGATTCTAGTTCTTGTGAAACTGGAGTTTCAACACTTGGTTGAACTTCCACTTTATCTCGACCATCAGCTTGCTCTTTTCAACTTCAACAGTGTTGGGCTCTAATGTTTTTCTGCTCCTCAATGTCAATGCTTTTCAAAACTCTTTTCCCTGATTTCTTGGATTCTCTATATCACTAGGCAAAACACCTTGTGGTCAGTTCTTGAGTTCAGTTGTAAGTTGGCCCATTTGGCTTTCTAAGTTTTTCAATGTGGTTGCTTGTCTTTGGATTAAAGCATCATTTTTCGCTATGTATGCCTTCAATAGGTTTTCCAAACCATTAGAAGGTTCAAGTTGAGATTGTTTTTGAACTTATTGGGAAAATATTGGTGGCTGGGTCGGTTAGGTTGTGCATAAGCGTTACTAGGTCCAACTCATTAGTTACCTCAAGAAAAATTAGGGTGGTTTCGTGTTGATAATTTATAAAAATTGGATTGCAATCCTTTCCTTTGTCGGTTCTGGTTCTAGTTACCCATGTAATAAACAGATTCTGGGTTTGATGGACATTCTTCAAACAAGTGCCCTTCCCCAAAGTTAAACACAAGCTATATTTTCGAATTGATTCAGTGGATGAGCTACAAATTTATTAAACCCATTAGTACTAAAGTTTTTAAGCATTGAGGATATCGAGAATACCTAAGATGCGAGTGAAGTGAGAGCATATACTTCATGTATTCTTGCGACTCGTCTTCTTGGCGCTAGAGCATCCACTTCATGTATTCCTGCGACTCGTCTTCCTGGCGCTACTTGATTGGTTGGCCATTGGTAATTGTTACTGGAAATTCTCTTAATGATTTCATAAGCCTCATTATAATACTTAGAAAGGAAAGCACTTTTAGTAGAAGCATCTACTACCATTCTCGTGTGAGCATTGAGATCATTATAGAATGTCTCTAGTTGGATGCAATGCGGGATTCCATGATGAGGGCACTTTCGTAACAATTCTTTATACCTTTCTCACACCTCATACAAGGACTCGTCATCCATCTGTTGGAAGGTAGTGATCTCATTCTGCAACTTAGCATTCTTGCTAGGTGGGAAATATGTCATAAGGAATCTTTCTACTAACTCTTGTCATGTGGTAATGGAATCTAGTGGCAATGAGTTCAACCAGGCTCGAGCTCTGTCCCTTAGTGAATATGGGAATAACTTTAATCGTAATGCATTTTCAAGTACTCCGGCTCACTTGAAAGAATCACTCACCTCCATGAACAATCTTAGATGAAGGTGAGGATCTTCAGTAGGCATTCCACTAAATTGACCCACTGTCTGAAGCATCTGGAACATGACTGGCATAAACTCAAATTGTTGTGCCTCAATTTCGGGTCTCCTAATACCCAGATTAAGCTCATGAAACAACATCACGACATACTGTCTTAGGTCTCTATCCCTATCATCAGCAATAAGGATAGGATTTTGAGCATGATTTGTTCTGTTTCCTTGATTCTGATTTTCAAAGCTCAGCTCTTTGGTCCTTCTCTAAACTGCTTGTCTTCTTTTTTATTGAAAAGTCTTTTCAATTTCAGGATCTACGAGTAAGTTGATAATTTGATCAATACTCCTAAACACCTGAAACAATCATAGAAAATTAAACCAAAAAGTAAAATTAGCAATTTCACAAATAGTGTCTTTTTAAAACAATCCCCGGCAAATGTGCCAAAAACTTGGAATGACAGAAATGTGCAAGTGTACACAATCATTATCAAATAATAAAGTGACAAGTAAATGTCAAATTATCGTACCCACAGGGACTGTGAAAGAAAAACATTTATGAAATGTAAAGTTCAACACTTTGGTGATGAAAACAACATTTGATTTGAAAAGGTGTTATGAAAACAAAAAATAATTTAACTACGAAAAAATAAAAAGTAAAAATATTCCAATGTGCAATTTCTAAAAGATGGCTTTAAATCAAGATGATATAAATGTGTTAGATCGATTACATTCTTTAACTTAAAATTACTAAACTTATGTTCATGCTATTAAGAATAATTTCACGGCAACTTAGTATTTTACTAACTAATGCACTTACAAACTTACTAAACCAATTAATCTCTTAAACATATTACTATGCAAATTCAAACAATTAATCAATTTTCATAAGCAAGTATAAGATTAAGTGAAGTAACAACATAGTCCTATATTAAAACAATTTAATCACAATAATCTTGCAAGTTATGCAAGACTAATGTACCGCTTAATACTGGTAAGCTAATTTAACCTTCACTACCTAAGAAGATTAAACATGCATCAATTAAATATTATGTCAATTAATTAAAATTTCAATACGATTAATAATTAATTCATTTATTACCTTACAATTACAATGCAAGTATAACATAGGCATGATTTTATTTAATTGACCAAATTACCAAGGCCTAATAACAACATGAACACGATTATAATAATTTAAGTGAACAGAATGCAATCCATCTAACACGAATTAATTTTAAGTCATTTTAATTAAATCAAGAATAATAATAGAACAAATATTCATATTCATGATCACAACATAAACAAGAAAATTAAAGAGAACGGAACTAAGAAGCAAATCCAATATTTCTCTAAAGCCAGACTAGTGTGCTCCTCTCCTTTCTCTGCTTGTTCTGTTGATCCGAGTCCTTCATGAACTCTTGAATGCTACTACTCCAAGGTAGATGAAAGCTATTTTTCAATAGGGAAATTGGCAATGGAATGAAACAAAGTAAAATGGGAAAGCAAAGAAGGGAATAGAAGAGAGAAAGTGGGTGAAAAAGAGAGATGTGTGTGAATGAATGGTGTGTGAAATAAGGAAGGGAAAAGGGGTATTTATAGGTGAGAATGGCTGCTAAAAATAGAAAATAAATTTCAGCCACTCCTCTTCCCTTGGCCAGCCATGCATGGTGCAAGTTTGAATGGGCTCAAACTTGCTATTTTTAACTTGGGGCAAAAGGTGGAAAGCATAAAAGGTGAAGGGTCTTGAACAGAATTTAAGGAAACTTCTAGGGATGTTTTTTAATTAATAAAATCAGCTAAATAAGCTGATTGATTCAGCTATATGGACGGTTTTGGGCTGCCAATTTGCTTGGTGGATCAGTCTTCTTTACTTATCACAACTGAGCCTTCTTTCTCCTTCAGACTTTATATAAACTGAACCTGAACCTGAAGAAAATACACAGGAATATATGATGGTTCTAATTGAAGTATCTATTCAAAGATATTTAGTAAAAATAAATATTGTCATAAACAATGAATTTCAATTAGAAACAATAGCCCTTTTTGATACAAGAGTGGACCAAAACTGCATTAGAGAAGGGATAATTCCAACAAAATATTATAACAAAACATCAGAATCTCTTAAAACTGCAAATGGTAAAAAACTAAAAATTACTTACAAAATTCCCAATGCAGAAATATCTAACAAAGGTATAAAATATCAAACATGTTTTTTAATGGTAAAAGATATTAACCAATATGTCATATTAGGAACCCCATTCATATAAACTCTCTCGGTTCCCAAGAGTACTTTGCTAAGAAGTCCTAGAGATAGCAGTAACTGCTGCGGCTTGGGATGGAAGCAAGTGGTGGCGACGACCAAGAGAGGAGGGATGAGATCTCTCTTCTTACCGAAGAACTAGTTCAGTTATCAGTCAAAGGCTCGATAGTGGTACCAAGTTCCAAACCTACACTGATATGTACGGTTTGGACAGAAAAGCTGTATAACCCAGGCAGTTTTAGGGCTCATATGAAAGGCATATGGAAGACAAGGAAAAAGTTTAAGATTTAGGTGGTGGGACAAAATTTATTTTTAATAATTTTTGAGATGGAAGAAGATCTGGAATTGATTTTGGATGGGAGAGGCCTTGGCTCTTTCGTAAAAGTTTAATTTTGTTTGACAGACTATGCCAAGTGGTGGAGAGGGACCAGATCAAGCTTACTTCATCCCCGTTTTGGATAAAAATTGGATCGTGTTTTCCAGAGTTCAACAAGAAAGATCTATTGCATGCTATTGGTGGAACGTTTGGTGGGGTTCTCAGATCTGAAATTAGTGAAGAATTTTGTAGCCTCGGAATTAATTTGGATGCTCAAAAACCACTTAGAAGAGGTATTTTTGTCTTTACTGATTATGTTAGTAAAGTATGGATCCCTTTTAAGTATGAAAATTTGCCACTATTCTGTTTCGGATGTGGAAGAATAGGGCATGGGATGAGTAATTGCACTCAGATACCACCTGAAAAGAAAAACAAAATTAGTTAAAATCCTCCTTATTCGGTGGCCTTAAAAGCAGAATCAAGATTAGTTGGAAAAGAAAGTATGAAATTTAATAGTTTGATGAAGCAGAAGGGGGTGCAAAGCTCTTATACTAGAGGGGAATGAAAGATGCCCAATATTATAAAAAGTGCTGAGGAAGGATACACTGATTTCGGGGGATCACAGGAAAATTTAAGATTAAAGGAAGGGGGAGATGCTGAGAAGTACACATTCTGGCGCAACAACAATAAAAGCTGAAAACTACACGAGGAAGAAGAAGTCCTTAGATGCAATTTTACAAGCTGCTTTAAAGAAAGTGTAGACAGAGATGGAATTAAAAGGCTGAAACAAAATATTCCAGAAGATTATGATAAAGGTCCTTCAGTGATGATGACAGACAACGTTGAGCAAATTGAGGTGCAAGACTTACTGAGATCTGTGGCTGCCAATAGGCAAGCTGACCGGACGCAATGAAAATCATAACCTGGAATGTTCGTGGATGGGGGAGTCCACGAGCTGGAAGAAGGCTGCATTTTTTCCTTAAGCAGCATAATCCCAAGTGGTCTTCTTAATGGAGACTAAAGTTGATAAACAAAAGATGGAAAAAGTTAGACGTAGTTGCGGTTTTATGAATGGAATTGATGTTGAGGCTGAAGGCTCAAAAGGAGGATTATGCTTAGCATGGAAAGGAGATTTGATAGTTACTTTACGAAATTTTTCTAAAAATCACATTGATGTTTTGGTTAAAGATGATCAGGTTAAAGAAGAGTGGAGATTTACAGGGTTTTACGGTTCTCCATATGTCCACAACAAGAGTGATTCATGGGATCTATTGATGAATTTAGGGCTAGATAAGAACTATCCATGGCTGGTAAGTGGTGACTTTAATGAGATCATGTATTCTTTTGAGAAATGTGGGGGCGTCCCAGGGGACGAGAGTAGAATGCATGCATTTCGAGAGGCCCTAGAAAATTGTCAATTAGAAGATCTAGGGTATTCAGGAGTATGGTTTACATGGGAAGAGGGAAATTTACCAGAGACAAATATTAGAGAAAGACTTGATAGGGGGTGATAAACGATAGATGGAGGCTCCTCTTTCCGGCAGGTAGGGTTAATCATCTCTCTTACGCAATGTCTGATCATTTTCCACTTCTAATTAGTACAAATGCCGATAGTAATTATAAGGGTAATTCAAAGTTTAAATTTGTGGTGTGGTGGTTAATGGAAGAGACGTGTGAAAAAGCTATCAGAGAATCTTGGGAGTCAGGAACAGGTACTTTTGACGAGAAACTTGGAAAATTGCAAGCAGATTTATTAGTTTGGGCGAGAACAATTAAGAAAGGAAGAGAAGGACTAAAGAAAAAGTTATTAAAGCAGCTTGGTATGTTAATGGGAGAAGAGAGGAATGATAACACGTTGGCAGAAATTATTGACACCAAGATCCACCTGAATACGGAAATAGATAAAGATAAAATGTATTGGGAATAAAGGGCAAGGGCGAATTGGCTTAAAGCAGGGGACAAGAACTCAGCCTTTTTTCATAGGTTTGCTACATATCGAAGATGTATAAATTCAATATCCAAGTTGGAGAAGTTTGAGGGAGGAGAAGCTAATAAAGAGAATGAGATTAATGAAGTAGCTTCCTCCTATTTTCAGGAGCTTTTTATGACAAAAGGTGTTGGGGATTGTTCACATCTTTTATCAGGAATAAAGGAAAATATTTCGACAGATATTAATAGAGAGCTAATGTCAATATTTACAGCAGATGAACTATATGCAGCACTAAAGGGAATGGGACCTACAAAAGCTCCAGGACATGACTGTTTCCCAGCTATTTTCTTTCAGAAATTCTGGCATATTATAGGTAAGGAAACAACAAATTTCTATTTGGATATCTTAAATAACGGCGCCAGTTTTAGTAATTTCAATCATACAGATATTGTGCTGATTCCAAAAATCCCAAATCCCACAAGCATTGTTAACTTTAGACCCATTAGTTTATGTTCAGTAATTTACAAAATGGTCGCAAAAACAATTGCAAACCGACTTCAAGTTGTTATTGGAAGATGTATTGATGCAACTCAAAGTGCGTTCGTTCCGGGAAGGCTAATAACAGACAATATGCTACTAGCTTATGAGATCTTGCATACTTTTCGGCGAAGCGTACGGGGAAAAAAGGATATATGACAGTAAAGATTGACATGAGCAAAGCTTATGATAGGGTTGAGTGGGGATATTTGAAGGAAGTAATGTTACGAATGGGTTTCACATCAGAGTGGGTTAGGCTGATTATGAATTGTGTTTCCACGACATCCTATGCAGTTAATATTAATGGAAGAAGTGGAAGAATCTTTTCACCATCTAGAGGCTTGTGTTAAGGGGACCCTTTGAGCCCTTTTCTATTTCTGATTTGTAGTGAGGGATTATCAGCTTTGATGAGAATGGCTTCAACGGAGGGAATGCTAAAAGGTGCAAAAGCCAGCAGAAGAGGTCCAGAAATTTCACACTTGCTTTTTGTAGATGACTGTATTTTGTTCAGGGAAGCATCAGATAGGGGTGCTAGGGTATTAAAGGATATTTTGAAGGAATATGGAAAGTGTTCTGAGCAACGTGTTAATTTCAATAAGTCTACAATATTTTTTAATACGAATACATCTGATGAGAAGAAGGAAGAAGCATCGGCAAAGTTGGGGGTTAGGATCTCAACAAACTTAGAACGTTACTTGGGGCTTCCGAATATGGTTGGTCGAAGAAAAATGAATCCTTTTAGCATTTAAAAGAGAATATTTTTACTAGGATTGATGGGTGGAGTACTAGATAGTTATCCCAAGGAGGTAAAGAAGTCTTTATTAAATCAGTGTTACAGGCCATTCCAACCTATGCTATGTCGTGTTTCTTACTACCAAAGACTCTTTGTGGGGAATTTGAAAACATATTTGCTAAATTTTGGTGGCAGAAAGCGCATAGAAGAAGAGGTATTCATTGGTGTCAGTGGAAGTATTTATGCCATCCTAAAGATGAGGGTGGATTGGGTTTCAGAAATATGGCCCAATTTAATATCTCCCTTCTAGCTAAACAGGGGTGGCGTATTTTGAACAATCCAAATTCTTTAGTAGCACAACTATTAAAAGCAAAGTATTTTCCAAAAGTTGATTTTTTAAATTCAAAATTGGGGAATAATGTTTCATATACTTGGAAAAGTATTTGGGCTACTAAGGGTGTCTTAGCTGAGGGATTATGTTGGAGGGTGGGTAAAGGCACAAATATTTTGATCAGTCGTGATTATTGGATTCCAGTTTTACCGCGTGATAGATTACCGGTTTTAAATACGAATTTGAATGATAGTAATGTTGTGGAATTAATTGATTCAAGCAGTAGAACATGGAAACAGGAGTTGATAGAGTATACCTTTCCGGAGGATGTAGCTGAGATGATTCTCAGTATCCCGCTGGCTGAAAGACCACATGAAGATTTCCAAGTATGGAGTGCTAAAGCGTCGGGTGAGTTCACAGTACGTAGCGCCTATAAACTATTACAAAGTACTGCAAATGATCCTAGAGCTTATGCTTTACAAGCTGACTATAAGGACTTCTACAGGAAATTATGGCTACTTAATCTACCTTCAAAAATAAAAATTACAGTTTGGAAGATCTTTTGGAATTTCCTAGCTACTCGCGTTAATATGCTACTTAGACGACTAACGAGTACATCAATGTGTCCTCGTTGTGGCTCTGGATCTGAATCTATGGAACATCTTTTTCGAGAATGCCCTGTTACAATATCAGTGTGGAGGGAGTTATCATTTCATAAATATGTGCAGGAAAACCAAATGGGGTTTCTACAGTGGTTAACCTGGGTTTTTACACAAAGCTCGGCATCCCAGCATCGGATCTTCTGTGTTACAGTATGGGCCATTTGGGGAGATAGGAATAACAGACTGCATAACAAAGGGAGTAAATCTGGAAAAGAAATAGGGAGATTTGTTAATAGCTACATTTTAGAGTTACATTCAGTTGGTAAAAATAGTCGACAAACTTCCATAACTGTTAAAAAATGGAAAAAACCAATGGACAGTTTTGTCAAAATCAATTTTGATGCAGCATATGAAAGAGGACAAAATAAAGCGGCTATCGGAGTTGTGGCCAGAGATAAAGAGGGTTCAGTTCTCGTATCTTGTTCGGAGGTTCATCAAAGGGTTTCCTCAGCCTTTGGAGCGGAAGCAATCGCGTGTCGGAAAGCTCTCCAGATCAGAGTTCACATGCAGTAGGAAAGAGTTATTATTGAAGGAGACTCTTTATCAATAATAAAGAAATGCAAAACAAAAAGCCCAGATAAATCACTGGTTAGTGCGCTTAGTCATGACATCCATTAGCTTTTGTTATATTTTAAGGAATGTAAGTTCGAGTATATCCCAAGATCAACAAATAGCCTCGCGCATATTTTAGCAACTGAAGCGATTAAGAGTAACAGAGGAGATTACCTGGTCAGACGAGTCCCTGGAGTTGCAGAAATTTAAAGCAGAAAACGAAAGGGTGAGAGAACCAGATTGAAGCAGGAAAAGGGAGAGATGGAGGAAAGGAATCGGAGAAGGGCAGATATCAAAGTTACTATACAAAGCTCTCGGGTGATTCAAAACGTCTTGAAGAAGTAAAGAAGTTGAAGTCACAAGACGTGTATTGAATTTTGAGACTGATTGGGCAGATGGAGCGGCTGAATTAATGTGCTGCAGATATTGTTTCCTTTTTTCATTTTCTAGGTGATTAGGTTTCCTTTTAGTTTGTTTTGCTTTTCCTTTCGTTGGGCCTAGTCTGGTTACTGGGCTTGCTCTATTTATTTTTCTAAGACTATTTTTGTAATTAATAGTTTAAATAAAGCCCAATCTGTGATTTATTTCAAAAAAAAAAAAGGAACCCCATTCATATCCTTACTCAAACCTTATAAAGTAACAAATAATTCTATCTCCACCAAAGTTTTAAACGCTAAAGTAGAATTTTCTTTTGTAGAAAAACCAAAATAAGAAATCTCAACTTATTAAAATCTTTATCCATCCATAATGGGCAAATTAATAATTTAATTAATCATAAATGAAGCAAATCTCTTTTCTACAAGAAGAAATATGTTTTAAAAATTGACTGAACAATTAAGAAAAAGAGAAGTACAAAAAAGGATAAATCAAATCAAAGAAGAAATAGAATCAACAATTTGTTCTGACATTCCTAATGCCTTTTGGAATAGGAAAAAACACGAAGTAACATTACCATATGAAAACAATTTTGATGAAAGGCAAATACCCAGAACAGCAAGACCCATACAAATGAACAAAGAAATGGAAGAATTTTGTAAAAAAAGAAATACAATACCTTCTTAATAAAAATTTAATTAGGAAAAGCAGTTCTCTTTGGAGTTGTTCAGCATTCTATGTAATAAAAAATACAGAACTCGAAAGAGGAACGCCAAGATTAGTAATTAATTACAAACCTCTCAATCAAGCCTTAAAATGAATTAGATACCCAATACCAAATAAGAAAGATTTGCTACAGAAACTTTGTAATACAAATATTTTCTCAAAATTTGACATGAAATTTGGATTTGGCAAATCCAAATAAAAGAATAAGAAAGATATAAAACGGAATTTACTGTACCATTTGGACAATATGAATGGAACGTAATGTCTTTTGGGTTAAAAAATGCTCCATCTGAGTTTCAAATAATAATGAATGATATTTTTTACCAATATTCTCAATTCACAATAGTATACATTGATGATGTATTAGTGTTTTCAGAAAATTTAGAAAAACACTTCAAACATTTATCGATCTTTATAAAAGTCATAAAAAATAATGGTTTAGTAGTTTCTAAATCCAAGATAAGTTTGTTCCAAACCAAAGTAAGGTTTTAGGTCATTACATTACCCAAGGAACCATTCCCCTAATAGAACGGTCTATAGAGTTTGCTAGCAAATTCCCAGACCAAATCCTTGATAAACTCCAATCACAAAGATTCTTAGGAAGCCTCAATTATGTCATATACTTTTATCCAGGTCTTAGCAAATTATGTAAACCGTTATATGATAGGCTCAAAAAGAATCCACAACCTTGGACAAATAACCACACCAATATTATCACCTAAATCAAAAAACAAATCACTAAGCTTCCTTGTTTATATTTAGCCGATCCAAATGCCTCCAAGATTGTAGAAACAGATGCTTTTGAAATAAGATACGGTGGGATCCTAAAACAAGTTAATGGAGGAAAAGAGCAAATAGTCTAGTTTACTTAAAGACACTGGAATCCTACTCAGCAAAATTATAGTACTATTAAAAAAGATATTTTATCAATTTTTTTGTGCATTACAAAATTCCAAAGTGATTTTTTAAATCAAAAATTTCTTTTACGAATCGATTGCAAATCAGAAATAGAAGTATTAAAAAAAATGTTCAAAATATTGCCTCATAACAGATTTTTGCAAGATGGCAGACAATTTTGAGCATATTTGATTTTGATATTGAATACATCAAATGAGAAACTAATTCTTTATCTAATTTTCTCACCAGAGAGTTTCTTCAAAAATGCCACCCAAACTCCGAGACAAAGGAAAAGGGAAAACAGGAGTCATCCAAAACCCAAATTTCCTCAAAACCAATTAAGTCATGGTATGAAATTTTCCACGAAGAAGAAAATAAGAAGTCATCATCATCATCAAAATCCTCCAAAAATACAATAATTCAAAATGCACAAGATCCAAATGAAATTGGTTCTCAAATCAAAAAATGGATTGAGTCCCTTTCTCAATCCCTAGAAGTAGCTTGGCCTTTTCACAAATGAAAGAGGAAACTCCTCTCAAACAAATTGCTGCTGAAGCAGCAAAGATTTTAAAAAATAAAGAGATTGTTTTACACAAACCAAAATCTCTCAAAAATGTTTTAAAAGAGGCTTCTCTCCAAGATGTTTTTCCAAAAGAGATAGCAGTGTCTTCACAGACTGCTACACAAAAATCTTCACAATATTTTCCAAAAAAATATTTTGAAAAAATTCTTGTTATGGTGGAAGAATTTTCAGTAAAACCTCCACATATACTTGCAAAAGAACTTTTCAATGGATGGCATTTCAAACCATTGGATTCTCAAAAACCCAAACAGTATTATGAAATCATACTGGTTCAAACTGGATTAGTATTGTTCAAACATTACATAAACCCAAAAGATTTAAATTTTATTACCCATTCAACAGCCCAAATACTAAAAATTCTTCGACCAAGAGATTGGAGTAAAAACCCAAATTCTCAAAAGAAATTCCCTGCCAAATTTACCACCAAAATAGACCACTACCCATATTTTACATATTGGGATTACCAAATGGCATGGTACAATGCTTTCTTAATGAACAACCAACACATGAGACATTATTGGCTCATATATTTCAAATACAGTACCCAATTCAAATTCCCAAACTGGTTCCAAGAATGGTGGAATTAGTATGGACCATCATCCATTGAGATACTACCAAAAAAAATTCAAAACTTATGGCCCAAATTCTTTGACAAATTTTAGCCTGAACCAGACCAAAAACACATTTACAGGACAATCCATTTTTTCTCAAAACTGTGCATTTCTTGGATTGTTTCATGGAATTATTCTTATGAGCAAGATCAATATACCGGAATTTCATTACTAGTTCGGAACTACAAGACTAAATGGTGGGACAAATTTAATGATGATAAATATGATTTAAAATATTTGGATAATTTTTTCAACAAGAATCCAAGATTATGTAAGTTCGCAGCCCCGGATCTAACCACAGCAAAATTCCTTCAAGCAAATTCGACATCTAGTGCAATGTTAGCTCAAGCCAAGACCAAAAAGGAATACAAAAAACTCATGGATGAAATGCTCAGCTCATTGGATTCTGAATCTGAAGATGAGAAATCTTCAGCATCCTCAATCAAGACGGTGGATCTTGCAGATGATACCACTTCAGTGACCATCACCAGGACCAAGAAAAAATGATGCAAGGAAAGACAAGTGAGCAGGAAATATTCCCTGACGAAAACAGTAAATATTCCCTACAAGAAAAGATGCATGAATAGTAAATATTCTCTGTAATTTGTATTTTTGTAATCAGATAATATATTCTCTGAAAAGTTTTAATCAAAGTCTCAAATATGTAATGATGAAAGGGAAAATTTCCCCCTTCAAATGATGTAAAGAGATGATAGCCCTCTATAAAAGGCTATCAGATTCAGAATAAAGGGGAGGACTCGAAATACCCATTTAAGAAATCAAAACTTGTTTCTCCAAAGTTTTAAAGTTTCTCCAAATTTTTAAGTTTTCAAAATTTAAGTTTTAAAATTTTTATTAAAAATTTCAAATTATGGTTATCAAATTCCAAACTCGATCCTTATATCCTTGGGACAGTTGGGTATAAAATTTCTTTAACAGTTCATGCCTTTCGAGGTGACTATAGAGCCAATTTTCACCTTTTGTGCAAAACTGTCGAAAGTAAACCAAATTTCTAAAAATTTATTATGAAATAATTTAAATTGATTATGTTAATAATTTAAGTGCAAATTAATTATTTTATAATTAAAGTATGAATTTTGACAGAAATTACTACGAAACTGCATGAATTAGAGCTCAAAAGGTGCTAAAAAAGTCTATATATTTTTGTGTTTTCAGTCACGGGCGTACCCAAATGGTTCTTTTAGACTAGCTTTAACACCATTCGCTTCTAACTCATCTTATCCAACCTGTTCTCTAAACAGTATTCGGATACTAAGATTCTGTTAGGTGAGATGTTATAGTTACATGGTTCAAGGCACGACCGTGTGATTTTTGTTTGGAATTTTGCATTTAGGTCCACATGAATTTTGCGTTTAGTTTGTGACACGGTCTAAACACAAGGTTGTGTTGTCAAGCTCCATATGGCCTCAGCCTGTCACACAGGCTAGCCGAATGGCCATGTGACATTGTTTGATTATTTTTCCCCACTTTTTGTTAAGTTTTTAATTAAGTCCCCTTTTGACTTCAGTTTAATTTAAGAGCTTCTGTAAACTCGATTTGTGTTCGAATTTGTATAATAACCACGTTTGTTTGAATTTTTATGATATGATGCATGATTTATCTGATTTTTTATTAAATTCACATGTTCTAATTTTGTTAACTACTGTAGCATCTCGTAATCTGATTCCGACAACGAATGCAGGTGAGGGGTGTTACAGTTCTAGAATTTTAAATTTTTTTGGTTTTTGAAGTACCGTGTCACAATGTTGAGAAGTAACGTCAAAACACGACCCTAATTTTCAAAATACTAGAGTGTTCGAAGTTTTGTATCGCAACACTAAGGTTTTGCGTCGCGACACGACCCTAATTTTTCAAATTATTCATATTATTCGACATATCGATCCCTTTCGTTTACTCCTAACTTGAAAATACGTCCCAATTAGCCACCCATTGGCGTCCTACAACCGTAATCCTATCCTAATTAAAATTACTAAACCTAATTAAATTTAAAAAAACAAAAATAATAATTAATTTACACTAATTTAGAACACGGAAAAAATTTTGATGATTAATTAGGTGTGGCTACCGGACTCATTTGATATCCCATGTATTACTTTCACCGAATTCTTCTTCTGTTGTAGCTCAGCACAATCCGTCCAACATTTACCCTTCCATACATGGTCTTTCCATTTGTCGCTCTCCCTCGGTCCATGCATTCCTACACACATTGAACCAAAACCATACCTTTGAGCAAGGTTGTTGGGGTGATATAAAAAATTGTGTAAAAATACTCCCCTAATTTATTTCCTAATTCCTGATTTGGGGAATCATGGTCACATTTGAACACTTCTATCTTGCCATCGATTTTCTATTAGTTTATTTTTCTCTAGATTGATGGTCGATCTAAACATGGCTAAAAATGACCTACCTAACAGATTGAGAATATATTGTTCCTGTTCGAAGTCAAGGACGAAAATGTTGACGGGGATAATAAAACCCCTCACCTTAACTAATACGTCTTTTAGCACACCTTTGGGTGTACTAAAGACCTCTCGTCTAATTGTCATGGGATCATCATGTTTTTCAATTCCCCCAATCCGAGTTTTAAAGTCGTCAAAGGCATCAAATTAATACTGGCCCTTAAAATCGAAAAGGGTCTTACTAAAATGTTTGTCCCCTATCTCAATAGAAATTGTAAAAATGCCTAGATCTTTTAATTTTTGGGGTATTTTTTGAGCAATTGTCACACTATAAAAGGCGTCAATATTAATTTGCTCACCTTTCTTTAATTTCTTATGGCAAGACATTATTTCTTTAGGTATTTTGCATACTTCGGTATCTTATCTATTAATTCGAGCAGTGGAAAATTAACATTAAGGGATTTAAATAATTTTAGCAAACTTACGAATTCTGCTTAATCCCTTTGTTATTTTTCCTTTAACCTTGATGGAAATGGCATGTGCTTTTGACATTGTTTCCGAGAGTTGTGCAATTTGTTTTCAACTACTGGTTCGGCTACTTTCTCTGTTTGTTTCTTAAGTTCAGGCTTATCAAAGGTTTGGTCAACTGTCTCAACCTTATCAACCTCCTTTTTCATGGGCAGACTTGGGCTCACTAACGTCTGACTCGAATGTAGTGCAATGGAACTCACGTGTTCTTTTCCTTCTTTTCAGGGATTGTTTTCCATATTGCTTAGAATGTCTGTACCCATTTGCCTTCTCATTTCATTCAACACGCTTACGATGTTGTGCATCTCTTTCTTTAATCCAGCCACATCGGCACAAGTTTGAGCGCATTCGAATTTCACTTATTGAATGTCGAATCTCATTAGTTGTCTCTCACCTTTGATACGATCCAATTGTTGACCACAACCCACATGATCTTTGCCAATAGATCTTTCTTAAGATCATTGAATATGCAGTGATTAATATGGAGGATTTTTCGATTCTAAATCGGCTTTCTGCTACCTTGATTGCCTCCCCACTTTAAATTCAGATGGTCCTTCCAACCAAGATTGTACATGTTTCAATAGGGATTTCCACCCTTATTACCCAAATAATTAACTTCTTCTAGTTAGGTTTCAAAACACAACATGTAGCTTCGAGCAACGATGTTCATGGATGGTTTAATAGTGGTCTCCAAACAATGTACATTTTCCAAAATTTTTTGATAGTTGTCGTCTCTTTTTACCACTTTAGCCATCGACAGCTTCAAATTATATGAGAATCACATGTTAGGCCACATATATGAGTTCATAGCCATGTTCTCGATTAATTGATAGGCTCTTTCGTATGTGTTGTTCATGAATGCGCCATCAGATGCACCATCTAATATGGCTCTTAAGCTACCATCAAATCTATTGTAAAATATTTAAAGTTGCAACCACTCTTGCATTTCGTGATGTAGGCACTTTCTTAGTAGTGACTTAAAATGTTCCCATGCATCATATAAAGTTTCTCCTTTGAATTGCTTAAAGTTGGCAACGTCGCACCTAAATTGGATGGTTCCACTAATGGGGAAAATTTTGCGTAAAAATTTCTCCGCTAATTCATCCCATGTTGTGATAGAACCAGGCTCTTGTAAATCCAACCGTTCGTTCGTGTTGTCACACAGCAAAAAGGGGAATAACCGAAGATCGATGGCATCACCAATAACCCTGTTATACCTGAAAGTATCATAGAGCTGCAAGAATCAATTTCAATGTTGATTCGGGTCTTACATCATATTGCCCAAAATAGCAAATTATTTTGAATCATTAGGATGGTGGTTTTCTTGATTTCCAAATTATTAGCGTTGATCGCTGACCTCTCAATACTGCCTCGAACTACATCTAAAGTGGCTAGCGCGTATTCATGCAATGTTCGCTCTTGTCGAGCCAACAATGGCTCTTTTCAGAACTATGCTAGTGATTCAGGTGGTTAGTCAAACAGAGGGTTTTCTCCGAGGTAAGTCAGCTAGAACGAGTGGATTATTTTGCATTTGTTAACGGTTTCATCTCCGAATTCTATCCAGTTCAGGATTTGACTCGATTAGGATGGTTTCGCTTCGAGTTATACACTGAAGTTGGAGAAATTAAAATAAAATTAATAACCTAAAAATTAAATCAAATAAAAATAACTAAAATAAAAATTTGTATCAATAATTCTGAATTTTCCTATTTATCCTATTCAAGTGTAGAAAAAATTTAATTTAATGTCGAAACCTCCCCGACAACAACGCCAACAAGTTGACCACCATTAGACATGTGAACTTCTAAACTAGTAATACTACACCAAAAAAGATAATACAAAAAGTACCGGTACCGCAAGTATATGGGCCAAATTGTAATATAGTAAAGTGTACAACGAAACACTTCAGAAAGTATTCTGAGGATCGTATCCAAGGGAAGTTAAATTAAACTAAAATTAATTTCCTACACTAGCAGGGCTAAATAATAATAATCTAAAATTATATTATGAGAAACCGAAATAAAAATAATTAATCGAAATAACACAAATTAACTAAAATTAAAGACAAAAAATTTAACAATTGAAATTAATCCAATTAAGCAAGCAAAATATTAACTCACTTTAGTGTTCCTAATTAACTTCAGAACTTGAGTTTTGTCAAGTTAGCTATTAATTAACCAATTATTATCTCTTAGTCTCTAACTAATTAACTAAATGACCAATACACACTTATCTCTTGACCTCACTTTCTTGACCGAGATAAATTATGATCTACTCAGTAAACTTATCTCTCAATCTTGTTTATCCTAAATTACTTCCTAGGGTAGGCAATCCTAGGGTTTAATCGCACATAATTTAAACCAACTAACTCGGACTCAAAGCCTAATTCTTCCGTTAATTATTCACAAATTTTCTCATTAATCTCCCTAAGGAAACTAGCCACTCATGGATCTAGGTACAATTATCCCTAATTTATTATTTAACATGCAAAAATAAAACATTAAATAAGAAAAGGGAATAAGAGAATAAAATCGTTCTGATATTGATTTGCATGCAAAAGCTAGATGTACTTTGACAGTTGCGAAGATAATTCCAATTGCAATTGAAAACCACAAACAAATAAATAAAAACTACTTAATTAAAGACATGGATCTAAATCGAATCCAAGTTAAACAAAGAACAAATTTTTTTAGGACTAAATTAAAATAAAAGAAAAAAAACTAAAAAGAAAACCCAAACCTAAACTAAGTGGCCCCTTTCGCCAAGCCTCTTAAAGTCAGGCTAAACACACAATTTATAGCAAAAAAATGTCTTACCTAATTAGGTTAGTTACAACCTTCAAAACTGATAATTATAGATTGTGTAGACTAAAATGTCATTGATTAATTTATGTTGATTCATCGCCCGGTGTTGTGACACCACAAGACTGGTGTCACGACACTGCCTTTTGAGTCTAAATTATTTGGCTTCGAAGTCCGGTGTTGCAACACCACAACCTAGTGTCACGATGTTGTCGTCGTTCTTCAATTCTTAACCTGAAATCATTGTCCTGCACACTCGAATAGTTGGTTAGTTCATCCTTAGAATTGTATTGGCCCATTAGGTCATCATATGGCTAAAAATTGCATAAAACGCTGATTTTGTGAAAATTAACCTTGAACTAATAAAAACATATAAAAGAGCTAGAAAACAATCTCGTTAAGTGCTGAAAAGACTCTAATTTATCACAACGAATTGTGATAGATCACCTAGTAATGATTACTTTTGAAGGGCTCAACATTAATAAGAAGTAGGATAAATAGGTTTATCCTTGTATATTTACTAAGCTCCTTAGACTCACACGTTAGTTGTTTAAATGCATGGGTATCAGATTTGTCAAGAAGTTGTAGGTTTGGCTTGGGAGCTCCACATCACCCTTCAATTGAGGTTGAAATATGTTTATATTAGTTATCATTTGTATAAGAACTTTTACATGTAGATGAAGACTTAGTTTGGATATTGTATTTGTCACACTTGAATTGTAGTTTAAGTCTTCTTTTTTTCTGTTATTAATCAAGCTTTAATCCTTTATTTGGTTTGAATGTTTTATGTCTTGTATTTGAGTTAAATGAGTTTAGAAATTGAATTATAATTATTTTTAAAATGATTGACATGTTATTGGTATATTTTGTGCATGTTTGAGGTGATTTAGGATTAATTTGGAGTGTTTTTGGGTTGCCTTGTTGTGTTGTCACGACCTTGTTTTTGCAATGCCGTGGTGCTCACCTCTGACATCACGAAGTTGTCCTTGTAACATCGCGAATTTTCCCAAACAGCAAGTGGCATTGGGACCTCGCATGCTATTCAAACATTTTTGTACCATTTTGTTCACACTACACTGTTTTGCCCGTTTTGAGTCTCATACAATTCATCTTCCCCAAACCACTCCAAAATTATTTTAATTTTTTTTTATAAATCCTTCAAATTTTTTTTAACTTTTTTATGATTTTATAAAATTGTTTAAAGCTCAAAATTTTAATCAACTCTAAGATTTTTGTTTCGTATATACTCTGGTAGCGTCTCTCATTCATACCATTCTAAAAAAAACCATGGTTTTTTGGACCAACCATTGAATCACACAACAATCCAATAGTTATTGCAATACAAAAAGAGAGAGAAAATGAAAAAAAATAATCAAAATGGCTATTAAAAGAAAAGAGTGTAGAAGTGACTTCAAATGTGTGGAACCAATTGTAGGGAATAGAAAGGGGCTTGTTTCAAGAGAAATTACAAAATGCTAAAAGAATTTTTGTTGAATGGATTTAAACTAACATTTGAATAAATTTATCACTATATGCAATATCGTTAAGGTTAATCTGGTTTCAAAAAAAGCTATCAAAGTTATATTATTCTCGTTTGCTTTTAGTTATGGAGCTTTTATGTGGCTTGATACCTAACCTTTGGGATCCACTTCCTCATAGGATTTGGCTAATCATTTTTTGGTCAAGTACTTCCCCCAAACACAATAGTAAAACTTAGGATGGATATCATGAATTTCCAACAATATATGGAAGATACTATGGAGTATGCCTAGTATTTTGGTCAAATTAAGACATAAACATATAGCGACATCGCCACAATGATCCATGTGACGTCACTGTGATGCGACAAAAAAATAGGGGAGAAGTAGAAATGATGTCGCAACAACATGATAAGGGACGTAGCGACATCGCGACATATCATGCAATTTTCTCATTTTTCTTCTTCCAGTCAAATTCTGATTATTTGTCCTAGTCGAACTCTGATTAGTGTAGATTTTTTTAAGATTATTTGACCTACAAATTTAGCCTATAAATAGGATTTTTTCTACCCTAGAAAGATTAACTCATCACACATTTAAGTATTAGCTTTTACAAATTTTTAGAGAATTTTGTGTTTAAGTTTTTAGGGTTCTTACTTTCAGGTTTCGAGGTTTTGTTTATATCTCCATCTTTATACTCTTTGTTTTTTCGATTTAGTGAATTTATCTTTGCCCATGGGTTTTTATCCTTTTTAGAGGAGGTTTTCACGTAAAATTTGTGTGTTCGATCATTTCAATTTCTTTGTTATATTTCTTTTTTGTTGCTTACACGGGTTTATCTCCAACAAATTGGTATCAGAGCTTGGTTCAATTTTTGCATTCAACTAGATAAAAATGGCAATAATAAGGTTTAACATTGAAAAGTTTGATGGCATCACAAATTTCAATATGTGGCAAGTTCGAATAAAGACAATTCTAGTTCATAATAGTCTAAAAAAGGTCGTTACCGAGAAAAAACTCGATAAAGCTAGATCAGTCAAAATGGAAAAGCTTGATGAAAAGATCTTGTCTGCAGTTTAGTTATGTCTCACAAATAGTGGATTGCAGGAGGTGTTGATGGAGAAAATGACATCCGCCTTGTGGAAAAGGTGAGAAACCCATTACGCAACAAAGTCTCTAGCTAATCGATTGGTGTTGAAACAACGATTATATACATTCATATGGATGAATGTGAGCACCATAGAGGTCATATCAGTCAATTTATTACTCTTTTGAATGATTTAAATAACGTTGAGGTTTAGATTGATGATGAAGATCAGGCTATGCTATTATTATGCTCTTTACCCCTTCATATAAGTCCTTCAGGGAGACCCTGATTTATGGCAAAGATAACTCTCGTTTAAGGATGTGAAGTGTCACTTGTTGAGAAAAGAAAAACTCAAAAATGAGTTTGTTTGGATAATAAGTTACATAGGCAAGCCTCGATTTTGGTAGCATCAAGGAATCGAGATAAAAGATGTTACTACTGCAAGACGTTAGGTCACGTTAAGGAAAATTGTTACAAAATGCGAAATAAGAGGGCTATTAAGCAACGAGAAATAATTAGCTAATGCTAATTTGACAAACGACAAGGGTGATGATTGGTTGTTGGTGTCTACAACCGAAAGGTTTAAGTTTACGTCCAAATGGATCCTAGATTCAGGGTGTTCATTCCACATGTGTCCTAACAGGGGCTAGTTCTCCACATACAGTTCAATTGAAGGTGGAGTTCTGCATAAGGGGAACGGTTCATCCAATAAGACAATTGGTGTAGGTACCATTCAAATTAGGATGCATTATGGGACAATCGGGACACTATCAAATGTCAAGCATGTACCTAATTTAAGGAAGAATCTCATCTCCTTTAGTATATTAGACTTGAAGGGATGTAACATTAAAATTGAGTCAAGCGACATTAAAGTGTCTCGTGAGGCTATCGTTCTGATGAAAGGTCAAAAGACTAACAGTCTTTATGTTCTGCAAGGTTCAACAGTGACTGGTAAAACAACAAGTCCTTTATCTGTTAAAAAGTTAGAGTCGACTCATTTGAAGTAGAGGCAATTTGGTCATAAAAGGGAAAAGTTAAGTGACCATTTTGAATAAGAGAAGTTCTCTTTTGGGTGTAGGATTTGGAAAGATAGTGCACTACGTTCGTCGAAAGTAGACCCGAGTTATTTTTTATTTGGCAGTACACAAGTTGAAGACTAGAAGTATTCCAGTTTCAAAGTTCAAGCATAACTTGGACTCAATTAATATCTTGCAAAGTTTAAGATAGGCTTGTGGTGGGCTCTGCAAAGAAGACATTAGGGAAGTACGAGTCAATGTGGAGATTTGTGGAGCATACCTCACATTTCAGACAAATTAAGAAAACACTGAAAGCGATGTAGCGACGAGAAGCCATGCAAAATCAAGACAACGTGAGAATGAAATAAGAGAGAAGTAGTGTAACACTCTTATACCCAACTCGACTATCGAGTCAAAAATAGGAATGTCACATTTGAGTGCTAGCGAATTCTTGGATAAATTTTTTAATCTGATTTATTGTCCGATCATATTTAAATTTATGATTGTGTTATTTCCATAATACAACAATATCAGACCACACCATGTGAAATTCTTTTGTAAAATTTTGTTTCAGAATCACATTTTACACAAAACAGGGCCCAAGTATCAATACCACCACTAAGATATCGATACTATAGCTTAGGTATCGATATAGCAAAATTGAAAAATTCAAAATAAATACCGAATGTATTGATACATAACAC
This sequence comes from Gossypium raimondii, assembly GCF_025698545.1. NCBI lineage: Eukaryota > Viridiplantae > Streptophyta > Magnoliopsida > Malvales > Malvaceae > Gossypium > Gossypium raimondii. The sequence continues at coordinate 39,678,015 of NC_068565.1, forward strand.
AAGGTATCGATACTTATCTTAAATTGTCGATCCTTTTTGCTTGGTATCGATACCAAATTGACATTTTGTGTTTCATTTTCAGCTTGATTTAATTTACCAATGTAATCCTTTTATATTTTACCTTTTATTTTTAGCCTTAAAACATACTAAATTTATTATCCAAAATCATTACCCAATCACTTATTCTTAAACATATGATATTCTCTAATTGAACCTTATGATCATGCCATTAATTCCAAATTTGATAAATTAACACAATTATCAACATTTTACAAATAAATCCTTTAGAGGACTTGCTTTAAATTAGTTTATCCTTTCTTACTTTCATTATTATTAGTAATAATTAAAATCAACTTGTCAATTAGGGTCTTCGTAATTCATTTTATATCAGTCACTTACTTTGTGTTTAATTAAAACATTTACACTTCATTTATGATTTTAAAAAACCATCCTTTGTAACAATTTCTTAGTATTATAATTGTGACACCCAAACCCGATCGGGACGGACCAGTCCGAATTCAAAGCGTTACATTAGCCACCTAAGCAACTCCCTGGCTAACGACCTCCCAAGACACACCCCGACCTTATAGCAGCGCAATCTTATCAATTTATTAGTTATTTATTAATACGGAAGCAGTTTGTGAACCAATTTTAAAATTTTTATAAGTAATTTAACCTAAGTGCATTTTTGTCATTTTACCACCTATGGTTAAACTAACCTGAATTTAGACAAAAACATTTACCAACCCTCTTTTAGTCAATTTATGTAAACCCTAAAAATTTTAGCTTAATCCAAGTTTATTTTTCTATGTCTAATTCAAGTTTTATCATTAAGGGCTAAATCATAACAATTTCAAACTATCAGTACTATACCCAAATATTAAATTGAGTGTGTTTCTAACAAATTTTATCAATTACAAGTCTAATCCTAAAATTTTATCAAGTTTCCTTATCATTTAATGCTCTAATTAGACTTATCAAGTTACAAGACTAATTTGTAATTTACACGGACTAGAGAACCAATTTAACAAGACCAAAATTCAAACCACTAACAATCCACTGCAGTTTTTTTGTGCGAAAAATTTGATTTCTTAATGGCCAATTAAACCCTTTTTTTGCTACAATTACATATCACACATATTCATACATCTTCAGTTGAATTTATTAACACCAATTAAGCCTCAATTAAATAGAATTAAACATTCAATTTCCTACATATCACCCCACCGGTTAATTCAAACAAGTGGTGTACCTTAGTCACTCGTAAACCTGTAACATCCTGAAATAAGGCCTAAACGAAATAGTGGTTGCGAAACCACGAATTTGAGATAGAAAAGTTTATTGTGATTAATTTTTATGATTTACCAATTGATTGGATGCACGCGTTAGAATACCGATAAGAAATTTCAACGATTGCAGGTCTGAATTGCATATTAGGGTTTAATTGCAAAAGTGGGTAAATATGAGCTTTAGATGATAAAGGATTTAATTGAAGTGCATAATTGAAGTCGAGATCCTTAAATGGTAATTAGACCATTAGATTTTCATGGACAAAAATGGGCATGCATAGATAAAAATAACTAAAGTTTTAATGAAGGGCATTTTAGTCATTTGGTAATAAAAAGAATTAAAAGGGAAAAAGATGGCAAAATATGCTCATCTTTTCCATAAGGGCCGAATTTCAAGAGACTCCATAGCTAGGGTTTCTTCACTTTCTCAAGCTCATAGTAAGTGCATCCAATCCCCGTTTTTTATGTTTTTTTTACGTTTTTTGAGTCCTCGTAGCTCGATTTAGCTTATTCTACCATTAATTCATGTTAGGGTTCATATTTGGAAAAATACCCATAGGTGAAATGTGTTTATTTTGATGTTTTATGGTAGAATATAAAGCTTGAAATTATGTTAAACAACTTTTGGTAGACGATTTTAACTGAAAACGAGTAAAACGACATAATTAGTAAAAATACCTAATGTTCATAAGTAAATTTTAGAGTGGGAATTTGATGTTGCCATAGAAGGGAAAAATGTTCAGCATGTCATAAAACATAAGAATAAGGGATGAAGTTTAATTTTCGAGCTTTGGGGAAAAGTGTAAATATGCAAAAGTTTAGGGGCAAAATCATAATTTTGCCAAAGTTCGAGTCAAGGACTGTTTTGATGAATGTGAGTATTAAATAAGCTAATTTTTCTATTATAGACCAAGAAGAACGAAATCTGGAGTTAGACCGGGGAAAGAAAAAGGTTGAGGCCTAAGTTGCTAGATTTGATCATATTTTGTACCGAGGTAAGTTTACGGTAAATAAATGTAATATTTCAATAACTGTTATTAATTTTGTTTTTTTCAATCAATTATGTACTTATTTTATGAAATTATTTAATGTTGACTCAAGTATGAAATGATAGAGAATCAGTGTTAAAAAGTCTCGTTGAAACATTAGGAATGTATCGGATACAAATGTCATGACATTAAGGGAATGAGATCCCATGTAAGACCATGTCTAGGACATGGCATTGACATTATTGAGGTTATGAGAGGTCCCATGTAATTGGCACCGAGATGAGAGGTCCCCTGTAAGACCATGTCTGGGACATGGCATGGGCACTGATAGTAGAACTGCCATGTAAGACCATATCTGGGATATGGCATTGGCAATACAGGAAACATCCTATGTAAGACCATGTTTGGGACATCGTTTTGGCATATTATTATTAGACAGGAGACTAGACCCGAGTATCCTTAGTATTCCAAGTGGTTCAACGGGCTAGTAAATAGACTATGTTACATGAAAGTTCAGGTAAAAGCATAATAAATAGATTTAGCTGAGTTATAAGGGTTAAGAATATCTCAGTTATCAGTTGAGAAAGAAATTTTAGCAAGGAAGTGGTAAGTTACAATCATGAGTTATTTAAGTAAACAAGTAAGAGAGTAAGTAAAGAAGAAGTAAAGATCAGGATACTTGATGATAATTTATGAGTATAATTATTTATGATAAATGTTGTTATTTATTTGCTTGTAAACTTACTAAGCTTTACACTTACTCCTTTATTTTCCTTCGTTTTTTATAGTATCTCCAAGCCAATTCAGGGATCGTAAGGGCATCGAAGATCGTTTCACACTATCAACAGACGTCTTTGTATTTTATGATTCGAACGATTAAGTTATGGCATGTATAGGGGACTTAGTTATTTTTGTGTGTGTGTCCTTATGATATGGCTAATGAATAGCATGTAAATATTCCTTAATGATTAGCTATTGAAATGGCTATTTAAGAACATGTTTTAATGTTATGTATGCTTAAATGATAGTTAATACAAAGAAATTATAAAAGAGTAAAAATTTGCAATGGAATAGTTTTTGGACAGCAGCATTGATGTGATTTTGAAAAATCACCAAGGATATTAGAAATGGAATTAGAGAGTGAATAAGATATATAATTAAATCTTATCGCGTCTATTTTCATATGAAAGAAACGGTGTAGGCAAAGCAATTTTATATTTTGAGATATTTGAATTTTAGTGAGACATGGTCAGAATGGTTTTTGAAGTCCCCTGTTCTGACTTTAGAAAATCATTAAAAATTTTACAAAAATAATTATGAGTTATAATTTATATTTATAGATTTCTTATTGAGTCTATTTTCAATAGAAACAAGCAAAAGTATCATATGAAGCCCGTACAATGAGATAATTTATTTTTAGTGAATAGAGATCAGAATCGTCAGACAGTGAAACAGGGGAGAATTTAACAAATAAACTGTACTATTTGGCTAACCCAAAAATTCTGAAAATTTTGTGATAAGAAGATATATGAGTCTAGTTTCAGGAAAAATGATCTAAATTTTGATTTTCGTAGCTCGCGTTATAATTAAATTAGTGACTATTACGCAGGTGGACAATTTTATTATGAATAGTGAAATAAATTATTTTGATTTGTTTAAGTATTCAGAAAATTTTTAATGTTCCCGGTTTGGACCCGAACCATTTTCGTTGCATGTTTTAGGGTCTCGAGGGTCCTTTTTAGGGACATATTGGTTGAACGTGAGTGAATTAATTTTAAAAGCAAATTTGTATGCTCCAAACTAGTAAGTTAAGTCAGATAACACCTTGTGCTCGACTCCGGCAACGGTCTTGGGTAAGGGGTGTTACAAAACCACTCCATGGAAGCTTCATTTAAACAATGTTTAGTGTAAACATCATGCCTCACACACCGTGTTATCAATCACCAGGTTATCAAACAACAATACACCATAAGTTATTCAATAATCAAAATCAAACATGCATATATGATATTATAAAACCATCCAAAATAAAAAATGTCCAATGTCCAATTCCAATTACAACTAAAATTAAACTAAGTCCCGGAAGTTCTACAATGTCCGATTAACATATCTAAAACGTGTACTAAATCCAAAAAGTCGGTTCATGAAGATGATGAATTTTGAATTTCTTTAAATTACCTTACAAAACATGTTTAATCTTGACAAATAAGATAAACAAACCTTCTAATTGATCCATTTTGAGTTGGAATATCCATTGATTTGTGGATTTCCTCTCAAAATTCAAGATCCACCATTAAAGCACCTTAAGCTTTTAAAGAAGATGGCATTAATAAAAATCATGTAATTATCACTCAAATCATGTAAATATGTTTCTAATCATCATACAAATAAGTTTAGAAATAATAATTACCTTTGATTCGTTCTAAATCCTTTGGTTGAAAATCTTGATTCAAGAATCTTGAGAAATTTCAAAATATTTTTTGCTACTTTTGTAAATAATTTCAAGTGAAAAGAGAGTATTTTGAGAAGAAAATTTGTTAAATCTATTCTTTGATGATAGATCTTAAAAACCATGCAAAGGAAACGAATTTTATAGCTCTATAATCTGATGTAAATAGTGTGAAAAGTAGACTAGATGCATTGGGTTTAAAACTAAAACAAACCACCATAAATTTGAAAATGGGGAAATTTGCCCAATGGCCACTCTCACATTTCCCTTACTTTACCAATTGATCCTTTCCCTCCAAAATTTCGAACTTAAAGGCTTATTTCCCAAATAAATACTCCAAAATTTCCATTATTTTAAAATTAAATCTAATTTAATTAATATTTAAATTTAACTCAAATTAACCCCCAATAAAAATTATTTTAAAAATTATTTTCAACCCAAATTAATTATTTTCACTAATAATTATTTAATTACTTTAAAATTATTTTTCCAAAAATATTTTTATTTTTTTGGATTATTGTTTAATTTATTTTAGATGAAATTGACCTCCTAAATTAAATTAAAATTACTATTAACCCGATAAATTCCTAAATTCACACTTGAAACCCGAAAAATATACTCAAACTACTAGACTCGATTTAGGATATTACAATAAATCTCCAAATATTTTCCTCCTCCACCACTCCAATCCACATCCTTAATGTTTATTTATATATTTATTAAAATCTGACTCTTAACATACCATGCCTAGTTTGACATTAATTAAGGTTTCTCTAATCTCACATATACTCTTATGAAAGTTGTCCATTGAGTGGCAATCACTAAAATATTTATATCTCGGCCTACAAGATTCGAATGAAGTTATGTCTTTTTCTTAAAACTAGACTTGATGAAGTTTCAATAATAAAATTTTTGAATTTTATTTAAGCCAATTGATACAAAAATTTATTCTTTAAATCTTCCCATGTTCTCTTGCTAGACAACACTAAACCTTCTTCACTAAAAATCTATTAAGATACTATTTATTTCCTTCAAATTAGACTCATTAAGATTTTATCCATATAAATTTCATCTTCTAAAAATTTTGTACAATTTATAACAATTTTCAAATTTATCATAGGAAAGCTTGAAATCATTCGACCTTGTGTCACATAAATTATTATATCTCACAATCTACAATTTCATTACTTTTTTTTTTTTCTATGTGAAATTAGACTCAATAATCTTTAATTCCATATTTGATTTAACGTCTAATTTGAAACAATTTTGGTGAATTTTCAAAGTGAAACCACTCTTGCATCCAAAACTATTTGGTGCTAATATTTACTTTTTCAAGATTCTTTGGATTAATTTTCATTTAGTCACACATAACCATTGTACTTTTAATTTTTCATTCAATTTAATCCTTATATCTCACTTATCATCAACATATAGCTTTAAAATAACTTCTCTTATTTCAATTATAAATTTCACAACTTTTACAATTTAATCCTTATTATCATAAGAATTCATCATCTAATATAATTTCACTATAAAATCATTTTGTAACTAATTCACTACCACTCAATAGTTCATTTTAAACTTTCTAACACAACATTATTTCTCACACATAAACTTTTGTACACTTTACAATTTAATCACTTTCCTACTACTTCATTGTACTAATTTAAATTCATACATATTATTTGCACATTCACAATTAATTAGATCAATTTAGTATACTCTAAACTTGGTTTAAATTAAATAAAATAGAAACATTGAAGTACGTACTTCAATTGCTTGTATTCTTTACAATCCCTTATTTTCTCTCTCCTTTAAGACATCCATTGTTGCTTATCTTATGAAATTGATGTAGCTAGTACTCTTTTCTATTAATTTCATCTACTACTTATGTAGAAATTTTGAAGATTGGAGCTCAATTGGTTAAGAAATGGTAAAAATGATTAAATTAAAAGAAAAATAACACTTAAATTAATAGCATGGAGGGTAATGTGACAACCATGGGGTGATGGCTGATTTATAGCCCTTTTCCCTTCATTTCTCTCAATTTATGTAGACTTTTCTATATAAAAATCTAATCAAAATATATTTTAAATTAATTATTTACACTTTCACCCTCCCATCATGTTTTTGCCACCAATTTTAATCTTTAATCATTAAGTCTCTATAATTATCTTCTCCAATAATTATTATTTTTACCCCTTCACTTTTCTACAATGCCATAGATGATTCATCCTTTCTTTTAGTAAATTTTCCCCTCTAGTCCCTCCTCTTTTTTTGCTTCAATTCCATTTAATCATTTTAACTTTAAATTTTCTCACTTTGGCCCCAATATTTTTCACTCTCTTATAATTTAGTCAATACCCCAGATTTATTTATTTTAATATGCATATTTTTCTGGCTTTATCAAATTTTGACTGATTTATCATTTATTTGTCACAGTTCCAAACTCCAAAAATTTTGGGGATGTTAAAAGCAGAAACGATGTTGTGACGACACAGTAGGGGATGTGGCGACATCACAACATGTCATGCAATTTTCTCGATTTTCTTCTTCCAGTCAAATTCTGATTATTTGTCCCAGTCGAACTCTAATTAGTGAAGATTATTTTAATATTATTATTAGCTTTTACAAGTTTTCAAGAAATTTTGTGCTTAAGTTTTGAGGGTTCTTATTTTCGAGTTTCGCAATTTAGTTTTTTTCTCCATCTTTGTACTATTGGTTTTTGCTGAGGTGAAATTATCTTTATTCGTGGTTTTTTATCTTCTTCGGAGAGGGTTTTTCACGTAAAACTTTTGTGTTCGATCTTTTTAATTTATTTGTTATTTTTCTTGTTTGTTGCTTACACGAGTTTATCCCCAACAGATACCTTATATAAGGCATGGGAGCGCTTCAAAAGGCTCCTTAGGAAATGCCCATATTATAGTCTCCAGGATTTGCTCCAACTTCAAACATTTTATAATAGTTCAAAAGATAGTTTAAGAGTGAACATTGGTGCCACTGTAGAAGGAGCTTTTACGGCGAAAGGTTACCTTAAGGCATGTCAATTAGTAGAGGATTATAGCCTAGAATATTTACATGTGACCATTAGAGACTTTTATGCCTAAATCGAGAGACTTGTCGGTAAATGTCTTGCAAGAGGAGATGTTTACTGTCAAGTTTCTCGTTTTAAACATTAGAAAAAAAAAAGATATAATTAGATACTTTATATAAATTTATTTTATTTTTCTTAAAATAAAATCACATTTATTATTTATATAAAATTATTCTATATAGTTATAGAAATAAGTAAAATTATGTTTTTTTTGCCAAAAAATTATAAACTGTGCGTTATACAAGTCACAAACTAGTTTTTCAGAAGATAAAATATGGTACAAAGTAGTCCAGACTTTCCAATATATTCAAAGAACTTCGAAGCTTTGGATTTTCCCGGCGCCAAGAATTAGCTGAAGTGAACATTATTTGCTATAGTTTCCAGCAAGTAATCTTAATGGTTAAAACTTAAAAGGGTTAATTTTGCATTTGGTACCCAAATTATAATCAAAATTTCGATTTCATTCTGTAGACTAGCACTGTTAATCAAATGAGTAACGTGTTCAAAACATGTAATAAAAATGGTATACATACAATGCTGGTGTCATTTTGATTTATTCAATATGCATAAATTTGGACACATTTCATCATTTGACACTGTTAATCTCGTGTATAAATTGATAAACAAAAATAAACGAGGGATGTAAATGGAAATTTCTTAAACTTAACATTAAAATTTTAAGTAAAAGAGTGTGAATTATGTAATTAACCCGACTTAATAAAACTAGTAAGTATCAAACTTAAGAGTATCTATACTATATATTAACAGAGGTAAAAGCACTTGAGAAGTCCTTCTATTGTAAGGACCAGATTAAATTAGTCATTTTATTATTAAATAAATCAATTTAATCCATATACTATTAAAAGGAACAAAATTAGAATAGAGTTAAAATTTACTATTTACAAAATTATATGAAAATGTTATTTTTTCATTTACAAATCAACTCCAACCAAAATATTTCATATGTAGAATCATAAAAAGCTTTCAAAATATAACTCTTTTAAACAATAAATGTTAACTTATTTGAAATTTAACCTTAGTTTATTCTTTTTAATAGTACAAGGGTTAAATTGATTCATTTCATTCAACTAATAAGAGGCCGTCGAGGTGGTGTCACCCATCAACTAAACCTCAACAATATTAGAAAATTACCAAATACCCTTCATTTTATAAGAATAAATATTATTTTGAAGGTATTTATTACTTTTAATGTTTCTATAATAAATAGTTATGAAATTTGGACAAAACATTATAATAAGTGTCTCAATTTTACCATTTTAACTAAAATAACATTTTATGTTTTATATTAATTTTAATAAATTGTTATATAATTCTTCTCACCCATAATCTTATCATAATCTAGAAGTTGCCCACATTTTCATAGGTCAAGAGCGTTAAATTCTAAAAGTAAATAAAAGTGTAAGGAATAAAACATAAAAGGAGAATGAATGTCTTCCAAAATACATCTAAGAAAACAAGAGTGATACATAAACTACATCTTGTGATGTCCCTCATAAAACTACAAAGGAGTGAAAGTGGTAAGAGGAAAAACAGAAATGAGAAGGAAATAATTTACATTGACAGCAGGGGAGTAAGGTCGGGGGGGGCGGGGTTATGATGGATTTTCTCTACCAACTGCAAACATTGAATTAGTAAATAAGAGGGTGCTAAGACTATTATTTAGGGAGCTTGATTGGGTAATATTTGTGGAGTCTTTCTAAACACATGCTTTCTGCAACGCTCAAATATGCTGTCATATATCAGATCAAATTGGACGCCTGCTCTTTCCCTATTCACTATGAACAATATGTGATCTGCCTCTACAATCTTATAATACCTGCATTAAATAATATAAAATAGTATTATTAACTTAATACCACTAATTGGTTCACGTGCATGGAATATAGACCCTATCTCATCATGTGGAAATCACTTTATCCAATGAAAGCAAGTTGTTAAAAAAGAAACATATTATAATGGGAAGTTAATGATTGATAATGGAATAGGAATGAATAATTATAAAACTAACCATATGCCTGGCTGCAAAGGCAGGCAATCAGAATCATTGACAACCAAACGGCTTGGGTGCTCAATTGGGAGACGTGGATGAGTCATTGATATTGTGTTCAGAGCTCCATCATTCTCCTGCCAATCCTCATCCCTGCAAGTACTCATTTCTTTAAGGCACCACTACTCTATAATCATTGTTATCTTAAAACCATGATTTCAAATCAATGTTAAAACTTGTAATTTTTAGAAATGTTGATGTAACAATATAATGTGGTATAGAGCGCACCTGTAGCCTTTGTAAGGGGGAGGAACATCAGGCGGATGACGCCATTGGCTCATCTGTAGTACTCGTATAAAAAGCAATGGGTGTATACCAAGAATGCCGGAAGGGACTGTTACGCCCAGGATCTTGGTTGTACGCTTGGTTGCGTAGCTGAAATAGAATGTATTGGGAAAGGTTTGGAGATGGCTATTCATTCCCATTGACCCTTGAATTGTAAGATCAGTAAGAATCCAATCTCCTGTAGCAAACGGCCCTGCATTCCCCAACAGGCATTCAACTAGACCCCAAGCACCCAATTTTTTCCTTGACATGTTGAAATGATCGAACCCGAAATTGTAATAATCCTTTAGCCACGGGATATCTAACCAATCATAAATTATAACTCCAATCCGACATAGTTGAAGCAGACTTAGAGGTTTCATCGTTTTCCCATCGTCTGGCCTGAAAATCACACCAACCAACATGTGTTATCACCTGCAACTTAATACTACCAATGATTAAAAGCTTTGAAGCCAAAGAAGATGGTGTAAAGGGAACCTACTGCATGCCGTCGAAATAAGTTCTAGTAGTGCCATTGAAAGCCCCCGATAAGGATGTTATGCTTAAAACCCAGTTCTCAGAGGTATCCTCGTATCCTTTGAATTTCTGGGGAGAAAAACATACAATGAGTAGAATAAAGTGGATGAAGGATTGTTCTTCATATGAATGGGAAATTTACATACCTTATCAGCAAGCATCTGCTGCAAGACACGCACGACCTGTGCACCAGCCGAATGGCCAACAAAGTGAATAGGGTGATCTTCATCCCATTGTGGGTAATTCCCTGCATCACAGTAATCGAATGCAGTTTCGACCATTTAAAACAGAGACACAGAGCAATCATAGTCAAATAAAAATCTGGGAAACTTAATGCTTGCCTTGTTCATAAATTCGTCCAAACTGCGAGTGCCCATAAGCCTTGCTATGTTCTTCACCATAATCAACTTGTCCTCCTTTCAAATAATAGAACAATTCACGCGCCCTGAAACCAATCAAATCCCATATGAAAAACACAAAAAAAGCAAAACCAAATGGCAGGAATTCATGGTATAAGAGGCCAACCTATCGTATATGCCGGTAAGAGATCCCAAATCAGGCACAAGAACTCTCTCATCTTTCTTCTCTGCCCCAGCAAAATATGAAAAACCTCCTAATTTCTGCCAAACAATAGATAAAAGATCTAGCTTAAAACTAGAATCCCATATTAATGAATATTGGGGGGGGGGGGGGAAGGAATGACGAAGAGATCAATAAAAGCATACTCCTTTGCCAAATCCAAAAATGCCATGAACCAATACAATAGGAGGCAGATCATCAACATTGGTCCCACTGGGATCCTCGCTTTTGACCTCTATATTTGCATTAGGCTTAAAAAAGCGATCAGTTAAAGCCTGGGAAAGATCCCCAGCAACGGCCGTGCTAAAGATATACAACCCATATAGCACATGCACCAAAGAACTAACAAGCAGCTCCGCTAATTGCAAAGCATATATCCACCATCTTATCATCTTCTAAAAGTCCCCCACCTCCTCCAAAAGAGCCTCCTCCTTTACAACACAATAATAGAAAGAAAAAGAAAGAAAGAAAGAAAAAAGAAGGCTCTCTCTCTTCTGAATAGAAGATTGTAAAGAAAAGAGGCTAAAACCCTTCAATGATATAAGGTAGTACCATAGAAGGGGGCAGATGGAAACAGGCTGTGCCTAGTTTTTTTTGCTTTGTTTGTTTGTTTGTATGTTTTGGTTTTTCTGTTTCTATTGTTGTCACTGCATTCATCGGGCTTTCAGTTTCTAACTTTGAAAATGGTTTTTTCCCACAAATTCCTCGATTCCAAATATACCAAAGTAACCAATGAAGAGCCATTACAGATGCCATATGTCCTAAAGGCAACCCCATCCATCCCCCCTATCCCCACCCCCTCCCAAATTGTGCACATTATCTCCTTTCCACGGTTGGAGTAAAAGGGTCCCACTAAATTATGGGAAAGATAAAGATAGAATATTAAATCCTTTCCATTTAAAGAAAACCCCCTAAATCTCTCTCTCACATCCTATTTTTCTTTATAAATTTAGAAATCCAAAAAACACGGATGCGTTGAGAATTTTGGATCTGAGAGAGACGTTTTGTTTGACCTTCAAAAACAACAAGAAACCATTTTTACTTTCCAAAAGGAAAAAACCCATTTTTACACAAGTTTTGATTTTTTAGTTAAATTAATATTTCTAGGCGATTCTTGCCAGGACAGACAGTGGCAGGGTGTGCTGGAGCCCAGCTGGAAGTCAATCCCTTATCCAATCCTGGTTTTTAATTTGTTCATCGCTGTCGATCACGCAACTTTTTTACTCTATTGACAACAATATGCATTGTCATGGATATTATTTTATTTAAGTTTTAATTAATGTTAATAACACTAAAAACTATGACACACGTGACTTTGGTACAGAATCATGTAAAATATTGGCGTGTAATCATGACAAAAATAATGTAAAATTAGATTGCGGCACACGGGAAAGAAGTAAAAGTAGACTATTTATAAAATCTTGTTTTGTTTTTTCTTCTCAATTAAAGACACTAATTTCATTAAGAATTTTATAATTAGTATAAATGCTTAAACTGTATACAATTTATCTTGTTTCATCAAATAAATTCATTTGAATTACAAGATTAAGGAAAAACTAGAATCTTTTGCCCGTTTTCGTTAGATTCAATTTTTAATTATAACTGTATTTTAATTATTTATTAAATTTATAATATAAACTAAATGCTAAACTTTAACAAAGTAGAGAGGTTAATATTAAAATTTTACCATTATCTTATAGGTAAAACAAAAGACACGCAGAATCACTTAAAGGCCTTTTTTTTAAAATATAAATAACTAATCAGATTCTAAATATTAAGGTATCAAACTATGTTTAAAAAATAAAGTATAAAGATAAACTTTAAATTCTAATATAAAATATGGACCAAAATTAAAATTTGAACATTTTATTAATTTTTTGAGCAGTTATTAATTTAAATCGGTTCCATTACTCCATATCATCTTTTCAGTCAATTCTTGTTACTTTGTTTATATCTAGAATTTATTATCCTAATTTCATAACTTGATCATTTTTTCCCAAGTTTTGAAGATTCTTTAAACCCTTGTTGCCGCAAGTTTTTTTATTTACAATAAATGTAAAATCCATTCGGTTTTCACGAGGATTATTCTTCTATCTTTGATTCTTGTTGAAGTTTATTTGTATTACTGCTTATCTATTTATGATCCGTACGAACAAAAGATGTTATCAATAGTCAATACATATAGTTAACACTTATAATTTGTTCTTCAATAAAATTCACCAAATCAAGTTTGAGGTAATTACAATGTTTGAAAATATTTTAAAAGCATTTCAATTCAATACGAAGATGTTTGGTGGTGTTGGAAATATAAAACTGGCCTTCTATGAATTAAAGCGACTCACAAAAAAAAAAAAAAAACAATTAGTGCAGTGCAACAAGTCTTGATACTTGGTCTTTAGGTATCAAGATTTGACCCTTTTAATGTAGCTTTTTAGCTATTAATATGCAAGTATTCGTACTTAGTCCCCAAGTATCAAAACCAGAGGTTGAGTAAAAACTAAGTCTACTAACTTGTAAATTTTGATAAAGTGTCATGTCTTAAGATTTGAAGTAGGGGATCAAAATCTTAAGTTTAAAACACTTAAAACGAATCATTTCAAAGCTCAATCAACCATACAAACACATGCCACACCAATAGAAGTCCTGAAAACTACCTAGACTTATTGACAAAACATGCTTTAAAATACGTTTACACCAACATATCATCAAGGTAAATCCTAAAAGAAAAAAAAAAAAACATTCACAAATTAAATCATGAATCCAACTCATATCCAAATGGACATTGAGAATTTAACTTGCATGCATCTTGTAACAACTCCATTTTGACCGATGTCGGAAAATGCAGTTTCCAAATTTAATTTCGTAAATCAAATTAGTGAAATTATGAATAGAAGATTTTTTGTATTTAATATGAAAATATATTAATGAATGGATGAATAATTAAATCGAGAAAATCATTAATTAAAGTATAAGGAATAAATTGTAAAAGTACAATCGCTATTTAATTTTAATTTGGAAAATACTTGAAAATCTAATTAGCAATTAACCAAGAGACTTAATGGTTATTTAATCATTTTCCTTATGAGATAGTGGAAAGATGGTGACTAAATCCACTTAAATATTCATATTATAATTATAATTTATAATAGTCTTAAACTAATAAGCTAAACATAATTATGTTCATTACATCACTAAACTAAGTATATATAACTATTAATGGGAGAGAGAATAAAACCATCATTTTTCTCCTAGGTTTGTGTGGTCCATGCCACAAGAGAAAAGAACGAAATTGCTTTGTTTTCATTGTTTTACTATCCAAAACTGATCAAGGTAAACATGTGATTTCTTGAAGATTTTTATGTATTTTTTAACTTAAGCTAGAAGACCCATGTAGTAGATTATCAAATTATCAAGTGTGTATTATGTTACCATGAAAAGGTTTTTTTAAATTCAAGCTTTGAAATGACATGTATGTAATCATTAAGCTTAGAATTTGCAAAGATTGTAGTAGAATATAGTGAAATTAGCTAAAATTAAAAGTTTAGCTAATTTTTACATAAGGGATTGAATTGAATAAATTGAAAGTTTTTGAGAAATTATGCTATAGATTAGAATTACAAAGTCCCTAATGAAAGAATATGAAATTTGATTTTGATTTAACACTAAATATCGAAAAATATGAGCAATTCAGATATAGGGACTAAAATGAATAAAATGCATAATATGTTAAATTGTTGTGTTTTCATATATTTATGTGAAACTGATACTATTCCTATAATTGAATTATTGTACGTATTTAAAGGCAATGTCGGATCGTCTCGTGATAAAGGAAATGCGAAAGTCGTAAATGAGTAACTATCCTGGTTTGTGATTTCCTGATTTAAATTCAATTACATATATGAATTGTTGCAATTAGCTATGCTTAAGGTAAAGTACTTACTTGTCTTTTAACAAGGTAAGTATGAAATAGTTGGTAACTTGTGGAAATGTGGTGATATACTTATGATGATATGAAATAACATTAATTGGTTTGAGCATAATGTGAATTGATTTGTTTTAAACAATGATATATGAATTATATATATATTTGAAACACTGGATGCTCTATTAATAGTATCGTGTAGAGTTGGGTATAGTTGGCATGCCATGGGATTAGACTATGAGATTATACTTTAGGTTATATTAAGGAGATGAAAAGTGAATATTATACTTCGGATGTTCTGATGATGTGCTAGGCACATTTATACTCTTTGATTTATATCGATGAGGCGTGGAGTGCATATATATTTCAAACGTACTAATGAGGCACTGGGTGCCAGATATATTGGTGTGATGGTTGGACGATCCGTATATCCGTCTTGAGTCTGTGTCTGATTAATAGGGATTATGAATATACGTATTTTGTTTATTGATATTGAACATTGCATTGTGTAACTGTATCTTGATGTTAAAGTAATAAAAGATGGAATGAGAAAGACTTTGTGATTCGATTAGTACGAGCCTTGTGAATCGATATTGATATAAAATGAATCAATAGATACGATTATGAAATGAGAAGATGAATATATTTCTATAGGATACTATGTGATTCATGTGATTGAGAAGTTATGTTAAATTAATACAAATGGTAATAAGTAGTTTGTTACATGTATGAAAACATAAATTTTCCAACACGAGGCTAGAATGGTCGTTGTGTTCTAAGTAGTTATAAATTACATATTAGTTATATTTGGTATATTGCTTCTATATGACAATTGTTTTAAATCATGTTAGCACTACTTAGCCCTATTGCTCAGCTTACGATTGTTTATTTTTGTGTACATGTATAGTAGATCTTAAATCCTCAAGGTGATCAACAACATCCAGAATTTAACTCTCGACTCAGCAGGTTTGTATAGTTTCTTTACGTTTATCGAAAATGACATGTACCTAATGTATTAAGTTGGTCTTAGGGTTCATATTGAACTTTTGGTCCATATGGTAGGAAATACTTACATTTTGAATTTCATACCATATATGTTGGCGGTATGTATATGTAGTAATCTAGTGAATTAATGTTTTGTTTTCCCATTGATCATAGTAAGCTTATGAATGAATTAATTCTTGCTTGCCAAGTAAATGAATAGGTGAATATATATGAGCGGATGTTGATATGTTAAGAATGGAAATTTGGCATTTATGTCTATGATTATAATATGATGAGTTGAGAATTTTCGGTCATTTAGACCATAAAAGGGATTGGTGCTTGTTAGGTTGTGTAAAATGATGCAAAAATTGATGACATTGTCTTCACAGTCATGACATCCCCTATTCATGTCACGACATTAAGCTTCTATTTACATAGTCATGATTCACCCCTACTGAGGTCGCAACATCAAGCTCCTATCATCAAGGTTGCCTTATTCCCTTGTTGAAGTTGCAACATTAGGCTTCTGCTTTCAAATTCGCGACATATCTAGGTGGAGTCATGACACCAATAATTAACTATCCTCAGTGCCATGACACACAACTTTCAGTGTCGCAACAAGGTTCTATTTTAGTCAAATTTGCATTTTGATCCCTCATTTGTACCAGTGATTGTTGAGAAATTTTGTAACTTAGAACCCGTATTTGAAAAAAATAAGGTTTTTAAATGTTTTAAAACATAATTGCTTGCATGATTTGTATATTAAATTTTGAAATGAGATCGTAGTTGCTTCGGCAATGAATGTGGCATCTCACATATTAGGTCTTGTGATCTGGCCGAGTGTAAGGTGTTATACATCCAATTAATTTATCATTCAACAATGGTATAAAGCCAATAAAAGTAACCTTTTAAACACAACCATCAATGCCATCCAATACCAAGACAAATAGTAACATGAAACTAACATATATGAATGCAATATGAATGAGTCACTAAGTACATACCATTAGGAGCCACTAGTACATATACACTGATGTGGCGTTGTAATCTAATAGATGATTTAGGCTTCAAAAACACTAATCAAAACCTACGTATAGAAACAGTAGTGCGTAAAAATAATTTCTTAGTAAACTCAAATGGAAAATTACCACACTTACCTTGCCTTTGAATGAGCTAGCCAAGTTGATAATGATAGCCATTAACAAATGGAATACAACAAATATTAACATGGAAAAATCAAGCATAATAATCAAATATAATCACATATGTAATGTTTTTAATCAGTTAAGGTCAACCAAAACTTAGTTCACTCACGTACACTTAGAATAATTGATATGTCAAAATTTGTAATGCAAGTGCACGTGTCAAATCAAGTAATAAAGTGATAAGAAGATATCATTTCCACAATGACCAAACTCTAAGTTGCTAAGTACCAACTATTCAATTTTATCTAATTACAATCATGAAAAAAATTAATTACTACTAAAATTAAACTAAGTAAATTTAAGAGACTTTATTAAACTAAAAAATGAAATTTACTAAGTTTCTTAGTCAATTTTAGAGATCTTGGAACTCTAACTTCACCTAATTTATTTAATCAATTATCTATCATCCAATTTTGCAACATATATAATTACTAACCCAAGATTCAATGGCATTATCTAAACCCTTCCCGTATCTAGCTAAGTTAATCCCTCTTTCCCACTAGGCATATTCCTATGCTAGGATGACTATGAACAAACTTATTGGGTTGACTAGGGAATCAAGTATATTCCTATCCTAGCTGAAAAGTAACTCAATTTTCAACTCTACTAAAGTTAATCCTAATATATTCAATCGAGATTTGAACCTTAATTTTCTCATCCAAGAAAAATCAAGATTATCAAATTAATGCAACTTGGTTATCAAACAAGCATATTAAATAAGCACAAGACTAAATAAATGATTAACACAAATCAAAATAGTTAAAGAGAAAATAAATAAATTAAGTAAAAAATAAGATCTATCATCGTTTTAAGAAAATACAGTTTAGTTCATAATAATTTATGAAAACCATAGAAGAAGATATTCAAAATAAATTTGCGCCAATAGAAAGTAAAAGAAAGTAATCTAGAGAGAAAAACGGCTATCAAATTAATGTTGAGATCTCCATATCTCCTTTTCTTCTTGTCTTTTCAAACTTAAAAGTTCCATTGGTGTGAGAGAGTTGTTCTTAAGACTACAAGTTGATTTCTTACTCTTTTATTTTATTTTTTTCTTTAAATCATGTCCCCTTTGTTTTTAGGTGACCGCCTCCCGACGTACCAAAGTCAGAAGTAAGAATAATGTAACAAAAGATATAAATTAGGTAATGTCCACAAGTACCTAAAGTACTCCAAATATGTACCCAAAGGAGGTGTAACAACCTGTTTTCTAGTGGTTTTAGAAACAGTGGTTTCGGGATCATATTTCCAATCAGAGAGTCTCTAGATATTTTTAATTAATATTTGTGAGCTAAATATAATATAATAGTGAATCGTGATTTAATAGATTTTATTAATTGTTCAGTTGGTTAAGGTACAAGTGGTGTGTATCGAAAGTCAAGTGGTTTTGCAAAATGAGGTGTCGGGACCTTTTTTTCATTAACCGAGCTTAAAAATATTATTGTTAATATTTATGAAACTATTATATAGGTGAATTGAAGTTTTGTCCAACAATTTTAGTGTTTGGATAGCTAAATAAGAAACAAGTACTAAATCATAAAAATTATAAAAGTTAATCAATATTGATTTTTATTAGTTGAATGACTTGATTAATGATTGTGCAAAGGTCTAATTGGAAAATAAACCATTTTCGAAGATGATGGACGGTCAGTGGAACCTAATTTGTCATTTTAATTATTATTATCAATATTTTAATTAAATAATTAATAATAAAAGAAAAGAAAAAAAAACATACTCATCCATTTTCATTTTCTTTTCTTTCAACATCGAAAATCCATTGATGAGAGCTTGGAGAATGCGACTGATTTTTTTTGCCTTGCATGTAAGTAATTTTGGGACTCGTTTTTAGTAAATTTTATATTTTTGAGATCGTTGCAATTAGGTTTAGCTAACAAGTATCTTTGTCTTCAAAACTGTTAAAGTTTTAAAATATTTCCATTGATGAATGCTTGAAATTTTGATGTTAAACGGTTGTATTTGAAGCTTGGATATAAGATAAGACTACTTTGTAAAGTAAAAATTGTTATTTTTGAACATAGAGACTAAAGTGTAAATATTTTGAAATTAGTATGAAATTATTGATAATAGAGGGTTGGAGAATGATGCATTTGAAATGGATTTAAAAATTGAAGCTCAAATATTAAAGTTATGCTAGTTTCAGTTTTAGGGACTAAATTCAATAAAATGCAAAACTTTAGGGCAATTTGAAAAATGAATTTGAATTAATTTACGAGCACAATAGGCTGTTTGAGATGTTTGAAATGAATTAATTGAATTAAATTATATTATATATCGAGATTTGAATCAATCAAGATAAACGAAAAAAGAAAAAATTGCCTAAAATCCTTAGTGTCATATTCATTCTTGATTTTAATTAGGTAAGTTTTGTAGGAGACTTAATTTGTTAATGATTGTTTATTATTATTTTATTTAATCACTTGATAGCTTAATTGTTGTAATACAATAATTGTTGGCATCGAAAGAACTATAGTGCAAAGTACGATATATATGGCTAATACGACTAGTTATATGATATGGAACCGTTCCGAAATATTAATTGGTTTAAGTTACAAATATATGGTTATTTTCTATGTGAAAGAAAATGAATAAGTATATGGTTATTTGATATGTGTAAGGAAATGTTCAAAAGAATAGAAAAGATTGAATACGTGATACAGGGCCCGTGTGAACTTAGTGAATAGCTAGGATACAAATAACATGTCATTAGAGTTTATCAGGCACTATGTGCTGGTGATTATATCAAGTACTATGTATTGGTGACCATATTATCAGGTAATTTTGTACTGGTGTTACATTTTTCTGGCCTTCTATGCTGGTGCTCTATTTATCGGGTACTACGTACTAGTAGTGGATACTATATCAATCTTGTGTGAGCATTATTATCCCATGTATCCAAGGGATATTCGCTATAGTTCTTCGGGCAATAAAAATAAATGTGATATGAAATGAAATTGTTTAAATAATGTTAATACTAAATTTGAAATGGATATATGAGAATGAAATGACTTAAGTGTTTTACTTTTTGAATGTTTTTTATATAGATTAAATTGTATCGTTGGAAATGTTATATGATTCGTGTGTGATAATCTCACTGTTGTTGTTAAATTATGATAACAAAGAACTATATAGTTTCTAGTCTATTTAATTAAATGTGAACTGAGGTGATCTATATTGTTTTAAGTTGTGAATGAAAATGGAACAAAATGATTTGAGTTATAATTGGTCAAATGTGTTTTGGATAGTATTAAAGTTGAATGGTTATATAATAAGCTTGTGTAATATAATGTATTAACCTCTAGAAGTGTTAAGTGATGTATTTGTGGATGTAAAAAGATGCCAAATGATATCCTTAATTGTTACATAATTTAATAATAAATTTATCAAGGTACATTAAATTAAATTTATACAAACTTACTAAGCATTAGTAATGCTTATCCTATTTTTTTCCTATCTCTGTTTAGGTCTTATTGTGGAATGCATCAATTGGATCAACTCGAAGCTCATAGTATCCAACCTTGTTTCGTTATATTTTCTACTGTTCCTGACTTGGTTAAGTGATATGTATATAAGGGTCATATTGTATAAGTGAATGTTTGGATGTATTTGATCTTGAATTTAAATGATGATTGATTTTGGAAGTATGTATGTTATATATTTAAATATGTATGATGCATGGTAACAAGTTACTAATGAAGTCTCGAATGTACAAATTTTGAATGTGGGATGATTGAGAAAATGTAGTAGATATGATTATGGTATGAGAATATGATGATATATAATGATGAGTTGAATGCTTTATTTGCTAATGAATATATATAAGTAAGATGTTTCATTGGTGCAATTTGGTACTTTGGTAAATTATTTTGAAACATATAGATGAAATATTTAGATGACATAAAGGTTATGTTTGATGATGTATAGATGACCACCTCGTAATCCCCACAAACCGGCCTAGATGTTATGGTCAAATTTCGAAAGCTACATTAAATCCGTCGAAAAGCTTTTTCTAATTAAAACATTTATGTTTAAATCGTTCTTAAGAAAACTTAGAATTATTTCAAAATAATTTATTATCGTTGAAAATCATTTAATAGTACACGATTCTTTTGGAAAACTATCTTAATAAATAGGATTACCACTTTTAATCTTTTTAAGAAGGAAATTTGCAATATCAATTTTAAAATGTTACTTACAACAATCTAAATCTAAATAATTTGCAACAAATTTAGAAGTACTTAGAAAAATTTATGTTTGAATTTATTTAAAATCGTAAAACCATCTAAGTTCTAAAAACAATAACTAAAACATTTAAAAGTTCATCGATTATGCATGCTTAGTAGTTATTGTATCAAAATTATAAATACCAAAAGTAGTCCAATGTCCAAAAATAAACTCAAAGAGTGTATAAAGTATTTTATTAAAATTAAATCTGATAGACTCCTTCAAATGCTGCATCCAAGTCCTACGAACAAGTATTATCTGAAGAGTTTATGAAACTAAGAGGTGAGCTAATAAGCTCAGTGTGAGTTTTATAAAAAGCTAAATATCAATTATCAAATAAAACATTTCAATATTATTATCACAAATATATTATTAAAATATACAAGCTATTATGCACATGATAATTTCAATGCAATTTTTAGTAAAAACAATTATGTATATTTTTCAAAGCATCCTACCCATTTCCACTACACACCAAAAGAAGTTCTCCAGAACTCATCCATCCAAAACACACCAGCACATATGTGGACAAGCTACCAATTTTACAAACAAGCTTTCAATACACATAGTAGTGGATAAGTCACTAAAATCCCAGACAAGCTGCCAATACACATAGTTGTGGTCAAGCCACCAAAATTGCAGACAAGCTACTGAAACGCATTTGTGGATAAACAACCAATTTTTGCAGATTATTAAAATGCCACTTTTTCCCCCTCACAATTTGTCTCATCCCAATGTAATGCATCATGGCATACAATCTCATTTACAAAACAATAGGCATGTTAACCATGCACCCATATACACATAAATTTCATTATCCATGCTAATCCATGCTTTCAAAACGAACAAATAGCCATGATATTACACAACATGTGATTGCAAAAATACCACATAATACCAATACATATTATATCATGTCAATAAGATTTAAGTAAAATAACTTTCCTCAAATCTACGTAGTCACTCACATGTTATTTTATTATGTCTTATGTTTGTAAAGATAATTAGTTAATCATAATCAAAACATCACATATTCAACTTGTATAAAACACATATTTAGTGATCCCAATTGTATATCCTAATAGAACACGTTCACTTCCGATCCAAAAGAGTATAGACCTGATTTGCTCACTTTATTTTGAAAAGGACATAAGAGAAACGCTTCTAATGTTGATGATCAGAATCGATGTGAGGATCAATAATTGTCAAGGATGAAAAAACTTGAAGAACACCCCAAAATGGTCTTAGGATTCAGCAATAAGAAAAGAATAAAGTGTTTAAGTGATGTTGAAAAGAAGAAGAAATATAAGAGAAGAAAAGCTATCAAAGAAATTGTTTTTGGAGGTGGTGCAAGGTTGGTGAGACGGTGGTGCTATGGTGGTGGTATGGTGGTGATATGGTGGTGTTTCAGTTTTTTTAGTAAAATGGAGCAAAAAAAAATCAAGGAGGAGCACCCAACAAGGGGCGACAAAAGGTGGTGGAAAGGGAAGAGCAAAGAGAGAAAAGATGAAACAAAAAAAAAGGAGAAAAGATGGGAGAGAGGGGTGGACGGTTACAAGGTCAAACTCATCAAACAAGATCAAACAAAAAAAAAAGGAGAAAAGATTGGAGAGAGGGGTGGACCGTTACAAGGTCAAACTCATCAAACAATGCATTCAAGATGGGGAAAAAGATGATAAAGAGAACTAAAAGCAATTACTTTGCGAGTTACCCTTTCAAATTTTAAAAACAATGAGTTACTTAGCAATTTGAAAATAAGAGTTACATGCATCAGAGTGGACGATTTTGCATGGGAAAAGATGACCAACTTTGTGAAATAATTTTTTAAAAAATAATTGATAGCATGGAGAATTGACCTTGGGTCATTTAGGATTTACACAAGGTGCTTAGCCACTAAACTACTTCACAAGCTTTGTTAAATGCTAACAACATTTATTTTTAAACAAGGCATAAAACAAACTACGATTTTGAAGGCTCAAAATAGAAAATGATGTGAGGGAAAGAACTCGATTTCAGATCTTCAAAGACAACTCCACCGTAACTTATCCATTAGACTAAATACTTATTATTATCTAATGCAAAAAGAGAACTTTTAAAAATCAGGGATGTGACACACCTTGAATTGGAAAGATTTGGTCTGTTTTGGTATGAAACTTTGAATGTTTTAAACAAGTATTGAAAGTGCATTAAGTATGTTTTGAAGTGTTGGAATGGTTGGCTTGAAAAATAGGTCAAATGGTCTAATTTACTTTGTACCATACGGCCACGTGAGGTACACGGCTCAGAGGTATGGCTGTGCATTGTGAAAAATGATTTCAATATAGTCCACATGATTCTATTACGCGGTTTAACAATACGACCGTGTGACACTTGCACACGAGCTGAGACAAAGATTGTGTGACACGATCGTGTGACACATGGGTTATGACATGGTTGTGTGATAAGTCGTCTCACTACTGTAGTATATTTTGAAGTTGCCACAGGGGCACAGTGAGTTACACAGCCTAGAGATACGGCTGTGTCACTCCTGTTTTGCACGTTTGTCTTTAACTTTTGAAAATATTACAATTTGATCATTGTTTGTTTTCGGATTCATTCTAGAGCTCATGTAGGCTCATCTAAGGCTCAAATATGGCTATATATATTATATTTCTAAGGCTCGAATATGGCTATATATATATTATATTGAATGATTGATATGATAAAAATTTCCACGTTTGACTATGAGTTACTATCATAATGTCTTTTTGTTTCAATTAAATCCCTATTGGATTCTGAATAGATTTTAGAGCTTT
Organism: Gossypium raimondii; assembly: GCF_025698545.1. NCBI lineage: Eukaryota > Viridiplantae > Streptophyta > Magnoliopsida > Malvales > Malvaceae > Gossypium > Gossypium raimondii. The sequence goes on from NC_068565.1 coordinate 39,702,429, forward strand.
TACAAGATTGTTTTAAACTTGATTTTGTTCGCAAAGCATGATTTATATGAATGTATGAGATTTATTGAATGTTTAAATGAATTCTTAAATTAAAGTCGCATGTAGTTGTTTTGTTAATTTTTGTAACACTTTGTAACTTGTTTCTGGTGACGGAGTAGGGTGAGGGGTGTTATAGGATGCTTGATTAAACTAAACCTAAATCCTACACTAACATGTCTAATTAGTACTTTAATTAAATTATAATACGATAGTTCCTAAATTGACAATAAAAATGAATTTTAAAGAAGAAATAAAACAATGACAGAAACATACTGTACATTTATCATATCTAAATGCAGAACACTAACTCATTTAAGTGTTCATAGTTAACTTTTATTTCAGGTTCTATTCAATTAGCTAGTCATTAATCTAACAGGGCCTCTCGGCTTTCCATTAACCTAATGAGTTAACAAGCACTACTTATCTCTTGATGTCATAGGTCATATCGGGTTGGGGTAAGGTTTTAACGATAGACCATACTGATTTCGGGTTAATTTCTATCTCCATGACCTCCTATGGTCATCAATCCTAGGGTTTAAGTTCTTCCTTTCCCAACCAACCGATCTTATAAGAAACCCTACATAGGCGTCAACTACTCCCACATCTACTCTTTAATCTCCCTAATGAACTAGTTCTTCATGGATCTAACGTATACAATAGAATTAAATTGAAAGATAGACATTTGCAACATCAAAAGTAAATATGACAAAGATCCTGACATGTATACAAATATTGAAGTGAAAACAACAATCCAAAATGAGTCTGACAAATCCACAATTCAGATCTCACGAAGAACAAAACGAAAACTAAAATAAGAATTACAAGTAACAACCTAAAACTACAAATGAAAGTGAAATTAAACAGGGGCCAAAGTCCCTTAAAGTATTATAAGCAATCATATTTATAGGCTTAGGGTTAACAACTCATCCTCGACCTAAAACGATTGACTAATCTTTCTTAAACTACATTGTATGGATGAAAACTCCCCTGATTAATTTAGCAGCCACATCATGTCGGTGTCGCAACACCCTATGGTCTATGTCACAACACTGATGGCAATATACTTCATTGGACGTGTCTTCAGGGCTGTGTCGCGACATCCTTGGTAGGCTACTTCGTGGGTATTTTGTTTCCTATGTTGTGACATCCTGGCTCCGTGTTGCAACATTGGGAGTAGTCCATTGTCTTTCTGCTCTTGAGTGGTGTCCTGCACACTCACTAAACATATTAGTCTACTATAGGCCTACTTTGGCCCACAAAGTCATATAAAATACTAAAATTTCTCATTTTATTACGTAAATGCTAAAAGTAAAAATTAACTAAAAACTACCTAAAAACATAACGAAATTGCTTTCTGACGAGTTCATTATATATAGAAACAGGTTTAATCTACTATAACGAATTGCGGCAGATCAAACTCCCCCATAGTTAAACTCATTGTTTGACCTCAAGCAGGGAAAACATATAAAAATAAAAACAAAACAAGTGATGACCCTTGAGCAAGTTTGATACAAGTATCAGTTTAGGAGCAAAGCAGATAGGTATAAACGTAACTACACATAATTCTGACGTGATATGTGAATGAGTTACCACTATCCATTTCAAACACCTAAGTTTAGTACATTACAAAGCATATAAGCAAGAATAATATCAATTATATTGATCCATAGGGAAAATTACATATGGACTTCAAATATACTAGCAGAATATAGGAAACTATTATTACTTTCACTTAATGCAATGTCCATCCACAAATAGATTTACCTAATTTGCATAGGAGTTTTCAACTTGTAATGTTTTGAGGCTTAAGGCTAGTATGGATTTCAAGAACAGAGCATATCAAAATGATTCAAGCATGAAATTAGTTTGCCAATCATATTGTTCCCTATTCATTCCCTTTAGTATCCCTTTCTAGCTCACCGCCTTATATCTCATTCTCTCACCTTTCTTATCTCTCTATGTAGGAAGTTACAACATAATAATAGCAACTATAGTCAGCTTAATGAGTTTTGGTGCACTACTGACTGAGTTTTTCTATTTTTGTGACCTATTGTTTTCAGTCACTTTGACTTTTTACTCTTTTCTCACTCACAATACTTTCGCCTGGTTTTATCAGTAAATTAGTTATTAACTAACCAGTATTACCTCTCAACCTCTACTAATTAATTAATTGACCAGTACTCACTTATCTCTCGACCTCACTTTCTTGATTGAGATAAACTCGTGATTTACTAGACAAACTTATCTCTCGACCTCGTCTAACCTAGACTACATTCTAGGGTCGTCAATCCTAGGGTTAATCATTCTCCTATTAATCACTTCCACATCCACTTGTCAATCTCCCTAAAGGACTTAGCCACTCATCGATTCAATTACCATATTCATTACAATTAAATTAATCATGAAAAACAAATAAATTAAATTAAAACGAGAGAATGATAAAAATTGATCCATTTGACAACTAGATGTGCTCGGATCCACAAAATCCTTTAACAATTATAGAGATATCATTGTTTGCAAGAGAAACTTAAATAAAAATTATGAAAATACAAAATAATGAAGACTTTGACTTGAATCGAATTCATGTTGAATAACAAGAAATAAAATTGCTTTGAAAATAAAATAAAACTAAATTAAAACCCTAAACTACTAACCTAAAACTGTAAAATGGCTTCGCTAAAAGCTCTCTCTAGTTTAGCATATGTCTTTTATTTATAGGCAAATTTAGAAGCCCGTTTTAAGTCAAATACAAGCCTCAATCACACTAAATATCGGTTGTATGGATGAAAACACCCTTAATTAATTTTTTCCCTGCGTTAGTCCTGTGTCGCGACACACAACTTCGAATGAAAAATCTTATGCTCGTTCAGTAGTGTTGCGACATTAGAAGCTTGTGTTTCGACTCGGTTGTCGTTTCAAATACCCCCACACTTTAGTCGTTGCTTTATCCTCAAGCAAACAAAAATGAAAATGAAAACAGGCAAAAAAAATGAAAAGAAAAGAAAACACATGACTAAAACTATAGTAATTGACCATGCTTATTACACGAGATTGGATCGTAGTGACGACAATAGGAAAATTTTCTAAACTAATAATTCTAGCTAGATGTTTAAACGACTTACAATTTTCACATTCAAACTGCTAGTTCAATATATTACAAAACAGACAAGTCAAAGTAAGTTAAACATATGGCTTCATCAAAAGATATGTACAAGTATTGCATTTACGATTGAAGGATACAAACAATTCAAAGTCTAATTACTCAGTTTCTTTTATCCATGCTTTGAACTCTAATCTAGTATTTATAAGTACAAACAATTCAAGAGTATTTGTGCCAAAATGAGTGAGATTTTCTCAATTTCTCATATTTTCAATTTAATTCACTGTGATCACTCTCACTCTCTTGGCTTTTATCATTTTATGCTTTTATCACACTTGCTTTGCTTTAACCCTCACAATATTTTTGTTCGCTCATTAATTTTTAATTTAAGACACATACTTGTAAGTATTTTATACTTATTATACTATACCATTTCAATAATCATGGATTTACTTATTGAATATTCAAATTTAAACAACCTAGAATTCAATAATCATATATGCCTACTCGTAAATACCTATGTCATTTGGTACATTTAACTCTTTTTCCTATTCATAGTTTAGCCAATTTAACTAACTTGTCTAAATGCAAACAACATAAAATTGTTTATTCTCATGTTAAATTTATAGCTTAGGCAAACAACCTATGCACATGCTCTTAACCAATCACTTATATTTCTACAAGCTCAAGCACAAACACAGCAAAAAAAATTAACTCTAAAAATTACTAAAATTGAAGAGAAATAATAATAATAATTAAAAATTAAAAATTTATATCACCCTCACACTTTATTTAGCACATTGTCCCTAATGTGCGCAAAAATAAATTAAGGATCAAACTTACCCGATTTGTCGTGATAATGCCACAATTGATGTCGGGTCGTCTTGTCCTTCTTGGTTTAGCTCTAAAAATTTGTGCTATAAAAAATATGGGTTTCTTACACAGAAAAACACACATTTTTTCCGTTAATTCAAATAAATAAAAAAATATAACCAAAAGTAAAAAAATAATAATCCAAGTCTAAAATTATACAAGTCCCAAAATAAAAATTAAAAGCCATGCAATTGAACCGGAGTCAGACTTCGACTCTCCAACATCGGCTCCTTCCTCTTACCTCGATCTTTACTCGTAGATGTTTTGGTAGCCTTCCTACCCAAAAAACGAGTTAGGCTTGGTCAGCTTGAACTGTGAATGCCAAGATCCTTTGCCAAGGGATGTGTCATACTCGATTTTCTAGAATACCCAAACTAAAGGAAAATTTAGGGAGCTGATTGAATAGTAATCGAAAGTTGGGGTACTAGCAAGAAATTTAGAGAATTAAGTGCCTATTTATGAGAAAGTTAGACTCTAATTTTAGTTTGGTTAGATTGAGACTGACTAGTTACATAGTTGGAAACATAACAATTAGAACTGTGTGGTGGTGATAGTCTGTAAAGATCACGCCATAAGGGTATAGATAAAGGTAGGAGGATGAGAGAAGAGGGGATTTCTTAATTTTATTTACACATTCTTCTTTGCAAAACCTTCTTCTTCTTCTTCAGTCGCCCTGAAGAAGAAGAGGTTGTAACCACTGCAGGCTCTACATGTTGCAACTGTCGTGGAATGGAAATCTTGGAGGAGAAAAATTAAGGGACTACTGCCAGGTCTAAGGAGGCACTAGCGTTCTGGCAGGCCAAGGTGACAAGGATAAGGAAATAAGGTGAGTTTCTACACCGTACTTCTGGGTGATAAATGATGATATGTTATTTTCATGAAATAGGGAGTGCATAGTATTCTGTGCCTGAATGATGTTGTTGGGTCATGACAAGCTGGTTACTGTTGCTTTAAGATAGATAATGATTAGATGCATGTATTGCATGATAACTATGGGAAAAACTTCTATGGGACATATGAAGTTAGGAAGGGATATAGGGAATGACCCTATTATTTACTGCCACTGGCAAAGCTCCAAGCTTGGCAGAGGGGACACTATGATGTTCGAGCATCAAGGATAGATGGTGTAAAGGAGTTAATGGAAGGAGAATTTGGGAAATTAGTATTATGGAAAGTTATTTACCGCGACGGTGACATCGATTGGCCTTTCTAGGTGACACCGTGTCGATGGTATTAGGTTCAATACATTATCACCGTGATGGTGTTCAACAGGCTCTATGGACCAACACTACAATGGCAGTATATGGCATAAGACCATAGATGAAAGAGGTTGTAGCAGTCTAGTCTAAGTTACGTAGCGTAAGACCATGGATGAAAGATCCCCTAATAGTAGGGTACCATAATATAACAAACTTTCAATAGAACAAATAGTCCACAATGACATTAAACATGTGGATTATACTGATTCAGATCATGGTGGTATGACATTACAACATTATGGGAAGTCCAGGGAGGTGATAAATTCAAAAAGGTCCGCCAAGATGTAAGACATGGGACCCGAACGGATGAGTTCACCGCACAAGGTGTAAGATAGTTGTCGCCAAATCAATCCTCAGTCCAGCATCCTTTGGTGGCTGAGAATGGCTGCCTTCAGTCTCCCCTTTTCGTCTCTACTCAGCCAGTACCCTCAATTGTTTCCTCTGGATTCCCACACTTAGGGCTTCCTCCTTCAACATTTTATAGGCTTTTTCTTCCTAGAATAGCTCCAACAGCCCATGATATCTTCTCCACTTTTTTCGTAGATTTTTTTAGTAAAAGTAGAGTTGGGCTGAGCTGGTCTGCGATGATTTCTGACCTAGTCATCTTCTTGAAAATACCATGACATACAAGGTGGCAAAGTGTCCAACCTTTTGCCCCGACAAACCTTCACTCCTTTATTTCTTTCTCCCCAGCCTACACTTGCCAAAACACCAAACACAACCCTTCCACACACAATTAAAAGCATCTAACATATAAACACAGTCCAAGCTCTTAATACAAATGATAAAAATACTGAAATATGTCCTAAAATGCCACTAAGTGTACCTAAGTACAAAAATTTAGCTAGGTCTAAAGGCTTAAAATATATCTCTTTTCAAGAGTTATCAGTCTACCATATCAACTAGCCAATATCATGAAAGAACACGTTTGTGTCTCATATTAAGATTTAGCAGGGCAACAAAAAGTTGTAAGAGAAAGAGAGAGACAACATTTCTAATGAAATCTGTGCAAACCAAAAGGGGGCATGAAGTTGAAATCTTTGTCCAAACCTTATTTCTTATCATTCTCTTGAAAGTTTGTTATATAATTTTGTTTAGAAAATTCTCACTAATTTTATCCGAACTTACAGATTTTACCACTTAATTGTAGGAAAAAGTATGATGTGAGATTCAACTAGAAGGACCAAGCTAGCCATCGCTCGATCAGTGTGGCGTAGTAGAAGCTTTACGTGTATGTAGAGTTGTACCTGCAGAGCCCTCGCCTCGGCGGTTAAGGCAAGCATAAGAACTGTAGAATCATATTCGAATATTGAAACTGTGTAGAGAAACTAGGGTCATAGGAAATCTTTACGAGCTATCTTTAGTGTATGATATCAGTGGCAATTAGGTTCATGTGTTCAAGTTATTCTTGTATGTAACTGAATTAATTATGAATGTATAGTAAAATTAAACGTGTTCTTGTAGCTTTCAATATCAGGAGCTAATTATCGAGTCAGGTATGGGGAGTTACAGGATGTTATGGCTGAAACGTCAGCTCGTAGTCATAGGCTCAAAAAGGCTCATCATCATCATCATCATCATCATCATCATCATCATCATCATCATCATCTCCCTCGTCATCGTCATCGTCATTGTCGTTATCGTCATCATCCTCTTCTCCCCCTCGGTTTTGTCGGATGGTGGGACTGGCACAATTTGTTGGGAAGTGGATTTGGCACTTGCATACCAAACCTGTGTGCATAGTTGACACCCAACTAAGTCATCTCTTGCACCCATCTGATCACCCACTCCATATCTGAAAATTCCGCCAATCCTCTCAATAGAAGCTCCTTAGCTTTGTTATTTCTCTTCGAGGTTAGTGGGACATCCATCTTTTCCTTTCACCTTTGGTTCCACTCCTTCACCTATTTTCTCTGAAGGTCAATGAATTGACCGTACCTATTATTACCGAGCACACTCTTCGATGGCATGACGAATTGCTCAGTAGGTGACATGGGAAACTTTGCTCGTTTGCATAGGGCCATCACTAGGTGACATGGTAGATACAATGGCTCACTCAGACCTATATTTTCTGCAAAATCGAATCAAGTAAAACCGCTCGAAAGGCGGTAACGTGAGAGACATTTTGAGTAAGGGAGATGTAGGTGCAAATATATTGTATCCACATCTAAGCCATCGAAAACATTATACCCTAAATAAACATGGCAGGGATGTTCGTATCGGCTTGGTGAGTCCACTAGCTAAGCCCCTGCATCAAATATCTCAAAATTGCATCCATATTTATACCCCGATATATGGTTACATTGATAGACTCTAGAGTGTACGGAGAATCATAATAGGAACAAATTTCTTGGGGTGTAACTAATACCTGCTTACCCTGAACCATTACATAAAGAAGATTATTATTCGGGAGTTTGCAAATTTCTTGATATTTTAGTGAGGCATAAAACTCATATAATCCCGTCAACCGCTGGTTCAGTAGGGACCGTGCATAAGTTACGCCAATGGTTGAAATCCTCCTACTCCCAAATCATGTCATAATCGATTAATGAGGGATCAAACCCCTATTCTTGAATAAACATGCGACCTTTTTTTTTCAAATAGTACCGTTCGGCTGTTGGGTTGTCGAGATGGTTAGCGTCAAAATTCATTGACACCTCTTTGGTACGTCTTGCTTTTCAGGGTGCCATGTAATGATTTTTAATCAAGAAAAAATAAAAGAATAATCCCCAAACACAAAAAAAATGAAAATGGAACACCTAAACTCGATATATGAATTTGTTTATCTTGAGTTGTCGTCTGATATGTTATGCCTATAGGAGAAAAGAGAAAACACAAGAAACAAATTATCATGTGAAGAGCAGAGAACTAACCGAAGAAAAATGGGGACTTATATTCAAAAAAATCAAAGTAACATAGATGGAGGAGAGGTGCGACGACTATAGGTGCTCTTGGGTGCTCTTTTGAATGCTTTGAAAGTGATTGTTCAGAGTTGAAACCATCTAATATATATAGGAAATCCGATGGGCCACGTGCAGAAATGATGCAAATATTGTAGAAATTCAATTTCATGTCACAACTTAAGGGAATGTGGGACGTGACACGTAACCCTAATTTCTTAGAAATTTGGTTTGAACTATTTTGTCTCGTCACAGGCCTAAGCGTATCACGACACGGACTTGAAATTTTATAAATTTTTTCTTTGAATTTGCGTCTCGCAACATAGGGGGTCCTGTGTCGTGACATGTATTCGGTGGTTTGACCACTGCCAGACTTGCGAACGTTTGGACTCAAAATATTGTAGCAAATTGATATACAATTAAGCGACGGTGTCCACAAATATGCTGGCCAAATTGTAATATAGAAATTTGTTACAACGAAACACTTGAAAAATATTTTAGGGATTGTACCCAAGGGAGGTTGAGTTAAACTAAAATTAATTTCTACACTGACAGGGCTAAATAGTAATAACCTAAAATTATAGTAGGAAAAACCAAATTAAAGTTAATTAAATAAAATAACATATATTGATAAAATTAACTAATGTAAACAAATTAACAATCGAAATCATTCCAACTAAGCAGGCAGAAGATTAACTAAAATAACTTTAGAACTCGGGTCTTATCGAGTTAGCTATTAATTAAAAAGTTATTACCTTTCGACTTCTAACTAATTAACTAATCAACCAATAAATGCTTATCTTTTGTCCTCAGTTTCTTGACTCAGATAAATTACGATTTACTTTGTAAACTTATTGCCACATCCCAATTCTTAAGTAGTTAATTTTAATTCTCAAACAAGCTTGTGAAATGACAAAGTGGTTAAGTAGTTTATGAAACTTCATTGTGAACCAAGTTTAAGAATCCATACTCTCAATTTTTATAATTTTTGGACAAAAAATTGGTCAACTTAAGCATGCAAACCTTCAATGTATGTAACTTTTCTATTCAAATTTTTTTAACTTCATTTTTTCAATTCTATGCCTGTTATGTTTTTAAAACTCCCATGTTAATTCACCTTCAATACAATCTAACTCCCTTGTCTCCTCATGAGTGTCATCTTGAAAGTACGAATTTGGAATTTGAATTGGTTGTGCCTGATTGTGTCATTCCCCTGTTTCCATTTGCTAGCAATTTATTTATATTTTGTCATACAATTCTCTCAGTCCCGCTTCCCTTTCAACCTCCGTGAGCCACCCTCTCTTGGTAGTTTTTAGAACTTTTTACTTTATTTTCCATTTTTTGTTTGCCTTCTATCACTTTTCCTCTACTTATATTATCTTTGCACCACCACTTGCCACCTATAACCATCATACCACCACCACCACAAAAATCACCTTGTGCCACTACTCTTCGCCAACTTTCACCTTTGCATCACCACTCTTAGCCATTCTTTATTTTCTCCTTTTCTTTTTCTTCTTCTTTTAATTTTTTTCATTTCTTTTTTTATTCAAAAATATTATCATCCCTCTTCAATGCTTTGTCAATTCATTATGCCACTACTCTTCTCCAACTTTCACCTTTGCATCACCACTCTTAACCATTCTTTCTTTTCTCCGTTTCCTCTTCTTTCATTTTTTTTCATTTCTTTTCTTTTGATTAAAACAAATTGCCATCCCTCTTTCATTCTTTTTCCATTCATCTTTTTTATTCACCACTGCTGTCCACCGCCGTACACCACTATTCATCGTCGACAATTGTGTATTTTAATTTAGTTCTCCTTTATTTTCTTCTACATTGTTCATATCATTTTTTGTTATGAATTTATCATACTAATTTATTCATCATATGGGCTATAGATTCTCACATCAATTCCAATTAAATCCTTGATTAAGTCGTAGTGTTGTTTCGACTCAGCTTTAATATCTAAAAATGTAAGTATTTAAAGAAGTAAGTTCGATTCTATATTAGGATTTTGATTTTTATTCATGGGTGAGTGATCATGCTAACCACGAATTGTTTTGGATTGCAGGATTCTTTACCAAAGTATCAAATCAATCATGAATTCATTGAGTAATTAAATAATAAGTTGTTTAAGTATATGTGCAGATGAGTTTACAAGATTTAGATTGGTGATTTTGGATCGTTTGTCAAGGTGTGTGTTTTATCTCGTGTGATAATTATACAACATGTTTTGATTTTTTATTGATTTAATAATGTGAACATTTTTACAAGTAACATTAAGTGGCTGAATGTGCCAAAGGATTTTTCAATTTAAAAAAAAGGTAAGCATTCAGCTTTTATCTGTTTAATGATTGTTATGTGATTATTGATAAGTTATGATTTGTTCTAATTCTCATGGCATGTGACGTTGTGGCAGTTCTAATTAAATTGATTTCTTAGTATTGAAATCTGACACATCTTTTCTACAAAGTATAGAATCCCATGCCTACTGGTTTTTGTTAAATATTTGATTGTATGATCAACATGCTTACTGTTCTAATTCTGTAGTTGCATGCCATGTCATATTGCATGGGATTGGGATGATTTTGTACGGAAGAAGTTCTGGCAGTTTAATGATTTGCACTATCTGTTGGTTTAACCACATATTTGTTATTGCATCTTAACTACAATTCTAGTGGCTTGACCACATATATCTATTCTAACAGCTTATCTTTGATTCTGGTAGCACTGTCCACATTTATCTGTTGGTGTATTTTGGATGGATGAGTTCTGGGGAACTCTATTTGGTGTGTAGTGGAGTTGGGTAGGAGTTTTCTAAAAAATATACATTATTTTTCTGAAAAATTTGCATTGTCATAAACATGCATTCTAAAGTCTCCAAATTTAAAATTTGTGATTTTTTATAATGAATTGATCTATTCGATGTGTTAACTGTTTGTATTCTCGATTTAAAACTCACACTGGGCTTCCCAACTCACCTCTTATTTTTTAAACCTTTTTAGATACTACTCGTGGCTAGGACTTGGATAGTTCATCGGAGGGAGTCTCTTAGAATAAGATTTGATAAAAGTATTTTATGATTGACTGGAACTTGTTTGGACTTTGGAATGTTTTTATTTATTTTGAGCTGTGAAATGAAATTTTATTTTTGTAATTGATTGCATACATAAACTTTGAATTTTAAACTGTTTAATTATTTACTTTAGTGAACAAAATGTTTTATCACATTAAAAATGTTTTAAACAAAAATACAAAATTTTCATTTATTTTGTCTGCAAACTTTGATAATAAAAATTTGTAAAGTAACGTTTTAAATTTGAAAACAAGGTTTTTTTTTCAAAACAATCAAAATGTAACAATCTAGGTTACAATGTAAATTTACTTAAACTAAACATATTTTGATAAAAGTCTCGATGACAACCTTCTCTTTAAAAATGAACAATGTTTTCAAATAGATGATTTAAACACAATTGATTTGGAAGTCAATTCTTAGTGGTCGTTGTAGCTTCTAGGATTTGGTCATAATGTCTAGGTCGGGTTTAGGAGGTTACACTTATCTTTCAATCTCATTTATCCTAAATTACTTCCTAGGGTCGTAAATCCTAGGTTTTAATTGCATATAATTAAAGCTAACTAACTAAGACTCAAAGCCTAATTCATCCGTTAATTATTCCCACATCCACTAGTTAATCTCTCTAAGGAAATTAGCTACTCATTGATCTAGATGCAATTATCCCTAATTTCATATTCAACATGCAAAGCAAAAAATTAAATAAAAAAGGGAATAGAGAAATTGATCGATTTCAATATTGATTTGCTCACAAAAACAGGATTTCCTTTGACAGTTGCAAACACAATCCTGATTGCAATTGAAAACCAAAAATAAATAAATAAAAACTACTTAATTAAACGGTTGGATCGAAATAGAAACCAAGCTAAACAAAGGGAAAAATTCTAGTTTATAACATAAAATGACTAAATTGAAACAAAATAAAAATTAGAATAAAAACCCTAAACTAAACTAAGTGCTCAGTCGGCCAAGCCCCCAAAAGTGAGGTTAAATAAACCTATTTATAGCCAAAGTTACCAGACCTAATTAGGTTAATTGTAGCTCTCAAAACTGATAAATATACATTGTGCGAACAAAAATAGCCCTTCATAATTTTTGTTCATCATTCGTGTCGCGAGACCACAAGACCAATGTTAAGACATTGCCTTTCGAGGCTAATATCCTTGGCTTCAAAGTTTAGTGTTGTGACACCACAGCCTGGTGTCATGACATTGTCTTCGTCCTTCAAGTTCTGAACCTTCAAATAGTATCTTGCACACTTAATTGACTCGTCAGTTCATCCCTTGGCCCATATTGACCCATAAGGTGATCACATGGCTAAAATTTTGTAAAAATGCTTATTTCGATGAAATTAAAATTAAAACAATAAAAAGGAAAACATGATAAAAACATGTAAAAGAGCTAGAAGACAAGATAGTTATGTGTCCAGAAGACTCGAATTTGCTACAACGAATTGTGGCAAATCAAGCTCCCCCTCACTTAACTCGTTCCTCAAGAAATAAAAATAATAATAAAAGAAAATAATTAAATGGTGCTTAAGAATGCTTCATACATGAGATTGATTTAGAACAATATAAACAAGACAATATGGCTAAACATGTAATTCTAGCACGATATATAATTGCCTCCCGATTTTCAATATCAAACACCTTAGTTCACTAGGTTACAAAGTGTAAAAATTTAATAATGCTAAGCATATTAGTCCATCCAAAGAAGTACACAAGTATACATTTATGTCCAACGAATACAAGTGGTCAGAAATGTTAATTTTAAATTTAATTTTCATCCATGACTCGTATCACTTAGGTCACATAAGACTTTTCCGCTTGTAAACTTCTACGGCTTAGGTTAGTTTCGAATTGAAGAACTGACACTACAAAATGGTTTAAGCATGAAAATAGTTTGGCACATTACGTTGACCCTCATGCTAACCCATTTATATCCCTTAGGTCACCACCTAATATCCACTTCTCTCGCCTTCCTTTTCTCTCCATTTTCTAAGGTACAATATAGTATTAATGAGTACGATCATCTTAGTGAGTCTTTTGTGTAAAAATGATTTGTTGTTTTCTTTTTTCTATTTTTGATTTTTCTTTCTTTTTCTTTTCCACTCTCTTTGCTTTTCTTTGCTCAAGATTTTCTCACTAGGATTTTAGCCTTCACAAAGTTTTTCTTCACTAGATTTTTTTCTTCCTTAACGCCCAACTTTGTAAGAATTGTATACTCACTATGCTATAAGTTTTCACTCTCGATTATTTTGACGGTGTTCACAAGTATATGAGTCAAATTGTAATATAGTATTATGTTTAGAATAGAACACTGGGAAGTATTCTGAGGATCGTACCCAGTGGAGGATGGACTAAATCTATTGAAAATCTCTTTAAAATAATAAGTCTAAATAGTACTAATGAAGTCCTATATTACGACAGATTATAAAAGGAGTGAATATGAGAAATTAAATAACTCAAATAAATAAGTAAGAAAATAGACAAACGACTAAACCGATAAAACCAATAAGGAAGGGGTTATAATTAACTTTGGATTAGAGTTTTAGGGTGGACTAGCTATCAATTAACCAACTATTACCTCCCGACCTCTAATAGATTAATCAACTGGTTAATACTCGCTTATATCTTGACCTCACTTTCTCAACCAGGATAAATTACATTTTACTTGACAACCCTTATCTCCTGACCTCGTTTTACTTATGATTATTTCCTAGGGTTGTCAAGCCTTGGGTAAAAGAACTTGTAATTTAAACCAATTAATCCTATCGGGAAGCCCTAAATCCCCTATTAATCACATCCCCATCCACTTGTTAATCTCCTCTAAGGGATTTTTCCACTCATCTTATTCATAATCTCAATCTCAATTGAATTAAACATGTAAATAACACAATTGAATTGAAAGAAAGAAAGATTAGAATTATCCTAGATTTGATGTCGATGGAAGAACAAAGTGGTAGATCTCTCGATTAGAATAACGAACAGTGTCTCTTGGGAAAGCAAATAACCGAAATACTTCGATTAAATAAAAAAACTCTTAGATTGAAACCGATTCCAAGATAGAAGAACAAAAAGTTTATGAAAAATAAACGCAAATTAAATCTAATCTTACTCGTAAACTATGAGGGTTTTCGAGTGCGTCTAAGACAATTTAGTTACATCAAAACCCTAAGGTTTTATTTATAGGAGTGTTGCTAGCCCGAATTAGGTCTTCAGCACATCCTAGATCTTCATATAAAGTTGATTGTGTGGAGAAAAATAACCCTGGAATACTTGGGTTGCATGTCAACCCTATGTCGTACCATACACCATCTATGGTGCAACACGACACCTAAACCATATGTTCTTGCATCCGTGTCGTGATACTCATCCTACGTACCTACGTCCATTGGGCCCATCAATCATCAGCCTACGCACTCAATTACACAACTTAGAACTACCCAAGGTCCATGTCAGCCTAATAAGTCACAACACTCAAAAAATATGTTAAAAACACTTATTTGTACTAAATTTTAATACTATCTACTAAATACCAAAAACGTAATAATAAATACTAAATTGACTAGAAAAAAAGATCCTTAAGTGCGAAAATACAACGAAATTACTACAGCATTTGATGTCAGGTCAATACATAGAATCCTATTTACATTCTTCTAACCAATCACTTGTATTTCTAGAAGCTCGAGCACAAACAAGCACAAAAAAATTAAAATTTAACTACTAAAAAATTTAAAACAAGTAATATATAAAGTTAAACTTTTTGAAAAATTTGAAAGTTTCTATGTTACACCCCCACACTTTATTTGACACATTGTCCATAATGTGCACCCAACAGATAAGAGGAGAAACTACCCGGGTTAAGTGTTGAATTTCCTCGGAAGTAGTCAGGTGGTCCTCCTCATACCGATTTAGCTCCAACTTGTAGTGTCACATAATGTATAGGGTTCCTACAAAGAATAAACACAAACATATTTCTATAATAAAAAACTAATTACAGCAAATAAAAATGAAATCATCCCAAACTAAAATTATAAAGTCCAAAATAAAAATAAAAATAAGTAAATGTTCAAAAATATTAATTAGACTTGGATGTCGGCCGATCCTTCGTAATGATCAGATCCTTCCCATGACCCACAACTATCTCGGTGGCCCGCCTACCTACAGATTGGGTTGGGCTAGTTTGGCTCGAGTTGCAAAATTTGAACCCTCCACCTGATAGTTGTTCTGGTAGGAATGGTCCAGCTCGTCTACTTCTTTTTCGACATTCTCGTTTCTTCCTCCTCGTTTCCTCATACTCGGCTTTCTCGTAGAATTGTATAGGTGGGTATTTGTTCGGTCGTGGATTGGGCACTGTCATTTTGTACCTCTGTGCTAGTCGATGCTCACTAGGGACATCTCTTGCATCCACCTAATTACCCACTCCATGTCGGGAAAATCATTTAGCCCTTGGCTCAATTGACTATTCTCCTTACTTTTCCTTCTCAGAGATTGTGGTACATCCATTTTACACTTTCGACATTGGTTCAATTCGATAATTTGTTTTTGTTGAAGCTAAATATACTAGGTAGATCAAATTTTCCATGAGGGTCTTTGTTGGCATCACGAATTGCTCCGATGAGGAAATTGGAACCTTCGCCTTCTTGCACTGGGCAACCACGAGGTGCGAGAAACATATCCCTACCTTCTTGTCCCTAATAGAAGGAAGCATGGACTGGTAAATCCCCTTGCCCACACAAACCTATCTACGTTGCAAAATAAAGTAAAGAAGAACAACTTGGAAAATATTAACATTAGATACGTTAAGGGTAGGAGCAATACGAGTACATATAAACTGCATCCACATTTTTGCAAGCAGAAACATAATTGCTTAATTACAAGATAAAGGGATGTACGTGCTCGGTTGGTATTTCCAACCACCTCTCCCCTTAGAGAGGTATTCGATAATAGCATCCATGTTGATGTCCCGAAAATAATAGTAATCTAAATCATCAAGAGCATCCAAAAGAAAGTATTGAACATTGTAAAAATTGCAAATCTATTGGGGAGTAACTAAGACCTCTTTTCCCCTAACTATACCATGTCATTATTCGACATTTGGTGTTTTATTAGTTTCTCTTGCTTTCAATGAAGCATATAATTCATACCATGTTATTATTGAACAATGGGTCAAATCCTTGTTCTTGAATGAATGTTTTCCCTTGGAACTCTAAGATGTATTTTTCAACCTCTTGGCTCTGGAAATGGGTGGAATCGAAATCCATCGATTCCTTTGGTTGTGTAGTGCATCGAACTTTCCTGGTGCCATTCTAATAGTAATGTATATAAAAAAATATAATGTAAATTTAAGTAATACGATCAAATAAAATAGTGAACATTAGGAATGATTCACCGTGTGTTATCGCACAATGCCCACAATGGAATGGCGTCCAATGCAGAATGAACTACAATGTGCAACAAATGGGAGTGATGGGGGAAGGAGAAATTGCTCAAAAATTGTAAAAATCTAAAGTAGAGAGAGAGAAGGGATGTTCGATTGTTGCTTAGGGGGTGAGGGAGGTTGACTAGTGCGTGTTTAGTGTAAAATAACTTAGGGTTAAAACGGGTTGGGGCCATTTGGGTTGCACAGAAATTACATAAAAAAAAGTGTTGACCCAGCGCTGCTGTCGCAACATGGGGTATGGGTGTCAGGACACCAAACTTTGAATGCTCTAGGTTTTTTAAATTGTAATTTTGTTTTCACGAAACTAGCCAATATTTTCAAAGTAATTTTGCTGCAAAATATTGCGTCGCAACACTAGGGTTCGATGTCATGACACGGGTCTTAAATTTTGAATTTCTATGGTTCGAAGTATCGTGTTGCGATGCTGAGGTGAGTTGTCGCGACATGGCCCTAATTTTGAAGAGACTGTAAAACTCCCAACTCTCGTATTTTTGGGTGTGTCGGTCCCTTTCGTTTACTCCTAATTTGAAAATATGTACCAATTAGCCACTCATTGGCATCCTGATACCCAAGATCTTATCCTAATTAAAATTACTAAACCAAAATACGAAAGAAATTTTAATGTACACTAGTTTACAACACAGATTAAAGATTTGATTGATTAAATTAGGTGTGGCTACCGAACTCGTCGTTAGCTCTTGTATTCCCTTCATTGAATTCTCGTTCCATTGTCGATCATTGCAATTCGTCCAACATATTCCATTCCATCTGGAATCTTTACATTTGTTTCATTCCCTCGACATATAAATTGCTACACATATTGAACCAGAACCATAACTCCAATCAAGGTTGTTAGGGGCGATATAAAAAATTGCAATTCGTCATTTTAGTTATCGTGGTCGCATTTGAACACTCTATTTCACCATCTATTTTCTTGATTATTTCATTTTTCTTGAGATTGATGGTCGATCTAGACGTGCCCAAAAATGACCTACCCAACAGAATGGGAATGTCTTTGTCTTCTTCGTGGTCAAAAATAAAAAAATTGACGGGTATAGTGATAAGTGATAAAAGTAACATATATTAATCCCATTCTGTCCTGGGTATTGTCTCTTTCATTAGTTATTATTCGATTATTTTCCTATTTAATTCTCTGTTAAGTTCTTAGTTAAATTAGTTTAGTAATTTTAATTTAAAACCCATCACTCCAAATTATTGGCTAAATAATAGAAAAACTTTAAATACTAATAGTTTTAGTCTTTGTGGATACAATATCTCTATCCACCATCACTATACTATTTATCGATAGGTGCACTCGCCTTCATCATATTTTTAGTTAGTCACGTGAGACACATCAAGTTTTTGGCGCCATTGTCGGGGACTAAAATCTTAAGAACACTTTATTTTTATTAATTTAGCTATTTTTATTTTTTTTAAGTTTAATTTTTACATTCTAAGTTTTCTTCTATTTGCTTATGGCAGGCTCTTTTAGTTTATGACTAGAAGAAACCCGTCGGGACCATTACTTTTTTATAGTGAAATTGAAAGTACTTCTCGCAAAAATCGTAAAGAAGCAAGCCAGAGTTGACAAAATTTAGTAGGTGAACAAGAGGACAACATTATTATTGAGGAGATAGGTCATAGTCAGGATATTTAGCTACCTTCTGTAGCTGCTGTAGCTCCTGTTCCTTGTACTATCTACGATTATGCCAAGCCCACTCTGACTGGGGCTGAATCGAGTATTGTGTGAACTACCATTGCTGCAAATAATTTTGAACCGAAGCTGAACACAATTCAGATGGTACAATATTATGTTCAATTCAATGGTTTGCAAGATGAAGACCCAAATACTCATTTGGCTAATTTTTTAGAAATTTGCTATACTTTCAAGATAAATCGTGCCACTAATGATGCCATTCACTTACGATTGTTCCTATTCTCGTTGAGGAAAAAAGAAAAATAGTGGTTAAACTCTTGACCACGAGGTTCCATCACTACATGGTGAAGGCACAAACAGACTTATTGAGAAGGTGCCCTCACCATGGGTTACCTTTATGGTTACAGGTTGAAACCTTCTACAGCGATTTGAATCCCTCAACTAGGTAGTTAATCGATGTAGCAGCCAGCGGAACACTTAACAATAAAACACCCGAAGTAGCTTATGAGTTTATAGAGGAGATGGCACTAAATAATTATCAATGGCAAGTCATGAGGACAAAGCCGGTAAAGGCCACCGGTGTTTTTAATTTAGATGCAATCACTATGTTATCAAACCAGGTAGAATTATTAAATAAGAAAATTGATGGTTTATATATTTCTATGCATGTACATTCGACGATACGATGCAATACAAATGGAAGTGGAATAAATAATCCAAAATGTTTACCCGTTGGTTCTATCACAGAGAATGAGCATGTTAATTATATGGGTAATAATTCTAGGCCACAAAATAACCCTTATAGTAAAAACTATAATGCAGGTTGGAGGAACTATCCCAATCTCTCTTGGGGTGGTCAAGGAAATCAAAGAGCACAACCACTTCCAGGCTTCCAACAACCTTACCAGCAAGCGAAAAATTTGAACCTTGAGGAGATGTTGAAAAAGTTTATATCGGTGTCAGAAACTCATTTTCAAAACAATGAGGCAACACTGAAATATCAACAACCATTGATTTAAGGGCTCGAGAATCAAATAGGTCAACTTGCTAAACTAACTTTGGAATTACGACAAGGTAGTTTGCCTAGCAATACTGAAACTAACCCAAGGGAGTAGCTTCATGCAATTACTATTCGAGATGAAGAAGGGTTAGTTGAATCTGAACAGGAACTGAGGAAAAAAATTATGGTGAACAATGATGAGGTTGTGGACGATAGGAAAGAGAAAAATTTTATTGTCAAAGAATATACACCTTGAGTGCCATATCCTAACACGACGAAGGGAGACCAAACAAATGAACAATTTGGTAAATTCCTCAAGCTCTTAAAAAATTACATTTTAACTTACCATTTGTTGAAGCTCTTTCACAGATGCTAAATTACGTTAAATTTTTAAAAGAGATGTTGGCAAACAAAAGGAATTTAGATAGCTCGTCGATTGTAGAGCTCAACGTAGTTTGCTCGGCCATTTTCCAGAATAAATTACCCAACAAACTAAAAGATCCAAGGAGTTTTACTATTCCTTGTCTCATTGGTAGTTTAAATATCGATAATGCTTTGGCTAATTTAGGGGCTAGTATTAATGTTATTCCTTATAAAATGTTTAAACCACTAGGTCTTGGGAAACCCAAACAAACTAGGCTGAGTATTCAATTAGCAGATAGAACCATTAGATATCCTAGGGGTATTATGGAGGATGTACTCGTTAAAATCAATATATTTATTTTCCCCGTTGAGTTTGTTGTTTTAGACATGGATGAGAATAGTGAGGTACCTTTGATCTTAGGTTGACCCTTTTTATCCAATGCTAGGACTATAATAGATGTTGGTACAGGCGAACTTATGCTTCATATAGGTGCTGAGAAGATTGTTCTCCAAGCACGTGATTCTGTGAGAGTCTATAGGAATCAAGATGATTTTAAATGTTCTATAAATGTTAGTAACCACATGGCTCAACCTTCTTTGTAGGAAATCCCTTGTGGAAACATGATGGAGCCATGTTTCACTCAAGGTGACAAAAATAAAATAACATATGAAGAGCGAATAGTGCACCTAGATGAACTATATGAATGGCAAACACATGTCAAGGAGAAACCTAAAAAGCACAATGAAGAGCCAATGCACTGCCATGATAAGCATGTGAATGGAACGAACCAATTTAAGGTTAGGGAAAAAGTACTGCTGGAAAAAACGGATCCATGAATCTCCTCTTCGGAGCTCGAATCTAACAGATCAAACCCATTTACGGTACTGTATGTCTTTCCATACGGTACAGTCAAGGTAACTCATTTGGAGTTCAACACGTTTAAGGTAAACAATAATCAACTCAAACCTTATCTCTTAAGGAGAAAGAGGAGCTTCAAATCTGCGAACCACCTTGACCGTGCGTATACAAGGTAAATTAAGCTTAGACTCTAAATAAGCGCTTCTCAAGAGGCAACCTGAGTATTTAACTTATGCTAATTCTTTTAATTTCATTGCATGCTAATTTAAAATTAAATGAATTAAAAAATAAGTTTTTCATCCACACGGGCTGGACACACGGGCATGTCCCAGGTCGTGTCCGTAAGGGAGCAAATGACAAAGAGTTACATGGTGTAAAGACATGGCCATGTAGGTCACACAGCCTGGACAAACGGGTGTGTCCTTGATCGTGTGAGTCCTGGGACTTCATTTTTCGAAAATTCAATTGTTACACAACCTAAATTGGTCCACACGACTTGGTGGCACGGCTGTGTGAGTACTTGAGCTAATTTTTTAGTTTTAATTTCAAGTTAGTGAGTTACACGGACAACAGACACGGACTATCGCACGAGCGTGTGTGAAACCGTGTGCCCCACCCGCGTATGGGACAAGTGAAGGCACAACACACACGGCCGTGTCCAAGGCCATGTGAAGACTAGCATGAATTTTTTAATCACACACAGCCTGAAAGAGTCGTACACAGGCGTGTGACGCAGCGGTGTGGCCCAACACGGGCCTTTACACAACTGTGTCACCCTTTTAACCCCAAAAACCCTATTTTCCCCTTACTTTGTGTTCTTTCTGCCTACCTCCAGCCTTCAAACCCTCATCGCCATCGAACCTTCCTTCACAGCACCCCCGGCCACCTCCGAACACCTCTCTTTTTCCCACGACTTACCCTTCCCTTTCCCCCTTCTTCCTTCTCCCCATCCCCATCCCTCACAACTTTCCCCTTCTCCTTTACGCCGCGACTCTCCCTTCACCGTCGGCCACAACAAGCCCCTCCCTCCAATTCCGTTTCCCTTTTCCCTTCCTTTCTCTTTCACCAAACAGCCTTGTCGGAGCCCCACCATCCCTCCCTTCCCCCCAGCTTCGTCGTGCCCCCACCACCCATCGGCCACTATGCGCACTTCCTTCACCACGCCACCGTCGGTTTCCTCCCCACCTTCCTTTTTTTATTTTATTTAGTTAATATTTTTATATTATTTTATATTATTTTCTTTTCTTTTTATTTATTTTTATTTTATCTTATTTTGCTTTTCTTTATTGCTTTTATTTTATGTTTAGTATTTATATTTATTATTATTGCATTATCATTTACTGTTATTAAATTTCTTAGTTTTTGATTTATTATTTCGTTATTCCTTAGTTTTTATGTATTTATTCATTTATTATGCTTACTTTTATTTATTTATTTTAGTTCTAATGGAATGATACTCGTTTAGTATTATTCTTTTTAGTTAGTATTATTATTTTCATTTATTATTTTCCTAATTTATTACTTAGTATTACAGTTGTTATTGATTTTACCAATCCTATTAATATTTTTAGTAATTGTTCATTCTTTATTTTTTTAGTATTTAGTCATGTTTCTTTTAGTAGTATTTTATGATTACTGTTTATATTATTGTCGCTATCGATTTATTTTCTTTCGTCGAGTTGTTGATATTGAATTCTATTTTTATTGCATGGGTTATTGGATTGCCTCTATCATGATTGGTTCGTCCATTTCCTTCATTTGATTTTAATATTTGATTATTTTATTGCAGATTCTTTATGACGAACACTAGAGGGAAATCCAAGGTCGCTGTCCACGCTTAGAAAAAGCAGAAGAACCCAGGTGCGACTTCTTCCCCGGGCCCTTTCGTCGATGCACACCATCCATGTCTCCGATTCCCACGGGGTCCCAAGAGGACCTATATCAGTATCTCCTACAGCGACCGTTTGGCTTAGGCCATTGTATTGATTGGGCCGCTTTAGAGCAGGTCCAATTAGCTAATAGAGTTCATACACTTATTGCCACAACTCATTAGGACAGTTCCTCTCCATCATCGATCCCCTCTACTCGGAGTTTACTCTCGAGTTTTGTTTGGCATTCTTCTTACAGCACATGATGTCGACCCATGATGAGCTGCAAACCATTACTTTTCAACTCAGCAGCACGACATGTCATATGAGTGTCCCAGAGTTATGAGTTGCATTAAGACTCTATCCCAAGGAGTTCATGCGTGTCGAGAACTTTCTAAATTTATACCGACACATCCACTCTTAGCCTTCTTTATGCTGGGCAAACCTTACAGTCAGTACGATGCCCTATGATACGAGCCGGTCGAAGGCGACTTCCCTACCTCCGGCCTTTCACTATATTCATGCCATCCTCACTCACACTTTGACCAATCGGAGGACAGCACCGACGTTGTCAGTACAACTGACACGTATATTTGGTTGAGCATGGCCACGGGCGCATTTTCGATCTAGCCTACTTCTTCGCCCTAGCTTGCCGCCATCACACAGAGCGCAGTAGGAAGGGTCCTATCTGGTTAGGCCCTTACGAGACTCACCTCACGCGACACTCCGTTCTCCTTAAAAACATAGAGCAGTCCTCCTCTATTACATTAGTTGGACAAATAACCCCGCAAGGGTTATTAAGTATGAGCCACATGAGGATGATCGAGCGACTGTATAAACTGGATCCTCCTCAATACTGATTATCTCATTCTAGCCCACAGGATAAGCATGAGGACTTCAGTGATAATGTCCCCTTCCACCGGGGGGATCCACATCATCCTCTATATCAAAGTCACCATCCTACTTCTTCTGCTGCCACCTTAGCAAACCATTTCGAGAGGTTCATTGAGCGGTTCAGCAGTATTGATATGACTTTGCAGTAGATCTGTCACCACCTTCACGTATCTTCTTTAGTGCTAACGCCTCACGATCGCGATTCCTTCGATAATGAATATTACTGATTTTAGTTTTATTTTATTTTTTATTTTTTATTTTTGCTTTAAGTTGTTTTATTTTAATTTTATTAAACATTGTTTTTGTTTATTATCTTTTCAACTATGTTTTTTATTTTTATGGTTATTTCTAATCAAGTTTGTAATCTCATAATCTTTTTCATTATTTGTGTTTATTTTCTTATTATTTTTCTTTGAATCATGCACTACATTTAGATATACCTACGATTCTGGTTTTCACCATTCTGGCGATTTCATCCATAATTCAGGGTAGTTTCAGTTTTCTTTCCCTCTTATCATATTATACTTATTTTGTACTTATATATGTTCCCCAATGTACACCTTGAGTGTGGGGAGGTTATTCATATAATTATTAGAAGATCTTTGAATTATTTCTTGTGTTTAAGTGATTTTCTCATACGTTCATTAGAATAAATTTTTGTCAAATTGAGGTTTTTTTTATGTGTTCGGATTAATTTGTAGATATTTGTGCATTGATTGATTTAAATTTTAAGAAATGAGAGAATCAATTATGATTAGTTATTTTTCAGAAATTAAAAATTTTAGGTTGTTTCCCTGAATTGAAGTATTATCCTGAAGTCTTAAATTTAGAAGTGTAGCATCAAAAACTATGATTTTTTGTGAGATTTTGAGCCTTTAAAGCATACATTTTTCATGCTCATTCTATTACTGGTTATAAGTGTGTCAACTTGATTTGTTATTCTAGAAATTACTTCGATTAGGCATGTCAATATCACACCTTTGATTTGATATACTAAGATGATAAAGGCACTTAGGTTTTAACCCACTTATCCCATAAAAAACCTACTTTTTTAATTAACCCTTAGTGAACCCTGTTGAGCCTAACACACCGTTTCTTGATTAACCTGTTAATGTTAACCCATGACTATTTTTATTGTTCAGACTCTTTCCCATTTTATTGACTCTCTTTTTGTCGGGATTTAATTTGGTTAGTTTCCTAACTATGCTCTTTTGTTTTATTTGCTGAATTAATTCTTCTTTTGAACAATTAGATATTTGTTATTTAAGCTTGAACAATTAAATTCATATTTTGAGAAGAAGCTCATTTTTGTTCTTGATTGATGCACTTGTTTTTAATTCAGCATCTGTTTATTTCCTCTAGTTTGGTAATTTATCAACTCAATCTCGATCATAACCAACTTTTTTGGCCTTTTCCTGCACCCTTAACCTAAGCCCCATTACAACCTCTTAAAGACCTTTTGATTGGTGTATCATATCATTTTATACTGGTGGAGATTTGATTTTCAAGCAAGCTTATGGAAATGACATTTCTTGCTCGACTGTTGAGTACTTATTTCTTAAACTTTAAACACTTTGAGTGATTTGAGTAAATCTTTAGTGAGGATGTGAATTCTTATTGATTTTGAATTAAAGGTAATCACTTAGATAAGGGGAGATACCTATGTTTTCAGGCTTTAAAAATTTTGACTTGTATTGTTTGAATATTTAGTGCCCTTTTAGTTGAATTGTCACTGCATGATTATTTGCGAATTACTTTGAGACACTATTGATGAGAATTATAAGTTGAAAAATATTAACTTCAATGTGAGTTGAGGATTTTTAATAAGTGATAACAGTAACATATTTTAATCCCATTCTTAATGTGTTTTTGGATTATTAGTTATGCAAATTGGTGACTTTGATGCTACTAGTCCTTTGAATTCATGTTTCTATACTTAGGTGGGCATTTGGGAGCAAAATGAGTGAGAAACGAGCGAAAATCGATAAAAAATAATCGATTTCAGGAATCACACGAGCATGTCCTAGACCGTGTCAATTTCACAACCTACTTCTCAAACACGCGGAAAACACAATTTTTAGGCTTTCTGAGCATTCTAAAGTCTATAAATACCAAATAGAAAAAGAGATAGAGAGTCAGCAGAGAATATTGAAGAAACAACTCGAAGTATACCATTGGAGCCAACTCTAAAGCAGATTTCCATCAAGATTGAAGACATCATTTTAATTTCTTTTGAAGATTTTATGAGTTTCTTTGTTTCTTGTGATTTTTCTGATTTAAGATGTTTTTATTCAGGATTATGAACTAATTTCCTAGATACCTAGGGAAGATGAAACTTATAATGAATTCTATTATTTAATTTCTATTTTACGTGATAAATACTTGATTCTTGTTTTCAATTATGTAGGCTTATTTCTTGTTTTAATATTTCTAGGATATTAATTCATGTTTAATGTGCTTAGTTCGGTGGAGGAAAAGTCATTATTTAAAAGTAGATCTAGCATAATTGAATGGAGTTACATGCAATTGTAGAAAGATAATGCGATGATAGGGTTTTATTAGAAAGATATTTCAATTAATCAACCTAGAATTAGTTGCTCTTACTCTCGAAAGAGATATTAGCATAATTTAGGGATTTTATGGATTAAGATGCCAAGTGAATAAATCATTTAATTGAGATTCATAATTATAGATGAAGTCTAGGTGGATTCTTTCCTAGCTATTGTCTCTTTCATTGGTTATTATTCGATTATTTTCCTATTTCATTCTCTGTTGAGTTCTTAGTTAAATTAGTTTAGTAATTTTAATTTAAAACCTATCACTTCAAATTATCTGCTAAATAATAGAAAAACGATAATTACTAATACTTTTAGTCTTCATGGATACGATATCTCTACTCACCATAGCTATATTATTTATCGATAGGTGCACTTGCCTTCATTATGTTTTTAGTTAGTCACGTGAGACACATCATATAATAAAACCACTCACTTTAAATAATACGTCTTCAAGTACACCTTTAGGGTGTACTAGAGACCTATTGTCTAATTATTGTATGATTGACATGTTTTTCAATTCCCCCAATCCGAATTTTATATACGTAGACAGTGGCATCAGATTAATGTTGGCCCCTAAATCACAAAGGGACTTACTAAAATGTTTGTCCTTTATTGATAACTCAAAATTATATAGACATTTAAATAACCTTTTGACTAATAATTCAGGCAAATTCTGAGTATTTTTAACAACAAAATTTGTAGTTTTGTTACAAATTTGTAAAGTATGAAAAAATTAAATATAAACTTGTAATCTTACTTATTTGCATGTTAAATTGACATAATTTTGCCAATTTCACGTAGTTTGGTGCAATAGGAGAAAAGTTAGTCTTGAAGGTCACTTGTTCGATGTTGTAGCATTTCCTATAGCAAAGACCATGCAGATGTGGGTTGATGGCTGATTAGCATGGGACATCCTAAAATTATTTATTGGAACCCCAAATTCAATTTGACCCAACTCGTAATTGGATCACTAAAGTTTACTAGTCAGCTGCTTCATTTGAAGCCCAAATCATCCGCTCAGGGAGGAAAAAGCCCAATTTGGCTATAGAATCCCAATCATCCACAAATAAATTAAATTAGGCACCCAGGAATTGTTAAAAAATCACAAATTAGCCACAAAAACTTCCCTATGTGACCGTTCAACTTCTTTTCATGAATCAAGCTTGGACTAGTTAAATTTAGCAAAGTCATCCACCTTTCTTCCTCAACTCAAGGGGCCGGCCATGCATGAGAGAGAAAGGAGGGATTGAGATGATATTTTTAGTAAACTCAACGGGCTTCTCACAAGTATAAATACCCTTATCCATTCACCTATTTCATTCATCCATCACTCATTATCTCTTCTATCTTTTCACTTCCCAATTTCCATTTCTTCAAAGAGTTTTTGTAAGGCTTTGAGAGTAGCCCCATTCAGCCATATTAATAGTTTTTTAGCTTAGTTGTCACAGCAAGAAGCGAATAACGAATGAGGAGTAAAGTGAGTTGTGCCTCGAAGAACCACTGGAAATGACTTAGCATTTCTTTTCCCTTCAATCTTTTATTTTTGTTCAATTCAAGAAACATGATTGCAACTAAGTTTCTCTCTTTTAATATAATCATGATTGCTTAATTTTTTGTGTTAGAATGATTTAAATTCCATAGCTTAGATTATTTAATTCTGTTAATGATGTTATGTGCCTTGGTTGCTTATTCATTCAGTTAAAATCATGAACTTGTTATCCGTGCATTATAAATGTAGGGATGCGATTGAATTAATTATTAAATCGAACCAGATTGTAATTAATTGACTCAATACCTAAATGGTTCATGTTTGATCTTTCTATGATGAAATTAGGTAAAATTAGTAATAATGTTGAAAGAAATTTATTACATTGCATAACCTTATGATTAATATGATTAAACTGTTTCAAAGATAGGAATATTATTGTTACCTCACATAATATGTTTTCTACTTATTAAAATACTTAGTTGATTGAACATAGACATATTATAGAAAAACTTAATAATTTAATAAGTGTGATTTCTTAGACGATGCCTGGAAAGGTAATCTTGAAGTTAGACTTGACATAGAAATATGCAAGGAGACTAAACAGTTAAGCTTAGATGTTCCAGAGAAGTCATGCACTCAAAAAATCAGGTTTAATAAATAGTCAAGTTGTCATATATTTCTTCCGTAAAAGCATTAGCATTGTTTTAAAAAATTCCAAGTTAGGAAGAAAAAAATTCTAAGACATGCATGTTCTTGTGATTACTCTTAAAAATTGCAAACTTATATCTTTTTGTGTTTAATTTAATTGTAAGAATACTTAGGGTAGTTTTAATATAAATTAGAAATCCATCACCCTTTAATTTATTTTCATCACCTTCTAATTTGCTAAGTATTAATTTTGCAATACTTGATTTGCATAAACAATACCTATGGAAACGCTAACTCTTACATACTACTTTATTACTGGTCAACTTTGTGTATACTTGCAACTCAATCGCATAATTTCAAGACACCTTGTAACACTACTCACCCAATCCAGTCAGCAAACCAGAGCTATAGGATGCTACAACAGTTAACCAAGCATATAACAAATAAATTCAGCTTTCTATATTCCATTAAAGAATAAAAATGATATAATCAAAGCAAGATATGATTTATAAACATATTTGAGTCCCAAACAAGCTACGAAGCTCTTATACCAGCTCAGATACAAGTCAAGACTAATTTGAAACTTTTATAAATAGATAGGTAAAAAAAATAAGGGTCACACTGTGGTGTCGACAGGCCCTATAACTAACTGTAATCGTGTTGGACCTAATTGTAACACTTTTTCAATATTTACACAATTGTGTCACCGGGTCGTATGAGAGACTGTGACCGTGTGCATCATTTGTTACCCAAAACATGCAGACCACACGACTGTGCCATATGCTTGTGTATGGCACACGGTCCTATGTATGGCACACGGTCCTATGTCTAACCGTGTGTGCCTAAATGGTACCCTACAAGGCAAGTTATCGCACCAAAATCCAAATATACCACAACCATGCAATATACCATTTCTCAACATGTTAAACGACATCAAAACCATTCCAAAACAATACTTATATCATCCATCCTAAGTGCCTAACCAATATGCCATAATTCGTACCTCAATTCAACAATCATATCCTACTATTCATAATCATTCATGCCTCAATATTCATACTTAAGATTCACATATATTCATCATTTCAAATGCCAAGATATCATCAACAAAATTCATCCTTTCTAAGTGTCAAAACTCATCAAGTAAAATACACCATATTGACCAAAACATATATGCAACTCATATTACAAATCAACCAAAATAAGTTCATCACTTCCAAACATTACACTTATATCCACATCAAAATGAACTGATACATAAGTTTAAATCTCATTCAGATATGCATATCTATTAGCTTGAGTAAATCACATTTCAAGTTGGGTATTCAATTGCCACTTCATTTCTCATAGTAATACCGAATGATCCAACATCATTAGACCAAGATCATGAACATCTAAAATAACTTAAACGCAAATAAAATCCTATATACATGTGACATAACCGAATCTAGAATAAATAAAGATTGCCGAATTAGAGATTTGATAGTGTAAGCTCTGAGTTCATCTGATTGATACGTTTCACAAAATAACTTATTCAAATACAGAAACACAAACAAGATAAGCATTATGAATGCTTAGTAAGCTTCTATGAAATTCATTTAACCTACCTCGATAAATTTACAATTCAATTGTGAAAACATAATGTAACAAGTACAGGTATCGATTGGCATCTTGTTACATCCACAAGTACATCACTTAACACTTCTGGAGGTTAATGCATTATATTGCACAGCTTTATAATATAATATTTATACTATCTAAAACACATTTGACAAATTATAACTCAAATCATTTTTTTTATTTATCATTCACAACTTAAAACAATATAACTCACCTCAGTTCACATTTAATTAAATGGACTAGCTACTATACAGTCCCCTGTTATCACAATTTAACAACAACATGTGTGATTATTACACACGAATCAAATAACACTTCCAATGATACCATTTAATCTATATAAAAAAACGTTCAAAAAGTAAAACATTTATGTCATTCCTTTCTTATGCATCCATTTCAGATTCAGTATTCATATTATTTAAAAAATTTCATTTCATATCATGTTTATTTCCATCTTCCAGAGAATCTGCAAAAAAAAGCTAGATTCTGGCCATCAATATGGTAACTGTAACAATGACACAGAGTGCCTGATAACTGTAACACTGGTACAAAGTATTTGGTTACTGTAATCACCGAAAAATAGTGTTGGATAAACCCTAATTACATGTCATTTGTATCTTAGCTATTCACTGAGTTCACACGGGCCCTGTATCACATATTCATTTGTATCTTTTGAAACTTTTAGTAGACATATTGTAACGCCCCAGAATTTGGGCCTAGAAGTATTGGGCTTTGAGCAAGGGAACAGTTAGGAAACTGTGCACAAAAGTATGTCTGCTTTAGTGGTTAAGGGTCTTGAGAGGAGTTGGAAAAGTCCTGGGTTCAAACCTGGGCTTTAGAAAAAATTTTGGTTTTATGTGGATAAAACCCTGGATGCTTGGATATATGCCTTTTAAATTATTGTGTGAAAAAAAAAGTCATAAGGAAGCTTGTGGTCTAGTGGTTGTGGCGTCATTAAGGTTATAAGGGAGCTTGGGTTCAAGCCTTGGCCCTTGCAATTTATTTTGGTTTTTCTTTTAAAGGAACCTGGACTTTGGCCTTTGGACATTTTTATTAATTGAAGATAAAATGTGACACATAAGAGCTTGTGGCAAGGAGGCAAGTGGTGTGTTGAGCTATTTAGGAGTGCTTGGGTTCGAATCTCATTGCAAGTAAAAAGGATATTTATTTTGCTAGTATGAGGCGGCGGGAGTTTAAGGTGGTTTCGAACTCTGTAAGGTGAAGTTTAAATTGGTCTTGGATGGAATTATGGAGCAAATCAAGGAGGAGATTGGGGAGAGAATCAAGGAATTTCGAATATGGGAGGTTGGTAGGGTGTTGTGGCCGAGGGGATATTCTAAGGCTTTAGTGGAATTCGGCTTGGGGAAATAGGAAGCATTTTCAGTACTAGGCATTTGTTTGTTCGGTTTTGTGGGGTTTTAGAGGAGAGTGCTGAATTTTCTTTGGGTTTTTACCATTCGGGGATTTCTTTCGAGTTTTTCGTTTTAGCTATTGAGGTGACCAAAATAGTTGTTATTTCCTTCCTTTCTACATTTGCCGAATAGGTAACTTTCTTTTTGGTTTCTTTTTCTTTCTTTGTTTTGCCGAAATCCCTTTTCTCTCTCACAATTGGTTCTACTTCTTCTTTTCCGTCTGAATCCTTCTCCTCTCGGCCTCCCTTCTAAATTGAACCTACTTTCTATCTTTTTCTTTTCTACTTCCCACTCTCTTCCAATCATAGCCGGATTATTCATAAGGCTTTTTGTGTACGTTCAGGTTATCATCTTTCCCTATAGTGTTTGGTCGAATATACCTGAACTATTCCAACCGATCCCATCATCATCAATTTTGGGTTCTAAAATCTCTAGAAGGGAAATGGAGGTTTCCAATAATATGTTGCATAAAGAGTTATCAATGGTGGCAAGTTGTAGCCACTCTGAGGGAGGATCAGGAATGGTGCCAGCTGAGAATGGGCACGTAGGCCCTGCCCCCAAATTTAAGCAGCATAAATTGTCAGCTGTTCGAGATTTTATGCCAGGGTACGGCAAGGTGGCTGCACCAATCTCTGGATCAAGTGAGCAAACCATAACCAAGCCTACGAAACATGGTGTTAGACTGTAGAGGCCATCACGAGCGTTATGGGCCATTATGGGCCGTTATGGGCCTTGTTTGGCTAAACTAGGTCGTGTGGGCCCAATGGGCACGTGGGCCGCACATAGATAAAATCCACGTTAAGTGAAAAATACTGGACTGGGCTATGTAGTTCGCATAGTCATGACTGAATTTGGGCTAAATGGGCTACACGAGTGTGTGGGCCCACTCGGGCCGAATATGGGCCTTGGGCCTATTTATACCATTATGACCATTTAGGTTATTTTTGTCACTCAAGGCAACTGTAGACCTTCGAAAAGATTGTTAAATGACCAAAATACCCTCGAAGGGTAAAATAACCAAAATACCCTTGGGGGTAAAATTACCATTTTACCGCTAACTGAGGAAATGACCGCTACACCCCTAGTGGTAAGTTGACTAATGTAGGTATGAAAGTTATATGACTGATACTAAGCATGACATCCTGCATTCTCGTATGTTACTTTGGCAAGTCATCCTGCATGAGGTTGGGTTAATATTGACGGAAGAAGTGTATGGCTTGTAGCCGTTCTGTTCAAGGCTTACTGCCTTTCTGCTTATGGCTTTTAGTCGTTCTGTCTACGGTGCTGAGCCGTTCTGTTGACTTAGTGCCGCAACCAGTGCTAAGCTTGGCGTGTTGGCTGGGTGGGTCGATTTTATCCCCACGTGGTGTGTTGGTTGGTACGAGTGGTGTATTGGTTGGATTGGGCTGGATTTCTGTCTGCATATCTGCGTCTAATACTGATTCTGTAAAGGGTTTAGGTCCACCTGGTTCTGTTAATGGGCTTTGGTCCAGTCTATTTCTGCATACCGTATATCTGACTGTTTGTATTATAAGGGATTACACACTTAGTTTTTGCAAACTCACCCTTTTGTCTAACTTGCAACTAATTCCCAACCTTAGGCGATTTGGAGCCCCCAGAGGCTCGGAGGTGGCCACACGACCGCTGAAGCTCTATTGTAGCCTTTTTATTTGAATTTTATATTTTGGGTTTTGATTCTGTTATAAGGCCTTTGAGGGACTAAATTTTTAAAAGGACTTTAGTTTTCCTTATTTAAAGCTGCTAAACATGAATTTTCAAAATTAACAACTATTTTCCAAAAACACTTAAAAACAGACGTTTTTACATTTCAAACTTTCATAGTTTCTGCGATTGGAATAATCTAAAGTATCAATGCCAGACATTAAGTAAACGTTTTTGACGAGATGATTTGCTAAACTCGACCAAAAGGATTTAAACATAGAAATGAACCTTTAACAACAAACTCAGTTTTTGATGACGCTTTCATGTGACACGCCGATTCGGCCATAACGTTTGGGTCGGGTTTGGCGTGTTACACATATCAAATAACCATATACTTGTAATTTAAACCAATTAATATTTTATAACCGTTTCATATCATATAACCATTCGTATTAGTCGCATATTTTGTACTTTGCATTATAGGTTTTTTTAAGCCAATACTTTTGTATTACAATAATTAAACTATCAAACAATTAAATAACACAATAATAAACAATCATTAACAAATTAAATCTCATACGAAACTTACCTAATCAAACTCAGCAACGAATATGACACCAACAACTTTTAAGAGAATTTTTCTTCTTTTTTTTCTGCATTTATCGACCAATTGATCCGTTCTATGGTCATGCATGGCCAGATATGTTGAAGCATTCATCCATGGCTTTTCAAGTTTTTCTTTGGTAGAGACAGTGAGGAAAATAGAAAATTAATGTGGTGGCTTTCTTTTCCTTTTCTTATTTTATCTTTTATTATTTAATCATTTAATAATAATTTAATTTAAAATTTTTAACATACAATTACTCAATTCCTCTCACCTAACCGTCCATCATAATTAAAAGTGTCTAATTGCTACGTAAATCTTCAAATAGTTACCTTTTAAACCTTTTTAACTAATAAAATTCAATAGCGATTAACTTTTACGATTTTTACGATTTTAACCTTGTACCTTAATTAACCATTCAATCGACCAAATTACAGGACTAAAATTTAATATAACCTATATAAAAACTTTGTAAATATTTTTATTAAATATTTATAGGCTTAGTTTACAGAAACAAGGTCCCCATACATCATTTTCCAAAACCACTTCACTTTAGGATCAGCAACTTGTACTTAGCTAATTGTCCACTTCGTAAAAATTATCAGATGAAAATTCAATGAAGCACCACAATAAACTTGTAAATATTATTAAATAATATTTAATGACTCAATTATTGGAATATTGAGTTTCGAAACCTCTATCTTTGGTACCACTAAAAAACGGGCGATTACAACTCTCCTCTCTTAGAAAATTTCGTCCACCATATTTTTACCTCTGAACAGATTTGGATACTGATATTTCATCAATTATTCAATTTCCTACGTAGTTTGGCAATGCAACAAAACTTTTGCCAATAGTATATGTTTATTCCTTAGGTCTTTTACTTCCCGAGCTTACACTTTTGCTAAACTATAGAGTCTTTTTCTCAAGGCGAGACTTTCAAGAACACAATGACATCATTCTAAGATTTGATATCCTTTCATTTTAGATTGATTTACAATTTTTGATGTTTTGAGGTGACTTCCAAACAATTTTGGATAATGCGGACTTTACCTTATGTCTCTATGATCAAATTAGTCCCGACTAGTTTTCTTTCACTCAATTCTGACTAGTCTAATAGAGTTCTGCGGTTACAACTTTCTAGTGAGTAATATGTTCTAACCAAAATGAAATGTGTAGGTTTGGTGAGTATATCAATAATTAACCATATTGCATGCTTATTTTTCGATGATAGTGATAAACTTGATATGAATTCCACAGTGACTTGATCCCATTTTTACTCAAGAATTATCATAGGTTGTAACAAACCTGACAAAACTCAATACTTAGCTTTAGCTTGCTAACGTAACAAACTTCTTGTCACATATTCTGAAATCCCTCTTTTTATGGTTTACTACCAATACAATTGTTTTATAAAACTGTACACTCTAATACTACCCTAATAAAATGAATATGTAATGCTATAAGCTTCTCATAAGTTATCTCATTTCAGTTCTAACTCTTTCAGCATACTCAAATAGTTATGATGATGTATATTTTCGTTGCCATCAATACTAAACTCAAAAGTACAACTCTTCATTTAACTAGCAAACTTCAAATTGTCTTTCTGAAATTCCTGAATTCTCTGAAGATATACTAATTTAGTTCTCCAATCTGTTCATAATATAATTATCTTAACTCTAAGTCAAACGAGTATTCATAATAAGTTCTAACAACCATTTCCTAACCCTATGAAACTACTAGTTTTCTGTAATAGTTTCATTATCGGTAATGCGACCACCGCGAAGTCTCAATTAACCATCTGCAACACTTACCCAATATTAGAAATTATGCTCTTCCGTACATTCCTCGTAGGTTTCCAAATCAAATATGTTGATCTTTGGTTTTAATTAACACGAATAATTTTAGCCGACATTTCATGTTTCAAGAATATTACCTCTAGAAGTTAGATTTGACACCTAATATATATATATTTGTATACTATACTCTTCCCGTAAAGTCCGTAACATCATTCTCAGATACTAAGTATGTTCAAATTCATTCTTCGAGTAACTCATAATGTAGTTAGTGCAGGCAAAAATTATCCATCTTTTCAATTCAATTGAATAAACTCTCAATGTAATGATTCTTTCAACTACGTCTCCAACTCTTTTAATGCTGCCACTGCCATTCCATACGGTGAAAAAATATTAAAGTAATTTTTAGTTCTAATTCAAAAATAAATTCAACTTTTCTTTTATGCGACAACTTTGATAAATCTTCTAAGGACACGCTAAAAAAATCTATTAACCGTCGAACTTATTTTATCCTCATTCTCTGTATTCTAGTATCTAAAATGCAAGACATTTTCTGATTAGTATTTGAGCAGATAACATTACCATGATATTGGTGGAATATTTAGAACTACCATCACGATCATTAATCGAATTACTCACCTGTTCACAATACTATCCACTTTTGTTTACAGTTTCTACCATTTCATATCAAGTCAGCCAATCTATATTAAGAATAATATCAACTTTTAAAAAAAATCGCTAATGACATCAGGAACAATAACATCCCTATGAACTTGAATAACATAAGCCTTGGCAGTAGCCTAAATTTCCGATCTGACAACCGTATCTTTAATTTTCACATTACTGTCCCTCACACTACCATTATATTCTCGTTTGTCTTTTTTTTTTAGGAGCGATCATAGATTTCATACTTTGTTTCTCGTTTTAGTCTATCCCGTTTAGACAATCTCATTTTCAATGTTCCAAAGAACCACATAAATACAAGCCTCGTTATTTAGTCAACACTCACTTCGATGAATTTTCCACTATGAATACAAACTGATTTGTCTACTCTACAAAAACTACCAACACTGGCTGCTGATGTAGTCGGAGATCTAAAGTTACTCAATTTCATTTTATCTTTTCTGAAAATCCTAACGAAAAAGTGAAACAACTATAAACATCTTTTGATTTCTTTAATGGAGGAGTCAAAAACGATCTAATTATACTCTGTTTACTAGAATCTCAAAGTCTCAACTTGGTATGTTCCCTTTCACTACATACATCTTCTATTTTCTATGATCGTTCAGATGAAATCACAAACTCTATGAATTTCAAAGCTCTTATTAACATCTATATATTTTTGTTTGAATCTCATCCAAAATGAGTGTACATTTCAGCTTCTATCGATATCATATATTTGGTATATTTACTGAGTCTGATAAATTACCATTCGTTATCTGTTATAGATATAATTCTTTGTTTCAGCTGTAGAAATTCTATATACTTCTTATCTAGGTACAATATGCTGGTGTATTTCTTTATGCACTTTGATTGGAATAAATTACAATTTACTCGATCTTTAGAGAAAATTGTTGTCAAAGTTATTCATCTCCAATAAGCTTCATCTTTCAAAGTGACACAATGCTTCAAGCTATCTTTAGAAGCACATACTATTTCATCAAAACTGGTTGACTGTTTTCGAACAATATTTAGTTCTGACAGAGCATTATCAGTTTTATCCCTGAATCATTTAGTTCCACACTTTCAAATATTATCAATTTGAATTTTGTGAACACTTACCAAATTTTGAGCACAAGAGAGTGTCGTGGAAGGCACCATAAGGGGTGGAGGTTGTGAAGCCACAAAATGAACTTACATAACTCTAATAATTATTAGGTCATCTTTTAAAAGAAAACACCTTTTCTTTCACTATCTGACCTTTGCGAAACAACACACTATGACTAGCTCTCTGATTGGAAGTGGAAATATTACCATTTACCTCATCTAATACTGCACGATTTGAACTCAACTGACATAATATCTAAAAGAAAACAAAGTCATATCGAATCACATTGCATCACACTATCCCAGATTAATGTGGCATGTATTTCCAGACTCAACACAAGCTACGTTAAATTCTAAAATCAACTAAATTGTAGCTCTGATACCACTAAATATAACATTTCACAACTGATCTGATCGTTGGACCGGCGCTATAGGATGCTACCACAGTTAAACAAGCATATCACCAATAAATTTAGCATTAAATAGTCTATTAAATAATAAACATGACATAATGCAAACAAGATATAATTTATAAACATATTCGAGTCTTAAACAAGCCTATGAAGTTCTTAGACCAACTCGAAAATAACTTAGGACTAATTTGAAACTTTTATGGAAAAATAGGAAAAAAGCAAAAATAGGGGTCACACGACCGTGTCAACAGGGCGTGTAACTAACCGTGACCGTGTTAGACCTAATTGTAAAACTTTTTCAATATTCACACAATCATGTCACCGGGTCGTGTGAGAGACTGTGATCGTGTGCATCATTTATTACCCAAAACAAATTGACCACACAATTGTGCCATATGCCCGTGTATGGCACACGGTCCTATGTCTGACCGTGTGTCCCTAAATGGTATTCTACAAGGCAAGTTATCGCACCAAAACCCAAATATACCACAACCATGCAATACACCATTTCTCAACATGTTAAAAGACATCAAAACCATTCCAAAACAATACTTATATCATTCATCCTAAGTGCCTAACCAATATGCAAGAATTCACACCTCAATTCAACAATTCATATCGTACCATTCATCATCATTCATGCCTCAATATTCATACTTAACATTCACATATGTTCATCATTTCAAATGCCAAGACTTTATCAACAACATTCATCCTTTCTAATTGTCAAAACTCATCAAGTAAAATACACCATATTGACCTAAACATATATGCAACTCATGTTACAAATCAACCAAAATAAGTTCATCACTTCAAAACATTACACTTATATCCACATAAAAATGAATTGATACATAAGTTTCAATCTCATTCACATATGCATATCCATTAGCTTGAGTAAATCACATTTCAAGTTGCCAATTCACTTGTCACTTCATTTCTCATAATAAATCAAATCATCCAACATCATCAACATTATTAGACCAAGATCATGAACATCCAAAATAACTTAAATGACAATACAACCCTATATACATGCGACATAATCGAATTTAGAATAAATAAAGATTACCGAATCAGAGATTGGATAGTGCAAGCTACGATTTGATCTGACTGATGCATTCTGCAAAATAACCTATTCAAAGACAGAAAAGCAAACAACATAAGCGTTACGAATGCTTAGTAAGCTTGTATGAAATTCATTTAACCTACCCCAATAAATTTACAATTTAATTATGAAGATCTAATGTAAAAAGTAAAGATATCATTTGGCATCCTGTTACATCTGCAAGTACATCACTGAACACTTCCAAAGATTCAATCATTATATTGCACAGGCTTATATTATAATCATTTATATTTAATACTATCTAGAACACATTTGACCAATTATTACTCAAATCATTTTTTTATTTATCATTCACAACTTAAAACAATATAACTCACCTAAGTTCACATTTAATTAAATGGACTAGCTACTATATAGTCCCCTATTATCACAATTTAACAACAAGTAAGATTATCACACATGAATCAAATAACATTTCCAACGATACCATTTAATCTATATAAAAAATGTTCAGCAAGTACAACATTTATGTTAGCCCTTTCTTATATATCCATTTCAAATTCAATATTCACATTATTTAAACAATTTCATTTCATATAACACTTATTTCCATCACCTAAAGAACTATAACGTATATAACTTGGATACACGAGTTAATAATGCTCACACAACCTGACAATAGGGAAATTAACAATTACTTGATGCTGCTCACACAAGCTTTCGAGAATCTACAATAAATGCTAGATTCTAGCCATCGGTATGGTACACACCACTGGAACATAGTACCTGATAAATATAACCCCGACAGAAAGTTACCGATAATTGTAACACCGGTACAAAGTACCTTAAAACTGTAATCACCGACAAATAGTGCCTGATAAACCCTAATGACATGTCATTTGTTTCTGAGCTATTCACTGAGTTCACACAGACCCTGTATCACGTATTCAATTTTTTCTATTCTTTTGAACATTTTCGTACACATATCAAATAACCATAAACTTGTAATTTAAACCAATTAATATTTCTTAACTGTTTCATATCATATAATCATTCGTATTAGCTGTATATATAGTACTTTGCAATATAGTTCTTTTTATGCCAATAAGTATTGTATTACAACAATTAAACTATTAAACAATTAAATAACACAATAATAAACAATCATTAACAAATTAAATCTCAAACGAAACTTATTTAATCAAAATCGGCAACGTATACAACACCAAGGACTTTTATGCAATTTTTCTTTTTTTTACATTTATAAACCAGTTGATCCATTTCTTGATCATGCATGGTCGAATATGTTGAAGAATTCATCCACGAATTTTCAAGATTTTCTTTGGTATAGGCTGTGAAGAAAATAGAAAATGAATCTAATGGCTTCCTTTTTCTTTGCGTTTTTTATCTTTTATTAATGTTTTAATCATTTAATTATAATTTAATTTAAAATTTTTAACATACAATTACTCATTTCCACTCACCTAATCGTCCAACATAATTAAAAGTGGCTAATTTCCACATAAATCCTCAAATAATTACCTTTTAAACCTTTTTACTAATAAAATTCAATAGCGATTAAATTTTCTAATTTTTACGATTTAGTCTTTGTACCTTAATAAAATATTTACATGCTCAATTTATAGAAACGAGATACCGATACCTCATTTTCCAAAATCACTTGACTTTAGGATCAACCACTTTTATTTAGCTAACTGTCTACTTAGCAAAAATTATCATATCAAAATTCAATAGAACACTATAATAAAATAGTAAATATTATTAAATAATATTTACTGGCTCAATCATTGGAATACAAAGTGTAACATCTCGATTTTAGTGGTGTCGAAAGCACTGGTTTTAGGACCACAATTCGGATAAGCAAATTAGTAAATATTATTTATTTAATATTTACGAGTATTTATTAGATTCATATTAAAATTTGGTTAAGAAATTTTAAAGTTTAGATTGTTAATTAATTAAAAAGGACTAAATCGTAAAAGTTGTAAAAGTTAGGTTCTATTTGGTAAATGTGTTAAATGGTTATGGAAAGATAAATTAGTAGAATTAAATAGTAAATATACCATATGAATTGTTAATGGATAGTTAGGTGACATGTTTCATGAAATTTAATTGTTTTTAAAATGTAAAAGTGGTGATTAAATTAAATAGTAACTTAAACAAAATAAAATATTACTGTCATCTTCTACCTTGAAATGTTCTAGCCGAAAATCACCATAGCTAAAGTTTTGAGAATCGACCAACCTCCTATTCCATGCATGGTAAGTGATTTTGATTCTATTTTTAATGATTTTTATGTTTTTGAAATTATTTTAGCTTAGTCTAGCTAACCTAGGGGTTAAATTTTAAAATTTTTAAAAGTTTAAGGATCTATTATGAATGATTTAGGTGTGTTTGTGAGCTTAGTTGATATATTCAAGAGTTTAATAGCTAAAAATAAGTATTTTGTTAAGTGATTTTAGGTAATTTTGATGTTTGTAAATTTAATTGTTAAAATAATAAAATTTATGGAAATATTCTAAAATGATGATAAATATGGGCTGATTAGGAACTTTAAGAAATTCGCTAGCTTAATTTTTGGTTATTTGTGGTTAATTTGTAAGTTTTAGGTTTAAGGATTAAATAGCATAAAGGTTAAAATGTTAAGGGTAATTTTGTAAATTTACTTTAATAAGGGTTATAAGTTTAATATGATCATTTCAAGCTATTTCAATTGTTTAATTGAATGAAAATTATTATCTAGATCAAGAAACGAATAAGTCAGACTCAAATCACGGAAAAGCTAAAGTAGCAGAATAGTCAAAGTGGTGGAATAGTCGTTGGTTTCGTGTTCGTAATTTTTTTTGTATAGGTAAGGCCGTATATGATTTAAACTTGTTAATTGTTGTTTAGGTGAAATGTTGATTAACATTGGTGTTGTGTATAGATTAAGTTGATTGTTAAATTATAATTAGATATTTTGTTTGAATTATAAGGTTAGTTTAATTGAAGGTTATAATTGAAAATGTGAAATTTCATGATTTGTTTAATAGTGATGGATTGATGTGCAATAATTGGAAGGTTTGAATACGTAATGTGTCCCAATTGAACCTTATGAATACTTAGGATACAAATGACATGTCATTAGGGGTTATACAGTTTCAGGTGTTGGTCTAGGATGTTCTATCGATGACTGAGGTCCTGCATTCGTTGCGAATTCTCCACAGCTCGTGTGAGCAGCATCCTATAGCTTACATCCCGACCCATAGCTTGTGTGAGCAGACCCACTTCACAACTCGTGTGAGAATTACAGATATGATTACAGTTATAGATATAGACAGACTTTGTCTGAATATGGTTCCTATGTATCCGACATGATTTCATTTGGTTCAACGGGTATTAAAGGTTTAATTCATGAGAATATAAGTATATGATATGTTACATGCTAAATAATGAAATGAAAAGAATTTGTGTAATTGCTTGTAAATGAATGAATTATACATGTTGTAAATGTTATAAATGTATTGTAAATTACGATGTTTTTAAGTTATATGCATGATATGGATGAATCATATGTTTCATACATGAATTCATTAATTTGTGGGCTTGGTGATGTATATATGTAACAGCCCAGTTTTAGCTAAATCAAAATTGTGATTTCGAAACCACAAATCCGAATTCGTAAAATTATTTTAATATTATTTTATGTGTTTATAGCATGATAGCATGTATGTGTGAAAATTTTGTGATTTAATTTTATCGTTTAGATGTTTAATTTGATAAAAGCACTAAATCGCGTAAAATGCAAAAGTGGCATACTAATTGTTTAAGTGTTTATTTGCTATGATTAATTAAATTTAAGTTCCTTATGATTTGATTAGACCATAGTTAGTGAATAATGACATAAATGGTCATCCATTATATGATTTTGTAATGTTTTCATTAATGGCATTAAAGTAACTTTGTAAATAATATTATTAAATTAAACAAAAACATTATTTTGTTTATGTTTTCATCACCATTGCTGAAAATAACAAAGAAAAGAAACCATTTTGATGCTTTTAGGTTCGGCACTTTGAAGTCTTGATTGAGGTATGTTTTGAGTTCGTTTTTTTATAATTTTTACATTTTTGAGATCGTTGCTTTGTATTCTAGCTAGCCCATGCTTTAATTTTCGAATTTGATGATGATTTTTTGAAATTCCATTGATGAATACTCAAGTTTTTTTTGTTTGATAATGAAAAATAAATATTTTTTGATAAATTATCATATTTTATTAAGTGATTTTTTTATAAAAATACTTATTATGCATTAAATTGTGAAATTTGTAAATTTGGGGGTTGAAATGTGAAATAAATGGAATTAATGGGCTTTTAGGGACCTAGGGAAGATTCGGCTATGCTTTGGTATGATGAAATTTTGTGTACTTTGTGTAGTTTTGACATAGGCACTAAATTGAGAAAAAGTGAAATTTTAGGGGCTAAAGTGCAAAATACCCATTTATGTGTTTTTAGATGAAATTGAATGAATACGTGATTAAATAAGTTAAATTTGAATTTATATATATCAAGAAAGAAAGAAAAATCGAATTTAGATCGAGGGAAATTAAAAGTTTTTGAGTAGTCGATCCAATCCGTTTGTTCCGTATTTGAGGTAAGCTCATATGCAAATAAATTTGTTTAAATGGTGTTAATTATGTTTGATTATCATTTAATTATATTAAATGTTGAAAAGATCAAAATGAGCCAGAATTGACAGAGTTACGACGTCCGAAAGTCCCTTACGAACCTTAGGAATAGTATAGGAT
Organism: Gossypium raimondii; assembly: GCF_025698545.1. Taxonomy (NCBI): domain Eukaryota; kingdom Viridiplantae; phylum Streptophyta; class Magnoliopsida; order Malvales; family Malvaceae; genus Gossypium; species Gossypium raimondii. The sequence goes on from NC_068565.1 coordinate 39,745,604, forward strand.
ACAAATGTCATGACATTAGGACTTCTGAGGTGTGATTTCGTGTAAGACCATGTCTAGGACATTGGCATCGTATATGATTTCATATAAGACCCTGTTTAGGACAGTGGCATCGATATCTGATAATATGTAATACCATATCTGGGATATGGCATTGTATGTGATATATGTGTTTCTGAGTATCCTTAACAATTCCGAATGGTTCAACGGGCAAAGTCGATACGATACAGAATGGGTATAAGAGATAAATGATTCAGCTATGTGTGGAATTGATATGAACTTTGAAAGCAAAAGGTAAGTGATGTTGTTTAATGAGACAAAGTGAAATACATGAGAAAAGTGTTTTTATATGTGTTTGAAACTAGTTACATTCGGCTTAATTATAATAGATTATGTATGTTTTTATGACTATTTATTTGCTTATGACTTTCTAAGATTTTGAAAGCTTACTTTGTGTGTTTTCTTTCCCTATTTTTTTAGATAATCGAAGCTAGCTCGAGCTCAAGGATCATCAAGAATCATTGTCACACTATCGATCGTCATTTTGGTATTTTTGAAGCTTGAAATTATAGTATATGGCATCTATAGGCTAGTGATCATGTGGTATGTTTTTGGGTTGTGGTTTTAGCCAAGTAAGTTAGTTTGTAAATGGTGTAGTTGTTGGAAGTTACTTTGGCTATGCAAATGAGCTTATTTTGTGAATTGACAAATGGTAGGTGATATTTATAATCTATCTTGAGATTCGGCAAATTTGGTATAGTCATGTGGTTAATTATTTGGTTAGATGTTCATGTTAGTATGTGTTCATATTTGCTATGTGATAACTATGCTATGCCATGTGAATTTGACTATTTGGTGTGGATTATTATTAACCTATGTTTTGATGTATAAATTGCCTTGTGAATTGGTTTGTGAATGATGAAATTTCTTTGGTTCATTTTGATAAGTATGAGATTTGGGTATATGGTATGAATATATATATGTTTTGTGATGTTGTATGCATTTGGCCAAATTATTAGAGATGTCTTGTTGTTTATATTATTGATACTGCGAAGAATGAAATTGGTATAATTAGTTTAAGATATAGTTAAGGTTTTGGTATGATTTGATTCAACATTTGTGTCTAGTATTGGTAGTTGCTAATTTGGTGAGATTAACATGCGAATTTGGTGTGTTCTTTTTAGGCTAAATGTATTTAAAAATGGTTGCATGATTATGTTACGAATTGAGCATATATTAAATTAGTTTTGGTTGCTTATTTGAATGAGATAAATGGTATCGAAATGTGATGTTGAAATGGTATTATATGTGTCATGATCATTGATGTTTAAATGTTGTAGATGTATGACTGAATGCCTTATGATATGTTAAATTAATTATGTTTATTTAACTGTAATTTTAGAGTGTTTAATAGCGGTATGCTCATTTTAAGTATGTTATGAGAGTATTTTATGAAATTAATTACAATGTGATAATTGTCGATAAATGTATGTATTAAACCGTGTTATGTTCTGTAATGCCTGGTAACCCCTTTTCGGCGACGGATACGGGTTAGGGGTGTTACAATATAGGAAATGGATAAGGTATTATACATGAATTATATAAATTGAGCCTAATTCGTAAGTTTATGTTTAAGATTTATACGAGCTTACTAAGCATTAATTACTTACGTTAGTTGCTTTTCTTTTCTTCTAGATCATTAAAAAGGTCGATCGGTTGTAACCTAGTTGGAGCACATTCACACTATAACACCCCAAACCCAGCCTAGACGTTATGGTCGTATCTGGCAATATCACAAGATAGTGTTTTTGAAACATCGTTATTACGTTGAAAACATTCTATGTTATTATCTTTAGTAAACCTTTGTTAGAACTTAGGAAGTGTCTTTATTCATTTAAAATATTTCTTTTGCAACATCCCTCGTTGTGAAAGCTTTAATAAAACAGTCTAAGTAATCATGCGTTTAGAAACTACTTTAACTTTTTGAAAACCGAATTTCCTAGGACCAGCAGGTATAAATCCATAAAGTAAAATATATAAATAAAAACTCAAAATTTAAAAACAAAGTCCCAGAGGGTCTTTAAATTACAACCCAAATAATCAACAATAATTAAATCATCAAAACGTAAATTGAAAACCATGAAGTCCAAAAATTTCTGTGGTCACCGCTGAGTCCTCCATCGCACCAATCCATCTAAGTCTTGGGATTACCTGTAGAAATATTTCAAATCATTTAAAAACCAATTTTTCAAAGACTAAATTTAAAACCCATAATCCACAGTCGAGTTTTGCAACAAAAAGATAAATCATTTTCTGATAACATCTTCCCCATTATCTCCTAAAATCACTCCCTATTAACCCACTAAAACACAACTACTTAGAATTTTGCCCCAACACAACTCTTAGCCGAAATTGGAGCAAACATACTATCTCCACGCCATCACAGAGAATTGAACACAGGACCTCCTTCACACCAACACTCCACTTATCCACCAGACCAACAGGCCCATTCTATTAATTATTTATCAACTTTTACTTAAAAGCCTACTAACCAAAGATGCTTATTCATAAAAATACCAAAATTTTCCCAAGTTCTGGCTTAAATTTGGGACCTCCCACACACCCAGAACACTTAACCACTGACGCAGATACACAGTTGTGTCACACCTTCACAAGAACAAAAATAAAAATTTTGGGGCGTTACAACTCTACCCCTTAAAAGAAAATTTCAGCCTCGAAATTTACCTGATCAGAACAAATAAGGATACTACTAACGCATTACATCCTCTGGCTCCCACGTTGCTTCCTCAGTGCTATGATTACGCCATAAAACCTTCACCAAAGGAATAAACTTCCTCCTCAGAACCTCTACATCACGATCCAAAGTCTGGACAGGCTCCTCCTCAAAGGTCAAGTCTGGCATAACCTCAATCTCCTCAACAGGGACAATATGAGTAGGATCAGAACACTAACGCCTCAACATAGAGACATGGAACACATCATGGATACAATCCAACATCAGAGGTAGCTCCAACTGATAAGCAACTGGTCCCACTCGCTTTAGAATACAGTAAGGTCCAATAAACCTAGGGCTCAACTTGCCCTTATGACCAAACCTCAATACCTTCTACCGTGGTGAGACCTTGAGAAAAACGAAGTCCCCTATAGAATACTCAATCTCACGCCTCTTCAAATCCACATAAGATTTATGCCTGTCAGAAGTCGCTTTCAAACGATCCCGAATCAATCTAACCTGATCCTCTGTCTCAGAAACCAACTCAGGACCCAGAACACGTTGCTCGCCCAACTCAGTCCAACACAAAGGAGTGCAACACTTACGATCATGCAGTGCCTCGTAAGGTGTCATCTGGATGCTAGAATGGAAGCTATTATTGTAGGTAAACTCCACTAATGGTAAGTACTCCTCCCAATTGCCTCGAAAATTAATAACACGGCTCCTCAACATGTCCTCCAGTATCTGAATCACCCTCTCCGGCTGACCATCTGAATCAATAAAAGAGCTCCTCAACATGTCCTCCAAGTTCAGGCTGTACCAAAACAGGAGCCTCAGTTAGTACAGTCTTAAGCTTCTCAAAGCTCTCTTGCTACGCATTAGTCCAGTCAAACGGTACACCTTTACGTAGCAGCTTAGTCAAGGGTGCTGCGATCAGTGAAAATCCTTCCACAAACTATCGATAATAACCTACTAGCCCCAAAAAGCTGCGGATCTCAGACACATTCTTAGGCTGCTCCAATCCAATACAGCCTCAATTTTTCAAGGATCGACTTGAATCCCCTTAGCAGATACCACATGAACCAGAAAGGTTACTTCACGTAACCAGAACTCGCACTTGCTGAACTTAGCATAGAGCTATTTTTCCCTCAAAATCTGAAGAATAATCCTAAGCTACTCATCATGCTCATCCTCAGTCCTCGAATAAACCAATATGTTATCGATAAACACCACTACAAACCAATCTAACTAGGGTTGAAACACTCAGTTCATCAGATCCATGAAAGTTGTCGGTGCATTAGTCAGTCCAAATGGCATCAGTAGGAACCTGTAGTGACCATAACGAGTCCTAAATGCCATATTATGCACATCAGCCTCCTTAACCCTCAACTGATGATACACAGAACGCAAGTCTATTTTGGAGAACATAGACGCCCCTCGAAACTGGTCAAACAAATCATCAATCCTCGAAAGTGGATACTTATTCTTAATAGTCAACTTATTTAGTTGTCGGTAGTCGATGCACATCCTCATGAATCTATCCTTTTTCTTAAAAAAAGTAATGGTGCTCCCCATGAGGACACACTAGGGCGGATAAACCCACGATCCAATAACTCCTGAATTTGAGCCTTAAGCTCCATAAGCTCCTTCGGTGCTACTCGATAGGGAGCGATAGACATCAGAGTTGTACCAGGGAAAAGCTCAATCCCAAACTCCACTTCTCGATTCAAAGGTAAACCCGGTAGCTCCTCAGGAAAGGCATTCGAAAAATCCCTCACAATTTTGATGTCCTTTACAGTAAAGTCCCCAGTAACGGAAACACTTACGTAGGCAAAATACGCCTCACATCCCTTGCGAACCAGTTTCTCAGCTACCAGTGTAGAGATCACGTTAGCCAAGTAATTTCGACGTTCTCCAATTACAACTACTTCATTACCCTCCTCAGTTCTCAATACGACCCTCTTAGTCGCACAATCTAAACTGACATGATGCTTGACCAACCAGTTCATCCCCAATATCATATCAAACTCCCCAAACAGAAGCTCCATCAAATCAGCCAGAATTACCGCCCCTTGAACCTCTAAAGAAACATCCCTGTACAGTTTGCTAACTTTAACAGATTACCCTGCGGGCTTAGCACAATCACCTCACTAGAAGTACTCGTAACCGAAATCCCTAGGTTTTTGGAAACTGAACAGGAAACATAAGAATGCGTAGATCCTATATCTATCAATCTAGTGTAAGGCACACCATAAATAAGAAACGTACCCTGATGACATCTGGAGCATCTCTGTAATCTCGACGAAGTGCAGCATAAACTAAAGCAGGCTACCTCGCCTTAGTCTGTCCCGCACCTCTGCCCGGTGCTCTCTGTCCATGACCCATGCCATTACCACCCCTAGCCTAACCGTGGCCTCTAGGTGGCTACTATGCTACCCTCTGTGGCTATGCAGTACCAGTACCCTGAGCTTGTATCTGATCGGCCCTCAACAGACACTCCCTAATGCGATGATCCAATGATCCACACCTCAGACACGCCCCAGTCCTTCTTCAACACTAGCCCTAATGGCGTCTACCACAATCGACACATGGCTGTAGTCTAGTAGCAATAACAAGGGGCCCAGCTCTAACTGGCCCATCAGCTCTGGCCTTTTTCTTAGGCCTCTACACAGAACTCGAGGGCTCTGAATCCCTCTTGTTCCTACCTCTCTCCCTATCGCGGTTTTGGCACTCAGCACGCTTAACCTCCTCGGCGATCTTCGCCTTCTCAACTAGTGAAGAAAAATCACGCTCCCACTATGGAGCTATCAGGACTCTCAAATTATCTCTGAGGCCATCCTCAAAGCGGACACAACACTCATACTCAGTCACCACCATACCTCGCGCATAGCGGTTCAATAGCAGGAATTCACCTCATACTCGGCCACTGATCGATCTCCCTATGTTAGATTCAGGAACTCTCTCCTATGGCCATCCACATAACTAGCTCCCACATGCTTCCCCTGGAAGGCGCTCTTAAAGAACTCCCAAGTCAGACGTTCCGGCTGTGTGCCCTCCTTAACTGTAAGCCACCACTGATAAGCCTCACCACGCAGCAGCGAGACTGCACCCTTTAATTTCTGCTCGGAGGTGCAATCCAGGTCATCCATTATCCTCTCCGTGGCCTTAATCTAGTACTCAGCCACATTAGGGGCGACCCCAGTCACACCCTTGAAGACTTCAGCTCCATTGAACCAAAGTCGTTCCGTAACCGACCCATAGCCTCCAGATCTAGTATTAGGCCCAGCGACCTTCTCCAATATCCTCAACATAGCCTTGGACAATGCGCTGTCCCCAACCATGCGATTATGAAACTCAGTCTCAGTAGCAGGCGACACTGGCATCTCACTCGTGTCTAAATTTGGTATATTACCCACGGAAGAGGACTCAGATTGAACCCCCCACGGCCTCTACCTCGGCTTTGAGTACCACGTCTACGAATACGTCGAGCACTCATGTCTATTCAGATTTATCTTTATTACAAATTTTTATGCATCAGTTTCAGTTTCAATATTTACTAGTAGATGTTTTATGTTAACAGGTTCTGTAATTTAGAGCGATTTTCGAAAATCGCAGTCTCTATCAGTTTTGCTAGAGTCTCAATATACACCATCTAGAGTGTTTTCATAGTATACTACCTACAGTAGTTTCAAAATATCATAACATATATTAGTTTCAGAATATCATAACATATATTAGTTTCAGAACACTTACAGGATCGACGCTGGAGACTTGATGCACCACATAACCAATAGAAATATTTCAAATCTTTTAAAAACCAATTTTTCAAAGACCAAATTTAAAACATATAATCCACAGTCGAGTTTTGCAACAAAAAGATAATCAGATTATTTTCTAATAACCTCTCCCTCATTATCTCCTAAAATCACTCCTATTAACCCACTAAAACACAACTACTCAGATTTTTGCCCCAACACAACTCTTAGCCGAAATTGGAGCAAAAATAATGTCTCTACGCCATCACAAAGAATTGAACACAAGACCTCCTTCACACCAACACTCCACTTATACACCAGACCAAAAGGCCCATTTTGTTAATTATTTGCCAACATTTACTTAAAACCCTACTGACCAAAGATAGGGCTTATGCATAAAAATACCAAAATTTGCCCAAGTCCTGGCTTGAACTTGGGACCTCTCACACACCCAGAACACTTAACCACTGAAGCAGATATACAGTTGTGCCACACCTTCGCAAGAACAAAAATAAAAATTCTGGGGCATTACACACACTATTCGTTCATCATTTTGGGAAATGTTTTGGTTATTTTGTTGATGGTTATAAATGACATGTAATAGGAGATTTTATGTTTTTTTGCGAAGTGAATTGAGCGTACTTCTAGCTTATTTGTATATATGACTTTGGTTTTGGCTTGTAAATGTTTATGGTCACTTTAGTTATGCCTCTTGAATGTAGATAGGTTATGGTGAAATGAAATGTGAATTAAATTGTTAAATTGGTATGTTTGGCATATGCTTAGGATATAAACTTGTAGCATTGAACTTGAATTAATTGGTGTGTGAATTGTGGTTCCAAATGATGGCATATTGGTTAGGCAATTAGGTTGAATGTTTTGGTATGCTTTAAGCTTGTTTGAATGTGATTTGAAGGCATGTTAATGGATGAATTTGGTTTGGCATCTAAGAAAAGGGTTTTGTTTTAGCTTGTTTTGGAAGGCATTTTAGGTGCGAACTGGCTGTCACATGGCTGTGTGCCACACACGGTCAGGCCACATGGGCTGAGACACGGTCGTGTGATCCATATTTCAAATTGTACACAGTTTAGCCATACAGCAATGGCTTTGTCACACGGCCGTGTGACCCCTATTTCCAAAATATTCAAAATTTTCTATAATTTTTTGCCTTGTTTAAAATTATTCCTTTATTGCTCCCAAACTATTTTTAAGGCCCCGCAAGCTCAGTTTAAGGCCCATAAATGTATTTATGCCATGAATGAAACTTGGAATTGAATGTTAATATTTAAATTTGAATATTTATTTCTATATGATGTTGAATATTTTGATTTGTACTATAGTATTCTGTAACCCTAATCTGGTGACTGATATGGGTTACGGGTGTTACACAGAGTTCCAAAACCAATGTTTCTGGTACCACTAAAAACTGGGCTGTTACACTAAAAAATGGGTTGTTACACCACTATCTCTAATTTCGGGGGTAATTTTTGGGTTATATCGCAGTACAAGAGGCATCGATATTAATTTTCTCACCATTCTTTAATTTAGTATGACGAGATATTATCTCTTTTAAGTACTTGACATATTTCGGTATTTTCTCGATTAATTCCAAAAGTGGAAAATTAATATTAAGGGATTTAAATAAATTCAGAAAACTTATGAATTCTTCTTCATCCTTTCGTTGTTTGTCCTCTAACCTCGATGGGAATGGTATATGCTTTGACACAAGCCTCGATTGTTGTGTAATTTTTGGTTCAACAAATGGTTCCGCTACTTCCACAATTTTCTCCTCAAGTTCAGGCACATCAAGGGTTCATAAACCGTCTCGACCTTTCCGTCCTCCTTTTGCATAGGTGGACTCAGGTTTACCAAAGTCTTACCCGATCAGAGTGCGATGGCATTCACGTACTTTTTTCCTTCCTTTCAAGGGTTTTTCTCCTTACAGCTTCGAATGCTCGTACTCATTTGCCTTCGCATTTCATTCAGCACACTTACGATGTTGTGTTTTCTTCTTTTAATTTGACCACATCGGCACAAGTTTAAGCGGATTCAAATTTTACTTTTTAAATGTCAAAGCTCATTAATTAGATTTCTCTTTCGGTTCGATCCAATCGTTGACAACAACCAACATGACTACTGCCCATGGATCTTTCTTGAGATCTTTAAATGTAAAAAGGATTTTGTCGGTTCTGAATCAAGTTTCTGCTACCTTAATTACCTCCCAAATATAGATTGAGATTGTCCTTCCAATCGGGGTTTTAAGTGTTCGAATAAGGATTTCCACCCATATTTCCCAAATAATTGACTTCTTTCAATTAGGTTTTAGAGTATGGTACATAACTTCAAATAGTATTGTTCATGGATATTTTAATAGTGGTCTCCAATTAGTGTAGCTTTTCCAAAATTTGTTGATATTTTTTGTCCTCCTTGACCGCTTTAATCGTCGATGACTTTAGATTATACGAGAATTGCTCATTGGGCCACATGTACGAGTTCATAGACATGTTCTCGATCATTTGACAGGCATGCTCGTAAGTGTTGTTCATGAAAGTCCCGTTGGATGCACCATCTAATCCGACTCTCAAGCTACCATCCAACTCGTTGTAAAATATTTGCAGCTATAGCAACTCTTACATTCCATGATGTGGGCAGTTTCCTAGCAGTTACTTAAAACATCCCCACACTTCGTATAGATTTTCACCTTCGATTTGCTTGAAATTGACAATGGCACGCCTCAATTGGATGGTTCAACTAATGGGAAAGAATTTATGTAAAAACTTCCCTGCTACTTTGCCCCATGTACTGATGGAGCCAGGCTCTTGTAAATCAAGCCATTTGTACGCATTTTTCCATAGCGAAAAGGGAAACAACAAAATACGAATATCATTATTGGTGACCCCGTTATACTTGAAAGTATCACAGAGCTAAAGGAATCGTTCATATGTTGGTTTGGGTCTTCCATCATATTGTCTCGAAATTGCAAGTTATTCTGAATCATTTGGCTGATGGTTGTTTTAATTTCAAAATTATTGGCATTAATCATCGGTCTTTCTATATTTCCTCAGACTGTGTCTACAATAGGTAGCACGTATTCGTGCAATTTTAGCTCTTGTTGAGCCATCAGTGGCTCTCTTCGAAGTTGTGCTTGTGGTTTGACTGGTTCTTCAAATAAGAGGTTTCCAGAGGTAAGTCAACTACCACAGATGGGTTGTTTTGCATTTGCTGATAGGTGCGTCTCAAAATTCTCTCCGTTTAGGATTTGGCTTGATTGGGATGGTTTCGCTTCAAGCCATACACTAAAATCAAAGACATTAAAATAAAATTAATAACTTAAAATTAAATCAAATAAAAATAACTAAAATTAAAATTCAGATCTATAATTCTAAATTTTCTTATTTATCCTATTAAATTTTAGAAAATAAAATTTTAATTTAGTGTTGAAACCTCCCCGGTAACAATAACAACAACGTGACCACCACCAGACGTGCGAGCGACTAGACTGGAAATAGTACAACAAATAGATATATAATTAAGCAACAGTGTCCGCAAGTATATGGGTCAAATTGTAATATAGAAAAGTGTTACAACAAAATACTTGGAAACTATTCCGAGGATCGTACCCAAGGGAGGTTGAATTAAACTAAAATTAATTTTCTATAATAACAAGGCTAAATAGTAATAACCTAAAATTATAGTGTGATAAACCAAATTAAAATTAACTAAGTGAAATAACATAAATTAATAAAATTAACTAACGTAAACAAATCAACAATCAAAATTAAGCAAATTAAGCAAACAAAAGATGAACTCACTTCAAGATTCCTAATTAACTTTAGAACTTGACTTTTATCAAGTTAGCCATTAATTAAAGTTAGTACCTTTTGTAAATTCTAAAATATATAGATATTTCAGCACTCTTTTATTTACAAATTATGCAAATTCTGAGTATATAAATAACACTTTTTATGATTTTTTACTTTATTTTCCTATATTTTTTCTATTTCCATGGGGATGTGGTAATTTAGTGAATTTATGTTAAATGCATGTTATTTTTCTATTTTTTTGGGATTAATTGGGCTAAGGGAAAGAATCACTGAAGTTTGGTCGCATTTGGGTCATACACAGGTACAAGTTAAAGGATTAATAGTGCAGTCTTGTGGATTTCAAAATGGTGATGATCCAAAATGCATTCTAATGAGGCCCGATATTGCCTAAATTGGAGGCCCAAAACCAATTTCACTTACCCATTTTTACCAGAAAAATAAATTGACAATTATTCACTACTAAAATTAAGTGTCCCTAACTGAAATTCAACTCCCAAATATAGCATATTTGACCCAATATTTCACCCAATAAAAATGAGCTCATATATCCCTTGAAATAACCTTCAATCGTCCACCAACTGCTAAAAATAGTAGTAAAAAATCCACAACATTTGGACCACATAATGGCTGGCCACACCTAGAAAAAACAAAGACAACTTTCGTGCTAAAAATATCAAAGAAGACTCAGTCTTTCTCGCACTAAGGGATAACACCATAAATGGAGGAAATCAAGGTAACATTTTTGTTAAATTTAGCAATGAAGCAACCACTCTCCTGTAACCAATGGATGAAGCAAAGCGGGGAGGTTATGGGGAGATTTGTTTGCTATTTTTGGCATGGTCTCATCAGCTATAAAAGGAGAGTTCCATTCATCATTTGGAGAAACCAATTTTTTTCACATATTCTTTCTTAAGTGTTCTTGCCCTGCTCATGGCTTGCTAAACGCTTTGATTCCACAAAATAAGGCAATCACTTACTGAAATGAGAAGAGCTAGGAGATTGACTTGAAGATGTTTAAGTGATTTTAACTTAAAGATGAGGGGGAAAGCCACCATGGGAAGCCACAAGGAGCAGTCGTAGATAGCCCCCTGCATTCAACTGTTTACTCTTCGCATTGTGAAATGGTCATGGATAGCCCCTCCGCTACTCTTTCCTACCTTTCTCTTTATTGTTAAATTATTGTTTTTCATGTTGGGAGACAGGATTGCATCTCATCTTTATATTTTTAGTTTAATATCACATGACTTAATTTTTTTTATTAAAAATGAATATGAATCTTGATTTGAGTTCATTTGTAACAACCAGTTTTTCAATGACGTCAAAAATAGTGGTTTTGGCACCACAAATTCAATGAGTGAGTCTATAAATATTATTATTTAATATTTGCGAGTCAATTATAATATTATATTGAACTATGGTTTAATGATTTTTATAAATTGAAAGAATAGATAAGTGCAAGTGGTTGTCCCTAGGAGTCAAGTCCGTAAATCAAGCCCATAAATATTTTTATTAAATATTTACGAAGTTACTATATTGGTGTATTAAAGTTCGGTCTGGAAATTTTAGTGATTTGATAGTTAATTAAGGTAAAAGGATTAAATTGTAAAATAGGTAAAAGTTAATCGATATAGATTTGAAATAGCAAAGGGACCAAAATAGTGATTAAACCATGGTCAAAAATTCCAAGCTATGGTGAATATGATTAATCCAATAGCTTTTGGGCTATTTGCTTATTTAGTCCTAATAAGTTTAGGGTTAAATTGAATTTAAGCTTGTTTAGTTAAAATTTTAAAATAATTCAAGAACCATTTGTGCAATTAAACCCTCCTTATATAGTAATTATACTATTTTTATATAATGAGGCGGTTAATAAGTGAATTTTTATATATAATAGATATTAATTCTTTTACGATTAAATTAATAATAAAGTATAATATCATAAAATATATATAATAAGAAAAAAACAATAGTGGGGGTTATCATCTTCTTTCTCTCTTTATTTTTTAGCCGAAACACCATTGTTCTAAGATCGGGAGCTTCGGTTTTGCCTTTTCTTGGTGCATGTAGGTATTTTCTTAGTTTATTTATCATGAATTTTAAGTTTTGAGCTAATTGTAATAGAATCTAGCTAGTTTGGGGATTAAATTGTGAAATCATCAAAGTATAGAAATTATGCTATTGAAATTTTTGGAGTTTTTTAGTTGTATTTGGTTTGGGTTGAAGCTTGGTGATGATTTTTGTTGAGTTTGCAAAGTAATTTTTAAGTAAACTGTAAATTTAAGGATTTATTGTAAGTATGTAAAATTAGCATGTTTCTTTTAAAATTCCAAAGGTTTTGTTGCTGGTTCGGAACAGTTAAACATCAAGCTTAGTGGATGTATAAGGTTTAATTGTGGAAATAATGTTGTTTTAGTCTAGGGACATATTTGAATAAAGTATAAATGTTTGGGGAAAATGTGTAAAATTTTAAATAAGAATTTATATGTATTAAATTGAATAGTATATGAAATTGAGGTTAATATTTGAAATAAATTATATTATAGATCAAGATAAAGTAGATAACCGAGGAAAAAGGAAAGTTGCGGAATAGTCCTAGAACTTTTGCCATTACTATAGTTTAGCCCTGGTAAGTTCGTTCGGTTTAATTTAATATGTTTTGTGATGCATATTGTGTGAAAAACTTGATTGTTGAATGTTAATTTCATATATTCAATGTTAAAGTGATGAGAATTTAAATAGTGAATTGTATATAACACCGATTAATGAAGTTATCTCCTGTGCCGGATGAACGTAGGATAGAGTACAATTGGCATGCCAATAGGTTATAGTGCGCGTTACACGGGATTAATTTGAGACAAGATGATGATTCCTGCTTATTTCATGTTCACTGAATATATCGAATTCCTGCATTTGTTGTGGACTATTGTGTTATATTGACAGTGTTTCCGGCGTGTTATATTGGCGTGTTTCTGAATATACCGAAGTCCTGCATTCTTGTTTGAGTATAGACTCACCTACTGTTAACTGTGATTTGACTTGAATGTAAGGTAGTTTTTGAACTTAAAAGCATCCAATTGATATATGCTTGTGACTTGATATCATAGTCTAAATGTTGGATTGTTTAAGTATTTAAATGGCAGTGTCAATGATGGCACATTTGTTAGGCACATAAGTTTATTGTTTTGGGATGTTTGAGTCTCTTTGAATGTGTTTTGAAGGCTTGTAGACATGTGTTTTTGGTATGTCTTGGAACTTAAAGCAATTGGTATATAAATGGATTGTTTTAGGGGCAAACTTAGTACCACACGGACACGGGCTGTCGCATTATCGTGTGCCACACGTGGCCAACACACACGGTCGTATGTCCTTATTATTCTAGGTGCAGGTTGGCATGGTCTGGCACACGGCCTTGGACACAGTCGTGTAACCCAAGTCAATGAGTAACACGGGCAAACAAACTAGCTGAGACATGGTCGTGTGTCCCATATTTCAAATGTCTACACTGCCTGGCCACACTGCCATGTGACGCCTATTTTGAAATTTTTTGAATTTTCTCTAAACTTTCAAATTTGTTTTGAATTAGATAATGATTGTTTCTAAACTATTTTTAAGGTCTCGTAGACTCGATATAAGGCTTACAAGTGTATTTTAACATTGGTTGACATGTATCATTGAGTAGTATTATTTAATTTGTAAACTTGATTATGTTTGAAGTTAAATGTTCTGAATTGTATTGTAATACTCCATAACCTTAATCCAGGGATAGAGATGAGTTAGGGGTGTTACATCATTGGTATTTGTTTTCTGAATATTCTGTGCAAATGATTATTTCATTCATTTAGGTTTAATTCATGTTTATACTTGTGAATGTATGACCAACATTTGTAGGTAATTGAATTAACTATTTAATCTGGGAAGAGGTAATAGTTAATAGATATAAGACCTAAATGGTGCAATTTATGTCAATTTCGGAAGATAATTGTTGTAAGCATAAACTGTGTAAATACCTAGGAGGGTGATTTCTAGGATAGTTTTTTGACATAGGGATATGCTACTTAACTTAGAAACAAAATAGGACTTCGAGAGGAGCCTATGCCTTAATTAAATGGGTTTAATGAATTTTCATATTACCATGAACCTTTTGTGATATTCTTTTTATGACTACTAATAAATTATTATTAAAGTGAAATATTTTATTTTAGTCTATTCATGTTGTATTATATTATCCCTTGTCGTGATATTCTTTCATGATATTGCCACGAACCAAATTGATTAAAATTAACTTTACAAATAATTCACTCAACAGTCCCTATGGAGGCGATACTTTTTTACTCACTACTTATTACTTGTATGAATGTGTACACTTGCACATAATCAGGTGACAACAAGATTTTGGCGTTATTGTCGGTGACTGTATTTTTCATTATTTGTAAGGATTTTATTTTTCAATTTGGTTTATTTTTATTTTTATTTTTACTATTTTTATTTGAACTTATTTATTTTCATGATTTTTCAAGGTTTATGAATATAGACCGAATTATCAATCTATTGTCAGTTGACCGAGAAATTGAATGTACTTTTAGGCAAAGAAGAATGGAGAGATTAGCCAAAGGCAAATCAATGAGATTAATCAAAATCCAAGAGAAGACGCATCCTGTAATAATCAAAATTCGATCCTTATTACTGATGATAGAGATCGAGCGATTAGGCAGTATGTTGTGCCTTTGTTCAGTGAAATCAATCTAAAGATTGTAAGACCCGAGATTGAGTCCCCTCAGTTTGAGTTAAAGCTATTGGTGTTCTAGATGTTGCAAACAATGGGACAGTTCAGTGGGATGCCTGCTGAAGATCCACAGTTCAGTGGACAAATGGGTAGTTTTTGAGTAATTTAGTTACAGTTTATAATGGCATGTATAGGACGATTGTAATGATATTATAGTGCATGTGTTAATGATGTTTTGGTATGTGTAAGCTTTGGAAAGCTACATTGGTTTGGTACATCTTAACACCTTACCAAATTATGCAATGTTGATTACTTTAAAGTGCTTGTTGATATGATTCACTTAGCACGTTGATTATAGATTTAAAATGGTCACTTATGACATTTTTAGTTCATAATTGAACTAGGTTATTATGTTTGAAAATGGTTTGAAGGTGATTTGGTAAGTATACATTATGTAAGTTAACTATGTTGGTACATTTGATGTCTCGTTAGTTTATGTCATTGTGACTATATCATGTTCTATGTTTTGAATGGCTCAAATGGAATGTTTAGTAATGGAATAGTAATGGTCATATTTGTGTTTTGATTTGTTAGAAGTTGAATTATGTTTGATGATGGAAATATGAACAAATATGCATGTGTATGTAAGCTTTGATGTTGCTTGTGAAGTGCCTTGAAATGGCATATTGGTTGATTGGTTTGAGGCTTTTGAATTGGTCATTATATGCATGTTTAGGTAAGGTATTTAGGTCTTGATTATGTGCACAAAATGCCTTTAGGTGTATGCATGGTTTGGTGTCAGAAATGACTCAATTTTTGGCAAATTCATGTCCACACGACCTGAAAGACAGGCGCATGACTCAGCCATGTGTGGCACACGGCCAGGCGACACGGTCGTGTGTCCCCTGTAGGTTTTAATGCATGCAACTCAGGCTGTTACACAGCCTAGCACATGGCCTGGCACAAGGGCGTGTGTGGCTATTTCGAGAGTTGCACAGGTGAGGACATGGGCTGGGACACGGTCGTGTGTCCCTATTTCGATTGTTACACGGCCTGAGACACGGATGTGTGTCTCAGCCATGTGAGGCACATGGACGTGTGTCTCAGTCGTGTGAGGCACACTGCCGTGTGACCCCTGTAGTCAAAATTTTGTAACTTTTTCCTATACTTTCCAAATGTTTCCAATTTAGTCTCGATTTGTTTCTAATGTATTTCTAGGGCCTTAAGGGCTTTATTTAGGGATGATATGTATGTAGATGATTATTATATCATATGTTTATGATATTATATGAGATGTATGTTTAAATGTTTTGTTTGTACCATAACGCTTCATAACCCTAATCTGGCGATAGAGACAGGTTAGGGGCATTACAAAAACCGTTTTCAAATTGGATTTTTTCCAACAAACATACTACTCATTGTTTAGTCATAGAATAATTCATCATTCACATAACACTGAATTAAGCATATTCTACTCACGAATTGAACAAAAACATCCATTTACCAACTGAGTTCTAGAACTCACCTAAAGTTTATGTCAAATCCATCCACTAAGATTTTTCCCTTGCTACACGAGCCTCCTTAGTTAATACAACATAACAACCAATTTAGACTCTCCAATCATCAAAAGAATCATACTTTACTTGCATGCAAAAACCATGTAAACAACTATTTATAACCTCAACCCATAACAAAACAAATTTGATGAGTAACCGACATCTCTAACTCTCTTTCCTTTCCTTAAATTTGTGCATACAAAAAGATTAGGAAACTTACCAGCTTGATAAATCATCAGTTATTTATTCACAATCTTTAGTTTCTTTCCTCTACGTAGACTGTTCTTTAATCTTTCCTTCTTGCAATCCCAACCAGTAAAGATGATGAAGAAAGAATAGAGAAGGAGAAGAACAATCCTAGAGAATAACATCTCTTCCTTATATAATACTCACTTACTTCCTTCACCGGTCTAAATTTCAATAGTTAGGTGTTCAATTTCACAACCATCATGTCTCCGACTAACATATTTCTAGTTTATAATCAATTGGACTATGGTTGAAATCCAATCTTTCAAGAATCAGCCCACCAACTTCTTCTTATTTTTACAAGGACTCGCTTGATTTTGTAGCTTTTCAATTCAATCCTCAAAAATCACATTTTCAACTTAACTTTAATATTTCAGGGTGTGACAATAGAGATCTCATCTTTGTACCTATAAACTAGAACACTCACCTCTAAATTCTTCCCCTGAGAATTTAGACAATAAACTCTAATGGTTTACAATTCAATTGCACTCTCTCAAATAGTTCCTCAATGAACATAACAAAGTGCTCTCAAAATAAGCTCTCATCCATCATATATACAAGCCTTAAAGTATATATAAGTTTCGGTTTGCTAATATACTACGTGATTGAATACGAAGCAACTCCTTGAAAATAGAAATTATAGAATATATTAGTAAAAACATAATTTGATAATATATGATCTTATAGTAAACAACATCTCAATCTCGACCAATTCTCTACAATATAGGGGTTGTCTTGATTCAATTGAACCTAATTTAATATTCAAGGGCTACTGATTGATTGTCATAAATGGACTATAATATCTTCATAATATTAGCACAACACACTAGTCCAAAGATTTTGTTTCATTAAATTACTTGTAACACCCCCTACCCGTATCCGTTGTCGGAATAGGGCACGAGGCATTACCGGAGTTTACTGAACATTTTCAATAATTCTGAGTCATTTATTATTCATATTCTAAAAATAATCATAACGTCCCTCTATTGGGCCCTCGAAGCCCAAAACATTCATTATGAACCTACTAGGATTAAATCGGAATCATAGGGAATTTTTTGCAGAATCCTAAATATATATAGATTTTAGATTTTTTTATTTCCGAATTAGATGCAGGATTCATACGGGTGTATCACATAACAAATCTTTTCACAAGAAATTGCATAACTGAAACCTTTCCACTCTTTCATAAGCTCAAATATATTTTCATCTAAGCACTTACCATTCCAATGCACCTTATAATTAAACATATTACCATTCAACAGTAATTTGGCTCTTGCCAAAACTTCAAGCAACAACATTGGTTAGCGTACTTTAATATTGACAAACTTATTTTCTCGCCATGTCTCACTTAAATTTATTACTCGTCTTAATACACATAATTTTCCTTGTACCAACATATCAAAGATAGTCTCATATTTACATGTCATGATACATATAATTTCCTTGTTGTTTCTTCTTAAATATAAATAATTCAATTCATTAAGACAATATTTCATGTACCATAATTTTTATAAGTTCAATGTATATTTATTCCAGTAGCAGTTCATAATCTTGAATATGCATAATTATCAAGTTTCACATACATGAATTTTCCATGTCATATTTCAGTATATCAAATAATTATCGTTTCTATGTATTTCAAGTTTAATTTCATGATTTTAAGTACTTATCATTTTCTATTTTTATCCCGTTGAATTTCTTAAAATTTCGATGGATTTTTAGGGGTACACTTTAGTGTACAAATTCGGGTCCGCCAATTCATATTCATGTGTGCACATTTCCATTTCAGAGAGCACACTCCCGCGAACCTCATCCTTATAGTGGGATTAACAATCCAGGCTAAATCCCCTGTAATATAAACTCATAGAGTATTGTCGGGATTACCAGTCCAGGCTAAATCCCCTGCAATGACAATTACTCTAATGAGCTTGGATTTGAATTACCAGTCCAGGCTAAATTCAGACCCTAATTCGGATTACCCATCCGAGCTAAATCTATTTTCCACATATTCTTCGGGAGGGCTATATCAGGATAGGAGCACCCGTCCGGGCTAGATCTTTTTTACCGTCAATTCCTTTTCAGACATCCATCGAATTTTCCTTCCATTCAACCAGGATTTCTTCCCCTTTTTACCAAATATATCAATGTTTCATCAATTTTCATACAATGAACATTCAAATAATATTCACATCAATAACAAACATTTCAAGCATTTAAGAATATAATTCAAGTTACACGAACTTACCTCGTTACTTGTTCACGTTTACAATTTCACTAATCCGATGTCTTTTCTTTTCCACGTTCAAGTCTCGTATTTGAGTCATTCGGATCTTTATAAATAAATTTGATCATCATTTTCATTCATTTCATATTCTGATACATTCAATTAATGCTCTAGGCAAGATTACCATTCTGCCCCTAAGCTTTTAATTAATGACGATTTTTAATCCTTAGGCTCAAAAAAATAAATTCTTGTAATTTAAATAAATAAACAATCCAATTCATGCAATTTGGTCATTTTTGAAATTTTTACAAAATTACCCATAAAGTTTTACTTTTATTCAATTTAGTCCCTGAGCCTAAAACGTGCAAATTATCCATGCTAGTTGAATATTCATTCATATATATATATATATATATATATATATATATATATATATATATATATATGTATGTATGTATATATATTCCTCCTCCTCTCCATTCCACATCCTTAATTTATATAACATGCTTATAAGTAACATTATCTATGATTTCACTATTTACTTGTAAATTTATTTAAAGCTGCTCATTTGAGTCATAGTCACTAAATTATTTTTATCTTGCGCTAAAAACTAAAAATTAGGATCTGCTAATTTTCCCTGAAACTAGACTCACATATCTTCTTACCATAAAATTTTCAGAATTTTTGGTTTAGTCAATAAGTACATTTTATTCTTTAAAGTCACCACTGTTCTGCTGTCTGACAGTTCCGACCCTTCTTTACTAAAACTTAATTATCTCTTTGTACAAAATTTAGATGATGTTCCTATTTATTTCTATTGAAAATATACTAATTCAGGATTTTAAACATATAAATTTAAGCCTCTAATTATTTTTATTCAATTTTTATGATTTTCCAAATTCAAAACATGGGAACCTGAATTCATTATGACCTTGTCTCACAAAATTTATTATATCTTATGATTTACAGTTCCATTACTTAAAAATTTATTCTATGAGAAACTAGACTTAATAAGCTTTAATTCCATATATTTTCATCATCTAATTCAATTTCCACAATTTATGGTGATTTTTCAAAGTTAACCTCTGCTGCTATCCAAAACTGTTTTGGTGCAAGATGTTGATTACTAAGTTTATAACTCCTAATTCCCTTTCTCTATAATATTTCCCATCATTTTCACTTATTTCCTTCACTAATATATCAAGAACATAAGACCTTATATAAGAAAACTCTACTATAACATCATTTACATGCTTTTTCAACAATAACAAACTTAAAAATATATTGAAATCTTGATGTTCTTACCTTGTGCTATTGATTTCAATCTTTAATTTGATTTTCTCTCTCCTCTAGCTTCTTTTTCTTGAATCTAACTTGACATTCTAGCTCCCCATTGTCTCCTATTATTTTTCTCTCTTGGAAGCTATGGAAATTCTTTTGATTTCTAGGTGAAAATAGTAAATTTTTGGTGAAAAGACCAAATTGTAAAGAAAGCAAAACTTTCTTTCTTTTCTTCTCTTCTAACGTTGGTTGCATGGAAAGATGATGATTCTTCATCTTTCCTTCCATATATATATACTAAATAAAATAATAATAAAATAATAAAATATCATTTAAAAATCAAATTAAAATATTAATAAACTAATATTTATTTAATTAATCTAAAATATCTCCAACATCATCATTATCTTTTAGATTTCTCTCTCTTCTAATTGACTATTTTGTCCTTTATGATTTTTTAAAATTCTATTCTTGAGTCATCAGTTAATTTGGTAAAATTACGATTTAATCCCTCAAAATTCTTCACCTTTTTCAATTTTGTCCTAATCCATCCATTTTCCTTAGTTTCTAGATCATTCCACCCTTAAAATATTTACACCATTAGTCCTTCAAGTTTTTCATATTTACACTTTAACCCCTCAAATTTTGAGTATTTACTCTTGGGCAACAAAACTTTCTCACTTTTGCAATTTAATCATTTCTTGAGCTAATATGTCATAATATACTTCTCAATGTTGACATAACTCCAAAATTTTCCCTTTTTATCGCTTTATTTCCTTATTTTATTATATCAAAGATAATATCTTACTGTAAAAAATTTTTGGGTATTACATTACCAACACAAATGGCAAGTTGCACCACTTTCTCAATGATGAAGTGTAGTGAGCACTGCCGAGTGCCACTTAGGTCATTTCAACACACCTTGCCTCAACAATAATCAATAAAACTACTAACCTAATCTAATTGAACTAACTAACAACAACAACACTCCATTATTCATACTAATTTGAAAAAAAATATATTGATAACAAGATTAGTCACACATTAATTGTTAAAAAGTTCAATTTAATCCTTAAAACAAAATTAGATTTCAATTTAGTCTTGAAATTAAACTAAAAACTAAAATAATTCCATCTTATGAAAATACTGAAAATTAAAATTTTATTATTTCATTTAAAATTTCCAAAATAATTTCTTATAATTTTTTTATGAACTTATCTCGATTTAATGTGAATTCCAATATCCAATTTTCGAAGCATTACAGGGATCAACATTAATATGAGATAGAATAAGTAGGATAAGAATATCCTTGTGCACTTACTAAGCTCTTCAATCTCATTGCATTAGTTGTTTAAAACGCATAGGTAATGACTATTTTGAGAAGCTTAAAGATTTGGCTTAAGAGCATGGCTTCACCGCATAAGTTTTGAGTTTGTGATGTGGCATGCTCATAGAGTTATTTTGGACAAGTTTTTGCATTGCATTTTTTTTTTTTGTCCAAATGAGCTAGATTATGTTTTTATATGTTTTGGGACTTGAGTAGTGTTCAAGGATATTTTTATGTGCTTTTGGATTGGTTTTTGCACTAGGAGGATCAAAGTTTCGAAACATTGATTAAGAGGTATCAAAACATCGTAGATAGTAGCTAAAAAGCTACAAGAATAGGCTAAGCTATATTGAACTTGTTTCACTACACTTTTTGTGCATTTTAAGCCCTTTTGAAGCTTGTGGCTATTTTACTAAAATAGTCCAAAAAAATATTATATTTACAAAAATAACTCAAGTTTAAAAACAATCACCAAAATAACCTAAAATGAACAGTACTCACTCGTTTTTTGCACCCATGATTGCCTAATAATTGTGTCAGACTTAAAAAAATTAATTTTTTAGATTTTGGCCTGTCAATGGCCGGAACCCATGTATTTTTTTTAAAAATTGTATAATACTGATATACGAAAAAGGAAAAAGAAGAAAAAGGAAAAAAAATATTTTTTGGGTGCTGGCTCATCAATGGCCGTGTACTCAAGATAATTTCAAAAAATATTTTTTTCGTGTCGAATCGATATCAATATCTGAAAAGTAAAAAATTTGAGTCTTGGCTCATCAATGGTCGGCACCAAAGACAATTTCAAAAAATTTCTTTTTTTTTCGTGTTAGAATCAAATATCAGTATACGAAAAAAAAATTTTGGGTGTTGGTCTGTCAATGGCCGGCACCCAGTACAATTTCAAAAAAAAATTCCTTTTTTTCGTGTCGAATCGATATCGATATCTGAAAAAGTAAAAAATTGGGTCTTTGGCAATGGCGGCACCAAAGACAATTTCAAAAAATTCTTTTATTTTTCGTGTCAGAATCAGATATTAGTAATAACTTTTTGTATCTTGTAGTATTACTGATTCTGACACGAAAAAAAGAAAAAATTTTGAATTAGATCTTGCCGCCATTAACCAAGCCAAAGACCCAAAAAAAATTTTTTACTTTTTCAGATATCGATATTTGATTCTCACACTAAAAAAAAGTAAATTTTTTTGAAAGTGTCTTGGTGCCGCCATTGATGAAGCCAAGACCCAAAATTTTTTTTTTCTTTTTTCTTCTTTTTCCTTTTTCGTATATCAGTATTATACAATTTTTTAAAAAAATACATGAGTTCCAGCCATTGACAGACCAAAACCTAAAAAATTAATTTTTTTAAGTCTGACACAATTATTAGGCAATCATAGGTGCAAAAAACAAGTGGGTAAACTCAAAGAATTAATTTTTTAAGTCTGACACAATTATTAGGTAATCATAGATGCAAAAAAATGAGTGGGTACTGTTCATTTTACGTTATTTTGGTGATTATTTTTAAACTTAAGTTATTTTTATAAATATAATATTTTTTAGACTATTTTGGTAAAATAGCTGAACCTTTTTTTATCCCAAACACCCTCAAATACTCTATGAAGTTTCTAAATGACTTTAAATTGTTTTAAAGCTTTCCGAATGAACTTATCTTTAACTTAATGATTTTATTAAATTGTTTTCAAGTTTAATTTCTTTAATATTCGTGGGATTTTTATAAGCGCATGTTCTGTAATATATTTTATTCATACTGAACATCAAGACTGGTAATGAGTGTTATACTAAAATTTTTAATTTTTAACTTCAACAAAAATGCTTTTGGTTTATATTACTTTTATCCTCATTAAAAGGTCTAACATATCTTTTACTTTACAATACAATGTCTAGATGAACATTTACCTTCTTAGAAGCATTTATTTATAACAATTATAAATATTATCAAACTTTTTAAAAAATTTGCACTTTTCTAATAATTGACCTTAGTTTCTTCATTTATATGGTTTAAAAGCCAAACTTTAGTGAAACACATTAAACTCCTTGCAATGGTTTTTCCATAATTCCTTGCCAATTAAATTTACAAATAATAATATGTTAAATTTTGAATGAATTTAAATGAACGATGCATTTACTCGTAATTAATGTAAAAGAATAATAATAAAATTAAATATTATAATATAAAATAAAAATAAACTTACAGCACTACACTATATCTCACATTTCATCTAAACTCACCTTTTTGCTAAAATTTAAAAGCATGATGTTGAATAATGATAGTACGGCATGGCCATGGCTCTATATCTCACAGATCTCTACATATTCATATATACGCCGTCCAGCTGCAGCTGAGAGACAGATAAGGAAAAAAGCTCTCACATCTGCAGTAGCTCTTTTTGGACAATCTGACCATTTCAGATTTCAGAGATTAGATGTTTAAAAGTAAGCGAGAAGCATGTAATGTAATTAATGTAGTGGAAGGCTTACGGGCTAGCTATCTCTTTTTTATTTTTGATCCTTCTGAATTCCATGAGAGAAGAGAGGGAGTAAGAGTTTTATATGTGCGCGTGTATCACTAGAAGGCAGTGGGACCGGAGAGGCAGTTTTGATACTGGTCTAATCGAAAGATTTTTTAGGTGGATTGCCAAACTGTGGAAGAGACAAGTGGGGTAAGCAGCGAATTTAATAGACTTAATTAAAGCTTTTGTTATAATTACTAATATTATTTTGTCGTTGCTGTTGAAAAGGAGCCATGGCTCTGACCGGTCGCTTTCACTACATGCTACTTGTCAGATTTTGCCTGAAGAATTAAAGGTTGCTGTGCAGTGATAGTTGCCACGCGTTGCACACGATCCCGACTACCAGAAGTGGTGATTATATGTGTGTTGAGCTTTTCCAAGTGTTGTGGTACATGTCTAGGTTATTACCAGACCTGTAGAGTTGCCTGTTTATTTTTGGATCTCGAAAAGGAGTGTGTATGTGACAGAGAGTGAGAGAGAGAGAGAAACAGAGTTTGTTTCTTGGCTTCTTCCTTGCACGGTTTAGAGCAGGATACATTAAGCATTCAAGTTTTTATTAGTACTATCCTTTATTAAAATAAGTGATAAAGAAGTTTGGTATTCTCATAAATAATATTGTGTTTAAAAATTTTCAAGTTTAAATATTATAAATAAAAAAATAAATGGAGAGAACACTCGTTTTATTGGTTGCTCCATTCCATTCTAAGAATTCAACATCTCGCTTATTAGTCTAGAATGTTTATTATATCTTTAAAGTTTTGGAGAATTGATTCACAAATCATGCCTACAAATCATGCCTATGTGATAATTTAAATGGGTATATATGTGAGTGTATAAGTTTGAGATTATATTTTATTAAAAAATTCTGTCAAAATAATCAAACCTAATATAATTATTGATTATTGAAATACCTTTAACAATATATATATAAATTTTACTAACAAGGAAATTTTTATTTTACAGTAATTATTGGTGTGATATTTTAGTTTGACTTGTATTTTTAAATATGAAAAGTAAAAATTTAAGTTCCTAAATACATGGATTAAATTCTAAATTTATAAAACACAACAATCTATTTTCTATTTTACTATTATATTATTATTTATTATTATTTCAACCCTTAATATACCTTTCTATTAATGATTCACTATAATTGTTGCTACAATTATTTAGTTTTAATTTTGTATAGATATATTCGTATACGTATTATATCGACTTAAATTAATCTACACCAATATATTTGATTTTCAAATTCTTAAAATAAATTCACTTATTTAGTTCTTTAAATCAATTTCTAATACTTTTTCTCTCATAAATATTTTTATATATTTATATAAATGTCACTGAGATATATTTTCATATATATATAATATTATATTAGAGACTTTTAAATATATCTATAAAATAATTGTAAATTTAAAAATATATACACCATTTAATAAATTGTAGGTGAGTCATGTGTATTTTACTTACTCTTTATCTCATGTTACAATATTTAATTTTTATCGTTACTGTTATTTTTATACTAATTATAGGCAAACGATCTCCATCCAAACTCATCATATATATAAACATCCAATTGTGTAAAAATAATTTGGGGGACTAATTGTTTCTATTCTTATGTTTAAAATCATTTAATTATTCAAAGTACAA
This sequence comes from Gossypium raimondii, assembly GCF_025698545.1. Taxonomy (NCBI): domain Eukaryota; kingdom Viridiplantae; phylum Streptophyta; class Magnoliopsida; order Malvales; family Malvaceae; genus Gossypium; species Gossypium raimondii. The sequence goes on from NC_068565.1 coordinate 39,771,451, forward strand.
CTACTGTAGAATAATATATTTTGATCAAATGTAAGGAAATATATTGTGAGCAGCAGGGTGTAAGCGTAAAAAGGGTTTGGGGTCTGACAGAATCTCTTATTATCGTTAGAAAATCTTTGTTTCTCATAATTTATTTTGCTTTTCTGGTTGGCATCTCCACCCAGGGCCAGCCCCTGATATAAACAACACTGTCCCGTCTCCACTCTCCTCATTTACTCTCTAATGTATCGTCTTTATATTTCATAGGCTTATCAGTACCGTATATTAGTATGTGCTCACAAATTGATTGGTAAACGTACAATATAATCTCTAACTCAATTTATTGAATTTCTTTAATAATTTTAAAATTTTATATTTACTTGTAAACATATTTTATATGTATGCAATTGAAACATATTTGTAATTATATGTATATAATATATATTATTATGAAAATAAAAATTATATTGTATATATGAAAATATTTTAAAAATCATCTCAGAAAGATATATTAAAACACAACTTTGATACATTTTGGTCAGGGTAGAGTTAAAATTTTGAATTATGGGTTAATTTTTAAAAATTAAAATGTTTATAAAATACATAAACTAATGCATAATACTAATAGTGAATGAATCAATGTATTTAGTTAAATGTAAGAATATTACAAAATTATTAAAAAAATAACTAAAAGAAAATGTTGATGTGGATTTTAAAGAATTATTAACATTATGAGAATTCTTTTTAAATTCATGTCATTACAATGTTATTTTTGTTATATTGCTATCAAGTGTGCATTTTTTTAAAAATAAATCAAAATGTCACACAAGTGAATTTAATAGAAAAATTTATATATAAAAGGAATGTCCATGCATTCCTCAATCTGACACATGTCCAAATAAATTGCCTTTTTATTACGGAAAGATTTGTATGCAATATTATGAGATAATCTATTTTAGGAAATATATAATATATTGTAGGAAGTCAAGGAAGAATAGGAGTAGTTTTCCTATTTCGATTCTTCGTGAGATATGGCATGTATATGTATTCTCTTATGTTGATGAATTCCTACTGTTACCCTACTATTGTCATGGTATCATAGCCAAAACCTAAAATACCACAAACCAAATTTAGATGAGCACACCATCATCGTAGTCAAACAAGATTGAGGCTAATTCACCGTTTTTTCTCGGTTCGCAGGACCATCCAAGAGGTTTCATCACTCCAGTGTGTCTCCGTCTTGATAATTTCGATGATTAACATACGCTATTCGTGTGGCTTTGTCTTTGCGACGTAAGTTCGGGCCCCTCAATGGTACAATAATCGACTTGCCACCTTCATGCATGGAAGAGAATTAGGTTTGTATACAATGTATGCTTGTTTCAGGGCTTATGAATACCATTGATTCGAAGGTCAAATCTATGCTTTCGAATTACGACAACACAAAATTACTATAGGATGATTTCAATGAACATTTTGCTGTTGTTAATGCTCCAATAATACAACAATTAAAATCTGATATTGCTCATTGCGAACAATCTAAAACGATATCTGTAGCAATATATTTTAGCAAGTTGAAGGTTTTATGGGATGAATTGAGTAATTATGAACCTATATTACGTTGTAAGTGTGGCAAGTGTACATGTGATCTTGGAAAAGCTCACGAGAAATGTAGAGAGGAGGAACAACTTCATCAATTCTTGATGGGTTTGTACTCGGAGTATTATTGCCAAATTTGGTCGAGTTTGCTATTTCAATAGCCTTTACCTAATCTTAATTAAGCATTTCAACAGGTTGTTCAAGATGAAAGGGTATGGGGAATTGCTTGTATTAAGGATGAGAAACTAAATATTGTGGGGTTTACAGTTCGCATAGAGGGCCACGAACATAATCAATTTGATAAGGTTAACAAGTCGAGCTTGGTCTGTTCACATTGCCAGCGCTCGAGTTATAATGCTGAAAATTGTTTTACGGTGATCAGTTACTTGAGTTGGTGGGAGGAGCGGTATGGTCTGCCACTAAAGTTGAAAGCTAAGGGCGCAAGTAATGCTCGTGGAAAGGCATTTGCCTCTCGCCCTTCGAAAGTTCCTAGTTGAGGCCGAGGGGGGTCCGTGTGAACGCTACTACTGCAACAAGGGTTGAAGGTTCGATAGGTGCATCTCCTACCCTAACGACGACTACGGCACTACTTGGTTTTAATATCGCAGAGTGGAAAGCATTGGTAGCACTGTTTGATATTCTTCAAACTCAAATAAATTGCTTGAATGGTGAGTTTGATAATACTTCTTGGATAATTGACACTAGTGCTTCTAATTACGTAACGATAAATATTTCTTTCTTGACTAATATTCGTGACGTGAATGCTTGCCTTATCGGTTTACCAGGTGGACAAAGTGTTGTAGCAACTAAACAAGGGACTATGAAACTAACAGACAAAATTTCTTTTAATAATGTTCTTTATGTTCCAAAATTAAATTGCAATTTGTTTCAGTTTCACAGCTTGATGGTGATATGAATTGTCTTGTCCAATTTTCATCTAACAAGTGTGCTATACATGGCCTATGTTCGAGGGAGCTGATTAGAATGAGTGATAGACGGGATGGACTTTATTACTTCTAGGGCATTTTTAGTGTTAAAGCAGCTTCAATTGTGGGTTTATCTTCGGTAGAGCTATGGCATAAGCGTCTAGGACATCCTTCTGAAAAAGTAGTCAAATTACTTCCTTTTGTTAGTAGGTGTAGGGAACATTTGAATAAAGCATGTGAAGTGTGTCATCGTGCTAAGTAGCCTAGAGAGTCTTTTCCTTGAAGTAATAATAAAGCATTGTGATTTTTTGAAGTAATACATTGTGATTTATAAGGTCCTTATAATCCTTTGTTTTCCTGTGGAGCAAGATATTTTTTTACATTAGTTGATGATTTTTAGGTGTTGTATAGGTATACTTATTGGTTGATAAAATAAAGGTTTTTCCATTTCTTATGTCCTTTATTGCCATGATTGAGCGTCAATTTTCCCAACAAATCAAGACAGTGTAGAGTGGTAATGGTACTAAGTTTAATTGCATAAATGACTATTCTTTGGCTAATGGCATCTTATTTTAAACCTCCTGTGTTTACACTCCACAACAAAATGAGCGAATTGAGAGAAAACACTAACATATTTTGTAGCACCCCTTACTCGTATTCGATGCCGGAATAGGGTACGAGGTATTACCAGAACATATACACTTTTAACCGTAGTAAACCAAGTTGTAAAATTTCATGTAAATTAAAACTTTCAAGTTGTTATTCTCGAGTCGTTAATTAGGGTTTTCTTGACTAAATATACTCACAATCTTTCACTTCCTCATCATATGAATTTATAAATTTTCACTTACTTGTTGAATTCGTCCTGAGTACCTGAATTTATCCGTATCATTACATATTCTCATATCGTCAAATTTTCCTTGTTAACTAATGTAATATATCAATTACTCACTATCTAGTAAGCTAATTGTCACATATATATACATTATCCATTCATCTCCCACAAAGCTAACAAAATTAGCCACAAAGATAGTACAAATTTTCTCTATTCGATATAAACCAAAACCTGTTATTTCTTTTACAACAAACCTTACTAAATATACACTTTATACTAACCCAAGTGTTTAACCATTCACCCATGACATAAATATATTTTATCCATTATTGCCGAATATAGATATGCTTCACAAATCATAATTCACCTCACATAGTAACCGAATTAATTTTTATCATTTGTCAAATAGATTACAAAATAAGTTATATAACAAAATATAGATACATTTTAGACCACACAAATAAACAAATTTTCATGGCATTACATGATCATCACATATCAAAGAAAATGTTCTTGACATTTCTATCACATAAACCGAATTAATCAATGCAACCTCAATGATATAATCATCCATATATCATTATTTTCACACATATAAATATCATGAATAAATTTCTTAAACATTTGATCAATTGCTTTTCAATACCGCAATAGTCCTTCAAGATCAATACATATTTACCATTCAATTTAACATTTACCGATTATAATCGGGCATATGACCATTTATATACAATTCATTCATACATTTTATTATCGTCCTCCTCCTCTCCATTCCACATCCTTTATGTATAAAACATGCTTAACTAGCATTATACATAATTTCACTATTCACTTATATTTAAATTCAAAGCTGTCTATTTGAGTTATAGTCACTAAATCATTTTTATCTGAAGCTACAGAGCTCTAAATTAAGTTTCGTTAATTTTTCCTAAAACTAGACTCACATGTATTCTTACCATAAAATTTTCATAATTTTTACTTGGCCAATTAGTACAGTTTATTCTTTAAAGATTCCCTATTTCACTGCTCAACATCTCTGACCTCTCTTCACTAAAATGAATTATCTCATTGTACAGATTTCAGATGATATTTGGGTTTATTTTCTTTGAAAATAGACTCATTAAGAATTCTAAGAATATAAATTATAACTCATAATTATTTCTATACAATTTTTAATTATTTTTGAAGTCAAAATAGGGGATTCCGAAATCAATCCGACCCTACCCCACTAAAATTCAAACATCTCAAAATGTATAACTCTTTTTCTTGGTATGTTTCTTTTATGTACAAATAGACTCATTAAACTTTAATTACATATCTCACTCAACCACTAACTCAATTCCTATAATTTTTGATGATTTTTCAAAGTAACATCACTGTCACTGTCCAAATCTGTTCTGTTTCAAATTCACTCATTCACATAACACTATAACAATTTATTTTGTAAGCAGGGTACAAAACTTCATCACTCCAGTGACTCTTTTGCAGCTCATCACATTTCAATCACATATTCTTATTGGTTTGAAATTTCTCATATCCCATTAAACATGTCGGTATAATAGTGAACATTCGGTGGTTTGCACATAGTACTACTCATTTAACTATTATCATTCGATACACGTAGTAGCCTTCATATAGTACTACACACGTGATCAAACTTTTCGGTTCACGTAGTAGCCTGCACATAGTACTACACACGTGACCATTAATATCCGATACACATAGCAGCCTGCACGTAGTACTACACACGTGATCGAAGCTATCCGGTACGCATAGTAGCTTGCACATAGTACTACACATGCGACCTTTTATTCCGGTACACGTAGTAGCCTACACATAGTACTACACACGTGACCATCACTTTCACTTTCACATAGTGACCTACACTCAGTCAGTGTCACACATGTGATCATTTCTGTCACTTCATTCGTATCCCTTTTTATTCCGAATATTCAATCGAGAAATTTCTCACTTTTTCTCATTTTTTTCTTTTTCACTAATCAAAATCAATTCCTTATCTTTCTTAACTTATAATAACACATTTAACTTATTTTACAGTCAAAAAATCACATTTTGGCAAAATTACATTTTGCCCCTAGGCTCGAAAATTAAATTTTATTCCTTTTTCTTATGTTTTATGAAATGATGAACAATTTTTCCTTCTATAGAAACATCAAATTCTTGCTCTAAAGTGCACTTATGAACAATAATAATTTTTAACAATTATACCGTTTCACTCGTTTTCGCTGAAAATCGTTTAGCAAAAATCGTTTAACATAATTCTAAGCTTCATATTCTATCATGAAACATCAAAATTCACACTTTTCATCTATGGATAATTTTTCAAACATAATTTCTAGCTCGAATTAATGATAGAAATAGCTTACACAAGTTACCGGGATTCTAAAAATATAGAGAACAAGAAAAACGGGACTAGAGTAGACTTACCATGAAGCTTGAAAGAATGAACAAACCCTAGCCATGGAGTCCACATGATATTCGGCCAGACTCATGGAGAAGATGATGATTTTGGCCTTATATTGTCTTTTTAATTTGTTTTAATTACCAAATTACAAAAATGCCCTTAACTTAAAAATATCCTATTTCACCTATTTCATGTTCATTTTTGTCCATAATATAACCAATGGTCTAATTACCATTTAAGGACCTCCAATTTAAAATTTCATAGAAATTTGACACCTCTAGCTTCTAGAACAAAACTTTTGCACTTTTTACAATTTAGCCCTTTTGATTAAATTGAGTGCTCAAACGTCGAAATTTTCGAACTAAATTTTCATGAAATCTTTCCGTGAAATTGCATACCATAAAAATATAATAAGAAATAAAATTTTTCTCATCGGATTTGTGGTCCCGAAACACTGTTCCGACTAGGCTTAAAATCGGGCTGTTACATATTTTAAATGTTGCCCATGCTTTGTGTTTTCAATGGAATTGGTCGATTATGTTTTTGGGGGAGTGTGTTTTAGTTGTGGCACATCTGGTTAATGGAACTTCCTCTAGTTTACTTCATAATAAAACTCCCTTTGACATTTCGTTTGTCTCTCCACCCTCATATGATGGCTTGCGTGTTTCGAGCTATTTATGTTTTGCTTATAATCAATGAGCAAAAGGTGAAAAATTTGTAAGTCGAAGTAGAAAATGTGTATTTGTTGGGTACCATTTTTGAGTGTTTGATGTTATATGATTTGGAAAGAAAGGGTTTTTTTTTTGTTTTTTTTTGTTTTTACATCTAGGGATGTTCAATTTTATGAAGATATTTTTCCATACTTAGATGTTGGCACTACTAATGTCAAACATATGCATAACTCATATGCAAATTTTTTTTGGAAGATTTTTGTTTTGTGAATGAGGGTGGGGAGCCAAAGGGAATGGTAGAGGCTACTGGTGAGCCACGTCCCTCTTTACCATCACAAACGCAATCACCTTTTGTCTCAGTGGAGGATGTGCTGACAGATGTGGCTGTCCAATCGGGTTATGGTTCTCAAAGCTCAACTTCTTATTCGATTGCTTATATTGATTCCCCTGTGGGTCAAGGTATGAGAACAAAAATCCCCTCCTCCAAATTGAAGGATTTTTTGACACATACAATGATTAAGAAAATTCCATCTCTCTTATCACCCGCTTCCTCTCCTTCCTCAAGTAAGCCTTTTCTTATAGCATATTATGTTAATTGTGAAAAATTTACTGTGAAACACATAAAATTTCTTGTAATAGTAACTGCAGGGATGCCACAGTCTTTTAATGAGGCTATGAAAGATGGGAAGTGATGTAGTGTTATGCAAAAAGAGGTTCGGGATTTAGAGGCTAATGGCACATGGTCTATAGAGTCATTTCCTCCTAGAAAGAAGGCTCTGGGTAGCAAATGGGTGTACAAAATAAAATACAACTTTGATGGTACCATTGAGAGATTGATGGCCCATTTAGTTTTCCTCGGCAATCATCAGATTGAAGGAATCGATTATAATGAGACTTTTTCTCCAATGGCAAAAATGATGATTATTTGAACCTTCTGGGCCAACACTGCATTAAAGAATTGGGGGCTTTATCAAATGGATGTTCACAATGCCTTTTTGCATGGTGATCGTGATCAGGAGGTATATATGAAACTTCCAGTTGGGTTTGACACTTCAAATCCGAGTACGATGTGTAGGCTTCGAAAATCTTTGTATGGTTTGAAGCAGACACCTCGCCATTGGCTTACCAAGCTCGTTACGGCTCTAAAAGGGTATGACTTCTTACAATCTTACTCTGATTATTCTCTTTTTACATATACTAGGGGTGCTATGCAGATTAATTTGCTTGTGTATGTTAATGATTTGATCATTTCTGGTTACAATTCCACTTTCTTGAAGCTTTTTAAAGCCTATCTTAGTAAATGCTTTCATATGAAGGATCTCGGGGTACTGAAGCATTTTGTGGGTATTGAGGTTGCTCGTAGTCCTCAAGGTTTGTTCTTGTGTCAACATAAGTATGCACTTGATATTGTTTTTTAGGCAAGATTTTTGGGAGCCAAACTAGCTAGCTCTCCGATTGAACAAAACCACAAACTTGCACATGCCATAGGAGAATTGATTGCAAATCCTGAATCCTATCGGCGATTGATGGGTTGCCTTATATATTTGGTTGTTACACGTTTAGATTTAGCATACTTTGTGCATGTTTTATCTTAATTTATGCAGCATCCTAAGTAGAAGCATTGGGACGCGACAATCTGAGTAGTTCGCTATTTAAAAGGTGCTCCAAGCCAAGGTACCTTCCTCCATTAAGATAGTAAGTATATTTTTTTAATTTCAAAATGTTACACTAGTGAATTTAACAAAAGAGTTTTAACGATATTAACAACGGGACTTGAGTTTTTAAATCTAAAAAATAAAGAGACTAAATTCTTAAAAATATAAATACACAAATTAAATTTCAAATGTACGAAAAACTTAAAGATTTCCAGCATTTTTTTATATTTGAGCCCAAAAGGATCATACTAATAATATATAATTCTAATGAGTGGTTTCGGGGAAGTGGAAATGAAGGTTGGTTGACAATTACAATGAAATGGTAGGGTTGTTGTATACATATTGAGAGTTATATTTATATTTATATTTATTAATTACTAAACTTTTGAAAAATATTAATAACGTGATTTGTGTTTTAAGTTGATACCAATTCTAAATTTTATCTTTAAATAATTTTTACTTTTTTTCCTTTTAAAATATTAATAATTATATTTTCTTATAAGTATTATTAAATTACTTAATGTTTATTTCATGGAAAATGATTTACGAAAAACATTATATATATTATATGTTTCTTCATGAAAATAATTTAGCCAATAAAAATAGGTGAATGAAAAACAAACTTATTTTATGGAAAAATGACTTTCCTTTTGAAAAGTGAAAATCAATTATCCAAAATTCCTCATAAGAAAATTGATTTTTATATAAATTAACTTAAATAAAGAAAATATTATATTTAATAATAAATTTTTAATTTTAAAATATTAAAATTCTTGTCTCAAACACTATAATTTTCAATATTATTATAAATACATATTTATATTTAATTATATAATAAATTATTTACTATTATAATTTTATTTTAAATAATAAATTTAATATGAATAATAATTTTATATTCTGAGAAATATTCTTAATATTTTATTAAAATTTTTAAAATAAATATATGTTACAATTTATGAATATTTAGTACAAAATATGAATATTTTAATAATATAAAATAAGTATTTATTTAAATCTTGCTTAATTGCATTTATCTTTTTTTTCTGTAATGTGACATTATCTGTTCTCATATATATATATATATATATATATATATATATATATATATAATATGAAATTTTGATTATGTTTTAATTAAAATTAATTATTTTTAAGTCTATATAAGATATCATTTATTATAAAATATTAAAATAAATTTTGATTGTTAAAGGAAAATGTTTTTATAATATTTTGTAACAAATATAATTTATTTTGTGTTTGTTTCAATGAAAACAAGTTTCAAATGTGATTTTAGTAAAATTTATCAAACAACATAAAATATGTTATGTAGAATCATTCAGACACTAAAAAATATTTTAAAACAAATTATTTTTCACAGACAATTTTTCAAAAATTATTTTTAGTGAAATAAACAAAACTTTACGGTATAAAATTTTATACAAATGCTATATTAATAAAAATTCATTAAGGCTGTGTTTGCAAAACTTATATTTGATTTTGAATTTGGATTTTAGAAATTTGGACTTGAAAATTTGGGAATTAAAATATTTCAAATACAAAATTTTGAGTTAATTCAAATTTGTTGTTTCGATAATTTAAGTTTAACTTTTAAGCTTTAAAAATTAGAAATATTTTGTTTATAAATTGTAAGTAAAAAATACTATAACTATGAATATATAAATATAATAAATCTCAAATTCAAGCTCTAAACTCATCATTAAATTAAGATTTAAATCTAGATCATTTTAAAATAGATAAATCTCAAAACTATACATGAATTATGGTTTAATATGTAATTGTATACGAACTTTGATTTTGTGCAATTTTATACATGAAATTTTGATTTGATCCAATTCTTGTAAATTATGAACACAATTTTGATATAACATCATTTTATATTTATATTGCATACATAAATAATTATATTTATCCAATATAAAAAATTGATATATTTATTTCTTTAAATGTGTATGATTAAAATAAAATTAAAGTTTCAAGTAAATTAAAGTTCTTGTATACAATTGCACATTAAATCAAAGTTCGTGTATAATTTTGAGATTTATCGTTTTAAAATTTAAAAGAATCAATTGATAATAATTAAGAGAGAACTATATTTAAAAAAAAGATAAAATTATTTGACTTACCAAATATAACTCATTTCGTAACTGATACTAATTTATGTTTTATTATTAAATTATTTGACTTATTTTTGCTAATTCTTTCATTTTAAGGATGAAACTGAAAATTTTAAAATTATATTAAAAACATGGAGAAAAATTAACCAGAGGGTCTAGCTACAATTCTTTTGCTATAGCTATAATAATGTCAAAGTTTGTATATTCTTATCCAATTTTTATACAAAAACGTAGTTGTAGAAACTTCGTTCTAAATAAATTGTCTAGAGATTTTTTGCTTGTTCTTAAATTTAGAGGTTAAACTGAAAAAGAATAGAATTTATTAAAACTTGATAAAAATAGTTAGAGCAGCAAAAGCTGTAGCTACAGAAACTTAATATAGTTTTTAATTTAATAACGATATTATATAGTTTGATTCAAGAAAAAATCTATTATGAAATTGAGTTTGGATACACCAACATACAGAAATGGTGCAGGGAAGAAACCAAAAGAAATGGAGTAATTAGCATAAACCAAAAAATAAGGATAGGGTTTAGAGCGATGAAGTAATAAGGTGATAGAAATGGGGGGCAATGGGCACCTTCCTTCCTTTTTCTGACGGTAAGGGGAAGGGGGGCTCCTACATTAAAGACCCTTCTAAACGCCTACATGGGACAAGTCCATGTGACCATAAATTCTTGATTTTCAAACCTTAAACCCCCTCACTAATACCCGGCAAAGCCAAAAACAAAAAGCCACCCAATTATTTGTAAAGAAATGTCAACGCTAAACCATCTCAAAAAGGAGCAATGACTAAAGCGGGAGGAACAACTTCTGAGCGCTGCCAGTGTAATCATTCTGAACCATATCACAAGAACCATGTACATGTATAAATATTAAAGCTCTTCAACTTCCCAGAAATTTTCCTTTCCCTTCTTCAGAAAAAAAAAACCCCTTAGAAAATTAAACAATAGAAACCTCTATCGTATTTTCTTGTCTAAAAATCTGGATTCTTTATTGCATGTTAAACAACCCCAGACCCCCATTCTCTGCTTTTTATTTGCTTTCCCTCTCTTTGGCTACTCTCGGAATCAGCCGAAGGCAAATTACTTTCTTAGGCGGCGGAGGCAGATATATAATGCCTTTTATCTCTTATTGACTTTGGGAGAAACTTCTTTTCTTTTCATAGAAATCAACGTTGACAGAAAGCAGCTGGCGTATATAATGTGATACAAAATATTCTCCTGTAAAAAAACAACGAAAATAAAATAATGCATGAAAAGGAAGACCTAATGCATGGATTAAAGTTTTAAAATAGTTGTTAATGAAATAATAACGTTTCGAAATAAATCTTCGTCGCAAGAGATAAGGGTGGTCCGTAATACGTACCAATATAGGGGAAGTACTGCAAATTAAATAATCTTTCCAAAAGAGGGTTTGATTAAATTAATGGTTATAGCTAATTTAATTGTTCTTTTTATTTAATTTTTAAAATAATAAATTATTTTATATCTAATCTTATCTAATCATTAATAATACTCATTAATTGTACTAATAAATATTTTAAATGACAAAGGAATAATACCTTGGGTAAGTTACTGATAAATTAAGAAAAAAATTAAATTTATGGCATATGTGTATAAGAGCAAATATATATAGCCTTCAAAAATTATTTAGGTTGTGTTTGAAAGTTACTTAATAATTGGATTTGTATTTAATTGTTTGTAATTATATAAATATTACATGTTTGACTAATCATTGTAATTAGCGAGTTTTACTAAATTGTGTGTAATTAGAATATTCAATTAAACTTTTCAATTCTTAGGGAGGATGAGAATTGAAGTAATTATGTGAGTAGTTACATCCTAATTTAATTACCCTATGATTTTTCAATTCTTAGGGAGGATGAGAATTGAAGTAATTACATGATTTAACTTTAAAAATTATTTTTATATAAGTTTAAGTTATAAAATTATATTTTAAGCATAAACACGTATGAATGTTAAAGCGAAAAATTCCAAAATTATATTATAAATCCTAAAAATTATATCATAAAAATAACTTATATGTTATAAAAATATTATAATATACTTATTTGTAAATAGTTATAGCAAAAAAATATAGACATAACTTATTTATGTTCCATGCTATATATTATAAAACATAATAATATACTTATTTGTAAAATGAATTTTATAATTTTTTCCATAATTTATTTATAAAAATAACATACTAAAGTTATGGTAAAAAATATTATTTATAATAAACATTCATAAGATCTACTTTAAAAGGTATATATATTATAAATTTTATATTATTTTTATATAATTTTGGTATTATAAAAAGGATTATAACCTAATATAAGTTTTTCTCCAAATTAAGTTTATATAAATTGTTATAATCAAAACTACAGATTGTTTACATCGTGAACCCAAATATTATGTAGTAGATGCTAGTTATGCAAATACAAAAGGTTTCCTTGCACCATATCGAAGTGTGTGATACTATTTGAGAGAATAGAGTCAGATGCAAGCATCTGAGATGGCCCGCAAACTTTTTAATTTGAAACTGTAATAGCCCACCCGGTGGAGACTATGTCAAGTCACTGTTTGGCATGTAAGTCGGTTAAGTCAAGGGTTGAAAATGAGTAGGTTAGTGAAGTATTTGTTTCTGACTAGGTAGCTTATTCTGTAGGATTCGCCATTTGGCAAACTTTAAGGTTTGGCGGACTCTTTTGTTAAGCTATCCGCCAACCTAGATATTTTGGGCAAACTCGTTAGTTAGCAGCTTGATAGATTTGTTTTCGTGTTTAGTATCTATTACGATGGCTCAGTTAGTAATGTTGGGGTTTAGTTGAGACCTAGTTAGAACTGAACTAGGGTACTGTAGATGATTAGATTCTTAATTATTTTCTTCTTAAAATTCTAGAGCGATCGTGAAATCCTCTGACTTTCCACTAAATTTTGTTTTCTAGATGTCTCTGCTATATAAGGATATCTAGCTAGCATTTTTTTTTACGTTTTTGCTTCTACTTCTTATTCCTCGCATTTCTCGCTAAACCTTTAGAAATTTCTAAGTTGGAATCACTAACGAGGAGTTTCCAGTATCTAGCTGACGTCATTGTTAGTACTAGTTTACTGGTAATTTCTCGTAAACCCTTAGGTTATTATCGAAGGAATTTATGTATTTAAAGTAACACATGCATTGGTTTTAGAACTATTTGCGAGAAAGGAAACTTCTTGATTCTAGGTTGCATGCATGTTAATTTTAGTAATTTAATGATCTAATATATATTTAATTGTCTCTCTTTTTAGCTCAAGAAGCTAATGAAAGTCCAAGCAACAAGGGTAAAGGACCTGCTGAGTAGATTATTGTATTAGACTTTCTGGTGAGTTCCTTATTAGTTCATTGTGTTATAAAATCCTTTTCCTGTATAAATTATGTAAGGTAAGCGTTCCCGCTCAATGATGTAGTGTGTGATATCTGGTTATGGTGGTATTAAACCAAAGTTGTCAGCATGAGTATGTTCAATTCATGTTTCAAGATAAAATACCTTCTTTTTCTACGTGAACCAATATCATCCATATGTGAAACGTGATATGTGACAAAGGAGAATGAGATATGTTTGTGATACCTTCGGTAGGGCAGCTATAATGCAAATCGAACTGGCAGATCATTTGAAAACATGTATAGCTAAACAAAAATTATATGAGGAGTTAAAGGGTTGAGTGTATGCATATAAATATGACAGATTGATATGATTCTGACTCTGAATTCTGGGTTTGAAATTGGCACGAGTATAAGTCATGTGTAAAATGTGCACATTGTGTTAAGTTATGGTTAAATGGGTGGATAATGTTCACCCATGAGTCATGTTAAGTTGACAGATCGAGTCTGCCTGAGAGCTATGAACGCCATTGGGCGTATTATGATAAGTACATTTGAATCTCTCTAATAGGTTAAGTATTATTATGGGTATTAATGCTGGTTTACCAATGGTATCCTTGTATATTGTTTGTGTCTTCTTTATTTATGGAACTCACTAAGTTCGTTTGAACTTAGTCTGTTATCCGTTTCATCTCAAGTGTGTTGATAGAAGAAAGAGATTCTGTAGAAAAGGATTATGCCAGAGTTACTATTGATAGTGAGCCGCTTGCCTATTTCTATATCATGCATGACCGTTTGGAAGGGTAACGTATAGTTCTATTTTATAACCAACTTTTGTAATAATTTACAGCTTTTTCCAAAACACAATTTTATGAGAACTTTTACAAACTCTAAAAGTATATGTTTAATCCAGTGAATCATGGTTTATGGGATTATCTTTTAGGCGTATACGCCAAATTGTTTTGAATGTTGTATAACTGTCAGTGATGCACTTGAAACTTTTGTATGGGAAATAATCATATTACGTTTTATATAACCCTGTAACTTTCACAAGGCTTCCACCAAATGTTTGTCTAAATATGTTTTATTTAACGTATTATTGATTTGATTATTTTGTTATTGTTATACTAGAGTTTATGCCAAATTCAGGGTATACACAGAGACCTCAAAGCTTTTTGAAATTTCAAGTGTTTTTGTCAAATTCATATGTTTTTAAGTTGTGACACACCATACTCGGATCCGTTGATTGGGTCGAGTGTAGGTGTTATAGAAACATTAATAGCTTCAAAATGTGGTTGAGAGGACATTTGTTGTTCTACAAAAAAAAAGATTTCTCATATCAACAACATATTTGGATCATACTAGCATGTTGCATACTTTATAACTTCATTCGTAGGTGGAACTGAAATGATCTATGCTTTGAAGAGTACATGGAAGCATGAAATCTTGATAATCTTAATGGTATAGATTCATATTCAAATGATAAAGAACTTGATTAAGGATCAATTAATTATGGCAAGAAGTATATGTTAAATGTTAAATGAATGAATGAGCTCCGGTGTATAGAAAGAGCCTCACCATTTAAGAAGTAACCTTAGAAACAATGGAACCTATTATTTATTTATCCATTTCTATTTACTTCTTTATTTTAGTTAATATGTTTTTTTTGATACTTTGTGCCAATACAATTTCTTATTTCAAGTGGAAATGAAAATGCCTAGAAAAAAGGAAAAATCGTGGTTAGAACGATTGAGCAATAAAAGTCATTGGAAGTTTTATTTTATACATGGGAAGAATATGTTTTGTTATTAATAGACTAAAAAGAATAACTGAAAGAATAAATTAGTTATTCATCAAAAGTTATTTTATTCAATGATCAAAATTAAATAGGGGATATATAGCTCGGAGATGTCGAACAAAAATTAGTTTATTTGCATCAAGCTTTCGAGGGGCTCATTCAAGACTTACTTGAACTATTACTCAACAAAGAATAAGAGATTTGGTTTCGAGTCATTGGGATATAGATAGGAAAAAAATAGATTTTCGTCGTTTGTGGATCATTCGAATAAATGCAGTAATTCGTGGAGTATAGATCCACCATATCGATTATCGAATCGTAGATTAAAGCTTGCTATCCAGACTTTAAAAGAATAACTAATAATATAGTAACTTAAATAAAAACTCTTGAATAATTCAATAATTTAAATGAGTATTTTTAAATAAATTAATGATCATTTTATCACTTTTTAAAATTAAATAACCAAAACTTAAATTTTCCTAAATAAATTTTCCTCGCTCGTAGTTTATCCAAATAAAAATGTGTCATTCTCCATACATATCTTCTCTCTCACTTCATTTCCCTTCTCAGTATTTACCTTTAAATACAAGCAGATATGCTCCACCATTATACACATTTCAGCTTCCAGTTCCAGGTGCCAAAGCCCTCTCTGAGTCCAGATTCCAGATACTGCGTTCTTTTTCTTTCTGTTTGGTTGCTTTCGATTTCTTAACTACTTTTTCACTTGCTCTCTCTCTCGTTGCACTGCTCAATTTTCGTTTTTTACTCGATGGAAGAAGCTTTTAGGAGACTAAAGGGAGTCGTTAATGTGCCTGACCTTGACCCACGAGATGCCACCACCTATGGCAAGAAGTCCGCCGTCTCAACTACAACCTCCGCCACTTCCACAACCACAACCAGCACAACGCCAACAACGACAAACAAGAGGTCTCTCAAAGAAAATGGTGGCACTGGTGGGACCATGAGGTACCGCGGAGTTCGCCGCAGGCCTTGGGGCCGTTACGCTGCTGAGATACGAGACCCACAGTCCAAAGAGAGGCGGTGGCTTGGCACTTTTGACACGGCCGAGGAGGCTGCTTGCGCTTATGACTGTGCGGCTCGAGCTATGCGTGGAATCAAGGCTCGAACCAATTTCGTTTACCCTGTGTCTGAGCCTCACTCCGCCAGCGACCACCTTCTTCCTCAGTTCAACTTCTCTAGGCAATCACAGCCGTCCATCAGGGATCTTAACAGGAAGCATCATCATTTTGGGCACTCTTCTAAGTGGCCACCGTTTGCTAACTCCCAAGTGGGAGACTTCTCCTTAGGGCCTGGGGGGCATCAAAGAAATGCTTCTTTGAACATGCTTTTATTACGTGACCTCTTAAATTCGTCTTCATATTTATCTTTCCAGGCGCCTCCTCCGTTCCTGGTTGACCAATTTCAACTGATCAATGGAACATCATCTGCTGCTTCTTCATTACCTTCTTCTTTCTCTATTCCAACCATTTTGCCTGGTGGTACTTCGTTGAATTCCCCAACCAGCTGTTCTCTACGGGCAAGCGGTAACTTTGCAGATTCTTTCATTGACTCAACTATGACTCTTCCTCGCAAGGAAAAGAATTCGAGTCATAAAACAAGTGTGCCCGCCCTGTCAAATATTCAAGCTGATGATATGGAGTTCTTCCGATCGGAGCCTTCTGATTCTGGCTTGTTGCAGGAGATAATTCAGGGATTCTTACCGAAACCCAGCTTAAAGAAATCAGATACTGATTGTATTCAACATTCCATCGTTCCACCAGTGACTGAGATGTCATCCAGCCAGTCCCTGAGTGGGTTGAAGGAGAGCAAGAAGAGTGAGCATTTAGGTGGTTATATAGATTACTGTCAGGGGGTTCCTCAGCAGTTTGAGAGTTTCAATGGAATCACAGGTTCTCAACTGGTGCCATACAGTAATGAGATCCCGGTGAACCATCTACAGCTGGGTCAAGACTGCATGGTGG
This sequence comes from Gossypium raimondii, assembly GCF_025698545.1. Taxonomy (NCBI): domain Eukaryota; kingdom Viridiplantae; phylum Streptophyta; class Magnoliopsida; order Malvales; family Malvaceae; genus Gossypium; species Gossypium raimondii. The sequence goes on from NC_068565.1 coordinate 39,788,825, forward strand.
ATGATATCTGTCAGTACCCAGATATCATGAGAACCTTAGCGACTAGGGTTCAAAATGGTTAAGTCCATCACAGTGCAAGTTGAAAACCAACATGCCCATTTGTGGATCATATCTGTTGACACAATTGGAATGCTGAGTTTAGGGCTTTTGAAGTCAAGATCAAGTCATTGGATACCTAATTATCATCAACTAGAAGCTTATTGATAGTTACTAGTAGTAGTAGTTTTATTATTATATAATGTAATGTAATCCCAGGATGGCTAAGTTGTCTTCTCTCTTATGCTTTAGCATTGGAAATAATTAAAAGAAAAGAAAAAGAAAGTGTTTCTTGTTTAGTAAAAGAAGCAAAGTTGTAGGCATGATGTCTGTCAATCTGCGTTGACCTTGGAATACAAAAGGTCTGGCATTTGTCGGGCTTTTGGGTTCTACGTTCTGGTTTAAACAATAAAAAGGCATTGGTTAAGGATCTGTGTGGATACTCTGATCTTTTTGTTTCGCAAACCGAAGAGTTTGAAATCTAAATCTAACCAAGTAAACGTACATTCCTAAAAAGGCTAAGAAGATGAGAAACCCGTTTTTGTGTGTCCGAGGAGAAGGAATAATCTCTGGAAAATAAGACAAATGGTTGTTTCACTTGCTTAACTTTTGAGCATAATGCTGCTCTTCTCCCTCACCCTACTCTCTAGTTTTGGCCTTTTGGGTGAAGCTGATTTTACGAGTTTGATGAGGTGATTTACATAGAAACATTAACTTATTAAATATATATTTTAATTTTCAATAAATGATTTCAATCCCTTCCAACCAAACTATATTTTTAACTTCTAAAATTTCTAGTTACTTTTTTTATCCTCATTAAAAAAAAGTCTAGTACTTTATAACATAATATTTAAAAATATTTTTATTTATTTTTCAAAAACATGAAAAGTACTATTCAAAATCACTCTTTCAACCTCAACCTCAATGTTAAACTCATCCTAACATTATTGAAAATGTGAGAAATGAGTACCAAAATTTTCAAATAAAAGGTATACAAAAAATTATAATAAGAGAGAATTTAGATGCACCTTCAGTAAATGAGTTTCATGCACGACCAATTGATAATAACCATGATATCTCTATTTAAATAATTAAAACAACAAAATAACGGAGGATGTATAAACAAATATACTAATAACTCTATTTAAATAATTAAATAATAATTAATTATAAAAATACTAAAATCCCACTCAAAACCTATACTTGCTTGAACCCTAAATCTTAAATTAAAGATTCTAAACCCTAAACCTAAGAGTTATTAGTACTTATTTATGATAGTTATAATTAATACTTAATTATGTTTAAAAACTATTACTATTTATTTATAAATCTTTTATTATTTTATATTTTATTTAATTATTATGTATTGTATCATCATTCACTGATAATGCATAAAGCTCATGCATCAATAATACATCAAATATTATTCTTCGTAATAATTATCAACCATTACATTCATACATCATTGAATGACTTATTGAACTATCAAACTAACAAATTAGATTATACATGAACAAGTCTAATATAAATATCAAATTCAAACTTTATAACCTTAAAATTTCAATTTGCCACTGAAATATTTTTATTGCTTTGAATAATAATAACAAAATACCGTAAATTAAGTCAATTTCCCATTACTATGCAATTTGTAACTTGTATTCTTTTCGTTGACAGTTGCATAAATATAAATACAACACATTAATGTAAAATTTAATTTTCAATATTTATATTTTTTTGTTAATTCGACTATTGACCTTTAAAAAAATTAAACTTGGTAATCAATTTTTGAAAATGAATCAATTGATGTTATTTTAATGAAAATACTGACTAAAATGTTAAATTTTAAATACGGTAGCTTACATAACAATTCATGTATACTTCATGCTATTTTTATGATTATATATATTTTGAATTTTTGTTTTGAATATTTTTATAATTTTAATTATTTATTGTGTATCATATAAGACAAATAGTAACATATGTGCATGTGGACTGTCACGAGGGTTTTCATATCAACATCTTTAAAATATTAATAGGGACAATTTAATTAAAAAATAATAATGACTAAATTAACAATGCCTAAATGTAATTCCTATATTCATTCAAAATCATGAAATGGAATATTAAATACGAGAGTAAATTAAGTTGCAAGTGGCTTTTAAAAAGAGTAGTGATGGACCAGTTGACAGTTCGGAGATTTTAATTTTACGGAAGGGCTATAGTTCAAATATTATATAGACGGGGTTTAATGAAATGGAAGAAATAAAATGTAGAATTGGGTAGCTAAAGCCAAGATAGATGGATGGCAAAGCATTTAATCGTAGTAAACATCTTGCTTCAACTTTAGAAACAATGGTCTGAACTGAGCAACCTCATCAATATTTATTTATTATGGTTTTGTACCTCATCATTTTTCTGCATTTTCGTATTTTAGTGTTGTGCTCCATTTCAACGGTATATATGATCATGTGGGCAGCCGCCCAAAGTAATTGGTGCGGGGAAGATACCGCCACAAACTCAATACTTGCTTCTACTACTTTAGTTTATTGTCAAATATCCTCCTTGTAGATTAAATTAGAGGTGATTCAATTCAAAATTAATATTTTCAGTAATTTATTTAATTTAAATATATTTGATAATTTATAATAAATTTATTAGATAGAATTTTTCTACAAATAAATATAAAAAATAATAAGTAGATAATGATTTATTTATTACTTAATAGAGAATAAATTCAATTGTTTTTATTTTATTTTATTCTATTTCATTTAAAATAATATTATCCTATTATCAAACCATCTAAGTATTAATTAAAATTGTTTAAGTGAAGAGAAGAAATACCACAAATACTAACATCAAAAGTAAATCATTGTAAATTTGTATTTGTCATATTTCTTCTCTTTTAAGTTATGCGTTATTAATTATATTTGTTAGACTTATATATATTATTTATTATGTATTTAAGGAATAATTGGAGAAAACGGAGTAGAGGTGTTCATGGGCTGGGTCGGGTTCGAGTTGAGCTAAACTAAAAATTCAAGCCCATTTACTAGTCCCGGGCCCGACCCAAAAAAGGGGCATAAAATTTTGCCCAAGCCCGACCCGGATAAAAATGCTAAAACTCAGGCTCGACCCGGCCCGCCCATATTAATTTTTATATAATTTTTAAATATATACATCAAAAATACTAAAAGCATCAAAATAAATATTTCCCAACAAATTGAAAATAAAATTTAAAAAAATATGTAGACTTAAATAACACTAAGATAAATGCAACTTAACAAGCAAATGCCTCTAAAAATATAACAAAATTAACAAATGCCTTTAAAATAATAACAAAATTAACAATAAAATAAGTTTTATACAATATCCAAACAATAACAACAAAATAGTAGCAACATAATGGTAAAATGGTAGCAAAATAGGGAGAAAACAACAAGAAAATAACATTCAAAAACAACAAAAAAAAAGAGTCAGATTTTTTTGTCCATTAGTGAATTCAGGCCGGGCCGGACCGGGCTCAGGCCAAAAAATGCCTTACCTGAGGCCCGACCCGTTTTTTAAATGGGACTTATTTTTTGTCCAAGCCCATTTTTCAGGCCTATATTTTTTCCCAAACCCTCCCACATTTCGGGCAGGCCTTCGGGCCGGGTCGGATGGCCCGACCCATGATCAGGTTTAGAAAGGAGTTTGAAATGTATTTTTGACAAGTTTTTGTGGATTGGATTTTCAACACAACATTGATTCAGTATTTTGACCATAACTTAAGTTGTAGACCTTCATCTTGGGTCTATAATATACTGTTTCAAAGAAAAATTGAAATATCTAATTGGAGTTATTTAATGGATTGAGCCCCCCCTAAAAAAACGATGGGAAGGTGTCCAAAAATAGTCTAAAAGTTTGACACGAAAATCCATGAAAAGAGCTAGAAAATTTTGTTTTATTTAGTTAAGGACACTTTTGCATTTTTCTCATGAACTTCTAAGCTCTTTTCTAGTCAAAGAAACTTCGAAGCTTGATTCTAATAGCTTGTAAGATCTAGTTGCTCTTCACATTTTATTTGTTATTTAGTATTTGCATGTTTTTAAATTTAATTACAAATATTCAGATTCATTGAATATTGGATCTGCATTTGATTGTTTAGAATATTTAACTTGTTAATTAGAATTATTAAATATATAATTGTTTAATTGATTTTAAAACTTGTAACAAACAACATAGTTGGATATAAGCTTCGTATGCATTCCATGTTGTGTGGGCATGAAATATAACATAAATAAACTCCAATTGTGTGTGTTTATTGGTTAGAATTAGGTCTCTTGATCTAATTCTATCGGCAAGCTAAATTCTAGGCGAAAAGTTATAAGGTTATTTGTTGGTAAGGGAAATAATTTCAATAGGCTTCCTCTTGGTTATCGACAAGGTAAGGAGAGATCGGTCGCACGCTGCCTCCAAACGTGCGAACGTTTAGAGTAAAAATCGTGCGAACAGGTCAACTTGTAATATAGTTTAGTGTTACAACAAAATACTGGTAAGTATTCCAAGGATCGTACCCAAGGGATTGCAGGTTGAAGAAATTTATTATTAAATTAATTATAAAAAATAATTACTAATCTAATTGAGTTACAAATTAGTAGTGTGAATCCAAATTAAAGTATTAATTAAACTAATTTAATTACTTAACCTAAATTAACCTAATGGAATTTCCTATTTCTAGTGTTAGCCATGCGAGCTCTTAGCCTATAATCGATTAAATCCCTAATTATCTACTTAAGCCATTAATTAACCTTAATTGAGTCTTTATCACCCTTAGCTAGAATACTTGCTAGGTCTCATCTTCAGTAAGGATTACCACCTAGTCACCCTTTCGGTCTCTTCCTGGGCATACAGATACCCTTTCGGTCTCACCGCTTGACACAAGTTATTCTCGATAGGATACCCTCTCGGTCTCACCTTTCTAGATATTCTATTAGGGACACCACTCCCTAATATACTAAGTACTCTTGAATAAACACTCAATTTCGGATAAATAATTACTTAATTAATAAATCAGTTCCATAATCGGAACATGTAAGATATAAAATCCGCCCAAGACTTTATTCCAATATGCATACAAATGTTAGTTGATCAAGTTAACAGAGTATAAATAAAAAAATAAAAGAAAGGGATAAAAAAATTGCTCACAAATAAATATATAAGCGCATTTCTAGAGCAATCTCCGCTCACAATCGTGTTTACATCAAAATATAAAAGATTTCGACTACAAAAATAGAAAGAAGAAAACTACAACTGAAAACTAAAGAGAATTGTTCTATCACATCCAACCTCTCTAATGAGGTTATAAAGTTGTTTATATAAGCAAACATTAGGGTGCTAGGTGCCTAAAATACCCTTGGTGTGATTAGAGTTTAATTAGGGAAAATATCCTAAGTGGCCGTCCAAAATTCGGCTGAATATTTCCAAATTTCGTCGCATCTTCATAAGGTTGGGAAAGCCTTTGTCACAACGTTGCCGACAAGATACTATTTCCATAATTTTTCGTGTTGTCGTGACGTGGGGAAAATCCCTCGTCATGATGTGATTTGTTTTAGCTCTGGTAGCTTTGAAGTTTTGTGTCGCAACATGGCTGTCGTCCCTTGTGCTCTTTGGCCTGAAATGGTACCCTACATACTCAAATGGCTTATTAGTCGTTCTCGAGGCCCAAGTTGGCCCAACGGTTCGTCGAAACACTAAGTGCGTAAAAACACTTATTTTACAATAAAATGAATCTAAGCTAAGAAATACAAAAATGCAATAAGTGATATTAAAATGCCTAGAAAACAAGTTCATTAAGTGCCAAAAAGTACTTAAATTGCCACTACGATTTGTGGCAGATCATTTACTAGACGTGAAGTCGAAAACTATAATCAATTTATTAGAGAGCACGGAAATTACCTTTGCATCGATGACCAAACTTGTGAATCAAATGGACATTTTACCTTTGACTAGGTTTTCATCAAATTGATATTCTTATATTTTATTTTACAATTTTTTCTTTTATAATTTTGATTTTCTTTTTAATTTTTTTAAAATTTAAATCCCCCTTAATTTTATTTTACTTGTTTAATTTAAAGAAATAAAATTATCATTGGTCATTATGAATACTATAATAGCCTGATTTCGACCCTAATCGGACATAGGGGTTTTGGGACCACAAATCTGAGTCAGAAAAATATTTTAATATTATTTTGTGTGTTTATTATGTGTGAATTTTATTGTGTGAAATTATCGTGTTCTAATTTTATCGTTTGAGTGACTGATTAAAGAAAAAGGGCTTAATAGCGTAAAATGAAAAAATTGGCTAGTTAATGTGTAAAGTGTCAAATTGCTAATGTCTTTTTAATATGGAGTCCTTAATAGGTAATAAGCCCACTATTAAGTGAGTGGGTGATAATGGTCAAGAATGACCTTGTATTATAAAGTATAAATATTTAGAAACAAACGTTAATAAGCTAAATTAATAATATGTTAATATATGTTAACTAATATCAAATTATAATTCATTAGTCATCATCTTCCTAAGGCCGAAACTAAAGAAAAGAAAAAAGAAAAAGAAAAACTCAAGCAAGGTTCGGCCATTGTAAAAGCTTGATTCAAGGTTATTTTTGTTTTAGTTTTTGATAATTTTTACGTTTTTGAGATCGTTGCTTCGAATACTTCAAAACCCATGTCTTAATTTTGTGAATTGTTGATGATTTTGAAATATACCATTGATGAATGTTTGAGCTTTATGATGTTAGTTGATGAAATATTAAAGATATGTGAAAGATTAACATGTTTTGTCTTTAAATTTTGGTGAATTTGAGTAATTAGGGCTAAATTATGAAAATAAAATTTTAAGGAACTAAAATGTGAAATAAATGAAATATATGGATTTGTATAGACTAGGGTGATATTCGACCTAAGCATAGTATGTGTAAATTTTGTGTATTTTGTGTTTTATGCACTAGAGACTAAATTGTAAATAGTGTAAAATGTTAGGGGTAAAATGGTAATTTTCCCATTTATGTGTTTTTGGATTAAATTGAATGCTTTGATGAATAAAAGGGTTAAATTTGAATATGTTTATATCAAGAATCAAAGAAAACAGAATTGGATCGGGGGAAGTGGAAAGTAATTGAGTAGTCGACTGTGTTCGTCGAAATTCGAGGAAAGTCGATGAGCATTTAAATTTTGTTAAATTCATTGGTATATAGTAGATAGGTGATAAATTTTGTTAAATTCGAGGTAAGTTATTTGAGTTCGATTCAATTGATAATTAACGTCTGTAATCCTGTACGAACCCTAGAAATGTATGGGATTTTTTGATAAGTGTTTTCGTGTAAGACCACGTCTGGGACGTTGGCATCGACTTGTGTTTTTGTGTAAGACCCTGTTCGGGACAACGGCGTCGATCTGTGATTACATGTAAGACCACGTCTGGGACGTTGGCGTTGTACGAATCTTACGACTATTCTCGTATCCTATTTAATTTCGATTAGTTCAACGGGCAATGTTTAACGAAGACGGTTATATAATTGAAATATATGTGCAGGTATGTATTAGTTAAATAAATATATGGAAATAAGGTAAGTTATTCATTTGGAATTATATATAGTATGTTTGTATAAGTTTCAAATTATTATGGTTGTATGTATATGTATAATTCAGATTTTGGTTGATAACTATACTGTTAAAGGTAAATGTTTTATATGCATTTATACAAGGACATAATTGGTTATTAAATTATATAAATGTAGTTAAAGTGTGATATGTAATATATAATATTTTTGTATAATAAACTATGTGCCTTTAATTCTTACTAGTTAAATATTATTTATGCTTACAACTTACTAAGCTTTAAATAGCTTACTGTATGTGTTTGTGTTTGTTTATATTTGATTTATATATTTTGAAGTCGTTACGAGCTCGGGGATCGTCAGTAAAGCCTATCGCACTATCGACTAATTACGGTATCTTATAAGCTGAAATTTATTTTGGGACTATGGCATGTATAGACTAGATTTGAAGTTTGCTTAATTCGAATGTGTATATACTAAAGCCATGCGAAAATGGCTTAATTAGCTTGTTGTGTTCGGTTTTGGGTGAATTATGGTTTAAGCATATTTTGATTATGGTTAAGCATTTTATGGATGGTATTATATATGTGAATGCTATGTGTGACTTGTTTGAATTAGTAGTAAAGTGAATATATGATATGATTTATAAATGGAAGTGTACTTGTAGATGTCGAGGTGAATTACTTTAGTATTATTAATAAAGTAAATGAATGTTTGCATATTCAATTGTGTATTGATTTGGATTTGTGGTTTGGATATGAAAGTTCAAATGGTATGTTTAATTGTGGGGTTGATTTTAAATGATAGTATATGTGTATATGTTTGATAAATTAATGTGATTGCCGATAGTTATAAATTTGATATTTATTTTATAGCATGTAATAATATGCTATGGATTAAGTGATATATATATATATATAAACCGAAATGAGATGCTTAGTTTGTGTGGTAATGTAATGAAGTATATACTTTGGAAGTGGTTTAAATATGAGCATTTGTGCCCATGCATTTAAATAGATAGTTCAATTATATGTATTTAAACAGTTAAATGATATGTCGTATATGCATTGGGATTGGATGATCAATTTGGTTAGTTTGATGTTAGATTTATTTTAGGCATATAATGCAATAGACGAATTGGTATTAGTTTAGCCACTTCAATTCGATTATTTAGTAAAGAAAATTTCTATGCCTGGGTTTGCATTCGGTTTTAAATAGGACAAATTAGTTTGATCACATGATTTTATTATAAGCCATGTATATTTGGCTATGGTAGGAGTTTGTGATAGGTAATTAAAAATGATGCAAATAGATTCGGATTTGTATTTTGTTTATAAGATTTGTAAATGTTTGAATGTACTTGGATTATGGATCAAATGATATTAAATTGTATGTGTATGAGTTTATTAATGAATTTGATTAGTTTCAAATTATGTGTATATAGGTAGCCAAGTGGAAATGACCTATTTTTCTTTATGCTTGCATTCAGTTTGTTTAACCATGATTTATTCATTAATAGTTATGCTTGGTTTTGAAGCTTTTGTTAAATTTGATTAAAATGGTGTTTTAGTTTATGCATATTCGGTCATGGGTTAAATTCATGTTAGTTATTATATTTATTAGTATAAGAATATAATTTGTTATTCAAGTTGTATTTATATTTGATTAATTTATGTATAGGTTGAATAAGAATTTTGAGATTTAATAAATAGGTATAAGGAAATATTGTATTTTCAAATAGATTATATTTGTTTCATGTTTAATTCAAAAGTGTGGTTGACTATGAAATTTGATTGAGTGTTATATTATCTTAATGAATATATATAATGTTTCTTGGAAATGGTAAGATTATATATTTGAATAAGAATAGTGAAATTTTAATTTATTCAAATTGATAAAATGTACATTTTTATTATATTTAAACGGTTAGTCTATGTATTCAACTTGACTGTTAAGTATGCAAATTTTGTTTATTTGAATTGTTATATTTGATTTTGCTAAGTTAAATATATATTTATATAAACATAGTGCATGATTCATTTTTTTTTGGGTTTTACCATTTATTAATTAAAATTATAATTAAGCTTTTGGTTCTGTAATGCCTTGTAACCCCAATTTGGCGACGGTCACGGGTTAGGGGTGTTACAAATACGATCCTACTCATTGTTAACTACAAGTTTATTTTAGAGTAGGAATTTATTTTTTTAGGTATCGACAACCATATAACTATATTTCATTTGATCACTGACTTGAGCATTAGAGTATGCACTAGTGGGAAGTCTTTCGGTGCCCACTAACCTTGTTTCCTTCTTTACAAACATCCTTGAAGTTCATGTTGTAACACCCTTCACCCGTCCTTACAATCAGTATGGATGCGAGACGCCATCGGAACATGTATGAGCAAGAATTCTTGAATTTACTTAAGAATTAAACGTTTAAAATATTTTTATAAAGTGATTGAATCAAGTTTGAGACAAATTATAGACTTTAAAAAAAATTTAGAATCATTTAAAGTTGGTTTGAAGTTGATTACAGGTGATAGAAACTCAAAAATGGCTCTAGAAGGCCAAATTAGAACAAAACAATGTAGTGTCCATGCCTTGACTGTCACACCCCAAATTTGGTAGATCTGAGAAGAAGGCGAATAGACATAAAGGTTACTTATTTTGGCGCACTATGGTAACATAGTTTGCCATTTTATAGGCTTTTGGCGAGCTAAAGTTGGCACATAAAGTATCCGCTCATAGAAGTATCTAAGGATTTCATCTAGGGGTATTCTTCAATTGAAGAAAAATTACGAAAAATGAAAGGTACGCCTCAGAGTTTTGACTGAACATGAAATGCCTATTAAGTATATGAGAAAACTGTAAGGGACTAAAGTGTCTTTAAGACCACACCATACACGAGTCACTGCCAAGGTGTAATATGCCTGGTTTGTATTAACATTGTTCTATTTGGTTCCCGTAATGAGATTAGTTGAGGGTCAATTGGACTAATTTGACTTTCTTCTTGACTGGCCTATCTTTAAACGTCAACTTCACTAGATTTTCCTCTACTTGCCCTGAATTTTTAGTAGGGGAAACAAAGGATAATCTTAGTAAATATGGCCACTTATCAAGATCCACTAAGAGAAGTTGAGTATATATATGGTAAGAAAAGAACAGGGAGATGATTTTTTTCTTTATGTTCCACCATCTGGTCCTTCTTCTTAGACCTAAACATTCTTTTACCTTTTGCTAACCTAAAAGTTAAGGTTTTTGGGTTAATCAGTGGATGTTTCAACCTCCTGGTAAGTTTGATAGCCCTGCATGTTATTATTTTGAAAGAGTAAGGTTGTTAAGAAGCATATAAACAGTAGAGTGTGTATAAGTAACCTTACTTGGGGGTCATCTGAAATTGAGATCTTAGTAAATTGATTGTAAATGAGATTTTAATGGAAGTTTCATGTTCTTTTAAGTAGTTGTTGTTGCTGGTACGAGAAGAACGATTGTATTTGAAACACGGAGCTACAGTAAATGTGAGTTTCAGGTGTGTCTTTGTCCTGACTCTTGCATGTTAGTTTATAATGGTAGATCAAATGTTGATTTCTTTTCAAGTAGCTGGTGAGTGTATGTGTGTGAATTATCGTAAAGGTTTTGCATAATTACAAATGTGGTATATGAGTTGCTGCATGATAAAAATGATCCATGGTATGTATGCTTGTGAAATTAGGTATGAAAGAATATGAGTTCGTCAGAAGTGTGAACAAATCTGGGTAAGTGCATTTTGTGTTAAGTGAGTAATACAACCATTTTTAATACCTTAGGTAGGGCAGGCACATTACTTACCGAATTGATAGATCACAATATGAAAATGTTTGTAAGACCATGTGGTAGAGACCCGTGGCATCGTATGACAATGAGAATATTCATAATGTTGCCTTCGGTAAGATGTAAACCAGACTGACAAAGCACGGCATGAATATATGTACAAGACTATGATGGAGAAACCTGTGGCGCCCTTTTAGATAGTCCGTTGGGACAGTAAACACATAACATTCTGTAAAGCCTTTGTGGCACATTCTGTAAAGCCTTTATGGCATATTCTGTGATGCCTGTGTGGCATATTCTGTAATGCCCTTGGGGCGAGATCTGGATAACTGCCTTTCTAGTGAAATCAGGGTAAGTTTAAAGACTTCTTCACTAGATAACTCTATTGTAGAGATCTAAGTAAGTTTGAAAACATCTCTGTTTGGATAGCCTTGTGATGAAAGTGATTATGACTTAAGAAATTTCCTGAAAGAGTTCTCAACAATGTTTTTAAAGGGTGAATTCGCCATAGTAGTCTGTCAGTACTAGTCATTTGGCGTATTCGTAATTATGAGTAGTCTAAGAGTTTATCATATCTGATTTTTTTACGCTATGGAAGGAAGTAATCTGATTGTTTCACGCTGAATATAAAAAGGTTATCTAAAGTATAAGTTGCCTATCAAATTAGAGCGTTCTCATATATGTAACATGATTGTCTCGGATTCCATGGGATGATTTGAAAGATTTCATCCATTAGAATAAGTTGTGATCTGGGTTGATTGAAGACATGACCTGACTGATAATCTGATAGTTGTCAATTCAGTATAAGAATCCACCAAATGTAAGATCTGTATGAAGTTCATCTTAAAAGATTAGTTAGTATAAGTATCCACCAAGAATAGTATATGTGAGTACCCCATCCTGGGGAAGATATTCAACAATCGACTGAATGAGAATCCGTCGAAGGTAGGTTCTATATTGATATGATTCTAAAATGTGTATTCGCTTTCCGAAAAGGAATAATATTTGTATTGAGTGGTGAAGTCTGGAATCTGCTCAATGAGTGAACTATGTGTAGGCTGGTTAAGTATAGAAGTTGGCATATATGTATACGATCGATACTAAGAAAGTATCTGCCAAAGATAGAGAGGAAATCCAAATTATTCAAGATGAAGAATTCAACAAGAGATGCTTCAAGGTAATTTGGGCTAAAACTCACTAAGTTCATATGAACTTAAAAATGTTCGTTTATGTTACAAGTTTACTTTAAGATTGAGTATGCCAGGAGGGACCAAGCAAGAATTGTGCTAGAGTGGCAGTTTGAGTTGCAATATTATGCATACAGAGGGCACTATAGGAGTATGACACTTAGTATACTACGCCATGAAGAGTTTGTCTTTATAAAAGTTTTGAGTTGTAACATCTTATGCTATTTTGAAAATCTAATGTATTCTTAAATATTTTATTTATTTCTTCTTTTGTTCTGAAAAAAATTAATAAAATAATAAGTATGCTTTAAAAATGGTTTTATGCTGGTTGTAAAACTTTTGCTAAGTGTTTATGTGTTGTAATATCCAATATCCAAATTCAGTTATTCGGGTCTGGCAGAGGGTGTTACAGTTTAATTGGTATTAGAGCTTTTGATTTAGTCGATATTCTGGTGGTGGAGATAGAGTTAGCCTTGTATGTATAATACGCTAAACCTGGCTTAGTTCCTCAATCAAGTTAAGGACTTTTGTGTAACGAACACTTTGGTATACTGTTAATTTTGGGGAAGTAGCAGCAAGAAAGAGAAGGAAGTTGCATAAGGCTAAGGTCAGTTTGGTGGAAATTTTTGTTAAGTCTTTTAAATGGTAACTATGCAATTCTCATGATTTAAATAATTTTAATTTTTGCATACTGGTAAGGTTCGGTTATACGGGTTATTGAAATCGAGTTTTTGTGGGTTAAGAATATGTTATTCTCATTTAACAACTACTGTTAGAAGTGAGGAAAAAGCAAAAGAATAAGTAGTTAAATGCTTAATTTGGTTGTTGAAAATTGCTACTGAATGCTTGTTGTTTCAGCTCGTAAATGCTGATTTAAATGTGCTTTAATGATGCTGCTGTAAAGGGCTAGTTGTTATTTAAAAAGGGGGGGTTTAATGTTGGATTTAAACTGTCCAAATGGTAAGTGTAAACTAGAAAATATATCTAGGATTTTTCCTATATAATTCATCACCTTTTTACTTAAAATTGTTGTTAAAACCAAGTAATTGTTTAATAAATTAATGAAATATGCGAAAATATGAAATTAGGACATGGAAATTATTAAAATGTGATTTTATGCTTTATTATATAGTTTTCATGCATAAAATGACTTATTTTATATTAGTTTGAGCATATTATATTTTTAAGCTATAAAGTGGGCCATGCATGATTAAATTAAATAATAAAATATAAATTTATATTTAATAATCCATTATAAATATTTCATTAATAAATTGGGTTTTAATTAATTAAGTAAATTAATTAATTGAAGTGGTTAAAATTATATTATTTGGTCCTCTAAACTATCTACTATTTTTGCACAGGTTTGAGAGTTTTCTTCTAATTGCAAAATCGTCCAAATTGGGGACCAAGTCAACCAAATTTTTGGCTACACATGGCTGATCATAAATCAATTTTTGGTTTAATTACACAAGGTCCTTGAAGAGTTAAAGAAGTCAGAGATTTTGCTAAAGATTTGCTTGTGACCGAGTCTTACTCCTGAGTTGTGGTGGCACTCAAATTGACCAAGAATTAAGCAGAATCAACCACATTTCCTCAATTCATGGCCGGCCATCCTTGGAAGAAGTTTCAAAATATGGACACTCCTATTTTTAGCAAACTATCTCCATTGCCTCACCTATAAATAATAGCTCATTTCTCACTTTTTGAATCATCCCTCACTCATTCATCATTCATCATTCTCTCCTCTCTCAACTCTCTTATCTATTTTCCCCCTCACGCCTATCATCATCCTTGCATAAGGATTTTTAGCAAAATTAGTATCTTAAAGAACCCTTGGTCAGCCACCTTGGAGAACCATCAGCAAAGGAGAAAAGCAAAGAAGCGAAGGAGCCTCGTCAGGCAGAGTCTTGGGTGAAAGCCAGTCTGAATTGGGTTTAATCTTTCTTTTCTTTAATTTAATCTAAATATGTTTGCTATGTGTTCTTTGTTCTTGTTTACAACAATGTTAGGTTAATTTTATTTAAGCTAGGATGATTGCTTTGATTAAATAATATTTATTTGATTTATGCTTATAATGTTTGTGCCTCAATCGATCATGTTTTCAATTAAAATCAAGTCTGTATTTCGTTCATATGTGATTGGAATGCACCTGAATTAGCTGAGTGATCCTGACCAGACAAGGACTAATGGACACATAATTGAAATGTGCATTCTCAATTTAGATCCTGACTCAATTTAGATCCTGACTCAATTAGATTTGTGTGATTAAATTGTTTGAAACTTGACACGTCATTGTTACTTCACACGAATACTAAGAAACCCTTTGTAAATAAGGATCAGTAAAATACATATTTACTAAGTAAAGGATTCCGAAAGGACCTAATGTGGTTTCCAAACTCATGAAAGATCGAGTTGCCATAGAATGTTTTTCCAAATGTTATTAAGCATGTTGATAATAAATTGAGTTTAATTAAAGTAATTTTCCTAGTTTATTTATGTTATAATTGTAGCAAAATTGTGTTTAATTTTACTAAAATCTATTTCATTTAGTTTTCATACTTAGGATAATTTGCATTAAGGATCATTGCGTTTAGTTGAATATATTTTAATCACTAGTTTTCAAATATATTGTGTTTTTGTTTACCAAATTGTTAATATAATTTTACAAATTAAGTGACTTAGCACAAATACAATCCCTGTGGAGACGATAACTCGATACTTACTTATTACTTGATAACGACTGTGTACACTTGCACAAACCTACGCGTTACAGTAAGTGATGAGAATGCGTACAGAACAAGATCATAGCTTGTGTAAGTTACGGATTTAACCTTGATCTCTAGGTGAACGTAAACTGAAACAAGAAACAACGAAAATAGATTAGTTGTCACAAAGGAGAGTCAAACAAAATTAAAACAAAAGAAAGATGAACTGACTGGTAAAGAATCCAACAGAGAATAAATTAGGGTTTCTTGGATGGAAAGAAATCATCCTTGAACCTCAAGAAAATGTCCCAACCAAATCTGGAAAACAAAACACAAAACAGATTTATTAGAAGTGATTTTAAAGACAAGCAAACTATTTTGTGCAAGAATATTTGAAACAACAAGAAAAGATTGAAACTCCTAATTTTGGTGTGTTTCTTGATGGAACAAGATAAGAAAACGTCTCTCTTGAAGCAATTTCAACCTAGAACGAAAATCAATAAAACCAGCAAACCGAATAGCAAGAACTAAATTAAAATAAATAAGAAACTATCAATCAAGGATAGAATAAAGAATATGACATCCTAAGCAGCCTTGGAAACATTAATAATCCAAAAATTCTTTTAATGGCTCTAATTCCCTCCCCAAGAAAGAAATCTTGGTAAGAAAAAGCTTAAAGATGATTCCTACAACCTAAAAATTGTTAAAACAATTTCTAAAAGAAACTCAAGAGCAAATCTTGAAGAAAAACTCAAAGATGACAACTATAAGGGTGGACGGTCATGCTACTTATATGCCCCCAAAATAAGTTTTCTTAACAATTATAAAATAATTAACATGACAACTTATCAAATAAAAAATAAAAAAAATTCTAAGTGTGGACTTTTAATGAGAATTCGGCCAAAGGAATTAAATGGGCTCCTTGGACTGAATTCTTACATGATGATCCAACTATTAAAATAAAATTGGACCTGTAGTTTAAATATTTTACAATTTGGGCCACTTTAATAATTTGGCCTGATATTCAATTAAATTAATTTCCAAACTTCAGGATAGGTTTGTAGACATCTTAATGAGCCATTTTTTTTCAAGAACTTGGTCTTGTGATATGTTTTTCACGAAATTGGCTCATTCAAGCTCGTACATGAAATCCAATGGTCATTGGCTGCAAGATTCAATTTCTTGGACCAAGATTTCCAAGATTTGATTCAATTTCTCGTACATGAATCTTTAATTTTATTTTCAGTCGGGTATGTATCTAGGGCCCTGGTAACGAAGTCTTGGATGGTTCCGTTCAACCTTGCTCAGATTTTCTTGGCCTTCGACCTCGTTATTGGGCCTTGAGGAAATTTGAGCCTATCAAGTTCATGAGCCTGATTTTTGGCCTTGCGACTCGTATCAGGAAGTTTTTAAGGTTTTTAACTCTAACTTTACACCTAAATTCCTGTCTTATTAGCATGCAACTCTCGATTTTAAAGAACATTGATTTTGGTTCACATATAATTAGTCATTTGATTTTAAATTGCTTGTTGGTGTTAAATGAAGTTGTTGCTATTTGACTTGATGATGTCCAATTATGTCTGGTCAATTATACAATAATGCTTTCAAACCCGGTTGCTAAATTATGTTTCTTAAATGTGTTTAAAGGAGTTATATTTATGCTATCCCTAATGACATTAACATGCCGTCCAGTTTGTGTTAATTATACTATCCTAAAATGACATTTAGAAGTTGTCCATTCGGTATTTTTGATGTTGTCCTAAATTAAGTTTCTTGTGCTATCCTAAAATGAAGTAGAGTTGTTGACTAAATGTCCTCAAATGGATATAATAATTGTTGGTAAGTTCTTTATTATCCTCATTGGTTGTTTTGTTGTATCTTTAAATTGGTATGAGTGATGGTATAAGGAGAATGTGGGTAAAATCATTGGTTATCGAGGGAGCTACTAATGCTAGCGGCATGTGTGAATACTGTCGATATTTTTCTCCATTAATTTGAGTTGCATGATGAATTTTATCGTTGTACAAATAATTTGTTAGATGCTTATGAAATTTTAAAAGGGGCCGGATAGTGACAAGGTAATTGTTATATGTTGTGAATTGTGATGTTCGATCAATAGTTAAAGGATGTTCAAAGGCTGAAGTTTATTACATTTGAAGTGTTATATGCTATAAATTAGAATGTCTGAAAATGATAATATAATGATATTTATATGCTGCCCATTATCATGTTTGAGTGTTGAACCTGGAAGTGCTTATTGTTGTAACTTATGGTGATGAAAGGCTGTTGTTTTCATGATTAAACTTTAAACCTGATTTTGTTTGTACGATCGATTTACAGTAATCATTTTGACGCTAATGTGCCTTAACTAAGCTGTAAATGTGTTTAATTGTGCCTTGTATTATTAGTGTTTCTATGCTCCGATGAGGGACATATTTACTTATTCTACTGCCTAATGCCACATGATATTGCAGTTTACATTGTCCGAGTTATGTCAAATAAAATGTGATAAAGTAAATTCGTATGTGATATATATTTAAACTATTATATATTCAAATTACGTGTAATGCCCTCAAATCAACCCGATTCACCAGATTGGGATCTTGGGTGTTACATTATTATTACAAACTTATACATACATAAAACATACAAATTTCCAAAGAAATACATATTGTTTAGTAATACTGCCCGTCAAAGTTACATTTGGGCATACATTATGTACAGAATTTACAAGTGTAATTATTCATCACATTTGCTTATACTATCCCACTTATTTAGCCTCTAAGTAATATTACTGACTTAGATTATTTGGCCAACACAACCGAGTCATCCTAAGACTTATAAAATTAATTTTGAGACTTCTTTGAAATATTTCTATTAGACTCGGACACGCCCGTGCAAACCCCGCTCTAGATGCATAAGTGCCCACTTCACCACTCCTTTGGTGTAGCCCTAGCATTATCCCTCCCGACGCTTCCTTTACTTGAGACATAAAACACAAAGGGGTAAGTTCGATAGAACTTAGTAAGTGAACCCTTTTTTACCTGAGCCCTTATTCAAGGATTTCATCTTTTGTTTCTTTTTCATCACTTTGACCCTATGAATTGTACTAACTTCACCATAACCTTCCACACTGACTTTTCTTTCTAAGCTAATCTGCACTTGCCAATTCTCAGAATATCGTATTCACCATTCATTCAGAGTTCACCCATAGGAGTTCTCTTCAGATAGTCACCATGAGAACCATTCTCTAGATTACGCCACAAAGGCGTTCCTTTCTAAAGATAGCCATAAAGATTTTCCTTTTAGAGTCTTGCCACAAAGGCATATTTTGACAGAGATTGCCAGAAAGGTTTTCTTTTAACAGAGATCGCCACAAAGACTTTTTTTAACAAAGATAACAACAAAGGCTTCCTTTAGCAGAGATAGCCATAAAACCTCCCTTTTAACAGAGATCGCCACAAAGACTTACTTTTATGAAAATTTCCAGAAAGGTACTTCTTTAGGTTGCGCCACAAAGACGTCTTCTTACAGATTACCACAAAGGTATTCCTTATGAGAGATTTGCCACAAAGGGATTCCTTTAATAGAACAACCACAAATGCTCACTTTTATGAAAATTTTTATTTTTGATGATAAGGATTCGCCTAAACTCACCATCGTGAGGTTTTCCCTTCACTGTCTGGTACTCACCCAACCATCCTTTAAATCTTTTTCTTATGATGCCATAGCCTAACCATGGTCTGCCTAACCATGGTCTGCACTATATGGTCTTCAGTGTGCCATGGACTTTTCCTTTTAGAGATTCATATTTTTAGTCCCGATAAACCCCTTTAGACGACTCCTGAGACAGGAATAGACACTTCATGCAGACTCATAATTGACAGACTTATTGACATTGAACTTACTCCTGACAGACTCTTTCACAACAGATTTGTTCATATCCTAAAAAACACACGTTACTCTTTCAGGCACATTAACCATTGACCTTAGAGATCATATTCATATTCCATACTAATCATTCATGCAAGTTCATCAAACATACATTGCTCATAGAATCATCACATCATGCATTCTTAGCTTATTTTCACAGAAGGTTCTCGCATATATGATACATTTGCAAGAGTTGGCTGAGGGACTCACCTATTAACCTTAATAGTAGCTTGGGCTCCAGTTCTAAGTTCTTCTCAGAGATTTCAGTGACCATTGCCTTGGTATGAAGAAATCACCAATAAAGCACATGATTTCCACTTTAGTATAAGGAATACTTCCTCTCCGTTCTTCTAACCTGAAGATGGTAGGATTTTTTTGAAGTGAGAGAAAGTCTGTTTTGTTTTTCTTTAAACTCAAGCTGAAAATACTTATTGGAGAAGGAATAGAAAAATCGTCTTTCAGTCCTAGTCACCCATATTTATACAACCCTTGTCCGTATAATAACTTGACACGTGTTACAATCCTAGTCAAGTTGCTGTATGGGTGGTTCACAGTTGTAAGGAAACGTGTATTACAATCCACCTATATATTCATATAAATATTTGTGATTTCATTTCATGGTTTGTTGTTGACTAATTGTTAGGACGTAACTAGGACATTACTAGGCAAACTTAGCGTGCAATGCCTTTCGACGGTATCCCTAATACCCAAAATTCCTTGACAACTCACTAAACCTCATTACTCCTAAGCTAACTATTCTCCTTACCTTTGTCCACCAAAAGCATTGTTTGGGCGGATAGAACCACAACAATATATTCTCTTTAAAGACTTCACCCAAGGGCGCACTCGTGAACTTCAACTCTTAGTCGAATCTAACCTCTTGCCTTCTCAGGATCTATTCCGAAATTTTTGCAATATCCAAATATCAAGGCTTAGTTGGGCAGGATGTAAAATTATCACTACACCAAAACAAGCTTTTAGTGGCGCTTTTTCAGGCCTTTAGCGGCACTTTTTAGCGCCACTAAAAGTATTTGGAAGCGCCGCAAAAAACGCCGCTATTGAACACGTCGCTAACTTTTGCGACGTTTTTAGAAATAAACGCCGCTAAAGGTCATGACCTTTAGCGGCGCTTTTCCCACAAATGCCATTAAAGACTAGGACCTTTAGCGGCACTTTCCTCACAAACGCCGCTATAGACCATGACTTTTCTCACAAACACGCTAAATTCTATGACCTTTAGTGGCGCTTTACTCACAAACGCCGCTATAGACCATGGCCTTTAGCGGCGCTTTTGTCACAAACGCCTCTAAAGAACGTGACCTTTAGCGGCGCTTCTCGCCAAAACGCCGCTAAAAACATATCATGCAAAAAAATTATTTTAATCAAATAATATTTATTTTTATGATAAATATTATATTATGTTTTATTTTTTTAATTTGAACTTTAAATATACTTTTAAGGATAAATAAAAAATATTATTTAAATTAAATTTTCTATGAAAATGATAAAAGAAGGCAAATAAATGAAGCTTAAATAATAATAAAAATTAATAAAAGTGAGAAAATGTAAATAATTAATAAAAATTATAAATTATAAACCTCAAAATTTAGGTAAAATCAACACCAATGCAATGCAAGCCATTGTTGAGTCTAATACAAGTGAAGAAACTAAGATCCTAAGAAGAGAATCCTATTTTACTAACAACAAGAATGCAATCGACATGAAATATCCATACTTTGTCCAAGATTTATATTGAAAAATCGATCGGAAGAAGCAATCTCTTTGCACACCATTTCAATTCCTAGTAAGGCCTTCAAAGTAGTTGATGAAAGCCGACATACACATCCGATCAATCAACTTTCGGTTTGAAATTTCCTTGGCGGTCCTTAAACGAAAATAGGGCATAGGGCATGTGTTTCTACATAAGCATGGAAAAATCCAACTCAAGATAGGGCATGTGTTCCTTAACCAAAGAATGTATGTCTTTGTGTATGGGGACAAATATCCGAGCAAAGTAAAGTATGGGAAAACTCGAAGGTAGAAGCAAGCAACTACCTTTTATAGAAGGTATTGAAGAAATGGCATAAGAACATTATGTAAACATGATGATTTCGAAAAAAATGTACATTTGCTTGCTTGGTATAATGTACATTATTTTCAATTAATAAACAAATAAATAGGTCTAAAAGTATGAATGAAGTTATGAAGCTAACGGATTGTAAAATGTTCTATTTGGTATAATGTGCATAGTCAACACAGTTAGTAGTTTAACTTTTATGATTTCCAAACACATTTTCCTTCCTTTTTCTTACTATGTAAACCCTAACCATGCAATCTCGGATATATTCAAGATAATACACTTCTTAAAGCAAAAGTTTCAAGATAGAAAAGATAATACACTTCTATTTGACAAACAAACCTATCATATACCGACTAAGAAGTTTTGGTTTGTCTTCATTGAAAACGTAACTTCATGCATGGGCCTGCATCAGCACCAAAGAATGTAAATTTCACCATCCAAATGGATAGAAAGTATATATAAACATGGATTTTGCGTACAGATTAGTGGGCTATAGCTTTCTTTTCTGGGGGGCAATATGTACGTGCTTTCAAAATAATGCAGTTGCTCATACACCAAAAAGAATTCTTACAACTTCAGTTGATCAAAACCCTTAAATCCTTTTGGGTCAAAATTTTCCACCGACAAATTATAACAAAGGCAAAATATAACAAAGGCAATACCTTTTGAATATCCTTTGCTGCTCATATACAAGACTTTGCTGCTCATAGCAAGCACTTGCTACAAGACACTTTAATGAGGAATAAATCAAGGAAAATATAACAAAGGTATCCACTTACGATTCTTCTAAATCAATAACTTTAATAGCAACTTCCTTGTTCAGTTCCTTGTCAAACCTGAAAATCAGGAAAGGCATCAGCTATCCATCTCATTTATATTAATCATGATTCACGATTTAAAAAGCCAAAGCATATGCAACATGATTACAGGTAAGAAATGGGCATATAGATGTGTTGCAGTACAATTACCAGTCATACAGTCATACAGTACAATTATCAATAAACAAGTATTGAAATATTACATGATTAAAATAACCAATATACAGCCATTTTCATAAAGTGTTCCCAGGTAATTTAGACTCCTTTTACATGTTAACAATTAAAAAGATAAAAAAATAAATAAGAGGGTAAGTTAAAATGTGGGGGTCCAACTAAAGAGATTGTCCAGTAGTACCCATTTTAGAAAATATCAGCCTAATCTAGTAAACTCAAAAAGAACAAAGGCAATACCTTTTTCACTCGTATGCACATCTATTCTGCCTCTAAAAGGATACAAGGGTTAGGAAATTTCAAGTTCAAAACTCCAAATTTCAATAATTTCTTGATCCAAAGCTACCAAAAATAAAAAATAATAGAAATACTTATAAGCTACACCATAAAACATGAGATAAACAGAAAACTGTTGAAGGTGTTGAAGCAGATGTTAAAGCTTCCAATGTTCAATACTTCAAACTGCAAAAATAAGAAGAGCACAACCGCCTTTTCCAGTTGCAAATGTGAAAATGTGCCATGATTATAAAAAAATGACTACTTAATTTTTATTTTTTATTCTTACTCTAAGATTACTTATATGACAATTAATACTAATTTTGTTATTATCATATAATAGTTAGTAATATATTTAAAAATATTTTTAATTTTAATTTAATAATATAATTAGCAAGCCATTGAATAGATTGGGAAGTAACTTTAAATACTTCTATGTATTGTGTCAAAAAAAGAAGATAAAAAAATTATTCATAAAATATATTAACAATAAATGATATTATATATTATGGAAGAATTGTTTAGCTTAGCAACACAACAATAATGAATACTGAAATCTAAACCACGCATACAGATTACACTTCATCTGCTGCTGAAACTTAACACAATTATTCTCTTGCAAAAGTCTGATTATATAATCAGTGTGCACCTTCAAGTTCAAATATGATTTTGTTATTAATGCTATCATACCCCATTGAGCTGCTGCTTGCACCTTCGCCATAAGAGCTTGGCAGGTCACTAAGCAAGTATTCAGCTGGTTCCTTACTATAATGGAGGATATCATCTCGTAAATGCCCTGCACCAGCACACCTTCACAAAGAAACAGAACAAACTCGGCACCATTTAAGGGTTAAAAAGCCAATAACTGGAATGTTAAATGGCAAAGGGCAAGGATAAAAAACTGGTTGCCTAAAATATGAAACAAAATAAAAGCCTTGAAATGAAAAAAATTAAAGAAGCAAAAGGTCGGCACGTTCAACTGAGTCCAGAAAGAAAAGAAAATGAAGAAATAAACTCAGTACAGTAATCCATCATTTTGCTCTTTGGACCACCTGAATCACGAATCTGATTATACATATTGCTGGTATAGTAAAAGAGTGAGAAGATAAACTTCATTCTGATTCTTTAATATCTAAATAAAGGGGGAAAAGAGAAAAAAAGGAAATGAGACATACTTTTCAATAATAGTATCAACATTTGCTTTGCTTTTGGGACTATGCATGAGAACTCTTATAACTGTGACTGCAATTCGTTATCAGAGTCATCAAAATTGTCCATTATAGTGATTACCTGAATCATGATTACCTGAATAATACAAGCTTGAACAAGTCAGAATCAAAGAACAACCAAACCAGATCAAGTGAATCAGGCAATGCAGATGAAGCATATTCATATATAAACTGTATGTTCAGCCGTAGGCAAGTCCAATTAACTTAGAATGAATGAATTATTAAAAATTTTATTAAAAACAGTATATATATATAAAAAAACAAAAAAAAAAGAGTTTAAATGAACAGTTTGAATCAATAGAAAAGAAAAGCTATGATAATTTTGAAGACTTTCATGCCTAGATAAATTAAGTTGAAAAAATATCATTTCAAGGCAAAGTATTTTAAAGATTACTACAAAGCATATCCTGTAACAACAAATGCTTCATCCAAAACAGTAAATCAAAATAATAAAGCACCAAACTTGTATACTGCCCACCATTATAAGTCACTAAAAGCAAGAAAAACAAAAATGACTTAATTCACGGAATTCACAAATGTTAACATCAGACATGAGTTTAAAACTTTGCCTTCGGAAGGATGTTCAAAACCAGAATCCACAATAGATCGAAGCAGCTCCGGTTTCAGCAGAAAGCCTCTGAATCCCGAACTATGAATTCCAACATACCCCCTACACCACATAAAAAGAAATGAAACAAATTAAAATCAAATTGCTTTACACAAAAACTAGCAGATTATATTAGAACATTGTTTTCCTTAAAAATATGTATAAGTTAAAATGACTAACTTCTTAGCAGAATCAGCAGCCTTAATGGAGGCAGAGTTAGGGGCTTTTTCATCTTCTTCTTCGTAGTCGAGAAGCTCTTCCTCGTAGGTGTCGTTGTCCTTTATCTCCCCCATTCTAATCAACCAATAAAATGAAACAAAATAATAACAAATTCATAGTTGGGAAAGGGATATAATTTCCATTAAATCTCCCTTCTCAACTTCTTGTTTATCTCCTTCAACCTCCTGTAATTTTCTTCCATTCCCTGCAAAAACACACACAAAAATGGAATAAAGAACAACAACAAACAGAACCCCACAAAGCTTAAAAACTGAATTGTAAACCTCATGGAGAAAAAAAGAAAAGGTTTAGGGATTTGAACGGTATTACGAGATGTTGGGGCAAAGGAACTCATGGAATTTTGAGATTAAAAGGGAAAAAGAATTAAGTACAAAATTTTATTTGGGGTATTTAGGGCACGCGATGGAGATGAGAAGAGGAGGGAGTAATGAGCGAGTAACCAAAATTTTTTTTTGTTGGGAGTGAGCGGGATTTTGAATATTTTTTGAGGCTTTTTAAATTTTTTTTTGTTGGGAGTAAGCGAGATTTTGAATATTTTTTGCGGCGTTTTAAAAATTTTTTTTGTTGGGAGTGAGCAGGATTTTGAATATTTTTTGCTAAAAAACGCCGTTATTGTTTATCTTTTGCGGCGTTTTTAAAAAATTATTTCATTTTGTACAAAACGACGCTGTTTTTCTATGCTAAAAATCTTCTATTTTTTCTGCTAAAAATTATTTTAAAGTAAAATTATTTTTTGTGGTGTATTTTATAAAAACACCGCTATTGCTTACCTTTTGCGGCATTTTTCATAAAAACGCAAAAAAAATTATTTCATTTTAAATCATTAATTTTTTAAATTTAAACATCTAATTTTACAGTTAAAATTATCAATGTAGCAATTAGAAAATGACAAAATAATTTTGTAGTCTTTAATGTTTGTAATTTTATTAATTTGGTCTTTTCTTTAAAAGTATATAAATATTATAAAATAAAATTTTAAAATCTTTTAAAATTTCTAAAAATTTAAAATCTTTTAAAATTCATTTTAAAATTTTAAATCACGAAAAATATAAAACCTTTCAATTTTTTTAAAAAATATGTTATTTACTTTTAAATGATAATTAGAAATGTTCACTACCTGTACAACCCACCTAGTCCAAAATATGGTTAGGCTTAGATTTATATTTTTTATTGTTTTTAAACAATGAAATGGGTGGTTCGAGTAAAACGAGCTTGAAGTTGGAAAATTTTTTAAAATTGGGCATTCGTAACACCTAATCCATAAACCTTAAAATGGTAATAGCTAAACCTTAAACTCTAAACCATGCATTATAACAGTCAAATCATTAACACTAAACCGTAAACCATAAACATCAAGCCCTAAAACAGTAAATTTGATCATTATCTTATAAGCCGTAAACACTAACCTCATATTAACACTAAAATGTAAACTCTAAACCTTAAACTCCAATCCCCAAGCCTTAAACCTAAACCCTAAATCCTGAACTCAAAATTGTAATCCTAAAATAATAAACATTATGATGATATTTATTCATCATTATCCACTAACCCGACCCAAATCCAAATGCAAACCCTACCCTACCTTGTTCTGCTCATTTTATTTTCCCAACCCTGGACCTCAGCACTCGCCACTCACCCACACTAACGAAGTACCCAACGTAATTCGATTAATGATTGCAAATATAAGATATTTGCAATTTCTTTTGCAATTGGGCTATTCAGATAAATTAGACCTACTTGTCCACCACTACCACTATACTGCATGAAGCAGCATTCGGCTCTAGACTTGAGACCCAGCTAACACTTTTTGTTATCAAGAAAAAACAAATAGCTTTTTCTTTTCGGGAGCAAATCGTCCAACTAACCCCACCGACTCTACTAGCTAAATTGAATCCCAAATTCACTTAATTATTTTCTAATATTCAATATTTAATAAATTTTATTCGAATTTCAAAATTTATAATATTTTCCTATAACCCTTTCTCACCTAAAAAACCTAGTATTAATTTCTAGTGGGTATTATACCAAGTAACAACAATTTAAGTTTTATGATAATTTAATAAACGTGATTGAAAAATAATAATAAATAGTTAGGAGTTAGGACTTCTCTTTAATAAAAACATTTTGTATTAAACAATATTATTTGTTATCATTTAAATGTAAATTTGACCAATATAAATGCAACGAAATATTAATTTTTTCAACTTATAATAAAAAATATAATTGAAACATTACTTGAGAATGAGATAATTGAAATGGTTTTAGATTTTATTATTAGCGGCGCTTTTTCAAAAACGTCGCTAAAGGTACGAACATTAGCGGCGCTTTTTCAAAAACGCCGCTAAAGGTACGAGCATTCGCGGCGCCTTTTCAAAAACGCCACTATAGACCCCAAAAACGCTGAAAACGGCGTCGTTGGGCTTAGGTTTTTTGCCGCGCTTTTTGAAAACGCCGCTAATGCTCGATCTTTAGCGGCGTTTTTGTAAATGTGCCGCTAATGCTTGATTTTTAGTTACGTTTTTTGTCCAAACGCCTCTAAAAGTGCCGCTAAAAGCCTATTTTGGTGTAGTGTATGAATCATGTAATGCCCCAAACTCGACCCGATAAATCGGATCCTAATCTTAGGTAATATCGATCTTATACAATTAAAACTTAGTTCTACATGTACAGATATCAACCGAATACAATTGATCAAATTTAAAATATATTTAATAAAATATGTAAGTATAAACAATAAATAAATCTTACTAGCAAACAACGAAAACTTAGTTACAAGTACGACCAATTTGAGGCTTTGGTCTAATATAGCTATCTCGCGAAAAAGGTTTCAATAAAAAATGTATCAACTTAGAATCGATCCCACCATCATGCTCACTCTATATGCATAATGCCCTATACGCCACTCATTCGGTGTAGTCTTGGAATCGTCCGTCTAAGCTAAGACCCTAGAAAAAACCCACCCAAAACATAGCACATAGAGGTAAGTTTGAAAGAACTTACTGAGTCAAACACTGATTTACCTAAATCATACTTGTGCGTTACATTCAATGTTTCATTTATTGTCTCGTCGCACTTTAGGAGCTTCAAAACAAACATTTTCAGTAGGTTTGAATTATGTTTTCTTAAGTTTTTAATAAGTTAATAAAACGTGCAAGTTGAGTCTTTTATTGACCTTAAGTGTAACGCCCCAAAAATATAAGTCTTTATTTTTTGCGTGTTTTGACACAAATTGGTTGTTTGCTTTAATGGCTAAGTGATTTGGGTGTGTATGAGAGTGTTTGAGAAGTCAGGGTTCAAGTCTTGGCATTTGTAGAATTTTAGTTTTGCTCTTAAATGAATCTGGACATAGGCATGTAGGTCTTTTAAATTTCAGTGTTGGTTTTGTTTCACAAAATGAGCCTGTGGTCTAGTGGCGAGGTGGCGTGTGGAGTTCCCTTGAGGTCTGAGGTTCGAGTCCGGTGCTGTACTCTGGTGTGATATTTTTTATCGCCTGTGTTATGAGGTGGTGGAGTTTGACTGAAATACTGAGAAATTTGAATGAAGGAGTGAATCATGGAGTGATTAGTGGGAGTGAATCATGGAGTTTGAGGATGAAGTAGTGGAGAAAATCAAGGAGGGATAAGGGGAGTATTCTTAGGAGAAAATCAAGGAATTTGAATAGGAGAGGGAGTGTGTGCCGTTTGGGGGAATTAAAGTCTTGGGAATTCGGCTAGGGGAAATACATTGGTGTTTTCGGCTTCTGGGAGAATTTCTTGAGGTAACATCTGCCAAATTTGGTCTTTAGGTTCTAAAGATACTCAGATTTGGGTCAGTTTCGTATTCTTTTTTTTAGCTTTTGGTGCCGACTTTTGCCAAGTTTTGGGAAGTACCTTTTAGGTTTGATTCTATTCTACTCTTTTCTTTTCTCTTTTCCCTCTCTTCTTTACCGAATTCTTCCTTCTCTTTCTTTCCCTTTTCCTTTCTCTATTGGCCAAACCTTCATTCTTTTCTCCTTTTCTTCTTTGGCTGAATGTTCTCCTCTTTCTGTCCTTGATTTTCACCTTCTATTATTTCCTTTTTGATTGAGAGTTATCTTTCTTTATTGTTGTGGTTCAGTCGTTTATCACTCCTCTCTATCAGTTCGAACTCTTGAGGGTTGTAGGAGCATCAAGTAATACCAATTGTCAAAACCTTTCTCCCTTCTCTCGATTTAAGGCAGGTATGTAGGCTAACTTTCTAGGTGTTGGCCGAATGTTTGTTACTTTTTGTAAGTGGTCATGAAGGGGATTTAAACCATTTGATTAGACAATTTTGGTTAATAAATCTGGTTGTGATGTAGAAATCTGTCTAAAGGATCTTAGTCAACTTTTTTCAGTGGTATAAGTGGGCTAAGCCACTGTTGTCGATCCAGGTAAGTGTTTTGGGTTAAGGGTATATTAAGGTGGAGATCAACTCTTTCTTTTAGAAACTAATGAAAAACTTGTATGAATGCAGATTCTGGGTGTTCGTGGATCCTAGTTTGTTTTCGCAAACAGGTGTGTAATCACACCCTCTCTCAACTGCAACTTGGCAAAAGCCAAAAAGCCGAAAAAGATGGCACTGAGAACATATGGGCATGCGAACGCTTGTGTGGTAAATCGAGCCCATAAAACATGGTGTTGGACTATAGAAGCCTCCGTGAGCATTTTCAAAGGCTTAAGCCGTAATGGGCCTAAAATGACCGAATACCCTCGATGGTTAAAATGATCGAAAAACCCTGAAGGGTAAAATTATCGAAATACTGTCGATGGGTAAAATAGCCAAAATACCCTCGATGGGTAAAACGACCGAAATACCCTCGAAGGGTAAAATGACTGTTATACCCCTAGGAGTTGAAATGAGTGTATGGCTGATTTGCTCGATGTATATATATAACTGTTAGTGAGTATGACATACTGCATACACGTATGATTTATGACATGACATACTGCATGGGGTTGGGATTTTGATATAGGGGAAGTATACTGTACTGGTGGCTTTGCCACATATATTGTTACTGGCAGCCTTGCTGTATTACTATTATTGGCAGCTTTGTTGCGCCATTCTTACTAGCAGCTTTGCTGCGATATTGGTGTATTGGCTGGGTGGGTCGATTTTATCCCCACATGGTGTGTTGGTGGTATAGAGAGGTGTGTTGGCTGGATTGGGCTGGGTTGCATAACTGCATTGTACTGTTTATTGTATTGGGCTAAGGCCCACTCACTGTTACTGTACTGGGCTTAGGCCCACACTGTACTATTACTGAATAGGGTTCAGGCCCAGACTGTTGCTGCATGTTGTATGTGGACTGTTTGGTAGGGGATTACACACTGAATTTTGAAAACTCACTCTCTCCTTTTAACTGTGTAGGTAATCCTTAGCCATAAACGATTCGGGGCTGCGAAGGAATCGAAGGTGGCCACACTGCTACTGCTGATGTTGACATTTGCCTTTATTTTAATTTAGTAATTTGTTGGGTTTTTAACTTTAATTGGGTTTTTCTTACAAATTTTATACTGCTAGTTAGGTGAAAACGAATTTTCAAAATAGTTACAGTTTTCAAACACATGAACTTTAAATGTTAGAGTTTTCAAATGCTTTCGCGTTTTAAATCAACTGAATATAATAATAGCAGTTAATAAGGCAAACAATTGGTTAAGTGTTTCGTTAAACATTACTAAAATGGTTTCCAAACTTAAGAAACGAGTTTTATCAACAAGTCTAAGTTTTGGGAGACACTTCAATGTGGCACACGAAATACGACCATAACGTCTACGCCGGGTTTGGGGTGTTACATTAAGGGCTGAATGAGGCCTAAGGGTGAGCTAACGCACTTTGTGAGTGTGTATGAGACTTTTAGGAGGCATACTAAACTGATCCTGGTTGATATGTCTTAACATGGGATGTCCGATGTCGTAACATAGGGAGCATAATGGAGAAATCTCAAGACTATCTTAGTCTGAAGGTGTCACGACACACCCTTAAAGATAGCTTAAGAGGAATATACTGACTGCTATGTTGCGATAGTCATGAAATAGGTCCTAATGTGTCACGACATCGACTTTGGACTGGAGATAAAAATGAAACATGGTTGTTTTGGTCTGCACAATCAAACTTAAAGCTCAAGAACGTTAGCTAACCTAGGGTTAAGGATGACAACCACTTAAAATCTATAAATAGGCTCTTTTGGCACATGTTATAGACATCATTCAATTAGCCTAGATTTTCTGTTTTAAAGTTAGTTTTGTTTTCTTTCTTTGTCAGGTTTTTATAATTTATTTTATGTTGTTCTTTGTTTTCAAGAGATCTGATTTGTGAATATCGTTAAACTCTGTGGATTCGTTTCCATCTTTAATACAAATCAAACATTTTTTAAACTCTACACTTTAATCCAATTATCATGTTCTCTCTTTTCATCTATTTCATATTGTTTATGGAAGCTATGAGAAACTAATCCTCCAATGAGGGATTAACAAGTGGAGGTATATTCTATTAACTATTTTGTACGGTTACTCTACGGGTCAACTATTTTGGAAAGAAAGAACGTGAAACAAACCAAGGCCTGACAACTCCAGGAAGTCAGCAAGTTGGGAATTAACCCAAAATTAGTATTGCCCATCTGTGAACACCTTCACCCCAAGCTAGTCATGATTGTGAGGTTGAAAGATAAGTAGTCATTACTGACTTGTTATGTTAGTTGAAGATTGGAAGATCTTGCAAGGGTAGCGACTAGCGACTAACTGAATCAAGTTAATCACCCGTAATCAAGATTTGATTCATTCTACTCTTTTGTCTTTAATTTTATTTGATGTTATTTTATTTTATCATTATAGAAACCTTAAAAACCATTTTATTATGTTCTTATAGTATAATTGATTAAAAGTACTCATAAGATCTTTTAGTGTTTAGGTTAGAATTAATCTAGCACTCGCCTCCCTTGGGTACGATCCTTGGAGTACTCTCTTACTTTATTGTAAAAATATATTGCAACTCGACCCATAAACTTGCGGATACCGCCTCATATTTCTATATTTTATTATAGTATACACTCTAGACGTTAGTACATCTAGAGGCGGTCAGGTTGTGGGCGACGCTACTGG
This sequence comes from Gossypium raimondii, assembly GCF_025698545.1. Taxonomy (NCBI): domain Eukaryota; kingdom Viridiplantae; phylum Streptophyta; class Magnoliopsida; order Malvales; family Malvaceae; genus Gossypium; species Gossypium raimondii. The sequence goes on from NC_068565.1 coordinate 39,820,614, forward strand.
GGAGGCAATGTCACTAGATTAATTTTAACTTTTGCATTTACAAAGAATAGTTAAGAAATTTTTTATAGATACGATCTTTAGTTTATTTAACTAACTAACTGTACTATTACTTATCTATTTTTCATTGGAAGACTCCAGCGTATATTCGGTAGCAGAACTAAAGCTGCCATAATGAAAGGAATCCGGTCAATAGGAGAATGGATCTATATGGCCAGACGATGAATTAGATTATGATGCTGATATTTACGAAGAAGAGTATATGAAGACTGGGAAATACATGAGAACTAATGATTACTAATGCTTGAATTAAGTCAACTCCGAGGAGAAACCCCAGTTCTTTCCCAAGACGATAACGACCAACTTGGTATACCATCAGAAATGTACCAAGAGGTGCTAAGTCCAAAGTTGAGAAAAGAAGAGAAAGTCGCTATAGAAGCTTGTGAAGAAGGACAACTCCCAGGCTATTATCCATTTCAATAGACAGAAGAATATTCAGACAAATGAAAAACAACTACAGAAAGGGAGGATATAGAGCTAGTGGGGAAATGGTTAGTGAACCGAAGAATCAGATCAACATGGAACTCATAGTCATAGAAATATTGGGTTTTGCCACCAAGGTCAGAACATAAGAGTAGTATAACACAAACCAACCAATAGACACTATGGTAATTATGGTTGATAATGGAATAGTGTCTGTCAATTTAGGAATTCCTAGAGCTAAATGAAGAGATATTAATAATCCTAGCTGGTGAACCTAAATTAACCATCCTTTGCATGGCATTAGTCCTAAACCAGACACCTAGAGATTTGACAGCCTAGGAATTTTTCGGATGCTGAACAAAATTGGAAAAATATATATAGACAGGACCTATGATCATATAATAAGACTCAATCAAGCTGGACAACTAATGAGGATAGGCCTTGAGCTCCAAGCATCACAGAATGTTCGGGCATTACAGTAGCCATGCAAGAAAGCTATCTATAAACAAATAAAGGAAGTCAAAAGTCCATGAATGGATGAATTGAAAAGTCTGCAGAATTAGAATCTAAGAGACTTAGTGCAAAATTCCTTGGTAACCCCTTTACCAACATCTGTACCAATCATCACCTCAAGTACACCTGAAAAGTTATTCTGGATCGATGAGATGAGTAGAGATATAATAAACGACAAGTATGAACCACACTTTCCAACCTTCTTACGAAGCAAGAATTCTAAGTGCAGGCTAAAATGGTTGAGTGGTTACGTGGCTTCTCGAATAATTAATAGCTATGATTTGCGGAAAAAACTATCAGTTGTCTAGGCAGGCCGAAAAGGCAAGTTTAGAGAAAGAGACAATTGCAGACAAGCAAAATGGCATGACTGGTGTTGGACCAATACATATAGAATCAAATTACAGGGAACCCATCAGTGTATATTGACTAAGCTGATGGACGAGTTTGACAGTAAGACCTAACATCCTTATGTAAGACTCTTACTAATTGTACATAGTGTATATTTCGCTAACCAATTTATCCAAAAATTATAGGTAGATCAAAGATAGGTTTAGCACGTGCTTGAAGCACTCTGAAGATAGGAAAATTGGGAAAACACGGTCAACGTCGCGACACAGAAAACTCCGTGTCACAACATTGTGGGTAGCAACGAAGAATGTCAAAAATCAATTCGATGTCGCGACATCACTAACCCGTGTCATGACATAAAAGACAGTTTCTCAGAATTTTAAAACTACTGGATGTGCCGCAACAACGAACCTCGATGTCGCGACATAAGCAAATTTCCTGGTATGTCATGCCACCGAATCCCTGTGTCATGACATCACTGTATTTTTCTACAGGGTCAATCCGATCCAAATGCGCAAGCCTACATTTTAACCCTTAAAACACCTGGATTTTAACCTAAAACCAATAGTTTTAAATATAAATACACCATATTAATACAACCTAACCTAATTTTAACACCCAACTCTTCTAAAACCTCTCTAAAATCCTTAATCTCCAAACACCCTTTCCATAAAAACCCAAGTTTCCAATCTTTCATCCCACTTCTAAAGGCAGCATTGAAGGAGGCTGTCATTAATAGATCGAAGAAAACACACATAAGCCCAAAGAAATTAAGCTTAAGTACTCTCGATTCTATTTTAATGTTCTATTGAATACTATTCACTTATATTCTTGTCAGAAATCTTGATTATAGAAAGCTTCTGTGTAAGAACAAGAGAAATTCTGTTTCAGAAACTCCGATGTTTCAAACCCTATCAGATGTCACCATTTGAATGTTGAAAAATATTTCCTAGAATCACAAGGGAGACCCTTCATACAGGAACGGGGGTTTGAACCCTCTATGGTCCATTACAAAGAGATATGAGCTTTAGTCCAATATCACCAATGGAAACGATTCTAAATCACTCCCAAAGAAAATGTAATTATTCTTATAGTTCATGAGTTTTACACTTCTCTCAAACATCAGATAGTTCGTCATGGCAACGGGGCATATGTGACTGCTGTCACAGTTGATGGGTAGAAGTGTCCTTATTCCTTAATAATACATTGAGCTTTAGTGAAAAAAACTATAGATTTGAACCAAATGAGGAAATAAAATATGGACATTTTGACATCACTTAAAAGGAAAGGGAAGACAATGATTCGAGGAAGAAACAATAGGAGCATAGAGGAGAAGCTTGATGAGATGATTCAGTGGATACAGGAAACAAACCCAATACTTCAAGAATTTGAAAAAATGAATGGGTTATGTGCTCCAAATTAACCCCTAAACATGTTTAGCTCAACTTCGAGTCATCAAGATGAGGGAGTTAATCTCGAGGAAGGAAGTGCTACTTAAGAGGACCCTGGAACGAAGGGAGAATATGAAATGTCATTTTAGCTGCAATTTTCTACACCAAAGGGGCCAGTCATCTGAAGCCTAACTCGCCAATCGCCTTCAACAGGTTGGAGCCCTCACCAAACATTTTTCTTGTCATTGGTGTGCTTGAGCTTGCATAAATACAAGTGATTGATTAGGAGCATGTACATAGGTTGCTTGTGTTTACAAATAAAATTGAGATGATGTTAGGTGGTTGCAAATTTTTGATTATTAGACTACTAAGTTCTATATGTTACACTGTAAATATGTATTAATAATCAATTGTACCAAATGATATAGAAAATATAAGGAAACGAGTATGCTAATATGGATGATAAATGTTGAATTTGTGTTTGTTTGGTTGATTAAATTTGTGCATATTAAGATATTAAGGGATGACCTAAGGCATTGTTTGGAACACACCCAGAGTCAAAAAGCTGACCTATTTTTTTTCACCGTTAGTATTGATTTTTGAACCTGTTGACACTTCTTGAAGAACCTCATTACAAACCATGAGCCTAAAAACGTTAATTTGTATTTACCCTTTTTTCTTTGGTCCTGCACTGTATGACTATAGATGCCTGGCCATACGTATTGAGGGTTAAGTAGATACATCACGGTGGAGTTTGTAAAAGATAGAGTGAAATAAGAAAGATTAGTGTGATATGGGAACTATAGGTTTGCCTGAAAGTGCAAAACAAAAGAAAAACGCAAAAAGCAAAAGTGATACGAGTAGAGAAAGTTCTAAAAAAAAAGTATTATTGAGTGAGATGAGCTAAAAACAAAAGTGACAAAGTCACAAAAGAAAGAGAAGGATAAATAAGGCGGTGAACGGGTAAGGGTCACTAAAGGGGGAAGAATAGGGACCAATACGATGTGCCAAACTATTTTCGTGTTTGTAACCCTCTTAATGCTTAAGCCTCAAAATGTTACAAGCTAAAAAGTCTTATGTAACCTAAATATCCTTATACATGAATGGAAATCATACTAAACATACGCATAAATGACTATTTGTATTCTTCTTGGATAATCAAATTACTTGTATGATTTATTAATGGATCCCTACAGGTGAGGCCCTTAATGCTTGTATACGTTGTAACATACTGAAGTTAGATGTTTGAAGTCAAAAGTGGTAAATTAGTTATGCATCATGTTAAATTTATTTGTCATTTTTTATTTCTTGTTTTTGTTAATGTTGCTTATGTGTGAGGAAGTCTGATCTGCCGTAATTCAGCGTAGCATATTAAACTAATTATCACACTTTAGGATCTTGAAAACAAGCATTTTAAGTAGGTTTGAAATATGTTTTATTAAGTTTTTAATAAGTTAATAAAATGTGCAAACTAAGTCTTTTATTGACCTTAAGGGACGAATGAGGCCTAAGGGTGAGCTAACGCACTTTCTGAGTGTGTAGGAGACATTTAGGAGGCATAGTAAACTGATACTGGTCTCTATGTCACAACATGGGATGTCCGATGTTGAAACATAGAGAGCAGAATGGAGAAATCTCAAGGTTGCTTTCAATTTTGTGACATATTGTGAAGGTGTCGCCACATACCCCTGAAGATAGCTTAAGAGGAGTATATTGACTGCTATGTCACGACACAGGTCCTGATGTGTCACGACATCGACTACGGACAGGAGATAAACATGAAACATGGGTGTATTGGTCTGCACAATCAAACTTAAAGCTCGAGAATGTCAACTAACCTAGGGTTAAGGATGACAACCACTTAAAATATATAAATAGGCTCCTTTGGCACATGTTATAGACATCATTCAATTAGCCTAGATTCTCTCTTTTAAATTTAGTTTTGTTTTCTTTCTTTCTTAGGTTTTTAGAATTTATTTTCAGTTGTTCTTTATTTTCAAAAGATCTTATTTGTGGAGATTGTTAAAGTCTGTGGATTCATTTCTATCTTTACTAATCAGACATTTTCTTAAACTCTACACTTTAATCCATTTATCATGTTCTCTCTTTTCACCTATTCCATATTGTTTATGGAAGCCATGATGAACTAATCCTCATTAGGGGATTAGCAAGTGGGGGTTACTTAAAGGATCAGCTGTTTGAGAAAGGAAGAACGTGAAATAAACCCTAGGCCTGACAACCCTAAGAAGTCATCACAGTGGAAATTAACCCAAAATTGATATTTCCCATCCAGGAACACCTTCACTCCAAGTTAGTTTGGACTGTGAGGTCAGAAGATAAGTAGTCCTTGCTGGTTCATTATGTTAATGGGAGATCGAAAGATCCTGCTAGGGTAGCGACTAGTTGGTTCACTGGGAACTCAAAACGAAAGTTGATGGGGATTACCAAAGCGAGTTAATCACCCATAATCAAGATTCGATTCATTCTACTCTTCTATCTCTTGAATTTTATTTTATGTTATTTCATTTTATCATTATAGAAACCTTAGAAACCATTTTATTATGTTATCGTACTAAACTGATTTAGAGTACTAGTTAGATTTTTTAGTGTTTAGGTTAGAATTAATTTAGCACTCGCCTCTATTGGGTATGATCCTCGAAGTACTCACACACTTCGTTGTAAAACTATATTACAACTCGACCTGTATACTTTCGAATACCTCTTCGTATTTCTATATTTTATTACTGTATTCATACTCTGGATGTTAGTCCTTCATGGTTCATCTTTGGAAACCCTCCTAGATTATACCACTAGAGTACCCATCTTTTTCTTTAGAGTCTTCCAAAAATTTGATTCTCTCAGATTTTGTTATACATTCCTTTCCTTTCATTCTGGGTCCACCATAGAGGCATTCCCTTGGGGTGGTTGCCACAAGGGCTGATCTTTTAGATATGCCACAAGACTTTCATTATTGATTAGCCACAAAGGCTTCCATTTTAGATACGCCACAAAGGCTTCTATTATAGATATGCCACAAAGGCTTCTATTTTAGATATGCCACAAAGGCTTTCATTTTCTGATATGTTCACGATAGGGATTCGCCAAGACTCATGTTTCGTGAGGCTTGCCCCTCATCGTCCTGTGTCACACAGAAAATCCCATTAGTTAATAAAATTCCTTTAAATCATCTCATATGATGCCATAACCCACCAATTATGGTCCTATAAAATATGGTTCTATGGACTTTTCCTTTCAAAGATTGTGATTAAAGTCCCAACAGACCCTTTTATATGACTTCGCGTAGACAGGCATAAACTTACTAGCAAACTTTTCATGCATTGAAACCATCTAAAATTAACACACTAGTCACCTCATAAATTCAAAACATGCCCATATAGTTAAGCTTCAACTTCAGATTAATTATCACATACTCTATAATTGTCAGATTTATACGAGTCATACATGCAACCCTCAACTAATTTTCACACATTAGCATATTCATCATACCATCCTCTTCTAGTTTTAGTTCACAGTTGATATGGTTCTTCATGGAAGCATCTAGAATAAATAGTATACACACATGAGTCGATTTAGAAACTCACCTGATTCTCACCTACAGCAGTTCCAAACTCCAGATCCAGACTTCCCTTATAACATCAACAACAACTATTGCTATAGATCTTGGAAACTCATCAGGATGTATTCAAATACCCACTCTTTTACCATCACATATAACACCAAAAATCCTCAAATAGAGCCTTATATCCTCCATCTTATGGATTTACCAAGTTAACAGATTTACTCTTTTACAACATAATATGGAGGGTCAAAAATCTTACATTGACATAGAGCGTTCAGAGGTAAAGATCTAAACTACAACTTAGCTTAAGTGAAAGAAGGAATACTCTAGGTTCGTTTAGATATAGAAAAAAATACTTCTTGAAAAAGGAAGAAGAAAACCTCTCATTTTCTAATCCTAATTATCTAGATATACAACCTTTGTACCTATGGAAACTTGACACACGTCATAATCCTATTCAATCTGTCGTATAGGTGGTTTACAATTGTAGAGGATCATGTACAAAAACCCAATACTTTCATCGTTCGCTCTAACCACCCTATTAGAACGTAACCAGTATCGTGACTAACCAAACTTGGCATACCATACTTTTCAACGATAACCCGATTACATAAAATTCCATAATAAATTACCAAGCACCTTTCCTTAACAATTCATCCTTTCTATAATCCAATGCCTGCTACGCACCCAGTTTTACACACAGAGAGCATCTGTTGGACGGATAGCACTACTCTACTAGAGTACTAACTGATTTACCTGCCAAAACTGGGTGTTACAGATCATGTGTATATAAATGTGGTATGATGTGTTGGAGGTGTGAATTAGTATTGTGGCTAAGGTAGGACTAAATTTGTTTTTATGAAAGTAAAAAGAATTGTTATGAGATTTGGGCACTTAATATGCTCAGATTGAATAGTTATGTCTTAGAGATAAGTATGTGGTAGATGAATATGAAGAGATATACATGTTTTATTTGGGGCAAAGAAAAAGAGATAAACACCCAATATTTATAAAGAAACAAGTGTATGTGAGAAGTTTTTGAAAGGCTTGGGGACATTTAAAAACTCGGGAGTACCTACCAATTTTTACTCATGAGCTAGAATCCACCAATCGAGATTGACTGTTCACATTCACTCCAATGGGGATTTATAGAGTGCACATCGCCAATGAGAAATTTGTTATAACTATGTGGGGTGTTCCACCAATCAGTGTTGTATGCCTGGTATGGGAAATTAATTATGCATTTTAGGGGTGGAGATTTCCAAATTGGTAAATATTTTGAGGACAAAATTTTTATTAAAGAGGGGAGAGTTGGCACTCCCCAAAATTGGTGGATCCGAGAAAGGTGAATAGACGTGAAGGTTACCTATTTTGGCACACTATGTAGCATAGTCTGCCATTTTACAAGCTTCTTGAAAACTAAAGTTGGCACATAAAATATCCACCCGTAGAAGTATCTCAGGATTTTATCTAGGGGTATTCTTCAAATGAAGAAGGAGTACGACAAATGAATGATACGCCTCAGAGTTTTGATTGAACATGAAATGCCTACTAAGTGATAAGTGCTAAAAGTAACATATTTTAACCTCATTCTTAATGAGTTTTGGATGATTATTCGGTTTTAATTATGAATTTTATGTTCTTAATCCTTTAAATCCATATTTTTATGCTTTATAAAGCACTTGGGAGCAAAAGGAGTGAAAACAAGAAAATCGGAGCAAGCTATAGGAGCCACACAGGTTGACACATTCCACACAGCCTTGTGACCCACATGGGCTACCAGATGGTCATGTGGTATGCTGTGTCGATTTTGAGGATTTTTACTCTAAACTGTGAAAAATCACGATTTTTAGGTTTCTCGGTATTCTAAGAGGTATATATAACAAAAATAAGAAGATAGGAGTGAGCCGTCATAGAATATTCAAGCAAACAACTCGAATAACACCATTGAGGCTGATTTCTAAAGCAGTTTTCTATCAAGATCAAAGATTCCTAGTTGATTTCTCAGTAGATTATCATAAGTTTCTTTATTTCTTCCGGTTATACTGTATCTTGGATGTTTTTATTTTCAAGCTTGAACTAATTTTCTAAATACCTAGGGAGATGAGCCCTATGATGGATTTTGTCGTTCGATTTTTGTTTTACACAATAAATACTTAGTTTCTTGTTCTCATATATGGGTGCTTAATCCTTACTTTACTATTTCTAGATTATTAATCCATATTTGATGTGCTTAAATTGGAGGTTGAATAAACTCTATTTTGTAGTAGATCTTGCTCAATTGAGTGGAGTTGCATGCAATTCTAGAAATAGGACGACATAAATCTACCAGATTACAGTAAAATCTAATAGGGGAATCCATACCATGAGTTAATGCGATAATAGTGGTTTTAATTAGAAAGAAATTTCAATTAATCAACCTAGAGCCGGTTGCTCTTATCCTCGGAAGAGATATTAGAATAATTGAGGGATTTCCATATGTCAAGTTATTAAGTAAAGAAATTGTGTGATTTAGATTGACAACGACTGATGAAGTTTAGGTGAATTCTTTCCTGGGTATTGTTTTGCTTCTTGGTTGTTAGTCGGTTATTTTCAGGTTTTGTTATTTGTCCTGTTCGTTAGTTAATTAAATTAGTTAATTTTAGTTTTTAATTGATCACTCAAATTATTTGGTTAAATAGTAAAAAGACAGTAATTACTAGTACTTTTAGTCTTTGTGGGAACATTATCTTTGCTCACCGTAGCTATACTATTAATTGATAGGTGCACTTTCTTAGTCAAATTTTTACTTAGTTTCGTGACGCATCACTAAGTAAATGAGAAAACTGTAAGGGACTAAATTGTCTTTAAGACCATGCCATATGCGAGTCACCGCCAAGCTGTAGTACGTCTTGTTTGCATGAACACTGTTCTAGTTGGTTCTCATAATGGGATTAGTTGAGGGTCGATTGGACTGATTTGACTCTCTTCTTGACTGGCCTATCTTTAAAAGTCAACTGCATTGGGTTTTCCTCTACTTGCCGTGAAATTTTAGTAGGGAAAAGAAAGGATAATTATAGTAAATATGGTCACTTGTCAAGATCCACTAAGAGAAGCTGAGTATATATATGGTAAGAAGATAAGAGGGAAATGGTTTTTTTCTTTCTGTTTCACCTTCTGGTCCTTCTTAGATCTAAACATTATTTTCCTTTTCGTTAATCTAGAAGTTAAGGTTTTTGGGTTAATTGGTGGATGTTGCAACCTCATGGAAAGTTTGATAGACTTGTATGTTATGATTTTGAAAGAGTAACAGTGTGTTTGGTTCAGTGTAATAGGTAATCCATTATGCCCCGATTACGCGCCTATTACATTACTGACCTATTCCGGCGTTTGGTTCGCTGTAATAGGTATTACGCGCGTATTACAATACCGACCTAATCCCCAAATTCTCTACTTTTCTATTCCCTTCCCAAATCGAGGATTACCCTGTTACGTCGGGCTTCCCTTCCCAAGTCTCTGTTTTACCCTCCCTCCCTACCCGACCCTCTCATTTTTCTATCCTCATCATTTCTCCTCGTCTGCCTTTACTGATTCTCTCTCTCGGTCATTTTTTCCCTTTCATTTGTTGCAGCACGTTTGAAATCCACTGCTTCATTTTTTCTCTCGATCTCAGCGTGAGGTATTTATCTTGAACTTTTCATTTTAGTTTTCTGTCTTTGCCTTGGATTGTGGCTGCTTTGCATGCTGATTTGTCTGTCTTTTCATTTCTTCATTTTTTCTCTCGGTCTCTATTTTGCATGATACTTTGTGTTTCATGTCATGTTGGTATTTCTGAAGCATGATTAGAAAGGGTTATAAATCATCATTTTCATTGCATGGGAAGCATCGGTGTGCCCTTTACTTTTGATCTTGAAATATGAGAAAGGGATTATATGAGATGGGCTAACACAGAAGTAAAGAGAGATTACATGGAAATAAAACAGTCGGAACTTAAGGAGCAGTCCCTGTTCATGCATTTTATGTCAAAAAGTGTGCTTTTCAACATCACGACATAGTTTTAGAATTTATATTTGGTGTACTGACAGTCGAAAACTCCTTGACATATCACAAAACAGCAGAGGCCATTGTCTGTATTCTTCAATCAGATTCACCAACTATATTATGTTTGATATGTGGTTTGAAACACTGAAAAAGATAGTAGAACCAAGCATAGGCTTAAACCATAAACAAATTATAGTTAAATGTTTGAACTTTCACCTTCTTTCACTCTTTTCATGGACTCGATTTTAAGAGGTGACATCTAATTTCGATTTTGAATTTTTATACACACAATCTCTTTTCTTATATTCCCATTACAACTCTATCAGTTTATCAATTTCCTGCTTCTCCTTATTGGTTGAGCAATTGTTTCGTCCTGCATGAGATTCAATCTTCAATTCCAGTACTTGTTATATGCTAATTATAGCAGATACGATTCCCCTGTCCCGTAGTTAATTTGGTAATATATTTAAGGGATAATGGCATAAATGGTAGATGTATTTCTGCTGAATGTTTAATGTAACACCTAAACTTTTAAAATGCTTATTTTGGTACTTAAAAGTATCAGTGCGTGTATTGTTATGGTTTGAATTTAACACCGTTAACATATGGCAAGCCAACCTGTAATATCTGAATTGAAGTAGGCAAGCACAGTTAGTTTGGGTGAATCCCATAAGAGTAGTTTGGTTGAGCAACTATGATTTTGCAAATAGGATGCATTGAAGATTGTGTGGTGTGATGAAGTGATGACCCCCCCAATTCTGGTTTTGGAGTAATAAGACATGTATTTTTTGTAGGACCAAAATTTTAAGACGTGTTAAATTAATAGATAAAAAGAATGTTGTTTATAGTAGTGAATTTGGTTGTGGATGTGAAGTACCATAAACCAATCTGCCTATTTTGATTGGCGTTGACGAACGCTCTCCTCTCTTTTTCGTTCATGTGGGTGTCTCGCTGATGCCTCATACTTGTAAAACAAAACAGTAAAAAAAAACATTTGTTGTTGGTCGATGCATCTTTCGGGAGCAATGTTTTCCCTCGAGCAAGCTGAGCAAAAAGACCGAAAGCCAAATCGACGTGGCTTCCATATGGTTTTATTAAATCGATTCGTTTTTTTCAGGTTTCAGGATAAATCACTATAATACAGACTGAATCAATTTAATTTTTATTTAATATAAACTAGTAAAAATATTTGCTTGCATCTTGATATAATTTCGATTGAAGACAATAAATTTGACTTAATCGATTTCCCTTATCTCATTCTGAGTTCTTTGTTCCAACACTTCTTCATCGCAATCGTCCCGATTTGCTCATTCTGAGTTAGTTTTCCATTGGTATTCATGGTTTTGTTTGTATGTTTTCCCCGATTGCATGTTTGTATTGCTGTATCAGCTTTTGTTGTTTCCTTTGTATGTTTTTGTTTGTATGTTTGTATTGCTCATTACAACTTTTGTTTGTATGGTTATGGTTATTGCATGTTTGTATGGTTTTGTTGGTAAATAAAAAAAGCAACGTTTATCCGAAAAAAATCAAGTTTAGCTTTTGTTGCTCATTTGATACTAATATATAATTATGTTCAACCTTTAATTTATATTATTCAAATAATAATAAAATGAGTTTGAAAATGAAATTTGATACAAAAGAAAAATGGCAACTGATGATAGATGAATTGATGAAACACAGGCAAGGCTGTGTAACACAACAAAATGAATACCAAAAACAACAAAATGCATTACTGTACGAAGCAAAATGAAAGAAGTGAAATAATAATAAAAGAAAAGAAAAAAGAAAAAGAGCGATTTTGATAGACACCAATCGATCATGTTTTGATTTAATAAGTCCAACTGACTAATTCCAACAAATATAATAATAAGAAATTTGATATATTTAAGTAATATTTTGGATTACGATTTAATATTACAAAAGCTTTATCAAGTAATAAAAGAATTAGTTTTCTTTAAATAAGATTTTAAATTCTAATTAGTAGTTATATAGCATGGTATGTGTGTGAAAAATGACGCATTTAGAAGATATGTATGTTTTTTTAAATAATGGGCTTAAATCACCATTATTTGTACATGTAAATACAATACTACATTTCAATATTTTCCAATCATAATTGCAAATACAATACTACTTTTTAATAATTATTTGTACATGTAAATGAGATAAAAGTTATATATATTTTACAAAATGAAATTTAAATTTAAAATGTTATAAAAGTTTTAAAAGTTCAATTTCATTCTTTAGTAAACCAAATCCTCATTCTTTTTTTTATTTTTTTAAAATTAGGTCACCTTAATTAAACTAATATCAATAAATATACTAATCAATGTTCAAACTTTGAACATGCTTTATAATTTTAAATTATAATGAGTTTAGTTATAATCTAACAAATACCAACAATTAATTTTATGCAAAACTACATATACCTTTAAATTTTAATATATTTAAAATGTATTTAAATATCATTTAATAGATACTTTTTTGGGTGATTGGTAAAGAAATGAAATTAAAGTGTGTAATTGCAACTTCAATTCTTTGATACTGTGTTCTAATTTTAATATGTTGCAGTAATGGCTCGTCTGCCTTTAATTGCCCAAAGTGTGAGGCGTAAAAGAATTGGTATTGCATTGACAATATGGTTGGAAATCTGTAGAATTGCGATTTGGTTCTTATGTAGAATGGGTGCCAGCCTTAGCCTACATAGACCAAGGATTAGGTCCTATACCTTAGATTTTTATGCAAAACGGGATTATGTGAAAAGGCTTGTATATGCTAGTGACGAGACCTGTATTGAACAAGTTAGGATGAATAGAACTGCCTTTTTTAAACTATGTGAGATGTTAGACTCGATAGGGGGATTGAAGTCGTCAAGGTTCATGCTTGTTGATGAGCAAGTAGCAATGTTTTTATATATCATCTCCCATCACCTGAAAAATCGAGTTATCAAGCATCACTTTAGGGGGTCTGGGGAAACTGTTAGCAGAGCATTTCATAGTGTTTTAAATGCTGTCATACGCTTACAAGATGTGTTATTTAAAAAACCCGGAGCCAATTACAGCCGATTCTTCTGACACAATGTGGAAATGGTTTAAGGTATTGGACTGAGTTTTATATATAGCTTGTACAACATTTAGTTGATTTAGATTTAAATTAGTATTCTAACTCAAGGTTTTATATCATGTGATATAGAACTGCTTAGGTGCTCTTGATGGAACCCACATCAAGATTAGGGTTCCAACAGTTGATAAACCTAGATATCGAATGCGAAAAGGTGACATAGCAACAAATATGCTAGGTGTTTGTACACCTGAGATGCAATTTATTTATGTTCTTCCTGGTTGGGAAGGTTCGATTCTTAGATGGACGGGTTCTTCGAGATGCCATTAGTAGAAGACATGGACTAAAAGTTCCTCATGGTAAAGTGGATAGTTAGAGGACTTTGATATTGTTCACCTGGACTTAAACTTTTTGTGCTGAATTAATCATTTAAAAAAAAATTATTTTATAGGTTGTTATTATCTAGTTGATGCTGGATACACAAATTGTGAGGGATTTCTTGCACCTTTAAGAGGACAACGCTATCATTTGAACGAGTGGCGTTAGTGGTATCAGCCAAGTTCTTCGCAAGAGTTTTTTTAATTGAAACATGCCTCAGCACGTAATGTTATTGAAAGATGCTTTGGGTTATTAAAACTTAGATGGGGAATACTTAGGAGTCCATCGTTCTATCCTGTAAGGGTGCACAATAGAATTATTATTGCATGTTGTTTGCTCCAAATTTTATTCGAACCCATATGAGTATAGATCCCATTGAAGTGGAGGTAGGAGAAGGATTACCTAGTAATGTGGTGGATGACGATGAACTGAATATCACAAATATTCATCCATCGGATGCTTGGGCTACTTGGAAGAATGAACTAGCCAACCAAATGTTCGATGAATGGCAAGCATCTAGAAATTTGTTTGTGAAACTTTTGTGAAACTATTGTATTGATTTTTGTATTGTACTAAACTTGTTGAATTATAATTTAATTTCTTCTCATTCAACATGTGTTATAATTTTAAATTTTTTGTGGTATGGAGCTTCCGATTCATGATATTGAACTTAATTATAATTTTATAAAGTGTTCACCTTTTGATTCATGATATTAAAATAGTAATTAATATAATTTGTTTTTTTGTTCTTAAGATAATTATGTCAGGTGTTCCAGAATCAAATGCTTCTTCTCAAGCTTCTCGAGGAACCAAAAGAAAATGGGTTCGAAAGAAGATGCGACATTGGTTTCTGCATGGTGGACTGCACAATGTTGGAACATTTAATGTCGATACGGGTTCAAAGCCAGTTATTTAAACGAGTTGGAGAGAATGCTACAAAAGGTTTTACCAAATGCAATGTTGAAGGCGAGACCTAATATTGAATCGAGGATTAGGTTACTAAAAGGGGAGTGGTCAATCGTCAATGGCATGCTTAATGGCCAAAACAATAGCAGTTTTGGTTGGGACGAGCATAAGCAGCTCGTTGTTGCTGAAGATGCGGTTTGGGACTCCTATTTAAAGGTAAGATTATTTCAAGTCTTTATTATCTTATTTTTACCAAACTTATAACTAATATGATTTCCTCATTTTTTTAGAGTCACAAAGAAGCCGCTCAATTCAGACATCGTACTTTCCCTTACTACGACCAGCTTACTACCATATACGCAAGAGATCGAGCAACTGGGAAAGATGCTCAAACAATTTCTTGATGTTCTTGAAGAAATAAATGCTGAGGGTGTACATACTACAGGTATGGATGAAGAAAGAAACTCATTCTATGACTGCGAAGCTGACATCTCTTTGGATGACATGGATGTTTCTGCTGCGGAGCCGCAACGAGATAGAGACCAAGGGGGTTCCTCATCTTCAAACAAGAGAAAAAGAAATCGATGCTCGTGATATGTCTTCTTCATTTGATGAGGCGCCACTTTATTGGCCAAAACATCAAGGTAGTTGGCGATCAAATCGAGAGGAGTATTGCCTCCGAGGTGGTAGTTCAAGAAAGTCGAAGAATATCAAAAGATGGAAGAGAAAGCTTCAAATTTATATTCAACCTTATGGGAAATTGAAGGTTTAACCGACGATCGTGATATCGAGCTTTGAGTAAAATTCGGATCATCCAACTCAAATGATCGTTTTCTTTAGTTTACCTTACATTGCTGATTAGAATGGGTCGGAAGATTTCTTTCGACCATTAAAAGCCAATGTTCAAACTTTTTGATGTTGTAAAACTATACAACATATGGATTATGATGTAGAATTTCATTTTCATCTAACCTTTTCTTAATATAAGTTAATTATGTTTATGCGAATATAATTCTCAAGTTATATTTTGATTTTAGTAAATTCATATAAGAACATTTTATTATTAAGAATTTTATGAAATTATATATCATTATTAAATTATATTTAATATTAATTATTTTAAATTATACAAATTCATATAAGAAAATTTATTAGTTATAATTATTTTAAATTTTATTAAATCATATATTTTAATTAAAATATATTTAATATTAATTATTTCAAATTATCTTTTATAGTATCATATATTATGATTTGAGTAAATTCATATAAGAATATTAATTATTAAGAATTTTATTAAATTATATATTTTAATTAAAATATATTTAATAATAATTATTTCAAATTATCTTTTACAAGATCATATATTATGATTTGAGTAAATTCATATAAGAATATTAATTATTAAGAATTTTATTAAATTATATATTTTAATTAAAATATGTTTAATAATAATTATGTTAAATTATCTTTTATAGTATCATATATTATGATTTGAGTAAATTCATATAAGAATATTAATTATTAAGAATTTTATTAAATTATATATTTTAATTATAATATATTTAATAATAATTATGTTAATTTATATTTTATAGTATCATATTTTATGATTTGAGTAAATTCATATAAGAATATTGATTATTAAGAATTTTATTAAATTATATATTTTAATTATAATATATTTAATAATAATTATGTTTAAATATGATTAAATTATTTATTATTGATATTAATAATCTTATTAAAATTTAAATAACAATAACAATAATCATTTACCCAAACAAATTTATGCTAAGGGTATTCTAGTCATTTTAGTCTTTTCCATTATGCTATTACACCTCTATTCCATTCAACCAAACACAAGAATACTATTACGCCTCTATTCCATTACATTCAACCAAACAATTGATTTGCTATTACGCCTCTATTCCATTACGCCTCTATTCCATTACACCTCTATTCCAATACAACGAACCAAATGTGCTGTAAGGGTTTTAAGAAGCAATAAACAATAGGGTGTGTATAAGTGACCCTTCATAGGGGCCGTTTGAAATCAAGATGTTAGTAAATCAATTGTAAATGAGATTTTAATGGAAGTTCCATGTTCTTTTAAGTAGTTGTTGCTGCTAGTACGAGAAGGACGATCAAATTTAGAAACCGAGCTACAGTAAAGGTGAGTTCCAGATGATAGTCTTTGTCTTGACTCTTGCATATTATTTTTTAATGGTAGATCAAACGTTGATGTCTTCTCAGGTAGCTGGTGAGTGTATGTGTGTGAATTATTGGTAGCTGTCGTTTACGACTGCCAAATTAAATCTGCTTACTTAACCAACATGAACTGGTAATATAGGGTAAATAGGGAATCGTCCCACGAAGAAGCTTGCAATAAATCTATTTGAAGTGATTTAAAATTTAAGTAATGTAAAATGCATGCGAGAAAGGAGAAAAATGGGGGAAATTTATGTTTTACGATTGCTAAAAATAATCTAAAGTAGCAAATAAGCTGTAGCTTGAATTGAGAATGCTGAAAATTATCAAGGAAAATAATTGCTTAGTTATTGACGCCTTAATCCACCCAGCAAAAATCCTTTGCAGCCTTAAATTATTCTAATAAGCCAAATCAACAGCAAGGCTAAATAAATCACTTATGAAGCGACTTCTTATCCCTAGTAAATTGTTCAATTAGAGAACGTTCATAATTGAAACCTACCTTTAATTATCTCTGTGTTGACTTATTAATGGTTTTTTTAGAGTTTTAGAGACTTCACCTTGTGTTAATTAAAGAAAATCCTCCAGCGGCTTCCAAAATTAAATCCGTAGTTGCATCAATTAGCGGCATGCCAATTAATCATCACCAGTTCTAAGTGTAATTAAGAAATTCGATTACTCAGTTGCACTTAGATGATTATGAGAAAAGTCCTAAATTAAGTAGGTGATCAATCTAATTGATTTAGAAAAATTCCTTGAACGATAAAGCAAGCAACTCAAGAATGCCAAATCCAAAATTAAACAAAATAAATCTACAAATTCCTTGTGCTAGGTTTCATAAGTGTCTAACTAAGCTTGAATATTCTAACCACTCATAGCAATTGAAACGAAACAAGAATCAATTGTAATCAGCATAAATTACAAACTGAGTCTTGGAGAAGAAAATTCCTCTAATCGTCGAGCTTCCTTTCTTCCGATTAGCTGAAATTCTGGGCTGCTACTTCAATTGCTTGTTCGGCTTTTGCTGATTCAATTTGAGGTTTTCCTTTGCTCGAGTGCCACGTCTCTCTTCTGCTGTATTTTTTCCTCCGTTTTTTGACACCTTTTTTCAGCTGCTGGTCATCTCTATTTATGGGATAATAACCTCTAACAAATCAAAATTAAATTTGATCTTATCCCCCTTTTCCTAGCTGAACCCATCGCATAAAATTAGCTCCAGCCTACTAGAGTTCTATTTTCAATTAAACTCTTCAAGGCTGAGTTAATTCCTTGATTCAATTGGAGTCGGCCACCGCTAGCAAGAAGGAAATTTGGAAATTTAAAAATAATTCTCCTGCCGATTTTGTCACATATTCGGCCTGCTGCACATCCAATTGGACCAAATTTTCTTCTTTGTCTCATTGTCAATTTGATTTCTTTAAAACCAGCATCTGACCGTCCTCTTCCAGTAGCTTAATTTATGCGATTTTAATTCTAAATTGAGCCCATGTGGTTGTCCAAATGTCCCTCACCTGCACATGACATAAGATTGACGTTAAATTGCCAAATTGGAATGAAAATAAATTATCACGGTATGGAACGCACTTAATGTAATTTAGGTTGATTTAAAATTTAATTAATCAAATATTAATCAACAATTTAGATAATTTAGTCGAGTAAATTAAGCTAAAAATTGAACTTAACAATTATTGTAAATGTTCTGCATAATTACAAATGTGATGTATGAGTTGTTGTATGATAAAGATGATCTGTGGTATGTATGCTTGTGAAATCAGGTATGAAAGAATATGAGTTCATTAGAAGTGTGAACAAATCTGGATAAGTGCATTTTGTGTTAAGTGAGTAACACAACCATTTGTAATGCCTCTGATAGAGAAAGTACATTGCTTACGGGATTGGCAGATCACTGTATGAAAATGTTTGTAAGACCATGTGGTAGAGACCCATGACATCATATAAAAATGAGAATACTCATGGTGTTGCCTCCCGTAAGATGTAAACCAAACTGACAAAGCACGACATGAAAATATGTACAAGACCATGAGGGAGAAACCCATGGCACCCTTTAAGTTAGTCGATCGAGACAATAAACATTGAGGTGTACTATGTAAAGCCTTTGTGACGTATTCTGTAATGCCTTTATGGTGTATTTTTGCGATGCTTGTGTGGTATATTCTATAATGCCCTTGAGGCGAGATCTGGATAACCGCCTTTGTGGTGAAATCAAGGTAAGTTTAGAGAATTGTTCACTAGATAACTTTGTGGTAAGATATAAGTAAGTTTGAAAACATCTTTGTTTGGATAGCCTTGTGATGAAATTGATTATGACTTAAAGGCATTTTCTAAAAGAGTTCTCAACAGTGTTTCTAAAGGGTGAATCCGCCAGAGTATTCTATCAGTACAAGTAATTTAGCGTATTTGGAATTATGAGTAGTCTAAGAGGTTGTCAGATCTGAATTTGTTTAAACTATGTAAGGAAGTAATCTGGATTACCTAGTATCCGCTAAATCAGAGTGTTTCATGCTCTTTATAAAAAGGTTATCTAAAGTATATGTTATCTGTCAAATCGAAGTGTTCTTATATATGTAACATGGTTGTCTAGGATTCAAGAGGATCACTTAATAGATTTCATCCATCATAAGAAGTTGTGATTTGGGTTGATTTAAGACTTGATCTGAATGGTAATATGATAGCTGTCAATTCATTATGAGAATCCGCCAAATGTAGGATTTGTATGAAGTTCATCATAAAAATTAGTTAGTATAAGTATCCTTCAAGAATAGTATCTTTTAGTACTCCATCCTGGAATAGTATAAGAATAGTATATAACATCCCACCGAATGAGAATCCGTCGAAGGTAGGTTCTGTATGAATATCCTTCTAAATGGGATCTATAATGAGTTGTTAAGTTTGTAATCTACTCAATGAGTGAACTATGTGTAGAATGGTTAAGTATACTGTCGATACTAAGAAAGTATCCACTAAAGATAGAGAGGAAATCCAAGGTCTTTAAGATGAAGAATTCAATAAGAGATGCTTCAAGGTAATCTGCGTTAAAACTCACTAAGTTTGTATGAACTTAAAAATGTTAGTTTATGTTGTAGGTTTGCTTTAAGAGTGAGTACACCAGGAAAGACCAAGCCAGGATTGTGCTAGGGTGGTAGTTCGAGTTGTGATATTTTGCATACAGAAGGCACTATATGAGTTTGTTGCTTAGTATACTATGACATGAAGAGTGTGTCTTTAGCATAGTTTTGAGTTGTAACATCTTATGCTGCTTTGAAAATCTAATGTATTCTTAATTATTTTCTTTATTTAATCTTTTGTTTTGAAGATAATTAATAAAATAATATGAAGTACGTTTTAAAAAGGGTTATACGCCGATTCTAAAATTTTAGCTAAGTGTTTATGTGTTGTAACATCCGATACCTGTATCCAGTGATTCGGGTCGGGTAGAGGGTGTTACATTGAAATTATGGTATTGGTAAAAATGGGAGCTTTTACCTATTCAAGTCGCTGAAACTATATATTTGGGAATTCTGTATCACTTTTTGCAATACCAAAGGGGTCAAGTATCGAAACCATGACCCTTGATGCTAAAAATTGACTTAAAACTCACTTGTTTTAATACTTAAAAGCTTAATTCAAAAAATTGGGCTTAAGGGACTCAGAAATCAAGTTTAAAACATCAAAAAAATACCAAAAGCACCTCTGAATACAATTAACATAAAACATGCTTAAATAAAAACCATATACATGAGAAATTTCTTCATAAAACATGGTTGAACTACATTGTCATCCATTAAAATATGCATAAACATAACTAGCATAATAATTCATAAGTCATTCAAAATAACTTTAATTCCCAACTATTTCAGCTCATAACAAAAGAAAGCTACGTGCATGCATGCAACTCATGTGAAGCTATAATACCCATGGATTAAGGCCAAACAAAACATGCTCAAAAGTAGAACTAACAACCACATCCAATACATGATTAAAGTAGTATGAAACTAATATATATTCATATCCTAGGGACTCTCTAGTACATGCCACTAAGAGCAAAATACATAAATACAAGAATTTCATACTTTTGCAAAATAACAATGGTGTGTAGAGATAGTCTTCACTATGACCTAAGCGCCTATGAGATCAAGTCAACCTACGCACAAATGACAATGTGCTAAGCTTAAAGCTTAGTAAGAATTAATGGAAAATCTTCAATACTTACCTTAATTTTTTATGGCTATGCCAATGACTATGAATAAGCAAGATATGGTTGAGCAATGTCATAAATGAGACATAGATGTAATTGACTGGACTGATAGTACATTGAATATGACACAAGAAGAATAGATCCTAAATCCATTTATGGACTTATTCACTTGTGACATTCGTAGTGTGGCATACCTAAATCCTGAGTGGATGACAGACTATGTATGCGTGACTCGTACACTTTGATGTAAGTAAAAGTCTGTGTTTGGATAGATAAGGAACCGAAAGCTGGTGTATTAGGTGTACAGATTTTACAGTATGTTGCTGACCTATTGTCAAACGTTGTAGTTAGTCTGGCTTATTTTCTCACTTAAGGAGTTTGTTTTCTATCCAATTTAGTATTTTATATTATGTTTTTGGTATTTAGTAGTTATGATTAAATATTAGTAAAAAAGTGTTTTTAACACATTTTTGAATGTTGATGACCATTTAGACCAATTGACATAGGACCTTGGGACGAGTGTTGCAACAGCTTCGCAAGCTGTGAAAGCATGAAAACAAAATCCAAAGCCACAAAATGCCTTGTGTGGAGTGACATGCAAAGCCTATGGCGCAACCCACACCTTGTGTTGACCCGTAGCAACCTTGTGTTGAGCCATAATAGCCCTATGTTGGGCCATAGCTTGAGTGTGGGTAACAAGCAAGGATGATGTCAGAAACCGTATTTTGGGAGATTCTCGTAGATTTGAGCTCTTACTTGCACGAAAAGTATTAGGGGCGTATCGGGTATAAAGTGTACACATTTTAGCCTAAAAATAAGAGGCTGTTGTACACAAATTAGGGTATCAATCAATCCCATTATTAAAACATAGTTTATCCCATTCATCAAACATAGTTTTATTTTGTTTTTAGTTTTCTTTTCCTTTTATGTTTGTTTAGTCAGAACTTTTCTATTCCGATGTGAAGGCAATCGCGAGCGGAGATTGCTCCGGCACTGCAATTCAATATATTCATGAGCTTTCTCCTATCTCTTATTCTTTTATTTATATTTTCGTTTATCTGATCAAATAGCATTTGCATGAATAATTCAATAAGTTATTGTGTTTATTTCATATCTTGCATGACTCGATTAATAAACTAATTTATTTGTTAAGCGATTATTTATCTGAAATTGGTTGTTTATTCAAGAGTGCTTAGTATATTAAGGAGTATGCCTTTGATAGAATATTGAGACAGGTGAGACCGGAAGGGTATCTTGTCGTGTATAACTTGTGCCAAATGGTAAGACCGGAAGGGTGACCTAGGTGGTAATTCTTAGTGAAGATGAACCAAGAGGGTAGTCTTAGCTAAGGGTGATAAATAACTCAATCTAGGATAATTAATTCTTTAATTAGAGAATTAGGGATTTAATCAATCATAGGCTAGAGGCTCGTGTTGTCAACACTAGGAATAGTAAAGTCCATTAGGTTAATTTAGGCTAGTTAATTTAATTAGTTTAATTAAAATATTAATTTTTATTCACACTACTAATTCATGACTAGACTAGATTAGTAATTATTTTTGTAATTAATTTAATATTAATTTCTCCAATCTGCAATCCGATGGGTACGATCCTCAGAATACTTACTTGTGTTCTGTTGTAACACAGTACTATATTACAATTTGACTCGTACGCTTGTGGACACCACCAGTTTAATTCAATAAATTTTTGGAGTGATATTTTATTGTAAACAATAACTCGTTTATAGGAGGTCAAGTTCTTGGCGTCGTTGCCGGAGATTGATTACTATAAAATAATATTAATTGAAAGGCGAACCAGCTAGATAGTGTTTTAACTTTTATTTAAGTAATTTTATTTTATTTTAGTCCTAAAAAATTATTATGATTATTATATTTTCTTACCTTGTTAATTATTAGATTTAATCATAAATATTGAATTTTATAGGTCGGTGTATGAGCTATCAAATCTGAGTTGGTTGTATGGAGATTCTACAAACTAATGGAGTCGATATTACAAAGACGAGCAACTTGAGTGTTCGAACAAACTCCCACCTATGCCAAACAATTATACATCCGAGAGGGGTGGAGATCTGACGAATGAATCGAGGTACGACAGAAAATATGACATGCCCAACAACTCAATTAAGCAAAAAGTGGACTTAATAATGGATGATGATGTATATAGGAACTTTCTTGAGCAACATCGGAGCAAACAAAGGCCAAGTTGGACACAAGAAGTCTCAACAAACCAGTGAAGTTATGATCACATGATTGGAGGCTGTGATTATTCATCCGAACTCCCTTATGAGTCAGATTTATACAAGCCCTTTCTTCGTGATCTGGAATTCCAAGCTAACTTAGAAGAATTTGAAAAATGGGTGGACTAGTTAGAGGAATCACACCAGAAGAAAAAAAGTAGAGATTACATTGGACGAGATACCGAAATGACATTTGGGATGTGGCGCCCCAAACCCTGCTGGGATAGTCCGACTCGAATTTTGAGCATCACATTAGCCACCGAAGTGACTCTTCGTTAAAACAACCGCAAAAATACACCATCCAATTCATTCACACCACACAATTATTCAGAGAATATTTAAAATCCAAAAATCATGCTTCTGTTGTGCTACTCTGATCAATAAATCAACAAGTCTAATTCATAATTTAATATTTAACAGGAAATTACTTCGGAAGCTTCAATTAAGCATACATGCATGCAGTAAGGTATTTTAGAAAGGATATATTTGTAAAGACTTTGAAAACTGTTTTTTCATGAAATATGATTAGATTTAAAATGTAGTATAGTAAAATGTTGGAAAAATCTACTTCACCAGGTTTGAAAATAGTATTGTAGGAGTATCTATAAGATTTATTTTGGGAAGCTCAATTAAACCATCATGCACAACTTCACTAAGTTATCATTTAATTAGTTAGTAGGCAGTTAGAAATTTACATAATTTGTCTAATTTTATATTTCATGCATACTAAACTCATGATTATTTTCCAAACCACATATAAAACATCTAAGTCTTACTAAACTCATGATTATTTTCAAATCACACATAAAGCATCTAAGTCTTACCTCGATGACCATAGGCTCTTCAATCTACACTTACAAGTTAGTTGAACAGTTATCATACCATTCACCAAGCATTCATAATCCACCATTCAGTCATCTATCTCAAGCAATAATAAAATTCCAAACCAAACAATTAAAGAGTCCATAATGTCAAAATACAACCCAATAATTATAACTATGTCTAATACTAAATCCCAAAAATTGGTCCCACATTGCCTTCGTCATTTGGGGTAGGGAGCACATCAACATAGCCAAGTGTACCTTTATTATGGATCACTTGGATGTCTCACATCATCACCTCTTCACAAGCTATATCACTGTAATGTTTTAAAAGAGAGTGTGAGCTTATTGAAGCTCAGTGAGTGCTCAAGCATACTATAAGTAATCATAGTAATTAGGTTAAAATGAATAGGCATTCTTTAATGATTCATTTTTTATCATAGCTTGCATGAAATAACGGTTCACATGAAAGAAACAGTTCACATAGAAGAAGCAGCTCACATAAAATAGTAGTTCATATATATTAGTAGTTCATATGAAATAACAGTTCATACCACATCATAACTCATATATTTCAAATAATGATAAATTGGCATCTTGAGATTCTAAAACATATAAGTGGACTCTATCACCACACATTGGATAAACAAATCTCCTTATAATACCTCGCTTTTGACTCAAAGAGCCCTGCGCTGTCTCCAATATAAGTGTAGCATGAATGCTCACACTCTCCAACACTATTCACTCATAGAGCCCTGCGCTATCTTCGGTGAAGGGAGATATGCTCTACATTCCCTTATCTCTCCAACGCATCTCTGGGTCACAAAGCTCGATGATAATAATAAGGGTGAGTACTCACAATCCTATGGCATGCCAACTATATCCAACGGTTCCAGGAGATCCCAATGCCAACATATCATTTTAACACATTCACAATACTTAGTATAATAGGGCTTGCAGTTAAGTAGAGCTCTCACAATATAAAACAATTCACAGTTCATAGTTTGCAATATCACAGTTCGTAATTTCGTTAAGCTCGCAATATCATAATTCACATTTAACATGGGTTCGCATATCAGCAAAATTTACACATAGCAGTTCACATACCGCATACAGGCTCGTATGTTAACATACAGGGTTTGTATGTCAATCAACATAGGTTTGTATCTCATTCAACGTAGGTTCGCATATCATGTATCATAGGTCCACATATCATTCTTAACAGGTTTCACAAATCATAAATAACAGGGTTCGCATATCATACATAGGGGTTCTAAGGTCATATATAGCAAGGTTCAAATTTAAAGCTTGGTTCACATTTATCACACATGTTCACACATAGAGTATGGTTTGCACATAGGTAGGGCTCACACATCACATACAGGGTTCAAAAATAGGTAGGGGTTCGCACCTCAAATACAGGGTTCACATATAGGTAGGGGTTCGCACTTGAGTAGGGTTCGCACTTACATAGGCTTGCACATGGGTAGGTTTCCACAATAGTATGACTCGCAAAATGGTATGGCTCGCACAAAGGGAAGGTTCGCACTATGGTAGGGGTTTGCACAATGGTAGGGTTAGCACATGGCTTGGCATTGTTCGCATATATAACATCAGGGTTCACATGACATTATGTGATAGGGTTTACATATTAAAAAAATAGGGGTTCACATGTTTACAAAATAGGGGTTCGTATATCTACAAAATAGGGGTTCGTATATTTATAAAGTAGGTGTTCGCTTGTTTACAAAGTAGGGGTTCGCATGTTTATAAAACAAGGGTTTACATGTTTGTAAAGTAGGGGTTTGCTTATTTACAAAGCAGGGGTTCACAAATCATACTATTTGATTCGCATGGTGTTTTAGCAATTTTCGCAGGTTAATAAAGTAGGGTTCACATACCAAGACACAACAGGTTTGCATATTAATTAAGTAGGGGTTCGCATGTATTACCTTAGCCTGTGTACTGTAGTTTAAATGCAGTATATCAAACCACTCACCTTAGCGACCTTTTCTTCAACTATAATGCTCAAGTAAGCTTTTGTGTGCCTTTATCCATGGTTGTGGAGGCTCCCAAATAAATTGGCATTTCCAATACATATCAAACACATTTCAAAGGTATTCCTAACAGTAACAAATACCATTAAATCATTCCAAAATCATAGATCAAAGCCTTCTAACCTCTATATTGAAAAATTAACTAGTTTTGTCAAAATAGGTGTTTAACCGCTCAAATCTCATTTCTAAGCTTAGGTTAACGACTTCATACATCCCAAGTATAATCTAATTATAGATCTAGACCATCAATTTCATCCAATTACACCGATCCAATTTTTATGAAAAAATCTAGCTTATGTGATAATTTAAAGAGGAAAATGTTTGATTTTTTAAAATCACTTATTTGTTAAATCAGAATACAAAACCGTTTAATTAGATCAAAATAAGTTAGAAATCACTTTTAAAAAGAAGTTTAGTTAAGTAACACAAGATTTACCATTTTCAACCTAAAAATCAAGTAGTCTATTGAAATCTTGTTTAAATCATTTAAATCTCGAATTGAAATAACAACTCACTTAGTTTAGTCATAAAAAGTTTGAATTTACCTCAATTTTTCAAAATCGACGATCTATGGAGCTGATTCAAGCTAAAATGTGTGAAGATCTTTTGAGGATTTGAGGATGTAAACGTTATTAATCTTCAAAATTGAAAAGACATTTTTTTGTTTGGAGAGCTTAGAAATAAAAAAGGATAAGCTAATTTCGGGAGAAAAGCTTGAATTTGGTTTTTGGAAAATTTTTGAAGTATATGTAGAATGGAACGGAAGAAGACAATGGGTGGTTTAAATAACCAACCAAATTTTAAAAATTGGGCATTTTCCCCTTTGACCACCTATAGTTTCCCCCCTTTTTCAAATAGGTCTTTCCTTTTCAATTAAAAACAATTTCAAAATTATTTTAAAATCAAACCTCGTTTTTAAAGTCTGTTAAAAAATTAATTCCCAAACACCTAATTTTAATTCATTAATCTAAAATTTATAATTCTAATTATTTTATTCAATTAATTCTTAATTATTTATTTCTCTAACCTATTTATGGGTTCTAGTTCACTAACCCCAATCTTATTTACCCAATTCTACTAACCTAATTTTTGGGGTGTGACATGGGAACATTTGAATATCTAACTAAAACTCCTCGTAATTTGTATGACTATACCTCCGAGCAAGAAAGCCTCGAGCGAGAATTCCAAGCTAAATCAATGAAAATCCAACGATAGTTGGATCAATTAGAGGAATTATTCCGGGGAAAGATCACAAGAAATTACTCAATTGGAAGATGTCATACATTATGTCTCCCACTCTAATCTGAAGGACCAATGTATCACTGACAAGCATGCAGAATTAAATCTTGAAACTAAAAAAGAGTTTGGATTTGGAGATGAGAATGAATTGAATATAACTAAAGATCTCTCTGATCCAATTAACATAGATTTAGAAGTAGATAGAATTAACAACTGACATCGAGCTACAACCAATTTTGAATTAAAGTGTAGACAAGTCGATACACTTTCTAGCTATACTGAAGGAGCTGCCAACCAAATAAATTGACAAGTTTGTCTCATTCTCGTTTGATGATGAAGGAAAAACACAAGCAACCAAAGCTTATCGCGACATGGAGGAGAGGAAGCTTGAAAACATAATACCTCGAAAGGCAATTTGGGGTTGGCTTGAATTCGACACCAACTAGCTTGTGATGTGGATGTCGCGTCGATCGAAGATAAGGCAGTATCATTGGAATTGACCAAAGGTTCTTGTTCATATTTATCGACATTGGAACAAATGACAGATCAAAGTGTGAGTACAAGTGTAACGTGTAGGTTTGTGCAAGTGTACACAGTCGTTATCAAGTAATAAGTAAGTATCGAGTTATCGTCTCCACTGGGGTTGTATTTGTGCTAAGTCACTTAATTTGTAAAATTATATTAACAATTTGGTAAATAAGAACACAATATAGTTGAGAAGTGGTGATTAAAATATATTAAACTAAATCCAATGGTCCCTAATGCCAACTATCCTAAGTATGCAAACTATATGATTGAAATAGATTTTAGTAAAATTAAACCATTTTTGCAACAATTATAACATAAATTAAACTCAATTTATTATCAACGTGCTTAATAACATTCGAAAAAACATTCCATGGCAACTCGATCTTTCATGAGTTTGGAAACCACATTAGGTCCTTTTGGAATCTTTTACTTAGTAAATACGCATTTTACTGATCCTTATTTACTAAGGGTTTCTTAGCATTTGTGTGAGGTAACAGGGACGTGTTAGGTTTGAAACAATTTAAACACACAAATCTAAAACCTATGCAGATAACA
Source organism: Gossypium raimondii (assembly GCF_025698545.1). Classification (NCBI taxonomy): domain Eukaryota; kingdom Viridiplantae; phylum Streptophyta; class Magnoliopsida; order Malvales; family Malvaceae; genus Gossypium; species Gossypium raimondii. The sequence goes on from NC_068565.1 coordinate 39,849,174, forward strand.
GAGCTTGGTTAGAGTTGTTATGCAACCTACAATTCAATCGTGTTAGGATCTAAGTTGAGCATGCACATTTCAATTATGCGTCCATTACCCATCTTCTGTTTAGGATCGCTCAGCTAATTCAGATGCATTTCAATCACGTATGAACGAAATACAGACTTGATTTTAATTGAAAACATGATCGATTGAGGGACAAACATTATAAGCATGAATCAAATAAGTATTATTTAATCAAAGCAATCATCCTAGCTTAAATAAAATTAAGCTAACATTGTTGTAAACAAGAAAAAAGATCACATAGCAAACATCTTTATATTAAGTTAAAGAAAAGAAAGATTAAACCCAATTCAGAGTGGCTGTCACCCAAGACTCTGACTGATGAGACTCCTTCGTTCCTTTGCTTTGCTCCTTTGCTGATGGTTCTCCAAAGTGGCCGACCAAGGGATCTTTAAGAGGCTTAATTGCTAAAATCTCTATAAAGAGATGATGCTAGGCGTGGGAATGGAAAAGGATAAGAGAGAATGATGATTGATGGATGCTTGAGGGATGATGGATGAGTAAATGAGAGGGTCTTATTTATAGGTGAGGAGAGGGGGATAGTTTGCTAAAAATAGGAGTTTTCATCTTTTGAAGCATCTTCCATAGGTTGCTGGCCATAAATTGAGCAAGTTGAGCTGATTTTTCCTTGATTTTTGGTCAATTTGAGTGCCACAACAACTCATGATTGAGACCCGGTCAAGTGCAAATCTTCAAGTAAATCTCTAATTTCTTCAACTCTTCAAGGACCTTGTGCAATTAAACCAAAGAGTGGTTTATGGACGGCCATGTGCAGCCAAATTTTGGGTTGACTTGGTCTCCAATTTGGACAGTTTTGTAATCCAACGAAGCTATCAGACCTGCCCAAAATAAACCAACAAGTCAGAGGACCAAAGAATAAAATTTATCCAATTTAATTAATTAATTAAAACGCAAATTATTAATGAAATATTTAAAAATGAATTATTAAATATAATTTTATATTTTATTATTTAATTTAATCATGCATGTCTTACTTTATGTCTTAAAAAATATAATATGTTGAAATTAATATAAAATAAGCCATTTATTGCATGAAAACTATATAATAAAGCATAAAATAATATTTTAATAATTTATATGTGCTAATTTCATATTTTCACATATTTCATTAATTTATTAAACAATTACTTGGTTTTAACAATGGATTTAAGTAAAAAAGGTGATAAATTACATAGGAAAAATCTTATATATTTTTCCATTTACACACCCCAAGCTTAAATCGTTGCTCGTCCCGAGTAATGTTTATGCACAACAAAAGGTCTTGCTAAGGCAAAATTGCTAATTGTGTAAGCAGCATCAGTCTTTGTCTCATAATCATGCCAACATGAATCATAGTTTGCATGTATGTCACAGCCATAGATAACATTCTTCATTCAACATAATTTCCTATCAATCAAGCAAACAATCACAAGGCTTATTTATGATCTTCATATGTTGAACTTAGGACTTCCTCTCCACTAATGTAGGTGACGTAATCATCAAATCAATAGGTCTTTTATAAGGTTGTAATGGGGCTCGATTAAAGGTAGGGATTTTAAGAGATGGGACATTTCGATTTAAAAATCTTAACCTTTAACTTTGTCTTAGTTTTCTCGTAATACAACCTTTTTCTTTGAGTGAACCTTTGGAACACCCCCAAACTTATTTTGAACTCTAACTCATACAGTTTTCCTTTTTTATCGGAGACTGAGCGAACTTTTCTTCGCTTTTTTTTAAGCATGAGCACATACATCTTTATGAAAATTTCCTCAAATGTTGATTCACAAGACAACTTTAGTTAAGATAGGTACAAAAATTTAGGATTGCTATAAAAAGATGATAATTGGCTTATAATGTAGGCTCATTGTAAAAAAAAAGGCCTTTCAGCTCAAAATTACAGTTTCAAGGGTCTAATATCAGAGGGTTGGCTTGAAAAGGCTCAAACAATCCAAAGAAATGGTGCCTATATCATTTAAGATTTTTATGTCCCCTAGGATTTCGTCTCAAGAAAGTTACTAAGTCAATTCTAAAGATATAAACCTTCATGCATGTTTAATCTCAAAAGAACTAAGTTTTCATGGAAAACATTACTAAGGCTAAGATCATACAAGCATTCCATTCTTCATGATAACATACTTTCACTTAAATAAAATCATCATTCATACTTGCATACAAACTATCTCAATAACAAGAATATCTCTAAACATTCATTTATTAAAACATACTTGAAAAATTTAAAAGTTTAAGCAATTTATTTGCATTACCCCCTTTAAAAAGAAGCAATGTCCTCATTGGAAGAACAAAGTAATGAATGAAAACTGAACACCAGGTAGGGTTGTAAAGAAAGAGAGGTGAGTCATTAAGATTGCTTAGGCACCAACTCTTCCCTAATAACCCAATCCTAGACATGTTCATTCCCATTACCACATCATTTAGTCTTATTCTTTCTAAAGAAGTCCTAAGTTTGTTCATGCTTCCTATATTTTATTTTGCAAAAACTAAATCCTAATTACAAAAGAAATAAATTTATAAAGAGCTAAAAGTAATTAAATAAATAACAGGATAAGAATCCCCCTTTTTTATTTTTTAGACTCATTTCCCTTGTTTTCTTTAGCTCCATCTCTGCTTGCATCGTCAGTTTCTTCTATCCATGTCTCAAAGATAGCATTTGGGAACTCATGAAAAAAAGTATTAGAGATATTCTTAAAAGTATTTCGAATTGAGTCATCTCTAATTTTTGCATATTTTTAGTAAGTTTGTTGTTGATTGTGCATGAACTTGCAGATATCCATCAAAATTGACATGGGAGTTGTATATTGTAGAAGTCGGCATGGGAGTTGTATATTCAGGTTCAACACTTAGCTTGACTGGTTCTTCTTCTAGCTCAACCTTTGGTTCAAGAATTTTCAGTTCCTTATCAAATTCTTCCTCTTTAGTGTCTGTGACTGAATTAACTTCAGTTTCAGTTACATTTGTTGACTCTTCTGTATCCGGCTCAATTGGCTCTTCTTGCTCGCCTTGATTCAGTTCAAGAACCCTCTCTACTAATCTTTCAAGATCATAATTTGTAATGCATCCTTGAACATATCACCCCTTCAAATTTGCTTGTGTTTTAAAACGAGCCTTCAAGCAAAGTGAAGTGATTAATGATGGGAAATAAACACTTCCTACCTTTTTTTGGCACAATCGTTAATCTCCTTGAGGATAATTTTTACAACATTAATGGACTTTTCTGTCAAAATTGCATATAAAAAAAGCATCTGCTCCATCGAGATGGTGGAACTATGTGAGATAGGCATAAAACTGTAGTGAACAAAATAAAACCATACCTTTGCTACTAGTTTTAAGTATTCTCTTTGAAAAGAATGGCTCCTATACTTCCTTATAATCCATTGGGATCCCGTATTTGTCACAACATCAAGAAATTTTTCTTTCAAATTATGACTTCAATATCATCTTACGTATTCAAACTAGCATAGAATTCTTGAACTAGTTCATCATCGGGAAGTGAACGGGCATCACAAAATTGTTCCCATTTGAGAGCATTGATTTTCTTTGGAATTAGTATAGGGAGAACCATCAAATCATTACTCTTCAAGTCAAAACATTTTTCCGGCATCATAGGCTGATGCTTGAAGATTGAATCAAATCTGTCTTTCACTTCTTCATCGATCAAAATCGAGTTTTTAGGAGTAGTCTTTGAAGATCTGGTTCTTTCGCTAGGGCAGCGACGATGATGTGCGACAGTAACGGCGGTGCTTCGGCAATCTCTTTGTGGCGGTAATAGGGAATTCCAGCAAAAATGGAAGAGAACTAGGGTTTCTTTTGGGATTTGAGGTTGACGGCCCAAAAAGAAGATTTAGGGATTTTTTTAGGGTGTAACCAAATTGCTTTGAGGGTCATGAAAATTAGTAGAATGGAAAGGGATTTATATAGGGAAAAGTTAGGGCAACATGTAACAAAAATTTAGCTACATTAGGGTTACTTGGGCGGCAAGCAATAGGTGTGACGGCAAGGCATGGATTATTTCCCTCCTTTTTGCTGTCTTGGGCCTCAAACTCAGACTTATCTTACTAAAAAAATTGATTAGTACTTGCGCCAAATTTGACCCCCTTCATTCACATAAAAATTTAAAATTTAAACAGAACAAATGAAATTTAAAAATTTTAAGTCTTAATTAGAAAATGTCTTCTTAACAAATTACATTAAATTAATTCCCAGGAAAGGTTGGAGGGGTCACAGCGGTCCTACTTAATTTCCAATCTCCGTAGACAAAATTAATTAAATGTAATAAGTTAAGAAAATAAATTCTAATTATTTATTTATTTACAAAATAAGTTCATGAAAAATTAAGGGTCTGCTAATTTGAACGAGGATTCAATTCGCTCAACTTCACCATCCCAATAGTGTTTGAGACGTTGACCATTAACTTTAAACGTACCTCCGTAATTGTCGTATAATTCAATAGCTCCAAAAGGATAAACTCGATAGATGGTATAAGGTCCTTTCCATTGGGATTTATGTTTCCCAAGAAATAACTTCAACCTTGAATGAAACAACAAAACCTTCTGTCCTTCGTTAAACTCACGAGATTATATATGACTATCATGACATATCTTTGATCTTTCTTTACACATATTGGTATTCTCATAGGAAAACAACGTCAGCTCTTCCAACTCATCAAGTTGTAACATCCTTCTCTCACCGGCTTATTTAAGATCAAAGTTCAACATGCCTTTCCAAAGACTAACCGATAAGGAGTCATTCCTAATGGAGTCTTAAATGCTGTTTGATGGGCCCATAATGCATCATCGAGCCTTCGAGAGCAATCTTTTCTGCTAGGGCGTACTACCTTTTCAAGGATACCTTTGATTTCATGATTCACTCTTTCAACTTGCTCATTATACTGGGGGTGATAGGCAGTAGCAATCTTGTGCTTCACATCATATTTATCAAGAAACCACTTAAGCCATTTGTTCACAAAGTGAGAACCTTCATCACTAATAATAGTTCTTGGTGTCTCACATCGTGTAAACACATGCTTATGTAGAAATTGCATGACTTCCTTAGCATCATTTGTAGGGTATGCTTCATCTTCAACCCACTTGGATACATAGTCCATAGCAACTAAGATGTATTTGTTCCCATAAGAAGAAAGAAACAGGCCAAAGAAGTCAATGCCCCATACGTCAAACAATTCAATCTCTAAAATGTTTGTCAAGGGCATCTCATTCCTCCTTGATATATTTCCAGTCCTTTGGCATTTATCACAGTTCTTCACATATGAATAATTATCTTTAAATAGTGTAGAAAAAAAGAAACCTGCTTGCAAAATCTTGGCCGTAGTACATGAACCACCAAAGTGTCCCCCACTTGGAGATGAATGGCAATGATATAAGATCTCAGCAATTTCACTTTCAGCTAAACACTTTCAGATTATATTATCTACACATTATTTAAACAAAAATGGATCCTCTCAAATATAATATCGACTATCATAAATGAATTTTTTCCTTTGTTGGTATGTCATTTCTCGAGGAATTATTCCACATGCAAGATAATTGGAAAAATCAGCAAACCAGGGTATTTCATGAATTTGATTTACTTCAAATAAGTGTGCATCTGGGAAATTCTCGTTGATAGGCACACATGACTGAGTTACCTCATTTTGCTCCAACCTCGACAAATGATCAGGTATTTGATTTTCAACACCTTAGTTTTGCATCTTTCCTCGTGAAAGTATCCAACGAATTAGCCTTAGTTTTGCATCTTTCCTCGTGAGCAAGTATTTAATGGCCGCATGGTCAGTAAATATTGTAACTTTGATACCTATAAGATATAAGCGGAATGTGTGAAAAGCAAAAACTATAGCAAAGAGTTCTTTTTTAGTTACTGTATAATTGCATTAGGCTCCCGTCAAAGTTTTACTTGCATAGTAAATAAGGTGAAACACTTTATTTCTTCTTTAACCCATCACAGCTCCAATAGCATAGTCACTTGCATCGCACATCACCTCAAAAGGTGAGTTCCAATCAGGTGTAATGATTGTTAGGGCTGAAATTAATCGCTTCTTTAGCTCTTCAAAAGCTTCCAAACATGCTTTGTTGAAATCAAACACTATATCTTTCTCTATGAACAAACACAATGGTTTAGAAATTTTCAAAAAATTTTTGATAAACTTTCGATAAAAATCGACATGGCCTAAGAAACTTCTGATTCCTTTCACATTCATTGAGGCCAATAATCTTTCAATTACGTCCACCTTTGCTTTATCGACTTAAATTCCTTTCTTTGAGATCTTATGACCTAAGACAATCCCTTGCTTGACCATAAAATGACATTTTTCCCAATTAAGGACAAGGTTTGTCTGTTCGCATCTATTCAGTACCTTAGCCAAATTACTCAAACAAATATCATAAGTGTTACCAAAAATAGAAAAATCATCCATGAAAACCTCAACAAAATTTTCAACTAATATCAGTAAATATTGTCATCATACATCATTGAAAAGTTGCAAGTGCATTGCATAAACCAAAAAGGCATTCGCCTAAAAGCAAACGTACCGTTTGGACAAGTAAAGGTTGTTTTATGTTGGTCCTCCGGGGCTACTACTATTTGGTTATATCCCGAATAGCCATCTAAAAAATAATAGAATTCATTACCTGCCAGTCAATCTAACATCTGATCCATAAAAGGCAACAAAAAATGATCCTTCTGAGTGGCTTTGTTCAACTTTCTGTAATCAATACAGATTCTCCAACTGGTAACAGTTCTTATTGGAATTAACTCGTTACGCTCATTTTCAACAATCGTGATTCCAACTTTCTTCAGGATACATTGCACCAGACTTACCCACGAACTATCTGAAATAGGATAGATGATTCCTGCATCTAACCATTTGATCACTTCTTTTCTCACAACTTCTTTCATAATAGGATTGAGCCTCTTTTGCCTATCAATTCGAGATCTTTCACCTTCTTCTAAAATGATTTTATGTATGCAAAAAGAAGGGCTTATACCATGAATATCAGCTATGGTCCAACCAATTGCTTTCTTAAATTTTTTTAAAACAACAATTAGTTTTTCCTCTTGATCGTTCATTAGTTTCACTAAAATAATCACAGGCAAAGTAGAACAATCGCCTAAATAAACGTATTTCAAATGGGAAGGAAGTACCTTTAGTTTGAGTTTAGGTGGTTTTCAATTGATAACTTGGGTTGCACAAATTCTCTGACTTCCAACTCCAACGGTTCAAACCGTGTGGATTGAATAAAATTTCTCGGATTGGCTTCCATTAAAGCCATGTTTTCTTCACCTTCTTCATCCTCCAAAGGGTCAAAATCTAAGGCTTTCTCCAACGGATCTTCTTTAAAATTGCTTTCCATAGAAACGAGGGTTTCTATCTCTTCAACAACTGAACACTCTTCTGCCAGATGGGGAAATTTCATCACTTTAAGAATGTTAAAGGTTACCTGATTGTTTTGAACTCGCATGGTGAGTTCTCCTTTCTTCACATCAATTAATGTTTTTCCCGTGGCTAAGAAAGGTCTTCCGAGGATGATCGGCAGTTCCTTGTCTGCTTCAAAATGTAAGATAATAAAATCAGTAGGAAAAATAAATTTATCGACTCTTACCAAAACATCCTCGATCTTTCCTTCGGGATATGCTAAAGATCGATCTACTAGCTGAAGTGTCTTAGTGCAACCTATCCCTAACATATTGAAAATAGACTTAGGCATCAAGTTGATACTCGCTCCTAAGTCACATAAAGCTTTACCACAGTAGATTCACCAATGTTACAGTGAATAGTAAAGCTTCCTAGGTCTTTCAATTTCGGTGGCAATTTGTTCTACAGGAACGCACTGCACTCCTTTGTTAAGGCAACAATCTCATACTCACTCAGTCATTTCTTCTTGGACAGTATATCCTTCATAAACTTCACATAATTCGACATTTGTTCTAAAGCCTCCACCAATGGAATATTGATGTGTAACTGCTTTAGAACATCCAAAAACTTCTTGAATTTCACATCCTATTTCTGTTTGTTTTGCTGCAATCTTTGTGGATATGGAGGTGGTGGAACTTTCGGTTGAACCGGATAACTTTTTCTGAGTAGGTAAATCTGCATCCAAAGAAGATGTTAAAATATCTAAATTTACTAAGTCAAGGTTTACCTTGTCAGACTTTGCAGTTTCTGATTCCTTTGGTGTAGGAACTTCAACAGTTGCTTGATTCTTCTCAACGGGCTTATCTTCGACATCAATCAATCGGGGTTATGGAATTTTACCACTTCGCAATGCCATTGCCTTGATATGTTCTTTACCCAAATTTCTTGGATTCACAGTATCCCTCGGCAAGGTTCCTTGCGGTCTACTACGTAGCTCCGTAGCTAACTAACCCATTTGGTTTTCCAAATTTTTCAGTGTTGCTACTTGGCTTTGGATCAAAGCATCATTGTTTGCCATGTACGCTTTCAACAAGTTCTCCAAACTGTTTGATGCCTCAGCTTGAGGTGGTTTTGGAGCTTGCTGATTAAACCCTTGAGATTGGTTGGGTCTTTGCTGTAATAAGTTGTTGTTCGGTCCATTTCTTTGGTTGTTGTAAACTAAAAAACATATAAGATTTTTCCTATATAATTCATCACCTTTTTAAGTAAATTTGTTGTTAAAACCAATTAATTATTTAATAAATTAATGAAATATGCAAAAATATGAAATTAGGACATGGAAATTATTAAAATGTGATTTTATGCTTTATTATATAGGTTTCATGCATAAAATGGCTTAGTTTATATTAGTTTGAGCATATTATATTTTTAAACTATAAAGTGGGCCATGCATGATTAAATTAAATAATAAAATATAAAGTTATATTTAATAATTCATTTTAAATATTTCATTAATACATTGGGTTTTAATTAATTAAGTAAATTAATTAATTGAAGTGGTTAAAATTATATTATTTGGTCCTCTAAACTATTTACTATTTTGAGGACAAGTCTGAGAATTTTCTTCTAATTGCAAAACCGTCCAAATTGGGGACCAGGTCAACCCAATTTTCTGCTGCACATGGCTGATCATAAATCAATTTTTTGGATTAATTACACAAGGTTCTCAAAGAGTTAAAGAAATTAGAGATTTTCCCGAAGATTTGCTGGTGACCAAGTCTTAGTCCTGAGTTGTAGTGGCACACAAATTGACCAAGAATCAAGCAGAATTAGCCACATTTCCTCAATTCATGTCTGGCCATCCTTGGAAGAAGTTTCAAAAGATGGGAACTCCTATTTTTAGCAAACTACCTCCCTTGCCTCACCTATAAATAAGAGCTCATTTCTCACTTTTTCAATCATCTCTCACTCATTCATCATTCTCTCCTCTCTCAACTCTCTTAGCTATCTTTCCCCCTCACGCCTATCATCATCCTTGCATAAGGATTTTTAGCAAAATTAGCCTCTTAAAGAACCCTTGGTCAGCCACCTTGGAGAGCCATCAGTAAAGGAGCAAAGCAAAGAAGCGAAGGAGCCTCGTCAGTCAGAGTCTTGGGTGATAGCCACACTGAATTGGGTTTAATCTTTCTTTTATTTAATTTAATCTAAAGATGTTTGCTATGTGTTCTTTGTTCTTGTATACAACAATTTTAGCTTGATTTTATTTAAGCTAGGATGATTGCTTTGATTAAATAATATTTATTTGATTCACGCTTATAATATTTGTGCCTCAATCGATCATGTTTTCAATTAAAATCAAGTCTGTATTTTGTTCATACGTGATTTGAATGCACCTGAATTAGCTGAGTGATCTTGACTAGATGACAGATAATGGACACATAATTGAAATGTGCAAGCTCAATTTAGATCCTGACCCGATTAAATTGTAGGTTGCATAACAACTCTGACGAATCTCTGTTATCTACATAGTTTTTAGATTTGTGTGATTAAATTGTTTCAAACCTGACTCGTCCCTGTTACTTCACACGAATACTAAGATCGAGTTGCCATGGAATGTTTTTCTGAATGTTATTAAGCATTCTGATAATAAATTGAGTTTAATTAAAGTAATTGTCTTAGTTTATTTATGTTATAATTGTTGCAAAATTGTATTTAATTTTACTAAAATGTATTTCATTTGGTTTGCATACGTAGGATAATTTGCATTAGGGATCATTGCATTTAGTTTAATATATTTTAATCATCACTTTTCAACTATGTTGTGTTTTTATTTACCAAATTGTTAATATAATTTGACAAATTAAATGACTTAGTACAAATACAATCCTTGTGGAGATGATAACTCGATACTTATTACTAGATAACGACTGTGTACACTTGCATAAGCCTACGCGTTACAAGTTTTTGGCGCCGTTGCCGGGGGTTGTCAACTGTTTCCATAATCATTTTTTCGTGAAATTATTTATTTTCAATTTGATTTATTTCTAACACTGCTAACTTATTCCTTTTAATTTTTGTGATTTTCTTTTCAGGTGTTTATGAGCATAGATCGAATTATCGATTTATTCACTGTAGACCCTAAAATTGAGCGAACTTTCAGACAAAGAAGACGTGAACGAACAACTCAAAGACAAGTCGAGATAGACCTTGGAAATCAGAATCAAGACCAAGGTAATGAAGTCAATCATGTACGAAATCCTATCCTTATTGCCGATGATAGGGACCGATGCATCAGACAATATGCTGTGCCACTTTTTAGTAAGTTAAACCCAAGAATTAGAAGGCCAAGTATTGAGGCAACCCAGTTTCAATTGAAACCAGTGATGTTTCAAATGCTATAAATGGTGGGAAAATTTAGTGGTATGCCCACGGAAGATGCACATCTGCACCTTCGATTGTTTATGGAGGTGAGTGATTCAGTCAAGATAGCCAGTGGGACTGAAGACACACTAAGGTTGAAGTTGTTTCTGTACTCGTTGCGAGAACGAGCACGAGCATGGCTCAATTCATTGCCACTAAGTTTCATATCTACATGGCAATAATTAGCAGAGAGATTTTTGGTTAAGTATTTCTCACCTAGCAAAAAAGCTAAGTTGATGAACAAGATCACAACTTTCCAACAATTGGATGACGAGTCTTTGTATGAGGCTTGGGAGCGATTCAAGGAGTTACTTCATAAGTGTCGTCATCATGGGATTCCTCACTGTATCTAGTTGGAGACATTCTATAATGGTCTAAATGCACATACAAGATTGATGGTAGATGCTTCCGTGAATGGTGAAATTTTGTCTAAGCCTTATAATGAGGCTTATGAGATCATCGAGAGGATCGCGAGTAATAACTATTAATGGCCAACAAATCAAATAGCTTCAGGAAGACGTGCAGCAGGTGAAGTTGACTCTTTCACTTCATTATCAGCTCAAGTATCGTCTATTTCCTCTTTGTTAAAACAGTTAACCACTAATAATACTAATAATTTTGCAGCTCAGCCACCAAGTCCGTTTGAAATAGTTTCCTGTGTGTACTGTGGGGAAGGTCATTCTTTTGAGAATTGTCCATCAAATCCTGAGTTAGTGTACTATGTGGGGAACCAATATCAAAATATGAGATGACAAGGGCCCTAGTCTAGCTTTTACAATCCTTCATGGCGTAATCATCCTAACTTTTCTTGGAGGAACCAAGGAAATGGACTGAACAACAACTTATTATAGCAAAGGCCCAATCAATCTCAAGGGTTTAATCAGCAAGCTCCAAAACCACCTTAAGCCGAGGCATCAAATAGTTTGGAGAACTTGTTGAAAGCGTACATGGAAAAGAATGACGCTTTGATTCAAAGTCAAGTAGCAACACTAAAAAATTTGGAAAACCAAATGGGTCAGTTAGCTACAGAGCTACGTAATAGACTGCAAGGAACCTTGTCGAGCGATACTATGAATCCAAGAAATTTAGGTAAAGAACATATCAAGGCAGTGGCATTGCGGAGTGGTAAAATTCTAGAACCCTGATTGATTGATGTCAAAGATAAGCCCGTTGAGAAGAATCAACCAGCTATTGAAGTTCTTACACCGAAGGAATCAGAATCTGTAAAGTCTGACAAGGTAAACCCTGACTTAGTAAATTCATATATTTTAACATCTTCTTTGGATGTAGATTTACCTACTCAAGAAAGTTGTTCAGTTCAACTGAAAGTTCCATCACCTCCATATCCGCAAAGATTGCATCAACACAAACAGAAACATGAGGTGCAATTCAAGAAGTTTTTGGATGTTCTGAAGAAGTTACACATCAATATTCCATTGGTGGAGGGTTTAGAACAAATGCCAAATTATGTGAAGTTTATGAAGGATATACTATCTAAGAAGAAACGACTGATTTAGTATGAGACTATTGCCTTGATGAAGGAGTGCAGTGCGTTCCTGCAGAACAAATTGCCACCGAAATTGAAAAACCCAGGAAGCTTTACTATACCCTGTTTCATTGGTGAATCTTACTTTGGTAAAGCTTTGTGTGACTTAGGAGCGAGTATCAACTTGATGCCGAAGTTAATTTTCAAGATGTTAGGGATAGGTGAAGTAAGACCTATAATTGTGACGCTTCAGCTAGTGGGTTGATCTTTAGCATATCTCGGAGGAAAGATCGATGATGTTTTGGTAAGAGTCGATAAATTTATTTTTCCTGCTAATTTCATTGTCTTAGGTTTTGAAGCAGACAAGGAAGTGCCGGTCATCCTTGGGAGACCTTTCTTAGCCACTAGAAGAACATTAATTGATGTGATGAAATGAGAACTCACCATGCAAGTTCAAAACGATCAGGTAACCTTTAACATTCTTAAAGCGATGAAATTTCTCGATCCAGTAGAGGAGTGTTCAGTAATGGAAGAGATAGAAACCTTGGTTTCTATGGAAAGTAATTTTGAGGAAGATCCATTGGAGAAAGCCTTAGATCTTGACCCTTTGGAAGATGAAGAAGGTGAAGAAAACATGGCTTTGATGGAAGCCAATCCGACAAATTTTATTCAATTCACACAGTTTGAACCGTTGAAGTTGGAAGTCAGAGAATTTGTGCAACCCAAGTTGTCAATTGAAGAACCACCTAAACTCGAACTAAAAGTACTTCCTTCCCATTTGAAATATGTTTATTTAGGTGATTGTTCTAAATTGCTTGTGATTATTTCAGCGGAACTGACGAAAGATTAAGAGGAACAACTAATTGCTGTTCTAAAAAAATTTAAGAAAGTAATTGGTTGGACCATAGCTGATTTTCGAGGTATAAGCCCTTCCTTTTGCATTCATAAAATCAATTTAGAAGAAGGTGAAAAAGCTCGAATTGATGGGTAAAGGAGGCTCAATCCTATTATGAAAGAAGTTGTGAAAAAGGAAGTGATCAAATGGTTAGATGTAGGAATCATCTATCTTATTTCAGATAGTTCGTGGGTAAGTCTGGTGCACTGTGTGCCGAAGAAAGGTGGAATCATAATTTTTGAAAATGAGCGTAACGAGTTAATTCCAACAAGAGCTGTTACCGGTTGGAGAATCTGTATTGATTATAGAAAGTTAAACAAAGCCACTCGGAAGGACCATTTTCCATTGCCTTTTATGGATCAGATGATAGATCGACGGGCAAGTAATGAATTCTATTTTTTTTAGATGGCTATTCTGGATATAACCAAATAGTTGTAGCCTCGGAGGACCAACATAAAATAACCTTTACTTGTCTATACGGTACGTTTGCTTTTAGGCGAATGCCTTTCGGTTTATGCAATGCAACTGTAACTTTTGAACGATGCATGATGGCAATATTTACTGATATGGTCGAAACTTTTGTTGAGGTTTTCATGGATGATTTTTTTGTTTTTGGTAACACTTATGATATCTGTTTGAGTAATTTGGCTAAGGTACTGCGGAGATGCAAAGAAACGAACCTTGTCCTTAATTGGGAAAAATGTCATTTTATGGTCAAAGAAGGGATTGTCTTAGGTCATAAGATCTCAAAGAAAGGAACTGAAGTCGATAAAGCAAATGTAGATGTAATTGAAAGATTATCGACCCCAATTAATGTGAAAGGAGTTAGAAGTTTCTTAGGCCATACCGGTTCTTACCGAAGGTTTATTAAAGATTTCTCAAAAATTTCTAAACTGTTGTGTTTGTTATTAGAGAAGGATACAGTGTTTGATTTCAACAAAGTATGTTTAGAAGCTTTTGAATAGCTGAAAAAATTGTTAATCTCAGCCCCGATAATCATTACACCAGATTGGAGCACACCTTTTGAGTTGATGTGCGATGCATGTTATTATGCTGTTAGAGCTGTGATGGGTCAAAGAAAAAATAAAGTGTTTCACAAAATTTACTATGCAAGTAGAACTTTGACGAGAGCGCAACCCAATTATACGATAACCGAAAAGGAACTCTTCGCTATAGTTTTTTTCTTTTGACAAATTCTTTTCATATCTTATAGGTACCAAAGTTACAATATTTACTAACCATACGACCATTAAATACTTGCTCACGAAGAAAGACGTAAAACCACGGCTAATTCAGTGGATGCTTTTACTCCTAGAATTTGACCTTGAGATCCAAGACAGAAAAGGTGTCGAAAATCAAATAGCCGATCATCTGTCGAGGTTGGAGCAAGATGAAGTAACTCATTCATGTGTGCCTATCAACGAGAATTTTCCAGATGAACACTTATTTGAGGTAAATCGAATTCATGAAATACCCTAGTTTGCTGATTTTGCCAATTATCTTGCATGTGGAATAAATCATCAAGAAATGACATACCAAAATGGAAGAAATTCCTTCATGATAGTGGGTATTATTTTTGAGAGGTTTCATTTTTGTTAAACAGTGTGCAGATAATATAATCCGAAAGTGTGTAGCTACAAGCGAGATTGCTGGGATCCTATATCATTTCCATTCATCTCCAAGTGGGGGACACTTTGGTGGTTCACGTACTGCAGCAATTATTTTAGAAGCAGGTTTCTTTTGGCCTACACTATTTAAAGATGCTTACACTTATGTAAAGAACTGCAATAAGTGCCAAAGAACCGAAAATATATCAATAGGAAGAAGATGCCCTTAACAAATACTTTAGAGATTAAATTATTCGACGTATAGGGCATTGACTTCTTAGGCTCGTTTCCTTCTTCGTATGGGAAAAAATACATCTTAGTTGATGTGGACTATGTATCCAAGTGGGTTGAAGCTGAAGCATACCCTACGAATGATGCTAAGGTAGTCATGTGATTTCTACATAAGCATGTGTTTACACAATTTGGGACACCAAGAGCTATTTATTAGTGATGAAGGTTCTGACTTAGTGAACAATGGCTTAAGTGGGTGCTTGATAAATATGATGTGAAGCACAAGATTACTGCTGCCTATCACCCCCAATCTAATGGGCAAGTTGAAAGAGTGAAATGCGAAAGTAGAGGTTTCGTTGAAAAGGTAGTATGCCCTAGCAGAAAAGATTGGTCTCGAAAGCTCGATGATGCATTATGGGCCTATGGAACAGCATTTAAGACTCCGTTAGGAATGACTCCTTATCGGTTAGTCTTTGGAAAGGCATGTCGTTTGCCATTAGAATTAGAGAATAAAGCTCATTAGGCTTTGAAGCAGTTAAATTTTGATATTAAGCAAGCCAGTGAGAGAAGGATGTTACAACTGGATGAGTTGGAAGAGCTGAGGTTACTTTCCTATGAGAATGCCAAAATATGCAAAGAAAGATCAAAGAGATGGCATGATACTCATATACAACTTCGCGAGTTTAAAGAAGGTCAGAAGGTGTTGTTGTTTAATTTAAGGCTGAAGTTATTTCCTGGGAAGCTGAAATCCCGATGGAAAGAACCCTATACCATCTACCGAGTTTGTATTTATAGAGCTATTGAATTATACAATAATTATGGAGGTACGTTTAAAGTTAGTGGTTAACGTCTCAAACATTATTAGGATGGTGAAGTTGAGCGAGTTGAATCCTCGTTCAAATTAACAGACCCTTGATTTTTCATGAACTCGTCTTGTAAATAAATAAATAATTAGAATTTATTTTTTTAATTAAGTACATTTAATTAATTCTGTCTAAGGAGATTGGAACTTAAGCGGGACCGCTGTGACCCCTCCAACCTTTCCTGGGAATTAATTTAATGTAATTTGTTAAGAAGATATTTTCTAATTTAGTTTTAAATTTTTTTCTAGTTTAATTTATTTTGATTAATTTTAAATTTTTATGTTAATAAAGGGGGTCAAATTTAACCCAAGTACTAATTAGTTTCTCTTTGTTGAATAAGCCTGTAAATACAAATTTGAATTTGAGGCCTAGGACAACAAAAAGGAGAGAAAATCGACACCTAGTATCACCACTTCCATTGCTTGCTGCCCAAGTAACCCTAATGTAGCTAATTTTTTACATGTTGCCCTAATTTTTCCCTATATAAACCCTTCTCCAAACTTCTAATTTTCATATCCCTCAGAGCAATTTGCTTACAGCCTTAAAACCCCGAAATCTCCTTTTGTGTCGTCAACCTCAAATCCCGAAAGGAACCCTAGTTATCTTTCCTTTTTGCCAAAATTCTCTATTGCCGTCGCAAGATTTTTTTCGTAGCAAGTTGTACCCTCTTTTGCTGATTTCTATTCTTCCCTTGTAAGCAGAAACTTTGTCGAATTATTGAGAAGAGATACCATGTCTCATAAAAGATCTAGATCTTCAAAGACTACTCCTGAAAACCCGATTGTGATTGATGAAGAAGTGAAAAAGTGATTTGATTCAATTTTCAAGCATCAACCTATGATACCAGAAAAAGGTTTTAACCTGAAAAGTAATGATGTGATGGTTGTTCCTGTGCCGATTAGAAAGATAATCAATGCTCTCAAGTGGGAACGATTCTATGATGCTCATTCACTTTCCGATGATGAACTAGTTCGAGAATTCTATGCTAGTTTGACTACGCAAGATGCTACTGAAGTCATCGTTCGAAAGAAAAAGCTATCTCTTAGTTCTAAGTCCATTAATGATTTGTATAATTTACCTGATGTTCAAAAAGATGAGTACTACCCAATGATGAACAATATCAATTGGGATTTTCTTCAACAAGTGCTTGATGTTGTGAAAAATCTAGGATCCCAATGGATTATAAGAAAGTATGAGAGCCATTCTTGTCGAAGAGAATACTTTAAACCAGTAGCAAAGTCCACCATCTCGATGGAATGGATGTTTTTTTTATATGCAAATTTGACAGAAAATTCCATTAATGTTGGGAAAATTATCCTCAAGGAGATTCACGATTATGCGAAAAAGAAGGCAGGAATTGCTTATTTCCATCATTAAGGGACCGAGTTAAAACACAAGCAAATCTAAAGGGGCAGTATGTTCAAGGGTCATTACAAGCGATGATCTTGAAAGGTTAGTAGAGAGAGTGCATGAGCTGAATCAAGGTGAGCAAGAGGAACCAACTGAGCCATAAATTGAATAGTCAACAAATAAAACTGAAATTGAAGCTGATTAAGTTACAGATACTGAAGAAGAAGAATCTGATAAGGAACCAAATAGTCATCAACTAGTTGAAAGAGCTGAAAACCTTGAACTTAGGGTTG
The DNA here is from genome assembly GCF_025698545.1 of Gossypium raimondii. Classification (NCBI taxonomy): domain Eukaryota; kingdom Viridiplantae; phylum Streptophyta; class Magnoliopsida; order Malvales; family Malvaceae; genus Gossypium; species Gossypium raimondii. The sequence goes on from NC_068565.1 coordinate 39,866,760, forward strand.
AGCTAAAAGAAGAACCAGTCAAGCTAAGTGTTGAACCAGAATTTACAACTGTAATGCCGACTCCTGCAAATACTTCAAAGAAATCAGAGCTGTCAATTATGATGGACATGTGCAAGTTCATGCACAAACAATAGCAAACTTACTTGATATATGCGAAAATTAAGGATGATTCAATTCAAAATGCTTTTAAGAATATCTCTAACACTTTTGTTCCTGAGTTCCCAGATGCTACCTTTGAGAAATAGACGAAAGATACTGAAGATGCAAACTTATGTGGTTTACTAAGTAAAGGATTCTGAAAAGACCTAATGTGGTTTCCAAACTCATGAAAGATCGAGTTGTCATGGAATGATTTTCCGAATGTTATTAAGCATGTTGATAATAAATTGAGTTTAATTAAAGTAATTTTCCTAGTTTATTTATGTTATAATTGTTGCAAAATTGTGTTTAATTTTACTAAAATCTATTTCATTTAGTTTGCATACTTAGGATAATTTGCATTAGGGATCATTGCATTTAGTTTAATATATTTTAATTTAACACTTTTCAACTATATTGTGTTTTTATTTACCAAATTGTTAATATAATTTTACAAATTACGTGACTTAACACAAATACAATCCCTGTGGAGACGATAACTTAATACTTACTTATTACTTGATAATTACAGTGTACACTTGCACAAACCTACGCTTTACAGTTACTCCAAGAAAAGTTAGGATGATTATGCCATGAAGGATTGTAGAAGTTGGACTGGGGTCCATGTCCACTCCTATTTTGATATTGGTTCCCCACATAGTATACTAACTCAGGATTTGCTAGACAATTCTAAAAAGATTGACCTTCCACACAGTACACACAGGAAACTATTTCAAACGGACTTGGTTGCTGAGCTGCAAAATTATTAGTACTATTAGCGGTTAACTATTTTAACAAAGAGGAAATAGACGATACCTGAGCTGGTAATGAAGTGAGGGAGTCAACTTCATGAACTCCAGCTGCGTGTCTTCCTGGAGCTGTTTGATTTGTTGGCCATTGATAGTTATTACTTTCGATCCTCTTGATGATCTCATAAGGCTCATTATAAGACTTAGACAAAATTGCACCATTCACGGAAGCATCTACCATCAATCTTGTATGTGCATTGAGACCATTATAGAATGTCTCCAGCTGGATACAGTGTGGAGTCCCATGATGAGGACACCAACGAAGTAACTCCTTGAATCGCTCCCAAGCCTCATACAAAGACTCGTTATCCAATTGTTGGGAATTTGTGATCTCGTTCCTCAACTTAGCGTTTTTGCTAGGTCAGAAATACTTAACCAAAAATCTCTCTGCTAATTCTTCCCATGTAGATATGGAACTTGGTGGCAATGAATTGAGCCATGCTCATGCTCGATCTCGCAATGAGTATGGAAACAACTTCAACGTCAGTGCGTCTTCAGTCACACTGGCAATATTGACTGAATCACTCACCTCCATAAATAATCGAAGGTGGAGATGTGGATCTTCCTTGGGCATACCACTAAATTGGCCCACCATTTGTAGCATTTTAAACATCACTCGTATCAATTGAAATTGAGTTGCCTCAATATCTGGCCTTCTTGGGTTTAACTTACTGAAAAGTGGCACAACATATTGTCTGATGCATCGATCCCTATCATCGGCAATGAGGATAGGATTTCGTCCATAATTGACTTCATTACCTTGGTCTTGATTCTGATTTCCCAGGTCCATCTCAAATTGTCTTTGAGCTGTTCATTCACGTCTTCTGTGTCTGAAAGTTCACTCAATTTTAGGGTCTATAGGAAATAAATCGATAATTTGATCTATGCTCATAAACAACTGAAAAGAAAATCACAAAAATTTAAAAGAATAAGTTAGTAATGTTAGAAATAAATCAAATTGAAAATAAATAATTTCATGAAAAAAAATGATTATGGCAACAGTTGACAATCCCCGGTAATGGGGCCAAAAACTTGTAACGTGTAGGTTTGTGCAAGTTTGCACAGTTGTTATCAAGTAATAAGTAAGTATCAAGTTATCGTCTCCATAGGGATTGTATTTGTGCTAAGTCACTTAATTTGTAAAATTATATTAACAATTTGGTAAATAAAAACACAATATAGTTGAGAAGTGGTGATTAAAATATATTAAACTATATGCAATGATCCCTAATGCCAATTATCCTAAGTATGCAAACTATATGATTGAAATAGATTTTAGTAAAATTAAACACAATTTGCAACAATTACAACATAAATAAACTAGGACAATTACTTTAAGTAAACTCAATTTATTATCAACATGCTTAATAACATTTGGAAAAACATTCCAAGGCAACTCGATCTTTCATGAGTTTGGAAACCATATTAGGTCCTTTCGGAATCCTTTACTTAGTAAATACGCATTTTACTGATCATTATTTACTAAGAGTTTCTTAGCATTCGTGTGAGATAATAGGGATGTGTTAGGTTTGAAACAATTTAATCACACAAATCTAAAAACTATGCAGATAACAGAGCTTGGTTAGAGTTGTTATGCAACCTACAATTCAATTGTGTTAGGATCTAAATTGAGCATGCACATTTCAATTATGCGTCTATTAGTCGTCTATTAGTCGGCGTCTGGTTAGAATCGCTCAACTAATTCAGGTGCATTTCAATCACGTATGAACGAAATACAGACTTGATTTTAATTGAAAACATGATCACTTGAGGCACGAGCGTTATAAGCATGAAGCAAATAAATATTATTTAATCAAAGCAATCATCCTAGCTTAAATAAAATTAAGCTAACATTGTTGTAAACAAGAAAAAAGAACACATAGCAAACATATTTATATTAAGTTAAAGAAAAGAAAGATTAAACCCAATTCAGAGTTGCTGTCACCCATGACTCTGACTGACGAGACTCCTTTGTTCCTTTGCTTTGCTCCTTTGCTGATGGTTCTCCAAGGTGGCCGACCAAAGGTTCTGTAAGAGGCTTAATTGCTAAAATCTCTATGAAGAGATGATGCTAGGCGTGGGAGTGGAAAAGGCTAAGAGAAAAAGAGAGAATGATGTTTGCTGGATGCTTGAGGGATGATGAATGAAGGAATAAGAGGGTGTTATTTATAGGTGAGGAGAGGGGGATAGTTTGCTAAAAATAGGAGTTTTCATCTTTTGAAGCATCTTCCATGGGTGGCCGGCCATAAATTGAGGAAGTTGAGCTGATTTTTCCTTGATTTTTGGTCAATTTAAGTGCCACAACAACTCAGGACTGAGACTCGGTCAAGTGCAAATCTTCAGGTAAATCTCTAATTTCTTCAACTCTTCAAGGACCTTGTGGAACTAAACCAAAGAGTGGTTTATGGACAACCATGTGCAGCCAAATTTTGGGTGGACTTGGTCTCCAATTTGGACAGTTTTGTAATCTAGCAAAGCTATAGGACCTGTCCAAAATAAATCAACAAGTTAAAGGACCAAAGAATAAAATTTATCCAATTTAATTAAATAATTAAAACCCAAATTATTAATGAAATATTTTAAAATAAATTATTAAATATAATTTTATATTTTATTATTTAATTTAATCATTCATAGCCCACTTTATATCTTAAAAAATATAATATATTGAAATTAATATAAAATAAGCCATTTATTGCATGAAAACTATATAATAAAGCATAAAATCACATTTTAATAATTTCTATGTCCTAATTTTATATTTTCACATATTTCATTAACTTATTAAACAATTACTTAGTTTTAGCAACAAATTTAAGTAAAAAAAGGTGATAATTTACATAGGAAAAATCCTATATATTTTTTCGTTTACAACAAGCTAGAAATTCTTCGTAGGAGGCGATATGGATCGTCCTGACCCCGAAAAAGGATTTCTCTTTTAAATTTTGTTTAATTTTAAATTTAATTCTTCATTGTTTTTATCTTTAGTTAGATTTTAGGATTTAGATTTTTAATTTGATGTTAGAATTGGAAGAAAACAAGTTTTTGGAAACAATAGAGGAGCTAGAAGAATCTTGGGTCAAGTACAGACAATCGGAGAACTCTAACACGCGTGGAAAAACTGCAGGTAAGGTTGTGTTGCTCCATAGACATTCTATGGTGCGACATACACACTTTGAAGCAAACATAAGGGAAAAAATAAACTTCATGTCGCGCCATGCCTTCTCTAGTGCGCGTCATAGAGGCTATTTTCGGTAAATTTCCTTTCTTGGTTTGAGATTATCTTCAAAGATATTCCTAAGTTTGAAGGGCAAGTCAAGCCCTATATGGCTTCTATATAATGTCCTTATCAAAGGACGCACCCTTTAAGCCTCCACAAGCAACCGAATGCCATTCACTACTCTATTCTTTGAGATTCCTTAAATTCTATACCTTTCACTAGTTCCATGGTCCTAAACTGATGAGGACCGACCTTTTAGATGATGAATAAAGAGTTGATAACTTCAAAGAACTTCGTGAAAGGGATCTCAAAATTCATCTTTAAGCCATTCGACGACACTCTCCTCTTCAGGAGAGAGGTTTTGATTCCTTGTTTTTGTTAAACAGTGAAATGAGAGTGATAATTCAGTTCCATAGATGGGAGAAGTTATGTGCCATTCAATAGGGATGAGCCTGTATGCTAGTCGTCTAGGAATTTTAGGCTGCCTTAAGTGAAACTGAGATGACTCGAGATAGCTAGAGGAGATACTTAACCTCCTAATGGACGAACGAGGAGAATGGAGACGCCATCTAGGGAAAAATTTCCCAACATTGTTCCCACAAGAATAGCTAACTTAGAAAGCAAGAAGGTGGTATGTCATATTACAAAAGGAAAAAGATAGTAGACCTTCAAACAATCATCAACAGAGGGTGCTTCATCACAGTAGGAGGGTCTCTTGCAGGCCTGAGTTCTTCTAATATGGAAAAAGTGTTTTAAACACTAAGTCTGTCAAACAGGAAGGGATAAAAGCTATGGGGTGTAAGTGGATCTAAGAGACGAAAAGAAACGCAAATTGAAAAATGGAAACTTACAATTTCAGACTTGTAGCAAAAGGTTCTACTAAAAACTAAGGTCTCGATTACGAAAAAACATTCTCTTCGGTTGCTATGCTCAAGTCAATCCACATATTGTTATCCATTATGGTAGTTCTTGATTACGAGATCTGCAAAATGGATGTCAAGCTAGTGTGTTTGAACGACTATCTTGAAAATAGCATCTATATAATGCAACCCACCACACATATAGCTAAAGCATACAAGTATAAAGTTTGCAAACTGCTTAGATCCATATATGGACTTAGGCAAGGATCTTGCTCATGGAATAAAAAATTTGATCAAGCAATCTGTTGGAAAAAAATCTGGTTCAAAAATAGTTTTCTTGCAAAACAGAAAATAATTATTTGAAAAATCGACCTCGTTTGTGAAAACCGAATTCGCACATGCATTTTCAGGTAGATGGATCCTTGTCATTCTCGGCTTTCAATCAAACAATCTTTTCTGGTATTTTTTGAACATCGGTATGCTCCTTGACATAGCAAAAAAAGTTATGGTGATCAACAACCATGGATCGAAGTACGATGAACGAATCGGGTTGAAACAAAGTAAAAGGTATACCTTTTTCATTTGACCTCCTTACGTAATATTGATCCCAAGACACAACAAATTAGTCTCGGCCTCTACATAGTCCACCCAGTCAAAGAACGAACAACAAAAACTCTCTTAAACCTTCCAGAGAGAATAAGAATAAATGGTTGCTAGACCCTCTTTTTCTTTTTACTTGGTAACATCCACACTATAAGGGGTTTTGTTCCTTTTTTTTTAATATCACATAATAAGAAATGGAATTATTCCTTTTCTTGGTTTTTAGAGAAACATATGGAATGTATTAAAACATTATATTCTTTCCAAAAGAATATTAACTTCCTTATTTTTTTATCTTTAACCAAAATTATTGTAACTATATATTTTATAATTTCGGAGAACTATATCCAGTTAATATTTTTATATGAATCAAATTCATATATTAATTTTAACTATATTCTCTATTTGTGCACAACAAGTTTGTACATATAATGCATTCAATATTTAATTTAATTCATGTGACAACTAAACACAACACCAACTGTGTTTGGATTCTATTCGCTTCAGCCATAGGGTCTGTTGGCTCTTGTAACGTTGGTAGTAATACTAGAACATTTCTAATGTTACAAGCAATTAGTGACATCTAGCAATGCATCATTGCTACCCAAGTTACAAGAAGTCGTGATTCGACATAACCTTTCTATGATAAATTTTCCATGTATTATATCCTTTTATCCTTTATATCTAGATTGGATGCAAGTCATGGAATAGCCACACTTGTATAGTCCAATGTCATATTTCTTGATTTCTAAGTTAACTACAACAAAAAAATAAGTGTGATATCTCATATCAATTTATTTGAGCATGACCATGCATTTCTAGTCTCACTACATCAAGTGGCCTAAGATATAGCTCCCATTATATAGGAGGGACAAATCCTATCCTGATCAATCATATCCCACTACATAGATTGTGGCATACCCAATATCAGTCTTTATCGTACAACCTATTATGGTAGACATTTGGCTTTATCAAAATATACGACTCACGATGTTGGGACAATAATAATCTTAATTATCACTATGAGTAATGTTGTGACTATGACATAATAATCCAAGAAACATACTCATAGCAGGTTAGTCCAGTATGTTGTTCTTTAACACATACTCATGCATTGATTTTCACATCCCTATGTCAATGACAATACTTTCTCATCAATCAAGTACACATTAATCTCAATGCATTATTATTATCCAACCTGCAATAATATTTGACTAAGGGCCTTTTAAAAATAATCATATTATTCTTAAGATTTTATTATTAATCGGTTTATTTACACATACACAAAAAAGAGAAACTACAATAACAATGGTAATGTAATATATTAACAAACAAGGTAAACGAGTGTGTGATAACAATGATCTCATTATTGGTCTTTGGAAATACTCTAACATTATTCTCATACCACAAACTACTTCAAGTGTGGGCTCAAATGAATTGAATCAAACACAAAACTAAAAATAGTTTTCTTTTCTTTAATGTGAAAAAAAATCTCTTCTCAAATAGAAACCAGTAGAATCGTTATTCTGAAAAATATATTTATTTCTTAGAGAATAAAAGTCTCACTATTTTTGGGTAGAATAACGATATCTGAAAGTTGTGTGTAAATAGCCCTACCGATGCCATCTATTTATAGAAAGAGAAGGTAGAATCCTTGTTGAATTGTAGAAGTTTACTTTAACTAGAAAAACGAACTCCTACTATAACTAAAAGTATAGGTGGTGAAAATCCTAACTATCTTTACTAGGGTTTGTCGTCCATCCTTTTTGACATAAGGGGCTTTCGGGCCTGTTTCATATCGAATTCAAGTACAAGTACTTCCCAGGCTTTTAACCCAATACTTTATAATTTGGTCCAACCCAATATTTTTTTCTATTTCCCGAAATAAATTCAATATATTTCCAATTAAATAATCTTCTCAACCAAATTCTAATTTTGTTAAAATCATGACGGCTTTACCGTAAAAGAATCTACGAGAAAATATATTTAATAATTTTGAATTTAACAGTTCACTTTGACGAAATGATTTATTTCCATTTTCCAACTGCATTTAATTCAAAAAAATATAAATTCACTTTCAAGTCATTTTCATTTTTCTTTTTCTTTTTCATTTTTGAGAAAACCACATTCATTTTCAAATGATTTCATTTCTCCATTTTCAATTTCATTTTGGAGAAAACCATAATCATTTCTCCATTTTCACCATTTCTATTCATTTATGTTCATTTGATTCAACATGCGATTCATTTCTCGTTTCAAAGAGCTAGTGGAGAGGTCGATTAGACATATACAATTGAGGCTAAAATGACTTATAATTAAGTTTCAGCTTTTCGCCTATTAATTATACACTCATGTAGTCGCGACATCATTCCACTATAGTGTCATAACTAAGCTCTCCCTAACGACGTACTACTACGAAAGCAACTAGATTAGTGGTTGTCAAATGACCTTGTCATAAGTGTGTTACCCTCACAGGATATCTTTAATCTCTTTTGAATAATATTCATTCTCCTAATATGATCTTATTTTATTTGATGATAACCATTATATCTTCTTTCATGAAAATTCAATTACTATCAAACGATAATCAAGTCATTTGTCACAAAGAAGAATGACCTATGGCCATGTTTAATTTTAATCAACCATGTAATACCAATGAGAGGATATCATTTACTCATGTCTCAGTCTATGAATTCCAGAATTGTGAATGACACTACATATTGCAGAAGTCTTATACCCAACGCACCAACTTTTGATTTCTTATATATTTGCTCAGGCTTTTACTTACATCAAAATATACAAGTCACATATACATAGTCTGTCATCCACTCAGGATTAAGGTATGTCACGCTATAACCATCACAAGTGAGTAAATCCATAAATGGATTCAGGATCTATTCTCATTCAGTCTAGTCCGATGTATAGTCAGTCACATCTATGTCTCTATCTTTTGGGAGTCATCCACTCCAATGACCAAGACAAAATATCTCCCTAATTAGACTTGATAAACGTCATATTAGTCTTTCAATAAGTTTGCTTATTTCCGATTAGACTAAGGACATATTTAGGTTCATCTATTAATATAATTTGTCTTTCTTTATTACGATCCGACCACGTAATACCGCTTAGTATTAGTTTAAACATTAGACAACTAGTGAGCAACATTTGCTTCTATTTTTCTTTACATGAAAAAACCACATGAGGACATTATACAAAGTATTAATGTAATTCATGAATAATTTTATTAATCAATCTATTCAAAAAAATTACAACTGTACATTGATGAAAATACTACACTTAGGGCACTAGATCCAACACAATCAAGACTTTTGGATTTGAACAAAACATAGATGAACCTTGTGTTTATAAAAATATTGGAGATGGAAATATGATCTTTCTCTTTCTATATGTCGATGACATTCTAATCATTGGGAATAATGTAAGGCCATTGACATCGATTAAATTGTGGTTAACCTAACAGTTTAGCATGAAGGACTTGGGAGAAACTGATTTTTTTCTAAGAATTCGAATCCTAAGGGATCGAAAGAACAAAGTGATAGCACTATCGCAAGCTTCATACATATACAAGATAATAGAATGTTATGAAATGGTCGATTCGAAAAAGGGAAATCAACCATCTGTATTGGGATTTCATCTTTCTTTGGAGGACTGTCCTAAGACAGCGGAAGAAAGAGAAAACATGAGAAAAGTTTCTTATGCTTCGGCAATAGAAAGTCTCGTGTATGTTATGTAATGCACACATCCAGATATGTGTTTCGTAATGGGGTTAGTGAGACGATATCAGGTGAATTTAGGACTAAGAGCCTAACAAGAAATTTTTTAAGCATATACTCAAGTATTCTAGAGAAGATCTCACTCCAATTAGATATATTGATTCTGAACATTTTTAAGAGGCTGAGTTTGAATAGAAAAAGGACTCACAACATAATAGGGAAAATAGTTCCCTTATTCTAGCAAATTACTAAAATATAAAAACATTTTCCTAAAAAATCTCAATTGATTATTCTAAGATTATCTACCGAAATAACTTAAATTTATCCCAAAATATATGGTAGTTTAGCACATATTTCGATACCCTCCCACAACTTGGTGTATATATATCAATCATGCCCAACTTGCTTACAAGAAAATCAAAACTTGTCTTAAAGAACCCTTTAGTGAGTATGTTAGCAATCTATTGTTTTGAAGGAACAAATGACCTGCACACTAGGCCTTTTTCAATCCTCTCATTGGTTAAGTGCCAATCAATCTCAACAATTTTAGTTCTGTCATGTTGGGCTAGGTTCTAAGCAATTCTAATGGTACTTCATTGGTGAAGTTATTAGTTTCCTTAGCTCTTCCATAATTGTTTTTAACCATATCATTGCACAAATTCCTTGAGTCATTTATCTAAACTCAGCCTCTGCACTACTTTTTGCTACAATACTTTGTTTTTTCTTCGCCAAGTTATAAGGTTTCCCCAGAAAAATGTATAGTACCCTGATGTAGATCTTTTATATGTTACTGAGCCTTCCCAATCTACATCCGTGTAAGCTTTAATTCCTCTTTGTTCGAATTTGTTAAAGAATAAGCCCTTGTCAAGTGAGCTTTTCAAGTATCTTAGAATTTGAAACACTGCTTCTTCATGCTATTTCATTGGGAAGTGCATAAATTGACTCACTAAGCTTACTGTAAAAGTTATATATAACCTTGTATGTGATAAGTAGATTAACTTACCAACTAATCTTTGGTACTACCCTTTATTAACTGATATTTCTTCTTTATTTCTGAATTTTACGCTTGAATCAATTGGCCTGTCAGCTAGGCGGCTTTCACTCATTCAGTCTCCTTTAAAAGATCAGTCACATATTTTTCTGAGAAACCACAAGACCCTTCTTTGATCGAGCAACTTCCATTCCAATGATGTGTTTTAAAGGACCCAAGACTTTGATCTCAAACTCCAATGTTAGATGATCCTTGAGACACATTATTTCATCCACATCATATTTGGTAAAAATGATATCATCAACATAAAGTATAATAATTGTTATTCTACCTCTTTGTGAGTGTTGTAGAACATTGTGTAATTAGCTTGTCCTTGTAGTAACCTTGTTTCTTAGCGAAATGAGTGAATCAATCGAACCAAGCTTGAGGAGACTGCTTTAGACGATACAAAGATTTCTTAAGCTTACATACTTGAGTTCCGAATTTTTCTTTAAAACCTAGAGGAGGATCCATGTAAACTTCTTCTTCAAGTTTCCCATTTAGGAAAGCATTTTTCACATCTAGGTGCTATAAAGACCAATCAATATTAACAATAATGGATAAAAGAACTCTAACAGAATTTAACTTAGCTACTAGAGCAAATGTCTCAAAATACTCTATCTCGTATGTTTGGGTGTACCGTTTAGCCACCAATCGATTTTTGCATATGTCTAAAGACCCATCCAGTTTGAATTTGGTTGTGAATACCCATTTACAACCCACAATTTTTTTCCTAAAAGTAATTCCACTGCTTCCCATGTACCTAATTTTTCAAGAGCACGCATCTCCTCTAAAAAGCGTCCTTCCATTCAGGAACCTGTAAAGCATCTTCCACATTTTTAGGTCTTTCCATAATATTAAGGCATGAAACAAAGGCAGAGAATGTCGAAGACAAGGCTTCATAGGATACAAATTTAGACATTGGATATTTGACAACATTTATAACACCTTTTCTTTTAGCAATTGGAAGATCTAGATGAGAAAATTCATTGGTCAGATTAAGAGTTTTACCTGGACTTGTAAAAATAGAGCGTCGGTAATAACAATATATCACAAAAAAAATAGAAATAAAAATAAAAAACACAAAAAATTTTACGTGGAAACCCTTTCGAACAAAAGTCACGGGCAAAGGAGAAGAAAATTTACTATGTCAAATTCGAATGATTACAAGTGGAGTTTCGACTACATCTATTTATAGGATGAAAAAACCTAATTCTAATCAAAGTCAAATATATTGTGGTAATAAATGCTAAATATATTATACTCATAAATACTAAATCTTCTAGAAAGAAGATATATTTTGTTTAACTTGACTTGCAAGCAATCTAATAGAATTTGGGTCACACAACTCTAACAATCTCCACCTAGACACGAATTTTCAACGAACAAGTTTTTAACCTCTTCCATAAAACCCCTTAAGGGTTTAACTTCAAAAATGAACACCAACCAAGTCTAGGCAATGCTCAAAGTTAGTTATAGGATGTGACTTAGTCATCATATCTGCAGGATTTTCTAAGTACTAATTTTGCTCACAATAATATCACCACAAGCAATAATATCAAGAACAAAATGATACCGAACATCAACGTGTTTTGTTCTTTCATGAAACATTTGATCTTTTATAAGGAAGATGACACTCTGACTGTCACAAAATACTGTATTGATTTGAACATCTTCATTGAGTGGTAGACAAAGCGACTATAGTTTGCAAAGTGGCTTTCCAACTGATTGCACAACCTTCGATTGTAAAGGCATAGCCTGTGAGAGATCTTCTTCTATCAAGGTCTCCAGCAAAATCATCATCAACATGCCCAATGACTCCATCTCTAGTTCTTCCAAACTATAAGCAAGCATCAGTAGTACCTCGTAAGTATCTTAAAATCCACTGAACTACTTTCCAATGTTCTTTACCGAGATTCGCCATGTATCTGCTAACTGCACTGACTGCATATGATAAATCTGGATGTGAACAAACCATAGCATACATGAGAGATCCCACTACACTAGAGTATGGAACATGTGACATGTACTCAATATCATCATTTGATTGTAGAGAAAAAGATGATGAACGTCTTAAATGGGCTGCTAAAGGAGCACTAACAGGCTTAGCACTCTGCATATTGAACCTGCAAAGAACTTTCTTAATCTACTCCTTCTGACTTAGGTACAATTTACTTGATTTTCTATCTCTGATAATCTCCATACCAAGTATCTTCTTTACTGGTTCCAAATCTTTCATCTCAAATTCTTCACTGAGTTGGGCTTTGACCTTTCTTATCTCTCCTTTATCTTTTGCTGCTATCAACATGTCATCAACATAAATGAGTAGATACACAAAAGAACCATCACTGTTTTTCTTAAAGTAAACACAACTGTCAAAAATACTTTTTTTGAAATCATGAGAAGTCATAAAGGAATCAAACCTCTTTTACTACTGTCTTGGTGACTGTTTCAAACAGTAAAGTTACTTTTTCACCAAGCAAACATAGTCCTCTTTTTCTGAGACTGTAAAACCTCTGGTTGTTGCATGTAAATATCCTCCTCAAGTTCTCCAAGAAAAAATACAGTTTTTACATCTAACTTCTCAAGCTTCATATTATGCATGGCCACAATAGCAAGCAAAGCTCGAATCGAACTATGCTTCACAACTTGTGAGAGCACATCTATGAAGTCCACTTTTGGAATTTGACTGTAACCCCTTGGAAAAAGTTTTGCTTTATATCTGGGTTCTTCAACTTCTAGAGTCTCTTCTTTCTTTTTAAACAGCCATTTACAACTAACAACCTTCTTACCTTTACGAAGTTTCACAAGATCCCACTTTCTGTTTTGTGGAGTGATTTCATCTCCTCTTTCATAGCAAACATCCACTTTTTTGAGTCTTCACAACTAACCACCTTAGGATAATTACCTAGCTCTTTGTTTGCATCTATATATTCAGCCACATTTAAAGCATAAGTAACTAGATCAGCCTCGACATACTTCTTTGGAGGTTTAATTTCTCTTCTAGTTCTATTTTTGGCGATAGAGTATTATCGTAAAGAAGCAACTCTATTCTGAATTTTTGTACGGGCTTGAGGAGTCGACTCTATTGTAGATTCTGGATTAATATGATGCTCCACCTACTTTTGATTTTCTTTATTGGAAGAGTCTTTAAGAGATAAGTTAGGTAGCATAGAAGTTTCATCAAAAACATCTCTGCTCATCACAACTTTTCTATTTCCTGGACACCATAACTTATACCCTTTTACACCAGCTTTACAACCAAGAAAAACACACTTAATGGATCTCGGTTCCAATTTTTCATTATCAACATGAGCATACGCAAGACACCCAAAGATCTTTAAATCAAAATAATAAACAGGATTACCAAACCAAACCTCTTGTGGAGTTTTTTTCTCAATGGTAACGGATGGAGATCGGTTGATAAAAAAACATGCAATAGGGGCTTCTTTGACCCAAAATGATTTTGGTAAGTTGGCATTTGACAACATACATCAATCCTTCTCCATGATTGCTTTGTTCATTCGTTCTGCAACACCGTTTGGCTGTGGAGTATGACGAACTATCAAGTGTTTCACGATCCCTTCTGAGTTGCACAGTTTATTAAACTTATCAGAACAGAACTCTAAGCCATTGTCTGTGCAGAGGTATTTTATTTGTTTTCCCGTCTATTTTTCAATCATAGTTTTACAAGACTTAAATGTGAAAAACACATCACTTTTCTACTTCAGGAAGAACGCCCAAACTTTTCTGGAAAAATTATCAATAAAAGTTAGCATATAATTAGCTCCACCTCTCGAAGGCACTCTGGATAGCCCCCACAGATCAGAATGAATATACTCCAATGTTCCCTTCGTGTTATGGATTCCTTTAGTGAATCGAACTCTCTTTTTCTTCCCAAAAATGCAATGCTCATAGAACTTTAGTTTGCAAATTCCTTGCCCATCAATAAGTCCTCTTTTGCTCAATTCTGCAATGCCATTCTTACTCATATGCCCTAGGCGCATATGCCAAAGTTTAGTACTATCATCATCTGACAAAGAAGAGGAAGGAACAGCTGCATCACCAGTAATAGTAGGACCCTGCAAAACATATAACTTGGCAGTCTTTCTCTGCCCTTTCATCACAACAAGGGAACCTTTGGAAATCTTCAAAACCCCACTTTCAGCTGCGCATCTGTACCCTTTTGAATTAAGAGTACTCAACGAAATTAAATTTCTCTTCAATTCTGGATCATGTCGCACGTCACTAAGTGTTTTGACAATTCCGTCAAACATCTTAACTTTAATTGTTTCAACACCTGCAAGTTTACACGAAGCATTATTTCCCATCAAAGCAACACCTTCAGACACTGTTTTGTAACTTTTAAACTAATCAAAGATCCACTTTTCGCTCACTTTAGAATTGTTGACAAAAGCGACTAGAAGTTCACCATCGTTGTAGTCCTCTACAATAATAGCTTCACCAGAATTTTCTAGTTTTTTTCCCTTTTGATTCACAGCCTCCCTTTTGATCTTATTTTGTAGCTCATAGCACTCAAATTTAATGTCCCTTTCTTCTTGTAGTAGTTACAAGTTTTACCTCTGTTTGAAGACTTCGATTTACCCTTAGATTTACTACGAGGATTCTGTTCCTGTGTCCTTCCACGACCATCATCAACATTTCGTTCTTGTCTCTCACAAACAATGAGACTCTCTCCTTTAGAGTCGGGTTTAACCACAAGATGCTTCATCTTATCTTACGAGGTCAAAGAATCATAAACCTCATAAATTGTGAGAGACTCGCGGCTATATAAAATCATGTCTCTAAAGGTTGAATAAGACGAGGGCAACTAACAAAGTAGAATCAACCCTAGATTTTCCTAAGTTTGAGAGAATTTCTTTAAACATTGTTAAGTGTTCGTGCACAGACGCATCTTCCTCCAAATGATGAGCATAAAGACGTTGTTTCATATGCAACATGCTGGTTAGAATTTTCGACATACATATTTGTTCCAGCCTCTTCCATAATGCAGCGATGGTCTTCTTCTTCATTACATCCTGCAAAATTTCATTATACAAATGCAGATGTAATTGTGTTAACACCTTTCGATCCTTACGCTTCCTATCATCATCTATTAATGTCAAAGGCATCTTATCTATCCCTTGCAGGGCATCTTCTAGATCCATTTGCGCAAGAACTACTTGCATCTTAATCTGCCACAACACAAATTTGGTGTTGCAATCCAACAGCAGAATTTCATACTTCAAAGACGCCATTACCGTGATCGAGATGAATAAACTAGAAGCTCTGATACCAATTTGTAAAAACAGAACATCGGTAATGATAATATATCGCAATAAAAAGAGAAATAAAAATAAAGAGGACACAAACTTTTACGTGGAAACCTTTTCGGGGGAAAAAACCACGAGCAAAGGAGAAGAAAATTCACTATGTCAAATTCGAATGGTTATAAGAGGAGTTTCGACTACATCTATTTATAGGTTTAAAAAACCTAATTCTAATCAAATTCAAATATATTATGTTAATAAATGCTAAATATATTATACTCATAAATACTAAATCTTCTAGAAAGAAGATATATCTTGTTTAACTTGACTTGCAAGCAATCTCTTAGAATTTAGGTCACACAATTCTAACAGGACTTTTGACAAGGTCATGCGGGTTAGATTCTTGGTGATGAATTTGGTGGATTCAACTTTCTTCATTTTGGTTTCTTCTTGAGTAAACCAAAAACTCATTTTTTTTTGTTTTCTGTTCTCTTTATCAAACTCTCCACATTCAGACTCCTTTTTATTAACAACATTAATATCATTCATTTCTGTGTTGATCATAAATTCACCTTTCCCATTATCATAATCCCTATGTTGTATATTCCTAGTCCGTTCTTGATCAATTATGGAATCTTCCTTGTTGTAATTCCCTCCATGAAGATTAAGATCAAAGTAAGGTTGTGTTTCAACAAAAGTGACAATCATGGTAACAATCATCTTTCTATCAATCAAATCATAACATTTGTAACCCTTTTTGTTAAAAGCATAACCAACAAAGATACATTTTTCTCTATGATCTATTTTACCCTGGTTGTGAAGATGAACAAAAACACTACATCCAAAAACTCAGAAGGGGTAAATCTATGATCAATTTGGAATTAGGAAAGCTATCTTTGAAAACACTGAAAGGAGTTCTATAGTTTAGAATCTTATTGGGCATTCTATTAATAAGATATGTAGTCATTAACAAAGCCTTTCCCTAAAGATAACATGGTATCTAACTAGTGAACATCAAGGCTCTAGTTCTTCCAAAATATTACAGTTTTCCCTTTCCAGAATCCCATTCTATTATGGTTTATTTGTACAAGAGCTTTGGTGGACTATTCCATGTTTGGTTGAGAAAATGCTTTTGCTCACTAAAAAAGTCCCCACCATTATCACTCTAAAATATTTTAATTTTCACACCAAATTGTGTTTCTACCTTGCATAAAAAGTTTGAAACACATTTTTAACTTTAAACTTATCTTTTAACAAAACACCTAACAAATGTGAGTATGATCATCAATAAATGTGACAAACCAATATTTTCCTGAAAAAGTTGAGACTCTCAAAAGTCCCCAAACATCACTATGAATTAATGGAAAAAGTTGGGAAGCCTTATATTTTTTAAGTGGAAAGAATGACCATTGATGCTTAGCCAATTCAAAAAATTCACAGTGATATGAAGAAGAATGTTTATTATTAAGTAGATCAGGTAACAAATGTCTTAAATAGTAAAAATTAAGGTGTCAAAGCCTATAATGCCAAATCATAACCTTATCAAAATTAGAAATAGAGTTCAAATATAAAGTAGTTGTTAGTTGACTTAGATGACTGTCATAAAAAAACTAAATTCCACCAAACACTGTACCATTGCCAATCATCCTCCTTGAGACCTTATCCTAAAATTTACATATAGAGGAGTCAAATATAGCATGAAATTCGAGGACTGGGTTAACTTACTGATATATATAATATTACAAGCTAGATTTGGCACATCTAAAGAATCATGTAAAACCAAGGAAGGTAAATGTTGATAGTGCATTTCCCAGCTATTGCTGAGAATGACATATCTACTACCTTTATCTTTTTGTTTCCTGCAAAAGGTGTGCCAGTTAACAAAAGCAAAATACCCTAGTCATGTGATCACTAGCTCCAGAATCAACAATCTACGGCTTGTTTTACAAGGCTTGACCTTAAACAAAAACTAAAGAATCAGTACCTAATTAGGCTATGGAGCAAGATGGATTATAGGATAAGTTAGAAGTAAAAGAATTCATCTGAAATTGTGGTAATTGAAAACGCTTTTGTAGATGCTCTAGTTGTTCCTTAGTGAATAGAGACCCTTGTAAAGAATTTTTCTTCTCATGATTTTCATTGGTTGTTCAAAAAGCTTCCTCAGTGAATAGAGACCCAGATTGTGAACCACGACCATTTCCACTCTTCTTTCTCTCATTTTTTAGTTTCCCATGGAGCTTTCAGCTCGTTCTTGAGTGTGCCAATGTTTTTTGCGGTGGTCACACCAAGGTTTCTTCCTTTTTTCACTGTCATCATCATTATTAACAGTCACAAGAGTAGAATTATCATCGTTAGCTTCAAATCCTGACCTTAACATTACTTTTCTCCTAGTCTCCTCTCTTTAACCTTAAAAAAAATCTCACAGAGTGTTGGAAGCGATTTTTTCCCTAGAATTCGATATCTCACTTCATCAAATTCTCTATTTAAACCAGCCAGAAATAAATAAGATCACTCATTTTCTTCTTTCATCATAACCTTTACACTATCTCCAAGACACTTTCATTCATCATTATAACATTAATCTAGTTCTTGCCTAAGATATATAATCTCATTATAATAAAAAGTGACCAATTTTTCCCTTTTTCTTGCCTTCCAGAGTTTTATTTTTAAGTCAAAGATTTGTGAAGCATTTTCTAAATTTGAATAGGTGTCTTTCACAATGTCCCAAACATCTTTAACAGTCGAGAGAAAAAGAAAAGGTTTATCTATGGATGCTTCCATGGAATTAAAAAGCCATCCAATTATCATAAAAATTTCTAACCTCCATGTGATCATCCTTGGATCACCCACTTGTAGTTGCTTGACTTCTCCAATTAAATAACCCGGCTTGTCACGCTCATCAACTGCTAACTTCACGGGCTACGACCATTCGAGGTAATTCTTGCCATTCAGCTTTTAAGATGTCAGCTGAAAAGAGAACTGAGATGCTTCTATCCCTTGATTCATTGCCTTCTTGTTAATTGTTTCGACGGTAAAGCTTTCTACCTCAGTTTGGTTGCTAGATCTCTTATCTCCAGTAAAGGTTGTTTTAATCATGGTGTTACTGGATATTTAATCTAGCTCTAATACCATGAATTTTTTAAGAGACTATATTCAATAAAATTGATTTATTTTTATCATGTAAAGAATTGAGTTTAAATAGAAAAAAGACTCATACCATAATTGGGAAAGTAGTCCCAAATTCTTGTAAACTACTGAAAGATACAAAAGTTTTTCCTAAAAATTCTTAATTGATTGCTCTAAGAGTATCTACCTGAATGACTTAAGATTTATCTCCAAATATATGGGAATTCAACACATATTTGAACAAATTCTGACTTCTAAACATGTCAGGATTTGAGGAAATTGACATCGGGCTAATTTTTATCCTACACAACAAGTCTGTAGTGTGAATATGTGTCAAGTAGGATTACATTATTAACATCACTATGGAGGTTCGAATATAAGGCATGGAAAAGCTATGACACTATAATAGTGCAAATATAGGTAAACCCCAAAAAAAACCACATAAGGACAATACACATTGATAGAAAGTAACATACAGGAGACGATAGTGTTTGACAGAATAGTGGATGCAGTCAAAGACTTCATCTAAGGACAAACTCTAGGGATTTGTTTTAACAAGACTCTGGTGGCTATAGAGTTCTTCAAGAAACATATAGAGGGCAAAGAAATGTGAAACATGACTTATTTACTTCACTAGGGCAAGTGGGAGATTGTTGGTTATGATGCCCTAAGTGTAGTATTTTCATCTTTTTTTCGAACAAATTGATTAATAAAATTATTCGTGAATTACATTAATACCCTTTGTATATTATCCTCACGTGGTTTTGCATGTAAATAAAAATAGAAGAAAATATTTACTCATTGGTTGTTTAATGTTTAACTAATACTAAACGGTATTACGTGGTTGAATTGTAATACGAAAAAGCAACTTATATTATTAGACAAACCTAAACATGTCCTTAGTCCAATCGAAAATGAAAAAATCCATTGAATGACTAATATGTCATCTATCAAGTCTAGTTAATGAGATGCCTTGTCTTGGTTATCTGAGTAGATGACTCCTAGAAGATAAAGACATAGACGTGATTGATGGACTAACAGTACATCGGATTAAACCTAAAGAGAATAGATCTCGAATCAGATTGGTCATAATGTGACATACCTTAATCTTGAGTGGATGACGAACTATGATGTGTGACTCTTATACTTTTACAAGTCTGAGTTCAAATAAGTAAGGAATCGAAAGCTAGCGCGTTGGGTATACAACTTCTGTAGTATGTAGTGTCATTCACAATAGTGGAATTCATAGCTCGAGATATGGGTAAATGATATCCTCTCATTGGCATTGCATGATAGATGAAAATTAAACGTGGCCACAGGTCATTCGTCTTTGTGATGAATGACTTGATTAGCATTTGATAGTAATTAACTCTTCATTAAGAAAGATGTAACAGTTACCATGAGATAAAATAGAATCATTTTGGGAGAGCAGATTTATCCTAAAGAGATTAAAGATATCTTATGAGGATAGCACACTTATGACAAGGTCATTAGATGAGCACTTATCAAGCTGTTTTCGTAATTGTATGTCATTAGGTAGAGCTCAGTCACAATACTGTAGTGGAATGATTTCATGACTAAATGAGTTTATAATTAATAGGCAAAAAGCTAGAACTTAATTATAAATCATTTTAGCCCTAATCACATATGTCCAATCGGTCCCTCCATTGGCTCGTTGAAACCAAAAATGAATAGTATATTGAATCAAATGAACAGAAATGGTAAAGTTAAAGAAATGGGAAACATTTAGAAATGAATTTGGTTTTCTCTAAATGGAAATAACGTGAAAAAAATTAATTTATGATGTTTTGAATTATTATGAAATTAATTAAATAATTGAAGTTCAAAATGAAATTAAATTAATTGGTAATTGTGAATCCGTTGAATGTAGAAATATTAAATATAACTCATAGATTCTTTTTATGATAAAGTTGCAATGGTTTCAACAAAATTAAAATCGGGTTGAGAAAATTAATTAATTGGAAAATTAATTAATTAAATTAAATTAATTTATGATGTTTATTTTGGGAAATAGAAAAACAAATCTCGAGTTGGATTGATTTATAAAGTACTGCGTTAAAAGTCTAGGAAGTACTTATAATTGGACCCGATACGGGAGAGACCCAAAATCCCCTCATGTGAATATATGGGACGACAAAACTTAGTAGATTTAACTAGGGTTGTTGCCCCTCTCTCTCTAAGTTAGACTAGGATTTTATTTTCCTATTGAAATAGACTTCTACTAATTCAATAAGGGTTTCACTTCTTCTCCTTATAAGTAGATTGCACTAGTAAGGCTAAATACATAATTTTGACATATTGTTATTTTGCCCAAAAATAGTGAGAATTTATTTTGTAAGTATAAATTCTATTTTCCGGAATAACAAATCTACCAGTTTCTATTAAAGAGAGATTTGTTTTCCCACTGAAAGTAAAATAAATAATTTCTGGTTCTGTGTTTAATTTAAAATTGTTTGAGTCCACACCCGAAGCAGTTCGTGGTACGAGATAGCAGAGAAGGTTGTTTGGTTGAATGCCAGGAATGAAAATGATCCGTTTAGATGAAAACACAGGTGCGATTTCAGTAAAGGGTTTCTAGCAGCTTCATCTTCTCCGACTAGATATACCTTTAAGGGACCCTCAAAGCAGGTCTCATGGAATGCCACTTTATAACCTTCTACTCGACTAGGGGGTTATTGTTATATCCCTCCACCAAGAGGACACGTGTCAGCCTAAGATACATCATTGACTATGCGTTGACTTTTTTAACATGACCACCTATCCCACTTCAAATGGAACCTACCACCTAGGCTTAAAGGAGAATGCTATCATAATGTGAACACATTTCGAAAACGATAAGGAGCTTATTTAGGCTTGACTACCTCATACTGATAGAATCCTATAATATGTGCCTATGATTATCCATTATGCATTTAACAAGATTAAACATTTATCTAGCCAATATTATAGCAATAGACAAAGGGACTTTTTTGTAAATACCTTGGAAAACTATGAACAGTGGATTGACTATTTAGCACCCTAAAATTACTCTTAGCATTTATCCTCTCAGTTAGCCTCTTCTCTTGTCCTTGTCCTAGCTTTAGGCCTTTACAAGATAACCGACCTCTGAAGCGCTACCTTATTCTCCTCCTTATCCTCCTCACTTATTGTATTTTGTATCAACACATACACATTTAAGGAACTATGCCATATTAAGAATATTAGAGTAAATAGAGTCCAAATTTGTTGGAAATTGTATGAAGCATCAAGCTTTGCTTTCTATTTCTTATAATATCAATTAGAGAAGATAACCATGCTGATAATATATTATAGAAAATAAAGAGAACAAAAAAAACAAGTAAATAGTAGATAAAAAGTACAAGAGAATTTTTCAGTATTCAACTTTCACTTACAATAGACTTTATTTATAGGCTTCTTTACATTCAATGAAGTACAAACAAATGAAACCTATTTAATTACTTCATTGGAATATCTAATTGACTCTTATGGTTATAATGAATAGGAGAGTTATATATAATAACGTTAATGATGGTTTTAGGGCCATAGAAATCCACTTTTAATGTATTTTCAATAATTTATTTTATAATAAGAGATTAATTTAATCGATAGAGTATAGTATAAGAATCACTTTCTACATTATTTTACAAATTTCATTTTTGTTTTAATAACTCAATCAAAAATATCTTGAGCAACAAAATTTTGTTATACCTTTTAACACTTTTGTCTGTGTATAATTAAAACAGATTCTCTTATTTAAAAAACTTTTGACATTTTACTGAAGAATTTTACTAAACTAAAGTATTTGAATAGAAAAATAATAATACGAAAAGCAAAGCATTTCATCCATGTGAATTGCTAAGCCATGCAAGTTTTGTTACAAATTAATTATTACACCACGTTTGGTTGGGTGAATGAAATAGGGCTGTAATGGAATAGGGTTGTAATTGAATAAAGTTATAATCAATAATTCAATTGTTTGGTTCAGTGGAATGCAATAGAGCTGTAAAAGTATTCTTGTGTTTGGTTGAATGGAATATATGTTGTAATAGCATAAGGAAAAAGGCTTAAATGACCAAAGTACCCATAGCAATTTTTTAAGTAGATGATTATCGTTATTAAATTTTAATAAGATTATTATTAAATATATTTTAATAAAATAATAATAAATAATTTAATCATATTTTAACATAATTATTATTAAATAAAATTTAATAAAATAATAAATAATTTAATAACATTCTTAATATAATTATTATTAAAATATGAATTAATAAAACCCATAATATATAATATTATAAAATAATATATAACCTACTTAATTATTTTAAAAGCGCAATACATATTTAATGTGCTAAAATATCATTAACAAAATAAATAAATTAATTATCTTCTAAACTAAAAAAACAAAAGATTAGAAGTAATAAATAGCTTGATAATTATATTTTACATCCAAACATAATGTTCATACATTAACAAAAAGTTACATTATGTCATTAGCTTATATGCCATAATCTATATGTTAAATTTTACAACATCAAAAAGTTACAACAATTTGTGGCATTCTATCATGTCATTATTGTAACAACCACGTTTTGACTTGGAGCTAGGTACAGTGATGGATCGGGTTAGGAAATAGTGGAGAATTTTTGAAATATACTAAATAGGGATTTTTAGTATTAAATTAGGTAGTACTTAGACCCGATAGGAAAATTAAAGTAAAAGCTTAGACTAATTTGAAAGAGTATAAAATTTTTAGTATTAAATGTGGTGTAAGTAGTGGAAAACCAAAGAAGGACTAATAGGAAATTTGGCAAACTAAAATATGATTCATACATGGAATTTATAGAGATGCTTAAGGGTAAAATAGTAATAGTCAAATAAGATATTTACAGGCGTAATAATTAGGGGCTATAGTGTAAAGATGGATGGCTAGAAGACTTATTAAAATTTTTACAATTTTAATTAAAAATGGTGAGATATTTTAGTAGAAATGTGTAGAAAAGTGGAGAAAGATAAAAGTTGTCATCTTTTTCATCCACCAAACCGTCACTCATCCCCACCCCAAGTTCCATCCAACTTTTTTTTTTGTTTCCCTTTATGTCATTCCTCCATTGTTAAACCAACTAAGCTCAAAAGCTTCCTTTTTCTTTGAAATTTCTTTAATAAAAACTAAAAAGAAGGCTAGTGAGCATTTTAATTTCTTGAGAGAAACCCCATAGATATGTTAAAGGAGAGAAAAAGCAAGAGTTAGAGTTTTGGGTTTTTAAGAAGTTAAGGTAAGAGATGAAGAAATCATCATGCCATACATGTTTATAAGAAAAACCAATGTAAACGAGTCCCAAAGTTTTAGGACATTGATGGTATGCTATTAAGGAAAATTAGCGTGTTTATCGTATTATTTCGCACTTTGGTGCTTATCGTTGTAAAATTTGCACTTTAGTGCTTATTGATATTATTTTGCACTTTGGTGCTTATTGTTATTTGCACTTTGTGCTTAGTGATATATGATATGTGTAACGTTCGGTTTGTGCAAGTGTACACAATCATTATGAAGCAATAAGTAAGTAAAAGAGTTATCGTCTCTATAAGGACTGTGTATGTTAATCAATATACTACAAAATTAAAGTTAACAATTTGATGATAAAAACGCAATATCTTGAGTGATGGGTGATTAACTAAATTAAATTATCTAGATGCAAAATTGATCCCTAATGCAGTTTAAACTAAATGCGAAGTATGAAATGAAATGTATGAATGAATTTAGCAAAAAACACAAACTTCAACAATCAATAACATGAATAAGCTAGGATAATTACATCATTCAACTTAGCTTATTTTTATTATGCTTAAAGTGTTCGAAAATTATTCCATGGCAACTCGATCTTTCATGAGTTTGGAAACCAAATTAAGTCCTTTCAGAATTTTTTACTTAGTAAAACTTGCATTTTACTAATCATATTAAACTAAGGGATTCTTAAGATTCATGTGAAGTAATAGGGATGGGTTAGGTTTGAAATAGTTTAATCACATAAACCTAAAATCTATGCATGATAATAGAGCTCGTTAAAGTTATTATGAACCTTAATTTAGTCGTGTTAGGATCTAAATTAAGCATGCACATTTTAATTATTGTGTCCACTAGTCGTCGTCTGGTTAGGATCGCTTAGTTAATTCTAATGCATCCAATCACGTTTGAGTGAAATGAATACTTGAGTTTAATTGAAAATATGATCGACTAAGGCACAAAAACTATAGACATGATTTAATCAAACTTTATTATATAAATGCAATCATCCTAGCTAAACAGAGTTAAGCTACCGTTGTTGATGACAATATCATAAAGCATGTTGCAAACATGATTAAAATCAAAATAACAAAGTAAAGGAAGAATAAACTTTGTCGAATCAACAGTCTCGTGAACTCTGATTGAAGATGTTTTCCTCCGATCCTTATGCTACTCCTTTGCTAATGGCTCCTCAAGGTGGCCAGCCAAGAGATAATCTTATCAAGGTTTTTGGCTAAGAAAGAAAATATGGGATGTTATGCGTGGAAATAAGAGAATGAATGATGATTGAGAGATGTGAAGAATGAGGGACGATTGAAATGAGGAATGAGTGGGGGTATTTATACTTGAAGTAGATGGTAAAGTTTAGTAAAAATAGGGATTGGAATCCCTCTAATTTCTCTATTGCTTGGTCGGCCACATTTTTTGGAAGAAGGTGGATGATGGTTCCTTTATTTGAGCATAGAATCATGTTGATTTCCAATAATTCTCCAAATGTAGGGACCTCCAGTAAATATCCCAAAATAGATTTTTGGGTAGCCAACATGCTTGTGACGAATTTAGGCTTGGCTCCCCCTTATTGGATGGTTTTGTGACCCATTAAGTAATCGGACTTGTCCACCATGTAACATCATTTTAACTGGGTCAAAATAATACCTTGTTGACCCATTTAGCATTGTTTTGTCGTTGAACATAGTAAATAAATAGCTCATATTCATGCAATTTTATAATAAGCTTTATATTAAATTAACTTCAGGGTCCCACTTGCACAATTAAATATAATACATTAATAAATAACATGAAATAATTTAATTTATGCACAAAACTCATGTCTCGGATTTGTATTATTTTAAGTAAAATGTGGTAAAACTACTAGAAAAACCTATATAAATTAGAGTTTACAATATGCATTAACAATCCATTATCGATTCATTTCCATATATCCTAAGTGTTCAACTAGTCTACATTGGGCTACAACGTCGTAATTCAACTATTATCAATTAATGGGTTATGGTAAGTAATTGTAAGTACAATTTTAGAAAAATGTTAAATTTCAAGGGCTAATTTGAGATGAATTATATGTCTATAAAATGAATATAATTTTATTTTATATTTTTATTCATAGTAGATTTTAAAATCTTGAAATACTTACTAAGTCTTCATAGACTTACCGCGTTAATTCTCTAACGCGTAGGTACAGTAGATCCTGTTGGGCTAATATCGAGGTCGAGTGCATCCTATCTCATCACCACTCTAAAAGGAAAAATTGCATGTATGAATTTTGGGGTTAGTATAGCATGTACATAAATTTTTGGTATAGGTGAATGTTAGATGGGCTAAAATGCAAACTTTAGAAACCTTGTTACTTTGGTGATCTAATGGCATATTTTGTTCGCTTTTGAAAGGAACTTATAAGAGTTTAACATATGCATGCATATATGATGTTATTATAAGGATATTGTGATGAATTTTAATGAGTTTGAGGTTAATTGACTTGGTTTTGAGGTGTTTGAATGTTTTGAATCAATGCAAGGGGTCTTCAGCAATTTTTCCAATTATTTTTGTCTCATTATAACCCAAGGTATACATACCTGGGGGTAAGGTATCGATACCTTGTCCCTAAAATAAAAAAGTCTTGAAACAAAAAGTAAGTTTGGTATCGTTTTTTAGGTTGTGTAACTCCCCAAAAATGTATATTTTTGTTTTTGTAAAAATATGACACAAATATTTGTCTGCTTCAGTGGTTAAGTGTTCTAGGTGTGTGTATGAGGTCCCAAGTTCAAGGCATGCCTTTGGTGAAATTTTGGAATTTTTCTAAATAAAGCCTCACTCTTGTTCAGTAGGCTTGTATTTGTTTGGTTGTAAGAATATAACAAAATTGCCCTGCTGGTCTGGTGGATAGGTGGAGTGCTAATATGCTGGTGGTCTTGAGTTTGAATCCTTGTGCATGCAAGAGAGTTATTTTTGTTATCTATGCCGTGTGGGAGTTTGAAGGGAAGTAAAATACTAAAGTGTTTGAGTGAAGTTTGAATTCGGTTGTTGAGGGAATGTGGTGGACGATTTTTGGGGAGTTTAAGAGATAGTGGGAGTGTGGTGGACTGTTTTTAGGAGAAAAATAAGGGATTAAAGGTGGTTATCGGATATTCTGTCAGTTTTTTCTTTTAATTTTTTTCCCAAAAAATAATCTGCACATTTTCCCTTCCATTCTCCCTGCAGAATTCTCCTCTGCCATCTTTCTTTTTTTTTTGTGTTAGCAAATCTCTTTTTCTTCCTTTTATTGTTTTAACCAAGACATGTCTCCTTTTTTGGGATTCTGTATGATCGTTGCATTTTTCTCCGTTTGATAAATGGCTTAATTTATTGTAGTTTTTGCATTTGATTACTAACTGAAGGTTGTGATTTTCTATTTTGGACAACAGACAATCGAGAAGAACGGAGTCTTCCTCGTGTCACCCCGTAATTGAAATCACTACGGGTGTTGGGGTAAGCATTGATCGCTTGATTAGCGCTATGGTCATTCGTATTCACGCTTTACAAACTCATTTAAAATCTAACTCTGTGTTTGAGAATATCAATTCTAGGTTCTGAGTGTCTTGGTATTGTATACATGTCAAACCGGAACCAAGTGTGTACCCAAAACACAGAAAATGGGATTCGGGGAAAAGCCGAAATTGCTTGCTGTTTGGATAGCAGCAGTAGGCTAAATTTGAAAAATCACCATAAATTGTGGAAATTGAATTAGAGGATGAAAAATATATGGAATTAAATCTTATTTAGTTTGGTTTCTCATAGAAGGAACGGTGTAAGTAATTGAATTGTAAATCGTGAGATATAATAAGTTTTGTGAGAAAAGGTCAGAATGAATTCGGGTTCCCCTATTTTGACTTTGGAAAATCATTAAAAATTGGAGAAAAATAATTATAGGTTATAATTTACATGTTTAAATTATTAATGAGTCTATTTTCAATAGAAACAAATGGTAACATCATCAAAATTTTGTACTGAGAGATAATTAATTTTTAGCAAAGAAAGGTCGAAGCTGTCAGATAGCAGAATAGGGGTAAGATTGAAGATTTTACTGTACTTATTGGCTAAACCAAAAATTCTAAAAATTTTATGGTAGAATTCTATTTGAGTCTAGTTTCAAAGACATTAAGCGGACCTTAATTTGGAATTCGGTAGCTTAAGATATAAATAATTTGGTAATAGTGACGCAAGTAGAGAGCTTTGAAGGAACATATAAGTAAATTGTGAAAGCATATATGAATATTTAGCTAGCACGGGTTACACTAGAGATGGACCACGCAGCAAAGACCAATTTGGCCCGAGTGGGCCACACGGGCGTGTGGGCCCACACGGGCAGACCACATGGGTGTGTGAGCCCATTTTCACTGAATTGATTGCTAATGTTGCACGGGTCACCCAAGTCGACTGTGAACCTACTGTAGGGTCGGTAAGCATCACTTAGACCCTAATTGTACGAACTAACTATTTGATTTACATATGTGTTGAGCATGATGATAGTATGCTTGTATACTGAACTGGTTATATGTACTGATGTCTTGAGATAGCATGTCATGACTTGTACGTTGGATTGCATGGTGTTTGGTTAATTATATTTGGAGGAAGTGTACTGAGAGGCTCTTAAGCCTAACATACTGGCAGCTCAGCTGCAAATTACTGTTTTGTGCCGCATTCGATACTACCTAAAGTGTAGGGATGGGTAGGTTGATTTGATCCCCACATGGAGTGTAGGGTTGGACGGAGATTGTGTGTAGAGTCTACTTGGGTAAGACTTTGTTACTCAATACTGCATGACTACTACTGATACTGTAATGGGCTAAGGCCCTAGTGCATATTTGATATTGTATTAACATGGGCTAAGGCCCAAACTGTTACTGATACTGAAAAAGGGCTTAGGCCCAAGACTGCTTTAACTGTGCACTGTGATTTGCTATTGTTTGTTTTCTGTGGGATTACACACTGAGTTTTTGTAAAATCACCCCTTTTTTTAAATGTGCACAAGTAATCCCCAGATCTACACGGATCGGTGTGGCGGAGGACTCAGCGGTGGCCACAGTTTTGGACTTTCATGGTTTTTAACCCATATTTACGATAATTGGTTTTATTTGAATTCTATTTTTACTGGCTAAGATTTTGGGTTGTAATTGGACTTTCAGGCTTTGGTTTTGAGTTTTAATTATCTTTACCTTACGGATTAGAACTGCTAGTAGTAGGAAACCTCGGTTTTCAAAAGAAACAATTTTTTTCCTAAACGCACGATTGTTTAATCTGTTTTAAAAGCTTCCGCAAACGAATAACTTTTTGAAACTATCGATTAAAGAGTAACACAATTTTGGAACTAATAAGATATTAAGATAAGGAATTCAATGGAAATGGTTTTAACGTGACAACACAGTTTTCAAACACCCTATCATGTGACATCGCTAGATCCGACCATAACATCTAGGTCGAGTTTGGGGTGTTACATTTAGTGGTATCAGAGCCAAGTTACAAAACTCGGTTGTAGATTATGGGTTTTAAATTGGTTTTTGAAAAATTGGTTTTTTAAAATGATTTGAAATATTTCTACTGGGTATGTGGTACACCGAGTCTCCAGCGCCGATCCTGTAAGTGTTCTGAAACTGATATATGTTATGATATTTTGAAACTACTGTAGGTAGTATATGTTGAGACTGTAGCAAAATTGATAGAGACTGCGATTTATGAAAATCAGTCTGAATTACTAAAATTGTTTACATAAAACATCTGCTAGTAAATACTGAAATTGATGCATAAAAATTCATAATACGGATAAATCTGAATAGATATGAGTGCACAAGGTCTTCGTGGACATGGTACTCGAGGCCGAGGTAGAGGTAGAGGCTGTAGGGGGTTCAATCTGAGTCATCTTCCCTGGGTAACATACCAAATTTGGACACGAGTGAGATGCCAGTGTCGTCTGCTACCAAGACTGAGTCTCATAATCGCATGGCTGGGGACGACGCATTGTCCCAGGCTATGTTGAGGATATTGGAGAGGGTCGGTGGGCCTAATACTAGATCTGGGGGCACATGGGTTTGTTACGGAATGACTCCGGTACAATGGAGCTGAGCTCTTCAAGGGTGTCACTGGGGTCACCCCTAATGTGGCCAAGTACTGGGTTGAGGCCACAGAGAGGATCATGGATGACCTAGATTGCACCTTCGAGTAGAAATTTGAGGGTGCAATCTCGCTGCTGCGCGATGAGGCTTATCAGTGGTGGCTTACTTTTAAGGAGGGCACTCAACCCGAATGTCTGACTTGGGTGTTCTTTAAGACCACCTTCCAGGGGAAGTATGTGGGAGCTAGTTATGTGGACGCTCGTAGGAAGAAGTACTTGAATCTAACAAAGGAAGATCGATCAGTGGCTGAGTATGAGGCCGAATTCCTGCGACTGAGCCGTTATTGCAAGAGGTATGGTGGCGATTAAGTATGAGCATTGTGTCAGCTTTGAGGATGGCCTCAGACATAATTTAAGAGTCCTCATAGCTCCGCAAAGGGAGCGTGATTTTTCTTCACTGGTTGAGAAGGTGAAGATGGTCGATGAGGTTAAGCGTGCTGAGTAGCA
This sequence comes from Gossypium raimondii, assembly GCF_025698545.1. Classification (NCBI taxonomy): domain Eukaryota; kingdom Viridiplantae; phylum Streptophyta; class Magnoliopsida; order Malvales; family Malvaceae; genus Gossypium; species Gossypium raimondii. Next base: position 39,897,462 of record NC_068565.1, read on the forward strand.
AAATCGTGAAAGGGAGAGAGGTAGGAATAAGAGGGATTCGGAGCCCTCCAGTTCGACGTAGAGGCCTATGAAAAAGGCCAGAGCTGATAGGACAGTTAGAGCTGGGCCCCTTGTTGCAACTACTGGACTGCAGCCATGTGTCGACTGTGGTAGACGCCATCAGGGCGAGTGTTGGAGAAGGACTGGGGCGTGTCTGAGGTATGGATCATTGGATCATCACATTAAGGAGTGTCTGTTGAGGGCCGATCAGATGCAAGCTCAGGGTACTGGTACTGCACAGCCACAAAGGGTAGCACAGCAACCACCTAATGGTCGTGGTCAGGCTAGAGGTGGTAATGGTATGAGACGTGGGCAGAGAGCACTGGGTAGAGGTGCTGGACAGGCTGAGGCGAGACAGCTGGCCCTAGTTTATACTGCTCGTCGCCGAGAGGATAGAGATGCTCCGGACGTCATCACGGGTACATTTCTTATTTTTGATGTGCCTTACACTACATTGATAAATATAAGATCTATGCATTCCTATGTTGCCTGTTTTGTTCCCAAAAACCTAGGGATTCCGGTTGAGAGTACTTTTAGTGAGGTGACGGTACTGAGCCCACTGGGGCAATCTGTTAGAGTTAGCAAACTGTACAAGGATGTTTCTTTATAGGTTTAAGGGATGGTATTTCTGGCTTATTTGATGGAGCTTTCGTTTGGGGAGTTTGATATAATATTGGGGATGGGCTGGTTGGTCAAGCATCGTGTCAATTTGGACTGTGTGACTAAGAGGGTCGTATTCTGAATTGAAGAGGGTAATAAAGTAGATGAGATTAGGGAACATCAGAATTACTTGGCTAACATGATCTGTGCACTAGCAGCTGAGAAAATGGTTCGCAAGGGATGTGAGGCATATTTGGCCTACATAAGTGTTTCCGCTTCTGGGGACTCTACTTTAAAGGACATCAGAACTATGAGAGATTTTCTGGATGTCTTTCTTAAGGAGTGGAACGACAAAAATGTGCAAGTGTACACAATCGCAACAAGTAATAAAGTGACAAGAAAATGTCGAGTTATCGTACCCACAGGGACTGTAAAAAGGAATATTCATGAAATTAATGTTAAAACACTTTGGTGATGGAAAATATTTTGGTTTAAAGATGATTAAAAACTAAGGCTTAAAAACTAAGTAAAAAAATTTAAAAATAAAAAGGTTCTAATGCACAATTTCAAATAAGGTTTAATTAAGATGATATAATTGTGTTGGATTAATTACATTCTTTTAACTTAGAATTATTAAACTTATTTTATACTGCTACGAACAAATTCACGACAACTCGGTAATTTGCTAACTACTGCTCATACATACTTATTAAATTAATCAATCTCTTGAACATTTTTCAATGTCAATCCAAGCGATTAATCAATCTTTACAAGCATATAAAAGATCAAGTGAGGTAACAGAGTATTTCTACCTTGAAACAGTTTAATCACAATAATCTTGCAAGTTATGCAAGGCATATGTATCGCCAAATACAATGCTAAATTAACTTCAGCTACCTTATTAGAATAAACATGCACTGATTAAGTATTGTGTCGATTAATTACAATTTCAATACGATTTAATAATTAATTCATTAGTTATCTAACAATTAATATTGCAAGAATAACTTAGGCATGATTTTACTTAATCAAACATCTTACCGAAACCTATAACAGCAGAAACACAATTTCAATAATTCAAGTAGGCAAAATATAATCAACCCAACATGGATTAAATTAAAGCTAGATTGATTAAAATAATCATTTCAATAGCATAAATATTCATAAACATGTTTGTCAAAACAACAACAAAATTTGAAGAGAGAGGAAACAAGAAGTAAATCTAGTGTTTCTCTGTGGCTTGACTGATTTCTTCGTTCTTCGTTCACCATTGTCCTCAGCTATCAAGGTGGCTTATGAACACTTTAATTGCTGCTCAAAAATATCTGATGAGGACCTCTTTCCCAAGAGAAGAAATCAACACTTGAACAAAAGGGAACATGGGAAGGAAAAGTTGAGAGAAAGTGAGAGAGGAGAAGAGAGAATGAGAATGTCTGGGATGATTTGAATGATCAAAAAGGGTGGCTTTTATAGCTGATTGTGGCTGGTAAAAATAGAAAATTCCATCACCCAAAGAGACCCCCCTTGGCCGGCCAAAGACATGGCAAATTTGAGAGATTCAACTTTGCTAAAAATAGCCTAGGGCAAATCCATAAAGCCACATTTTTTGGAGGGGTTTGAATGCAAGGTTGAAAGTTCTTTAAGGGCTTCTTTGCAAGCTTATTTAGTCAGCTAAAATGTTGATTTGGGTCAGCATATGGACGGTTCTGGGCAGCCCAATTGGTGGCTGGTTCGGTTCACTAGATTCGGTTCAACCAATGCGGCTCAACTGGACCATTTTTTTCCATAATTAATTAATAATAATTTATTTAGCCCAAATTAAATTGGGAATAAATTAAAATTAATTATATTATGAATTAACACAAATTTTTGGACCATATTAGGCTGGAAATAAATTTTCCTCGATGCTTCAAATTACTTCTCGATTTTATTCTTCGAGCATTGTCTGCCGAGCCAATTATTGCCCTTTTTGCGAATTTGTCAAAAATAGTCAAAATTAATCAAAATTAACTATAAAATTAATTAAAATTCATCATGTTAATATTTTTAACATAATTTAATTATTTTATAATATTTAATTATTTGTCGACAAGAATTTAACCAAAATAACATGATTTTAAGTTAAAAAATGGCATGTAAAAACACATAAATTTTCGTGTTTCTAGACCCCCAAACTTAATTCATTGCTTGTCCTGAGTAATGCACAAATTTGAAAAGAGTTTTCTCGAAAATACTTTTTAAAAAAGTCCATCAGAACAACATTCTTCCCAAAATCATGAAATCAATATACTTATGCTCAAAAACAAGAAATGTGATAATTATGCTACAAAAGTATATATCGTTCAAATTAATCTCAACAATTACTACAATAGCAAAATTAGACTAAATGTTTCTTAATAAAGACATGTTAATCCCTACCAATTTGATTTGAATCCCTTATTCAAAATTAAACTGCAATCATTAAGCTTAACCGATGTATTCATATGTTGAACAAAGCAATTTCTCTCCACTAATGTAGGTAACATTGGAACTTTGAATCAGTAGGTCTTTAACAAGGTTGTAACGTGGCTGGGCTTAGGGGCAGGCAAAAGATAGATAATTTTAGGTTTAAAAAAAACCTTAGACTCAGCTTGTATCGGACCTTTTGAAATAAATACCTTCAATACATCAACTTTTCTTTCCTTTTCATATGCTCTTTAGTGCAATTTACTTAAAGTACATATTTTTTTTCGAGTATTTTACTGCATGTACTACAACTTCTAGAGCATTTCATACTTTGTCTAGTGTTTGGGACATTTTTAAGATAATTAAAAAAAGTGATGGCTAACTTTGTAAGGGTTCAAATAAAATTAGGCCATAAAGTCTCAAAGTTGAGTTTTAAAGGATAAAAATTTCATCATGGTTGGCTTGAAAGGCTTAAACAGTCCAAACAACAGTTGCCTAAATCATTTTAAATGTTCCATGCTTCCTAGGATTTCACCTCAAGAAACTACTAAGTCAATTCTAAAGACTTAAACTTTCATGCATGTCTAACTTTCCTAAAGAACTAACATTTTATGGTATGATTTGCATGTTTTATTAGAAATACATCTCATGTCATTATTAAGCAAACATAACAGTTTATTGAAATAATCAAACTTTATTCATACTTAAATTTAGCATACTTAACAAAATTCAAATTTATTGAATAATAATATATCATATTCTTAATTAAAAGAAAAATTTTATTCTGAGTGGAAATAATTTCAATTTTTAGTCCCCCCAACTTAAAATGAACAATGTCCTTATTGTTTAAAGTGAATAGATACTATACACCAGGTAGGATTCCAGAAAAGAGGAGGTGAGTCAATTTGACTGCTTAAGTACCAAGCTCTTCCTAGATCCAATCCTAGACATGTATATACCTATTGCCACACTTTAGACTTTACTACTTGTCCATATTTACTTTTGATTCCCATCTCTTATTTTATTGTGCAGAAATAAAAATTCCTAATTAATCCTAATTTAAGCTAAGTTGATAAAATTAATATATAAATTATAAATAATATAATTTTATATTAAAGTTTATCAAATTATTAATAATATTAAAGATATTTATTCTAGATGCTTTTGAAAATATTCACAAAGAAAGGCACCTAGTTTTTTATTTATGAAAAGAGAGACTAAATTTTAAAATAATTCAATTAAGTCCCTAGACTTAATGGAAATTTAAAATTGAGTTGCAAATTAAAACTTGGATAAAAATTGACCCTTTTATTTGAAACTAAAAATTTATTTTTCCATTTAGGTGATAATTTCTTGGAAAATTATGTCAAAATAAATTCCTAGGAAAGATTTGAGGGGTCACATACGATCCCGCTTAAGTTCCAATCTCCTAAACAGAATTTATTTAACATACTTTACTCGAAAATATACCCTAAATCATTTATTCAAAAAGAATAATAAAAAATTAAGTATTTGATAAATTGAACGAGATTTATCCCGTTCAATTTTATCTTCCCAATAATGTTTCAGGCGCTGAGCATTAACTCAGAAATTACCTCCCTTACCTTCGAGTTCAACAACTCCGTAGGGATAGACTTGGTGAATCGTAAATGGACCGGACCAACGTGATTTTAGCTTACCTGGAAAGAACTTCAATCTGGAATTGAACAACAAGACTTGCCGACCTGCTTCAAATTCTCGAACTCGAATGTGGTTGTCATGCCATTTCTTGAGTCTTTATTTAAGTAATTTGGCATTTTCATATGAGAACATTCGGAACTCTTCTAACTCATTGAGTTGGAACATTCGTTTCTTTTTTGCGAGCTTAAGATCCAAATTAAGCTGTTGAAGGGCCCAGTAAGCTTTCTGCTTTAACTCCAATGGTAGATGGCAGGCTTTCCCAAAGACTAATGGTATTCTGTAAGCCCATACAGAATCATCTAATCTTATGGACCAATCTCGTCGGTTCGGGCAGACTACATTCTTAAGTACGCCTTTGATCTCCTTATTTGCCAGTTCAGCTTGCCCATTTGTCTACGGATGTTAAGCTGTTGCAACCTTGTGTTTCACTCTGTGTTTGTCTAATAACCATTTTAACCACTTGGTCACAAAGTGGGATCCTTCATCACTGATGATAGGTCTTGGGGTTCCAAACCTTGTGAACACATGCTTCTGCAGAAACTTCATCACAACCTTAGCATCGTTTGTCGGATATGCCTTAGCCTAGACCCATTTAGACACATAGTCTACTGCTACTAGTATGTACTTGTGACTGCAAGATGGAGGAAAAGGACCAAGAAAGTCAATACCCCATACATCGAACAACTCTACCTCAATGATGTTTGTTCGAGGCATCTCATTTATGTTGGTGACATTTCCAACGCTTTGACATCGATCACAGCTCTTCATGTAAGCATATGCATTCTTGAATAGTGTTGGCCAAAAGAATCCAGCTTGCAATACTTTGGCCGATGTACATGTACCTCCGAAGTGTCCCCCACTTGGAGCTGAGTGACAGTGGTATAAAATCTTTGGTATTTCATCTTCTGCCATGCATCTCCTGATCATCTAATCTGCACACTTTTTAAACACATATAGCTCTTTTCAGAAACAGTATTTCACATCGTGAAGAAACTTTTTCCTTTGTTGATACGTCTTATCAATTGACATCAAGCCACAAGCTAAATAGTTAGCAATATCAGCAAACCAAGGGGTATTATGGACATGATTACCTTCAGGATATGTTCGTCTGGAAACATCTCCTGAATTGGTATAAGAGGAGAATTCCCTTCTTGTGGCTCCAATTTGGACAAGTGATCTGCTACTTGATTTTTGACTCCCTTTCGATCTTGAATTTCTAGATCGAACTGTTGAAGTAGAAGTACCCGTCGGATTTGCCTCAGCTTAGCGTGTTTCTTCGCAAGTAAATACTTAATTACTGAGTGACCCGTATAGACAGTCACTTTGGTACCTACCAAATAAGATCAAAACTTGTCGAAAGTAAACACAATAGCAAGTAAATCTTTGTCTGTTATCGTATAATTCAGTTGAGCTCATGTTAGGGTTCGACTTGCATAGTAGATGGGATGAAAAAAAATTTCCTTCGCTAGCCCAAGACAACTCCAATTCTGAAGTCACTTGCACCACACATCAATTCGAATGGAAAATCCCAGTCTAGTGTGACGATTATGGGTGTCGTGACTAATCGACTCTTCAAATAGTTGAAGGCTTTTAGGCATTCATCATCAAACTTGAATATAGAGTCCTTCTCTAATAATTTGCATAAGGGTTTAGCAACTTTGGGGAAGTCCTTGATAAATCTTCGATAAAAATTAGCGTGGCCCAAAAAGCTCCTAACACCCTTTACAGATGTTAGAGGTGGGAGTTTCTCAATAACGTCTACCTTTGCTTTGTCTACCTCGATCCCATGTCTCATTATCCGATGCCCTAGAACAACTCCTTCTTGTTCCATAAAATGACACTTTTCCCAGTTGAGTACAAGATTCGTTTCTTCGCATCGCCTTTGTACCATATTTAGATTGGCTAAGCAATCAACGTAAGTATCTCCGAATACTAAAAAATCATCCATAAAAACATCCAAATATTTCTCAACCATTTCAGTAAAAATAGACATCATACATGTTTGAAATGTAGCAGGTGTATTACATACACCAAATAGCATGCGTCTAAATGCAAACGTACCGTACAGACAGGTGAATGTCGTTTTGTGTTGATATTCCAGTGCCACTGTAATCTGATTATACCCTAAGTATCCATCGAGAAAACAGTAGTAATCTCGTCCAGCAAGTCTATCCAGCTTCTGGTCTAAGAACGGCAAAGGAAAGTGATCTTTCCTAGTTACCTTATTCAGCTTTCGGTAATCGATACAGATTCTCCATCCCGCAGCCATTCTAGTCAATATCAACTCGTTGTTCTCGTTCTCTATGACTGTGATACCTCCTTTTTTTGGTACGCACTGGACCGGGCTTGCCTATGAACTGTCTAAGATGGGATAGATTATACCCGCATCTAACTACTTGATGATCTCTTTTTTTAGTACGTCCTTCATGATGGGGTTCAGTCTCCATTGCCCATCGTTCGTCCCTTTTTTGCCATCTTCCAGGATAATCTTATGCATGCATACAGATGGACTGGTACCGTGCATATCGGCTATGGTCCATCCGATGACCTTCTTGAATTGTTTCAGAATTAAGATAAGTTTCTCTTCTTACTTAGTGGTCAATTCTGTTTAAACAATCACAGGCAGGGTAGAAGCATTATCTAAATAAACTTATTTTAAATCAGAAGGTAATACCTTAAGTTCTAATTTAGGTGGCTCCTCAATCGACGCTTTTGGTTGGAAATAGTCCCTCTTTTCTAACTCCAAAAATTCAAAATGGGATTGCGGATTAAATCCCCTTTGATTAGCTTCTAGCAAAGCTAAGTATTCATCCTCCTCTTCATTATTTGGAGGATCCGATGTCAAAATTCTTTCCAATGGGTCCTCAACACAGTTGAGTTCCTTCTCCACTATTAAATCCTCTAAATCAGACACTTTAGAGCAATCATCCATTGTGTCAGGAAATCGCATAGACTTAAAGACATTAAATGTTACCTGATCATCCTGAACACACATAGTGAGCTTGCCCTTCTGCACATCAACAAGGGTCCTTCTAGTTGCTAGGAACAGCTTTCCTAGGATGATTGGTACTTCTTTGTCTGCTTCAAAATCTAGAATTACAAATTTAGCAGGAAAGCTAAACTTATCTACACATAACAATACGTCCTTGATTTTTTTCTTCTGGATGTGCTAAGGATCGATCTACTAGTTTAAGCATAACTGTAGTTGGTCTAACTTCTCCTATCCCAAACTTCCTAAATATTGACATAGGCATCAAGTTGATACTTGCACCTAAGTCACATATTGCCTTACCATAATATGTTGCTCCAATGTTGTACGGTATGGTAAAACATCCAGGATCATTCAATTTTAGAGGTAGTTTATCTTGAAGATATGTACTGCATTCCTTCGTCAGAGCTACCATCTCAAATTCTCCAAGTCTTAATTTCTTAGACAATAAATCTTTCATGAACTTGATAGTTTGACATTTGCTCAAGTGCCTCAACCAACGGGATGTTGATGTGAAGTTGCTTGAGTACGTCAAGGAACTTCTTGATTTGAATCTCCTGCTTCTGTTTCTGAAGTCTTTGAGGGTAGGGTGGTGGTGGTTTCATTACTGGGACTGATTCTGGTTGATTCATCTTTGGCAGCAATTCTGCATCTAACGACATTGTTAGTTTATCAGAATTAGATGGTCCTAGGGTTACTTTGTCGGGTTTTGCAGATTCTAGTACTGGTGAAACTGGAATTTCAACACTTAGTTGAACTTCTTCTAAATCTTAAGCGTTAGCTGGCTCCTTTTCAACTTTGACAGTGTTGGCCTCTACTGTCTTTCTGCTCCTCGATGTCAACGCTTTACAATGTTCCTTCCCCAGATTTCTCGAATTCTCCATGTCATTAGGTAGAGAACCTTGTGGTCGGTTCCTGAGTTTAGTAGTAAGCTGGCTCACTTGATTCTCTAAATTCCTTAGAGTGACATTATTTTTTTACCATGTATGCCTTAAATAGATTCTCTAAGTTATTGGATGGTTCCGTTTGGGTTAGTTTATGAACTTGTTGGGGGAAACTAGGCGGCTGAGTTGGTCTAGGTTGGGCGTAAGTGTTACTGGTTCCAGCCCATTGGTTACTCCAGGAAAAATTCGGGTGATTTCACCACAATGAGTTATAAAAGTTGGATTGCAGTCATTACCTCCCTCCCTCGGTTTTGGTTTTGGTTACCCATGTAATACATGGATTCGGGGTTCGATGAACATTCTTCAAACAAATGTCCTTCCCCATAATACACATAGGCTATATTCTCAAATTGGTTAGGTGGTTGGGCTGCAAAACTGTTAGACCCATTAGTGGTAAAATTCTTAAGCATTGAGGATATTGAAGATACCTGAGATGTGAGTGAAGTGAGAGTGCCCACTTCATGTATTCCAGCGACTCGTCTTCCTGACGCTACTCGATTGGTTGGCCATTGATAATTGTTTCTGGCAATCCTCTCAATAATTTTGTAAGCCTCATTATAAGACTTAGAAAGGAGAGCACCATTAGCAGAGGCATCCACTACCATCTCGTGTGAGCGTCGAGACCATTATAGAATGTCTCAAGTTGAATGCAATGTGGGATTCCCTGATGAGGGCACTTTCGTAATAACTCTTTGTACCTTTCCCATGTCTTATGCAGGGACTCATCATCCATTTTTTGGAAGACAGTGATCTTATTCCCCAACTTGACATTCTTGCTCGGTGGGAAATACTTCATGAGGAATCTCTCAGCTAACTCTTGCCATGTAAAAATGGAGTTCGGTGGCAATGGGTTCAGCTAGGCACGAGCTCTGTCCCTTAGCTAATATGGGAATAGCTTCAGTCGTAATGCATCTTCGGTTACTCCGACTAACATGAAAGAATAATTCACTTCCATAAATAGTCTTAAGTCAAGATGAGGATCTTCAGTAGGCATTCCACTAAATTGGCTCACAGTCTAAAGCATCTGGAACATGACTGGCTTTAGCTCGAATTGTTGTGCCTCAATTTTGGGTCTCCTAATACCCGGATTAAGATGGTTAAATACTGGCATGGCATACTGTCATAAAGCTCTATCCCTATCATCAGCAATAAGGATAGGATCCTGGGCAAGGTTTGCTCCATTTCCTTGATTCATATTCTCAAAGTTTATTTCTTTCGTCCTTCTCTGGATCGCTTGTCTTCTTTGCTGTCGAAAGGTTTATTCTATTTCAGGGTCCACAGGGAGTAAGTCGATAATCTGGTCAATACTCATAAACACCTAAAATAATCACAGAAAGATTAAGTAAGTAAAGATTTAAACAGGAAAATAAATAAACCAAAATGTAAAAATAGATTCACAAATAATGACATTTTTTTTAAAATAGTCCTCGGCAACGGCGCCAAAAACTTGGAACAACAAAAATGTGCAAGTGTACACAATCGCAACAAGTAATAAAATGACAAGTAAATGTCAAGTTATCATACCCACAGGGACTGTAAAAAGGAATATTTATGAAATTAATGTTAAAACACTTTGGTGATGGAAAATATTTTGGTCTAAAGATGATTAAAAACTAAGGGTTAAAAACTAAGTAAAAAGTTCTAATGCATGATTTCAAATAAGGTTTAATCAAGATAATATAATTGTGTTGGATTAATTGCATTTTTTTAACTTAGAATTATTAAACTTATGTTATACTGCTACGAACAAATTCACGACAACTCGGTAATTTGCTAACTACTGCTCATACATACTTATTAAATTAATCAATCTCTTGAACATTTTTCAATGTCAATCCAAGCGATTAATCAATCTTCACAAGCATATAAAAGATCAAGTGAGGTAACAGAGTATTTCTACCTTGAAACAGTTTAATCACAATAATCTTGCAAGTTACGCAAGGCATATGTATCGCCAAATACAATGCTAAATTAAATTCAGTTACCTTAGAATAATAAACATGCACTGATTAAGTATTGTGTCGATTAATTACAATTTCAATACAATTTAATAACTAATTCATTAGTTATCTAAAAATTAATATTGCAGACAAAATATAATCAACACAACACGAATTACATTCAAGCTAGATTGATTAAAATAACTATTTCAATAGCATAAATATTCATAAACATGTTTGTCAAAATAACAAAGAAATTTAAAGAGGTAGGAAACAAGAAGCAAATTCGGTGTTTCTCTGTAGCTTGACTGATTTCTCCGTTCCTCATTCTCTGTAGGGAGAGTAGGGTCGCAAACCTTTATAAGGAAAGAAATCAATGAAAATCCAAGCCCAAAGTGAATCATTAAACTTAGGTGATGATAGGGAGCATGAATTGGAAGAGAGAAATCAACCTGAAACTAAACAGGTATCACCTGAAAAAGAAATTCCTGTCACAACAGATCTTTTGCAGACTATGAACCAGTTGTTGCAACAACTAGTATGAACAACTAATGTTCCTTCGGTTCCACCTCCTCCTCCTATTGTTCCACAACAATAAATGTCCGTAACTAGTCATCGATCTCCTTTAAATAAGATTAGAAAATATAGAGTAGAAGAGTTTAAGGGAAAAAAAGAAGACGACCCAGCTGAAGTAAAGGAATGGCTAGAGAATAGTCAGCGAATATTTGAAGAGTTACATGTTTAGAGGATGAAAAGTTGAAGTGTGCAGTGTCGTTATTGAAGGGTGAAGCTTACCAATGGTGGACTACCGTTAGAAATATTCATCCTATTGATAGAATTAACTAGAACTTTTTTGTGTCAGAATTTAAAAATAAGTATGTAAGTCAACTTAACCTGGAAAAGAAGAAAAGAAAATCCCTTGATTTGAAAAAAAAGAACATGTTTGTTGCTGAATATGAACGTGAATTTATCAGGCTCAGTAAATATGTTAATGAGTTAATAGCAGATGAAGCAAATATGTGCAAAAGATTTGAAAGGGGATTGAATGAAGAAATTTATGTTCCTCATTTACCCTTGCATCTATAAGAATTTCCTATTTAGGTTGATAGAGCACGACTTGAGGAGGGATTAAGTCATCCAAAAGAGAAGAGTATAGGAAAAAGAGCAGTAATGAGTTCTTTGCTACCATCTTCATTTAAAAAAATTAGAGACTTTAGAGGTTTTAGATACTCAACACCGGTCAGAGGACCAAAAATCAGAAGTTGGACTAGGCCAACACAGCAAACAACATCAGTCGCTCAAGAAGAAAATCGATGACACTGTGTGAGCACTGCGGTAGATTTTATTGAGGTGAATGTCCAGTGATTACTAGAGCTTGTTATAAATGTGGTTCAAAAGATCATCTAATCAAAGATTGTCTGAAGATGCTTAAGAACACTGTAGAATAACCAGTAAAGAGTATTCCAGCTCAACAAGGAAGTAGACGGTCAAGAATGGTTAGTCGTGTTGGTAAAGAGTAAAGGTCAATAAGAGAGGTAGTTGGTAGATCTGAGAGTTGCATGCCTTGAACATATGCCATTCGGACTCAAGACGAAAGAGATGCTCCAGTTGTGATCACCGGTAAATTCTCTTTATTTGATACTTTTACTATTGCTTTAATTGATTTGGGTTCCACACATTCTTACATTTGCATTGTATTAGTAAGAGAGAAAGAATTATATTACCTATAGAATTTACTGAACATGAAGTTATAGTCACAAATCGTTTTGGACAATGTGAGAGAGTGAATAAGATTTATAGGAGATGTCCTTTAAAAATTCAAGATTGTGAGTTTCCAGCAGACCTTATGGCTCTTCCATTTCGTGAATTTGATGTGATATTGGGCATGGATTAGTTGTCCAAATATGGTGAGAATTTCTTTGAGAACTCTAGATGGTAGTGAAATGATTGTGACTGGTGAGAATTACAGTGCCTTGTCTAATATTGTATTGGTAATGGAAGCTTTTAAGTGAGTAAGAAAGGGGCACACTACTTATCCTGCTTACATTTTCAATTCTCGTATATCTAGTTTGAAGATTGAGGAAATACCAATGTTTAGGGAGTACGCCAACGTGTTCTCAGAGAAATTACCAGGTTTACCACCTGAGAGAGAGGTAGAATTCACTATTGAGGTAGTTCTAGGAACAACACCAATATCGATTTCTCCTTATCGAATGGCTCCAACTAAGTTAAATGAATTAAAAACTCAATTATAGGAGTTACTTGACAAAGGCTTTATACACCCCAGTGTATCACCGTAGGGTGCTCCAATACTATTTGTAAAGAAAAAGGATGGGTTTTTACGACTTTTTATCGATTATTAGTAATTGAACAAAGTAACAGTGAAGAATAAGTACTCGTTACCGAGAATAGATGATTTGTTTGATCAATTGAAGGGTGCTGGTGTGTTTTCAAAATTTGACCTCAGGTCGGGATACCATCAGTTACAAGTAAAAGAAGTATGTGTGTCGAAGACTGCTTTCAGAATAAGAAATGGTCACTATGAGTTCGTAGTTATGCCATTTGGGTTGACCAATGCTCCAGCTGCTTTCATGGACTTAATGAATAGAATTTTTCAACCTTATTTAAACTAGTTTGTTGTATTTTTATAGATGATATATTGGTGTACTCTAAAGGTGAAGGAGAACATGAAAAGCACTTGATGATTGTTTTGCAGACATTGCAGGAGAAACAATTATATGCCAAGTTGAGTAAGTGTAAGTTTTGGCTAAGAGAAATCACCTTTCTAGGGCATATTGTATCTGTGAAATGTATTCGGGTGATCCAAAGAAAATAGAAGCTATATTGGAGTGGAAACCACGAAGAATGTCACAAAAGTCAAAAGTTTTCTTGGATTGGTAGGTTATGATAGAAGATTTGTTAAGGGATTTTCTACGATTGCTTTGCCATTGACCAAATTATTATAGAACGATGTTAAGTTTGAATGGTAAGAAAAATGTCAACAGAGTTTTGAAAGATTAAAGATAGTATTACAGAAGCACATGTATTGATTCAACCTGAGTTAGGTAAGAAGTATGAAATTTATAGTGTTGTTTCGCAAAGTGGTTTGGGTTGTGTATTGATGCGAGAAAGAAAAGTAGTTGTTTATGCACCCAGACAATTGAAGTCGCATGAAAAGAATTATTCGACACATGATTTGGAGCTAGCTGCAGTGGTATTTGCATTAAAAATTTAGAGACACTACTTGTACGGGGAAAAGTGCTTTATTTACACAGATCATAAGAGTTTGAAGTATTTGTTAACATAGAAAGAATTGAATATAAGGCAGAGATGGTGGATTGAATTGTTGAAAGACTATGATTGCGTAATTGATTCTCATCCTGCTAAGGAAAATGTAGTAGCAGATGCTTTGAGTAGAAAATATTTGGCAATTTTTAGAGCAATGAATGTTCATTTGAAAATGGAACCATCTGGTAGGTTGATAGCTGAATTAAGAATAAAGCCAACTTTGTTACAGGGAGTGAAAGATGCTCAAAAGAAAGATGAAGAGAGGTTGATGATTAAGCAACAACTTGAGGATGGGAAGAATAATGGATTTGAGATAGACAATGAAGGAACTTTGAGACGTCATGGTAGGTTATGTGTACCTAATCAAGAGGATTTGAAGCAAAGCATCCTTTTTGAAGCTCATCATGGTTCATTTGTTATACACCCTAAAAGCAATAAGATGTACCAAGGTTTAAATTCATTTCATTGGTGGAAAAGAATGAAACGAGACACAGTTGAGTATGTTTCGAAATGTTTAACATGTCAGCAAGTGAAAGCAGAGCATCAAGTTCCAGCAGGTTTTCTACAACTGATAACTATACCGGAATAGAAATGGGAAAGAATCACAATGGGTTTTGTAACTGGATTACTGCTTTTGCCAAAAAAGAAAGATGCTATTTAGGTTATAGTAGATTAGTTAACAAAATCTGCTCACTTCTTGCCAGTACGGACTGATTATTCGATGGAAAAATATTCAGTATTGTATATAGATGAGATAGTGAGGTTGCACGGGGTGCCAGTATCAATTATTTCTGATCCATATCCACGGTTTACATCGAAGTTTTGGGAGAAACTACATGAAGCGTTAGGCACAAGATTAAATTTCAGCTCTGCATTTCATCCTCAGACGGACTGACAATCTGAAAGGGTAATTCAAATTTTAGAAGACATGTTGAGAAGTTGTATTATCGAGTTTGAAGGTAGTTGGGAAAAGTATTTACCCTTGGTTGAATTCACTTACAACAACAGTTATCAATCTAGTATTCAAATGGTAGCGTATGAGGCATTGTATGGAAGGAAATGTATAACTCCAGAGTGTTAGACAGAGTTGAATAAAAATAAGCTAGTGGGTCCAGATTTGATCAAGGTAACAGAAGAGAAGGTGAAGATGATTAAGGATCGGTTGAAGGCAACCTCCAATAGACAGAAATCTTATGCTGATATTAAAAGAAAAGACATCGAGTACAGCGTGGTTGAAAAAGTATTTTTGAAAGATTCACCATGGAAAAAGGTTCTTCGATTCGGGAAGATTGGAAAACTAAATCCAAGATTCATTAGGCTATATGAGATCTTGGAACGAGTTGGTCCAGTTACTTACCAACTAGAATTACCGCCAGAATTAGACAGAATTCATAAAGTGTTTCATGTATCTATGCTGCGAATATATCAATCTGATTTGTCTCATGTGATTACACTGGAAGTGATAGAAATTCAACCGAACTTAACTTATAAAGAAAAACCAAAAAAGATACTTGCTTAAGAGGTTAAAGAATTGAGAAATAAAATAGTCTCGTTGGCAAAGGTCTTATGGAGACATCATAATACAGAGGATACTACTTGGGAAACAGAGGAGATAATGAGACAGCAGTATCCACAGTTTTTTACATCAGGTAAAATTTTGAGGACGAAATTTTTATTAAGAGTGGAAGAATTGTAACGACCACGTTTTGACTTGGAGCTAAGTACAGTGATGGATCGGGTCAAGAAAGAGTGAAGAATTTTTAAAATAAACTAAATAGGGATTTTTAGTATTAAATTAAGAAGTACTTAGACCCGATAGGATATTAGGAAATATTTATGAGATAGGAAAATTAAATTAGAAGCTTAGACTAATTTGAAAGAGTATAAAAATTATTGTGGTGTAAGTAGGAATTTGGAAGGCTATAGGAACTTATGCAAGTAATGGAAAAACAAGGAAGGACTAATAGGAAATTTTTCCAAACTAAAACATGATTCAAACATGAAATTTGTAGAGATGCTTAAGGGTAAAATAGTAATAGTTAATTAAGATATGTATAGGTTTAATGATTAGGGGCTATAGTGTAAAGATAGATGGCTAGAGGACTTATTAACAATTTTACCATTTTAATTAAAAATGGTGAGATGTTTTAGTGGAAGTGTGTAGAAAAGTGGAGAAAATATGAAAGTTATCATCTTTTTCATCCACCAAACCGTCACTTACCCTTCCAACTTTTCTTTTATGTCCCTTTGTGTCCTTCCTCTATTGTTGAACCAACTGAGCTCAAAACCTTTTTTTTTTCTTTGAAATTTCATTAATAAAAACTAAAAATAAGGTTAATGAGCATATTAATCTCTTGAGAGAACCCCCATAGATGTGCTAAAGGAGAGAAAAAGTAAGGGTTGGGGCTTTGGGTTTTTAAGGAGTTAAGGTAAGAGATGAAGAAATTATCATACCATACATGTTTATTTTCATAATCTAGCATAGAAAAGTTATTTGATTTTAGTTTGAACTTATAAATGTTATATGTTGTCATGAAATTGAAGAAAAGAGAAGAAGTTTGAGGAAAATAAGTGAAGGGAAAGGAAAATAAGTGGCTAAGGAGTAGAAGAAAGAATAAAAAAACTCATCATCCAAATTTTGGTTGTAAGTACTTCAAGTAGTTAATTTTTTAAGTTATTTTAATTAGATAATTATGTTAATTAGGTAGTTTAATTACTATATTAATGATATTATAATAAGTATTTAGTAAAGGTAAATAATGTAAATGTTATATATTTTGGTTTTGGTGTATCATTATATGATGAATTGTGGTGATAGTGAAAAGAAAGAAAGAAAGAAAGAAAAACTAAATGGAAAGAAATTGAAATATGTTATCATATTATGAATATGTGAAAAGTGGGTTTAGATGAAGTAATGTAAAAATCATAGTGTTGTATGTGATAAAAGCGAAAAGAATTTACAAGTTTTACTGTTATTATTGTGATAAGGACTAAATCGTTGAAACTATAAAGTTGTATTATTTTATGTCAAGTGAATGAATGTAAAGGTTTAATAATAAGAAAATCCCATGAAGAGGAGTCCCGAACATAGGATAATGATGGCATGCCATTAAGGAAAATTAGCGCACTTATCATATTATTTCGCACTTCGGTGCTTATTGTTGTAAAATTTGCACTTCTGTGTTTATCGATATTATTTTTCACTTTGGTGCTTATTGTTATTTGCACTTTGTGCTTAGTGATATATGATATGTATTAACAACGCATTACCGATTCATTTTTGTATATCCTAAGTGTTCAGCTAGTCTACATTGGGCTACATTGTCGTAATTCAGCTATTATCAATTAATGGGTTACGATAAGTAATGGTAAGTACGATTCTAGAAAAATGTTAAATTTTAAGGACTAATTTTATATTAATTATGTCTATAAAATGAATATAATTTTATTTTATATTTTTATTAGCAGTAGATTTTAAAAATCTTGAAGTACTTACTAAGTCTTCATAGACTTACCGCGTTAATTCTCTAACATATAGGTACAGTAGATCCCGTTGGGCTAATATCGAGGTCAAGTGCATCCCATCTGATCACCACTCCAAGAGGCAAGATTGTATGTATGAATTTTTGTGTTAATATGGCATGTACATAGGTTCTTGGTATAGATGAATGTCAGATGGACTAAAATGCAAACTTTGGAAACCTTATTACTTTGGTGATATAATGTCATATTTTTTTAGCTTTTGAAAGGAATTTATAAGATTTTAACATATGCATGCATATATGATGTTATATGGATATTGTGATAGATTTTAACGAGCTTAAGGTTAATTGACTTGGTTTTGAGGTGTTTGAATGTTTTGAATCAATGTAGAGGGTTTCTAGCAATTTTTCCAACTAATTTTGTCTCATTATAACCCAAGGTATAGATACCTGGGGGTAAGGTATCGATACCTTGGCCTTAAAATAAAAAAACGTTTGAAACAAAAAGCAATTTTGGTATCGTTTTTGAAGCTGATAGATATTGAAGGCTAGGAATCGATACATTGGCCTAAGGTATCGATACCTTCATCAAATTTTGAATTTTTGGAGTTCTAGAATGCTATTTTGGTAACGATTTTGTGGAGTGGTATAGATAACTTTTATAAGGTATCGATACCTCTTGTTTAAGTATCGATAGTTTTCCCCTATTTTGAGTAAAAATAATTTTTAAATCATTTCCAAACGCAATCGACCATCCATTAATGACCCCAGATGTTTATATTAATATTTTTTTAGTTAAATAAGTTAATACACTATGTATAAATGTTTAAATTATACAGTGTCTAGCCAAAACTGCTTTGACACCAAATGTAGTAGTCTTATATCGGGTCCATACAGTTAGACCAGGTATAGGGGTGTTACAATTATACCATCCAAATATTACATATACAAAAAGTTATCAAAATATCACCAACACAACCTTGATTTTTAATGGCCAGAAAGAAATCTTCTCACCCATTCCAATCATACAGAAGAAGGTAGCCTAAAGAAAATGAGCATTTGCATTGGATGGTCTGGAATTTTGCTCAACGCACGAAAGTGCTCATCCTTAGTTAATCCTTCTACTTCACATAAGGCTGGATATAATTTTTGAGCAATTTCTTGAAGCACTTTATCGGAGGCAATGCTCCTACTTAATTCAAGACCAACAGTCCGTATGTTTTCCCCTAATAACATGGCAGCATTAGTAATTGATGTAGAAATTTTTTCACTTCCATCAGAAATCTTTTTTTTCTTCTTTGAAAATGTGGAACCATCTTGGTTTGGCTTCAACGATTGCAATTGTGTAGCCAAGACATCCATCTCATCTAAGGAGACATCATTTTCACATTCATGGTAATTGTTTCCTTCTTCAATATTATTTGTAGTAGTTACAAACTCAACATCTATTTCTTCAACAATATCTGTAGCTATTTGAGCATCTTTCTCAGTGGCTCAATCTTTTGTATATATGGAAGTAAGTTGGTCATAATAAGGGAAACTGTGATGTTTAAATTGATCGGCTGCTTTATGACTCTATAAAAAAGAATGAACCCATATTAGATATAAGTTTGGTCAAAACAAGATCATAAAGATAGAAAATAATTCTTCCACATATATATGAGTTCCACACCGCATCTTCAGTAACAACCATCTGCCTATGCTCATCCCAACTAAAATTGTTATTCTCTTTTCCACTGAGCATGTTGTAAACGGTTGCCCAATCCTTTTTCAATGTCCTAATCCTCAATTCAAGATTAGGTTTAGCCTTCAACGTAGCATGAGGTAAAACTTTTTCTAACATTCTTTCTAGCTCATTTAAATAACCGACCTTCAATCACATATCTACATTATAGGTTCTAACATTGTACAAGTCGACTATACAAGCAACCAACGCAACATCTTCTGGAACCTATTTCCTTTTGGTTCCTCGAGAATTTTGGGAAAAAGCACTTGATTATGAAAAGCCTGACATCACTACCTTAAGAAAAAACACAAATTAAAATTAGATTTGATATTATGAATCAGAAGATTGACACTTTATAAAATTGTAACACATGACGAATAAAAAGAAAATAAATTGAAGTTGTAATTCAACAAGTCCAGTACAATACATAAAGACAATTCAAACAACACCAAAGTTTCATAAACTAGATACATGAAGTAACATAAACAAATTAACCTTCTAATAAACCTAACTAATTTCTAAATGCTTTCCATTCATAGAACATTTGATTGGCTAGTTCCATCCTCTAAGTAGCTCATGTATCTGATGGATGAATATTTACGGTATTCGGTTCATCGTCATCTATCACATTACTAGGTAATTGTTCTCCCAACTCCGCTTTAATAGGATCAAAACTCATATAGGTTCGAATAAAATTATGAAGTTAACAACATGCAATAATAATTCTATTGTGCACCCTCACAGGATAGAATGATGGACTTCTAAGTACTCCCAATTTAAGTTTTAATAACCCAAAGCATCTTTCGATAACATTGTGCACTGAAGCATGTTTCATAGTGAAAAATTCTTTTGGAGTACTTGGCTAGTAACCCTGATGCCACTCATTCAAATGATATCTTTGTCCTCTAAACGATGCAAAAAATCTCTCACAGTTTGTGTAACTAGCATCAACTAGATAATAACAACCTATAAAAAAAGAAAAATAAACTATTTATCACGGTTAATTTTCTCAAAAAAGTATGATCTTAAAAATTAATTCAAATTCCTCCAATTCTGCACTTTACCATGAGGAACTTTTAGTCCATGTCTCCTATTAATGACATCTCGAAGAACCCGTCCATCAGCAACAAAACCTTCCCAACCAAGAAGAACATAAACAAAATGCATATCAGGTGTACAAACACCTAACAAATTTGTTGCTATGTCACCTTTTCGCGTTTGATATCTAGGTTTACCAACTGTTGGAACCCTAATCTTGATGTGGGTTTAATCTAAAGCACCTAAGCAATTTTACATCACATGTATAAAACCTCGGGTTAAGTTACTATATTTCAATCTAAGTCAACTAAATAATGTATGAGCTATATATGGAACTCACTCCAATAAATTGAACTATTCCTTACTTGGGTCTGTAGAATTAGCTGTAATTGGCTCTACTTTTTTAAATAGCACATCTTGTAAGCATATGATAGCATTTAAAACATTGTAAAATTATTTGCTAACAGTTTCCCTAGACCTATTAAAGTGATGCTTGATAACTCAGTTTTTAAAATGATAAGAAATTACATGTAAAAACATTGTCACTTGTTCATCAACAAGCATGTTCCTTAACAACTTCAATTGTCATAAAGTTTGTAACATCTCACATAGTTTAAAAAAAAGTAAGTATATTCATCCTAACTTGTTCAATCCAAGTCTCGTCACTAGATATACAAGTCTTTTCGCATAATCTCGTTTTGCATAAAAATCTAAAATATATGATCTAATCCTTGGTCTATAATTATGTAGGCTATGGACGACACCTAATGTAACTAATAATCAACTCGCAACTGTAGAAATTTGCAATCATACTATCAATGCAATAACAATTCTTTTACACCTCACTTTGTACTATTAAAGGCAGACGAGCCATTACTGTAAGATATTAAAGTGTTATATATCTTCTTCTTCTTTTGAAAAAAATGAGACTGAAGGCCACTACCTCAATTAACATGAATAAAAAAGTACACAATTATGAATAAAGCTTAGATACTCTATATCGGAAAACAAATTACACTGATTTTTCAAGGCAAGCTTACAAAAGAGGTCCGTAACTTTATTTCTATCACGTCTAATCCATTTTACTTCGACATCAGCGTAGGACTCAATCATGGCTTTAACTTCATTGATCCGATGGCCAAGGATTGTAATGTCCTCTTAGTGCTTCCTAAAGCGGTTGACTAAGCTCGCATTTCTTCAGATTATAGTAAAATGGTCACATTTCTTCAATACTAATCTCAATAATAGTAAAACAAAATCAAATAAGTTAATTGCCAAAGAACTTATAGTGGTTCAGTGAATACAAAAGGCTCAACTATGGGTGGAGAAAGCAATCAAGCAAGAAAAAGAAGAAGACGAAGCAATAACACACTGCCAAAAAAAACTGAATAATACATATTAAGAATCTTTGCAAGGCACAAAATAGAAATTACAAATATATTTGCAAGTAAAAAAATTGAAATTCATTTCTTTATCAAATTTCATTCAACAAAACCAGCTCTTTGTTTAGCAAATAATAATGTCTTGAACAAAAATTATAGTTGTTTTAAAAGAAAAATTAATGATGAACATTCTAAACAATCGTAGATAAAGTTTTTGCTTCTAGAATTTACATTAAACAAAAAGTATAGGATTTCATTAACTTAGCAACTTGAAGTATGCAATACAAAAGTGGACCAAAAATAGTTTAAGGAAAAACATACAAACAACCAAAGATTTATTCTTTTTCGACTATATAGTTATTGTTGATATAGGGAATACACTATTTAATTAAAATGTTGCTCATATGCTTTATGAATGAAAATGCATATTGATTGTTACACAACATAAATTTAAATTCATTCATGTAATTATGAAACACAAAAGAAGTTCTCAAAGACTTTCTTGCAAACCACCTTTAATTTGTCCAAATTTGGACAATATAACTTAGAATCAAAGCAAGCATTTAATCGACATGTCATATTTAATGTGTCCTAATTTTGGACAACATGATTAATACCCAATAAACTCTTCTAAAAATGCTGGAAAACTTCACTTTACCAAGCTGTTTAAATGGCATAACAAGGCAAAATCATGAGATTCAATCTGGCAAATTACTCAAAAATTTTATTCAAAGTCAAACAACATCCTTCATATCCCAAAAATCATAAAATTCAACATGCAACATCACCAACGTAATATATATAAAAAATTCGGACAACAACATGGCAGAGAAAAATTATTAAAGTATTTAACTCAACTGAATAACATGGAAATGTCTAGCATTAGACAACATTAAAACCATATATGACTTGAATATTTAAATTCAACCGAATAATCCTAAAAAGTCTAGATTTGGACAACATTAAACTACCAATAATACACACAATTAAGTCCAACTAAATGACATGGAAAGGTCTAGCATTGGACAGCATTAAAACTTCAAATGACCAGAATAATTAAACTCAACCGAATGACAAGAGCATGTCCAACTTTAAGAACATAAATAAATTATGAAGTTAAGGCTTGGTTTGCTACTTCATACCATTTTTATACTATTACTTAATAAAATTTTGCACAAAATCGAAAGCTAAAGGTTCAAGGACCTTACCAGTCGTAACTCACTGTTAATTAACAAATTCTAACAAGAAAAATTCTCAAAAAAAAAAACTTACAAGTATAACCATTAATTTAATATGACAATTTAAACAAATTTCCCTTAAATAACTCACCTCACTTAAACAACATATAACAATTAAGTTTATGACCAAATTTTTAACCATACCAAAGTTGTCGAACCATGCATGTCAATTTAGTCACTTAGCATGCTTAAATGGGATTTAAGGAGCTTACTATAACTTCCCAAATTAATTTCCTACAACAATTTAAATATGGCATTAAATTAGTTAATTTCCCTTTTATTCGAACAGTAATCACAGCAATGGCATGGAATTAAACAAAAAAAAGTTTTCTTTTCAATTTAAGCAACGTGCAACAACAACATAAGGAAATTAAATCACAATTTTCCCTCTTCAATCGGCAGTAAAAACAACAACCATTTCACTATTCTTTAACTACCAAAACTTGGTTTAAATTACTCTTAAAGGCCGTGTAATACCTGCAACACTAACCATTAAGCATGAATGTTTAGGCATTCATCCTCTGAAAACTTACTAAATAGCAACTAAGCCTACCCTTGAGTGATATCTTTCCCCTTCTTGTTGCCACCTTCAACCACTCCTTTAGCTAAAACACACAAACCATTCCATTATTTCAAGAGGAAACACGTTTAACACATAATGGTTTCAACTTAAAGCATTGCATGGTTATTTTACACATATAAACATCTTAATACACGGTTGGAAGGGGAAATTTTCTCTTCTCTAAACTTTCCATTTCCACAAGACATCTAGGATTAAAGAAAGATTCAAAATGTTTACCAAATCTCTTAAGAAACCAACTCCTAAATGAGCTCAAATTTAACATACAACAACTTCCTTCTTCCATCTCAATTCGAACAGCAAAGAAATTTTCCTAAGTCTTTTCTTCTTTCTCCCTTCTTCTTTTTTCACCATCCCCCTCTAAGCAACCCAAAAACTTTCCTAGAACCCTTTTTAAATCCCCAACTCAGACAAGAGTTTTAACTCAATTGATAAAGCAAAATAATGGGATTGAAGTCGAGTAATTCAAAGAAAAATTAGCATTAACTCCTGTTAGTATACTCTAAAAGTTGAGCATATATAGATCCCAATATACAATTAACATTAAAAAAATGATGAAACTCAGGGCCCAAATGTTGAATATTGGCAATATCTCATATTAGGAAAAGATAGAAAGGGAGGGGGTTTGGTTTGTTATATATAGAACCCCTCCCCCTTTGGTTTTATCATCCCAAAATCTTCTCCTTTGTAATATTTCTAGAAGAAATATTAATTTGGTAGTGTCAGGGGACGTAAGCTAAATTAAGCGTAACCTCGTTAAATCTACGGTATTTTATTTCTTATTTGTTTACTTATATTTAATAGCTTTATGTTGGTTATATTTATTTAGTTATTATTGCTATAAATATCTAAGTGAGTTCTGTCTAGTTGTTGGGTTTTAAGCGGGACCATTTGTGACCCCTCCAATTTAACTGGAATTTTCTTAGTATAATTGTTGGCATAATAATTATCTAAATATTTCGATAATATTGTTATTAATATTATAAATAAACTTCATAACAATTGGTATCGAGCCAAGGTTTTGTAGTATGCTCTGTTTTGCGACTTAGTCGATCTTACACATCAGAAACATTTCCTAAAGCTTGTGGGTATTCTGTATTTGGTGGCTATTAAGTAGAAGCTATGGCAAAAATGACAGAAGAAAAACCATCCATATCAACAACTTCCACTTCGTACATTTTGCCGAGGATTGGAACTACAAATACGAGATTTGTAGTGGAAATTTTTGATGGAACAGGTCATTTCGGCATGTGGCAAAGTGAGCTTCTAGATGCCCTCTTTCAACAGGGTCTAGATATTGCCATTGAGGAAGAAAAACCAGAAGGGGTTGATGATAAAGAATGGAAGACCATCAACCGATTGGCATGTGGTACAATTCGATCATGTCTCTCCAGAGAGCAGAAGTATACATTCAGTAAAGAGACTTCTGCAAGTAAATTGTGGAAAGCATTGGAGGAGAAATTCTTGAAGAAGAACAGTCAAAATAAGTTGCATATGAAGAAAAGACTGTTTCGTTTCAATTATGTTCCTGGTACCACGATGAACGAGCACATTACCAATTTTAATCAGCTGGTGGCTGATTTGTTGAATTTGGATGTGACTTTTGAAGACGAAGACTTGGCGTTAATGTTGTTGGGATCGCTTCCTGAGGAGTTTGAGTACCTTGAAACTACTCTACTTCATGGAAAATCGGAAGTAACTTTCAATGAAGTAACTGCTGCATTGTATAGCTATGAACTACACCGAAAGGATAAGTTGAAAGGTTCAGGTGAAGCAGCAGTGGAAGCATTGGTAACAAGAGGTCGTCAGCAAAGTCAGTCTAAGGGGAAGAGAAGAAAGTCCAAAGGTCGAGCTGTTGCCAAAGATGAATGTTCTTTTTGCAAAGAAAAAGGACATTGGAAGAAAGATTGTCCAAAATTGAAGAAAAAAGGGAAGACTCCGCAAGATGCAAATGTTGCAGAATGCAATAGTGAAGCAGAGTCAGACTTTTCTCTTAGTATGACATCTTCAACATTATATGCAGATGAGTGGATCATGGATTCTGGTTGTTCCTATCATATGTGTCCCATTCGGGAATGGTTCTTTGAATTTCAAAAACTAGATGAAGGGGTTGTTTACATGGGTAATGATAACACATGTAAAATAGCCGGGATAGGTTCAATTAAACTGAGGAGTCATGATGGATCTACTAGAATTTTGCGGGATGTACGATATGTCCCAAAGTTGAAGAAAAATCTCATCTCTTTGGGGTCGTTAGAATCTAAAGGCCTAGTTGTGACAATACGAGATGGAGTTCTTAAAGCAACTTCAGGAGCATTGGTGATGTTGAAAGGCATAAGAAAGAACAATCTGTATTACTACCAAGGTAGTACAGTGGTCGGGACAACAATGACTGACAATTTCGAGTACCAAGAAGGACGCTGAGGCAACACAGCTGTGGCATATGCGTTTGGGCCATGCTGGTGAAAAATCCTTGCAAACTCTAGCCAAGCAAGGATTATTGAAAGGTACAAAGACTTGCAAACTTGAATTTTGCGAGCATTATGTTCTGGGAAAACAACGAAGGGTGAAATTTGGCACTGGGATTCACAATACTAAAGGTATTCTGGATTATGTGCATTCTGATGTATGGGGACCGTCCAAGACTCCATTACTTGGAGGAAGACGTTATTTGGTCACCTTTATTGATGATTTTTCCAGACGAGTTTGGGTGTTTCCTATGAAGAACAAATATGAGGTGCTTGAAGTTTTCCTTAAGTGGAAAACTAAAGTTGAAAATCAGACAGGAAGGAAGATTAAGGTTCTCCGTCGGACAACGGTGGAGAATATAAAAGCGATCCATTCTCGAAGATATGCCAAGATTGTGGCATAGTAAGGCACTTCACCGTAGGTGGAACACCGCAATGAATGGGGTGGCGGGCGTATGAATCGAGCGCTTGTGGAGAAAGTTCGATGTATGTTATCTAATCTTTGGATTAGATAGAAAGTTTTGGGTGAGGTCATGACGTCGCTCAACATCTCATCAATCATTTGCCATCATCTGCTATAAATGGCAAGACTCCTTTGGAGAAATGGTATGGAAAACACACTCTCGATTATGACACCTTGCGTATTTTGGTTCTATTGCATATTATCATGTGAAAGAATCAAAGTTAGATCCAAGAGCAAAGAAGGCTCTATTCATGGGCTTCAATCTTTGGTGTTAAGGGATATCGTTTGTGGTGTCTAGAGGCAAAGAAGACGATAATCAGTAGGGATGTTACCTTTCATGAATCTGCCATGTTGAATAAGGTAAATCCAGAAGGAGTGAGTAGTACTTCGCAGCAGGTGGAGTGTACTCCGCAGCAGGTGGAGTTTGAGTAGAGTGTGGTAATTCCAGCAAAAGGTACCACTAGTGATTTTTCATTGGCAGATGCAGAGTCAGATAAGGAAGAGGTTTCTACCCAAGAACCTCAACAGCAATCAGAGCCAATTGCGATCGGGAGCGAGAGAGAAATTCAAAAACACCTTTCGTTTCAACGACATGGTAGCTTATGCACTTCCAGTTGTTGATAATATTCCATCCACTTACAACGAAGCCATTCAGAGTTTAGAGAATAATAGATGGTTAGGTGCAATGGAAGAGGAAATGCAATCTCTAGAGAAAAACAAGACGTGGAAGCGGCACAACTACCAAAAGGGAAGAAGGCGATTGGTTGCAAATTTGAAGACACTATTGAAGTTTGTGTTATGAGAAGATGTTCAAGATGTGGAATATCGCCAAGGTGGAGATTTGTTGAATATTGGCAATATCCCACATTAGGAAAAGATAGAAAGGGAGGGATTTGGTTTGTTATATATAGAACCCTCCCCTTTGGTTTATCATCCCAAAATCTTCTCCTTTGTAATATTTCTAGAAGAAATATTAATTTGGTAGTGTCAGGGGCGTAAGCTAAATTGGCGAACCTCGTTAAATCTACGGTATTTTATTTCTTATTTGTTTGCTTATATTTAATAGCTTTATGTTGGTTATATTTATTTAGTTATTATTACTATAAATATCTAAGTGAGTTCATCTAGTTGTTGGGTTTTAAGCGGGACCATTTGTGACCCTCCAATTTAACTGGAAATTTTCTTAGTATAATTGTTGGCATAATAATTATCTAAATATTTCGATAATATTGTTATTAATATTATATTAAACTTCATAACAACAAAATGGTGGAAATAATCAAATAGTTAAAAATTTTGTCACCGAATAATCAAATAGAAACTAATAGATTCTTATTTTGTTTTACTAAAACTAAAGAACCAAAAAAATTACATAAACAAATAGATATTTTCAAGCTTAAACGGTCACTTAAAAACTACATTTTTTTCCTTTAAAAATTTAAATATAATAAAAATGACTAAAAAACAATATCCAAAAGCAAAAGAAAGTGAAAATTAATCGCTAAATTACAAAATAAAAATATCTAGATCTTCATTTTGAAAGAAAATCACAAAGATCAAAGATCTAATAGGAAAAAAAGAAAAAAAAATATAAGATATAAAAAAGAAGAAAAAAGAAGAGAAAATACTTGAAATCAAACGAGAAAGAGAAAACAAGATTAGAGGTGTGGTGGCTTAAGGTGATTGGTGAGGGAGAGTGGTAAAGGGTAGTAATATGAGATTATGATTTTTTTTTCTTTATTCCTCATTACGTGTAATTACAACTAAGTGAGAAGAGCAAAAAATGACATTGAGTGTTTTTGAAAATAAAAAGCTAAATATATTGCATTAGAGTGGACCCATTGAATCAAACTAAATGAAAAATTTATTCCATTGAACCAAACAAGCCATTAATGTCACAGAAAATAACTCAAACTTATAGAGTTGCTATTAAAATGGAGAGTTTAAATTAAAAAAAAAAGGAGTTAGTGTCGATTTTTTTTATGTTTTAGTAGGTTCAGATACTTGCAAAATTGTCTTTATAGGTTTTCATTATAGTTCATAGAAAATTTAAATTCAGAGTCGGTTGCTTATACAAGTGTTCTCTTACTTTTCAAAATACAAAATAAAAATGAAAAAAATATTTATTTATAGTTTTTAGAGTAAATCATGTTTTATTTAAGAAGAAAAATATCTCCAAAAATTATCGATTAATACAAAAGTATTGAGTTTTATTTGAAATAAAAGGAATTGATGTACTTATTCTGAAAAGGGCATTTTGTTTTTAATAAAAATCAATGAAATCTAGCCGAGCATAGCGATGGATTCACGATCAGAATGTTACCCTTGTCATTCTTGAAAATATATGAAAATATATACTAAATATTCCTATTTCTATTTTATAAATTTAAAAGAATTTTATGCCTCAAGATTTCAACGGAGTCACCACCACAAGTTCCATTGAATCCTTCGTCGGCACCACTGAAACGAAGCTCCCCTCCTCCTCCTTCAATCTTTCATCTTGATTCGAATCGAAAAAAGCCCTTAACTCCAGAAAACCTCTTGGACTTCTTCTAACCTGATCTCCACCCTTCACCATTGATCTAACGTGATTTTAGGGTATGCTGTTCTACAATCAGGCAGACACTGATTCACCTTTTGGATCCTCAAATCGTCGCTTTAAGCTCATCTATGCATGGCTTGGTAGAGATAAGTCTCCTATTCATTTCCTCTCTTACTTTTTTCTTCGGACTTTGATTTTTACTCTTGACTTTTGTTGTTCTTTCAGGTTCGGTTGGCTTCTTCTCTTAACAAGGGGTATTTCTCTTCTTTTCTAACTGTGTTCTTGGTTTTCTATTTTGTTTGGCATTTTGGGCTGTTGAGGGTGAACAAAGATGGTGATATTGGGAAGGTTGGGGTTTCGGTTTAGGATGGGTCAAGTGAGTGAGGTGATGTTGAAAGTGGTGGTCGAATGGGAGTATGACAGTGGTGGCACTAGAGGGATGGCTTGGCAGAGGCTTGTAGAGTGGTTGGTGGGAGTTGGTAGCCGGTGGCAGGAGCGATAGGAGTGTAGGGATTGAATTGCAAAAAAATAAAATTTAAGGGAAATTTTGTAATATTTTTTTGTTTTTTTTAGATTTTTATATAAAATATAATATTTTTATAAATTTTTTAAAAATATGGATTATTATAATATCTGTTTTTTTTATAAAATTTTTAACTTTTCTCCTACTTATAAATAAAAATAATAATAAATTTCAAATAAACCTGAATCAATTTGGGCCTTAATTCAAATCCACTACAAGAAACGGTAAAAATAAATTTGACAAGATAAGAGTTAAAAATTAAATTGCAAAATAAGTCTAATCCAAATCAAATTTAGAGAGTTCTCCATTTGCAAATTCATCAAGCAAGCTTTACAGAGTGTAAATAGGTCGATAAATTGGTGATCTTGTGAGCTTTTAAAATTAAAAATTAAAATTAAAATTAAACTGATAGTATCGTTGGGGCTCCAACGAAATTTTGTATCTACAATAAATATATATTATAATTCTTAAATATTTAGTATTAAATATTTTTATAATATAAAATATAAATATTTTAATAATATAAATATAAATAATGATTCTTTCCGCATTCATATATATTAGAGTATAGGAAGTTGTTAGTTAGTTGATGAGTCTGGTAAGGTTGTTGCTCAATTCAGAGTAGTCACTAAAGTCTATAAATACTGTACATTGAGAATTCGGAAGTAAGCAATTTTTGAATAAACAAACAAGAAGTTTATTCTATTATCTCTCTATTTTCACTCTCTGTTTGGATAAATATTTCTTTCTTTTTTATCTAGTTCTTTCATGGTATCATTCGCCAATTGATCCTGGCCATTGCTTCTCATGGCTTTCGCTGATTCTGCATCTGGTGAACCTAGCTCTGGTGTGTTTGCTGCCGATTGTGTCACAACCGTTCTTCCTCGACATGAAGTGGTCAAACTCGATGAAGGTACTTACCTTCAATGGCGTAAACAGGTAAAACTCATCGTTGATGGCTATGGACTTACAGGTTTCTTAGATGGCACTATTGCTCCGCCATCACGATTCATTCTTCTACCCGATGGATCTCGTGCTCCAAATCCGGCGGCTCAGGTGTTCACGCAGCAAGATCGGCTGCTGATGTTCTGGCTTTTGTCTATGGTAACTGCCTCTCATCAATCCTCCTTTGATGATGCTTGCACGGCGTGCGACATATGGAGTATGGCCATTAATCTTTTTGCAGCTGATACGGGTGCCAAGCAGTCGAGGATTCGGCATGAGCTTCACTCGTTGAAGAAAGGTAATCTTTCTATTAAGGCTTATGTTGCTCGGATTAAAGATTTGTGTGCTATGTTAGATGCCTTTGGCTCTCGTATCTCCGATGAGGAGAAGATTGAAGTGGTGTTTGCGGGATTGCCGTCAGACTTTGAGGCGGTTATCTCCTCTGCTCGGCTGTCGATTGGAGTTTTACCGTTACAATGCTTGGTGGATGCGTTAGTAGATTGTGAGAGTCGTCAAGATCGGATGTTGCAGGAGGTAAGTTTGAACGCGAATCTTGTTGAAAATGAGCCGTCGGTGGAAGGGACCGGTCGTGGAGGCCGTGCATCTGTTCGTGGTCGTGGTAGATTCTTCAAATCTTGTGTTCAGTGCCAGATCTGCAATCGATTCGGTCATCTGGCTTAGAAATGCTATTATCGGTATCACCGAGACTCGACTAAATCGTCCGGTGTTGAAGGTTCTGACTCTGGAGTTTTTGTGCAACATGGTGAAAACCAGGTGGTGGCTCATCATCAAAAAAGTCAAAGAGTTCTTTATGGTCAAGGGAGTCATGCTGGTCAAAATAGATATGGTAGTCAAAATGTGTGTGCTGGTATGCAAAATAGGCCATTGGCACGTGGGCCACATGTGTCTCATGCACAGCATGATTCTGGCCGAATTTGTTCTGATGCCTACAAGCCCAATTTGTGCAAATTCGGTCATGATGATGGGCAAGGGTATAATGGAGACATGTCGCATGGTTTTACTACTGGAAATGGACAGTGGCAAGGTTGTAGTGGAAACACGTCACATGGGCTTAAGGCTCCAAATGGACAGGGTGTATCCTATGGGCCGAATTTTCAACATTCCTCTCATGGGCCGAATGTTCAATTTAATGCTGGGCCGAATATTGTACCATCCTCTAATTTTGTTCAAGTTGATCAAGCTGATCCCGGCTCACCTGAACCGATTGGTGATGGACTAGGTTTTGGCGGTCCGGTTCTGCGATTTACCAAACTGTGTGCTCGGGTCTATACTGGGTCTGATCCATGTATTGGGCTTCCTCGGCTAGGGGACTTACATGCGTCTAATTACTCTAATCCTTCAGTATCCGGCTCTCATATCAATACTTCTCAGCTTGAATCTAGTACTGATACTGATGATCTATACATTCTAGTGCGCGGTGGCACCACATCTTGGTATCCTGACTCGGAAGCGAGTCATCATGTCTGTCACGATGTGTCAGCGTTACGTGATGTCACGCTATATTCAGGTAAGTCATCTCTTTTAATGGGCGATGGTACTCTTGCGGTAATTTCGTCAATTGGTACTGCTATTTTACCTACTCAGTATAAATCGTTACGATTATCAAATGTTTTATGTGTGCCAAGTATACAGAAAAACCTCTTACCCGTCTCACAGCTTGCTCGTGATAATGGTGTGTATTTTGAGTTTCACCCTACCTATTGTGTTATTAAGGATATGGTGACTCGGGAGATATTGCTGACGGGCCGCATTCATGATGGCTTATATCAATTTTCTGTGCCAGTGGTTTCTACTCTGCCTACGACTGCTCCATTTGTTGCTCATTCGTAGGTTCCACATACAGTTTCAAATAGTTCTGTGTTTGATTTATGGCATAATCGTTTAGGCCACCCGTCGACTTCTGTGGTCAAAACTATTCTAAATAAATGTAATGTTGTTTCAAGTAAAAATAGTTTGGATGGTATATGTACTGCATGTCAAAAAGGCAGGTCACATAAGTTGCCTTTCTCCGCTTCGACTACTAGCTATAGTCCTTTTGAGTTGGTTGTGTCTGATCTTTGGGGTCCTGCACCTGTTGCATGTGGTGATAAGAGATATTATGTTTTGTTTATTGATATGTGTACTCGGTTTACTTGGGTTTATCTTTTACGTCAAAAAGCTCAAGCACTAGAATGCTTTACTCAATTTCAACAATTAATTAAGACACAGTTTGACAAGTCTATTAAGCAGTTCTAGAGTGATTGGGGAGGAGAATATCGTGGTTTTACGTCTGTCTTAGAATCTCAAGGAATCATACATCGATTTACCTGTCCGTATACTTCAGAAAAAAATAGAGTAGCTGAGCGTAAACATCGTCACATTGTTGAAATGGGTATTACATTATTGGCTCACGCAAATTTGCCTATGGAATACTGGGGGTATGCGTTTTCTTGTGCGGTTCATCTTATAAATCGACTTCTTACTATTGTTCTTCAGGACAGTTCTCCATTTAAGGCACTATATGGAAATGATCCGACCTATGATCATCTTCGAGTGTTTGGCTATTGTTGTTATCCTTACTTACGTCCGTTTGTAGGTCATAAGTTAGAATTTCGGTCTCAGCCGTCTACATTTTTGGGCTACAGTCCTCGTCACAAGGGGTATCAGTGTCTTTTACCAGATGGTAAGGTTATAATGTCAAGGCATGTGGTATTTGATGAGCAGAGATTTTTGTTTGCTGAGACTAGTCCAGACAAGTCTGTATCGACGACCAGTCAGCCTAGTTCGACGGTTGTTCCTCTCGTGTGGCCATCTTATTCCTCAACTCGTGAGCCTTGCATGATGCCACCGTCTCTACAAGGGTTGTAGTCTCAGTCTACTGAGCCTGTATTAGATGTTAATTTGGAGCAGTCTCAGTCTCATGATTCTTCAGCTGATGTTGGGACTGGGACGGGTAATCTTCCAGCTTGTGATTCTTCAGTTAATGTTGGGACTGGGTTGAGTGATCTTCCAGCAGTGCATGACTCGGGATCATCAAGTGATACCAATGCTCACTCTCACTGTATTATAAGAATGTCTGCAGGTGTTTCGTTGGCATCTGATAGTTAGGTTAGTAGGCCACCTGTGGGTAATACTCACCCAATGGTCACACGAGCTAAAGCGGGGGTTTACAAGTCTAAGGTTTTAAATGTTGAAGCTATTGAACCGACTACAATTGAAGAAGCTCTGGCTACTGTTGAGTGGCGCGCTGCTGCGCAAGATGAGTATGGTGCTCTTATGCGTCCACATGGGAGCTAGTTCATGCTCCATCTAATCGTAAGGTCATTGGGTGCAAATGGTTGTTCAAAATCAAGAAGAATCCTGATGGTACTATTGCTCGACATAAGGCTCGCTTAGGCGCAAAAGGCTGCTCTCAAGTTCCGAGTCGTGATTTTAAGGAAACGTTTAGTCCAGTGGTCAAACCGGCTACTATCAGAGTTATTTTGTCTTTTGCTGTGTCTAGGGGGTGGTCGCTTTGGCAAGTGGATGTGAATAATGCGTTTCTAAATGGCGATCTTGACACTGAAGTTTTCATGCATCAACCTCCCGGCTATGTTCAAAATGGTTCAGATGACAGACCTTTGGTGTGTCGTCTGAAAAAAGCATTGTATGGTCTTCGTCAGGCTCCTCGTGCCTGGTTTGAGAAGCTAAAATGATTTCTAGTCTCTGTGGGGTTTGTGGTATCAAAGTTTGATGCTTCCTTATTTGTTCGAGTTGTATCAACTTCAACGTTGTATGTTCTTGTGTACGTTGATGATATCATTATTACTGGTGATGTACCTTATGTTATAGAGTGGTTTGTTAAATTGCTGAATAGTGAGTTTTCGCTTAAGGACATGGGCTATCTCCATTACTTTCTTGGGATAGAGGTTATTCGTTCTTCATCAGGCTGCCTTCATCTTTGTCAGAAGAAGTATATACGTGATATTCTTATACGTTGTTCGATGGAAAATGCGAAGAGTGTTCATACACCGATGATTAGTTCCTCTATCGTGACTAGAGATGATGGTGAGCGGTTAGAGGATCCGACTGAATACAGGAGTCTTGCCGGAGCATTACAGTATGTCACTCTTACGCGGCCTGATGTTGTATATTTTGTAAATCGGATATGTCAGTTTATGCATTGTCCCACTTCCATTCATATGACCGCTCTAAAGCGCATTTTGAGATATCTAGATGGAACGATTAATTTTGGGATTGTGTTTCGTCCATCCACCAGTTTGTCCTTAGTTGGGTATGCTGATGCAAACTGGGGATTAGATTTTGATGACCGGAGATCCACTACTGGATACTGTGTTTATTTCGGACATACACCTGTGTCGTGGTGTACGAAGAAACAATAGGTTGTTGCTCGGTCTACTATTGAGGCAGAATACCGAAGTCTTGTCGCAGTTACTAGTGAGGTTACGTGGCTTTTATCGTTACTTCAAGAATTACATGTTCAGTCTAATAGTATTCCCAATATTTGGTGTGAGTTACAGGGGCGATTCTGGTTCTTGCTAATCACGTTCTCCATTCAAAGTTTAAGCATGTTGAGTTAGATTTATTTTTTGTTTGTGAGAAGGTTGCTGATGGTACTGTTGCCGTTGGCGAGGTTCCAGCGTGTGATCAAGTCGCTGATGTTCTTACTAAGCCGCTTTCGCTATCGATTTTTACTCGTTTTCGGAGTTTTCTACAGGCTTGCCTATGGAGAAGATGGATGAATATTAGAGTTTAGGAAGTTGCTAGTTAGTTGATGAGTCTGGTAAGGTTGTTGCTCAATTCAGAGTAGTCACTAAAGTCTATAAATACTGTACATTGAGAATTCGGGAGTAAGCAATTTTTGAATAAACAAACAAGAAGTTTATTCTATTATCTCTCTATTTTCAATCTCTGTTTGGATAAATATTTCTTCCTTTTTTATCTAGTTCTTTCAATATATCATATAATGTATATATATATATAATTTGATTAAATTTTAATTATGGATTGATTATTATTAAATTAATATTTATTATAAAATTTTCATCTTTTATAAAATAAATTTTTGTTGTAAAAAAATGTTTCTATAATATTATGTAACAAATATAATTTACACAATGTTTATTTAATTAAGAAAAAGTTTTAAAAATAATTTTAAAAATAATTCAAATCGAAAACAAATATTTTAAGCATGAATTATCCGAAAAATATTAGTTTTTCCAAAAACTATTTTCCGAAAATAATTTCTCAAAAGCATCTTTCAAAAAATAAAGGGTAAATTATATCAATTGTCCTTAAATTTTTATTACAATTACATTTCAATCACTCAACTTTCAAATGTTACATAATTATCACTAGCGTTATTGAATTTTTATATTTTGGTTCCATTAACTTAGGTTAAGAGGATAATGTAGCATGTTAATGTAAATGGTTAATAGCAAATTTAGCCCTAAACTATAACTAAAATTTCATTTTGATATTTTAAATTTTTTCTTAAGAATAAGTCTAAAAAAAATTAAAAACATGTTAAAAAAAGAAAATATTCCATTTTTTAAAAGAAT
This sequence comes from Gossypium raimondii, assembly GCF_025698545.1. Classification (NCBI taxonomy): domain Eukaryota; kingdom Viridiplantae; phylum Streptophyta; class Magnoliopsida; order Malvales; family Malvaceae; genus Gossypium; species Gossypium raimondii. The sequence continues at coordinate 39,933,335 of NC_068565.1, forward strand.
ATATTAAACTTTTTTAATATATATAAATATATATTTAAATGGAAAGCTTTTTAAGTCAAAACGAAGAAGGAAAGTAGAAGCAAAAGCATTAAGTTGAATTTTGCAGAAGGGAGGGAGACGATCTTCCAATTTCCAAACTTGGCCAAATTATGAGCTTCTTGATTAGCATCCCTGGATTAAAACTTGATGGTCATTTACTAACCATTTAATTTTTTTTACCAATAAAAGCTTGAAATTTGTCCTTTCTTTCACTGTCTTTTTCTCTGCTATGAGCTTTGAATGCAGAAAAATACCTATTCGCATGGTTCATTGAATTTTTTAGTCCTAATTTTCATATTAAAATTTATCTTTGCAAAAGCTTGAATGCCCTATTTTCTCTACAACTTACAAGTATGCAACAAGTATTGTGTACTGCAGTTGAAGGAGAAGAAAGAGAATGAGGTATGGAGAAACGAGTTGGTTGAAGGAAATAAATAATAATAATTCCTTAATTAAAATTTAATTTCAAAAAATAAATATTTTTTAATTTATATGATGTGGAAAAAGGCCACGTGACCCACATTGATTGGGCTATGTTATTTTGTCTCTTAGGCTTGACAATTACTGATGCAGTAAGCTAACAAACCGACTGTGCAACCTTCTCAAAACATACAAAGCGGCCGCCTTTGCATAAGATGAAAAGATCACTTTTGAATAGACATGGACGGAAGCGTCAGTCCCGTAGTGCGGAGAAACAATGAATACTCGTTGAGAAAGCTAAGTGCAGATTCTAAGCCTCATGAACCCTTTTTGGGGAGTCTCGACAACCTTTGGCTAGATGAGTTTAGTGGCTCATGCTTTTTGAAATAAGATTAATAAAATAGAATTTTATTGAAAAATAAAAGGAACAAAAAGCTAGAGCTTTTGGGGAGAGGGAGCTTTTACAGAAAAGATGAGTGCAATTTGTGTCACTCCATCCCTTATTTATAGTACTTAGAAAACCTAGTTTGTTCCTATTGAAATTCTAAAAGATAAATAAAGATAAAAGCTGAAATTAAATCTAAATAATAATCCTAATAAAATTTAAATTTAAATAGAGTCTTATGTTTATAAATCTCTTCTTTGAACTTTTGCCCCCAAGTCTTCCATACTTTGTATTTTTGGCACCACTTCTTTTCGATTTTGCATGCTGACCCATTTTATCTTCAAATTCACGCTTTTTTCCCCAAATTTCCTTTTTGCCTTCAATTTAATCCCTAGCACATAAAAATCCATAAATAGCACAAATTAGTAGGATCATACTCAAAATAAGCATTTAATTAATACATAAAAATATGTTATTTTAGAGTATTATCAAATTCTCCTTACTTAGCCCATGCTTGCCCTCAAGTATGGTTCCTATCCACTGTGAAATTTAGATTTTACCATGAAAGAAATATCAGTCCAAAGGTTTATAAAAATTAGGCATAATGCATATGAAAATAAAGAGAACCTTTAGCTTGCTTTAAGTAAAACTAAAAAAATATTTCAGCTTAAACACACAAAATTTAAATCTACTTGGATTATTTCATGAAAATTAGGTAATTTACTAAACTTGCCAAGACACCCTATATGTTTCCATCCTTAGTTCCCAAATACAATTCTTTATTATTATTATTTACTTGCTTTTCCTTCTTCTTCTTTTTTGTTTTTCTTTGCTTAAGAATATATTGAACCTTTTGACGCGAAGAGAGATGACAACCAAGCACCCCAACTCGGTTACTCAGCCCAACATACTCCTAATTTATTATATTTATATATATATTTTTAAGAATATATTGAACCTTTTGACGCGAAGAGAGATGATAGCCAAGTACCCTACCCCGGTTACTCAGCCCAACACATTCCTAATTTTTTTTTGTTTAATTCCGATTAGCGGAGTTTTTTCTAACACGTCACATAACCTTTTGATGCGAGTAGGATGACAACCCAAGCACCCTACCCCGGTTACTCAGTTAGTCCCGTTTTAAGATGCACTCATAACCACGGAGGCATCAAATTTTATTATAATGAAACATAATTTTAATTAGGAGGAGTAGGAAAAACAATCAAGTGTTAAAAATAAGTTTCAACAACTCTCTAACAGTCATGAACATAAATTTAGCATGCAATTGTATCAAGTGTCGTCGTTGCATTTAGAATTAATCGATTTTACTATAAGCAAGATAGGGTTAACTCTATTAATCATAATTATTTTAGCCTAATGAAAACAAAAAAGTGGAGATGAAATCAATATAGCAAAATCATAACTAACTCAATAGACAAGAATTATGCTTGCAGGTCAAACAGTGGGCAATTCCTGGTTAAAATCTTGGGCATAAAAAGAGGTAGAATATACTAAAAAAATAAATATGCGTAAAAACGAGCACAAGACAGCAGTAACAGTAACAGAACAGTAAAATAGTAGATAAAATGACAAAAATAATGAGGAATGCCTTCCCCTACTTAAAACATATTATCCTCGATGTGAAAGAAAAAGGAAAACAAATATGTGAAAGAAAAAGGTTTTAGAAAAAGTCTCTATGTAGTCACTGTCGTTCATGCATAGCTGCAAGGAGGAGAAGGTTTGGCATTGCCAAGGTCAACGTGTTGGGGTGCCGAGAACTGATACCGACGATTGTTAACGGTGAAGGAGGGTTCGACTGCGGCGCGACTCTTAGTCCTAACTATGGTGGTTTGAAAATCAACGGTGGGGGTGGGGAGAGGGATAACGACGGATTGAGGGAGTTTTAGGTAAATATGGGTGAAAAATTAGGGTTTGAAAGTGTAGGAGGAAGGATGTTTTGCTGTAGGGTGGGTGTTTGGGTGTAGGTTTGGGTGAGTTTAAAGTAGGGATGCGCCATCCCTACCTGGATTAGGGTAAAATATGGGGTTTTGCTAAAACATACCCATTCCTTCAAGATGTCGTTCTAATTTTAATTTTTCTTCTTGTCAATTTTCCTGGATATAAGAAGAGAGAATAAAATTTATTAACATACAAGAAAATATATAAAATAAAATAAAAACAAAAACAAAATTGGGTTCCTCCCAACAAGCGCTTGTTTAACGTCGTTAGCTTGACGTCCCAATTAGTATTAGGGCTATTTCAGCTGAATTCTTTTATTCATATGGGTTTGGAAATTCTCATTTTTTACCACATCCACCATATTTGGGTTCAATTGTCCTTGCTTCTCTTGCTTTGATTTCGTATTTTTCTCCAAGAAAATCTTATGTGTGCCTGTCAAGGGGTTAATCCCTTTTAAGTCACAATTGTCTTATCATTCTCCAAAAATGCGCATTTGAGATGCTCGGGAAGTGGTTTGAATTCCAGATCTAGTGCATGCACAACAGAAGGTAGAAGTTTAGTATACATAAGAGCCAATAATTCATTAACAGATTCACAAATAGATCCTGAATCAAAATTATCATCAAACAATGTTTCAAGTTTATCTTCATAAGGTGACTCAAAAGTTTCTTCTACTAATGAGTCAATTACGTCGACACGATTTACATTCAAGCTTTCACTCGGGTGACTAATAGAGTCATAAATGTTAAACTTCACGATCTTTCCATCAAATTCCATTGTGAGGGTTTCGCTACGTACGTCAATCTTAGTATTTGCAATAGTAAGGAAAGGTCGCCCTAACAAGATGTCTGAAGACCCATGAGTGTTATCCTCTTCCATTTTTATCACATAAAAGTCGGTAGGAAAGATAAGTCCGTTGACTTTCACTAATACGTCCTCAAAGACTCCTTTGGGATGCACAATATACCTGTTTGCTAATTGAATGATAACACCTGTTTTCGTCAAAAAACCCGCGTTAAGTGATTCATAAATAGAAAAAGGCATTACATTTATGGAGGCTCCTAAATCATACATAGCTTTTTTAATTCCTAAGTGGCCTATTTTGCATGGTATTGCAAACATGCCCTTGTCTTTACATTTTGTTGGCATCTTCCGCTGCAACATCGGAGATACATTTTCACCAAAACTTACTCTTTCATTTGCAGTTAATTTTCACTTGTTGGTGCAAAGTTCTTTAAGGAACTTGGCATATCGCGGAATTTGTTTGATGGCATCCAGTAATGGTATGTTGATCTAGATATTTCTGAATGTTTCGAGGATCTCTTTGTCTTCCTTACCTTTTTGATATTGGTTCAATCGTCCTATAAACAGAGATTGAATTATGGGAAATGGAGGTTTTCTTCGAACCTGTTCATCGTTCTTCTACTTTTTCTGGGCAGAATCTTGATCAAGATTCTTGCCAAGATTTGGTTCTAGTACTTTTCCACTTCACAACGTTACTGCATTTGCGTGTTGTCTTGGATTAGGTTCTATTTGTGATAGCAACTTCCCTTGTGAGTTCATTTTATCAATTGATGTGGTCAATTCTCTTATAGATGGCTTGGTATTCTGTTGAAAATCAAGCATATTAGCTGTTAATTTATTAATCATGGTTTCTAGAGAGGAACCTGAATCTCACGGTTGTTATGGAAACTGGTTTTGGTATGGCTGGTTATACTACAGGTTTGCTTCATCACTCAAGTTAGGATGGCCTTTCCATCTTAGGTTATATGTATTTGCATATAGGTCATATTGCCTTTGGGGCAGTCTAGAAAAGTTCCCCACAGCATCTAAATGGGCCATATTATTGTCACACAAACTAGGGCATGCATCAATTGTATGTTCGAGTGTTTCACAAATTCCACACAGTAGGGTTGGTCCTGTTTTTACTGCAAAAAGAGAATTCATGATATTAGTAAGTCGATCAACTTTTTATCTTCTAAAGTTGAAATACTTAGCCGATGAACCCTCCTGGTGGGCTCAGAATTGGCTCGAAATTGCTGAGTATTTGCAGCCATCGTTGACATCAAGTCCCTTTCTTGTTGAGGAGTCATGTTGACTAATGCCCCTCTACTGGCAACATCTACCATATTCATCTCTATGAGTTTTAAGCCCTTTTAGAAGTATTGGAGTAGAGACTGTTTTGTTATCCTATGTTGTGGGCAACTTGCACACAATTTCTTGAATCGCTCTCAATAGTCGTAAAGAGACTCCACATTATTTTGCCTTATCCCAACAATCTCCCTTCTTAATTCAGTCGCACGTGATACTGGAAAAAACCTGTTGAGAAACAAACGGGAAATATCAATCCAAGTTGTAATAGATCTAGGAGGTAGGTAAAACAACCATTCCCTAGCAGAATCTGCTAGGGAGAAAGGGAAAGCATACAATTTGATTTGATCCTCAGTTATGCCCTGAGGTTTCATACTAAGACGAACCATATGAAACTCTTTTAGATGTTTGTGTAGATTTTCATTTTGTAATCCATAGAAAGTCGACGGTAACTGGTTTAATCCTGACTTTAATTCAAAATTAGTATCGATAGAGGATATGCAATGTATAATGGCGGTTTTTCTATAGGAGCTTCAGCCAATTGTCGAATCGTTTGAGCCATAGGTTGAATTGCTAGATTCGGGTTTTTGTTAACCCTAGCATTAAGCACTTCTTCTAGTGGATCGACTTCTACTCTTTCAGTTTCTAATGTTTGAGTAAGGTTTTCGTTAACCTTAGACTCAACTTCGTCGTCTACTTCTATTTCTGACGGTGGGTTACTCTGAGTCCCTACCACCTCTGACTGCTTTTTACGTAGCTTTGTTTCCTTGCGATTAGCTTTCGCAGTTTTCGCTATTTCTAAATCAAATGCAAGAATACCTAGAGCAGACCTGGTCATAAGAAAGAAAGAAACAAGATTAGTATTTTACTAGTCCCAAGCAACGACGCCAAAATTTGATGTGTTGTTAAGAGCACCAAAAATATCCTCTCCCTATAAAATAACGAAAAGAATAGTATAAGGGAAGTAGCGTCAAATCCTCAAGGACTGGATTTGCACAACTTCTTGTTCCTCGAGATCCCGCACACAGTCGTGCCCAAGAAAAATTGCGTACATGAAAAAAATAAAAAAAAAACAAAATTAAAAATATGGACGAATTGAGATTATGTAAATTGAAATTGAAATTGAAATTGTAAAAATAAATAAAGTTGAGAAAAGAGATTCTTGGATTGAGAGATTCCAACCTCCGGTTATCTCGATCCTCCTTGGGTTCAATCCTAGGCTTTTAGATGATCCTTCTCATGACAGAATAAGTCAATTATAATGGAAGAGGACGCCTACAACCACTAGCTCCACTTAGATTTTAGACTTATGATATAGAGGAACCTGACTCTAGCCAACCGTCACTTTTGTGGGACCGTCTTACACTAGATCATCACTTCTCAATGGCGAATGCCACGCCATTTTGTCTATTAGGCTCGACAACTACTGACGCAGTAAGCTAACGAACCGACTGTGCAACCTTCCCAAAACATACAAAGCAGCCACCTTTGCACAAGATGAAAAGATCACTTTTGAAGGGACATAGACGGAAGCATCAGTCCCGTAGTACGAAGAAACGATGAATACTCGTTGAGAAGGTTGAGTGTGGATTCTAAGTCTCATGAACCCTTTTTGGGGAGTCTCGACAACCTTTGGCTAGATGAGTTTAGTGGCTAATGCTTTTTGGAAAAATGAAATAAGTTTAATAAAATGAAATTTTATTGAAAAATAAAAAGGGAACAAAATGCTAGAGCTTTTTGGGAGATGGAGCTTTTACAGAAAAGATGAGTGCAATTTGTGTCACTCCATCCCTTATTTATAGTACTTAGAAAACCTAGTTTGTTCCTATTGAAATTCTAAAATATAAATAAAGATAAAAGCTAAAATTAAATCTAAATAATAATCTTATTAATAATCCTAATAAAATTTATATTTATATTTAAATAGGGTCTTATGTTTATAAATATTTTCTTTGAACTTTTGCCCCCAAGTCTTCCATACTTTGTATTTTCGGCATCACTTTTTTTCTATTTCGCATGCTGACCCATTTTGTCTTCAAATTCACCCTTTTTGCCTTTAAATTTCCTTTTGCCTTTAATTTAATCCCTACCAGATAAAAAACCATAAATAGCTCAAATTAGTAGGATCATACTCAAAATAAGCATGTAATTAATACATAAAATTATATCATTTCAGAGTATTATCAGAATCGATCAACAATCACCTACACAATTTTTTTCTTACTTGACGATAAAGGAACCCCATAACAAAATCCATCACGATACAGTCTCATTTCCACTCAAGAATATAAATAGTTTGAAGTAATCCTATGGTACCCTGATGTTCTGCTTTAACTTGCTGACAAGTTAAGCATTTAGCCACATACTCGACCATGCCTATTTTCATTTCTGGCATCCAATAGGATTCTTGCAGATCGCGATACATTTTCGTTCCTCTAGGATGAAAAGCAAAAGGACTATGATGAGCTTCCCAAAGTATTAACTCTTTTAATTCTGAAACATTCGAAACACAGATTCTGTTATGAAACCTCAGGCAATCACAATCATCAATGCTGAAATTTTTCAATATGCCATTCTGAACCATTTCTCTTTTTTTCGCCAACTTGACATTATCTAACTTTGTTGCCTTGATCCGATCAAACAAGTCATCGATACAAGGTAAGGGGTATTGATTCTTAATCGTCAACTTATTCAATTGTTGATAGTTTATATAGAGTCGCATCGAGCCATCTTTTTAACAAATAACACTGGAGCTCCCAAAGGCGATATTATAGCGCGTATAAAGCCGCAATCCAGCAAATCTTGTAGTTGCACCTTCAATTCTTTCAGCTCTGTGGGTGCCATACAATAATGAGACATGGACACTGGAGTCATACCATAAAACACTTCAATTGTAAATTCAACCTCTCGATTAGTGGTAATCCCGGTAACTCATCAGGAAACACATTGGAGAATTCACAAATGGTACGAGTCTTACTGCTCTATCTATCACCAGAATTCGAGTTGATAACATAGGCTAGAAAAGCATCACAACCTTGATTGAGAAGTTTATTAGCTCAAATCATTGAAATGATACGAGTTAACCCATTTGTTCGAACACCATTCACTTCAATTATGCTACCGTCTTCACTCTGAACCACAAATTTCTTTTTACGATAGTCTACAATTACTTCGTGCTCAATAAGCCAATCCATTCCCAAAATTAAATCAAAGTCACCAAATGGCATTATCAACAAATCAACAGGGAAAGTGATATTCTATATCTCTAACGAACATCGCCTATACACCTAATCCACTACTACGGATTGTCCCAAAGGACTTGACACAACTATCGATACTCTAGACGTCTCAACTTTTAAACTTAGCAATTTAACTAACTCAACATTAACATATGAGTGTGAAGATCCCAAGTCTATCAAAGCATAAATAGGTTCTAAATGCAATAAAAAATACCTGCCACAATGTTGATAGCATCATCGTCCTTATGTGTTCGTACAACATAACATCGTGTTGGCGCTCTAGCCTCTGCTTGGTGAGAAATAGTATCGCTTCCCTTTCTAGCACCACTTCTAGCAAAAGAACCACCGCGACTTGTTCCACGGCCTCTACATATAGGCACAGGCCTTTGAGAAAAAACAGGAGTAGCATTCTCATTCTTCGGACACTCTTGAGCAAAATGCTCTATAGATCCATAGCGAAAAAAAGCCTGAGTTAGCTTCGAACATTCACCATGGTGCTTTTTCCCACAATGTTTACAATTTGGAATATCAACATCCCTAGATGGACCTCGCACACTACCCATAGACACAGTCAGTTGTCGGTCATGGTTTCTATCAGATCTATCAGACTTAAAAGTTGATTTCCAGCCACCGCGAACTTCCTTTGTTTGTTTTGGTTGTGAATGCGAGCTAGTAGCTCCAAACTGCTTTCCAGAAGTGCAAGTCACCTCAACCTTTTTCTTAAGTCCCAAGGCTTGTTCTCCCATCTTTGCCCGTTCAACTAGATCAACAAACTCTGTAATCCGATGCGATATCAACTGTACCCGAAGTTTATCATGTAGCCCACATAGAAATTGCCTATAACTTTTGATGTCAGATGGTACAAATTCAATAGCATACTTACCAAGTCGTACGAACTCCCATTCATAATCGGCCACTGACATCCTACTTTGCTTTAACAGCAAAAAATCTTGCCTTCTATCTTCAATGTATAATTTTCCAACATATTTCTTTTGAAATTCCTTTTGAAAGAATTCCCAATTAGCCTATTCAATAGGTATGCGGCGTGTTACTGAGTGCCACCATGTATACGTTTCTCATTGCAATAGAGAAACAACACAAATCACGCTTTCACACGAGTTGCATTCAAGTTGTTGCAAAACGAGTTTAGTGGATTCAATCTAAACTTCCGCTGCTGAGGGATCAACCCCTTTTAACCCAAAAATCTCTGTCGCACCATATCTCCGCAGTTCTTTTATCAAAGCCTGTCAAACGGTAGGTGCAAGCACTATAGCAGATGTAGTTCCCGTAACACGTTGAAGTGCATCAGTGATAGTTCTAAGTAAATGTGAATCACCTGCTCCATCGTTATCAACTCATTCAACATTAGGTTGTTGAGCACCAATTGGGTTAGTATTCAGAGTTACCGACTCTGTTGCCTTACAATCATCACTTGTTCTACTTCATTATATGATTCATTTTTCATCTTTTAACTATAAAATAAAAACAATTATACTCAGCATCCAAATCTTGACTCAACTCGACTCAATTTTGGCATGTACCTCTAGGCTCAATTCTGAGCTCGATTTAGTCCAAGAATCCGCTAAACCTGTAGCTCTAATACAACTAAATGTAACACCCCTAACCCCTCTTTGTCGTCAAATTAAGGTCACGAGCATTACTAACGAATCAAACAATTAATTCAATCATAATCAACAAATAAACTAACTAATAACATTATAATATGCAGGGGCAGATCACGACAATCTAATACTTTCATGCTACATTCTTATACATTCGAATAATAAATTATGATATGCATTTCTAAACTTGGTCTTCCACTGTCTACACTCTTATCACTATTTATCCCTTCTAGTATGTCAGAATTCGAATACGTATAAGACTATTCCAATTATGAGCATCAGAGTATTAGTCCAAACTCTGTCTACGGTTATCATTTTAATTTATCTTCAATGATGTTAGTGGAATACACTTAATTTAGATTTGTTGATCCACCCTAATACAAAATAAAAATTACTCTTATAACCCCTATTCGAGTCTATGGGACCCTAAAAGTAGTTCAAAAATAGGCAGACTAATTTGAAACAATTTTACAAGTTTAGAAAATAATTACAAAAATTTTGATTTTAGGGGTCACGCACCTGTGTGGCCAGGCCGTGTAACTCTCTGACTTAGGTCACACATCCATGTGTGTTGCTCGTGTGTGACACAAGCCCGTGTGGCCAAGCCGTGTGAACCCAAAAGTACCTTAAAACTCAAGTTTACCATTTCCTATTCACTTGGGCACTAAGCAACTCAATTACCAATCTTTTAACCTATTCAAAACATGATTAAGCATGCCAAAAATACACCAAATTCATCACCTAATATGCCTAACCAATGTACCCTCATTGGTACCACATTATATATGTTCAAAAACATCAATAACACATCAAACATTCAAGACTTTCATTCATATCACACTTACCATATTTGAATTAACTTTCAAACTTATAGAGTTACCAAATATGAAGTTAAACACATACCAAGCATTATGCTAAGCTACCAAACTTTAAAATATCAAATACTAAAATATAAACTAGGCTAGCATACCAACATAGCCTCAACCACAACCATATACACATTTAACCATCATTTCACTAGCAATTCAGTTAACAACATCTTAAAAACAATATCAACAAAAGACTCATTAGGTACATGCCATTACAAAATGAAATATCACCACACTTGAGCTTAGGATTTGTCATTTGATACTGAGTCGGCAATAATTTAAATAGTACCTAGCCTGCGCATGAAAAACAAAACCACATGTTGAGTAAAACTCAGTGGTATTACTATAATTCAAATAACATAAACTTGATATAAGTATTTTTAAAATTAAAAATGCAACAAGTAAGCTATGTTCATGTGTTTCAATTCAATAGTATAAGTTTTGCTCATTCCTTATTCACATCTACTAAGATTTTCACATGTTCAAATATATAAGTATATATCAATGGCTTTTGATTTAACATTTGAATACATCATCTCATATAATGGCATGATTCCTATCATTGATCAAAACTTGAATCCATTAAAGTTTCACATCTCAATTCATCATTTCATATTTCATTTCTCATCTCATAATCATTTCTCATATTTTCCATTTCAATATTTTCTCATCTCGTATTCATTTCTCGTCTTTATCATTTCAATATCAATTATATAAATTATTATTTTACTTTCCCCTATTAACACGACACGGACTCGGACGGATACACGGATCCAACTAACACACCAGTTTGACACCTAATGCCTCATCGAATAAATCTGAAATAATAACTGTGCCCAGCGCTATATAAATTGTCACCTAATGTCTCATCGGTTAAACCGAAGCAAATTGACACCCAGTCCTCATGGACTCGTGGTCAAAGTAATCCCTAAACTCTTCCTATCCTATGACATGCCATTAATATTCGACTCAACCTGGTACAGTTAATAGGGATTCATTTCACCTTTCAATACAACCAATGTCTCAATTTCATGAATGTATATCATCACATATAAGCATATATTCAATTTGATAATAATCACATTTTTCTCAATACACATATATTCATAATTATTATATTTCATAATATACAAAATCAATCCATTTCATTTCAATTATGAATTTAATTCAATCCCAAAGTGCCAAAGTACTCACCTCAAATGCTTACCATATGCAAACAATTATATATGCAATAATCTACTATTTAATTCGGATTATAGAAACACAAACCGTAATTTTCGAGCTATTCGACGTCGATTTTATCTTTTGGCTTTTTAGTCGAGGATTCCGACACAACTTTAGCTACGGAATTAAAATAATTAAAATACATCAGTACAACACAATTCACTTTCACATTAAATATTTCAATTTTTACTCAACATTTGCTTAAATTCTAATTTAGTCCGTAAATCGAGACTAATTTTTATTCTTCACATTTAATCCCATATTTTTACACTAATTTCACTTTAAGCTAAGTTTAGCATCCTATTTTTAATTAAACCCCTAAATTTCAAAATTTTCACAATTTAGTCCTTATACTCAAAATCAATAATTAACTTTACTATTTAGTCCTTTTCACTTTATCCATTGAAATCTATCAATTTAATCCCTAGCATTTGAAATATTCAACAATATTAACATCCAAAATTCTAAGTAATATTAAAAATTACAACACGAGTTGGCCAGCCCTAAGTACTAGGATTCCAAAAACATAGAATTTACAAGAAAATGGACTAAATTGACTAATCGATTGAAGTTTAAATATCAAAGACCTTTAGGCCGTGTGTTTTTTCTTCTTTCTTTCTTCCTTCTATTCTTTTCTTTAATTTTGCATGTCTCTCTTTTCCTTTTTCCATTTACTTTCTTTTATCTCTTTTATTATTATTTCTTTTATTTTGTTTTTATCATATATTATCTATTATATAATACATATTTATATACTTTAACTTTTAACTATTATAATATATATAATAAGTTTACATATATATAAATATGTACTCATCGTTAATTCATCCACTTAATAGAACAAAAGCTTAATTGCTTCTTTAATCCCTTTAATTTATTTTAATCTATAATTCAACTTTTATCCTATACGCGATCTAGTCCTTATACTATAATAATTCTTAATTCATGAAATTTCACTTAACTGAAATCTAATTAACTACATAAATAACTTAGTAAATATTTTTAATAAATATTTACGAGTTTGATTTACGGGAACGAAGTCCCGGTAATGCACTTTATGACACCTCTGACTATAGGGTTGTTACAGTGCAATTCATCTGGATGTCTTATTCCTTCTCGAAAATTGTGGTTGTTATTCCCTCATCTGCCCACATCGAGTCACACATGTGGTGCACTAATGCACCCATTATCAATTTCCAGAAAGTGGAGTGGTATAATGGGGATCGAGTACTCTGACAGTTCGGTTGTATACAGTATATCCCAACACTGCCAATGCAATTGGGGAAGATCCACGGGATTAACAAGAAGGGAAAACAAGGAAAAATTAGGCGGTAGTGCATCAACAATATAATGTAGTATGAGAAAACTGAATGGGTCGGAGACTTAGATGAATCTTTCTTTTGATTTGCATCCATCGTTAGATTACATACAATGGTACTTCAATATGAGCAAATTGTATTTATTTGGTGGGCAATCGATTGTAGCCCCCCTACACATGCGCCGTCTTAGGCAACCTACCCATCCTCTTCTGCATATGCCTCCTACACTCGAGCTAGAGCCCTCGCTGGAACCTAAGCTAACACCCAACCCAGAGTGGTCTCATACACAGTCTAGGGATAGTTATCATTTAGACTTGGGGGTCGACGACTATTTTTCAAACTCGTCAGGCCACAGATATCATTTAGAATTTCTCGGATCCAGTTTTGATATACTTGATCCGAGATCAATGATGACGTTTGAGATCTTCAGCCTATTACCACCGCAGCACTCTACTCTTCCCGGGCAAACGTTTGGGGCATACGATTTTTCTACTATGTTTAGGACAGTCCCAGGTTCGGGTGAGGAAAACGTTGATCACCACAAAAAAAGTTTACCTCAAGGATCACACAATCAAATCATCAATTTTAGAGGTTTCTGCAATTTCAATAGTCAAGTTTGTATTTATTTAATAGTAGTAAAATATAAATGCAAAAATACAAACTTTGTAATTTTAAAGGACATATGTTGAAACAAATTTAGAACATATAAATTATCGACTTACATACATGTAAAACATACCCGTAAAAATTAGATTCATTGCACCAAACTTGGAACCAACTTTGTAATTTAAATTAGATTCATTGTAACAAACTTGGCACCAACTTTGTACTTTAAATTAGATTAATTAGAACAAACTTGAAACAAACTTTGTCATTTCAATTAGATTCATTGGAACAAACTTGGAACAAACTTTCTAATATAAATTATATACATTGGAGTAAATTAGCTCAATTCCTACCCAATCGCGACGATTGTCCAATACGGTAAGTTCACTATAGGAATTTACTCTGATTATGCATAGCTAATTTGCATACGCCACAAAGCTTCCCGTTGATTTTCTCCTTAAGGTCCATTTCATTATGGATTCAGGTTGATTACAGATGACCTTTTAGATTCCTATACAACCCTTTGTCTAGGACAAGCTTGAAAGTCGTCGGAGGCACCTCTCATATAGACAAGTCAGGTAGGATGGGGAACTCGTTCTCTCGAACACGTAACATGCACTCGAGAGTGTACACCTCATCGATAAGCTGTTCAATATTGAGCGAGGCGCGACCATAGGTTGCCACGACATATACACAAGGATAATGAAGTGTCTAGAACTTTCTGCGATCGTACCATCTATTTCGGAGATCAACTTCGTAGGACATAGGTGGTATAACGAGTTGACGATTGATGGTCTCTGTAACACCCCTAACCCGTATCCGTCACTAAAACAGGGTTACAAAGTATTACTAGAAATTACAGATTAAGTAAACATATATTTCATTTTATATAGTATTCATGTTAGAAATCAAGTATAAAGTCTCTTATATGAACCCTCGAAGTCCAAAACATGCATTAGAAATGAGTCGGGACTAAACCGGGTACTCAGAGAATTTTTCAAAAAATCTTAAATTTTTTTTCCTCGGTACAGAGGTCACACGGCCGTGTGGTCAAGCCGTGTGGTTCATACACGACTCAGACACACGCCCTGTCTCTGCCCGTGTAGATGAAAATAAACTATTTTCCAAGCCACATCAAAGCATAATATCACATTCACAAACCATATCAAAGCATTTAAAATAAGTCTGAATCTTGCCTTAAACATGAAAGAACATCACATACAACCAATGTATCCTTAGGTACCTCAGATGACAATTTATTATCATGTTAATCTATCATTCATACTTACCTATTTACTAAATGCATATATGCATGATTACATTCATTCTTCAAACATGATAGATCCACTTATAAACATATCAAAAATATGTCAAACACAAGTCATTCCAATGGATAGTTTCATTCAAAACATTTACATGCCATTGTTGGCTAAATAACCTATACATGTCATTATAACCATAATTGATTTACCATATATACCAAAATAGGCCAATGGATAGTGTGAGTGATCTCCGCTAAGCTTCGAATCCAACGAGCTTCCGAATTACTATAGAACAGGGGAAAATAAAATGGAGTAAGCATGTAATGCTTAGTAAGTTCGTATAACATGATAATTAACTTACCATTCATTCATGTTCAAGATAAACATGCAAGACACATTCAACCAACTTGATCACAAGCCCTAGCACATATCTTCATCATCCTTGTTAGTCATATATTTCATTCAAATATCAAGAAATATGCATAGGCTCAACAGTAATCAGATTACCATACAAATATGCTTTCCACATCATGTATTCATATAGCATATACAAATCATATCCATGTATTTTAAATACATTTTCATAATAATTCGTCTTGAGTTAAAACTATTTCATGTCAAAAATTTGCCCATTAAATCAATTGAAATGTCGATGGTTACACGGGTAGTACGACCGAGGTGTACAAATATATAATCATAGATGAACATATTCATCAAACAAGTTCCATGTTCATATAGCATTATCTCATATTTTCATAAGTCATGTATTATCATTTTCATGTATTTTAGGTAGATACGTGTAATAATTCATTTTGTATTCATATCTTCTCATGTCAGAATTTTGCCCGTGTAATTTTATTTGGAATATCGATGGATACCCCCGTAGTACACTCGAAGTGTACAAATTAACAATCCACCAATTCATATTTGAGATTGCTCATTAAAGCACATAATCAGAAAATCCTCTCTTGAGCCATATAACAGGAAGCTCACAAAGAGCCATTAATAGGAAAGCTCATAAAGAGCCTTTCAAGAAGCTTATCTGGGCTATATAATGGGAAGCTCACATAGAGCCATAATCAGGGAGTTCACATAGAACTGTTAATTAGGAAACTCACAAAGCTCCTTTAATCAAGAGCTCCGGATAGCCATATATCGGGAAATTCAAGAGAGCCATATCAGGACGCTCACAAAGAGCTGCATTTGTGTCTGCAACATATGCAGGATCACAACCGATCATAAAACAGGACGCTCACAAAGAGTTGCATTTGTGTCTGCAATATATGCAGGATCATAACCGATCATAAAATAGGACACTCACAAAGAGCTACGGTAGTCCGCAACACATGCAGGAATACTACCGATCAGGATGCTTGCAGGAACCATATAACGAGAATCTCGAGAGGGCTTATAACGAGATGCTCATAGGAGTTGTGGTGTGTCGCAACATATGCAGGACTACAACCAATTCAGGAAATCTCGTATCCAGCGAATTCTATTATTCAAATGGGACTTATCATGCATCGACTTTGTCGGATATAAGATTAATTTCATATTCATGACAATGATACAATTCACATACATATCATTCAGTTTAAAACATATGAATACACAATTTAGTTGCACGAACTTACCTCGACAAATGTTCATGTACACAATATCTACTAATCATATATTTTCTCTTTTCTTCGTTCTAACTCCGAATTTGGTCTATCCGGATCTATATGAATGAATTTAACATCAATTCATGTTCATTTCAATTCAATTCACATCTTTGACAAAATTACCATTTTGCCCCTAAACTTTTAATTAATGACGATTTCGTCCCTAGGCTCGGAAAATAAAATTCATACAATTTAATCCTTATTCCAAGCCTAGCTGATTTTTACATGTAAAAATTACAGCCTATGTATTTCGTAAAATTTAGAATATTTCCATGAATTTCACATCTTTATAATTTAGTCCCTAAATCAATTTTTCATCAAATTTCCCTTTACAAAAGTTGTTTACCTATCAACAACCTTTCATTTTCTATCATAAAACATCATAATTAAACTATGTTTATCAATGGAAAAACCCTAGTTCTTTGATAACTTTACAAATTAGTCCTCGAGATAGCTAGATTAAGTTATTGCAATATTAGAAATATAAAAATCATTAAAAAGATAAGAAAACATACCTAATTGATCAAAATAAGTTTGCTTGAGCTACTTTCTCTTAGCTAGGGTTTCCATGGAAATAATTTGGGAAAGATGATGAAAATATGATATTTTCATTATTTAATTAATTATCATCTTTTATTTTTTTTCACTTTCCAATTTCATCCTTTTCTTTATTTTATTTTCCATGGATGGATCATCATCCTTAACCATTAAGCATTTTTAAATGGTCTATTTACCATGTAAGGGCCTCCACTTTAAAGTTTTATAGCTATTTAATCCCTTTAGCTATTAGAAATCAACTTTTGCACTTTGTGCAATTCGGTTCTTTATCAAATTAAACATGTAATCGGTAAAATTTCTTTACGAAATTTTCATATGAAATTATTATTGTACTGTAGATCATAAAATAATATTAAAATAAAATTTCCTTTCAGAATCGAATTTGTGGTCCTGAAACCACTGTTCCGATTTTACCAAAAATGGGCTGTTACAACTCTCCCCCTTAAGAATTTTCGTCCTCGAAAATCTTACCAGTAAAGAGGTTCAGATATTGCTTTTTCATAGTTTTCTCCGGTTCCCAAGTAGATTATTCCGTATCATGTCATTGCCAGAAAAATTTTACTAAAGCTACCTTTTTATTTTCCAGTTCTTTCACTTCAAGTGCCAGAATTTTGATCGGTTCCTCATTATAAGTCATGTCAGACTGAATTTCAATATCTATCGGAGAAATAAAATGTGACGAATCTGAGCAATACCGTCATAACATAACATATGAAAAATATTATGAATTCTGTCAAGTTTTGGCGGTAATACCAATCAGTATGCAATAAGTCAAATTCTTTTAGTAATCTCATATGATCCAATAAATCGAGGACTTAATTTGCCTTTACAGCCAAACCGGAGAATTTTCTTCTAAGGTGAAACTTTCAAGAATACCTTGTTGCTAATTTGAAACTCTATTTCTTTTCGTTTTAAATCCACATAGGATTTCTGATGATCAGGTACTGCTTTTAAACTATCTCGGATCATTTTCACATTTCTTCGATTTTACGAATCAGATCAACTCCATGTATCTTTTTCTCACTAAGCTCTGTCCAATACAACGGAGTTCTACATTTACGACCATACAGAGCATCGTACGATGCCATTTTAATTTTGGAATGATAACTATTATTGTATGCAAATTCAACTAAAGGTAGATACTTTTCCCAGTTACCTTCAAATTCTAATACACAGCACCGAAGCATATCTTCTAAAATATGAATCACACACTCAAACTGTCCATCAGTCTAAGGATGGAATGCGGTACTGACATGTAACTATGTACCCAAAGCTTCTTGCAACTTATTCCAAAATCGAGATATGAATCGTGAATCTCTATTAGAAATAATAGAAACTGGCGCACCATGTAATCTAACACTCTCAGAAACATATAATTCAGACAATCTATTAAGTGAGAAATCCATTCATACTAGGAATAAATATGCAAACTTCGTCAAACGATCGACGATTACCCAATAGCATCTTTCTTTTTCAGAGTCACGGGTAATCCCTCTACAAAATCCATAGTAACTTTATCCCATTTCTATTTCGGTATTGTCACTGACTGTAACAGTCCCGAAGGTATCAGTACCTGATGTTTAGCTTTAACTTACTGACATATAAAACATTTAAATAAAATTTAAAAAATACGGCATTTCATTCCAGACTACCAGTACATCTGTTTTAAATCGTTATGCATTTTATTATTCCCCAGATGAACAGACATAGTACCACTGTAAGTGTAACACCCCTAACCCGTATCCGTGGCCGAATTAGGGTTACGAGGCATTACTGAACAAAACACAACCATCTCAAAATCAATACATATACATTATATATATTATTTAAATATAATAAACTTAGTCAAATATTAAATATGCAAAATGTTAAACTTCTCTTCTAACCATTTTTAATAAACAAAGACATTATAATCCAACTAGTGAAAACATTACAAACTAGCAAATCCATAAGGAAATAAACCATTTTAGTATGGCTATTATATTCATATACAATACAATAAAGTACGACCTTCAAAACATTTATCTAGTCTGTACATGCCATAGTTAGAAGTTAAATATTTTAAATACCGAGATAATAGATAGAGTGATGAACTTGCTGACGATCCCTGAGCTTGAAGGTTGATTTTTTTTATCTATAAAACAGATAGACGTAAACAAACAAAGTAAGCTTACATAGCTTAGTAAGTCTATAGCATAACTAAAATATATATAAAAGAAGAATCATATAAATTCATAATTAAACTTATTGAAATCGCAAATACCACATATTGTATATTTAAATACTCATCAAAAACTTACAACCTAATACTTTTATATATCATTTACATATAATCAAATGCATACATCATTATCAAATACCTAAAACCGAACGCATATTTATATACTTAACAAATTTTATAACCGAATATATATATAAATTCATACTCATCAAATACATATAAGCGAATGTTTATATGCTCATCAAACACAATGACCAAATGTATATACATATTCTTTAAATCCATATGACTAAATCATATACATATCCGATACATGTAAACACATAATGTGAACAGATTCACCAAAGATAAAACACCGCTAGGCTTAAAGCCCGATTCAATACAACGCACTTAGCACGCTAGACATAAAGTCCGAAATGTTTCATTTGGCGTCAAGCACCGCTAGACTTAAAGTTTGAAATGTTTCACCGGCATCAAGCCTGCTAGACTTAAAGTCTGAAATGTTTCACCGGCGTCAAGCCTGCTAGACTTAAAGTCTGAAATGTTTCACCGGCATAAACCTGATACGCACTGCGCCTAAAATCTCAATTCACAGAAGTTGTATCTTATATTTGTATATATTATACACATAAAAATTCAACTCAATAATTTATAAACTATATCTTTAATCCACATAGGTATATAAAGTTCAGACATCAAATTCAGCTCAATAACTTAATTATACATCCAAATATATATATATTAAAAATGGTAGTTTGTAATGTTTTTACTAGTTGAATTATAATGTCTTTGTTTATCAAAAATGGTTAGAAGAGAAGTTTAACATTTTGCATATTTAATATTAGACTAAGTTTATTATATTTAAATAATATATAATGTATATGTATTGATTTTGAGATGGTTGTGTTTTGTTCAGTAATACCTCGTAACCCTAATTCGGTGACAGATATGGGTTAGGGGTGTTACATTTGATTGGTATCAGAGCTACAGTTTAGTCGATTCTAGGACTAACGTAGCGCGTGTGAGTCTAGCTATACATGCCATACTTTATACTACGATAGTGTGATGACTTCTGACATTTGAAAATGTTTTTTCGCATAGTAATGGGTCTCGATCGAGTCGTAGCTGATGATGTTGAGAGTATAGCGCCTGCTCCCGCGCAAAGGACAGAGTCGGTCGATTCTCAACCGACCTCAAGTAACCAGGAGGGAGGCTAAACAAGCCTTTTACCAAATGATGAATGACTGCTTTACTTAATATATCCAGACTAATCCGGCTGCAAAACAACCTCCACCCCCGATTAATCCATCTTCTATTCCTGTTATACCTCAAGTGAGTGATTCGTTGAGATTACTTAAGCCTTCTGTTGATAAAATTCAAAAACACAAGGCTGAAGAGTTTAGAGCCACTGATGATGATGATGCTGAGCGAGCTGAATTCTAGCTCAACAATACTATTCGAGTGTTGATGAGTTATCTTGCACCCCTGATAAGTGCTTGAAATGTGTCATATCTTTGCTACGGGGCACTACATATCACTAGTGGAATACACTAGTATCGGTGATTCTGAAAGAGCGAGTAACCTGGGAGTTCTTTCAGACTGAGTTCCGTAAGAAATACATCAGCCAGAGATTCATTGATCAGAAATGCAAGGAATTTCTTGAATTCAAACAGGGTCGGATGATAGTGACAGAATATGAGCGGAAATTTGTGAGACTCAGTAGGTATGCTAGAGAGTGTGTTTCGACTGAAGCTATTATGTGTAAAAGATTTGAAGATGGGCTGAATGAAGATATTAAACTGTTAGTTGGCATACATGAGATAAAAGAGTTTGTAGTACTTGTTGAACGAGATTGTAAAGTTGAGGAGCTCGGGAAAGAGAAGAGAAAAGCTGACTTTGAAGCTCGAGATTCCCGTAAAAGATCATTTAGTAAATTATTCCGATCGCCTCGAGGAAATTCAGAGAGGATGATACCCGATCTAAAGTTACTGTAGGGTTTCCTAAACATGATCGAGATCGACCCCCTATTAGTTCACGAGCTACTTCAGTTGCTAGTGTTGGTAATGTTTGACAAAATAGATCAGAGTGCAAGCATTGTGGTAAATGGCATCCAGGAGATTACAGATTACATGATCGGTCTTGCTTTAAGTGTGGATCAAAGGATCATTTTATTCGAGAGTGTCAGATGGTGGCCGAGCAAAATACTGTACAGAGTACCAGACCGAGTAATGCGTCAGTACGAGGTATACCACCCAGGCATACGGGTAATGTAAGTGGAAGTCAGAGAGGGACAATGGACACGGCAGTTCCATCTGAGGCTCGTGCACCTGCTAGAGCATATGCCATCCGTGCTCGAGAGGAGGCTTCTTCTCCAGATGTTATTACTGGTACTTTCACTCTTTATGATACTAATGTTATTGCATTGATTTATCCTGGTTCGACTCATTCTTATGTGTGTGAGACTTTAGTATTCAGTAAGACTCTACCTATTGAGTCTACTGAGTTTGTAATTAAAGTATCAAACCCCCTGGGCCGGTGTGTTTTGGTTGACAAAGTGTGTAAGAATTGTCTGTTGATGATTCAAGATTTGTGTTTTCCGGTTGATTTAATGTTGTTGCCATTCGACGAGTATGATATTATTTTGGGTATGGACTGGTTGACTTTACACGATGTTGTGGTTAACTGCAAAAGAAAGACTATCGATTTAAGGTGCCAGAATGACGAGATTATTCAGATTTAATCTAATGATCTGAATGGTTTACCAGGAGTGATATCCTCGATGTTGGCTCAAAAGTATGTGAGAAAAAGGTGTAAATCTTACCTTGCATATGTTCTTGATAGTAAAGTGACCGAAAAGAAGATTGAATCTGTGCCAGTTGTGTGTGAGTATTTAGATGTGTTTCCCGAAGAATTACCGGGTTTGCCACCTATTCGAGAGGTAGAATTTGGAATTGAGTTAGTACCAGGGACAACTCCAATTTCAATAGTTCCATACCGTATGGCACCAACTGAATTAAAAGAGTTGGAAGCACAGTTGCAAGAGTTGACAAATAAAGGTCTAGCACGACCGAGTTTTTCTCCCTGGGGTGCACCAGTTCTATTTGTGAAAAAGAAAGATGGAACGATGAGAATGTGCATTGATTATCGGTAGCTCAATAAGGTGACTATAAAGAATAAATATTTGTTGCCACGTATTGACGACTTGTTCGATCAGCTAAAAGGGGCTTCAGTGTTTTCGAAGATAGATTTAAGATCGAGTTACTATCAGTTGCGAGTTAAAGACTTTGATGTGCCAAAGACAGCTTTTCGAATGAGGTACGAACATTACGAGTTCCTGGTTATGCCTTTTGGACATACTAATGCACCTGCTATTTTCATGGATTTGATGAATCGGATCTTTAGACAGTATCTAGATCAGTTTGTGGTAGTATTCATAGATGATATTTTGATCTACTCTCGTGATGAAACTGAGCATGCTGAACATCTGAGACTTGTGTTACAGACTTTACGAGAAAAATAGTTGTATGCAAAGTTCAGTAAATGTGAGTTCTGGTTACGTGAAGTCAGTTTTCTGGGTGATGTTGTATCAGCATCGGGTATTCGGGTTGATCCGACTAAAATTTCAGCTATACTTAATTGGAAACCTCCAAGAAATGTCTCTGAAGTTCGGAGTTTTCTGGGACTCGCTGGGTACTATAGACGGTTCCTGAAAGGTTTTTCTGTGATTGCGACCCCGATGACAAAGTTGCTACAGAAAGATGTTAAGTTCGAGTGGTCAGAAAAGTGTCAGAAAAGCTTTGATCAGTTGAAAGCCCTTTTGACCGAAGCTCCAGTACTAGTTCAGCCGGAGACGGGTAAGGAATTTGTTATTTTTAGTGATGCATCTTTGAACGGTTTCGGCTGTGTTTTGATGCAGGGAGGCAAGGTTGTAGCTTATGCCTCGAGACAGTTAAAGCCACATGAAAAGAACTATCCAACACATGATCTCGAATTGGCCGCTATTGTTTTTGCTTTGAAAATATGGCGACACTATTTGTTCGGTGAAAAATGTCATGTTTATTCTGATCACAAAAGGCTGAAATATTTGATGACTCAGAAGGATCTAAATTTGAGACAGCGACAGTGGTTAGAGTTGCTAAAAGATTACGAGCTTGTGATTGATTATCATCCAGGAAAGCCTAATGTTGTTGCGGATGCCCTAAGTCGAAAATCACTATTTGTTTGCGTGCAATGAACGCGCATATAGCTATGTTTGATTATGGTGCAATAGTAGCTGAGTTGAAAGTAAAACAGTTATTTGTTCAACAGATTTGTAAAGCTCAGAAAGCCGATAATGATTTAATTGCAAAACGGGCTCAGCGTGATTTGAATGTTGATTCAGAGTTTCTAGTTGATGCTGAGGATTGTTTGAGATTTAGAAATCGACTATGTGTTCTAAAAAATTTAGAGTTAATTCAGATGATCTTGAATGAAGCTCATAATAGTCGATTATCTATTCATCCGGGTAGCACGAAAATGTATAATGATCTAAAACCGCACTATTGGTGGCGCAATACGAAGCGAGACATTTCTGACTTTGTTTCGAAATGTTTAATATGTCAGCAAGTAAAAGCGGTGCATTAGGTACCTTCTAGATTGCTTCAGCCGATCATGATACCTGAATGGAAATGGGATCGAGTCACGATGGATTTTGTATCCGGTTTACCGTTGACACCGAGCAAGAAAGATGCAATTTGGGTTATTGTTGATAGATTGACAAAATCAGCTCACTTTGTTCCGGTCTGTACTGATTATTCACTTGATAAACTTGTTGAATTATAGATTTCTCAGATTGTGAGGTTGCACGGGGTACCTATTTCTACTATTACGGACAGAGACCCGAGATTCACATCACGATTTTGGAAGAAACTGCAAAATGCTTTAGGTACGAAACTACACTTTAGCACAGCTTTCCATCCGTAAATAGATGGCCAATCTGAACGAATCATTCATATACTTGAGGATATGTTGAAATGTTGCATTCTCGAGTTTTAAGGTACGTGGGATCGATACTTACCTTTGATTGAATTTGCGTATAATAATAGTTTTCAATCTAGTATTAAAATGGCACCTTACGAGGCTTTGTAAGGTTGTAAATGTCGTACACCATTGTATTGGACCGAGCTTAGTGAAAATCAGATTCATGGGGTCGATTTGATTAAAGACACCGAACAGAATGTGAAAGTGATTCTGGATAGTCTAAATATAGCACCGGATATTCAGAAATCGTATGCAGACTTGACAAGAAAAGATATAGAGTTTCAGATTGGAGATCAAGTCTTTCTGAAAGTCTCACCGTGGAAGAAAATACTCAGATTCAGTCGTAAAGGCAAATTAACTCTGAGATTCATTGGACCGTATGAGATTATAGAGCATGTCGAACCGGTTGCTTATAGATTGATGTTGCCACCTGAGCTAGAAAAGATTCACAATTGTTTCATGTTTCGATGCTTCGTAGATACCGATCTGATCCTACACATGTGATTAGTCCATCAGAGATTGAGATTAGATCTGATATGTCATTTGAAGAACCGATTTACATTCTAGCTCGTGAGGTTAAAGAGTTACGAAATAAGAAAATTTCGTTAGTTAAAGTATTGTGGCATAAACACAGAGTTGAGGAAGCAACTTGGGAGCCAGAGGATACAATGAAAGAACGCTACCCACACCTATTCACCGATAAGATTTTAGGGGACGAAAATCCCTAAGAGGGGAGAGTTGTAACAGCCCAATTTTGATCTTAATCGAACATAGTGGTTTCGGGACCACGTATTTGAGTTAGAAAAATATTTTAATATTATTTTTAGTGTCTATTATATGTTAAGTTATAGGTGTGAATTTCGTGTGGAAATTTAATCGTTTGAAGGTTCAATTCGATGAAAAGGGTTTAATCGCATAAAATAAAATTTAGAGGTTAGATCTTAAAAGCACCTATTTGTTGTTGTCTTTTTAAGTGGGAGATCTAAAGACGTAATTAGACCAAGATTTAGTTAGTGGGTGGTATATGACAACATTGTCCTTAATATATATGTTATAAATATTTATTATAATAAGGTTAATTTAGTAAATTATTAAATTATATCTTATAATTAAAATAAGTAAAGAAAACATAAAACATTTCATCTCTTTGGCCGAATAAGGGACTTAGAGGATTCATTCATGGCTTTCTAGGGTTCGGCATTTCTATTGTTCATTAAGGTTAGTTCTTTGTTCGATTTTTGATAATTTTTACATTTTTGAGATCGTTTCTTCGAATACTATCCGACCCATGTTTGAATTTTTAATTTCGATGAATATTTTGAGTTGTGCCATTGATGAACATTTGTGCTATGTGATGTTTGATGATGAATAATGAAAGATATATTTTAGATTAATATGTTTTGTATTGGAAATTTTGGGAAATTGAGTAAGTAGAGTTAAATTGTGAAATTAAATTTTGAGGGACTAAAATATGAAATAAATGAAATGTGAGAACTTGTATAAAAAATAGGTACATTCGGCCCTTGTATGGTGTGAACAAATTTTGCGTATTTTGTGTTTTATCTAATAGGGACTAAATTGTAAAAAGTGTAAATATTAGGGGGAAATGGTAATTTACCCATTTATATGTGTTTTTGGATTAAATTGAATGTAATTATATTTAAACTAGCTTATTTTGAATATAATTAGATCAAGAACCAAAGAAATCGGAGTTGGATCGGGGAAAAACTAAAGTTGTCGATTAATAAATGCAGTTTCGACTTTTCACCGTCAAGAGTAAGTCTATTAGCTATTTGATGTCATAAAATTAGTACATAGGTATGTATATGTGCTGTATTTTGATGAATTATAATTTAAAATATGTTGGTTGAAATAATTAAAAGTATGAGTGAATTATATGCATTATTGTTACATGTTTGAATCATAGGTATATACTTATATAGTCATTTGAATTTAGTTAAAGTATGAAGGTATATAAGGATATACAATTATAAATGTTATCAATTTAGTTGGAGTATAAAAGTTTTATATTTTTATATGTACAAGTTTTGAATTTATACATGTATATACAAGCATAAAGTATTGGTTTAATAAAAGGTATATATATATAACTTAATACATTAAAGCCTACTACCTAATATCATGCATTCGAACACCGTATGATATTCCAAACTAATAATTTCATATCTTCAATTCCATTCAAGAATTTTTACATGAATATACATACATAATCGAACCTCCCTTATACATATATAAATTTTATACTTAAACTCATTCTGAACATATATATATGCATATTTGCATAATTGAACCTCATACAAACTTGTATAAATGGCATACCTAAATTCAATACAAGGAGATATACATGTATATTTGAATATTATAGATCCAATACAAAGTTTTATACCAATATAAACCTATGTTTATTTCCTAATCTTAAGTACACACACACACACATATATATACCTTTTATTAAACCAAAACTTTATACTTGTATATACATGTATAAATTCAAAACTTGTACATATAAAATATAAAACTTTTATACTCCAACTAAATTCGATAACATTTATAATTGTATATCATTATATACCTTCATACTTTCACTAAATTCAAATGACTATATAAGTATATACCTATGATTCGAACATGTAACAATAATGCATATAATTCACTCATACTTTTAATTATTTCAACCAACATATTTTAAATTATAATTCATCAAAATACAGCACATATACATACCTATATACTGATTTTATGACATTAAATAGCTAATAGACTTACCTCAGACGGTGAAAAGTCGAAACCAGACGATTAATCGACAACTTTAGTTTTCCCCTGATCTAACTCCGATTTCTTTGGTTCTTGATCTAATTATATTCAAAATAAGCTAGTTTAAATATAATTACATTCAATTTAATCCAAAAACACATAAATGGGTAAATTCCCATTTTGCCCCTAACATTTACACTTTTTACAATTTAGTCCCTATTGGATAAAACACAAAATACACAAATTTTTTTCACACCATACAAGGGCCGAATGTACCTATTGTTCATACAAGTCCTCACATTTCATTTATTTCACATTTTAGTCCCTCAAAAATTTAATTTCACAATTTAACTCTAATTACTCAATTTCACCAAAATTTCTAATACAAAACATATTAATCTAAAATATATTTTTCATTATTCATCATCAAACATCACATAACACAAATTTTCATCAATGGCACAACTCAAAATATTCATCGAAATTAAAAATTCAAACATGGGTCGGATAGTATTCGAAGCAACGATCTCAAAAACGTAAAAATTATCAAAAACCAAACAAAGAACTAACCTTAATCAACAATAGAAATGCCGAACCCTAGAAAGCCATGAATGAATTCTCTAAGTTCCTTATTCGGCCAAAGAGATGAAATGTTTTATGTTTTCTTTACTTATTTTAGTTATAAGATGTAATTTAATAATTTACTAAATTAACCTTATTATAATAAATATTTATAACATATATATTAAGGACAACAACAAATAGGTGCTTTTAGGATCTAACCTCTAAATTTTATTTTACGCGATTAAACCCTTTTCATCGAATTGAACCTTCAAACGATTAAATTTCCACACGAAATTTCACACCTATAACTGAACATATAATAGACACTAAAACTAATATTAAAATATTTTTCTGACTCAAATTCATGGTCCCGAAACCACTATGTCCGATTAGGATCAAAATTGGGCTGTTATAGTGAGAATTCATGTAAAATTTTATGTACAAGCTCTAAATCTTTTGGTACACGGGCTATACCTCGGAATAAAAGATAATCATCAGGTCCTATTTGAGATTCTGAGTCAGAAGTTAATTCACACTGTACTCGTTTAACTTGCAACTCATTATCACTTTTCTGAGCTTTACAGATCTGTTGTAGAAACATCAGTTTAGCTTTATGCTCAGCTAAAATTAAGCCATTATTAGACAATTACAATTGGGTATCCATGACTCACAAGGCAAACAAAGACTTTCTACTCAGAGTATCTGTAACCACATTCGCTTTTCTCGAGTGATATTCAATTGTCAAATCATAATCTTTCAACAGTTCAAGTCATTTACACTGTCTCAAATTCAAATCTTTTTTGCGACATCAGATAATTTAAACTTTTATGATCAATAAATATATGGTATTTTTCACCAAAAGAATAAGGTTGGCAAAATTTTTGTGCAAATATAATAGTTGTCAAATCTAAATCATGTATCGGATAATTCTTTTCATACGATTTTTAACTGTCTGGAAGCATAAGCTATTACTTTGCATTACTGTGTCAAAACACAGTCTAACCCATTCAATGATGCATCACTGTAAATCACAAATTCTTTACCCAATTTAGGCTGAACCAGAACTGGTGCTATGGTCAACAGGACTTTCATCTGGTCAAAACTTTGCTGACATTTATCAGACCATTCAAATCTTACATCTTTCTATAATAACTGTATCACTGACATGGCTATCATAGAAAACCCTTTCACGAAAATTGAAAAAAAATTATATAATAAATCTATTTCAATTATTAACACCGAAGCTGAATTATTCTGAAGCCACAATCATCAGATAGATTAAAAACCATAGTACCATATTAGGCCCGACGCTTCAATAGTATAGATGGAACAATACCTCAACATCAATAGTACTCTCCAAATAGAAGAGGAAAACTTAAAGTAGTCCTAATAACAACTAGTGCCATAATACAATTTCTATAATCTGAGATCCATATCACTGAGCTCTCATGATCGAGTCAGGATTTATAACAGCAATAAATGTAATTACCTCTGGCCAATTAATATCTTTCACATATAAACCATGTTTGATAGATAATATTAGACCATAAGAATGACAAGAAAACTGAGATAATGAAATCCAAAATGTGAAGCTATATTGAATTTTTCGAGAATAAAAACCACATTGAAAAATAAAAAGATTAATGATATCCCAAAGAAAATCCAGAAGAGTAATATTGCACATACGCACTAGAAACAGCTGTGATAGAGACAATATAAATTGCATATTTGCAATTTAGAGCTTCAACCAGTAGAACTAGAAAATGGTATCATACGAATCTTATCATCAAGTTTTCTCTCAAACATAATTAAAACGAAGAAAAAGTAGAGCAATACCGCTCATGAATCTACCAGGCTTATAATAATTCCGTCTATTATTATAATTAGCCAGCCTTTCTATATGATAAGTATCACATCTAAACATGAATAATTACATATGTCTCTAAGAATATCAGAACATATAGAATACCCAACGGAAATCGCTGTAAAATACTCAACTATAACAGCTACTTTCAGATATATTTATAATTTCAACACTATCCCACTGACTACTACAGTCATCAATGATCCCACATTATTCCAATCACTAAAGAAATCAGTTCAAAGAAATTTCGGTTAACCCATTCTTTAAATATCATATCATAGCTGAATAAATCGATTACTTGTGAATAACTTCTTCCTTAACAATAACATTGTATATCCCGAATAATCTTCAGAATAATTTGATATCTCTTCTAAAACCATCTTTACTTGCTAACCCATTCTCAGTTCTGACCATATTATTAATCATTCAACCATTGAACTCTTTGGTTTCACACTTGTGAACTTAATCAATATAAATCTTGTGAATTTCATTGTATAAGACTGTACTAGTGAGATGGTGGAGGTTGTAAAGCCTCAAATTTTGACTTTTATATATATACATGCATATAACATAACATTTATCATTAACATGTAGTATAAAACATTTGTTTCATACCTTTATGAGTCTCTACTCATCATAACCAACATTTTCACTCAGACACTTGAGTATCGCTTTCAACATTATCGGAATCAGCTTGGTTGGAAAGCATCTCTGTCTATTAGTAAAATAATTCTCATCAGAGTCGGGAGATATCACACTATCACAGGTTATATAATGGCATGTATTTTTAAACTCCACATATGCTATGTTCAGCTTGAGAACCGACTAAACGGTAGCTCTGATACCAATAAATATAAGACCCCTAACTCGTATCCATCACTGGAATAGGGTTACAAACCATTACCAAAATTTACAAATTAAGTAAACATATATTTGATTTTATACAATATTCATGTCAGAAATCAAACATAAAGTCCCTTATATGAACCCTCGAGGTCCAAAACATGCATTAGAAATGAGTCGAGACTAAACCGGGTACTCAGAGAATTTTTTGCAAAATCTCAAATTTTTTTTCCTAGGTGCAGGGGTCACATGCCCATGTAGTTAGGCCATGTGGTTCACACACGACTGAGACACACGCCCGTGTCTCTACTCGTGTAGATGAAAATAGACTATTTTTCAAGCCACATTTCTCACCTAACTTGTCTTCCACCTACACCAACACTTAAATACATTCACAAACCATATCAAAGCATTTAAAACAAGTCTGAATCCTGCCTTAAACATGACATAATATCACATACAACGAATGTATCCTTAGGTACCTCAGATGACAATTTATTATCATGTTAATCTATCATTCATACTTACCTATTTACTAAATGCATATATGCATGATCACATTCATTCTTCAAACATGATAGATCCACTTATAAACATATCAAAAATATGTCAAACACAAGCCATTCCAATGGCTAGTTTCATTCAAAACATTTACATGTCATTATTGGCTAAATAACCTATACATGACATTATAATCATAATTGATTTACCATATATACCGAAATAGGCCAATGGATAGTGTGAGTGATCTCCGCCAGGCTTCTAATCCAACGAGCTTTCAAATTACTATTGAACAGGGGAAATAAAATGGAGTAAGCATGTAATGCTTAGTAAGTTCGTATAACATGGTAATTAACTTACCATTCATTCATGTACAAGATAAACATGCAAGACACATTCAAACAATTTGATCATAAGCCCTAGCACATATCTTCGTCATGCTTGTTAGTCATATATTTCATTCAAATATCAAGAAATATGTATAGGCTTAACAGTAATCAGATTTCCATATATATATGCTTTCCACATCATGTATTCATATAACATATACAAATCATATCCATTTATTTCAATTACATTTTCATAATAATTCGTCTCGAGTTTAAACTATTTCATGTCGAAACTTTGCCCATTAAATCAATCGAAATGTTGATGGTTACACGAGTAGTACGATCGAGGTGTACAAATATATCATCACAGATGAACATATTCATCAAACAAGTTCCATGTTCATATAGCATTATCTCATATTTCTATTGCATCCCTAACATCTTCGACAAACACGTGTTTCGTCTCCATCTGGTTGACTTACTGCTACCCCATTCTTGACATCAAGGTAGCTAGCCTATAGAACGTAGTTGAGAACACTAATAAAATCAGAAGATGTCATGTTTTCCTCAAACGGAGTTCACCCCCTCTGCTTAGTTGGTGGTCATATGACTGTATCGACACCCGTCATCGAAACTTTGAGCCCATTGCCACGGCTCATGGTACCCAACCACTGTTGGAAAGGTGTGTTCGTTTCACATTCCATGTCACTCTCAAGTTTAGTCATCATTTGTTGGAAAAGGTGTGGCTCTAGCTCGTACATTGTGCATGTATTAAGAAAAGATAAGTTACAGTTTCGAATTAAAACATTAACACATATATTGAAAAGATAATGTCATCTTTTATCCATTTTCACAACTTGTCTCTACCAGTCTGCATTTTTATACTCTCAATGGAAGTTACTCGCTATGTGTCGGATTTAGTAAATAATCTCCATGGTATACCGGAACGTCTAATGGTGGAAATTATTCCCTTTCCTCTATTGGAGATGATACAAATATTATCGTCACTAACAACATACCTCCTTAGGTTCATGAGGAAGAATTTACATGATTCTATATTCTTCTTATCCACAATGGTAAAAGCTATCGGGAGCACATTCTTGTTCTTGTCTTGAGCAATCGCAATAAGTTGAATTTACGTATATTTGCCATATAGCCAGGTCCCATCTACCTTCACAAATGGCTTGCAGTATGGAAATGCTCGTATGCATGGATCAAACGTCTAGAACATCCGGTGGAAAATTCTTCTTTTCAGTTGTAGTTGGTCATCTAGACTGTAATATGGTTGTGTCTCCAACTCAATTACAATCTCTGGTACGTACTCCCGCATAATGACTATCCACCCCTGTAGCTCATTGTATAATGCATCCCAATCTCCTTACAACTGCTCTATTGCCATCTATTTAGCTATCCATACTTTCTAGTATGATACTCGATACTAGAATTGTGCTTGCATTTCGACAATCAGTACTGAAACTTTAATGGTCGGCATGTTCTTCACCATTGGTATGATACATATGCAGATAGTTTTAGAAACAAGTTTTTGGTGATCTTCTGTTATACGTGTTGAAGTGCATGTATGAGGCTCAACAAGTTTTCATAACTCCCACATCTGTAACTTCTAGATAAATACGGCTCATACCCCCTAATTGCAGCCTTCTGTCGACCTCTAACACTCCTCAATATATAATGTTGGTTTAGACATGATGACTTTGTAGTCCACCGACACATTCATGCTATACCGCTTAATGGAAAATACGCACTCCTCCTTGCTTTCAAATTTTTGGCCCATGAACAACTCCTCAGGTTCAGAATCTACGATCAGCCGGTGAGTAGATAGTATATCAGGATCTCCAAAAACTCGACTGCATACACTGTATTAGGGTCTATGATCGATATGTGTGCCCCAAGATTATTGTATATCACAATGCATCGAATCTGGTTCTTGATTGAAGACGCGCTAACATTTCCATCGTCTTTCACGACTTCTTCATCAATTTCATCCAGTACCTCGCCAACATCGGGATCACTATCACTATCGACCTCGTGATCAGAAGGATCACTACTAAAGTATCCATCATCACCAACCGTATCAATCTCGGATGCAACATTAAGATCGATGTCGATCCCGCATACAGTTGATTGACTATCAACGTATATATCGGGACCACCATACACAGCTCTTGAGCTCCATGTTCTTCACCTAATAGGGTGGGATCTTCAGCTGGCTCCACATCAACTAACTCAACAAATAACTGAATCGATGCATTTTGGTCGCTCCAATTCCCATAATAAGGAGCTACCATTTTCTCCAGGTCTTCATTGTCTACATGTTTCATCTCAGTGAATTTGATGGGATCTATCGAAATTGAAAACTTGTAGAAAAGTTTTGAGATCCTTCTCCCATAACGTCTAACAATTTTTGCACTAATCATTTCCTTCATATCATCAACCGAGACATTATTATTAAATTTTATTGCTATTTGTTGGCGACATTCAAATATACATCCAACTGTTGTTTTCAAAATTACTCCATTGAAATAAACATATACGAAAAATTGATTATTCATCTTTAATACTAAATCTGTTAAAAAAGAAATAAAAATTCTCAATACAATTTCGAACAACAAAAAATGATTGTAAAAAGATTAATTTTATATTTACTAACCCTTTCTGAACTTTCTTCTTCTCTGTTTACTCTTCTTCTACAAAAAAAAATTCTTTTGCTACTCTTGAATCTTCAAATTTTACTTCAAATTTTAGCACAGAGGTTCTGTTAAATAGACCAACTAGTGTCGCCTATGGGAAGGGCACGCCTAGTGCCGCCTATGTCATAGGCACCACCAAATATACGTACATATCTGCTAGAACCGTATTTAGCCTGGGTGAATATACTAAGAGTGGTGCCGCCTATCAACTAGCCTCACTCCAACAAATTAAGCTTTTAGCGGCATTTTTAGTGGCGTTTGGACCAAAAACGCCGCAAATATATACCATTAGTGGCGTTTTTCTTAAAAACGCGGCAAAAGGTAGGCAATAGCGGCGTTTCTCCCATAAACACCACAAAAGGTAAGGCAACAGCGGTGTTTTCTCCACAAACGTCGTAAAAGGTAAGGCAATAGTGGTGTTTTTCCCATAAATGTTAGAACCGTATTTAGCCCGGCTAAATATACCAGGAGTGGTGCTGCCTATCAACTAGCCTCACTACAACAAATTAAGCTTTTAGCGGCATTTTTAGTGGCGTTTGGACCAAAAATGCCGCAAATATATACCATTAGTGGCGTTTTTCTTTAAAACGCGGCAAAAGGTAGGCAATAGCGGAATTTCTCACATAAACACCACAAAAGGTAAGGCAGTAGCGACGTTTTTCCTATAAACGCTGTAAAAGGTAAGGCAATAGCGATGTTTTCCCCATAAACACCGTAAAAGGTAAGGCAATAGCAACGTTTTTCCCATAAACGCCATAAAAGGTAAGGAAAACGCCGTGAAGTTTTAATTTTGATTGAAATGGCACCATTTTTATGATACAAACCGATTCCATTTTCTTTCTCAAATGATAACATTTTATGTCTCCCCCGATTCCCTTTTCTTTCGCAAACGATGCCGTTTTATTTCTCCCCCAATTCCCTTTTCTTCCCTAATTCCCTTTTCTTTCTCAGCATGTTTTTTGCTTGACTAAAATTAAAAATATGTTCTTCTATTTGTATACTCGAAAATCCTCTCAACCTGTTCTTCTATTTTAATTTTTAGTCTGTTCTTTGGTTTCCCGAAACCCTACACACCCACTGTGCCCCCTTTTCCTCAGAGGCTGTAACCAAGCAATCGTTTACCCAGTTTCCCGACGCCTAGCCACTTTACCTAGCAGCAAACTTAGTCTTAGCAAGTATGTGAGGTTTTTGATGTTTTTTTTTGTTTGGGTTTGTTAAATTTTACTTCATTTAGTTTTCAATCATGTTAAAATTTTAGAAATTTTAATTTGGGTAGTTCAAATGTGCTTTATTCATTAATTGCCAGTTATTCATATATTGGATTTGGATTAATAAATTACATGCCATTAAGATCGATGGGTTACGTGAAGAAATCCATTCAGAGGGATTTGGACAATTGCAATGCTAGGTTTTAAATGATTGATAAATTTTTGTTTCTTTTTTTTATCGATGATAATTCTTTTGTTGTTGTTGAAACGTGGGTAAATTGGCTTTAGATCGATGGGGGTTTGCTACTGCTTATTGGATCCATGCTTATTGTCGTTTTTAAGGATGATAATTCTTTTTTTTAATTGAACTTTTTTGTTTCGATTTCACATTAAGAAAAACTGTGGGTTTGCTACTACTTATTTGATCGATGTTGCTGATAGTCTTTTTTTTAGATATAAATTTGGTTAAAGACTATAGAGTTTGCTTTAGTTTTATGGAATACAAGCATGAAAATGAGAGGTTTAATTGCGCATTCATGTGTTTATTTTTTTCATTGGATTGGAGCAGTTTTGATGTTTTATGTTTATTAAGCCTATATGATGATAAATTTGTAACTTTAATTGTTTCATTGGTGCACTTATTTGTATTTGAGAGCTTTATTTGGTCATAGCCAGCTTTATTATATTTTTTTAGTTAACATTAGTTAACATGCATTTTAGCTAGAAGTAGCTATGATATTTTGAACACTAAGTACACTGATTAGAGACGTAAAAGAGTAGTGGAAGAGATGAGTAGGGAGATGATGGTACATTTTGTACTGGTTCTAGATTCAGAATTAGGGATTAGGGTAGCTTTATGATGTTAAGTACATTGTCTTATGATGTAACCGGATCTTTGTGGAAGAGATGAGTAGCACTATTTCTTTTTCTTTTTTCCTTTTTCCTGCAAATTTCTGATTAATGCCTGAGATATGATGTAACCGAATCTTTGTTTAGTATTTTATAAATTGAACAA
Source organism: Gossypium raimondii (assembly GCF_025698545.1). Lineage (NCBI taxonomy): Eukaryota > Viridiplantae > Streptophyta > Magnoliopsida > Malvales > Malvaceae > Gossypium > Gossypium raimondii. The sequence continues at coordinate 39,969,639 of NC_068565.1, forward strand.
ATTTTAAATAAAATTAATTTGTGGTTCGTCCCTGTGGGAAGCTGATTTATGCTTTTTATCCTCGAGTGTTAAGTGTTGAAATGTGTTTGAAAATTGAAATTTTGAGGTTAAGTAATGGTAAAAATTCTATGGAGTAGTCTAAAATAAGTGGAATATTGTGTCATCCTATCTCTTTTTGTTATTCTTTAAAAAAAAGTGGTAATTTATTAATCCTTTACTAAACAGATATTTTCTTTAATGCAATTGCGAAGATGGTTGCACACTAATTCACAATTGATTTGAATAAACATCTTGTCTTCCAGGTATGAATAAGATCATATGTTTGAATTTGGTTTAGCTTATGGAACTAGCATATGTGGTGACAGCTTTGGTGTTACTGGTTTTCAGTTCACTTGTTAAGTTTCTTATGTGATTAAAATATCCACATATAGTTATGTTATGTGATTACATCAGCAAGTTCTTGATATAGAGCACAGTTTTGAAGGGTAGTTACTGAGCTCCAAATATTTTGTTTCTCTCTCTTTTTTGGTCCGACCGAATTAAGCAGGCCAAAGTGTGTAAAGGTAATAGCAGTGAATTTCACCCTTATTTTTATAACTACGGCTTTCTCTTCGCTTGTACTTATTATTTATTTTCTGCTTTGCTGAAATGTTGCCAGCCTCTTGAGTAGTTGTGTTAGATTGTTGTTTAGGAAATTTGTTAGCACGTGAGGAAGCTTCACGAATTTTTGTTTTCTATTTGCAAACTGGTTTAGGTAAATATTTGCTAGCACTTGGTGTGTGTATCTACTGTACTGGTTTTATGAATGTTAATTTGTTTTCTTGCAAGGTTTTGGTTTGGGGAAACATTTAAGTTTGGGTTTGGAGATGATTAGTTATCAGCATGAGTTGGCAGATAACATTGTCCCAGTGCAGGTTGCAGTTCGTTGCGAAGGTGCGCTATCCTTTTTAATACCTGGTACAGACTAGAATTAATGGTTGTTTTTCATTACTGTTTTCTTTAGTCTTCGACCACTATCACATAATGAGCTATTAAATTTCAGCTTAGTTAATGCTTGAAAAGAGGTGATGCGTATGTACCTAGCATGAATAAGCCAAGACTCGGCTTAAGGGCAGTTTAATTTTAATATTGGTGATATGAATGCTTGGTGATATGAATGCATTTTAATTTTAATATATATTTTGAATTTCTATGAACTTTTTATATTTTGAATTTTATTTTTAATTTTTAATTTTTATAATTTTAAATTATTTATTAATGTAACATATAATACTATGTTAAATTTTATTTTTATAATTTTTTATTTTATAATTTTAAATTTAGCTAAAATAATAAGGATTAAATTGATAAAAATATAAATATTAAAATCTAAATTTACTATTATATATTATTATTTCTTTGCGTTGAGGAACAAAAGTTTACTCATTTGAGATAAATTAATTACTAAGTAAAATGACTTAAATTAATATCATATTTCAATTTAAAATAAATTTTAATTTTTCTTCTAATAAAGTTACTCATTTCAAGGATATTAAATTTTTTTTTGAATAATATAACTGGGCTATATAAATAAATAATCAAAAAGACAAAATAATACCCAATATGTTTGGGCTAGTTCCTGCTGTCTGCTAAAGTAAAACAAAACTTGGGCTATATAGTTTGCCCAATAAAAATGAACATAAAGAAAAACAGAAAATGAAAAGACAAAGCAAAGCAAAGAAATAAATGCCCAGTCACTTCAAACAGCTGGACGCAATTAATACTCCACCTTTTCATGTTGACTCGTCCCATCTGTTTCAAAGGATAACAGTAACCAAAAAATTTTCTGCAATCTGTTATCATTATCGAAATCCCTCTTCATCTGAAAGCTTTTCAGTCCAGATTCTTGCTTTACTCTTCCTCCAGCGCTCCTTCAATTCCATCACTGACTCAGTCATTAAATGTATCAGATTTCCCCAAATCTTATTTATGTTTGCTACTCCTTCCAACAGTCACCACTTTCCTCACAATCTTAAAATCTTGGGTTCATCCTTTCAGCAGCTAGACGAACGAAATTCAGAATCGCCCCAACCAGGTAATGTTCTTCTCCCTTCTTTAAAGCTTCGATGGCAATCGAATGGGCAACAATATTTGCATTTCTCGGAATGTAACAAAACCAGATGCTATTAAAAGTGGTTTTAAGCTCTTGAATATCTCTGATGAGTGCTCCGATGACCGATTTGTCTTGTTCTGAACTTTGACACTTCTTGATAATCGCTTTCGAATCTCCCTTTATTTGTAAATCTGTAAGCCCCATAGATCTTCCTAACTCTAAAGCTTGTAACCCTGCATGTGCCTCTGCCGCGAAAGGAGATGCAATATTGGTGTGAATGACTGACTTTGAGACCAAAATCTCCCCTCCCTCTCCTCTGACAAGTAAACCCGAAGCAGATCTTGCATTTTGCTGGTCAAAGGCCGCATCAAAGTAGATTGAGGTTCTCGTACTACTCTCTTCAGTTCGCGGGGCACCATCATCTGCCAAGATAAGTTTCTTCTCCTCGATTCTTTTAAGCTCTGCGAAAAAATCTGAAATTTTATAAGAGATATCCCTGCCTGTTGTTTGTCTATTTTCGTAAACAAATTTGTTTCTTCTCGTCCAGATGGTCCAAAGCCCGCAGTAGAAGATTCGACATTGTTCCGTTGTACCGCGACTAAAAACCCATGTAAGCCAGTTCCAAAAAGTATCTTGAGTATTATTAAGCACCCATGATAACTGTGTGAGTCTCCAAACTTATTTTGTTGTAGAGCATTCACGGAAGATATGATTGCAATCCTCCTCTTCCAGTTTACAACGAGGACATCGAGCATCTGCAAGCATTCGTTTTTTCTTCAGATTAGCAAAAGTAGGAAAGTAGTTCCAAGAGAATCCCCATATTGAAGCTTTGATTTTTGAGGGAATTTGTAGATTCCAAAGTTTTTTGTAAAAAGCTTTAGTCTCGGTTTGTAAATTAATAGGAATTTGAGAACCCTATTGTAATAGTTTGTATGCGCTTCGAACCGAAAAAATGCCAGAAAGTTCTCCTCTCCAGACTTGAAAATCTTCAGTTGCTGTCGTTGCCAGTGGAATTTGCAAGATCTTTTTAACAACTTCAGCATTGAAGGTAATAGAAAGTATGACAGCTTTCCACTCTCTTTTATCTGCATTAATCAAATCCGAAACTAACTTTATATTTTCATCTCTCTGATGATTTTGCAATCTGTCGTCTTCATTGCCCGAAATCCAGAGGTCCTCCCAAACAGCAATACGATCTCCTTTGCCAACCCTCCAGCAAAGTCCTTTTTCAAGAATACCTCTTGCCAACCAGATACTCTTCCAGGTAAGCGAAGGTAAATTTCCTAATTGAGCCTTTAGAAAACACGCATTCGGATAGTATTTAGCTTTCAATACTCGGCCTAGCAAAGAATCTGGATAATTAATAAGACGCCAAGCCTGTTTAGCTAATAATGCGATATTAAATTTGTCAAGTTTTCTAAATCCAAGTCCGCCTGCTTCTTTTAAGTCACATACCTCCTTCCACGTACACCAATGAATCCCCTTCTTACCCCTATTCTTCCCCCACCAGAATCTGGCAATTATACCTTCCAATTCATTGCAAAGAGACTTAGGAAGTAAAAAGCACGCCATAGAATAAGTTGGAATTGACTGTAATACTGCCTTGATAAAAAACCTCTTTTCCCCATTGAGAGAGAAATTTAACACTCCAATTATCAATTCTTTATTTTAAATTGTCCTTCAACCTCTGAAAAGCTGTTTTCTTTCCTCTGCCCACTAAATTTGGAAGTCCTAAGTACCTTTCTGGATTGATCGAACTACGAACACCGAGCATCCTAACAATAGTCGTTTTTTCATCCTCCTGTGTATTTGTACTGAAGAAGATTGTGGACTTATTATAGTTAACACATTGACCAGAACTAATCTCATATTCTTTTAAGATATTCTTCAAAACAGTAGCTCCTCTTTCTGTGGCTTCTCCAAACAGAATGCAATCATCCGCAAATAATAAGTGTGAAATTAGCGGACCATTTCTGCTAACTCTCACTCCTCGACTTAAATTAACTTCCGTTGCTTGCCTTAGAAGGCTAGAAATTCCTTCTCCACAAAACAGAAATAAAAATGGGCTCAAAGGATCTCCTTGTCTAAGGCCTCTAGATGGGAATAATCTTTCTCCATTGACTCCATTAAGAACCACTGATTATGATACTGTAGAAACACATTCCATCAGCTTTTCAACCCATTCTGGATCAAAACCTAATTTCTTCATTATTTCTTCGACAAAGCACCATTCAACCCTGTCATATGCCTTACTCATATCTAATTTCACTGCCATAAGCCTTTTTTTCCCGAATCTTTTATTCTTTAAAGAGTGAAGAACTTCATATGCTAATAAAACATTATCACTAATTAGTCTCCCAGGAACGAAAGCACTTTGAGCTACATCAATGCATTTATTCATCACGAGACGGAGACAATTTGCAATAACTTTAGCCAACAACTTATAAAGCACATTACATAAACTGATTGGTCTAAAATTGGAAATATTCACAGGATTAGGAATTTTAGGGATTAAAATTATATTCGTTTTATTTATTAAGGTAACATCCATACCTCCATTCAGAAGAGTAAGGCAAAACGATGAAACTTCCTCTCCGATAATTGACCAGCATTTCTGATAAAAAATTGCCGGAAATCCATCTTCTCCTGGTGTTTTTGTTGCGCCTAATTCTGAAAGTGCCACACATATCTCTTCTTTTGTGTAATTCTCCTTCAATTTTTGATTGTCCTATTCAAATATGCATTGCTTGATTCCCGCCATAATTCTATCGTAAACTCCCTTCCTCCCAGCCGAAAACAGTTTTTGGAAATAACACCTAGTAATTTCCTCCATTTCTGACAAATCATCAGTTTCCTTACCATCATCTGATTGCATTCTATTGATAAAATTTTTCTGACGTTTTTGAGTTGCCTGTTTATGAAAGAATGTTGTATTTTTGTCCCCAAATTTCAGCCAATTAATCCTCGCCCTTTGTTCCCAATAGCTCTCATCTTTTTCAATCTCAAAATTAAGATGAATTTTTGTATCAATGAGCTCTATTAAATTTTCATCGTTTCTTTCACTCTCCTCCAAACTGCCCAGCTTTGAAATTAGAGCCATTTTCCTCCCCATCCTGCTCTTTTGTATCTTATCAGCCCATATCGTAAGGCCTCTCTTCAAACTATCCATCTTACTCAGCACGTCACCCTTAGCTATCCCCCAAATACTTTTAACTTCAGAAAAAAAACTTTCCTCAAGCACCCACGTTGCTTCAAATTGAAATCCTTTAGCAAATCTTCTCTTATCTTCCTGCTTAGTAGTGATGAGCAACGGACAATGATCTGAGAACGAATGAGACATATGTCTAACCTGAAAATCCAGGAATAAAAAATCCATTCTTCCATAGCCACTCCCCTGTCCAATCGTTCCCGAACATTTGTTTCTGGTAGATTACCTCTTTCCCAAGTGAACCATCGTCCAGAGAATCCCATGTCTCTAAGATTACAATCCTCTAAAATAGTTCTGAATGCTTCCATTCTCCCTTCCTCACGAGGTAAACCCCCTTCTTTTCTGCGCCATACAAAATTTCGTTAAAGTCACCACAAACCATCTAAGGCAACTCACTTGCGTTACTCAAATATCTCAGCAAATTCCATGATTCTTCCTTATTCGAATAAGGAGAACCATAAAAACCAATAAATCTCCAATCCTTTCCTCTCTCTATGTCCTCAATAAGCACATCGATATGACTTTTGGAAAAGCTTTGAAGTCTGATATCAATATCCCTACGCCAAGCTAAACATAATCCACCTCGAGACCCTGTCGCATCCACTTTAATTCCATTAAGAAATCCACACCTTCTTCGAACTTGTTCCATTCTCCTACTGTCAACTTTTGTCTCCATAAAGAAGACTATATGGGGATTATATAACCTCAGCCAGTGCCGAAGTCTATGAACTGTCTGTGGGCTCCCCAAACCCCGAACATTCCAGCTTAAGATTTTCATTGTGACCGGTCGGCTTGCCTCTTGGCAGCCGCCGATATATCAACAATAGCATCTCCTACTCTTCGGATCCTTAACGCTAAGGTGCTATTATCTTCCTCGACAAGAACCTCATCAACCTCCCTCTTTGCTCTCTTCTTCCCTTCCTCTAATGTTAACGCCCTATCTTCTAAATCATGATCCATCAAAGTATACGAATTTTCATCCTTTTTGAAGATTGATGATTGTCCTTCCAGATTAAATCCTAGTATAGGATATTTATTTCTATGTTGTCCCAAACTTCTCCTTGAAACTCTGGTACTAGGCCTTAACACTTGACCCTCTTCTTTCGTTCTAACCCAATCTTCTTCCTCTTCTCGCAACCAGACGCTATTCATCGCTAGAACTCTTTGAGATTGAGCTCTCAAGGATAGATCCCATCCCATCTCCCTAACTTCTACTCCTACCGCCATCTTCGCTTCACAAAAAGAGTCGCTGTGTCCCAATCGCCCACAATAGAAGCAAAAAAGAGATAGACGCTCATATTTGAATCTAACGTATGAACTTTTCCCAAAAAATAAGATCTGTTTCTTTCTTTTCAAGGGGTATCTGACAACAATTTGAACTCTGATTCTCATAAAATTTCGGTTTTCTTTTCCCAGATTTGATCCATCATACTCCATATAAGTGCCTATAAAATTTCTCAATTGAATTGCCAGCCTTTCTGAAATAAAACCTGCAGGAATGTCATGGATTTGAACCCAAAAAGGGGTAAATATCAAAGGAACAATTAATGGATCTTCTGTCAATTGCAACTTATGAAGAAGCAATAGATGATTGTTAAATGTCCACGGTGACCCCTTTAACACCCTCTCCATGTCCATAACATGAAAAACTGAAATAGATACCTTTTCCCTCCTAAATCTCGAATTTGCACCCCCCTAACTGGATGCCAAAGATTGGCCAATGTACTTTTCATCGCTGGAAAGTGAATAATGCTAGCAGTTAAAAAGCATCCCACTAATTTAAAAGTCTCAACCTCTGTTTCTGTTCTTGATTCAAAATCAAACTGTAAAATTTCATCTTCTTCCTTATTGATCTTCAGTTCAGCAAACGCTGTCTCCATAGTCGTAGATGAAGCCGAATCAAAACACCAAAACACAAGAACCGAATCACACAAAAACCTAACAGCCGCCGCTAAATCAAAAAAGACTTAATAACAATGAACAAAACCCTACCAAATAAGGCAGACAGAGACGTGCCAGAGAGGGCAGACTATTTCTAAAAGTTATTCGTATAGATAGGATATTAAAATGTTAAAGTAATTGTTTTCTTAAAATATATTTTATATTAATTATTATCTCATGATAATAGCTAAATAAAAAATTACAAATTAGAATAGGAAGATGATAACTTGAGTTCTAACTTTTAGATTTTAATTGCGTTATTAATTTGTTATTTTAAATTTTAAATTTAAATTCATTAATTTTATATTTAGTTTTAAATTTAAAATTTTTATAGAAAATTTAATTTAAATAATATTTTATTTATCCTTAAAAGTATATCGTTTAAAGTTCAAATTTCAAAATAAAACATAATATAATATTTATCTTAGAAATAAATATTATTTAATTAAAATAAATTTTTAAAGGAAAACAATATTTATCTTAATGTTAAAATTATTTTAATATTTTTCATAAATATTATTTTAAAAATAAATTGATCAATTTTAATGTGTAGTATAAAGTTAAAAAGTTCATGGAAATTTAATTTAAATATTAACTCAAAATAGATGAAAAATTAACAATTATTAACATATAATTATTAATTTGTTAATTTTTGTCTTTTAAGTATAGTAAACATAAAGGTGATAAAAAACACAAATTTAAAAATTAAAGGGTTAAAATTTCAAGTTAAAATTAAAAATGATAATCATAACTTACATAAACATTTAAAGAATAAAAAATTTGGATCATAACTTACGTAACTTACATAATACATAAATATATATCATATCATAACTTACATAAAACTTTGGATCAAAATATATATAAATCATAGAAATTTGGGCAATACTATTGTTTTTCCCTACTCTTAATTATACTTATAAATAAACAACTTACGAATTAGTTTAAACCCATTAGATACTTTATATTTGATATGTATTATCTATTTTAGTACAATGACATGATTTAAATCAATTTAGAACACTTAAGTAACCGTTATTTATTGTCAACTTTAGACTTCAAGAACTACAAAATGGTTAAGAGTTGGATGAATTTGTCAAGGGTAAGCAACGACTATCGAAATGGAGTACAAACTTTTCTAAATTTTGAATTTCAAAATGCAAGCCAAGATAATATGATTCTTTGCCCGTGTAAGAAGTGTGGAAGCATCAATTGGCATATTCGCGAAGTCGTTTACAAACATCTAATTGTTGATGGCTTGATTTGGAGGTATAAAAAATGGATTTTCCATGGAGAGTGTAAACCTCGTAGAACCTCTTCAATGATTAATCCGACTTATCCTCATAATGCTTACCATTAGTCTGTTAAAGAAAATGACATGGAAGGTATGTTGCGGGATGCATTTAATATGCGCAGTTATGGTTTGCAATCGTTTCCACCTAAAATTATTGCATCAAATGGTTATGATATTAGTGGAAATGCTTTTACCGAAACGGGAAGAAGATGAAGAGCCAAATGGAGAAGCGGGGAAGTTTTACAAGTTACTTAATGAAATGAATGAAGAACTTTATGAAGGATCGAAAATTTCAAAATTGTCCTTCTGCATTAGTCTTTTTCACTTAAAATATTTGGAAGGGTGGACCGAAAACTCTTTTACACTACTATTAGAGTTTTTGAGTGATATGTTTTCATTTGTAAAAATCCCTCATTCATACAAAGATATGAAGAAACCAACGGTCTTGTCAAATGACTGCATGTTGTATTGGGGTGATAAGAAAAACCAACGATCTTGTCATTTTTACGGTAAATCTCGTTGGATGAATAGGAATACAAAAGATGTGAATGAGGATGAAGGTGAGGCACAGTCAAGAAAGAAGCCAATTAAGATTTTTGCGATATTTTCCACTAATACCAAGGCTTCAAAGGCTTTTCATTTTGTCAAAGACAACCGAGTCTATGAGATGGCATCATGATCAACGAATCGATGATGGATTATTGAGGCATCCTGTAGATTCTTTAGCTTGGAAATCATTTGACAGTAAATTTCCAAGCTTTACAAATGATCCTCAGAATGTGAGGCTTGGGCTAGCATTTGATGGATTTAATCATTTTAAAATCATGAATACTTCATACGGTACTTGGCCTGTAGTGCTTGTTCCTTACAATTTGCCTCCGTGGATTTGTGTGAAGCAATCTTCTTTTATCTTATCTATGATTATCCCTGGAGAGAAAGGTCCCGACAATGATATTGACATTTATATGCAGCCACTTATTGAAGAGTTGAAACAGTTATGGGCGGGTGTTGAAACATATGATGTCTTGAGAAAGGAGAACTTTAATTTACGTGCAGCTTTGTTGTGGACTATTAACGATTTCTCAGCTTATGCCAATTTCTCTGGTTGGAGTACCAAAAGACATTATGCTTGTCCTTGTTGTGCGGTGCAAACATGTTCGAAGTGGTTATATAATGGGAAGAAGTTCTCTTATATGGGGTATCGTCGGTGGTTAGATGGAAATCATAGATTTAGATTTCAGAGGACTCTATTTGCTGGTACTGAAGAGTTCAGAGAAGCTCTTGAGCAGACCATTGGATCTGAAATCTTGTTCATGTTAAAAGATATAAATTTCAATTATGAAAAGATGAATCAACCACCCAACATACAAACAAAGAGAAGACCGAATGAGGCGTATGTTGGTGATGTTGACCGGCAGATTGATGATGAATTTGATGAAGAGAATGATCCTAATGAGGCGGACTTGTGGAAAAAGAAGTTTTTTTAGTTGCCTTATTGTGAGCATCACATTTTGTGACACAATCTTGATGTCATGCATGTTGAAAAGAATATTTGCGAGAACATCATTGGGACAATTCTGAATGTCAATAGAAAATCGAAAAACAATCTTCAGAGTCGACTTGATCTAGTTGATATGGGAATTTAGCATGATCTTCATCCCCAATAACTTTCGAATGGAAAATCTCAGTTGCCGCCTTTTATTTTTGCAATGTCGAAGAAAGAAAAAGAAGTGTTCTACACGATGTTGAAAGATATAAAGGTCTCAGATGCGTATGCATCAAATATATCTCGATGTGTGAGTCTTAAAGATCAAAGACTATATTCTTTAAAATCACATGATTATCACATCTTGATGCAAGATTTACTACCAGTTGCTTTACGGTGTTGTATGTCAAAAAAGGTGACGTCTTGTATAATTGAACTATCCAATATAATGAAAGCTATTTGTGGCAAAGTTTTGATTGTTGAAGAACTTGAGAAAGTGCAAGATCGAGCCGCCTTGACTTTATGCAATTTGGAGAATATCTTTCCATCTTCCTTCTTCACTATTATGGTGCACTTGCTAATCCATCTCCCTCATGAAACAAAACTTGGTGGACCGGTTTTCTACCAATGTGCTAATTTATTTGTAAAGTTTTCATTCATTCATGAATATACCTTTAGTTACAACTTTTGATAATGTTGTATATTATGTTTAGGTTCCTATACAAATTGAATTCTTATTGTTGTAATAAGAGTTATCCAGAAGGATCAATTGCTGAAGGTTACTTGGCAGAGGAGTGTATGACTTTCTGCTCTAGATATTTAGAAGATGTTGAAACAAGACTGAATAGAGCAAGTAGAAATGCTGGGTTCACTAATCATAACTTAGCCAAAACTTATCTATTTCGAAGTTGTGGAGAACCAATCGGTAAAGTTGAAATTTCACACTTACATGATAAATCTTGGGTACAAGCACATCGATATGTTCTTTTTCACCACGATTCAGTTGAACTATTACGCAAGTAAGTTTTAGAATTTGATAAATATTCATCTTTTTAATTTTTTATCTTCTAACCAAGTAATCCACATTTTAAAGTGAGTACAAACAAGTCTTGAGATCTCATTCACGCTCCCGAATATTAGTACATCGAGAGATTCATAAGTTATTGACAGAATCTTTTCATGAATGGTTAAGGCAAACGGTATGCAACTGAAGCTTTCATTGACAAATAATAATGTTTTCGTATAACATTTATAATTAATCAATTTACTTTTGATTCAATAGGTTTGGAGTGGAAAGGATGTCAATGACGAAGTTAAATGGTTTTCCCAAGGTCCAAATAGAGTAGTAAAAAGATATATTGTCTTCCTCATTAATGGATTATTATGGTGTACTTGTTAATCCATCTCCCTCATGAAGCAAAACTTGGTGGACCGGTTTTCTATCGAGGTGCTAATTTATCTGTATAGTTTCCATTCATTCATGAATTTACCTTTAGTTACAACTTTTGATAATATTGTACATCATGTTTAGGTTCCTATGCAAATTGAATTATTATTGTTGTAATAAGTGTTATCCAGAAGGATCAATTACTGAAGGTTACTTGGCAGAGGAGTATATGACTTTCTGCTCTAGATATTTAGAAGATGTTGAAACAAGACTGAATAGAGCAAGTAGAAATACTGGGTTCACTAATCATAACTTAGTCAAAACTTATCTATTTCGAAGTTATGGAGAACCAATCGGTAAAGTTGAAATTGCACACTTAAATGATAAATCTTGGGTACAAACACATCGATATGTTCTTTTTCACCACGATTCAGTTGAACAATTGCGCAAGTAAGTTTTAGAATTTGATAAATATTCATCTTTTTAATTTTTTATCTTCTAACCACGTAATCCACTTTTTAAATTGAGTACAAACAAGTCTTGAGATCTCATTCACGCTCCCGAAGATTACTTCATCGAAAGATTCATAAGTTATTGACAGAATCTTTTCATGAATGGTTAGGACAAACGGTATGCAACTGAAGCTTTCATTGACAAATAATAATGTTTTCGTATAACATTTATAATTAATCAATTTACTTTCGATTCAATAGGTTTGGAGTGGAAAGGACGTCAATGACGAAGTTAAATGGCTTTCCCAAGGTCTGAATAAAGTAGTAAAAAGATATATTGCCTTCCTCATTAATGAATTCAGGTTTCATACAAAATCTCGCGAAAGATTGAGGAGGACTCAAAATTGTAGAATAGTTGTTAATTCTTCAATTACAAGTTATGCTAGTGCTAGGGACAGTAATCATGTTTAGGGAAATGTGGAGTATTACAGACATCTTACTGACATTATTGAATTGGATTACTATGGCAAACAGAAGGTTGTCTTATTTCGATGTGACTGGGCTGATGTTAATATTGCTCGCGGAATTAAAAAAAAAGATCAATTTGGTTTAACAATGATGAACTTCTCTTTACTAATTCACACTGGACAACAATTGATAGACGAGCCGTATGTATTTTATTCGCAAGTTAAACAAGTTTTTTACTCGAAAGATCCAACTGATGAGGGTTGGTACGTTGTACTCCGTAAAACCCCTAAAGACTTGTTTGACATGAGCAATAGAAGTAGAGATGACATTGACGAAAGATTAGAAACTTTGCCTTTTCTAGAACGAAACTTAAATGAAACTATCCCTAATACTAGTACACAATTTCAATGGGTTCGCCAGGATGTGGATGAAGATATTTATGAATCATGATGTAGTAAGATTTTACGATTTTTTACTTATATGTAATATTGTAATTTAAATCTTGATCTTTTTAAATATTTCAACTATTTTATATGTATTGCGGATAAAATGCCTAGAAGAAGATTGCGAGATCTCAGTATTATTCAAAATCCTCCAAATTTGAAAGAAATAAATAGTGAGCAATAGACTATTATTGGATCTTCGAATGTTCCGAATACAGCTGACGAACCTGTAGAAATTCAAAGTAATGTTAACTTTAATTTACATGCATGTTGACTTTTATTATTGATTTTTGTTTCAAATTCTTATATTATAATATACCATTTTTTTAGCTAAAAGTGGTGGGAGGCACAAAACTCGAAGACGTATGCTATTAAAAGATTTATACGAGTTAAATTCCGTCGAGTGTGTCAAAGTAGCTAGAAACAGTCTTGGTCAGCCTATTGGATCAGAAGCTCGACTTTTAACAGGATACTTGGGCATTATAGCACGAAATGTCAATCTGTTGCCTATCAACTACAAGTCATGGCATCATATGCTTGATAGTAAAAAAAACCAAGCTCTCGATAATATTAAGGTAATAACGTAAATGCAATTTATAATACTTTGGTTTAAGTTTCATTTATATTTACTTTCTAAACTTGTGTTATTTGCAGGAGAGATTTGCTTTAGAGGTCTCAAATAATTATGTGAAGAAGGCATTAGGAAAAAAAATGGAGAGACCATAAAAGTGCTTTAAAGATGGAATATTTTAAGAAAAATGTAAACCTAAAAGAGAAATTGCGAAATGTCTCACCGGGAATGCTGAGGTACCAATGGGAAGATGCATTTAGATTTTGGAATTCAAAGAAAGGAGAGGTATTACGTACTTCCAAACTCTTATAATTATTTTGGTTTATAGTATTTACTATATACGTAATAATAAATTTCATAATGTAGGATCTTGAGCAAGTTGGAACTACAAGTAGGTAAAAACAAAAATTCACGCACACAACTGGGTCGAAAAGTTTTGCTTGTGTAGCTGATGACAAGGTATTTTGAATTTATGAATTGTGTCAAATATTAATTAATTTATACTAAATAATATTTTTCCTACTATATTGTAGGAACTGTCGTCTAGTAAAAAACTTGGACTCCTTTAGCTTTTTGACATTACACATAGAAAGAAAGATGAATCTCCTATGACTACTGAAGCTGCAAAAATTATGGTATATTTACTTAATAAAATTTGAATTATTTTAAATATTTATCATGTTTAATTATAATGGTTTAATTCGTCGTTTGTAATGCAAATAATATTAAATTATGTTGCATTTGTTTTGATTATATATTTTGTTTCTAACTCTTTGATTGATTTATTAGGAGAAACTAAAGGATAAAAGGACAGAGTATGAAGCGATCACTTCAAGTGATAGTTCTGTTAATCTTGACGACATTGATAACCAAATTATTACTAAAGTGTTGGGTCCTAAAAGGTATGGTCTGGTTTGATTTCAAGGATCTTTTGTTAACCCAACCCAATATTTTGGATCCAGCTTGCAGCAATACATGCCTTCGGAGAATCAGGCTCAAGCTGAAGTTCAGAGGTTAAGAGACCAGATGGCTCAAATCCAAGCGAGCACAGTTGAGCAAATGCTCAACTTAAAGCGGAGGCAGCATCGAGAGAAGTAAAAGCTCAAAGAAAATATGAAGAACTCCAGTTACAACTTAAAGTGGAGACAGCAGCGAGAGAAGCAGAGGCAAGCAGAAAATATGACGAACTCCAACTACAGCTTCAGAATATGATGAAGATGTTTCAGCAATCGCAGAATCCACCATCTTAGATGTTTGTTTTCTTATTGTGAGAATATTTTAACAATATAACTTTTGAATATAATATATTTTGTTATTTCATTTATTAATTTATATCATATATATATTTCTTTCATTGGATTTGAAGTATCATTTAAATTTACAGTTTTTGGTTGGATTTGATGTTATAGGAAATTATGTTGACAACTCGGGTTATGTATGAATGAAAATGGGTTGGTAAAAATCTGCTAAAGCTAGTGGCATTTGTGGAGAAAGCGCCGCTAAAGGTCATTTCTTTAGTGCCGTTTGTGGGAAAAGCGTCGTTAAATGTCATGTTCTATAGCGGTATTTTTGTGAGAAACGCTGCTAAAGGTCATGTTCTATAGTGGCATTTTTCCACATAAACACCGCAAAATTTAGCGCCGTTATCTATAGCGGCGTTTTTTGTGGCGCTTATCAAAACGTCGCAAACTGTTTTAACGGCACTTATATGCGCCGCTATAAGCCCAAAAAGATGCCACTAAAAACCGGTTTTGTAGATAATATTATTATTTTTGGTAAATAAACTTTTTAGTTGGGGAAAAGCCCAAGAAACTAGAGACATTTCAATGAAGAAGTTTACAAAACTAACGTATTTTAATAGGGCAATAATAATACCAAAAGAGAAGCATTTCATCCATGTGAACAGCAAAGCCATGCAGATTTTGTTTCTTTTAATTTGTCAGTTCTATCATTTTATCATCCACAAAGAATTTCAATAAACTATAAATCTGAATCTTAAATAGTTAGATACCAAATTGCCAACGCACAGTTTACATAATTTGGGAATAAAGATATTCGAATATTATAAGACAATGAGAACAGCGCTGCATCCTTTCACTTCTGCAGAAGATTACAACTAGAATTTCCAGTCCAAATTAAAATCGTAGGATGTAAGTTTTTAAAATTTTCTGCATTAATCAACAAGGTTAAGCCCGAAATCTTTGTTGACATTCTAAGCTAAAATTATAAGGCGTTTACTCAAAAGAAAGAGTATACATTACCCTTAAAATTTACCATCCCCAACATGGAAATCAACAAAAACCACTCAGTTTTTTTCATTGCCACTCCTACTGATTGACAACAACTTACTGAACATTTTTTTAGGTCCCGTAGGTAAAGCACAGAAAGCCTTGAACTTAGAAGATCTTCCCAATCCATCCGGATTCATATCATACTCATCCAAATCATCTTCAGCAAGCTTCATCCTTAGTGTCGAAGTTCTAGACTTGGGTGATTTAAGGCCTGAGACGCTCCATTGATCATCACCTCGAATGCTAGTAGTAGTGCTTAAGGTCCTAGGAGGTCTCGATGGATCAATGTTGTGTGCAGCTAAAAGTGCCTTAATGTTGCTAGGGAGCTCAGCTACTTTGCCCCCCACCGTAGCAGCTCGAGCTTGCTCAAAGAAGAGAACTTGTACCACCACTCTAAGAGGAAGTTTTTCATTTTGTGCAGCATGCATGCAGGCCTCAACAGAGAGCTTTTTGCAGTCAAGAATGCGACACAACTTTTTCCTTTCGCTCTTGTTTAGGTCCGGGTGTGCCTGCATATACAAAATCACAAGTACAATAAGCACTTGTAAATCAAGAACATGATAAGAACTACTGAAAAACGAGGCCAAGAAACCAGTTTTTATTTACCTTGAGATAAATGTCAATAGCTCGGTAGAGATCATCGTGGTCAAGTCGTGAGAAATCCGGAATTTTCTCAGCTATTGCAATGAATTTGGACAGAGGTAAGTTTATGTCTCTAGCAATCTCTTGAAGATAGCCATCCATGATTTTGGCAACTTTTAGTTTGGAACTGTGTGATGCTGAAGAAGACCTCCTATTTTCTTGAAACTCGAAATCAATATTCTCAGCCGAACGGGACCTTCTTCTCCTTTCAAACCCCAGCCGAGATCTGGGAGGGCTGGTTGGAGGACTCTGTCCTTGTAACATGAATTCTTCCAATATGGTGAGGACAATGTCAACGTCATAAAGGGTGTCGCTCGAGTATGATAGAGAGGGTATTAACAGATCACTAACTCTTGCCTCCTCTAACTGAAGCGCTACTCTTCTAGCCAGTTCCATCTTTGAAGAAGATGAAGCATTAAGAATGTTGGCTGCTTTCAAGAGCTTAAGCAGAAAACTGCAAGAAACATCGCCTTTATCTGACGGGATTAAACTCACTATTGATTCCAACAGCAGCCGGTGCTTTGAAGAAACCTCGCCAGTTGAGTCTGAATCCGAGTCCGATGTAGCTCCTTGGTTAGCCTTCACTTGTCGTGAAATGTTTGGCAGCCATCGAGATGCATATATTTGCAATGCTTGTCCAATGAGATTAGTGGGTATTTTCCCACCAGATTTAATAGCTATCATGGCTCTCCAATAGAGGTCTATACCTAACTCAGCCATGTCCTCAGCCCACCAACCTTTGGTTGTCGATTTATGCCGCTGGCTCTCGGCTCCATTACAAGATATATCATCCCTAACCCTTCTCGAATGACTATGCGACAAGCTCACCTTCGAAGGGTGTGTTAAAACTTTTGATGCAATTGATTCAATGCATCTGCTCGTAATTCCAAGGTCTTCAGACCATAAGGGAAATGCTTTGGTGCTTTGTAATGTCACGATAGAGTCTCTCCACCCTTGCAAGATGCAGGAGTTGAAGAAAACTTCGAGCTTGTAAATCAAGTTCCCCTTCTCAACATCTTCAGTCATCTGCAAATACTCGGCTGCACATTGTGCAGCTACAATGTTATACGCACTGAGAGTGATTGTGATACCATAACAGAACTTAGCACAAAGCTCGAACGCCTCGATTCCACCAGGGAAATCAGGTAATTGGATTATTTGGTGTTGTGACCTTTCAGGGGATTCACAGCATATTCTTTGCAACCTCAAGCACTTTGACAACAGAGGAAACTGCAAAGTAAAACGAATTTGTAAAACTAAAAAAAAAATAAAGAAACCAATAATTCAATTTAACCCACATCAAGAAATAATTTTACCTTGTGAAGCAGATATTTACATCCTTTTACTTCAATTATAAGGTCACTAGAGACTTCGGAAGAAACAGTCCTGCATCAACAAAAGAACTTTCATGGTATCTTCCCCAAGAAAATCGAAACTTACATCTATCTTTAATCGGTTCATACCTTACAGACTCGGCAGAGTAGAAGGTGTCAGGCCGAGATCCGAGTTTCATAAACTTCATGACTGAATTTTGGTATTGTTTATTTCTTTGTTCCTTGGCCCTTTGTATTCACCTTAACAAGATGAAATGATAGAACCCTGTCTTTAGGTGCACCGAAAGTCATAAAAAGCTCCTTCTCCAACAGCAATCAAAAGAAGTTCTCCGGACAACCCAACAGACAAGACCACCCAGTTCCTGTACGAGAATTTCCTAACTAAGCAAACCCCCAACTAGAAACCACCCAAAGGAAAAGACCTTATACTTCAGAAAGCTAATAAAACAAATAAACTGTTATGCAATTATACTGGAAGAGAGGACATCCAAGAAGAAAGGAGTAACTAGTGTTTTTGTTGTGAGTATAATACTCTCTCTCTCTCTCTCTCTCTGTTTTATACAGAACGCAATAGTGACAAAAGCCCAGAACTTCAAATAATCCAAAATAAAGAAGTGCCCGAGAGCTTTCAGTCAAATCCCATACTGCATCTGATTTTGATATGCAAAACAAAGAATCAAAGCCATTGCAATCCTATCAAAGATCAAGTATTGCATGGTAGTAAAAAAAAAAAGCACCATAGCAACTCTCTCAGTGACTTGCACAATTGTTGAGTTCAACTCTACGCAGTCAAACAAAGCATGGTTTTTGGACAACAAACTGAATATCTAACGATTTTGAAACTCTGCCAATCCGAAAAATTCAACCAGAACTTATATGAAAATTATGCTCTCTTTTTTGTTTTCCCCTTCTTTTCTTGTGTAAAATATATATTTAACTCTCTTTTTTTTTTACATCGAAAAGAATATATGGTTTGAAGGCTTGAGGGTTGAAGGGGATTTTGCCGATGAGTCTTATGACCATGCCATGCCAGCGTGCAATGAGAAAGGCAGCACCCACGTGCTTAGCCTGTGCCCACTTGCGCCCCTCTCACTCATCATTGCTACTCCATTTATTATTTACACAAACATTTATTTAGTCAAACACTAGTTTATACGCCTTTCAATATGTTACAAAAAGTTTCTGTATGGTGAACAAAAGAATACAGAAAATGAAGGTAAAGGGCAAAGCTAAAAGGAATAGGATATATGTATCGCTATCATAGTTTCCTTCAACTTTACCCTCACCTACGGCTTTGAAACTTTGCAGATAATATCCTATAATAACGGGCCGCAGCTGAAAGTTTGAAACTGCCATTGTGTTCTCACTAGAATGGTGATATCCGTATTGTAGTGGGCAAGATCACATGGTGGATTAAAACCCAGTCCTCGTGTAGGTTCGACCACTGTCCAGTAAAGATCGAGACCTGGGGTCTGTCTTGGCTCGATCGATGCCTGCCCCAAGACAGGGCATCTTTGCTGATCTTGAAATTTCCTGAGAAAGCTAAGGATAATTTGCGAAATTTTGTGGCTTTTGAGATGGGGTAAAGGCTTTGGGGGCATAAATTGATGTCAACCCCACGTTAGATAATGGATGATCCATTGAACCAAAAATACTGTAATGGTCCTTCTCTGTGCTACCCAACGGGGTGGCCAACAGCAGACAAGCCCCTCCTTAGTCTTGCCGTCTTGGGGGCCATGGGGGTGGGACCCTTGTACCCCCCACTTACTCAATTGGAAACCCTTTACAGTTTGGACTCAGAAGGGGTTGAATTTTGGAGCTTTTAGTCTTGCCGTCTCATTAAATTCCTGTTGAAAATCTGAATTCCATGAAATAAAATAGGGATTAAAAATGGATAGATTGGACTAATTGAAGGGAGACGTACGCTTGTTAGGTCGTTGATAGGCACAACATCTAAGGGATTAGATGTGAGAATCTCATAATTGATGCCTAGTGGTGGGCAGAAGGTGGGATCCCTCCAGCCCCAGTGCATCAGTTGTCCATTTGTTCTTTCAGGGATTTGCTTTGGGAAATCAAGTAACCTGCAGATTTCACGAAAAAAAATCAAAGCAAAAATAAAAAATGTCATTCACACGAAATCAGAGCAGAATATACACTGAATCCAATGTTTATATATTATCTTCATGCTTGAAGGTATCAAAGGTGTTCGTTCCACCAAAGAGAGATTGGATCATTTAATAAAGCCAGTCCCACAATTTACAGTTCTTTTTGACATTTATTGAAGTATAGTAGCAGAAAATCATAAAACCGAACACCATCAGTACCAAACTGCCATTGAGTTTGATATTTACCTAACGACATGTAAATTAAACAAGGAATGAAGAGGGGCCTGAAACATTGAAATGTCGCAGCGATTAGCGCGGTTTCTTTAGGGTTGTTAGAATGGTAAAATTTTCGTACAGATTTATCATCTTAAATAATTAAGAATAAAAATTAGATATCAAATTTATTCATATCTTAAAATCTTCAAGTTTTTTTTTAGATATTTTAAATTAACACACTATTTTAAAGAAAGTGGTTCTTTTTTGAAAATAAAATATTAGAAAAGTTAATTATATGTAATTTAGTTATTATAATCTAATATATAACTATTGAATATTAAGCTTCTACCGACACATTGCTCCCATTTCCGGTTCGCAACAAGAGACTCATATCATGTAGATTTTTCGTTTCCATTAACCTCTAAAAAAATAAAAACATAGTTAGTAGATCCCAATGACCTAGTGGTCTATTGAATCTGTCGCTAAATAAGTTTTAATAACTAAGAGTTCCCTACATTTTCCCTTAGAGGTAGGTAATCCTTCTACTCTTTATAGTCAATCTTGAAGTGTTCTTTCTTATTGCAAAAGAAACCTTTAGACTCAGATGAGTCTTTAGGCTTCCTAGGCTTCTTTCTTTTTACTTTAGCCAAACACTGTTGGATCCGGCGCCTTAAGTGCAGTATTTTTGTCAATATACACTTGTAAATTTTTCAAATAGATTGGTTAATAAAACAAATTTATTGATTACATTAATATACTTTGTATAATTGTCCTCACATGGTTTTTGCACGTAAATTAAAATGGAAGCAAATGTTGCTTATTGGTTGTCTAAATGTTTAACTAATACTAAGCGGTATTACGTAGTTGGATCGTAGCACGAAAATACAACTTCTATTACTAGACGAACCTAAACATGTCCTTAGTTTAATAAAAAATGAGCAAATCGATTAAAAGACTAATATGTCGTCTATCAAGTCCAATTGGGGAGATGCCTTATCTTGGGCATCGAAGTGGATGACTCCTAGAGATAGAAAGATATATGTAACTAACTGGACTAATAGTACATGGGACGTGACCCAAGCAAAATAAATCCTAAATCTGTTTATGGATGTATTAACTTATTACGTTCAGAGTGTCGCATACCTAAATCCTGAGTGGATGACGGGATATGTATGTGTGACTTATACACTTTGATGTAAGTAAAACCCTGAGATCAAATAGATAAGAAACCGAAAGCTGGTACGTTGGATGTATGACTTTTATAGTATGTATCGTTACTCATAACAGTGGAATTCATAGCCCAAAACATGGGTAAATGATATCATCTCATTGGCATTACATGGTTGGTGAAAAGTAAATGTAATCATGGGTCGTCCGTCTTTATAATGGATGACATGATCACTATTTGATAATGATTAACTTTTCATGAAGGAAGATGTAATGGTTATCATGAGATAAACTAGGATCATATTGGGAGAATAAATATTATCCCAAAGAGATTAAGGATATTCTATGAGGATAACACACTTATGACAAGGACATTGGATTAGTATTGAGTAGTTATTTTCGTAATGGTATGTTGTTGGGAAGAGCTTAGTCACGATACTATAGTGGAATGACTTCGTGACTAAATGAATTAATAATTAATAGGTGAAAAGCCGAAACTTAATTATAAATCATTTGAGCCTCAACTACATATGTCCAATCAATCCCTCCACTAGCTCATTGAAACCAAAAATAAATTGCGTGTTTGAATAGAAATGAACAGAATGAATAGAAAAAGAGAAATGGGAAACATTCAGGAGTGATTATAGTTTTCTTCGAAATGGAGAAATAGAACCATTTGGAAATGAATATAGGTTTCCAAAAATGGAAATGGAAATGATCCATTTGCAATCCTATATGGATTATTTAAAAAATAATCGGAAGAATGAGTTTATATTTTTGGACCCTTTTGAAGCCCGAAAATGAAAATAAATCATTCAGTCATAGTAAACATGTTGAGTTATGAAACATTGAACATATTTTCTCGAAAATTTACTAGGGGCAAAATCATCAAAAATTTACAATAAGTAAAATCATCAAAGTTTTACTGGGGGTAAAATAGGGATGAGAAAATTATTTTATAAATAAATATTAAATTTTATTTTAGGAAATAGAAAAACTGAATCAAGTTGGATCACATTACAGAGTATTGGGTCAAAAATGCTCAAGAAGTACTTGTAATTGGACTCGATGTGAGAGAGGCCCAAAAACCCCTAATGGGCCTGAAGGGGGCGGCAACCCTAGTAGGAATACTAGGGTGTGTTGTCCACCCTAGTCCTATTCTAAGTAGGATATTGCTTTTCTATTTGAAATAAACCATTACAACTCAACAAGGATTCTACCTTCTCTTCCTATAAATAGATGGCACCAATAGTTATTAACACAATTTTGTGAGATTGTTATGCTGTTGAAAAATAGAGATAATTTTTTCTCAACTATTACATATATTTTTCCAGAATAAAAATTCTACCAGTTTTTATTAAGAAGAGGGAATTTTTGTTTTCACCCCAAAAAGAGAGAACTTTTTCTAATTTTGTGTTTCGATTCAATTGATTCGAGCTCACACTCGAAGCAGTTCGTGGTACGAGTATAGCAGAGAAGATCATTTGTTGAAAGCTGAGAACAATGAACGTCTGTTAAGCTGAAAACACAAGTACGAATTTGGTTAAGGTTTATTGGTAATAAATATCACAAATTAGGTTTAATTTCAAAATTTTAATTTTTCACTGTTCCAGAAAACTATTTTCAAACCTGGATTTTTCAAACAATTGGTATCAGAACGTCAGGTTGTGTTATGCATGGTGTAAACCGAGACCAAATCTCTCTCTTCATCTTGTTTGATTAATATTTGATAAGATATGAAATTCTTGTAATTATTTGCATGTTTAGGGAATGTATGTGAATGAATATAATATCATATATATTTGTTATATAATAATTATTTTTTACCAAGTTTGTGGTTTTTAGGAAATAGACCGTGGACTATCATCTCCACATAGGATTAATTTTTATTTATAGAATTCTTATGAGTCGAAAACGGACATAGGATATAAATGTGATTTTTTCAAAAAAGAGTACATGATGAGGAGAAGATGGAGCGATGGTGGTCAAAGGCACAAGGAATGCCTAGTGGCGAAAAACTATGTAGTTTTTTTGCATTTATTTTTTTAGAAATAGAACCATGGAAATCTTAACTGGCAATTCTATTTTATTACCTATCTCTTTATATATCTCTTCAATAGTTATTTATGATATAATTGTGATATATATGTATGAGATGATCCACAATTGATCTATTAAATATAAGAAGTGTGGTAATGAGAAAATACATGTATTGTATTGTTCCATTCATTTCTTTAAGTTATTCGATTACTGTGAAATGTGTGGTAAAGAGAATGTGCATGTCTAGGATTGAATCTAGCAAGGAAAGACTTGGTTTTTAAGTGGTCAAATACGACTCACGTCCCTTCTTGGGAACCTACCTGGTGTACTATTCAAATTCACTTTTTCAATTTTTCCCTTAAAAGAAAAACTGTAAAGTATCAAAATTGTTTGATTGACTCTTGTGAATAATTGAATGTGAATATTATAAAATTTTCATAGCATGTCATGCATATATGAATGAGATAAGCATGTCATGTAGTTTAGGAAAGAATGGCACATGTACTTTTCATGTATATATTAATCATTCATGATTGAAACCGAAAATTAAAAACCTTGCATGTTTTTAAAATATTGAGTGGGAGTAAGTCTCTAAACAAGACCTATGACCTTTATCAATGATCTATTGTGATGACATGACAAGTACACTACCCCACGGTAGGATTTCTATGTAGATTTCACTGAAGAGATTTCCTAAAAGTAAGAAGATTTCTCTTGTGATCAAATGATAATTAGACTGGCCATTGTGGTGGGAATTATCATACGATGGGTCAAGAAATTTTATCTTCAAAAGAGGACAACTAGTAAAAGATTGCTACTCGGTGAAATTGTCCCACGATGACTCATTTGTGGTGCATGATGCGATAGGTGTTGAGTTAATGGTTATACACTCAAGATCTTCTAGTTAAGTAACTCCCCACGATGCTTTACTTAGTTAGAATGATGGCCAAACGTTACATAGCTATTAGTACGTGTGAATGCTTAAGGAGACAGAAATTCATTTTCTTACTAGTTGGTCATGATCACCCTATGGTGGCTTGAACAATGGGTGTGGGAATTATCATTACAACGACTTAGAAATGTTTTCAAGGTTTAATGTAAGATGCATACATCATCTTAATGCATATTGTAATGTTGCAAAATATTTTCAAACATTTGCTTAATACAAATATATTAATATATGAATGTTTTATTTTCAGTTCGAGAATGGCACCAACTCCTTTATTGAACATACTCACTAAAAGGAATGGAAAAGGAACTTGATAAGCTATGAGAAACTGAAAACAATTCTTGATACTAAGTTCCCTCCCGCTACTCAAGCTGAGGCTAGAAAATGCTGGGAAGCGTCTGGTGAGATAGCTCATTGCTATATGCTAGCAAGCATGACCAACATTCTGTATAGGAAACTAAAGAGTTATAAGACTGCTAAAGTGATTCTAGATATGCTAGAAGACATGTTTAGAGGCCAAGCTACCTTGGCTCAACAGTTTGATATAACTAGTTTGGTTAATGCCCAACAAAAGCCCGACACTCCGGTCAAAGACCATATGATCACTCTTATAAGCTACTTTGCTGAGGCCGCGGACAATGAGGCTAATTTGGACTAGAGCACTCAAATTTAGATGGTGCTAAAAAACTTATCCAAGGATTTTGTTGGTTTTTGGGCCACATATAACCTTGGCAATAAAAAATTCACGCTTACACAACTCATGAGGAGTTACAATTCTATGAGTTGATGTTGAACGATGATCAGTTGATTCGAAAAGTAGAAGCAAATATATTTGTCGCTTCTTTTTAAATAGGGAAGTGAAAGCGTGTTAAGAAAAGCAAAACTAAGGTCTTTGGGCCACCACAAGTGGAAAGGAAGAAAACTAGAAAGTCAAAAGGCTTATCTAAGTCAAAATGCTTCTTTTGCAGCAAGAAAATGCACTTCAAGGAAAACTGTAAAGAATGGAAAGAATACCTAACTATCAAAGGCAAAGGTATGAAACTCTTGATAGAAGATTGTTTAGTGGAAGACTCAATAGACCACTAGATCAATGATTCAGGAGCCACTAATCATGTTTTTGTTTCTCTATAGGGGTTCAAGGAGATGAAAGATCATACAGATAAGAGCTTATCATTGTGGATCAGGAACGAGACAATTGTGGAAGTTAAAGTAGTGGGAGATTGATAACTCTTGAAAAGAGTTATATTTCACACCTTTAAACTGAAGTATTTGCTTGTAATTAAGAAAATATGTTTGCATTTTAGACTTATTATTAGAGCATTACATACTAAAGCTTGGATTGTGTTTCAATTAGAAATTTATGTTAATTTTAATTACTGAAAAAAGGTTTCGTAGTATTTTATCATAGGTGCAGGTATGATGAAAGAAAAGAGAAGTAGGAAAAAAGAAATAGGAAAAGAGAACAAAAGATGTGAAACATTACCATGGCAAATGATGGGATAGATTGCCAACAAAAATTCCATGGCAATTCCAAAAAGATGACACAGCACTCAATCCACGTCACTCTTAGCCAGCTATACATGTACTAGATAAATCACCCTAAAAAGAGGAGTAAAAAATGTGTGCTGAGAGGGACAGATCTACCTTATAAAAGAAAGAGAGAAAAGAAAAAAATAGACACACGAATTATGAGGATAAAAAGAAAAAAATAGAGCAGTTACTCTCTTTGCAACAGAATCCAGTTGAGTAATTCAGAAGAGAAAGAAGGAGCAGCTAACAAAGGGAAATCACAGACACGAAGAAGAGGAAGAGAAATCTGCCTTGGGTTTTGTATAGAATTTGGATAAGAAGTTAGAGTGCCTCAAGAACTTCCTGTAATTCTGCCTTTATTCTATTTCCTTGGTGTTGAATTCTGTGATTTGTGAAACTTAAAATATATTGATGAATGATCTTGTTTTGGATTTCATTTCCCAGCATATGAGCTAATTATTCGAGTTGGAATTATTTGAGTGAATATTGAATTAACTATAATGCCCACGATATGCTTATGATTTAATTTACTGTTTCATTCGATTCTTGTTTATTTGGAATGCATGCAAGCTCTAGACATAGTTGATTGCATGTTACGAACTTGGTTGATTCTCCAAGCTTAAGAAACCATGGCTATTCGATTTTAACATGAAAAATTAATGACGGTGATAATTTCATGTTTTGTTTTTGTTTATTTAATGATTATTTACCTTTTTAACCTTTAAAATCAACTAAAATTTCATTAAAAACCAAACTAGATTGTTCATTTAATTTATATGAGGTCTAATTACCTTATTGGCCCTCCCATATTTAATAATTAATCCATTTGATCATCTAATTGCAATAAGTAACAAGTTTTGCACATTTTTCAATTTAGTCATTTTTCATTAATTAACTACCTAAATGTTAAAATTTATTGACCAAATTTTAACACGAATCTAATGACTCCATAAATATACTATAAATAATATTTATGGGTCAACATGAAAGAAATTTTTGGTCCCGAAACCATTGTTCTGTCACTACTAAAAAATAGGTTGTTAACACCAGTACACCTGAAGTATGCATATCTAGGAGATAACAACACATTCCAAGTAGTCATATATGCTGAGTTAATACCAGAACAAGAGGGTCAATTATTGGAAGTCTTGAGGAAATCTAAGAAAGCTTTGGGATAGTCAGTTGTAGATATCAAAGGAATTAGTCTAACAGTTTGCATGCATACGATAATACTAGAGGATTGCCATGACAAATCTATTAAGAAACAAAGGAAATTGAATCCTATCATGAAGGAAATGGTAAAAAAGGAATCTTCAAATGTTTGGACGTTGGAATGATCTACCCAATTTTTGATAGTTCCTATGTGAGCCCTATGTAGTATGTACCAAAAAAAAAGGGTGTCACTGTGGTCACCAATAATAACAACAAACTTATTCCCACTCGTACTATCACAAGATGAAGGATTTACATGGATTATTGGAAGCTCAACAAGGCCACCAAGAAGGACCATTTCCCTTTGCCATTTATCGATCAAATGTTGGATAGACTAGCAGGGAAAGCCTTTTATTGTTTTCTTGATGGATGTTCAAGATACAATCAAATTGCCATAGTGCCTGCTGATCAGGAGAAGACTACATTTACTTGTCCGTATGGAACTTTTGCATTTTGAAGGATGCCATTTGGGTCATGCAATGCCTTTGTAACTTGCCAGCGTTCCATGATGGTTATATTTTCGGACATGGTAGAGAAATTATTAGAAGTATTTATGGATGATTTCTTAGTATTTGGTGATACATTTGAAGACTATTTGTGAAATCTATAATTAGTCCTTTGTTGATGTCAAGAAACCAATCTTGTGCTAAACTAGGAAAAATGCCACTTCATGGTCTGTGAGGGCATTGTTCTATGACATAAGATTTCGCACTAGGGAATTACCGTTGGCAAAGTGAAAATTGAGGTTATTAACAAATTTCCATCACCTATGCCAGTGAAAGGTATCCAAAGCTTCCTCGGCCGTGTAGGATTCCATCGTCGATTTATCAAAGATTTTTCCAAAATATCCAAACCTCTTTGTACATTATTGGAACAAAATAGATCCTTTAATTTTGATGGGCCATGCTTGCAAGCATTTGAGGAAATGAAGAAGCAATTAGTCACAGCACTAATAATCACTGCACCAGATTAGACCTTACCGTTCGAATCAATGTGTAATGCAAGTGACTTTGCGGTAGGAGCAGTCTTTGGAAAAAGAAAAGCCAAGGTATTTCATGTTATATACTATGCCAGTCGTACGCTGACAGATTCGCAATTAAATTACACCACCACTGAGAAGTTGTTAGCTGTAGTATTTGCCTTTGACAAGGTCAGAGCTTATCTCGTAGGCACTAGAGTCATGGTGTAAACAGATTATTCTACTATCAAACACTTGGTGACCAAGAAAGATGCTAAACCCAAATTAATTCGATGGATATTGCTACTGTAAGAATTTGATCTAGAGATTAAAGATAGGAAGGGCACAAACAATCAAGTGGCTAATCATTTATCAAACCTGGAAGTAGGGAATGAAGATGGTAATATTCAGTTGATTAAAGATGAATTCCATGATAAGCATTTGCTAGTTGCCATTGTATTACCATGGTATGCTGACATTGTTAATTTTCTGGTCAGCGGATTGCTGCCACCCATGCTCTCTAGTCCTAGAAGAAAGAAATTCCTCCACAATTTTAAGTAGTACTACTGGGATAAGCCATTCTTATTCAAACAGTGTGCAGACCAGATAATTAGAAGATGTATTCTGGATGATGAAATCCAGAGTATTCTGCATCACTGTCATGAAGCACCATGTGGAGGCCACTTTCGGGGTATGCGAACTACTGCAAAAGTTTTCCAATCTAGTTTTTATTGGCTGACAATGTTTAAAGACACTCATGAATTCTGTAAGGCATGTGTTATCAAAGGACTGGAAACCTATCTAGGAGATATGAAATTCCCTTGCAAAATATATTAGAAGTGGAACTCTTTGATGTGTCGGGAATTGATTTCATGGGGCCATTTTCACCCTCTTTGGGTAATATTTATATACTGGTTGCTGTTAACTACGTCTCCATGTGGGTTGAAGTTGCCGCTCTACCTACAAATGAAGCCAAATCAGTATTGAAATTTCTTCATAAAAATATTTTTACTCGGTTTGGTATACCTTGTGCATTAATCAGTGATGAAGGTTCCCACTTCGATTGCCAATTAGTTGTTAATGCTCTTAATAGATATGGTGTGTGACATAAAATTGCCATGGCATTTCATTTCTAGACGAATAGACAAGAAGAAATCTTTAATAGTCAACCCCAACCGAAAAGATTGGTCGGCAAAACCAGATGAAACTTTGTGGGCATATCGAACAACTTTCAAAACATCATTGGGTATGTCACATTTCCAGCTAGTTTATGGTAAACCATGCCACTTGCCCATTGAACTGGAACACAATGTAATATTCTAAAAATTACTACTGTAATACCTAGAAAATTACTACAGTAAGAAACTAGGTATCATTGATATAGTAAAATAAGGAAATAAAGTGACAAAAAGAGAAATTTTAAGTTATGGCAACATTAGGAAGTATATTATGATATTTTAATTCAAGAAAGGATTAAATCGCAAAAGTGAGAAAAGTTTTGTTGATTAAGAGTAAATATTCAAAATTTGAGGGGGTAAAGTGTAACTATGAAAATTTGAAGGACCAATGGTGCAAATATTTTAAGGGTGAAATAATCTAGAAACTAAGGAAAATGGATGAATTAGGACTAAATTGAAAAGGTGAAAAATTTTGAGGGACTAAATCGTAATTTTACCAAATTAAGTGATGACTCAAGGATGAAATTTTTAAAGATTATAAAGGGGAAAATGATCAATTAGAAGGGATAGACATCTAGAAGGCAATGATGATGTTGCAGATATTTTAGATTAATTGAATAAATAAATATTAGTTTATTAATATTTTAATTTGATTTTTAAATAATATTTTATTATTTTATTATTATTTTATTTAGTATATATATAAGAAAACGAAGATGAATAATCACCATTCCACCATTTTTCCCATGCACCAACGTGAGAAGAAGAGAGAAAAAAAGAAAGTTTTGCTTTCTTTACAATTTGGTCCTTCCACCAAAAATTCACCATTTTCACTTAGAAATCAAAAGAATTTCCATATCCATCAAAAGAGAAAGATAACAAGAAGACTATGGGGGGCTAGAATATCAAGTTAGATTGAAGAAAGAGAAGCTGGAGGAGAGAGAAAATCAAGTTAAAGGTTGAAACTAATAGGATAAGGTAAGAACATCAAGATTTCAATATATTTTTAAGTTTGATATTATTGAAAAAGCATAGAAATGATGTTATAGTAGAGTTTTCTTATATAAGGTCTTATGTTCTTGACGATTAGTGAAGGGAAATAAGTGAAAGTGATGAGAAATATTATAGAGAAAGGCAATAAGGAGTTATAAACTTAGTAATCAATATCTTGCACTAAAATAGTTTTGGATAGCAATGAGGTTAAATTTGAAAAATCACCATAAATTGTGGAGATCGAATTAGAGGATGAAAAAATATGAAATTAAATATTATTGAGTCTAGTTTCTCATATAAGAAATGATGTAAGTAATGGAATTGTAAATCATGAGATATAATAAATTTTGTGAGACAATGTCAGAATGAATTTGGGTTCCCCTATTCTGACTTTGGAAAATCATAAAAAATTTGAGAAAAATATTTAGGGGCTTAAATTTATATTATTAAATACTTAATGGGTATATCTTTAATAGAAACAACGGTAACATCATCCAAATCCCGTGCGAGCAGATAATTAATTTTCAGTGAAAAAGGGTTGAAACTGTCAGATAGCAGAACATGGATGACTTTAAAGAATAAACTGCACTTATTGGCTAAACCATAAGTTCTTAAAATTTTATGGTAAGAAGATATATGAGTCTAGTTTCATATAAATTTAGCGTATCTTAATTCGGAGTTCTGTAGCTCAAGATGTAAATAATTTAGTGACTATGAGTCAAGTGGATATCTTTGAATGAACATATAAATAAATAGTGAAATTATAGATAATGTTATATATAAGTGTGTTATATACATTAAGGATGTGGAATGGAGAGGAGGAGGAGGAAAATATATAATTATTCAACTAGCATCAGTTTTCATTTAAAATGGCTAATTTGCATGTTTTAGGTTTAGGGACTAAATTGAATAAAAGTAAAATTTTAAGGGTAAATTTTAAAATGTAAAAAGTGACCAAATTGCATGAAATTAATTTTTTGATTATTTAAATTAATAATTTGAATGAAATATTAATTTAGATCAAGATTGGATAGAAATTGAGGAAAATAAAAATTACCAAAATGTCCCTAAATTTTGGTATTTCTGCAATTTAGCCTGGTAAGTTCGTATGAACTATATTCTGTATAATTTTAATTAAAGTGAGTGTTATTTGGTGATGAATATTATATAAACATGTGTTTTATTATTGGAATTGAATTATTATTGGTAATATGTATAATTATTAGATGCATTGAAATGATTATCGGAAGCTCGATTGGATTGGAAGCTTGTCGAAGATATATCACACTACCCATTGGTTTTATCAGTAATTTTGGATG
This sequence comes from Gossypium raimondii, assembly GCF_025698545.1. Lineage (NCBI taxonomy): Eukaryota > Viridiplantae > Streptophyta > Magnoliopsida > Malvales > Malvaceae > Gossypium > Gossypium raimondii. The sequence goes on from NC_068565.1 coordinate 40,000,915, forward strand.
ATTTGATTTTGGTTATAATGGCATGAATAATTTAAATTGGCCAACGTTAGCTCATTAATGTTTTGATTTTGATTGGTTATAAATATGAATGCTTGATGAAATGAAATGTCTGTAAATTGATTTGTAAACTCCGGTAATGCTCTATAACCCTATTCTGGCGATGGGTACGGGTTAGGGGTGTTACACACAAGGCATTCTAGGCAATCAAAAAACTCCATATGGATTGGAAATCTACAAGAAATAATGGCTTATTGGAGCCGAATCAGATGGATGAATTTTAAACTCAAGCTTATGAAAATGCCAAGCTATATAAGAAAAGACCAAACGATGACATGACAGCAAAATTTTTCCACGACAATTTATTCCTGGATAGCAAATCTTACTTTTCAATTCCAGGCTTAAATTGTTTCCTGGCAAATTAAAGTCTCGGTGGGCCTATTCGAAGTTGTTCAGGTATATCCTCATGGAGCAGTAAATGTCAAAGACAAACAAAATGGGTCAACCTTCAAAGTCAATGGCCAACTGTTAAAGCATTACTTTGGCACTTATATACTTTGGTATAAAACTTCTATCATTTTTTCAAACTGATTAATATTATTTGTTTTCACAATTTATTTAATTATTTAGTTTTTAATCTCGTTATTGTAGTTGAGTCAATAAATTTCATTAACTTCTATTTTCTTTTTGTCCAGGTAAATATGGCCTAGGTTTTTCGACCTTAACTACACTCATTTTATTAGTCATTTTTTAATTTCTTCAATTTACTCAATATTACAATTTTTCCCGCTTAAATATTTATTGTTACTGTTGTCAGACCATGATTAAGGCCTAATCTTATCCCCACATCACATATTCTTTACCTTTAAGTTTTTACCCTAGCCGGTTTAGTTTCTTCTTCACTGTTACCTTCATCCTATTTCTCTACTACTTTGCTCACTATTTTCTTTCAAACTTTTAAAAGTCTTACCTTTTTCATTCTTACAGTTATCATCTTCATTATCATAGCTCAACAAGCACCATCCACTTCCACTATTGCACAGCTGCGTACATTCTTCAGCGAGGCAGCGGAAACTAAGTACCACCAAAACATTTCAAAATGACCTCTGTGCATCAACTTCATTCATTAGGACATGTTGGTGTGTTGGAGAGTGTTTAGCCTTGTGCTACACTTATGAGACATGTTAAGGACTAATTGAGTCATTCTAAGGCATTATATGGGGTTCTGATTATCCAACATGAATGAACAAGTGAATAAGAATGTGATTTTCTAAATACTACGTTTTTACTAAGTTATTTGATTGTAAGAAATTGTGAACCAGACTTCACACAAGTATTGCGAATCCTAGTTCGTAACTGTGCAATCTTGCCTAAGTTTCTAGTTAACTTATGTTTTATGCTTATTATGTGGGTATTACTATTCCTGTATGTTCACTAAGTTCGCAAGAACTCACACACTCTTTCCTAAACATTGCAGGTAAGCAAATTGCAAGTTGAGTTGCCACAAGATGAGTGATCCAAGTGAAGTATACATGTTAGAAGGGTAGAGCAAGTGAACCCTGGACCATAAAGGCAATATGGGATAATCTATTTGGGCTTATAGATATAAATCTAATGACTTAGCAAAGTTATTAAGAGAACCCCAAGTAGACAATAGGCAAACCTTTATGTGAAACTTTACTTGTTAAAGTATGTGAAGCCTTATTTGTTGCGAGCTGTGACTAAATAAAAATTGGTTAAGTGTTTTTAACTTCATGATATCTTGCTGTATGTGAGTAACTTATGCATATATTTCATATTTACATAGTGGTGTGATGGAGGTTAGGTTAGGATTTAATAGAGAGTCACTGTGATGGTTAATGTGGCGTTCCATATCTCAGGCTCGGCAATTAGACTAGGTATGGGGTGTTACATTTGGTTATATCAAAGCTACCTAGGTTAGGTGTAACACCCCTTACCCGAGACCGTTGTTGGAGTCGAGCACGAGGCATTAACTGACTTAACTTACTAATTCAGAGCATAAAGCTTAGTAAGTTTACAGACAAATAAATAACAACATTTATCATAAATAATTATACTCATAAATTACCATCAAGTATCATGGTCTTTGCTTCTTCTTTACTTACTCTTTTACTTGTTTACTTACTTGCTTACTTAAATAACTCATGATTATAAATTATTCCTCTATTGCTGAAATTTCTTTCTGAACTGATAACTGAGATATTCTTAACTCTTATAACTCACCTGAATCTATTTATTATGCTTTTACCTGAACTTTCATGTAACATAATCTATTTACTAGCCCGTTGAACCACTTGGAATACTAAGGATACTCGGGTCTTCTGTATGATAATAACATGCCAAAGCCATGTCCCAGACATGGTCTTACAGGGGATGTTTCCTATACTACCAATGTCATATCCCAGATCTGGTCTTACATGGGAGTTCTCATATCGGTGCCTATGCCATGTCCCAGACATGGTCTTACGGGGGACCTCTCATCTCGGTGCCAACGCTATGTCCCAGACATGGTCTTACGTTGGACCTCTTATAACCTCAATAATGCCAATGTCATGTCCCAGACATAGTCTTACATGGGATCTCATTCCCTTAAGACATTTGTATCCGGTACATTCCTAATGTTTCAACGGGACTTTTTAACATTGATTCTCTGTCATCTCATACTTGAGTCAACATTAAATAATCTCATGAAATACGTACATAATTGCTGAAAAATAAAAACATTAATAATAATTATTGAAATATTGCATTTATTTACCGTAAACTTACCTCGGTACAAAATACGATCAAATCTAGCAACTTAGTCCTCAACCGGGACGAAAATCCCTAAAGAGAGAGAAATGTAACATCCCGAAATAACGCCTAAACGAAACGGTGGTTGCGAAACCATGAATTTGAGATAAAAAAGTTTATTGTGATTAATTTTTATGATTTACCGATTGATTGGATGCACATGTTAGAATACCGAGAAGAAATTTTAGCGATTGCATGTCTGAATTGCATATTAGGGTTTAATTGCAAAAGTGGGTAAATATGAGCTTTAGATGATAAAGGATTTAATTGAAGTGCATAATTGAAGTAGAGATCCTTAAATGGTAATTAGACCATTAGATTTTCATGGACAAAAATGGGCATGCATAGATAAAAATAACTAAAGTTTTAATGAAGGGCATTTTAGTCATTTGGTAATAAAAAGAATTAAAAGGGAAAAAGATGGCAAAATGTGCTCATCTTCTTCCATAGGGTCGAAACTTCAAGGGCACCATAGCTAGGGTTTCTTCACTTTCTTAAGCTCATAATAAGTGCATCCAATCCCTGTTTTTAATATTTTTTACGTTTTTAGAGTCCTCGTAGCTCGATTTAGCTTATTCTACCATTAATTCATGTTAGGGTTCATATTTGGAAAAATACCCATAGGTGAAATGTGTTTATTTTGATGTTTTATGGTAGAATATGAAGCTTGAAATTATGTTAAACAACTTTTGCTAGGCGATTTTAAGTGAAAACGAGTAAAACGACATAATCGGTAAAAATACTTAATGTTCATAAGTAAATGTTAGAGTGCGAATTTGATGTTGCCATAGAAGGAAAAGATGTTCAGCATATCATAAAACATAATAATAAGGTATGAAGTTTAATTTTCGAGATTTGGGATAAAAGTTTAAATATGCAAAAGTTTAAGGGCAAAATCATAATTTTACCAAAGTTTGAGTCAATGACTGTTTTGATGAATGTGAGTATTAAGTAAGCTAAATTTTCTATTATAGATCAAGAGGAACGAAATCCAGAGTTAGACCGAGGAAAGAAAAAGGTTGAGGACTAAGTTGCTAGATTTGACCGTATTTTGTACCGAGGTAAGTTTACAGTAAATAAATGCAATATTTCAATAATTATTATTAATGTTATTATTTTCCAGCAATTATGTATTTATTTCATGAGATTATTTAATGTTGACTCAAGTATGAGATGACAGATAATCAGTGTTAAAAAGTCTCGTTGAAACATTAGGAATGTATCGGATACAAATGTCTTAAGGGAATGAGATCCCATGTAAGACCATGTCTAGGACATGGCATTGGCATTATTGAGGTTATGAGAAGTCCCACGTAAGACCATGTCTGGGACATTGCTTGGCACCGTAAGACCATGTTTGGACATGGTATGGGCACCGATATTAGAACTCCTATATAAGACCATATAAAGTTACTTGGGATTTCTTTCAGGAGGAGTTCCGTAAAAAGTATATCAGTCAGAGATTTATTGACTAGAAAAGAAAAGAGTTCTTTGAGTTAAAGTAGGGTAAGAAGACTGTAACCAAGTGTGAACGTGAATTTTCAGACTCAGCAATTATGCTCGAGAGTGTGTATCTACAGAGGCTATCATGTGTAAAAGATTTGAGGATGGGCTCAATGATGATATCCGACTGTCAGTTGGCGATCTAGAGATAAAAGAGTTTGTTATTCTAGTTGAAAGAGCCTGTAAGGTAGAGGAGTTGTTAAAAGAAAAAGAAAAGGGCAAAGCTGAAATTGAGGTTCAAGACACGAAGAAAAGGCAGATGAGCAGATCATTTCAGTCTACATCCAAGAGGCCTAAAGAGTTCTCTATTAGATCAAATTTTTTAGCTGGGTATCCTAGCCGAAACAGAGGTAGAAGATTTGTAGGTTTAAGAGCTCAGACTACTACAGTCGCAAGTATGGGTAGTACTCGACCACCTAAACCAGAGTGTGCTCAATGTGGTAGATGTCATCTCGATGAGTGTTGAGCAAATGAAAATTCTTGTTTTAGATGTGATGTACTAGATCATTTTATTCGGGATTGTCCCAAAATAGTTAAAAGAGAAGTAATACCGAGTGCAAGATCGGGAAATGCTTCCACTAGAGGTAGACCATAGAGGAATCTGAAAGTTGGAGCAAGTAACAGGGGTACTTACGTCTAGAGACTCAGCAGCTAGACCAGATGCTAGAGCACCCGCAAAGACTTATGCTATTCGCGCTTGCGAAGAGGCATCAACCCCCGATGTGATTACGGGTACATTTTCTCTCTATGATACTAGTGTTATTGCTTTGATTGATCTGGGTTCAACGCATTCCTATGTTTGCATGAGATTGATGCCTAATATGAACATGCCCATAAAATCTATCGAATTTGTGATTAAAGTATCAAATCCATTAGGCCAGTATGTATTAGTAGACAAAGTATGTCAAAATTTCCCTTGATGATTAGAGGTCACTATTTTCTGCCCGATCTTATGCTATTGCCATTTTATGAGTTTGATGTGATTCTTGGTATGGATTGGTTGACTGCCCATGATGTGATAGTGAATTGCGGAAAGAAATACATTGAGTTGAAATGTAGAAACAGTGATATTATCTAGGTTAATTCAGATGGGTCAGATAGTTCTCTTGCCATGATTTCTGTTATGTCTGCTTAGAAATGTTTGAGAAAAAGGTATAAAGCTTATCTTACTTTTGTATTGAATACTAAAGATCCAGAGTTGAAAATTGAATTAGTGCTAGTAGTTTGTGAGTTTTCCGACGTGTTTTCTGAAGAATTTCCAGGTTTGCCTCCTATTAGAGAAGTTGAGTTTGGTATTGAGTTGGTTCCAGGTACCACTCCCATTTTTATTGCTCCTTATAGAATGGCCTCGTTGGAATTGAAAGAATTGAAAGCTCAGTTGTAGGAATTAATTGATAAAGGTTTTGCAAGGCCTAGTTGTTCTTCGTGGGGCGCATCAGTGCTTTTTGTGAAAAAGAAAGACGGTTCGATGAGGTTGTGTATAGATTATCGGCAGCTTAACAAAGTAACAAAAAGGAATAAATATCCACTTCCTAGAATTGATGATCTGTTTGACCAATTGAAGGGAGCCACTGTGTTCTCCAAGATAAATTTGAGATTTGGTTACTATCAGTTGCGGGTTAAAGAGTCAGATGTTCCAAAGACTGCTTTTCGGACTAGGTATGATCACTATGAGTTTCTTGTGATGCCATTTGGCTTGACTAATGCTCCTGCCATATTCATGGATTTAATAAACTGAATCTTTCGGCTGTACTTGGACAAGTTTGTAGTTGTGTTTATTGATGATATTTTGATTTATTCTCTTGATGAGATTAAACATGCCGAACATTTGAGAACAATTTTACAGATTTTGAGAGATAATCAGTTGTATGCCAAGTTTAGTAAAAGTGAGTTCTGACTTCAAGAAGTCGGATTCCTTGGACACATTGTCTCAAGTGATGGTATTAAAGTTGATCCGAGTAAAATTTCAGCAATTGTTGAGTGGAAACCACCCAAAAATGTGTCAAAAGTTAGAAGTTTTCTTGGATTAGCTAGTTATTACAAACGATTTGTAAAGGGATTTTCCATGATAGCTACCCCGTTGACAAGGTTGTTGCAGAAAGGTGTCAAGTTTGAATGGACTGAGAAGTGTCAGTAGAGTTTTGACAAGTTAAATGCATTGTTGACTGAAGCTTCTGTTTTAGTACAGCCAGAACCGGGTAAAGAATTTGTGATTTACAGTGATGCATCCTTGAATGAATTAGGTTGTGTACTTATGTAGGAAGATAAAGTAATAGCATATGCTTCCAGACAGTTAAAACCCCTTGAGAAAAACTACCCGGCGCATGATTTAGAGCTAGCTGCCATTGTATTTGCGTTGAAAATCTGGAGACATCACTTGTACGATGAGAAGTGCTGAATATTCACTGACCATCCCTTGGACTATCTAAATTTGAAACCCTAACATACGTTACACGTACCTCAACTATGTGCCCAGCCATTACTTGGTCTAACACCATGTAATTGGTCTATTAATGTCAAGGAAACAGGAGGATTTTTTTTAACAAAGCGTTGATTGATATATACACACGTATATTTACAAATAGCGAAATATTGTATCAAAAAAAATCATCCATCAGTTGGAACAAATTCATCATTACTAGGATGTATGTTGAGAACTCCCATAATTTAGCTATAATAAGAGAGCTAATTATGTTCTAATTATACAACGCATCATTTTTAGGGAAGACATGAATTGGGAAAGAAGTTAAGGTTCATATTCCAACATGCAAAGCGAAAAGATTTAATTTATTAATTTAAAAGAAACTAAGGGCAGCACCTGATTTCTTTGATATTGAACATATTTTAAGGCTTACAGTATTTTGGTTATGTGATATAGCAAATCTCTGTCATGATCATTAACCATATGCTAAAGCAAAATGATGCCTTTGAACAGTAGATGTCTTATGGTTAGTCAAATTATACGATAATTACTGTGGTTAATGGACAAGTAGGAGATATTAGTTAATAAATATAAGCGTTTTAAGCATGAATATCACAATTGCAGTGGCTAATGATGGGATTTAGCTACTCTTTTCCCCTCCAACTAACCCACCAGGCAGCTTCCTATGTTTGTCAAAGATTCGCGTGCAACGCATGGCAAAGGCAGGATGAGTGTGACACCACAAATGAATTTCAGCTTTACCTTATTATTGAAAGTGAAAGACTCTAGAAAAAAAACCAATAAAAGTAATATCGGTTAATAGTAATCCAATCATCAATATATGTCCCCTTTTTTTAATCGAGGTCCTGCTATATCTTTAAAAGATATATACACATAATTACATACATGATAACACACTATTATATTTCACTATATGGTGGGCTTAAGATTCAAGCTTTTTCGCTGTTTAGGTAGCACAAAAGATGATTCATCCAGCTAAGAATTGCCATTTCCCCCTGTAATCCGATGCTTGACTGAGGGCTGAGGCAGTAAAACAATGCATTGTTTTGCCTTTGTTTCTGCTACCAATAATTTGAATGTCCAATTACTAGCTCATCATCTTTAAAAGTCTAAAGTTTTACACAGACTTGAAAAAGTTGGTCGCTACATAGATTAAGATAAAAGCTAAAAGCAAGGAGGCTGCCAGCTGGGTTTGCTTAACTACTAAATTCCAAACACAGGCAATTTAAAATTTGGTTCTTTTGCTTATTCACTGTTAAATTAGGGGCGGGGGATCAATATCCTTTGTTTTCATGGCTCCCTAAAAGAACACAAAGTCCGATGTGTCTTTTTGTTGTCGTATCCTTGGTGTTTACAGTTGTGCATGCAAGCACAGTAAACTGAGCTTGACCCATCTTTTAATTTACTGGTGTGAGTTCATATCTACTTTATTAAAGGTGGAAACAAATACGTGTCATTCGGTTTTGAGTTTATGGAAGATCTTTTTTTCCTCTCAATCGGTTGCATTAGTCATAAGCAACGTCCTTGAATTGTAGTAAAAAACTTTTAAATGGAAAATGAAGGAGAAGATTGTTAAATTCTACATAAAGCTTCATAAATCAAAGTATGATGAATAAAATAAAGTGAATATGGAAATATACTTGAATGCATAGATGTGTTAAAATGTTTGAGTCAATTTTCATCATTCGAATTAGCATAAAGAAGATGATTCTACCTTTTCTAATGATAGGATGTGAAAAAATTAATGTTATTTATGAATATGAATATTACAATCCTAATATGTTTCACTTAGAATATTATAAATTAAAAATCAATCTTTAATTATTTAAACATATTAATCACATTTATTTTTCTCGGCTAAAATAAATTTACTAATAAACCTCAGAAGTTAGAAAAACAAACACTTGCAGAAACGGAGCCCAAAGCAGAACATGAAACACGTACAAAAATAACAAACATTCAAGACCCCAACCAACATAAGCAACATGTTTATTCCTTTTTTTCCGATTTCAACCAATTTCGTAATCACATCCTCTCGTTAACAGTCAAACGGGACTTTGAAAATTTTGAATTTTATATATAAATTATTATATATTTGAGACTTGGTGGTCACGTTGTATAACATTCGCCTCTATTGATTAAATTGTATTTTATATAATTCACTTCTTAAGTTATAAGGTTATACTTTATATTAACAAAGTATTTTTCAGTTTTTAATTATATAACTTTAATAATAATCAAATATTGTAATGTATGATTAGTCTTGAAAGACTAAACTTAGAGGCCCAATATGAACTTTAAAGTCAAATTTTAGAATTAATTAATTTGGCTCATACCCATATATATTAGGTTAGTGACTTTATTGTATTTTGATTTCAATATCTTGCTAAAGAATTATCTTCCTTTGGTAAGGTGTCGACACTGTTGAGAGAAAAAGAAAGGAGTTTGATGTCCAGACTGAGAGCACAAAGTAAAAAAAAAAATACAAACTAACAAAGTAAAAAAATAAAAATAAAAACTATCTTCCTGTCGGCTCCTTACGCAAAAGACCTCTTGATAAATATTTTTACATAAATTACGTTCTTTATTTATTTGACTTATTATATTTTTCTAATGTGCTGTTATCTAATATAATATTATAATAAGATTTTTCATTTAAATTATGGTCAACAAAAAGATCGAATCTTTTTTCAAGAAAGAGTGTTAGAAAGCAATAATGATCCATCGGTTCCTCAACCTTCTATTATTAGTGGAATATATGATGCAATGACATCCGTTGAATTTGTTTTCATCTTGTATTTAATGATAGAGATGCTTGGAATAACCGATGATTTCTATCAAGCATTGTAGTATAAATCGCAGGATATACTAAACACGATGTAACTAGTGTCATCAACTAAAACGTTTCTCCAGAAACTCAGAAAACATGGGTGAGATCCTTTGTTTGAGAAAGTGAACTTATTTTGTAAAGATAATGAAATAGAAGTCCCCAAATAAAGTGTTTCTTGTAAAGCTGGTTGAGGTCGGTAGATAACCTAACAATTAAGCATCAATATCGGTTTGATATATTCGTTACTGGTATCAATTCATTGTTAATAGAAATGAATTCTCGCTTTAATGATGAGGTAGTTGAGTTACTTGTTATTAGCTTTGCTTTGGGTCCACGCGATAATTACAAAGCTTTTTGTGTGGAAGATATCTACAAGCTTATGAATGATTTTTATCTGGACAATTTTACGAGCAAGAAAAACTACACATGAAGAGTCAATCGGAACATTTTCAACTTGATGCTCATCAAAGCACAAAGTTGCAGAAAGCTTCTACAATTGCTGAGTTGTGTCAAGTGCTAGCTAAGACAAATAAATCAAGTATTTATCCTCTTCTTGATAGAATAATTCGTGTTGTGCTAACTCTTCTTGTGTCTACTGCAATGATTAAACGAGCATTTTCAGCCATGAAAATTGTGAAGATAAGACTTCGCAACAGAATGGGGGATGATTTTTTTCAACTTACTTGGTGGCATACATCAAAAAAAGATAGCTCAAGAATTTTTAACAGATTCTATTATTGATGAGTTCAATCTTATGAAAAAACGAATTGTGCAATTTAGGATGCCTAGAACTAATGCCAAGTATTAGTTTTTTTTTTTTTGTAAATTGAAAATAAATATTTAATTTTATATAGTGTCTTTTATTTTTTACAATTAAATTGTTCATACCTTTTGAAAAACATTAAATTAATTTGTTTGATAAAAAAATTTTAATTGATACATTTTACATAAAAAAAAAAGTCGTTCGAATTTAAAAATTTCACCCCTTAAAATAAAATTATATGGATCCATCCCTACCCTCAAACCCATATTTTTCCCAAACTCCCTCAGAAGTTTCTCTCCACAAAATCATTTTGCTGTTATGGAAAACTGAGTTAGAAAGCGAGCCGTTTGCAATCTTCCCTAGAAGAATTAGGCTTTGGAAATTTATCTTCTATCTCCTTTCCTTTTTGTTTTTTTGTTTTTATCTAATATCAAGTTCAGCATTCCTCCTTTCTTCTATTTCAAAAAGGGATTTAAATTTTCTTGTTTTAATTCTATGATTCTCCACAATCACATGATTATCACTAACCCCATTAGCAACTGAAAAAGGTTTCATCTAAGACTAGAATCAACTACACCAAAATGAGCCTTCCCATTTTTCATTGGGCCATCCAATGCTTGTAAAGAAACAGAATCACGAACCCCTCCATCATGAAAGCCCATGGCCCCATCCCATCCCAATCCAACCCCAAATTCAATTTTTCAATGCCCCATTAACATTATCAAAGTATCCCCTTTGCGAATTAAAGGATTAGAACCTGCTATATCGTCAAAACCAATATCCAACCATTGTACTAACATTCCCCTGCCTCTTTACTACAAGTCTCCACTTCCGAAAAATTATCATTAAAAGCTTCCACTAGAGACTCCTCCTACCGAAGTCGAATAGCCATCGACAGCGGAGAGTGGAAAAGCATCACCATCAATCCATTTCCATTCGAGTTCTGTAGATATCAAATTTTGCCCCGACCCGACCTCATTATCTGGATTTGAATTTTAAAATGGTTGAGGAACTATAGGGTGATTATTTCAATTTTAAATTAAACTCTTATCAATTTAATGTTAAATTTGGAATTAGATTAAAAGCTAAATTAAGCTAGAATGTTTATGTATGGTTTCAATTAAACTGAAATCAATTTTAAATTCTTCTTAGTTTAATTTAATTTAAGTTTTGAAATTTTGGCATGAAGTAGGTGAATATTTGAATATCTACTTATGTTGGCTTTTTAAAAAAATAATAATAGCATTTTTTTTGTTAAAATTTGTAATGTTAAAAAATAATTAATAAAATCATTTCTGATTTTCAAAATACTTTATTAGGCATAATTTTGGGAAAATGCCAATTTAAATAATTTTCAAAAGCACAGTCTATTTTTCTTCTCAAAGTCCAAATTAATTTGTTTCTCAAAGCCCAGTCTAATTTGGTTTAAAACAATCTTTTAAAACCCAAATTTATTTTCAAATTAAATTCAAACCCAGATTTGTTTCAATTTTAATATGATTAAATCTGTTTTGAGTCGAGTTTTGGAAATTCCCAAAAGTCCATTTCTATTTCAAGATTGCAGTTAGAGTTTAGAACCCTAACAATTTTGTGCTGTGAGGAATGGCAAACCTCTCTCAGCCAATCAGAATCAACAGTCCAACAAATAATACTTACAGTAAAAGTGATTCAAAATGAAAACAACACGTTTTGAAATGATTTTTAGGGTCAAAACACAAGTTTACAAATGAATCAAAAACATGATTAAAATAATACAGATTAAAAGAACAATATAAAAGATCAATGTCAGCCAAAGTTTAAAAAAGAGAAAAACCCTAAAAAGAAAATAAAAAAACCGCATGGCCTTTTCATCTAATCGAAGGTAAACCCTTGATTTTCCTTCTTTTATTTTATTATTTTCTAGGTTGCATGCATGAATAAGGGGGAGGGGGAGGCTCCAATGAATGTAGCGTTACCAGGTAGCCCCGTTCCCCAGAAACACTAAAAAAAAAAAAAGAGTTCGATGAAACAACATCATCGGTTCGTTAAGGCTCAACATAATGTTTCTGAGTATCACAACATGCTTATATTTTCATTAAAGGCTTTCGCTTTTCTTGTTAGTTAAGGCTTAACATAACGTTACTATCTTGTTGACCAAATGTTTAACTATTGCATACCATCATACAATTTCTTGTTCAGTAGCTTCACTTTTAGAGCATAACACTTTTTTGTCCACTTTATAACATAAAAAAATTCATTAATATTTTTATTACCACCATTTTATACACTTCGCCCTTAATAAATCCTAGCAAAAAAACAAAAAGTCCGATACTCAAACACCTTGAAATACCACGCAAAGAGTCCTACCATAAGAAGACTAGAAATGAATCCATAATGCACACAAGTGCTTTGCTTGTGACATCAGGCACGCTTTCTATGCACATCTTCTAATACACATGCACATTCATCCTCTATTAACATCTCAATTGTATCTTAAGTCTTCTACTAAATCTATTAGGGTCTTCCACTTTATTAACACTTCCAAAAGAAATTCACATTTTCACTTATCAAATACGTGAATAAATCAACAATTCACTTTCATATGTATATATATATACATATAATCAATAATCATAAACACATTTATTATTTTACAACAATTTGAATATATCACTTTACAAATACCATCACTTTATCGGACACTATATATCATTTCAAAATTTCCACTTTATTATATAATATAAGACATAATTTAAGTCTTTAATGATTGAATTATCACTTTTATCAACATTTTGTATCAAATTACCATATTTTGTCCAGTTATGACCTTTAATAATATTTTATCACTTAACAACACTTTTCTCATTATTCCATGGCATTAAGGTTCACATCTCACTACCTTATCACATTTTTACTTATGACAAGCAAAAATCTATGTATTATTAACACTATCAGATCTGTTAACTACCTCAAACCACGGATTTATGTTTTAATACACTTATTCATTTCAATTATTAATTACACTAAATTTTAATTCAAAATATATATTTAATCATGGAAAAATCCAAGAGTTCTTACTTTTTAATGAACTAAAATTCAATCTCAATCTTTCCAACACTTGAATCTTTCTTTTTTCTTAGCTAGAAAATCTTCTCACTACCGTTTTCTCTTTTCTCATCATAAAAATATCAATATACAAGCTCAAAGTAGCTTTCTCATAAAAAAATATATAGAATCTCAAATATCAAAGGTGGAGATGATGGAAACATGATTTCTTACCTTCTTGAAACTTTCTCGATTTATCCAAAGATTTTTTTCACTAGACCTATGAAACCGAATGTAGAAAATGATGAAAAGGATGAGTTTAGAAGTTGATTTTCCACTTAATTTTAGATAAAAATTAAAGTTTAGGGTAGAGATTTTGGCTTGATTTGAAGAAAAATGACAAAATAGTTTGAAGAGAAACTTTTCTGTGGCCGACCAAAATGGGGAAGGTGAGGTTTTCTCACTTTTTTTCCCTGTATTTAATTTAATTATTTATTTATTTAGATTTAAAATTTTAATTGATTTTCTTTGCATAAATTTATTCATTATATTTTTAAGAAATGATTTATTGATTCTAATTAAATATGTTGGCACCACGAATTGTGTAAAATTTAATATTCTAGGCATAAAAAGTGTATAAAATATTGTAAAAAATAAAAATAAAAACACGAATGTAAATTGCGTTCCAAAACGTAAATTATGAATTCTGAATTATGGAAATAGAGAAGAACACGTTTTCTTTTTACAATTCATAATTTTTTAAATAAAAATAATTTTAACTGTATTTCACATAATAAGAAAAGAAAATATCATAAAAATTAAATATTTATAAGTCACCAAGAGTGTTTTGCCAAGAGTCCTAGAGAGAGCAGTAGTTGCTGCGGCTTGGGATGGAGGAAAGTGGTGGTGATGATAGAGAGGGGAGGGATGAGATTTCCCTTTTAGCAGAAGAACTTATTCAATTATCAGTTAAAGGATCGTTGGTGGTGCCAAGTGAAAAACCAACTTTGATTTGTACAATATGGACAAAGAAGCTTTATAGTCCAGAAAGTTTTAAAGTGCAGATGAGAAGTATATGGAAGACAAGGAAAAAATTTGAGATTCTGATGGTAGGGCAGAATTTATTTTTGATAGAGTTTGAATTAGAAGAGGATCTGGAGACAATTATGGAGGGGAGACCATGGCTCTTTCGTAAAAGTATTATACTGTTTGACAGGTTAATTAAACCGATAGAAAGGGCATAGATTCGTCTTACTTCATCACTGTTTTGGATAAAAATAGGTTCGTGCTTACAAGAGTTTGATAAGAAGGATCTTTTACATGCCATTGGTGTCACGTTTGGTGGGGTAATCAGATCTAAAATTAATGGGGATATATGTTGTCTGAGGATTAATTTGGATGTGTAGAACCCTCTTCGACGAGGTATTTTTGTCTCAATTGATAATATTAATAAATCGTGGATTTCTTTTAAGTATGAGAAACTACCGATGTTTTGCTTTGGTTGTGGAAGAATGGGGCATGGTTTAAAAGACTGTCTAGAGCTAAATCCTGCAGAAAAAGAAAACTTCAGAGAAGATCCACCTTACACGTTGGCTTTAAAAGTAGAATCGAATTTAATTGGAAAGGAGAGCATGAAATTTAATGTTTTTTCAAAAAATGTGAGGGCTCAATGCTCTTATACAGGCGGTACAAAGTTGCTACCAACTAGTATTAAAACATCTATGGAGGGGAATAATAAGTCTTGGAGGCCACAAAGGATGTTGCAACAGACTGGAGTAGAGGAGGCTATTGAGAAGCAGGAGGAAGCATCTATAATAAAGAAAGATGAACAACTGGATGAAAGTAAGTATAAGCAGGTTAATATTTTAAATTTTGCTAAGAAGACAAGCTGGAAAAGAATTGTACCAATTGCCATGATGAATCAAGGGAAGAGTGATAACAGTATTAAGAAGAGGAAAACCCCTGAAGAAGGAATTGAAAGTTACTGTACGGAAGTTGTATATGAAGAAGGAAAAAAACGATTGAAAAAAGAAGGAGAACAGGGTCGTGAAGAAGTTTTATCAGAAGAAATGATGGAAACTATGGCGCAGAAAGATGCTTCAAAATTTATGGGATCGGCGGCTGCCAGTAGGCAACCTGACCGAATATAATGAAAAGCATAAGCTGAAATGTCCGTGGATTGGGGAGTTCACGGGCAGTAAAAAAACTGTGGTACTGTTTACAGTAGCATAATCCCCACATGGTCTTCTTAATAAAGACAAAAATTGATAAGCAACGTATGGAAAAGGTCAGAAGGAGATGTGGTTTTCTGAATGGGATTGATGTCAAAGTAGAGGGCTCACAAGGTGGACTATGTTTAGCTTGGAAAGATGATATTGTAGTTACTTTAAGAATCTTCTCTAAGAACCACATTGATGTCATGGTCAAAGACGAAAGTGACAAAGAATAGAGATTCACGGGTTTCTATGGTTCACCTTATGTTAATAACAAAAATGTTTCTTGGAACCTGCTAAAGAAATTGGGGGAAAACCAAACACAACCATGGTTGGTGAGCGGTGATTTTAATGAAATTATGTATTCTTTTGAAAAAAAGTGGAAGGATACCAAGGGAGGAGAGGAGAATGGAGGCCTTCCGAGAGACTCTAGAAGAGTGTCAGTTAGAAGATGTGGGATATTCAGGGGCTTGGTTTACATGGGAAAAAGGAAATTTTCCAAAAACAAATATTAAGGAAAGACTTGATAGGGGAGTTGCAAATGACAGATGGTGGCATCTTTTTCCAATAGGTAACATTAAACATTTACCCCATTCTATGTCTGATCACTGTCCACTTCTTCTAAATACAAATAGTGGAAACATTTATGCGGGAAACCTAAGTTTTAAATTTGAGGCGTGGTGGATCATGGAGGAAACATTTGAGGAAAAAATTAAAGCATCATGGGGATCAAAGACAAATACAATAGTGGAGAAACTTGAAAGATTACAATCTGATTTAACGGCATGGGCGAGATCAATTAAAAAAGGGCAAGAGAGATTAAAGAAAATGCTCACAAAGGAACTTGAGATGCTGATGGAGGAAGAAATAGATGATGATACGATAGAAAAAATTATTAATACCAAGATTTACCTTAATATAGAAACTGATAAGGATGAACTCTACTGGGAGTAGAGGGCAAGGTCAAATTGGCTTAAAGCAGGTGACAAGAATTCAGTCTTTTTTCATAAGTATGCCTCATTTAGAAGACGAGTAAACACGATCTCTAGGTTGGAGCTTGATGAAGGAGGAGAGACTATTGAAATAAGTGAGATCAATGAAGCTACTACCTTATTTTTTCAAAAGCTATTTACATCAAATGGAATTAGGGATCTATCTTATCTCTTAACGGGCATTGAAAATAATATTTTTCCAGATATTAATATTGCTTTATTGTCAACTTATACCGAAGAAGAAGTGCATTCTGCTTTGAAAGGAATGAGACCTACTAAAGCACCAGGAGCTGATGGTTTTCCTCCTTAATTTTTTCAGAAATATTGGCATATAGTAGGGAAGGATTTTACAAATTTCTGTTTGGGAATTTTAAATAGTGATCATAATTTTGGCCCTATCAACCTAACAGATATCGTGTTGATTCCAAAAACCCCAAACCCTACAAGTCTAGCAAACTACAAACCTATTAGTTTGTGTTCGGTCCTATATAAAATTGTGGCAAAGAAAATTCTAATTGACTTCAAGCAATAATTTGGAAATGTATTGATGAGCCTAGAGTGCTTTTATCCCAGGCAGACTGATTTCAGATAACGTGCTTTTAGCTCATGAGATTTTGCATACTTTTCGTAATAAGCGCATAGGGAAAAAAGGATATACGGCAGTCAAGCTTGATATAAGAAAAGCCTATGATAGAGTTGAGTGGGGTTTTCTTAAAGAAGTAATGTTAAGGATGCGTTTTGCAAAGGAATGGGTGGAGCTAATTTCCTTTTTCTATTATGCAGTGAGGGTCTTTCATTGTTGATGCGATTGGCAATGAAGGAGGACCTGCTAAAAGGTGAAAAGGTTAGTAGGAGAGGTCCAGAGATATCACATCTACTTTTTGCAGATGATTGTATACTGTTCGGGGAAGCATCAGATAGGGGAGCGAGAATACTAAAAGAAATTCTAAAGAAGTATGAAAGGTGCTCAGGTCAATGCATAAATTTTGATAAATCTACTATCTTCTACAGTTCGAACACATCAAAAGAGAAGAAAGGTGAATTCTTGGCAATCTTAGGGATAAGAAGATCAACAAACATGAAAAAGTACCTGGGCCTCCCTAATATGGTTGGCAGAAGAAAGAAGGAGTCTTTTCAAAATATTAAAGAGAAGATTCACTCCAGAATTGAAGGATGGAGCACAAGATTTTTATCACAAGGAGGTAAGGAAGTATTCATAAAATCAGTGCTTCAGGCTTTCCCAACCAATGCTATGTCCTGTTTTCTTTTACCAAAATCTTTTTATAGAGAATTAGAAAGCATTTTTGCTAATTTCTGGTGGCAAAAAGCACATGGGAAAAAAGGAATTCATTGGTGTTAGTGGAAGTATCTGTGTCGACCTAAAGAAGAGGGGGAATGAGATTTAGGAGCATGACCTAATTTAATGTCTCATTATTAGCTAAGCAAGGATGGAGAATGCTAAACAATCCAAATTCTTTAGTTGCACAAGTTCTAAAAGCAAAATGCTTTTCGAGTGAAAAATTTTTAGATGCGCGTTTTAGGAATAATTGTTCGTATGCATGGAAAATCATATGGGCTACGAAGGGCATTTTAGAGGAGGGACTATTCTGGAAGGTGGGCAGGGGTACGAATATTTCAGTTCTGAATGACGTTTGGATTCTTGATGCAAGAATTTTCAGATTATCATCTTTACTTAATAATTTGAGTGATTTTAAAGTTGCTGAGTTAATTGATACCAGTAGCAGAATATGAAAAAAAGAGTTGATTGATTCTACCTTTCCAGATAAAGTAGCTGATAGGATTCTGCGCATCCCGCTGGCAGTTGAACCTCACGATGATTTTCCGGCATGGAGCGGTGAGCATTTAGGAGAGTATACAATACGCAGTGCCTATAAACTATTACAAAGCATTGAAGAAGATCCTAGAGCTTATGCTTTACAAACCGACTATAAGGGATTCTATAAAAAAATTATGGCTACTTAATCTACCTTCAAAAATAAAAATTACAATCTGGAAAATATCATGTAACAATCTCCCTATACGGGTCAATATGCAACATAGAAAGTTAACAAACACTACGATATGCCCCCATTGTGAAAGTGGAGCAGAGACTATGGACCATCTATTCCGGGAATGTCCTGCTTCAGTATTAGTATGGAGAGAGTTAGCATGTCAGACTTTTCTACTTGAACATCATTTAGAGTTTTTACAGTGGCTAACCTGGGTTTTGAGCAAAGCACTTCATTCCAGTATAGGATTTTTTGTTGCATTTTATGGGCAATATGGGGAGATAGGAACGCAAGAGTGCATAGGAAGATCAGCAAATTTGGAAAGGAAATAGTGAGTTTTGTTCAGAATTATATTTTAGAATTAAATGAGATTGAAATGAGAAGCCCTAAAGTCTTTTCAGTTGTTAGTAAATGGAAGCACCCATTCGATCAGTTTGTAAAAATCAACTTTGATGCAGCATATGATGGGAGATTTTGTCATTCGGCACTAGGGATTGTGGTCAGAAATAGTAAAGGCAAGGTTCTCTTAGCATGCTCAGAAATCCATCAACAAGTTGCATAAGCTTTTGCTGCTGAAGCACTCACGTGTCGAAGAGCAACAAAACTCGGAATAGATATGAAATGGAAAAACATTATCATCGAAGGTGATTCATTATCAATAATAAAAAAGTGCAAGACGAATAGTCAGGATAAGTCCCTGATAGGTGCATATATACATGATATTCAATAGATCTTGTTTAAATCTAGAAAATGCAGATTTGAATACACTCCACGAACAGTAAATAACCTAGCACACTCTATTGCAATCGAAACGCTGAAGAGTAAGAAGGAGATTTACCTAATAGGAAGAGCCCCCCAATATGTAGAAAAACAGAAAGAAAGGGATAGTGTGAGAGAACCAAACTAAAAATGAAAGGTAAAAGATGAAGAATGGAGAGTTTTGAAATGGAAATCAATAGGCTCGGAGGAAAAGCTCTCCTTGGAAACTGGAAGCATCTTTAATAAGAAATGGCAGATGATAAGACAAGACGAATTCAAATCGTTTTTTAGATTAGGAAGAGTAATGACATTTAATGCGGTTTCTAGAGTATTTTGATATTTTTTCTTATTTTCTTGGGTTTTGTTTCTTTAATTTTACTATTAGGATTTAGGTCTTAGTTTATGTTTTTGATCTCTTGTTTTTGAAATGTCCGGGCCACACTTCTGGGCTTTTGAGTTACTGTTTTTGTATTATTGATTTAGTATAATAAAACACAATCTGAATATTAGTTTCAAAAACAAAAGAAAAGAAAATATCATTCCCAGTTACAAATTTTAAATTTTAAATACATGGGCATAAAAAATGTGAGCACCCACAAATTATGGATAGGGCAACGGGGGAGCCAAGTAGAGGCCCAGCTTGCTATGGTTCCCAAAGTTTAAATTTGTTTCAGTTTAGTGTTTTATAAATATACTATCATCTTTCCAAAAATATTACTAGGCTTTCTTGATTTTTGCAATTTCTCCATTTCTATATATATTATAGCTCTCTTAAAAATATAAGTAGACCACTCTAATTTTTTTTATTATTAAAAATAATATTAAAAAATATTAATTGTTACACAGTAAGTCTAATTTTAGCTTGGCTCCTCCAAAATTAACATACTAGTTCTGCCCCCGGAGAAGGGTGAAGAAAAAAAACTACAATTAAATTATTAGAAATCTATTTTTAAATAATATTACATAATTTATCATTATATTTTATAATTTACTCATCATTTACTATATCAATATAAATAATTAAATTAATTTTAAGTTAATGTCTCTAAAAATGTATTTCTCATATATGATAGACAAATTCATGGCTCTCTTTCAAAATCATTATATAACAGATTATTATTTACTTTTATATTTTAATTAATTTTTATTTCTTTCATATTTTTTGTACTTTAATTAACTTAAATTTGAGTTTCTTACCCAATATGGCATAATTAAAAAATTTAATTTAAAAGATTGCTTTTGAAATTATTTAAAGTTTTACATAAATGTTTACAAAGTGTTTAAAATATGTTATAATTAAAATGTATAAAATTTAACATTATTAACGATTATACTTAAATACTATATTTTCAATTTTTCTAAAACTATTTATATTAATAAATATGTTTTCAATAAAATATTTGTTTCAGATCAGTTTTAAAATTAAAATAAACTATATAAACAAGTATTTAACATATTACAAAATAAGTATATTTTGTATTAAATTTAAGCAGTTTTATATTTTATTTAAATAAAATATTTGTTTCTAAAATTTGTATAGCTAATATTTGTTCAAAATTTTACTATAAAATTATAAAATGGTTAAAGATATTTTAATCGATATACGCAATCAACCACTGTCAGTGTAAATAAAGAAAAATAACACTTTTATGAGTTTGAATAAAATCAAATAACAACTCCATCTTAAAAATTTATGTAAATATAGATTAAATTTCAAAAAGTAAAAATCATTTTGAGAATTAAGATTAGATTTTGATTTAATTTGGATAATTACACTAATAATAAATAAAATTAATTATGATTCTAAAGTATTAAAATTATTGAATTAACTGTTAATTTTTAAATATAATGTCAAAATCAACTTATGTCACATCCGAAAATCGGGTTAGTAGAATCGAATTAGTGAATTGAAAATCGAAATTAGGTTTGATTGTTAAAATAAATAGGAATAAGTAAAATAAAATAAAATAAAATATTAAAATAATTGGAATTAAAAATATAGGTTAAGAAATTAAAATTAGGTGTCCGGGAATTAATTTTCTTAAAACGATTTTTTAAAACGAGATCGGAATTGAAAATAATTTAGAAATGAGTTTTAATTGAAAAGAAGGACTGATTTAAAAAAGAGAAAAAATTGGAGGTGGTTAAAAGAGCAATTTTCTAATTTTTAAAAATTGTTTGCCTATTTAACGAGCCCCACTGTCCCTTCCTTCTCATTTTTCACCTCATTCAAAAAATTCTCAAACACCAAATCAAAGCTTTTCTCTCAAAATTAATTCATCCTTTAAGAATTTCTAGCCTTCCAAACACGAATTTCTCCTTCAATTTTAAAGAAGATTCATCTTTTCTCTTTCAATTTCACAATTGTTCTTCAACACATTTTTGGTCAAATTTAATCATAAACTCGTTGATTACTTCAAATCGAGGTAACATTTTGACTTTTATGATTAAACTAAGTATGCTATTAATTCAATTCAATTTTAATTGATTTAATCAAGATTTCAATAGATCTAATGATTTTAAATTTATTTTTGTCTTGAAAATGGTAGATCTTGTAATACTAAGCTAAGTTATTATTTAAAGTGATTTTCAAGTACTCATTTTGATCTAATTAAAAGGTTTTAAACTTAATTTAACAAATCCTCAAATAATTTAATGAATTGGACGTTTTCCCTTTTATGTGTTCTTATAAGCTTTTTCCTAAAAAGTTAGATTCGTGTAATTAAATGAAATTGATGGTTTAGATTTGTAATTAAATTATATTTAGGATATTTAGAAACTTATTTAAGGTTTAGAAATGAAAATCAAGTGATGAAACCCCTTATTTCAATAAATCTAGTTAGTTTTCGGTATTGTGAATAAGAAGCTTAGATCTGTGATTTTACTGCTATTTGAATGAATTTGTAGTTGTTCATGATATGTTTTTAATGTCTTTAATGTGTATGCAAAGTTCCAAATCAATCGGGAGCCTTTACAAGCTAGGATACGGGCAGTCAAAAGCTTATTTGAGCTTTGGCTTTGAAGCAAAGCTTGATTAAGGTAAGTGATCTGGTGTGCTGTAATTAATGCACAAATCAGTGTGTTAAAGGAGATCTTAGGTAGCCTAAACACCTATCTTAAGTTTCAAGAGTAAGTGTTTCTTCCTTGATCTATAATATTTTGCAAATTATGATGAATTGTGATAAGATGTGTATGTAATATGTTAAAGAAATGGATGTGAATATGAAAAAAAAATGCCTATTAATCTGTTGGTTTAATGAACAAGTCTAATATGAAAGTGTATGTGGCTCAATGAGCAAAGTGATTGCACTTGAAAGTGCATTACATGAACATGTGATAAGTGTTTTTGATCATGATAAACATGATAAGAGTAAATGTGCATAAACCAGAAAATGAATGTGTAATATGGATATATTGGTTGTAACATCTCAAACTCGACCCAGTCATTATGGTCGAATTCGGAAAGCTACATTGGCCATCGAAATGGCCCAAAAAACTTTCGTTATTTTTTTCAAACAAACTTTTTAAATTATTTGCGTAATTCGTTCAAAACTAGTGAAATCAGATGTTCAACTTTATTTTCAATCACATTTCAAAACCATTTGTCCACGAAAATGACCTAAATAACTCCTATACTTTTGAACATATTTTAAAAATTATTAGCTTATCAATTCAAAACAAGTGAAATAAAATGCTTATCTTAATTTTGTAAAAACCTTGTAAATTTTAGGAATCGAAATTAATAATATTTCATTTGCAAAAATTTAATCATTTATTCAAAACTATTTGATTTTCAACCATACTTTTAAATCATTTGTTTTTCATTCAAAACTAAAGAACTTGGTTATTCGTCATTATTTTGGAAAAACATATTAACTTCAGAGATCATAATGTCTTTAGAAATAAAATTTATAAACTTAATAATTTTTAAAACTAAATCTAATTTTATTAAAGACTCATTTTTCAAAAATGCAATGAAAAAATATGTTATTGAAAGATTCTATTTAAAAATCGAGTTTCATGCGAAATCTTATCAAATACAAAATTATGCACTTTTTAGAACTTGATGTCATGCAATCAAGTCATGCAAATCAGAATGAAATCCCTAAAGTAATGTCCCATGCAACAGTCCATAAATAAGTTTATTACAGTCCCAAAATAAATATTAAAATTAATTTAAAATACTTAATTATGAACGTAACACCTCTAACCCGAATTCATTGCCGGAACAGGGGTACGGAGCATTACTGGAGTTTACAAATCAAGCAGACAAAAAATACAAACATTTCATATCATATAACATTCATGTCATTAACCAATCAAAAACATTCTTATTGTCCCTTATATGAGCCCTCGGGGCCCAAAATACACATTAGAAACTAGTCGAGATTTGATCGGGTACTCAAAAAATTTCTCGGAAAACATTGAAATTTTCTTCAAAACTGTAGGGGACACATGGCTGTGTGACCTGTTAGAGTATGCCCAAAGATCAATCATGAGATGGCTGTAATAACATACTTGATTTATCATGTTTATTAATATAAGGCGTTACCATTATTATTTCAGTTTCTTTTCTGTGTGTATAAATAAACTGTTTTATAATAATGTCCTGAGAATAATATGATTATTCTTAAAAGGTCCTTAGTGAAGTATTATTGTTGGCTAGGACAACAATAATGCATTAAGACTAACATGTAGTTGATTAATGATAAAGAGTTGTCATTGATATGGAGTGTCAAAATCGAGGCATGAATATGTGTGTTAGAGAACAACATATTGAACTGACCCGTTATAAGTATGTTTCTTGGATTATTATGTAATTGTCACAACATTACTCATAGTGATTAATATGTATATGATCCTCAGACTTGAGATCATCATAATCCCACCATCGCGAGTTGTATATTTTGATACAGTCAAACGTACACCATAACTGGATGTTCTATAAAGGATGATGTTGGATATACCACGATTTGTGTAGAGGGATATGGTTGATCGATATAGGATAAGTCCCTCCTACATAATGAGAGTAATATCTTAGGCCACTTGATTGAGTGAGACTAGAAATGCATGACCATGCTCAAATAAGCTGATATGAGATGTCATACCTATTTGTATGTCATGGTCTACTTAAGATATCAAGGAACATGGAATGGATTATACAAGTGTAACTATTCCATGACTTATGTCCGATCCAGAGATAAAGGACTTAAGAATTATTGCATGAAAGGGTAATCATAAAAAGGTTATGTCGAATCATGATTTCTTGTGACCTAGGTAGCAATGATGCATTGCTAGGTGCCACTCATTGTTTGTAACATTGGAATCGTTCTAGTATTACTGCTAACGTTACAAAAACCTACAGGGTCACACCCTATAGTTGAAATAAACAAAATAAAACATAGTTGGTATTGTGTTTGGTTGTCGCTTGAATTAAATTAATTATAGAATTAATTTAATTGGGTAATCAAATATCGAATACATTATATGTACAAGGTTGTTGTACACATAATGAGAACATGAATTTGGTTCGTATATAAATTCAAATAAATATATAGTTTACCGAAATCATTATTATAATTAATGTAATTATAATTTTTGGTTTAAAAACATTGTTATAAAATCTCGTTTTTCTTTGCTTGGTGGTCTAGCAGCCGACAAAGCAAAGTCTTCTCCAAAATAGTTTTGGGGATTCCTTCTGTTCATTGTCAACTGGGTGGATTACATAGAGGCCAGAGTCATGATAGATTGCGGCTTGGTTCGATAGTAGATTAGATTACTCGTTGCCGAGGCATTGCTGTCTACTCAGAATAAAGATTCGATAATTTAGAAACCTTTATTTCACCCCGATTCGTTCCTCACACATGGATCCATGGTTTGGATCGCCGGATGTTTTATTTTTCTGCTGCGCCATAGGGGTGCCGGCGTTCCAACATGACCAGACCGTGTGTCACACATGGCTGAGACACATGCCCGTGTGGACAGAAATAGGTCATTTTACAAACCATATTTCTCACCCAATTTGGTGTCAACCTACAATCAACATTGTATATATATAAACAAGTCATGTTATAGCATCTAAAATCAATCCCTAACCAATACAATTATGTTTAACCATATAATCCGTGTAACCAAATAATCAACCAACTTTTATGTCTAATCGCATTAATACACAACATGTAAATTATTTACTAAAACTTACCATTTGGTACTAGTTGTATCACTTATTCAATAGCATAAAATACATATAGACTTACTATAACATAGTACCAAATCACACCAAGTTATAAAACACACCTCATATGTATTTTCAACTACTATTTTATTTTTCATCATTCCACATATCAATATTAAAAGGCAAATTATGCACATACCAAAATACCAAAACACAAGCCCAATATGTGACTAATCTCAACAAAACACATATAGACCAATATTTAGCCAAAATAGCCTATACATGCCATTATAACCAAAATCAAAACATTCAAAAGTATCAATAGAACCAATGAATAGTGTGATATAACTCTTACAAGCTTCCAAACCAATCGAGCTTCCGATAATCTGAAAAGTAAAGAAAAAAATATGTAGCAATGAATGCTTAGTAAGCTCGTATAAACTTTAATCATAGCAATTCATTTCAAATATGAAATTTATACATATCAAGAATAATACAATATCGATACCGCAAGGTTCATGAAACTATATTCAACAACTCACAAGGTGAATAAATCCACAACATCACTTATACATATCATTCCTAGCATAGTAGGATTTTAAATAACTTTGAACCTTACCACTCTTTCATGAGCTCAAGCATATTTTCATTTGATCACTTACCATTTCAATACAACTTATAATCAAACATATTACCATTCAACCAACAACTTGGAATTTGCCTAAGCATCAAACAACAACACTTGTTAGCATACTTAAACATATTTCATATAAATTCAACATCGATAACCTTGTTATCTCAACATGTCACACTTGAGTTTATTATTTATCTCAAATTACATAATTTCCATGTATCAACATATCAAAGATATTTGTATATGTTCATGTTAGGATACATATCATTTTCTTACCATTTCTTCATATACATATATCATCCATTTCAATATATCAATATATCAATATATCATGTGCCATCATTTCCATGTATTTCATGTATATACCTGTATTAGTTCATATCAAACTCATATCATCTCGTAACAGAACATTTCCTGTTAAACCATTTAGAATATAGTTGGATAACTTTCAAATTCATTAAATAAATCACTTTACCAAGACTTTCCCAAATAAAAAAATGACTTATAGATAAGAGTACATCGTTAACAGAAGCTCATAAGAGTTGGACCTTCCAGATACGCCAACAGAAGCTCGAAAGATGAACAGAAGCTCATAAGAGCTAAACAAAAACTCATAAGAGTTGAACAGAAGCTCGTAAGAGCTGAACAGAAGCTCGAAAGAGCTAAACAGAAGCTCGAAAGAGCTAAACTGAAAATAAAACACGAGAGTTCGCAATAAATGCTCAACCCCGGTTTACTTGCGTATAAACATAGTGAGCATGCTTGTGATATTAAACTATCAGAATCTTCCTTCGTACAATCTTATCCCAACCTCATGCTTGTGATATGACATTCATAACAAAATTTTTCAATAGGCATGCTTAACACGTGTATCTAATTTATTTGCGTATTAACATAGTGAGCAAGTTTCACATGCGAGTCAAATCTCATTATCAGAAACATTGGCATGATATAATACTTTTCATGCAAAATAGAATATGGCCATTACATCACATATCATGAGTGTTGGATAAAAATAAGCAACGTATCTCATATATTAGTGAATCACATAACAAAATCATTGTATAAAAAATTTAAATAGTGCGTAATTACTTACTTGGATTTTAATTGTTTTAATGAATTTAATAACCCCTTATTCGAATACTTAGTGTACTTAAATGTTTCCATATATCATGATCTTAATAAGATAATATAATTTTTATACTTAAATTTATTAAACAATTTTATTCATAATACATGTTTATAAGTTAAAACCCACACTTGAATTACAAATCTTTATCACCAAAACTACTCATTGGCTCTCAACGATGTAGATCAAGTCAGATCTTGTGTAATCCTTTTCAAAAAGACAGTCCTAAAATTTGCTTATCTTAGAGGAATTCCAATTGATTTCGATTAGATCTTCAAGAACATAATATTCAAGTGTGTAAGTCTACATTTCCAATTCAAGTAAAGAGAAGAAAGATTTGAGAGTTAAAGAATAACCATTACATTCACTATATCAAGCTAGATTGGAATGATCAGTGATTCACCAGAATTTTTGTTAGACTGAGGAGTGGATGCTAAATAAAAGAAAACAAAATATGAGTAAAGTGGGTAAATATATAATTAAATATCTTACAGAAGAGAGAAGAAGAAATACTTAATTCGGTTTTGACCAGTCTAGATGAAAATGGAAAATTAAAAACAAAGAAACATGGGCGACGGTGGTGGTGATGCGGAGACACGACGATGGCAATGGCAACAGTTGAGGAGGTTCGGTGGTGGTACAATGGCGACAATAGGGGAAAGGGGAATGATTGAGAAGTGGTTGTGATAAAGTTATAATACGGTGGTTAAGGGTGGTGGAATAGTGGCCAAATTCAAAAGAATATGGTGGCTCAAAGTGGTGGTTAAGGATGAAACAAATGAGAGAATAGACTCTTTCTAGTGTAGAGGACGTCCATAGCAAGTCAACAAGGGGAAAAATGGAAGAGAGTGAAAGGTTAGGAAGAAATTGAAGGAAGGGGAATTGGAGTAAAAAGGGGGCTAAGGGAGGAAGGTTGACTAGCTAATGGAGGAAAGAATCTTTTCCTATATGGCAACAATAGTGGACGACAAAAGGGGGTTGACTAAAGATTTTTATGCTAAAAAATTAAACAAAAATTATGACAGAGTGGGGAGTTGAACATAAGACCTAGGGTAATTAAATGAAGCTTATAATTCCTACAACATTTATTTTAAAACTTGGTGTGACATTTACCTAGGTTAAATACCCTTAGGTTAAATTACCTTGGAAAAGTTTAAAATTGCCTCACAGTTTGCTTCCGCATTAATAAATAGCAAATAATTAGATAAGATTGAGGTGCTATAAGGTCAGGGTGTGTCTTGGGTGGTCGTTAGTCGGAGAGTCACGTAGGTGGCTAATGTAATGCTTTGAATTTGGGCTGGTTCGTCCATGTCGGGTTTGGGGTGTCACAATTTTTGTTCCTTTTATCAAAAAAATTTAGAATATTTTTTCAGTTGCAAAAAGTCTTCTGACTGTTACAAAATATTTTCGGTTGAGGAAAATCTTCTGCTATTTTTGGAAACCGACACTACTATTTTTCCCATTGAGAAAAAAATATAAATAACAAGTCATTTTATCAATTTTCATTAAAAAAATCAATATTTTCTCTAGCTTTCTTATCTCGCCTGTTTTCTGCTCAGAAAACTTTTCTGGTCAAATTTCTAACCAAGTTTTTAGCTTTAGTTTCCAGTCTACTTTTCTGAATACTTTTGAGAATAGCAATACCAATTGTGTTCCACCTTCTTTATTCGGGTGTACAAATATTGAAATACTGTGTTAACCTTAGGGTGATCTGTCGTAATTTGGTGTAGCAGATTCAACTAATTTTTGCATTTTAGGAGCTTGGAAACAATTATTATCATTAGGTTTTAATTAGGTTTTAGCAAGTTTAAGTAAATTCAATAAAATGTGCAAATTGAGTCTTTTATTGGCCTTAGGGGCCGAATAAGGCCTAAGGATGAGCTGATGAACTTTGTAAGTGTGCACGAGACCATTAGAAGGCGTGCTAAACCGATATTGGTCGCTATATCATAACATAGGGCACGGAATGGAAAAATTATGAGACTACCTTTGATGTCATGACATAGCTCAAGGGTGTTGCGACAAACCCCTGTAGACATCTCAAGAAGAGTGTGCTGACCTCTATGTCGCGACACAATTCTTGATGTGTCGCGACATTGACTTTGGATGGGAATTAACACGAGCCAAAGGGCGTCTTGGTCTGTACAATCAAACTTAAAGCTCAGGAATGTCAACTAACCTAGGGTTAAGGACGACGACCACCTAAAATCCATAAATAGGTTCACTTGTCACATGTTATGGACAACAATTACTTAGCTTAGAATCTCTCTTTCAATTCTAGTTTAGCTTTTCTCTTTTCTTAGGTTTTAGGTTTATTTTATTTCGGAGATCTGATTTGAAAATACAATCATTTCTTGTGGATTGGCTTTTATTGACAATACAAATCATGCTTTTCTTAAATTTTATATTTTCAATTCACTTATCATGTATATTTTCAATTCACTTATCATGTTTACACTTTATATCGACTCTATATTGTTTATGAAAACTGTAACACCCCAAACACGACCTAGACATTATGGGCGAATCCGGGAGTGTTATGAAGAAGAGTTTTAAAACTAATGACACTTCGATAAAACCATGTTTAGTTATTTGATAAAACATCTAGGTATTATAAAACATATTCATTTATACATATGCATTACTGAAACTGTTATAAGTTGTTCTTTAAAGTTAACCATTTATTTTGCAGCAGAAGTTTGGAAATCGTTTAAAACAAAAATAAGCTTTTGTTTCCAAAAACCAATTTTTAAAACAATTTGTTTGCGTAATGTTTTTGTCAGCGTTGTGAAAAAGAAAGCAAAATGAAATCCAAATACAAAAGTTAAAACCATACAGTCCAAAGAGTCTCAAAAATTACAAACTCTCAAGAAAACCAGGTTTTAAAATAAAACCTTTATTAACTAAATAAAAACAGATCTCGGTCGAGTTGTCACCACTGAGCCTCCATCACACCGACCCGCCTAAGTTTGTAGATTACCTGAATAGGACAGACAAACAAATGTGAGTTTTCGTAAACTTAGTGTGTAACCCGACAGAAATAGTCATACAACATACACAGAATTTCATAAACAATCAGATACAGATTCGAACTTAACTCAATAATAGATACAAATATCAGAATTAGATAAACATAACAGATATACAGAATCCTACCCCCATCCTCTACACACCATTTCCGACCATCCCATCACACATGTGGGGTTAAAAACACCCACTCATCCCAACACACCATATAGTGTCGATGTGACACATAACAAAATAATATGCAGCTAAGCTGCCAGATAATAGGCGAAATGTCATTGTACAGTTCACTTCCTCTACATATGCAAATCTCACCCCAAACACAGATACAAAATACAAATGTGAACATAACAGAATAAACATGATTAACATGCTCGTATACAGATAAATACATACTTAATAGTACATTCAGGCATACATATAAGTTTCCTACTCAAATTAGACTATCAGAGTATTAAATCACATGTTTAGGGTTTGGTTAGCCCTTACTGACTCTTCGGTAGGTCCACAGTCGATCGGAACAGCCCGTGCGATCCTAGGGAAAATTTTAGAATTTTAGGCCCACATGCCCGTGTGGGCCCACACGCCCATGTATACCACACGCCCAGATTGGCCTTGCCCGTATGGCTCACACGGCCTGGCCCAAAACCCACACACCTACGTGGCATGCTCGTGTGGGCCCACACGGCTACACTCACACTATCACACGACCTTGTCTTGCGTATGGCCATGCCTTTTTCAGTCACATGCCGTGTCTCGCACACGACCAACCATACGGTTGGCCACACGCCTGTGTGGTGTCGACAGACTCCATTTTTGGCTTTCGCTGAATCTCGATTTTTCGTGTTAGGAGTACACACCTGATTCGATTCTGATGCGAAACCATTCCCGAGACTACCAGAACCTACATATCGATAATACAAACTCCCAAAATCAATCTTAAATCTTCAATTAAACTGAAATAAAGAAATTGAACACAATGAAACCCAAGCGCTCATCACTTACCAACTTCCCAAACGACCCCTGATACTATGATTTCACAAGAGGAGAGCTTCGTTCCTCACGATTCGCTGCTGCTAATAACCCAAAAAATCAAAACTAACGAAAAAGACAACATCATTTTAAAACGGCTTGAAAAGAATTCTCCCTAACTCGAGTAAGAAACATACTACCACCACTTACTAAAACATACAAAAAATAGGGAACCGAAGCACCGCAATTTAACAGGAAGATGAAGATAGAAATCGGTAGGAAGAAAAAGAAAGAAATTTGATAGAAGGAAACAACAAAAAAAAGGTCAGGAAGAGGAGAGGTTTTTGGGAAAAGATAAAAAATTAAAATAAATCAAAATTAACAAAAATGCGGTAACGCATAGGTTTGTGCAAGTGTACACAGTTTTTATCAAGTAATAAGTAAGTATCGAGTTATCGTCTCCACAGAGATTGTATTTGTGCTAAGTCACTTAATTTGTAAAATTATACTAACAATTTGGTAAATAAAAACACAATATAGTTAAAAAGTTGTGATTAAAATATATTAAACCAAATGCAATGATTCCTAATGCAAATTATCCTAAGTATGCAAACTATATGAATGAAATAGATTTTAGTAAAATTAAACACAATTCGCAACAATTATAACATAAATAAACTAGAACAATTACTTTAATTAAACTCAATTTATATTCAACATGCTTAATAACATTCGAAAAAACATTCCATGGCAACTCGATCTTTCGTGAGTTTACAAACCACATTAGGTCATTTTGGAATCCTTTACTTAGTAAATTCGTATTTTACTGATCCTTATTTACTAAGGGTTTCTTAGCATTCGTGTGAGGTAACAGGGACGTGTTAGGTTTGAAACAATTTAATCACACAAATATAAAAACTATGCAGGTAACAAAGCTTGGTCAGAGTTGTTATGCAACCTTCAATTTAATCGGGTCAGGATCTAAATTGAGCATGCACATTTCAATTATGTGCCTATTAGCCGTCATTTGGTCAGGATCGCTTAGCTAATTCAGGTGCATTTCAATCACGTATGAACAAAATACAGACTTTATTTTAATTGAAAACATGATCGATTGAGGCACAAACAATATAAGTATGAATCAAATAAATATCATTTAATCAAAGCAATCATCCTAGCTTAAATAAAATTAAGCTAACTTTGTTGTAAACAAGAACAAAGAACACATAGCAAACATCTTTATATTAAATAAAAGAAAAGAAAGATTAAACCTAATTCAGAGTGGTTGTCACCCAAGACTCTGACTGACGAGGCTCCTTCATTCCTTTGCTTTGCTCCTTTGTTGATGGCTCTCGAAGGTGGTCGACCAAAGGTTCTTTAAGAGGCTTAATTGCTAAAATCTCTATGAATAGATGATGCTAGGCATGGGAATGGAAAAAGCTAAGAGAATTTGGAGAAAAGAGAGAATGATGAATGATGAGAATGAATAAGGAATGATTGAGGGATGATGAATGAAGGAATGAAATGGTTTTATTTATAGGTGAAGAGAAGGGGATAGTTTGCTAAAAATAGTGGATGTTAACCTCTTCAAATATCCTCAAATTGTGGCCGGCCATGCTTAGTGGCTTTAGACTTGACTTTTTGCTTGATTTTAAAGCAATTTTGGTTGCCACACAACTCAGGACTGAGACTCAGTCAATCGTAAATCTTCGGGCAAATCTTTAATTTCTTCAACACTGCAAGGACCTTGTGTAATTAAACCAAAGAATGGTTTAAATGGACAGTCATGTGTAGTCGAATATTGGGTTGACTTGGTCTCCTATTTGGACGGTTTTGTAATCCGGCAAAGCTATCAGACCTATCCAGTGTAAATCAACACGTTAGAGGACCAAAGGATAAAATATATCCAATTTAATTAATTAATTAAAACCCAAATTATTAATGAAATATTTTAAAATAAATTATTAAATATAATTGTATATTTTATATTTTAATTTAATCATGCATGACCCACTTTGTCTTAAAAAATATAAAATATTCAAATTAATATAAAATAAGTCATTTATTGCATGAAAACTATATAATAAAGCATAAAATCACATTTTAATAATTTCTATGTCCTAATTTCATATTTTCACATATTTCATTAATTTATTAAACAATTACTTAGTTTTAACAACATATTTAAGTAAAAACGTGAAAAATTACATAGGAAAAATCGTATATATTTTTCCGTTTACAAATGCTAACTTCCCCCACCACCCCACTAACAACATATTCGACCAAAACCGACATTACATTCTTATCCAACAACCTCAAAGTTCCAGTTCCACAAAATCTTTATCAGACAATCGAAACAAAAATTAACACTCACGCTTGCACAGATATTCGAACACAAGACATCCACCACAATAACTCCTTACCATTCAAACCAGCAGGCGCATTCTAATATGAGTTAACAAACAATATTACATAAGCCCACTCAACAGGGATAAGGCTTGGATAAAAAAAATAGCAAAATTTCCAAATGTGAGACTTGAACCCAAGACCTCATACACACACCCAGAACACTTAACCATTGGAGTAGATACACATTTATGTCTAGTTTCACAGAAACAAAATTAAATTATTCAGGGCATTAAAACCCTACCCCTTAAAAGAAATTTCAGCCTCGAAGTTTACCTAATCTGAACAGATGAGGATACTACTAACGCATCGAGTCCTCAGGTTCCCACGTGGCTTCCTTAGTGCTATAATTTCGCCACAGAACCTTAACCAACGGTATGGAGTTCCTCCTCAAAACCTTAATATCTCAATCCAAAATCTAAACCAACTCATCCTCAAACGTCAAATCCAGTCTAACCTCGATCTTCTCGACAGAGAAAACGTGAGATGGATCAGATCAGTACTGCCTTAACATTAAGACGTGAAACACATCATGGATACGGTTTAACTCTAAAGGTATATCTAACTGATAAGCAATCGATCCCATACGTCTTAGAATTCGGTACGACCCAATGAACCTAGGGCTTAACTTGCCCTTACAACCGAATCGCAGAACCTTCTTCTAGGGAAATACCTTAAGGAATACGAAGTCACCCACAGAGTACTCGTTATCCCTCCTTTTCAGATTCGCATAGGACTTCTTTTTATCAGAAGCCGCCTTCAAAAAATCCTGAATTAGTCTAACCTTATCTTCGATCTCGAATACCAACTCAGTCTAACATAGCGGAGTACGACACTTACGACCATACAAAGCCTCGTAAGGTGCCCTCTAGATGCTAGACTGGAAACTATTATTGTAGGCGAACACAGATCTAAAACTTATCCTCCAATATTTGAATCACCCTCTCAGTCTGAGGATAGAACGCAGTACTGAAGTTCAATCTCGAACCTAGAGCTTTGTGAAATTTCTTCTAGAATCGAGAAGTGAAGCGAGGATCCCTATCAGAGATTATTAAAACAGGAACCCCATGCAGTCTTACAATCTCAGAAATGTAGGGTTTTGCTAACTTCTATCGAGAATAGTCCGCCTAGACTAGAATAAAATGGGTGGACTTGGTCAATCGATCCGCGATAACCCAAACAAAATCTTTCTTAGTGGGTGTCAAGGGCAACCAACTAATGAATTCAATCGTCACTTGTTCCCATTTGTATAAGGGAATCTTAACAGGTTGTAGAAAATCCGAAGGCAACTGGTGCTTAGCCTTAACTTGCTGGCACGTCAGGCAACGAGCAACAAAATCTGTTACCTCTCGTTTCAAACCTGACCACCAGTACAGCTCACGAAGATCCCGATACATTTTATTACCATCAGGATGCATAGCATAAGGGCTACTATGAGCCTCCCTCAGAATCGAATGCCTCAGATCAAAATCATTTGATACACCAACCCGTCCTCAGAAACACATAACTGCATCCTTATTCAGTCCAAAATCAGATGTGGTGCCAGTAATTTATATAGTGAAAGCAAACTTATGCCAAGAGAAGCCACAAAGAACAATAGAAAGTAACAGAAAAGAACACACACAAGGTGTTTGAGTAAATACTCTCAAAATTCTATTACTCTTAAGAATTCAACATACAATGGAATTCCTTTCAAGTGAGGAGGAGGCTCTCTATTTATAGTTGAGCTCCCCCAAAATCGACAGACAAGATTAATTTACATCGACGGACGAGATTAACCATATCCCTTTATTTTAGGGATTTACAAGATATGTCATATCAAATTTAATCTAATCTTTACAAGATCTGATTCCTATAAATCTTCGAAGATTAGTTACCATAATAGCCTAAGGTGTCATATCTTCATTATCGGGCCAACCAGGCTTTAATCTAACAAGCTTCTCCAATAGTTATTTGAATCGAGCCAGTTCTCGTGAGTTAAATGATCCCCATCTTATCGACAGACCTCCATAGAGTGCATTTTGTGCCCTGGTCATGGGCTTCGCACTTTGACTTGTGACATTCTTGTCACGAGGCTAGATCTTCTGTCTCGCAATCTGTGCGACCTTAGGCAATCCGTTCGTCCAAACTCGCCCAAGTCAGCCTTTACTCAAATGAGGATTCCTGTAGAAGTCCTCCAAGGCACCAATTTATATAGCGGAAGCAAACTTATGCCAAAAGAAGCTACAAAGAACAACGGAAAGCCGCAGAAAAGAACACACACAAGGTGTTTGAGTAAATGCTTTTAGAATTCTATTACTCTTAAGAATTCAACATACAATAGAATGCCTTTCAAGTGAGGGGGAGGCTCTTTATTTATAGTTACATTGATGGGCGAGATTAACCATATCCCTTGATTTTAGGGATTTACAACATATGCCATATCAAATCTAATTTAATCTTTACAACAATGCTTTTTTGGAACTTTTTCCTCGGCTTTCATCGCTTCTTAACTTGAACCGTTACATTCATTGATACATCCCGTTGGCAAGAGTCTACGCTCTAACTTGCCCCAATTTTAACTTGTTCCCTTTTGAATCGCCTTGATTCTCACACCTTGGCTTCGTATTGCCCACAGCCTATTGGCCTCCTTGCTTATGGACTTTAAAAAGGCACCTAAGACCTTGCCAAGCCAACAAGTCAGAACTCGAAACACTATCAAAGTGTTCGCAATGTATGTTACTCGCAGCATTTACTCGTCTCAACTATTTTTGCATCACTCATTTTCCCTCGAAGCCCGATGCACAACCCACCTTTCCAAAATGTCTCGGCTCCACAGTCGAATCTGTAGGCTTCATATCGATCTTTTGTGCCACTGACACTTCCGAAGGAGCTTTCGTAACATTCCATTCTATCAATTCAATGTTCCTCCCATATGAAACATACTTGACTAGTTAGATTGGTGGCAACACCTTTGTCCCCACCTTCATATCTCGATGCACCGGTACAACACTTTTTGATAACAGATCGGTGACAATATGAATTTGATCGGCCTATGGATGCAGAGATGTCTAAATTCTATCAAGGAAGTTTAAGCCAAGCACATAATCGTAATCATCTATTTGAATTACCTCGAATTCTTTCTTGCCCTTCCATTCTTTGATTTGTAGTTCCACATCACGAACTACTTCTACAGTTGGGGCCTCTTCGAAATTTACCATATTGATCTTCCTATTCTATTTCTTAATCAAGAGCCCAAGTTTCCCCGCAGCCTTTTCCAATATGGACAAGTCCGATGCTCCTGTATCGATAAGAGCACACATCTTTTGACCTGCAATGTTGATGTCTACAAACATCAACCCTTCTCTACCATTCCTTTTCTTTGGAATGAGAACCATCAAATTGACCGTCGATGTCTTTTTCTCAATAGGCTTCGCCTCTTCCGGCTCATCATCCCTCTTGATAGCCGAAACTAAAGATACCTTTGGGCAGTCCCTCTTCATGTGCAGTCCTTTACAAAAGTAGCACCGTAACTTTCCCCTCTTATTTTTTGGGCTATTAGGTCTCCACTTCCTATTTCGTGGTTTCCCATTATCACCGTCACTACTACTATCGTTGCCATAATAGCTATGTCCCTCTTCATCTTTAGCATGGTACCCACCATTGCCCCTCCTATTGGGCTTGGAAGATTCAAACCTGTCTTTTCTCAAAACAAGTTCCACTATGGACTCCGCTACCATCAAGGCATTGGTAAGTTCCTAAACGCCTTGATGTTGCAAACCTAGAGACTCATCCCCTAACTGCTTTTCTTGAATCTACCCAATCCAAGTCGGCTTAACTTGTAACTCGACTAACAGACCCTTATCATCTCAAATCAGTCATCGGTCACCATATTGGCCTTATCGGGATGATATTCTATTGTACAGTCATAATCCTTAAGTAGCTCAATCCATCGACGCTGCCTAAGATTCAACTTTTTTAAGTAAGGACGTACTTGAGGCTCTTGTGATAGGTCTAGATAATACACCTCTCACTATACAGATAGTGCATCTATATCTTTAATGCAACCACCACCGCAGCTAACTCGAGATCATGAGTTGGATAATTCCCCTCGTGTCACTTAAGTTGACGGGACGCATACGCCACAACCTTACCATCTTACATTAGTACACATCCTAAACTAACGTGGGACATATCACTGTAAACCACAAACTCTTTACCAGATTCAGGCTGTATCAGAACAGGAGCTTGAATCAGCACAGATTTGAGCTTCTCGAAGCTCAACTACTGCGCATCAAACAAGACGAAGGGAATATTCTTACGTAGAAGCTTAGTCAAAGAAGCTGCAATCAGTGAGAACCCATCAACAAACCTCCGATAATGACCCGCAAGTCCTAGAAAACTATGAATTTTAGATACGTTATTAGGCTATTTCCAATCAAGAATCGCCTTGCTCAACTTAGTGTAGAGCTGTTTCTCTCGAAGTATCTGAAGGACTACTCTAAGATGTTCATCATGCCCATCCTCAATCTTAGAGTACACTAGAATATCATCAATGAAGACAACGACAAACTGATCCAAATACTACTGAAAGATTCAGTTCATCAAATCCATGAATGCAGTCGGAGCATTTTTCAAACCAAAGGGCATAACTAGGAACTCATAGTGCCCATAACGAGTCCTAATTTGCATCTTATGAATATCAGCTTCCCTAACCCTTTGCTGATGATACCTAGAAAGAAGATCTATCTTCGAGAATACCGCAGCCCACGGAACTGATCAAACAACTCATCAATCCTCGAAAGTGGATACTTATTCTTCATAGTTAGCTTATTCAACTGCCGATAGTCGATGCACATCCTCATGGTACCATTCTTTTTCTTTACAAACAGAACTGGTGCCTCCCACGAAGACACACTAGGATGGATAAAATCATAATCTAGAAGCTTTTGAAGTTGAGCCTTAAGCTCTGTAAGCTCTTTCGGTGCCATATAGTACGGAGCGATGAATACTGGAACTGTACCTAGTAGAAGCTCAATGCCAAACTCAGCTTTCTGATTCGGAGGTAAACCCGATAACTCATTAGGAAAAACATCTGAAAATTCTCTCACTGTTCTAACATCCCCGATAGAAGAGTCCCTAGAAATTGAAACACTGACGTAGGCGAAATACGCCTCACACCCTTTCTGAACCAATTTCTCGTCCACTAGAGTGAAGATTACATTAAACAAGTAATCTCGATGCTCGCCAATCACAACCACCTCCTTATCATCCACGATCCTCAAAATGACCTTTTTAGTCGCACAGTCTAGACTAACTCAGTGCTCAACTAACTAATTCACACCCAGAATTAAGTCGAACTCCCCAAACGGTAGCTCTATCAAATTTGATGAAAACACAGCCGTTTTACTTCTAAAGGAACATTCCTATGTAGTTTACTAACCTGAACAGATTACCCCAACGGACTCAGTACAATAATCTCACCAGAAGTACACTCAACAAAAATCCCCAAGTTATCAGAAACAGAACTAGCTACATAGGAGTGCATAGAACCTATGTCTATTAAAGCAGTATATGGAGCATCAAAAATAAAGAACGTACCCATGATCACATAAGGGGCGTCTCTTTACTCTCGGCATCAAGCAGCATAAATCAGTATTGGCTACCTCGCCTCAGTTTGATTAGTACATCTACCCGATGCTCTCTGTCATTGGCCCATACCATTACCACCCCTAGCCAGTGCATGACCCTTAGGTGGATGTTGTACTGCCCTTTGAGGTTGAACAGAACCCAGTCTCGAAGCTTGCATGTGATCAGAACGATGTGGACACTCCCTAATCCGGTGCTATAATGACCCACACCGCAGACAAGCCCCTAATCTCCTCCAACACTCACCTGGATGATGCCTACCACAATCTTAGTAGAGCAACAAGAACTGTCACTCTAACAGGCCTACAGGTCTGGCTCGTTTCTTCGGCTTCTGAATACAACTAGAGGGCTCCGAGTCCCTCTTATTCTTGCCTCTCTCGACCTTTTTTCTGGCGCTCTACGTGCTTAACCTCTTCGGCGGTCTCCGCCTTATCCACAAGAACAACAAACTCACACTCCCTCTACGGAGTAATTGGAACCCTCAGACTATCCCTCAAACTGTCCTCAAAACGGACACATTTCCCATACTCGGATGCCACCATGCCTCGAGCGTAGCGGCTCAATCTCAGAAACTCGGCCTCATACTCAGCCACAGATTTATCACCTTGCGTGAGATTCATGAACTCACACCTACGAGCACCCACATAGCTCATGCCCACGTACTTCCCCTGAAAGGTAGTCTTAAGGTAATCCTAGTTCAGACGATCTGGTTGAATACCCTTCTCAACCGATAACCACCACTGATATGCCTCATTGCAAAGCAAAGAAACTGCACCCTTTAATTTCTGCTCAGGAGTGCAGTCGATGCCGTTCATAATCCTCTCATAGCTTTCAACTAATACTCGGCAACAATGGGGGCGACTCTAGTGACGCCCCTAAACAACTCAGCTCCATTGGACCGGAGTCGTTTAGTTACCAACCCACGTCCCCTAGATCCAGAATAGGGTTTAGTGACCCTCTCCAAAACACTCACCATGGCTTGGGACAGTAGGTCATCCCCATCCGAGCGACTTTGAGAACTAGTCTTAGTAACAGGTGAAACCGATGTCTCACTCGTGTCTAAATTCAGCATACTGCCTAAAAAGGAAGACTCAGCTCGAGCTCCCTACGGCGCCCGTCGCACCCATGAATACCACGACCACTAATTCCACGAGCACTCATCGTATTTTTAGTTTTATCAACATTAAAAAATTTTATGCATCAGTTCCAGTGTTTATTAACAGATATTTTATGCTTAAATTATCAGAAGTTCAGGAGTATTTCAGAGGTTTTAGTCTCTAACTAACTTAGTACAGTTTTAGAAAGTACTAACTACAGTGTATTCTAAATTCAGAGATACTTACAGGATCGGCGTCGGAGACTCAGTGTACTACATACTTACTGAAAATAATCCAAATTATTTGAAAACCAGTAAAATATTGAAACCCAAAAATTCATAGACCGAGTTTTAAAACCTAGCTTTGATACCACTAAATGTAACACCCTAAACACGGCCTAGACTTTATGGTCGAATCCAGGAGTGTTACAAAGAAGGATTTTAAAACTAACGACACTTCGATAAAACCATGCTTAGTTATTT
The DNA here is from genome assembly GCF_025698545.1 of Gossypium raimondii. Classification (NCBI taxonomy): domain Eukaryota; kingdom Viridiplantae; phylum Streptophyta; class Magnoliopsida; order Malvales; family Malvaceae; genus Gossypium; species Gossypium raimondii. The sequence continues at coordinate 40,041,809 of NC_068565.1, forward strand.
GATAAAATGTCCAGGTATTATAAAACATATTCATTTATACATATGCATTACTGAAACCGTTATAAGTTGTTCTTTAAAGTTAACCATTTATTTCGCAGCAGAAGTTTGGAAATCATTTAAAACAAAACCAAGCTCCTATTTCCAAAAACCATTTGTTTGCATAATGTTTTTGTCAATGTTGCAGAAAAGAAAACAAAACGAAATCCAAATCCAAAAGTTAAAACCATATAGTCCAAAGAGTCTCAAAAATTACAAACTCTCAAGAAAACAAGATTTTAAAATAAACGTTTATTACTAAATAAAAATAGATCTCGGTCGAGTGCTCACTGCTGAGCCTCCGTCACACCAACCCACCTGAGTCTGTGGATTACCTGAACAGAATAGACAAACATATGTGAGTTTTCATAAACTCAGTGTGTAACCCGACAGAAATAGTCATGCAACATACACAGAATTTAATAAACAGTCAGATACAAATTTGGACCTAAGTCCATAACAGATACAGATATTAGAATCAGATAAATAGAACAGATATACAGAATCTTACCCCATCCTCTACACACCATCTCCGACCATCCCATCACACCAAGTGGGGTTAAAAACACCTACCCATCCGAACACACCATATAGTGTCGATGTGACATATAACAGAATAATATACAGCCAAGCTGCCAGATAATAGGCGAAAGGTCACCGTAGAGTTCACTTCCTCCACATATGCAAATCCCACCCCAAACACAGATACAAAATACAGATGCGAATATAACAGAATAAACATGCTTAACATGTTTGTATATAGATAAATACATACTTAACAGTACAGTCAGGCATACATATCAGTTTCCTACTCAAATCAAAGTATCAGAGTATTAGATCACATGTTTAGGGCTTGCCCGTGTGGGCCCATACGGCCTGACCCAAAATCCACATGCCTGTGTGACCTACAAGCCACAATCACACAGTCAGACGGCCATGTCTTGCGCACGGCCACGCCCTCGTCACTCACATGGCCATGTAGGATACATGGCCAACCACACAGCCGGCCACACGCCCGTGTGGCATTGACAGACTCTATTTTTGGCTTTTGTCGAAGCCCAATTTTTCGTGTTAGGAGTACACACCTAATACGATTCTGATGCAAAACCATTCTTGAGACCACTAGAACTTACATATCTATAATACAAACTCCCAAAATCAGTCTTAAATCCTCAATTAAACCGAAATAAAGAAATTGACCACAACGAAACCCAAGCGTTCATCACTTACCCAACTTCCCGAACGACCCCTCATACTACGATTCCACAAAAGGAGAGCTCTGTTCCTCACGATTCGCTTCTGCCAACAATCCAAAAATCAAAACTAATGAAAAAGACAACATCATTTTAAAACGGCTTTAAAAGAATTCTCCCTAACTCGAGCAAAAACCTTACTACCACCACTTACCAAAACGTACGAAAAATAGGGAATTGAAGCACTGCAATTTAAGAGGGAGATGAAGATAGAAATCAGTAGGAAGAAAAAGAAAGAAATTTGATAAAGGGAAACAACAAAAAAAGGTCAGGAAAAGGAGAAGTTTTTGGGAAAATATAAAAATTAAAAAGAAAATAAACTAAACCAAAATTAACAAAAAGGCTAACTTCCCTCATTACCCCACTAATAACATATCCCATCAAAATCGACATCAGATTCTCATGCAACAACCTCAGAGTTCTAGTTCCACCGAACCTCTATCAGACAACCGAAACAAAAATTAATACTCACGCTCACGCAGAGATTCGAACACAGGACCTTCAACACACTAACTGCTTACCACTCAAACCAGCAGGCTCATTCTGATATGTGTTAACAATCAATATTATATAAGCCCACCCAACAGGATAAGGTTGGGTAAAAAAATAACAAAATTTCCAAATGTGGGACTTGAACACAAGACCTCAGACACAAACCCAGAACACTTAACTACTGAAGCAAATACACATTTATGTCCAGTTTCACAGAAACAAAATTAAATTATTTAGGGCATTACAAAAACCATGAGGAACTAATCCCTCTATGGGGGATTAGTGAGTGGAGGTATGATCTATTAACTGTTTTATAAGGTTATTCAATGGATCAACTATTTGGGAAAGGAAGAACCTAAACCCTAGACTTGACGACCCTAGGAAGTCATTAAGGTAGGAATTAACCCAAAATTGATATGGTCTATCCGTGAACACCTTCACCCCAAGCCAGTCTGGACTATGAGGTCGGAAGATAAGTTGTCCTTATTGACTCGTTATTCTAGTGGACGTATCAGAAGATCCTGCTAGGATATTGACTAGTTGATTGACGAGGAACCTGAAGCGACAGTTGATGAAGATATCGAAGCAAGTTAATCACCCATTATCAAATTTGATTGATTCTATTTTTCAATTTCTTGATATTTATTTATTTGCTATATTTTATTATTATAAAATCTAAAAAATCCCTTTTATTTATATGTGCATAATATGTCATATTTCGGGTACTAATTAGATCTTTTGGTGTTTAGGTTAAAATTAATATAGTACTAGGCTCCCTTTGGTATGATCCTCGGAGTACTCATCTACTTCGTTGTAACTATATTACAACTGGACCCGTATACTTATGGATACCACCTCATTTATATCTCATTTACTGTAGTATTCACCCTCTGGACGTTAGTACGTCTGAAGGCAATCAGGGGGCGACGTCCACTACATGATTACACCGATCAGGGTGGATTTGCTTCTGAGGCAGTGGTTCTTCCACGACAGAGTGATTATTTTATTTATTTACACTCAGTTATTTTATCCTTTCAGTATTAACTATTTAGTTTTGAGTAGTATATTCCAACAATTTAGAAGCAAAACTCTAATATTGTTTAAACATATATGCCACAACGAACATAGCCACTATGGTTTTCTAAGTGAACCTGGTCGAGAACGATGTCGAGTGGATTGTAGACACAGGCGCTTCCAAACATTTCTGCACCAACAGAGAAATATTCATCGAGTTTGACAGTGTAATTGAAGGTGAACAAGTCTACATGGGTAATTTTAGCAGTTCAGAAGTACCCGGTAAAGAAGTGATCTTACTCAAACTTACTTCTCGCAAAACATTAGCATTGAATAATGTTTTTTATGTACTTGCCCTGAGTAGAAATTTTATTAGTGGTGAATTACTGAATAAGAAAAACATTAATTTAGTCTTTGAATCTGAGTGGAGATTATGTTGGGAAAGGTTATCTGAGTAGAAGGTCATGTGAATATTCATTCTCTAAAAAAGCTCATAAAAATGAATCTATTCCCTAATCTAGTTGATAGTAGCTTTAATAAATGCAAAATTTATGTTAAAGTTAAGCATGCTAGACCTTCCTTAAAAACTCTTACTGATAGGAAGACTGAACTTATAGAGTTAGTTCATATTGATCTAGCAGACCTTAAAAACACAAAGAGTAAGGGTGGAACATGCTACTATATCACCTTTGTAGATAACTACTCTAGATATACAAAGATTTATCTTCTAAGACCAAAAGATGAAGCTGATAAAACATTTCTTCTTTATAAAGAAGAAGTAGAAAACCAATTTCATAGGATAATAAAACATCTTAGATCCGATAAAGGTGGTGAATATGACACTAATTTCCTTAAAGAGGTTTGTGAGAAAGACGACATTATACATGAGTTTTCTGCTCTTTATTTCCCATAGAATGACATAGCTAAAAGGAAAAACATAACTCTAAAAGAAGTGATGAATGCTTTACTACCAAGTTCTGGTTTATCTGACAGTATGTGAGGGGAGGTTGAACTTCTACAAACCATATTCTTAATAGAGTGGCTCATAAAAATATTTGACTATACCCCATACAAATTGTGGAAATGTTACGCCCCTAGTCTGCAATACTTGAAAGTGTAGGCGTGCTTAGCAAAAGTAGTCTAGCCTGCTTTTAGAAAGAGCACTACCGGATCTAAAATTTTTGATGTTGTCTTTGTTGGGTATGCTCTAAATAGTGTTGCATATAGATTCATATATTTTCATGATCATTCCATATGTGAATCTAGAGATGTTTTCTTTGAAGATGTGTTTCCTTTAAAGAAATCCAACCACGTTTTACTTTTCATCAACCATTTAATGCCAGTGGGAGGATAACATTTACCCATGTTTTGGGTTATTAATTCTACTTTTGTGAATGATGCTACATACTACAGAAGTCGTACACCCAACGCACCAGCTTTCAGTTCCTTATATATTTGAACTCAGGCTTTTACTTACATCAAAGTGTACAAGTCACGAATACATAGTCTGCCATCCACTAAGGATTTAGGTATACCACAATGTGAACATCACAAGTGAATAAATCCATAAACGAATTCAAGATCTATTTTGTTTAGGTCCTGTCTAATGTACTACCAGTCCAGTCCAGTCACATTTATATCTCTATCTTCTAGGAGTCATCTGCTCCAATGCTCAAGACAAGACATCTCCCTAATTGGACTTGATAGATGACATATAAATCTTTCAATTGGTTTACTCATTTTCGATTAAACTAACGACATGTTTAGGTTCGTCTACTAATACAAGTTGTCTTTCCGTACTACGATCCAACCATGTAATACTACTTAGTATTAGTTAAACATTTAGAAAACCAATGAGCAACATTTGCTTCCATTTTTCTTTGTGTACGAAAACCATGTGAGGACAATTATATAAAGTATATTAATTTAATTAATGGATTTATTTTATTAACCAATCTGTTCGAAAAAATTACAAGTGTATATTGACGAAAATACTACACTTAAGGCACTAGATCCAACAAATAAATGAGTCTTTCGAAAAAAAACTTAGACTGGATGGGTCAATATAGAGATATAAGGCAATACTAGTTGTAAAAGGGTTCACTCAGAAATTTGGAGTAGATTATTTTAATACACACTCTCTTGTGACTAAGATCTCAACCATTCATGTTTTGTTTGCTTTAACTTCCATTCACAATTTGCTAGTACATCAGATAGATGTGAAGATAAATTTCTTTGTAACACCCCAAACTTAGACTAGACATTATGATTGAATCTTGATGGTTACATATTATATTTGTTTTTAAAAATCAAGATTAATTCATTTAAACCACAATACATGTGTGTTTCCAAAATCGTTCGTTTACTTCCACTTGAATAGGTTTAAAACCAAATCATTAGCTTATTTATTATCTAGAAAACTCATTTTACTTATTTGGATTTGTAACGTAAAACTTCAGAGTTGTCAATTTTGAAAACCAATGATTTTACTATGTGACAACGAAAAAAAATTTAGTTTTGTGAGAACAAATTATTAAAGTTCAACAACTAGTCCAAAACCAAAAATATTGTCCAAATTATCCAACAATCCAAAAATTCTAAGAATAATCATGAAACCAAATTAAACCGTTCAATTCGAGAATGACCAATCCGAGCCCCAAACACTACCCGATCCTAAGTTCGCGGGTTACCTAAAATGATTAAGTAAGTGGGTAAGCTAAAAGCCTAGTGTACGACTTGGCCCACAGACATAACAAATGCCAGAACAATTAATACACAAATTACAATATAACAGGGCATATACGGATGACATGGCATGATAGAGATGCAAAATGTGAAACAAAATAGATCCCTACCCCCATCCATTAAACACAATCTCCGTCCCTTTTGACACACCAAATAGGGTATTTAAAACCCATCCAACCCCACACACTAAGGGCACGTTTGGTTCGCTGTAATGGAATAGAGGCTTAATAGTAATTCAATTGTTTAGTTCAATATAATGGAATAGAGGCGTAATGGTATTCTTGTGTTTGGTTGAAAGGAATGATGTTGTAATAGCACAAGAAAAAAAACTAAAATGACTAGAATACCCTTAGCAGAATTTTTTTTAGGTAGATGATTATTGCTATTGTTATTAAATTTTAATAAGATTATTAATATAAATAATAAATAATTTAATAATATTTTAATATAATTATTATTAAATATAATTTAATAAAAATATATAATTTAATAAAATTCTTAATATTAAATATTCTTATATTAATTTTCTAAAATCATAATATATAATACTATAAAATATAATTTAACATAATTATTATTAAATATAATTTAATAAAACTATATAATTTAATAAAATTATTAATATTAAATATTCTTATATTAATTTTCTAAAATCATAATATATAATACTATAAAATATAATTTAAATTAATTATTATTAAATATAATTTAATAAAAATATATAATTTAATAAAATTCTTAATATTAAATATTCTTAAATGAATTTACTAAAATCATAATATATAACACTATAAAATATAATTTAAAATAATAATTATTAAAAATATAATTTAGTAAAAATCTATAATTTAATAAAATTCTTAATATTAAATATTCTTAGAATTTACTAAAATCATAGTATATATATAATACTATAAAATATAATTTAAATTAATTATTTTTAAATATAATTTAATAAAATATATAATTTAATAAAATTCTTAATATTAAATATTCTTATATGAATTTACTAAAATCATAATATATAATACTATAAAATATAATTTAAAATAATTATTATTAAATATAATTTATTAAAATATATAATTTAATAAAATTCTTAATATTAAATATTCTTAGAATTTACTAAAATCATAATATATAATACTATAAAATATAATTTAAATTAATTATTTTAAATATAATTTAATAAAATTATTAATATTAAATATTCTTATATGAATTTACTAAAATCATAATATATAATACTATAAAATATAATTTATAATCTACTTTATTATTTTTAAACTGTAATACATATTTAATGAGCTAAAATATCATTAGTGAAACAAATAATTTAATTATTCTACAATAAAAAATTATAAGTAATAAATAACTTGAGAATTATATTTTGCATAAACATAATATTCATATATTAACAAAACGTTACATGAAATTCATGAAATTCTATGTCATAATCCATATGTTATACAGTTTTACAACATCAATAAGTTAGAACATTGTAATGACATACCATCCCAAATATTACAACCAGAAAAAGTTACGAAAATATCATCAACAGAACCATGATTTTTAATGATCAGCAAGAAATGTTTTGACCCATTCCAACCACACATCAGAAGGTAAACTAAAGAAAACGAGCATTTGAGTTGGATTATCTGGAATTTTACTCAATGCTCGATAGCGCTCATCTACAGTTAAGCCTTCTATTTCACATAAGGTTGGATATAAATTTGTAGCTTTTTCTTGGATGATCTGGAATTCTTCTGACTTTTGTTGAACTGCCACATTGGAGGCAATACTCCTACTGATTTGTTCGCCAATGGCCCGCATGTTTTCCGTCAATAAAGTGGCAACATCATGAAATGAAGAAGAAATATGATCACTTGCATCAGAATTCTTTTTTTTCTTCTTTGAAGATGTGGAACCCCCTTGGTTTCTATCTGGTTGCGGTTCCGTAGCAGAAACATCCATGTCATCCAAAGAGACATCAGCTTCGCAGTTATAGAATTCGTTTCTTTCTTCATTAATATCTGTAGTAGGTACATCCTAAACATTTATTTCTTCAATAACATCAGCGGCTGTTTGAGCATCTCTCCCAGTCGCTCGATCTCTTGCGTAGATGGCAGTAAGTTGGTCGTAGTAAGGGAAACTACGATGTCTGAATTGAACAGCTTCTTTATGACTCTATAAAAATGAGGAAATCATATTAGTTATAAGTTTGGTAAAAATAAGATAATAAAGACTTGAAATAATTCTTACATTTAAATAAGAGTTCCAAACAGCATCTTCAGCAACAACGATCTACCTATGCTCATCCCAACCAAAACCGCTATTGTTTTGGCCATTAAGCATGTCATACACAATTGACTAATCTCTTTTTAGTAACCTAATCCTCGATTCAATATTAGGTCTAGCCTTCAACATTGCATTGGGTAAAGCCTTTTCTAAAAAATTTTCCAACTCGTTTAAATAACCGGCTTTGAACCCCGTATCAGCATTAAAGGTTCCAACATTGTGCAAGTCCACCATGCAGGAAACCAATGCTGCATCTTCTTCTAGAACCCATTTCCTTTTGGTTCCTCGAGAAGCTTGGGAAGAAAATTTTGATTCTGAAACACCTGACATAATTATCTTAAGAAAAAAACAAATTAAAATTAAGTTTAATATCATGAATCAAAAGCTCAACACTTTATAAAATTAAAATTAAGTTCAATATCATGAATCAAAAGCTCAACACTTTATAAAATTATAACACATGATGAATGAAAAGAAATTAAATTATAATTCAACAAGTTTAGTACAATACAAAAAACAATTCAAACACCACCAAAGTTTCACAAACTAGATACATAAAATAACATAAACAAATTAACTCAAACTCATTTTGTCCCTAAACCTAACTAATTTCTAGATGCTTACCATTCATCGAACATTTGGTTGGCTAGTTCTATCATCCAAGTAGCCCATGCATCCGATGGATGAATATTTACGATATTCGGTTCATCGTCATCTACCACACTACTAGGTAATCCTTCTCCCACCTCTGATTCAATAGGATCAATACTCATATGGGTTTGAATAAAATTATGGAGCAAACAACATGCAATAATGATTCTATTATGCACCCTTACAGGATAGAATGATGGGCTCCTAAGTATTCCCCATCTAAGTTTTAATAACCTAAAGCATCTTTCAATAACATTACGTGCTGAGGCATGTTTCATATTAAAAAATTCTTACGGAGTACTCGGCCGATAACCCGGACGCCACTCAGTCAAATGATATCGTTGTCCTCTAAAAGGTGCAAGAAATCCCTCACAATTTGTGTATCCAGCATCAACTAGATAATAACAACCTATAAATTTTTTTTAAATGATTAATTCCCTAAAAAAAGTTTGATCTTAATGAATAATTCAAAGTCCTCTAACTATCCAGTTTACCGTGAGGAACTTTTAGTCCTTGTCTCCTACTAATGGCATCTCGAAGAACCCGTCCATCAGCAACAAAACCTTCCCAACCAGGAAGAACATAAACAAATTGCATATCAGGTGTACAAACACCTAGCATATTTGTTGCTATGTCACCTTTTTGCGTTTGATATCTAGGTTTATCAACTGTTGGAACCCTAATCTTGATGTGGGTTCCATCAAGAGCACCTAAGCAATTCTATATCACATGTTAAAAAACCTTGAGTTAGGATACTAAACTTAAATCTAAATCAACTAAATTATGTACAGGCTATATATAAAACTCAATCCAATACCTTAAACCATTTCCACCTTGTGTCTGAAGAATTAGCTGTAATTGGTTCTGCCTTTTTAAATAACACATCTTGTAAGCGTACGACAGCATTTAAAACACTATGAAATGATCTGCTAACAGTTTCCCCGAACCTATTAAAGTGATGCTTGATAACTCGATTTTTAAGGTGATGGGAAATGATAAGTAAAAACATTGCCACTTGCTCATCAACAAGCATGTTCCTTAACGACTTCAATCCCTCTAACGTTTGTAACATCTCATATAGCTTAAAAAAGGAAAATCTATTCATCCTAACTTGTTCAATACAGGTCTCGTCACTAGCATATATAAGCCTCTTTCACATAATCCTGTTTTGCATAAAAATCTAAAATATAGGACCTAATCCTTGGTCTATAAGTATGCAGGCTATGGCTGGCACCCAATGTAAGTAAGAACCAACTCGCAATTCTATAGATTTGCAACCATATTGTCAATGCAATACAAATTCTTTTACGCCTCACACTTTGTGCAATTAAAGGTAGACGAGCCATTACTGCAAGATATTAAAGTGTTATATAGCTTGAGATCATAGTAAAAGGGTCACATTTCTCCAATCATAATTTCAATAATAGTAAAATAAAATTAAATAACACACTATCAAAGAAAAATGAACAATACAAATTTAGAATCTTTACAAAGCAAAAAATAGAAATTAAAATTATCTTTGCAACTTGAAGTTCATTTCTTTATCAAATTAGTTGTCATGATATAAAAGCATTTTAGGCCTCGATAATACAATCACAGATGGCATGCCTAGCCTATTAACCAAAACCTCATGTAGAAATAGACTATCCTTGTGAGGTGAACAAATTTTGAAAATAGTCTACAGCAATTTGCATAAATTCATCTATATATTGAATTAAAATTAAAATTATATTTATACAATTGCATTCAGAATGAAACAATCCAATCTCAATCCAAAATAGCAAGCAACAAGGGAAAAAGAAGGGAACAGATTGAAGACCTAACATTCTCCCAACATGGTATGTATAAAATACGGGCATAGTTTACCGTCAGACGGTAAAAAAAGAGGCCAAAAATAGAGAGGAGCCCCATTCAATAACATCTTCCTCATTAATATGCATTTATATCTGAAGCTCATATCCAAGTCCAAATAACAAATCGAAGGATGTCCTATCCCCAAAACAATTTTTTTTTATTTAGTTCCACCAATAAAGTCAGCATAACTTCAACTGTCAATCATAACTATATAGATTAAGCTGCTTGATCAACCAGTAATAAAGGATATGTTAGGAAATTTCTAATATCGTTCACTATCTTTCCTAGTTTTTCTTTGTTTGCCTACCGAGGAAACAGAATCTATCACCATCATACCATATTATTAATTTTAGTTCCAAAAGCTCATAAGGCAATGTAGAGAAGAAAATTCAACAAATATCGTTCACTTCATCACTGAGAACATGTACCCTCCTTCCAAAGCAATAATCGTTATCCATTAAGTAGACACTATTGACATTTTTCATAGAAATAAACAAACAAAAATTAGACACAAACAAAATCCACCAATTAATCCCAAACTTTTGAACTAAAGTAAAACAAAAACAGTAACACCCACTTGCAATTTTCATGTCAAGAATGTAATAAAACATTTCAGAATTAAAATGTGCACTTTTATGCCATTAAAAACAAAACATAATCAATTTATACACACCAAAGTAATATATCCATTTTCTATGTTCATGCCAAGAATGAAAAAAATCATTGAAACCTCAAATAAACCATAAACAGAAAAGACCCATTTTTCATCTTCATCTAAAAACTGTAAAAAAAGTAAAAATAAAAATTCATAGAAACCTCAAAATGAACCAATCCTAAAAACAAAAACAGGAAGTACCCATTTTAAATCTTTATCTAAAAATGTAATACACAACAATTCGAACCTTAAATGAACTATCTCAACACACACCAAAAGAAAAGAAAAATGAACAAACCCTCATCTAAGAATGTAGTGAATCATTCGAACTGTAAAACTACTCATATCTAAACAAACAGATAGATAATATACCAAAAATTAAAAGCCATTTGATATTCATGTAAACAATGTCCTTAATAAACATCCACTCCAACCTTCAAATAACCCATTAAAAAACTGCATATACCAATGCACATATACAAGATACACAGCAAAAACAAAATACACTCATTTGCCAACACAATCCCAGAGACGATACAAACCATTCAAAAATTAAAGTGCACCATTAGAATTTAAAAACACAAAAAATAAAACAAACCCATTCTCCAGATTCTTTTAAAAAGGGACATTCTAATTGATTGATCAAAATAAATAAAAAACTCAAACCCGATGCTCTAATAAACATTCCAATAACAGAAACAACACCATTCAAAAAGATAAAAAGAACCAAAAATTGATTAATCAAAATTCTCAAAAGCCACATGCAAACATATCTTCCACATCTACATTACACAGATTAAGCAAATAATCATAACAAAAAACATACCCAGCGACAAGGCGAAAACTAGCCTCGTACCTTTGCTGAAGACGACCCGTACAGGCCACTAAATAAGAAAACGATGGAAGAAGAAGTAAAAATCGATGGAAGAAGAAGTAGAAATTACCTCTGCAAGATCGATGGAAGAAGAAGCAGAAATCGACGAGGGCAGAAAAAGGAGACGAAAATAAGAAACGGGTAAAGAATCCCTAATCGGCGCTGAATGAGAGGAATGCCTATTACGGGATGTGGGCGTATTAGGGACGGAATGGATTCGAGACGTAATAGCATTACAGGCAACCAAACGCCTGTTTGGTGGTGGGCTCGCAGAATAGAGGGAATGCATTCCTATTCCCCCCCAATCAAACAGCCCGTAAGTAATGATCATATGTCACTATATAATAATATATAGCCAAGCTTCCAAATATTATGTGAAAATACACTAGAATTAGATATTGCAGTTGTAACTGCTAGATATAGATATTGTGGTTTTATCGTTAGAAATGAAGATCGTAGTTTGCCAGAACTTCCTCAGTCACATTACCACATCCCACCCCAATGCACATGCAACATCATAACACATATACAGTTACATTCAATTAAACATGCTCATTTTAAGCATTTCAGACCAAAAACATGCTAATGGTACTTTTAGATTTACAGACCATATATACAATTTATTCAGCTAACATGCTTTTAGAAAAATATACACACATAATAGAAACATCAAATTTCATTTTCAGACAACATACATATCATTCATCAGGGCCTATAAAATCGCTGACCTGGAATACATAATCCAAAACACGACCCTAACTAAACTTACTCAAAATGGGCCTACACATCCTACCTGGCATAGCACGTGTGGCCCACATAGTCGAGCACACACTTGTGTGGCTTACATGACCAGACATATAGTCGTGTGGCATCGACAGTTTCAATTTTTCACTGTTTTACAACACTTTGAGTTAGCCACACACCTAATTACTTTTGGAGAATCTATAGGACAACAATACACCAAATTTTACACATACGACATTCACAACTAATCAATTAACATTAGTTCACACAAAATAATCATCCTAGGTATTCGACTAATCACCCTTAAAGGTAGAAGTTTCCAACGCAACTAATTCGTCAAAGGACAATGATCCTCTCGATGCACACTTAAATAGAAACACAAAATGATCAAACCAAACACATTCTCACACTAATTGATCAACCCAAACAACAAACTCCCTTCCACATATACCCAAAATGAAACACTAACCCTTAAATATGCATAAAAAGTGCTTACAAGAAGATGTAACCACAATGCTAAAATACTTTCGAGCATGCACAACTAGCACCAAAAACTCAAAGACCAGTGACGGCTCAAGGGAGTTCAAGGTTGAAACGATGGAAAAAATAATAGGAGATGGCGACAAAAAGAAAGAAGGGAAGAAAACAAGAGTTGCAATCACACAATATGAAAACCGAAAGGAGAAAAGAAAGCAAAAAAGAAGGACAATAAAGAGGTTACAACAACTAAAGAAAGTCAAACCTGAAAGAAGAATAAGAAAATAAAGAAGAAAAAAACAAGATGGAGAATGTGGGGAGAAAGGGAACGACACAAAAGAAAAAAAACTAATTAACCCCCACTAAATCTTACTCCGATATTATCTAAATCAAACTGCCGGATTTTGAATTTGACCCAAATTCTGAGCATGGGCGGCACAACAAAAAGAAGCAAAAATAATTATCTTTTTGCACATAACATGATTTAAACTTGGGACCTATGGGTAAGCTAAAGCCTTACCACTGAACCATAAGGCTCATCATTGTCAACCAATTTACAAAATCAAAGATAACCATTACGAACCAAATCAGGTATGGAAACAAAACAAATAAAGAAATTCCTAAGGAAATGGAATCAAACTCAAGTCATCAAGCACACATCCAAAAACTTAACCATTGAATCAGATCAAATTACTTGACATAATTTAGCAATTCAAAACTAAAAAATCTGGGGCGTTACTTTCTTAATTGGTGATATGGATAAGGAGATCTACATGGAGCAACCTCCAGGATTTGTGGCACCTGGTATGGAAGATAAAGTTTGCAGACTCAAAAAATCTTTGTATGGTCTCAAACAAGCTCCAAAAAATGGTATAAGAATTTTCATAAGACTATTCTTATTTTTGGTTTTATTGTTAATGGTGTAGATGCATGTGTGTATTGTAAGATGTTTGATTCTGATTATGTCACCATAAGTCTGTATGTGGATGACATGTTAATTTTTAGTATTATTACAGAAACCATTAACAAAACAAAAAAAATTCTTATCTACCAAGTTTGATATGACTGATCTAGGGGAGGTAGATGTAATCTTAGGGGTTAAGGGTACTAGATCAGAAAAAAAAGGGATTTGCTTTAAACGAATCTAACTATATAGAGAAAGTGTTAAGAAGTTTAATAGCTTTGATGTAATCCCTATAAAGACTCCTTTTGATTCTAGCAAATAACTGATAAAGAATAAAGGAAATAATGTTTCTCAACCAGAGTATGCTAAAGTTATTGGAAGCTTTATGTTCTTGATGAACTACACTCGGCCTGATATTACTTATGCAGTTAGTAAACTAAATAGATATACCCATAATCCTAGCAATAAGTATTGGAATGCTCTCAAGTGATTTCTTAAATACCTTAAAGGTATACTAACTTGGGAATTAGAATGTTCCAGATACTCTACAATCCTAGAGGGATATTGTGATGCAAACTTGGTAATTGATAACGATGAAGTTAGCTCTACAAGTGGGTATGTCTTTACTTTGGGTGGAGTAACTATTTCTTAGAAGTCTGTTAAATAAACGTGTATTGCTTGCTCCATGATAGAATCAGAGTTTATAGCTCTAGACTTAGCTGGGTAAGAGGTCGAGTGGCTTAGGAATCTACTTGCAGAGATTCCTTTATAGAAAAAACTAAGACCTCTCATATCTTTATTATGTGACTCACAAGCCACAATTTATGTTACTAAGAGCCAGGTTTACAATGGTAAAAATAGACATATTTAAATAAGACATGAATTTGTAAGACATTTAATAGAAAATAGAGTACTTGTTTTGGAGTACGTGAGGTCTGAAAGGAACCTAGTTGATCCATTAACCAAAGGGTTAAGTAGGAAAATGGTTCTTGATTCATAGAAGGGGATAGGTCTTAAGCCTAGTGGTTGAGGAATTCATGGTGGATACCTAACTTAGTTTTCTAAGTTCAGTATGGTCAAACGAAACCATGGAAAGACTTATAGTGTACATTTTACCTATCCCTATGGCTAAAGATGTACATGCATAAAGTTGAGTTCTTACTCTTAATGAATTAATATCCTAATATTTGGGTGGTCCTATTAAGATGGACTTAATGAATTCACCAATATGTGAGATTGGGTTTTTTTAATCTTAATGAGTTCATATCCCAGAGTTTGGGTGGTCCTATTGAGACGGACTTGATGAATTCACCGAATTTAAATTTGAGAGGATGAGTTTAATAAACGCTCTTAATGATTTCATAGTTCTAATTCGGGTAGTCTATTTTGAGATAGACGTGATAAGATCACCTATGTAAGTGCGAAGAACTAGCCAGCTTCTACGGAAGACAGTGGGCAGCCTTTCTAGAGCACTTATAAGCATCTCGAGGTGTATTGGCTAAAACTTGTTGATCTATTATGGAACATCAATTGGATTTGACATTAGTCAAGTGTCATGAGTTAACCTAAACCTTAACAAGTTCAAGATTCATTCACTTGTTAAATAAAAGAATCACTTATTTTGCTACGTACTAGTTCAAATATATAAGATACTAATACTTAAGCGGCTAATTTTGATGTTGGTCTTCTCACGTATTACCTTTTCTCATGTTTACAAAATTTCCACTTTGCATTAATGGGAGAATGTTGGTAATGCAAAGTGGGTAATCCCACATTGATTGAGAAAATACTTATAAGAGGGTTTAAATATAGTCTTGCCTCTTATCCTCATTGAGTAATTGGGGGATAAATGCCCAAAAAACGCACGACGCCGTTGCCTCGCCTATGTTCGTGTTCTTCTTAGAATAAAATTTTTGTTCCTTTTATTAGAAATATTTTTTTATCTTTCAGAATATTTTTTCAGTTGCAGCAAATCTTCTAACTATTGTAGAATATTGTCTGCTGTGGAAAATATCTACTATTTTTAGAAATTGACACTGCTATTTTACCATTTTTCTTTCAGAAAATAGTATAAATAACATGTCATTCTTCTCATTTTTCACAACAACAACAAAAAAAATAACAATCTCTTTTTTCCTTTCTTAGCTCACCTATTTTCTATTCATAAAACTTTTCCGGTCAAATTTTCGACCAAGTTTTCACTTTTAGTTTCAAGTCTACTTTTTCGAATACTTTTGAGAAGAGCAATATCAATTGTATTCCACCTTTTCTTTATTTGGGTGTACGAATATTGAAGTATTATGTTAACCTTGAAGGGCAAAGTCCACTACACAATTACACAGATCAGGGAGGATTTGCTTCTAAGATAGTGGTTTTTCTAGGGCACAATGATTATTTTATTTATTTACGTTCAGGTTATTTATCCTTTCAATGTTAATTATTTTTGTTTTGCACTAGTATATTTCCAACATATATTTTGACGAATTAGAAAATCAAACTTTCTAAAAAATTAAAATAAAATATAATTTAAGAATAAATACTAATAATATTACAAATATATTTAATTTTTATATTATTATTCTTCTTCAACATTTATCATTCTCGTCAACATCTTTTATCTTGATCTTTTCTTCAATCTATCATCCTCATCCTCATCCTCATCCTCATCTTCGATCTACATGGGGTTAATTATGAATTTTAGATTTTATAAAATTAAAATCATAATTATAATAATTAGAAAAATAACATAAGTTAAAATTAAAATTGATAATAACATGCAATTATTAAGTGAAACTTGCACGATGAACAATAAAATAATAGGAGAAAGCGAATAAGGGTGAGTTAAATATAAATTTAGTATAATATGTATAATAAACTAAATAAATATGTGATGAAAGAATGTTATAATTTTACCTAATCACAATTAAAATGATATTTCATTTCTATACGATGACATTGTCATTTGAATATGACTTGAAACTTTTTCTTTGAAAAACCAATACATTAATACATCATTAATTTTTAGATGCTTCAAACTTACCAATGCAATTGTAACACCCCAAAATATGGCCTAGGAATTTTAGGGGTATTTTAGGAATTTTAGCTTTAGAGTGTCCAAAATTTTGTGACATGGTACACTGTAGATGTTTTCAATTATGGTTTTTAGAAAATCAAATCAATTTTTGAAAAATTATTTTGGAAACCTTTAATTTTAGAAAAAGGACTTATTTGTAACAAAGACAAAATTGTGAGCATTTATGTTACAGTTTTACCAATTTTTACAATTGAACCTAAAAATCACCCTCACCTACAGTTTTCACATTATTTCTTCTTTGTTGCTTGTTAGTGCCGCCCCTTGCTCTCCCAACCTCTCATCTTCGATTTTTTTTGTTAATCTTCATTCTTTTAATTTCCATCATTCCCCAAGTATTAAACCTTCATAAATCTTCAAGAAAACATCCCAAAACTCCATAGAATCTATCATCTTCTTTGCGTGTCAGTTTTCTGGGTTTTTGATAAAATCTCTATTTTTCCTCCAACAAAGGTAACCAATCGTCTACCCATTAGTTTTTAATATTAATTAGTTTTTAAAACTAAATTATTAGTCATTAAATCGCATGTTTTGATTAAAAGCCAAAAATAGAGTCGTTAATGGTGAATTTTGTGATTTTGAGTAAAAATGTGGTTTCAAAGTGTTTTTCAATTAGTTATGACATGATTAAGAGGTTTCTAAACTTGTTTTGAAGTCTTAATAAAAATTTCTTGAGTTTTAATGAATTTTCAAAAAATAGCCATAAAACATGTAAAAAACAATCGATACTTTAAATTGAGTATTTTAGTGTAGTTTAAAGGTTATGAATTAGTCGTAGGTGAATTATAAGATGAACAAAACTTGTTTTAGGCAAAAAGACTGAGTATAGACTGAGATATTCAAATTTTAAAGGTTGTTATGTTAAAGGTTTCAGTTACATGAGAACTTAGTTTATGCTTATGTTTTTGATTGCTTGTGGTGAGTCATTGGTTGATTTTTGAATGTATTGTTGTTTGAATTTATTGTGTTAAAGTTCTAGATTCGATAGGACCATCTACGAGCTAGGAAAGTATAGATTGAGATTTTGGCTTCTCGGTTAAAGCATTTTGGTAAGTGTTTGGAATCATTGCTCGTAGACACAAGTCATGTGTTATTTGGGAATTTAGTAGTAGCCTAAACCTCTACTCTAATTTCTGAGTGTAAGCTTTCTTATACCTATGTTTATCTTGTGAATTATGTACTTATGTGAATGTGAAAATGTAAATTGGGATGAGATGCTATAACATGTGATATGTGGTTGTGATAATCGTTGTGAAAGTGCAAATGTATACATGTTATGTATATGTTAAATGTTAGTGACAATGTTTTGCTAAAAATGCAATGCAGTGATCGTGCACGAATAATCAGTAAGTGATATGTGTTTCTTTCAGATATTTTGGCCTTTTTATCTTGAAATCATTGGATATAGTTGGCATGACATAGGATTGTGAGTACTCACTTTTTTGTACAATGATTTTGGGTGTTGAGGCCCTGGGACATGTTGGAGGGATAAGGGAATGTGAGCTAAGCTTCATTCAATGGGACATGTCAGGGGAAATAAGGAGAGTGTTAGCTATATGCTGCAATTATAGGATATGTTTGACTCTATGAGTCATTTGGTGTGATTGGAGATCAATGCATCTGATGTGTGGTGATAGTTCCCACTTTATGTTTCATACCTCAAGAGCCAATTTATCATTATACATGATTGTGTGAAATGTGATACATGATTAATGGATTGTGTTAAATGATATATTCTTGAATGAGTATGTAAATGCTATGTAAATGAACTAATAGATAAAGCATGAATAGGTATTATATGACACTAGACATAAGAATATTGTAATTATATATATATGGTTGTGTTGTGGATGCATGATGACATGTTTACGTAGAGATTATTCTAATCATTCACTGAGCTTGTTTAAGTTCACCCACTCTTTTCAACATATGCATATTAGTGAAATTTCGGTGTGGGCGGTTCGTTTTTCCGAGGGAGTGATCAAAGAAAGATTTGTTAGTATTTCGTAGGTGTTCATTATTTATTTACGTTTTGGAGAATAAGGCAATGTGGTAGATTTGTTTATAGCCATGTTAGTTTAAACATTTTGTTGGCTTTTGCTTTTGTTTATGAGGTTTATGAGTTACAAAAATGCTTAGGTTTATGAACATTGATGATGGCATGATGTTTCTTGCTCGGACATGTTTTTTGACGTTTTGAACTTTTAAATTTAGCCATTTGGACGATTATTTGTCGAAGTATTTGATGCATGATGTTTAGAAGCTAAATTGGAATGGACTAAATACTTTTGTATGATGTATTTTTGAGGTCTGTAGTAGAGGTATTGATAATCGAGTTTTAAAAACGATACCTCTGTGTTCTGAAGCGTGCCAGGAAGTCATAATAGAAATTTGGTATCGATACCCTTGCTCGAGTATCGATACTTGGGGTAAATTTATCGGTACTCTATGACAGGTATCGACAATTTTCGATAGTATGATTTTTGTGCTAGAAACAGAATGCAAGTTTGATATTGATTTTCCATGTGGTATCGATACCACTTAAAGAAAACATTGATACCCTAGGGTCAATATCGATACCTACGTGATTGTCTTGGAAATTTAGTTAAGTGGTCCAAAGGCCTGAATTTTTAACACAGTTAGTTACATTGATGTATGTCTAGTATATTTTAATGATGATTAATGCATGTATGTCTTAAAACCTATGCAAATGCTATGAATGGCATATATCGGCTTTAACATAGTGAACATTGTAACGTGCAAGTAGTGAGACAGTGGTGTGACATCTTTATATTCGGGCTCAACGATCGAGCCGGGTATAGGGTGTTACAGCAATAATCTTTTTTTGTGATATTATTTAGATGTTATTTGCTTGAAAATTCTTAAGTGTCGAATGCTATTTATAATGACAAATATTAATTTTAATTAATATATAACTATAACGATATTTAAATGATAATACTTTATAATAATATATATTATTAATAATTAATATTACTTATCATTAATACGTTGAATTCATCTATACTGATTGAATAAAAACTTTATTTTTTAAAATTAAAATTGTTTTTATATAATGTCAACTTAGTAATTGATAACTCCAAAATATATAGATTTTTAGCCTTTTTTACTAATAATTCATGCAAATTCCAAGTGTTATTTTATCATATTTTTGTATTTTTTATAAAATATCTAAGTTGGACAAGATTAAAGAAAAATCTCTATTTTTAATTATTTATATGCTAAACTTACAAAAATTTGTCAATTTGAATCAGTTTGGTGCATTTGAAGAAAAAACGGTCTTGGAAGTCAACCTTTTGGAGCTCAAATGCTGTAGCATCCCTAAAGCACAAGCCATAGAGAGGAAGGCTGATTAATAATCAGCTTTGGACACCTCAATTAAGGGATTAATAGATCATGAGACATGCTTGACCCAACTCAGAAATTGGGTAGAAAAATTGGACAATTTGCTAAGGAGATAAGAGCAAAAAAGTGTCCATTAAGGAAGAGAGGTCCAACCATCCATCAAGTGCCCAAATAAGCCATTTAAATTTAATTAAAATATTTAAAAAAAAGCAACCACAAAACTCCCTCAAATTTTCATTCAAACCCCTTCCATTTTTAAGCTTTCTCTCTCATGTACCAAGCTAAATTTAGCAAAGTCATCAACTACTCTACCTTAAAGCAAGGGTTGGCCATGGGGAGAGATTTTCAAGCTTAAATTTGCTAAAAATAGCCACTCCCTTTGTGTATAAATAGGCCATATTTGATCACTACTCACTCACTCATCTTCTCTTCTCCTCTCTTCCATTTTCCTACTTCCCATTTGAGAGAAAAGAATAGAAAGTGTGAGAGGTAATTCCAAGGCGTGTTGGGCAACAAAATTTCAGCATTCCTAAGGAGATTTGTGCAAAACGAGCGAAGCAGAAAGAAAGAAGAAATGGAGCACAAGCAAAAAAACACTGGATTTGTCTTCTTGTTCTTCCTTTTTATTTATGTTGTTTTGCATTGATGAACATGTTTGTCAAATATTTTTATGTTTTTAACTTAATCATAATGACTTAAATTTATTGTTATTAGATTGATTATGTTCTTTAGCTTAGATTTATTAAAATGTTGTTAATGATGTTATGTGTTTTGGTTGTTCATTCAGTCAGATAATATCATGACATGTTACCTGTGCATTACGAATGTGTGGGTGCAATTGAATTACTTACGTAATGTTAGCTCGATAAATCAAACCGAAATTGTCAAAATGGGGGCAAATTGGCTTATAATTTTTCTTTTTTTGAGAAAGCTAGAAAGAAATTGAAAGATGAACACGATAACTTAGATTGGTTTGGCCCCAATTTCCTACTCCACTACCTTAGCTTTCTACAATTAAGGATTTTCCCAATTTCACTAATTTGATAACCTTTGAGGACAAGGTTTAACCTTACAACTCCCTTGAAATTTCTACCCTAAATCTTAAGACACAAATCCTCTCAAGGAAATACAAATAAGCAAATAAAGAAATAATCCTTACAAGATCAAAATGTTTGCAAAATAAGCTCAAATACAATGATATACATTTGAGCAAATTAATAGAAGTAAATCTCACAAGTGTATGTAAAAAGAATATGGAAATAGTAAGCTCAAAGGTTGTTTAATTGATGATTTTTGCTTGAAAGTGTTTTTTTTGTTGTTTTAAGAACTTTAGATGTTGGTATTTATACCCCCTAATTGATTTCCAACCGTTGAGGTTGTTGGTGTCATGAATAGAGTCGTTGGGATGTAAAAACCAGAGTATTTAATTCACCTACAACACTGAGTATCGATACTATATAAAAGGGTATCGATAATTTTTTCAATAAATGCTAAATTCAGTGACCCTTGGAGATTTGTTATCGATGCCAAAACAATTTTATCGATACTTTATTAAAATGTATCAATACCGTATCGATGCTTTGTAAGTTTTGTAAGAAACAATATACTATTTTAGTATCGTTTATAAGACAGGGTATCGGTATTTCAAAAAATATCGATACTTAATAAAATGGTATCGATACTTAATGAGTTTGTGAAAATATAATGTCATTTTAGTATCGCTTACTTGTTTGAAAATTATTTGATTTGTTAAAATCATTTTACTAAGTGAAAATCATTTTAATTTGATTTTAAAGATGTTTAAAAATTTTCTAAGAGTTCAAAGTGGATATTCAAAGTTTTAATTCTTAGGCTTCAATTTTAACAAATCATTTTTCAATTTTGTTCAATTTTAACTTTTATTCAAAAATATTTCAATTTGTTATATCAAAACATTTTATCAAATAAAGCTTAGTTTAACACGTGTCGACCTAGATTGTAATTAATGACACACTATCGATTGGTGCATCTTTGATCTTATTTATGATAAAATAGGTCAAATTAGTAATAATATTGAAAAAATTATTAACTTACATAACCCTAAAATTAATGGGATTAAACTGTTTCAACATAGAAATATTATGTTACCTCACTTTATATGAATGACCGCTTATGAGAATTACTAAGTTCTTTTAACATAGACTTGTGTTAGAAAAATTTATTTATTTAATAAGTATGATTTCATGGGTTAATGAATAGCCGAGTTGCCATGAATTTTTCTGTAACATCATTACTAGGTTTTAATAATTCATAGTTAAAGAAGATAATTAATCTAACACATTTATGTCATTAAGATTTGTTTTTGTGAATTGTTGCTTTTATCGTGTTTCTCTTTCATTTAATTTTACTTAGGTAATTTTAGTTAAACAAAGTAGTTAGTCTAATTCACCCTTAATTATTTTCACTACCAATTTTCTAAGTCTTATTTTATAATATTTTGTCTATACAGATCCTTGTGGAGCGATTCTATATATTTATCACTTTATTACTTGTCAACGATTGTATATACTTACACATCACTTGAATTATCCCAAGAGAGTAATATAATGAATAATAAATAGTATTCTCATTGATTCAAAAATTTTACTTTCTGAATTACAAATTACTCTTCCTTCTCATCAATCTTAACACTTAAAATTATCCGAACTTCATGAATCATAATTTATTTTAATATTTATATACTTGTGGTAATATTTACGCTTATGCCCGTTTTATAGTGAAAATGGGAAAACTATAATATAGTCTTTATACTTTTGACTCTTATTCAATTTAGTCCAATTGACCTCATCATGTTAGTACATACTCTATGTCGTTTTCATACCAAATAATCACTCTTAATCTAAAAATTGCATTTAGCCATACTTTTCAAAGTTAATGATTTAGCCCTTTCTCCAAAATTTTACATTCTACACTCCTCTTCATGGCATTCTTGTTTTTTTTTTCCTCCAAATAACTAATTAACTTCATATGTTCAT
Organism: Gossypium raimondii; assembly: GCF_025698545.1. Lineage (NCBI taxonomy): Eukaryota > Viridiplantae > Streptophyta > Magnoliopsida > Malvales > Malvaceae > Gossypium > Gossypium raimondii. The sequence goes on from NC_068565.1 coordinate 40,065,277, forward strand.
TCGTTAACAAATTCATTTCCAAGTTTCCTCAGTAATTGACTATGCACATCCCAAAACAGTATCAGCCCAAAACAGAACCAGTCTTCATACCGGGAGTTTTGTGGCATTACATACACCTCACTTTTGGGGGGGAGGGGGGGGCGCTGGCTGAAGCCCAAGAGTAAATAGAGATTGGTTCATTGTTCTTGGCCAGCAACCTTAGTAAGGGCAGGACTGTGGTACTGCTAGTCCTTTCTTATTGTAAAAATTGTATGATGAAAGCTATGGCTTGATGCTTCACTTGTTGCCAACTGCTATTTCTTAATGTGTTGGGTCCTTTCGACCACATGAATCTTGAGTTTTAATGTATAATTATATGTTGGTATAACATTCTTAAAAGGGCTTGTTCGCAAACCCAGCTAGGTAGTGAGAAAGCATGTTAATAATATGAAGGAACGTGACATGTTCATGAACAGACAAGCAATATATATAGGACCACTTGGCAATTTTGTCTGAGTTTCAGCTCCAAAACTCTCTTTCCTAGTTATCAAATTTTGCCTAATTAATATTATAATCAAAACATTGCAGGCTATCAGAACGGGGACTAAAGCCAAAAAAAAGCTTAATAGATCATGTGATTGTCTCTAACATAACATTGATCAATTAATTAACAACGTATTGCACTACTTTACACATACATCACCACAATTTCTAATAAATAATTCAGATTTCTTTTGTTTAGAGGGATCGAAAAGCTGGATGAAGTATGGATTTGAATATATTGCCGACCCCTTTCCAAATAGGTGAAATTGGGTGGATCGGACTTTATGCCAAAATCCAAAGACTTCACACTCCTCATAGTTTAAACATCTTGGTCTTTAGTGTTTGTAATCGGGGTCAAAGCCTCTAAGCATGCCTACAAACGATGGTGGTGACGGATTTTCTAAAGCGTAGGAATTTTGTTATCAAGTTGTTAGTGCTTCATTAACGTTTTGTCGCCAATAAATGACACATATCCTATAATGAATGGATGTACATACAAAAATATTGAGTTTTAAATTTCTTCTTCTTCTTTTTTAGTTATTTTGGAAGTGGGGCCCATTTTTAGAATTGACTTTTAATAATAAAGTTTATTGTTTAATAATATAATAAGCTAAATATTATTTTAATTTACACTTTATTTTTTAAAGCAAGCAAATATATTATTTTACCTCATTTTAGGTAATGAAAAGGAATCTTGTAATCTTTGGTAAAAGAACTTTGTTGCACTTCTATTTCATTTTAATGATTTAAAATATTAAATTAACAAAATATATAATTTTATAGGTTTATATGTAAAAAATCCTTAAAAATGTAAAAAATAAATCAATTAATCTCCTATATTAAATTAGCACTCAATGAAGTTAGTGTCATTAACTAAAATAATCAATTAAGCTCATCATTAACAATTTTCGTATAAAACAATCAATTAATAAAACTAAAATTAATAAAACATATTTAAAATTTTATAAAAATGTATTAAAATTCTATAAAAATCATAAAAATTATTAAATTTGATATAAAATTATAAAAAAAATCTTAAAAACTTGAACTAGGTCGGAACAGTCGATTGGACTGATTAGATTGAAATCAACAAGGGTATTAGTCCAAAGAAAGCCATTAAATCGGTTGACCTAGGATGGTTGAAATCAACAAGGGTATTAGTCCAAAGAAAGCCATTAAATCGGTTGACCTAGGATGGTTGAACCGATTCTTTTAATAATTTTTAATTTTTAATATTTTATTCAATTGAATTGGACAGATCAGTCAAACTAGTAAATCAGTGGCCTGATCGATTCGATCATCGATCTAATTCTGAAAACCTTGGTTAGAATAGTTCACTCTGACATATGCTAATAGTTGGATAATAAAATTTTGGTTTAATAAAAATATTAAAAAATAAAAAATCTGTCTAATGCTTTCCTTGGACTAATAGCCTTGTTGATTCTAGTTTCACTAGTCCAATCCAAGTTTTAATGTTGTTTTTTTTTTAAGTTTATATCAACTTTAATATTTTAAATATATTTTTACATTTTTATTATCTTTTAAGAATTGTAATAAGTTTTTAAGTTTAAATATTTTAAATAAGTTTTATTAATTTTGTAATTTTATAATTTATTAGATTTTTATATTTTATAATATTTATAAGTTTTTTAATATTTTATAATTTTTATAATTTTAGTAAGTTTATATCAATTTGAATATTTTTATGGGAAAAATATTAGATTAAACCAAAGTTTTCACGTGTCACCATTTAATTCATCCATCAATTTATTTTAACGATCAATGTGATCAATGGTAAAACGTTAACAGATGAGATTAATTGATTATTTTAGTTAATGACAGGGCTTAATTGAATGCGAATTGAATATAAGGGCTTAATCAATTTTTTTTGCACTTTCTTAAAGGTTTTTTTTCATATAAGCCCATTTTACTTTATTATATGTATATTTTTATAATTAAATTTATATATATATATATATTAAAAATATTTAACTGAAATTCGGGCCATTGAAAGAAATTAATGAGTACACATTTAATATATCTTGACTTTTATTTATTATATTTACTTTAATTAAATGAGAAAATTTTATGAATTTAATTATTTAAAGTACATTCATTTTAATTTCAATCAATCAAATTTATGAACAAATAGAATAAAGATAACATCACATTTTTCTTTAAATTATAAACACGTAATGTATTTGATGTTACAATATTACTTTTGATTTTTTTATGAATATACGAATCTATTATTATTTTAATATCATATATCCAAAACATTTATGTTATTAAATATAAGGAAACGCTTAAATATAAAAAAAATATAAATAGTGAAATCGTAAGTAAAAAACTAGTATGATATAAAAGTAAAATAATGTGTTATTTATAGATCCAAAATAGTACAGTTCAATTGTATAGAAACAAATATGAACATAAAGATATAAATAATATAAACTTTGGTGCATACATTACAACATTTTACTTTATTAAAGTTGTGAACAATCATAAAAAATGGGAAGCAATGTTGAAATAAACACACATATTAACAAACCATTTATATGATTTCCAACACACAATCTTTTATTTTCAAATGTAAAGTTTTATCTTTTGTAGAACATTACAATTATAATGTAATTTTTTAAAATACAATTAAATATTTTTAAAGAAATTAAATTAGACTTACATACTTATTGCTATTTTTAACAATATATTTCAAACTTTTCATATTTCTTATGATAACAAAGGTAATTATTGTTAAAACTTTTAAATGTAATGAAATAACTAGGAATACAAGAGGTGAAAAACATTGTTTATTATATATATATATATATATATGATGTTGAATCAAACTTTGTGTTTTACTAGGTGGATTATATTTTGTTTCCTCTATTAAAAATGGACGAATTAATCCTTATACATTAGATTAAAGAGTAAGTTGGTCCTTCCATTAAAACTAACTTTCCATTTCTATAGTTAAGTGATGATGTGACTGATGGAGCAAGTAGGCAATGACACGTGACGTGCCTGATCTAATGTTATACAGTGTAGTAGGTTAAACTGGTTGTCGCATTTGAGAAGCTTGAATACGAGCATTTTAGTTGGAATTTAGTTAAGATTTCTTACATTTACTTCAATTCAATAAATTGTGTTATTCGAGTCCTTTATTGACCTTAGGGGCCGCATGAGGCTTAAGGGAGAGCTAATACACTTTGTGAGTGTGAATGAGACCATTAGAAGACGCATTTAATGCGATACTGGTCGCTAGGTTACAACACGAAGCATGTGATGTCGCAACATAGGGAGTAGAATAAGAAAAGTACAAAATTGCCTTCAATGTCACGACACAGTCTAAGGATGTCGCGACATACCCCTAAAGACACCTTGAAGCTAAGCATACTACCCTCGATGTCGCAACACAAGACCTAATGTGTCGCGACATCACCTCTATATAGGAAATTAATACGATCTAGGGGCATTTTGGTCCGTACAATCCAACTTTAAGCTCGAGAATGTTAGCTAAACTAGGGTTAAGGATGATGATCATTCTAAGTCTATAAATAGGCTCAGTTAACACATGTTATGAACACCTTTTTCTATTGTATAGTTTTCTCTTTAATTTAGTCTTTAGTTTTTCCCTTATTTTAGGTTTTAGATTTTTATTCCTGTTCTTGTTATTTACTTTTGGGGAGAAATCAAACTCTGAAATTATTCTCAAACTCTGTAAGGATTCAATGCTTAAATTCAATACAATCAGGCTTCTTCTAAACTGTATTCTTGAAATTGTTCTTTATGTTTATTCTTTCATTCAAGTTTACATTGTTTATTAGATTCGTGAATTAGTGAGTGGAAGTATGAATAATTAATTTTTTTGTAGGGATTTTTAACGGATCAGCTGTTCAGGAAAGGAAGAACCTAAACCCTAGGCCTGACTGTCCTAGGAGCTCATCAAGGTGAGAATTAACCAAAAATTGGTATGACCTGTCTATAAACACCTTGGCCCTGAACCGGTTTGGACTGTGAGGTCAGAAGATAAGTAGTTTTTGTTAACTCAGTATTTCAGTGGACGTATCGGAAGATCCTACTGGGGTATTGACTAGTTGATTAAACAAAAAAAAAACTCGAGATGACAATAGATTACAGTTACCAAAGCGAGTTAATCACCCATGCCCAGATTTGATATATATTTTATTATTTGATTTCTTGCTTTTCGTTTATTTAATTTTCTTTTATTTCCTTTTTAAATATTTTTATTATAACTTATCCAAAAATCCTTCATTTAATTCTTCGGACTATAATTCGTTTAAAGTATTAATTAGATCTATTTATGTTTAAATTAGAATTAATTTAGTGCTCGTCTCCCTTGGGTACAATCCTCGAAGTACTTACCTACTTTGGTGTAACTATATTACAACCTGGTTCGTATACTTGTGGATAGCTTTTTTTCACATCTTTTGTGCATGATTTCTACTTTAGACATTGGTACATCCGGAGGCAGTCAAGTTGTTGGCATCGTTGCCAAGGAGGCAACGTCATTATATTAGTTTTAATTTTTGCATAATAATAGAATAATTAGGAAATGTTTAGGTTGTAGTTACGAATTTAATTTTATTGTTATACTAATCTTATCTTTTTGGGTTTAGTGTATGAATCGTAGTAGGGGAATACCTATAGAGCCAGTCACAGATCCAGAGAGAATAATCCAAAGAAATCATTGACAGCAACAGCAACAACAACAACAGTAGCAACAACAATAACAGCAACAGCAAATGCAAGATCCACCACCTATTATAGGTAACGTACCATGTGAGAATCTGTTGTTTGATGAGACTAACAATCTAGAAGATCCACCACCACCACAACTACCCGCAAATCTAAATATGGTCGTAATGAGAGGCTCTAAGAGAGTATGTGCTACCAAATCTGAATATGATTCAAGAGAGTATAACGAGGCCAGTTGTCACGGCCAATAATTTTGAGATTAAACCAGTTATGATCCAGAACAACTTGCAATTTCATGGAACAATGACAAATGATCCGAGCCAGCACTTAAAATAGTTCTTCCAACTTTGTGATACATTCAAATGCAATGGGGTCACTGATAACGTTATTCGTCTTCAGTTGTTTCCCTTTTCATTAATTGATAACAAATTTTCTTGGCTAGATTCACAGGCACTAGGATCAATCATGACATGAGGTGAACTTGCAGGGAAATTCCTACCAAAGTTCTTCCCATTAGCAAGACGGTTCAACTAAGAAGGGAAATTTCGATGTTCAAATAGTTAGAAGGAGAAAGCTTTCGCGAAGCATGAGAGCATTTTAAGACGCTAATTTAGAAGTGCCCACACCACGGATTGCCTGAGTGGTTACGACTGCAAATCTTTTACAATAGGTTGGATGTACATTCGAGGTTAGGATTAGATGGAGCAGTTGGACGAGCCTTACTGAACAGAATGTACGAGGATGCGTATGAATTGATAGAAAGTATTACGATGAATTCTTTCTAGTGGCCAACTAAGCAATACATATACAGCCAAAGACCATACACGATGAAGACTGTTCAGGAGGATGATAGATATCAACAACTGATGGATAGAATCAACCGAATAGAAGCTAAGAAAAATGCACCATCTTTTTATGGAGGTGACAAATCGCTCTTCTATTACATTAATAATCCTACCGAGAATGTGAACTACACTGAAAATAGGGGTAAAAATCCTATTCGAATACATATAACCCCGGTTGGAGAGATCACCTAAATTGAGATGGGCAGAAAACCAAGGAGGAGGTAATAACTCTAACCAAATTAAAAACACTAACTATCAAACTCCTTATTTATAGAAACCTCAGGAAAGGGTCAATCCAAATGACCATATTGCATGTTGTCAACGTCTAGATAGAATTGAGAGGAAGATGCAATCAATGAGAATAGATGTAAAGCAGCTGTAGTTTGAGTATACCAATTCAACAAGAACATTGACTAAACTTAAAGATTGGATGAGCCAATTGATAAGCACAATGGGTGATATAAAAAGGCAAATTGGCACCGGTATTCTTAGTAATACCAAAAATAATCCTCGTAGAGAAGGGAAAGAGCACGTGAAAGTAATAACACTCCGACCGGGTAAAGTATTAAGTAGCTCAGAAAACCTAATTCAGGAGGTAAATATGGAGAATACTGATGATAATCAAGAAAGACCCTTAAAAGTTAATAATGAACCTGAACTAGTGGAAGTAGTTGCACCAGTAGTTGAGCTAGAGATAGAAACAATTAAAGATTCTGCCGTTGCAAAGATACCATACCCTTTAAGGCTAGAAGCTCAGTTGGTGTTTTTCGAGCTTGAAGCTCTGTTGGATTGAGGTGGTATCTAAATGACCATTTTAGATGTCATATTGAAGATATTTTTTATTGATTTTTAATTTTAAACTTCTGTTTCTTTTTGGAGGGAATATTTCCTTATGTTTTCCTACTTTATTTTTAGTGGGAAAATCACCAAGAGATTTCTCTCTCTCCACATTTCAAGAATGATGAGTATTAATGAGATTGTGACCACCTCTTTCCATCTTTAAAAGAGATTCATATCAATTCAATCCCCTACTTTTGTCTCTCTACAAGATTATCAAAAGCATTTAAATCTTGCTATCCAAATTGTTGAGATTTCAAAGAAGCAATCATCCTCTTATCAATCATTTTCGAATCATTCAAATGGAAAAAAAAAAACAAGACATATATAGAGGAGTTTGAGAAATTCTAACAAAAACAACAACAAACTATGGTTGGAGAATTTAGTGGCCATTCTCAGGCTTTCATTGAAACTAGTCAAGGAGGGCCCACTCCCTATAGCTCCGTCTTGGCACCAAAATTCCAACAGCTTTATTAACAACCTGACACTGACCCTGTTCATGTTCCTGAAGGAACTACCATTGAAGAAAACCCTATCCCCTTTAGGACTAACATTGTTAAATCCCTACAAAATCCTTGTACCGTTGATGTTCTAGAAACCATAGCCTAAAATCCCAAAAATAGAAACCTTGATACCATCTTCTCTAAAATTTGTATCTGATTTAGATAAAGGGTTTGACGTCATCATTGATGCCTTGACCACTCAATATGATGAAGTCATTCCTCAAAATCTATCTTTGGTACCTTATGCTACCTTTGAACCCTTATCTAACTCAACCAACACCATCAAACTTGATGAGTTCACAACCAACATCTCCAAACCTAAAATGGGAAAGAAAGAAGAAGAAGTGACAAAGAAAGAGATTAAAGGCCAAGAGAAATAATGAACTAAAGTTTTGACTTAGAAAACCTCGTTTGATGAGGTTCAAATGAAAGGGGGAGTGTCTACTAACTTTGGCACTACCTATCTCTAGAGGGTAAGAATAAGATCCATGGCTACCAAGGAGATTGAATCCCTTGCAAGATCCAAGAAAGACAAGGGCTAGGCTCCTATTGTAGTAAAACCTAGTAGGAAAAGAAAGATTTTGCTGGATAGTCCCATTGAGTCTGCTTCTGAGTCAATATCCAATTCATTATCTTCCAAGAATGTGCCCATTTGTGTTATGTTACAACAAAAAATAAAAAAAAACATCCTAATGTTCTAGGTTATGCTGCTAAAAAGAAGAAAGGGATGAAACAAGTAGGGGTGCTAAAAAGTTTGTCTAATGCAACTGAAACTGGAAGAAAGAATCTTGTCTCAAAAGAAGAAATTTTTCTTGGATTCGGATTGCTCCAAAAGATTCTATATTGATATTTAACGGATTCATCATTGATTGAAACATGGATGAAAATTCCTTTGTTGATCACAATATTGATCCATTGTTGTAGAATGTTGAAGTTTTTAGATTAGTTTAATATGTTTAGTCATATGTAAAAAGGGTAGTTCATGAATTTTATGCTAATCTTCATTGTGGCATTACAGTTGAAACAAGTAAATACTACCACAAAGTTTTTGTAACAGCCCGTTTTTAGTAAAATCAGAACAGTGGTTTCGGGACCACAAATTTGAGGTCAGAAGAAAAAAATTTTAATATTATTTTATGGTTTTCATTACAATAGAAATATCGTATAAAAATTTCGTTAAGAAATTTTACCAATTACATGTCTAATTAGATGAAAAGGACCAAATTGCACAAAGTGCAAAAGTTGAATTCTAGTAGCTAAAGGTGCCAAATAGCTATGGAATTCAAAATTTGAGGTCCTTATATGGCAAATAGACCATTTAGTAGAGTTAGTAGATAAGGATGATTAGTCATCATTGGAAATTTAAGAAAGTAAAGGGTTAATTTTGGAAAGATGATAAAAATGATGATAAAAGAAATAAATAATTAAATTAATATTTTTTCATCATCTTTCCTAAAACAAAATACATGGAAACCCTAGCCATGGATGTTGAGTTCAAGGAAGCTATTTTTGCTTAATTAGATCCGAATAACCCTAGTACAGAATTGGATTGAGGAAAAAAAGTATCGGATTAGTAGCTTACAAATCTACGTATACTTGTTGAGGTAAGTTCGTGTAACTAAATTGTATGTTTATATGTTTAAATTGAACGTTATGATTGTGAAATGTATGATTTCCATGTATAAGTATTGATCACATATCCGAATATATTTGTTAAGTAATAAGTCCTGTTTGAACCTAAGAAATTCGATGGATACAAATGACATTGTCATTAAGGGTTCCCGATTGGTTGTGGTCCTGCATGTGTTACGGACACACCACAGCTCTTATAAGCATCCCGTTAATTGGCTCTCACGAGCTTCCCAATTAATGGTTCTCCAAAGCTTCTCGATATTGGCTCGCATGAGCTTCCCAAATTTGGCTCTCTTGAGCTTCTCGTTATGGCTCGTATGAGCTTCTCAATAATTGGCTCGCAAGAGCTTCCCGTTATACAACTTAAATGAGCTTCCCGTCACATGGCTCAGAAGAGCTTCCCGATTATATGCTTGTATGGGCATACCTGTATATGAATTGACGGATTATAGATTTGTACACTTCGTGTGTACTACTTGTGTATCCAAAAATATTTTAAATGATTCAACGGGCAAAGTTCTTATATGAGATAATAAGAATTCGAGACGAATTATTACGGGTATATATTTGAAATACATGGATATGATTTGTGCATGTTACATGGACACTTGATGTGAAAAGTATATGTATATGGAAATTTGATTATTGTTGAGCTCATACATGTTTCTTGATATTCATATGAAATACATGACTAACATGGGTGATGAGGATATGTGTTAGGGCTTTTGGCCAATTTGGTTTGAATATGCTTAGAATGCTTACCTTAAAAGTGATAAAATGGTCAGTTAAATTCCATGTTATACGAACTTACTAAGTAGTAAATGCTTACTCTATTTTATTTCCTCTGTTTTATAGTAACTCGGAAGCTCGTTAAGGTTGAAAGCTGATCAAAGCCACATCACACTATCCAACGGCCCTTTTCAGTATATATAGTAAATAAATTTTGGTTATGATGGCATGTATAGGTTAACTTGGCCAAATGTTGGCATGTAAATGTTTGTTTGTGATTAGCCATTTGAATGGCTTATGTTTGATACATTTTCACATATATATGGTCTTAAAATGTTGATGTGTGTTTGAAATGGTTGAATGATAGAAATCATTTAGGCATATTAATGATTGATTTGAAATAGTAAATTTGGTACAAATATGCTTATATATGTATTTGATCAATTTGCTAAGTATGGATACTTGGTCATATGTGGTGATATGTCATGTATACGACTTGGTTTTGGCTTGATTTGAATGTCTTGTTATGGCTTGTGAATGTGCAAATTGATGTGTTTAGGTAAATGCCAAAATGAGTGAGAAATGTGGCTTGGAAATGGCCTATTTACGTCCACACGGGTAAAGGCACGGGCATGTGTCTCAGCCGTGTGTGACACATGGCCGTGTGTCCCCTGTATCTTGAAATTTTGTACAAGTCAGTATATTCAAATTTTTCACACGACCTAGCACATGGGAGTGTGATTTGGCCGTGTGTCCCCTGCATCTTATAAATTGCAAAATAGAATGCTCAAATTATTCACACGGCCTAGCACACGAGTGCGTGGCTTGGCCGTATGACCCAAGTCAGAGAGCTTATAAGTTTGGACGAGTTGGGACACAACCGTGTGTCCCTACTTTGAATGTTCACACAGCCTGAGACATGGGCGTGTCTCTTGACCGTGTGAGACACACGGCCTGGCCACAGGGATGTGTATCTCCTACACCATTGAAAAATTTTAATGTTTTCTGAAATATTTTTTGAGTACCCAGTTTAGTCCTGACTTATTTCTAACATGTATTTTGGGTTTCGATGGCTCGCATAAGGGACAATATGATGGATTTGGATTAGTTTATGATATGAGTGCTAGATGATATGAAATGTCTATTATTTATTCTGTAAATTCTGGTAATGCTCTGTAACCCTGTTCCGGTGACGAATATGGATTAGGGGTGTTACAGTTTTCATTTGTGGTAGTTGGTACAAATTTGGTCCTAAACAAATTAGGAAGATATTGAACTGACCCACTACCAACAATCTTGAGCTTCAAGAATCCATTAATGAGACTATTGTTGCATTAACCAATGTCTTCACCCTACCTGGCTTGTGAAAGGTACTCTTCAAGCCTCTTCTTTAGATCCTATATATGCTGCCTTCTATACTCTTACTACATGAAATGAACTACCCAACAGCGAAAAGGATTCAGTAACAAAAAGAATGTTTGAAATTCTTATAAGGGTTGTAGATATGGTAGAATTCGATCTAGGATAACTTACTTTTTATGAGATCACCAAGTTTGCTGAAAAGGTTTATGAAAATTTTATGCTACCCTATCCATCATTAATCTTTAGAATTATTTATTAAAAAGATCCTAATCTTGTTTGTGCCAATGAGGCTTATGAGAAACCAACACCAGAGCTAAAGCTTTTCCGTAAATGGTTAGAGGGAAAGCATGTTGTTAATGAACTAGAGGAAATAGTAGATCTTGAGTCTAGTATTCTTAAAGCTAAAACAGGTGATCATGGAGTGCCACCATTACATGCGTCAATCCTATCTCCATAGGCATGTGGGCAAGAGTCATTATAGATCTTCGAGCCTCAATTAACTTCTACCAAAAAGCATTTTGACAAGTTGAGGGCAGAAACAAAAGTTGTTAAAAAGATGATTGATTGAAAGAAAGTCATTTTTGCTAATCTCTTAACTTGTGCTGATATGATGAGTAGTTTGGCATATTTGTCAAACAAAAAAAGGGGGAGAAGAATATTGGATTGAGGTGGAGCTATTGGAACTGGAATTGGTTGGCAGTGATGTTGTTGTTGATGATTTGTTTTTGTTGTATTAAAGGGGAGAATTTTTTGAACTTTTTACATTTTTTTAGGATTTCTTTACAGTCTTTTATTTTTCTGGATGATTGTATGTTAAAGGGGGAGTTTGTGGGAAAATATGAAATTGACAATTGGGTGCCAATGGGAATGCTCACTCCCTGGCCACCAAATCTATGTTGCCAATTTATTGAATGATTTATATGGCCTATGTTGGTCTTATGGATGATATCTAGCCCATTCTGGAAGACTATATCACTTGGGAAATCTTTTAATGGAGATTGGATTAAGTAGAAATTACCCAAAACAATCCCTTAGATCGTGGAATTTGGATTGGATTGTGATTCTATTTGTTGAGCTATCAAGAGTCCATATTTACATTGTTTGATATTATTATATTGTATTAAACTTATCTTATTGTTATATTAGTGGGATTGATATAAATCTTCATATGTAAGCAAGTCTTGAAATAAAATATATATAATTGAGAGACTTGCAAAGATGAATGTACTGAGAGTTTTAAGCACTTAATTTATTCTTTTGGAAACCTTAATGTGTGAGTTCAATTTTGATTGTAAAACCTTGTGTTGTTGCTTTACTTGTTGAATTCACAAAGGGATGAATTTAGTGGTGAGAGTATTGAGTTTTCAAAGTACAAATGTGAGGGAAATTATCATGGGGTGTGATTGAGTAGGTTCATTTTGTGCAATTGTGAAGGTTGTTGCTTTACTTGTTAAATTCACAAAGGGATGAATTTAGTGGTGAGAGTATCGAGTTTTCAAAGTACAAATGTGAGGGAAATTATCATGGGGTGTGATTGAGTAGGTTCATTTTGTGCAATTGTGAAGAGAGTAGATATTTCTAACTGAGCTATGCTTCGTAGATGTGGGGAAACTGAACCGCGCAAACAATTTCCTTGAGTTTTGTTTGTTTACTATTTTGACATTTGGTGGTTGAAGGAATGTCCATTGCCTTGACATCGCTTTACGTGTGTAGTCTAATTCTCAACAACAGTCTAGTTCTTTTCATTTTTAAGCTATGAAAGTGTTAGTGTGATATCATTTATCCACGTCAATCATTGGACTGGGTAAGAGATGTTACATTGAATATTCCTCTCACATTGATAGTTTTTTTTTGTTTTGTTTTGTTTTGAAAGTGATCACTACAACTCTCTTTACTGGACAAGTTTTTTGTCCTGGAAGTGATTACTACTACTGTCTTTACTAGACAAGAGTTAAGTAGAACCATGTTGGCCCTATGTCGAACTAAAAAGGAGGTTTAAGATAATTTGTTTCTTCCATGTTCTTTTGCACGAGCTATATGGTTTAGGACTGAGCTGGGTATTAGAATGGACGATGCTTCATTTCAACATGTTAGAGACTGAACTCTAAGATGGAAAGAAGATGTGCAAACGAATCATCATCAGGCACATATTATTGAAGCATTTGTCATGTGGTGTATATGGAGAATGAGAAATGAGGTCATATTTAAGAGTACTTATAGTTCACCTTAACATTCAAACTTGGTTGAAATGAGTATACCTGATTCTTAAAATTATAACACTTAAATCTTTTTAATAATTTAATTTGTTCAATTTGAATAAGTAAACTACATTATCGATAACCTAAAATCTCTACTTATAACTGCCCAACTGATTTTATAACGATTGAATATTCAATCCATTAAATACGAAAACTACAAACCCTAATTAAGACTCTTAGGTCACCAAGAAAAATCCGAAGGGTAAAATAGTAAACGAGGAGAAAACAAGAAATAAATAAATTTATTTATTAGAAAGAAATATGGAATTCGAAAAGTGGGGTACAAATACAGGACAAGAGAAACGGTTCTCGCTCAAAAAGTTTTGCTTTCTCTTTGGGTCTTATTTGTCTTTACAACTGCCACCCATTACCAGAGAGGCACCAGCTCTTTATTTTATTTCTCTTAATTTTTAATTTTCCTATCCTGTTTTTCATTATTCATTATCAAAATTTTGTATTAAACGAACTATATAAGCTAGATATTTCCCTTTTTTTTTTTTTCTTGAGAAGTTTCTCTCTCTAGCCCTTAGATTTACGTTTTAAAGAGTGAGAGATTATAGATAGCTAACCGTTAGAGAAGGAAAGAGGGAGCCCGGAGATCTCGAGAGTTTTTTGTTTTTTGTTTTTCTTTTTCTGAAGCTGATCTATCTGGGTTTTTCAACACTGGTCTACAAGATTTCTTTGGATTTTTTTTTTCAAAAAAATAATGTGGTGGATGATGAATGAAGGAGGAGGCCATTATTGTTCTAAAAAAACTGATGACATCTGTGGTGATGTTTGTGGTCAGGTGCTTTACTATTTTGATCTCTTTTGTTCATCTTTTTATCCTTCAATTTTTGGATTTTAATTGTTCATGGGAATGAGTGGAAAATGAATGGGGTTGAAGTTTTTTTGTAATTTCGCTCAACTTTTAATCTGTTAAGTTAAAAGTTATTGGGGTTTAAGATTTTTGTAACTTCGTTTAACTTTTAATCTATAAGTTAGATGCTAGGTATTCCTTGTGAATCTCGTAGTTTTTTGGGTTTGGATCAATTTTTGAGCTAATGCCTTTGGTTTTGATTTGGGGATTGAGAGGATGCCTATATTTACCATTAAGCAGAAACCTAAAAATTGGATACCAAAGATGTAAAGTAATTTGGGCTTTGAGATATCACTTTGCTTCATATATATATATATATATATATATCCTAATAAATTTGATAGTTTTAACCTAGTAATTTCTCTATGCTACAGGAATCAAGCCGGCTGAGCATGTCAAGAATCCGCTGCATACTGCGTGGCATTGATTTGAAAACTTATATATTTCTATTTATACTGGTTCCGACCTGCATATTCGGTATATATATTCATGGGCAGAAAATTTCATACTTCCTGCGCCCGATATGGGAATCGCCACCCAAACCATTCCATGATATCCCACATTATTTTCATGAGAATGTATCAATGGAGGCGCTCTGCGAACTTCATGGTTGGAGAATTCGTGAATTTCCAAGACGGGTTTATGATGCTGTGTTGTTTAGTAATGAAGTGGATATCCTTACCATACGATGGAAAGAGTTGTACCCTTACATAACGCATTTTGTTCTTCTTGAGTCTAATTCAACATTTACGGGGATTCCAAAGCCTATGGTTTTTGCTAGCCATCGAGATCAGTTCAAATTTATTGAGCCCAGGTTGACTTATGGAACAATTGGAGGAAGGTTTAAGAAAGGAGAAAACCCATTTGTTGAAGAGGCTTTGCAGCGAGTAGCATTAGACTACCTTCTCAAAATAGCAGGAATATCTGATGATGACTTGTTGATAATGTCAGATGTTGATGAAATACCAAGCAGGCATACTATCAACCTCCTGAGGTGGTGTGATGACATACCTCAAGTTCTTCATCTTCGCCTGAAGAATTATCTTTATTCTTTCGAGTTTCTTGTAGATAATAACAGCTGGAGAGCATCGGTCCATAGGTATCAGACGGGTAAAACAAGGTATGCACATTATCGCCAAACAGACGAGATTTTGGCAGATGCTGGATGGCACTGCAGTTTTTGTTTCCGCCACATCAGTGAGTTCATATTTAAGATGAAAGCTTACAGCCATAATGATAGAGTGAGGTTCTCTCATTATTTGAACCCAAAGAGAGTTCAGAGAGTTATTTGCAAGGGTGCCGATCTGTTTGACATGCTTCCGGAGGAGTACACATTCAAGGATATAATTGGGAAAATGGGACCTATTCCTCGTTCCTTCTCAGCTGTTCATCTTCCATCATATCTTCTAGAGAATGCAGATAAATATAAATTTCTTTTACCTGGAAATTGTTTGCGAGAAAATGAGTGAGTCTTCTGTAAAGGCTTGTCAGAATTGCTACTGATGTGACTCCCCCCAAAGTGTTCAACTGAACAATTAATGACTGCGGTGTGTCACCGAGCAGACGTCTTTCGGTTTTTGCAGTTGCAAAAATGATTGAAGAGTTTGGATGAATGCTTGTGAATTCTAGGTTTGTATATAACTTTTTCTTCATTTGAGAAGGATATTTCATTCACTGAGCTAGGATCTTCCTGTATCAGATATAGCTTAGCTGTTGCGACTGCATGTGTATTTACTTTTAAGGATCTCTAATACATCAGTTTGAGATTACTGTGATTTCCCTAGCTGGGATGTTTTGTTTTGAGGCAACTTTTACATGCATGTTATATTGAGTTCCTTAATTTGTTTGGTATAAGCATGTCCAAAGCCTTTGTACTATCTTGTTCATATTAAACATATTCGTGGGCGTAACAGTTTCTGTTATCCCAAGCAAATTAAGAGTTGAAAACTCATAACTCGATTAGTAACCACAATTTCAATTTTTTTATGTTCAAAGGTTGGCTAAAAGTACTCATGTATTAAAAGCTTAGGACATAGCAAAGTGATCCAGAACATGTTTTACTGTGTCAGAATTCATAAACATGTATGAACCAGAAAATTTAGTAGCTGAAAAATTCTGTGAAACTATTTTACCTTCGTTGGTGTTGACAGATCCTTGATGCTAAACCCAATTTGATCAATTCTGCTACATCTTGCTAGGACGGCGGGGCAGCTAGGACTGCGAGCGGTATGTGTGAAACCCTTCAGAAGAACTCCTCATAGGAACCCCTATCTTCGCAACTTGTTTGAAAACAAACCTACTCATTAACCACTATACCATTGCCAAAATATCATGTCTCATTCGAAGTGACTGACATGTTAAAGCACCACTCTACCTAGGCTAATGGCCCCAGACCACCAAGTTGCTTGCCCATGATACACCAATAGCAATCCAATATATAACGCCATGGGACAGGAGACAACATATATAAGGCTCGAAGCCCTAAGTCAAAAGCAGCCAATACATATCCTCTCATCTACCGTCTTAAGCGAATTTCTTCCTCTCTATCTCCTACTCTGAATACTTTACTAAATGACTTGCCACCCTGTCTTAAACAAGGTGAACCACCCATCTTTAATTCTTATTCATTGGCAAAATCAAAATCAAAACGCAACACAAAACATCGTCACAACCCAAAACATTAACCATACCCATTAGCAAAATCAAAACTTTGGAATGTATTACTACGATTCATAAAACCAATATGCCCAACATTACCCCTTTTAGAAGAGATATTATGAAACTTACTTTAATTATCAACATCCAAACCAAACATATTCAACCTAGAACCAAAATGCCAGCCTCCAACAATTCTCTAAACTGCAGGAACAACTCCGAAATTTACAGGAACAATTCAAGCAATCCCAGGAATCTCTGCAACAACAATTAGCGTACAAACAGCAACAGGAGGTGTTGCCACGTAGTATACAAGAGTTGTTAGCTATTCAACACCAAGAAAGAAGACAGTGTAATGATGAGGAAAAAAAAGAGCTTCCTCAGTCATGCAAGAATAAGACAACTCCTATTAAAAAAAAAGCTAGGCCTATAAATAGAATTGCTCTAAATAGTTTAGGGATAGCTTTTTACTTAGTTAAAATTTCACTTTCAATTATAATTTAGATTTCTTTTCACTTATAATTTTTAGTTTAGTTTCCTATTTCTTTCTTTGTGGGGATCAAACTGTACATCGATCAACTCTTCACGGATTGCCGTTTGCGCTATTATAATTATATCATAAATTTTCTTATCTTTGTTCTTGATCTATTCTTAATGTTTATCTTTTCAATAAATTGCATTGCATGTGTTAAATCCATAGGAAACTAATTCAGTAAGGGAGATTAATGAGTGGATGTGGGATTAATTGACGCCCATGTAGGGTTTCTTAGAGGGTTAGTTGGTTGGGATAGAAAGAACTTAAAACCTTAGGCTTGAAAAGCCTAAGAAGACATATAGATGGGAATGAACTCGAAATCGGTATTTGTAACACCCTAAACTCAGTCGAGGCGAATCGACCCGAATCTAGGGCGCCACATTAGCCACCACGCGAGTGACTCTCTATTTACTCCCAACCAAACCTCCATCACACCACGAAATTTCAACATAAATCATGAGTTAAGTTATTTCAATACAGCATAAATACATAACTATAAACATAGAACCCAAGACATGCAAATACATTATGTTTACTATAAAGGGGAGAAAGGTTAAC
The DNA here is from genome assembly GCF_025698545.1 of Gossypium raimondii. Lineage (NCBI taxonomy): Eukaryota > Viridiplantae > Streptophyta > Magnoliopsida > Malvales > Malvaceae > Gossypium > Gossypium raimondii. Next base: position 40,083,291 of record NC_068565.1, read on the forward strand.
CCAATATATTAATATGGTATGAAGTCAAATAGGAAATTTTTAGGGTTTGCAGAATCATACAAATGTGCACAAATACATGAAAATAATGCAATAAAACTTCTTGGGTTTAAAGTTTATGTCAGGTAAGATTCTAAGTACATAGTCATGAGCACGCATTTAATGAAAATTGACATAGCATAATATTTTATTTATATTGAAAGGAAATTAACAAAGTCAATCAATCAAGTATTTACTTAATTTTACTATTCTCAAAATATAAATTATAAACATGTTGAAAATTTAAGTCTTATAATAATGGCGAACTCATCAAATAACATCTCTAAGCCCAAACAGATTCCTATATTGCCTTTGCCAAGGGTTTGTCGGTTCCTTTCCAGAGTTTATGTTTCGCCGAGATCACTCGCCTCATCTCAACTTACCTTGCGATCTAATTGTTTGCAATATAAAGAAAATAGGGGGTGAGCTCTTGCGAACTTAGTGAATATACAAGAAAGAATAACCATATTGCAGTACAAAACATAAGTTAAATACAAACTAGGTGTAATACTAAACTATGAATAGAGTTCGTCGTACTGGTGCAAAGACCATTTTGCAAACACATATAGCATAGTAATAACATTTAATTTCAGAATCACAAACTTATTTACTTACTTGTTCCTGTTGAAAAGCATAAAACATGAGTCAAATCTTTCTGTTGGATAAGCGGATCTCCCTATAACCCCTTAGAATGACTTAAAGAGTCCTTAACATGTCTCATAAGTGTATTACAAGGCTAAACACTCTCCAACATACCAACATGTACCATTGAATGGAACATCTCTCGGTATTCCCTTATCTCTCTAACCTGTCCCATGGTCTCATTGCCTAAAACATAAACATGAGGTTGAGTACTCACAATCTTATAGCATACCATTATATCCAACAGATTCAAAATGATTATCTTGTAAAAAACATAGCAAATCATAGAGCTTGCAAAGAGAGCATACATGAAAACATGTTTTAAAACATAGTTATAAACAAAGCATTAAAGAAGAGCTTGTACTTATAGGAAAAAATTACTCTCAGAGCTTAGGTCAAAAACCTTAAGCTTTTTCTTAATGGTTGTGGTTCGCACACACATAAGTGGCGACCCCTGAACACTCACCGATTTCTTGTGAAAGTTAAACTAGTTTTGCTTTTCCCTTGTGCTGGTAGATGGTCCGACTGGTTCATAACACACATAAACATACACATATCGCTTTACAAACAAAAACATTAAATTCGAACATATGAACGAACCTAGTTTCCTAAACAAAACCCTAACAGATCAGAGACTTACCTTGGTTCTTAGTAATTCAGTTCCTGAGTAGAGACTTGTCAATAGAATAATCAATGAAGGAATTCTCTATGAGAAGTCCTTAATTTATAGGTACTAGGTGTTTTAGTACTCTTAGGAAACCTAATTGACTTAGGAAAAAGGTTTCCTGCATGAGTAATGTCCTAAGAGAATAACAAGTCAACTTCTTACTTCAAGTATAACTCGACTTATATTGGCGTACCCTAATTCGCCAAAATTGCTTAGCGTACTTAGCTCGTCAAAATTATTAGTGTACCTTTTTTAACACATCTTTTGACGTACACTGTTAGCCAAACCTGCTGGCAATTTCTGCTAGATAAATCTTCTGGTGGATACCAACTCACCAAACATCTGACGTATACCTGCTTGCTCGACCCAAACTTTCAAGCCTTATCTTGGGATCTTACAGTATTGCATATCCTTGAAAACCTTACCCCAATACGGTCTGAACTGTTACATCGAGAGATAAGTAGTTCTTGCCGACTCATTAGGTTAGTGGAAAGTCGAGAGGCCCTGCTAGGTTAATACTACTTGATTGAATAGAACATGAATTAGGAGTTAATTATGAACACTGAAGCAAGTTAGTCTTCTATCATTTAATCTGATAAAATCTACAATCTTTTCTGCATTTATTTTTATTACTTTTATAAAATATCATTTATCATCACCTTAGGAATAATCGTAATAAAATTTAACTAAAGTACTAACTAGACCCATTTGTGTAGAAGTTAATATTAGTTTAGGCTCACCTCCCTTGGGTACGAACCTCGGAATACTCCAATACTTCGTTGTATAAACTATATTACAATTTGACTCGTATACTTACAAACACCGCCTTAATAATAGTATTCTCACTTCTGATGTCGGTACGTTGGGAGGCGACCAGTGATGTGTGGCAGAAGAGGAAGTGAATGATATTTTAACTGGATGTCATACTTCAACTTGTGTTGGTCACTTTAGAGGTAAAAGAACAACGCAAAAGGTTTTGCAAATGGGATTTTATTGGCCAACAATGATCTGGGATGCTTACGAGTTTGCACGAAAATGCAATCGATGTGAAAGAAAGGGAAATATTTCAAAACGTGACGAAATGCCACAGATGGGAGTGTTAAAAGTCAAAGTTTTTGATGTATGAAGTATAAATTTTATTGGGTTGTTTCCAAACTCGTTCGGAAACTAATACATTCTGTTAGCAATTGATAATGTATCAAAATGGGTGGAAGGTGTCGCATTACCGACAAATGACACTAAATATGTGGTAAGGTTTTTAAGAAAGAATATTTTTTCAAGATTTGGGGCACCTAGAGCTTTTATAAGTGATGAAGATCTCATTTTTACAATAAAAAATTGAAACCTACACTGGCAAGGTATAGTGTCAGACATCATATCACCACTGCATATCACTCATAAGCTAGTGGTTAAGTGGAAGTTTCAAACCGAGAAGTAAAATAGGTCCTGGAAAAGATTGTGAATCTGAATAGGAAGGACTGGGCAAAGAGGCTCAACAATGCATTATGGGCGTACAGGACAACTTATAAAACTCTGATTGTAACATGCTAAACCCGATCCCTTAGAACGATCCAAGTATGATGTGTCACTACTTAGAAATCATCTATCTTTAAAATTGTTGCAGGAGAAAACTTTGTATAATTTACAATGTTTCACTTAAACTTTTAATAAAATATTAAAATAAAGTATAAGCCAAATGGCGTATAAACTTCAATTAGATAATTTTATTAAAGCATTGTTTATCAATCATAAGTTTCAATTACAATTCCATCTTAAAATACAACTAGACATCAACCTCATATGTCATGCATAGTACAAATAAATAGATGTCTCATAGAAGTAGATATCCTCTAGCGTAGTCCTTCAAAAGGTCTTCCTTTAATAGTAGGCTTGAGAAGGAAAGGGTAACGGGGTAAGTTCAAAAGAACTTAGTGAGTTTCATAGAGATCTTAAGCAAAATACTAATAACATAATCCAATCTTTCAAAGGAATCACTCAACAATACAGAGTATGCCCAATGGCATATATAAAAATCAGACAGACTTAGTATGCCAATGGCGTGTCACATGGGCAAATACTATACGCCAACATGGCATAACTCAGACATTCCATTTTCATGCCAGCCACATACCTAGAGTTCAGAGCCAGATTCATACCAGATGTTTCTGTTTCATTCATATACATTCTCTAAATAAAAAAACACTCACAAACAAAGAAAAAAAGGTGAAAGTAAAACAAATCCTCACTGTTAGCTCTAAAACTATTGACTAATGCTAGCACTCAACAAGGGAGAAAGACTTGGCAACATATTAAGTTCTTATAGTACTTAATCAAACTTCAATTATTTAGAATTAATGAAAAAGATTTCTACTAACAAAGGTTCATTCATCTGTAGGATGCCTTCATCTGTAGGATGCCAAGAAAGAGTTTAGAGAAATGAAATAAGTTCTACGATAGAAGGAATGCACAACTTTTCCATAAACTTGCTAGCACAAGAAGCAAAGGGTGTTAGTTAATGAATAAGAATTAATAAAAGCAAGTAAACATAGAATCCTAACTTTTAAAGGTAAGAAAATGGGTTAAAAAGTTTAAAACCCTAGAAAACAACTACCCAACTTTGAGTGATTAGTTTATGGTATTCTAGGTGGCAAAATACTTGTTTTCACTTTTTTTTTCTTTTACTCAATCCAAGTACTATGTGTGATAAAATTTAAAAGAGTTAAAATAATAAAACTAAATTGGAAAATAATGAAAACAAGCTTTCCTAGAAAATAAAAACCACGAAAACAAAAAATTTAAGACCTTTAAGAACCTAAAACTTCAATAGATAATGCTAAGATTCAATGCAAAATTTCCAAAATTAAAAATTATATAAATAAGCAAAGATGGAAGAATGGATTGATGAAACCGAAAATAAAAGATTAATGGTGAATGACATCAAAGGTAAAATACTATCAAAGAACTATAATGACTTTTAATAAGCATCCCAATTGGAAAGAATTAGGCAAGCTGAAGTTATGATGAACCTTCTTCAAAATCTTAAAGAATTGAAGCAAAAGTTCTGGTAGGAAAGAAACAAGAAACTGCCTTATAAGAAAAACTCTTTTGAAGCAATTTTCATTGATAAAAATAATCAAGATACAATATATGGCGGGTATAGAAAATATAATATATATATATATATATATATATATATAAAAGTAAACTACTTGGAAAACAAGGAAACAACCCTTCCTTTACCTCCAAGTAATTGACCTAGTTATAATCTTACTCTTTAAGTTGAATTAGTCTAAAATACTTAAAATTTTGTAATAAATAAATCTCTTAAATATAAGACTTCATAAATACATTATTTGGGTTTATATACATTCAAATTTAAGCATTAGAATTTAAGCCAATATGATTTAAAAGCTAAATAAAGTTTAAAACTCATTATTCTCTCTTTAATCACATCAAAATTCTTCTCGTGTAGTTGTCACTAAAACAACCATATTTTGAGCTCTCGAAGTCAAAAGAAGGTGATTCAAAATGAATTTCAAAGATAAGATCAGAAAAATCTTTCATCAGCAAAGACATCTCAACTCAGAATTGCCTAGATCCTAAAACAATGTGTCACAAGTCGACTAATCTTTTAAGTTGAAAATTGATAGCTTTCGTGAAATTAATATAATGAGTTTCAACCCATCCGTGCATGCATCATTTCAACTCTGATACCAAAGGAACACATGCTTTCAATATATCAAAGTATATGAGTTATGTACATATAATCAGTCACTTATTATTTAGACAAGTCACACAATGAATGTCACAAGTGAATATATTCATAAATGAATCCAAGATAAATTCTATTTGGGTTCAGTTTGTTATGTTGTCAATCCAAACAATCACACCTATGTTTCTATTTCTGGGAGTCAACTGCTCCAATACCCAAGACAAGATATGTCTCTAATAGGACTTCTAGACAACATGCTAATTCATTTGAATCAATCACTCAATTTTGATTCCTTCAAACTAAGAACAATTTTAAATTACCTACTAATATAAGTTGTCTTCTCACATCATAATCTTTTCTTATGATCCGATTTAATATCAGTTAAAAATTAGGTAAATGAATGAATATTTACTTTATTCATTTCGTTTTTCGTGCAAAAATCATTGAGGACAATTAAACAAAGATATGAATAATTAATTATAGAAATAAATTTATTTAATTAGTTCAAAAGTTAAGAGTAGTATGACAAAATCATTGCACTAAGGGAATTAATCCTAATAGTGTAATCATAGCTCGATTAAAAGAGTAAATGTTGTCTTCTTATTAGCATTCTATAGATTATGAAAATAGAATGTGATTAAGGGTCATTTGGCTAGGACAAATAATTAATCATTAATAGTATAACTAATGGTCACTTTCATCATGAGAGATATAATAATGGTAACCATAACATAAAATGGATTAAATTAGGTGAATAGATTTAACCTAATGGGATCATGGATATCCTACTAGGGTAACACACATATAACAAGGTTATGGACAAAAGCTTAATATAAATAACTTTTGTTGTGGTATATAGGGGATAGATCAGTCATGACGCTTTTAGTGGATTGACTCTATGACTGAATAACTTTGTAATTAATAGATGAAGAGTCCAAACTTAATTACAAATTGTTTAAGCTCTCATTATATATAGAAATTGGTCCTTTTGTTAAACTCAATATAACTCTGAGCGGATTTCATAATGAAAAATATGAATTGATGGATAGAAAAGACGAATGAGAATTAGATTGCATGAATTACATTCCATAGTAAGTACATTTTATCGAGAATGTATGAGATAACTTAAGACTAATTTAATTTCTTAGGATTATTATTTAATTGGATGAATAAATTAAATAATTGAGTCTAAATTGAAAATTAAATTATGTAGTCATTGTCGTTTATTTATATTTGGATAATTTAATAAATTTGCACATAAATTCTAATACAATAAAATCACGGCGATTTTAATGGAATTTGAATTGAGTTGTGTAAATTATTTACTTAAAATTGATTGGTTAAACTATTTTATTTAATAATTAATTTGGAGAAATATTAAATTCTTTAATTAATTAAATATTCAATCTTGGTTTTTCTTATTTATAGAAAAAAGCTTGAAAAGTGGAACGGATTCGACTAGACCAGTGGATCATAGCATGCCACGGTAATGAGAGTAATTTCCCAGGTATGTCGCCAACTTTGTACCTCTGTAAAGTCCTACTTGGACTAAAACTTCCCTAAATTAAGTAAGAACTCTGAATGGGAATTGAACTCTTGTGTATATCCCTTTAGAAATACCTAGCCAAAATTTATATGCATCATTTTCTTAGGGAAAACTCTGTAAAAGGTTATTGAAAGTATATTTAAGTAAATTTTTTTATACTCAAATAAATTTTATTTTTATTGAGTTTGAATTTTAACTTTGTGAGAATTATAATTGTAATATCTAATGATTGTAATTTGTGTCTAGAAGTTAAAATTTCTATTTCAGGATACATAGAGATTTTGACTTCTCCCTCTTTTGAAGTTTCAAATTTTTTCTTGTGTAAAGCTCCTTGAGTTAGTGTCAACTTCCTAAGCATCTAAGAGTTTGAGAATAATAGAAAAGATCATTCCGTTGAAAGCTTGAAAATTTTAAATTTTGTTTGAGTTAATCAGAAAATTTAAACACTTTCCCGTAACCTTTCGTAATTTGGATATACCTCCCGAGCCGTGAAACACATGTACTAATTTTTATCAAATTTATTACTTTAGATATCCCATAAAAATCATTTTCAATTTCTTTTAAAAAATTCTGCTACGTCAACTCTTATATGTTTTCTAAACACTTTTCTAACAGATAAAAGACAATAAATAACAGGAATTATGTAGAAAGTGACACACATCCATTCATTACATCCCAATACACATGCAAAAATTTGTAATGACACAACTTTCGAAACCCATGAACCGACACCATCGTAAGAAGCATATAGAGCGTGTTATATCATCAAAGAGAAGACTTCAAAAAAAGACCCCTCAATTCTCTAGACATCTTTGTCTTTATCTTTAAAACCCCTCTAAAAACTTTCCGCATATCTACCATGTGAACCGCCACAAGCCCTCTCCAATCTTCATCTTAACCTATTTCCATAAATAATGTTAGACATAACCTGTTTTTATAGTATTTGTTTAATTTTGATACATACAAAAAAAAATCATTATAAACTTCTATTGAAGTTCTTTCTAATATCGTTATTTAATGACCTTCGTGGTTGTCCAAATTAGATTTGAGATTTTATTGTTAAGCTTATAACTTGAAAGAGAAATTATGAGTTTTCAAATAGGTAGTGGATGAAGAACCAACTAGGTGTGTCTGTCGTCCAATCCACTTGGGCAGCATAATTTTGAGTCATAGATGATTTTACATGTCATGTTATTCAATTAACAAAAAGGTAATGAGATGACTTTCGATGTTGCCCTATGTGTGGATCCTTCTTTAGAGTTCCAGTCCTCAAATTTGGGCAAGGTTCGGTAAAGGCAGATTTCCCAAAATTCCAAAGTTGCTAAAATTTAAAATTTGTCATCTTGTTTATATGAAACCTACAAGGGTTACATGTTGGGCTATTAATCTCGGGAGACAAAACTAGAAACCAGAATATTGGGTATCTAAGCGGTAGACCAAGTCAAAAGGTTCATTTGAATAGCCCAAGTCAAAATTAGAATCAATGATTTAATATGTATTTTGATTTAATTGAAAATAATAATAAAAACCATAAAAGATGTATAATAAAAAATTAATTTAAGTTCATGATTAAGTTGATGTCATAAATCAATCAAACACCAACTTGATTATAAAAATTAATTTGATGTCCTTTCATATTTAAAATAAGTTATCTTACTCGATAATACTTATCTTTTTATTTTACAAGCCCAATAAAAATATACATATGATACAATTTGAACCTAAGTTAATTGTATTAGTAAAACCTTAAATTCACCACTTGACCAAAGTTTTATTTTGATTGCTTTTATGCACATTTTATTATGTCCATCAATTGTGTTTTAAATGTGTAATTTTTACACATTCTTATGTGATAAAATTTCTAATTTGAAATAGAATAAATATAATTATTTTAATAAAAATAAATAAAGAGTCTGCTTCCCTAGCACGCTTAGGTCTGCCACCGCTGGCACGTTTTTGTTTTTCTTTAATCGTTTGTGTTATGTTTTACCAATTGCCTTCTTCGCTTCTGATCTTTTTTCCTGAAATCTGAAAAAGGGGTGTTTGTGTTATTCTGGTAATCAACCTGTAGCCATGGAGAATGAATTAGCACAATTATCGATTAATGAGAAAGAAGAAGAAATATTGCAGATTCAGGCAGATCCGGGTAATCAAAGTGGAGTGGGGGAGTTCCAGCTTGTGGGATGTTTCTTAACAGCAAGTGTTATTCATTTTCCAGCATGAAAAGCACTATGGCAAATCTGTGGCACCCTGTTTATGGGGTCCAAATTAGAGATCTGGGTGAAAAAAGGTATTTGTTCCAATTATGATCATAATATTGATATGGAAAGGGTTCTAAAAGGTCTACCATGGACTTTTAATAACCACTTGCTATTATTGAATAAGTTGGGGAGAGGCGAAGATCCACTAAAAGTGCCGCTACTATTTACTCCTTTCTAGGTTCAAATCCATGATGTCCCAATTGGATTATTCTCTAAAAAGCTAGCAATCCAACTGGGTAATTTTTTAGGTGTTTTCCTAGAATATGATACTTCAAATCTAGGAAAGGAAAATTGTAATTATATGAGGGTAAGAGTACTGATTGATGTTAAGAAGCCTCTGAAAAGGAAGAAGCAGGATTTGTGCAATGTGGTTAGGTCATATGTCAAGTTTAAGTATGAACGGTTATCGCTTTTTTGTTTCTACTGCGGAAGATTAGGGTATAATGATTCATTCTGTGAGATAAAAATGATGACAAGGGCAGATACAGAAGAATTGGGCTGGGATTTATCATTGCGAGCGCAATCTCGAAGAGCTCTTTCAATGAATAGTATATGGCTACGAGAAGAGGAAGAAGGAAAAGGAAGGGAAGATGGGGGGAGAATCGATCTGGAGAATCAAGACAAAGGGATGGAAGTTCAAAAGAACGAGGGGGAAAGATTATTGACCCAATTCTGGGGTTTAGTATTGAAGGAGGGGTGCCGTCTGTAGAATAGCGAGAGAGCAAATTTGGTTCGAGTCTGATAAATATGGCAATGGAACATGATTTAGAAAATGATACCTTAGTAGGGGAGGAAGGAAAAACGAAACAGGGGGGAGATGGAAGATCTTTTCAACAATGCAGAAAGGGATAATACAAGTATAATAAATAGGAAAAAGGTGGAATTCAACCTTTTATCATCGGCGGTTGCCAAGAGGCAAGCCGACCGGACACAATGAAAATAATAAGCTGGAACGTCCGTGGTTTGGGGAGACTACAGACGGTTAAAAGACTTCGGCAGATGCTGAAGTTACATAATCCCCAAATGGTCTTCTTTATGGATACAAAACTAGGAAGACAGCAGATGGAACGAGTTCGTAGAAGATGTGGTTATACGAACGGTATTGAAGTTGATCCAGAAGGTATGAGAGGAGTATTGTGTTTAACATGGAGGAATGAGGTTGATATAACGCTGAGCAGTTTCTCTAAAAGACACATTGATGTATTTGTTGACGATAATGAAAAATGATGCAAGTGGAGATTTACAGGTTTCTATGGATCCCCTTATATACAGGATCAGAATGAATCATGGGTTGTTTTGAAAAGCCTGACTACTAATAAGGATTTCCCATGGTTTGTTGTTGGTGATTTCAATGAAATTATGTATGGATCCGAAAAGAAAGGAGGACTACCTAGAGATGAGAGGAGAATGGAATTGTTTCGAAGAATACTCAAGGAATGTCAATTGTACGATGTGGGCTATGAAGGCAGCTGGTTTACTTGGGAAAGAGGAAACTTACCGGAGACCAACATACAAGAAAGATTAGATAGAGGAGTTGCAAACATGGAATGGATTAATATGTTTCAAGAGGTAAGAGTTCAACATTTAGCGCACTCGTTTTTAGATCATTGTCCACTTCTTATTAACACAAGGAGGCATGAAGAAAGGAGTTACAATTTTAAATTTAAAGCTTGGTGGTCATTGGAAGAGTCTTTTGATAATGAAGTTAAGAGTTTGTGGGAGAACGCATCAGGAGAGCTGGTACAGAAATTGAATTTTTTGAAAAAAGGATTACAAAGGTGGGCTGAGCAAATCCAAAATGAAAGAAAGAAGACAAAACAGGTTCTCATAAGGAAACTAACGGAGTTGGCTGAGGAAGAAAGAGACAATAAGACTTTGGAGGAACTGATTGATACGAAAATCAATTTAAATTTCGAGCTTGAAAAAGAAGAATGCTACTGGGAACAAAGGGCCCGAATCGATTGGCATAACGTTATAGAGAAGGAGCAAGAACCTTATTCGGAAGCTAAAAAATGAAGATGGAAGAGAGATGGGGAACTTGCAAGACATGGAAGGTATAGCACAGTGTTACTTCAAGAAGTTGTTTTCAACAGAATGAAGGGGGAGTATGATCGCATATTAGAAGGGATTGAATGGTGTATTCATGATGAAGACAATCGAAAGTTGACAGCAGTATATACCAAAGAGGAAATTATGGAAGCAGTTTTTACCATGGGACCAACAAAGGCACTAGGAGAAGATGGTTTCCCAGCCCTCTTTTATCAGAAATGTTGGCAAATAGTCGGAGATAATGTTACCACTTTTTGCTTACAGATATTAAACGGCAGTAGAGAGGTAAGTTCAATTAATTCTACAAATATAGTACTTATCCCAAAAATTCCTATTCCATCTAATATGTCGCAATTCAGGCCAATTAGCCTATGTAATGTTCTTTATAAAATCATTGCAAAAGCTATTGTAAATCGATTGAGTGAAGTTATTGGAAAATGTGTTGATGAGGCGCAAAGTTCCTTTATGCCAGGTCGGCTAATTTCAGATAATGTGCTATTAGCCTATGAAATATTGCACAAGTTGAAACAGAATAGATTGGGGAAAAAATGGTACATGGCTGTTAAACTTGATATGAGTAAAGCATATGACAGAGTGGAGTGAGACTTCTTAAATAGGATAATGTTACAGATGGGGTTTGATCAAAGTTGGGTAAATACTATTATGCATTGTGTTACTTCAGTTTCTTATTCAGTAATTATCAATGGACATATTGGAGAAAAATTCTGCCCAGCTAGAGGTCTTAGGCAAAGGGATCCACTTAGCCCATTTTTGTTCCTCTTATGTGGAGAAGGGTTGTCAAGCCTGCTGAGACTAGCAACAACCAAGGGTTTTCTAAAAGGAGTAAGGATCAGTAGAAATGGTCCGCAGATATCCCATTTATTTTTTGCTGACGATTGCATTTTGTTTGGAGAAGCAACAAGTAGAGGAGCCAACCTTTTCAAGGACATTCCATGCGGATACAAGTCATGTTCAGGACAGTGTGTAAATTTTGAAAAATCAACTGTTTTTTTCAATAAGAATACGATGGAGGAGGATAAGAGACAAGTTGTCAATCTTTTGGGGGTACGAAGCTCTAATAAACCAGAACATTATTTAGGATTGCCTATAATGGTGGTTGGAAGAAAAAAGAATCTTTTCAGAATTTGAAAGTCAAACTCAAAAAATGTATCGATAATTGGAGCATTAGGTTATTATCGCAGGGAGGGAAATACGTATTCATAAAGGCTGCTCTTCAGGCTATTCCGACTTATACAATGGCATGTTTTTTATTACCTAAAGCACCATGTGACGATATGGAGGGTATCATAGCCAAGTTCTAGTGGCAGAAAGGACATGGGAAAAGGGGATTCCATTGGTGCACTTGGAAAAATATTTGTTCCTTAGAAGAAAACGGTGGATTAGGTTTAAGAAATCTTGCTCAATTTAATGTTTCGTTACTGGAAAAACAAGGATGGCGACTTATTAATAATCCAAATTCTTTATTAGCCAGAGTTATAAAAGCTAAATACTATCCACGTTCATGTTTTCTTAAGGCAGAGTTGGGGAATTTACCTTCACTCACCTGGCGGAGCATTTGGGCAGCAAAAGGTCTACTCCAAAAAGGATTGTGCTGGAGAGTGGGCAGGGGAGACAATATCTCTATTTGGGAGGATAGTTGGATTCAGGGAATCGACAGAGTTGAAGGACAAAGCAGATCACACAATGGGGAAATACAATTAGTTTCGAATCTCATTGATAATTCAAATAGGAAATGGAGGGAGGATCTGATTAATAATACCTTTCAGGGTGAAACAGCTCAGAAAATTTTACAGATGCCGTTAGCTGAGACAGACCACGAAGACATCCAAGTATGGAAGGGAGAATTATCCGGTGAATTTTCTGTACGTAGCGCCTATAAACTATTACAAGAGGCTACTCTTAATCCTACTGATTATTTATTACAGACCGAAACTAAGGAATTTTACAGGAAATTATGGGGATTACAGATTCCCCCAAAAATTACAATGACTATTTGGAGAATCTCCTGGGATTATATTCCCAATTTTGTTAATCTCAGATGCAGGAAAGTTATTACTAATGAGGAATGCCCCCGATGTTGATCCTGGCCTGAAAAAAGTCTCCATGTGTTCCGAGAGTGCCCTATAACAAAAGAAATTTGGATATCGTTAGATATGTCATGGGTCATGGATAACATAAGTCAGAGTCTTTGGGAGTGGCTAACCTGGGTTTTTAAGAAAGGAAATGATGCTCAGTGTCGACTTTTTTGTTATGCTTTATGGTCGATTTGGGTCTCCAGAAACCAATTTATATATGAAAGGAAAAACAAAACAGGATGAGTTATAGCATTATAGCACAAAGTATCCAAAGACAAATGGAAGAGATTGAGGGAGTAAGAGAATTGAAGACACAGAAAAGTATGATCAGAAAGTGCAGGGCTCAGGAAGACTTACCAAAAGCAGCGATCCAATTTGACGCAGCATTCGACAGAAGAAGCTTCAAGTCAGCAACAGGACTGGTAGGGTGGGACAAAAACGGGGATTTGCTGGTGCTTAATACGATGATTCATAAGAAGGTCTCTTCCTCGTTTGCAGCAGAGGCGTATGCATGTTTGGAAAGTATTAAGTAAGGAATCTCTCTACGAATGCCATCAATCAAAATCATGGGGGACTCCAGAACAGTGATCAAAAAATGTCAAAAAAATTTAATAGATAAATCAGTGATTGGGGCTATTATCAGCGATATCCACAACAAGAAATCGTGTTTTCAAGAACTAAATTTTCAACACATTCATAGATCAAAAAACTCAAATGCACACAAGTTGGCAAAAAAAAGCCCTTGGCAGAGAGGAAAATGTTTACCTGGTGGGAGCAGATCTGGATCGGTATGTTCTTGCTTGAAAAAGGAGAAAATCAAGAAACTCGGATTGAAGGAGAGTATGGAAGAAATGTTTTAAAAACAGATAGCAAAAGTTTAATATCTTTTTTGGGGAATTGCTATCGTCAGAAGGTTGGATAATGATTTGACTATACGAAAGAAATGGATGCCAGCCGTTTTAGGATTTGATTGGGGCAGATTTTTGTTTACTTTTCATTTAATGCTTTGTTTTCTTTTAATTTTTAGGAGGCTATTAGTGAAGCTGAATTTTTTTCATCTTTTTTCATTTTGTTTGAGACTGGACCTAAAAACTTTGGGCTTTGTTTGCTTTTGTTTTTAATAAATAAAGTTCCCAATCATTTTATCAAAAATAAATAAATAAAACAAAGCCAAAAAATGAAAATCATAGATTTAAAATAGAATAAATATATTTTATAAACTGAAGTAATTTATTCCTTGCTAAAATAATAGCGGATTTAGAAATTTTTGTCTTAATGTCGATATGCGTAAGTTACCAATAATTGCAGAACTTCTGGTATTGATTGTAGATAATTTAAAATTTGACGAAGATATTTTTTAATTAAAGAATTTAATTTGAAAAAAAAGCGAAAAACCTTTTAAAGATGATGTAAAATTATAGTTTGAAACATATATTAAATAATTAAATTTGAAGATTTTATTCAATAAGAAGATTTTTCCTGTAAATAAAAACAAATCAAAATAAAGTTCAAATAATCTTAGTAAATATATTAAATAATTAAATTGGAAGATTATATCCAACAGTAATATTAATTTAATAAACTTAGAAAGTAAAATGATAAAGTAAGTGGTGTTTTTCATGTTATGAGTTGGGAATGTGATTGTTGAGAATATTACTTTACAACGTTTAATATACATTGGAATGTGTTGAGTAAATATCAGAAAAGTTACATTATCACATTTGGTTTATTACATATTTTCTTAGGAATATAATGATGATTTACGAATTTACCTTTATTAAATAAAAATAATATTCATGTATTTAATTTTATAATAAACTTTATTCTTAACAAATATTTGGATTAAATATTTAAAAATAAAATTTAATTGATAATTTTTAATTTTTTATTTTAATTGAAAGCAAAATTGTTTCAAATTTGTCTTGCATATATTTTAATATAATAATGCATATATAAAATTAAGTACATATAAAATATTTTTTGGGATAAATTAAAAAAATACTTGAAATCACTTTTTGTTTTAGCTAAAGGCTAACCTAAAACTATAAATAATTTAAAGGTAAATCATGCAAAAGGCTATAATCAAATTAGTTTTAGAGCTAAGCCTAAACCTTAATTTTTTTTCTATTGCTCATAAAAATTATAATAAAATTGAATTTTCAACTAATATACCGAAAAGAAAAGAGAGAAAACAATAAGAAATAAATATAATGTGAACAATATACTATATAGATGATTAAATATGCATATAAAAATAAATGCAAAAAATGCATATGAAAATAAAATTGTGGAAAAAACTCATTTGCGAAGAACTCGTTGAAGTAATAGAAAAATCAAGTAGGAGAAAGGCGGAAGGAGGCAATATTTGTTTTATATTTATTAATAGACTAATACATTAAACCGATATAAAATAAGGTTGATTTTATCTTAATATTTTTTTAACTTTTCAATCTACATAGGAAAGTAACTTTCTCAATTTTTATTATGGGAATCACACTTTCATGTTGTAATAGGCCCAATTTGCCCGACCCGCTATTAAAATAAACCAAATGAAAAAACAAACAAAATTAAACAGTCCAATAAACAGTCCAAATTACAAAAATTCACTAGACCCAACAGTAGGCCCAACTAACTAAACCCAAACCCGTTACAAACCCAATCCCAAAGGCAAAGAAAAAACCTAAAACCCTAAACAGTTTTCGAAACAAGCCTCAGCCACCGTAGCAGAAACCCGAGCCACGCCCCACGCACATAGCACCACTCACGCGAGCCTCAGACGCACAAGCACTACACAGACATCCATCCGTCGTGCACGTCCCGTCACATCAGACGGTCGTACTTGCACACAAGCAAACAAGCAGAAACGCACAAAAAACAGCACAAAGTGGAGCGGAAAAATGGTAATAAGGGAGAAAAAAGCAAAAACAAAAAAGGGAGGGATTTCTGTATTTTCTTTTTGGCTATATAAAGCCATTGCAAAATCTGTAAAAGGAGAGAAAAAAATCACACACACATACTGTATCAAAAACGAAATCAATAGAGAAGAAAAGGTTTTCTTTTTTCCTTTTTCGATTGTTTTTTTTTTCTTTTCCGATTGCTCTTCTTTCCTTTTTCTGTTTTGCTATTCATCACACATATAAGCATAAAAAAGAGGGGGTGAGAACTCATACCTGGTAACGCCTCCAGATCCGTGCAAGAAGGAGCTAAAAAGCCCCTAGGGGTGCAGCTCCGATCACTGTTGACGGTGTAATCGCGGCGAGGGCGACGGAGCCTCCGAGCTGCGTAGCCAGGCATGAGAGGGCCTAGGGTTTCTTTTCTTTAACTCTTGTTTTAAAATGAGAAAGGGGCTGCTGTTTAGGTTAATAGGGCGTTTGTGCTGGGCATAAAACGGTACCGTTTGGGCCTTGCCTCAGTGGCTCCAAAACAGTGTGTATTGGCACTGACCCGATGACCCGACCCAAATGCGGCTAGATCCGCGCGTTTTGGCGAGGGAGGGATATTTGCGCAAATGGTCCTCCTGCTTCTATAGCGTATTCGGATCAATCCTTTAATTTCTTTTAAGTTTGACCAGACATTTTATTTTTGCTGCATTTTAGTCCATATCACAGCGCTGCGTTTTGGGAGGATGGGGAATATTTCCCAACTAGTCCCCCATGTTATTCGCGCGCTTCATTTTGCCCATAAACTTTGTTTTATTTTCGTTTTTTTCTTTCTGACTTTGTTTTAAATTCAATTTAAACCCTATTTACCCAATCGGATTGTTTAGGCTTTATTTATCAATTTATTTAGTTATTTTTTATCCTGTAATTTTTATAGAATTCATAATATTAAATACTATTTTTCATATATTTTTTCATATTATTTAGTTTAGACCATTTATTTTATATGTTTATTTTGACTAATTTTATTCAAAATTTCCCGTATGTATATATATGTATATTATGTTAAATTTGTATATGATTGTTTTAACTTGATTTATAGATTATTATTTTAAGTTTTTTATATATCATTTTATTTTAAGTTATTTCACATGTTACTGGCTTTAAAATTAATCTATACTATTTACTCTTGTAATCATTATTATTGGATTATATTTCTTTTTCCCTATTTATGTATACATTACTTTATTATTTACTATTATCTTTAAACTAGTTTTATTATACATATATGTATGTACGTAATGTATATATTATTTGATTTTAAACTTTATATTTTTATACCTATTGAGATATATAGATGTTTTACTTATTTTAGTATCCACATATATTTAGTTTATTTCACTTTTTGCATATTAGTATATATTATTACTTACATGAAGTTTTTCACTCCTACATATTATTTATTTTAAATTAATATATGTACATTATTTTATGTATTTAATTCTCTTCTTATATGATATTTATTTATTCGATACTATCATTTTATGTAGTATTTGTTTTAAACTTATTTTTAATTTTCATACCTACATAATTTATTTTAAATATATTTTAATATTTAATTTCCTTTCTTTATCTTATTCCTCAAAACTTGTTGCATATTTTTGTATTAATTTGCTTGAAGCTTCATTAAGATTTAGTTTAGTTCATTAGCTTTGGAACATTAAAGTTATTATTTGAATGTGATGTGAGATAATGGCTCTTACGTGAATTGTATTGTTTGCTCGCTTCTTTATCGATCATTCGCGTACATTTTAATTTACGAATCACCATTCCATGTTGTGCGTTATTATTTCATTGTTTTTAAGACCACGTTTATCATTATTTAAATACCAAGTTTTTAAGACCACATTTTGGCGATTTTCCAAAGACCGATTGTGGTGGCTTCCTTCAGTTCTCGTGACTGCTCCTTTGCAAAATGTTCTTTAAGGTGGCTGGCCAAGAGTGGTTTTCCTCAAGGGAAAATACTAGTTAAAAGAAATGGGGAAATGAGAATGCTTATGCGTGGAAGAGAGAAAGAAAGTGAGTTTATGGACAAATGAATAATGAATAAAGGATGAATGAATGATGTTTGGAATGGGAGGTGAGAGGTGGTATTTATAGTTGAAGAGTAGCGTGGAAGTTTACTAAAAATAGCTTGGAGATCCCTTGAATTGCTCTCTTGCTTGGCCGGCCATGAAATGTGGAATGGGAGGTTGGGTGGTTGCTTGATTTCATGCATGAATCATGCAAGGGAGTGGACGCTAATCAAGATGGAAGTTGGAGGTTGATTTGCGATTTCTTTGCACATGCAGGGACCTTCAAATTAATTCTCCCAAAGCTGGTTTGGGTTGCTCTTATGCCTTTGCCGAATTTGGGTTATTCTTCCCCCTTATTGGACAGTTTTGACAACCCAATTGAGAGAAGAATTCATTCTTTTCAGTAACCATTTTCCAAGTTGGGTTGAATTGAATTTATGAGTCCAATTGGTGAGCTTTGCCGCCCACATGAAGTAGAAATTAACTTGTGTTCATGTGTGATATTATTGACTCCCACATGAATTAATTTAGTGGTCCAACTGCAGCAAATTGAGTAAAAATTACCATGTAGCATAAAATAGAAAAATTATGTAAAATTAATATTAAATTGTATAAAATTGCAAACTTCACTCAAATTATGTCTAATGTCTTAATATGAATTAAAATGACTCGGTTGGCTACTCACATGCTCGAAATTTGCATAAATTATGAGTAAAAGGTGCTAATAAAACCTATATAATTTAAACTTATCATGTATATACTTAGAATTTATAGGTTAATAAAATGCTACAAAGTAGTTTAAGTTAAATTATATTTAATATATTAGGTTAAAATGTAGATTGTCTTAAAATATATTAGAAATTTTATCATACATATATGCGTGTGGAATCATGTATTTAGAACATAAAAGTGTATTTATAAATAATATACAATAAAAATAAAATATATTTATTAAAGTTTCATATAAAAATAAAAATTGCTTTTGTCTAAATGGTAAAGAAAAGTTTTATCTGCACGATGTACTTGGTTAAAATCTCACTGTGAACAAATATTTATTAATTTATAAAAAGTTTAAAAGTTTAAAAAACTCACATAATCATATAACATATTTTGCCAATAAAATGATTTTTTTTGTAATTCTTAACTTAGTTGGGATCTAGTTGATAAGTGACATCAACTCAAGAAAAGGTTTTATAAATAGTATAGATTAAGAATTTATATTGATTATTAAATACAAAATCATAAAGGGTAAACTATACTGATAGTTACCCAACTATAAAAAATTTCATTTTAGAATGAAAATTTTACAATTTAGGCACCCACGTTATATAGTTCAATCATTTTGGTCACTCTTATAAAAATCTCAAACGAAAATCTTACATGACATTTTTCTTTTAAACTTTGATTTTTTATTTTTTTTCCTTTCTTTCCAGTTTCTTCTTTTCTTTTATTTTCTCTATTTCCTTTTTCTTCTCTTTTTTGATCTAACCCTAACCGTCATTGGTGGAAGAGCTCCACCACCGGTGCTCTGACGGACCTAAAACTATCACTAAACAAAAGGTCTCCACACCTTCTATCCATATTTCGATTTAGATTTTTTCCTAAAAAATTACCAAAGCCTACAAAACCCCAAGCAAAGGTTTGAACCTGAAAACCTTAATCCACTGACATCTATTATTGGATAGTATTACTAACAGGGAAGAACTTGTACAGAAACTTTTTCGCAAGTTCATTCTATGTCGTTATGGATATCAGTGGCTATTAATCTAAACAAGAGAAAGCGTTATCTATTAAGGAAAAAGGGAACAACCGAAGATGAATAGCGTCCTCGATGACCCCATTAAATTTAAAAGTATCACAAAGTTGGAGAAACCGTTTTAAATGCTAATTTGGGTCCTCTGTCATAGTTTCTTTGAATTGTAGGTTATTCTAAATCATCTGGATCATGGTTGGCTTAATTTCAAAATTATTGGTTGTAATAGTTGACCTTGCGATACTACCTTGGACTACGTTGAGGGTTGGTAGCGCATAATCTCTCAGCATACATTCCTCTCGAACCATTGGTGGCTCTATCAGTAGTAGTTATTGTGGTGGTGGTAGATCCAATAAGTTAGGATCGTTGAAGAGTGGATTATCGCATGGTGGATCAACTACAACAGACGAGTTATTTTGCACCAGTTGTTGTTGTTGCTGTTGAAGATTTCTACGTATTATTCTTTCTAGATCAATGGTTGACTCTATGGGTGTTCCCTTACTCCGAGTCATACATTGAAACCCACAAAGTAAAAGACAAAAGTTAGAAAATTAAATGAATAAAAATAAGAAAAATATAAATCGTATCTACAATTTAAAAATTTCTTAACTATCCTATTAAACGCAAAAATTAAAACTAATTCAGTGGCGTTGCCTCCCCAGTAACGGCGCCAACAACTTGACCGCTTCCCGATGTAACAACATTTGAAGTGTGAATACTGCTACTAAGGATATGAGTTAAGGCAGTGTTCTCAAGTATACGGGTTATGTTGTAATATAGTTTACAATGACGTATGGAAGTATTCCGAGGATCATACCCTAAGGAGGCGAGACTAAACTAATATTAATTTTTACATTAATGGGTCTAGTTAGTAATTTAATTAATTATATTACGATAATTCTTAAAGTGATGAGAAAATATATTTTTTTATAAAAATAAGATAAATAAGACTGGGAATAGATTGCGGATTCTATCAGTTCTAATGATGGAAGACTAACTCGTTTCAATGTTCATAATTAAATCCTACTTAGGGTTTTACTCAATCAATTACTAATTAACTTAGCAGGGCCTCTCAGTCTTCCACTAACCTAATGAGTTGGCAAGAACTATTTATCTCTCGATTTCACAGTCCAAACTAGATTGAGGTAAGGTTTTCACAGATATGCAATACCGATTTCGGGTTCATTCCTACTTATATGACTTCCTAGGGTTGTCAAGCCTAAGGTTTTATGTTCTTCCTATCCCAACCGGCTAATCCACTAAGAATCCCTATATAGAAGTTAATCAATCCCACATCCACTCATTAATCTCCCTTATAGGATTAGTTCTTTATGAATTTAACACATATAAAACAATTGATAATAAAGATAAACATTATAAAGAAAGCAAGAGAAAGGATGAGAAAAATCTTGATAATTTAATAATAAAAGCGTAAAAAATAATCCGTTAAAGGCGATCTACAATTTGATCCATGCTAAGAACAAAATAAAATAAAAACTAAACTAAAGAAAAACTTAATGAAAAACTAAATTGAAGATAAAGTTAAATAAAAACTTGAATAAAAACTAATAGTGAAAAACTATTCATAAAGTGTTTAGAGCCTTTTATTTATAGGCTTAAGGTTAGTCGCCGATCATTGACCTAATTAGTCTGATGTTTTTGCATTAAAGTTTGTTGTGCGGACAAAAACACCTATTGGAAAAAAATAGATTTTTGGAAGCTTTGAGGCATATTCTCGATTAGTAAATGTGGAGATCTGAATCATAAAATTATGGTTTTATATTCTACCCCATGAGACCTCCACAACGGTATATCATATGCTCAAAATGGTTGAGTGATGAATGAGAAATTGATGCTTAATGTAAGCCACTTGTGAATTATGTTGAGGAAAATGGAAAGCTTAATCCCACATTGGTTAGATATCAAGTGTGAAATATGTTTATATATATGAACCAACTTGGTGGTTATTGAATGACTAAACTAATGCTCTCCCTCACGCGTAAGGGGGTGCAAATCCAAACTCGTCGGGGTTGAGGGTACACTCGCACGACGTGGGCAACGCGAAATGTCCGAACCGATTCTAAAATCTCTTACATTTGAATTTTATTTAAAACTAAATAATCAGCAGGAAAAGATATACACTGAATTATCCAAAATTTTGAGAGATATTTTCCCTACATATTTTTCAAAATGTTTTTGGTGATAGATGAAGGCAAGGCTATAGTTCGTTGATCACTGTAGCCGTGCTATTGCCATACTCATCTTGTTGTTGTATCTTGGGAGACAGTCGACCAATGTTTCTCCAGCAGCAAAGGAGCGACCGAATCTATCTTAAGGAAACTGTGAAAACAGGCCTCAACTACTAGTCTGTTTTTCCTGCCTACCTACGAGTATAATATTTCGATCCAGTCTTTATTTCTATTTTTTAGATTATATATATATCTATATTGTTCTGGTGCGGTATTGTGATTTAAATAAATATTTTACATTACTGTTTATTTCACTAATGTGTGTGCAACAACACCCTTAGCTCATTAATTCTTAATGTCACGTCAGTGTCGCGACACCCTATGGCTTGTTTATGAGCGAAGACATATCTTCAGGGTTGTGTCACGACACGGAAGGTAGACTACTCCTTTTGAGTATTCTATTCATTGTGTTGCGACATTAAGGCTCCGTATTGCAACATTGTGGGCAATCTCGTGTCCTTATGCCTCTGAATGGTGTCTTGCACACTTACAGAATATGTTAGTCTACCTAAGGCCTCCTTTGACCCCAAGGTCATATAAATAGCTCAAATTGCACATTTTATTAACTATGAACTAAAATCGAAAACTAAATAAAAACATAGCTAAATTGCTTTCATATGAGCTCATTAAGTACGAAAAATAGTTTAATCTACTACAACAAATTGTGACAATTCAATTTTGTACATTTAACACGTTTATATTGAAGATGTAAAGCTTGGTAACCCTAAGTTAAAATTATATGGTAGATATGTGGTTTATAAATGCATGATTTGGCATTGATGATGCTTAGTTGAAATATATGGTGTATGGAATTACTTGTTTTAATGTGGATTGGCATAAGTGCAATGATATGAAATGTGGTAGGAAATAAGATGTATGTGTGTATATGCACGTTAAGTATGAAGAATGAATGGATATAGTTGTAACTAAATATAGTAATTGTATAGAGTCAAATGAGCTATGAAATTAATTAACTTGAATACAAATCTAATGAGTTAGGATGTAAATTTATTATATACTTGTTTTTGTGAAGATGAATATATGTTTCATAAAATGGTATGAGATTAAATTAGGAATGAAATAGTTGCTTGTGGCATATGTCTAATTACTTTGTTAAATCATAGATTTATCGTTGAGTTTATTACTCAGCTATGATTTTGTTTTCTGTGCGCAGGTTAAGTTTTTACGAGATCTCGAGCATCGACATCAACATCCAGCTAGAATCCCAAACTCAACGAAGTTGGTGAATTTCTTTTTCTAGTTAAATGGCATGTATCTAGTAGAGTCAATTTAGTATTTTGCTATGTTTGAAAACGCTAATTTGGAAGTTTGCAAATGAATATAATCATGTATATGCAAGTTGATATGTGTAGTTTAGTATGATTTGTAAATAAGTTAAGTTGACATGTTTGGCGTGTGATTAATGTATATGTGTTATGTGCTTGTTGAATTTTGGCAATGTTAATGCTTAATTGAAAGTAGCATGATTTGGTAAATGTCTTAAATGAATATGAGACATAAGAAATGACACTATTGGATGTGAATTGGTATGGATCAAATCAAGATTGGTTAATATATTGACATGTGTTTCTTTGATTAGGGAATGATATGTTTAGTGAATGAAAAATGTTGGTTAAATGAATGATTGAATTGTTGAGATTGATAATGAAGATGTAAGTTATTAATTAGCTATGATTTGATTTTGAAAATTAAAGAAAAATCATCAAAGTATTGTAAATAAAAATATATAGGAATTTTCCTATATAATCCATCACCTTTTACTTAAATTTATTGTTAAAATCAAGTAATTGTTTAATAAATTAATGAAATATGCGAAAATATGAAGTTAGGACATAGAAATTATTAAAATGTGATTTTATACTTTATTATACAGTTTTCATGCATAAAATGACTTATTTTATATTAATTTGAGCATATTATATTTTTAAGCTATAAAGTGGGTCATGCATGATTAAATTAAATAATAAAATATAAATTTATATTTGATAATTCATTTTTAATAATTCATTAATAAATTGGGTTTTAATTAATTAAGTAAATTGATTAATTAAAGTGGTTAAATTATATTATTTGGTCCTCTAAACTATCTACTATTTTTGGACAGGTCTGAGAATTTTCTTCTAATTGCAAAACCGTCCAAATTGGGGACCAAGTCAACCCAATTTTTGGCTGCTCATGGATGTCATAAACCATTTTTTTGGTTTAATTATACAAAGTCCTTGAAAAGTTAAAGAAATCAGAGATTTTCCCGAAGATTTGCTGATGACCAAGTCTTAGTCTTGAGTTGTTGTGGCACTCAAATTAACCAAAAATCAAGGAAAAATCAGTCACATTTCCTCAATTCATGGCCGGCCACTCTTGAAGGAAGTTTCAAAGGATGAACACTCCTATTTTTAGCAAACTAGCTCCCTTGCCTCACCTATAAATAAGAACTCATTTCTCACTTTTTCAATAATCCCTCATTCCATGATCTTTCACTCATTCATCATTCTCTCAACTCTTTTAGCTATCTTTCCCCTTCATCATCCTTGCATAAGGATTTTGGTAATTAAGCCTCTTAAAAAACCCTTGGTCGGCCACCTTGGAGAGCCATCAGCAAAGGAGCAACGCAAAGAAGCAAATGAGCCTTGTCAGTCAGAGTCTTGGGTGACAGCCACTCTAAATTGGGTTTAATCTTTCTTTTCTTTAATTTAATTTAAAGATGTTTGCTATGTGTTCTTTTTTCTTGTTTACAACAATGATAGCTTAATTTTATTTAAGCTAGGATGATTATTTTGATTAAATAATATTTATTTGATTCATGCTTATAATGTTTGTGCCTCAATCGATCATGTTTTCAATTAAAATCAAGTTTGTATTTCATTCATATGTGATTGAAATGCACCTGAATTAGCTGAGCGATCCTAACCAGATGACGGCTAATGGATGCATAGTTGAAATGTGCATGCTCAATTTAGATCCTAACTCGATTGAATTGTAGGTTGCATAACAACTCTAACCAAGCTCTGTTATTTGCATAGTTTTTAGATTTGTGTGATTAAATTGTTTCAAACCTAACATGTCCCTGTTACCTCACACGAATTCTAAGAAACTCTTAGTAAATAAAGATCAGTAAAATGCGTATTTACTAAGTAAATGATTCTGATAGGACCTAATGTGGTTTCTAAACTCATAAAAGATCGAGTTGCCATGGAATGTTTTTTCGAATGTTATTAAGCATGTTGATAATAAATTGAGTTTAATTAAAGTAATTATCCTAGTTTATTTATGTTATAATTGTTGCAAATTGTGTTTAATTTGCATTCATATAATTTAATATATTTTAATCACCATTTCTCAACTATATTGTTTTTTTATTTACCAAATTGTTAATATAATTTTACAAATTTAGTGACTTAGCACAAATACAATCTCTGTGGAGACGATAACTCGATACTTACTTATTACTTGAAAATGACTGTGTACACTTGCACAAACCCCAGCGTTACAAGTATCCACACTAAAAGTATCGATACTTTAGAGTAAGGTATTGATACTATTGATTTTTATTCAATTTTTTCAAACATCGAAGCTCAAATTGATATTGGTACTTGGCTATGGTATCGATACTTGATTGAAATTTTGAAAATTTTACAATTTGATCCTTTTTCAATCTCAGGTTAGCTTTAGAGTGTATGTAGGCTTCTATAAGTCCTAAGAAAAGTTGTATATCATGTTTTGGTACTAAAATGCTTATGTTAGCTTGAATTGTATTACTAGTTGTACTCGTAGTTGTTCTTATAATTAATGTGGCATTTTGTGATTTGGACCTGACGATCAGGTTGGGTATGGAGTGTTACAATCGGCTATACTTTGCTTCTTCGAGCTTCATTTCACTTTCCAAAAAAATCGTTTTTTATTGAAGGATTGCTCACGGAATAAGCAAGGCTATAAATTTTAATGAAGTTAGAGATGGTGGCGACTCAATTTCGAATGCTTATTAGGACCATCACCACCATTCTTGACGTTTTGCCCAAATTCGATGATTGTTTTGCAACGAAGTGAATGAATTGGTGGAGTTGGAAATGAAGCAAGCATGGAAGGTGAGAATCAAAGTTGACCTCAATGATGAACGAGCCATGAGACAGGTTCTTTCAGTTATGGACTAAAATGATAATTTATTTAATGAATAACAATGACATGGATTAATTACATGGAAAATCAAAATTTAAAAGAAAAATCATTGTCAGTTTATCGTTTGTGATTTTTGCAGGGTAACCAAAATAATCAAACTATATAACGTGAGTGCTTAAATTGCAAACTAATTTTTTATTTTGGATGCCTAAAATAATAGTTTTTATAGTTGAATGATATATGTGTAGTTTACTCAATCATAATTTCGTTTTCAAGTTCTTTTATTCTTAACTTGCATAATCAACATTTTTTACTATTCACAATATTCGCCTACAAAATTTATTGCAATTCCCTTTACTATATGCATTTTAAATCAATGAAATTATACATTTTTATGAATCAAATTATGTCAATGATTTGTTGTTTTATATAATTAAATATGTATTTGCAATAAAAAGCATATAAAACTTAGTATGAAAATATTGGCCATATATTTAGTTTTAGGCTAAAAATATTAAGGAGTGAATTGGATTTAAATTTTTTTGGTAATTTTTCTAAATAATAAAGGAGAAAAAAAGCCTAGACAAATTGATTTTTAATAGTTCAGCCCTAATTGTTTACTTCAACTATCTTGGTATACCCGACCAATGATTTATCAATTAGCTATATTTAAATTATTACCTTTCAAGGAAAAAGTATAATATTTACAATCTCATTTTTTTCACAAGGCTAAGATATAACATTTACAATCCTTATCTTTTTCACAAGACTAACATATAACCATCCCCTAGTTTTTATGGGTTAACTAGAACTCTTCCTAGTTTTTGTGGCTCAACTAAAACTCTCCCAATTTATAATTTGTGAAATGAAAGAAAGTAAACAAAGAAACCTCTACAAGTTACGTGTTTACAAAATTAAACTCTCTCAAAAAAAAAAGATATGTAAATGGTAAAAGATTTAACACTAAACTCTTACAGAATATTTACAAGAGAAATGGAAGAATAAAGATTTGAATACTTTTCTCTTGATATTGATGCTTGGATATCTTTCTTGTGTCTTGAAGTGTTCTCAAAATATTTATACCAAGAAACATATTTGTAGGCGTTGATGGTCGTTAATGATGAATCTATTCATTGGAAGCTGTCCCTATACTAGACCTAATAAGATGTTTCAAAACACAACTGAAAAATAATTGTTATATAGCCGTTAGCAAGCCATGTCTCGAGACACAACATGAATAGTGTGCCCTGAGATAATCTATAAATTATATTTAAACATACTGCACAATGCCTCAAGATAGATAGCTTCTGAAACGGATTTTTATTTCAAAATTTTCATATCTCGAGATATATAGTCGTATGGCTTGAGACTTGGATACCAAAACTCCTTAAAAATATTTTAAACACCATAGAACACTTTAGTATTAACTTAAAAATATTTAAATAAATTATAACACATTTATAACATATTTTGATTATTTTGTGAATATTTGAAAATGCTTTGAAAATGTATAATAAAATTTTCAATTTTATTGTCACCAAATAATTTAGGACGATAATACATATAAAATTTATCTTAAATATTGTTATATCAAAACTTCAAAATTAAGCAATACTACAATTTATACCAATATCTGGAAAAAAACCTATAAAACGAATGCCTAAGGCTTTTCTTCCATAATTGCTGTCCTTTTCCTTTTTTTTTTAAATTTATATCAAAATTCAGCTGTATTGCTCAAATTTAAAATTAAATCTTTATATTTTAATTTTGATATAATTTAACTTATCAATTCTTATAATATCATTAGTTAATCTAAATACTTCATTTTAATTGAAATGTTAATGTAAACTTTCGAATGATTAAAACCATTAAAATTCTGTATTAAATTTAAATCAATACAATTTATTTTTAAAGTTATAACAGAGTTTAAAATTTTAAATTAAAAAAAGACATATAAAAGAAGATATTTTAAATCAATGAAATTAATAACCTTACAGCTTCCTAGATGATATCAATCAAATGAAATTGGAATTTTTCTTTTTTTTTTATTTCTCAAGGTATTGGAACTTTGAAACACCGCAATTTTAAATCATATGCTCGTGGCAAAATAACAATTATACCATCTCAATAAAATTAGCATTTTGGGTAAAATATTGTTATAAAATATATATTAACTTTCTGTAATGCACATTTAATTCTATATATTAGTTAAATTAAATTAAATTAAATTATTTCTCAAAATTTTTATAAAATTTCTAATTTTACGAAATTAAAAAGTAAAAATACATGTAATACTATATTTACATTAAAAATAAATTTTTAAAAATATTTATATTTATATTGATGATTAAAAAATTGAAATAATTTTATATTTAATAAAAAGATTCTTCGAGAAGGGATAAAAAAAGAAATTTAACTTGGTTTTTTACTGAACCTCCGCATCAGTGAAGAAACCGTCTCCATTGAGACTACTTCGCAAACAACTCACCAAAAGAGCTGTGATGAGATGAGATCAAATTTAAAATTCAAGTCAAATTATTGGAAGATTCTAACGCACTGCACCCACCATTGAATCCAAAAGGGAGCCTAAGAAGCTTAAAGATATGGCTAAAGCGAGATAAAGTCCTGACAAGAACTTAGAAGACTTGTCTGGTCATAGCACCATCATCCATACGTGACCTGAATTTCTCGGGAGACAGAAACACAGAAGGGATTTCCTTTGGGAAAAACAGGGCCTCATCAACAACTAGTTAAGCCCCCATAACTTCCAACCTTTCATGAGGAACGTCAACAGGAAAATATATCCTTTTATACACAAAAAAAAAATAAAAATAAAAAAAAGGGCACATAAGAGCTCAAAATCTTCAATCCCTTCGTTCTTTGTTATTCTCCACTGTTTGTGGTACATGTAACACTCATGGAATAGAGCAAAAGGAAAAGATTGTTACACGATACAACCTTAGCCTAGCTAGTTTTTTTCTTTCTTTTAACTCAAAAATGAAGCAAGAAGGGAGAAAAAAAGTAAATCGGATATCGAGAAAAATAAAATAAACCAATAAAACAAGTATTCTTCTTATCTAAATAACTAATAAATTAAGCTCCATCCATACATTCTAGTGAATAGATCGACAGAGCGGGCAAGTGCTATGCTTGTTACCAAACCATTTCTCTAGACATCCTTTGTGAAAGAAATGTTTGCAAGACAACTCACTCACCTCCTCATCCGCTTCAAACCCACATAAGCACACACAACACTCCACGCTGTTAACCCATCCATCACCCCGACTGCTGTTGCTACTGCCATAACCGCCATCTGCAGGAGCTGAATCTTCATATGATGTTGATACTGATGAGTGCCTGATGTGGCACAAAGACTTGAACTGGGTTATAGATATCCTCCTCTCCCTTGCTTTGCTCATCTCTTCTGGGTCCTCGTTTGAGTCCTCAATATCTAAATTTGAAGTAGTAGACGCGCCCACCACTTGAAGTAAAGATCTCACAATGTTTTTCAACAAAGCCACCGACAGAACTGTGTTCATTACTAGCACTGGAAGTACCCCCTCAGCTGCACTAGGGAAATTCGACAGCCCCATCTTTGTTTTGTCCGACAACACGTACCCCACAGAAACAAATAAATATTGATATATCTATCTAATAAAACTCTAATAAATCAGTTTCTTGAAAGAATTTGGATTATGCCGCAGAGACCAAAAATCAATTTCCAGCCAAGGAAGACAAAAACAAAGAAAGGAAGCAGCAACTATATGTTTCCCGCATAAACGTAACAGAGGTTGTCCTCTGAGCGACGTTAAGACCAAGTTGGGCTGGGTTCTGTAAGGTTTGATAAAGTCATAAATATACAAGGGCATTGTAGAAACCAGTGTGCTAACCCTGGTTCACGAACCTGAACCAGGGGAGGGTTCACCAGGTACACGTCGCGACACGTGTAGGATTTGTGGAAGATAATAGGATTGATAATAATAATTGAATTAAAAATTGGGGTTAGAAAAGACCGGAACTGGTTGCGCTGGCAATTTCAGTAGAAAGACAAGGGTTTAAACTTCAAAGGAGAGAAGGCACGTGTGCTGTAAACGTTGTTATGGCCAATCAGGTGGGAGCTTGTGGCAAGGGCGGGCGGAGCTACCTCTAAGTTGGGCTTTTTGGGAGCACGAAGTTTCTTGATTCCCGGATGCCGCCGCGGATGTTTACTTCAACCCCTCAATCATAGTCTCCATTACTTTTCATTAACATAGAACAGCTTTGCTATGTCGGTAAACCCAATTAGTGCAATATGATATTTATCAGTTTATATGCGCCTTCGTAGCATGTGTTTAGTTTACCGTGTTTGATTTGAGACGTTTG
Source organism: Gossypium raimondii (assembly GCF_025698545.1). Classification (NCBI taxonomy): domain Eukaryota; kingdom Viridiplantae; phylum Streptophyta; class Magnoliopsida; order Malvales; family Malvaceae; genus Gossypium; species Gossypium raimondii. The sequence goes on from NC_068565.1 coordinate 40,113,752, forward strand.
ATGGTTTTCAAAGAAAACCTTATCATTAATATGAATTATCAAAAAAAATTATATCAAAATGTTATATTTATAAAATAGTTTCAAAAGAGGAAAAAAACAAAATGACAGTACCTATAATATTAGAAAAATTATAAATAAATATGCGATTAAATAATTAAATATTACATTTTAGTAATCAAATCAATCTAAGGATAAACTTTAATTAATTAAGAAATCATAGTTAAGAGTTTTAAGAGACTCACTACATCAATAATCACCAAGGTCAAGTCTTAGATGACCTATCCTCCCATTATCATTTCGGATTCCAAATTTATAAACATTATGATTTTGTTCTATCAGACTTTTTAAAAGTTATTCCCAATAAAGCAAGTGGCACCATTATCTTGAAAAATATCATATATATATGCTAAAAATATAATTAAAATTAAAACCACTATTACTTTCAAATAAATCAAAATAAAAGCGTGAACAAAGTAAAACCACAATACTTTAGACTAAAATTAAATTTAAAAAATATTATTAAAGAAGTCGCGACTAGCAATTAACTCAAAGGCTAACATTGTCATCAACAAAACAAAATTTGAGCTGAAAAGTTAAATGGCTAGGATTTTCTAAATATAAGGTTTTCTTGTTTTCTTTTGATTTAATTTTCAAGTAATTATATTATCCTTCCAAAATAAATATGATATAGAAGAAGCAGATTAGGATTGGATAAGTTGTTAAAGTAGCTAACGAGATGCCTGAAACAACAACAAAAAGATTAAAATAAGCAAATTAAAATTAAATCAAATTAAGAGTAAATAATTGGAGAAGAAAAGAGATTGGAATAAGGCTAGAATTCAACTTGGATAAGAATTTGGAAGAAAGAGATTTGCTTGGACTCTAAGGAGCCTAATCGAATCCATGTGGAACACAAAGTTGAAATAAAAAGATGACACCAAAATTTAGCACAGTGAAACAAGAAAAAACAAAATAAAGAATGAACAGGATCGAAAAGAAAGATGGATGGAAAGATTGTTCTGAAAATAGTCGTGAAGAATGACAATATGTAACCTTTTATGTCTGATCTGATCATTGAACTTGAGTACAGAATACCATGAGTCAAAATTATTGTACGCACTAAACCTTTTTAAAGATTAACTTTTCGATTTGGCGAGTATCCTGTTACCAAAGCGGTTTTCGATTTGGCGAGTATCCTCTTACCAAAGCAGTCCATTAATTTGAGAATATTTAATTGAAAGCAAAATTAAAATGGTACCACACTATTTTGGAAGATTAAAGATTCAAGTAAATATCCTTTAACGAAAGCTTAGAAAATGTCCATAATTTTAAATGAAAATTTCCTTTCGAGTTACTACTCAAGCTGTAATTTAAAACTCAATTTAATTTAATTGTATAACACCATAAACTATGTTTAATAATAAGCCAACAAGGCTACCAATAAAAATTCAGAGGCATAAAATATAGTTTTCAAAATTCAGTTTGATGACTTTTAAATGGTGGTTTCTAACAATCATCTTAATACCCTCAGGAAATACATGTTACCTATGAAAACAAAGAAGGCTCACAAATGTGCCACTGATCTTGCTGATTCCCAGCTAGCACGACGCTCAATCTAAGGCTCCGTTTGTTTCACTAAAAATGACTTTCGGAAAATAATTTTTGGAAAATAACTTACTTTTCTAGAAAAACTAATATTTTTTGGTGTTTGGATGAATCTATGTAAAATATTTTCTATTGTTTGATAGATTTCCTGAAAATATTTCATAAAAGTTTTTTTCAATGAAACGAACATACATTTAAAATTCATGATAAAGAGTTTAAATGAAGTACAAAGTAATGTTATGGTAAAATTATAATAAATTATGAATCTTCATGATGTTAAAGATTAAATTGTAAACTTAGTGATATTTATAATGGGAACAAGAGAAGTGGTATGCATGAAATTTTTTATGTGAAATAAGATATTATAATGAATTATTTGATTAAAGTGCTTATATGGTGAAAAATAAATTACATGGTAATAGGACTAAATTGAAAAATAAAAAAATTTAAGTGCGAAATAGTTTAATTTTGAATAAGAAAATTATGATATAACTTTAATGAGTGTGTTATGATATGATGAAATATAAATAAAGTATTGTAAAAGTGAAATTGTCGAAAAATATTGAATTTTATGATGACAATGACTAAATTGTTAAACTTGAGAAAATCTATGGATGAAATAATATAAGTGAAATACATAGAAATTTGAAAAGAGTCTTATCGATTTGGAAAATGTCTTACGGAAAAAATTTGGTAAGACATTTTATAAAAATAAGGAGTTATTTTACGTTAAATGAAAAATATTTTACATTGACCATCATATTTTACATGAAATAAACATCGAAAAAGACTGAAAATATTTTCCATAAAAGCTTTTACGTTGAAACAAACAGAACCTAAGAACTTGAAATAAGAATAAAAACTAGGTAAGTTCGTGAGAACTTAGTGAGTTACCAGAGCATGAATCCCACAATCAATACCATTAGACATTACGAGATTAGACTCAATTGACAAACTAGCACGCCATATTTGGCAGATACAACTCTCTCTGATTCGAAGTATCCGTTGGCAAATACTACTGTGATCAGACTTAGTCTACCGGCGAACACTAACTATTTTTGGAAACTTGCATATGACGGACACAGGCACAACTACTCTGCGTGTACGCCACTTTTGCGGACTACCCTTTTTTTAATTGTCAGGCTTATTGTTTACATTTCATTCAACGTGCACTCCTTATTTTACACACATACACCTCTTTTCCCACATGCTCCCTTCTTTGTGCTAGCTTATGATCCTAGTTTCGAAGAACCAATTTTTCACGTATCTTCATACCACTCATTAGAGCTATTTATTAGTCATTACCTCTGTACCCCCTAACATCCTTCCTTATTTTCAAACACACATGTGTTCTCCCGCAAGGCTAGGTTTTCACTAGTCACGGTTTGCACCAGAGTGCCATATTGGAGGCAAAACATATTTTGTGTCTTCTTTTCATCATCATATGCAACATCCCTCCATTGCCTCCTTACACCAGTCTAGATACGGAGCTTGTGCACCAAGGAAGGAGTATTTACACCATGCATATATTAGATTTCTGGGCCTATTTAATAGTTTATATCATTGCATGTATTGACTTCTTGACCTTATTTCCTTAGACACGATCATTAGATTCAAGGGCCAAAGCCACTTACCTAGTTGTACAGTGATAAGGTTAAATGAAATAACATAGATATCAGACTCAAGGTACGAAGGAACTCACCGAAATTCTTTACTTAGAGCTTTCTCTACTCTACGGGTTCCTTACCTTTGGTACTGGGACCTTCTCTCGTTTCTTTTGCTAAAAGAAAATAAAACGACTTATTTAAACATAAAAAACAACCAAAATTTTATGAAATAACATGAATCTGTAGACATGCAAACAGTTTATGGATAGAAGTTTCCTTCATATCCAGTATCTAAATAAAAATCCTACTGAACCACTCTTAGAGTAACTTCCTTCTATTTGGTAAGACTTAAAGGAAGGTTTAAGAGTTTACCAGTAGTCAATTAGAACAAAAGGTCTTTTAAGCTTAACGGACAACACCTTCATTAATGACGAATAACTCTTCTGGTTCTCTTCGATGACAACAAAAGCTAGCAGAGAAGATGAAACAAAAGTCTTATCTCCACTATCAAGCTATCCTATTTATAGACAACTCACCTCCAAAACCCACTAAAGATTAACTCAATCAGTCATCATTTTCACATGCTTCCACTAATTAGTCATTGTTTCTTACTCTAACAGTGTTCGTATGCATGCATAGATTCACTAAATTAGGGGCACGCATGTAATTTTGGAACTACAAACATACAAAGGTCGCATAAAACAATACTTAGTAATAAATCTAAATCGCATATTTTTATATCAACTTGATGTAACACTTATGCATGAAAACATCGATTTTAATCATAAGATAAGATAATCAAATGTTCTAAGTCATGGTTCACAAAATAATATAGCTAAAACTTTAAAGGAATTATTTGGTTTACAGAATATAATAAATCTAAAGCCCTAATAAAAATAAGCCCCATCGCCTATTTTCCCAAGTTCGTCAATATCCAGTCAAGAATAAACCTCGCCAAGTCATTTACCTCGCCACTGCTATTTGCAATCTACTTACCTGTGAAGTAAGAGAGGAGTGGGTGAGTTAATTAAAAACTCAGTGAATAATCAACAATCAAAAAGGTATGCTTTTAAAGTAGAGCCTTAAAAATAGAAAGAAGACTTAGTCTTAAAATCGTATCGTGTGTTGGGTTTGCGAGACCCAATTCGCAGATCTTGTTAGAAACATAAGTTTTTAAAACAGTTTCATATGTGTTACTGAAAATCATACTTAAAAAATTAGCTTGTGCTTTCTTGAAAACAAAACTTATACAACATGAAGACATGCTCACATACTTATCTTATCAAAATGGCTGAGAAGCATAAGATATGTTCTCCCACTTAACACACTTATCAGAATGGCTGAGGAACATAAGATATGTTCAAGCCCACCCTTATCTTAGTCTCGTTGGATATACAAATCTCCTTATAACGCCTCATAATGAATCAAAAAGTCTTTATAACATGTCCCATAAGTGTAGCGTGATGCAATACACTTTCGTATACACCAACATGTCCTAGTGAATGGAGCATAGCTCGACATACCTTTATTTCTCCACATGTCTTAGGGCCTTAATGCCCAAAATCACAGAAACAGAGAGGTGAATATTCACAATCCTTTGGTATACCAATATATCCAACATGGTCACAAAGGAGCAAGCACAGAGACTTATCATAGAGAGCTCGCATATGGAGCTTACTTATCACAGAAAGCTCGTACAAAAGCTCTAGAAAACACAATTTATTAAAACCATTTTGTAAAACATGCTTAATAACATTGGCTTGCTTAGGAGTTTGCATAAAACGTATTTTTAAAACACTGACTTAGAAACATGTTTTGAATAGAGTCTCAGAACTTAAAAATAGGGTTTCGTTGAAAACTATTTTTGAAACTTGGTTTAAAAACAAAGTTCTTGAAAATTATCATAGTTTGCACATAAGATATGAATCTTGAGCATTCAAACTGAAAATAATGATAGTGAACATACTTATGACGAATCCCAAATTACTCACAAAAAAATTGAGAAACTAAATAAGCTTGGCTTTGGCTTTATCTTTACTTATGGATGGTCCAGCTAGTTCGTAATATAAACAAACACACAAATTACTTAAACAAACCATACTTATAGAATTCACACATGTAGGCGAACCTAACTTTCTAGACAATCACCTAACACGATAGAGGCTTACCTTGATTATTAAGAACTTGGTTCAACAATAAAGACTTGACAAAAAAATATTCAATGAGAGAATTCTCATGAATTAAGGGTTGTATTTATATACCTAAGTGTCCTGGGAATCTTAGGATACCCTACCAGACTTAGGAAAGACATTACTTGCACGTAAAGTATTTCTAGATACACCATATCTTAATTCCCTAATTTGAGTCTAACTCAATCTTTGACTGGCGAACCCCTAATTCACAACATACCTGACAAACCCCAGCTCGTTAAACACGCTGGCAGACACACATGCAGTGAATTTGGCGAACCCCTTACTGTGTCTTTTGTCGTATAGTGTTACTGGCGAGCTCTTTGTTGATGCTCTTTTGGTGAACTCCCACTTTTGCGAACTCCTTAGTTCGCCGAAACATTAGCAAACCCTTACTTAGAAGGCTGAAACTTTCAGGTCCGATCTCAGGATGTTACAGAAAGTCTGCCTAATAAGGTTCTCACCACAACCAAGAACTTATCACTCTGTAAAGTAGAACTCCACAGTATTGGAAAAGTTCTACGAAGTATTTCGCCATGAAGTTACCAACCTTGTCATGTTTAAGTCTCGCGACTTAGGTGATCTTCGCTAGTGTAGTCTCCCTAACCGAACTAGCTTACCAAACTTGGGTGTGACACAATCAGCTTCCCAAGTATAAATTTGACAACCCGAAAGTTGAAGAACTTTCCATCAATAATTTGAGAGAACTGTAACACCCCTACCCGACCTGATCACCGAATCCGGGTACGGAGTGTCACAACTAAACTGGGTTGCTGTGCATAATAAAATCTAGTTACATTAACATAAACATATATGTGTATATATAAAACTCACAACCAAATTTAAAATCTTATACAAGATTCAATACCCGAATTACAGACTCTTAGAAATCTAAATAAATACAATGTAACTGCCCCTTGGCGAAGTCTCTAGAGATGACCCCTACCTTATGTTTATGACACTTCCCGTTGATACCTCTTGGCGCATCTTGATCTGGCTCGGTCCCTCCTCAAGTTCCTTGTTACGTGAATACTGCTTCCATAGGTCATATTGTTTGTAAGTTCAAATGAACTTAGTGAGTTTCTGTATTCGTAACCCAACCTCACCTTATCGGGATTAAAATAAATAAAATATAATAATAAATACAATAACTCCCTATCTATTTGGATCATATCTTTTAAACCTTCATAATGGACTTGGTCCTAGTTCTGCTCCTATCCACTAGCGAATAAGTTCTTGAGCAATTTCCATTAGGCCATTCTACCAGCCTTTGATCAGCCTTGACTTAGTAAATTTCTTCCTTATTTTTGCCTTCTTATGTTTTTTGGAAGTGATTTCCTTTCACCTTGTTGGGAACTTTCAACTCATTTTTTCTTTTATAATTTCATTTCTTATTCATTTCGTCTGACTCGCGGATCTCTCTATACTTAGCAAAATATAGATATTGACTTATTGACGGGTATTTGACCATTCTGACATTAGACTTATCCTACTTCATAAATCCCTTTAAAACTAAATTTTGGCGAACACTTCATAGTGAACATCGCCTGTTTGGTAACTCGTTATCTCAATTTCTAGTAGAAAATCTTGCGATCCCTAGATTTGCTTATACAATACCCCTGCCCATCTAATGGGTTAATTCCCTTTGTCACAGGGCAGTTAGACCTTCCCACGAAACATTCTCATTTGTACCTTGGTGGAATACCAAAGCTACCACTATGATTCCAAAGTCTTAATCCAATAGTGACAATGGCTTGCCAGCCTTACTAAGAAAGGGCTACCATTAAATAGACCCATGACTAGTCCTACTTTCTTAAGGGTCTTAACCTAATGGATAATAGTTTATATATATTCCAATTTTAGGAATCTTAAAGATTTCTTCCTTTTCCAAATACCAGATGTGGCTTCCTTGCATTAATGAGTTTGAACGATCCTTCCTGCCTATTAAAATTTTCATAATTTCCACTCTCTCCTTCAGATATAAATGAACCAAATCATTCAGGGAATTTCCATAACTTCTTATATCATGCTTGATCATTTTGCTCTATGCTTCTCGACTCTCTTTTCCTTTTCTTTCTTTCTTTCATTCTTTTCCTTATCTAATTTCCTTTCTGGAGTGCAGTTCCCCTGCGACTCTAACCTTAAGATTTCGAAAATAAATCATCCCCCTACCTTCCTTGCTTGTCTACCATTTTCTGAATCCTTTATAAAATTCATAGGTAAGGCGACAATTCCTGAGTTATAGGATCACATCTATTGGTTAAAGTATGACTGATAACCTCAGATTCTGAGAAATCTATTTCCTCTTTCTTATTTCTGCCTTTGCAACAAATCAGAAAAAGGAATGTTTGGATGACGCTAATAACTACCTCATTTCCTTTTTGAGGAAATGTTTAGTCACAGGAGATTACGCATCCTTATTTTTGGTCAACTTAGAATGTGGCAAGCACCTGCCTTCCAAGTTCGAGGGAGTTCCGCTCCTCAACTTCCAGATCCTCTCTTGGACCCGACTTGTTATGAATCCTTTTATAACATTGGGGAGGGACTATATTAACATCACTTATCTCCCATTTGTCTTTCCTGCCAGGGGTTCACCTATCGACCTCAACAACCCTATTGACTTCCTTCCACTATCGGCAGGGTGGGAAAGGTTCCTAATTACCCTTCAGTGTAGAAGCGAAGTTAAGCCTGCCAGACTCTAAAAGGTCACCTATTTTGGCTAACAACGAAGCCTACTGCTTCCTAGATTGATAGGATATTTTTCGCCAGAGTTAGGGATTTGCCTACGTTTGCCCTTAGCTACTGTGAAAAAATTGACAGATGAAGCCCAATGACTTCCTCCTCGTCGGAGTCCGACTCACACTCATTTCTTCACCCTTTTGGAGGACTTGTGAAAATACGTCTAAAGCAACAACTTATTTGGCGGATAACGATACCTTACTTTCGTTGTATATTTCTTTAATAAAATTTTCTTTTCTCTAGCATTTGTACCTTTCAATTAATGTATCTACTTATCTTTACCTTCTTAGTACTCGTACTTTTCAACTAATGTACTCACTTTAATTATACTTTAATTGTATTCTTCTTCTAAATCGTCTATTTCTACTGTTATCACCATCCAACAATTTCGGCGAATGTATTATTCCATATCACATTTTAACTTAACTAAACGAGAACTCAAGGAACTCAGCCAAATTAGTCATCATACATATAACGGGTACTTCTCCTGATTCCTAGGTTTAGAGGACCGCTTAAACTGTGCTTTGATACCATTAAATTTGTGACAACCCTACTCGATCACAGAATCCGGGTACGGAGTGTCACAACTGAATCGAGTTACTGCTTATACTAAATTGTAGTTACATTAACATAAACTTATATGTGTATATATAAAACTCAAAATCGAATTTAAAATCTTATACAAGATTCACTGCCCGTATTACAAACTCTTAAAAATCTAAATAAATAAAATGTAATGGCCCTTTGGAAAGTCCCTAGAGATGACCCCTACCCTATTTGTATGAAACTTCTCTTTGATGGCCCTTGACTCATTGCGATCTGGCTTAATCCCTCATCGAGTTCCTTGTTTCGCGAATCCTTTATCCACAGGTCAAACTATTTGTAGGTTCAAATTAAACTTAGTGAATTTCTTATTCACAATCCTACCCCCACCTTGTTGGGGTTCAAATAAATAAATGATAATAAATACAATAACTCCTTATTCATCTAGATCATATCTATTAAACCTTCATAATGGACTTGGTCCCACTCCTACTCTTATCTACTAGCGGATAAGTTCTTGAGCGATTTTCTTCAAGCCATTCTACCATCCTTTGATCACCCTTGACGATTCCTATGATTGCCTCGCCATTCCTGTGGACTCTACCCATTTTCTTTATCTATTTTTTTCATTCCAGTTACCCCCATCGTGCGTTTTCTTCTTCCCGCCATTTTTTCGTGTTAAGACGACATTCCAGCTTACCCTTCTAAAGGCTCTTGTTGAGTATTCTCAACCTCTTTAGCCCATGGCATATTATTTCCTCATCTTAACCTCGTATGACTTATTCACCTTCCTTTCATTGGTATGATTAACAAGGTTCTGCACCACTTTGGCAAACCAAATCCTGCTTAATTTAAATCGTGGCCAGATTACTTCATTGTATTCTGCCTTAATCATGTTACCTTCCTCTTAAGTGTAGCACCACCTTCAATTATGAGCCACCATTGCCTACAATACCCAGCCACTATCACTGAGCAATCATTTGGGTTCACGAGTTCTCTTTCTTACCCTTTAGTTCCTCCAGAACTAATCATTTGGCTGATACCCTTACACTAGTTTTTTCCCTTAGAGAGGAATGGTCTTGTCAGACAAGTCTGTCACTTAATGTTCCCATTTTTAGTAACTCCCTTTATCTTTTGGGTTTTTGACTAACCCCTAATATTCCCATGGACTATCTAACGTATTCCTAATCATTCCCCTAACATACGGGGTTTCCTGAACACTTACGTGAGTCTTTAATAGAGAGTTCTCATCTGCATCTCTTGGGTTAAGCCTTCATTCATTTTCTTGTATACTAGCCACCACTGATACATCATTTTCCCGTGTCCAATTCTAGCAGGGTTATTACCCTTATGCCCTATTGGCTTACGCAAGTACTATTTCTGTAATCCTTTCTCATTAATATTATGTTCCTATTTATTGGCAAATTCCTCGACCCGCTGCTCGACTGTTGCATGTCCATTCATACATTTTCCTTCCAACCCTTTCTCCTTGTTTGTGGGTTGTCCTACGATTACAATCTTGATCGTCCACACGTATTTATTGTCCAAGCGGACAATCCTATGCCTCCACAACCAAGCCATGGTTTTATGCCATACAATTATACGTTTATTGTTCCTGGCACACTCCATGGGTTGCCTTAGCCACACTATGGTCTTACCTCTCAAATCCTCATATTTATCACCCCAATAGACTATCCCGTGTTTAATGTGTTGTCAGACAATCCCGTGGTTGATGTCTTGGTGGACTATCTTTGATTCCATAGCATCTTTCAGCTATGGTCTTACTCATTCTACTGTCAAATCATCACTTGATGCCATAATATCTTTCAGCTATGGTTTTACTCATTATAACCCCGTGTTTACCATCTCAATGGACTACACTGGTGGCCATAGTCTAACTATGGTCTTACACCTTACATTTCTCGTGTTTACTGTCCTAGTAGACTACCAGGGTGTTATAGTACAACTATGGTCTTGGTCTTGTTTACCATGATGCCATGGCATTTTTCAGCCATGGTCTTACTCATTTCCGTCATGATGTCATATCATCTTTCAACTATGGTCTTACTCAGTTTAGGCGTATCGCCTTTGATCAGTCCCATGATCTAACCATGATCTTCCTATTTTATTTCTTTTATTTGTCCATTTCACCATTCCTAGCCTTAATGCTCGAACACTGTAGTGTCCCCTCTGCAAGGTTCGGAACTTCGCATATCACAATTTGCACTCAGCAAGACTGTATGGTAGTATATAACAAAATCATCCCATTTTCCCATTCCTATTTTTGCCTACCCTTTAGTTTGTTACCCTTATCTTGTTATGTATGCTCTAATCATACATACCATCTAAAATTGAGGATACTAGGTAACTCAGACAATTATGCATCATACTTAGCATTTCAGGGGTTGAGTGCAGACACTCAATTGGTGCTTATTCACCTAGTCCGTATAGCTTTCACGAACGCCAGAGCTTCCATTCTCCTGGCAGCTAAGCAAGAAAACCAAATCATGGGTTAAACCTAGTGTTTTCACATTTAATCTCAATTTTCCAAAAACATGAAGAACCTTTAAAACTAGTTTCTAGAAACTCTTAAATTTATTTTCCAAATCTTATATATACCGAAAGGCTTAGAACCTTACCAATTTATTGGTTCCTCTACTTTTTCAACCTAAACCTCTTGATCATTGCTCTATGTAGATCTTTCTCGTATCTTTCTCCTTTAGGAGTTATTAAAGAAAAAGTTGAAGAAGAAAAAATAGACTGGAGAAGAAGTTTCTCGGGAAGTCTCTCTCTAGCTATTTATAGCCCTTCTTTCACGGTTTTCAATTGTGTCCAATCCATCCATTCACAATAATTTTATCTCACACTAAGAAACTGGCTGGTTCTAATCCAACCGAACCAAATTTAGTTTTCAACCATATCCCATTTCATTCCTAGTTTTTCCTGATTTTTCAGTAGAGACCGCCAATTTACAGTCTCTTCCAATTTAACCCTTAAATGTTCTAAATTTTTGGGTTTAAAGGATTTTGAGTGTGACAAGAGCTGAAGTTGAACTTTTTTCTAAAAATCACAAGAGATGAGTTCTTGGAAAAAAAATTTCAAAGATTATTTGAAAAATTATAATAATGAAGAGTGTGTACAAAATGAAAGAGATCAACTTATTTATAGGCTCATACATGTTCTAGAATCCTCAAGAGACTAAAATTTGATGGATAAGATCAACATCTAGCCAAAGAAGTTTAAACTATCTCAAAGCTCTTATCTCTTAAGACTTTGAGAATAAATGAAAGAGTTATTAACTAAAGGCCTTAAAAATTAATCTATGGCTTAAATATAATAGTAATGGTTTAATTACATCATTATTAAAACTTTGAAAATCTAGGTCAAATGAAAGAAAGGCCAAAATAACAACTAGAGATGAATCCAAATGAGTTGAATACTCTGAATAGGCTTATATCTTAAAAGGAGTGTGCTTTTGGGTTGCTCACTTCACAAATTAAACCCTTCTAAGCTTATTAGAAACTTCTATCCAAATTCCCTATTAGGCTTGCATTATTGGTCTCTATAAAGTCTAGCCTATTTGAACCTTCAAATTCTTTCTCTTAAAGATTTCTTGTCACCAACTCATGGACTAGCACATTTAATTGAACCTTCATCCTTTTGGATTGGGACCGAAGTATTGGGCATTATGAGAAACTAAACCATCACACCCATGGGCTTGAGATTGGGCCTTAAGCCTTGCATCATTCCCCCTTCTAAAAAAGGATTCATCCACGAATCTACATAATTAAAAGGATAAATATAAACAACATTAAAAGTTGAACGACCTATCTCCTCTATGTACAATTTAGACTTGAACCTATTTGGGAACCTCTCCTTGTGCATATGGATCTAAGCCCAGTCACTCGGCTAAAAAACAACTTGCTTGTGACCCCTATTTGCTTTACAAGCATTGGACTAGTTCATTTTCTCAATTCGTTGTCGGGCCTTTCCATGGACTGCCTTTATCAGTTCAACCTTATTTTCTCTATCTAAGTTAATAAGCTCAATAAGAGGTAAATGAATAAGATCAAGAATTGTTAGTGGATTAAAACCATAAATCACTTGAAAGGGCAAATAAGTAGTAGAAAAATGTATAAAACAATTTTATGAAAATTCAATGAATGGTGGACATTCTTCTCAATTTTTCAAATTCTCACCAACTACGGCTCTAATTAGAGCACCTAAGATACAATTAACCACCTCAACCTACACATCAGTTTGAAGGTGACAAATGGTAGAGTATAACAATTTTGTACCGAACATTCCCCATAGAGCTTTTCGAAAATGACTAAAGAATTTTATGTCACTTATAGTGCACGAAATTCCTTGAAGGTGCACCACCTGCCTAAAGATTAAATCAGAAACGTCAATGGCATCATCTGTCTTATGACAAGGAATAAAATGTGCCATCTTATAGAACTTGTCAACCACTACAAATATTATCATAACCCTTTTTGGTTCTAGGCAAAAACAAAATGAAATCCATTTCAAATCAAGTCAATGAGCTTTAGGAATAGATAAAGGAGTATACAACCCATAAGGGATTACCTTTGATTTAGACATTTTACAGGAAAGACATATGGCACAAACCTTTTCAACATCTCGTTTCATATGTGGCCAAAAACATGTTGTTACAAAATGTCTAAGGTTTTGGCGACACCAAAGTGCCCCATTATCCTCCATCATGTTCCTCATGAACCCGTAGCACTCAAAGGGGGAAACTTTAACACCCTCACCCATCTCGATAGTTAGTACAAATCGAACATGCCACCGAAACATGTATGTGTAAGAAATCTCAAATTTCATTTAAGAGTTAGAAGTTTTAAAAAATTCTTTATAAAATAATTAAAATATATTTTAGATGAATTGGAATTTTTAAAAACAATTTAATATCATTTGGAATTGATGTGGAATGGATCGAGGGTGACCGAAACTTAAAACGGGCCCCAAAAGGTCAAAACAGCTTAAATTATTGCAATGTTGAAAACAAGTGTGAATTTGTTATGTAGGCCATATGACGTCACAACATGATCGACTGTGTAAGGATGTCACAGTGTAGGGAATGTGAAGTTGTGATATTGAGCATCGAGGTCACGATGTTTCAACTCCGTGGTTGCAATGTCACTCATTGAGTGTCCCTAAAACAATTCAAAAATACTCTTGAACATCCTTAAATACTATTAAATCATATCTCATGGTTCTAAAGCATTTAAAAACATTTCTAACTCATATCTAAACATAATTCCAAGTCATAAACATGTTCAAACCATTTTATAATTCAAAAACTTGTTTTAACCTTTTAAGGAGGTTAATAAAATTATTCTTGAATTACATTAATATCCTTTGTATAATGTCTTCATGTGGATTTTTCATGTAAAGCAAAATAAAAACAAATATTAGCTCAATGGCTGCCTAATGTTTAACTAATACTAACCAGTCTTATGTGGTTGGATTGTAATTATAACAACCTGTTTTTAGTGGTGTCGGAAATAGTGGTTTTGAGACCACTATTTAGACGTGTGAGTCCATAAATATTATTTAATTAATATTTACAAGGGTATTAGAGTGTTGTATTAAATTTTGCCCGATAATTTTGATGTTTGAATAGTTAATTAAGGAAAAATGACTAAATCATAAAAAATGCAAAACTTAATTACTATTGATTCTTATTAGCTCAAATGCTTAATTTATAATTTTTTAAAGCCTTAAAAGGTAATTAGACCATAATAGATTATTATGGATGGTTAATGTATTTTGCATATAATTATTTTATGTTAAATTATGTTAAATAATATTAACATTTAAGTAATAAAATATATGGAAAGAAAAAAGCATTATCGTCTTCTTCATCTTTCTTTCTAAAACCCTTTTCGTCTATTGGCAAAGAACTAGGGATTTGGTCAAGCTTTTCTTCATTGCATATGAGTTTATTTGAAGTCCGTTGTTCATGAATTTTATGTTTTTGAGATTGTTGTAACTTAATTTAGCTAGCCCAGGGACTATTTTGTAAAAAAATTATAGGTTTGTGAAGTTACCATTTTTTTTCTCAAAGCTTTTTGGAAGTTAATGGTTGAGTTTAAAGCTTGATGTTGAAATATGACTATTTTGTAAAGTGAATTTAGATAGTTTTGAGTTTAGGGACTAAAATGTTAATATGCTGAAATTGGCATGAGTTTTCTATAAATTTAGTTGATTGGGAGCTGTTAAGGGATAATATTGAATTCAACCTTAAGTTCTTCGGATTAATTGGGAAAAATATGTAAGTTTCGGTTTTAAGGACTAAATCGAATAAAAGGTAAAAGTTTAAAGAAATATTGTAAAAATTTAACAAAGGGTCATAAGCATATATTTAGACAATATATGGTATTTGGAAGTATTAATTGAGTTAAACTATTATATAGATCAGAAAACAGATCAACTGGTCGATAAATGAAGAAAAAGAGAATTTACTGAATAGTCCTCGGTGTTGTGTTCGTTTCTGTTTTGTTTAGGTAAGTTTGTATTAGGTTAATTTTGATTAATACGTATTTATGTTTGTATTATTTATAAATGTGTTGGCATGAATGTTTGAAAGAAATATTGAAATTGAGATTGAAGGATTAAATTGTAAAGTATGGTAATTATATGTGTTCGAAATGAATTAAGAGATGATATGAAATGTTAAATAGCCATATTGTACATGTGACTATCTTACCTTGATGGAAAGAATACAGGAATGGAATTTAGGCCCATGGGAACTTAATGAATGATAAGGATACAAATGACATGTCGTTAGGGTGTGTTATACACTATGTGCTAGTGATTATATTTATTAGGTACTATGTACCGGTGACCATATTATCAGGTAATTTGTATCGGTGTTCATGTTGTATTAGGCACTATGTTTCGGTGTTATATTTATCGGGCACTATGTGTCGGTGTTATATTTATTAGGTACCATGTACCGATAGTGGATACTATACCGATGGCTAAGATTTAATATTTGTTGTGGATTTTCTACAGCTTGTGCGAGCAGCATCAAGTAATGGTTAATGTCCTGATTTATAGCTCGAGTGAGCAAGGTTATCGCAAGTATCTGATGTTAATTTACTATTGTTCTACGGGAAAAACAAGACTTGGAAATGAAAACATAAGTTATAAATTTTATTCTTGAAATGAATATAAATGATATGTGTATTATGCTATCTATATGTCTTGATGTTTGTTATATAATCATGACTAATTGTTTTGGTATCGTAGGGAATATGTAAGGTGACAAGAAATGTAAGTTCGTATCTTAATTTCAATTAATATGAGTTTAAATGACATGTATATCATGTTTAATTATACAAACTTATTAAGCTTTAAGTAAGCTTACCTTGTTTTGTTTTCTTCCTTGTAGATTGTTAGATTCGTGCAATCGATTGGATCGTCTTTGGAGCTCACACTATCCCTAAAATCTTTTAGTAGATTTTTACTCATTTTGGCTAGTTATAAGTGGCATGTCAATACGTTAAATTAGTTATATGATGAGAAGTTAAGAATTGTGCTTTTGTGCCAATTTGATGTGAATGGTTTGAAATGTTTAGCTTTAAAGTGTGTGTTTTCATGTTTTGACTTGAATTTGAAAATTATGTTTTGGTCATTTTGGTGAACTTGTTTGATGAAATCTTGACATTTGGAATGATTATTATATGTGGTTGCTCAGTGTGAACATTATGGCATAAATAATGATGAATGTTTGGTTGTGAATGGTTGAATTGAGGTGCCAATTGTGGCATATTGGTTAGAAACTTAGGATGGTGATATATGTTATTTTTGGCAAATTTTTGATGCATTTGAATAGGCTAAATGGTTGACATATTGCATTGCTTGTGGCTTAAGTGAACATAGGATGTTATAACTTAATTTTGAAGGCACTTTTGGTACGCACGGTTTAGCACACAGTCGTGTGACATACATGGCCATGTGACACAATCGTGTAGTCTTTATATTTTGGGAGGTTATTGTTGTACATGGCCTCAGTGAGTTACACGATCTGGATAAACAGCCATTTGACTCCAACTAACACAACCTCAACCTGTTACACGAGCCAGGACACGACCGTATGACTTTTGTTAGAAATTTTGCATTTAGGTCCATACGGCTTCAGCTTGTTACATGGCCAGGTGACACGATCATGTGACCATATTGTACAGTAATTGAGTCCGTTGTTTGGTTTAGGTACACGACCATGTTATCTAGCTCCACACGGCATCAGCCTATCACACGTGCTGGCCGCACAGTCGTGTGACCCCTGTTTTGCCTTTTTACCTATGTTTTTGTAAAAGTTTCAAATTAGTCCTGAATTGATTCTGAGTTGGTTTAAGAGCTTCGTAAGCTTGATTGAGGCTCAATTTTGGTTCTAAAACATATTATACTTATGTTATTGAATGCGTAGATGGCGAAGTGAGTTTGCCAGAAGTTAATAAGGTATCTTTGCCAAGTTATGATTATTAGAAGTGATACGTATGCTTGTGTGATTGGTTGTTCAGGTAGGACTGGGAACAACATTGCTTTGGTTCAGTTGTATCATTTGCAGGTTATGCTTCAGATCATCTCTCTATTATTCGCCATCCTAATATGTAACACCCTTAGCCCGTCTCCGTCACTGGATCAGGCTTACGGTGTATTACCATAGATTTCATAACATTTAAATTGAAACAGGAACAATTATACAAATTATCTCATAACAATCAATAACTCATATAAATCAAAATAAAAAATACAATTACGAGCCTTAAATAGAGCTTAAAGGCCCTAAAAATAGTTTGGAAACATTTTGGGATCAACTCGAAACAAATCAAAAAATTTTAGAAAAACTTGAAAATTTTGAAAAAAGGGGTCACACGGCTATGTGACATAGCCCAGACCTTGTGGACATTTGTAAACTGAAAAATATATAAGATTTTTCCTATATAATTCTTCACCTTTTTATTTAAATTTGTTGTTAAAACCAAGTAATTGTTTAATAAATTAATGAAATATGCGAAAATACGAAATTAGGACATAGAAATTATTAAAATGTGATTTTATATTTTATTATATAGTTTTCATGCATAAAATGACTTATTTTATATTAATTCGAGCATATTATATTTTTAAGTTATAAATTGGGTCATGCATGATTAAATTAAATAATAAAATATAAAGTTATATTTAATAATTCATTTTTAATATTTTATTAATAAATTGGGTTTTAATTAATAAAGTAAATTGATTAATTAAAGTGGTTAAATTATACTATTTGGTCCTCTAAACTATCTACTATTTTTGGACAGGTCTGAGAGTTTTCTTCTAATTGCAGAACCGTCCAAATTGGGGACCAAGTCAACCCAATTTTCGGCTGCACATGGATGTCAAAAACCATTTTTTGGTTTAATTATACAGAGTCCTTGAAGATTTATATAAATCAGAGATTTTTCCGAAGATTTACTGATGACTGAGTCTTAGTCTTGAGTTGTTGTGGTACTCAAATTGACCAAAAATCAAGGAAAAATCAGCCTCCTTTCCTCAATTCATGGCTGGCCACTCTTGGAGGAAGTTTCAAAGGATGGACACTCCTATTTTTAGCAAACTAGCTCCCTTGCCTCACCTATAAATAAAAGCTCATTTTTCACTTTTTCAATCATCCCTCATCCCATCATCTCTCGCTCATTCATCATTCTCTCAAATTTTTTAGCTATCTTTCCCCTTCATCATCCTTGCATAAGGATTTTAGCAATTAAGCCTCGTACAGAACCCTTGGTCGGCCACCTTGGAGAGCTATCAGCAAAGGAGCAATGTAAAGAAGCAAATGAGCCTCGTCATTAGAGTCTTGGGTGATAGCCACTCTGAATTTGGTTTAATCTTTCTTTTCTTTAAATTTAATTTAAAGATGTTTTCTATGTGTTCTTTGTTCTTTTTTACAACAATGATAGCTTAATTTTATTTAAGCTAGGATGATTATTTTGATTAAAGAATATTTATTTGATTCATGCTTATAATGTTTGTGTCTTAATTGATCATCTTTTCAATTAAAATCAAGTCTGTATTTCGTTCATACGTGATTGAAATGCACTTGAATTACCTGAGAAATCCTAACCAGACGACGGCTAATGGATGCATAATTGAAATGTGCATGCTCAATTTAGATCCTAACCCGATTGAATTGTAGGTTGCATAACAACTCTAACCAAGCTCTGTTATCTGCATAGTTTTTAGATTTGTGTAATTATATTGTTTCAAACCTAACACGTCCCTGTTACGTCCCGAATGTTAAGAGACCCTTAGTAAATAAGGATCAGTAAAATGCGTATTTACTAAGTAAAGGATTCCAAAAGGACCTAATGTGGTTTCCAAACTCATGAAAGATCGAGTTGCCATGGAATGTTTTTCCGAATGTTATTAAGCATGTTGATAATAAATTGAGTTTAATTATAGTAATTGTCCTAGATTATTTATGTTATAATTGTTACAAATTGTGTTTAATTTTACTAAAATATATTTCATTCATATAACTTGCATACTTAGGATAATTTGCATTAGGGATCATTGCATTTAGTTTAATATATTTTAATCACCACTTCTCAACTATATTGTGTTTTTATTTACCAAATTGTTACTATAGTTTTTCAAATTAAGTGACTTAGCACAAATACAATCCCTGTGGAGACAATAACTTGATACTTACTTATTACTTGATAACGATTGTGTACACTTGCACAAACCTACGTGTTACAACATTCGAAATATAGGCACACGGTTGTGTCTTAGCCCGTGTGCTATGTGCCAAATAGTGTGTGCATTGGATGTTGAGTCACATGGCCATGTCGTAGGCCATAAGCCAGACTATGTTACATATAGACTTGAGACACACGACCGTGTTGCAAGCCGTGTGCACCAAAATGTACCTTCAAATTCAAGTTTACCAAAACATGCTTACTTGGACATCAAGCAACTTGATTTTTATCAATCATACTCACTCAAAAAATGATTAAAGCAACTCAAAACATGTCAAAACATCCATCTTGAGTGCCTTACTGGTTTGCCCTCATTGACACCACAATTTAATTGCTCAACCAAGTTGCATTTCAAAGATTACCTTGTCATACGTAAACACATAACAAGTCTACTACTCATGCTCAACATTCAAGTCCATTTTCTATCAAATTTTAACTCTTGCCTAAACAATGTCATACTAAATACTAAACAACATCATTTATTTTATCAAACCATGTCATTATCAAATTAAGTTCAAACATAACAATCAAGATTATCAACACAAGTAACATTTTATGACAATCAAACTCACACTCAATTCATATTACCCCAGCATTCAACCAAGCCATCAGTAAATTATATTATAATACAAATGACATATATGCACATTCGATATAATAATTTCTCATACCATTCATAACTCATTAATTCATATATATATAACTTAAACTAACACAAAACATATTTGCTTCCATAAACACCTATGTTTATATTTCCAACACTCCTATTACATGATACAAAACCAAGTATAACAATTTCAAGTCTACCCAAAAATAAAGCTGGATAGTGTGATCTTTAATTTGATTCGATCGTCCAGTTTCTTATCTACAAGGAAACAGGAAAATAACACAAGTAAGCTTCAATATAGCTTAGTAAGTTTATAGGTTGAAATGTTATAACTTACCGAATAATCATAGTTATATAATTAACAAAATTAATGGCTAGCATTGACCTTGTCAATCACAACCATTCAGCATGTGAGTTTCGTAAATATAAGTCATTTAATCTTTTCATTTATATAGTATCAACCATTATCAAGTCATGATATAATATAAAAAATCATGAAGACATTCAAGTCTTTCATAAGAAATTTGAATAAAGTATTAGTTACATATCATCATCAGATCATTTAGCTCTTAAAAATTCAGCCCGATCAATGGTATAAGCATATACAGATACGTAGTTAACCATCCAGAACACACCAAAATGCTCAAAAGAGCGAAACCAACCGTGAACACACCTCGGCACCAAGTGCCAGGCCCGTAGGCTAACATCCCTCTAGTAACACAAGTCGCCACCAAGTGGCAAGCCCGAAGGCTTTATATTCGCCCTCGGTAACACACTAGAAACACTATAAATATAACACGATAGTCCGCAACAAATGCTAGACTCCGATATCTTTAGTGAATAGAAATAAATTAGGAATCATCATCTCATCTCAAATCAAACCCGTACACCGCGCAATATAACCTATTGGCATGCCAATTGTATCCTATCTTATGTTCATCCGGGCTCGATATACAAAATCGCATAATAATTACAATTCAATTACATTTCTTACTTTGAATCACCTTTATAATTATTTCATTAAATATATAATTATTTAATACATCATAAAATTACATGTCAATAAAATATTGGAAATTATGCTAAATTTAATCGTATGAACTTACCAGGGTTAAACAACAAAAATGACAACATAATGGGCTAAATCAACAATTTTATGTTTTCCGTAATTATCTACCGATTCTTGATCTATACAAGTGATTTTATTTCAAATATTAGTCCCCAAATACATTATAAAAATCCATTTGATGCATATGATCTTAATTGACATTTTTGAAATTTACCTAAAGTTTTGTATTTTGTTCAATTTAGTCCCTAATCCCCAAATTCCAAATTTATCAAAATTTCATAATTTCTCAAGCTAACCGAATTTTCACTTATACAACTATAGCCCATAATTATTCCAAATTCACAAGGATTCCCCATCAAATTTAATATTTTTATCAATGAAGCTCTTTAACCAAAAACTAACTAAAATTCCTTTACAAAATAATCATAAACAACAACCAATATTAAAAATATCTTATTTAACATCAAGAACAACTAAAATTCCTTAATGGTAAAATCCAAAATCTTTAACAGTTTCGAAAATGGAGGTACAAATTAGCTAGACCTAATAGCAACGATTTCAAAAATATAAAAATGACAAGAAACGGGATAAAATGCACTTACATGCATAGATAAAAGCTCAACCGAATGTTCTTAAGCTCCAACAATGGAGGTTTCGGTTGAAAAGCATGAAAAATGAAAAAAGATGACATTGGCTTTCTTTTGTTTTTAATTTATTTATGATTTTAACTAATTTATAAAAATACCATTAATTAGCATTTTTTTAAAATTTAAAACATACATACATATGGTACACTAAATAAGAAATGACTTAATTGACATATAAATCCCTACCATAATGCCTTTCCATCCCTTTGAATCAATTAAACTAATATTAATTGAATTTTTACTTTTTTATAGTTTAGCCATTTTACTTAATTAACTATCTAAACTTCAAAATTATCTAACCAAATTTTAATACACCTATATAGTCACTCCGTAAATATTTAATAAAAATATTTACGAGCTCGGTTTATAGAAACAAAATCATGGTACCTCATTTTTAATACTACTTGACTTTAGAGACAAACCACTTATTTTTACTATTTGTTCAATAAGTTAAAATTTATAAGATCAAAATTCTATATATTATCATATTTGACTCGTAAATATTAAATAATAATATTTATGAATTTACTCATTGGATTTGTGGTCCCAAAACCACTACTTCCGACACCACTAAAAAACTAGCTGTTACAACTCTCTCCCTTTAGGAAATTTTGTCCTCGAAATTTTTACCTAAGAATAGATTCGGATATTGTGACTTCTTCAATTCCTCAGTTCCCCACGTAGCTTAGTCGATACTATTTTGATGCCACAGACTTT
Organism: Gossypium raimondii; assembly: GCF_025698545.1. Taxonomy (NCBI): domain Eukaryota; kingdom Viridiplantae; phylum Streptophyta; class Magnoliopsida; order Malvales; family Malvaceae; genus Gossypium; species Gossypium raimondii. Next base: position 40,136,256 of record NC_068565.1, read on the forward strand.
CATTAACGGTACCTGTTTATTTTGAACTTCTTTTACCTCACGAATTAAAATCACTATTGGCTCCTCGAAATAGGATAAATGACAATCTGATGTAGCTTTCTAACAAATTTGAAAAAAGTGAACTTATCTTCAGTTTCTCGAATCAAGTCTATCTCAACTATCTTATTTTCGCTCAATTTTAACCACTATAATGGGGTTATATATTTCTGTTTGTATAAAGCTTCAAACAGTGCCATTTTTATTCTGGACAGATAACTATTATTACAAGCAAATTCTGCCAACGAAAAACATTTCCCAACTACTTTCAAACTCGAGAATATAACATCGTAACTTGTCTTCCATAATCTCTATTACCCATTTTGATTGATTGTCTGTCTACAGATCAAATGTTGTACCGAAGTTAAGTTTAGTACCCAGAGTCTTGTGGAGTTTACTCAAAAATCTCGAGGTAAATCTCAAGTCTCGATCGGAAATAATAGACAATAGTACTCTGTTTTATCTAACAATCTCAAATTCATATAACTCAGCTAACTTTCAAACAAGTACCTTGTTCTGATTGAAATTAAGTGAGCTAATTTCGTTAATCTGTAAACAACAACCTAGATCGAGTCTTTCTTTCTCTATGTTGCAGGCAATCCAGATACAAAACCCATTTTGACTCATTCCTATTTTTATTTAGGAATCATAACAGGAACCATATCGAGTCTGAAAAGCATTTTTCGGCACATTACAATCTTTAACTAGAAAATGATAATAACTAGATCTGTATTTATCTTCTAGAACATTGTTACACCTTTTAAGTGATCAAATAGGTCGTCTATACGAGGTAAAAGATATTTATTCTTATCCTGACTTTCTTCAATTATCTGTAATGAAAATACAATCTCATTGACCCGTCTTTTTTTCACAAATAACACAGATGTACCCTAGGATGATACATTTAACTGAATAAAACCTTTGTTTGATAACTCTTGCAAGAGTGTTTTAAGTTTGTTCAACTCAATTGATTTCATTCGATACAGTGCGATAATTATTGGAGCAGTCCCAAGCATCAAGTCAATCACAATTTCAATTTTCAATGTTTAGGTGGAAATCCTAGTAGTATTTTAGGAAACAGATAAAAGAAACTCACTAATAATCAGTACATGATCAATCTTCGATCCTAATTCTTGAGTATCAAGTATATATATAATAGAAATGTTTTACAACCTTTTCAAATTGATTTTTTTGCAGAGATAACTAAAATAAATCTGGTAGTACTAACTGAATTACTAGACCTAACTATAATCATTTCACCAGTTTGACATTTCAAATTATTCTGTGTTAGTCTACAGTTCACTATAGCATTGTATAACGTTAGCCAATCCATTCCTAGAATAATTTCAAATTCATGAAATGATAACAACATCAAATCTGTAGGAAAATCACAGCCATGGATTCTTAGTAGACAATTTCGACATTCTAAGTTAACTATTACACTCTGACCCAATGGATTATGACTCGAACATCAATCTCAGTTGAGTTAAGATGTAGGTCCTTATCTGTTTCTAATGCAGTAGAAAAATATGAATAAGTTGACCCAGTGTCAATCAATGCATATACAGTAAGTAATATCAAAGGAATAGATTCAAATCCAACAACTCTATCTTCGGTCCCACTATGATTAGCTCCAGTATTACTACTCTGACCAGGGCGTCTACCTTTCTAAGGCATAGACAACTGTTTAACACTTCGCTCATCAGTGTCTCCCAATTTTCTCAGACAATTTCTCATGAAGTGATCCACCAATCCACATTTGAACATGTACATAACTTGTCCTGCATTTACTAGCACACAATTTTTTTACAATGCACCGATACAAGTTTAGGGGCATTACAAACATTGTCAACACTATCCACAGGCACAATTTCTAGATTATAATTACTGAGCTGTACAAATCCCTGTCCAGATATCATTTGATGACATATTTATTTCTGAACTCAGATCTGAAGAAATCCCAGTTAATCCCGTCTTTGTGATCACCCGCTATTAATGCTGATCACTAGCTATAAACCTTATCTTTTATCAAAGACATGACACATCTAAAATATTCATAAAGGAAACAAGCCATATCATCAAAAAAAATCTTTGTATATATTTCAAGCTAGTACCCAACCATTTTTGAATCATCATCTGTTTTACCTTTGAATCCTTCATTACTATATTTTCTAATTTATCAATAAAGAACCGTTGAACTATTTTAGTCATTTGAGGACTTGAGGTGCCATAGGATGCACGAAAGAGGGTAGAGTTTGCTAAATAGCTAATTAGCTAACATAATTTCTATGAACCGCTGACTCTCTTAAGTCAAAATTATATTTAACTTCTCTAGAAGACATTTGATAAACCGGTAGACTATGACTTACTTCCTGTTCGAAAGTCAGGACATTACTATTTACTTCATCAATATCAGCACGTTCAAATTATGTCAACATCTTTTAAATCTATAAGAAAAACATGGCTTAGATCGGATCAAATAACATCACACTATCACAGGTTTATGTGGCATGTAATTTCTAAACTTCAAACACGCTACGTTTAGCCTGAGAATCGACTAAACTATATTATACTACAAATCACATATACGCACATTCGATATTGTACTTTCTCATACCATCATAACTCATTAATTCATATATATATAAATTAAACTAACACAAAACATATTTTCTTTCATATACACCTATGTTCATATTTCCAACAATCCTATTACGTGCCACAAAACCAAGTATAACATTTTCAAGTCTACCAAAAAAATAAAGTTGGATAGTGTGATCTTCAATTTGATTCGATCGTCCGGTTCCTTATATATAAGGAAATAGGAAAACAAGACAAGTATGCTTCAATATAGCTTAGTAAGTTCACAGGTTGAAATGTTATAACTTACCAAATAATCATAGTTATATAATTAACAAAATTAATGGCCAACATTAACCTTGTCAATCACAACCATTCAACAAGTGAGTTTCGTAAATACAAGTCATTTAATCATTTCATTGATACAGTATCAACCATTATGAAGTCATGATATAATATCAAAAATCATTAACACACGTACAAGTCTTTCACAAGAAATTATAATAAAGTATTAGTTACATATCATCATCAGGTCATTTAGCTATTAAAAATTCAGCCTGATGAACGGGATAAACAGATATGGAAACGCAGTTAACCATCCAGAACAAACTAGAACGCTCAAATGAGCTAAACCAACCATGAACACACCTCGGTACCAAGTGCCAAGCCCGAAGGCTTTACATCCTCCCCCGGTAACACACTAGAAACATTGTAAATATAACACGATAGTCCGCAAAAAATGCTAGACTTCAATATATTCAATGAATAGGAATAAATTAGAAATCATCATCTCATCTCAAATCAAACCCGTACAGCATGCAATATAACCTATTGGCATGGCAATTGTATCCTATCTTATGTTCATCCGGGCTCGGTATACAAAATCGCATAATAATTACAATTCAATTACATTTCTCACCTTGAATCACCTTTATAATTATTTCATTAAATATATAATTATTTAATACATCATAAAATCACACGTCAAAAAAATATTGCAAATTATGCTAAATTTAACCGTATGAACTTACCAAGGTTAAACAACAAACACGACAACATCAGGGGCTAAATAAACAATTTTCTATTTTCCTCAATTATTTAACGATTCTAGATATATACAGTGATTTTATTTCAAATATCAATCCCCATATAAATTATAAAAATCCGTTTGACGATATGATCTTAATTGACATTTTTACCATTTCCTTAAAATTTTACATTTTATTCAATTTAGTCCCTAATCTCCATATTCCAAATTTATCAAAATTTCATAATTTCTCATGCTAACCAAATTTTCACTTATACAAATACATCCCATAATTATTCCAAATTCATAAGGATTTTAATATTTTGTCAATTGAGTCTTTTAACCAAAAACTGACTAAAATTCCTTTACAAAATAGTCATAAACAACAACCAAGATTACGAATCTCTTATTTAACATCAAGAACAAATAAAATTATTTAATGGAAAACTCCAAAAATCTTTAACAGTTTCAAAAACGGAGGTACGTATTAGCTAGACCCATGCAGGGATCTCAAAAACTTAAAAATTACAAGAAACAAGATAAAAATACACTTATATACATAGATAAAAGCTCAACCGAATGTTCTTAAGCTCCAACCATGGAAGTTTTGGTTGAAAATAAAGAAAAATGATAAAGATGACATTCTCTTTCTTTTGTTTTTTTACTTTATTTATATTTTAACTAATTTACACAAATGCCATTAATTAACATTTTTTTATTTAAAACATACATACATATCATCCACTAAATTAGAAATGGTTTAATTGCCATATAAATCCCTACCATTATGCTTTTCATCCCTTTTACTCAATTAAACTAATATTAATTGAAATTTTCACTTTTACAATTTAGCCTTTTTTTATTTAATTAACTATCTAAACGTCAAAATTACCTAACCAAATTTTAATACACCTATTATTAAATATTTACGAGCTCATTTTATAGAAACGAGGTCCGATACCTCATTTTATAAAACCACTTGACTTTAGAAACAAACCACTTATTTTTACTATTTGTTCAATAAGTTAAAATTTATTAGATCAAAATTATATATATTACCATATTTGATTCGCAAATATTAGATAATAATATTACCAGAATCACTCATCGAATTTGTGGTCCCAAAACCACTGTTTTCGACACTACTAAAAAATGGGTTGTTACACAGTAAGTGAGTTGATAAGTGTGAATTGCGTTCGCAAGTGTGTCTACTATGTGGGAACTGAGTTCGCAAGTATGTCTATAAGTTTGGATATCCAATATGTGTGTTAAATGTCTTACCTAAGTTAGTATCTAGTGTACGTTTAGATTAAGAAAGAATGCCTCCCCGTAGATTGAATGTGAACCGTGTGAATGATGCTTCCAACCCTCTGAAGGTGAACGGACTTCTGCTATGCAAGAGCGACCTCATAGGGAAAATATATGGGAAAATGGCATGGAGCCATTAGTGCAAGCCATGATTTGGGCATTTCAATTAGCAACTTTCGTGTGTGAATATGATATGCAAATTGTGCAAGTATCCACGTTGGATCAAGTAAGAAAGTGATGAGTGAGTATCGTTCCCACGAGGATTAGATTGAGGCACTAAATGGTTAAGTTATAAAATACGATTAATGATATGGTAAGACTATGGTAAGTATTCAGTGGCAATTAATAGGAATAATGATGTATGCAATATGTGGAACTAACAAATATTTGGAAATGTAATGGCAATTATGAGAATAACTACGTGAATAATATGCAACGAATAAATAAACGACTAAGAATGCTATGACAAAGCTACTTCGACAAAGATAAGGGTTATGCGATGTTGAGTGGGAAGGTCGAGATTACTAAGAATCTACTTTTCTTGTCAGCAATGCGTCAGTAAAACCATACTTAACCTACTATTCAGAAGAGTTCTTAAGTGGCCTGGCTCTTTCGAAAGCAAAAACTTTAAGTTACCTTGCCTGTGTCTATAGGCATTTAATATGGTACCCTGCACCGTTATCTTCTGTATGATCGTTGCTCTATGTCTAGAATCTACTACAAGTATCTGTCAAGTACTTGCTCATATCATTCAACCACGATCCAACTAATCCAACCTTTTCAGAATTAAATTAGTTTAAAGGTATACTGTACAGTTGGTTATGTTTAGGGATTGCTCACATACATTGTAAAGAATAAAATAATTGAATGAAATAGTAAAACAACTCAAATTTATATTACAGCCACTGAAGACAGTTAAAGCTTCATCAAAGTAATCCCAACCCTATAAGATTTAACTCATAGGCTAGCAAACAATATTAAACTCAAACATCGTTTTCATCATTGTAATTTACGAAGGAACATATTAGAAATAATGGAAGAACGTCGGGAAGATAGTGTTCGCATGTCCAATCCACACTCCAGTTGTGTAGTGTCCTAAGGTGGCTAAGAGGGGTTGCCTGCGTCTTTCCTCTTCTTGTCTCTATTCAGCCACTACCTTCTAATTTTCCTAAAGATCTCTACACGTAGTTCCGTGCCCTAAGGTTTCCTCCTTTGCTTATTTTAAATTTGCTTGGTTTTTTTTATTTTTCTTTCAGGATAATTCCAACAGCCCTAAGATTTATCTACTCCTCTTATCTAAGTAGATCTATTTGGTACAAGTAGAGTTGGGTTGATATTGATATGCGTTAAATGCTGATTAGACACCTTCCCAGCATTGCCATGGCATACTGGTTGGCAATCTGACCACCCCTTTGCCCTGGCAAAACTTCACTCCTTTATTTCTTATTCCTTATCCATCACTTGTCAATACCCCAAAACACAACCCTTCCACGAGAAATTAAAAGCACCTAATATTTAAACGCAGCCCAAGTTCTAATGCAATGCAAAAATACTAATAAAATATCCTAAAATGCAACTAGATATACTTAAGTATAGACAATTAACTAGGTCCAATGGCATAAAATATAAATCTTTTCAAGAGTTATCACACCCCCAAACCTGAGTTATTGCTTGTCCTCAAGCAAAATATGCATAAATGCCAACATTTTTCCAACACACCAGACCAACTCATACTGCTAGGCTATTCATCAACAAGTACATCAGGTCTCAACAATCTTCCTTTTTCCTAAAACTTGTTCGAGTGTCAAAGGCTTGATCAACAAAGAAAGTGCAAAAAATATTTTCCTAAAAATAAAAGCTCTTTAGTACTCATGTATTTTCTCCTTTTTGGCCTATAGCAACCATCTTCTAACTTGCTTATTTAATCTATTACCTAAATAGAAGTTACTTGCTTCAAGCCTGCTCAGAAATATATTAATCATTTCATGAAATTCTTTGACTTGACAATTACAGCAGAGCATACACCAAATTGTCGAGTACTCAATCATGACACAATTTAAACCGAAAGTCACCATAAAGCTCAAGCTTTTGACTAAAAAGATGGATGGAGCATACAACTACCTCCTTAGCTATTCAGTCCTTTTTGCTACAGGGGAGTGCCCCTAATTTTATTTTCATGAAACAGACTCTTGCATAGACTCACCTTTCTAATTAACAGCACGATGGAGCAAACAAAGTGTGCTGACCTACTTGGCAATTCTAAACAATGGAATGGCTACTTTCTTTTATTAAATATTACTATGACAATATAACTAATGCTTGGCTTTAAAAATCTCTATGTTCATTAAAAGATACCTACTATATCCCCCCCAAAAAACACACTAAGTATAAGACATCCTATTTTTAGGAATTAATATTCAAGCATCTTAACCTAAGCTAAATTCACCCAATCCACTATCGCATGTTCTAAGTATATCGAAAAAAGTATAAACTCATCATCGAACATCATAAGTATAAACTATACTTCTTATTGACCAACAGTACTTTGGTGGTTACAATACAGTGGCAAAACATCCATATTATATCAAGTGCAACCTAAATGCACAATACACCCCGAAACCTAAAGGATGCATTGTCTTTAATGCATGTGCATGCAACAAAAATTATGCGATGGATAGACAAATGTCATGGAAAAATGAAATGAAATGCAGGATCATCAAAAGAAAAAAAAACTTATCTAGCTTGGGTTGTATTGTAGGTACTTTATTCTATCTGATGGGTTGATTTACGAGCAATAACCTTGTACCTCTGCATCCTTTTCATTGGGGTCAGTTTATCCCCATCCTTGTCAGTCTCCGTGAGCTCATCAATCAACCGATCAATGTCACGGTCTTAGGCAATTATAGATTAGTAGAAGGATGTGGAACAACCGCAATGCTATCCACTGCTGGTGCAACTGAGGGATTTGCTTCCTCTTCATCCTCACAGTTAGTCTTAATGCTGACAAACTTTATTTTCTCTGGTTCTTCCTCCAGTGCTTTGGGCACATTCTCTTTATTGGCAGGATTTGTCTCAACAGGCTCTATGTCACCAACCCTTTCCCCCTATATTTTATTAAACAAAGGAAATGAAATTACTAAAAGAAATTTAAATCAAAAAAATAAAATAAAAATATATTTTTTTTCAAGATGTTGAAGTTAAACATCTCGAAGATCAATGGACTGTTTGTCTCACTAGTTTTCATGTCCTTGACATCAATAGCTCCATGCGGATATACATGAGCTACCCAGCATTGTTCGTCAAAATTATAAGGTCTATTTTGCTCCAGCAAAGTGCACAAGGGTCTCCACTCAAATGAATTTTCATCACTATCAAAATTGCTGTGGCGAAATCTTGTGAATTCTTTCTCCACTACTATTTCTATATAGTCAATGGCATGACATTCTTTATTCTCATCAGCACATTTTAGTGCATTCAATATATTTAATGTGATCTGCTGATCATCCATTCTCATGGTTAATTCACCTTTCTGCACATCAATTGAAGTCCTACCAGTAGTAAGAAAGAGTCTTCCAAGAATAATTGGCACATCATGGTCAGCTTCTGATTCTAAAATAAGGAAATCCCCAGGAAAGATAAATTTATCTACCCTTACCATTACGTCTTCAAATTTACCTTCCGGATGTGTATAGGATCAATCAAGTAGTTTTAACGTGACTGTTGTGGGTCTGGCCTTCCCAATTCCCAGCTTCTTGAAAATAGACAGGACATTAGATTTATACTTGCTCCTAAATCACATAACACCTTACCAACATAATGATATCCAATTAAACTTGTGATAGTGAAACTCCTTGGGTCCTTCAACATTGGAGGTAATTTATTCATCAACATTGTTGTACACCCTTCAATGAGAGAAACAGTATCAAATTCTCCAATCTACGCTTCTTTGACAATATATCTTTCATAAATTTCACATAGTTAAGAATTTGCTCTAAAGCTTCTACCAGTGGTCTGTTGATATGGAGTTGCTTCAAGACCTCTAAAAATCTTTTGAACTAAACATCCTGCTTAGAATTATGAAATCGTTAAGGAAAAGGTAGAGGTGGTCATCCTTCAGGTTGCTGATATTTTTTTGATATGGCATTTTTGTTGGCAACATGATCTAATTTTGCCATAACATTTTTCTACTTATACTCTTAAGATGTTGTATGCTTTTCAGTTAATTTTAAGATATTTTCATGATCGAGTCTTGAGTTGTCCTTTTCTGTCGTGGCATCTTGAACAACATCATTCAAATGAGTTCCACTTCTAAGAGTGATTGCTTTGCAATGCTTTTTCCCTTGTGATATCAAATTATCAGTATCACTTGGCAAAGCTCTTTGTGGTCTCGAATTTAAAACATTTGGTATTTACCCCACTTGATTCTCAGGAGCTCGTAGGGACGCAACCTGACTTTGAATCATAGCATCATTTTTTGCCATATACGCCTTCAACAAAGATTCAATAGAATTAGAAGATGATACCTATCCTTGTTGAGCATTTTGCCTCGGCATAGGATGATTATAATCGGGTGGTGTGTTGTGGATATTTTGTCTTGCAACATTATATGAACTCTTCGCACCTTAATTAATCCAACTAAAATCTAGATGCTACTTCCACCTCGGATTGTAAGTGTTTGAATAAAGGTTATTATTTTAAGTGAAATTACCCATGTAGTATACCAATGCTGGGTTTGATGGGCATTTATCAAACACATGATCTTCGTCACAATAAACATATGACAGCTCGATTGATTTCACCTCTTAGACTGCAGTTGGATATTTCATTGTTTTAACCATTTTAGCTACAGAAGATACCTGCGCTGTCAACAAAATAATTGCGTTGAGCTCAATGGTATTAGCAGTTCTCTTGTACGTCTCAACATTTGTGGTAGGGTACTTATAGTCATTGTGGGCAATCTTTTCCAAAATCTTATATGCTTCGTTGTAAAACTTATCTAACAATATACCATTGTCAGATGTTTTAACTACCATTCTCGTATTTACATTCAACCCATTATAGAAAATTTTCATTTGAGTCTAGTGTTGAAATCCATGCATCAGAGATTTCCAAATTAAATCTTTAAATTTTTCCCAAGCTTCATGTAGCATTTCATCCTCCAATTGTCAAAAAGATGTAATGTCGTTTCTAAGCTTAGTATTCATATTTAGAGGATTATACCATAGCAAAAACCTCTGGCATAGATCATTCCATGATGCCATTATTTATGACTGTAAAGCATTTAGCCAGGCTCTGGCTCGGTCCCCCAAAGAATATGGAAATAGTTGAAGTCTCAGGGCATCTTCAGGAACACCCTGTTTCCTGAATGAGTTACAAACCTCTAGAAAAAGTCACAAATGCAATCTTAGATCTTCAGTAAGCAGTCCACCAAACTGTTTTACTGCTTGTAACATCTGAAACATTATCAGTTTCAGTTCAAACTGCTAAGCTTGTATTTGTGGTTTGACTATCCCTGGGTTCAAATCATCCAAAATTGTCATAACATTCTCTCAGATTGGTCTATCTCGATCATCTATCACCCCACATACATGCATATTAGCACCCGGACCATTCAAGTTATCATTTATACCTTGTATCACCTTTTGAATAGGAGGATTTGGATCTTGACCATTCGGATTATCATTGAGACCAGGTTCATTCCCGTTCCTAGACATTTTTCGTAGTTCTTTTCGCCTTCTGCGTAAGGTTCTGTCAATCTCTGGGTTAAAATGATATTCTTGGTTAGTAGGAATGCCTCTTCTCATTAACTAGTGGCAAACCAGTAGAAATTAAATTAAACTAATGAAATTATTTAAAATAACTAAACCAAATTACACCAAATTGCCAATCCTCAACAACTGCGCCAAAAACTTGTCTCGTGTGAATATGATATGTGAATTGTGCAAGTATACACGTCTGATCAAGTAACAAAGTGATGAGTGAGTACCATTCCCCTGAGGATCGGATTGAGGCACTAAAGTGGTCAAGTTATAAAATGAATTAATGCTTTCGTAAGACTATGGTAAGTATGTAGTGGCAATTAATAGAAATAATGATGTATGCAATATGTGGAACTAATGAATATTTGAAAATGTAAATGCAATTATGAGAATAACTATATGTATAATATGGAACAAATAAATAAATGACTAAAAATTCTATGGAAAAGCTACTTCGAAAAATATAAGGGTTACGCGATGTAGAGCGGGATTACTAAGAATCTACTTTCTTGTCAACAATGCCTCAGCAAAATCATACTTAACCTACTATTCAGAAGAGTTCTTAAGTGGCCTTCCTCTTTCAAGAGCAAAAGCCTTAAGTTACATTGCCTGTGTCTATAGGCATTTAATATGGTACCCTGCACTATTACCTTTTGTATGATCACTGCTCTATATTTAGAATCTACTACAAGTATCTGTCGAGTACTTGCTTATATCATTCAACCATAGTCCAACTAGTCCAACCTGTTCAGTATTAAATTAGTATAAGGGTATGCTACACAGTCGACTATGTTTAGGGATTGCTGACATACATTGTAAAGAATAAAATAATTGAATGAAATAGTAAAATAACTAAGATTTATACTGCAACCATTAAAGACAGTTAAAGTTTCATCAAAGGAATCCCAAACCTATGAGATTGAACTTATAGGCTAGAAAATAATATTAAACTCAAACATTGTTTTCATCACTATAATTTACAAAGGAACCTTTACTTGTGGATTTCTTGATGACTTTTGCTTTCAGTTCTAATCTCCTAGACAAAATTTATTTAAACACACTAATCCCGAAAATATACCCTAACTCATTTATTGGAAAAAAAAAATGATAAAAAATAAATATCTGATAAAATGAACGAGATTTTATCTTGCTCAATTTTATCCCCCCAGCAATGTTTTAAGTGCTGAACATTAACTCGAAAATTACCTCCCTTATCTTAAAGTTCGACAACTTCATATGGAAAAACTTGATGAATTGTAAATGGACCAGACCAATGTGATTTTAACTTACCTTAATCTGGAATTGAATAACAAGACTTGCTGACTTGCTTCAAATTCTCGAACTCGAATGTGCTTATCATGCCATCTTTTAAGTTTTTCCTTGAATAGCTTGACATTCTCCTATGAGAACATTTAGAACTCTTCTAACTTGTCGAGTTGAAGCATCCATTTCTCTTTAGCAAGCTTAAGATCCAAGTTAAGTTGTTGGAGAGCCTGGTAAGCTCTGTGTTCTAACTCCAAGGGCAGATGACAGGCTTTCCCAAAAACGAACCTATAGGGTGACATCCTTAAAGGTGTCTTGTATGCTATTCTATAAGCCCATAAAGCATCGTCCAGTCTTTTGGACCAATCTCGTCGGTTTAGACAAACTACCTTCTCGAGTATGCATTTTATCTCTTTGTTCTCCAGTTCAACTTACCTATTCGTCTACGGATGGTAAGCTGTTGCAACCTTGTGCTTCACTCTATGTTTGTCGAGTATCCATTTCAACCATTTGTTCACAAAATGGGATCCTTCATCACTGATGATAGCTCTTGGGGTTCCAAACCTTGTGAACACATGCTTCTGCAAAAACTTCATCACAACCTTGGCATCGTTTGTCGGATATGCCTTGGCCTCAACCCACTTAGACACGTAGTCTGCTACTACCAATATGTACTTGTGACCGAAAGACGGAGGGAAAGACCGAGAAAATGAATACCCTAAACATCGAATAATTCTACCTCAATGATGTTTGTTCGGGGCATCTCATTTCTGGTGGTAATGTTTCCAACCCTCTAGCATCGATCACAACTCTTTACGCAAGCATACGCATCTTTGAATAGCGTTGGCCAAAAGAATCTGACTTGCAATACTTTGGCTGCAGTACGTGTACCTTCGAAGTGTCCCTTACTCAGAGCTGTGTAACAATGATATAAAATCTTATGTACTTCATCTTCTGCCATGCTTCTCCTGATCATTTGATCTGCACACTTTCTGAATAAGTATGGTTCTTTCCAGAAATAGTACTTCACATCGTGAAGAAACTTTTTATTTTGTTGATATGACTTATTAGGAGGCATCAAACCACAACCCAAATAGTTAGCAAGATTGGCAAACCAAAGTGTATTATGGACATGGTTTACCTTAAGTATGTGCTCATCTGAAAATGTCTCCTAGATGGGTATAAGTGGAGAATTTACTTCTTGCGGCTCCAATCTAGATAAGTGATCTGCTACTTGATTTTTACCCCTTTTCAATCTTAAATTTCTAGATCGAATTCTTAGAATAGAAGTACCCATCGAATCAATCTCGGCTTAGCATCTTTCTTCGCAAGTAAATACTTAATTGCCGAATGATCCGTATATATTGTCACTTTGGTACCTGCAAGATAAGATCAAAACTTGTCAAAAGCAAACACAATAGCAAGTAATTCTTTCTTTGTTACCGTATAATTTAGCTGAGCTCTCGTCAGAGTCCAACTTGCATAGTAGATGAGATGAAAACTTTGTTCCTTCGCTGGCCCATCACAGCTCTTATCGCGAAAAGTGATGATAATGGGTGCCAAAACTAATCAAATATTCTAATCATTGAAAGCTTTTAAGCGCTCATCATCAAATTTGAACATCGTGTCCTTCTCTAATAATTTGCATAAGGGTTTACCAATTTTGAAGAAGTCCTTGATAAATCTTTGATAGAAATTGGCGTGGCCCAAAAAGCTCCTAACAGCGTTCTTAGCTGTTGGAGGTGGGAGTTTCTCAATAACATTTACCTTTGATTGATCTACCTTGATCCCATGTCCCGTTATCCGATGCCTTAGAATAATACATTTTCGCACCATGAAATGACACTTTCCTCAATTAAGTACGAGGTTTGTTTCTTCGTATTGCCTTAGTACCTTGGCTAGATTGGCTAGGCAATCATCATATGTATCTCCGAATAGTGAAAAATCTTCCATAAAGACTTCCAAGTACTTCTCAACCATGCTAGTAAGAATTGACATCAGACATCTGTGAAATGTAGTAGGTGCATTACATAAACCAAATGGCATGCGTCTAACTGCAAATGTACCGTACAGGCATGTGAAGGTTGTTTTGTGTTGATTCTCCGGTGTTACTCTGATCTGATTATACCTCGTGTATCCATCAATAAAATAGTAATAGTCTACACCCACAAGTCTATCCAACATTTGATCCAAGAATAGAAAAGGAAAGTGGTCTTTCCTAGTCTATCCAACATTCGACCCACGAGTCTATCAATACAAATTCTCCATCCTGTAACTGTTATAGTCATTATTAATTCATTATTCTCTTTCTAAATGATCGTAATACCTCCTTTCTTTAGCACGCACTAGATTGGACTTACCCATAAACTGTTTGAGATGGGATAAATTATACCAGCATCTAACCACTTAATGATTTCTTTCTTTACTATATCCTTCATGATGGGGTTCAGTCTTCGTTGTCCACCAGTTGTCCCTTTCTTGCCATTTTCCAAGATGATCTTGTGGATGCATACAGACAAACTAATGCCATGAATATCGGCTATAGTCCCTCTGATAGCCTTCTTGAATTATTTCAATACTAGGATGAGTTTCTCTCCTTGCTCTTCAGTTAACTTTGATGAAACAATCACAGGCAAAGTAGAAGCGTTACCTAAATAAACACATTTTAAATGTGAGGGAAGTACCTTCAGTTCTAATTTAGGTGGCTCATCTTCATCACTTGGAGGGTCTGATGTCAAAATTCGCTCCAACGGGTCCTCAACATATTTGAGTTCCTTTTCCATGATGAATTCCTCTAATTCGGATACTACCGAATAATCATCAACTGCATCAGGAAATTGCATAGACTTAAAAACATTAAATGTTACTTGGTCGTCTTGAACATGCATAGTAAGTTTGCCCTTCTACACATCAATAAGGGTATTTCCAGTTGCTAGGAAAGGCCTTCCTAGGATGATTGTCACCTTGTTATCTACTTCAAAGTCTAGAATAACAAATTCAGCAGGGAAAATTTTTTTCTCTACACGTACCAATACATCCTCAATTTTTCCTTCTAGATGTGCTAAAGATCGATCTACTAATTGAAGTGTAACTGTAGTAGGTTTAATTTCACCTATCCCCAACTTCCTAAATATAGACATGTGCATCAAATTAATGCTCGCACCCAAATCTCATAGTGCCTTACCACAATACGTTGCTCCAATGTTGCAAGGTATGGTAAAACATCCAGGTTCTTTCAAGTTTGAGGGTAGTATTTCTTGAAGATATGTACTGCATTCCTTCATTAGGGTTATCATCTCAAATTCTCCTAGTCTTCATTTCTTGGACAGGATATCCTTCATGAATTTCATGTAATTCGATATTTTTTCAAGTGCTTCTACCAACAGAATGTTGATATGAACTTGTTTGAGTATGTTCAGAAATTTCTTGAACTAGACTTCCTGCTTTTGCTTCTGAAGTCTTTGAGGGTAGGGTGGTGGAGGATTCTTTACTGGAACTGGTTGATTCAATTTATGTGGCAATTCTGCATCTAACGAAGTTGTTAGTTTCTCAGAATTAAATCGTTCAAAAGCTACCTTATCGGATTTTGCAGATTTTGGTTCCGGTGAAGCTGGAATTTCAACATTAAGTTAAACTTACACTGAGTCTTAAGCATCAGCTGGCTCTTCTTCAACTTCGACAGTGTTGGTCTCTAACGTCTTTTCGTTCCTCAATGTCAATGCTTTACAATGCTCTTTCCTGGATTTCTTGGATTCTCTGTATCACTAGGCAAAGCAACTTGTGGCTGGTTCCTAAGTTTAGTCACAAGCTGGCCCATTTGGTTCTCCAAGTTTTTCAATGTGCCTGCTTGGCTTTGGATCAAGGCATCATTTTTGGCTATGTATGCCTTAAACAAGTGTTCTAAGCCATTGGAAGATTCAACTTAAGGGTACTTCTAAACTTGTTGGGTAACAATAGGTGTCTGGGTCGGTTTAGGTTGGGCATAAGTGTTACTGGGTCCAACCCCTTGGTTACTCCAAGAGAAATTAGGGTGGTTTGATGGGTTGTAAAAATTAGATTGTAGTCCTTACCTTCCCCGGTTCTTGTTCTGCTTACCCATGCAATACACGGAATCTGGGTTTGATGGACATTCGTCGAACGAATGTCCTTCCCCACAATAAACACAGGCTATAGTTTCAAATTGATTGGGTGGCTGTGCTACAAAATTTTTAAATCCATTAGTGGTAAAATTTTTAAGCATTGAGGATATTGAGGATACTTGATATACAAGTGATGTAAGAGCGTCCACTTCATGTACTCTAGTGACTCATCTTCCTGATGCTGCTCGATTGGTTGGACATTGATAATTGTTATTGGCAATCCTCTCAATGATTTCATAAGCCTCGTTATAAGACTTATAAAGGAGAGCACCATTAGCAGAAGCGTCCACTAACATTCTCGTGTGAGCATTGTGACCATTATAGAATGTCTCAAGTTGGACGCAATACAGGATTCAACGACAAGGGCGCTTCCATAATAATTCTTTGTATCTTTCCCATGCCTCATACAAGGACTCATCATCCATTTGTTGGAAAGTATTGATCTCATTCCTCAACTTAGCATTCTTGCTAGGCAGGAAATACTTCATGAGGAATGTTTCTACTAACTCTTGTCATGTGGTAATGGAATGTGGTGGCAATGAATTCAACCAGGCTCGAGCTCTGTCCCTTAGCGAATATGGGAATAACTTTAATCGTAGTGTAGCTTTGGGTACTCCATCTAGCTTAAAAGAATTGTTCACCTCTATAAACAATCTTAAGTGAAGGTGATGATCTTCGGTAAACATTCCACTGAATTGGCCCATTTTCTGAAACATTTAGAACATAACTAGCTTCAGCTTGAATTTTTGTCCCTCAATTTTGGGTCTCTTAATACTCAGATTAAGATCATGAAACACTGGCATGTCATACTGTCTTAGAGCTCTATCCCTATCATTAGCAATAAGGTTAGGATTTTGAGCAGGGTTTGCTCCATTTCCTTGATTCAGATTTTCGTAGTTCATCTCTTCAGTCCTTCTCTAAACTGCTTGTCTCATTTATTATTGAAAAGTTTTTTTAATCTTAGGGTCTACGGGGAGTAAATCGATAATTCAATCAATACTCATAAACACCTGAAACAAGAAAAAATTAACTAAGCTCAAATTGAACAAAAAAATAAACCAAAATGCAAAATTCACATATTCACTAATAATGACTTTTAGAACAGTCCCTAGAAACAACACCAAAAACTTGGAACGATGCAAATGTGCAAGTGTACACAGTCACAAGTAATAAAGTGACAAGTAAATGTCGAGTTATCGTACCCATAGGGACTGTGTAAGAAAATTATTTATGAAATGAAATTCAAACACTCTGGTGATTAAAAATATTTTAATTTTGAGTAAGTGATTAAAAACTAAATTTAACTAAGTAAAATAAAATAAAAATTCCAATGCACGATTTCAAAAGATGATTTTAATTAAGATACATAATTGTATTAGATTAATTACATTTCTTAACTTAATATTACTAAAACAATGTTCATGTTCTTAAGAATAAATTCACGACAACTTGGTAATTTGTTAACTATAGCACATACAGACTTACTAAAGTAACTAATCTCTTGAACATATCACTATGCCAATTCAAACAATTAATCAATTTAAATAAGCAAGTAAAAGATTAAGTGAGTTAACAATATATATCGACATTGAAACAGTTTCATCACAATAATCTTGCAAGTTATGCAAGGCTAATGTACCGTTTAATACTGTCGCTCATTTAACCCTCAGCTACCTTAGAAGATTAAACATGCACTGATTAAGTATTTTGTTAATGAATTAAAATTTCAACACAATTAATAATTAATTCATTAGTTACCTCAGAACTGTAATGCAAGAATAACATAATTATGGTTTTACTTAATGAAACAATTTACCAAGACCTATAACAACACAAACATAATTTTAATAACTTAAATGGACGAAATGCAATCAACGTAAAATGAGCTAAATTTAAGCCATGTTAATTGAATTAAGAATAAAAACATAACAAACATTCATAGACATGCTCATAACAACAAAAAAAAGTTAAAGGATAGGAAACTAGAATCAAATTTCGTGTTTCTCCGAAGTCTGACTAGTTTGCTCTGCTCCTCCTTCTCCACTTATTCTTGCTAAATCAAGGTTTCTACAAGCAATTGAATGTTGCTATCAATGGTGGTTGGAAAATCTGCAAGGGTTTGACCGTCATAGGCTGAAAAGGTAGTTCGCCTCGATGCTTTAAAAATCGCTCCCCGGTTTTGTGCTTCTATCAGTGTTTGTCTAGCTAATTTTCACCCTTTGTGCGAATCTGTCAAAAATAAATCAAAATTTATAAAAATTAATTATAAAATTAATTAAAATTAAATATGTTAATAATTTAAGTATAATTTAATTATTTTATAATTATATTGTATTTTTCGACAAGAATTACACTGAAACTGCATGAATTTTAGTTAAAAGGGCATGAAAAAGAAAATATATTTTTGTGTTTCCACTGCGCAGTGTCCTGAGGTGGCTGAAAGGGGTTGCCTGCGTGTTTCCTTTTCCAGTCTTTATTCAGCCACAACCTTCTAATTTGCCTAAGGATCTCTAACCACCCTTTTGCCCTTACAAAATTTCACTTCTTTATTTCATGTTCCTCATCCTGCACCTGCCAATACCATAAAACACAACCCTACCATGACCAATTAAAAGCAACTAATATTTAAATGCAACCCAAGTTCTAGTGCAATGCTAAAAGTACTAATGAAATGTCCTGAAATGCAACTAGATATACTTAAGTACAAGCAATTAACTAGGTTCAAAGGCATAAAATATAACTCGTTTCAGGATTTATTAGCTGCTTGTGCCAACATTGCACCCGCGAACCGTGGATTTACCACTAAAGCGTCTATGAACTCTTGGTGGTAAAGATTTTAATGGTGTTAGAGGATTTGGTCCTACAAAAGTTGAGTATTAGGTTGAGGGTGTTGAGAAAATCCTTGAGCAAATGGTGTGTTCTAATGATGAGAAGCTAGGATGCACTATGTCCTTACTTATCGATGAAACCCATCGTTGTTGGAATACCTTGAAGTAAGGAACTGCTAGGAATCAGTTGACATAAGAGTTTTTCTTAGGAACTTTCAAGAATAAATTCATAGGTGAGCAGTATTTGAAAGCTTGCAAGCGTGAATTCATCAACCTTATGCAAGGTGAGCTATCTGTGGCTAAGTACGAGGTAGAATTTGTACGATTGAGCCAGTACACAGTAGAGATGGTCTCGCAAGAGAAGGATCATTATTAGAGGTTTCAATTTGGTCTACATTGTGATATCAAATTTTACCTATCACAATATTACGAAATTCGACAAGTTAGTCGTAAAACCCAAAGTTATTGAGTAGATTAAGGCTCCGCGAACTAAAGCTGGAGCTGGGAAGCAAGTGTCTGGGCGAGTTTCCAAGAGGGATCGTTACTCCCAAAATTTTGGTAGGAATGTTAAGCGCAGCTTCAGGACAAATCGTCTGCGATAAAAGAACAACACTCGAGATGGAAAGGAGGGTTCGCACAAGACTATAAGCTGGCATTTTACGAGCATTGTGACCGAAGAAAACCTGGAGAATGCCGTAAGATAACTGAGGGTTGTTTCAAGTACAGATCCAAGGAACAGTTGGTTAAAGATTGCCTAGATAGGTAAGAAAGACCACAAATATAGAGTGAGACCCCTACTCAAGTGCAAACAGGGGTTCACGGACGAGGAAGAGACAGTGAAGGTGAAATAAGGTGAGTTAGGCAATGGACTTTAGCTCACACTATTATGACCAAAGATGAGACAGGAGGCCTCACACGAGTCTATAATGTGAGAGAACCCCATAATAAAGGGCCACCAATGTCATTACAGGTACCTTCACTCTGCGAACTATTCCTTTGTTTTCCCTGATTGAATCTGATTCTACACACTTGTATGTTTTGAGGGAATTAGCTAGTGAATTAGGAACTCTAGTTGAAACCACAGATAAGGGTGTGGCTGTCACTAGTTCATTTGGAGACAATATGTTGGTCAATAGAGTGTATCGTAGGTGTCTACTGATGATTCAAGGTCAAGTTTTCTTTGCAAACATGATGGACTTGCCATTGTATGGGTTTGACGTGATTTTAGGAATGAATTGGTTGACTGAGCATAAAACCAAGATCGAGTTTGAGCTGAAAAGGGTCACTCTGCGAAGCAGCGAAGGCAAAGAAGTTGTGTTGGTTGGTGAGCGAGCTTGGTTTATGTCTAATGTGGTCTCAGCGATGAAAGCAAAAAAGATGCCAGGAAAAGGCTGCAAAGCCTATCTCACATTGGTGATGGTTTCGCAGGATAAAGCGAAAGTGGTTCACGAGATGCGAACTGTGATAGACTTTCCTGATGAGTTACCTAGGTTACCTCTAGAATGTGAAGTAGAGTTCTCCATTAAACTATATCCTGGTAGTTGTCCAGTATCTATCACACAGTATCGCATGGTGCCCAAAGAGCTTAAGGAATTGAAGGTATGTAACACCCTATACCCGGCCTGGTGACCAAGCCCCAATACAGGATGCGACAACACCGTCTCATGTCATATACAACAAGTAAAAGTTCATTCTAAACGAAACGTCTTCCATTTTAGTATTCGTATAGGTTTTAAGTCAATTATACTTGTCAGTTATCAATGTTACATGCTAACCGTACATCGAATAGTCTTAAAATAACAATTAAACATGCATAAGGTCCATTTAACAAAATTTCCCAAAATTGATACATAGGTATCGATACTAAAGGAGTGGTATCGATATTTTCTTTAAGTGGTATCGATAGCACTTGAAAAATCTATACCAGACTTGTATTATGTTTCTCACAAAAATTCCCAAACATCAAAAAATATTGGTACCTTTCGCAAGGTATCGATAAATTTACCCCGAGTATCGATGCCAATTCTATATTCTGACTCCCTGCACTTTCGAAGTTACAAAGGTATCATTTTTTAAAACCAAATATCGATACCTCTGGTCCAGACTATAAAATCTCAACATACATCAACAATCAAACCATTCAAACTTAATCCTAAATAACATCCTTCATTCACCTAGTTAAAGAAACATGAAAATATCTAAAATAGCAGTCCCAATATCATGTTCAAGTCCACAAACTTTCAAACATAAATAGTATGCAACCAACCCAAAAATTGACTTAGCATAACCGATATAAAATCTACCACATTGGCCTATCATATTTCCTTTATTCCCCAAACATAAATAACCATATAACACCTCCTAATAGAAGCTAAATAATCAGCTTGGATCACTCCCTTGAAGACCACACCACTCAGATTGGAACTACTTATCTGCAATGGTTAAAAAGGAGTGGGTGAGCTTAACAAGCTCAGTGAATGCTCAGAATAACCACTACGTAAACAAGTCATTATGCATCAACAAGGCAGACATGCAACATAATCATAATATCTTCTACTCATATGTCATAGTTTACACATTTAATCATCTTTCATGAATATTTACATATTAATCACATGAATACTTAAGCATATATTTTAGCATATATCAATAACATTTAATCACATTCAGTCACTTTTTATGATAATTTGGCTCTTGAGATTATGAAACATAAAGTGGACTCTATCACCACACATCGGATACGCAGATCTCCATAACACCATAATGACTCAAAGAGTCGAACATGTCACATAAGTGAAGCATATAACTAACACTTTCCAACACACCATATATACATATGAATGGAGTTTAGCTCACTTACCTTATCTCTCTGAAAATGTCTCTGGGCCTCAACGCTCCACATATATCACAAAAAGAGGTGAATACTCACAATTCTATGGCATGCCATTTATATCCAACGATCTCGTAAGGTCATAAGGTCACAAGGCCAAAATATCCACATTATTATTACATATTTACTTACCAATTTTTCGTACATATTCACTGCATATTCACATTAGTAGCACAATATATGGCATGATAACATATCCGCTTATTTACTGTCACATGGCATGAAAAACATACCCTCATATTCACTTTCACAATGGTCATCACAAGCTTATAGCATATATCATAGCATCTCATAAATTTCACAAACACACAAGCAAATATATTTCACATTTAATCATAGGTGTGAGAACACTTACACTCGAAATTTAGAGTAGGGGTTTAGGCTACCTCTAAATTCCCAATTACACAATGAATCATCTACAAGTAGCGATCCCAAAACACTCACCAAAATAGATGCTTTAGCCGAAAACCAAAAACTTACACAAGCTTTTCTTTGCCTTTATCTCTACTCGTTGAAGGTCCTACTAACTCTGATGCTTCAACAAGACAAACCACATGAACACACATTCAACAATCACTCATCAACTTCATTAAAAAAATCACAAACATAAGCCTAAGCTACCTTATCTTTTAACCGAAACTTTCAATATAGAAAATTTTATATTCGAATATCTCAGTCTACATTTAATATTTTCACACGAAATAAATTATGTTCATCTACATATTCCCTATGACTTATTCCCAACCTTTAAACTTCATAAAACTACGTGTTTTAAGTTATCGAAATTTTTCGACAAGTTTTGGCCGTTACAATGAAAATTCATTAAAACTCAAGAATTTCTTAACGAAAATTCAACATAAATTTATAAAGATTCTAATCATGTTAAAAAAAGTTGAAAAACACTTTAAAATCAAGTTTTTACCCACAAACCCAAGATTCACCATTAATGGCCCGATTTTTAGCTTTTATCAAGAACATGCATTTTAACGGCTAAAAACTTAGTTTTAAACACTAGATAACATTAAAAACTCATAAGGAATTGAATCATTACCTTAGATGAAGAAAATCTATGCGTTTGATCGAAAACCCGAAAAACCTGAAAACTTGACAATGGAGGAACTATGGTATTTTTAGGTGTTGTTCTTGGTCTTTTATAGAGGTATTAAGGTTCAAGGGTGATAGAAATCAAAGAGAATTAGGAATTGGAGTTCAAAATTGATTGAAATAGCAAGAGAGAATCAATGGACGACAAATGCAACGTGAAATAACTTGGTGAAGAGAGGTTATTTAGCTTGGATTTTAAAATCTGGTTAAATTGCTTCATAAAAACTCCCAATTTTGACTCTTTTACAAATCACTCCTATTTTCAACATTAAAGGTATTTAAAAATTATTTTCAAAAATTGATTTAATTTTCTAAAAATCATAATTAAAAAAATTACCAGTATATCATGTCACAAAATTTCGAGCACTCTAAGGCTAAAATTCCTAAAATACCCCTAAAACTCTTAGGCTCTATTTTGGAGTGTCACAAGATACAACTTCAAGAGCTACTTGATAAAGTCTTCATTTGACCAAATATATCGCCTTGAGGTTTGCCAATGTTGTTTTCCGAGAAAAAGGTTGGTAGCATGAAGATATGCATCGATTATAGGTTGAATAAATTGATTGTAAAAAATAAGTATCCGTTGCCAGGAATTGATAATTTTTTTGACCAGCTACGAGGTATCACAATTATTTTAGAGGTCGATCTATGATCTAGTTACTACCAACTCAAGATAAAGGAATCTGATGTGTTGAAGACAACAATCAAAACAAAGTTATGGGCACTATGAGTTTTTGGTGATGCCCTTTGGGTTGACAAATGTACCTACTGCTTTCATGGACCTAATGAATCAAGTGTTCTATGATAATCTGGATCGTTGTTTGGTGATGTTTATTGATGATCTCCTGGTATATTTGCGAATAGAGGAAGAGCATGATACTCATCTGCAAACTATATTGCAAGTTTTGCGATAGAAGTAATTGTTTGTAAAGTTCGATAAGTGTGAGTTTCAGCAAAAGTGGTTTGCGTAGACCCAAAAAAATGAAGTTGTTGTAGAATGGAGGTCACCAAGAAGTGTAACTGAAGTGTGAAGTTTTTTAGGGATAGCAGGGTATTATCGTAGGTTTCTTTAAGGGTTCGCAAGTATCACATCACCCTTAGAAAAGTTGCTCGAGAAGAAAGAGGAGTTCGCATGGACAGAATAAAGGAAACTTAGGTTTGACAAGCTTAGGGAGATCCTCACTAAAGCACCTGTGTTGATTCAACCAGAACCAAGGAAGGAGTTTGTGGTTTACAGTGATGTCTCAGACATGGGGCTGGGATGCATGTTGATGCAGGAAGGAATGGTGATAACTTATGGTTCCAGACAACTGAAGGTTCATAACTGTAACTACCGAACCCATGGTTTAGAGTTTACTGCGGTGGTGTGTGCACTCAAGATTTAGTGGCACTACTTGTATTGTGAGAAGTGTACCATCTACATAGACCACAAATGTCTCAAGTACTTGCTCACCTAGAAGGAACTGAATCTATGACAAATGAGATGAATAGAGCTGTCGAAGGACTACGATTGTGTGATAAAGTATCACTTTGGCAAGAAAAATGTGGTAGCTAATGCGCTAAGCAGGCAGTTTGTGAATGAGTTGCGAGCTCTGTTCATGCAGCTAAGTGTAACAAGTGATGGAGGACTACTTCTGGAATTGTAAGTGAGACCAACGTTAACACAACAGATCAAAGAAAGACAAGCCTCAGTTGAAGAGTTAGTGAAGAGGGTTCGCCAAGTATAGCAAGGAGTGCGAGGGGACTTCATACTAAAAGAGAAAAGAGTACTCTATTTTCATGGAAGATTTTGTGTACCTAGAGATGAGGAACTTCAAAATGTTATTCTTAAGGAATCACACAATAGTCTATATGCAATGCACCAAGGAAGCAAAAATATGTATCGTGAACTTAGTGAACTATATTGGTGGACTGGTTTGAAGCGAGCTATTACAGACTTTGTGGCGGAGTGTATAATTTTCCAGAAAATCAAAGGAGAGAATCAGTATCCTTTAAGACTTCTTCAGCCACTCAAGATTCCAAAATGAAAGTGGAAAATGATCACAATGGATTTTTTGTCAAGTTTGCCATTAACTACGTCCAAGAAGGATGTTATTTGGGTAATTTTAGATCACCTTACCAAGAGTTCACATTTCTTAGCTATTTGTACAAGCTATTCTTTGTAAAGGCTTACAGAGATTTAAATTATTGAAATAGAAAGGTTGTATGGCATTCCAATTTCCATTATTTTAGATCGAGATCATTAATTCACATCAAGGTCTTGGAAGAGTTTGCAAGAAGCTTTGAGTTTGAAACTTCAATTCAATACTGCTTATCACCCTCAAACAGATGGCCAATCAGAGAGAGTGATACAAGTATTGGAAAGAAATGATGTGAAATTGTGTTTTAAAGTTTGCAAGAAGCTAGGAATGTTATGTACCCTCAAATAGACGGTACCTTTTGAAGCCTTGTATGGAAGGAGGTTTCGAACACCCTTGTGTTGGACTGAGTTGGTTCATGAAACTAAAGACAAAGTGAAGATGATATGTGAAAGATTAAAAGCATCATCAAACAAACAAAAGTTTGATATTGACTTGAAATGGCAAGATATGGAGTATTAAGTGGGAAAGCATGTGTTTATTAAGGTATCGCCATGGAAGCAAGTCCTAAGGTTTGGGATTAAAGGAAAGCTAAGTTCAAGATTTATTGGTCCCTATGAAGTGGTAGAAAGAATTTGTCCTGTAGCATATCGACTTAAATTGCCATACGAATTTTATCGAATTCACTATGTCTTTCATGTATCCATGCTCAGGAAATATTGTACAGACCCATTTCATGTATTAGCAATAAATGAAGTTGAAGTGTGACCTGATTTGACTTATGAGGAAGAACCAATAAATATTGTGGCTCGTGAGGTGAAAGTCTTACAAAATAAGAAGATACCTTTAGTCAAGGTGCTGTGGCGAAACCATAAAACCAGCGAAGCTAGGTAGGAAAAAAAGAAGCAATGAGATAGTAGTATCCTCAGCTGTTTAGCGAAGAACTTTTCGAGGATGAAATGTCTTAAGTGGGGGAGAGTCGTAACATCCCGAGATAAAGCCTAAAAGTTTTTGCCTCACTAGTAGGGGTTCATCAATAGAGGAAAATCAATAAGGAGTTCGCCAGAGATTCGATAATATAGTCTACGTCGAAAGATGTAGTAAGGGGGTTCACCAGATTCATTGAAAGTTATGTTGCCAAGATAAGGCCTGGAAGTTTTGGCCTCGCCAATAAGGGTTCGTCGAAAGAGGAAAATCAGTAAGGAGTTCGCAAAAAATTTAGCAATACAGTGTGCGCTGAAAGATGCAGTAAGGGGATCACCAGATTCATTGAAAGTTGTGTTGCTAGACGGGGTGTTCAGCAGTTAAGTTGCGAACTGGAGGTTCGCCAGTCAAATTCAAGTCAGACTTAAATTAAGATTTTAAATATTGTGTATCTAGGATAATTTTCGTGCAAGTAATCTTATTCTAAACTGACTAGGGTTTCTAAGTCAAGTAGGGTATCCTAGGATCACTAAGTCACTTAGTGTCTATATATACAACCCTTATTCTGAGAAATTTTTCTCATCGATTATTTTGTTGCCAAGTCTCTGTTCAGAATCAAGTTCGTTGTAACCAGGGTAAGTTTCTGCCCTAATAGGCTTGATTGTCCAAGAAGCTAGGTTCGCTTGTAATTTATTTTATGTATATTGCAAACCAGCTAGACCATCTACCAGCAAAGGAAAGGGAAAAGCCAAAGTTGTTTAGTTTCTCAGTCAAATCGGTGAGTGTGTAGCTATCATCTTATGTGTGCTAACTATCATGTTTTCCAGAGTGAGGATTTAGGGTTCGTTACTTGCGTACAAACTGTAGTGTTTTTCAAGAATTTTGAACTAAGTTCCAAGGGTATGATTTCCCATAAAACCATATTTTCAAGTTCTAAGACTCTATTTTTAAGTTATGTTTTATGCATGCGCCCATGCGAGCCTATGTTTTAGATATGTTTTTAAAGTATGATTTTTTTTTATAAATTTTGATTTTACAAGTCATGTTTTGCGAGCTCTTTATGTGAGCTCAAAGTGATAAGCATTTTGTATGACCTCCTCTGTGAGCCTATGTGATAAGTATTTTGTGTGAGATCCTCTACGAGCTTATATGTTGGATATATTGTTATACCAAAGGATTGTGAGTACTCACACATAGGTTTTTTGATTTTGAGCGTTGAGGCCCTGGGACATGTAGAGAGATAAGGGAATATCGAGCTGTGCCCCATTCAATGGGACATGTTGGTGTACAGGGAGTGTATATCTCCACGCTACACTTATAGCTCATGTTAAGGACTCTTTGAGTCATTATAAGGCACTATAAGGAGATCCATGTGACACCCAAACCTGACCGGGACGGACTGGCCCGAATTCGAAGCGTTATATTAACTAACTAATTGACTCTCCGACTAACAACCACCCAAGACACACCCTAACCTTATAACACCTCAATCTTATCTATATATTAGTTATTTATTAACCCGGAAGCAAATTATGAGCTAATTTTAAACTTTTTCTAGGTAATTTAACCTAAGGGAATTTTCATCATTTTACCACCTATGGTAAAACTAACCTGATTTTAGATCTAAATGTTTACCGACCTTCTTTTAGTCAAAATTATGCAAGCCTAAAAATTTCAGCTTAAATTGACTTCGTTTGCTGTGTAATTCAAGTTTTACTATTAGGGAATAAATTGTAACAAATAAAAACTATCAGCACCTATTTTGAATTGAAAATTAAATATGTTTCTAATGAATTTTACCCATTACAAGACTAATCCTAAAATTTTACCAAGTTTCTTTATCATCTAGGGATCTAATTAGACTAATCAATTTTCTTGCTAAATAGTAACTTTAACAAATTAGAATACCAATTTAAAAAGACAAAAATTCAAACCCCCAAAAACCCACACGGCCATGTCCCCCAGGCCATTTGTCATTAAATGCTTGTGTTCGTGTCGTGAAAAACTTTTTGGCAGATCACACACAACCATACGGAAATTCCACGCGCCCGTCTGTGATAGCTCCAGTTTCCACACGCCCATGTGCAACCCCTCACACGCTTATGTGGACAAACACACGCCTGTGTAAAAACCACTACACCTATTTTTGTGTTAAAACCCAATTTTGCATATTTTAATGACCATATAAACCCGATTTAACTACAATTAACTAACATATATATACACACAACTTCAATTGAATTTATTGACATCAATTAAGCCTCAATTAAATAGAATTAAGCAATTAATTTCATGCACATAAAACACCAAATAAATCAAACAAGCGGCGTACCTTAGTTGCTAGTAAACCACTACATGGAAGCTTCATTTAAACAATCGTTAGTACAAATTTCATGCTTCACACACGGTGTTATCAATCACCGTGTTATCCAGAAATAGTACACCGTAAATAAATCAATAATTAAACTCAAACATGCCTCAAAATTATTATAAAACCATTCAAAATAAATGTCCAAAGTCCATTTACAACCAAAAATCAAACTAATTCCTGGGAGTTCCAAAATGCCTGACTACCATCTCTAAAATGCGTGATAAAGTCTCTACCAAGCCTAGATCTCTTGGAACCCTCTTGCTCGGCTCCTAGACTCCTCAGCTCCTCAATCTCGACGAATATATGCATGAATGTGAGGGTGTGAGCTTTAAAAAGCTCAGTGAATGCTTAATTCACAACGAATCATTCACCAATTGTCAGCAAATAAAATTTGAACATATCAATTTAATTTCTATAAGCATTTTCAATACCAAAAATCAATTATTCACGGATTTCAATCATCAATTGATATAACAACAATCACACATAAATATATATTGGCATACACTTCTCATGGCTTAATCGGGTGATAATACATCAGATAAACGGATCTCTAAACTCCCACAAATATCAAATGCAGTCCACCGAGTTGAGCGAACCGAAGCACGCACACCCTTATAGCACCTTAAATAACCCATTGAGTGGAGACATATGTTCAACGCTCCCTTATTTACTCTAAACAAATCGGTCCACCTAGAGCCATATGCTCACAATGTCACAAATAAAGTTGA
Source organism: Gossypium raimondii (assembly GCF_025698545.1). Lineage (NCBI taxonomy): Eukaryota > Viridiplantae > Streptophyta > Magnoliopsida > Malvales > Malvaceae > Gossypium > Gossypium raimondii. Next base: position 40,165,294 of record NC_068565.1, read on the forward strand.
GTACCCACAAATCCTATGGCATGCCAACTATATCCAATGGATCCACCATGCATGTTGCCAATATATTCAATCAAACATATCATATAAATCAATCATTAGTGTGCTCAATTTAATGTGATAAGATGCTTATGTGTAACATGTAACATAGCATTTAATATCCAATTAAATCAAGCAATTCATTTGCCAATTTTCCGTAATCAATTACCAATTGAAACATCAACATATCATGATAAAAAATTTCAGTACACATGCTTAAAATGATCCTTAAAATTAATTTAATTAAATAGCACAACACCACCCAAAAATTCACTTACCATTTATTTTTTCAATACAATTTCAATTTTTGCACATTTAATACCAATCTTGCAAAATAAACCATTCACCCATAATTAATTTTAATCATTATTTAAGGTACTAATTAAACATAATTGAGGGTTAATTTACCAAATTGCCCTTAGAAACACTCACCACACAATTTTATTCTATCACAACAAGTGGTCAACTAGGCAATTTCAAACTTCAATTCCAGTTATCTCGGTCCTCTTTAAGATTCAGAGCTTCAACAGGGTAAATTAAACATTACCACCTTTCCAAAGCTATATTAAACACAAATTTTAATTAACTATGCTAATAAAAATTCACTCTCAAAGATACCTTACCGGATTTGTAACATCAAGTTGAAAACTCGATTCCTCACAAAATCAACCTCTCCAGCCCTTCTAATCACTTCCAAACACCAATACTAAACCAATTACATATAAAGTAAGCATCAATTTCACATTTAAATCAATTTCACAAAAATCCGAAAAATCGGTTTATGAAGATGTTGAAATTTGGATTTCTTCAAATTACCTCACAGATCATGTTTAATCTTGATAAATAAGATCAAAACCTTCTAATAGATCCATTTTGAGTTAGAACATCCATTGATTTGTGGATTTCCTCTCAAAATTAAAGATCTACCATTAAAGCACCTAAAGCTTTTGAAGAAGATGACATTGATAAAAAAAATAATGTAATTGACTCCCAAATCATGTAAAAATATTTCTAACCATCATAAAAACAAGTTTAGAAATAATAATTACCTTTGATTCATTCTAATTTCTTTGATTGAAAATCTTGATTCAAGAATCTTGAGAAATTTCGAATATTTTTGCTACTTTTGAGAATAATTTCGGGTGAAAAGAAAGTATTTTGAGAAGGAAAATGGTTGGATATATTCTCTAATGATAGACCTTTAAAACCATGCAAAGAAAATGAAATTTTTAGGTGTTTAATATGATGTAAATGGTGTGAAAAGTAGGCTAGATGCATTGTTTTTAAAACTGAAACAACCCACCAAAATTTAAAAATTGGGGAATTTGCCTAATGGCCACTCCCACATTTCCCTTGTTTTACCATTTAATCGTTTCCCTCCAAAATTCCAAATTTTAAGGTTTAGTTTCCAAATAAATAATTTAAATTTTCTCTTGTTTTACAACTAAACTCAATTTAATTAATAATTAAATTTAGCTCAAATTAACCCCAATAAAATTATTTTAAAATTCTTTTTCGACCAAATTAATTATTTTCACTAGTAATTATTTAATTACTTTAAAATTAATTTTCCAAAAATATTTTGATTTTTCCAATTATTTTTAACCGATTTTAGATGAAATTAAACCCCTAAATTAAATTAAAAATTACTAGAAACCCTATAAATTCCTAGTTTCACACTCAGAACCCGAAAAATATACCCAAAACTTCTAGACCCAATTTAGGGATATTACAATTCGCATATCCAAAAAAGATAAGATAACTGTGTTAAGATAAAGGCGAGATCATATTTTATGTTTATCAACCATCTTGATAAGACATGTTAGCATGATGTTACATGCTATATAAGATCTATTTTCGAATAAGGACAAGCTAAGTTTTTAAGTATGATTTTCAATAACTACATGTGAAACTTTTTTCAAACTTATATGTTTTTCTGAGAAGCTAGCAAAAAGGTGAACTAGGTCTCACAACTTTCACCGTAAACCCAATACGCGACATGATTTTTCAAACTAAGTCTTCTTTCTATTTTAAACTCCGTATTTTTAAGTATACATTGATGCCCTTTATGTATTCACTGAGTTCTCAATGAACTCACCTTATCCTCTTTTACTGCGCAAGTAAGTAGGTCCTGAATGGCAAAAGCGAGGCAAATGGTCTGAGCGAGGATAGATCTAGAACTAATAACAGCGAACCTTGGAAAAAAGTGATGTGGTTTTTTTTGGGATTAGACTAGTTTGAATATCACTTCAATTATTATACTTGATTTCATTAAGTTTATTTCATATTTTTCTACTTTTAATTTCTTTTGTTTATGTGAACTAAGCACTATAATATTTGCCTATCTCTTATAACATGAATAAATTCTATGTTTCAGTAACCCACCTTACATGTGTGCCATGATATTATCTTTTAATTTTGTCAAGGTTTGTCTTACACTCTTATGCCAACCAGTTTTAATGCAAAGTGTCCATGCATAGGACCTTTTTTAGTTTACGACCCTAAATATTACATCTGTACCCCTGGTAGCAGTAGTCTTAGAGAGCTTGGTCAAAATATGTTAGCCCATGTATTTTATGAACCGTATTAAAGTATGGAAACCCATGCATGTACAATTCATTTGTTGCAAAGTCTGTTTTAGTTGTGAAACCGTAATGCATGTTGCGAACTTAAGTACTATATGAACTGTTGACCATTGGCAAACCTAATATGTGTATTAGTATACAAACCTATATTATTGTATGCAAACTAATGTTGTTGTATTATTCTAATTACTTGTCTTTGTTACGAAACTTGAAGTTTTGCTTTTCACGTTGGTGTTATATGCTCACATGTTTGATATCGTATGCATGTTGTTATGACATTCCACTGTAATGAGAACTTAGGACAACTTCCATATTGTGAATCTTTAGTGTATTGGAGGTTAGGTTAGAAGTTAACGGATATTCACTTTAATGGCTAATATGGCACGTCAGATTCGGGTCGAACCTACTCAACCAGGTTTGGGGTGTTGCATCTTGGGTTTAATTATAAAAAAATATAAGTTTCGATTTTGGGGGCTAAATTGAATAAAAGGTAAAATTTTAGAGAAATATTGTAAAAAATTAACATTGGGCCATATACATATATTTAGAAAATATAAGGTGTTTGGAATTATTAATGATTTAAATTATTATATAGATCAAGAAACGGATCAACCGATCGATAAATGCGGAAAAAATTGTTGAATAGCCGTCGATGTTGTGTTCATTGTTGTTTTGTTTATGTAAGTTCGTATTAGGTTCATTCTTATTAATACATATTTATGTTTGTATTATTTATAAATGTGTTTGTGTGAATGTTTGAAATAAATATTAAAATTGTGGTTGAATGATTAAATTATAAAGTATGGTAATTATATGTATTTGAAATGGATTGAGAGATGATATGAAATGTTTCTATATGTGACTATCTTACCTTGATGGAAAGAACATATGAAATGAATATAGGCCTGTGTGAACTTAGTGAATGATTAGGATACAAATGAAATGTCATTAGGGCTTATTAGAAACTATGTGCCTATGATTATATTTATCAAGTACTATGTACCGATGACCATATTATCAGGTACTTTGTACTGGTGTCCATGTTGTATCAGGCACTATGTAACAGCCCGCTTGGCGAAATCTCTATTTTTGGTTATTATTTATTTTCTTAAGTGTAGTTCTAAATAAGTAAAGTATTAGTGGTGGCTAAGTATGGGATTCTATGTATGCATCGACTGGCGAAGTTTATCTTTCGGCGAAGTCTATATTTTGGGTGAGATATGTGGTTTGGCAGATTCTTCTATTGAGTATATGCCACCTAGATGTTTTGGTGAAGCCATTAAATCTATAGTTTCATAAATTTGTTTATTATTTTTATAAGACTATTTAGTTAGACCAATGAGAATTGATTAGAATGAAACTATGATGTTGTAGTTGATAAGACTTAAATTATTATAAGCACACTTAATTACGAAAATCAAAATTGTTAGTGGAATAATCTAATCCTTCCACTAAATCTTGTCTTCGTGCTTAAGTATATAAGGATATTAGTGTCTTCACCGATAAAATTGAGTTTTCTTTGCATTCAACTTCTTCTTGATTTTATCTACATTCTCACTCAAAGTTTAAGTCGAAAAACCTTACTAAAGTTGGGTTCGCTGTATTCAACCAACTCCCACGTTGTTTTAGCTCTCTGGTAAATGCTGAAGAACCTTAGGTTATTTTCATAATTATTTTTGTATTTTTAGCTCTACATGGATAAGTGTTAGAATTATATGTAAGAAAGGAAACTTCTAGATTCTGGGTTATGTGTTAGTGTTTATTGCATGCATGTTTGGATTCAATGGATTAATGATTTAATAAGTGTAATTATCCACATTTTAGCTCAATACGCTATTGAAGGACCGAGTGATAAAGGAAAAAGTCCTGCTTTATAGACTTTGTTGTATTCTATTGAGTTCCTTCTGACTTCCATGTAAGTAATATTTTTGTGTTATATTTTGTGTAAGGTAAGTTATTATGCTCTGCAAAAGTGAAATGTGAGTATATGAAAAAATTTTGTTCGGAGTTGACTGTCTGGGTTTGTGATGTCTATGTTAAAGTGTAATAATCAATCTTTATGCTTAAGCCACTACCTTCTAGTTCTAACAAGAATGGTATGGTCTGAATAATGAAAATGATGTTAAGGAAGTTTATTCATGGCGTTACCTTCGATGGAATGTACATTAAACTGACTGATCGTGATACATGAAAATGGTTGTGTAGCATCTGTTAAAGCAAATGTATGTTGCAAACCAGATTGGAAAGTCAAGACAAAGGATAAAAACCAATGGAATAAGAATGGATTGAATGATATGAATCTAACTATGGATCCAGGTATGTGGCTAACATGAAGAAGTTTTGTCTGAATGGTCATGTAGGTGTATTGTATACGCCAAAGAAATAGTAAACTAGCGTATTGTTTGTTTGTGAATGGTACTCGCCATCTGCCAAATTGTGTGATTGTGTTAGAACCTTAAAAGGATTTGCCAAAATAAATAATAACTATTGTTATGATTTCTTCTAGAACTCACTAAGTTCTTTTGAACTTACCCCATTTCCTTTTTTTCTTATTAGGACTACTGTTGAAGGAAGACATTTTGTTAGACTACGCTAGAGGACATCTGCTACTACGAGACTTTTGTTTTTTGTATTATTCATGATGATGGGGTGATGTCTAATTGTATTTTGGAAAGAAATTGTAATTAAGACTCATGTTGAAGGATTATGACTCAATGAAGTTTCGTTAAAATTTATGGAATGATTTAAAAGTATTTTTATTTTGGGTTGATAAAATATATTACTGAAATTCCGTACACTATTTGGCTTATACTTTATTTTCCATATTTTATTAATGGTTTATTTCAAACACTACGATTTTATAATGTCTATGCTAGAAATTGTTTAAGCAAATGATTTTTAAGTAGTGACAGGTTACATTCACAAGTTGGTACCAGAGTTAAGGTTTAGTCAATTCTCAAAAAAACTAATGGTTTTGTCACACCCCATCATGCATAGTATGTCTTGGGCTTAGTTTTTAGTGTTTTTAACTAAGTAAAATTTTCTTTTATAGTGACATAAGAAAATGTCTGATGATTCTGGAGAAGCCATGGATGATAAAATAGAAAATCACATGCCTACACAGGAACACACTACTACTGCTAATAATATGGAAAATGTAAGGAATGCAATCAGGATTGTGTTTTTCACTATAATGACACAATTATTAGATCAATTTATGGGAAACAATCAAGTGCCTCAATCAAAATACCCACAGTAACCATATCTTGATGTGGTTCGTCCAGCACACCCTACTCCTTCAGTACCTACTGTGGCTCTACCTAAGGTTGCCCCTGTAAGATAAATTCAAAAAAGAGGTTCCAAAGAGTTCCTTAGTGAAAAAGGTGATGATCCCACTGTGCGTCTATGTAGGGTAATAAAAGAAATGAACTATAGTTCTGAGGATAGTCTTCGATATGTTAGAAGAAGAAGCTTACCAATGGTGGGAAGCCTTGGTTAGTGCGACTCCTAAGAAAATGATTGGTTGGGACTTCTTTCTATAAAAATTGAGAAAAAATATGTTAATCAGATGTATTTGAACAGATGAAGAAGGATTTCCTATATCTGAAGAAGGAAAATAATAGTTATGGAATATGAGAGGGAATTTATTAGATTTAGTCGTTATGCAAAAAACATGTTTCAAACTAAAAAAGAAATGTATGATAAATTTGAATAGGGACTAAGGGATGAGATTCGTGTACTAGTTGCAGTAGCTGAATGTCAAACTCTTACAGCAACAACAACAAAAGCCCATAAGATGGAATTCATCATTAGAGATAGAAGCAAGAATTTTAAATAAGAAAGGATGAAGAGAGGTAGGTCAAGTCCTCCATCACCAACAAGTTTTAAGAAACCTATCAATCAAAGTTTCAAACGTGAAGGATTCATTAGACTAGCTGCCTAGTTTTGGTGGTTCTAGAATGATGAAAAGTGAATGTGAATATTATCGTAGGAATCATGGTGGTGAATGCAAGAAGTGTTTTGGGGCATGTTTTAGATGTGGTTCCAGAGATCATATGGTTAATGACTACCCATCTAGGGCTGAAGTAAGTAATGAACAATCAATTAGAAGTCCTCAAAAGATCTAGGTGAGAGTAGATATAGAATGGCAACTAAATGTAGTTCAGTACAGGGAGCACAGAGGAAAAATATTAGTAAGTCAAGTTCTGGCATAATAGCAAAAGCTTATGTGATGAAAGCTAAGGAGGATGTTGATCTTCCTAAAGTAAAAACCGATAAATTTTCTTTTCTTAGAAACAATATTTATACTTTGATTAATCCAGGGTCTACTCATTCATATATTGTACTAAGGTTATAGAGGGTTTTAATCTTGAGGGAGTATACTCTAAAACAAATGTGCTAGTAACAAATCCCTTGGGTCAGAGTACTGTGGTGAATAGATTTATAAGAATTGTCCATTAGTTTTTAGCGAGCATACATTTTCGGTAATTTTTTTATGTTTTCATGAGTTTGATGCAATTTTAAGGTTAGATTGGTTGGCAAGACACAATGCTATGGTTGATTTTCGAACTAGAAGTGTACACTTGAGAAATGCTGAGGGTAAAGAAGTGATGATGCCTGGTTTCCAGACTGGATTGGCTAACAGGATAATTACTGCAGTGTTCGATAGAAAAATGATTAATCAAGGTGTAGATGCTTATCTGACTTATATCATGGATTCATATGAATCAAGAAAAGAGGTTAGCCAAGTTTATATAGTAAGAGCATTTGCAGATGTGTTTCCCGGGGAACTTCCTAGAATGCCTCTTGTGAGAGAGGTGGAGTTTTTGATTGAACTAGAACCTAGAACATCACCTATTTATTATACTCTATGTAGGATGGCACCATTAGAGCTTACTGAGTTAAAAGAGCAGTTGCAAGATCTGTTGAATAAGGGCTTTATTAGAACATGTGTGTCACCATAAGGTGTACCAATTCTGTTTGTAAAGAAGAAAGATGGAACTATGTGCCTATGTATAGATTACCACCAGTTGAACAAAGTCACGGTAAAGAATAAGTATCCTCTTCCAATGATTGAAGATTTATTTGATCGGATAAGTAGGGCTACTATTTTCTTTAAAATTGCTTTGAGGTCTGGATATTTCCAAGTAATGGTTAAAGGTGATGATTTACTTAAGATAGTTTTTTATCAATGTATGGTTATAATGAATTTTTGGTAATGCCTTTTGGATTGACAAATGCGCCTGCTATATTTATGGATTTGATGAAAAAGGTATTTCAACCATATTTAGATCAGTTTATTGTAGTTTTTATCGATGACATATTAGTTTACTCTAAGAATGAGACTGATCATGAGGACCATTTGAGAATTGTGTTGAGAAATCTACGTGATAATCAATTGTATGGTAAGGTTAGTAAATATGAGTTTTGGCTTAGAGAGGTACATTTTCTGGGGGCATATTATTTCTATTGATGGTATTGAAGTTGACCCCGCTAATCTAAAGGCAGTTCTTGAATGGAATGCGCCCAAAAATGTATCTGAAGTTCAAAGTTTTTGGGATTAGCTGGTTATAACAGAAGATTTGTGAAGGGTTTTTCTATGATAGCTTACCTTGGACTCAACTACTAAAAAGTAAAGAAAAGTTTGAGTAGAATGATAAATGTCAACAGAGTTTTGAGAAATTGAAAACAATTTTGACTGAAGCTCAACTGTTAGCACAACGAGAGTCTGGGGCAGAGCATACAATTTATACTAATGCATCTTTGAATGTTTTAGGATGTGTGCTCATGCAGAAAGCAAATGTTGTAGCTTATGCATCATGCCAACTTAAACCTCATGAGAAAAAACTATCCAAATCATGACTTAGAATTGACAGCAGTGGTGTTGGCATTGAAAATCTGGAGACATGATTTGTATGGAGACAAGTGTCATGTATTTTCTGATCACAAAAGTTTAAAGTATTTGATGAATCAGAAGGATTTGAATTTGTGTCAAAGGAGATGGTTAGAGTTGTTGAAAGATTATGATTTGACCATTGAGTACCATCTAAGAAAGACAAATGTGGTATTAGATGCTTTGAGTAGAAAAATTGTGGCAGCCTTATTGTCTCTTCGAGCAAAAGTATGTCTAATAATGGATCCCTGTTTGCAGAGTTAGTGGTAAAGCCAACCTTTCTTTCAAAGATATTAGAAGTGTAACACCCCTAACCCGTATCTGTAGCTGAAATAGGGTTACAAAGCATTACTGGAGTTTACGTTTCAAAACTATCAAAAAATTTAAAAACATTTAATACACAACATCAATCATAGCAAAATCAAACAATAACATACATATTGTCCCTTATACGAGCACTCAAGGCACTAAAAACACATTAGAAACAAGTCGGGACTAAACCAGAAACATATAGAATTTTTAAGGAAAAGATGAAATTTTTAAAATTTTTTGATAGTTTTGAAACATAAACTTCGGCAATACTCTGTAACCCTATTTCGGTGAAAGATATGGGTTAGGGTGTTACATTTAGTTGTATCAACAAGATTTATGTTGATAAGCCCACAAGTCTGAGATTGAAGAGTTCAGTGGCTGAATGAATAATAATGCAGTTAGAGCTGAGAAGGGTTAGCAAGTAAAGAGAGTTCTAGAAGAGATATTAGATTTTTCTGAAGATCATTCAGGATACGCAACGTCATTGTTAAAGAAGAGGCTAATCACGAGTAATCGACTTATTTAGGTATTTTATCTAAAGAACGTATTAATCGAAATTTCTTCTAAATTGATTTCTTTAGTGAATGGGATAATGTGGGATTATTGATGGCTGTAGTAGTTAGTGGAATAATGTTTGAATTGCAAAGATATTTGAATGCAACAGTTATAGCCGAGTAGCTTACGACAATTTCTTCTGGGTATTCTATATGTTCTTTTATCCTCAGAGGTATATGCAATTATTCATTTCCAGATGTGATTCTATCATAAGGGAATGCTAGCTAACCATAATGTTAGACAGAAGTATTGTTAGTCTGGTTGGTTTATGATCGGCATTACTCTATCTTTCTTTGGCATTCTATTCTATTATGTTTAGTATAAGATTCAACGAAAAGTCTCATGTGATTCTATTTTATTTCTTCTACTGGTTGTAGCTCTGAATTATATATATGCAATTTATGTTGCCTCTATCACAACTGATTACAGTGCATGCGAGCGATATTCTTCTTCTGAAATTTCTCTAGGTATCACCAATCTCTTTATCATTCAACGAGGGATGTATTCTCGAAAATTCAGTATGGCTTCACATCTTGGATTTCATTGTCTCAGTTTTCTTATCATTTTTATGTTCTATTCTATAAAATATGGTTCATCTATAAAGGATATATATATTGACTTGAGATAAATATATCTATTACAGTTATGATTCCTGGCTCGATCATGGAAGCACGGTTGTACAGATCTTAGGTTTTTTGAGGTTGTGTCCCTGTACTGGTTGTTACTAAAATTACATTTTGTCTTTCTCTTTTGCTTCAGAATGCACTATTTATGTTGAGGTATTGTTCTATCTATACAGTTGAAACACTGGTCTTATTATAGCACTATGGTTTTAATTCATCTGATGGTTGTGGCTCCGGTATGGTTTAAAGTTCCGATGTTAATAATTGAAAGAGTTCTATTATATTTATCCCATTTATAGTGTTAAACCTTGCATATTGATTCTTATTATTCAAGTAATCTCGATTTATGTCAACGAGTTAAAACGGGAGGTTATGTTTCGTTTGAGTTAATGCAGCTTGTAGAGATCTTTGATTGGTACTCTGAGGGAGTTATGATAGATTGTATCTTTGGGTTGTCTTGAAAACAAGAAGACAGGATTATTCTGAAATGTTATTATCCGATAGTTAAGATCGACTCAGTTTTTTTAATCAGAGCAGGTTATTCATTTCAGAAGTTAATTGAGTTATATGCATTTGAGTTTATCCTTAGGTCCGAGAATAAATTTTGTGCATTCACGGGTAAATTGATGGACAGTCAGAATAAGGGATTCATATTCTAGAAGACATGATACAGGAATATATCTATCAGACCAGTTATAAACGGGAAATTCCATTATGGGTTAAAGTTGTCTCGATAGTAGAAGTTGTCGCACTTGTGTTAAATGATATTGCTTGATGCTTTTCAGGAAAGGGGGAACAAATATCAGTTGAAAGTTACAGATGCAAACATGTTAGCATCACCAGTCAGAATTTGATAATACGGGTTTCTCAGTTATGTTTCGTCAAACAATCACTAGGAATTTCTCGGTAGTTATACTACTAACGATAAGTTATGATAGAAGAACATCATAGTTATTCCGTGAAGTTTCGACATAGTATCAAGTTTTAATATGAGTTCTGATGCGATTTCTGAATCGAGATGATTCATAATTGACTTATTTATGAATTACCATTAAGAAGATGATAGAAAGATTCGATGTGATAGCTTTTATCAGATGAGAAATTTTGAGGATGATACTTTCGTAAATGGGGAGAGTTGTAATAGCCCGTTTTTCACTGGTGTCGAAAATATGGATTTTGATGCCACCAAATCGTACAAGTAAGTTCGTAAATATTATTTAATATTCATGAGTAAAATATGATTTTAAAAGGTTTTTTATTTGATAATTTATGTTATTTAAGCGATTTATTAAGTTCTAGTGGTATGACCCTAAGGTCAAGTGGTTTTAGAAAATGAGGTATCGGCACCTCATTTCTATAAACTGAGCCATAAATATTTTTTATAAATATTTATGGAGTTTCATTAAGGTTTTATTAAAGTTTCATTGAAAAATTTCAACGTTTCGATAGTTAAGTAACTAAAAAGGATTAGATCGTAAAAGATGTAAAATTTGATCACTATTTGATTTGAGTGATTAAATGGCTTAATGAATGAAATTATATGGACTAATATGGTAAATATACCATATTATTTATGATTGGGCTGTTGGCATTGTCATATTATGAATATATGTATGTTTTATTAATTAAAATTAAACAAATTAAAAGGAAATAAAATAAAGTTAAAGATATCATCTTTTTCCTTTAATTGTTTTGTTGAATTTGAGAAACAAGAAAGGCATTGATAAACCTTCAAGCTTCGGCCAAGCTTCATAGGATGCATGTAAGTTCATTTTAGCCTCGTTTCTAGTAATTTTTATGTTTTTGAGATCGTTGCAACTAGGTCCAAGTATCTTGTACTTTTGATTTTGAAACTGTTAAAGATTTTGAATGTTTCCATTGATAAACCTTATGATTTTAGATGTTAAATGATGAATTTGAAACGTTGATTAATATTTAAAAGTATTTTCTTAAGTGATTTTTATGAATTTTCTAATTAGGGACCAAATTGTTAAAATAGTAAAAGTACAAGGATTTGATGTGAAATTGTTGCAAATATGGGCTGCTATGGGTGCCATGAATATTTGGCTGTTATAAATTGGTATTAAAAATGGTTAATTTGCATGTTTTGAGCTCATGGACTATATTGAATAAAAGTAAAACTTTAGGGGTAATTTTGTAAAATTTCAAAAATGAATAAATTGCATAAAATATATTATTTTATTGTATAAATTAATATATTAAATGAAATTATTAATTTTGATCAAGATTGGGTAGAAAATCGAGGAGAATGGAAAATTACTAAAATGCCCCTGTACTTTAACATTTTTGCGATTTTGCCATGTAAGTTTGTATGAACTGTATTCTATATAATTTTGATGAAATTGAATGTTAATATGTGATTATGTTGTGATTAAATTAATATATATGTTTTTGTATGCAATTAATCTTGTAATGAAACGATGGAAATCCAACGATGTTTCGACAACTACCGAGCCCTGTTTGGACCTTAGGAATTCGTAGGATACAAATGATATGTCATTATGGTTTACATGATTCGGGTGCTGGTCATGAATGTCCTACCGATGGCTGAGGTCTGGCATGTTTTGCGGATACTCCATAGCTCGTGTAAGCAGCATCGTGTAGCTACATTTTGACCCACAGTTTGTGTAAGCAGGCCCATTTTCACAACTTGTATGAGCATTCTGATTCACAGCTCGTGTGAGCATACATGTATAGGAATTGATGGATTATAATTATATGAGCTAGCACACTATGTGTGAGCTATCCCGGGTATCCAACAGTATTCTAAGTGGTTCAACGGACATGATTTGAAAGGAAATGGTAAGAGTTCGATACGAGCTAAGACATGTTCACATATGAATTGCATTGAATTGGTGATACATAGATAAATGTAAGTTGAGATGGATGATATATTCATATGTTACATGTTTAAATGTTGTAATCATCCATGAGTAAATTACCTATGCCTTATGCTTATATTGCTAACATGTTTGGTGTGAATGCTTAGGCTTTGGCCAAGCTATTGGATTGATTGTATTATGATTGCTTATAAGTTATGCATTGAAAAGGTAAGTGCCCAAATGGAAATACGATTGTGTTCATGAAATAGTACTAAGTTTTAATTTATGTAACTTCTTATGAAATGGTTTATCATGTGGTTAATTTCAAAAGAACTATGTTTAAATGCACTAGCTTGTGGCTATGATTGATGATATGCTTATGTCTTGTGTGTTAAGCATATGAAACGGGTGTGGAATAGAATTGAAATAGTAAGTTCATACTTGAAGTGTAAAATGATGAAAAAGGGAATGATAAGTTGAATTGATATTATTATTTAAGCTAAAGCAAATGAAAGTAAGAAAATTTGAAAGGGTTTAAATTTTATAAAATCCTACTATGCTAGGGATGATATGTATTTGTGATGTTGTGGATTTATTCACTTTGTGAGTTGTTGAATATGGTTTTATGAATCTTTCGATATTGGTATAGGATTATTCTTGATATGTATAAATTCAGTATTTGAAATGAATTAATATGACTAAAGTTTATATGAGCTTACTAAGCATTCATTGCTTACATAGTTGTTTCTCCTTTACTTTTCAGATTATCGGAAGTTCGACCGAGTTGGAACCTCATCGGAGATCTATCACACTATCCAACGATTATATCGGTAGATTTTGATGTCTTGGTTAAGGTTATAATGGCATGTATAGGTGTACTTATGGTTGATGATTGGCTGAATGTTAGTTGATGAGTTTAACATGTATATATCATTTAGGGTGATGTAGCCTTGGTACATTTGGTGCCTTGTTGATATGTGTTAATTTAATAATGTGTTAAAGCATGTTTGAATGGCTAGAGTGATATATGATTAATTAACCTCAACATGGTCAATATATGGTATGCTTTGGAAAGGTTTTTATTAAATGCGCATGATTGTAATATGGTTTTTATACATGTTGATTGTTGGAAGCATCTAGATATGGTTAGATTTTTATCTTTAAGTGGCCAAAATGGTATGTTTATTATGTATCAATTATGTTATGTTTTGGCATGAAAACAAGTTAAGTGATAATTGTTTAAATATGCACATGTATAGGTGTTTTGGTTGATATTATAGCCATTATGTTTTGGCTTGTAATTATGGTATTTTGAGTGATTGAAATGGTTGTTAGGTTGATATATGTATGTGGCTTTATGATGGTTGATTTTGTAGTCTTTATGATGCTTAAATGATGAAAGTTGAAATGGTATTTAAAATTTATGTAAGGGTATGTTCTTTGACATGGTTAAATGTGGTCATATTGGTATATGGAATGTAGTTGACATATATGGCTAATGGTGCTAAATGTTAAATGGTCAATTTGGTAGTATGAGTGTGGATTTGATATGTGAACAAAATGGTAAGTTTTTGCTAAACCATGCATATGCTTATACATGTTTAATTGTTGTGATTGAGCTGTCTTTTAGGCATATTGGTTGTATGAACATATACTTTATTTGGATAGCTTGTTGTTGCATGGTTTGATGCACTTGGGATGCTTGATTATATGTGAGAAAATTTGGCTTGGAAATGGCCTATTTTTCATTCACACGACTAGAGACACGGGCGTGCGTCCCAGCCATGTGTGATGCACGACTATGTGACACGACCGTGTGTCCCCTGTAGGTTTTTAAAGGTTGCATTTCGAGAGTTACACGGCCTGGCACACTGGCGTGTTGCTTGGCCGTGTGACCCAAGTTAGAGAGTTACTCGGGCTAAGAATCAACCATGTGTCCCTACTTCAAATGCCCACATAGCCTAGCCACACGGCTGTGTGACCCTTGCATTTTAAAAATTTTTATCTTTTCCCTAAAAATTCTATATGTTTCTGATTTAGTCCCGACTTGTTTCTAATGTGTTTTTAGTGCCTTAAAGGCTTATATAAGGGACAATATGTATGTTATTGTTTGATTTTTCTATGATTGATGTTGTGTATTAAATGTTTTTAAATTTTTTTGATAGTTTTGAAACGTAAACTCCAGTAATACTCTGTAACCATATTTTAGCGACAGATACGAGTTAGGGTGTTATAGAAACGAATGCCCATGTCTTAGGCAGTGTGGCCATCTAAAGTAGGGACACACAGTCGTGTCCCAGCTCGTGTCCGTACCGGTGTAACTTTCTGACTTGGGTCATATGGCCAAGCCACACGTCCGTGTGCCAGGCCGTGTAACTCTCGAAATACAACACGCTCGTGTAACTCACACAGTTGAGATGCACGCCCGTGCCTGAGGATGTGTAGGCATTTGAAGTAGGGACACACGGCCGTGTCCCAGCCCATGTAACTCTCTGACTTTGATCAGACGACCAAGCCACACGTCTGTGTTCATATTGTGAGTCATCTACAAAAAATTGGTTGAATTATAGATCCGAAGTGAGAAGAGTATAGTATGTGATGATTGGTGTACGAGTATTGAAACATTGAAGTATTGTTGAGTATGTATATGTCTGAAATGTATACTATGAAATGTGTGTACTGTTTGAGTGAATGTTGGAGAAGTAAAAGGTTGAATTTAGATTTTATCAATGCATAAAGAGTCTATCAAGAGAGTTTGTGTCTATTCACTGTAAGGGTATCTAATGGAGTCCATCAGGACTGAAAACATGAATTCTGATATGAAATATGAAAGAAAAGTCCATAGCCATGGCATCCTTTGAATAAGAACTAAGAAATGGTGATTACCCAATGGGGTTATCTGCATGTCCGAGGATGATAATGGGAAAAACTCACGTAATGTGAGTTTAGGAGAATATATATTGTAAACACGACAATTAAGAATAGCCTTTGTGGAAAAATCTGAAAGAATAGCCTTTGTGGCGAACTTTGAAAGAATAGTCTTTATGGCGAACTCTAAAAGAGATGCCTTTGTGGAAAATTCTGAATGGATTGTCTTACTAGCATGTTCTATCTGATTTCCTATATGGTGTATTTTGTTAAGTCTACATATCAAGAATATCTGGTAAGCTATAAATCTGAATGTTTGTCTCTATGGCAAGATATGAGTAAGTTTTAGTAGTTTTGTAGTAAGTATAGCCAAGATAAGGTATTGATATGCTCTGGAATAAGAGTTGAATAAAGTCTTAAGGGTTTTCCATGAAAAATATGTATATTTGTATGTTAAAGAGGGTGTCTGTTATGATGATCTGTAAGTATGAAAAGTAAGGGGTATCACATCTTCTTCTAATTTTTTTATGAATTTGAGTCAATGTTGTTTTGAATTATGAGATTCTATTATAGCATGATATGGAGTTCATTTGGATGTTATACTCAGTGAATTATCAGTATGGATATGTGAACAAAATTAGATCTGGGTAGGTTTAAGTGCGAACCACTGGTATGAAATTTTGCATAAGTATCCGCCATGTATATGTATGCACCCAAGATAATGTCAGTGAGTAGTTGTTTGAAATAAGAGTAAGAATTAAGGTATGGATTGTTGGAAATGGTTTCTAAGGGTATATTCTATTAAGAAAGTATTATGGGACAAGAGAATTATGAAACGATGGAGAGGATACTTTAGTTAATTAAATGAAAGATTAAGTATAAAATAGGTATGATAATGGGTGTATACAGGAGTGATAAAATCGTACGGTATCAGCTATAGTAAATGATGCAGAGTAGAAGTTGATTAATAGAAATTCCTACAAGATTACAAAGCATCCATCAAGGTATGGTTCATGAGCTCACTAACTACTCTTGTACTTACAAGATTTGTTATTTCTTTTTAGGTATGTTGAAGAGAAGTTTCGCCTAGAGGGACAATGCCAGGAGTACACCAAGTTGGTGGGCGGGTGGGCTGTTATGCATACAGAGGATTTGTGGCGCAATCTTGAATACGCCCTTTAAGTCTGTCTTAAAATAATTTTCCTATCTTGTAAAAGCTGCAACAATTCTAATGTAATAAGTTATTTATCATATATTTTATTCTAAATTTCCAAATGTTAAGTTTTTCTTTTTGAACTTCATATAATAGGTTTAAAATAAATGAGAAAATGTAAACTATTTTTGTTAAATGTTTTGCATCGTTTAGTAACACCTAATATTCAAACTCGGTGAATCGGGTTAGGTTGAGGGTGTTACACTTGTGTTTTTTTGTGATGGTTAGCTTGCACATTTTTCTAAGGTTCACTAAGTATAGTGTATAATGTATAGTGTCTAGTTTAAATCCTTAGCTCCGAGTGTATTTTTCTAAGGTTCACTAAGTATGAAGTGTTTAAATTTTGGATGATAAGAAATAATAATGAACATGTTTTTTTTTATATGAGAAACAAAAGTGAAATGTCTTAAGTGCTTGTGATAAGTGTTAATTGAACTCATGATGATATTAAGTGTTATATTGGGGATGGACAAAGTGACATGAGTAAAATGAGTGATAAAAGTAATGATTGATTGTAAGTGGATATAACATGTGAATGATAATGTTATTAAATAATAGGAATAGTGAAACAAGAATTAATTTGTGAAGTATCGAGTGATTAATAAATAGAATGGGTATAAGTGACATAGTTATAGGTCTCATAGGTAGTTGGGAAAACTTATGAATAGTGAGTAACAATTCAATTAGTGAACTAATAAATTGATGACTTAAGGGAGTATTTATTAAGTGAGTAAAAGAGTTAATAATTGGAAAGCATTTTAAAAGTGAAAAGCGGTCAAATGAGTGAAAACAGGTTTGAGTTTTAGTGAAATAGATGGACAAGTGAAGAGAAATAAATATTCATTGTTAAGTGGTATAACTAAGTGAAAGTTTGTAATTAATAAAAGATTCAATGTTGTAAGAATTGGTAAATTAGGAAATCTTAGTGTACTTGATGAGTTCCTTGAGCTCACGCGTTAACTGTTTAAATGCGTAGGTGCAAGATTTGTCAAGAAGTTGTAAATATGGGTTGGGAGCTTCGCATCACCCTTCATATGAGGTTTTAATGTATTTATTCTAATTGATATTGTATAAGGACTTTGGCATGTACATAAGGACTTAATTTAAGTATAACATTTGTAAAATTTGAGTTGAAATTCAAGTCGTTTTGATGTTATTAATCAAGCTTTATTTTGTTATTTGACTTGAATATGTTTACTCTTTGTATTCGAAGATTAAATGAGGTTTGAAGTTGATTTATAATGTTTTAGAAACCATGGAATTGATATGGATATGTTTGGGCAAGATTTTGAAATGTTTTGGAGACGTCTAGTAGGTGATGTCACGACCTAGATTACTTCTAAAGCCCTCAAATTGTTTTGATTAAATTTCTATGATTTTACAAAAAAAAAAATTAAGCTCAAATTTTCAAATAACTCCAAGATTTTCATTTTGTCTAAAGTGCTTCAGTAGCACCTCTGATCATACGTACATCAGGACGAGTGAGGGTGTTACAATAACAATTCGAAAAACTAGGCCCATCCAATGGCTAGCAGAGGAGATCAAGGCTAGGAAAGGTGGCGGTTTTAGGTTCCATTTCATGGGATTTGGTTCTACCTTAGGGTGATCTAAGTGGACAATTTATATGAGTAAAAGAAAAGGAGTCCATAGGTGGTCATTCCTATCGGAAAAGATCACCGACGATGGCACTAGAGGCAATGGCCATGGGTTAAAATAAAAAGAAAAAAAAAAGAGAAAGAGAAACGTGTATGGAGAAATATAAGTGGAAAGGGAAGAGGCCATCAAAGTGAAATTTTTATGTTTTTATTTTTTCATTTTGAATTTTTATAATTATATTTTTGAATTTTTAGCATTAGGACTAAATTAACAGAATATACAAGCATTGAGAGATAAATTTGAACTTTTAAAATTAGGAACAATTTGACAGGTTGTGTAAAATTTTAAGAGCTAAATTTATTATTATACCAATCAAAATAAAGCGACAAAAACATTCCGTCTGGTGACCAAAGGATTTTTATCATTGAAGTGAGTATAAAATGAAATTAAACTAATAGGAGTGACTAAATTATCAAAAAAAAAACCAAAACTAACACCTTAAAATGTGAGTAATTATCTAAATAATTTACCCTAAATTTAATTAGAAAACATCTACTATCTATATATATTATATCAAATTCATTATTAAATAAACATTTAAAAAATAATCATAAATATTACTTTATTTGTATGTTATTATAAATTCTCAATGAACGCAAAATGTATTAATTTCTTTGTTTATACATGAGAATAACATTTTGAAAATCTAATTGAATGAAATTATAAGAACAAGAACCCTAACATAATTCTTAAAAGAAATCTCTTATATAAGTTTCTTCTCCTTTAAATTTCCTTTTAAGTCGACTTCCTTTATCTGTGTTACACAAACTTCTTGTCAAAAAAAGATTGCAATGGAAAACCCATATCTTTTAACGACTCGGACTCATTTGGACTTTACCTCAAATGATCGTACAGTCTAGAGATTTATGCCAACCTTTATATATTCTTTTATATGATTTATATTTGCATCCTTTGTTTGCACACGTGAAATAGAAATTTGAGGTTTCTTAATTTTGGGTTTATTTTATAAATCAAGGTTATTTATGTCCCAAGCTGATAATTTTAAAAGGGTAAAATAACATAGATTCTTTTTATGTTAAAAATTAGATTGTATTTTCCTTCCTCTATTTAAAAAATGAGTAAATTAATTTTTATATATTAGATTAAAGAGAAAATTAGCCAATTCTATTAAAAAAATCATTTATTTGTATTATTAAAAATTGGTGCACCTGTCAAAATAACCAGAAATAACACGTGGTGCCATGTGTACGTCATGCTGACGTACAGAGACTAACTTTTAACAGTAAAAACGGATATAATTTTTAACAGAAAAACTAATTTACTCTTTGTTCTAATTTATAGGGATTAATTTACTCATCTTTTTAATAGAAGAGTAAAATACAATTTGACTTCTACTACAAGATCTCCATAGCACTTTTAACTTTTATAACCATAATTATAAAACTAAAAATAAAATTCCTACTTAAGCATAACATTGAACTTGGTGGATATAGAAAAGGAAACAGTACAAAAGAGTTGGAAGTCCCCTCCTAGTTCCTATAACATGCCATGTTTAATGGATGTGGGGGGTCAGAAAATGAACCATCGACAATACGTTCAAATATGTACCGATTAGCTGCTTCGGTAAAGTGTACCCCGTCCCAATTTACATGAGTTGAAGGATCTTGGCAAGGTGCCGCCACTAATACATCCTTCCCTTGTTTATGAACCTTTCCTCCACAACCCAGGTTCTTGTTGTAATTGTACTTTCCACCATGGCCGCAGCATGTTCTAAGAGGTTGATTGAACCCTGCATGCATTTTTCCTGTTATTCACTTCTCTGTCGGTTGCTTCAAAAATCAAATTCGAGTGGACTTACCATGGTTTCTTCCTTGGCTAATTAGGGAGTATTTCACTGAGTAAACATCAACGTAAGTGATTGCAGCATGTGGCAAATCTTTGCGCAGCTGTTGAACCGTCTTTTTCAAACCATGGTTGAAAAATTGGGCGACTTCATTGAATGGCGAGGCACATCCATATCTATCAATCTGACCTGCTAACACCGGGATACGCTCCATGACATAGGGTAAACACCCAACGGGACCTGTATTGTGTATCCAAAAGTATCTGCCTCCTACGTCATATATATCCTGCGCGTTTAAATCCAAATTGTAACGTAATAATCAATAAACGTTATTCAAAACATGATTTAGGTTTGGTTTACTAGCCTTAATTATAGTGAGGAACTGATTAAGCACATCGGGAACATAAGCCTTAACTTCGTCTACGGACATGTTTAAGAAATAACCAGAAGTGAGATCATTTTGGCCAATGTCGAAGGTGTACAAGGCACTGGAGAAGTCTTCTTCCTTGGGCAACATTGTTTCATAAACACCACCTACGTACATCATCAATAAGATAATTCAGATCGAGATTACCCGAAAAACGGAGGGAATCGAATCAATTGAGAGACAAGTACCTCTTTTACGCACAATTTGTGACCTCACATGAAAATCATGGAACTCGTAAAATTGAACGTTCAAGGAGATGGGGCTGAAACCGCTTTGATGCAAAGTAGTGTTCTGAGGTCTAATGGTGGATCCAGCAGTGGCAAAGTTAGCTCCATGTGTAAAGTTGGTTCCCAGGGAGTCCAGAAATGCACTTAGATAGGGTAACCCAAGGCTCTCCGCTGAATAAAAACATTGTTAACATTAATCAAAGATACGAAAATATTTTCTCCTGTTCTTTAGCTACCCTGTTACTTGGTTACAATATATTTAATTTCCTTTACCTCTTTATCCAATAATATATATTTATATTTACAATTAACACATACATTTGAAATTTTGAACCCACCAAGTAGGTTAGGCCAAGAGCTGGGTTCAAAAATATTCCTCCATTTCTATCTGTCATAACCCAAGGAAAGATATCAAATTAAACCCTACTGATATAAAATGTATCAAAACAAAACCTTTTGATAAAAAAAATGTATCAAGTTTAATCTAAATCGAATTCCATTCATTCCAATAATGGAGTTTGAAAGTAAAATCATGATTTTACTGAAAACTGAAAGTGACTTTATGGGTTGATTTGATTTTTGTTTTCTATTGACTTGGTTAAAAATGGTAACTTGTTGCCTTTTTTCTTTTATTCTTTTTTTTATTTGCTACAGGTAAGAATTTTGATTGGTTTGAAAGAAGGGTATGAAACTGGGGCATCCATCCAACTTTCACCTATATAAATATTAGATAATTTTAGATACCATTCTCTAATCATTTTTAGGTTATGCATATATTTGTATTATTATCTTAATAAGGAGTTTATATTGAATTTGTTTAGGCGGGAATGGATACATAATCTTAAAACCATTCGCTAAATTCCAAATTCCACGTTTTACTCTCCCTTTTTTTTCTCTCTTTTTTAGTGAAATTAGAGTCAGAAGAAAAATTATTCTTAAAGATAACCTTTTCTTTCCGTGTCACGACAAAAACAAAAGTTTACTTTGGCTTAGCGTCGGTGGATGCTGCCGGCGTTGTTGTGACTACTCTTAATCACTAATCAGTAAATTAATTTCACTTATTTATGGTAGTATACTAAAGATTAAAGTGAACTTATGGTGAAAAAAGTCTACATTTTGATTGCTATTATGATTAGAAATATTGGAAGATCCAGGGTTTGATGATATATATATTATCAAAAAACATATAAACCAAAGGAAAAGAAAAGAAGTACCTAAGAAGTCGATGACAAGGCGGCCATCGCAGTAACGGCCAGCAGGGTGACCAAAGTAAGACATTCCATTAGGAGGAGGAGCTTGACCAAATGCAGCTGACAACCCTCCAGTGTCGGAGTTTGAGTCACCGAAGTTGAATATTGCCGGAAACTGGCACGGGCCTTTAGCAAGCACCAAGGATGAAGTAAGGTTCACTAAGAAGACACCAAATATAGCCACAACTATAATGGAAGATCCATCAAAAGCCATAAGTAGGAGTAGAAACTAAAGGCTTCAAAAGCAAGAGAGTCAGGGTTTTGCGACTCAGTGATGAAGACAATTGCCTGCCTATAAATTGTTTTTTTTTTTTTTTTAATTCTTCCAAAGCTTTCTTTAACTATAAAAATGTCTTTTAACACCTTTCCGGAATACAAAAATCGGTTAAAATTTAAAATTAAGCATATGCACTTTTCAGTAATTTCACTATTTCTTAAAAAGTAAAAAGGATAAAGTACAAAATTGGTAGGACTTACCAAATTTCTAAACAAATTGTTGGCTGAACTTATTCGCCTCTGGCTGGCAGAGTTAGATGGTCCTCAATACTCCACAATCCGCATGATCATTTTATCTTTCATCTTTGGGTAAATTATATTGGCGATCACCAAATTATTAATATATTTTTATTTTAGTAGTTTAATTATAAAACCTTTCAATTTTATCATTATGTTAGAACTGTAAATAATATCTAATAAAAAAATTAGAATTGTAAACCAGGATCTATCATGTCAAATTATCAAGAATAAATCAAGAATAAATCAAGAAAAAAATAGATACGGAATCGTACCTGAATTCATCGATTTCTTGAAATCTACGGATATTAGGGTTTTGATATTCCAAATTAGTATACAAGTAATCTAAAGAATGTGGCTCTCTCTTTTCTAAAGATGGGATATTAGAAAAGTTAGCTTATATATAATTTGAGGACCATAACCTAATATTTATAACTTTGGCATATTAGCCCTAATTCCTAATTAGCCCATCATTAATTAGAATTTGTTTAGAACTTAATTACTAGAGTATCTACACATATTTGACCTATACTTTATTTAATAATTAAAGCCCAATAAAACTTTAACCAAATTAGATCACTTTTAATTTTGGCTAGCCTATCATGATAGTAAATAATAACATGTAATTACCCTTATTATATATGTGATGCCATATTTTCCAACAATCTCCCACTTGGACCACACATATATATAATAATTACTTTATAGTTACATGTCATTATATAACCTTATGAGCTCAAAAATTTTACTATCATATCAAAAAGGTATTCCGAACAATCTCGTCCATCAATTATGTTAGCATAGAACCAAGACGACTTTTGTTACATATATCGTAACTAAATCCATCCCTAATCACATATATTAACACATTCAAATGACATAGATCAAGTATGGATGTGTAGAATAAAAATTACATGCAATATGATCTAAACATGTCTATTTCCAACTGGTCCTTCTTAAACCTTTGTGAGATCAAACCTTACCAAAATCAGAATGTGAATAAACCAAATAAACTTTATTTCTGCAAAAACTAAACTTAATATCCATAAACTGAAATAACTGAAAATGTGTTTATAACATAAAAGCATTTAAAAGTACAAACTCCCAGTAAAACCAAATATCCTTAAATGACATTACACCCATATGAGCAATGTGCTCTTATAAAACCTTAGGTGTAGTGCCTTAGTAAGCAAATTCGCAATCTTGGAGTTTGTCCTAATATGCTTTATAGGCACCTAACCATTCTAAACTTTTACTTTAACAACCAGGAACTTAAAGTATATGTGTTTTGACTTTGATGTGCTCCTGTTTCTATTGGAATAAAAGACTGCAATTTTTTTTCACAATTTGCACCTGAGTGACAAAATCTTGTATCCATATTTCATCAAAATTGGAGTCTATATACCTGATGATCTCTAACTGATTAGACCTCTGATATGTGAGCATGTAATCTTTTGTTCTCTGAAAATACTTTATAACCCTCTTGGATGCTATCTAATGGTCTAAACCAGGGTTGTTTAAAATATCTGTCTAACATCCAACAGTGTACACAATATTCCAATGTATACAAACCTGAACATACATTAGACTTCCCATTGCTAAATTGTAAAAAATCTTATGCATTTTTGTAATCTCAAAAATCATTCTTAGGGTATTGATTGAGACCATACTTATTATTGGCAAATAGTATGCCATTAACATATAAAACCAAATATAGAACCTTACTCCCACTAAACTTATGGTATATGCAATTATCGACAATATTCATCTCTAAACCGAATGAGATAATCATTTGGTAAAAATTTGTAATACTATCGACGAGAAGTATGCTTAAACCCATAAATGAAGTTCTTTAATTTGCAAATCATTAACTTTGCATCATCAGACACAAAGCTTTCTAGTTGCACCATATAAACGTATGATCAATGTTACCATTGAGAAACCATTAACTTAATATTCATATGATGCAGCTTAAGGTCAAAATATTCCACTAAAGCCATTATAACCCTTTCTCTAGTGGATCTTTTTAATGACATTCGTTCTTAAGGTTGTTGAGCTCATTCTTCTGAAACAATTACCTCATCTTGAATAGGGAGTTGTTCAACATTGTCTTATTAATGTTCTAAATTCACTTCTTAATCAATGATAGGTATGAGAACCGAAACATCATCAAAAGTGATAGTAGGAACTGAGTTAGAATTCAAGTCCTCATTAAAAGAAATGTCTCTAACCTTATTTCTCCCTCCAAACTCAACATCCTAAAAGAATGTTGCAATTTTTGTCTCAAAAATATTCCTAATTGTGGGATCATAAAACTCGTAGCCCTTAGACCGCTTAGAATTTTCTTGACCCTTATACTTTATAGACATCAAAAAAGTTAGAAATGATGTCATTTCATCCTTATCGTTTTCAACAAAACGTTTCTCAATTTCGTCAAGAAAACCTTAGCCTGAGTAATCTTTTCAGATTTTGTTCCCTTAAAGGCTTCTGAAATGTTGTGCTTCATGATCATTAGACTCATGCAATTTGAATGATTCCACCTCTCAAAATCCCTTTTAACATAAGGGGTGTTTTCCGTAGCGAAAGGTGCGAGTTGTTCTTCCCTTAGTGCAATGTCTATGTTCATACAGCCAAGCACTATAAGTAAGTGCCTTTTCCATTCATTGAAATTAGTCACATTAAGTATGACTATAGAATTTATATTAGCAGATATTATGACAGTAGAAGATGAATTAGCAGAATACAGAACAAAAATAAATAAAAATAAGCTCACATCAATATTCATAAGTAAACAATAAATTCAAGATAATAGATAATCCCATCTCAAGATACCAAACACAACATTAATATCAAATCTTTGGACAGTAATATTTACAATAAGCGGCACTCTTGTTGTAGCAATCAAACATTGACAATAAATTATGTCAAATAATGAATTAATCTTTGGACTAACATATTGCTCACATAAAGTACGTGTCACACATTTATAACCACAGATGTCGTTGAAATTCTGCCAAATATTAACTTACCTTTGGGTCAATTAATAAACTCATGAATCACAAAAACATATAATCATCTTGATATTTTAAATAAACTAATATGCACAAAAGATGTCACTTTGGCGACATTTTATTTCAACTAATCTATTTAAAATATTTGGCATCCTTAATTAAAACCTAAAGCCAAAATCAATTTATTTGTTTCAAAATATTTCTCTTAATTTCATCTTTCAATCAAATTAAGAGATAATAGTACATATATGTATATATATTTATCCCAAAACAACAGAACAATGATGTTGGCAAATATAATTATAGTTGAATAAATCATAAACCATAAACAACCTCATATAAGACTTCAAATTTAAAACAAAATAATTTGGATAAAGGTAAACCTCATCTCAAGATATCGGACACTCCATTAATATTTTATCTTTAGACAAAATATTAACTTGTAAGTGATATATTGGTGTAATAATCAAACATTGACAATAAAAACATGTCCAACCATAAATCTTCTTTTGGGTCAATTTATTGCTCATATGTAAAACTAAATAATTGTCACATGTTTATTACAATAGATGCACATGTAATATTATTAACCTTCATTTGGGCGATCAATATTAACATAACTTAAGTTACATGCACACAACCTTTTATATTTTAAAACAAAATAATTTATACAAAAAATCACTTTGGTGACTTATTTCTTCAATTAAGTTATTTTAAAAATATATATATAAATATACCAATATTCAAATTTAAAATTTACCCAATAGTCAAATGTCAAAACTTTTTTTATTTATAGACTCCAAAATAACGCAAAATAAGGTTGTCTTAATAATGCAATAAAAACCGAAAACCTTAATCTTTGACTGGTTTTCTTTTTATTCCAAAATCATATATATTAAAACCAAACGGAAATAATGTAGTGGTTCAAAGCCAAATAATTAACAAGCACATGTATTCATAATTTTGGCATGGACAAAAACACCAAAGCAATTCATGCATATACATGTATTCATAATCAAATAGAAAAACTTACCTTAAATTTACCATGTAAATCTAAAGTTGTATTTATGATTAAACATATATTCACATGAATACTTAAAAAATATTTTCAAGCCAATAAATCTCAAAAACAAAACCATAATAGTTTCCATATCCCATAATTCATACAATAAATCATATAATCTAATTTAACCAAATATTTGGAACCATAAGATGCCAAAACCTAAGATTGTAGAACCAAACTTAAAATCAAATTATTTAAATATGTATATAGTTGACATGAATTTTTACCAAAGCACCCATAAAATTGAATATATAACCATAGCAAAAAAAAAATGAACAACTTCAACGATATCCATCAAAACTTAATTTCACCAATTGAACTATAAAAGATATTTTATTGAATAATGGTTGTCGAAGCCATTTTTTAAAAACAAAAAATTTAGGTTGTCGACTTTAAAAAATGAAATTGGGAGTCGCCACCAATCTTTTATTAAGGTGTGATTGGATCACCTAAAAAGCGGCTTTGGTCTCGAGTTTTAGAAAAAGCGGATCCGGAGTCGATTCACGTTCGAGGAAGGATTAGCACCCTCGTAACGCCCAAAAATTGGTACCTAGTTAATTAATTAATGTCTTAATATCGAAAATTTGAAAAATATAATCCTTAGAAAAAACTTTTAAACGTTACGTATTAAGACCCTTATCATTTCAGAGAAAGAAAATGCCACACCCAATGCGTTAGAGCACAACATTCTAATTTCCTCAAAAATGAATTAGGCCAGAATACTTGTGTAATAAAAATTTAAAAGAATATTCATTTATTCAAGATTTAAGAAATCGCGGCCCAATACGTTAGGGCACAATTCCTCCAAAATCCCAAACTCGGAATATTTCCTTTATTATTTTTTAGAAAAAAATCTTCATTTCGATAAATCAATGCGTCACATCCAATACGTTAGGACACAACGTGTTGAATTCCCAATAATGAGTTCTTATTTTTTTGATTAAAGATAAATGCTCGATTTTTAGATTTAACAAAGAAAATCGGAACCCAATACGTTAGGGCTCAATTTCCTTGAAAATCCTAAATACAACCATTATCTCAATTTTGAAAATTTTGAAATCGAGTGAAAAATGATGTGATGCTACATTAAATATACAATGCAATAATAAATATTACGATGGCATAGAAATAATATGAATAAATGAATAAACAAAATCGATAACAATAATCCATGACATGCAAAATATTAAATGTAAACTCAATTATATAACGAAAGGAGGAAAGCCAACCAAATAAATGAAGAAAAGAATATATAAATATGAACATAGAAATTATGAAGATTAAAATATACATATGATTTGCAAATAAATTTTTGGGTTATGGAGCGTATATATATATGCAATACATAATATTTATGAATATAAAGAAAAATAGATAAACATATATAGATTATAAAATAGGTATTTAAATATATATATATATATATATTTGAGCCCTTTTTAAAAAAGAATAAATATCCATATGGATATAAACAAAACATTTGTTGAAAATATATATACATATGTACATATAAAAAATAATGATAATAATAATTACATTATAGAAAATATACATATATATAGGAAGATAAATGGATACATAAAAAGTATATGTATATAAAATATTAAATATTAATTACAATATTAAAAATAAATATAGGTACATATAAAAATATTTGTTTTAAAAAATAAATAAATAAATAAAAACAACAAATATATATAAATAAAAACTAATTAAAAAAATAAAAGAAATAATTACATTATGGAAGTTAATTAATTTTTAAAAAAAGAAAAAAAAACTAAATTGAACTGAATATGAAAAATCTGGGGGAAAATCTGTAAATAAATAAAACCCAAAGGATTAAATTGAACACACGAATTACATAGAAGGGCTGGAAGGGAAATTTTCTCCTCTCCTCTAAAACGGCGTCGTTCCAGCGGGGCTAAATTGAAATTGAAAGCAAATTAAAGGGCTAATTCTAAAAAGATAAAAAAAAACGAATTGTAAAACATTAAAAAGGCGCGAATAACTCATAGTGCTCGAATGGGAAAATATCTCCATCCTTTGAAACGCGTCACTTTATTAGGGCTAAATAAAATAAATAAAATTCGCAGCGGTATCACCTTCTCCCTTTTTTAAAATCGTAAATAAGTAAAAATAATAATCGAAAAAGAAAAAAAGAAAACAGTAAGCCACCTTTAAAAAAACTGCCAATCGTTCTCCCTTTTTTTATTGATTCCTCTTTTTTTTCAATGAAGGGAGAGGCCTCTATTTATAGCTGAGCCTCCCCAAATCCAACGGTATAGATCAATTACATCAACGGCTAAGATTAAAGGGTATCTACAAATTAAATCTTTAAGATTACAAAATCATATCTTCTAAGATTGTATATATCATATCTAAGATTGCATATATCATATCTAAGATTGCATATCATATCTATGATTGTATATCCTCGAAAATTATGTTTCCATATGTGAGCCCGGGCTAAAATTGGGTATTAAAGCTGCCCCTCTTTGCTCGTTGTCGTGTAATAGGAATAGAGCAAAGACTTTAGAAATAGCCAATTTTTGCCCAGTCACGCTGGATCTTGGTGCTCTTCTTCTTCAAGCAGCCACATCCATCCTACTGCATCTTCAGAGGTATAGGAATTCGTGCTTCAATCTACTCCACTACAACTTCAGGGAGATAAGACTTAAGCTTTAATCTGCTCCACTGCAACTTCAGGAGGATAAGGCTTGGTGGTTTAAATCTGCTTCTCACTATCTTGGAAAGATAAGATTTGCCATCTTCGATCTGCTCCACTACTGCTTAGGGAGATAAGATCTACAATCTTGACCTACTCATTCTGCTCAGGAGACAAGGCTTGGTGGCTTAAATCGCTTCCCACTATCTTGGAAAGATAAGATTTGCCGTCTTGATCTTCTCCACTCTTCGCTTAGGGAGATAAGATCTACAATCTTCAACCTACTCACTTGCTTTTTCGAGGAGACAAGGCTTGGTGGCTTAAATCGCTTCCCACTATCTTGGAAAGATAAGATTTGCCATCTTTGATCTGCTCCACTCTTGCTTAGGAGATAAGATCTACAATCTTGACCTACTCATTGCTTTTCGGGAGACAAGGCTTGGTGGCTTAAATCTGCTTCCCACTATCTTGGAAAGATAAGATTTGCCGTCTTCGATCTTCTCTACTACTGCTTAGGGAGATAAGATCTACAATCTTTAACCTACTCCGCTACTGCTTAGGGAGACAAGACTTGGTGGCTTAAATCTGCTTCCCACTATCTTGGAAAGATAAGATTTGCTGTCTTCAATCTTCTCCACTACTGGTTAGGGAGATAAGATCTACAATCTTCAACCTACTCCGCTGCTACTCAGGGAGGCAAGGCTTGGTGGCTTAAATCTACTTCCTACTATCTTGGAAAGATAAGATTTGCCGTCCTCGATCTACTCTACTACTGCTTAGGGAGATAAGATCTACGATCCTCAACCTACTCTGCTGTTACTCAGGGAGACAAGGCTTAGTGTTTGACCGGTTTGTTCTCTGGGGAACATGACCTGTATAATTCATTTTATGAACCTAATTATGCCTAGTGATTAGGATGTCATGTTCAGAATGAGTCAAATGCTCCTAACTAAGTATGTATGAATGATGTTTGCATGAATGCAGAATGTCATTTTTTCATTTTTTTATATAACGATCTTTCTTTATCGCTTAAGTTATCATTGCTCGACATTTATTAAGATTTTATCACTGACGCGCTATAACGCCTTCACTCAGCTGACGTCTTTATTTAGTCAGACTGCCCCCACTGTAAACCTCAAAGTTCAATCCACTAGGACGCAAAATTTGTACCATCATTCTCCCACTGTAACCCGAAAGTGGATATATATAGCTTTTTCTCAATCCACTCCTATCACAATTCAAGGATACAAGATCTAAATCTTTCTGGTCTCTTACACCATTCCAAGGGTGTCGTACCAAAGGTTCATGCGCAAATAAAAGCTCTCTTCCTCGAGGTAGCCTCTTTCTATTACCTGGTGATCATTATTTGCCTGTTGATTTAAGCTTTGTCATCAACACGACATCTTATCATTTGGTTCAACCAATGTTTTTGACAACAAAATCCAAAGAAAAAGTCCTAATTTAGACTATTCCTTTTCAGATTTCCAACCTTTAAACCTGGTGCGTTCTAAATAATAGTCATGTTTCAGGCTCATGTATTATTTAGAAACTTATAGAGTAATATGCAAAACTTCCCTTGTGAAAGTTTTATTAGTCCATTAGTCATTATTCCAATGCAACATGCTTGCGAAAAAAGGTCATAACAATGGATAAGAATAAAGTTAGTTCTGAGCATAGCTCGAAAGGAATAAATTATTAAAAATAGTAAAGAAGGATAAAGAAATTGATTGGAAATGCTTATCTTGGAAAAGAATGAAGTATTCTAAGAACAACAAATTCAAAATAAATAGTATGGAGACGAGGTGCCCCAGATATCGCAGCTTGAACTTCTCTGTACAAACTTCCTGAAGACCATTCTGAGTTTGACATGTATTTAGGAGATCTACATTACTCTGTCAATGCCCCAAGATGTCCCATACCCTTTTCTGTTGACTAAGGCATAGTAAGATCACAGCATGCCCCATTCTAATCAACATTTGAGCTGCTCTAATTACCTCATGCCCATTTTGATCAATATTTAAGCTGCCCTTTTCGGGTTTTCAACTCAAATCCCCTTTTGTCTAAGGCGCCCTTTGCGGGTTTTCACCTTAGCCTCTCCATTTTACTTTTTCATTTTTCATTTTTCATTTTTTCATTTCGTCATTTTTTTTTGACTCAACGTGCCCTTTGCGGGTTTCTTACCTTGGTCATCTCTTTCCTTAAGCGGAGTATTTCCTGACTGAATCTGAGTTTACAAGACTTTGTAGGTTTATCATCCATCTCGCTCAAAATCAAAGCTCATTTGAAAAACAAACCTTCTCTATAACATAAGGTTCTTTCCAATCTGTTTCCCTCCAAAATATATTTTTGTAGAGGGAGGATCTTCAACATTAGGTCACCCTCGTGGAATTCTCTAGGCTGAACCTTTTGCTAGCTCGCATTATCTTCTTCTAGCGCATTTGACCATGATGGATAACTTTGAATATTCCTCTTCAATCAGAATTGGATCCAAAAACTCAGAGAGAAAGAATCTTGTCTTCAATAGGCAAAAACCACGATAGGCCCAAGAGAAAGGCAAAGCCCCGACAGAGACAAGCCCTTGTCATCCCTTTCGATCAGAATCAATGTCATTCCAGATAAGGTTTTTCACATAAAAATCTTCCACTTTCATTTTGTATGCGAAAGATCTTCTTTAGTATCAAGTTTCTCTCCTAGAGCCATTTGGGACGAAATTTAACTATGACGAAAAAACTTTAGATCTTCCTTTTCAATACGAAGAAATGACAACTTGACTTTAACGGGCAAAACTATGATAAGCCAAAAAAGAAAGCATTGCCCCAACAAAGAATTCTAATTGCATTGTTCGTGTTGTTTATCTTGAACATACTGTAAATTTTTGATGTTGTAATGCTGTTCAGATTACAATGAAAATGCTTAACCTGGGCATATCTTGGTATGGCTATGTGAGGACATCTTTGAACTCTTGAGGTAACTCAACAAGGTCTTGTTTTGTTTCTCCGGTTATGTACATTCCTTTGAGGTCACAATCTCCACTGTCTCATCAGGAAGTAAAATTTCCTTCATGCTCTACCATCCTCAACAAGTCCGGAGATAGGCTACAATCTATGTCATTTTCAAAGTCATGAGATCTCCTTAAACACATGCCTCGCTCAAAAAAAAATTCTGAGTTTGTCAAAGTGTCACTCACGTCATTGATATCTGGGGACCTATAGCAAGTACCAACGAATATACAAAAGAATGTATGAATTTATGAATAATTATTTGTACAATATAATTATGAATGAAAGAATGATGTGGAAGAGAATCCAAAAGAATGAAAGAATAATTACTCGCAAAGAATGAAACAATATTGGCTCAAAAATAAATGCAAAGATGTATTTTATTAGAATAATGATGTTCAGACATGAGCCTATTTCACAAAGGAATTCCTACCATTTTTAGGCTAAAACAACAAGAATGTTCTGAACATTACTCTAAATAAGCACTAAAGACTATAGAGATTTCTTCCGCAATTCAATTACTTAGAACACCTCCAAGTTGATAAGGGCGAATATCTAACAATGACCCTTTTCAGTTGTCTTCATGCAAGGAATTATGTGAACGCTTCCTAACCCTTCTTCATATATTACATTCACCCCATCATCGATGTGATTGGGTAGCAGATTTTCTGCACTGGATGAACCATCAATTTTGACAACGCCTATATTGATGAGTCTTTCAACTAGCTTTTTGAAGGCAATGCAATTCTCTACTGAGTGCCCCGTAATTCCCGTCTGATAATCACATTGCGTGTTTGTATCATACCATTTAGGGTATGGAGGTTGTAGGGGTTTTGAGTAGAAAGGTGCAACAACGTGCGCATCGAATAAGCTTTGATACAGCTCCTTATACGCCATCGAAATTGGTGTGAACTGGAGCTTTTCAGTACCTGGTTTCCCACCAGATTCGTGCTTTAAAGGACTCTGATGTCTGGTGGTTTCTATCTTTGGCCGGCCCACAGTGATTGGTTTTGAGTGGCCTTTATTATATCTGCCTGCGTTATCCCATTTATTCCCCTATTTCCTTGGGGCCTTTGTAGTATCTAGGTACTCCACCCTCGACTATTGCATTTCTGCTGGTTTAACAAGAGCAACAGGAAAATTGGATCCTAGGCCTGTCGAGCAATTCATTGGTGTTAAGGTATTGGTCTGATATTGCTCGGATTTGATAGTAAGGGGTGCCCTTTGTAGGTGCATATCTGGCTGGACACTTATCGGGATAAAATTTGAGGGATAATTAGGGTATTCTTTATCCTCCCCAAAGTGGACCACTGGGCTTTCCTCTCTTTCTAACCCTCTAGCCAATAACTGGGTTAACTGGTTTATCACATTGCTTTGGAATTCTAGCATCTGATCCTTCATATTTTGTTGAAATTTGGTCAATTGCTCTTGCATTTGTATTTGCATTTGCTCTATTCTTTCCAATCTTTGGTCCATGCCTCCTGACTTTGCTCGGGTACTATAACGGTGTTTGGCAAAATGATTTTAATCGATTAGGCTCTTTTAGTGGATTTTAATGCGTATGATGTCATGTAACACGAATGCATGCAATGAATGCATAGAGAGATGTTGATTCTAATTCAATTCCATTTAGAAAACTTTACTAGAAAACAAATCTCTTTACATAAAATGGATATTTATACGGCCTTGCCCTCATAGGCGGAGATACTCGATCCTCTTATTCATTCGAGCGTTAAGATAAATCTCACTAACTCTTCAGAAAAACATCTCTTCTATCTCCTTTTTGCTCAATCCAGGCCGTAACTTGTTGCTCACTCATCCTCGTGATGCTTGTTGGCTTCTCTTTAAGAAGGTTCAGCAGCTCTCGAATAATCTTGCCATCTTGAATCCTTGGGCAACGGAGCCATAGTCGTGTAGTCCTCCATTAAATTATCATCCTTCTCTTATCATGTGTTCTTGGATCATATTCGGACAACCATATTGTCATCCACTTTATCAAGAAACCCATTTTCTTATGACAAGCTCTCTATTTAGCAACTGAACGTGAATCAACACCTCTTTTTTAAGATGCAAATGCAATGAAATCATAATAAAAACAACATAAAAAATAAGTTAGTACAAAGTAAAAGCAAATGAATAAAGTAACTACTCGGGAAACCACTACGGTTTGGTGTAATTATTCCTAAGGTAGGCAACTAGGGTTCACTATATGTAGTTTGGCTCTAAGGTAAGGGTACCTGAACTAGCAGATTCCTCGATCCTTGCCCATTATAGGCTCATACGGACCAAATTTAGTTTAGGGGAATACATTTCCCTATGGCTGCACGGAGATGAAAATCTCACGAAGACATAGGTACGGATGTATCCCAAAAGCAATCCGCTATCCTGTACGGAGGTGAAGACCTCACGAAGGAAATAGCTTCTCACTCCCACTTAAAAGGATATAATCGAGTGGTCATGTAATGCAATATGCAGAAACATCAAAATTCAAACCAATAAAGTAATTACAAACCGAAGTAATTATAATCGTAACAAAAATGGACAAAATACAACAAAATGATCGTAAATTTAAACCATGTTTTCGGGTGACCTCTAGGCATTCGGTGTGATTCTACCTAGGGTAGGCTCCTAAGGCTCATTATATACGGTTCGGTTCTAAAGTAAGGGTACCCGAACCAGTAGATTCCTTGATCTTCACCCATTATAGGCTCATATAGATCAAGTTCGGTTCAGGGGAACACATTTTCCCTATGATTATACGGAGATGATAATCTCTCGAAGGCATAGGTAACGATGTATTCCGAAAGCGATCCACTATCCTATACGGAGGTGAAAACCTCACGAAGGAATAGTTTCTCACTCCCACTTAGAAGGGTAAAATCATTCAACTCATGTAATGAATAATGAAAAGATCAATTAAGCAAGAAAATGAATGAATACACAATGATCTCATGATTTTCTTAAAAAAAATTTATTTTCTCGACAATAAGACAGAAATTAATCAACTTTGTGGCTCGACTCTCGTATGTATCCCCAGCGAAGTCGCCAAGCTGTCGAAACCATTTTTTTAAAAATAAAAAAATTTAGGTTGTCGACTTTAAAAAATGAAAGTTGGGAGTCGCCACCAATCTTTTATTAAGGTGTGATTGGATCACCTAAAAAACGGCTTTGGTCTACGACTTTTAGAAAAATGGATCCGGGAGTCAGTTACGTTCGAGAAAGGATTAGCACCCTCGTAACGCCCAAAAATTGGTACCTAGTTATTTAATTAATGTCTTAATGTCAAAAATTTGAAAAATATAATCCTTAGCAAAAACTTTTAAACGTTACGTATTAAGACCCTTATCATTTCAGAGAAAGAAAATGCCACACCCAATGCGTTAGGGCACGACATTCTAATTTCCTCAAAAATGAATTAGGCCAGAATACTTGTGTAATAAAAATTTAAAAGAATATCCATTTATTCAAGATTTAAGAAATCGCTACCCAATACGTTAGGGCACAATTCCTCCAAAATCCCAAACTCGGAATATTTCCTTTATTATTTTTTAGAAAAAATCTTCATTTCGAGAAATCAATGCGTCACATCCAATACGTTAGGACACAACGTGTTGAATTCCCAATAATGAGTTCTTATTTTTTTGATTAAAGATAAATGATCGATTGTTAGATTTAACGAAGAAAATCGAAACCCAATACGTTAGGGCTCAATTTTCTTGAAAATCCTAAATACAACCATTATCTCAATTTTGAAAATTTTGAAATCGAGTGAAAAATGATGTGATGCTACATTAAATATACAATACAATAATAAATATTACGATGGCATAGAAATAATATGAATAAATGAATAAACAAAATCGATAACAATAATCCATGACATGCAAAATATTAAATGTAAACTCAATTATATAACAAAAGGAGGAAAGCCAACCAAATAAATGAAGAAAAGAATATATATAATATGAACATAGAAATTATGAAGATTAAAATATACATATGATTTACAAATAAATTTTTGGGTTATGGAACGATATATATATATATATATGCAATACATAATATTTATGAATATAAAGAAAAATAGATAAACATATATAGATTATAAAATAGGTATTTAAATATATATATATATATATATATTTGAGCCCTTTTAAAAAAAAGAATAAATACCCATATGGATATAAACAAAACATTTGTTGAAAATATATATACATATGTACATATAAAAATAATGATAATAATAATTACATTATAGAAAATATACATATATATAGGAAGATAAATGGATACATAAAAAGTATATGTATATAAAATATTAAAAATTAATTACAATATTAAAAATAAATATACGTACATATAAAAATATTTGTTTTAAAAAATAAATAAATAAATAAATAAAAACAACAAATATATATAAATAAAAACTAATTAAAAAATAAAAGAAATAATTACATTATGGAAGTTAATTAATTTTTAAAAAAAAGAAAAAAAAAACTAAATTGAACTGAATATGAAAAATCTGGGGGAAAATCTGCAAATAAATAAAACCTAAAGGATTAAATTGAAGACGCGAATTACATAGAGGGGCTGGAAGGGAAATTTCCTTCTCTCCTCTAAAACGGCGTCATTCCAGCGGGGCTAAATTGAAATTGAAAGCAATAAAAAGGCACGAATAACTCATAGGGCTCGAATGTGAAAATATCTCCATCCTTTGAAACGCGTCACCTTATTAGGGCTAAATAAAATAAATAAAATTCGCAGCGGTATCACCTTCTCCCTTTTTTAAAATTGTAAATAAGTAAAAAAATAATCGAAAAAGAAAACAGTAAGCCACCTTTAAAAAACTGCCAATCGTTCTCCCTTTTTTTTATTGATTCCTCTTTTTTTTTCAATGAAGGGAGAGGCCTCTATTTATAGCTGAGCCTCCCCAAATCCAACGGTATAGATCAATTACATCAACGACTAAGATTAAAGGGTATCTACAAATTAAATCTTTAAGATTACAAAATCATATCTTCTAAGATTGCATATATCATATCTAAGATTGTATATCCTCGAAAATTATGTTTTCATATGTGAGCCCGGGCTAAAATTGGCTATTACAATGGTTATAAACACATATTCACACAAACTATAATCATGCATTGATCATCAAAATCATTGATATGCATATAATTTATATACACAATTAT
Source organism: Gossypium raimondii (assembly GCF_025698545.1). NCBI lineage: Eukaryota > Viridiplantae > Streptophyta > Magnoliopsida > Malvales > Malvaceae > Gossypium > Gossypium raimondii. The sequence goes on from NC_068565.1 coordinate 40,203,032, forward strand.
AATAATAGAAAAATAATATTGGATTGCCTTACATATTTCATATAAACTCAAATTTATATTCATGAGTAAAGACATTATCATAAAACTTCTTTATACGCACAAATACTTTATAAAAATCTATAACCACCAAATATAAAAAGAATCCCAAATTGTATAAAAGCCTTCATATGCACAACTACTTATAAAAATTCATTGCCACCATATAACAATATAACAAAACCCAAAACTATTATTCCTAATACTCAAAACATAGATTTCAAAGATATTACCATAAATAATCAAAATTAAAAATTGATTCTAATAGTTGAACGATATTATTGCAATTGAAGAATAACATCAAACCAACTTTCATGAAATCAAGAATGCATGATTCTTAGTTTTAGAAATTCTAGAATAATAAGTTCACTTAATTCCTCATTATTGATTAACGGTGAAAGAAGATTGAAACATAATTGAATATAAAGAATCAATAAATAATAACTGAAGTCTGTATGAATATTCAAAATATACAAGCTACAATTTCTTTAAAATATATAACAATCGACTAAAGAGAAAAAAATAGCACGCATTCAATGCACTTCAAAACCAAATCGATTCTCGTTTGTTTTATTGCGAGAATATATAACACAAGCAATATATATATATACAAGCGCATATCGCAAAAAAAAAAAAAACCAAATCAATACTGCTAAAACATTAATAATATATTCATATTTTAAATTCAATTGCCGGGCTTCAATTCCATTAAAACTTACCCTAATTCCTTGAAGATTTAAAACTCTTTTTAACAAATTTTCCTTTAAATCCAACACTTATATAGTTTAGGTTTTCTAACCGAAAGTGAAAAGCCATAAGAAATTCATATTAATCAAAAATTCAACATTGAATGAAAATCAAATTAAAATAACCCTAAAAGATTGAATCCTAATTAATCAAAACCTAAAAAAATTATCTAGAATTTCAAAGGTTCAACATTATATATAATAGAAATATCATATCTATAAAATCTAAAAATGAATCAATCCAAAATAATAGAAAACCAATTCATTCTCAATGATTCAACATGACGAGGCTTGGATACCACTTGTTAGAACTGTAAATAATATCTAATATTAAATTAGAACTATAAACCATGATCTATCATGTCAAATCATAAAAAATAAATCAAGAATAAAACTAGATGTAGAGGCGTACCTAAATTCATCAATTTCTTGAAATCTACGGATCTTGGGGTTTTGATCTTCCAAATTAGCACACAAGTAATCTAAAGAATGCAGGTCTTTCTTTTCTAAAGATGGGATGTTAGAAAAGTTAGCTTGTATGTAATTTGGGGACCATACCCCTAATATTTATAACTTTGACATATTAGCCCTCATTCCTAATTAGTCCATCATTAATTAGAATTTGATTAGAACTTAATTACTAAAGTATCTACACATATTTGACCCATACTTTATTTAATAATTAAAGCCCAATAAAACTTTAACCAAATTAGATTACTTTTAATTTGGGCTAACTTATCATGATAGTAAATAATAACATATAATTACCCTTATTATATATGTGATGTTCATATTTTCAAACACATTAATGTTATTAAAGTTTGATATTTTCGTCCTTCACCTTTGGCCAAACCTGTCACCAAACAACCACTGTCAAACCTGCATCAAGCATTGCCCCTCACTTGCTGAAAATTGATAACATCAATGTTTCAAGGTGTGTGGGTTTGTCAATAGTAGGATTAACAAGAAGGAGTAGGTGGTGGTTTGTATGGAGGAGCACTTGGGTGAAGGTGAGGAAGGAGAATTTTTGGTAGGAGAGTTTCGGGGTTGAAGGAGAAGAACTGTGTACGTAAAACTGTATGATATATTTGCATGGTTCTTTTATAGTGGGAGATAAGCTTAGTTATATGTCCTAAAGCTACTAACATGGAAGTTTGATTTGATACTTCTAGCAGTGATGGTGATGCTACATCCTTGTAGAAGACATCTTAGGACAACTGTCAATGACCCTGAACTTTCACGTAAGCCTCACGTAATCTTAGTGGAGACGCATAGCCCCAAGGTTTGCTGCGCTAAGATTCGCAAGTTATTTCAAGGTCCACTAGTTGATAGGTTAGTTATTCATAGTTTGCTGGAAATGTTGGCTTTGCTAGGAGACATGTGTCAGGTTCTCTTTGGGTACGTTATGAGGTTCGTGATGTTCTCTATGTAAGGTACGACAATTGCTCCTTAGGTGAGAGAAGGTCATAGATGACCTTTGTGAACCTGTTGGGGAAGCCCGCGATGTGGATGTAGATGGAAAAAGCTTAAATAGTTTATTAAAGTTCACGTCGAAGTACTATGTATTTTATGCATGTTTTATTTTTATTTTTATAGGTGCTGATTTTTTTTAAAATTAAAATTTTGAATTTTGAATTTTCAAAATTTTGAATTTTCATTTCATTGATGGAGGGTTAAAAAGACTCATGTACATATATTCTTATATGTTTAATGATGATGCTACTAAAGTGTGTGATGTATTAAGACATATTTATTGGGTTCCCAATGGAAATGTCACTATCATTACTGTTTAGGTATACGTGTCAAGTTATGATTCACGATTTTTGCATATGGAAATAGGTGCACGTGGTAATTTACTTAGTAAGCTTCGAAGCAGTTGAAAGGTTTTTTTTTTAAATTATAAATAGGGATAAGTGTTTCTATCGTTGGTCATCATTTCTTTTATAAGTTTCCCATTTTTTTTGCAATACCTTAGTACTTTGCCATTATTACTGTAATGACCCAGTTTCTAGTGGTGTCAAAAAATATCGTTTTGAAACTTCATTTCCATAACTCGAGTCTGTAAATATTAAATAGAGATATTTACAGATTTAGTGTATAAATGAATTGAAATTTTATTAGTCAATTTAGTCAAAATTATAGCTAATTAAGGCCCAGAGACTAAATTGTAAAAGTTTAATCACTATAGATTTTAATTAGGAAAAGGCTTAGGGACCTAGATAACAATTATCCAAGGGACTAAACTAGTTAATAAACTAATAACAAACATTAGATAGTAAACATTATTGATGGAATCATTAAATGGTTAATAAGTGATTAAATTAAAATAAAATTTAATCAAGATAACTAATTAAAATCAATTAACTTAATCATACTATATATATTTAGATAGTGGAAAAAAGATGAGAAAAAGAATCATCATCTTCAACCTCATCACTGTCCACCATTTTTAAGAAAGAAAAGAAGCTTTTGAAACTTTTATACTTTCGGCCACTATTGCAAGTAAGTTCTTAAGCCATTTCTTTTGATTTTTATAGATTTTTTTATCATGGGAGCTTGATTTAGCTAACTCATGTATCAATTTGTTCAATTAGTGAAATTTTGATAAGTTGCCATTGTTGAGAAATGGATGAATTGAGTGTGAAATTAATAAAAATTAAGCTTAGTTTAAGAAAATGACTAAATTGTAAAGCTTAATTGATAATTTCGTACATTAGGGACCAAATTGAATAAGATAAAAAATTACTATGAAATTTTGGTTGGAATAGAAAGTAGGTCCCTAATACGCATATGTGAAATTAAATTTTAATCCCAAGTTTAGAGAATAAATTGAATGAATTGAAAAATATGTTTGGATTTGTAATTGCATGTGATATAATATGGAATTAGATATTATGTCGTTATTGATTATTATTCATACCTAAAGACGATGTCGGGTCATCGAGAGGGAAAGGAAAGGCGAGAGCCGATGAAGAGTGACACAAGCTATTGATTTGTATTTCTATGATTAGGGATCAATTTAATTATTGTATATCTTTGATATTTTGTATAATTTGACTTTGAAGTGAGTAAAAATGAAGATTTTAATTGAAATTGGTTATCAAGATAAATGACTAAATTGAATAGAATAGAAAATAGTGTAACTTGATAGATATATGATATTGATATTGAATTGAGTTGAAACATGTTATGTTATATGATGAAATGATGAATTGATTGATGAATTGGAAATTAATAGAATGTGCATTGGGCTTTATAATGAAATCAAAAATTGGTTACACTATTAACGATTTGGGCATAGTCAGATATAGTTGGCATGTCACAGGATTGATAGAGTACAGGTTACTTCGACAATATGTCGATAAGCACTGGGCACATTTTCCTTGGGACATTTTGATGAGTGCTAGGCACATCTATTTCTTCGGTTAAACCAATGAGTGCTAGGCGTAATCTATTTACTTCAGATGTTTCGATGAGATACTAGGTGCCAATTGGTGTGTTGGTTGGTATTCGTTTATCTATTCGAGTCTGATTCATGCTAATAGGGGATTGTGAATTGGTTGAATGATATCTGAAAATGATTAAATGTTATGAAGTTGTACTATAGGTACATATATATGATATATGATTGTCGATAGCATGATAAAGACAATGGATCCAGTTAAATGGGCTTGAGGGTCGATTTAGAAAAGTAACAAATGAGTTGATTCAATTTAATAATGAAATGTGATGTGATGAAATGCTGCAAATGGAATAGATATGTGAATATCATTGACATTGAAATGTTAGTATGATATATTCACTTAGCTTAACTAAATAAAGTAATGTATAGGTGATCTGCCACAATTCGTTGTAGCAAATTAGAGTCTTTTTGACACTTAATGAGCTTGTTTTCAAGTTGTTTTATGCTATTTTGTTATACTTTCTAATTCTAATATCTTATGTTTAATTTTAGTAAAATAAGTGTTTTTTACACATATTTTGGCAATATAATGACCTATTCGGCCAATACGGGCCTAAGGAAAGACTAACAAGTTGAATCAGTGTGCAGGACACCATTTTCAGGCCAAGGAACACTAGGGACAACTCCAACATGCATTGTCGCAACACCACACTTCGAAACCAAAGAATTTCTCTGCGAAGTTCAATGTCGCGACATCGGAGCGACGAAAGGCAATTTTAAGCTAAGGGTGTTTTCGTCTGCAGAATGCATCTTATTCACCCTATGGATGGTATTTAACCTAGTTAGGGAAAAAAACATTGGTATATATAATAATACTTAGGTTAAGTTAATGGAAGTCGTTCAGAGAATCGTTTGAGAATAGATTTTTAGGATTTAATTTTAGTTTTCATTTTATTTCAATTTAGTCTTTTTGTTCTAAAAAACATCATTTTTCTTCTTATTTTGACTTGGATTTGATTTAGATCTAAGCCATCGTTTATTTAGTTCCTTATAATTTTTTTTGGGCTTTCAATTGCAATCGGCATTATCTCTACAAATATCAAAGGAATTTTGGCTTTCATGCAGAACTTGATATCAAAATGGATCAATTTCTCTATTCGCTTTCTTTAGTTAAATATTTGCTTTGCATGTTTAATTTGAATTTAGGGAAACTTGCATGTAGATCCATGAGTGGTTAAACTCCTTAGGGAGATTAAAGATCAGATGTGAGAATAATTAACGAAAGAATTAGGATTTGTTTTAGAATTAATTCACTTAAATTAGGTGTGCTTAAACCCTAGCATTGACAACCCTAAGAAGTAATCTAGGTAAATGAGGCCGAGAGAATAGTTTATCGAGTACCTCTTAATTTATCCTTAATTAAATGGCGAGGTCGAGAGATAAGTTGTTTTTTTCAATTAATTAATTAGTTAAAGGCTGAGAGGTAATAACTGGTTAGTTATTAGCTAATTCAATAAAACCCGAGGTCTGAAGTTAGTTATGATCACTGGTGAGAGTTAATCTTTTGCTTGTTTGCCTTATTTAATTTCGATTGTTAATTTTTCTTCTTTAGTTTCATCTAATTTAGGCTATTTTTGTTATTGACTTTTAATTTGGGTTTTCATACTATAATTTCATATTATTAGCTTTAGCCCTGTTAGTGTAGGAAATAATTTTTTGTTTAATTAAACATCTCTTAGGTACGATACTTGGAACACTTAACATTTTACTATATTACAATTTGACTCGTATACATGTGGGCATTGTTGCTACAGTATTTCCAGTTAAGACATTCACACATCTAGCGGCAGTCAATTTGTTGGCGTCGTTGTAAGGGAGATTTCGGCATTAAACTGAATTTTTATTTCCTAGAATTAATAGGATAAATAGGAAACTTTCGAATTATAGATTCACTTTTTATTTTGTGTTATTTTAATTTGATTTCAGGTTATTAATTTTAGCTTTGTTTCCTTTGATTCCACTGTATGACTCGAAGCAGAACCATTCCAATCAAGCCGAATACTAAACCAGAGAGATTTCTTAGACGAACCAATCAACAAATGCAAAATAACCCACCTGTGGTAGCTGATTTACCTCAGGAAAATTCATTTTTGACGATCAACTAGAACCACTAGCACAAATCTAAGGAGAACCACTGATGGCTTAATAGGAAAAGACATTGCGCGAATATGAGCTACCCACTTTAGATGTTGTACGAGGCAGTATCGAGAGGCTGACTATTAAGGCCAATAATTCTGAAATCAAGATGACTACCATATAGATGATTCAGAACATTTTGTAGATCTAGGGCAATATGATGGAGGATCCTAATCAGTACTTAAATTGGTTTCTTCAGCTTTGTGATACATTTAAATATAATGGGGTCACCGATGATGCTATTCATCTTCGACTGCTTCCCTTTTCATTGTGTGATAGCGCATATGATTGACTTGATTCGCAGAACCTAGGTTCCATTACTACATGGGATGAACTAGTATGGAAGTTTTTATAGAAATTCTTTCCCATTAGTAAAACCATCTAGCTCAGGCATGATATCTCCAATTTCAAGCAAACCTTAGGCAAAAACCTATACAAGGCGTGGAAATATTTTAAATCATTACTAAGGAAGTGTCACCATCATGGAATACAAGAGTGGCTACAATTACAAATATTTTACAATGGTTTGGATGGTAATTGGAGATCTGGATTAGATGGCACATCTGAAAGGGCTTTCATGAACAACACTTACGAGTGAGCCTGTCAATTAATTGACAACATGGCTATGAATTCGTACATCTAGCCCAATGAGGAATTCTCGTATAACTCAAACCATCAATGGCAAAAGTTGTCAAAGACGGAGATAAATATAAAAAAATATTGGAAAAGCTACATCGCTTAGAGAGCACCGTTAAGCCATCCATGAATGATCCTGCTCGAAGTTATGTTGTACTTTGAGAGCCAGTTGGAAGAGCTAACTACTTGGGCAATAAGGGTGGAAATCCCTATTCGAACACTTATAATCTCAGTTGGAAGGACCATCCCAATCTAAAGTGGGGAGGGAACCAATGAGGTGGAAATCCAATATAGAATAGACTGAATCCTCTATATCAACCTCCACATCTGAAAATATCTCAAAAAAGACCCAGGGAAAATGGTCATGATGCATTTGACCAAATATTGGATCGAATTGAATGAGAGATGCAGTTGATAAGGACTAGTATTCGAAAGATGCAATCTGAGTGAGCCCAAACCCATGCCAACATGAATGAACTCAAAGAAGAAATGTATAATATAGAAAGCATGTTGAATGAAATGTGAAGGTAAATAGGTACATGCATTCCAACTAACATGGAAACCAACCCTCAAAAGGATGAGAAAGAACACGTGAATGTCATCGCACTCTGCTCGGGTAAGACTCTTTTAAACTCGAGTGAACCTACAAAAAAGGAGGATGACATAAATGATAATGTGAACAAACCTGTTAAAAAGCACGAGCCTGAGGAGCAAACTGAGAAAATAGCTAAACTGGTAGCTGAGTGATTTTCCGCAATTCGTTGTAGCAGATTAAACTACTTTTTGTACTTAACAAGCTCATAGGGAAGCAATTTTGTTATGTTTTCATTTAGTTTTTTCTTATAGTAGTTAGGAAATAAAATGAGCAAATTCAACAATTTATATAACCTTGCAGGCCAAGGGAGGCCTAAAGGTAAGACTAATATGTTCGGAGAGTATGCGAAACATTATTGAAAGGCACAAATATAGTACACTGCCATGATGTTGCAACACGGAGCTTGGATGTCGCAACACAACAAATAGAGTACTAAAGGAGTAGTCTTCCATCTGTGTCATGACATAGCCATAGGGTATTGCAACACAGCCTTAAACATACACCTTAAGGAGTAAATTGTCATCAATGTCGTGACACAGGCCAAAGGGTGTCGCGACACCAATATGACGAGGTCACTTAATGAACCAAAGGTGTTCCCGTCTGCAGATTGAAATTTAATGAGAAATAGTCAACTACTTTAGGTCAAGGATCAAAGGTTAAACATAAGCCTATAAATAGAATTTCTCTGAACAGTTTAAGGACAACTTTTTACTTCGTTTTTAATTTTATTTTCAATTGTAATTTAGATTTCTTTCTATTGTAACTTTTATTTCAGTTTTCTATTTCGTTCTTAGCAAGAACTGGATTGTAGATCTGTCAAACTCATCACGGACTATTGTTCGCACCGCACTATTTATTTATATTAGGATTTTTCTCATCTTTATTCTTGATCTATTCTTAATGTTTATCTTTCAAATCAATTATATTTCATGTGCTAGATCTATGGGGAACTAATCGGAAGGGAGATTAATAAGTGGATGTGGGATTAATTAACACCTATGTAGGTTTTCTTAGTGAATCAGTTGGTTGGGAAAGGAAGAACTTAAAACCCTAGGCTTGACAAACCTAGTCCGGTTTGAGCTGTGACATCGAGAGATAAGTAGTTCTTGCCAACTCATTAGGTTAGTAGAAAGTTGAGAGGTCCTGCTAGGTTAATGACTAGCTGATTGAATAGAACCCGAAGTAGAAGTTAATTATGAACACAGAAGTGAGTTAGTCTTCTGTTATTTAATCTGATAAATTCTACAATTTGTTTCCATAATTATTTTTATTATTTTTATAAAATATATTTTATCACCGCCTTAAGAATAATCATAATATAATTTAATTAAAGTACTAACTAAACCCATTAGCATAGAAGTTAATATTAGTTTACTCTAGCCTCCTTTGGGTACGATCCTTGGAGTACTTCTATTACCTCGTTGTATAAAGCTATACTACAACCTGACCCGTGTAGTTGCAAACATCGCCTTAATTCCTATATTTTCTTGTAGTATTTTCACTTTCGATGTTGGTATGCCGAAAGGCGGTCAAGTTGTTGGCGCCGTTGTCGGGGAGGCAACGCCATTGAATTAATTTTAATTTTTGCGCTTAATAGGATAATTAGAAAATTTTTAAATTATATATACATTTTTATTTTTATTTTTATTAATCTAATTTTCTAACTTATTTTTCTTCTTTTGTGGATTTCTATGTATGACTCAGAGTAAGGGCACACCTATAAAGCCAACCACTGATCTAGAAAGAATCATTCGTCGTAATTGTAAACAATAACAACAATAGAAAATACAAAATAACCCACCAATTGTGGTTGATCCACCACATGATAATCCACTATTTATCCGCACTTACAAGACTTACCAATACCACCACCACAATTGTCGATAGAGCTAACCTAGCGTCAAATGTAATAGTCAATTCAAGTCAATTTTGGTACTTAGGACTTAGGATTAATATTAATAAAATAATTGTTTTTTAACACATTTATAAGTGTTGTGACCCAGTAGGCCGACACGGGCCTTAGGTAGTACTAATATATTCAATTGAGTGTGTAGGATGAAGATATAAAGGCCCAATTGACGTGAAAGCAAGGGACGAGTGATGCATAAGCTTCCCGGGATGTCAAAGCACAAAATGAATGATACAAGGCATATTTTACATGCCGTGTCGCGCCATAGACATGGGGCAACATGACACAGGTCGACATGCTGCCCAAGAATATCGAGGCTATTTTCGTCCACATAATCAACTTTATATGAAGACCTAGGATGTGTCGAAGACCTAATTTGGGTTGCCAACACTTCTATAAATAAGAGAATAGGGGTTTGATGTAACTAAGTCGTCCTAGATGCCTTCAAAAATCCTAATAGTTTAGGAGTACGATTAGATTAATTTTCTTTCGGCTTTTGATAACTTTTTTTTATTCCTCTTAGAATCAGTTTCGATCCAAGAGTTTATTTATATTATTCAATTGTTCTAGTTTATCTTTTTTTTGCAATCGATTTATTTCTTTATTCCAATCAATCGATTCGCTACTCTGTTCTCCATTCAACATAAATCCACGATTATTCAAATCTCTTTTCTCTTCAGAATCAATCCTGTTCTTTACATGATTTATTAAATTGGAGTCGAGATTATGAATAACATGAGTGGCTAAATCCCTTAGTGGAGATTAATGAGTGGATGTTAATGTGATTAACGTAGGATTTAGGGTTTTCCCAAGAGGGTTGGTTGGTATAGATTACGTGTTCTTAAACCACTATGATTGACAACCCTAGGAAGTTATTATCGAAACCTTTTTTTTTAAAACGGGAATCAACTTTTAAAAATGAAAATGGGGAGTCGCCACCGATCTTTTATTGAGGTGTGATCAGATCACCTTGAAAACGATTTTAGGTCTACGAATTTTGAGAAAACAGGTTCGGGAGTCGGTTACGCACGAGGAAGGGTTAGCACCCTCGTAACACCCAAAATTGGTACTGAATCGATTGTTTAATGTCTTAGTGTCAAAATTTTGAAAAGATTTTAAAATGCGATCCTTTTAACTTGAATAAATCGAATTGAATAATAAAACACTCTTATTTTAAAAAAATAAAATGTCACACCCAGTTAGTTAGGGCGCAACATTTTTTAATCTTCAAAATTAAGTTTGTCTTTTGATTATTAAAACTCATGCATTTAAATTTGGAAAGGATATTCAGTTATTTGGGTCGAATGAAAAATCAAAACCCAATAAGTTAGGGTTCAATTTCACAAGATTTCTAAATACCGAATATTGCCTTTATTTTTTTTTTAATCCTTAATTCAAGGTAGCAAAATGTCATATTCAGTGAGTTAGATTCCAACATCTTGAAATCTCGAAAAAAAATTATTTAAAATTTGTACGATTTTATTGCAAAAGAAATACTTGGCTATCTAAATTCAACGAAAAGAATCGAAGCCCAGTAAGTTAGGGCGCAACCCTCTCGGGAATCCTTAACACTAAGTATTTTGTAAATTTTCAGAATAGAATGATTTTAATACTTTAATAAATCATAATTTTTAAAACAAATGTGGTATGATGGAATAGTAACGTATAACGTAAAGAGGATAATTTGTAATACAAACGTACACTAAGCAGTAATGAGCAAGCGATAAATGAATTCATGCAAGAATAACAATAATAAATTTAAACACATTATGCAAATTATACCAAATTCAGTATAAATATATATATATATTAATAAATAATGAATTAAACAATAATATGTCAAGTTTGAAGATAAAAGAATATAATAGATTAAAAAATTAATCTATGATAAATTTGAAACCAAATCAATTTGAAATATTAAAATAATATTAGAAATAGGAATTAAATTTGTCAAAATAAGAACTAATTTAAACTTAAAATTAAACTACTAAGAGCTTAACTAAAATTGAAACAAAATTTAAAAGAAAATAAATAAAATAAAATAAATAATGGAACGAAAATCAAATTGTAATAAAACAGTATTAAATAGGCAGTAAACATAAATAAGAAAAGGATTAAAGTTGTATTCGATTAAAAACCAAGGGACGTAAATAGCAAATAAACGCACAAAACCGGGCATTCAAATCCCAACAATGGAAACAACGTTGCTTAACTAAGGACTTAAATGAAGTCAAAGTTAAATACACAGTACAAATTTAAAAGCAGGAGAAAACTGAATCGAAACAACACCGAATACAGAGGGGCTTATTGCAAAAATAGACCATTGAGCAAAAATGCGCGGATCTTTCCCTCGGGTCGGGTCACCGCGCGGGTCTTAGCCTATATGGTGCCGTTTTGAAGCTATTGAATCAAACCTCAAATGACACCGTTTCAATAATCAATATAAATCTAAAAAATAAACCCTAAAAAAGGTTCATTCAGTCATTAAAAAAAACAAACAAGAAGAAAATAAACCTTAAACGACGCCCCTTTCATCTCCGCCGCCTTGAATGCCAGAACTCTCTTCTCTCTCATTCCGATTCAGACAGAGTGGAGGATGACTCCCATGGCGTGCAGAGGTAAGATTCTTCTTCGCTTTTCTCTTTTATTTCGCAAATAAAAAAATAAACAAAGAATAAAGGAAATCGGAGAATCACCTCTAAAAAAACTGCTATTGGTTTTTTTCTATTCCTAGGAATACTTTTTTGTTTTTGTATTCAATATCCGTGCCTGTAAAAAAAGATACATAGGGCTTTTTCTGATCTTATATCCCCCGCCTTCAAAAATGAAAAAAAAATAAAGGAAAAATACAATCCCCTTTTTCTCCTATACTGCATTGTTTTTGTTCTATTTGTAGGTACTGCGTACGGTGATGGACGTGGCGTGTACGAGCGTGAGGAGCAGCGGCAGCTGCTGGTTTGCTGTTGGATGCCCTAGGTTTTGTGTAATGGGCTTAGGGTTAGGTTGATAGTTGTATTTGGGCTAGGTGTATCTGAGTTTGGAGATTGGGCTAATTAGGCTTAGGTTAGGTTTGGGCTAGGGGTTTTGGTTAACTGTTTAATGGACTGTTAATTGACTTTGAATTTATATTTGGAATTTATTTTTTATTTATGCGGCCCCGGGCCAAAATTGGGTCTTACAGCTGTTGTCGTGTAACGAGAACAGGGTAAAGACTTAAAAAGGCCAATTTTGTCCGGTGGTACTGGACTTTGGGGTTCTTCTTTCTCAAGTAGCTTCATTTCATCCTACTGCATCTTTAGAGGTATAGCAATTGATGCTTCGATCCACTCCACTGCAACGTCATAGAGATAGGATTTGTACCTGGTAGCTTCTCAAAAGAACAAAATTTGCTATCTTTAGTTTGCTTCACTGCAACTTCAGGGAGATAAGACTTGTAGCTTCAAGTTGTTCTACTGCAACTTTAAAGATAAGTCTGATGCGATCTGCTCTACTGCAACTTTAGAGAAATAAGATTCGTTGTTGTAGCTTCAATCTATTTGACTGCAATGTTGGGGAAGTAAGATTCGCCGTCTTCGATCTGCTCCACTACTGCTTAGGGAGACAGGATCTACAATCTTCAACCTATTCCACTGCTGTCCAGGGATATAGGACTTACAATCTTCCACCTATTCCACTGCTGTTCAGGGAGATAGGACTTACAGCCTTCCACCTATTCCACTACTGTTCAGGGAGATAGGACTTATAATCTTCCACCTACTCCACTGTTGTTCAGGGTGATAGGACTTAGAACAATCCACCTATTCCACTGCTGTTCAGAGAGATAGAACTTATAGTTTTCCACTTATTCCACTGTTGTTCAGAGAGATAGGACTTACAATCTTCCACCTATTCCATTGTTGTTCAGGGAGATAGGACTTACAACATTCCACCTATTCCACTACTATTCAGGGAGATACCTTCCACCTATTCTACTGCTGTTTAGGGAGATAGGACTTACAATCTTCCATCTATTCCACTGTAGTTCAGGGAGATAGGACTTGCAATCTTCCACCTATTCCACTGCTGTCCAGGGAGATAGGACTTATAGTCTTCCACCTATTCCACTACTGCTCAGGGAGATAGGACTTACAATCTTCCACCTATTCCACTGCTGTTCAGGGAGATATGACTTATAGTTTTACCGATTTGTTCTCTGGGGAACATGACATGTATAATTCATTTTATGAACCTAATTATGCCTAGTGATTAGGATGTCATGATCAGAATGAGTCAAATGCTCTTAACTAGGTATGTATGAATGATGTTTGCATGAATGCAGAATGTCATTTTTTTAGAATGATCCTTCTTTATTGCTCAGGTTGTCATTGCTCGACATTTATTAAGGTTTTTTCACTAATGTGCTAAAACACCTTCTTGCTCGAATGGCGTCTCCAAGGAAACACTTAGTTAAATTGCCCCCACTGTAAACCTGAAAGTTCAATCCACTGGGACGCAAAATTTGTACCATCATTCTCCCAATATAACCTAAGGTAGAAAAATATGGCTTTTTCTCAAACTTCTCCCATCGTAATTCAAAGATACAGAATGTGAAACTCTCTGGTCTTTTACACCATCCCCAAGGTGTCATACCAAATGCTCATGCACAAATGAGGAATTTTCTTCTCTGAGAAAACTTCTTTTTATTGCTTGGTGATCACTGCTTGCTTGTTCATTTAAGCTTTGTCACCAACCTATCATCTTGTCATTTTGTTCAATCAATGTTTTTGACAACAAAATCCAAAGAGAAAGTCCTAATTTAGACTCTTCTTTCTCAGATTTCCAACCTTTAAACTTGGTACGTTCTAAACAATAGTCCTTTTTCAGGTTACTGTATTATTTAGAAACTTCTAGAGTAATATGCAAAACTTCCCTTGTGAAAGTTTTATTAGTCCATTAATCATTATTCTACTGCAACATGCTTGCGAAAAGAATATAACAATGGATAAAATAGTATTAATTTGAGAGCATAGCTCGAAATGAATAAATTATCAAAAATAGTAAAGAAGAATAACAAAGAAATTGATTGGAAATGTGTATCTTGAAAAAGAATGAAGTATTCCAAGAACAACAAATTCAATATAAATAGTATGAAGACTAGGTGTCCTAGATATCGTAGCTTGAACTTCTTTATAAAAACTTTTTGAAGACCATTTTGAGTTTGATATGTGTTTGGGAGATCTACAGTACTCTGTCGACGCCCCAAGATGTCACCTACCGTTTCCTGTTGATTTAGGTATAGCAAGATCACCGCGTGCACCATTTTGACCAACATTTGAGTAATTCTGATCACCTCATGCCCCATTCTGATCAATATTTGAGCCACCCTTTTTGGGTTTTCAACACAAATCTCTTTTGGTCTCAAGGCGCCCTTTGCGGGTTTTCACCTTGGCCTCTCTATTTTTATTTTTTCCATTTTTTTCATTTTCACCATTTTTTTGACTCAAAGTGCCTCTTGCAGGTTTTCACCTTGATCCTTCTTTTTTTTCCTTTTTTGACTCAAAGTAACCTTTACGGGTTTTCACCTTGGTCCCTTCTCCTTTTTAGGCAAAGTATTTCTTGACTGAGTCTGAGTTTATTGGATTAGGTAGGCTTTTACCATCCATCTCGCTCAAGATCTGAGCTTCTCCAGAAAAGGCCCTCTTTACAACATAAGGTCCTTCCCAATTTGGCATCCATTTCCCTCTAAAATCCTTTTGTAGAGGAAGGATCTTTTTCAACACCAGGTCCCCCCATGAAATTCTCTGGAAGAACCTTTTTGTTATAGGCTCGCATCATTCGCTTCTGGTACAACTGTCCATGATGAATAGCTTTTAGCATTTTTCCTTCTATCAGGTTCAACTAATCATATCGGGATTGGATCCATTCAGCCTCATCTAGCTTTAGTTCAGCTAGAACCCGGAGAGAGGGGATCTCAACTTCAATGGGTAACACTTCCTCCATCCCGTAAACTAGAGAGAAAGGCATTGCTCTAGTAGAAGTCCTAATAGATGTTCGATAGGCAAGGAAGAGCAAACGGTAATTTCTCATGCCAGTCATTGTAAGTCTCAGTCATTTTCCCTACAATTTTCTTGATATTTTTATTAGCTGCCTCCACTGCGCCATTCATTTTCGGGCGATACGATGATGAGTTGTGGTGTCTGATCTTGAATTGACTTTAGAATTTTTCTATTGTGCTATTGTTCAAGTTCAGCGCATTGTCTGATATGATTCTTTCAGGCATTCCATATCGACATTTGATCTCTTTTTTCAAGAACTTGCTGACTGCTGACTTCGTGACATTAGCATAGGAAGTAGCTTCTACCCATTTAGTGAAATAGTCAATAACCACGAAGATGAAATGATGCCCGTTGGAAGCCTTCGGCGATATGGGCCCAATGACATCCATTCCCCACATGGAGAAAAGCCACGAAGAAGTTATAAAGTAAAGAGGTGACAGAGGTGCGTGTATTTTGTCTGCATAGATTTGACATTTATGGCACTTCTTGGCATAATTGATGCAATCTCCTTCTATGGTGGACCAGTAATACCCGAATCGCATAATCTGTCTAGCCATTGTAAATCCATTGGCATGCGCTCCACAAATGCCCTCATGGACTTCTTCTAGGATCTTCTTGGCTTCCACATTATCCACGCATCTCAATAGTACTTGATCCTTCCCTCTTTTGTGTAAAATCTCTCCATCTTGGACATAGTCAATGGCTGGTCTCCTCAATGCCCTCTCATCATTCTCCGTTGCCTGATTAGGGTACTCGCGATTCTTCACATATTGCAATATGTCTTGGTACCAAGGATGACTGTCATTTTTCTCTTCCTCGATATTGTAGCAATGAGTCGGGGTCTCATAAATGCTCATCTGGATAGGCTTCATATCTTCTAGCTTGTTCACCTTGATCATGGAAGCTAGAGTGGCTAATGCATCAGCCATCTGGTTTTCATCTCGTGGGAGATAGCGGAAAGTAATGTCATCAAAATCTTCCGTCAATTCGAGGACCAACTTCCGATAACTGATTAATTTGAGGTCTCTTGTCTCCCATTCACCCTTGAGTTGGTATATTACCAATGCAAAGTCCCCATATACCTCTAACGTCTTAATTTTACGTTCTATAGTTACACGGATGCCCATGATGCACACTTCATATTTGGCCATATTATTTGTGCAGTCAAAATCTAATTTACTAGTAAAAGGATAGTGGTCTCCATTTGGGGATATCAGGACTGCCCCAATCCCATTTCCTATGGCATTTGAAGCTCCATCAAAATTTAGCTTCCAAGGATGATTTTCTTGAGAATCCTGTTCAGCAGTTGCCACGCACATCAAGTCTTCATTTGGGAAATCAAAATCCAGAGGTTCATAGTTTTCTAAATCTCGACTAGCTAAAAATTCTGCTATTGCACTCCCTTTAACAGCCTTTTGATTTATATAAACTATATCGAACTCGGAGAGCAAAATCTGCCATCTAGTCATCCTCCCATTCAACGCAGTTGACTCCATCATATATTTTAAGGGGTCTAATCTTGAAATTAGCCAAGTTGTGTGGTAGAGCATGTATTGTCTCAATCTTCGCGTCGTCCAGATCAAGACACAACATAATTTTTCAATAGGTGAATATCTCATTTCATAGTCGGTGAATTTTTTACTAAGATAGTAAATCGCCTTCTCTTTCCTCCCCGTCTCATCATGCTGACCTAACATGCATCCCATGGAGTTATCAAACACCGTTAAGTATTTGTTCGGATTAGGTGGTGACAATAATGGGGTACTGGACAGGTATTGTTTTACTCTGCCAAAAGCTTTCTGACATTTTTTGTCCAATACACCTGGGTTATGTTTCTTCAAAAGACGGAATATGGGATCGTATTTCTCAGTTAGTTGTGAAATGAACCGAGCAATGTAATCCAGTCTTCCTAGGAAACCTCGAACCTCTTTTTGAGTACACAGCGGAGACAATTCATGTATCGCTTTGACTTTGTCTGGGTCAATCTCAATCCCTTTTTCACTAACTACAAACCCCAGAAGCTTTCCTGACCTAGTCCTAAAGGTACACTTGGCTGGGTTGAGTTTGAGCTGGAACTTTCTTAACCTTAGAAAAAAATTTCTTAGGACTTGCACATGTTCCTTCTCTGTCTAGGATTTTGCAATCATGTCGCTGACATAGACTTCTTTTTCTTTATGCATCATATCGTGGAAAAGGGTTACCATGGCTCTCTGGTATGTAGCTCCCGCATTTTTCAACCCAAATGGCATTACCCTATAACAGAAAGTTCCCCATAGGGTTATGAATGTGGTCTTCATCAAATCTTCAGGATGCATCTTAATTTGGTTATATCCCGAGAAACCGTCCATAAAAGAAAATAATGAGTATCCTATCGTGTTGTCCACCAATGTGTCGATGTGAGACAAGGGAAAATTATCTTTTGGGCCACCTTATTTAAATCTCTATAGTCTACATACATTCGTACCTTCCCATCTTTCTTAGGGACGGGTATGATGTTGGCCACCCATTCTGAGCACTTGACCACTTGTAGGAATCCAGCATTGAACTGCTTTTGAACGTCCTCCTTTATTTTTAGTACAACATCAGGCCTCATCCTCCGGAGTTTTTGCTGAACTGGCTTGCAATCATCTCTTATAGGAAGACGGTGTACTACAATGTCGGTATTCAAACCGGGAATATCTTGGTATGACCATGCGAAGACGTCTTTGAACTCTTGAAGTAACTTGATGAAATCTTGCTTCATTTCTTTGGTTATGCGTGTTCCCAACTTTACTACTTTTCCTCCTCAAGGGTCACAATCTCCACCATTTCCTTATGGGGTAGGATCTGGTTTTCCTCGTGCTCTACCATCCTCAACAAGTCTGGAGATAAGTTACTATCTATGTCGTCTTCAAATTCATGAGATCCCTCTAAACACATGTCTCGTTCAAAAGGGTTTTCTGAGTCCATAGCAGAGTCACTCATGTCATTGATATCCAGGGACCTGTTTCACAAACCAAAGAATATACAAAAATGTATGAATTTTAAGAATACTTAGTTGTATGGTATGATTATGAATTGATGAAAGAATGATTTGGAAGAAAATGAAAGAATCCAAAGTAATTACTCGTACAAAAAGAAAAAAAGGATCTTAAAGGAATATTTGTTCAACATATTTGCAAAGACGTATTTCATTAAAATAACGATGTTCAGACATGACCCTATTTCACAAAGGAATTCTTATTATCTCTAGGCTAAAACAACAAGTGCGTTCTGAATATTACTCTGAGAAAGCTCTAAAAACTTCAGGTATTTCTTCTGCAGTCTAATTATTTAGAACACTCCCAGTTTCTTAGGGACGAATGTCTAACAAGGTCCTTTCTTTATTTGTGCATTCATGTATGGTGTTGATGTGAGCATTTTCCAATATCTCCTCGATGCTTTCTTCCACCAGTATCCCTCTCTTAGGATGAATGATCCCTCCTGATACAAAAGTCTTGGATATGTGAGGAATGGTCATAGGCTCCCATTTAACCTCATCCCCTCTCAGGCCTACCCTTCTTCTTTCTTGTCTCTTTTCTAACTCTTTCTTTTTTGCCTCATATCCTGCTTGTAGCCTAAGCCAAAATGATCTTGCTTTTCTCTCAGTACAGGAACCTCAATTCTTCCTTGAAGACATCTCCCCAATCCTCTTCCTGCTAAGGCTCCTCTTCCTACCATCAATTGCAAATCCATCCTTGTGGTCTTGGATATTTTTGGCACTAGGATCTTGTTCCCCTCAATAATAAATGTTGCATTTACGAACTCCAAAGATCGAAAAGAGCATTCAACTACCTTTTCATTTGCCTCCAAGTATGGCGCATTACTGGTTACACTTGCAATAATATCCTCCTCGGCATTTATAGTCACTAGCCATCCCTTTGACACTAGTTTCAACTTCTGATGTAATGATGATGGTACAGCCCCCGCCGAATGTATCCATGGTCTTCCCAATAAGCAATTGAAGGAAGGTTTGATATCCATTACAAGGAAATCCACTTCGTAGATGGTCGGACCAATCAATAAGGGCATATCGATTCTTCCTATGACCTTCCTCTCTGTACCATCAAATGCCCTTACTATATTCTAGCATGTCTTCATGTGTGAGCTATCCACGGGCAGTCTGTTAAGTGTGGATAGGGGCAATACATTCAATGTTGATCCGTTGTTGATCAATACTCTAGGCAACGTGTACCCTTTGCATCGGGTAGTAATGTGCAAAGCTTTAGTAGATTCCATACCCCCAGGTGGTATTTCGTCATCATTAAAGAAGATAAAGTTATCGGCACTTATGTTGTTGACCACCGATCTAATTTGTTGACTGAAATATCATTGACCACATATGTTTCATTTAGTACCTTCATCAATGCGCTTCGGTGTACTTCCGAGCTCAAAAGTAAAGCTAGCACAGATATGCGAGCTAGTTGTTTATGCAACTATTCCATAACACTATACTTGCTGTGCTTCAAAAATTTCAGAAACTCCTTAGGTTCCTCATCTTTTATTGGCTCATTGATCAACGATTTAGGCTCGACTGTTGTTTCTTTCTTTTGCTTTTTCTTTCTTTTACTTTTCTGATCAAAGCTTTTCCTTTCGTTGGTTCTATTCGGGGGCTTATCAAATCGTAGCACCTCTCACTACGCGTATGAGAACCTATACCCTGATCTCGTTCTGCAGTAGCAGATGAAGTCTCCTTTCATGGAATGGTTGTGTTGCATTCATGGTTCCACGAGATTTTCTTGCTATCCTTGTAAGAGAAGGTTACAAGTTTCTGAATGATGATCTTCGGCGTTATACATGCTCTAGCTTCACTATTCTTAGGTCGTGAAATGATGACCACAGGATAGTTAGCTTTTGGAGCTTCCAACGTTGATTTCGATGTGCATACGTTTCCTTTCTCTTGAACTTCTTCATAGAACTCCATCTCTTTATTATCATCATGCCTTGAATCAAAGCTCTAAATTCTGTACATTCCTTGATCTCGTGCCCCATCTCATGATAGAACTCACAGTAGTTCCCCTTCTGTTGATAACTTTTTTCTGAATCTAAAATGATTAACCCCATTTTTTCCATCTCCTTCCAGACCCATCTTAGAGGGGTTCTTACCTCTACAACGCCTGCCTTAATTTTTCTCCCCATGTTTCCACTCATCATGTTTACCTCATTATTAGCATGATTAGGTAGTGGATTTTCTACATTGGGCGAATCATCAAACTTGACAATGCCCATACTGATCAGCTTTTCAACCAGCTTTTTGAAGGCTATGCAATTTTCTATGGAATGCCCCATAATCTCCGTATGATAGTCGCACTGCGCACTCGCGTCGTACCATTTAGGGTATGGTGGTTGTAGGGGTTTCAAGTAGTGAGGGGAAACAACGTGTGCATCAAATAAGCTTTGATACAACTCCTTATACGACATTGATAATGGTGTAAACTGGAGCTTTTCATTTTTTGCCTTGTTCTGGGTTCTTGTCTTGATGAGCCTTGTTGGTTAGCTGTCACCTTCCTCGGCTGATTCACCATAATCGATTTTGAGTAACCCTTGTTATATGTACTTGTGTTGTTCACCTCATTCTCCTTTTTCTTCGAAGTTGACCTCCGGTTACTTTCTCTAGCGTCAATCTTCCCACTCTTGATGGTATTTTCAATCATTTCACCATTCATGACTATGTCAGAAAAGCTTTTGGTGGCACTTCCTAACATGTGTGTGATAAACCGGGCTTTCAAGGTGTTAATAAAGAGCATTGTAGTCTCCTTTTCCAGGAGGGGTGGCTAAACTTGGACTACAACCTCCCTCCACCTCTGTGCATATTGCCTAAAACTTTCGCTTGGCTTCTTTTCCATGTTTTGCAAGGTGATTCTATCAGGAACTATGTCTTTTACATGATTGTACTGTTTCATGAATACTTGTGCTAAATCTTTCCAGGAACTAATCCTGGTACGACTTAATTGATTGTACCATTGAGACTCTACTCCTGTGAGGCTATCTTGGAAGCAATGATTTAGCAGTTGATCATTGTGAACATACCCAGTCATCCGCTTGCAGAACATGGTGATATGAGCCTCAGGGCAACTGGTCCCATTGTACTTCTCAAATTCTAGCATTTTGAACTTATAAGGGAGTACCAAATCTGGGACCAAGCTCAAATCTTTAGCATCTATCCAACGATAGTTCTCAGTGCTTTCCATTGCCCTGAATTTTTCCTCGAGCCATTTACACCTTTCTTCTAGCTGCTTGGCAATTCTTCCCTTGTTTTTTTCTTTTTCAGCCACTTCGTTGAAATCAGGTATAGCTGGGTTAATAGGGTTATCTCAAGAGTAAAAGCCTGATCCGGCTTGAAATTTTGTTGAGGCACCAGCCAGAAACTGTTGAGGCTGATTGTGACAGAGGATTTGCGTGGGTGTACCTCAGCTTAGGTCTGCACATGTAGAGGGATAAGCCGGGAGGATAGAGAGGTCCATCATTGTCCCTTTCTTCAGCATTAGCCATAGGGCTCTTTCCTTTATCATTTCCCCCGGTCAATGTTGAGTCAACTGATTCATCATGTCTCTTTGGGAATCCAGCATTTTGTCCTTGATATCCTGATGAATCTTAGCTAGCTGCTCTCGCACTTGCAGCTGAATTTGGTCTTGCATCTCCTTTTGAAACTGTTCTAGTTTTTCCAATCTTTGATCCATGTTTCTTGACTTTGCACGGGTGTCGTAAGGGTGTTTGGTTGGTTGGTTGGTTTCTATATTAGCTAAAATAATTTTAATCAATTAGGCTCTTTTTGATAGTCTTTAATGCATATGATGTGATGCATGAAATAGATGCAAAATGGCGTTGATTCTAATTTGATTTCATTTAGAAAACTTTACTAGAAAGCAAATTTCTTTACATAAGATGAACTACAAAAAAGGCTTTGCCCTAATACTTAGAACTCTAATCTTCCTAAGTAACGAGGCTAACTCTTGTCCCCAATTTGATTCCAACTCAACTTTACGCTTAGCGTATCAACTTGTACTGCCAAAATCTGCAGGTGATCGGCCACCTCTCTAATTTGAGCCACAACTTCTCCCATAATATGATCCCTGCTTCTGACTTGATTTTGAAAGTGGTGAAGTTTCTTATTCGACGACCTTTGTTCACTTCCAGGTACTCAATCCGGATCTCACAATTTCGCAAAGCCAATTTGAGCTCTTCTATTTTTCCTTTCATTTCTTCAATTTTGCTCAAGCTCACTCTTAATTCCATTACGGAATTCTGATTTTGGTACTGATGGAGAGATCTTTCTAACTCAACCACACTATCCTTTAGTTCACCTTTTTCTTTTCGATTTTCTAACAAGCTCCTCTCTAAAACCTCGTTTCGTACATGAACTTCCTGGAATTTTCTTTCCCACCTATCGACCTTGTTCTTTTCTTCTCAAATCTATTTACGCCACTGCTCTAAATTTTTTCCCAACCCAGCAGTTCTCATCGACAAACGTAACTTCTTATAATCTGTCTTCAAGCTATCGAGATCCTCCTCAGCCTTATTTTTCCCCTTTTTTAGTTTCTCGGCCTCGAGTTTTTGAACATCCATATCTAATCTCAAGTTCATATTTTCTTCCTCCATTTGTTCAAATTCTACATTTCTTGTTTCAAAATCCTGCCTTATGATTTCTAGCTTAGATGGGACAACCCGCAAATGTTTCTCTATTGACCGACTTTTTTCCTGACTTGGCTCGGGGATATTATAATTGATTCTTCTAACCCACCACTCATTATACTCAAGAGTCGTCATTAGACCTATGGCTAATCTCTTCATTCGACGAGTCTGGTTCCACGCATTGGATATCTCTCGAATCTTCTTTTTTCAACCATCACCCTTGTATGAGAATTCACACTCAGCTAGTCCTCGAGTCATGGGTATAAACTGCCTTGACCTATACTACCTAAGCACTAGCAACGGGGCATAACCAATAGCTCCCCAAATTCCCAACAAAGGGACCCAGTCAAAATCACCGCACCGATACAAAATCTCATCCGGAAACAACCACAAAGCTCTCCACTCAATGTCTTCTTCTTGCAGATTCTAAAGAATGGCCGCCCACTTCTCTTTCAAGATGTCATCCCTTCTCGATGTAGCTACTATTTTTTTAGTGGCGAATAGTTTTCAGAGAAGACCCGATACAAGACTTTATCAACTTTCCAGAAATGATTGTGGAACCATGCGAGTAATAAATGCGCACATCCGATGAATCTACCTTTACCCGCTCTCCGGAAGGCATTTAGTGACCCTAATGTTTTCGCCAAAATTGTCAGAACTGGTGTAACCCTCTTATCAAGTCGGTCAAACAAGTAAGTGACTGCCTCATCAACATGGCTCAAAGCTTTGGGGAAGATAACTAAGGCGTATTTACTCAAAGCAAAGACATCTACCTTCTTCTTCGTATCTAGGTGTGCTAGAATTATATCCTTCAAATTCTTCCAAGGAATGCACTTGCTATCCCACTTCCGTTTGATTCGGGCTGAAACCCACTGCTCACTCATCCCGGTTATGTTCATCAACTTCTTCAAAAAGGTCGATACACTTATAGCTCTCGAGTAGGCTCTATCGACTTGAATCTTTGAACACCGTAGTAAAAGCCGTGTATTTTTCTACCGTAGGCACTAGATCGACCCTCCCGAATGTGAAGTAACCATAGGTAGTATTCCAAAACTGGGCGAGAGCCCGAAACATGTGCTTGTCTACCTTCATATTATGCAGATAAGGCAAGTCCCCATAATTAGAGTAGAATAGCTGTCTAACCTCATCGTTCCACTGATCCCAAATTTCCTTCAACTCTTGTAGACTATTCTGAGTTACACTAATACGGGTAAAGTCCCATAATTTTGATACATATCCTTTGGCCATACTGTCACCTTTCTCACATTGTATCGCCTCGCACCAAGTTAGGACAGCAGCATTATCCTCCACCTTATCAAGAAACCCTTTTTCCATGATAAGCTTTCTATCTAGCAACCGAATATGAACCAACATCTTTCTTAATGAAATGCCATGTAGTTGAAATGCCATGAAATCAAAGTAAAACACAAAAGTTTAGTATCATGTATAAACATAGAAGCCAATACAATCAACAAATAATAGAACACCTATTCGGGTATTTACTAGGGTTTGGAAAAGTTCTACCTAGGGTAAGTTCCTAAGGTTCACTATATGAGGTTTGGCTTCTAGGACAAAGGTACCTGAACCAGCAGATTCCTCAACCCTCACCCATTATAGGTTCATGCAGATCGAGTTCAGTTTAGGGGGATACATTTCCCTAGGACTATACGGAGATGAAAATATCACGAAGTGTAGGTACGGATGTATCCCAGAAGCGATCCACTATCCTATACGGAGGTGAAAACCTCACAGAGGAATAGTTTCTCACTCCCACTTAAAAAGGTAAGACCAAATGGTCATTATGCAATATGATGCCAAGACATAAAACTCAATTTACAATAATTATACCACAAATAAATGTAGTGAAAGGATCGTATTTTTCAAATCAATTTTTCAATTTTCAATAATAAGACAAAAATAATCAATTTTACGGCTCGACTCTCTAACCAGTCCCCAGCGGAGTCGCCAAGCTGTCGAAACCATTTTTTTTGAAAATGGGAATCGACTTTTAAAAATGAAAATGGGGAGTCGCCACCGATCTTTTATTGAGGTGTGATCGGATCACCTTGAAAACGATTTTAGGTCATTTGAGAAAATAGGTTCGAGAGTCGATTACGTACGAGGAAGGTTAGCACCCTCGTAATGCCCAAAATTGGTACCGAATCGATTATGTAATGTCTTAGTGTTGAAATTTTGAAAAGATTTTAAAATACGATCCTTTTAACTTGAATAAATCGAATTGAATAATAAGACACTCTTATTTCAAAGAAATAAAATGTCACACCAGGTGAGTTAGGGCGCAACATTTTTTAATCTTCAAAATTAAGTTTGTCTTTTGATTGTTAAAACTCATGGATTTAAATTTGGAAAAGATATTCATTTATTTGGGTCGAATGAAAAATCAAAACCTAGTAAGTTAGGGTTCAATTTCCTAAGATTCCTAAATACCGAATATTGCCTTTTTTTTTGAAATCCCTAATTCGAGGTAGCAAAATGTCATATCCAGTGAGTTAGGATCCAACATATTGAAATCCCGAAAAAAATTTATTGAAAATTTGTACGGTTTTATTGCAAAAGAAATACTTGTCTATCTAAATTCAACGAAAAGAATCGAAGCCCAGTAAGTTAGGGCGCAACCCTCTCGAGAATCGTGAACACCAAGTATTTTGAAATTTTTTGAAATAGAATGATTTTAATACTTTAATGAATCATAATTTTTAAAACAAATGTGGTATGATGGAATAGTAACGTACAACATAAAGAGGATAATTTGTAATCCAAACGTACACTAAGCAGTAATAAGCAAGCGATAAATGAATTCAAGCAAGAATAAAAACAATAATTTTAAACACATTATGCAAATTATACCAAATTCTTATAAATATATATTAATATATAATGAATTAAACAATAATAAGTCAAGTTTGAAGATAAAAGAATATAATAGATTAAAAAAAATTAATGTATGATAAATTTAAAACCATATCAATTTGAAATATTAAAAAATATTAGAAATAGGAATTAACTTTGTCAAAATAAGAACTAATTTAAACTTAAAATTAAACTAATAAGAGCTTAACTAAAATTGAAACGAAATTTAAAAGAAAAAAAATGGAACGAAAATCAAATTGTAATAAAACAATATTAAATAGGTAGTAAACATAAATAAGAAAAAGATTAAAGTTGTATTCGATTAAAAACCAAGGGACCTAAATAGGAAATAAACGCATAGAACCGGGCATTCAAATCCTAACAATAGAAACAACGTCGCTTAACTGAGGACTTAAATGAAGTCAAAGTTAAATACACAGTACAAATTTAAAAGCAGGAGAAAATTGAATCGAAACAACACCGAATACAGAGGGGCTTATTGCAAAAGTAGACCATTGAGCAAAAACGCGTGGAGCCTTCCCTCGGGTCGGGTCACCGCGCGGGTCTTAGCCTATACGGTGCCATTTTGAAGCTATTGAATCAAACCTCAAACGACACCGTTTCAATAATCAATATAAATCTAAAAAATAAACCCTAAACAAGGTTCATTCAGTCATTAAAAAAACAAACAAGAAGAAAATAAACCCTAAACGGCGCCCCTTTCATCTCTGCCGCCTTGAAAGCTAGAACTCTCCTCTCTCTCATTCCGATTCGGACAGAGTAGAGGATGACTCCCATGGCGTGCAGAGGTAAGATTCTTATTTGCTTTTCTCTTTTATTTCGCAAATAAAAAAAAGAAGCGGAGAATAAAGGAAATCGAAGAATCACCTCTAAAAAAAACTACCATTGGTTTTTTTTCTATTCTTGCGAATATTTTTTTGTTTTTGTATTCAATATGCATGTCTGTAAAAAAGATACATAGGGATTTTTTTGATCTTATAGCCCCCGCCTTCAAAAATGAAAAAAAATAAAGGAAAAATACAATCCTTTTTTTTCCTCTGCTGCGTTATTTTTGTTCTATCTGCAGGTACTGCGTACGATGATGGACGTGGCATGTACGAGTGTGAGGAGTAGTGGTGGCTGCTGGTTTGCTATTGGATGCCCTTGGTTTTGTGTAATGGGCTTAGGGTTAGGTTGATAGTTGTATTTGGCTAGGTATTTGGGCTAGGTGTATCTAAGTTTGGAGATTGGGCTAATTATGCTTAGGTTAGGTTTGGGCTAGGGGTTTTGGTTAACTGTTTAATGGACTGTTAATGGGCTTTGAATTTATATTTAGAATTTATTTTTTATTTATGCGGGCTCGGGCCAAAATTGGGCCTTACAGTTATGATAGGCTAGACGAGGTTGGGAGGTAAATCAAACCGAATAAATCGTAATTTATACTGGTTGAGAAAGTGAAGTTAGGAAATAAGCGAGTATCAACCAATCTATTAGTTAATTAGAGGTTGGGATGTAGTAATTGGTTAATCGATAGCTAATCCACCCTAAAACTCTAATCCAAACTTAGTTACAAACTCTGGAATGAGTTAATCTTCCTGATTGGTTTATTGATTTTAGTTGTTAGTTTATTTTTCTTATTTACTTTATTTATTTATTTATTTTTATCTTATAAATCTATTTTATTGTTTGTTGTAATATAAGAATTAATTACTACTACTTATACTTATTATTGTAAAAAAGTTTTCATAATTTATTCCATCCTCCCTTGGGTATGATCCTCGAAATACTTCCAAGTATTTCATTATACTAAACTATATTACAATTTGACTCGTGCACTTGTGGACACTGCCGTTCTAAATTCTTATATATTTTTGGTGTTATATTTTACTATAAATGATAACTTGCTTATAGGCAGTCAAGAGCCACTAATGGCTCGGGAAGAACGCACTCTTAGAAACTATGTGCTACTGGATTTGATTGCGGTACAAGACAATATCACAAGACCAGCAGTCATAGCGAACAATTTTGAGATAAAGCCGGTATTGATCCAAATGATTCAAAATAACCTATAGTTCAAAGGGACAATGACGGAGGACCCAAATCAAGACTTAAAACAATTTCTCCAACTTTATGATGCATTCAAATTTAATGGGGTCTGTCTTCAGTTGTTCCCCTTCTCCTTAATCAATAACGCTTTCTCTTGGTCAGATTCACAGGCACCAGGATCTATCACGACCAAAGTTGTCTATCAACAGGTAAATCTAAATTGTTATGGGTAAACTATGTTAATAGTCACTAAAATTTTCACATATTTTTATTTGACTAAACTATCAAAATTCATTTTTTAATCATTGTACGGTTAAAATATTAACCGCGTGATGATGTAGTTAGTTAAATTACTTTATTTAAAATAATGACCGCACCATAATACGACAAAATTAGCAGAAAATGTCAATTTTTTTTTAAATTAGGCCTTGGGGCGTTTTTGTATTTAGGGAAATAGGTCGCTTTTAGGAAAGATAAAGAGAAAGCGCATCCAGCTGGGCATGCTTTCTGCATAGGTGACAAGAAAGCGTGCCCAACCTGGCACACTTTTCCTTTCTCTCTCCTAAAAACCCTAACCATTTTTAATTTTATTAGTGTTAGGGTTTAATGCTTGGTGTGTATTCTAGGTTTTAAGGTTTTTGGCTAAAATCGCAAAAGTTCATAGGTAGATTTGAGGGGTCGGGGATGTGATAATGCGCCTCAGAAACCCATTGTGGGGATTTTTGGTTTTGGGGTAATAATGCTTAATACGTTCAAGGGTCGAAGTCTAGGTAGAGGTCCCAGTCTGCAGTCATGATGCGTTCACGGGTTCGAGTATAACCGGGGGTCACGTAATGGTCATTACATGGTTAGGATTTTAAGCTTTTTGGATACCCACAAACAATGCCCTATATATATCATACATAAGATTGAGACAATAATCATAAGGAAAAACTCTGAGACTTTAGGTGTAATCAACGTAATTTTTTCCTTATTTTCAAGTAGTCGGTATCTTTGACCTTTTATTTTTATTTAAAGGCTGATACCGAGGTGGACACAAAAGAGCTCTCAGGTGGAGAGTGGGTGGTCCGGCACAGTAGAGGTTAAACTCAGGTTAGCATGGCAGCGGTTGTAGTTGTTAATGGCTTGTTTAATAAAGATAATCATCATCTTGAAAGGAGCATCACTTTTACTGCACCGCAACAACCACTCCACATTTAAGAGTTATATTGTGTCCACGAGATGCCGACCTTCGAATAAGAAGGAAGGTTAAAGGTACCGGTTGCCTTGAAATGAGGAAAACAATTACACCAATTATAGCGGGAAGCCTCAAATTTTTTCTGTATGAATATGCCCTCAAACTTCTGTATGGTATTTATAGGGCATCATTTGTGAGTATTCAGAAAGATTGAGATTGTGGCCACGTAACGATTGTTAGGCTCCTCTATTACACCTCGGTCCATTACCGCACAACAGACTTCAATAAAGACCTCCACATAGACTTCCACCCTTGATCATAGAAAGCAGAACCACCCCAAACCTAACTTTCCCGGGATAGGGTTCGAATGTAATGGTCCCCAACCGGCATGATATATGAAATGTGTACGGCTCGTAACGATATTGCATCATTAATGACTCAAGAATACCTCAAACATTAAGGAAATATTTTTAGCGACTGGAATTGTTAGGACCCAAAAATGATTTATGAAGTAAAGGTGGAGAGTGTGTGGTAGAAGATGTTTAAGGGGCAATGAAGCTTGGTGTGTGTGACCCCTTTTATAGGCACAGGGAAGGGTCTGTTTGCAAAAAACTCCCTTAATTGATAACAAGTTGGAAGAGTGAAGAACATATTAGAAATAAGGTTAACGCGGTTGAAAAATATGAAGTGTCAGACTTCTAAATTTGGGCAGAAGAAATTTTGTTAGAGAAAGCATCAGCAAGAAGGCTTGCCTTGCTGGGCATGCTTTTTCTAACAAAATATATTTTCTTACTAACGGTACAAGCAACCTTTCAGGATACTCGATGAGCACGTTATGAGATGCCAAATAATTGGAGAACACAAGTGTGATAAAATTATACGACTTTTGAGCGTGCTTTGAATACGGATTGCATCATAAAAAAATTCCATGAATGCGTGCATTCATAAACAAATTTTGAAGCATGTATTCTCTTTCTCCCTATATAATTTTCCTATAAATGGGACATAATTTTTGTAACTTAGACACGCATCAAACTACTAACAAACAAACAAAGAATATTTGTGTTACGAGAGTTGTGTGTACTTATTTTTTTTGCAATTTTCATCCAAATTTGTGACGAAAATTGAAATGAGTCGACAAGTAAAATCAACTATTTACTATGATGGTCCAATCTGTAATACAGAGGTCAGGGTGGTGTTTGTAGGAGTGAACCCATGGAAATGACGTTCAGTACTACCATTCAATTGCGTGAGTTACAGACCAGAAATAGGAGGAAAGTTAGGGGATCGACCTGGGGAAGGATTTCGAAGTTGCAATGCAGATATCTTGCATCCATTGACCCCTATAGGTATGACCTATTCGACGTGATTGGCGAGGTCCATCTCGAGATGGTCATATCATTGCTCTGTTCAACCGAAAAGTTTGTAATGGAGTTATACATCAAGTTCGCTGAGGCTGGTGGATCTAGCCCATCTTTGACTATCGTTACGGCGAATACGGGAACCGAAGTTGAAGTAGAAAGTCCTACAACATAGTTATGCAGTGGGTTCACTGGCCTACTACAAAGTGGCTACTACGATGTTCCCAGACATCGTTTGGCAGACACTCATCGATCTTTGGCACGGATCTAAGCTTTGATAGTCAATACCTATAATGACTTGAGCATAACCTTAATTTGGACACTTGGGCTCGACATTCAATCAGTGCGTTCGATTTTGTAACGCCCCAAAATTTCTAATTTTGTTATTGTGAAAATATGACACAAGTATCTGTTAGATTTAGTGGTTATGTGTTCTGGAAGCGTTTGGGAGGTCCCAAGTTCAAGCCTTCACTTGGGAAAATTTTGGTATTTTGAATGAATTAGGCCTTACTCTTGTTTAGTAGGCTTTTATTTGATTGTTGGGTAAATTACAACAGAATGGGCCTTCTGGTCTGGTGGTTAAATAGTTTGTTATTATGGTGGAGGTCTTTTGTTCGAATCCCTATGCAGGCAAGGGTATTATTTTTTTTGTTCAGATTTCGGGATAGAGTTGTGTAATAGGGGGATTCTGAATAGTGGATGTGTAGTGTGAATTAGGGAAGAAGATTAAGGGATTTTAGGGGTTATCAGAATTTTATTTTATTTTTTTCCCGTAATGGAATTTTGACTCTCTTTTCCAAAAAAAAAATTCTGCCATCTATTCTTCTCCCTCTCTTCTTGCCAAAATTCTCTGAGTTTTTCTATCTTTCTCTTCTTTTTCTTCTTCTTGATTTTTCACTAATTCATTTATTTTCCTTCGTTTTCGCACGCGGTTAGTGCTCGCTTAGTTTCGGTAAGTGTTTCTCTTCATTTTTGTCATGAATCTTTTAACGACTGAAGTGGTAATTTTTTTCTCTGTGATTTGCGCGTAGGGGGAGGCTCGAACTGGTGAATTCAATGTTCTCGTCTTAACAATAGTTAAACGAAGGGTTATCGTTGGTGGTAAGTTAGGTTTCTGTTCGTTCTTGGTTGTCAATTCACTTGTATCTCTGTTAAATTGATGTTGAGTGTCTTGATTATAGGCTTTGGAGTGCTCCAGGGCTAGTTTAGCATCAAACAAAACCAGGTGTGTTCCCGAAACGCAATAAAAAAGGGATTCGGTGAAAAGTCAAAATTGTTTGCTGTTTGGACAGCAGCAGTAGGGTAAATTTGAAAAATCGCCATAAATTGTGGAAATCAAATTAGAGGATGAAAAAAATATGGAATTAAATCTTGTTGAGTCTAGTTTCTCATAAAAGAAACGGTGTAACTAATGGAATTGTAAATTTTGAGGTATAATAAACTTTGTGAGACAAGGTCAGATTAAATTCGGGATCCCTTATTCTGACTTTGGAAAATCATCAAAAATTGGAGAAAAATAATTAAGGGTTAAAATTAACATGTTTAAATTATTAATGAGTCTATATTTAATAGAAACAAATGGACACATCATCCAAATTTTGTACTAAGAGATCATTAATTTTTAGCAAAGAAGGGACGAAGCTGTCAGACAACAGAATAGGGGTAAGTTTGAGGATTTTACTATACTTATTGGCTAAACCAAAAACTCTAAAAATTTTATGGTAGAAAGGTATTTGAGTCTAGTTTCAAATACATCAAGAAGATCTTAATTCAGAATTTTGTAGCTCAAGATATAAATAATTTAGTAACAGAAACTCAAGTAGACAACTTTGAAGGAACACATAAGTAAATAGTGAAAACATATATGAATAATTAACTAGCACGGATTACACTAAAAATGGATCACGTGGCCAAGGCCAATTTGAGCCGAGTAGGTCACATGGGCATGTGAGCCTATTTTTCTAAAAAGTTCTGTAAGGTTGCACGGGTCGCCCAAGTTGACTGTGGACCTACTGTAGGGTCAGTAAGTTTTACTTAGACCCCTATATGTGTGATCTGTCTGTCTGATTTCTATATTGAGCATGACTTATGATATCTAAATGTATGTACCATTAATTTCATAATGGCATGACATATTTTGTATGTTGCATTGCATCGGGGTGGGTTGATGATATTTGGAGGAAGCGTCTGAAAGGCTATTAAGCCTGTTATCTAGCAGCTTAGCTGCAACCTTTTGATTATGTGCCGCATTTCGGTACAGAATGGTGTGTAGGGATGGGTCGGTTGATTTAATCCCCACATGGTGTGTAGGGTTGGACAGAGATGGTGTGTAAAGGTTGGTGGGTAGGATTCTGATTTACTGTATCTGCATTCTGTATTCGATATGGGCCCAGGCCCTAATGTATTTCTGAGACTGTATCTGAATGGGCTAAGGCCCAAACTAATTCTCTGATGGGCACGGGCCCCAGACTGTATCTAATTGAATTCTGCTGATTATCTGTATGCATGTTTACTGTAGGGATTACACACTGAGTTTGCGAAAACTCACCCTTTTTCTGTTTAATCTGTACAGGTAATCCCTAGACTTGACGGGTCAGTGCAACGGAGGACTCGACGGTGGCCACACGTAAATTATAGACTATTTTCCATTAATGCCTAGAATTTATTACTTATTTCGAGTTTTTGATGTATCTTCTGGACTATGGACTGGTTGGCTTTAAATATGGGACTTTAAACTGTTTTTTTATGGATTTTTTTTTAAATTGTAACTCCACAAAACACAGTTTTTTCTAAAAACTAAGGTTTTTTGTAAATAGAAACGATTTTCCCTAAATTAATTGGTTACAAAAGCTTTCACTAAGAGACAAGTTTTAAAGCTAATCAACTAGTTTTTTTTCGAATTAAATAAAAGCTAACTTACTGTAACAATTTTTAAACTCGACAATCTTGTTTTCAAATCTCTTTCCATGTGACATCGCCAGATTCGGCCATAACGTCTAGGCTGGGTTTGGGGTGTTATAGATTTCAACTTCGACACTAGGTTGATATGAACCTTTAGCCCACATGACAAACATCAACCTATCAGTCAAGGGTGGTTTAGAGTTTTCGCAGCTACTGCACAGAACACTTGGTAATACAAGCACATCTCGTGTTGTATGAGTGCTCGAAGTTGGAACGGAATACCCGAAAAAATATGCTTTCCTTGTTGCCCTGAAGCTGTACAGCTTCAAGAATGGTGTGAACTACTTCATCACAGAGTCTAGCTTCAAGAAATTTGAAGGCAAGTGTGCAACGCGAGACGGGAGTTGCAAGTGGAAAATAATGGCATCTCTCCGTAAGAAAATCAGGTTGTAGATGATAAAGAAGTATTTCGTCAACATACCTATGTTGTGACAAGTGCAAGTCAAGACCATCCGAGGCTAAACTCGAACATGATTTCTAACATTATTCTACTGATGGTGAAGGCGAGTCTCAGGATTTTGGTCCTGGTGTTGATTGCGAACATCTTTTCTTAGTATAAGTACACTCCAACGTACTAAAAAGTTTGGGTTGTGAAACAAAAGGCCATGGATAAGTTGCATGACGGGTGGGATGGTTCATACAACTATCTCTAGCAGTGGTGTCAGGTATTGGATCAATACGTACTAGGTTCCACGACCGAGCTGGAAACGCACCCAACATACTTTAGCGATAAATTTGTCCATGGGAAAAGAGTGTTCTATCGAATCTTTTGGACCTTTGAGCAATGTAGAGAGGCTTTCAGGCACTACAAGCCCTTGGTTCAAATTGATGACACCTGGCTGTACGAAGGGTATCAGCATTGTTCGTTTCTTATAGTTACTTGATTTTTCGTAATTCGGTGTAGCAGATTAAACTAGTTTTCTCACTTTAGGAGCTTGAATACAAGCACTTTGGTTAAGTTTTAGTTAAGTTTTTGTAATTCTATTGCATTCAATAAAATGTGTAATTTGAGTCTTTTATTGACCTTAGAGGTCGACTGAAGCCTAGGGTTTAGGATTTTGGTCCGCACAATCAAATATTAAGCACGAGGATGGTACTAAGTCTATAAATGGGCTTATTTAACACATGTTATGGGAAACATTTTATATTGTCTAATTTTCTTCCTAGTTTTAGTCTTTAGTCTTTAGTCTTTCTCTTTTCTTAGGCTTTAGGTTTATTTCAATTTTCTTCGTTTACTTTTGTGGAAGAGATCAGATTTTTAAACTTGATCAAACTCTATGGGGATTTGACATTCTATTCAATAAAAATTAGGCTTCTTCAAAACTTTATATTCTTGAATTGTTATTCATGTCTATTCTACATATCAAGTCTATATTATTTCTGAGATCTATGAGGAACTAATCTTCCTATGGGGGATTAACGAGTGGAGGTGTGATTAATTAACTTCAGGGAAAAATGTTTATTCAAGAGAGGGGATTTGAACCATCAATGGTCTTTTGTCAGGAGATATAGCCTTTGGTTAGATATCATAGATGAGAACATTTTTGTACGATCCCAAAATACTCTACTGTGGTCCTTGTAGTTGAGGGATTTTACGTATCTTTGCGAGACCAAGAGCCTAGAAAAGCCGAAGGATATTCATGGGAAATGATACTTGTGCGAAGGAAGGAAGTATGAATAAACTCTCTGGTTATTTGTGAATTACATAATGCTTCATTTTATGAAAGAGATTTTATAGAAGAAACTGATTTAGAATATTTTTGAGATATAAACATGGATAACATTATAAATTTCCTAACAGAAGGAGGGCGTGAATGTAAATGTCACCCAGGTACTAATATCTCAACCTCCTTTAATCAATAAATAATGTTACCTAAAGCAAAAATATGGATTCAATTTCTGTGCACTCGAATAGCTCCTACTTTAAATGTGTCAAATGTCAATACCTTTCGAGTAGTTTTGCTTTATGTTGTTTTACAGAAAAAACATATATGCATCAGAAAATGGATATATAAAAATATGAAGCGATGCATTAGTGGCTAGAAAGTGGGAATCTATTTTCTTCACTTAGTGACAACTTTATGCAAAAGAGCAGACGTTCCAATGGTGTCCACAGAATACTCAATGAAGCCATCCTGAAGCATAATTGGTGACACCATATATACATAGTACATTGAGCTTCAACCAAATAAATAAAGGAGTGGAACAAATGTTAACAAGAGAAGAAGGTCGCTCCGGCTTCGCCTCAAAGGAAAGCAAAACCGACCACTCGACAAGAAATTGGCGAGAGTAGCCATCCAAAGTTGGTTTGGACAATACACTAGATGCAGTAGTCAGGCCCAATTTTTCAGGAGTTTGCAGGACAGAACAATATTAGGGTACCTAATTACACGACAGATATGATTGGGCCGACGTATCCAAAACAAGAAGAAGAGGAGCATGAAAGTGAAAGGGAAGAAAGAGATGACGAGATGGATTTTGAAGAGGATGACTAAACCTTTAATTTTTGTTTTTAAAGAGTGTATTAAATTTGGGACGATTTTTTTACATTGTTCAGAGCAGGAATAATAATGGATTATTAGTTGTTTTGTGTTTTATTTAAATTTTATATGTCGGAACCCAACATAGAAGATGGACAACAATTTTGTACCTTCAACAATCAAAGGAGGAAGCACCCACCAATCACCTACAAAACTATTATGATTAATCGGGTAACTTCTTTCCTTATCTTTTCTGGGGTTACACATTGAGGACAATGTGTTATCTAAAGTGTGGGGATAACATAGAAAATTTTGTTTAATTTGTATGCATTTCTTTGACTTTCCTTATCGATTATTTGCTTGAGATTTTAGAAATACAAGTGATTAGTTAGAAGCATATACATTGGTTGATTGTAATTACGGTAAAGTTGGCATGATGATAGGTGATTTTAAAATTTTGATTATTTGACTATTAAATTCTACATATTACAATGTAAATAGGAATTAAGCAATTAAATGTACCAAATGATATAGAGAATATAAGGAAACAAGCATGCTAGCATGAATGATAGATTGTTGAATCTGTAATTGTTTGGTTGATTAAATTTTTTAATATTGAGATACCTAGGGATGACCTAAGGCATTGTCTGGTATACACTCAAAGCCAAAAAGCTAAACTTTGTTCTTTTATCCTTAGTACCTATTTTCAGCCAGAAAACACTTCTTGATGAACCTTAATACAAAACCTGAGCTAAAAACAATAATTTGTGCTTACCCTTTTCTTTGGTCTTGTATTGCATGATTATAGACGTCTGGCCATACATATTGAGGGTTAACTAGATACATTACAGTGGTTTTATAAAATCAGGGTGATAGGAAAGATCAGTGTAGTATGGTGATTATAGCTTAGCTTACAAGTGCAAAACGAAAAAATGAAAAAAAAAAGAAAATTAAACGAGTAGAAAAGAAACGTGAAAAGAATAAAAGCATTTGTGAGTGAGGTACCATAAAAAAAAGGAAAAGTGACAAAGTCACAAAAATAGAAAAACTTGTTCATTAAGTGCACAAAAACTCATGAGCTAGTCATAGTTACTATATAATACTGAGATTTCCTATAGGGAGAAAGAAGGAATGTGAGAGAAGGAGAAATAAGGTGGTGATTGGGAAAAAGGGTCATTAAGGGGGAGAATAGGGGACAATATGATGTGTTATACTATTTTCGTCCTTGAAACAATTTGATGCTTACTATTCTTGAAATTCATACCTACCCCAAGCCTCAAAACGTTACAAGCCGAAAAGACATATGTGATCTAGGTAGACTTATTTACAATTTAATATCATACTGAAAAATTGCAGTTACAACTGTTTGTATTTTTCTAGGACAATCAAATTACTTATAGAATTTATTGATGGATCCCTACATTTGAGACCCTTAATGCTTTTATGTTTTGTAATATACTGAACTTAGGTGTTTGATATAAAAAAATGGTAAGTCAACTATATATCATGCCAAGATTATGTGTGAATATGAAATACTTATTCATGTGCTCGAAAGCTAACATTTGTATCATACTTGCTCAAGGGTCATCTTTTCATTTATTGGTTTAGTTTGCTTTGCTTGAGGACAAGCAATGACTTAAATATGGGGGAGTTTGATTTGTTGTAATTCGATGTAGCAGATTAAACTAGTTTTTGCACTTTAGGAGCTTGAGTACAAGCAATTTGGTTAAGTTTTAGTTAAGCTTTCATAATTCTAGTTTCAATCAATAAAATTTGCAATTTGAGGCTTTTATTTACCTTAGGGGTCGAATGAGGCCTAGGGTTTAGGGTTTTGGTCCGCACAATCAAACATAAGCACGAGGATGGCGGTTGACCTAGGGTTGAGGATGACAACCACTCTAAGTCTATAAATAGGATCATTTAACAAATGTTATGGACGACTTTTTATATTGTATGATTTTCTTCCTAGTTTTAGTCTTTCTTTTTTCTTAGCCTTTAAGTTTATTTTAGTTTTGTTCTTTTGCTTTTGCACAAGAGATCAAATTGGTGAACTTGATCAAACTTTGTGAGGATTCAATATTCTATTCAATACAAATCAGACTTCTTCTAAACTTTATATTCTTGAATTGTTATTCATGTCTATTCTGCATATCAAGTCTATATTGTTTATGAGATCCATGACTAAGTAATCCTCCTGTGGGGGATTACTGAGTGGAGTGAAGGTATGATTAATTAACTATTTTGTAGGGTTCTCTTAGTGGATCAATTGTTCAAGAAAGGGAGAACTTAAACCCTGGCCTTGACGACCCTAGGAATTCATTAAGGTAGGAATTAATCCAAAATTTGTATGGTCTATCCATCAACACCTTAACCCTGAATTGGTATGGACTATGAGGTCGAGAGATAAGTAGTTCTTACTGACTCGTTATTCTCATGGAAGATCGAAAGATCCTTCTGGGGTATCGACTAGCTGATTGAATAAGAAACCCTAAAGTGACAGTTGGTTATGATTACCAAAGCGAGCTAATCACCCTTGCTCAAATTTTACAAATTCTATTATTTAATTTCTCGTTACTTATTCTTTTATTTTTATTATTAAAAATCCCAAAAACCTTTCTTAATATTTCATCATAATATAA
Organism: Gossypium raimondii; assembly: GCF_025698545.1. Taxonomy (NCBI): domain Eukaryota; kingdom Viridiplantae; phylum Streptophyta; class Magnoliopsida; order Malvales; family Malvaceae; genus Gossypium; species Gossypium raimondii. The sequence continues at coordinate 40,241,773 of NC_068565.1, forward strand.
TCTATCTAAAGTACTAATTAGATCTATTTGTGCTTAGGTTTGGAATTAACCTAGTACTCGCATCCCTTGGGTTTCGATCCTTCTAGGGTATCGACTAGTTGATTGAATAAGAAAACCTAAAGTGACAGTTTGTTATGATTACCGAAGCGAGCTAATCACCCATGCTCAAATTTTACAAATTCTATTATTTAATTTCTCGTTACTTATTCTTTTCTTTTTATTATTAAAAATCCCAAAAACCTTTCTTAATATTTCATCATAATATAATCTATCTAAAGTACTAATTAGATCTATTTGTGCTTAGGTTTAGAATCAACCTAGTACTCGTATCCCTTGGGTACGATCCTCAAAGTACTCATCTACTCCATTGTAACTATATTGCAACCTTACCCGTATACTTGCGGATACCACCTTTTAATATATTTTGTGCAAGATTTCTACTCTAGACGTTGGTAAGTCCAGAGGCGGTCAAGTTGTTGGCGTCATTGCTTGAGAGGCAACGTCACTAGTTTAGTTCTAAGTTTTGTTTTAATAGAATAATTAGGAAATATTTAGATTATATCTACGATTTTACTTTCTTATTTTTACTAATTTCTTCTTTTTGGGTTGAGTGTATGACTCGTAGTAGGGGGAACACCTATAGATCCAATCACATATCTAGAAAGGATAATTCGTAGGAATCATCCGACACCAACAGCAGCAGCAAATACAGAACCAACCACGTACTGCAGGTAATTTACCACCACGAGATAATCCATTGTTCGACGAATTTAACAATAATAAATTAGAAGATCTACCACCACCACAACTACCTGCAAATATGGCGTGTAACGAAAGAACTTTGAGAGAATATGCGCTACCAAATCTAGATATGGTTTAAAGGAGTATAACGAGGCCAGCCATCATGGCCAATAATTTGAAATCAAGCCAGCTATGATCTAGATGATGTAAAACAATTTGCAGTTTTGAGGAATAATGATGGAAAACCCGAGTCAGCATTTAAAACGGTTCCTCTAACTTAGTGACACTTTCAAATATAACGGGGTCACTAGTAATACTATTCATCTTAGGTTGTTCCCCTTCTCATTAATAGATAACACCTTTTATTAGTTATATTCGTAGGCACCAGGGTCCATCATGACATGGAACGAACTTGCAAGAAAGTTCCTACAAAAGTTCCTCCCATTAGCAAAACGGTCCATCTAAGAAAGGATATTGATATGTTCAAACAGTTAGTGGGAGAGATTTTTCACAAAGCTTGGGAGCATTTTAAAACACTGACTCAAAAATGTCCATATCACGAATTACCCGAGTGGTTACGACTATAAATATTTTACAATAGGTTGGATGTACACATGAGGATGTGTATGAATTAATAGAAAACATGATGATGAACTCCTGCTAGTGGCTAATTGAATGATATACATATGGCCGAAGACCATCTACAGTAAAAGCTATCCAAGAGGATGATAGATATCAGCTACTAGTGGAAAGAATCAACCGCATAGAGTCTGAGAATAGTGTACCATCCATATATGGAGGAGATAAACCACTCTTCCGTTATATGAACAATCCAACCGAGGGCTTGAATTATATCAGAAATAGGGGTGGAAACCCTTATTTGAATACATACAATTTCAAATGGAGAGGTCACCCAGACCTGAGATAAGGAGGAAAACAAGGTAGAGGTAATACTTCGAATCAAGTTAAAAATGTTAATTATCAACCTCCTTATTTACAGAAATCTCATGAAAGGGCCAACCCAAATGACCATACTGTATGTGGTCAACGCTTGGATCGGATAAAGGGGGAAATGCAGTCAGTGAAGATAGATGTGAAGCAAGTGCAGTAACTCGACAAAAACATTAACTAAGCTGGAAGATGAGATGAACCAATTGATGAGTATGATGGAAGATATCAAAAGAAAAATTGGCACCGACATTCCTAACAATACTGAAAATAATCCTCAAAAGGAAGGGAAGGAAAATGTGAAAGCAATCGCGCTCTGTTCGAGAAAAATCTTGATTAGCCCAGAAACTTTGACACAAGATGAAACAAGGGAGAATGCAAAAGATCTTCAAGAGGACCCCTAAGAGGCTAAAAAAGAACCAGAAACAAAAAAGGTAACTGAACCAGTAGTTGAGCTGCAGAAAGAATCGACTAAGGAACTCGCTATCACACAGGTACCATTCCCTTCAAATTTGGAAGAGAGACAAAAATGGGATGCATGACAGTTTGTAAGCCTTTTGAACTTGTTTAAGACATTAAATGTCAATTTTTTTTTGATTGAATTAATTGAAAAATTCCCTAAGTACGCCAAATTTTTAAAGGAAATCATGTCTAGGCCTATGAAAATTAAGGCAAGAGAACAAGTTAATATAAGTGCTTCCTGTGGTGTTATTATATCTAGACAGGTGTAACGCATAGGTTTGTATAAGTGTACACAGTCGTTATCAAGTAATAAGTAAGCATCGAGTTATTGTCTCCATAAGGATTGTATTTGTGTTAAGTCACTTAATTTGTAAAATTATATTAACAATTTGGTAAATAAAAACACAATATAGTTGAGAAGTGGTGATTAAAATATATTAAACTAAATGTAATGATCCCTAATGCCAATTATCCTAAGTATGCAAACTATATGATTGAAATAGATTTTAGTAAAATTAAACACAATTTGCAACAATTATAACATAAATAAACGAGGACAATTACTTTAATTAAACTCAATTTATTATCAACATGCTTAATAACATTCGGAAAAACATTCCATGGCAACTCGATCTTTCATGACTTTGGAAACCACATTAGGTCCTTTCGGAATCCTTTACTTAGTAAATACGTGTTTTACTGATCCTTATTTACTAAGGGTTTCTCAACATTCGTGTGAGGTAACAGGGACGTGTTAGGTTTGAAACAATTTAATCACACAAATCTAACAACTATGCAGATAACAGAGCTTGGTTAGAGTTGTTATATAACCTACAATTTAATCATGTTAGGATCTAAATTGAGCATGCACATTTCAATTATACGTCCATTAGCTGTCGTCTGGTTAGGATCGCTCAGCTAATTAAAGTGCATTTCAAGCACATCTGAATGAAATACAGACTTGATTTTAATTGAAAACATGATCGATTGAAGCACAAACATTATAAGCATGAATCAAATAAATATTATTTAATCAAAGCAATCATCCTAGCTTAAATAAAATTAAGCTACCATTGTTGTAAACAAGAACAAAGAACACATAGCAAACATCTTTATATTAAGTTAAAGAAAAGAAAGATTAAACCCAATTTAGAGTGGCTGTCACCCAAGGCTCTGACTGGCGAGACTCCTTCGTTCCTTTGCTTTGCTTATTTTCTGATAGTTCTCTCAGGTGGCCGACCAAGGGTTCTTTAAGAGGCTTAATTTCTAAAATCTCTATGAAGAGATGATGCTAGGCGTGGGAATGGAAAAGGCTAAGAGAAAAAGAGAGAATGATGCTTGATGGATGCTTGAGGGATGATTGAAAAAGTGAGAAATGAGCTCTTATTTATAGGTGAGGCAAGGGAGCTAGTTTGCTAAAAATAGTAGCGTCCATCTTTTGAAACTTCTTCCAAGGATGGACGGCCATGAATTGAGGAAATGTGACTGATTCTGCTTGATTCTTGGTCAATTTGAGTGCCACCACAACTCAGGACTAAGACTCGGTCACCAGCAAATCTTCGGGAAAATCTTTGATTTCTTTAACTCTCCAAGGACCTTGTGTAATTAAACCAAAAATTGATTTATGATCAGCCATGTGCAGCCAAAAATTGGGTTGACTTGGTCCCCAATTTGGATAGTTTTGCAATTAGAAGAAAGCTCTCAAACCTGTCCAAAAATAGTAGATAGTTTAGAGGACCAAATAATATAATTTTAACCACTTCAATTAATTAATTTACTTAATTAATTAAAACCCAATTTATTAATGAAATATTTAAAATGAATTATTAAATATAAATTTATATTTTATTATTTAATTTAATCATGCATGGCCCACTTTATAGCTTAAAAATATAATATGCTCAAACTAATATAAAATAAGCCATTTATGCATGAAAACTATATAATAAAGCATAAAATCACATTTTAATAATTTCCATGTCCTACTTTCATATTTTCACATATTTCATTAATTTATTAAACAATTACTTGGTTTTAACAACAAATTTAAGTAAATAGGTGATGAATTATATAGGAAAAATCCTATATATTTTTCAGTTTACAACAGGTTCCCCAAAAGCTAAAGACCCAAGAAGTTTTACAATTCCTATAGAGATGGGGAACATTTACTTCAGTAAAGCCCTATGTGATTTAGGAGCTACCATCAATTAAATGCCCTTATCCAAATGTGAAAAACTTGGTTAGGGGATCTTAAGAACACACAAATAACACTACAATTAGTCGGCAGATCTTTAGTACATCCGAAAGGAGTATTGGAATATGTGTTAATCAAAGTGCACAGTTTTATCATTCTGGCAGACTTTGTGGTCCTCGACTTTAAAGAAGACCGTAAATACCCATTCTATTAGGTAGACCTTTTCTAGTTACATCAAGGTCCACCATTGATCTACAGAAAAATGAATTAAACATGAAAATCAATGGTGAAACAGAAATTTTTAAATGTGGTCACCAACAGAGTGAGAAAAATAGGAGGAAGTTAGGGGGATCATTGTAATGAAATATCTATCTTTATACCTAACTACCCTGAATTTGGGGATGTACTTTTTGTAACTAGTGCAGGTCGAATGAACAGGTTTAACGAAAAGGATAAGCGAAATACGGTGGAGTGGTATGATAGGCAATGGACTAACACTGAAAGAAACAGAGAAGTGTCCTCATATGCATCAATGGAGCTGTCGGACGAATCCGACAGTAAAACTTGACAATCTCGATTAACCTATAATTTTATGTAAATTATTGTATAATTAACTAATTGTTTGTTTTAGATTCTAACTTCTATTAGATTGATGTTTTATAGGAATTGAGACACTCTGGGAATTGGAAATTTGGGCCAAAACAGAGTCGGTGTCGTAACACAGCAACCCCGTGTCACAACACCAAGGTCAGAATTGAAGGAATCAAGAAAATGAACTTGGTGTCACGACATTGACTTCATGGTCGCGACACCGAAGACAGTATACCCAGAATTCCAAAATTTCAGAGTGTGTCACAAAATCAAACCCCGATGTCGCGACAACGACAAACTGCTAGGGATGTCACAACACAGAGCCCTTATGTTGCGACATCACTGCAATTTTCTACAGGGTTGACCCAACCCGATTGCACAATTCGAATACATAATCCTTATTTTAACCAATATTTAAACCCTAAAACCTTTATTTTTCATATTAAAACACACTTAACCATAACCTAAAACTTCTTTAACCTCTACTCCTCTCCAAAACCCTTAAATCTCTTAAAACCTAAAACATTTAAAAGCCCAAGTTTTCTTTGTCTTCTCATATTCCTTGTACAACTCTTCTTCTCCATGTAGTTTTCTTTGGTGCAAGATTGGCATAATAGGTTGGAGACGATATAACAAGCTCTCCCAATGAATCCAACGAATCTTCTCTCAAGGTTAAGGGTTGCTAACTTAATTTTACTGTTTCATTGAGATTGTTGCTTGATACTTCATTAGTATTTAGCATAAGATAGTATTCAATATGCCTCCAAGGAAATTTAAAAGAACTAATGAATCATAAATATCGATGGTTTCGAACCCCTCCAATTCCTTGAATCCAAACATTGAAAAATATTTCGTAGAACTTCAGGGAAAAACATTTATTCAAGAAATGGTATTTGAACCATCATTGGTCCTTTGTCAGGAGATATGGCCTTTGGTTAGATATCATAGATAGGAACATTTTTGTACGATCCTAAAAGACTCTACTGTGGTCCCTACAGTTGAGGAATTTTACGCTTCTTTGTGGGACCAAGAATCTAGAAAAGCTGAAGGATATTCATGGGAAATTATACATGTGCGAGAGAAGGAAGTACGAATCACCCTTCGGGTTATTTGTGAATTTTATAATGCTCCATTTTATGAAAGAGATTTTATAGAAGAAACTAATTTAGAATATTTTTGAGATATAAACATAGATAACATTATAAATTTCCTAATAGAAGGGAAGGGTGAATGGAAATGTCGCCCAGGTACTAATATCCCGACCTCCTTTAATCAAGCAATAATGTTTTCTGAAGCAAATAAGTGGGTTCAATTTTTGTGCACTCAAATAGCTCCTACTTTGAATGTGTTTAATTTCAATAACTTTTGAGCACTTTTGCTTTACGTTGTTTTGCAAAAAAAAACATATATGCATCGAAAAATAGATATACAAAAATATGAAGCGATGTGTCAGTAGCTAGAAAGTGGGAGTCTTCTTTCCTCACTTAGTGACGACTTTATGCAAAAGAGAAAACATTCTGATGGCATCCACGAAATAATCAATGAAGCCATCCCGAAGTATAATTGGCGACACCTTCTATACATGGTACACTGAGCTTTGGGCAAAACAGATAAAGGAACAAATGCTAAGAAGAGACGAATGTCACTTCGGCTTCGCCTCAAAGGAACGAAAAATCGACCACTTGACAAGAAATTGGTGAAAATAGTCATCCAAAGCTAGATTGGATTATACACTAGATGTAGGAGTCAAGCCCAATTTTTCAGGAGTTTGCACAACAGAACAATATTAGGGTACCTAGTTACACGAAATATATGTTTGGGCCGATACATCCAGAGCAAGACAAAGAGGAGCATGAGAGCGAAAGGGAAGATGGAGATGATGAAGGGGAGAAAGATTACAAGATGGATTTTGAGGAGGATGAGTGAACCTCTAATTTTTGTTTTTAAAGATTGTGTTAAATTTGGGATGATTTTTTTTACATTGTTAAGAGTTGTACCTTCAACGATCAAAGGAGGAAGCACCCACCAATCACCTACGAAACTATCATGATCCATTGGGTAACTTCTTTCCTTATCCTTTCTAGGGTTACACATTCAAGACATTGTGTTATTTAAAGTGTGGGGGGTAACATAGAAATTTTTTTTATTTTTAAGCTTTTCTTTGATTTTCCTTGTCGATTGTTTCCTTGAGCTTGTAGAAATACAAGTGATTGGTTATGAGCATATACATAGGTTGATTGTATTTACGGTAAATTTGGCATGATGATAGGTGATTTTAAAATTTTGATTATTTGACTATTAAGTTCTATATATTACACTATAAATAGGCATTTCGCAATTAAGTGTACCAAATGATATAGAGAATACAAGGAAACGAGCATGCTAGAATGAATGATAGATTGTTGAATCTGTGATTGTTTAGTTGATTAAAATTTTTAATATTGAGATACCTAGGGATGACCTAAGACATTTTTTGTTTTAAACTCAGAGCCAAAAATCTAACCTTTGTTCTTTTATCCATAGTACACATTTTGAGCGAAAAAAACATTTCTTGATGAACCTCTATACAAAACCCAGCTGAAAATAATAATTTGTGCTTACCCTTTTATTTGGTCCTGAATTGTATGATTATAGGCATCTAGTCATACATATTGAGGTTTAAGTAGATACATTACGATGGTTTTATAAAAATAGAGTGATAGGAAAGATCAATGTAGTATGGTAATTATAAGTTATCTTACAAGTGCAAAACGAAAAAGATGATTAAAAAAAAAGAAACTTAAACGAGTAGAAAAAAGACGTGAAAAAAATAAAAGCATTTGTGAGTGAGGTACCATGAAAAAGAAGGAAAAGTGACAAAGTCAGAAAAATAGAAAAACTCGTTCATTAAATGCACAAAATCTCGTGAGCTAGCCGTAGTTACTATATGATACTGGGATTTCCTATAGGGGAAAGAAGGAATGTGAGAGAAAGAGAAATAAGGCGATGAGCAGGAAAATGTCATTAAGGGGGAGAATAGGGGACAATATGATATGCCATACTATTTTCATGCTTGAAACAATTTGATGCTTACTATTTTTGAACTTCATACATGTCCCAAACCTCAGAACGTTACAAGCCGAAAAGACATATGTGATCTAGGTAGACTTATTTACAATTTGACATCATACTGAATAATTGCATTTATAATTGTTTGCATTTTGCTAGGATAATTAAATTACTTGTATAATTTATTGATGGATCCCTACATTTGAGACCTTTAATGCTTGTATGCTTTGTAACATACTGAACTTAGGTGTTTGATATTAAAAGTGGTAAGTCAGCTATATATCATGCCAAGATTATGTGTGAATATAATATGCTTATTCATGTGCTCGAAAGCTAACATTTGTACCATACATGCTCAAGGGTTGTCTTTTTATTTACTATTTTTTGTTTGCTTTTCTTGAGGACAAGCAACGACTTAAGTGTGGGGAAGTTTGATCTGTCGTAATTCGGTGTAGCAGATTAAACTAGTTTTTGCACTTTAGGAGCTTGAATACAAGCACTTTGGTTAAGTTTTAGATAAGTCTTTGTAATTCTAGTTGCATTCAATAAAATGTGTAATTTGAGTCTTTTATTGACCTTAGGGGTTGAATAAGGCCTAGGGTTTAGGGTTTTTGTCCGCACAATCACACATTAAGCATGAGGATGGCAGCTGACGTAGGGTTAAGGATGACAACCACTCTAAGTTTATACATAGGCTTATTTAACAAGAAAACCCGAAGTGACAGTTTGTTATGATTACCAAAGCGAGTTAATCACCCATGCTCAGATTTGAAAAATGCCATTATTTGATTTCTCGTTACTTATTCTTGTAATATAATCTATTTAAAGTATTAATTAGATCTATTGTTGCTTAGGTTAGAATTAACTTAGTACTTGCCTCCCTTAGGTATGATCCTCGGAGTACTCATCTACTCCGTTGTAACTATATTCCAACCTGACCCATATACTTGCGAATACCACCTTTTAATATATTTTGTCCAGGATTTCTACTTTGGACGTTGGTACGTCTAGAGGTGATCAAGTTGTTGGTGATTGAGCATTAAGTTGTAGATATCATAGCCCGACATATGTGTCATATCAGATAGGGGGCCTGGAATATTGTTCGTAATTGAGTGTCATGGTAGCCTCTAGGATCGCACCCATCATTGGTACTGCTTAATATCCTTTGGAAAGTAAGCGGGACCTACTCATTGACATGGGTTTGTAGTTCCAACTATTTAATATATACACATTATAGTGCTTCCACTATTTAGGTGTTTGTTCCTTGCATTAATGGGTAGGCATTTCTTGATAGGTTACGAGCTCGTCCAATGTCGATTTCATAAAATGCTAAAAAATTTGAGCACCATCAATGCCTACGGTGCAGCCTACCTAACAAATATACCGTTCCAACAGTTGTCGCAATCGTACGACGGGGGCCTACGATACGGGTACATAACGTCAAACTTAGCTATATGCATCAATTTCGTATTGAAGGGGACGTGTCATTTTTCGGTGACCTCGGTTGTTAAAGAAACAGACTTCCACCTAGCCGTCCTATTTTCAAAAAGGGCGACGATGTATGCTAGATAGATAGCGGGCGGCGGTACGTGGTGTGATGACATCATGAAGGAGATCCGATGAAAAATAGCGAGGCCGAACACTATGTACGTAGTGTGCCACTCACGTCGGAACCTCAATTTTTGAGTCACAGAGCACGCTAGGCACGACCAAAACATGTCGATGGCATCTTATTGTGTGAGCCTAACAGCAGGGGCTTGCGATTGTAGGAGATTCCAAGCACTACGATTCTCATGCACACATGCAATTGTCGCATGTAGGAATATATGAATTGAGTACGCGCCTTACATCAACGACGTCTACTGACTAGAATGGATTCACAGTGTGTGGAGTCCTGAATTCTTGGTCGTCCCATATGAGACTATATGCTTGAAATTTGTTATGTATTGTTAACTTATGCATGAGTCATGTTGCACAAAAATGAAGACAAATGTAAAGTTCAAATTAAACGATTTATTTATTTATTTACTCTTGTTTATATTTACATCACAATATTAATAACAACAAAAATACATCAACTGTGTCGTCGGGGAGAATGTGTGTCGCAAGGAGGTAGACGACGGTCGTGTGAAGGATTTCTACATACAACTAGAGGTGCAATCGGATGTGTATCCGAAGATGCGAGCCTGTAAACTTCCTCCTTAGCATCATCGTTAATGGGACTCCCACCTACCAATGCCCCCTGGCCTTTATCTTCGGGTTCGTCAGCATCATCTTCGTACTCCGTGGTCGATTATTGCGTGGTCCTAGCCTCCCATCATGTATCTAACACTTTAGTGGGCCATGGTTGTGGCGATGACCCACCTTGGTAAAATAGTGATACGGGCGATGTTTGGGCCACTATAGGCGAGTAATCATAAGGTGTCCCAAATCTCGGGTACGTCGGTTGCCCCGAGTATCAACACTGGCCTCGAGTGTTGCATGGGCATCTGTATCAACGTCGAGTGTTGCATCGGCATCTAGCCCAACATCTGGGTTGGTATCTGACCCAACATTTGGGTCGGCAGGGGGTTGAAGTATACATGGGACGTCAGTGTAGGGAAATATGTACTTGCAGGAATAAAAGAATCGACCACTTTCAGCAGTGGTGCGTAGTGCGATGGTGCTTGTGTAAAAAACATAGGGTTAGTGTAATGAACCAGAATAAGTGGAATGAATTGACCCGTATATTACATAAACACAGGCGGTGCCTCTTCTGTCAAGATCGATGACGGTCCCGTCATGTGACCACGTCCCCTCCTATGCTACTATTGTGGTGGTCATCATTGCCTGTTACGCTGAATTTGCCTTCTCCACCTTTCCGACGATAGTAGATACGACTTACCGATGAGTCTAAACCACGGTAGTTACTCAACATCTGCCACCATGCCCACTGAGAAAAATGGTTCGCGGATGGGTAAGGATTGCATCCTACGCTCCTAAGCCTCGATGTGCTCCCCGTGCCATTGTACCTAATCGCCGTCGTTTTTTCCTCGTATGTCCACCTTGTGCAGCCCCTTCAGGTCTCGTGGTGGCTACAGAATTCGTTGCCTCCACCCGATCTGTCACAAAACTCGGTCTGATTCATGTATTTCCACCGTCGCATATACTACCAACGGCACCTTGGCGTCCCACATCTCTCGATTTTCCAACACTTTCAACGAGATGCAAGAAATGGTATCGATGTCGATGTACGACATCCATTCAAACTGAAAAGAAAAATTGTAAATATCGTTAAGTATGATTTTTTACGAATCATTAGGTAATTAATATAGTTTTGAAAGAATAAGTACTAACCTCGGCTTTCGAGTGTTGGTCTAACAACAGTCTAAAATCTTCTAGCTCCTCGAGCAGTCCCACGTAACTCAGCCCATGGTTCCTATGTACAAGCGATATGTTAGTTGAAATGTATAATAAATAAAAAAATTATTGTACAAACTACGTATTTATTATTAAATAATGTTTACCTCATCACCAACAGGAACATGTATGAGTCAGTCGCTCTGGGACATAAAAACGGTAGTCGCCACCAAGCCCACAACTACAGTAGGAGTAGACAACCACCAATAGACAACTTATTCGGTACTATGGCCTAACATATCTCCCTGTACAACGTGGACAAGATGGTCGATCCCCAACTTAGGTTTCCGCATACGTGCAACAAATTTTGAGATTTTTCGGGCATTAAAATGTCCCCGATTAACCTCATAATGAATGCTTGGGCGTATTGTTTTATGACCTCCTCTGTTCAGTTTTCAGGGAGCTTGTCAAAATTATTCTCCAACCAATTGATCGATATTCGACCACCTTCAAAGTTGTCCGAAACCTTCCCCAACAGTGCTTGACAGAGGTCCAGTTTACCCGGAACGACCGTTGATCGCATGATAATTGACCCATCCACTGGCAGACTAAGTTGTAGCGCTACGTCCTCGAGTGTGATTGTACACTTGCTGTATAGAAGGTGGAAAGTTAGTGTTTCAGGCCTCCATCTTTCCACCAACACGCTGATTAGTGTAAGATTAAGTTTGCGGCCCCCGATCATGTGAGACGCATGCAAGAATCCAACCTGTTGCAAGTGACCACTAATTTTAGGGATAACAGGCTTTCTCATATTATAAATGAAGCCCTCTAGAACATGATCATCCTCCTATTTACATAATTAAAAAATTCAAATTAAAAAATTAATTAAATTTAACATAATTTAAAATAACGAAATTTAAAATTTTGTCTCACCATTATTGCTTGGGCAGCAGAAATATGTTTGTCGTCGAAGCGGATTAGAGAGGCGACTATTTGTGAGAAGTCGATTTGAAACTAGATAATTAAAAATAATAATATTTTAAATTAAAATATAAAAAAATTTAAAACGAGAGAGTTGAGAAAGTTTGAGGGAGTTTGAGAGAGTTGAGAGAAGGATGTGAATGAAAAAAAATTTTGGAGGGTATTTATAGGGTAAAAAAAATTTTACCATTGGGGGTTTAAATTTTTTTACCATTGGCGTGGCAGCGTTCAAAAAGCCCTTGCTTTTTACTGTTGAGGAAAAGCGCGTATAGTTGGCCGCGCTTTTCCTAAAGTGCGTCCAACTAGGAAACCTTTCCTGCCACCTGACCAGAAAGTGCACCTAGCTGGATGCGCTTTCCTTTTCTTTCTCCTAAAATTGGCTTATTTCCCTATATAAAAAAACGGCCCAAAGACCTAATTTAAAAAAAAAATCGACATATTTACCCAATTTTGCCCCATAATATTATTTTTCTTTTTTTAGTATTTTTTTTAATCTTTTCTTCTTCTTTTTTTTCATTTTTCATTTGCCCTTTTCCATTTTTCTTACTTTTCCTTCTTTCTTTCTAGCAAACCTTTAATTAAAATATTTAAAACATTAATGACACAATGACAAAAAAACGAATTCAAATAGTTTAGTAATTAAATTAAAAAATTATAGTGTAAGGACCAAAACAAAAACACGAGAAAAATTTAGTGACTTTTAACAGGGTTCTTGAAGTTCCTGTAATTGGTTCTTGTTTTATCTAATTTGTTAATTGTTGTATTGGTGTTTGATATAATTTGTTAATTGTTGTATTGGTGTTTGATATACTTTCAAGATCATTTTCTGTCTGTTGTTAACTTCAATGCAAGATGTAACATGCAATTTTGAGAAATAAACTTACTATTGTTATGATCAAACATGTATATAAAATAAAATAAATATATATATACAAATACATTTTGTTTAGATATGTGTATAATTGAATTTTATTTCTCTATTTTTATAATTTTACTATGTTTTACAAAGTTGTAGTAATGTTGTATATATTTTTAATTAAAAGAAAACTATATCTAGAAAAAATCTAGAAAGTCATTTAAATAAAGTTGGATATCTATTTATCTAGGTTTATTTTAGACTTGAATTCTTTAAATAATGTTTTTGAATTTTTATTTCCTTTTATTTATAATTTTATAATATTTTACAAGTTGTAATAGATTTTTGTATACATTTTTATAATTTAAAAGTTACATCTAAAATAGATCTAGCGAAATAAATGTCCAAATTTATTTTGAATTGCACATTAAGATAATAACGCTCAACTCTGCAATCCTTAACAGCCATTTAAATACAATAAATGTCAACAACTTCTAATTGGTGAATTTCTAATTTTCAAAAAGTGTAATTTTTTTATTGCCTAAATCAATTTTGATTTTATTCAAAATATAATGAAATGTATTAAAGTGAATACGGAAAGATGAGAGGGGAACACCAAAATTGTACAAATCAAGCTGAAGTCCATGTTTGGTTTAATTGTGATTTGGAAAGCAGAGAATGTAGCATTTCATTATTTTGAGTAACTGTAAATAAGTATAAATCAGTTAAACTAATACTAGAAAAGTATTAAGAAAGGATCCATCTCAATCATGTCACACCAAATCCACCCGAACGAAATTCACCAACCTCTACACTACATTATCTCTATAACATTCCAATGGAATATTAAAAATAAACTGGTGAATCCCACATTGTTTCTTAAACAAAATTTGAGTCCTACCAAATACAGGCTCCTTGCTTTAGAAATTAAAAATAAAAAGAATGATGGGCTGAGTGGCCATATTACATATGGTATGAAGATTTAATGCATAGCTCCCTGTTTCTAAGAATCCTTTGCTCCACTTTACCAGAGCAAAAGAACAGTAGGAAAAGAAGAGAGGTGGCAAAATATTATTGGTCCATGTTGTCAGAGTTCAACAAAACAATGACAATGGCGGTTCACCATCTCTCCCTTGATCTTGGCCTGCCATATTAAAAAAACATAATTTCATCAGCCTGATTTCTATGAGCAGATGTGCAAAAGAGCATCACAAATGCCATCACAGAACTGCAAAATGCCAGTATTTAGTTAGACAACTCAAAAGATAACATACAAAATCATGACGCAGGACTGAATGAAAGCAACTGTAAATACTTCATCTCATTAAGATGCATCAGTTTTTAGACAGGGACAAAAGAAAAATGTGTCTTTCAAACCTTATGAAATAAATTTGCTAGTCTTCTATTTCATCAAAAAAAAAAAAAAACAGCTTCACATCTGCATGAAAAAGGACCTTAGAATACCACACACTCTTAAACTTAAATTCTCCTGAATATATATGTGTTTCTGTGTGTATGTATATATATAACAGGAGGGGCAGGAAAAAAAGAAAGAAACAAAAACAAGGAAACTCGGATAAGGAGGCCAAGTTTTCCATGAAGACTGGATAAAGAAAGAGCAGGAAAGGGAGGAGAGATTAAACTGCTAAGATTTATACCCTTACCTGTCCATATCTCTGTTTCCTACAAATCCTCTATCCCTGCCAGCTTGAAATCCTCTTCGGTCATCACCTGGCCTTGTCCATGCATCAGCAGTACCACGAGATCTGGGCCTATCCATGAACTCCACACTTCTAGAGCCATCAATGGATCCAGATTGAGAAGGAGGTCTATCCGTGAAGCTGCCAGTCCTTCCAGCTCCAGAACCAGGCCTTTCAACAACTTTCTGCCCAAATCTAGCTTTGTTTTCCAAATCTAAGATCAGCATCTCTAATTCCCTTTCCTTGTGAAGAAGCCTTTCATGTAAAGAGTGTTGGTCCCCAGATTCCGAATTTGGGGTCAAATCTTTCTCAAGCTCCTTCTTTAAATTATCTATTTCTTCTTTCAATATCTTTTCCTCTTCTGTTTCTGGCCTGAAACATTTTACTAATTAGAAATGTACATAATGGTCTGGGCAATATATTCAACAGTTGCTTGCAAACAAGAGGAACAAAATGGAATTGACCCACAATGACAAGCAAGCCCATATATGAAATGAGGCATCTGAAACCATCTAAATGACAGCCTTGGACAGGAAATCACAATCAATCACATCGATACAAGAAAGCATTCTGTTACCATAGAAAAATGGAAAATCACAAGGGAAATTGATAAAGAAGCAGCAGCTTACAACCATTTGCATTAATAAACTGGAAGAAGAATGAAAGATGAAACATCATTAAGGTAACTCAAAGAGGAAATAAAACCGAGTAAAACACTTGAAATATCACATAATGATTTAAAAACAAGCACATAAAAGCATTATGGACAAAAAAAAAAAAAAAAGAATTTGAACTAAAACAATGCAATTCAAGAACCATAAAGAAGAGTAGAAGCCTACCAGCATCCGAGCAAAAAAGCTTTGATGTTAGAAAGTGTAGTAATATCATCATGCTATATAAACTTGGACCAAAAAAGAACAAATTTAAAGGTAATAACTCTCTGCTATGTGAACTACCAGTGCATATGCTACTTTGTGCTCCACATTAATCTCAGAGCAATTTCAGTATTTCAGTACATAAACAACTTCTGAACAGTACTAAGGATAATAAAACTTTGTTGACTTCCTGCACCAGAAGGCAACAAGTGGCAATGATAACAAACCAACAGCAACACTGAATTTTAGCACTTTCAATTTAGTACATGGATGTAAATTTAGGAATATGCATAGAACTAAAGCTTAGCTGTCAAGAAAAAAGAAAATAGAAAGAAGAACCCCCTGGGCCAAAAACGGAAAGAAAAACATATTTCACTCCCCTAACCCCCAAAAAAGAAAAAAAAAAGCTTCTTATTCAACAAGCCCCAACGCTTATGGTAATATAACCAAGAAAATAATTTAAGTCACAATTCGGCTAGTTGTGTATTCATCAATGAACAATTTTTAGCATACAACAATACATCTGAATTTAATGCATGAAAACGCTAAAAGCTTGATCTAGAAGCCAAACATCTGTTCGGAACTCATAATTGAAATTTAGTCTCTAAGATGGAGCCCTATGCTCCAACATCAAGTACTCAGCTATTCTATGAACTTCAAAAAAATGATCCAGTCAATCAAAAAAAAAAAAAATTGTTTGGTTAATTCTGTTGTTTGCCACTAAACCACCTTTCTCACATACTGAACAGATCAGTTATGTTCTGTATGATAAAGATAGAACTCATCTGCCCCCCGCCCCAGAAACAAAGGAAAAAAAACCACAGACCCTAAAACATCTGAATACATGCATTGCACAAACTACTGGAAGGAAGCAGTCAGAGGAATGTTATGATATTGGAAAAATTCACATGCCACATTTAGTTCAAGAAAACAATCTTAACATGAACGCAATTATTCAGAGGTTCAAGAAAAAATAGAGCAACCACCAAAACAATCAAATATAATTCATCATATGATATTTTAACTGTCGTACGTCAACTTAAATGTGTTAGCAATAAAGGACTGCTTACTGACAACATAATATACCCACTGATTATTGAGTATAAAACAATCAGTAATGACGGCAATGTGCTAACTGCCAAGGCAATTTATTGAAGCAAATACGCTAAGCACTTTGAAACCATCATTAACAACAACATTAGAGAAAACAGATCAACATCAATCCAGGAAAAGTCCAACTATGGCCATTTTGCAATAAATTATGAACAAAATAATTAAAGAAATGAAATGGAACCTGTCTATCCTGCGACGGTCTAATTCAAGATCAATCTTCCGCCAGTCCTGACCTCGCCCTTCCAGCAAAACTTCTCTAGGCTTAGCATCACCAAACGGATTGACCTTAGGCCTCGGCTTGACCACATTTTCAATCGCTTGCTGCAGGGGACCTTCGGACCTGCTAGATTGTCCACTCGATGGCCTGCTGGAGTGGGCGCTGGTAGGCCTACTAGTTTCCTTCTTTGCTTCAATTTCAGAGTCCAGCTTCTTCCAATCCAATCCTTTCTCCGCTAGCACCTCTTCCCTGGGCCTCGCTGCCCCAAAAGGATTCGACTTATTTGTCTTAACCACAAGCTCATTCACATCCCCTCGCAGTGGATCCAAAACTAATCTAGGCCTTTCCTCTCTGATTCCACCTCCACCCCCACCTCGGGACCATCTATCAGGCTCTGGTCCCGAGTCACGGAAACCTGAACCAAACGTCGAAGATCGAGATGGAATTGACCGTTTTAGAGCCGTCCAATTATCAGCCTCATCGGCCTTAGAGAATCCACCACCTCCTCCAGTTCCAAGCCCACCGTATCGATTTTGCCTGCCCGAATCCAGTGAAGGACTTGCTTTTTTTGCAATTGCCCAATTGTCCACCTCATCGGCACGCGACGGTTGATCGTAATCAGAAACCCTAGAAGGCGGACCCCGCCGTTCTTCATTAAACCCCCCCTGCTGCCTCCTTCCGAAGCCCCACGATCCATCGCTGTCTTCACGGTCACGCATAACCCGACCCGCAGGTGGACCCGACCTCCCGTAGGACGAAAACCCACCTCCGAGCTGGCCAAACTGCAATTCCTCGGTGGAACGTTCTTTGGGTCGGGTAGGGAGGAGCATCATCTCTTCGGGTGTCAGCTTATTGTTTTCCGTTACCCTAGCACTGCCAAGTCCACCCCCGCCGGATGACGAGTAAGTCCCCATGTTAAACTCCGAGAGAGTCATTTTCTTCTTCTTGGGTTTCGCGCTGACGGCTTCTTTTAGGCTAGGGAAACTCTGAGATTCAGCCGTGGGCGCACCAGCTGCCGCAGTGGCTGCGGCTTCGGCAGCTGCTCGTTCCTCCGCTTCTTCTCGCTCGGCCTCGGCGGCCCACGCGCCGATGCCACCCCAGGGTTTCGACATTTTCGAAAAAGATTATATTATTTCCCTTTCTGTTTGTGATATTTTTGTTTTCTATGAGATCTGGGAAAAAGTAAAGAAAAAAAATGGGACAGAGATCTAAAAGAGAGGGAAAATGAAATAATTAAGCTGGGGCTCCGTTAATGAATCCGGAGCTCCGACTGTACACTAAGAAATTTAGAGCGGGTGCAGTTATTTATTTATATTTGTGTCGTTAGTCGTTACGCTTTATTCATATTATTATTTCCATCTTTTATGTAAGAAAAAAATATCCCACAACCCAATGCGTTTCTAGAAGCTAGAGGGACGCGCAAGAAGGGAAGTGAAATGCACGGTCCAATAAGAGATTACAGGTGAAGAATTATTGGGAAATGGAAATAATTATTAGGTGTACCTATATCTAAGATTCAGGTATTTGACTTCTGTATTTTGGACGGTGGGATGGTGTTGAGAATCTTGTCTTTTCTCTGATTTCTTACTTCTTCTTTTTACTTAAATTTTACTCAAAACTTTGGGGAGAAAAGAGTAAGGTAAATTAATTCTTTATTTGGATATAAATTAACGGTTTAATTCAAGATTTAATCTATCTTATTTTCTCACTTTATTATCTAATTTTTATTCATTTTAATACTTAAATCATTTTTAAATGATGTAGTCAACCAATGAATATGTGCCATGCACCATTTTTAATTAAATATATATAATTTTTTAAAATTAAAAATGTAAAAATATAGAAAAATATATAAAATGTAAATAATGTAAATATTCTTTTATGAATGTTTAATTATTTAATTAATTATTGTTGGCCTGATCGTTAAATCGGTCAAAGTGGTTGAATCAAGTATCAATGGTTTGACCTGTTCAACCACCTATCTAAATATTAAAACATTAAATATAACACTTTGAGATTATATCAAAACATCACTTAAAATTTTATATAATTTTTTAAATTTTCAAGCAACAATTTTAAAGTGTCACATCATTAAATTTTATAATTTTCAAGTTTAATAAACGGACCAATTGTCAAGTCCAAATACCAACGTAAAACAAAAAATAATAAGTACCAAAGCAAACCTAATTTTCAAGTTTAGAAGTAAAAAATTATATTATGTAAAATAATATATATTATGGGCCATTTTACCAAAAAAAGCCCTTTTTTTTCAAAATTTATCGAAATGGGCCACATTTTTAATTATTTACCGGAATGGGCCATTTCATGAAATCGCCGCCACGTCGTCATGATGTCGTGGTACGCGCCAGAATCGCATCCACGTCAGTATGATTTGTCGACGTGGACACAAATAGCGCCTCTAGGACGCGATTTGTCGACGTGGCATGAATATTTATGTTTTTAGCTTGGAAAACTTTGAAAGGCCATAACTTTTCGCTCGGTTGTCCGATTGAGACAATTTTTTGATTTGAATAACTTTTCAAGATATACGTACGACAAACCGCTTAGAGATGAATAGGGACTAATTTGTAAAGTATAATTTGTTAGTTACAGTATAGGGACTAAAGTGTAATTATTTCAAAATTAGCATGAAATTTTTATTTAAGAATATTTGAATGTTATGGAAGGATGAATTTGAATTTGAATTGAAAACGAAGCTTAGATTTGAAAATATGACTATTTAGGTTTTAGGGACTAAATTAAATAAAATGGAAAATTTTAGGGAACTTCTCAAAAGTGGAATGAGCTGACTTATACCTATAACAGGATGATATAAGACAATTCTGTAAAAAAAGATCCGGTGTTTACTTCAAATAAGTAAGGAAAATAATTATTTAAATGTTTCAAAATTCAATTTTAAACCGAAAAAATCAAAATTTAGGGGCAAAAAAGGATCTTTTTCGACGAAAACTACGGCAAACCGCCTTCGGTGCCAGCGCGTAGATCTCGAAAAGTTATTCGAAATAAAAAAAATCGTCTCAATTGGACAACCGAGCGAAAAGTTATGGCCTTTCAAAGTTTTCCAAGCTTAAAAACATAAAATGTTCATCCACGTCAGCAAATCGCGTCCTCGTAGGCACGATTTGTGTCCACGTAAGCAAATCGCTCTGACGTGGACGCGATGTCCTGGCGCGTACCCTGACATCGCGCTGACGTAGACGCGATTTCGCAGAAAATGGCTCATTCCGGTAAATAATAAAAAAATCGGCCCATTTCGATAAATTTAAAAAAAAAAGGGTTTTTTTTGGTCATTTGCCCTATATTATGTTCCCTTAAGGAAAAATATATATAACAGTATACTTATATTGATTTATTATATATTAATAGTTTTTAGGGTATATATTAATATCTTTTATTACATTTCCCTATCTACTATTGCATAGGTTAATTTTATTTATTTATTTTATATAATGCAATTTTTTGGAAAAACATAATGGGAGTTTTAATTTAGTTTAATATCTATGATAATTTTACTTTTTATTAATATATCACATAAAATATATAGTCAATGGTAAAGTTAGGGTATGCAGGGCACAGTTCTTCTAAAATGAATCTTTTATTTACACCCTTTTATAAATTATAAAATTTTAAATTAGTAATAGTAAAATTATATTTTAACCCTCTCAAAATTATAAAATTTGATTTAATTCTTTAAAATGTATAAAGAAATAAACTATTAAAATGATGAAATTATATTTTACTATTGTAAAAGTATACAATTTAATTCCGCTTAAAAAAATCTTCACCCTGTATATATTACAAGGTTTTAGACTTTCAATTAATGTGGATAACCTACTTTTTTGCCATGTGAATGCCTGAAATTTAAGTATAAAATTTATTTTTATCCATTTAAAAACCAAATTTTACCACTTATCCCTCATGTAAAAAATTTGATGAAATATATTTTAAAAATTTCCATTAAACGAAGTTAAGTGATTTAGCTTTCAAAAAATATATAGATGATTTGTCTAATTTAATAGAAATTTGATATTTAAATTTTATTTTGGTTTTCAATTATACCTATTTTTATATATTTTTCATTTAAGTTCTTTTAAACATTTATTGTTGAAAGTTATTAATATTTGCATTCTATTTAGATTCTGGTTTTTTATTTTATTTTGATTGGATAAATAAAATTATATATTTAAAAGTATTAAAATATTAATTTTATTCAATTAAATGAAAACCAAATGTATTAATAATATTAAATATAAAATTTCAATTAAAACTTAATTAATGAACATATTTAAAATATTTATTTAATTTGAAAACCAAATAAATTAAAAATATGAAAATATTTTATTCAATTAAAATTATATATTTAAAATATTTTTGAACAAAATGTCAATAATTTTCTATTAAATTGTGTTATGTATTGTTTTTAATTAATAAAAATTATCAAGTTTTTATGTAATTATTATTGTTTTGAAATGAAATTTGTATCACATATACAGGAGAGAACATTATTGTGATATCCTACTAAGATCATATAATGAAAATTCTCTCTGTAAAATAATTCAATAATTACTTAAGCCATCAATCGAAAACAACATCCAATTAAACACCAAATTTAATATAAGTACTCAATTAAGTTCTTAAAAAATTAATTTTCATGTAAACACTTGATGTATGTCAACTTTGTCACGTGGCAAGCTAAGTTTATGCCACATGGTAATTTCATTAAAATTTGTTTAAAAAATATACAAAAACATAAATAAAAAAATCTTTAAAAAATCCCAAATACTTTCTTCTTCATCTAATACCTCATTCAACTCAGTCTTTAGTTGTTGTTCCAAGTCTAATAGGAATTTAGAAGTCAACTTCTCAAGAACTTTCTGGAACCCAATTTTTTGCACCTCGAGTGCACGTATTGATTAGAAATATTCATAATATCAACCTACACTTTAGGTTTCCATAATAACCAAATATCACCTAAAAATCCCCTTGTCTCAACTCAAAAGGAAAAATCATAACTAGTCTTCCAAATGATTTCATTTGCTTTAGAACCATTGATCCAAGTCTCTAGTAGAGCCAGAAAAGTCAACTTGTGTTTCATAACAAACATTTTTTGAACCTTACTAAACTTGGAACTTGCTGCTCCTTGGTGATTCCAAAACACAATCTTCAACATTAAAGAAAAGGATAGGTATCAAAGTCACCACATTCACTAGTTCCATCGAAAGCTAACTATCCTTGTCATTTTTCACCAAGGTCATATTTTCTTCAATTGTAGTAGTTATTTTTCCAACAACATAATTTGTCTAATGTTCTCCTTCATAATATCTTTGACACCTGCCCAAGCTTGTTGGTTTTGTTTATCGAGCTGTTGGGTAATAGATTCCACCTATTCAGCAAGTAGAGGCTTAGATGGGCTAATGTGCTCTACTTGTTTTCTTTTAACCCGTCCTTGGCTATCTATTTCATGCTAATGTTCTTATTTTTATTTTGATAAGCCATAGTTTTCCTTGCAACCTATTCAAGTTGATTCAACACCATCTTCTTAATCCCCTCCACAACCGCTACAACTTGATGATTGGGCTTAGGTAGGGTAGTATGTTGTTTAATGACTATATGCACCCCTAAGCCTACTTTATATGGCCCATCCCCATTTATTTTAAGGGCCCCATATCGATTGCTTCCTAAAGCCTCATAGATAAAATTTCATGTAATTCAGTAAACATAATAGAAATTCAATTCCATCATTATTAGATCGATTCGTAGGATTCGATAAAGAATGAGAAAAGAATGGGATTTTTTTGAGAAATGGGAAATTCAAAATGCTCGCGGATGAAAAAGGGTAAATGTCTACAATACCTGGGTTGAATCAAATACAATTTGAAGGATTTTGTGGGTTCATGGATCGGGGCTTAATAGAAGAACTTTGTAAGTTTTCAAAAATTAAATATATAGAGCAAGAAATTGAATTTCAATTATTTATGGAAACATATCAATCGGTGGAATCGTTGATAAAAGAAAGGGTTGCTGTGTATGAATCACTCACATATTCTTCTGAATTATATGTATCCGCAGAATTAATTTGGAAAACCAGTAAGGATATGCAAGAACAATCAATTTTTATTGGAAACATTCCTTTAATGAACTCCCTCAAAACTTCTAAAGTAAATGGAATGTTGGAAATTTTGGTTTGAAAATAACGGAATAGTAAACAGCGGAATTTTAAAAATTTTCTTTCAAAATTGACCAAATGTGATGTTTATAGCAATAAACCTATTTTCATGGATCGTACATGTGTTGTATACAAGGCAGACTAAATTGTTCTCAACTTTCAACCATACAATCTTCTCTACTATCCTTGACCTCAATTTGCTAAAGTGTGGGCTTTATATGCAAATCAATGAAAACTTTTAGTGTGAAACTTAAGAGCTAGAAATCGAAAGGCGAATTCTTGTCAAAAGATAGAATTATTTGAAAAATAATAATATTTCTATATTTTGACAGAATATCAACGTATGAGAGACGTGTTATGACCTAGCTCTCAGTATCTATTTATAGAAATAATAAAAAGAGTTTCAATCAAACAAGTATTAATTAGATAATAATATTTAAATAGGAAAACACGACTCCTATTGGAGTACTCTATAGGGTTGGTAGCAACCCTCTCAGAGCGCCCTCTTTACTTATTGTAGTATTGTATTCAATTTTCACAACTTTCTCAAGCACTTCCGTGATAGCCCTCATCAAGCTTTTAATGTAATATCAGTATGGCAAACTCGATAAACAAATCCAAGCAATAATATTCAAATGTTGCGGTTCCTTTATAAAAAAAATCACGACTCCAAGGTTGAACTACCAAATAATGGCCATAAACCATCTTTAATCCTCCAAACAACATCTTATTTTAATTTCTTTTTCTAGAAAGTTTTGCTAGGGAATAGTCATTACCAAGATAAAAAAAAAGAGTTGAAACTCGCGAAATAAAACTCTAAAGACTCTTGATTCAATTAGCAAAGGCTTTGCAGCCAATGGCACGCCCAAGGAGTCATACACTCTCTTAGAAAAACAAATCTCAAGATAGGGCATATCCTTAGAGATAAGGACGTCATCCTCATGAAGGGAGATCTCATCATCATCACTCTGTTGGAAAAATCGTTTAAGAAAAAAAATCACTTTAGGTATAATGGAAGTTTACAATTTTTCTAAAACAAAGTTATTATGTTATTTAGAGTAATAAACCTATTAACTGAAATAGTACCTGAGCTTTATACAAGGCAGTTAAGTCGACCCCGACTTTCAACAAAACAACATGCTCCTCTATCCTTGAACCACGAATTGCCTCGAGTGTATGCTTAAACAACACAAACCAAACCACAAAATGAAAACTTTTAATTAACTTTTAGTAGGAAAGTTACTTTCTCTCTATATCCGGTAACGACACGTTTTTCCCCAAAAAATAGAATTTATTATCTATTAAGTTTTCTATAATGTTTAACCGATTATTCCTCTTTATAGAGAAAAAGTATAAGAGTTTTGTTTGAATAATGTCTAATTAAATAATAACATTTTTAACAAAAAATATAGTATTATAGTAGAACTATAGTATAAGGGGTGATGACACCCCTAATAGAACATTAGGGTTTGTTGCCCCTTACATGGTATAAGGCCAAGTTGGGACTTTCTTATATTAGGTCCAATTATATAAGTTTCTTAAACTTTAATCCAACGGTATTATTTATCTAACCTAATATTTATTTTCTATTATCCAAAATATTATTTATTTAATTTAAATAATTTAATTTAAATAATTTTTCAATTAAACTATTTTTCCAAGACAATTCTAATTACATTAAAGTCATTGCAACTTTACCGTATTAGAATCTATAAGAAAATATATTTAATTGTCTTATTCAACAAATCCATAATAACTAATTAATTTAATTCCAATTTCAAAATTCATTTATTTAATTATAATTAATCAAATAATAGTTTGAAAACATTAAATTAATTTCTAAGTCATTTTGTACTTAGTGAGAAAATGCATTCACTACGGATAATGATACATGCGATCTATTTCTATTACTTCATTGTTTTCATTTATTTTATATTATTTGGTTCTAATGCAATATGTTTCTAGTTATCTCAAGCTAGCAAATGGACCAATTGAACATATATAATTAGGGCCCAAATAATATATAATTAAGTTCCAACTTTTCGCCTATTAATTACAACATTATTTAGTTATGAAGCCATTCCATTAACGTATCATGACTGAGATCTCCCTTGTTATATACCATTACAAAAGCCACTCATTGATTGCTCATCCAATGACCTCATTATAAGTGTGCTACCCTCATAGGATATTCTTAATCTCTTTTGTATAAATTCATGCTTCCTCTATCATCATATTTTATCTCTCTATAAGCATTACATTTTCCTTCATGAAAAGTCAATTACTAATAAATAATAACGAAATCATTTATCACTAAGACAAATTACTCATGACCATATTGCTTTTCATCTATCATGTAAAGCCAATGAAAGGATACCATTTACCCCATATTTGAGCTATTAATTCAACTATTGTGAAATGGTGCTACATATTGCAAAAGTGGTCTACCCAATGCACCAACTTTCGGTTCCTTATCTATTTGAACTTAGGCTTTCATTTACATCAAAGTATATGAGTCACACATACATAGTTCACCATCCACTCATGATTAAGTTATTCCACACTATGGACGTCATAAATGAATGGATCCATAAACAAATCTAGGATCTAATCTACTTGGATCATGTCCAATGTACTACCAGTCCAGTCAGTCACATATATGTATCTATATTCTAGGAGTCATCTGCTTTGATACCCTAGACAATGTCTCTCCTCAATTGGATTTGATAGACGTCATATTCTTCTCTCAATCGATTTGCTCAATTGCGATTAGACTAAAGATGTGTTTAGATTATCTACTAATATAAGTTGTCTTTTTGTATTACGATCCGACCACGAATATAAGTCAATATTAGTTAAACAATAGGTAATAAATGAGCCAATATTTATTTTCATTTTTTCTTTGCATACAAAAATCATTGAAGACAGTATACGAATATATTAATGAACTGATGTATATTTTATTAAACCAATTTATTTGAAAATTAAAAGTATATATAGATGAAAATACCACAATAAGGATACTAGATCCCAATAGTCTCCCACTTGCCCTAGTTAAGTAGATGGGTCATATTTCGCATTCCTTCTTAGATTTAGTCTTTAGTTTTTTCCTCTTCTTAGGCTTTAGGTTTATTTCAATTTTTGTTATTTTCTTTTGTGGAAGAAATTAGATTTGTGTATTTGATCAAACTTTATGAGGATTCTGCATTACATTCAATACAAATTAGGCTTCTCCTAAAATGTATACTATTGAATTATTATTCCTTTCTACTCTTTCTATCAAGTTTATATTGTTTATGAGATCCATGAGGAACTAATCCTCCTATGGGGGATTAGCGAGTGGTATGAGTAATTAACTATTTTGTAAGGTTCTCTTAACGGATCAGTTGTTCAGGAATGGAAGAACCTAAACCCTAGGTCTGACAACCCTAGAAAGTCATTAAGGTGGGAATTAACCCAAATTTGGTATAGGCTATATGTGAACATCTTAACCCTAAACCGGTCTGGACTATGAGGCCGAGAGATAAGTAGTTCTTGCCGACTCATTTTTTTAGTGGAAGATCAAAAGATCCTGCTAAGATATCAACTAGTTGATTGAACAAGAAAACCTAAAGCAACAATTAGTTATAATTACTAAAGCAAGCTAATCACCCATATTCAAATTTGATACATTTTATTATTTGATTTCTCGTGATTTATTTATTTCTTTTCTTTCTTTTATTATTATTAGTAAAGATCACAAAAACCTTTCTTTTTATTTCATCGTAATATAATTAATCTAAAGTACTAATTAGATCTATATATGCTTAGGTTAGAATTAATTTAGTGTTTGCCTCTCTTGGCTACGATTCTAGGAGTACTAATCTATTTCGTTGTAACTATAATACAACCTTACCCATATACTTGAGGATACCACCTTTTCATATACTTGTAGATACATTTGGTGACGGCAAATGACTATAATGTAAAGAATGAAACTCTAGTGAAGTAATCGCTAGAGTCAAGTTAAAGAACAAGGAACGATGAGATGATTAATAAAATTTCTGAGATGCATTGTATAAATGCGATTCAGGTAAATAGGGCTTGACTCACTACGTTCTCAAGAACTTACCTTTGTGTATTATGTTACAGGTAAGCTTAATTGAGCCTACGTTAAGAGGGACAACGCCAAGGCTACGCCGATATAGTGGCGAGATGGGCCATTATGCATACAAAGCGAGCAAGGTTGGCATGATAGAGACTGATGGTAATAAAGCAAACAAGCTATGGGGTTCGTCATAAACCCTTGCATTGAATATAGAACATGATAGTAACACATTTGCAACTAGAAATGTCAACTAGAGGCAAAGTAGGTAGAACCTTGTAATTAAGTGATGTTATTTAATCCATAAAAATGTTTGTAATTATCCACAGTACCTTACGCTGTAAATCAGTTGATAAAGTGTTGTAATTATGATGGAAAGTTAAAACTATATATGTGTAATTAAATGCAGGTCTGTAATAGAGTGGTAGCACCCGAGATTCGGGTCCAGCAAATTAGATTGGGTCGAGGGAGTTACAGATACTGCCAAGTTGATATTAGTAACTAACTCTATAGGAATCCTTTTTTAATAGTATGTACTGGTATTTTCGAAGAAAAGAAAAATGTTAGCAAATTAAAATAAATAAATGAAAAAATTAAAGAAATTAAAGATCGTATCAATAATTTAAAATTTTCCTAATTATTTTATTAAACTCAAAAATTAAAATTAATTTAGTAACATTGTCTCCCCAGTAACGGTATCAACAACTTGACTGTCTCCCGACGTACTAGCGTCGAGAGTATGAATACTGCTACAAAATATATGGAATTGAGGCGGTGTCTGCAAGTATATGGGTCAGATTGTAATATAGTTTTTACAACTAAGTAGGTAAGTACTTCGAGGATCGTACCCAAGGGAGGCGAGTATTAAATTAATAATAACCTAAACGCTAATATATCTAATTAGTAATTTAAATAAATTATAGTATGATAAAACATAAAAGGAAAAGAATTTGTTGGCTCGCTAAGAAACCCTACATAGAAATTAATTAATCCCACATGTACTCGATAATCTCCCATAAGAGGATTGGTTCCTCATGGATCCCAAAAACAATGAAAACTTGATGAATAAAACAAACGTGAAGAATAGATCAAGAGTAAAAATTTAGAGAAATCATGATTTCTATTGAACAATTGATGTGTCATAATCCACAGATCCATGTCCCGATACATACCAATTTCTTTTGCAAAATAACATATTCCAAAATCGCTTGATTTGAAAGTTCATATATCCTTTTGAAGGTTGTTCCAGTTTCCTTTGTGGATGTAGATCTTTTTAACCTGCACTTGGTACATATAAAGAGAGAAAGAAAAATACAGCTAAAAATAATAACAAAGAGTAGAAAATAGATTTTAGGGTTTAAGTGTAATAAGAGATTTTTAGGAGAGGTGTAAAATCTAATTAGATGAAATGTGTTTTTAGGCTATTTTAAGTAAAAAAATGGTTTAAAACTAAGGTTAGGCTACCGAAAATTACCGCGATGTCGTGACACAGGGGTTCCATGTCGCAACACCCCTAGCAAACTATCGATGTTGCGACATTCAGAGCTCAACATCGCGGCAGACCTTGAAATTTTAAGTTAGGGGTAAACTGTCTTCTGTGTTGCGACATGGAGGTGTTGTGTCACAACATCGAGCTGAATTACTCGATTCCTTTAGTTTGTGATTGATGCTGCAATGCAAAGATTTCATGTAGCAACCCGACTCTATTGTAGCCTCCTTTTTTTAAGTTTCAAGGTGTTTGGTACATATAAGTCTTATTTTTAAACAATTCAAGGGAAATTAAATTCTAATATAAATGAGTCTTAATGTTATTTTCCCCACACTTTAGAACATGCATTACCTTTACTATAAAATGATTAAGGCACAACAAGAAACTTCTCTAATAAAGTTGAATCCTTGTTATTATATTAACATTAGGATTCATTTGCTCCAAGCGAACAAAAAATACCTACAAAAAAATACTATGACAAAATATATGAAAGAAAAAAAATTAATAACTAAAATAAAATAAACAAATAAAAACGGAACAAAATTTAAAACAAAAAAATAGAAGTTCTTTTAAAAATTGAGACGATCTGTGTTGCCACCATAGAAGAACGTTCAGCTAGTTCTCGACACTTTGATTTGACGTTTGTTTCACTGTCGATATATATGAACCGGCTCATTCAATCGATTCCAATGATGTTTCCTTATTTTCAACCGACGTGACATCCACATTACAAGCCATTTTGTACCGAATCTATACCAAACGCAAATTATTTTTTAGGGTATTATTACCTCGAGCTTTCTTCTCTCCTTGTTGCGTAAGGTTTTGGTTGCTCGAACCTTGTTGCCGTTGTCGAATGAGCATGAATCAAACTCCTTAACCTCTTCGGTTGGCACCTCCTCTTCTATGGCCAAGAAGTGAATTGGCTCTTTTACACTTTCATTCACGATCGGTTTAAGTTCCATGTTAATGGTTATTTCATCCCTCACTTTTTCCTTTATAGTTAGATCTACTGCTACGTCAATTAGATCAGAGACCATTTCAACTATGTTCAACTCATCCCCATGATCTTCAGTTACAAGCTTAGGTTGAATCTCGCCATGAATCTTACCATGGTCATTGATAATACCAGGGTTCTTATGATCCAAGTTATGCGTGGAAGATATTTTATGTTTCCTTGGAGGCAGCATTTCAGATATTTCTTACATCATTTTTATCATTTGCGCCATCATGTCTGACATGTTTGCTAATACCTCAGAGTTGGCCGTCTTGGTGGTTTCACATGAAGGCATTTTATATGAATCACAGGGAGGCTTGTCTGGATATTTGGTCATATCATGATCTTTTTAAAGTTCCTCATACAAATTGCTAGTGAATTCATGTGGATGTTCAACTATATCAATACCTTGCTCATTACTCCACTGGTTCATTGAAGCTTCGTTCCCTCGTTGGCTTAGCTCGATCAAGAGCAATTTTTTATTCTCCATAATTTCTCATTATTCATATACTCCCTCCTTGTATACTTCATCATCAAAGATCATCTCATCGTTGAACCACATGTAATCAGTTTCATCCATATTTAAAGGATTTTGCTGGGATAGTCTTTATATGTCAGTGACTAACTAAACAGGTATTCCTATCCTCTAAGGCATATACTAAAATCAAAGAAAGAAGTTAGTAAATGTAAAAAACATAAGATAAAATAAAATCGTATCTATAATTTACAAATTTCTCAATTATTCTATTGAACGCAAAAATTAAAATCAATCTAGTAGTGTTGCCTCCTCAACAACGGTGCCAACAACTTGACCGCCTTCAAACGTACTAATGTCTAGAGTGTGAATACTACAACTAAAGATGTGGAATTAAGGCGATGTCCTCAAGTATACGTGTCAGGTTGTAATATAATTACAATGAAGTAGGTGAGTACTCCAAGGATCGTACCCAAGGGAGGCGAGTACTAGATTAAAGTTAACCTAAACACAAATAGAATTAATTAGTAATCTAGATAAATCATATTACAACAAAACGTAAAGAAGAGATTTTTGGGTTATTATGAATGAAAGAATAAGAATTGCATAAATAAAGTGAAATTCGAATAACTAAAATCTAAACTTAATCAAATTGAAACATGGGTGATTAGCTCACTTTGTTAGTCATAATCAATTTTCGTCTCAGACTTTCTTATTCAACCAACTAGTCAATACCCCAGCAAGATCTTCCGATTCAACCAATGAAATATTGAGTCATCAAGAACTACTTATCTGCTAACCTCACAGTCCAGACCAGTTCAGGGTTAAGGTGTTCACTGATAGGCCATACTGAATTTGGGTTAATTCCAACCTTGATGACTTCCTAGGGTTGTCAGGCCTAGGGTTTAGAATCTTCCTTTCCTAAACAGTTGATCCATTGAGAAGTCCTTACAAAATAATTAATTATTCAGACCTCCACTCATTAATCCCCTATAAGAGGATTAGTTCCTCATGGAATCTATAAGCACAACAAACTTGATAAATAAGATATGCATAAAGAATAAATGAAGAATAAGGTTTAAGAGAATTCTAATTGTATTTGATTGGTAAAAGCGCAAAAATCCACAATATTTTGATTGTGTTTTCAAATCAAGTTTTCCACAGAACACGAATGAAAAGAACTAAAAAGAAATCTAAACCCTTTGAGAAAAAAACTAAAAACTAAATTACAAAGAAAAACTTAGAATATCAAAAGCTGTCATTTAACTAGTGTTTAAGAGCCTATTTATAGAGTTAGGGTTACCATCGTCCTCAACCCTAGGTCAGTTGATGCTCTCGTATTTAATTTTTGATTGTATAGGCCAAAACGCCCCTGGCTTGTAAGTGTTTCTCGTACAGGAATGATGTCGCGACACCCTAGTGCTTGTGTCACAACACTGAAGGCAATATGCTTAGGTTGAGGGTAGCTTCAGGGGTGTTTCACGACATCCAATGGTTGTGTCACGACACCGAAGGTAGTCTCAAGATTTTTGCCTTCTTCTCATTATGTTGCAACATCAAACTTCTCATTTTGCAACACGACGACCAGTATTGAGTTTGTACACCCTCTGATGGTCTTCTACACACTTATTAAGTACATTACCTCACCTTTAGGCCTCATTCGGCCTCTAAGTTTAATAAAATACTCAAAATACACTTTATTATATTTAAAATAAACTATAAAAACTTAACTAAAACATAATGAAAATGTTTATATTCAAGCTCCTCAAGTGCAAAAACTCATTTAATCTGATACATCGAATTATGGCAGATCAGAAATAAAAATTGTTGGAAAGACTCTAATGAGATAACTCATTGTTATATGTTGTCAAGCGTGACCAATACTCTTTATAAGAATCTGATGAAATAACCGATATATGTATTCACGTATATACATATATAACCTCGTTATAAGGCCTTTGAGTGCAACACCCCATCCGGTGTAGTCTTTGATGGTGGTTTGTGTGGGTAGATTGTGGGTTAAGTATAAACCAAGGTAGGCTGACTTACAACCTATCTGCCAGGTTATGTTAGTGTTGATCGTTGCGCAATGATTGGTAGACTATTCGGCTAATCAAGTAAGTCTGTAATGACTTGGTTAAGGATTCATCTTTTGGCGCAGTATAGGTTACTGATCTATATGTCTTGGCATGGTCATTGTGGGGAACCCTCCAATCAGCGAATTCTTTTGGTAAGTTCTGTGTGACAGACCCTTCTGTTAGTATCCACCAGTGGCAGATTATTAGTTCATGGACCCGATAGTTTTCTTTTTGAGTACATGGGTATACTATTTAGTTTTGGTTGGGTTTTTGTTAAAGATTTAGTTAAGAATTAAATAAATTAAAATGTATATTTAATGTAGGATTTACTTAGAAATGATTATGTTGGCCACAATTGGGTGATGATTCAGCTTCGCATGGATAGCTACCTGTAAGTTATTTTGAGAGGTGTGTGAGTTATAAATACCGGTAAGACTATTATAGTAGGGGGTTCTTCTTTCCTTTTCTTTTTCTTTTTTTTACACGGGTACCCCATCTAATAAGGAGTTCTTCAATGAAGAAGAACCAACTAGTGTTCAAATACTAAGACAAAGGTTGTGGAGCATAGCGAAATACTTAGTGTAACCAACTTCGTTAAAATCTTCTATGAGTATCCAGTATGTGTAAATCGTCTATGAGTTTCCTTCTAGTCTTGGTATTTTGTTAAGCTCTGGTTGTCATAGTTAAGAATTCAGATGAAACCATCTTCATGAAATATGGTAAACTGTTGTATGTAGTCATCTACATGTGCATGTAAGTTCCAGGAAACAAACACGATTTCCTTGATGTGTAAACTCGATATCTGGACAAGATGGGCCATTGGTAGGGCATGTTAATTACTAACCATATAGGCGGATATGATAGACCACTGGTAGGGCATGTGATCTATCACAATTCATTCTAGCAGGTTAAACTAGTTTTCGCATTCAATGAGTTTGAATATGAGCAATTTTATTATGTTTTATTTAGTTTTTCAAGTTCAGTTTTCAATTAATAAAAAGTGTGATTTGAGTCGTTTATATGACCTTAGGGGCCAAAGTAGTCGAAAGGGAAGGCTAATGTATTTGGTAAGTGTGTAGGACATCATTTGGAGGCGTGAGAACATGAGTCTGGTCGCCATGTTACAACATAGAGCTTTGGCGTCGCAACATAGTGAGCAAGATACAAAAATAGCAAGACTGCCTTCTATGTCACGACATAGATAGAAGATGTTCCGGCAGAGCCCAAAATCTAAGCCTGAGCCAAGCAAACTGCCATCAGTGTCACGAGCTAGAGTAGAGGATGTCGCGACATCGACCTTTTACGGTAAGAATTAATGATCTGAGGGCGTTTTGGTCTGCACAATGAAATTTAATGTAAAAGTGTCAGTCAAACTAGGGCTGATGTTTACTTTTCTTGAATTCCATACCTGTTCTAAGCCTGGGAACATTACAAGCCGAAAAGCTCTATGTGATCTAGGTAGACTTATTTATGAGTGGACGTCATATTAAATAAATACATTTACAATCATTTGTATTCTGCTAGGATAATCAAATTATTTGTATAATTTATTGATGGATCTATACATTTGACAACCTTAATGTTTGTATACCTTGTAAGATACTGAACTTAGGTGTTTGATATCAAAAGTGGTAAGTCAACTATATATCATGTCAAGATTAGGTGTAAATATGAAATACCTAGTTATGAACTCCAAAACCAATGTTTGTACTATACTTCCTCAAAGGTTGTCTTTTAATTTGCTATTTGTGTTTGCTTTGCTTGAGGGCAAGCAATGACTTAAGTGTGGGGGAGTTTGATCTGTTGTAGCTTGAATATAAACATTTTCATTATGTTTTAGTTAAGTTTTTATAGTTTACTTTAAATCTAATAAAAAGTGTATTTTGAGCCTTTTATTGACTTTAGGGGAAAAATGAGGCCTAAAGGTAAGCTAATGTACTTAATAAGTGTGCAGGAAACCATCAAAAGGCGTACAACCTCAATACTGGTCACTATGTTGCAACACGGGAAGTTTGATCTCGCAACATAGGGAGTAGAAGACAAGAATCTCAAGACTGCCTTCGGTGTCGATGCAGAGCAGATATACAGAATCCTACCCTCATCCTCTACACACCAACTCTGACCATCCCATCACACCATGTGGGGTTAAAAACACCCACCTATCCCTACCCACCATATAGTGTCGATATGAGACATAACAGATAATACACATTCAAGCTGCCAGAATGTAGGCGACAGGTCACCCTATAGACCATTCCTCCACATATACGAATCCCACCCCAATCATAAATACAATATATAGATACAGAAATATTATGCTTAACATGCTTGCATACAAATACCAAACATGCATAACGATGTCCTACTCAGAACAGACTATTAATGTAATAGATAACATAATTCAGGGTTTGGTTAGCTCTTACCGACCCTATGTTAGGCCCACAGTTGATCAGAACGACCCGTGCAACCTTAGGGAAAATTTCAGAATTATGGTCCCACATGCCCGTGTGGGCCCATATGCCCAAATTGGCCTTGCTCTTGTGGCCCACACAGCCTGACCCAAAACCCACACACCTGTGTGGCATGCCCGTGTGGCCCACACACCCTACTTGCCCTAGCCCATGTGGCCCACACAACAACACCTACACCATCACACGGTCGTTTCTTTCACAAGGCCGCACCTTCGTCAGACACACGTCCATGTCTTGAACACGGCCAACCACACGGCCAGGCACACGCCCGTCTGGCGTCGACAGAATGTTTTTTTGACTTTCGTTGAAACTCAAATTTCTGTGTTTTGGTTACACACCTGTTACGATTTTGATACGAAACCACCCCCGAGACCACCAACACCTAAAAAATAGAATCCCAATGCCCTATTAACAAACGATTTATGAAATCAACAAAACTAGACCGAGCAACATTCCACACCACCGCAAAGACGACTACACGCGAAAGTTAAACCATTGAAGTGAAAACCACAGATTCACCGCCTTCACCTACACAACCGTTCACAGAATTCAGATTCCCTACAACTATCATTACACTACTACAACAAAAATAATTGAAAGGCTTACTGAAACTGTACGAAGAACATAAGAGTGAACAAGAATTGCAGGGAAAAAAGAAAAAGGATCAAGCCAAACAGAGGAGGAACAAAAGATGAAAATTGCAGACAAGTGAAGAAGAAGCAGAAACTAACGTCAGATTTTGGAAAGAGAGAGAAAAAATAATTAAAAATTAAAAAAGAAAATAAAAAATATGCCAACATATCCCCTATTTTCCTCCCATTAACCCACTAACTCATAACTATCTCATAATTTTAGCTCTACTGAAACTCTACCAGACAACCGAGCAAAAATTAACATCCTCGCTCACGTAGGGATTCGAACATAGGACCCCTAGCACACCAACTCCTTACCACTTGAACCAGCAGGCTCATTCTAATATGAGTATACCAAAGATAAAAGCAGATACATATTTGTGTTAGGTGTTTACAGAAACAAAAATAAATTATTCAGGGTGTTACAACTCTATCCCTTAAAATAAATTTCAGCCTCGAAATTTACCTGATTCGAACAGATGATGATACTGCTGACACATCTAGTCTTTAAGTTCCCACGTGGCTTCTTTAGTGCCATGATTCCGCCACAGAACCTTCACTAATGATATGGACTTCCTCCTTAGAACCAGCTCTTCCTCAAAAGTCAAGTCTGGTCTAACCTTAATCTCCTCAATAGAGACAACATGAGATGGGTCAGACTGATACTGCCTTAACATCGAGACGTGAAACACATTATGGATACAGTCCAACTCTAGAGGTAACTCCAACTGATAAGCGACCAATCCTACATGCTTCAGAATTCGATACGAACCAATAAACCTAGGGCTCAACTTGCCCTTATGACCGAACCTCAGAACTTTTTTTTTACGGAGAAACCTTAAGAAAAACGAAGTGACCCATAGAGTACACGATATCTCTCTTTTTTAGATCCACATAAGATATCTGTCGATTAAAAGCCGCCTTCAGACGATCCTGAATTAGTCTGACTTTATCTTCAGTCTCGGAAACCAACTCAGGACCCAAAACCCGACACTCACCCAAATTAGTCCAACATAACGGAGTACGACACCTACGACCATACAAAGCATCATAAAGTGCCATCTAGATGCTAGACTAAAAACTGTTGTTGTAGGCCAACTCTGCTAGTGGTAGAAAATCCTCCCGACTACCTCAGAAATCAATCACACAACTCTGAAGCATATCCTTTAGAATCTGATCACCCTCTCAGATTGACCATCAGTTTGAGGATGGAACGCAGTACTGAAGTCCGATCTCAAACCCAGAGCCTCATGCAATTTCTTCCAGAGCTGAGAAGTGAAATGAGGATCTCTATCAGAAATTATCGAAATACGAAACCTATGCAGTCTTACTATCTCGAAGACATAAAGCTTTGCTAACTTTTGCAGAGAGTAGTTCATCCAAACCGGAATAAAATGAGCAGACTTGGTAATTGATCTATGATGACCCAAATAGAATCCTTCTTAGTGGGTGTCAACGGAAACCTTCTAACGAAGTCCATTGTCACTCATTCCCATTTCCATAAGAGAATCTTAACAGGTTGTAACAAACCCAAAGGTAACTGGTGCTCAGTCTAAACTTGCTGGCACGTCAGACAATGAGCAACAAAATTTGAAACTTCACGTTTTAAACCTGGCCACCAGTACAGTTCACAGAGATCCCAAGACATCTTATTACCACCAGGATGCATAGTATAAGGGCTGCTATGCGCCTCCCTCAAAATTGACTGTCTCAGATTAAAATCATTCGGTACACAAACCCGACCTCGAAAACACAAAACCCTATCTTTATTCAATTTAAAATTAGAAGTACTGCCATTCTCAATATGAAGAAATTACAAACCTAGAGACTCATCCCCTAATTGCTTATCTCAAATCTGATCAATCCAAGTCAGCTTAACTTGCAACTCGGCTAACCGACCTCCATCATTGAACAAACTAAGACGAGTGAACATCGCCCTCAAATCAGTCATTGCTCTACGACTGAGAGCATCGACCACCACATTGGCCTTACCAGAATGATACTCTATCATGCAGTCATAATCTTTGGGCAACTCAATCCATCGACACTGTCTAAGATTCAACTCCTTTTGAGTAAAGAGGTACTTGAGGCTCTTGTGATCAATGTAGATAATACACCTTTCACCATACAGATAGTGCCTCCAGATCTTTAATGCATAAACCACAACAACTAGCTCGAGATCATGTGCTAGATAATTCCCCTTGTGTGACTTAAGCTGACAGGATGCATAAGCCATAACCGTACCATCTTGCAACAGTACACATCCTAAACCGACATGTGACACATCACTATACACCACAAACTCTTTACCAGATTTAGGTTGTATCAGAATAGGAGCCTGAGTTAGAGCAAACTTGAGCTTTTCAAAGCTCGATTGTTGCGCATTAGTCCAGACAAAAGGAACACCCTTGCGCAGAAACTTAGTCAAAGGAGCTGCAATCAAAGAGAACCCCTCGACAAACCGTCGATAATATCCCGCAAGGCCCAGAAAACTGTGGATTTCAAATACATTCTTAAGCTGTTTCCAATCTAGCACAGCCTCAATCTTTCTAGGATCAACTCGAATCCCCTCAGTAGAAACCACGTGCCCCAGAAAATTTACCACTCGCAACTAGAACTTACACTTGCTCAACTTAGCGAAAAGTTGTTTCTTTCAGAGTATCTGCAACACTATTCTAAGATGCTCATCATGCTTATCTTTAGTCTTAGAGTAAACCAGAATATCATTGATGAAGACCACGAGGAACTGATCCAGATATGGCTGAAACACTTGGTTCATCAAATCCATGAATGCAGCCAGAGCATTCGTCAGACCAAAGGGCATAACTTGGAACTCATAGTGCCCATAACGAGTCCTAAATGCAGTGTTATGGACATCAATTTCCTTAACTCTAAGTTGATGATACCTAGATTAGAGATATATTTTTGAGAACATTGAAGTCCCCCAGAACTGATCAAACAAATCGTTGATCCTCGGAAGTGGATACTTATTCTTCACATTCAATTTATTCAACTGCCGGTAGTCAATGTACATCCTCATGGCACCATCCTTCTTCTTTACAAACAGAACCAGTGCCCTCCACGGAGACACAATTGGACAGATAAAACCACGATCCAGAAGCTCCTGAAGTTGAGCCTTAAGCTCTAAAAGCTCATTCGGTAGGGAGAGATGGACACCAGAGCTGTACCAAGTAGAACCTCAATGCCGAACTCAACTTCTCGATTCAGAAGTAAACCCAGTAACTCCGCAGAAAAGACATTCAGAAAATCCCTCACTGCTTTGATATCCTTGACAGAAGAGTCCCTAGAAATTGAAACACTGACAAAAGCCATATATGTCTCACACCCTTTTCAAACCAATTTCTCAGCCACAAGAGTGGAGATGAAATTACACAGATAATCTTAACGCTCACCAATTACAACCACCTCATCATCACTCCCGGTCCTCAGAACGACCCTCTTAGTTGCACAATCCAAGCTAACCCAATGTTCAACTAACCAGTCCATACCCAGAATTAAGTCAAACTCCCCATATGGTAGCTCCGTCAGATTTTCTAGAAATATAGCCCCTTGCACTTCTAACGGAACAACCCTATAAAGTCTATTAACCTGAACAGATTGCCTCAACAGGCTCAGTACAATAATCTCATTAGAAGTACACTCAACAGAAATCCCAAGTTTTCAAAAACAACACTAGCTACATAGGAGTGTGTAGAACTTATGTCTATCAAAGCAGTATAAAGAACATCAAAAATAAAGAACGTACCCGTTATAACATTAGAAGCGTCTTTATCCTCTTAGTGTCGAGTAGCATAAAATAGTACAGGCTGTCTCGCCTCAGTCTGACTAGCACCTCGACCCGATGCTCTCTGTCCTCGACTCATACCATTACCACCCCTAACCGATCCACGGCATCTAAATGGCTGTTGAACTACCCTCTAAGGTTGTTCTGAACTCGGTCCTAAAGCTTCCATCTGATCAGCTCGCTGAGGACACTTTCTGATCTGATGCTCCAAAGACCCACACCTTAGACAATCACCTAACCTCCTACAACAATCACCCGGATGGCGCCTACCACAATCACCACATGGCTGAATCTCAGTAGGAGCAATAGGAACCCCCACTCTAACTGGCCCATCAGGTTTGGCTTGTTTCTTAGGCCTCTGAACAGAACTAGAGGGCTCTGGATCTCTCTTATTCTTACCTCTCTCACGATCCCTATTTTGGCATGCTATGCGCTTAACCTCCTCTGCGATCTTTGCCTTATCCACCAAAACTGCAAATTCTCGCTTCCTTTATAGAGTAATCAATACCCTCAAGTTATCCCTCAGGCCATCCTCAAAACAGATGCATTTTTCATACTTAGACACCACCATGCCTCGAGCGTAGCGGCTTAACCTCAGAAACTCAGCCCTATACTCGGCCACAGATCTATCACCTTGCGTGGGATTTATGAATTCACACCCACGAGTATCAACATAGCTCGCCCGCACATACTTCCCCTAGAAAGTAGTCTTGAAATAGTCCAAGATCAGACGATCTGACTGAGTCCCCTCCTCAACCGACAACCACCATTGAAATTCCTTGTCACGAAGCAAAGAGACTGCACCATTTAGTTTCTACTCAGGAGTGCAGTCGATGTCGTTCATGATCCTCTCAGTGGCCTCCAACCAATACTTGGCCACAGTAGGGGTGACTCCAATGACACCCCTAAACAGCTCAACTCTATAGGACTGGATTCGTTCAGTTACCGACCCATGGTCCCCAGATCTAGAATCGGGTCTAGCGACCCTATCCAACACCCTTAACATGGCTTAGAACAGTGCGTTGTCCCCAGTCGAACGACTTTGAGACCCAATCTCAGTAGAATGTGAAACTGGTGTCTCACTAGTGTCTAAATTTGGCATACTGCTCAAAGAGAAAGACTCAGTTCGAGCCCCCTTGCGGCCTCTACTGCGCCCACAAATACCACGACCACGAATTTCACGAGCGCTCATCATAAATCCAAATTTGTCTACATTATAAAATTTTTATACATCAGTTCCAGTATTTATTAGAAAATATTTTATGCTTAAATTATCAGAAGTTTAGAAGTATTCTAGATGTTTTAGTCTCTAACTAACTTAGTGTAGTTTCAGAAAATGCTAACTACAGTGTTTGCAGATAATTCTATCTAAGTTCAGAAGTACTTATGGGATCGACACCGAAGACTCGGTGTACCACAAGTGATCTAAATTATTTGAAAACATGTTCTTTTAAAGCACAATTTTGGAACCCAAAAAATCACAGCCCTAGTTTTGCAACCTGGCCTGATACCACTAAATGTATTACCCTAAACCCGACTTAGATGTTATGGCTGAATCTGACGATGTCACAAAGAAGGATTTTGAAAACAGAGTTATTTCGATATCGCTTTGTAACCCATATACGTTTATAGCTATTACTGAAAATATTTTTAAATCAATTCAGCCCAAAACATAATTTACAGTGGAAGTAATAAAAAACGTTATATTTTAAAATCCCGTTCGTATTTTAAGAAAACTTTTGTTTTTAGCCAACCATCGCAAATAAATAATAAAATAAAAAATCCAAAACTAAAATATACCAAATAGTCCAGAGAGTCCATAAATTACAAAACTCCCAGAAATAATCATTAGCTAAATAAAAACCATTATTTATAGTCAGTTTGCAAACTTGTGGTTACCGTGAGACTCCGTTGCACCGATCCACCTAAGTCTGTGGATTACATGAACAAATCAGACAAATAGATGTGAGTTTTCGTAAATTCAGTGTGTAATCCAACAGAAATAGACATGCTATACATGCAGAAATCACATAGACAGTCAAATTCAGTTTCAGACTTAAGTCCTTTATAGATACAGATAGCAGAATCAGATATGCAGAGTAGATATACAGAATCCTACCCCAATCCTTTACACACCAACTCTGACCATCCCATCACACCATGTAGGGTTAAAACACCCACCCATCCCTACGCACCATATAATGCCGATACGACACATAATAGATGATACGCAGTCAAGCTGCCAGAATATAGGTGAAATGTCGTCGGACAAATCACTTTCTTCACATAAACGAATCCCACCCCAATCATAAATACGGTATACAAATATAGAAATATCATGCTTAACATGCTTGCATATAGATAACATATATATATAACAGAATAACCATACATGCATAATGATGTCCTACTCAAAACAGACTATCAGTGTAACAAATCACATAATTTAGGGTTTGGTTAGCTCTTACTGACCCTATGGTAGGCTCATAGTCGATCGGAACGATCCGTACGACCCTAGGGAAAATTTTAGAATTCTGGGCCCACATGCCCAGATTGGCCTTGCCCGTGTTACCCACACGGCTTAACCCAAAACCCATACGCCCTATTTGGCCTAGCCTGTGTGGCTCACATGACCACACCAACACCATCACACGGACGTGTCTTGCGCACACTACACCTTCGTCAGACACATGGCTGTGTCTCGTACCACACGGCCAGATACATGCCCATGTGGCGTCGATAGAATAATTTTTTGGCTTTTGCCAAAACTCAATTTTCTACTTTTTGGGGACTCCTATTACAATTTTGATGCAAAACCAGCCCCGAGACCACCAACACCTAAAAAAATCCCAATGCCCTATTAACAAATTGTAATAGGCCAATTTGCCCGGCCCATTTTATTAAACCAAATAAAATAAATTAACTATCCATCAGTCCTTACAAACCCAAAATCAACAGGCCCAAATACCCACAAAACCCAATTACACCAGGCCCAATAAGCCTAAACCCTGATAGCCCTAAACAGCTTCCAAAAACCCTAGGGTTTCTGGAATAGACCAGGCGCCGCAGCCAAGCCTTTCGCGATCAAATTCCGATGCGCTCACGCCACGTCACCCCCATACACGCATGCCTCCGACGCAGACCAAGCAACAAACAAAATGGATAACGCAAAGAAGAAACAACAACAATAAGCCAACAAACGCAAAAAGAAAAAACAAAAAATAACGATCGGATTTTTATTTATTTTTTGTAATTTTGGCTATAAAGGCCAATGCAAACAATGCGAACGTTTTTTTGACAGAGATTGAATACAAAAACAAAGGGATGATATGAGAAACGAAATCAATAAAAAAGGTTTTTTTCCTCTTTTCGATTCTGCTTCGATTACTTTTCTTCTGCTTTTGTTATTAATCATATATATAAGTATATAAAAACTAAAGAGAAAAGGAGAGCAAGAGAAAACTTACTGTCATGAAGGCAACAGAGCCTGCTCACTCCGGCCCAAAATCGAGATGGATGGGATTTGGATTCTTGCTGGAGAGAAAAGGGTCTTCATTTCGGCTAGGTTAAGAGACCGATGAGGGTTTAGGTTTAGAGCTTAGGATTAGTTTTTATATGAAAAAATGGATAACGCAAAGAAGAAAACAACAACAATAAGCCAACAAGCGCAGAAAGAAAAAACAAAAAATAATGATCGGATTTTTTATTTATTTTTTTGTAATTTTGGCTATAAAGGGCCAATGCAAACAATGCGAACGTTTTTTTTGACAGAGATTGAATACAAAAAACAAAGGGGATGATATGAGAAAACGAAATCAATAAAAAAAAGGTTTCTTTTTCCTCTTTTCGATTCTGTTTCCGATTACTTTTTCTTCTGTTTTTGTTATTAATCATATATATAAGTATATAAAAACTAAAGAGAAAAGGAGAGCAAGAGAAAACTTACTGTCATGAAGGCCAACAGAGCCTGCTCACTCGGCCCAAAATCGAGATGGATGGGATTTCGGATTGCGCTACCGGAGAGAAAAGGGTCTTCATTTCGGCTAGGTTAAGAGACCGATGAGGGTTTAGGTTTAGAGCTTAGGATTAGTTTTATATGATGCATGAAGCGGCACTGCTTAGGGCTCGCCTCGCTGGCCCTAAACGGCGCCAGATAGGCTATAACTCAGCGATGTGACATGACCCGGGAGGATCCGCGATTTTTTATTGGTCCATTTATGCGACAAGCCCTTCGTGTTTTGGGTTGTTTCAATTTGATTTGATTTAATTTCTTTTAATTTGCACCACATATTTGAGTTCGATTTCATTTAGATCCGTGGACGATTTGCGTTGTTCTCCGATGAGATTTGAATTCTTGGCTTTGTGTTAATTTGTTGTAATGGTCCTTGGATATTAATTGGTTCTCATTTTAATCATTTGTGCATTATTTTCAAATTCAAACTTAAGATTTTGGTTTAATTCAAAATTTTCCTTTGTTTTGTCATCCTATTATCAAATTAATTAGTTTATTATCATTTCTTATTATCATTATCATTTCTCAAATGATAAACCTAATTTTATTATGGCTTATATTATTTTTATTATATGGTGTTATCTTAAGTTTTATATATTATTACTTAAATATTGTAAATATTCTATTTTGATATTTTCATATATACATATATTCATATATATATTTATTCGTTGGGATTTAAAAACACAATAGCATTTCATGATCTTTTCATATATATAATTTATATAAAATTATTTTATTGAATATATATAATATAATGTTATTAACATCAAATCGTTAATTTTATTTTTATATGCACAAATATTTTATTCTTTCTAAACTTATTATTCTGCTTTTACTGCTTTATATAAATTATTTTTATATATGTACTATTTATTTAAATTAATATATGTATATGGCTTAATGCATTTTGATTTATCTTTTTATAGTGTTTATTTTGAATGTTGATATTGGTGTTTGCATGATGTGTGTTTGATATTTTTGCCCGCATATGTATTATATTATTTATTCATATTTATTGGTTATCGATGATTATTAGTATACTTTAGCCTATAGTTTTGCGTTATATGTTAACATCCCATTGCATTTTTTTTAAATATTCGGTTTCACTAAAACCCCAAAAATGATTTTTATTTCATAATTTAAAAAAAGGGGGGCCTAGCGTTTATAATTCTCGAGAGGATTGTGCCCTAACTTACTGGGTTCCAATTTGTCTCGATGAATTAGATAGCCATGTGCTTCTTTTATTAAAACATAAATAAAAAGCTCATTCTCGAGAATTCGATACGTTGTATCCTAACACATTGGGTAGGACATGTTGTTTTCTTGAGACGAGGATTTTTCTAACAAATGGAAATAAAGGTAATATTCGATATTTAGGTCTTTTGTGAAATCGAACCCTAACTTACTAGGTTTTGATTTTCTCATTTGACCCAAATAACTTCTCAAGATGTATAGATTTTAAAAGTCAAACTTAATTTTGAGGATTTGAAATGTTGCACTCTAACTTACTGAGTGTGACGATTTATTTCTTTGAAATAAGTGAGGCTTATCACCCAATTCATTTTATTCACGATAAAAGGATCGTATTTTAAAATCTTTTCAAAATTTCGAAATTAAGACATTAAACAATCAATTCGGTACCAATTTTGGGCATCACGAGGGTGCTAAC
Organism: Gossypium raimondii; assembly: GCF_025698545.1. NCBI lineage: Eukaryota > Viridiplantae > Streptophyta > Magnoliopsida > Malvales > Malvaceae > Gossypium > Gossypium raimondii. The sequence continues at coordinate 40,286,737 of NC_068565.1, forward strand.
CCTTCCTTTTGCGTAACCGACTCTCGAACCTGTTTTCTCAAAATTCGCAGACCTAAAATTATTTTCAAGGTGATCCGATCACACCTCAATAAAAGATCGGCGGCGACTCCAATTTTCATTTTTAAGTCGACTAACTAAATTTTTTTCGTTTTCACAAAAAAATGGTTTCGACAGCTTGGCGACTCCACTGGGGACACCAAGAGAGTCAGGCCGTAAAATTGATTGTTTTTGTCTTGTTGTCGAAAATTAAAAATTTGATTTGAAAAAATTACGATATTCTCTTTGTATTTGTTTACATGATTATTGTAAATTGAATTTTATATTTTGTCATCATATTGCATGAAGGCTATTTTGGTCTTACCCCTCTAAGTGGGAGTGAGAAGCTACTCCTTCGTGAGGTTTTCACCTCCGTGCAGGATAGTGGATCACTTTCGGGATACATCCGTACTTATGTCTTCGTGAGATTTTCATCTCCGTGCAGCCATTGGGAAATGTATTCTCCTGAACCGAACTCGGTCTGTATGAGCCTATAATGGGTGAGGATCGAGGAATCTGCTAGTTCGGGTACCTTGACTTTAGAATCAAACCTCATATAGTGGACTTAGGAACTTAACCTAGGTAGAGCCACTCCAAATCCCTAGTGGTTAGCTGATTAGGTACTTTCTGTTTTCCTTGTTTACTTCTATTTTGTACTAACCCCTTTTGCTGTGTTTTGATTGTGATTGCATTGCATTTGCATCTTAGGAAAGAGATATTGATTTAAGTCCAATTGCTAAATTAGAAAGCTTGTCATGGAATATGGATTCCTTGATAAAGTGGAAAACAATACGGCTACCTTAATATATTCTGAAAAATACATGGAAGAGTTCCTGACCTTGCTTCGTAGCCTGAGAATTCAAGGCGATTGTCTTAGAGGCATCGACGTTCCAAGGAAGCTGATGAGCCTTATGGAGATGGGCAAATGATAGATCGCGACCAAGATCAAGAAAAGGATCTAGCAATGGCATCTATTGGAAATTGGCGAGATTGTCTCAAACATGCGGACGAAGAAAAAGATCGATGTTGTCTCTTGGAATATAAGGGCAAAGCCGTACATGCCTCTGCTTTATGTAAAGAAATTTGCTTTCTAGAAAAGTTTCCTAAATGTAATTGAATCAGAATCAACGTCTCTTTAGGCATGCATTTCATACATCTGCACTGTATGCATTAAAATCCATTGAAAGAGTCTAAACGAGTAAATTTATTTTAACTAATCTGGAAAACCAACCAACTAAACATCCTTACGGTACTCGTCACAAAACTAAGGAAATGGATCAAAGATTAGAGAAATTGGAGCAAATGCAAAAGGATATGCAAGATCAGCTACAGAAACAAATGAATGAGCAATTGAAAAAAATTCAACAGGACATGACAGAAAGGATGCGGGAGTCTCAAAAAGACATGACGATTCAGCTGACGCAATTACTAAAAGGAATAAATAAGGGGAAAGGCCCTACGGTAAATGATGAAGAAGAAGACAAGGATTGACCTTCCTATCCTCCAGGATTTATGCCTCTGTATGCGCAGGTTCAAACTGAGGTACCTCCGCCCAGATCCTCTATTTCAATTGGGCCTCAGAGGTTTCAAACCAATGTTTCATTACCGATGAACTTTCTGACCAGATCAGGTCCTAACCCTGGTGGTAATCTGGTTAATCTTGCCGTCCCGGATTTTGATGAAGCAGCTGAGGAAAAGTTCAAAACGCAGAATTGCCAAAACAGTGGGAAGATAGGTTCAAATGGTTGGAGGAAAAGTTTAAAGCCCTGGAAAGCGCCGATAATCACTATGAAATCAATACAAAAGATCTGAACTTGGTTCCAGACTTAGTCCTCCCTCACAAGTTCAAGATGCTTGAATTTGAGAAGTATAGTGGGACCAGTTGCCCTGAAGACCATATCACCATGTTCTATAGGAGAATGACTGGGTATATTAACAGTGATTAGCTATTAATACATTGTTTTCAAGATAGCCTCATTGGAGCAGCGTCGAAATGGTACAATCAGTTGGGCCGTACCAAGATTGGTTCATGGAGGGACCTAGCACAGGCATTCATGAAATAATACAGTCATGTGATAGATATGGTTCCTGATAGAATCACTTCGCAAAACATGAAAAAGAAGCCAAGCGTAAGTTTTAGGTAGTATGCACAGAGGTGGAGGGAGGTTGCAATCTAGGTTCAGCCACTCCTCTTGGAGAAAGAGACGACAATACTCTTCATCAATACACTGAAGGCCCCGTTCATCACGCATATGTTAGGAAGTGCAACAAAAAGCTTTTCTGACATAGTTATGAATGGTGAAATGATTGAGAATGCTATAAGAACCGGAAAAACTGAGGCGGAAGAGAGTAATAAGAGGTCAGCCCAAAGGAGAAGAGAAAATGAGGTGAACAACACAGGTTACTCTAAACCAGTTGCTGTGAGTCAACCAGGAAAGGTGGCTGATAATCAACAAAATTCATCAAGGCAAGAATCTAGAGTAAAACCAAGTACTGGGAAGCTCCAGTTCACACCAATTCCAATGTCGTATACAGAGCTATATCAACGCTTATTCGATGCACACATTGTTTCCCCTTTCTACTCAAAGCCTCTGCAACCTCCGTACCCCAAGTGGTATGATGCGAATGCACAGTGTGATTATCATGCGGGAATTGGGGGACATTCGATAAAAAATTACGTCGTCTTTAAAAGCTTGTTGAAAGGCTCATTAACATGGGTGTTGTCAAGTTTGATGACTCCAGTGCAGAAAATCCGTCACTCAATCATAATTGATAATGGAGTGAATGCAATACATGAAGAAGAGTGGGAAATGTTCACATCGACGAAAAGCAACTGAAGGAGGGACCTTGTTAGATATCCACCCTTTGTGAAAATGATAGAAATTTCCTTTGTGAAATAGACTCATGTCTGAACGTCATTATTCTAATGAAATACATCTTTGTGATCACTTTTGAGCCAATGTTCTTTCGTTCCTTTTGAATAATTATTTTTTGATTATTTCATTCGTTTGGATTTTCTTCCACATCATTCATTCATTCATAATCATATTGTACAAATAATTTTTCTTGAATTTATACATTCTTTCGTATATTCTTCGGTACTTATTATGGGTCCTCGAATATCAATTACGTGAATGACTCTACTACAGACTCGAATTTTCCTTTTGAGCGAGGCATGTGTTTAGAGGGATCTCATAACTTTGAAAATGACATAGATCGTACCTTGTCTCTGTACTTGTTGATGATAGTTGAACAAGAGGATAGACAGATCCTACCTTACAATGAACCATTAGAAATTGTAAGGTTGGTGAATATTAGAATTGACCTAATTGCAAAGACGAAGCATGACCTTGTTGAGTTACCTTTAGAGTTCAAAGATGTCTTTGTGTGGTCATACCAGGATGTGCTCAGGTTAAGCGCTGATAATGAAACCTGCAAAATAGCACGATGTCAGAAATTTACAGTAGGAACGATGCAATTCTTTTCCGGGGCAATGCCTTTCTCGTTGAGTCAGTATAGCTTTGCCCATTTGAAGTCGAGTTTCCATCCCTTCAAGATGTTTTCTGTCGTAGTTACGCCTCAAAAGGCTCTATGAAAGAAATTAAGGTTTTTCACATACAAGATGAAAGTGAGAAATCTTATCTATAAAAACATTGATTCTGATCGAAAAGATTCAGATTCAATAAAAAAACAAAAAAATCAAAATCAAAATCAAAATCAAAATCAAAATCAAAATCAAAATAAATAAAAAAATCAAAGTCAAAAGCAAAAAAGAGAAATCAATTAAAGTCAAAATAAAAATATGAAAAAGAAAAAAGGAAAAATAAGGAGAGGCCAAGGCGAAAACCCGCAAAGGGCGCTTTGTGACCAAATGTGGTTTTGAGTTGAAAACCTGAAAAGGGCGACTCAAATTTTGAGTGAAATGGGGCATGGACATCACCATTATTGAAGACTTCTAATTGGCCTTGCTTCACTATTGAAATCATTAATTACTTCACCAAATGGATAGAGGCTACTTCATACACCAATGTCATCATATGCTTATTCCAGAGAAGATGGTATTGGAAAATACATTGGACTGGAATAATAGCACGATAGCTGAGGTCTGAAATCAATTCAGAAGTGGACACCACAATTCGTCACTGAATTGCTTAGAGATGAACATCGAGAAAATTAAAGAAAAATACAAGAGACTTACAAGGACGAGCATGAGAAATTACCATTCGCCCTCCTTGTTGGTTGAACATCTATCAAGATTCCTACCGGAGTAACATCATTCTCTTTGGTTTGAGGGATGGAGGTAGTTCTGCCCATTACAGTAAAAATCTTTTCTCTCCAGGTGGTAGTTGAGCTAAGAGTTGGATGATGCAGAATGAATCCAATCTGATCAGAAGGAAAAGGCTAAAAACTATACAACACAGTCAAGTGTATCAAAGGCAAATGACTCGAGCCTACAACCAAAAGGTTCGCCTCAGAGAATTCTATAAGGGAAACGTAATGTTGAGAAAGATCCTTCTTACACAAAAGGATTTTAGAGGAAAATGGACACCAAAGGCCTTTTCCAGAGGAGTTCTGATCTTGAGTAGGATAGATGGTAAAAACTTGCCAAATCCTGCAAACTCAGATTCAGTCGAGCATTACCTCACCTGAAGAAGGAGAAAGTTTGTACAGAGAAGTTCAAGCTGCGATATCTGGGGCACCCATTTCTCAAATTATTTGTTGTTCTTGGAATACTTTTTTCTTTTCCAAGATATACATTCCCAATTAATTCATTTGTCATCCTTCTTTACTATTTTCGATAATTTGTTTTTTCGAGCTATGCTCAGAACCAACTTTATTCTTATCCATTGTTATGACCTTTTTTGCAAACATGTTGCATTGGAATAATGATTAATGGACTAATAAAACTTTCACAAAGAAAGTTTTGCATATTACTCTGAAAAGTTTCTAAATAATATAGGAGCCTGAAACAGGACTATTGTTTAGAGCACACCAAATTTAAAGGTTGGAAATTTGAGAAGGAAGAGTCTAAATTTGGACTTTCTCTTTGGATTTTGTTGTCAAATGCATTGATTGACAAGATGCCATGTTGGTGACAAAGCTTAAGTAAACAAGCAAGCAATGATCACCAGGCAAGAGGAAGAGGTTACCTCGGAGAAAAGAGCCTTCATATGCGCATAAGTCTTTGGTACGACACCTTGTGAATGGTGCAAGGAACTAGAACGATTTAGATCCTATATCCTTGAATTGTGATAAGAGAGGATTGAGGAAAAGCCACCTTTTTCTACCCTTGGATTGTAGTGGGACAATGATGGCACAAATTGTGTGCCCTAATGAATTAAACTTTAAGGTTTACAGTGGGGGGCAACCTGGCTAAATGTTTTTCAGAAAAGCCGGTCAAGCGAGAAGGCGTTGTAGCACGTTAGTGTTAAAGCCCTGATAAATTTCGAGTAATGACAACCTAAGCGGGATTATTCTCGAAAAAAATAAAACTCTACGTTCATGCAAACACTATTCACATGTTTAGTTAGGAGCATTTGATTCATTTTGATCATGCCATCCTAATCATTAGGCATAATTAGGTTCATTATACAGGTCATGTTCTCCAGAGAACAAATTGTAATAGGCCAATTTTCCCGGCCCATTTTATTAAACCAAATAAAATAAATTAACAGTCCATCAGTCTTTACAAACCCAAAATCAACAGGCCCAAATACCCACTAAACCCAATTACACCAGGCCCAATAAGCCCAAACCTTGATAGCCCTAAACAGCTTCCAAAAACCTTAGGGTTTCTGGAACAGACCAGGCGCCGCAGCCAAGCCTTCCGCGACCAGCCTCCGTACGCTCCGCTCCACGTCACCCCAGCCACGCACGCCTCTGTATGCCGTACCTACAACGAACAAAAATGGACAACGCAGAAAAGAAAAAACGAAAAAATAACAGATCGGATTTTTTATTTATTTTTGTATAATTTTGGCTATAAAGGGCCAATGCAAACAATGCGAATGTTTTTTTGGAAAGAGATTGAATACAAAAAAAAAGTGGGATGATATGAGAAAACGAAATCAATAAAAAAAGGTTTCTTTTTCCTCTTTTCGATTCTGTTTCCGATTACTTTTTCTTTTGTTTTTGTTATTAATCATATATATAAGTATATATAAAACTAAAGAGAAAACGGAGAGCAAGAGAAAACTTACCGTCGCAAGCGCGCCAACGGAGCCCGTTCACTCCGTCTAAAATCGGAGATGGATGGGATTTCGGGATTGCGGCGCTGGAGAGAAAAGGGGTATTCATTTCGGCTAGGTTAAGAGACTGATGAGGGTTTAGGTTTAGAGCTTAGGATTAGTTTTTAGATGATGCATGAAACGGCACCGTTTAGGGCCTACCTCAGTGGCCCTAAAACGGCGCCGTATAAGGCTATAACCCACGCGTGTGACCCCACCCGGGGAGGATCCGCGCATTTTTTTATTGGTCCATTTGCGCGACAAGACCTTCTGTGTTTTGGGTTGTTTCAATTTGATTTGATTTAATTTCTTTTAATTTGCACCACATATTTGAGTTCGATTTCATTTAGATCTAGGGACAGACGGCGTCGTTCTCGCTGATGAGATTTGAATTCTTGGCTTTGTGTTAATTTGTTGTACTGGTCCCTTGGATATTAATTGGTTCTCATTTTAATCATTTGTGCATTATTTTCAAATTCAAACTTAAGATTTTGTTTTAATTCAAAATTTTTCCTTTGTTTTGTCATCCTATTATCAAATTAATTAGTTTATTATCATTTCTTATTATCATTATCATTTCTCAAATAATAAACCTAATTTTATTATGGCTTATATTATTTTTATTATATGGTGTTATCTTAAGTTTTATATATTATTACTTAAATATTGTAAATATTCTATTTTGATATTTTCATATATACATATATTCATATATATATATATATATTCGTTGGGATTTAAAAACACAATAGCATTTCATGATCTTTTCATATATATAATTTATATAAAATTATTTTATTGAATATATATAATATAATGTTATTAACATCAAATCGTTAATATTAGTTTTATATGCACAAATATTTTATTCTTTCTAAACTTATTATTCCGTTTTACTCTTTTTATATACATTATTATATATGTACTATTTATTTAAATTAATATATGTATATGACTTAATGCATTTTATTTATCTTTTATAGTATTTATTTTGAATGTTGATATTCGTGTTTGCATGATGTGTGTTTGATATTTTTGCCCGCATATGTATTATATTATTTATTCGTATTTATTGGTTATCGATGATTATTAGTATACTTTAGCCTATTGTTTTGCGTTATATGTTAACATCCCATTGCATTTTTTAAAATATTCGGTTTCACTAAAACCCCAAAAATGATTTTTATTTCATAATTTTTAAAAAAGGGGGGCATAGCGTTTATAATTCTCGAGAGGATTGTGCCCTAACTTACTGGGTTCCAATTTGTCTCGATGAATTAGATAGCCATGTGTTTCTTTTTTTAAAACATAAATAAAAAGCTCATTCTCGGGAATTCGATACGTTGTATCCTAACGCATTGGGTGGGACATGTTGTTTTCTCGAGACGAGGATTTTTCTAACAAATGGAAATAAAGGAAATATTCGATATTTAGGTATTTTGTGAAATTGAACCCTAACTTACTGGGTTTTGATTTTCTTATTTGACCCAACTAATCAAATACCCTTCTCAAGATGTATAGATTTTAAAAGTCAAACTTAATTTTGAGGATTTGAAATGTTGCACTCTAACTTACTGAGTGTGACGATTTATTTCTTTGAAATAAGTGAGCCTTATCATCCTATTCATTCTATTCACGATAAAAGGATCGTATTTTAAAATATTTTCAAATTTTCGACATTAAGACATTAAACAATCAATTCGGTACCAATTTTGGGCGTCACGAGGGTGCTAACCCTTCCTTGTGCGTAACCGACTCCCGAACCTGTTTTCTCAAAATTCACAGACCTAAAATTTTTTTCAAGGTATTCCGATCACACCTCAATAAAATATCGGTGGTGACTCCAATTTTCATTTTTAAGTCGACTAACTAAATTTTTTTCGTTTTCACAAAAAATTGTTTCGATAGCTTGGCGACTCCACTGGTGACACCAAGAGAGTCAGGCCGCAAAATTGATTGTTTTTGTCTTGTTGTCGAAAATTAAAAATTTGATTTGAAAAAATTACGATATTCTCTTTGTATTTGTTTACATGATTATTGTAAATTGAATTTTATATTTTGTCATCATATTGCATGAAGGCTATTTTGGTTTTACCCCTCTAAGTGGGAGTGAGAAGCTACTCCTTCGTGAGGTTTTCACCTCCGTGCAGGATAGTGGATCACTTTCGGGATACATCCGTACCTATGTCTTCGTGAGATTTTCATCTCCGTGCACCATAGGAAATGTATTCCCGAACCGAACTTCGATGCAGTATGAGCCTATAATGGGTGAGGATCGAGGAATCTACTGGTTCAAGTTCCTTGACTTTAGAACCAAACCTCATATAGTGGACTTAGGAACTTAACCTAGGTAGAGCCACTCCAAATCCCTAGTGGTTACCTAATTAGGTACTTTCATTTTCCTTTTTACTTACATTTTGTACTAACCCCTTTTGCTGTGTTTTGATTGTGATTGCATTGCATTTGCATCTTAGGAAAGAGATATTGATTCAAGTCCAATTACTAAATTAGAAAGCTTGTCATGGAATACGGATTCCTTGATAAAGTGGAAAACAATACGGCTACCTTAACATATTCTGAAAAACACATGGAAGAGTTCGTGACCTTGCTTCGTAGCCTAAGAATTCAAGGCGATTGTCTAAGAGCCTTCGACATTCCAAGGAAGCTGATGAGCCTTATGAAGATGGGCAAATGATAGATCGAGACCAAGATCAAGAAAAGGATCTAGCAATGGCATCTATTGGAAATTGGCGAGATTGTCTCAAAAATGCGGATGAAGAAAAAGATCGATGTTGTCTCTTGGAATATAAGGGCGAAGCCGTACATGCCTTTGCTTTATGTAAAGGAATTTTCTTTCTAAAAAAGTTTCCTAAATGTAATTGAATTAGAATCAACGTCTCTTTAGGCATGCATTTCATACATCTGCACCGTATGCATTGAATTTTATATTTTTTCATCATATTGCATGAAGGCTATTTTGGTCTTACCCCTCTAAGTGGGAGTGAGAAGCTACTCCTTTGCGAGGTTTTCACCTCCGTGCAAGATAGTGGATCACTTTCGGGATACATCCGTACCTATGTCTTCGTGAGATTTTCATCTCTGTGCAGCCATTGGGAAATGTATTCTCCTGAGCCGAACTCGGTCTGTATGAGCCTATAATGGGTGAGGATCGAGGAATCTGCTAGTTCGGGTACCTTGACTTTAGAACCAAACCTTATATAGTCGACTTAGGAACTTAACCTAGGTAGAGCCACTCCAAATCCCTAGTGGTTAGCTGATTAGGTACTTTCTGTTTTCCTTGTTTACTTCCATTTTGTACTAACCCCTTTTGCTGTGTTTTGATTTTATTGCATTGCATTTGCATCTTAGGAAAGAGATATTGATTCAAGTCCAATTACTAAATTAGAAAGCTTGTCATGGAATACGGATTCCTTGATAAAGTGGAAAACAATACAGCTACCTTAATATATTCTGAAAAACACATGGGAGAGTTCGTGACCTTGCTTCGTAGCCTAAGAATTCAAGGCGATTGTCTAAGAGCCATCGACGTTCCAAGGAAGTTGATGAGCCTTATGGAGATGGGCAAATGATAGATCGCGACCAAGATCAAGAAAAGGATCTAGCAATGGCATCTATTGGAAATTGGCGAGATTGTCTCAAACATGTGGACGAAGAAAAAGATCGATGTTGTCTCTTGGAAGATAAAGGTGAAGCCGTACATGCCTCTGCTTTATGTAAAGGAATTTGCTTTCTAGAAAAGTTTCCTAAATGTAATTGAATCAGAATCAACGTCTCTTTAGGCATGCATTTCATACATCTGCACCGTATGCATTAAAATCCATTGAAAGAGTCTAAATGAGTAAATTTATTTTAGCTAATCTGGAAAACCAACCAACTAAACATCCTTACGGTACTCGTCGCAAAACTAAGGAAATGGATCAAAGATTAGAGAAATTGGAGAAAATGCAAAAGGATATGCAAGATCAGCTACAGAAACAAATGAAGGAGCAATTGAAAAAAATTCAACAGGACATGACAGAAAGGATGCGGGAGTCTCAAAAGGACATGACGACTCAGCTGACGCAATTACTAAAAGGAATAAAAAAGGGGAAAGGCCCTACGGTAAATGATGAAGAAGAAGACAAGGATTGACCTTCCTATCCTCCAGGATTTACGCCTCTGTATGCGCAGGTTCAGACTGAGGTACCTCCGCACAGATCCTCTATTTCAATTGGGCCTCAGATGTTTCAAACCGGATCAGGTCCTAATCCTGGTGATAATCTGGTTAATCTTGCCGTCTCGGATTTTGATGAAGCAGCTGAGGAAAGAAAGACGAACGCGGAATTGCCAAAACAGTGGGAAGATAGGTACAAATGGTTGGAGGAAAAGTTCAAAGCCCTGGAAAGCACCGATAATCACTATGGAATCGATGCAAAAGATTTGAACTTGGTTCCAGACTTAGTACTTCCTCACAAGTTCAAGATGCCTGAATTTGAGAAGTATAGTGGGACCAGTTGCCCTGAAGCCCATATCACCATGTTCTGTAGGAGAATGACTGAGTATATTAACAGTGATCAGCTGTTAATACATTTTTTTTAGGATAGCCTCATTGGAGCAGCGTCGAAATGGTACAATCAGTTGGGCGTACCGAGATTGGTTCATAGAGGAACCTAGCACAGGCATTCATGAAACAATACAGTCATGTGACATATATGGATCCTGATAGAATCACTGTGCAAAACATGGAAAAGAAGCCAAGCAAAGGTTTTAGGCAGTATGCGCAGAGGTGGAGGGAGGTTGCAATCCAGGTTCAGCCACCCCTCTTGGAGAAAGAGACGACAATGCTCTTCATCAATACACTGAAGGCCCCGTTCATCACGCATATGTTAGGAAGCACAACAAAAAGCTTTTCTGACATAGTTATGAATGGTGAAATGATTGAGAATGCTATAAGAACCAGAAAAATTGAGGCGGAAGAGAGTAATAAGAGGTCAACCCTAAGGAAAAGAGAAAATGAGGTGAACAACATAGGTTACTCTAAACCAGTTGTTGTGAGTCAACCTGGAAAGGTGGCTGATAATCAACAAATTCATCAAGGCAAGAATCTGGAGTAAAACCAAGTACTGAGAAGCTCCAGTTCACACCAATTCCAATGTCGTATACGGAGCTATATCAACGCTTATTCGATGCATACATTGTTGCCCCTTTCTACTCAAAGCCCCTGCAACCTCTGTACCCCAAGTGGTATGATGTGAATGCACAGTGTGATTATCATGCAAGAATTGGGGGACATTCGATAGAAAGTTGCACCGTCTTTAAAAGCTTGTTGAAAGGCTCATTAACATGGGTGTTGTCAAGTTTGATGACTCCAGTGCAGAAAATCCGTTACCCAATCATAATTGATAATGGAGTGAATGCAATACATGAAGAAGAGTGGGAAATGTTCACATCAACGAAAAGCAACTGAAGGAGGGACCTTGTTAGATATCCGCTTTTATAAATTTTGGAGTGCTCTAAGCAATTAGACTGCGGAAGAAAATCCTGTAGTTTTTAGAACTTATTTAGAGTAATGTTCAGAACATATTTGTTGTTTTAGCCTAAAAATGATAGAAATTTCCTTTGTGAAATAGGCTCATGTCTGAACGTTATTATTCTAATGAAATACATCTTTGTGATCACTTTTGAGCCAATGTTCTTTCGTTCCTTTTGAATAATTATTTTTTGATTGTTTCATTCTTTTGGATTTTCTTCCATATCATTCATTCATTCATAATCATATTGTACAAATAATTTTTCATGAATTTATACATTCTTTCGTATATTCTTCGGTACTTATTATGGGTCCCCGGATATCATTTATGTGAATGACTCTGCTATAGACTCGGATTTTCCTTTTGAGCGAGGCATGTGTTTAGAGGGATCTCATGACTTTGAAAATGACATAGATCGTAGCTTGTCTCTATACTTGTTGATGATAGTAGAATAAGAGGATAGACAGATCCTACCTTACAAGGAATCATTAGAAATTGTAAGCTTGGTGAATATTAGAATTGACCTGATTGCAAAGACGAAGCAAGACCTTGTTGAGTTACCTCTAGAGTTCAAAGATGTCTTTGTGTGGTAATATCAGGATGTGCCCGGGTTAATCGCTGATAATGAAATCTGCACAATAGCACGATGTCAGAAATTTGCAATAGGAACAATGCAATTCTTTACCGGGGCAATGCCTTTCTCGTTGAGTCAGCATAGCTTTGCCCATTTGAAGTCGAGTTTCCATCCCTTTAAGATGTTTTCTGTCGTAGTTGTGCCCCAAAAGGCTCTATGAAGGAAATCAAGGTTTTTCGCATACAAGATGAAAGTGAAAAATCTTGTCTATAAAAACATTGATTCTGATCGAAAGGATTCAGATTCAATAAAAAAACAAAAAAAAAATCAAAATCAAAATCAAAAACAAAAAAAAAGAAAAAATCAAAGTCAAAAGAAAAAAAGAGAAATCAATTAAAGTCAAAATAAAAATATGAAAAAGAAAAAAGGAAAAAAAGTAGAGGCCAAGGCGAAAACTCGCAAAGGGTGCTTTGTGACCAAATGTGGTTTTGAGTTGAAAACCCGAAAAGGACGACTCAAATTTTAAGCAAAATGGGGCATGGACATCACCATTATCGAAGACTTCCAATGGGCATTACTTTACTATTGAAATCATTAATTACTTCACCAAATAGATAGAGGCTACTTCATACGCCAATGTCATCATATGCTTATTCCAGAGAAGATGGTATTGGAAAATACATTGGACTGGAATAATAGCACGATAGCTGAGGTCTGAAATCAATTCAGAAGCGGACACCACAATTCGTCACTGAATTGATTAGAGATGAACATCGAGAAAATTGAAGAAAAATGACTGAGAGTTACAAGGACGGGCATGAGAAATTACTATTCGCCTTCCTTGTTGGTTGAACATCTATCAAGATTTCTACCGGAGTAGCATCATTCTCTTTGGTTTGAGGGATGGAGGTAGTTCTGCCCATTACAGTAAAAATCTTTTCTCTCCAGGTGGTAGTTGAGCTATGAGTTGGATGGGGCAGAATGAATCCAATCTAATCAGAAGGAAACGACTAAAAACTATACAACACAGTCAAGTGTATCAAAGGCAAATGACGCGAGCCTACAACCAAAAGGTTCGCCCTAGAGAATTCTATAAGGGAAACCTAATGTTGAGAAAGATCCTTCTTACACAAAAGGATTTTAGAGGAAAATGGACACCAAAGGCCTTTTCCAGAGGAGTTCTGATCTTGAGTAGGATAGATAGTAAAAACTCGCCAAATCCTGCAAACTCAAATTCAGTCGAGCATTACCTCACCTGAAAAAAAAGAGAGGACCAAGGTGAAAACCTACAAATGGTGCCTTGATTCCAAAAAAAATGGGATGAAAAATGAAAAATGAAAAGTAATGACGGAGAGGCTAAGGGGAAAACCCGCAAAGGGCACCTTAGGCCAAAGGGGATTTGAGTTAAAAACTCGAAAAGGGCAGCTCATATATTGATTAAAGTGGGGCATGAGGTAATCAAAGTAACTCGAATCTTGATCAGGTTTGGCATGTGGTGATCTTGCTGTGCCTGAATCAACAGGAGAGGATAAGCGACATCTTGGGGCATCGACAAAGCACTGCAGATCTCCTAAACACATGTCCAACTCAAAATGGTCTTCAGAAAGTTTGTACAGAGAAGTTCAAGCTGCGATATCTGGGGCACCTATTTCTCATATTATTTGTTGTTCTTGGAATACTTTTTTTCTTTTCCAAGATATACATTCCCAATTAATTCCTTTGTCATCCTTCTTTACTATTTTTGATAATTTGTTTTTTCGTGCTATGCTCAGAACCAACTTTATTCTTATCCATTGTTATGACCTTTTTTGCAAACATGTTGCATTGGAATAATGATTAATGGACTAATAAAACTTTCACAAAGAAAGTTTTGCATATTACTCTGAAAAGTTTTTAAATAATATAGGAGCCTGAAACAGGACTATTGTTTAGAGCACACCAAATTTAAAGGTTGGAAATTTGAGAAGGAAGAGTCTAAATTTGGACTTTCTCTTTGGATTTTGTTGTCAAATGCATTGATTGACAAGATGCTATGTTGGTGACAAAGCTTAAGTAAACAAGCAAGCAATGATCACCAGGCAAGAGGAAGAGGTTACCTCGGAGAAAAGAGCCTTCATCTGCGCATAAGTCTTTGGTACGACACCTTGTGAATGGTGCAAGGAACTAGAACGGTTTAAATCCTATATCCTTGAATTGTGATAAGAGAGGATTGAGGAAAAGCCACCTTTTCTACCCTTAGATTGCAGTGGGAGAATGATGGCACAAATTGTGCATCCTAATGGATTAAACTTTAAGGTTTACAGTGGGAGGCAACCTGGCTAAATGTTTTTCAGAAAAGCCGGTCAAGTGAGAAGCCGTTGTAGCACGTTAGTGTTAAAGCCCTGATAAATTTCGAGTAATGATAACCTAAGAGGGATCATTCTAAAAAAAAAACTCTGCATTCATGCAAACACTATTCACATGTCTAGTTAGGAGCATTTGATTCATTTTGATCATGCCATTCTAATCATTAGGCATAATTAGGTTCATTATACAGGTTATGTTCCCCAGAGAACAGATCTGGGAAATTACAGATCTTGTCTCCCTAAGCAATAGCGGAGCAGATCGAAGACGAAAAATCTTATCTTCAAGTGTAAGGAAGCAGGTTTAAGCCACAGGTCTTTTCCCCTTGAAATTACAGTGGATTAGACCGAAGAATTCCTAATCAGAAATGGTGAATCTTATCTCCCTGATGTTACAGTGGAGCAGATTGAAGCCAGAAATATTTTCTCCCTGAGATTACAGCGGAGTAGATGAAGCTATTAATCCTATCTCCTTGAGATTACAGTGGATCGGACTAAAATAAAGGATCTTATCTCTCTGAAGTTACAGTAGAGTAGATCACATTAGATTGAAGCCAGGAATCTCATCTTCCTGAGATTACAGTGGAGCAGATTGAAGCTAGTAATCCTATCTCCCTGAGATTACAGTGGAGCAGATTAAAATAAAGGATCTTATCTCTCTGGGTTACAGAGAGTAGATCGCATCGATTGAAGCCGTAAATCTCATCTCCACGAGATTACGGTGAGCAGATTGAAGCTAGTAATCCTATCTCCCGAGATTACAAAGGAGTGGATTAAAATAAAGGATCTTATCTCTCCGAAGTTACGAGGTGTAGATCACATCGATTGAAGCGTAAATCTTATCTCCCTGAGATTACAGCGGAGCATATTGAAGCTAGTAATCCTATCTCCCTGAGAATACAGTGGAGCTGATTAAAATAAAGGATCTTATCTCTCTGAAGTTATAGTAGAGTAGATCGCATCAGATTGAAGCCAAAAATCTTATCTCCCTGAGAATACAGTGGAGCAGATTGAAGCTAGTAATCCTATCTCCCTGAGATTACAGTGGAGCGGATTAAAATAAATGATCTTATCTCTCTGAAGTTACAGTAGAGTAGATCGCATAAGGTCTTATCTCCTTGAGATTACGGTGGAATAGACCGAAGAATTACAAATCTTACCTCCCAGGCGATGTAGTGGAACAGATTAAAGCCACATTGGTAAATCTTGCTTCCCCAACATTGCAGTTCAAAAAGATTAAAGCTACAACAGCGAATCTTGCCTCCCAGGTGATGCAGTGGAATAGATTAAAGCCACAATGATGAATCTTGCCTCCCTGACATTATGGTTAAAAAGATTAAAGCTACAGCAGCGAATCTTACCTCCCAGGCGGTGCAGTGGAACAGATTAAAGCCACAATAGTGAATCTTGCCTCCCTGACATTGTGGTTTAAAAGATTAAAGCTACAGCAGCGAATCTTACCTCCCAGGCGGTGCAGTGGAACAGATTAAAGCCACAACGGTGAATCTCGCCTCCCTCACATTGCGGTTAAAAAGATTAAAGCTACAGCCGTGAATCTTACCTCCCAGGCGGTGCAGTGGAACAGATTAAAGCCATATCGGTGAATCTTGTTTCCCCGGCATTGCAGTTAAAAAGATTAAAGCTACAACAGTGAATCTTACTCCCCAGGCGATGCAGTGGAGCAGATTAAAGCCACAACGGTGAATTTTGATGTCCCGACATTGCAGTTAAAAAGGTTAAAGGTACAGCAGTGAATCTTACCTTCCAGGCACTGCAGTGGAACAGATTAAAGCCACATCAGTGAATCTTGTTTCCCCGGCATTGCAGTTAAAAAGATTAAAGCCACAGCGGCGAATCCTACTTCCCTAGTGGTGCAGTAGAGCAGGTTAAAGCCACATCGGTGAATCTTACTTCCCCGAAATTGCAGTTAAAAAGATTAAAGCCACAGCAGCGAATCTTACCTCCCTGGCGATGCAGTGGAATAAATGAAAGCCACATCGGTGAATCTTGCTTCCCCGATATTGCAGTTAAAAAGATTAAAGCCACAGTGGTGAATCTTACTTCCCTAGCGGTGCAGTGGAATAGATTGAAGCTACAACAGCGAATCTTACTTCCTCGACATCACAGTTAAACAAATTAAAGTTATGAGTTACTAATCCTATCTCCCCGACGTTGCGGTAGAATGGATCGAGATACCAATTCCTATACCTCTGATGATGCAGTGGATGGAATGAGGAAACTCGAAGAAGAGGAGCACTAAGGTCCAACTCGACCGGGTAAAATTGGCCATTTTTAGTCTTTGCTTTATTCCCGTTACACGACAATAAGTAAAGAGGGGCAGCTGTAATAGGCCAATTTGCCCGACCCATTTTATTAAACCAAATAAAATAAATTAACAGTCCATCAGTCTTTACAAACCCAAAATCAACAGGCCCAAATACCCACTAAACCCAATTACACCAGGCCCAATAAGCCCAAACCCTGATAGCCCTAAACAGCTTCCAAAAACCCTAGGGTTTCTGGAACAGACCAGGCGACGCAGCCAAGCCTTCTACGACCAGCCTCCGTACGCTCCGCGCCACGTCACCCCAGCCACGCACGCCTCCGTACGCCGTACCTGCAACAAACAAAAATGGACAACGCAGCAGCAAATCAACAACAATAAGCCAACAAACGCAGAAAAGAAAAAGCGAAGAAATAACAAATCGAATTTTTTATTTATTTTTTTGTAATTTTGGCTATAAAGGGCCAATGCAAGCAATGCGAACGTCTTTTTTTGACAGAGATTGAATACAAAAAAATGGGGGATGATATGAGAAAACGAAATAAAAAAAAAAGGTTTCTTTTTCCTCTTTTCGATTTTGTTTCCGATTACTTTTTCTTCTATTTTTGTTATTAATCATATATATAAGTATATATAAAACTAAAGAGAAAAGGAAGAGCAAGAGAAAACTTACTGTCGCGAGCGCGCCAATGGATCCCATTCACTCCGTCCGAAATCAGAGATGGATGGGATTTCGGGATTGCGGCTCTGGAGAGAAAAGGGGTCTTCATTTCGGCTAGGTTAAGAGACTGATGAGGGTTTAGGTTTAGAGCTTAGGATTAGTTTTTATATGATGCATGAAACGACACCGTTTAGGGCCTACCACAGTGGCACCGTTTAGGGCCTACCTCAGTGGCCCTAAAACGGCACTGTATAAGGCTATAACCCGCGCGTGTGACCCCACCCGGGGAGGATCCGCTAATTTTTTTATTGGTCCATTTGCGCGACAAGCCCTTCTGTGTTTTGGGTTGTTTCAATTTGATTTTATTTAATTTCTTTTAATTTGCACCACATATTTGAGTTCGATTTCATTTAGATCCAGGGACAGACGACGTCGTTCTCGCTGATGAGATTTCAATTCTTGGCTTTGTGTTAATTTGCTGTACTGGTCCCTTGGATATTAATTGGTTCTCATTTTAATCATTTGTGCATTATTTTCAAATTCAAACTTAAGATTTTGTTTTAATTCAAAATTTTTCCTTTATTTTGTCATCCTATTATCAAATTAATTAGTTTATTATAATTTCTTATTATCATTATCATTTCTCAAATAATAAACCTAATTTTATTATGGCTTATATTATTTTTATTATATGGTGTTATCTTAAGTTTTATATATTATTACTTAAATATTGTAAATATTTTATTTTGATATTTTCATATATACATATATTCATATATATATTCGTTGGGATTTAAAAACACAATAGCATTTCATGATATTTTTCATATATATAATTTATAAAAAATTATTTTATTGAATATATATAATATAATGTTATTAACATCAAATCGTTAATTTTATTTTTATATGCACAAATATTTTATTCTTTCTAAACTTATTATTCTGTTTTACTCTTTTTATATACATTATTATTATATATGTACTATTTATTTAAATTAATATATGTATATGACTTAATGCATTTTGATTTATCCTTTTATGGTATTTATTTTGAATGTTGATATTCGTGTTTGCATGATGTGTGTTTGATATTTTTGTCTGCATATGTATTATATTATTTATTCGTATTTATTGGTTATCGATGATTATTAGTATACTTTAGCCTATTGTTTTGCGTTATATGTTAACATCCCATTGCATTTTTTTTAAATATTCGGTTTCACTAAAACCCCAAAAATCATTTTTATTTCATAATTTTAAAAAAGGGGGCCTAGCGTTTATAATTCTTGAGAGGATTGTGCCTTAACTTACTGGGTTCAAATTTTTCTCGATGAATTAGATAGCCATGTGTTTCTTTTATTAAAACATAAATAAAAAGCTCATTCTCGGGAATTCGATACGTTGTATCCTAACGCATTGGGTAGGAAATGTTGTTTTCTCGAGACGATGATTTTTCTAACAAATGGAAATAAAGGAAATATTCGATATTTAGGTATTTTGTGAAATCGAACCTTAACTTACTGGGTTTTGATTTTCTCATTTGACCCAAATAATCAAACACCCTTCTCAAGATGTATAGATTTTAAAAGTCAAACTTAATTTTGAGGATTTGAAATGTGCACTCTAACTTATTGAGTGTGACGATTTATTTTTTTGAAATAAGTGGGCCCTATCATCCAATTCATTTTATTCACGATAAAAGGATCGTATTTTAAAATCTTTTCAAAATTTCGACATTAAATAATCAATTCGGTACCAATTTTGGGCGTCACGAGGGTGCTAACCCTTCCTTGTGCGTAACCGACTCCCGAACCTGTTTTCTCAAAATTCGCAGACCTAAAATTATTTTCAAGGTGATCCGATCACACCTCAATAAAAGATCGATGGCGACTCCAATTTTCATTTTTAAGTCGACTAACTAAAATTTTTTCGTTTTCACAAAAAATGGTTTCGACACAAATGATTTATGAAATCAACAAAACTAAACTGAGCAACATTCCACACTTACCATAGCAAAGACGACTACACACGAATTGAATTAAAAATTACAGATTCACCGTCTTCACCTACGCAACCATTCACAAAATTTAGATTCCCTACAACTATCGTTACGCTACTACAACAAAAATAATTGGCAGGCTTACCGAAACCGCGAAAAGAACAGTAAGAGTGAACAAGAATTGAAGGGAACAAAAGAAAAATGATCAAGCCAAACAGAGGAGGAACAAAAGATGAAAATGACAGACAAGTGAAGCAAATGTAGAAACTAACGTCAGATTTCGGAAAGGGAGAGAAAACATAATTAAAATTTGAAAAAGAAAATAAAAGATATTCCAACATATCCCCTATGTTCCTCCCACTAACCCACTAACTCATAACTATCTCAGAATTTTAGCTCCACCGAAACTCTATTAGACAACCGAGCAAAAATTAACACACTCGCTCACGCAGGGATTCGAACACAGGACCTTCAGCACACCAACTCCTTACCATTTGAACCAGCAGGCTCATTCTGATATGAGTATACCAGAGATAGAATATAACCCAATCTACTAAGGATAAGGCTAGGATTAGAATAATAATAAAATTTGCAAATGTGGGACTTGGACCTAATACCTCATACACGCACCCAGAACACTTAACCACTGAAGTAAATACATATTTGTGCCAGGTGTTTACAGAAACAGAAATAAATCATTCAGGGCATTACACCTATTTTAGGTTTTAATTCAAGCAACTATCCGTTACCCTAGTAAGATCTCTCGATTCTCCACTAAACTAACGAGTCAACTAGAACTACTTATCTCTCAACCACAGAGTCTAGGCCGGTTCGGGGATAAAGTGTTCATAGATATGCCATACCAATTTTGGGTTAATTCTTACCTAAATAACTTTCTAGGGTTGTCAATCCTAGGGTTTAATTTCTTCTTTTCCCAAATAGCTGATCTGCTAAGAAAACCCTACATAACAATTAGTCAATCACACCTCCAGTCACTAATCCCCCATAAAAGGATTAGCTCATCATGGAATCCATAAACATAATAAATTAGATAATAAATTATACATAAAGAATAAATCAAGAATAGAGTTTAGAAAGTCTTATTTGTATTCAATTGATGAAGTGAAATAGTCCTCAAATGTTTGATCGCATTTACAAAGCAAGCTCTTTGAAGAACATGACTAGAATATGAAATGTTATTGTTAAACAAGTGCTACTTGGGCCTATTTATAGAATTAGGGTAGCTGTCGTCCTCAACCCTAGGTTAGCTGACATTTTCGTGTTTAATTTCCATTGTGCGGACCAAAATCCACTGGCTCATAGTTGTTTCCCGTATAAGGCTGATGTCGCGACACCTAATGTCTGTGTCGCGACATCGAAGGCAGTATGCTCTAGTTTAGGGATTACTTCATGGGTGTGTTACGACATCTGTCTCGTGTGAAATGGTATGCGAATTATGTATGTATACACGTCGAATCAAGTAATAAAGTGATAAGTGAGATCCTCTTCACATGGATCAGATTAGGTATAAAATTAAAATAGTGGTGAAACCAAGTTATAGCGAAACCAAGTTAAGTACGCAGTGGTAAATTAAAATAGTAAAGATGTGTGCAAAATGTATATTGACTAATACTAAAAAATGCTAAGGCAAAGCAAGAGTAAAAATACAATGGCTATTACGAGAATAATTATGTAAACAATCTGTGAGCGAATAAATAAATAACTAAGAATGACATGCCAAATATACTACTGCAAAGGATTAAGCATTTACGATGTTGATTCAGAAGGTTGCGATTACAAAGAATCTGCCATTACTTTTAGTAATGCCTCAGCCAAATTGTGCTCAATCTACTGCTCAAAAGAGACATAAAGTGACCTGCTTCTTTCAAGAGCTAGATCTCAAGTTACCTAGCCTGTGTCTATAGGCCTTAGCACGATACCCTGCACTGTTTTGTCTTCATTCTATCAAATGCTGCTTTTTTTCTAGAGTCTGTTGTAAATATTCGGTCGAATACCTGCTTGTATCATTCAATTCCAGTCCAACTAATCTAACCTTTTTTGAATTAGATTCAGTTTATGGTCATTACACTCATCTATGTCTTGATAATGTACGCATACAATTGGGAAATAAAAAAAATTGAATGAAACAATAGATTAAATAAATATATGCTTCAACCATTAACAAAAATAAAAGTTTCACCATGTAATCTCAACCCTATGAGATTTAGATCATGGGTTTGCAATAAAAATTCAAGTTCAAAATAACACTCAACATTATTCCAATCAAATCAATTTACGATAGAATAGATTAAGAAATAATGGAAGAACATAGAAAGATGGTTGTCGCCAAGTCAATCCATAATCTAGCATCACAGTCTCCTGTGGTGGCTGAGAGGGATTGCCTTAGGTTTCTTCCTTTTGTTTCTACTCAGTCGCTACCCTCTTTTATTGCCTCCGGATCTCTACACCCTTTAGTGTTTCCTACTTTAGCTTTTTATAAGCTTTTCTTCCTAGTGTAACTCCAACAACCTACAATATTTTCTCCTCTTTTTTAGGTACAATTTTCTAGCACAAGTAGAGTTGGGTTAAAACTGGCATGTGTTGAGTGTTGACTTGGTTATCTTCTTGAAATTTCCACGGCATTCGTCTTGGCAAACTGTCCAACCTTTTGACCTGGCAAACCTTCACTCCTTTATTTCTTTCTCCACATCCTGCACTTGCCAAACCACCAAACACAACTTTTCCACATGCAATTAAAAGTACCTAACATTTAAGCATGGTCTAAGCACCTAATGCAATGATAAAAATACCAATGAAATGTCCAAAAATGCAAATAAATGTACCAAATACAAGCAATTAGCTAGGTCTAAAGGCATGAAATATAACTCTTTTCAAGAGTTATCACACCCTCAAACTTGAGTTATTGCTTGTCCTCAAGCAAAATATGCATGAGTGCATGAATGCAAAAATATTGCCGGCGCATAGACCCATCTTGTACTGTCAATCTATTCGAAGATCAATATATACACCAGTTCTCAGCAATCTTATTATAAACTTGTTCGAGTTTCAAAAGTTCAGTTTAACAAAGGTAGTGTAGAAAATTACTCCCTAAAAACAAAATTTCCTAAGTACCATGTGTTTTCTGGCCATAGAAAATATCTCCTAATTTACTTAGTTCATTTGTTACCTAAACTCAAGTTACTCTTGCTCTAAGCATACTTGAAATGTATAAGCCATTTATATTTGTGTTTTTTTTCTTAACCTTTTTTTCTTTAGAATATTAGTATATTAGGGGATTTAGCATGTCACAAAATTCATTGACTTGATAATCACAATGGAGCATACACCGAATTAGCTAATACTCAATCATGGCACAATTTAAATAAAAACCACTCTTTAAGCTAAAAATTTTGACTTAGAAGATGGATGGAGCAAACAACCACCTCTTTAGCTACTTAGCCCGTTACTACAGTGGAGAGCCCCTAATTTATTTACTTTCTATTACACGCTCTTACTTAAACTCACATTTCTAGTCAACAACATCATGGAGCAAACAAAGTGGTGCTAACTTACTCGGCAATTCTAAGCATTGGAGTGCCTATTGTCTTTTATTTAATAATACTGAGGCAGTATGACTAAATTTGGCTTCAAAAGTCTCTAAGTTCGTTAGAAGATACTCTCTATAATCTGAAAAAAACTGAGTATAGGACATCTCAGTTTTAGAAATTGATTTTTAAGCAACCAATCCTAAGCTAAATTCACCTAATCCATTGTCACATATTCTAGGTGTATTGAAGAATCTAAGCTCATCATTGAACATTATAAGTACAGCTTGTACTCCTCATAGGCAAACAGTACTTAATAGTTACATTGCAGTGGAAAAATAGATTTAAATATATTAAAATGATCATACATACTAAATATAAAATGCAGCCTAAATACACAACACACCCCCAAACCTAAAGGATGCATTGTCCTCAATGCATGACTAGATATGTAAGAGAACAATCAAAAGGGAAATTTGTACAAAAAATGCCATAACAAAAGAAATAGAAAACTTAGCTGGCTTGGACTAGCATGTAGATACTTCAATCTGCCCGACGAGTGGATTTTTGGGCACAGAATTTATACAGTCGTTTCCTCTTTTTAGGGTTCATTTCTTCCCCCCTCCTTATCGATTTCCATGAGCTCATCGATCAGATGATCAATGTCACTATCCTGTATAGTTACGGAAGCTGTGGCGAAGGTGGAACAGGGTCCTTACCTTTGGTGGTGGCAGGAGTGGCAGTGTCATCTTTTTCTTCTTCTTCATCCTTCTCAATATTTAGGGATGCCTTCTTTTCGTGCTCTTCAAAAGTAGGTTGAGTAAGCTCCTTAACAGTAGTTTGAGTGGCTCATTAGCAGCATCAGAAAATGGGAGCAAAATGGCAGGGAAAATAGGAAAGTTTGGGATCTTCTAATAGCCAAATCCCTACTCTTCACATAGGCCTAATATTGAGCTTGTTGCTACTAAGCCTAGACCATCTCTTTAGCCAGGTGATACTACTGAATTTCAAAAAGGGACATCCTCTGCTCCAACTGCTTTAAGGAGTGCAATATTTGCTGTTCGAGGGAGCTATAAGAAACTGAAGGAGTTGTCGTAGGAGATTGTGTAGCAGTGGAAGTGGTGGTCTAACTACGCTAAGTTGCCCTAGCAGTATCAGTGTCTTGAATCTTGGCAAAGCTGATCCTGGACAGTCCATCCTTGTTAGGGGTGATATCCTCATCCTCATTGAGAGGGACTCGGGCAGTTCAACATTGAGCAGTAATAAGAGAGGGAAAGTTTAAGCTACCAGCATTCTTCTTAGCACACCAGTGTACTTCCTGAAAAACTATCCTACTGACATTAATTTTTCTCCCTTTTATGGTGGAGTGTAGTAAAAGCATTCTCTCTTTTGAAATAGTTGTATTGTGCGTAGACGGTATAAGTCGGCTCCTTAGAAAATGATACTATATTTTTTCCAATAGGCTTCAACAAAGCCCTCTCAACAGTATAACACTCTTGACTGGAAACAGTCCATCGTGTTCCTTCGATACATAAATTGTCCAATACCTAGGCTAAACCCTCAATAGTGATACTGTCAACAAACGATGTGTGTTCATCTTGGACACCTATAAGACCAAACTATACATTAATATGATCTTCATCAAAAGGAACAGAAGTGCCCCTTACGTACATAAAAGTGGAATCTGGAGAATTGACACGGGCATAAAATTCTCGAACAATTTTCCCTAAAACATCTTTGGGGTGCAAATAGAAAATATTCCACCCATGCTTTTCTACTATGGAGGATACAGAGTCATCGTATCCCATGTATGATTCATCTTTGAATAAGAACCCTTGCTCAAAATAGAAAAAGGTGTTTCGTGATGTTCATATTGTATCTCGTGGTTACAGGACTATTAAAGATTGTCTATGGCTAAGTAGTACCAGCCCTTGATGGTTCAGCAGTTTTGGAGGCAGTTTTGACGCGAGCGATTGGAGAAGACTGAAAGAAATCTTGGAGAATCTAGTGGAAGAAACTATAAGAGAGATTGAAGAGAAAGACTAATGAAAATGAAAAATGTAGGAGAAACTTAAGAGATATGAGCAGTTGAGAAAAGGAAAATAAGGGAGATAGTGATGACAGTTTAGCAAAAATGAAATGAGCTAGGGGAGCTGCGTGACGTGGAGGAGAAAAAAAGGAATAAGCAAGATTTTTTGTGGGGGAATATGAAGTGCCCTAATCCTTAAACAAAAAGTTTAACTTCTCTTCCATCAGCTCGTGAAGTAACAAAATTAGCCCAACTATTAAAAAATAAATCTATCCCCTTGGACTTATCTGACAGGTCATCCTCACGTTATCCATTTACCCATTTTGTCGCAATGCTACGGCAAACTCCTTTTAATATCGCAACTGCTCAGTTCACATTCTTTATTCTATCTTTGGAAGTCATAGAAAACTATTCAAAAATAAGAACAAAAATGGAAACAATATTAAATGAGTACTAAAAATAAAATTAAAGTAAAACAAGTAAGGAAAAGAGAGATAAAATAAATTGTTGTCTCAAACATCTCGGAGGTTAATAGAGTGCTTGTGTAGATCCACATGGGCACCCCCGTAGTGCTTTAAGCGTTGCCCATTAACCTTAAATGTGACCTCATTTTCAAGTCTTTGATATTAATAGTTCCATGAGGATACACTTGAGCTACTTCAAAACGACCTGACCAGCGAGATTTTAATTTACCAGGAGACAATTTGAGCTTAGAGTTTAATAACAATACCTGTTTTCCTGGTTCAAGTTGCTGCGGCATGATTCTTTTATTGTGGCAATGCTTGGCCTTTTCCTTGTACAACTTAGCATTCTCATATGCGTATGCTCGAAACTCCTCCATTTCATTCAATTCTAACAACCTTTTATGGCCAACAATGACTCAATCCATGTTCAGCTTCTTAATAGCCCAAAATGTTTTATGCTCAAGTTCAACAAGAAGATGACATTGCTTGCCATAGACAAGCTTAAAATGTGACATCCTCAACGGTGTTTTGTATGCAGTACAATACACCCACAAAGCTTCATCCAATCTGGTAGACCAATCCTTACAAGTAAGATTCATCATTTTTTTAAATTTTTTTATTTCTTTGTTAAAATTTCAGCTTGTTCGTTTGTTTGGTACTGATATGTTGTGGTAATTTTATGTTTCACCCCATATCGATGCAAAGCATTAGCTACCAACCTACAGTCAAAATGAGACCCCTCATCACTAATAATGGCTCTAAGTGTACCAAATCTGTAAAAATGTTCTTATGTAAAACTTCATTATTGATGGTGGAAATGGACCCATAAAACAACTCAATCTCCAGTATACTTTGCAATGGCATTTCGTGTCTTCTAGATAGATTTCATGTTCTCTGACAACGATCGTATGACTGATAGAATTCATGAGCATCATTGAACAGACTTGGCCAATAAAATCCTAATTGAAGTACTTTGACAGCAGTTCTCATCCCTCCAAAATGCCCTCCATACGAAGCTGAATGCTATAGGTTTCGCCATCAGGGACACATTTCCTAATTATTTGATCAACACAATGTTTAAACAAGAAAGTTTCACCCCAATAATAGTGTTTGGCATCATGAAGAAATTTTCATCTTTTTTGACTGTTGAGATCGGGTGGCAACACACCACTCACTAAACAGTTCATTATGTCGGCATACCAAGGTAATTCTGTAGTAACTAACAGCTCTTCGCCTAGAAATTATTCTTTAATAAGTGTGTCATGCTCACCTTTACTTCAAGATTCTAATCTCGACAAGTGATCATCCTCTTGATTCTCAGTCCCTTTCCGATCTCTAATTTCCAAGTCAAACTCCTGTAGCAAAAGTATCCACCTAATCAACCTTGGCTTAGCATCTTTCTTGCTCATTAGATACTTAATAGCAGAATGATCTATGTAAACTATGACCTTTATACCAACTAGATAAGAATGAAATTTATCGAACGAGAACACCAAACCCTATAACTCCTACTCCATGGTGGTGTAATTAAGCCACGCTTCCGATAAAGTTTTACTAGCATAAAATATAGCACGTAGTATTTTTCTTTCCTTTGCCCCAATATGGCTCTCACAACATAATCGTTGGCATCACACATGAGTTCAAAAAGGCAGTGTCCATTTCGGAGCTACTACAATTTGTGCTGCTATAAGTTTTTTCTTTAACTCTTCAAAGGCTACCAAATAATGTTCATCAAAATTGAAACGTCTATTTTACTCCAACAAAGTGCACAAAGATTTAGATATCCTTGAAAAATCCTTTCTGAACCATATATAAAAACCTACATGACCTAAAAAACTTTTAATACCCTTGACACTGGTGGGAGGTGGCAATTTTTCTATCACTTCAATGTTTGCTCTGTGCACTTCAATTCCTCTCTGTGATATCCTATGCCCCGGACAATTCCTTCACGAACCATGAAGTGGCATTTTTCCCAATTTAAAACAAGATTTATTTTTTCATAGTGGCACATAACCAATTCTAGATTTTTCAAACAATCCTCAAAATTATTCCCGAACACAGAAAATTCGTCCATGAAGACTTCAAGAAAATTTTCCACCATGTCAGAGAATATAGATGTCATACAACGTTGAAAAGTTTTCGGGGCATTACATAACCTGAACGACATCTATCTAAATGCAAAAGTACCATATGGACATGTGAAAGTTGTTTTCTCTTGGTCATTGGGAGCTATGGCAATCTAATGATATCCTGAATAACCATCCAAAAAATAGTAGAAAGCTTTACCAGCTAATCTATCCAACATCTAATCAATAAATGGTAAGGAAAAATGGTCCTTCTTAGTTGCCTTGTTAAGCTTGCGATAATCCATACATACTTTCCATCTCGTAACAGTGTAAGTTGGTATGAGCTCATTATTATCATTACTTACCACTGTGACACCTCCTTTCTTGGGTAAACATTGTATACTCACCCATGAGCTGTCTAAAATCGAGTAAATAGTGCCAGCATCAAGCCACTTAATAATCTATTTCTTAAAAACTTCTTTCATGCTCGGATTCAGTCTTTACTGTTGTTCAATGGAATTTCTAAGGCAATCCTTCAATAAAATTTTATGCATGCAGAATGCAGGGCTAATTCCCTTTATATCAACCAGGGTCTATCCCAATGCCTTCTTAAATTGCCAAAGAACTTCTAACAACCTTGCCTCTTGCTCGGGTGTCAGCTCCACAAAAATTACTACTAGCAAGGTACTGTTCTCACCCAAGTAAGCATATTTCAAATGCTGTGGCAATGGTTTAACTCCAGTGTGGGGGTTCCTATATAGAAGGTTCAAGAGGATTGAGGGATTGATTTGATAAATCCAAGGATTCAAAGTTTTTCCCTGGTCTATCCACTATCTACTCGAGTGGCTTTCATAAATTCACTGAATTTTCCAAAACTTATTGTATCACTCTACTAGAGTGGGTCTTCGTCACTGTAAAAAATATTGTGGCAAAATCTGGTGAACTCCTTCACTGTTGTTTCTATCAGCCCAATGGCCTGACATTCATCATTAGCATCTGTACATTTCAAAACATTAAATACATTGAAGGTAACCTGCTGATCATTTACCCTCATGGTCAGCTCACCTTCCTGCACATCAATTAATGTCCTGCCAGTAGGAAGAAAAGGTCTTCCAAGAACAATTGACACATCTTGGTCCGCAGGAAATATAAATTTATCTACTCTTACCAGCACATATTCAATTTTACCTTCCGAATGCACGTAGAATCGATCAGCCAATTACAACACACCGTAGTAGGCCATGCTTTTCAAATTCCCAGTTTTTTGAAAATAGACATAGGCATCATATTTATACTCGCACCGAGATCACATAACACCTTACCAACATAATGATTTCCAATTGAACATGGGATAGTGAAACTCCCTGGGTCCTTCAGCTTCGGAGGTAATTTATATGCCAATATTGTTGTACACCCTTCAGTGAGAGCGACAATCTCAAATTCTCTCAATCTATGTTTTTTTGAAAATATATCTTTCATAAATTTCACCTAATTAGGCATTTTCGTCAAAGCTTCGACTAGTGGTATGTTGATGTGGAGTTACTTCATTATGTCCAAAAATCTTTTGAACTAAATATTCTGCTTAGAATTATGAAATTGCTAAGGAAAAGGTAGAGGTGGTCATCCTTCAGGTTGCTGATATTGTTTTGTCGTGGCTTTCTGGTTGACAACATGATCTGATTCTGCCACAGGATTTTTTTGCTTACCCTTTTTAGGTTCAGTATGTTTTTCAAATGACTCTGGGATCTTGTCATGGTTGTTATTCGAGTTATCCTCTCCTGTCATGGCATCTTGAGCAATGTCATCAAGCTGAGTTATGCCTCTAAAAGTGACGGCTTTGTAGTGTTCCTTCCCTTGTGATATTAAACTCTCGGTATCACTTGACAATGCTCCTTGTGGTCTTGAATTCAAAGCATTCGCTATTTTTCCCACTTGATTCTGAAGAGCTCGGAAACATACAGCCTGACTCTGAATTACGACATCATTCTTGGCCATATATTCCTTCAATAAGGATTCAATAGATGATGGAAGTGGTGAAGTCGATGCCTAACCATGCTAGACATTTTGCCTCAAGATAAGATGATTATAATCGGACGGTGCACTATTGGCATTCTGCCTTGTAGCATTGTTAAAATTCCCCACACCTTGATTATTCGAACTAAAGTTTGGATGTTGCTTCCACCCTAGAATATAATTGTTGGAATATAGGTTATTTTTTCAATTGAAATTACCCATGTAACACACGGATGCTAGGTTTGATGGGCATTCATCAAACACATGGTCTTCACCACAATAAACACATGAAAGCTTTGTTGATTTCATCTCCTGAACTGTAGTGGGCTTCTTCATTATTCTAATCATATTAGCCAAAGAAGATACCTAGGCTATTAACGAAGTGATTGCATCTAGCTCTATGGTACTAGCAACTCTCTTGCCCATCCCAACTCTTGTGGTAGGATATTAATAATCATTGTTGGAAATCTTCTCTATAATTTCATATGCTTCATTATAAGATTTATCCAACAAAGTACTGTTGGCAGAAGCATCAACTACCATTCTCGTATGTGCATTTAACCCATTATAGAATATCTCTATTTGAGTCTAGGGTTGAAATCCATGCATCAGACATTTCCGAATTAAGTCTTTAAATCGTTCCCAAGATTCATATAGTGTTTCATCCTCCGATTTCCCAAAAGATGTGATGTTATTTCTAAGTTTGGCATTCATATTTAGGGGATTATACCGTAGCAAAAATCTTTGGAATTATCATTCCATAATGCCACTGTTCCTAACGGCAAAGCATTGTAGTGTTGGATCTTCTGTGGGTAATCCACTAAACTGTCCTACTATTTGTAACATCTAAAATATTACTGGTTTTAGTTCAAACTACTGAGCTTGTATTTATGGTCTGACTATCCCTCAATTAAGGTCATCCAAAATTGGTACAACATGCTTTCGGATTAGTGTATCTCGGTTAGGATTAATATCTTGACCATTCAGATTATCATTGAGACCAAGATCATTCCCATTCCTAGCCATTTTTCACAATTCTTTCCACCTTCTTTGTAAAGTTATTTCGATCTCTGGGTCAAAAGGATACTCTTTATTAGCTGGAATGTCTCTTCTCATGCACTAATGGCAAACTTGTAGAAATTAAATTAAGTAAAATAACAAAAATAAATTTCACCAAATTGATAATCCGCGATAATGGTGCCAAAAACTTGTCATGTGTGAATGGTATGCGAATTGTGCAAGTATACACATCGAATCAAGTAATAAAATGATAAGTGAAATCGTCTCCACAGGGACCGGATTAGGTATAAAAGTGGTCAAGTTATTATAACGAATTATGATTAATGTTATGACAAAACCAAGTTAAGTACACAGTGGTAAATTAAATTAGTAATGATGTGTGCAAAATCAATATTAACTAATGTTAAAAAATGTGAAGGCAAAGCATGAGTAAAAATCAAGTGGCAATTACGAGCATAATCATGTAAATAATCTACGAGCGCATAAATAAATAATTAAGAATGCTATGGCAAAGATACTACGATAAAGGATTAAGGATCTACGACTCTGATTTAGAAGGTTGGGATTACTAAGAATCTGCCTTTACTTTCAATAATGCCTCAGCCAAATTCCATTCAATCTACTGCTAAGAAGAGACCTAAAGTGACCTGCTTTTTTCAAGAGCTAGATCTCAAGTTACTTGGCCTGTGTCTATAGGCATGATAACCTTGCACTGTTTTTTCTTCATTCTATACAAATACTGCTCTATGTCTAGAGTCTACTGTAAGTATTCGGTTGAATGCCTGTTTGTATCATTCAATTCCATTCCAACTAATCTAACCTTTTTAGAATTAGATTCAGTTTATGGTCATACTACACCCTCATCTATGTCTAGAGAATGTAAGAATACAATTTGGAAATAAAACAATTGAACGAAATAATAGATTAAATCAAATATATGCTTCAACCATTAACAAAAATAAAAGTTTCATCATGTAATCCCAACCCTATGAGATTTATCTCATGGGTATGCAATTAAAATTCAAGTTCAAAATAACACTCAAAATCATTTCACTCAAATCAATTCACGCGAAAACATATTAAGAAATAATGGAATAACTTAGAAAGATGGTTGTCACCAAGTCAATTCACAATCCAATAGCACATAGTCCAAAAGGCATTTGTCGAAATGCGTATGTATCGAATGGGCATGTGAAAGTGGTCTTTTCATGATCATCTAAATGGATTGGGATTTAATGATATCCTGAATACCCATCAAGGAAACATTAATACTTTTTTCCTATCAATCTTTCGAGAATTTGATCGATAAATGGGAGTAGGAAGTGATCCTTTTTGGTTGCGTTATTCAATTTCCTATAGTCAATACACACTCTCCATCTTGTTATGATTTGAGTCGAAATTAACTCATTTTTCTCATTTGCAAAAAATGTCAAGCCACCTTTCTTGGAAACACACTGTGTCAGGCTTACCCTTTAACTATCAGATATAGGATAAAGGATCCCTGCATCAAGCCATTTTAGTAGCTCCTTCTTCACCATTTCTTTTATTACTGGAGTACAACACCTTTGGGCATCTACTACTGGCTTCTTTCCTTCCTCTAGACCTACCTTATGTTGACACAGTATTGGACCGATCCCCTTAATGTAGGAAACGGTCCACCCAATCACCTTTTTATGTGTTTTTAGAACCTCCAATAAAGTTTTCTATTGTCACCCAAATACCCGTATTTTAAATGTCCCGAGAGCGGTTTTAGTTCTAGTGTTAGTCGTTTAATGATTGAAGGGACTATTTTAGCCAAATAAATTTTTGGTTGGCCTAATAGTTCCTTATGCTAATTCCACCCACCTACACGATAAATTTGTTCCAACTATTGCCTCAACAATTCTACGAGGAATTCTTTTTTGATTATTTCTTCCAGGTCAGAGGTATAGGAGTCACTATCACTTGACTACTCATCACTTCTTTCTGAATTATCCTCGTCTATTATCGATTTTTCCTGCTTAGTGACATTCATCAGTTCATTTGCTAGTTGTGGTTTTTTTATTCGCCTCCAGCTTTAATTATTACTACTTCCTCTAAAGAGTGCAACTATCTCATGTGTTGTCTTCTTCCAAACACTACTCCCAACCATAATGTCAAACTATCTTTTGCTATCTTGATCTAAGCCCCCATATAAGTGTTATAGTTGAATAACTAGACCAATACTACCTCCAAGGACTTTTTGAGGAATTGTTTTGAATCTATCCCATGCTTGTCCCAATGTTTCTATTGGTCTTTGTTTGAATTTGAAGAATTCATCATAACTATTTAACACAACAAGCATTGATATGATCCTTCGTAAAAATAAATGTACAAATTCCTCCCAGGATGTAATAGTTTCAGGCGATAGTGCTTCTAACCATTCTCTAGCTTAGCCTCCAAGTGCGAAAGGAATCAATAGTAATTTGATTGCTTCATCTGAAATCCCAAAATACCCAACTGTGCTATAGATCCATTCAAATCATCTAAGGAATGCTATAGGATCCATGTCTGTACTATCACTAAAATGTAAATTTGTGGACACCCAGGTTAGTAATGTTAGATTGACTTCAAAGTAGGAATTACTGATGGTCGATCTTGTGATGCTTGGTTTTAACCAATTCGTATCAAACTTAGTTCATCCGAGGAGTGTTTTCATCCTGTCATACCCAATTTAAAACAATTAGTGCGAATTTCGACACATTAGGTCCATTAGAAAATTAATAGAAAATGTGAATCATATATATAATTCTCAATTTTCCTATTTATCCTACTATTTGTAGAAAATAAAATAAAATTTAATGTCAAAACCTCCTCAGCAACGGCGCAAATAACTTGATTATCGTCAAACGTGCAAATGTTTGGAGTGGAAATACTGTGGCAAGAAGATATATAATAAGACAACGATATCCACAAGTATACGAGTCAAAATGTAATATAGTTTATTTACAACAAAACACTGAGTAAGTATTTTGAGGATCGTACCCAGGGGAGGATGGGTTAAACTTGATATTGTTTTCTACTGTAATGGGTCTAAATAGTAATAATTGAAAATCATATTACATCAAATAATAGTAGAATATAATATCATAAAAATAAACTAAATTGGCTAAAAACAAATTAACAATTAACGAAATCTCAAATAACAGAAAAAAGATTAACTTGCTTTAGTGTTTGTAGTTAACTTCAAAACTCGGGTTTTATTAGTACACAATTGTAGAGAATGAGGATAATGAGTTGATTCTAACAACGAAAATCACAGGAAGACAAATTTGTGTGGATGATAGGAAGTTGAATAAAGCAATGTGGAAGGACTATTTCCCGCTACAATTATTTCATTAGATGTTGGATAGACTTGTTGGGTGAAAGTATTGTTTTTTTCTTAGATGAGTATGGTTGGTTTGACAGATGACCCTTTGACCCCGTTTTGGGCAGAGACGACTCCGATAGTAATTTTGAGGGTTTTTCTTTAAGCTCCTTATTTCTTTTATTTTTAATTTCCATTTATTTCTTTTTAATTGCTATTATTTAATGTTGTTTTAATTTTTAGTTTAAAAAAATATGAATATATATGTAATATATATTTATATTTTTTAATAAAAGGCTTTTTGTTTTAACCTAATTTCCCTTGTTTTTAGTTGTTTTATCTCCTCGGGTTAAAATCTTTAACCTAACTCCACCCTTTAAAAATTCACCACCATTACACGCTAACATATCATATAACACCAGCCACCCCCTCCTAAAAAACTCCTATAACTGCCACAAACATCCATCTCTTAAAGCCTAAAAGCCATCCCTCCCTCTCTTAAAAATATCATCGCCAGCCACTCCCACCATCTTATCCCACCACTCAATCCCCAACTTTTAACCATTTTCGTCACAACAATCCATTATCGCAACTCTATCACCACACCTTACCGCTGAACCTTTCTTGTCGCCGATACCCCCACAACAAATTCACCATCTTACCGTCTACCTTGTTGGCCAATTCTAAACCATAATCGCCACCATCATTACCAAACACCCGTTTTGACATAATCCTACTGATTTTCCATAAATCACAAAATTGCACACCAGTTGTTCGTATAATGTCTTGTAAGAGAAAAAGCTTTACATCCCAATTCGATTATCTTCAAAACCGATTCCATACCGAAGAAGCAAGTGAGACGTTTGAATCCATCTTTAAAAATTAATCGATGCTCCTAAACAAAAGGTTTAGCTTGATGAATGTTGACTGTACAACAGTGTTGCCAATCATTTGGAAGACAATATATGCATTGAGATGGAATTTATTTTGTGATGTCAAACCACTTCTGGAAGAAGAATTAGTTCGGGATTTCTATGCGAACCTGACTTCATCCACTACATCAGAGGTATATATTCGAGGAAAGAAGGTAACCTAACTTTGGCTTATATTAATAAACTGTTTGAACTGCCTAACATCAAGGACGATGATTATTCTTCTATTTTGAAAAATGTTGATCGTGAGATGCTCAGAGAAGTTTTACAGTAAGCTAAAGTTCTTAGAACCAAATGGATAACTTCAAATTTTGGTAATCACATTTGCCAAAGGGAATTTCTAAAACCAATAGCAAAGGTTTGGTTTTATGTCCTCTGGTTTAGTTTTATACTTATCTCACATAGTTCCACTAGCTTGATGGAACGAATTTTCTTATTGTATGATATTATGACAAAAAGGTCCATTGATGTCAGAAGAATCATCTTGAAAGAAATTCAGGATTGTGCTGCAAAATGAGTTGGTTGTGCTTACTTCCCATCATTAATCACTCTACTATGTCTAAAATCTAATATCCCTCTGAAGATAGAAATTAGATAAAGATACACCAAAGGATGTATGATGGATGTTGATATTGCTAGAATAGTGGGTAATACTGCTAGAAAGAAGCAAGCAGAACCAATGAGTTAACCAACCAGAGAAGAACCGCCTGATTATCTAGACATGTCGAAATCTGTAAGGCTCTAAAAATAGGTCTAATAGTTTCGGGTAAGTTTGCCGAGTTTCGAGTGAAAATTAGAAATTAATTGAGTTAATTAGAAATTTATATTCTTAATTAGTTACCTTAATTTCATCTAAAAAATTGATAAATAATATTCTAGAAAATAAAAATATTTTTATAGAAATTAGTTTTATGGTTTTAAATCCTGTTTGGGTAAAAATAAATATTTTGGGTTAAATTGGAATTCAAAAATAATTTAAAATGGGGGTTTAATTGGATCATTTACAATATTAATTAAATGAGACTAATTTGAAAAACAACGGAAATGTGTAAGAGGTTTTATATCAAATAAACCATATTTTTAGAATTTTGGAGGGAAAGGAGCAAACTGTAAAACAAAGGAAAATGGAGAGTGGCCTAATGACAAATTCCCCAAATTTTGAAAATCAGGTAAGGGTTTTCATTTTTAAAAACTCTGTAACTACCTCACTTTTCACTAATTTTTCACCCGAATTGAGAGTTTTTTCTCTTTTTTTTTACTTGTTTATTAAACCAAATATTAGAGAATAGATTTAAACCTTTTCTCTCCCAAAATTCTTCCTAAAATCTTTGGAAATAATTTCCAAAGTAAGGAGAAAAGTGATCCGAATTTCTTCAAGCATTTTGATTCAAACTTCCAAATGAATGATTTGAGTTCAATTGAAGGTAATCCTCATCACTAAAATTTTTGTAAGTTTATTTCAATCATTATTTGTTAATTAAATTGATTATAATGGATTTTCAACTTTAATTTCTTCTTTCTAGAACTTGAGGATCAACAATGGTGTATCTTTAATTTTGAGTTGGAATCCAAGTATTAATGGATTTCTAAGCTTAAAATAGGTCTAATAAGAGGTTTTAATCTTAAACCAAAAGATCAAATACATTTTATGAATCAATTTTGAGAAATTCAAATTTGATAAAAACATGGATGATTTTTCAAGAAAATTATGAAACAACTTAAATAATCAAATTAACACTTAGAATACATGTTACTAGGAATGAAGATTAGAAGCGTTTAAGGTGCTAAAAAGGGAGTTTAGTTGAATAATTCCATATTTCAGCTTAGTTGTGCAACATCGATAAGGTAGTTTAGAGCAATGATTTAGATTCCAAATTTTATGTTTCTTCTTGCTATTGTTAGTTTGTAATGTATACTTTGTCCCTGTTAAAGCTCCGCATCAAGAGGAGGAATGTGAAAATCAAAATTGAAGCTCAAACTAGCTTATTTGAACATGTTTTTGCTTAAAGAACTAAGTCTGGAGGTGAGTGATATTAAGGGCAATTTGGTAAATTGGCCTGATTATGTGTTAAATTAAAGGTTTAATTGGAGTTATTAATGACTTAATTGCATATTGGACTGTTGGATTAGTAAAAATAGGTTTCATTTTATAAAAGAGCAAAATGGCAATTGGTTTGGTAAGTTATGTATTACGTTTTTAGCATGATTAAATTTTATGAAATAAATTGATATTTGGAGCATGAATTGTTGATTTATTGAACATTTGATAAAGGTGTTCTAATTGGTATATGAATATTGGGAAAATGATATTTGTTATGCTTAATTTTATTAATGTTAAAATTGCTTAGCAACATACTTTTACTTGCATTTTAACATCCTAAATAAAGTGATTAAACATCAGATTCTATGCCTTGTGTGCATGATTATATTGGCAACATTGCATGATGAATGCATTGGATATAGTTACCATGCCATAGGATTTGTGATTACTCACCATTATTTGTGATATTGTGAGCATATGGCTCTTGGTGGACTAATTTGTTTGGTGTAGATAAGGAAGTGTTGAGCTTGAGTCTCTACTCATCGGGTTATTTGATACACTATAAGGGAGCGTGTGGCTTTGTCCTGCTCAATTCAGAGAATTGTATTTGATTTGTGGGAATTTTGAGTTCCATTTATCCAATGTATGATCACACGTTTACTTATTGCCATAGATGTATTATGCCTGTTCATCAGGGATTACCGTTAGAGCGTTTGCGAGCTGTAGGTGGTAAGGAATTCCGAGGAGTTAGGGGTGGAGACTCTACTTGTGCTGAGTATTGGTTAGAAGGAGTTGTTCGTATCCTTGGTCCAATGGGATGTTCTCACGAGGATAAGCTCAGATGGGACATGTTGTTGCTTGTAGATGAGGCTCATCGTTAGTGGATGACTGTCGACTCTGGTACTACACCCGAAAGAGTGACTTGGAACTCTTTCTTAGAGTCTTTTTGGAGCAAGTTTATGGGAGACTGGCATCTGGAGGCAATGAGATGCGAGTTCATGTATTTAGTCCAGGGTACTTTGTCTGTGGATGAGTACGAAGCTGAGCTTGTGCATTTGAGCAAGTATGCGCCTGAGTTGGTGGCTCACGAGGCGAGTCATTGTAAGAGTTTCAGGTTTGGACTAAACCGTGAGATTAAGTTGTATCTGGTAGCATAATCTACTGAGGCCTTCGATGAGTTGGTTGAGAAGGCCTGTACTTTAGAGGAGACTTTGGGGGTGGAGCCCAAAGCTGTTTCTGCTGGTGCTTTTAAGAAGACGTCTGAGTCTAATAGTGGATCTGGTCAAAAAGGTAAGAAAGGTCGTTTTGGGAGGTCAAGATGACGTGGTGTTGCAAGCTGAGGTCAGGATAGGTAGGTCGCGAGAGCTTAGGCTAGTACGGGTGATCAAGGAGTTGTTACATGGTTGTTATGTGAGCATTGTGGTCATTTTCATCATGGTGAGTGTTGGAGAATGACTGACACTTGTATTGTTTGTAGATCGATGGAGCATCATGTTAGTGATTACCCAAGGAGAGCAGTTGTGGTTCGAGACCAACCCATTGCTGTTGTTGTTGCTATTGCACCTGCTCCGATTCGAGGGAGGTGTCGTGGTAGAGGTGATGATGGTAGAGGTTTTGGTCAGTGTGGAGCTGCTCGGGGTGGTAATAGAGGTCTAGCCAGGGTTTATGCAGTTAGAAAACCCCGAACTAGAAAGGTCACGGATGTCATCGCAAGTACTTTCACGCTACAATCTTTTCCTCTTCTAGCTTTAGTTTATTCGGATGCTACGAGATCGTTTATTCTAAGTGATGTAGTTAGAGAGTTAGGGATTCCTGTAGAGACATCTAGGTTGGGTGTTACACTTAAAATCCCTCTAGGTGATAATGTAGTGGTGGATCGGGTTTACCTTTGTTGTCCTCTAATGGTTCGAGGACAAGTGTTTCCTTTAGATCTTTTAGAATTTTCATTCTGGGGGTTTGATGTTATCCTTAGGATGGACTGGTTGACCGAGCATCAAGTGAAGGTTGATTGTGAGGCGAAGATGGTGCTTTGTGTTGCGCAAATGGGTCCGAAGTTAATGTTGGAGAGAAGTTCGAGTTGTTTTCTAATGTGATTTTTTTGCTTAGAACCGAGAAGTTGGTCCAGAAAGGTTGCGAAGCTTATCTAGCCTATGTCCTGAATGTTGATAGTAAGGAGTTGAGGTTGGATGAGATTCAAGCTGTCTGTGATTTTTTAGATGTGTTTCCTGATGAGTTGTCTGGTTTATCATTGGATAGAGAAGTTGATTTCGGTATTGAGTTCTATCTTGGTACAACTCTGGTGTCAATTGTGCCCTATCATATGACACCTACGGAATTGAAAGAGTTGAAGATTTAGTTGCAAGAGTTGTTGGATAGGGGTTTCATTCGACCGAGTGTGTCGTTATGGGGAGAGTCGGTTCTGGTTGTGAAGAAGAAGGATAGGACTTTGAAGCTATTCAATGATTACCACCAGTTGAATAAGTTGACCATCAAGAATAAGTATCCATTTCCGAGGATTGATTATCTGTTTGACCAGTTTAGGAAAGCTTCAGTTTTCTAGAAAACTGATTTGAGGTCTAGGTACTATGAGTTGAAGGTGAAGGAAGCAGATGTTATGAGGACGGCTTTTAGGACTAGTTATGGGCATTTCGAGTTTCTTGTCATGCCATTTGGATTAACGAATGTAATTGCCACATTTATGGACATGATGAACCATGTATTCGGTTCCTATCTGGATTGGTTCATTGTGGTTTTCATAAATGATATATTGGTGTATTCTCGATCGGAGGATGAGCATGACGAGCATTTGAGAGTGGTTTTTCAAGTTTAGCGGGAGAAGCAATTGTATGCTAAGTTGAGCAAGTATGATTTTTGGCTTCGTGAGGTGGTTTTTCTTGTTCATGTCGTTTCAGCCAAGGGTATTGGGGTTGATCCGAAGAAGGTTGAGGCGATCTTAGATTGGAAGCCCCCGAGGACTGTGTCTGAGATCAGGAGTTTCTTAAGCTTAGCTGGTTACTATCGCCATTTCGTCGAGAGTTTTTTGAGTGTTACTGCTCCGTTGATGGAGTTACTTCAGAAAAACTCTGTCTTTGAGTGGACTGATGAGAGGCAAAAGAGTTTTGAGAAGTTGAAGTCAATTTTGACTGAAGCGCCTGTATTAACACAGTCGGAATCTGGTAAGGAGTATGTTGTTTTCAGTGATGCTTTTTACACAGGATTGGGTTGCGTGCTGATGCAGGAGGGAAAGGTAGTTGCTTATGCATGAGTGTAACTTTCCGACCCATGATCTGGAGTTGGCTGCTGTAACAAATTGTAATGTGTTTATGCAAGTATACATAGTCGTTTAAGTAATAAGTAAGTAAAAATGAGTTACCGTCTCCACAGGGGATTGTATAAGCTTAAAAAATTAATTGCAAAATTATAATTAACAATTTTATGTAAAAAAAACTCAATAAATTTGGATAGTGATGATTAGATTAATTAAATGCAAGAGTGATCCCTAATGCAATTTCTAATCTAAATGTAATTTACCTAAGTGTATGAATGAAGGCTTTAGAAACAAAAACAATCAACATTAAATGGGCTAGGATAATTATATTAATCAAATCAACTTACTTTCATCATGCTAACATGTTCAGAATTACTTCTATAGCAACTCTATCTCTTATGGGTTTGGAAACCAATTTAAGTCCTCTCGGATATTTTACTTAGTTAAATATGCATGTTACTGATCATATTAGACTAAGGGTTTCTTAACATTTATGTAAGGTCACAGGGTCATTTACGTTTGCAACAATTTAATTACATAAATCTAAAAACCATGCAAGATAATAGAGCTAACTAAAGATATTATGAACCTTAACTTAGTCGGTTTTAATGACCTAAATTAACATTGCACTTTTCAATTATGCATCTACTAACCGTCGTCTGGTTAAGATCGCTCAACTAATCTGAGTTCACTCAATCATGTATGAATGAATTGCATCATGATATTAATTGAAAACATAATTGACTGAGGCACAAAACATGTTAACATGAATTAAATAAATCTCATTAAATTAATATAATCATCCGAGCATATAGGAATTAAAACTTCATAGTTGATGTAAAAAACATAAAACACAAAGCAAACATGTTTAAAATAAATGACAAGAGGAAAGAGTTTGCTCAGTTCAGTAGCCTTTCAAATCTATTCTGACTAATGTGCTCAACTCTACTCAATTCAACAGCCTTCGGATCTATTTTGACTGAAGCGCTCATTCGTTTTGATTGAAGATTCTTTTGCTAAGGGTTTAGAAGGTAGCCAACTAAAGAGTGTTATTAACAAAGCTTTTGAGGGTAAAGATGGGAGAGGGGATAGACGGCTATGCAAGGGAAAAAGGGAGAAGGAATTGAGAGAAAACTAATGTGAGTGAGAGAGGAATGTTGAGTGATGAGGGATGATGGAAAAGTAAGGAATGCCAAGGTATTTATAGGTGAAGGTAAGGGTTTGAGTTTACTAAAAATAGGTTTAAATTTCCTTCCTTCCCTTTCTCATGTGGCCGGCCATGCTTCAAGGAAAAAGGATGACCAAGTCTTTTCAATTTGAATTCGAATTTCAAGCTAAAATAGCTATAGAGTGGACGATTTCAACAGGGAAGTTTTTAAGCTAAATTCTGATTATTTTCCAATTGTAGGGACCTTCAATTAAATATCCCAAAACATATTTTGGGCAGCCAACATCAAGTGCCGAAATTGGGCTTTTAACTCCCCTTGTTGGATTGTTTTTCTTAGACCAATAACTTAGCAAACATGTCAATCTTTTATGACATTTCTTTACTAGGTCAAATAGCCATCCTTATGCCCAAAATTTCTTGGTCTTGCCATCCACATGGATAATTTGTGCATGGCCATCTTTTATTTATCTAAATCATGTCTCCAATAGCCTACCTACATAGTGAAAAATACATGCATTAATAAATTAACATGAATTAATATAAAATATGCATGAAAATCATGTACTTAAGCATAATTTCACATACTTTCTAAAGTCATGTCTAAAATTACTAATTAAGTAAAATTCACTTATTTCAATACTAATTACTCGAGATAAACATAAAAATTAAGTAAAAAGGTGGAAAAACATATAGAAAAACCCTATATAATTTCAAGCTTACAACTATTGTAGTCTTTGAACTCAAGATTTGGCGTCACTACATGTATGGTGAGAGGTGTGTGATTTACACCGACCACTAGATTCTTAAGTATCTCCTTACCTAGAAGGAGTTGAAATTGAGACAGAGGCATTGGATTGAGTTGCTGAAGGACTATGACTATGTGATTGAGTATCATCCATGAAAGGCGAATGTTGTCATTGATGTCTTGAGTCGCAAGTCTTTAGTTGACTTAAGGGCAATGTTCACGAAGTTGTCAATTTTCTAGGACGGTGGTTTGTTGACTGAGATTCAAGTGAAGTCGACCCTTGCGCAGCAGATTCAAGAGAGACAACCATTTGATGAGAGTTTGGCGTGTCGTATCCATCAGGTTGAGTTGGGTGTTCTTGGAGACTTTGATCTCAATTCTAATGGTGTTCTTTATTTCTGAGGTCAAATGTGTGTTCCAATGGATGAGAATCTGAGACACTTGATTCTTATTGAAGGTCATAGTAGTCCATGTGTTATGCATCTTGGCAGGAACAAGATGTATCAGGATATTTGGGCTTTGTATTGATGGCCAGGGTTGAAAAAGGACGTAGCTGATTTTGTTACTAGATGCTTAGTCTGCCAAAAGGTTAAATCTGAGCATCAACATCTGTCTGGATTACTTCAACCAATTAGGATTCCAAAGTAGAAATGAGAGCGAATCACAATGGATATTTTTTCGAGTTTGCCAATGACTCCATATTGAAAGGATATAGTTTGGGTGATAGTGGATTAGTTTATGAAGTGTGTGCATTTCTTACCTGTGCGTACGACCTTCAATTTGCAACATTTGGAGTTCCAATTTCTATCATATGATCGAGATCGACGGTCTACGTTGAGATTTTATAATACGTTGCATGAGGCTTTGGGTTCGAAGCTTCACTTCAGTACAGCATATCATCCACAGTCAAATGGTCAGTCTGAAAGAGTGATCCAGATTCTCGAGGATATGCTTCAGATTTGTGTGATCGATTTTCGTGGCAATAGGGATCGTCATTTGTCGTTGCCTAAGTTCACGTACAACAATAGTTATCAGAAAAGTATTCAGATGGCTCCATTTGAGGCACTTTATGGTAAGAAGTGTAAAACTCCACTATGTTGGCTTGACATGGAGGAGTAGAGGAATTTGGGTCCCAATTTGGTTCATGAGATCGAGGACAAGGCGAAACTTTTCTGTGAGCGATTGAAGGTTGCTTCAGATAGGCAAAAATCTTATGCTGACTTGAGACGTCGAGATATCAAATATTAGGTTGGTGATAAGGTGTTTTCGAAGGTTTCACCTTGGAAGAAGGTTTTGAGGTTCGGGCAGAAAGGTAAGCTCAGTTTGAGGTTCATTGGCCTTTACGAGATTATTGAGCGAATTGGATCGATTGCTTATCATCTTCTATTGTCGCCTGAGCTTGAGCTCATTCACGATGTCTTTCATGTTTCCATGCTACGGAAGTGTAGATCGAATCCTTCCTATATTGTTCCTGTTGAGGAGATTGTGGTTCGATCTGACCTTTCGTATGAGGAGGAACCGATTGCAATCCTAGATTGTAAGGTCAATGTGCTACGCAATAAGACGGTTCCATTGGTGAAAGTTTTGTGGCACAACCATAAGACTGAGGAAGCTACTTGGGAGTTGGAAGATATCATGAAGTGTCAGTATCGTACCTATTTGATTTAGGTAGATTTCAAAGACAAAATTTCTTTTAAGAGGGGGAGAGTTGTAAGGCCCCGAAAATAGGTCTAGTAGTTTCAGGGAAGTTTACCAGGTTCCGAGTGAAAATTGGGAATTAATCTGGTTAATTAGTGATTTATATTCTTAATTAGTTAGCTTAATTTCATCTAAAAAATCGATAAATAATATTTCAAAAAATAAAAATAGTTTTAGAAAAATTAATTTTATGGTTTTAAATAATTTTTGGGTAAACATAAATATTTTGGGTTAAATTGTAATTTAAAAATAATTTAAAATGGGGGTTTAATTGGGTCATTTAAAATATTAATTAAATGGGACTAATTTAAAAAAATAAGGGAAATGTGTAAGAGGTTTTATAGCAAATAAACCATATTTTTGGAATTTTGGAGGGAAATGAGCAAACTGTAAAACAAGGGAAAATGGGGAGTGGCCTGATGGCAAATTCCCCAAATTTTGAAAATCAGGTAGGGGTTTTCAATTTTAAAAACTCTGCAACTACCTCACTTTTCACTAATTTTTCACCTGAATTGAGAGCTTCTTCTCTCTCTCTCTCTCTCTCTCTCTCTCTCTCTCTCTCTCTCTCT
Source organism: Gossypium raimondii (assembly GCF_025698545.1). Lineage (NCBI taxonomy): Eukaryota > Viridiplantae > Streptophyta > Magnoliopsida > Malvales > Malvaceae > Gossypium > Gossypium raimondii. Next base: position 40,331,277 of record NC_068565.1, read on the forward strand.
TTTGCTTGTTTTCTTAAACCAAATATTAGAGAATAGATCTAAACATTTTCTCTCCCAAAATTCTCTCTAAAATCTCTCTAAATAATTTTCAAAGTTGGACAAAAAGTCATCTAAATTTCTTCAAGCATTTTGATTCAAACTTCCAAATCAATAATTTGAGTTCAATTGAAAGCAATCCTCATCTCTAAACTTTTTTAAGTTTATTTCAATCATTATTTGTTAATTAAAGTGATTATAATGGATTTTCAACTTTAATTTCTTCTTTCTTGAACTTGAGGATCAACAATGGTAGATATTTAATTTTGAGTTAGAATCCAAATATTAATGGATGTCTAAGCTCAAAATAGGTCTAATAAGAGGTTTTTAATCTTAAACTAAAAGATCAAACACATTTTATGGATCAATTTTGAGAAATTCGAATTTGATCAAGAACATGGATGATTTTTCAGGAAAATTATGAAACGGATTAAATGATGAAATTAACACTTAGAATACATGTTATTGGACTAGGAATGAATATTAGAAGCGTTTGAGGTGCTGAAAAGGGAGTTTAGTTGAAGAATTACATATTTCAGCTTAGTTGTGCAACATCGATAAGGTAGTTTAGAGCAATGATTTAGATTCGTATACTTTATCAAAATTTGTATTTCTTGTTCCTATTGTTAGTTTGTAATGCATACTTTGTCTCTGTTGAAGTCCACAGCAAGAGGAGGAACATGCAAATCAGAATTAAAGCTCAAACTAGCTTGTTTCAACACATTTTTGGTTAAAGAACTAAGTGTGGAGGTGAGTGATATTAAGGGCAATTTGGTAAATTAACCTTAATATGTGTTAAATTAAAGGTTTAATTGGTGTTATTAATGACTTAATTGCATATTGGATGGTTGGATTTGTAAAAATAGGTTTAATTTTATAAAATAGCAGGATGGCAATTGGTTCAGTAAGTTCTGTGTTATGCTTTTAACATGATTAAATTGTATGGAATAAATTGATATTTGGAGCATGAATTGCTGATTTATTGAACATTTGATAAATGTGTTCTAATTGGTACATGAATATTGGGAAAAATGATATTTGCTATGCTTAATTTTATTGATGTTAAAATTGCTTAGAAACATGCTTTTACTTGAATTTTAACATCCTAAATTAAATGATTAAACAATAGATTTTATGCCTTACATGTATGATTATATTGGTGACATTACATGGTGGATCCATTGGATATAGTTGGCATGCCATAGGATTTTTAAGTACTGACCATTATTTATGATATTGTGAGCATATGGCTCTTGGTGGACTAATTTGTTTGGAGTAGATAAGGGAGTGTTGAGCTTGAGTCTCCACTCATTGGGTTATTTGAGGCATTATAAGGGAGCGTGTGGCTTTGGCCTGCTCAATTAGGAGGACTGTATTTGATTTGTTGGAGTTCGAAGATCCGTTTATCCAATGTATGATCACATGTTTACTTATTGCCATGAATGTATTATGCCAATATAATTGATTGATTGTACCAATATAATTGAATGTTTATGTGTTAAAAGATGATTTTACATGCCATGGAAAAATTGATTCTTAATTCTTGAAATAGCATGTGATGTTATGGTGAAATGTTAACATGTTGTGACTGAAAATTTAATGCTTAATTGCTTTGATTTATGCATGATTTTGTGCAAATTACTTGATATTTTTACTATCATTCACTGAGTTTTTTAGGCTCACACCCTCACATTTCGTGCAGAGAATTTTCAGGCGTAAGGAGTCGAGAAGCGAGTGCAAGGGCGATCCAAGGATAAGGCTCGGTAATGGCTTAAGAAATTTAATTTAGAGACTATATAGGGGTATTGTAATGTTTTTGGGACTAGTGTTATTTTATTTGTAATGGAAATTGGACTTTAAATTTTGGGCTTTAATTTTGGTGATTTTATAATATCTTTAATGCACAATTTTATGTTTAATTGATGTTTGAGTTAAGGTATGTTGATGAGTGTTCGTACGGTGGTTGATAACACGGTGTATGGAACATGTATTTTATACTAACAATGTTTAACTGAAGCTTACAATGGAGTGGATTGCTTGCGACTAAGGTATGTAGCTTGTGTGAATTAATTAGGTGTTTGTTAAGCGAGTAATTTATTTGTTGTAAATAAATTAAATTGGAGATGTGTAGATGCTTATGGTAATTAATTGTAACTATTTAAAGTTTCATGGGTAAGTAAAATATGTACAATTGGGAAATTAAAATGAATTTTTGACAAAATAGGTGCAGTGGTTAGTACACGGGTGTGTGTCTTTTCACACGAGCGTGTAGGTTTTTGGCGGTTTGATTTTTGGTTTTTGTAATCTAGTATTCTAATTTGCTTAATTTATAATTTTGTCCTAAAAGTTGATTAGATTAATTGAAGCCTTTAATGATTGGGAAACTTGGTAGTATTTTAGGGTTAGGCTTGTAACTGTTAATATTTGGTAGAAACACTCTTAATTTTTAGTTTTGAAGATGTACTAAAAGTTTGTAACAGTTACGATTTAGTCCCTGATAATAAAACTTGAATTAGACATAGTAAATGAACTCGAATTAAGCTGAAATTTTTAAGGTTGCACAATTTAACTAATAGAAGGTCAGTAACTATTAAGAAATAAAATCGGGATTGTTTAACCTTAGGTGGTAAAATGACCAAAATACCCTCAGGTTAAAATACTTAGAAAAAGTTTGAAAATGGTTCACAAATTGCTTCCGCATTAATAAATGATAGTTAATTAGTCATAAATGAGGTGTTATAAGGTTGGGGTGTGTGTCAGGTAGTCGTTAGCTGGAGAGTCGCTTCGGTGGCTAATGTAACACTTCGAATTCAGTCCGATCCATCTCGGTCGAGTTTGGGGTGTCACAGAATCGATTTTTGAGCCAAAACCAACTACCTATCTTGACTTCGCTACTCTAATCAAACATGTTAATCCAGGTTGGACCAATCCGATACCCAGCTTTACATCATCCAACATTGCTGCAAAATCGAGCCAATCTGCAATCATGGACATGCTTCATCACATGCGTCGATAGTAGCAAGCTTATTGGAGATATGCGAGAATCTGAGACGACTCAATAAGGGGTGTATTTAGAAAAATCTCACGTAACTTGTTTGACTTTGTGCCTGAATTTCTAGATTTTATCTTTGATCCATGGACTCTAACTCTGGATATTAGGCACAATGATTTCACCACTTCTAAAAGAGGAACTAGATGCAAAGATGGTTATAAAGAAGTGGAAACAATATTGGATAGCAAGGATGCTACCAAATAAATAAGGGGGTTTTCTTTTTCTTTAATATTTTAGGATATTTTAGGTTTAATTACTCTTAATTGTATTTCCCTTTCTATACAATAAATATTAAGTTGCAATTATGAATAAAATTGAGCAAACTTGCACATTATTTTTAAATTCATGAAAAATAAGAAGTGTGTAAATAGGCATGTGCATTTGCATGTCTAGAGTTGGCTTTGGCTAGGAAAGGCTTGGAATTTAAATAGCCAAAATTGACTCACCTTCTTTTCCTAGGACCATAGCTGGTGCACAGTTCACATTCACTTCTTCGATATTGTCCCTTCTATTTTATGTTTTAAACTATGAAGACATTGTTTCTTTCTAGTGGGGGTGACCAAAAATTAAACTTTTTTTGAGATTTTTTACAAAAATTAATTTTTCCATCAAGTTGTGTTTAAGTAAAATATTGCTCAAAAAATTAATTTTTGCTTAATTATGTTAGATTTAGTATATATAAAATTCTATTATTTCAATTATTCTTATGTTAGCTTAATTATGACAAAAATGTTAAACTTAGTAATTCTGTATAAGGGCTGCCATGAAAATTTTTAATTCCTTTGAAAAACTAATCATGCATGAAAGTTTAAGTCTTTAGATTTGACTTAGTAATTTCCTTGAGGTGAAACCCTAGGAGGCATGGTAATTTAAAAATGCTTTAGACAAATTTTTGTTTGGATTGTTTGGGCCTTTCAAGCCAACCTTAGAAAGAATTTTCCCTTGAAAACCTACTTTAAGCTGTATGGCTTGATTTCCTCTGAACCTTACATTAATGAGCCATCTTTTATTTAATATTTATCTTTATTTGTCCCAAACCTTAAACTCAGTTCATCCTGAATATTCTTGTGTTTAAGTTTGGGGGAGTTAGAGAGAAGTACTGGATGCTCAACACAAGTACAAAATGTTAAGGTACATGTAGCAGTATGCTCAAGAAAGCATCTTTGCTTAAAAAAATAGTTGGATGTACAAACAGCATATTTACTCAAATTGAAAAAAAAACTAGGTATTTTTGGGGATAATTGCATTTCGGAGGTTCGAGGTAAGGCAAGTCCAAGGTTTTAGCCTAAAAATTATCTATCTTTTTCCTACCTTGACCCAAGCCACATTACAACCATATTAAAGACCTATTGATTTAGATTTTTGTGCAATACATTAGTGGAGAGGAATTTCTGAGCTCAACATATGAAGGCATAATTAAGCTTTAGGATTGTTGCTTAACTTAATCAAGGGAAATAAAAACTGATTAGAAAGCACTAAGTACACATTTGTTAAGGGAAGGCATTCGGTACATATTTTTGTTGGCATGTTAATAATTGAGAGTAATTGAATGATACATGTACTCAATTTACATGTTTACAAAATTTTTTATTTTTGAGCATAATTTCACTAAACACTTTACTATGGGAAAGAATGATTTCGTTTGAAGGAATCTTGTAAAAATGACTCCTTGAAATCTATTGTAAGTTACCATATGTCATCACTCAAATTGAGAAATGAATTAAGTTCAGGGGTGTGTTGACACTAAAATATATAGAATTTACAACACTTTCTGACGAGTAATTCATGCAAATTTTGAGTTTTTGATTGCAAATTATGTAGTTTTATTACGAATTTATAAAGTGGATGAAATTAAAGTCAATTTTCTATTCTTACTTAATTATATGTTGATTTTACATATTTTTTCCAATTTGCAATAGTTTGGTGCATTAGAAAAAAAGACAGTCTTGAAGCTCACCTATTGATACTCAATGTTATGTATTTTCACAGCATAAGCCATGCAAACATGGGTTGATAAAATCATCAGCATGGGATGCCCCAAATTGAGTTATTGGACTCTTAAATTCACTTTGACCTAGTTCTCAAGTGGGTCACTGAAGTGGACAAGCTTGCTACTAAGAATGAGGCCCAAACAATCCACTAAAGGAATGAAGAGCCTAAATCAGCCATGGGGTGATAAAATTATCCAAAGAGACTTGGTAAACCCCCAAATCAGCTTCTAAAGTCAATAACCAAACTCCCTTTCCAAAAAACATGTTAATCGTCTGCTCTTTCCACCCTCTCTCCCTTGAATCAAGCATGAATCTTCCCAAAATAGCAAACTATTCATCCACCTTCCTTAACTCAAGGGCCAACCACCTCTAAGAGAAATTCAAGGAGATATCAAATGCTAAAAATAGCAAAGACTTAAAGGGACTCTCAAGTATAAATAGGGGAGCTAAATTCACTTCTCATTATCAACTCATTCTTTATTTCTCATTCCTCTACACGCATCCATCTCTTTTCACTTATTTTTCTCTCATTTTCCATTCATGAATTTCCACTTGAGCGAGTATTTGTAAGGTCTTGAGAGCAGCCATTTTAGGTAATATTGAGAGCTTCTAAGCTTGCTAGTCACGGCAAAAAAAAAAGAATGAAGGAGGAGTAAAGTGAGTAGTGCCACAGAGAACACCTAGAATCAACTTCTCTTTCCTTTCATTCTTTTATTTTTGTTCAATTCAAGAAACATGATTGTAACTGAGTTTTCTTCTTTGAATATAATCATGATTGCTTAATTTTGTTGGTGTTAGAATGATTTAAATTCTTTAGCTTATATTATTTAACTCTATTATAGATGTTCTATGCATTTTATATGTTTATTCATTCAAATAAAATTATGAACATGTTTCTCATGAATTTTGAATGAAGGGAAGCAATTGAATTAATTATTTAATCTGAACAAGATTAAAATTAAGTGACACAATATTTGAATGGTGTATTTTAATCATTTAGTGATTGAATTAGTAATAATATTGAAATAAAATATTGTTACCATGCATAACCTTTGTATAATGTTTGCTTATGAAATTATGAGTTGATTAAATATAGAAGTATGCTAGATAAACTTTATAATTAAATAAGTATAAAATTATAACTTAATTAAATAGGGTTAATAAATTATTAACTTGTCATGGAATCTCCGTAACGCTTTTAACATTGTTTAAATATTCTAAGTTTGGAAGGATAATTATTCTAACACATGCATGCTATTGTGATTAACTCTTAAGAACTTGCATCATTAATTATTATGTGTTTATTTTATTTGTACTTAGATTAATTTTTAGGGTAATTAGATTAATTAGAAAATTCATCACACTTTTACTTGTTTTCCACAACCTAACTTGCCAAGTGATAATTTTCCAAATCCTAATTCACATTTACAGTTCATGTGAAGACGATAACTTTTACTTACTACATTATTACTTGTCAACGACTGTGTACACTTGCACATCATTCGAATTATTTCGAGACAAGCACCTTGTATCCAACCCGATCGACGGGTTTGGTTACAAAATGTCACACCATCTCTGAAACAAATTATAAACAATTTACAACTAAATTTTATGACTAACCTGACTAAAACAACCAAATATGCCTTATTTAATCATACTTAACTTAGTTCGCATATTGACAATAACATCTTAACATGTTTAATTAGTTGGTCTACTAAACAAAAATACAACTATAAACTTCTAGTTTAAAATTCTTAACAAGCAGACTTATGAAAAATTAACAATAATAACTTTAATATTTTGAATAAATTTTCTTCGATGAAAATTAAACACTACAGTTCATACTTAGTTACAAAAAAAATTTTGACCCTGAGGCTCTGCCTCTAGTTGACCCCACTTTATGCATGTTACAATAAGAACACAAGTTCACCTAAGATTGAAGAATTCTGGCTTAATCCCTCTTCAACTCCTTATATAAACTATTATACATGGAAAACATAGGAAAAACTAAGTTCAAATGAACTTAGTGAGTTAGTGTCATATCATACTATTTATGAATTTATAAGATAGAACTTTATGGGTCTGATCTCCTGTTTGACATCACTTGCACTAGTATAGTTCGCACATCTTCCTAGCGTACTCTTGTCCTCCCTTGCGTTGACTTAACTTGAGAATTTGCACACTTTCTATATTGTCACAATCCTCCATTTCTATTGCTCATGCTATATGCTACAATGCGGATTGATTTCACTTACCCATTTGTACTAATTTCATACAAGAAGGATTATTACCTCATTCGCCAATAGAACATATGCAATTACCTTAGCAATTCTTATTATTGCAGATTAATGAACAACAGATTTATTCCAGAAAACTCATACATAGAGATTCACACTTGGAGAATTTTTACCTGCGGATTACACTTAAAGTGTAACACCCGTTACCCGAGACCGTTGCCGGAGTCGAGCATGAGGCGTTACTTGACTTAACTTAAAAGTTCGGGGCATAAAAATTTACTTTTAAAAGTTATTTCACTGTTCATAATAAGGCTGTCCACCTGCGCAGCAGTCACTAAATTAATTATAACTCTAGCTACGAAACTTAAAATTTAGATCTGTAAATTTTTCCTAAAACTAGACTCATATATCTTTTTACCATAAATGTTTCAGAATTTTTAGTTCAGCCAATTAGTACAGTTTATTAGTTAAAGTCTCCCATATTTCACTGATCGACTATCCTGACCTCTCGTCACTAAAATTCAATTATCTCATCGTACAGACTTCATATGGTGCTTCCACTTATTTCTAGTTAAAACATACTCATTAAATAATCTAAAAATGTAAATTATAACTCAAAACTCCTTTTTTACAATTTTTAATGAATTTCTAAAGTCAAAATAAGGGACTTCAAAAAACATTCTAACCCTATCTCACTAAAATTCAAATATCTAAAAATATATAACTCTTCTGCTTACTCTATTTCTTTCATGTGAAAGTAGACTAATCCAGCTTTAATTTCATATCTCACTCAGCTTCTAATTCAATTTCCACCATTTTTGGTGATTTTTCAAAGTTACGACAATGCTGCTGTCCAAAAACTGTTCCATTAAAATTTTATTAATAATTTTTTTAAAAAAAATTCAATATAACCCCTTTATAATTATTTAACCTTCCCTGCAAATTTCAAATTACAACCAATTTCAGTATTTCAACTAATTCATTTAAATACTAATAAAGTTCAACCAATAAACCATTCCAAGCTAAAAACATGTATATTTCATTGTCTAACACAGCCATCACATTCAGATTTACTTTGCATTCTTAATCATTCATACTATTACTTTTTACTTCAATTCCCTATACATGCCATATAAATCAAAAATTTGTTTAACAAAATCTACCGGAGTAAATCTGGATTGTGTGATTCTTGATGTAGATCCGATCCTCCGAACGTATTTATATGTCAATCTACAAGAAACAATAAACACACACAAGTAAGCTTATAGAAAGCTTAGTAAGTTCATAGGCATTTAAGATAAATCTTAACGAACTAATCATAATAATTCACATCTTATTATTCACTACACTTCCTGCCATACACAATATCCAATTGATGAAATCATTTAATTGAGCTCAATTTCAACAACTACGATAAATCTACCACTTGAATATGAGTCTATGTAACACTTCCCGACTTTATCAAATTAGTGAATGTCTTACGGAATTGAGTACTTCATTTCCTCGATACCATAGTCCAACTATGGTCTTACACATAATCACATAACACATACCAATGCCATAGCCCAGCTATGGTCTTACACGGAATCACTTATCATTTATCTCTTCTCACTGATCAGATAAGTGTAGCTAAGCTACCACTTATCACTTATCACTTGTCACTGATCAGATAAATGTAGCTAAGCTACCACTTATCACCTATCACTTGTCACTAATCAGATAAGTGTAGCTAAAGCTACCACTTATCACTTGTCACTTGTCACTAATCAGAAGCACTCAAATCCGACGTTCCGCTCAATTTAATCATTTATTCGGTTTTCGCATTGTTATTTTATTTTCAATCCATCAACAAATATATATATATATATATATCATCATACACTATATAATTCATGAAATTAACATTTAATCATTAACTTTCAGCCATATGAACTTACCTGACTACTTTGGAAAAGTTGCGGAAGTTTAGTGACTAATCGGTAATTTTTTCCTTTCCTCGTTTATCTTCGGGTTCTTGATCTAAAATATAAATTTATTCATTCATCAGCATCAAATTCAATTCTAATTCATTTCACAATTTATACCCATTTAATTTTCAAAATTACACTTTTACCCCAAACTTTACAATTTTTACAATTTGGTCCCTACTCAATTAACCTCTCAATTGATCTAATTTTTCTCAATTAACACCTTGTACAACTATTTGATATTCAAAACCGCAACACCAAACCCTAATTCCAAACTTTTTCACAATTAGGTCCCTAAAATCAATTTCTATCAAAATTACTTAATAAAATCATCATATAATAAAATTAAAGCTTTAATTCCATGTTAATTCATCATAAAAATTCAGAACTCATCAATGGTAACTCTCAAAATCAGCCATGAAATCAAAAACTAATGAAATAATTAGTTGGACCTAATTGTAAAAGTATTAAAATCACAAAAATTAGAAGGAATAATCAAGAATTAAACTTACATGATTCAAATATATGAAAAATTAGCTTGGAGGACCCTTAAATGGCGTTTTTTGCTAAGAAATATGAAGAATTTCCTAGAAACTCTTTTAATTAAGATTTTTATTTGTTAATATTTACAAAATTTCCAATTTTGCCCTTATTACATCACTTTTTCAGATTTTTCCTCTCTTATGCCATCTCAACTATTCCATATTGGCATATTTATGCCTTAAGTCCCTCCTTATTTACCACTTAAGCTATTTAATCACTTTTAACAAATTTTACATTATTTTCGCTTTAGTCCTTTTAATTAATTGACCACCCAAACATTAGAATTTTCTAACGAAACTTTAATACCAACTCAATGACACTCTATAAATATTTCTAAAAATATTTATGGCTCGATTTATGAGTTTGATGTTTCGCTACCTCATTTTCGATTCTAATCATTTTAATATTTATTCCTAGTACACTATTCACTATTTCAAAAATTTTCCTAACTTCACATTTAACTTATACTCACTAAATTAATAATATTTTTTACTCATTTGTCAGATTTAGTGATCTCGAATCACCATTCTGACACCACTGAAAATTTAGGCCATTACATAAAGTCTTATATACGCGGACCCGAGCTTGGTAAATACATACTTGTAGACTATAATTGTGAACATTTATATACGGAATCATAATCACAGATTTACATATGCGAGTTCTTTCTTGTGAACTCATTTTTAAATGATAATCGCTACCAGACTCTTGTTTGGCGGATAGTCACTACGAACTCTTGATTTAAAGATAGTCCTTAGCAGACTCCTATATGAAAGAAGATCCTTGTGGGTTTTAGCTTGAGAAAAATAATTTATACGAACTCTCGTAGTTTGAACATAAGGACAAGCCCATGCGATCTCTTGCTTGGATAGTAGTCCATATTGACTCTTGTGAAAGATAGTCTCTTTGAACTCTTAAACTTAAAACGTGAATATAAGATCAGCAGACTATCATGGCTTGAATCATAAAGATAAATCCAGTGGACTATCATACATACAGATTCATATAAAAGATTCATGGATGCAAATTCATATATGACAGACTCATACATGCGGGTTCATAGATGAATTTACATATAGATGTGGCTTCATATACGTGAACTATTCTGCAGACTTTTACATAGAGAAATTTCACATATAACTTTGTCATGAAGCTTAGAGACTAAGTTCGATGGACTATCGTAACTTAAATCATGAGATAAGTCTAGCAGATCGCCTTATCTTACGCGTGCCCATGGCCATGGGGCTTGCTTACATACATGAGGCTTTAAGCCTTAGACTTTATAAAGTCTCATACTTGAAAGAACCCACGTAGGTTTATCATATACATATGCGCATATATCTCTGTCCAATCCAATCGAACCTCTGCAAAACCAAATATCATGCATATACATTCTCCATACAACCCACCCAAACCTCCTCAAAACCAACAACATATGGCACAGGGTGCACAACATGACATTTCTTCAACTTCCACCCGTTATTACATGCCTCCACATTCTGTATATCATTCATTTTTATGATAGACATATAATAAGCAATCAACCAAACATATGGTTAATAACACAACACAGATCATACCAAACATCCCACAATAATTCAACTCCTCATCATTAGCAAAACATGAAGTCAAACGTACCACGACAACACAATATTGATATACATAAAACAAACACTGAGAATTTAAGTTTACAAACTCACCAACACAATACCTGAAAGCTAATACCGACTATATCTACTTAATTTTTCTCTTTTCGCTTGAGCCTCATCTTTCTTAGTTAGCTAAGCATAACAACAACACCAGGATCAAAATGAAGGCATACATATGTAAGAAAACCATGATTCATTTGCATGTAGAAAAACTTTAAAGGTTAACTATGACCTTAATCACCACAGTACATATACAATGAATTAAATTGAAATCCTCAATTTTTCTTCCCTTTTTTTCAATCGAAAGATTCAGAAGAGTTAGAAAGATTACCTATTTACTAAATTCTCAATTTCATAAGCTAATATGTAGTTTCTTTCCTCATACAGACCACTCCTTAAATTTTCTCTCTTACAAAAACAAACCAGAGAAGAAGATAAAAGAAAGAAAATGAGTACAAAAATGAGAGAGTGCTCATAGGAGAATGATGTCCATCACCTATATAACTTTCTCGCACTCAATCACCAAAAGCAATTCATCAGCATCAAAATTAATGTTCCTCATCATAATGTTTCCCACTAAAGAAAGTATCTAATTCTAATGTAACAAGACTAATAGTTGAAATCTAACCAATTACCAAATCAATTAGCAAGATTCACGTAATTACACTAAGACCCTCATTAATAAAAAAATTTTATAATTAGATACCCAGAATTTACTACTGTACTTATCTTTTAACAATTTCGGGTGTGACAATGACCATGCAGAGTAGTCTTGTCGATTCCCTGATGATGATAAGACTTACACACATAGTAAAATACACTATGCCCTAACAACCCCCCAAATTCACTATCACCAACACTCCAACCAAGAATCCCCCATCATAACTCTCCAAGAACCCCATATCAATCCCTATATCCTCACTCTCCCTTTCACTAACTCATAGCTTCATAGCTACAAAATCGTAAATCGCCTTAAGCAACGACACCGCACTAGCCAAATGGCAAAGTGTTGTGATGTAAACATGAACGCCCCAAAACAACACCAAGATCACCATAAATGATAATAAGGATAAAATGACATTTTGGGTATCAACAATAATGACAAACAAGACCAAGAAACCAATCAACAAGCCATTGTAAACAAATATCAAGAACGAAACCCATGTGAAAGTTATAAAAAAGGCGCTTAAAAACCTTGGGTATGGCTAAGATCATGGAAGTGAAAGAGATTAGCTTTAACATGTATATTGATGCTACCATAAAGACAATTGTAGTTGTTGATAAAAGAGAGAAGGCAAAGACAAAAATTAGGTAACAAAACTGAAAGGTTCAGCTTGTGGTGGGTCAATCATATTCCCTTTATATTTTTTATTTTATGCTTTTAATTTAATTTTTTCTATAAAAAGTGTTTTTGCACATAAGAGACAAATGAAGTTAGAGATGTGAAGAAAGAGAGGTTGTTGCTACGACATGGAAGAAATGAGAGGGTTTTAGATGCGATGAACAAATGTGAAAAAGAGAGAAAAGAGATAAGAATAATTTTTTTTGTCTAATTATAGAAAGGTCCCTAAGTTTTAGTCAAAAGTAAAAAAAAAAATTGTCACGTGTCATCACTTAATGGGCTAATGTGCCACACCAACAATCCATTAATAGAAAATAAATTATTGTAACATGAGTGACTAGTTTGAGCAAGTATTTTAACTAGAGTGACTAAATTGAATAAAAATTTAGAGTGATCAAAATAGGAAAATATGTATATTAGAGTGATCTTGGGTGTAGTTAACCCTTACTGTCTGTTTGGACAAAGTAATTGAATGAAAGTGTAATTAGACTCTCTTATAATTACAAAGATTGTAATTCCCTAGGCATGTCTAGCCGACAGAGTGTAATTATATTGTAATTCTCGATGTCATGTTTGGTAGTATAAATTCTAATTATACAGTTACATAATTTATATTCTTTTTAAAAATTAATTACTATAAAAAGTATTATTATGATAAAAATTATTTCTAAAATGTAACAAAATTAAAATCATATCATCATATGTAATATGTTAGTCTAAAAAATAATTGATAATACGATTGCTAATAATAATAATAATAATAATAAACATCATAGGTAATTTTATCTAATTGATCTAGTGAATATTTGTTGAGTTATTTCCTCTTTAATATTTAACATATTCTCCTTATCATCATCTATTGGTTCTTAATTGATTTCATTATCATCTAAATTTGAATCAGCATAATTAAGATAATTAAGATATCCTTCTTTAATATACTCTTGAAGTATGAATCATTTTGATTTCATCTATCATTGAAGTTAAATATGCACCATGCTAGCACGATCCAACCTTATTTTTTATACTATACTAAGATGATGTTGTTAATATAGGAAATATTTTTTAGAACAATAAATGTCTTCTAACCATATTTCAAATCTTAAATGTCTCAAATTAAAGAGTTTAGGAGTTGTCTATAATACTTGTGTCTTACACCATTCTCTCAAATGGTATTATAACCCCATGATATGGTGCAAGAAAATCTTTTGTAATTGTATAATCAATATCGATCTTATAATATTTGAGTTCAAAATCCAAGTAATTTGTAACTTTAATTATAAAAGCTTATATAAACTTAAATTGGAAAAAAATTATACTACGTTCTATCTTTCTTTTATAAATCATAAATTAAGTAAAAAATAATATAAAATTTATAATATCTAACTTTTATAATAATGGCTTTATAAATTGTTTAATAAGTTTCATATCTTTTCCTACAAATAATATATTTTTTTTTGTCATAACTTTATAAATTTTTTTTATAAACAAGCGATGACAAAAAATAATGTTTTTTTTATTAATAAGTATTGTAATAACAGATTTTGCCCGAGCTTAAAAGGGTCCAAATTACAACGGGCCTATGTAGCCCAAAACTCGAAATAAGCAGAGGCCCTAAACAATGGCCCAACACAATATCAGAAACCCTAGGGTTTCTGTGATGAGTCTCGCTTCGCAGCCACCTAGCCTCGCCCTCCAAATCTCGGCCCCCGAATCCTCATCTGTGCACAAAAAAGGAAATAAACAGTATATGGAAAACAAGATCGAAGATTTGCAAATCAAATCAATATAAGCAGATTAGTTTCTTTATATATTTTTAGAATGGTTATAAAAAGCCATTAAACATACTGTAATAGGGGCCGAAAAATCAAATAAAAAATAGAGGCTTTTACTTTCGCAATACAGAGAGCATAGTCGATTAAAGGTTCATACTTGTATTTCTATTTTATTTTTTTCATTATATCTATTTATTTTTATCATTTATATAAATAATATGAATACAAAAGGAAGGAAATAACCTGTATTCGAGTCCTAACCGCCGCGGATGGCCGAGGAAGTCGTCACCGAGGATTGACGGCCAAAAACTGAAGGGTTTTCTCGAGATTTGGGCCCTCTCCATCAATATTTTGGCAATTTCGGGGTTAGATTCGAGTTTAAAGGCTTTAGAAAGGTCAGATTTAAAATTTTCGGCTCTCCGACCACCACATACGGTGGCGCCACCGCCGGTGGCCTGTGGCCGGCGTGGTGGCCGATGACCGGCCGACGCCGGACTTAGGCCGGATGACTGAAGAGGGGGGACAGTTTTCTCAAAGTCTTTTTGTTTTTTTTTTGAAAAAGAATGGGAAATGAAATTTTTTGGTTTAAATTTGGCTTAAATAAGCCCATCAAAACGGCGCCGTTTGGAAGGAGGTGGGATCCGTGCGTCGACCCGATCCAGACCCAGGATCCGCACGTTTTGATGTGGAGGGGAAAATTGCGTTTTTAGCCCCTCCGCCTTTTAATACTTTTACAATTAAGTTTTTTAAAAAAAATTCGCCTTTAATTTGTTTTTAATTTCAATTTAGTCCTCTTCGAACGGCGTCGTTTTAGAGGAGAGGGGAAATTTCCCTTCCAGCCCCTCTATGTAATTCGCGTGTTCAAATTAGTCATTTGGGTTTCATTTATTTGCAGATTTGCCCCAAAATTTTTCAATTACTGTTCAATTTAGTTTTTTTATTATTTTCCTAATTAATTTTAATAATGTAATTGTTATTTTTTATTTTTGCAATTATTTTTCAAAATTTATTTATTTATTTTTATGCGATTTATATTTTTAAACTAATGTTTTTTCATGTATACATTTTTTGAATTTTGATAATATTGACATTATTAATATATTTTATGTTTTCATAAATACATTATAAATTTTATAAATCAAAGTTTTACATGAAAATTCATTTGTATGCCTCTAATTCTTCATAATTTCATTTATTTTACTTATTTTGCTCATTTATTTGATATTTTACATGTCATTCGTTATTTTTGCTTTTGTCTTAATTTAGTTTGTTTAAACTTCATGTTATTACCTCATTATTATAATTATTGTTGTATTTGTTATTGTGACATTTATACATGCATTCAACCTAATATCACTTTGAAGGAATTGTGCCCTAACGTATTGGGCCGCGATTTCTTAAATATTGAATAAATGGATATTCTTTTAAATTTTTATTGCACGTATTCTGGCCTAATTCATTTTTGGGGAAATTAGAATGTCGTGCCCTAACGCATTGGGTGTGACATTTTCCTTCTCTGAAATGATAAGGGTCTTAATAGTAACGTTTTTAAGTTTTTTTGCTAAGGATTATATATTTTCAAACTCTCGACTTCAAGACATTAATTAATCAATTTGGTAACAATTTTGGGCGTTACGAGGGTGCTAATCCTTCCTCGTACATAATTTACTCCCGAACCCATTTTTTAAAACTCGTAGACCAAAGCCATTTTTTTAGGTGATCCAATCACACCTTAATAAAAGATTGGTGGCGACTCCCAATTTTTCATCGACAACTAATTTTTGTTTTTTCCAAAAATAAAAATGGTTTTGACAGCTTGGCGACTCCACTGGGGACATTTTTTTAAAATAAATAAGAGAGTCGAGCTATAAAATTGATTAATTTTTATCTTATAGTCGAAAAATAAAATTCGTTTTAAAAATCCTCTTGCATTCATGCTTAATTGATTTAAGTACTTTAAATTATTTTGCATTGTACATTACATATACTGGATAATTTTACCCTTTAAATGGGAGCGAGAAACTAGTCCTTCGTGAGGTTTTTACCTCCGTGCAGGGTAGTGGACCGCTTTCGGGATACATCCATACCTATGTCTTCGTGAGATTTTCATCTCCGTGCAGTCATAGGGAAATGTATTCCCCTTAACCGAACTCGATCCATATGAGCCTATAATGGGTGAGGATTGAGGAATCTGCTGGTTCGAGTACCTTTACCCTAGAAGCCAAACTTCATAAAATGAACCTTAGGAATCCACCCTAGGTAGAACTATACTAAACCCTAGTAGATATCCAATTAGGAATTTTACTATTTCTTGATTATATCTTATGTTTTTATGTGATACTGACTTTTTGTGTTTTATTGCATGACATGGCATTTCATTTCATCATAAAAGGCGTCAGTCTATATTCAGTTGCTAGATAGAAGGCTTATTATGGAAAGAGGGTTTCTTGATAAAGTGGAGGACAATGCTGCTGTCCGAATTTGGTTTGAAACAACGCAGCAAGAAAAGGGTGTAGTTTGGCTGACGGGCATGTATCGGAGTTATAGGCTTTACGCATATCAGTGTAACTCAAAACAATTTGCAAGAATTGAAGGAAATCTGGGGTCAGTGGAGCGATGAGGTTAAACAGTTATTTTATAATAATTATGGGGAGCTGCCTTATTTGCTTGATGTAAAGGTAGACAAGCATTTGTTTCAAGCCTTCACCCAGTTCTAGAATCCTGCTTACAGCTGCTTTATGTTTGGGAAAGTCAATTTGGTGCCTACGATAGAGGAATATATGGCTTTACTCCGATGTTAAAAGTTTTAAGTAGATAGAGTCTACTCAAGAGCGGTAAATGTACCAACCTTTTCAAAGAAGTTGATGAGTGTAATAGGAATGAGTGAGCAGTGGGTTGTCGCACGAATTAAGCAAAAAAGGGATAGTAAGTGCGTCCCTTGGAGAAGCTTGAAAGATGCAATTCTCACACGCCCAGATGTAAGGAAAATGTTAGATGTTTTTGCTTTAAGTATATACGGTTTGGTTGTCTTCCCTAAAGCCTTGGGGTATGTGGATGAAGCAGTCACTGATTTATTCGACCGGCTCGATAAGAAGGTTACACCGATTCCAACAATTTTGGCAGAACTTTCAGGTCATTGAGTGCATGCCGGAAGACGGGCGAAGGTAGATTTATTGGATGTACACAGCTTCTACTCGCATGGTTTCATAGTCACTTTTGGAAGGTGGATAAAGTTTCGTATCGGGTTTTCTCTAAAAATTATTCACCACTAAAGGAGATAGTCACTACGCCAAGGAGAGACGACATTTCGAATGAGAAGTGGATGGCAATTCTTCAAAATCTTTGAGAGGAGGACGTTGAGTGGAGAGCTCCTTGGTTACTTCCAAATGAGATCCTGTATAGGTGTGGTAGTTTTGATTGGGTTCCTTTGCTAGGGGTTTGGGGAGCTACTGGATATGCCCCATTATTGGTGCTAAGGCAATATAGGTCAAGGCAATTTATACCTGCGACCCAAGGGATAGCTGATTGTGAATTTTCGTACAAGGATGATGGTTATAGAAAGAACATTCAAGAGATGGCTAGTGCGTGGAAACAAACTCGCCGAATGAATATGCTAGCTGTGGGTCCAATGACAACTCCTGAGTATCATGAATGGTGGGCTAGAAGGATTAATGATAATACACCTAAGTTAAATCAGGAAGACAGCCAGTCAATAGAAGAGCATTTGCGAGTCATTCCTTCTGAGTTGGAAATCATAAGGCAAGATTTTGAGAGGAGAAATATGGATTTGGAGAAAAAGAAAAAGTAAATGGAGGCAGAAAAGACGAACTTAAGATTGGATATAGAAATTCAGAAGCTTGAAAATGAGAAGTTAAAGAAAGAGAAAAACAAGGCTAAGGAAGAGCTGGGTAGTCTGGAGACGGATTATAAAAAATGCGTTTGTCAATAAGAACTGCTGGGCTGGGAAAGACTTCAGAACAATGGCGAGCAAAAATTCGAGAAGAAAAGGACAAAGCCGATAGATGGTAACAGAAATGTCAGGAGATGTAGAGACGAAATGAAGTTTTAGAAAAGAGTTTGTCAGAAAGCCAAAGGGAAAAAGGCGAGCTAAAGGATAGGGTGGTTGTGTTGGAAGGATGTCTTCGTCAATATCAAAATCGAAATTTGGCAAAAGAGTTGAAAGCTAGCTTGAGCAAGATTGAAGAAATGAAGAAAAAAATCGAAGAGCTAGAAACGGAGCTGTAAAATTGTGAAATCCAGATCAAGCACTTGAAAGCAAACGAGAGTCGCAATAATGAATAGCTTCACCGCTTTCAGAGTCAAGTTAGAAGCAGAGATCATCTTATCGAGGAAGCTGTGGTCCAGATTCGAGAAGTAGCTGATTATATCTGAGCTTTAGCGAGACAAATGACACTGAGTGTGAAGTATGAATTAGAATCGGATCTGGGGCAAGAATTAGCTTTGTTACTTAGAAAGATTAGAGTTCTGGGTACTAGGGCAAAGTCTTATTTGTAATTCACTTTATGTAAAAGAATTTAATTTCTAGTAAAGTTTTCTTATATGGAATTGAATCAAAATTGACACCTTTCTGCATTCATTTCATGCATTGCATTGTTTCATATGCATTAAGAAATACATTAAGGGATTCTAATTAATTTAAATCACTCCTCAGTTAATCTGGAAACCAACCAACCTACCAAACACCACTACGGTACTCGATCAAAAACTAAGGATATGGATCAAAGGATGGAAAGACTAGAACAATCCCAAAAGGAAATGCAGGAGCAGCTTCAAAAGTAAATGAATGAGCAGCAAAAGATGATAGAAAAAATGATGGAATCTCAAGAGAGTATGATGGCTCATTTAACTCAATGGTTCAACAAAGGAACTGATAAAGGAAAAGGCTCTGTGCTCAATATTGAAGAAGGAGACAATGAGGGACCTGTCTATCCTCCGGACTTTACCCCCCAACAAGTTGAGATATACCCGCGTAGGTCCTCTGTTACCATTAATCCTCCGGGTGACGCTACAACGCTAATGAATCTCCAGGCAGGATCAGGCTCTAACCCCGGAGCCAACTTTGTTAATCATGCTAATCCTGATTTTGATGAGACGGCTGGAAAGGAGAAAATGAATGATGAATTGCCAAAACAGCTAGAGGAAAAGTACAAATGGCTGGAAGAGAAATTTAGAGCGATGGAATGTACAGAAGGCTACTATGGGATGGATGCTAAAGAATTGAGTCTGGTTCCTGATTTAGTGCTCCCTTACAAATTCAAAATGCCAGAGTTTGAGAAATATAATGGAACCAGTAGCCCCGTAGCTCATATTACCATGTTCTACAGACGAATGACCGGTTATGTCAATAATGACCAACTCTTGATTCATTGCTTCCAGGATAGCCTCACAGGGGCAGCATCCAAGTGGTACAATCGATTGAACCGTACTCAGATTAATTCATGGAGAGATTTGACACAAGCGTTCATAAAGCAGTACAGCCATGTGCTGACATGGTACCTGATAGGATCACTCTACAGAATATGGAAAAGAAACCAGGCCAAAGCTTTAGGAAATACGCGCAGAGATGGAGGGAGGTTGCCGTACAAGTTCAGTCGTCTTTTCTAGAAAGAGGGATGACGATGCTTTTCGTCAACATATTGAAGGCACCATTTATTACACATATGTTAGGAAGTACTACTAAAAATTTTTCCGACATAGTTATGAATGGCGAGATGATAGAAAATGCTATCAGAAGCGGGAAAATAGATGCTGGAGAAAATAGCAGAAGGGCGGCCTCGAAGAAGAAAAAGAACGAGGTCAACAACACAAGTTCATATTTGAAGACGATTCTGATGAAATTAGCGGAAAAGTGGTCATTAACCGAAGGATCATCAAAGCAGAGATCTGATACAAGACAAAATACAGAAAAGATTCAATTTACGCCAATTCCAATGACGTATATTGAGCTATATCAGAATCTATTCAACGTACACGTGGTTTCCCCTTTCCACTTGAAACCTCTGCAGCCTCCATACCTCAAGTGGTACGATGCAAATGCACAGTGCGACTATCACGCGGGAATTGAGGGGCATTCTATAGAACATTGTACGGTGTTCAAGAAGCTGGTGGAAAGACTTATAAGTATGGGTGTGGTTAAATTAGATGATTCGCCCAGTACAGAAAATCCGTTACCTAATCATAACAGAGTGAACATGATAGGTAGGAGCATGGGTAGAAAAATTAAGGAAGACATAGCAGAAGTGAAAATTCCTTTGAAATGGGTCTGGAGAAATATGGTAAAAAGGGGATTGATTGTTCCGAATTCAGAGAGAAGCTTCGAAAGGATGGAAAATTACTGTGAGTTCCATCACGAGGAGGGACATGAAATCCAGGAATGCACTGAATTCAGAGCCCTAGTTCAAAGCCTGATGGATAATAAAGAAATGGAATTTTATGAGGAAGTTAGAGAGGAAGGGAGTATTTGCACATCCGAATCCTCGAAGGTTCCAAGAGTAGCGCAGCCTGTGGTCATCATCTCGCGACCAAAGAAGGATGAAGTGAGAACGCCAGTGATGCCAAGAATCATAATAAAGAAACCTGCAACCTTTTCTTACCAGGACAGTAGGAAGGTTCCATGGAGCTACGAGTGCAATACAACTGTCCCTGGAAAAGAGACTACAAAGGACCAGTGTGTGAGTGCCAAACCAGAACCTATGAAAGGGGCCATAATAGGAGAGCAGAAAGGGAAAATAGTTGAGCTAGTAAAGGAGGAAGAAGCTGTGGAATTACTCAAATATAATATTGTCGAGAAGTTACATAAACAACCGGCTCGCATATCTGTACTAGCCTTACTCTTGAATTCAAAAGTACATCGAAATGCACTAATGAAGATGCAAAATGAGACTTATGTGTCCAATGATATTTTCTGTCAGCAAACTAGATCGGTTGGTCAATAATATCAGTGCTGATAATTTCATATTTTTCAATGATGATGAAATACCTCCTGGGGGCATGGGATCTACCAAAGCTTTGCATATCACTGCACAATGCAAATGGCATATTTTGCCAGGAGTACTGATTGACAATGGATCAGCTTTGAACGTATTGCCATTATTCACACTTAAAAGGCTACCCATAGACAGTTCGCACATAAAAACATGTCAAAATGTAGTAAGGGCGTTTGACGGTATAGAAAGGAAGGTCATGGGAAGAATTAAGATACCCCTACTGATTGGCCCAACAGTTTATGAGGTAGATTTTATTGTGATGGACATCAAACCTTCCTATAATTGTTTATTAGGAAGACCATGGATACATTCGACGGGGGCAGTACCGTTATCATTACATCAAATGTTGAAGTTAGTGTCAGATGGTCGGCTAGTGACAATAAAAGTCGAAGAGGATATAATAGCAGTTGTATCCAATAAGACGCCATACGTGGAGACCAATGACGATTCAATAGAATGCTCATTTCGATCTTTGGAGTTTGTAAATACGGCATTTGTTCCTGAAGGGAGTAAAATTTTGGTGCCAAAATTATCCAAAACTACAGAGATGTGTTTACAATTGTTGGTGGGAAAAGGAGTTTTACCCGGAAGAGGGCTAGGGAGATATCTTCAAGGGAGGACTGAGGTTCCAATGCTGAAAGAAAAGCAGGATCACTTTGGCTTAGGATTCAAGCCAGATAGAGGATAGAGAAGGATGGAGATAGAAAAAAGGCAGGAAAGGAGAAGGGCGCGTTTAAATGGGGTGGAAGCTAAGTGGGAGCCAATGATAATTCCCCACATATCCAAAACTTTCATATCTAGAGGAGTTATTCATCATGAGAGAAAGAAACCGGTTGAGGAAAGCATTGAGGAAACGTTGGGAAATATGCACATCAATATCATTCATGAGCATGTAAATGAAGAGATGAGCTGGCTGAACATTCGTCCTTATGAGCCCGGGAATGTTCCAGATAATTGGACTGCGAAAGAAATACCTAAAGTCTTTAGAAATGTCTCAGGGTAATATTCAGAACAAACTTGTTGTTTTAGCCTAGAAATAACAAGAACTCTTTTGTGAAATAGGCTTATGTTTAAACATCATTATTTTAATAAAATACATATTTGCAATTGTTTCGAGTAAATATTCTTTCATTCTTTCCATACAAGTAAATATATTTTTTCATTGCACAAATAATTATACATAAATTCATACATTCTTTTGTAACCATATTAGGTCCTTGTGTATCAACGACGTGAATGACGCCGCTACGAGCACAGAGTGCCCTTTTGAACAAAACGTGTGTTTAGAGGGATCACACGACTTTGAAGGTGACGAAGATAGTGGTTTATCTTTGGACTTGTTGAGGATGGTAGAACAAGAGGAAAAGCAAATCCTACCTCACAAAGAATCAGTAGAAATTGTGAGCTTGGAAGAAGAAAAAGAGGTGAAAATTGGAACTGAGATTTCTACAAAGAAAAGACGAGACCTCATTGAATTACTCCAAGAATTCAAAGATGTCTTCGCATGGTCATACCAGGATATGCCCGGATTGAGTGCTGACATTGTAGTGCATCGCCTGCCCATAAAAGAGGATCGCAAACCAATTCAACAGAAGCTCAGAAGAATGAGGCCTGATATTGTGCTCAAAATAAAAGAGGAGGTTAGGAAACAGTTTGATGCTGGGTTTTTGCAGGAGGTTAAATATTCTGAATGGGTAGCCAACATCGTTTCAGTCCCTAAAAAAGATAGAAAAGTACGAATGTGTGTGGATTACAGGGATTTGAACAAAGCAAGTCCAAAGGATAATTTCCCATTGCCACATATTGATACCCTGGTGGACAATACGGCAGGCTTTTCACTGTTTTCTTTTATGGATGGGTTCTCAGGATATAATCAGATAAAGATGCATCCAGAAGATATGGGAAAGACTATGTTCATTACTTTGTGGGGAACATTTTGCTATAAGGTGATACCATTCGGATTAAAGAATGCGGGAGCAACATATCAGAGAGCCATGGTAGTCTTATTTCATGATATGATGTACAAAGAAATTGAAGTATATGTTGATGATATGATTGCCAAATCCAGAACAGAGGATGAACATGTACAGGTCCTGAGAAAATTGTTATTAAGATTAAGGAGGTTCCAACTCAAGCTTAATCCGACAAAATGCACTTTTGGAGCCAGGTCAGGAAAGTTGTTAGGCTTCATAGTCAGCGAAAAGGGAATTGAGATTGATCCAGACAAAGTCAAGGCAATACGAGATTTATCGCCACCACGTACCCAGAAAGAAGTTCGAGGTTTCTTAGGAAGACTGAATTACATTGCTCGGTTCATTTCACAGTTGACCGAGAAATGTGATCCCATATTTCACCTTTTGAAGAAACATAATCCTGATGTCTGGAATGAAGAATGCCAGAAAGCCTTTGAAAAGATAAAGCAATACTTATCCAATACTCCAGTTCTGTCACCACCTAGCCTAGATAGACCCTTGATTTTGTATTTAACGGTGTTCAACAACTCCATGGGAAGCGTGCTGGGTCAACATGATGTGACCAGAAAGAAGGAAAAGGTGATTTACTATCTCAGCAAGAAGCTCACTGATTGTGAGATGAGATATTCGCCTATCGAAAAATTGTGTTGTGCCCTGATTTAGATGACCAAGAGGTTGAGGCAATACTTACTCTATCATACGACTTGGCTAATTTCAAAATTAGACCCTTTGAAGTATATGATAAAGTCAACAACATTGAATAGAAGAATGGCTAGATGGCAAATCTTGCTCTCTGAGTTTGATATCGTATATGTAAGTTAGAAGGCCATTAAGGGGAGTGCGATAGCAGATTTCTTGGCTAGCAGAGCTCTGGAAGATTATGAGCCTCTGGACTTTGATTTCCCGAATGAAGATTTAATGTATGTGGCAAATGCTGAAGAGGATCCCCAAGAAAATCATTCTTGGAGATTAAACTTTGATGGAGCATCGAATGCACTAGGCAATGGGATTGGGGCAGTCCTGGTGTCTCCGAATGGAGATTATCATCCTTTCACCAGTAAGTTGGACTTCGATTGCACTAATAATATGTCCGAGTATGAAGCTTGTATCATGGGGATTCGAGCAGCTATAGAGCGGAAGATTAAGATACTAGAAGTATATGAAGACTCAACATTGGTAATTTATCAATTAAAAGGGGAATAGGAAACGAGAGATCCCAAGTTGATCCGTTATCGGAGATTGGTTCTGGAATTAATTGAAGAATTTGACAACATTACCTTTTGTTATCTCCCACGGGAAGAAAATCAGATGGCTGATGAATCAGTTAGAGGACATGAAGCCCATTCAAATTAGTATTTTCGAGATCCTTGCCCACTGTTACAGTATTGAAGAAATGGAGAATGATAATCGTCCCTGGTACAAAGATATATTGCTATATATGAAGAATCGCGAATATCCTGATCAGGCAACGAAGAATGATAAGAGGACATTGAGGAGACTAGCTATTGACTATGTCTTAGATGGGGAGATCCTATACAAAAGGGAAAGGATCGAGTATTGTTGAGGTGCGTGGACGCTGTAGAGGCTAAGAAAATTTTAGAAGAAGTCCATGAGGGTGTCTGTGGAACGCACGCTAATGGATTTACCATGGCTAGATAGATTATGAGATTCGGATATTACTGGTCCACTATGGAAAGAGATTGCATCAATTATGCCAAAAAATGCCATAAATGCCAAATTTATGGGGATAAAATGCACGCGCCTCCTTCTCCTCTTCATGTGATGACTTCTCCGTGGCCTTTCTCCATGTGGGGTATGGACGTCATTGGACCAATATCACCGAAGGCTTCTAATGGACATCGTTTCATTTTGTGGTTATTGACTACTTCACTAAGTGGGTGGAAGCAGTATCATATGCTAATGTCACGAAGTCAGCAGTCAGTAAGTTTTTGAAGAAGGAGATCATATGTCGATATGGAATGCCTGAAAGGATTATATCTGATAATGCATTAAATTTGAACAACAGCAAAATAGCAGAAGTCTGTGACCAGTTCAATATCAGACACCATAATTCGTCACCATATCGTCCAAAAATGAATGGTGCAGTAGAGGCGCCGAACAAAAATATTAAGAAGATTGTGGCAAAAATGGCTGAAACTTACAAGGATTGGCATGAGAAGTTACCATTCGTTCTTTTGGCTTACCGAACATCTGTCAGGACTTCCACTGGAGCAACACCTTTTTCGTTGGTTTATGGAATGGAGACAGTTTTACCCATTGAGGTTGAAATTCCTTCTCTCTGGGTATTAGCGGAGTTAAAATTAGATGAGGCCGAATGGATCCAATCTCGGTATGATCAACTGAACTTGATTGAAGAGAAAAGATTAAAAGCCATTCGTCATGGTCAAATGTATTAGAAGCGAATGATGCGAGCTTATAATAAGAAGGTTCATCCCAGAGAATTTCATGAAAGGGATTTGGTTTTGAAAAAGATCCTACCTTTACAAAAGGATTTCAGAGGGAAATGGATGCCAAACTGGGAAGGATCTTATGTTGTGAAAATGGCTTTTTCTAGAGGCGCTTTGATTTTGAGTGAAATGGATGGAAAAAATCTTCCGCATCCTGTAAATTCAGATTCGGTCAAGAAATATTTCACTTAAAAGAAGAGAGGAATCAAAGTGAAAAACCGCAAAGGGCGCTCTGATTTCCTAAAACAAAAAAAAAGGAAAGGCCAAGGTGAAAACCCGAAAAGGGCGCCTTGAGACCAAAGGGGGTTTGAGTTGAAAACCCGGAAAGGGCAGCTCAAACATTGTCAGATTGGGGCATATAGTGATCTTGCTTCACTTAAGTCAACAAATAAAAGATACGACGTCTTGGGGCATTGACAGAGTACTGTAGATCCCCTAAACACATGTTAAATTTAGAATGGTTCTTGGCTTGCACGGAGAAGTTCAAGCGGCGATATCTAAAGCACCTAGTCTTCATATTATTTGTACCAAATTTGTTGGTTCTTGTAAATACTTCATTCTTTGCTATTCTTGAATACTTTTTCTTTTCAGGACACTTACTATCAATAAACTCTTGAATTAATTCATCTCTTACTCAGTATTTTTTATCTTTGCGCAAGCATGTCGCATTAGAATAATGATTGATGGACTAATAAACTTTCACAAAAGAAGTTTGGTAATTTGGTAACCTGAAACAGGACTATTGTTTAAAACACCCCGAGTTCAAAAGATAAAGAGCCTAAAAAGGAAAAAGTCTAAATTAAGACTGCTTTTTCGGATTTGGTTGTCTAAATAGTGAATGAGACAGCAAGAAGTCTTGATGGGGTAGGAAGAAGTCCCCTATGGAAGGAAAGCTCCTCATTTAGGCATAAGCATTTGATAAGACTACCCTGAGAGTGGTGTAAATAAGTTTCATAATCTGTATCCTTGAATTACGATAGGAGAAGATTGAGAAGAGTCAAATTTTCCTACTCTTAAGTCACGGTGGAAGAAATATAGTACAAATTCTGTGTCCTAGAGGGTTGAGCTTTGAAGTGCACAATGGGGGCAATTTGATTGAGTGTTTTCGAATATATTAGCCAAGCAAAAGGCGTCAGCGACAAAACCTTAATAAACTTCAAGAAATGATAATTCTTGAAAAATGACATTCTGCATTCATTCAAATGTCATTCACACATGCCTAGTTAGGAGCATTTGATGCATTTTATGCCATCCTAATCATTCAGCACAATTAGGTTCACTATACAGGTCATGTTCCCCAGAGAACAGATCAGTGAAGATAACAGATCGAGTCTTATCCTCCTGAAGTGCAGTGAGGCAGACTAAAGATGACAAATTTTATCTCCTGAAGTTACAGTGGAGCAGATTAAAGTCGGTAATCCTATCTCGCTAAAGTTGCAGTGAGCGGATTAAAACCTTAAATCTTATCTCTCTGAAGTTACAGAGAGCAGATCGCATCTAGTCTTATCTCCCTGAAGTTGCAGTGGAGCAGACTAAGTGGACAAGTCTTATCCTCCTGAAGTTGCAGTGAGGCAGACTAAAGATGGCAAATCTCATCTCCATGAAGTTGTAGTGGAGCAGATTAAAGCCGATAATCCTATCTTCCTAAAGTTAAAGTGGAGTGGATTAAAACCTTGGATCTTATCTCTCTGAAGTTGCAGAGAGCAGATCGTATTTAGTCTTATCTCCTTGAAGTTGCACCAGGAGTGGACTAAATCAAGTTGAAGCTATAAAAGTTGCAGTAAAGTAGATTGAAGCATTAGTTCCTATACCTCTGAGGATGCAGTAGGAAGGAATGAGGCTACTTGAAGAAGAAGAAGAGTACCAAGATCCGGCAAGACCGGGCAAAATCAAGAGTTTTAAAGTCTTTGCTCTGTTCTCGTTACCCGACAACAAGCAAAGAGGGGCAACTGTAATAACAGATTTTGCCCGGGCTTAAAAGGGCCCAAATTACAATGGGCCTATGTAGCCCAAAAATCTGAAATAAGCAGAGGCCCTAAACAATGGCCCAACACAATATAAGAAACCCTAGGGTTTCTGTGATGAGTCTCGCGCCGCAGCCACCTAGCCTCGCCCTCCGAATCTCAGCCCCCGAATCTTCATCTTGCACAAAAAAGGAAATAAATAGTATATGGAAAACAAGATCGAAGATTTGCAAATCAAATCAATATAAGCAGATTAGTTTCTTTATATATTTCGAGAATGGCTATAAAAAGCCATTAAACATACTGTAATAGGGGCCGAAAAATCAAATAAAAAACGGAGGCTTTTACTTTCGCAATACAGAGAGCATAGTCGATTAAAGGTTGATACTTGTATTTCTATTTTATTTTTTTCATTATATCTATTTATTTTTATCATTTATATAAATAATATAAATACAAAAGGAAGGAAATAACCTGTATTCGAGTCCTAACCGCCGCGGATGGCCGAAGAAGTCGTCACCGAGGATTGACGGCCGAAAACTGAAAGGTTTTCTCGAGTTTTGGGCCTTCTCCATCAATATTTTGGCAATTTTGGGGTTAGATTCGAGTTTAAAGGCTTTAGAAGGGTCAGATCTAAAATTTTCGGCTCTCTGACCACCGCATACGGCGGCGCTGCCGCCGGTGGCCGATGCGGTGGCCGATGACTGGCCGACGCCGGACTTAGGCCGGATGACTGAAGAGGGGGGAAAGTTTTTTAAAAGTTTTTTTTTTTTTTTTGAAAAAGAATAGGAAATGAAATTTTTTTGGTTTAAACTTGGCTTAAATAAGCCCATCAAAACGGCGCCGTTTGGAAGGAGGTAGGATCCGCGCGTCGCACCGATCCGGACCTAGGATCCGCGCGTTTTGATGCGGAGGGGGAAATTGCGTTTTTAGCCCCTCCGCCTTTTAATACTTTTACAATTAAGTTTTTTTTTTTAAATTCACCTTTAATTTGTTTTTAATTTCAATTTAGTCCTCTTCGAACGACGCCGTTTTAGAGGAGAGGGAAAAATTTCCCTTCCAGCCCCTCTATGTAATTCGCGTGTTCAAATTAGTCCTTTGGGTTTCATTTATTTGCGGATTAGCCCCAAAATTTTTCAATTACTGTTCAATTTAGTTTTTATTATTTTCCTAATTAATTTTAATAATGTAATTGTTATTTTTATTTTGCAATTATTTTTCAAAATATATTTATTTATTTTTATGCATTTATATTTTTAAACTAATGTTTTTTCATGTATACATATTTTTTGAATTTTGATAATGTTGATATTATTAATATATTTTATGTTTTCATAAATACATTATAAATTTTATAAATCAAAGTTTTACATGAAAATTCATTTGTATGCCTCTAATTCTTCATAATTTCATTTATTTTACTTATTTTGCTCATTTATTTGATATTTTACATGTCATTCGTTATTTTTGCTTTTGTCTTAATTTAGTTTGTTTAAACTTCATGTTATTACCTCATTGTTATAATTATTGTTGTATTTGTTATTGTGACATTTATACATGCATTCAACCTAATATCACATCATTTTTTTTACTCGATTTCAAACTTTTCAAAATTGAGCGAATGCTTGTATTTAGGATTTTCAAGGAAATTGAGCCCTAACGTATTGGGTTCCGATTTTTTTCGTTAAATCTAACAATCGAGCATTTCTCTTTAATCAAAAAAATAAGAAATCATTATTGGGAATTCAACACGTTGTGTCCTAACACATTGGATATGACACATTGATTTCTCGAAATGAAGATTTTTGCTAAAAAATAATAAAAGAAATATTCCAAGTTTGGGACTTTGAAGGAATTGTGCCCTAACGTATTAGGCCGCGATTTCTTAAATCTTGAATGAATAGATATTCTTTTAAATTTTTATTGCACGTATTCTGGCCTAATTCATTTTTGGGGAAATTAGAATGTCGTGCCCTAACGCATTGGGTGTGACATTTTCCTTCTCTAAAATGATAAGGGTCTTAATACGTAACGTTTTTAAGTTTTTTTTTTTGCTAAGGATTATATATTTTCAACTCTCGACTTCAAGAAATTAATTAATCAATTTGATACCAATTTTGGGCGTTACGAGGGTGCTAATCCTTCCTCGTACGTAATTTACTCCCGAACCCATTTTTTAAAACTCGTAGACCAAAACCGTTTTTTTAGGTGATCCAATCACACCTTAATAAAAGATTGGTGGCGACTCCCAATTTTTCATCGACAACTAATTTTTGTTTTTTTCCAAAAATAAAAATGGTTTTGACAGCTATATTATTTTTATAATATATATAGCATAAACATATAAATAAGTTATGCCAATACTTCTTAGTCATAATTTTTTATTATAAATAAATATTTTATAACACTTTTATAACATGTAAATTGTTTTTATAATAAACTTTTAATCATAAATTTAAAATTTTTAAAATTTATAATGTAAGAAATTATTTTACCATAATCATTCCACTTATACTTATTCATGCTTATAATATAATTTTATAATTCATATAAAAATAATTTTAAAATTAGATTTAAATGTAATTATGATTACTCTAATTCTTACTCTCTCTCTTAATAATTAAAAAGTGTAATTAAATATTCTAATTATAAATAGGATTAATCAATTACCGTGATTATCCAAATATATAATTATAAATCATTACACATAAATTCGATTATTGGGTAACTTTCCAACCTAGAATCAATTAAACCAATTTGTGAAATATCGCACCCGCTGCTTTGTGGCCTGTAGTTCGAAATGAAAAGGAATTAATCCAGGAGCAACCATCCGGCCCAAAGCCTTTTGAGCGGACCCAGACAGCTGGTGAGTCATCTTGACTCGACGGTCGACGGTCGCTAACTCACAGTCACAGTACAGAAACCACGAAACCCCGGCAGAGGGTTTATGAAACGAAACGAAGGCCAAATAGCAAAGGTCACCTTTGGGTTTTCTTCAAATTTCCTCAGACTTCGAAAATGGAGACGGCAAGGCTCCGTTTGGTGTTCGAGGATCCAAACATTCTCAGCAAGTCTCAGAAGAAACAAGGCCTAAAGCGAAGCTGGTTTATCCTTAAACCCCAACATCAAACCATCTTCGATCTTTCCTCCGATCTTCTCCACATTTTCGACCTCCGAAAATCTTGCCCTAATGGCCTCATACTCTCCGTATGTCTCTCTACCTCTCTCTTTCCCTCTCGCACCCGTCATGCCCTAATATATATATATATATTGTTGCCATGTTATGCCATTGATTTTTCATTGCAGATGGATGGCTTTGTTTTGCCTCCTTTCGAGCCAACTTGTATTTTAAAAGATAAAGATATTGTTAGGTTAGTATATGCAAATCGTCTTCTTTTTTCTTTTGTAAAATGTGTGTGCTTTGTTCTGCATTTTTAAATTTTAACTATGAAAACAGTGTGAAGATGAAAGGAGGGAAATCGGCCGAGATTATTAAGGCTGGAAATGGTATGAATTATTTGGAAGAATTGGAAACAATGGAGCGACTGCCCGTTAAGACCGGCGTCAAGCATCTAGCCAATGAGGAGTTTGATAAGGAAACCGGGGGATACAAAAGCGAACTGGAAGAAGATGAGCAAGAACTTGCGCCATTGGAGGATCAAGCACAAGTTGAAAGCACACCAATTGAAAACATGGTTTCAAAGAAAAGAAAGGCACGGGATAAACTTCCGAGCTCTAGGTAATTTACTTCATACAATTTTCATTAAACCTTCTTTTTTTACTCGGTTTGTTAAGTACTTGCACTGGTAATTACTTATTATCTTTAATTACATTTACCTTCAGGAAGAAGAAAAGCAAATTGGCTAGTGCTGAAAAATATCCGGTTTCTGGAGATGATGGAATTGATGTTCGTCCAAAGAAAAGCAAAAGCTCTCATAAAAAAAAGGTTTCCATCAATGACAAGGTTGTTGGTAAGGACAAGCCAGCTGACATTCAGGGAGAACCAGAGAATTCAAGCACCCCTGAAATTGATGAAACTGGTGATGACAAAACCAATCTGGGGAGGTAACATTTATCTTAAATGTAGGTGATTACAACGTATTGTAAGAGAGAAAGATTGAAAATATTGTTTGGAGTTTTAAATCCCTCTATTTGGTTTTGGTTCACCTTTTGTGCAAAATTAACCCTTTTTATTTTCCTTGTCATTGCTTCTCTTATATTTGCCTTGTGGAAGGGTATTTCTTCATTTGCTTGCTTCTGTATTATAGGTCTGCCCAGCTTCAAAACACTGGTAAAGGGAGTGCTGATGAACTTATTACAACTACTGAAGTTAAAAAGGTTATTATTGACATTATTGTTTTGAATGGAATGAATCATTAGTTTCTAATAAGATTCATTGATGTCCGAGATGGTATCTTATATCTTGGAAAAATGGTTTATGAAGTTGTGTTGTGTCCATGAAGAGTCAATGTCATTGTTAGTAGGAGCAATAAACCTGAGCCATGCACTAGCTAGCACACATATCCATGTCACATAACATAGTTTGATGTTGATGGTTAATGTTCTTGGCATGGAATTTAGAATTTTACTTTCATAAATTTCAGTTTGTCAACCAATCTTAATGGTTTATTGCTTTATCCATATTCAAATTCTAACACAAGCAAACCTTCTATTTAATTTCTTATTGTGCAGCTCCCTAGCAGAAGTGCACGACGTAAAAAGGCTAAAAGGCGATGGTTGAGGGAGCAGGCCAAACTTGTAAAGGAAAAGGTAATTTAGTCTTTAGAAAAACTGCTAAGTTATTTTGGACCTTTTAAGGCCAAGATTCAGATAAGCAGTTCTAGCAATAAAGAAATGATGCTTACACATAAATTATTGAAGTTGACAATTCAGTGTTTCTTTTGTTTACCATAGATGACTGAGTATATACACTTTTTTTTTTTTCACTTTTAGATGCTTATAAGCAAATTGTACATGGATGCAATTGAGAGTTAGTGTGATTTCTCCTTGTTTATTATAGTAAGGTGAACATTAAAGGTTGCAGCTTTATGTATTCTAGTATGTGAATGCATGCAGACATGAGTGCAATATTTCTTACACTGTTTGGTAAGCCATAAATTTTGTTAACTAATAAAGCATATGTATGGTTTGTTTGTCCATACCTATTTACCTTTAGAAAAAAGAAACTCGTACATTATTGACTTTGAAGATAATTAAGTTTTATCCGACTTGCAGCCGCAGTCAAAAGAGCTGCTGGGAAAAGATGATCAGCAATCACCTGCAAAAGAAAATCTCAAATTTTCTGAAGAATGTCTACAAGCAATTAGCAATAATGATGTCGAGGATAACGTGGTTCCAATAGTAGTAAGGCCAGGACATATTCGCTTTGAGCCCCTTGAAGAAGGTCTTGGTTCTATCTCTTTCTGGTTCTTGAGGCTTAGCTGGGTGATATTAGTGATTCACAATCTGGAATTGCAACATAAAGCTTGAGAAATGGTTTACAATGTGTCTGACATGTGTTCTTGTTTTCCAGAAGATGCTGAGCAAGCTATCCAACACAGTCAAATTTCTGTGGTATGTTTTATTGATACTTTTATCTAGTTTATAAACTTCACCATGGCTCTTTTTTTTTTCTTTCTTTTATTATCATTTTTTTGGAGAAAGTAGTTTGAGGAGTTGTACTGTCTAGCAGCAATTGGATGCCAGGGTGGGGGTGGGTGGTGATCTTATCTTAAAAGGAAGGGGAAGGAGGGGAGGGAGGGGTTAGTTTGCTGGTGAAGGTGTTTTTTTGGTTATGTCATACCTACTTTTCTGCAATTCTTGTTTACATATATCTGCATAACATATTTCCTTTATTTTCAGGTTCACAGTTTACTTGAAAAAGATAATAGAGCTAATTTAGCATACCCTTTGCCCTAAAATTTTATCGTTGTTGTCACGACCATCATTTTTTATATTGCTTAATCCAGGTCGTCAGTTTGTAGATGCATTAACATTTTCCATCATGGTTTCTTATTCAGATGGCTACTATGTTTTCATTGATGTCAAATTTTTGTTGTTTGGTTATGGCCAGAAAACCTTTCAATGGAATGGAATAACCAGCAAGAAGAAGGGTCAAAAATGGGGTATGGAGAAAACTCCTTTTCTGAGAAGGAATGATAACAATTTTAGCCATGTGAGTTCAGAAATGGTGGATGTTAACGATAAGGCCACTGTAACTAATGACATGGACTTTGACAAGCTTATGCCCTATTCTAGCTTGCCTAAGGTATATTGTGTTATTTTGCCATATATTTATTTTGGTTAATATCTTCAGAGATAGAAGCATTAATTCTTTTTCTTTAAACATAATGCAGGAGGGAGATTTAGTTGCATATCGCTTAGTTGAGCTATCTTCAACTTGGACCCCTGAGCTTTGCTCCTTCCGGGTGCTGCTCTTAACTAAAATGTTATTGTTTTATAGTTCCTAATCTTATCAACATTGAATTTTTTTTTTTGACCTAATTATGCTTATAGGTTGGAGAAATATCACATTATGATGCTGAATCCAACAGGATTATGCTGACACCAGTGCCAGGATATCCAAATGCCTCTGGGAAGAAAACAGATGAGGAGGCTTCTGAACTACCAGATACATCTCTTTACGGAGAAGATGGGTCATTAGAGGCATGTAACTGGAATTATATATTCCTCATCTGATTAGGGATTCCTTTAGTTTTCTGTGCCTGTAAAGTAGGTGGTCAGTATTCAGCTTAGACTTGTCAAATCCTTCACCATGTCTTTCTGCAATGTATTCTCTCACATGTTATACTTGCGCTTTTGAAAAATTTACATGCATGTTGAATGTTCCTTGTTTTTCTGGGACCTGTGTCATTTTGACAACTTAGACATTGAAGCCTGTGAAGTAGGTAGTCAGCTTAGACTTGTCCAATCCTTCAACATTCACCTCTGCTACATGGTCTCTCATTCATTTTAGTTATGCTGGGGAAAATTTTCATGCATGTTGAGTGACCATTTGGACTAGTCAAAGTCTCATAGAAGTTCAAACTATTTTTTAAACCATCTTATATGGAAATATATACGAGAGTGATGACCTCTCCCCATCAGTTGTTCAAGGTTACAGGACTAGGAGTGTCTTTAACTATAGTTGGGTAATATGAATAGAACTATGGCATCTTAACATCCGCATATCTGTACCTCATGTCTGTTACAAAAATTACTTGCCAGGGCTGAGTTCCAGCAGCTGTTTTATTCTTGTTGCTATTGTGCTTTCTTCCTTAGTGCAGAAAGCTAACTAGACTTATTATCATTTCTACCCAGATAGATTATTCCTCTCTAATTGATGTCCGCCTCGTCAAGCTTGGCAATTCAAATGCCACAATAGCAATTGCTGATGACAACAATGAAAATTATGCACAAAATCAAGATGTTTTAACAAGACAACCAAATGGCAGCAAGGAAGCAAACAGTGTCTCAGCTGCATCTCCTGCACAAGGTATGGATAATGCTCAGTGTTGTGAATGTTTTGTGGGCCAAACCTATGCAAGGATAGGCCATTAGTTTCAATTTTCTACTTAAGACTTAGTTTTCTCGATTGCAATCTTATTTCAGTTCATTTCTTTCCTTAGGTTTCTCAATTGTGATTTTATTTCACTTTACTTCATTTTTTTTGGTTTCAATTGCAATTTTATTTCAGTTGATTTCTTTCCTTTCTAGAATACGTTTCCAATTTCTGCAATAAGACTGATCCTTATGTAAAAGGACAAATGGAGTAATAAAACTGAAGTCAAACTTATATAAAAAAACCCTAAAGAGATCTGAGTCTTTCTAATGAGTCCCGAGATTTCAAGCTCCTTTTCATGATCTTGAGTGATGCCCATGACTCAATGACTAACTTGTCATAACATTCTGTGTGTTGAAATATCAGGTTATTGAACTGAACTAACTTCATGTTTTTTGGCAGCTAATGGTGCAGTCAATGTATGGGAAGAAATTAACCAGGCTTTGAGTGCAAAGAAGGCTGAGCTCTCTAAAGAGGATGGTTGGAGTCGAGCAGATAGTTCAGGTAGGAGCGCCTGGTCTTTTAGGGCTCTCAGACGCAGTGCTCTTGGCCCAACTATGGCCTTCTTAAGAGCACAGAATGGGATCTGAGGATTGGCACCAGCATCAGTTTGAAGTGTAGTCTCTCAATGTTTTTGAACCTCTGAAAGACGAGAGCAAGGCAATTTTGTTTTGGCTTTTGCTTTGTCATGTACACAAATTTTTCAAGTGTCGTCCAAAGTTAACGTCTTTTGTGTAGAATGCGAATGCGCTGGTTTTCACTTGTTTAACTACAGAGGAGTTTTAATCTTCTTTTTCTCATATTTAATTCCATGAGGGCGCATTTTTTGGCGGAGATAGCTCGTTTATTAGCAGCAGATTCAGGTTTAATCAGATGAATTACTGATTGTCGAGGAAAGTCTTCAATCAGAGCTGCTTCACTTTGAAGAGTTGCAAGAGATGTTAACTCGAGAAATTCTCACAGGCTTGGAGGTTGGCATTTGAAACTTGAAACTTGAATTCAATTATCATTTACAGATAATTAAACAATCACCTTGGTAGATGATGCAAATAAAGGTGACGATGTTGAAGGCTTGGATTGAACATGTTCCCATACAAACAAGGCAACATCTGTGGTACAACTGAAAGACTATAGAAATGATTGCAACTGAGTATTTATTTCAAGTTCCTATTGCTAGAGTACGGCAGGGCTTTATTTTCTTTACATGTTTTGTTAAACAATACCTTAGATGTTGTCAACAATACATCACACAAGCAGATAGAAATCACTTGCACTGCTTGGGATGCTAACTCACCTTTTACTGAGCTGCCATTTTTCCTTTTCTTAATCCATTGAGGATGTTAGGAAAAAGATCATTACCAACCTCTTCAAAGACACCCCACATCATGGTTAAGCCCCTCTTAAACATGGAAGCCCCCCCGTTCAGCCTTCTAAAACCATATAACAGTTGAAAAGTTTCAGGAACTGCTCTGGCTCCTCACCTTCTCGAACTATCTGCAGGTTGAGTAAAATTTACACGTTAGATTTTACTTCTGTAACTTATATCCATTAGCTCATACTATCACACCATGAGCAGTCTAGAACGGCTTTACAACCTAATGCATTTAAGTTCATGTTTAGGCAAAAGAAAAAATGAAACAAGAATGTCAAAGGACACTTAAAACTGCTCCAAAAGAAATCTTCAGAGAAAGTGAAGACATGTAATATGCTAACAACGATATACAATTGAAAAGCATAAAATGCCATCCGCACTTGGGACTACATCACACCCAGTTGCGGAGCCAGGATATTAATCTTAGGGGGCCAAGCTAAAATTAGCTTCTTCAAGAAGATTTTTTTTGTTTTCATCAAGAATAATTTTTTTAATATTATTTTTAATCCTATAAAAATATTGGAGAGGCCTACTTATATTTTTAGGAGGGCTATAATATATATACAAAGGGGAAAATTGTAAAAATCTTAAACCTCAGGGGGGCCTACTTATATTTTTGAGAGGGCCATAGTGTAAATTTACAAAGGATTAAATAAAAAAAATTTAAACTTTGGGGGGGACATGGCCCCCCTAGGCCTCAACGTGGCTCCGCCACCGGTCACACCCCCCATTTTTGTTTTATTGTAGAAAGGGTGTTCAGCTCACTGCTAAGGTTCAAGCCCTAGCTTGCGCAGTTGATGGGAAAGGGATCAAACTGTGTATCCAACTTGCCTTGAGAGGATGCCCATGGAACTTACTCATCTTTACTACTGTTAGTTAGCTGCAGGTATAGTCCAGTTTTCCATGCCATTTTTTCTTGTTATTCTTTATCTTCTTTATTACCTAAGAGGAAACTGATTCCACTTTGATGGCTCATGATGAATTCCAAATCAGTAATAGTGATTTATTGTAGAATGCTGAATTCTAAGTTCTATTGCCAAGGTACAATCCTAAGTCCTAACTACCTAAAATACAAAAAAAAAAAAAGGGGGAAAAAGACACGTACAATTACAAATTTTGAAAGAACATATAATTTGTCATGTAACATTCAGAACAGAAGTGCAGGGTAGCCAACTAACCTGTACAGAGGCATTTAGGGGCAAATCCATTTTATTAAGAAAGTCATGGCCAATAGATTCCCAGTGATGATGGCTATTCCCGTGTGTGTCATCACAGCTTAAAAATTGGCTCTGCCCTTTTTCACACGCGTCACGCCCTAGCCAGATATATAAAACAGTAGAATGATCACTTGCACCCAAACTTCTTTCTGAAGCCAACAACACATATACTGCAGCAGGCTCAAGGATGTCAGATCTATGCATCTCCACTTTATTGAGTGTAGGCCACTGATACAGAGCCGGGGTGGTTACCCTGGTAGGTGTCTTAAAGATACCACTAGATTGAGCTTGACATTCTCCATATTCCCTTTTATCTTCACCCCTACTATGTGACTCAATGCTAGGAACAGCTTCAACATCTAACATTAACTCTTCTCCACCATCTTCAGGTTCATAGCGATTACAATCAATGTCATTCATTACATCATCCTCCAAGTTGGGCAGAGAAAAGGACCTAGACCTTACAAGAGTACCAGGGACCTGTGCATCCGCTGATGGTAACCACATGCGTGGTGGACGATGACTCCCCCTGCGCTCTGCAAGTGAGGGGGGAGTACCTTTACAAGGCATGCAAGGATTTTCCACTCTCAAAATACAATCGGAAGAAAATGACTTTGTTGATGATGGGAAACTTTCTTTATATGGTAAACAAGAATTCTCCATCGAGGAAACATTCTTTTTGATTGGAGACAGATCGGTGGCTTCCAGGCCAGAGGGTGAAGGCTGCTGAGAAGACAAATATGACAAGTCAGACCAATTAGAGGATGAGGGTGAAAAGGTAAAAGAACTGGCATAGTCAGATGCTGAAGGTGAAAGTGAGGGAGACTTGGAACTGAGTTTTGGGCTAATAGCTGCAAAACAAGAAAAAGAGTTTGATGAACCGCAAGGAGAGCTTGGTAATAATGGAGAACCAAAAGGTGTGACTAACTTTTCTACTTCTTCACAAGGATCTTTACTTTGAATTGGGCTACAATCTGGGAAACAATCAAAGGATTCTGGTTTACCACATGGGAAGATTGATGAAGATGATGGTGACAAGATCAAAACGGTATCTTTTGTATCTTTATGAATTTCCATAACCATATCTGATCTATCATAAACTGGAGACAGGTTACAACAACCCAGTTTAGATGAATTTAGAAACTCTTTCATGATTCCATTAGCAAACTTCTGTCTTAGCCTACCCCATCCATTTTCTCTGGCAGGAAGGCAAGTTTCTGATTCAGTGTTTGACACTGAAAAAGGTGGAACAACTCCACCAGCAAGTGCTTTGTGGAAAAGTTGAAAATCCAAATCATAATCATCTACCTTCCTTTCACCTACAAAAATTTTGCTTACTGCAGCTATGTTATCATTCTCAGAAGCCAACTTAA
Source organism: Gossypium raimondii (assembly GCF_025698545.1). Lineage (NCBI taxonomy): Eukaryota > Viridiplantae > Streptophyta > Magnoliopsida > Malvales > Malvaceae > Gossypium > Gossypium raimondii. The sequence goes on from NC_068565.1 coordinate 40,370,801, forward strand.
CTACCTTCCTGACCTCAGCTCTGTCACATCCATCTGCTGAGATCTGTCCACTAGCAAGGGCATCCCAGAATTCCAAGGGCTCATCCCCTTCTCTCACAGTTAAAATAGGACCCTTTGCCTGTTCATACCGAATAACCTGATTGGCAGCTGATCCAGCACTATTTGACATTACACAGTTGCATTTCTTTCCAACCCAAACATATATGGCAGAAGGAACATGCACAATAAAGGCCCCACGAGAGTCAAGTGCGAGTTTACCTGGATAATTTACCATTTTTGGCACAAGATGAAGAGCATCGTATGAGGAATGTGGAGCCATCCTATACATCCTAAGCACAGAATTGGGGCTTGCAGGCACAGCATGAACCCTCTTCTGGCACTGCAGAAGTTGGAAAGCAAACCCTGTATTTGGATTAGTCACCCCTCGAGCTGCCTTCACATACTGAAATGCGTCCTCAAAGCTCTGTCCTTCCCTCCACATGAGATAGGCAATAACCAGAGAAGATGATCTTGAAACTCCTTGGCAGCAGTGTACCAGCACCTTCCCGCCTTGTTCTTGGACATCTTCAAAGTAATCAAACACATCATAAAGAATGCTGGTGATATCCTCAGACGGGCTATCTTGTAACCAAAGTGTTTTATAAACAAGATCATGCTTGAAATACTCGGGACAAACAAAGCCAACACAGTTCAAAACATGAGTAATCCCATTTTTTCTCAAAAGTTCCCTATTCTTAGCCACGGCATCACTCCCTAAATAAATATGTTCAGCAATCCTGGAACACTCCTTATCAAAGAAAGCTAGCTTATCCCTCCTCAACTGAAACTCCCTATTGGAACCAGGACTCTCAAGGGGCTTAACTGAGCCCCTAGGCGTCTGGGGATTAGGCCAAACACCAAGATCATCAGAACCAGCTTTTGGCCACTCTTCCACAGGTCTTCTTGTTATAGAAAGGGGAGGCAAGCAAGACCTCCCCTTTGTGTTTTGCGGCGGTCTGGGGTGAGGCTTAATTGGGGAACGGTCAGTCCAAGAAACAGACCGTAGATATGGTTTACGGGCAGCAACACCGGCCCTGGCATGCCGGTCTTTTTCATCTTCGCCTAACATCTCTAATAACAAAAAAGAAAAAAGGGCCGGAGAATTCTAACAAAAAATTCCAACAACTTAATTGATACGCATTAAAGGATACTTCCAGGAAATGAAAATTATAGTCATTTTGATAATAAATAAAGAACCCTATTTTCAACCAAAACCCCTTGACTCTTCTCTCTCTTTCTTTGTTTATATTTTCCAAGTAAATGTACAAAAAGCCAAGACAAAGAACGAAGAAAATTCAAATACGAATGACCCAGTAAAACTAGTACCTGCTAGTCTTAGTTATTTACCAATAAAAAACCGTGATAGACAAAAAAGAGCAACAAGAAAGAGAAATATGTATTGTTTATTTATTTTAATAAAGCTTAGCTTAGCTGAGAGAGCCTGAGATATTTGAAGAGAGACTTACTTGAAGTCTATGGAAAACTCAACTTTGGGCAGCGGAATTTTGAGAAAGAAAAGAACAGAGTCTGATGGAGCGAGTTATGCAGGACTTCGAAATAGCCGGTACAACAGTTTGTTAATATTTAGGGATTTCATATTTAACTTATTTTCGTGACCAGATAGTACAAAATTACCATAAATTATAAAAGTAGTCACTTAAGTTTTATTTTCATCATTTAACTACTGGATTTTTCGATTTAGTCACTTAGTTTCTCAAAATTAAATATTCTAGTCGTTAACTATTGGATTTTTCGATTTAGTCACTTCATTTTTAAAATTAAATATTCTAGTCGCTATTGGATTAGTTTCCTTAAATGAGTGATTGAAAATTAATGTGGCTTTTTTTATTGGTTTAAAACAAATTTAGTCCTTTAATATTTACATATTTTATCAATTTTATCTTAAATCTAAAAATTCAACAAATTTTAGCCCTCAATGTTTACAAAATTTGTTATTTTAGTTCGATTCTTAAAAACTCAATAAATTTATCCTCAACATTTATCAAAACTTTAGTTGTAATTCTAAAAGTTTGAAAAAGAAAATAATAAAAATTCAATTTTGAATTAAAAATTATAAAAATATATTTAAAATTCTCAAAAGCTTAAATAAATTATAAAAAAACAAAAACATATGTATTAAAACCCCAAAAAATACAAAAAAAAAAAGAGAAAAGTATATCAAATGATTCAAAAAGAAATGAACACAAAATAAATTGATGAGTATTAGAGAGATGAAATTGGACATCCCCATGCGACATAGAATCGATAAAGTTATCTCTTTTGGTTTAGTTCAACTTACATTTGCAAATAAGACCTCCCCAAGAGGCTATCCCTTCATGATTCGCTACAAAGGCGTTTCTTTCATATTGTGCCACATAGGCGTTCCTTTCTTGATGTATTATCATATGATGTCATGATTCTACCTTTTGGTAAGTCTTATAGCTTTTCATGTTACAATTATAGATGGAAAAAGTGTTACAAGAAGGCCTTGCATGAGGGTTGCATGTACTTGAAATGTTAGTAGAATGTCTGTGAAGAGGATTCTAATGGAAATCTTATGATCTGTTAAGTAGTTGCTGCTACTGGATTGGGAAAGATAAACGAAGCAGAAAATCCAGATTAAAGTAAAGGTAGGCCTTTGGTTAGTTTCTAGAACTGACTCATGTATATCATTTTAATTCAAATAAATGGTTGATGCCTTTGCAGATAGGTATGCCTCATTGGGAAAATATCTATATAGAGGTAAAATATGAGAATTGATATTTGTTTGAATAAGAGGTGGTGTGATAAGTGTCTTTGTTGTTATAGAGAGAGTTGCTACATTGACTTTGGAATGTGTGGGTGATAATAATCAGTACTACATGTGTGTGTGGTCAAAGTCTAAGTAAAAAGACCTTTGATATGGTATGAGTCCAATATAGGCGAGTCTATGATATGAATAACTATGAATAGGAGATATATTGTCTAGCCTCTAGTAGGACAAGTATATTGTTAACCAGACAGACATATTACTGTGAAATGGAGATTGATTTTGTAGCCTCTGGTAGGGCAGGTATATTGCTAACCAGACTGATAGATCACAAAATAAAATTTGTGGAAAGTCCATAGCCATGACATCATATGATAATATGCCAAGAGAGCGTAAAGGTATAAGACCATATGGGAGAGGCCCTATGGCATCCACAACAATGGTCTGTCGGGACAGTAAACTTGGATTACCTGAAAAGCTTTTATGGCAATTTCTTTGGAAAGCCTTTGTTGCAAATTCTCTAGAAAGATTTTGTGGAGAATTCTCTAGAAAGCCTTTGTAGTGAACTATCTGGAAAGCCTTTGTGGTGAATTCTTTGGAAAACCTTTGTGGGAAACTCTCTAGAAAGCCTTTGTGGCAAACTCTCTAGAAAGCCTTTGTGGCGAATTCTCTTAAATGCTTTTATGACATATTATCTGAAAAATCCTTTGTGGCATATCATTTGGAAAGTCTTCGTGGCATATCATCTAGAAAGCCTTATGGTGTGTCAACTAGAAAGCTTATACGGTGGATCACCTGGAAAGCCTATATGGCGAATTCTGTAACGTTTAAGTGGTAAGTTGATATTCCGCCCTTGTGGCAAAACCTAGGCACGTCTATGAGGCATCTTCTGAAAGAATTCTCGACAATGTAATCGTTTGATGAACCAACCATAATAGTGTGCCAAAATAAAGAACTTGACGAGTCCGTAGTGATAGATAGCGTAAAAGACCATCAAACTTAAAAATGTTCTCATTCTATATAGAAACCCTTTTGAAATCCTTGAGATGATCTAAGTTATTACATTAATCTATGTAAGTATGTTTATATGAATTAATTGGAAGATTTTGTGTGAACTGTGTTGGTGACTACCAAAGTTAGTAGGAGAATAAGTCAAGATTAATATCCATATGAATATTATCTTGAGGCATGTATTTAACTACTATGTTTAAAGAGAATGCAGAATAGATTTTTTACTAAGGTTGAAGCTTGTAATCCACTAGTCAGATGGATCGTCTGTAAGGTGTTCAATTGTAGAGGCAGGCATATAATTATCCGCCAAGAATCAGAAATGTATCCTAAAAAAATCTGAAAGGAATTTCAGAACTCTCAAGTTGAGAAATCCAACATCATCGTTTAAAGGTAAACTAATTGAGACTCACTAGGTTCCATTGAACTTATGGGTATTTATTTGTAATGTTGGTTACTGAGTTAAATCAGCTCGCTTGGAGAGGCCAAGCCAGGGATACGTCAAGGTGGATGACTGTAGAGCGATATAAGGCATATAGAGGGACACTTTTGAAAACATTTTTTCAAATGGAAAATAGAATTAGACACCACATTAAGTCTGTTTTAATAGAGTTTTAAATAATATGGTCTTATACTATCATTAAGAATCAATTGTAATCAAACAAACATTTACCTTTAGAATCTCTGACTTAGAATAAAAATAAATAAGAAAGCAACATATTCAGTAAAATATTTGCCAATTTAAAAATTTTTGTTAATTTCTTAAGTCTGGTAACATCCTAAATTCAAATTCTATAAGTCGGGTCGAGAATAGGGTGTTATATCCTCAATTTTTCGATTCTATCACTTTGATCGCTGCCAAACACGCGAACGTCTGGACTAGAAATACTGCAGCAAATAAATATCTAATTAAACAACGATGTCTATAAGTATATGTGTCAAATTATAATATTGTTAAGAATGTTATAATGAAACACTCCGGGAAGCATTCCAAAAATCATACCTAAGGGAGGTTGAATTAAACCTAAATTAACTCTCTACACTAATAGGGCTAAATAGTACTAATTTAAAATCATATTACGAAAACCAAATTAAAATGGATTAATTAACATAAAATTATTTAAAACTAAAATCATCCAACTAACAATTGAATTTATATCCAATAAAACAGGCAAGTGATCAACTCATTTTAGTGTTCCTAATTAATTTGAGATATGAATTTATTTGTTTATTTAAATCATGATATTTGTAACTAGCATTTGGATGATATTGATGAGACATTGTTTCATTGCTAAAATGAAACTTTGTAGATGATTATAGAATATAAATAATTTTGGTGGTTGTTTTGTTAAAACCTCAAGCTAAATGGGTTTTATATATGATTGCATATTTTTTATGTTATAAAATTTGGATTAGAAGTGGTTTTGACTAGAAATGAAATAAGTCATATGCATATGCATAGTTAATTTTTCTAATAAGATCACTAGTCCGGTATGAGATCGTCTAATGACAATATATAACATGATAATCATATATTTGAAGTTGAGATCTTATTATGCATATTTATGATTATGTATTTTTTATATGGCTTGGATATGATCTATAATCTCATGGTTCTATAAAATTTTGAGATGTGGTAAATTTTAAAATTTATCTTAGAAGCCATGAATCAAAGATCTCATGAGTATGAGATAGTAATATGAATGTTAGTTGACCCATATACGTAATGGACATGATTTTTATCATAGTCAAAAAATAATTGATAATGTCCATGATGGAGGGTGAATAAATGTGTGATTTTATAGTTGTTTGATTGGACAATTGATGGTCCTTTAATATGACTATATGTTACACCCTTGGAAAACCTCAACCCCCATCTGGCGGACTGAGGCGTTATACAGCAAGCAGGCTTAAACTTGATTTATTATTTTTATAATTTTAGCAAAACGTAGGAAAACATTTGGCAATTTACCATAATAAAAATAGTTGAAGCTATTGAAGCATGATCGACAAAGTAGGGCACTTTAAAACGATACGCCAAGCAGGCCTTTTAGAGTGCACCATACATTTTGTAAAATATATTCATAATAAGAAACATGTGCATCGTTTGAAAATACAAGATTGATATATCACACCACCTCGATATAATCATATGGATGTTACATAACAAACATAGCCGAGGCTCACAACAGAGGTTGTTTTATCTGGCTGAGTCCCTTCTACAAGCCCTTTACGCCGAGGTGCTGCCTGAAAAATGGAATGAAAGGGAGTAAGCTCAAAAGAACTTAGAAAATGCTCAACCCTTTCCAAGAAAATTCCATGAGTAGAAATGATTGGACATATATATATATACATATATAAATAACAATAAGTTAACAGACTTCCCATAGAGACAGTTGGGCTTCTACCCTCTTACATACAACAACGTCGGATACATATACCTGGCGGATAGTATCCCCTGGCGGACTCTACCATTTGTAGAATACAATATGCAACTACTTTCCCAGAGAACAGTCTCGTTAACATCAATAGAATAGATACTTCCCAAAAGCTACGTTCACTTACTCTATCATCCCAGACATACTTGTTGACTAGAATCTATATGCCTACGGAGCATGACTCTCCTTTGGCGAATATACGCTAAGCACTACAACTAACATATACATTTCACCAAAAACACAATAAATAAGATTAATAATTAATACTTATCATGCAATACAAGTACATAATTAACCTTTCTATTTTGTGGTCTTATAACTTACTTCGAATTATGTAACATGCATTACATGCAACAAATCTAGATTCATATTTTCTTACCCTTTTCCACGTCTTTCCTTGTGCTAACCTTGAATCCAATATTAAAACATCATAATGGATCTCTTAGTCCACACTATTTCGTACATATGCATGTTTTCCCATGAGATTAGGTCTCTTTGCCTTGGTTAACAACTAACATGCCATACAGATGGCATCACCCATAACGCCAGGTTGGTTAGCAACTAACATGCTCTACCAGTAACCCAACACATACGCCAATTTGGTTAGCAACTAACATGCCCTATTTGTGGCCTACCTTATTCGCTTGTCTGGTTAGCAACTAACATGCCCTACTAGTGGCCCAACTTATCCAGATACTGGGTTTGCACACTAAGGAAGTCATGTTTGTTTCTTATCACTTATATGAGTCTGCAGATGATTACATGCAACAACTTACCACGGTTCAGAGAATAGTTTTACTTGTACTCATAACCTTTAACTATGATAAACCATAAACTATCAGTATATATGGACATGAAGGAGACTCACAAAAGATTCAAACAAATTAGATACTCACTAAAAATCTCAAAGAAGCTGGTTACACCACAAGTATTTCACTACACTCCACGACCTCTACTTATTATTCAGACCCTCGTTGGTTTTTCTTCAATGAGGTTATTCCCTCTTATCGGGGTATAAGAAATAAAACAAATTAGAAGAAAGAAAGAAGAACCCCCTACTGCGTCAGTTACACAATTATTTATATTCCACATGATTCTCACAATAAACCTACACGTGGCCAGCAGTTAGAGCTGATTTTGCACCCCCTGGTGGCCGACATATCAATCTATAGACAACCCTTTCTACCAAACACCACTGCTACCACTAATTAGAGTGGTACACTTTGCTTGTACTCATAAGCAACCAACTAAACAACTCATTTAACTACCTAAACACATCAAGTTGTCATTTACAATGCTTTAGTTCAAATCCAACTAGGTCTTAACAAGGAACCTACTAAAACTGAACAATATACTCATGTCTCACAAGCAAGTATGGTAAACTGTTCTACAGTTGCGACCTCACCCATCGTACTTACAAAGAAAACTATCGGGTCTAACAATTTGCCACTAGTGGACTTTACATACCAAATAAAATAGACCACTTGGCGAATACTAACAGAAGGGTCCACCAACACAAAACTCACCAGGAGAATCTGTTCATTGGTGAGTTCTCCACATCAACCATGCCAAGACATATAGATCAGTAACCTACACTAGGCCAAGAGACGAAAATTCTACCACATCTTTACAGACTTATCGAAGTAGTCAAACAATGCGCCAATCATAGCACAACAATCAACACTAACTTAACCTAACGATAGGGCATAAATCAGCCTTCCTTAGCTTATACTTTAGCCAACAACCAGCCCACACAAAACACCAACTGGGACTATGTCGGGCGGGGTGTTACAACCTTTGTATGTATATGGTCTATTATATTTGACTATAAATACAAAAAAAAAAACAAAGGTTTTAAAGTCAAGTATTGACTTTGAAAAGAAATTACGAAAAATAACAAATATGTTGTCTAGTTTCACCAAGGGAAAAGATATGATGTATGGTTTCATATATTTGGTGTTTGTGAAATTAATTTCTTGGACACCAAGGAATAAATAAAGTATCCAAATATGAAATTGTAATGATAAAAAAGATAAAGTGATCATGTAATTTGACTATAGTAGAAATGATATCCTTGATAATATTTTTTTTTCTGAAAGAATCGATAATTGAACATGGTGGGGATGTTGGTCTTGTGAATTTTCAAGACACAAATAAATATAAAGTTTCACCTTGTAGTATAGTTAACTACCATAGCTATGTTGGAAAGTTGAAATTTTGGGATGAGATACAAGCCTATTATATTTGAGTCACCCGTTATGGAAACTCAACTGAACGCTTAGTATAATGTCAAGTCTTAAGTTCAATGAGAAAAAGTACATCATCAATATGTGTTAGAGTGTTATAATTATGGGAGCACTCTCGATTGGATCTACCTATGTGAGTGGAAGTAAGGTCGCTTCTAGGAGCTCAAGGCTTGGCTCTGAAAACACTCATGAAAAGAGGTTACAGACACATGGTCTTAATAATGTCTTTGTATACTATACATTGATTGGTGTTGAAATCATTGTGCAGGATGTGTTCGGTTAATCAAATGGAATATTTGGTTCAAATCATAGCCTACCATGCAATTCCAATTAAATTTAACATGTTTTCACTAAGTGAAGGTTCAATCATAAGACACCTTCATTTATGTAATTGATTTCCAAGATTATCAAAATCTAGATTATTTTGAAAATGGGGAGATTGTTGAAATATTTTCAAAATATATATAGTGTTCCAATAGTTACAAATGAAAAGCTTCAAGTAATCAAAAGTTATGTCACTTGGTTATTAACAAATAGTCATAATTATTCAAGTAGATATCTATTGAATAATTATGTTTATTGCTAAAGATATGACTACCCATTTGAGTTGTTATGTCTTTATGAAGAGACATAAGGCCTCTTATAAATAGGAGTGAAGTTTCATTTAGATGACAACCAAAAAATATAGAAAAATTTTACTTTCTAATCTCCTACCATTTTTTATATTTCTAGATTGTTCTATAAAGAATTACTCTAGAAATTCTTTATAAACATGGATATCCTTGTTATGCTTCATTCAGTGCTTAATGGATTGTTTCCGTTAATGCAAAACATAGACAATCATTAGGCTTCATTATATCCTTGATATAACACCCCAAACCCGGCCTAGACGTTATAGCCGAATCTGGCGATGTCACATGAAAAGGGATTTGAAGATAAGATTGCCGATTTTAAAAACCGTTACAGAAGTTAACTTATATTTAATTGAAAAAAAAACTATTTGATTTGCTTTAAAACTTGTCTCTTAGCGGAAGCTTTTGTAACCAATTAATTTAGGGAAAATCATTTCTATTTACGAAAAGCCTTAGCTTTTAGAAAAAAATCGTGTTTTGTGGAGTTGCAATTTTTAAAAAAATCGATAAAAAATAGTATAAAGTCCCAAATTAAAAGCCAACCAGTCCATAGTCCAGAAGATACATCAAAAACCCAAAATAAGTAATAAATTCTAGGTATTAATGGAAAGCAGTCTAAAATTTATGTGTGGCCACCATTGAGTCCTTCACTGCACCGACCCGTCAAGTTTGGGGATTACCTATACAGATTAAACAGAGAAAGGGCGAGTTTTCGCAAACTCAGTGTGTAATCCCCACAGAAAACATGCTTACAGATAATCAACAGAATTGAGCTAGATACAGTCTGGGGCCCGTGCCCATCACAGAATCAGTTTGGGCCTTAGCACATTCAAATACAGTTTCAGAAATATATTAGGGCCTTGGCCCATATCAGATACAGAACGCAGATACAGTAAATCAGAATCCTACCCACCAGCCTCTACAGACCATCTCCTTCCAACCCTACACACCATGTGTGGATTAAACCAACCCATCCATCCCTTCACACCATGCTGTACCAAAATGCGACACATAGTCAGAAGGTTGCAGTTGAGCTACCAGATAACAGGCTTAATAGCCTTTCAGACACTTCCTCCAAATATCATCAACCCACCTCGATGCAATGCAACATAAAAATTATGTCATGCCATTATGCAATTAATAATACATACATTCAGATATCTTAAGTCATGCTCGATATAGAAATCAGACAGACAGATCACACATATAAGAGTGTAAGTAAAGCTTACCGACCCTACAATAGGTCCACAGTCGACTTGGGCGACCCGTGCAACCTTACAAAACTTTTTAGAGAAATGGGCTTACAAACCCATATGGCCCACTCGGCCCAAATTGGCCTTGGCCACGTGATCCATTTTTAATGTAACTCGTGCTAGTTATTTATTCATATATGTTTTCACTATTTACTTATATGTTCCTTCAAAGCTGTCTACTTGAGTCACTGTTGCTAAATTACTTATATCTTGAGGTACAAGATTCTGAATTAAGATCCGCTAAATGTATTTGAAACTAGACTCAAATACCTTTCTACCATAAAATTTTTAGAATTTTTGGTTCAGCCAATAAGTACAGTAAAATTTTCTAATTACCCCTGTTCTGCTGTCTGACAGCTTCGTCCTTTCTTTGCTAAATATTAATTATCTCTTAGTACAAAATTTTGATAATTTAAATATGTAAATTTTAACCCCTAATTATGTTTCTCCAATTTTTGATGATTTTCCAAAGTCAAAACAGGGGAACCTAAATTCAATTTGACCTTGTCTCACAAAGTTTATTACACCTCACGATTTACAATTCCATTACTTACACCGTTTCTTCTATGAGAAACTAGACTCAACAAGATTTAATTCCATATTTTTTTAATCCTCTAATTCGATTTCCACAATTTATGGCAAATTTTCAAAATTATCCTACTGCTACTGTCCAAACAGCAAACAATTTCTGCTTTTCGTTGAATCTTTTTTTTTTTTGTGTTTTGGGTACACACCTGGTTTTTTTTATGCTAAAACAGTTTCCGAGCACTCCAAATCCTATAATCAAGACACTCAACATCAATTTAACGGATTTACAAGCGAATTGACAACCAAGAACGAATAGAAACCCAACTTAACACCAACGATAACCCTCCATTTAACTATTGTTAAGACGAGAACATTGAATTCACCAGTCTGAGCCTCCCCCTATGCCCAAATCGCAGAGAAAAAATATTGCTACTTCAGTTGTTAAGAGATTCATGATAGAAACGAAGAGAAACATTTATCGAAACTAAGCGAGCACTAACCGCGTGCTAAAATGAAGGGAAATAAATGGATTAGGGAAAAATCAAGAAGAAGAAAAAGAAGAGGAAGATGGAAAAACTCAGAGAATTTCGACAAGAGGAGAGGGAGAAGAATAGATGGCAAATTTTTTTTGGAAAAAAGAGTCAAAATTTGATTAAATGAAAAAATATAAAATAAAATCCCGATAATCCCCAAAATCCTTTAATCTTCTCCCCTAATTCCCACTGCACATCCACTACTCAGAATCTCCTTATTACGCAACTCTATCCCGAAATATGAGCACAAAAAATAATATCGTTGCCTGCACAGGGATTTGAACACAAGACCTCCACCATAATAACACACCATTTAACCACCAGACCAACAGACCCATTCTGATATAATTTACCCAACAATCAAATAAAAGCATACTAAACAAGAGTAAGGCCTAATTCATTCAAAATACCAAAATTTGCTCAAGCAAAGGCTCGATCTTGCGACCTCCCAAACACACCCAGAACACATAACCACTAAAGCAGATATATATTTTGTATCATATTTTCCCAATAGTGAAATTAGAAATTTTGGGGTGTTACAACTCTACCCCCTAAAAGAAAATTTCATCCTCGAAATTTTACCTGATCAGAACAGATGAGGATATTGCTGACATATCTTATCCTCAGGCTCCCACATGGCCTCCTTAGTGCTATGATTATGCCATAGAACCTTCACTAAGGAAATAGACTTTTTCTGAAGGGCCTTTACTCAAGCTCCAGAATCTGAACCGACTCCTCCTCGAAGGTCAAGTCTGGTCTAACCTCAATCTCCTCAACAGAAACAACATGTGTGGGATCAGAGCAGTAGTGCCTCAACATCGAGACGTGAAAAACATCATGAATGCAGTCTAACTCCGAAGGTAACTCTAACTGATAAGTGACAGGTCCCACACATTTCAGAATGCAGTAAGGTCCAATAAACTGAGGGCTCAGCTTGCCTTTGCGACCGAACCTCAAAACCTTTTTCCATGACGAGACCCTAAAAAAACAAAGTCCCCCACAGAATACTCGATCTCATACCTCTTCAAATCTGCATGCGATTTCTGCCCATCAGAAGTCGCTTTTGAACGATCCCGAATCAATCTAACCTTATCCTCTATCTTAGAGACCAGTTCAGGACCCAGAACACGTCACTCGCCCAACTCTGTCCAACATAAATGAGTGCGACACTTATGACCGTACAGTGCCTCGTAAGGTGCCATTTGGACTGGAAGTTATTATTATAGGCAAACTCCACTAACGGCAAGTACTCCTCCCAACTGCCTCGGAAATCATTAACATAGCTCTTGAACATGTCTTCTAGTATTTGAATCACCCTTTTCGACTAACCATTTGTCTGAGGATGAAAAATAGTACTGAAGTCTAATCTTAAACCCAGAGCCTCATGAAGCTTCTTCCAGAATCAAGATGTGAAACGAGGATCCTGATCGAAAATGATCGAGACAGGTACCCCATACAGTCTCACTATTTTTGGTATGTAGAGCTTAGCTAATTTTTGAAGAGAAAAGTCTGTCCTTACCCGGATGAAGTGAACAGATTTGGTAAATCAATCCATGATGACCCAGATAGAATCCTTCTTAGTGGGTGTTAGAGGCAACCCACTAATGAAGTCTATCGTTACTCGCTCCCATTTCCATAACAGTATCTTAACCGGCTGCAGCAAACCTAAAGGTAACTGATGCTTAGCCTTAACCTACTGACAAGTCAAACAGCGAACAACAAAGTCGGTAACCTCACGCTTCAACCCTGACCACCAGTACAATTCCCGAAGATCTCGGTACATCTTGTTCCCACCAGGATGCATAGTATAGGGACTACCATGTACCTCTCTCAGAATCGACTGCCTTAAATCCTCATCATTCGGTACACAAATCCGATCGCAGAAAAAAGTACCCCATCACTGTTCATCCCAAAATCAGTAGTGCCACCATTCTCAACCTGATGAAAACGTAACCTGAGAGATTTATCCCCAACTGTTTACCTCGAATCTATTCAATCCATGTCGGTTTGACCTGAAGTTCTGCCAACAGACTTCCATCGTCGAGTAGGCTAAGTCAAGCGAATATCACTCTCAGATTGGTCATAGCCCTACGACTCAATGCATCGGCCATCATATTGGCCTTGTCAGGATGGTACTCAATGTTACAATCATAATCCTTAAGCAGCTCAACCCATCTACGCTACCTAAGATTTAACTCATTCTGAGTGAGGAGATACTTGAGGCTCTTATGATCAGTGTAGATAATACACTTCTCACCGTACAGATAATGCCTCCAGATTTTCAATGCAAAGACTACGGCGACCAACTCCAAATCGTGCGTCGGATAGTTTGCCTCATGTGTTTTAAGCTGACGAGATGCATATGCAACCACCTTACCATCCTGCACCAACACACATCCCAAACTGACATGTGATGCATTACTATAAACTGTGAACTCCTTTCCAGGTTCAAGCTGTACCAAAATAGGAGCCTCAGTCAGTACAGTCTTAAGCTTCTCAAAGCTCTCTTGCTGCGCATTAGTCCAGTCAAACGGTACACCTTTACGTAACAGCTTAGTCATGGGTGCTGCGATCAGTGAAAATCCTTTCACAAACTGTCGGTAATAACTTGTCAGCCCCATAAAGCTGCAGATCTCAGACACATTCTTAGGCTGCTTCTGTTCCAATACAACCTCAATTTTTTGAGGATCGACTCGAATCCCCTTAGCAGACACCACATGACCCAAAAACGTTACTTCATATAACCAGAACTCGCACTTGCTGAACTTAGCATAGAGTTGTTTTTCCCTCAAAATCTGAAAAACAATCCTAAGGTACTCGTCATGCTCATCCTAAGTTCTCGAATAAACCAATATGTCATCGATGAACACCACTACAAACCGATCTAGGTAGGGCTGAAACACTTGGTTCATCAGATCCATGAAAGTTACCGGTGCATTAGTCAGTCCAAATGGCATCACTAGGAAGTCGTAGTGACCATAACAAGTCCTAAATGCCGTGTTATGCACATTAGCCTCCTTAACCCTCAAGTGATGATACCCAGAACGCAAGTCAATTTTGGAGAACACAAACGCCCCTCGGAACTGGTCAAACAAATCATCAATACTCGGAAATGGATACTTGTTCTTAATATTCAACTTATTTAGTTGTCGGTAGTCGATACACATCCTCATGGATCCATCCTTTTTCTTAACAAACAGTATCGGTGCTCCCTACGGGTACACACTAGGGCAGATGAACCCACGATCCAATAACTCCTAAATTTGAGCCTTAAGCTCCGTAAGCTCCCTCGGGGCCATTCGGTAAGGGGCGATAGACACCAGAGCTATACTAGGAAGGAGCTCTATCCCAAACTCCACTTCACGATTCAGAGGTAAACCCGGCAACTCTTCAGGAAAGACGTCCTGAGCATCTTATGCTGTTCTGATATCCTTAACTATAGAGTCTCCAAAATCTGAAACACTTACATAGGCCAAGAATGCCTCACATCCCTTACGAACCAACTTCTCCACCACCAGTGCAGAGATCACATTAGATAAGTAGTTTCGACGTTCTCCGATCCTGACTACCTCTATATCCTCCTCGGTGATTTTTGCCTTCTCGACCAGGGCAGAAAGATCTCATTCCCTCTGCGGGGCTATCAAAACTCTCAAATTATCTCTGAGCCCATCCTCAAAGCGGACACATCGCTCATACTCAGCTGCCACCATACCTCGCGTATAGCGGCTTAGTTTTAGAAACTCAGCCTCACACTCGACCACTGATCGATCCCCCTGTGTAAGATTCAGAAACTCCCCCTACATGCATCCACATAACTAGCTCTGACATATTTTCCCTAGAATGCGATCTTAAAGAACACCTAGGTCAGACGTTTGGGCTGAGTGCCCTCCTTAACGGTCAGCCACCACTGATAAGCCTCGTCCCGCAACAGCAAGACTGCACCCTTTAATTTCTACTTAGGGGTGCAATCTAGATCATCCATGATCCTCTCCGTGGCCTCAATCCAATATTCAGCCACATTAGGGGTGACCCTAGTAACACCCTTGAAGAGCTCATCTCCATTGGACTACAGTCATTCTGTAACCGACCCTAGACCCCTAAATCTAGTATTGGGCCCAGCGACCCTCTCCGAAATCCTTAGCATAGCCTGGGACAATGCATCGTCCCAGCCATGCAATCTGGAGACCCAGTCTCAGTAGCGGGCGACACTGGCATCTCAATCGTATCCAAATTTGGCAGGCTACCCAATGACGAGGACTCAGCTCGAGCCCCTCTACGGCCTTTACCTTGGCCTCTAGTACCCTGTCCACGGATACCTCGTGCGCTCATATCTAATTAGATATATCTAGTATTATAAGTTTTATGAATCAGTTACAGTTCCAGTGTTTATTAACAAATGTTTTATGTAAAATTGTATCGGTTATTCAGAGTTTATTTTCATAAATCACAGTCTCACTATAGTTTCCAGTTTCTCTACAATTTTCAGTATACACTAACTAAAGTGTTTTCAGTACAGTTTACTACCTATAGTAGTTTTAGAATATACTATCCATAACAGTTTCAGTTTAAAATAAATCACAATTCAGAATACTTATAGGATCGGCGCTGGAGACTCGGTGTACCACTTACTCAGTAAAAACATTTCAAATCATTTAGAAATCAATCAATTTTTTGAAAGCCCAATTTTTATAAAACCCATAATCCACAGCCGAGTTTTGTAACCTGACGCTGATACCACTAAATATAACACCCTAAACTAGGCCTAGACGTTATGGTCGAATCTGGCAATGTCACATGGAAAGGGATTTGAAGACTAGATTGTCGAGTTTAAAAACCGTTACACTAAGTTAGCTTTTATTTAATTCGAAAAAAAACTAGTTGATTTTCTTTAAAACTTGTCTCCTAGCGGAAGCTTTTGTAACCAATTAATTTAGGGAAAATCGTTTCTATTTATGAAAAACCTTAGTTTTTAGAAAAAAAATCGTGTTTTATGGAGTTGCAGTTTTAAAAAATCCATAAAAAAGTATAAAGTCCCAAATTTAAAGCCAACCAGTCCATAGTCCAGAAGATACATAAAAAAACCCCAAATAAGTAATAAATTCTAGGCATTAATAGAAAACAGTCTAAAATTTATGTGTGGCAACCGTCGAGTCCTCCGTTGCACCAACCTGTTAAGTTTGGGGATTACCTGTATAGATTAAACAGAGAAAGGGTGAGTTTTCGCAAACTCAGTGTGTAATCCCCACAGAAAACATGCATACAGTAATCAACAGAAATTAGTTAGATACAGTCTGGGGCTCGTGCCCATCACAGAATCAGTTTGGGCCTTAGCCCATTCAGATATAGTCTCAGAAATACATTTGGGCCTTCGTCCATATCAGATACATAATGCAGATACAGTAAATCAAAATCCTACCCACAAGCCTCTACACACCATCTCCGTCCAACCCTACACACCATGTGGGGATTAAATCAACCCACTCATCCCTACACACTATGCTGTACTGAAATACGACACATAATTAGAAGGTTGCAGCTAAGCTGCCAGATAACAGGTTTAATAACCTGTCAGACACTTTCTCCAAATATCATCAATCCACCCGATGCAATACAACATAAAAAATATGTCATCCCATTATGCAATTAATAGTACATACATTCAAATATCACAAGTCATGCTTGGTATAAAAATTAGACAGATAGATCATACATATAGGGGTCTAAGTAAAGCTTACCGACCCTACAATAGGTCCACAGTCAACTTGGGCGACCCGTGCAACCTTACAGAACTTTTCAGAAAAATGGGCTCACATGCCCATGTGGCCCACTCGACCAAAATTGCCCTTGGCCACGTGATCCATTTTTAATGCAACCTGTACTAGTTAATTATTCATATATGTTTTCACTATTTGCTTATATCTTCCCTCACGATTTTTCAATGTTAGCCTACTACTGTTGTCCAAACAGCAAGCAATTTCGACTTTTCGCCAAATCCCTTATTTTTTTTTGCTTTTCGGGTACACACCTGGTTTTGTTTGATGCTAAAACAGTCCACAGGCACTCTAAATCCTAGAATCAAGACACTCAACATCAATTTAATGAATTTACAAGCGAATTGACGACCAAGAATGAATAGAACCCAACTTACCACCAACGGTAACCCTCCGTTTAACTATTGTTAAGACGAGAACACTGAATTCACCAGTCTGAGCCTCCCCCTATGCCCAAATCGTAGAGAAAAAATATTACCACTTTAGTCGTTAAAAGATTCATGGCAGAAATGAAGAGAAACAATTACCGAAACTAAGAGAGCATTAACCACGTGCGAAAATGAAAGAAAATAAATAGATTAAAGAAAAATCAAGAAGAAGAAAAAGAAGAGAAAGATGGAAAAACTCAGAGAATTTCGGTAAGAGGAGAGGGAGAAGAATAGATGGCCAAAATTTTTTGAAAAAGAGAGTCAAAATTCGGTTAGGGAAAAAAATAAAATAAAATCCTGATAACCCCCAAAATCCCTTAATCTCCTCCCCTAATTCCCACTACACATCCACTACTCAGAATCCCCCTACTACACAACTCTATCCTGAAATCTGAGCAAAAAAAATAATAACCTTGCTTGCATAGGGATTCAAACACAAGGCCTCCACCATAATAACACATCATTTAACCACCAGACCAGAAAGCCCATTCTGATATAATTTACCCAACAACAAAATAAAAGCCTACTAAACAAGAGTAGGGCCAAATTCATTTAAAATACCAAAATTTGCCCAAGCAAAGGCTCGAACTTGGGACCTCCCAAACACACCCAGAACACATAACCACTAAAGCAAATAGATATTTTGTCATATTTTCACAATAATGAAATTAGAAATTTTGGGGCGTTACACTTGAGGCTCATTTTTCTGTAACTCTTTTGCACACCATAATATAGGTGGGGGGTGAATAGAACCTTAAAGAAAGTGGCATTGATACATGCCTTGAAGCCTTCGTTAATTTCTCATGAGTTTATTTTTATCCCCACTCACCAACATATTTTTCCTTTATCAATATGGATTACTCATTTGTTTGTCATCTTTCACTAAACATTACCATTTCAATTTATCATGGTATATCCCACGTTTATTTACCAACTATATCACATTCAATTTCAACAAAGCATAAATATTCAACTCTTGCGATTATCCACTTGATGCAATGACATAACCATGCTATATATGCCATTTGTTACTTTATACATTTAATCCAACCTTTACCATTTAAATGCTTATTTGACAAGTATAAAAAATGATCATGACAAAAATTGACACCAATGTCTTTACAAGTCAAATATTTAATATTTAATTATTTTATGTAATGAAGTTGAATTATGCTAACACAAATCGATTTCGCTATCCATCGTCCCCTATCACCTTGCTCCTCGACATTTCGACCTCGTCATTAGCTATTTACAAAAAATTCGAAATAAAATGATATTAGTTTCTCATCAATAAACATACAACTTATATCTAAAACATATTTTTCACACTTTTCACTTTAGTCCCTTATAATCCTAATATCCAAAATTTATGTATATTTAAATTTTCCCGATTGAATTTGAAATCCAACTTCATAATTATCCTCTAAGAACTTCAAAATATCATATATACTAATAAATCTCATAAATCTCATATCTTACATATAGGTCCTTAATAATTTAATCGTGGTTTTAAAGATTAAGCTTAACCAAGCTTTGTTCGAACATCACCCACTTCAATTCTAACATGAATAACAAATAATCTAAACACAAAACTAATATTCTATGATTTTCTAACTTGACTCTCTACAATCTCAACCATTGAAATTTAATCTAACTTTACCAATAATTGATGAAATTAGAGATAAATACTCTAATGTATTGAAGAAAAGCTCTCTCAAAAGTATGTATTTCTTAGAAATATGTACAACTATATATACATGAAGCATTGATTCAATTAAGGAAAGAAAATCTCTAATTAATATCTATAATAATCAACTGTAATATCTAAAGATATGTTATTCAATGCTATCAAATAATTAAAGATTCTCAACACTCCCCCTCAAGTTGGTGCATAGATGTCTCGCATACCCAACTTGCAAAGAAGATTATGATAAGTCTTATAGTTGAGCCCTTTAGTAAAAATATTAGCCAACTATTTTTCAGATGCTAGATAAGATAGACTTAAGGCACCACTGGCTTCTTTTTTCTTTATAAAATGATAATCTATTCGATTTGCTTGGTTCTATCGTGCTACATTGGAATTTGAGCTATGCTCATGGTCACTTTGTTGTCACAGTACAAGGTTGATCCATTTTCGTTCAACAACTTTAGCTCTTCCAATACTTTTTGCAGCCATAAAAGCTCACAAACAGTTTGAGCCATGGCCCTATATTCAGCCTCTGCACTTGATCGAGCTATAACACTTTGTTTGTTGCTCCTTCAAGTGACAAAGTTTCCTCCTACAAGAGTACAATAACTCATTGTAGACCTTCTGTCATTAAGAGAGCCAGCCCAATATGCATCTGTAAATACTTTTATCTTGAGATGATTATTTTTGGAGAGGAGAATACCTTTTTCCGTTGCAGACTTCAAATAGCACAAAATTTACAATACTGCTTGCATATGGGGTTCGCAAGTGTCATGCATAAACTGGCTTACTAAACTAACCGCATAGGCTATATCAAGTCAAGTATGAATGAGATAAATCAATCTCTAACGTCTTTGATATCTCCCATTATCCACCATTTTACCAATCCCTGCTTGTAACTTGTGATTACTCTCAATAGGTAATTCTGTTGGTTTGCAACCTAACATGTCAGTCTCTGTTAGAATATCTAAGACATACTTTGTTTGAGAAATAAAGATTCTCTTTTTCGATCTAGACACTTCTATTATGGGGAAATATTATAACTTTCCCAAGTCTTTGATTTCGAATTCCTGAGCTAATTGTTTCTTAAGTTGGGTCATTTCTTCCCTGTCATCTCCCATCATAATTATGTCATCAACATAAACTATAAGGAGAGTAATCTTATAATTACGATTTTTTATAAAGAATGTATAATTAGCATTACTTTATGGATAGCCAAACGACACCATGTCCATACTAAATCTATCAATCTAGGCTCTTGGAGATTTCTTTAGTCCATATAGGTCTTTTTTCAGTCTGCATACCTTTCCTTGAGAGCCCTTATCCTCGAATACTAAAGGAACTTTCATATACATTTCTTCTTCCATGCCTCTATGTAAGAAGATATTCTTTACATCAAACTATTGTAAGTTCCAATCGAGATTTTGTACACATGATAGAAGGATCCTGATCATGTTCAATTCAGCAACTAGAGCAAATTTTTCTTGATAATCCACTCTATATGTCCGAGTGAATCCTTGCGCTACTAATCTAGCTTTGAGTCTTTCAATTGAAACACCAGCCTTATACTTAATAGTAAACACCTTTGCAGCCAACCATTTTCTGCCCTTCAGGAGGATTAACCAGTTCCCACGTCTTATTTATTCATTTATAGCCTTTTTCCATATTGGATTAGTGATAGCTGATAACTCTTGAAAAGATTTATATTTCATTCCTTTAGACTTAGCTAATTGCTTGTACTCGGGTACATTTAGTGGCATTTTAGGACATTTTATTAGTATTTTTATCATTTACATTATGAGCTTGGACTATTTGTATATGTTAGATACTTTTAATTGCGTGTGGAAAGGTTGTGTCTAGTGGTTTAACAGGTGCAGGATGTTGAGAAAGAAATAAAGGACAGAAGGTTTACCGGGGCAAAAGGTTGGACAGTTTGCCACCTTGTATGCCGTGGCAATTTTAGGAAGATGACCAAGTCAACATTCAGGGCATACCAGTCTCAACCTATCTCTACTTGTACCAAAAAAATCTACCTAAAAAAGAGAAGATATCATGGGCTGCTGGATTTACCCTAGGAAGAAATTCTTGTAAAAAGCTGAAGGAAGAAGCCCTAGGGGTGGAGATCTGGAGGCAACAATAGAGGGTAGTGGTTGAATAGAGACAGAAAGCAGAAGTTGAAGGATGTCCTTCTCAGCCACCAAAGGACACTGTGCTGTTGCATTGCGGAATGGTTTGGCGACAACCATCTTCCTGAGTTCTTCCACTATTTCTTATTTTGTTCTCCTATAAATTGATTTGATCGAAACAATGTTGGATGTTATTCTGAACTTGAATTTTAATCACCAACCCATGAATTAAATCTCATAGGGTTGGAATTACATGATGAAACTTATATTTTCTTTAATGGTTGAAGATTTGATTTAATCAATTGTTTCATTCAATTTCTTTTATTGCCTAACTGTATGCATACATCCTCTAGACATAGATGAATGTACAATATGCCCATAAACTAAATCTAATTCTGAAAAGGTTGGATTAGTTAGATTGAAATTGAATGATATAAGTGGGTATTCGACTGAATACCTACATCAAACTTTAGAAATAGAACAACATTTGTATAGAATAAAGAAAAAATAGTACAGGGTGCAATGCTAAGGCCTATAGACACAGGCCATGTAACTTTAGATCTTGCTCTCGAAAGAAGCAGGTCACTTTAGGCCTTTTCTGAGCAGTAGGTTAAGTACGATTTTGTTAAGGCATTATTAAAAGTAAGGGCAAATTCTTAGTAATCCCAACCTTTCAATCAATATCATAGAACTTCTATCCTTTACTGTAGTATCTTTGCCATAGCATTCTTAGTTATTTATTTATTTGCTCGCATTTTATTCAAATAATTATTCTCGTAATTGTCATTACATTTTTACTCTTACTTTGCCTTATCATTTTTCTGTATTAGTCAATGTACATTAATCATAATTCGTTATAATAACTTGACCACTTTTATACCTAATCCGATCTTTGTGGAGACGATCTCACTTATCACTTTATTACTTGATTTGACGTGTATACTTGCACAATTCGCATACCATTTCACACGCGACAAGTTTTTGGTGTCGTTGATAGGGATTGATAATTTGGTGTAATTTGGTTTGGTTATTTTACTTAATTCTGTTAGTTTTATTTAACTTAGTTATATTTAATTTCTATAGGTTTTCCATCAGTGAATGAGAAGAGGCATTCCTGCTAAAAAGAATATTCATTTGACCCAGAGTTCAAAAGAACTTTATGATGAAGGCAAAAAGAATTGTGAAAAATGACTAGTAACGGGAATGATTCTAACCTCAATGATAATCTGAATGGTCAAGATGCTAATCCTCCTGTTCATGGGGTTATACCTGGTCTGAATGATATTTTGAATGGTTAGGGCACTGATCTTCATGTTCGTGGGGTGATAGATGACCGAGATAGACCAATTTGAGGGCATGTTATGCCAATTTTGAATGACCTTAATCCTGGGATAGTCAGACCACAAATACAGGCTCAGCAGTTTGAGCTGAAACTAGTAATGTTTGAAATGTTGCAAACAGTAGGACAATTTGGTAGATTTCCCACTGAAGATCCAAGACTGCGTTTAAGACTTTTTTTAGAAGTTTGTGACTCATTTAGGCAATAGGGTGTTCCTAAAGATGCTCTGTAACTTAAACTGTTTCTATATTTTTTAAGAGATTGTGCGAGAGCGTGGTTGAATACTTTGATGTCAGGAATAGTGACATTATGGAATGATCTTTTTTAGATGTTTTTGATATGGTATAATCCTCTAAATATGAATGTCAAGCTTAGAAATGACATCACATCTTTTTGGCAATTGGAGGATGAAACACTATATGATGCTTGGGAATGATTTAAAGACTTGATTTGGAAATGTCAAATGCATGGATTTCAACATTGGACTCAGATGGAGATATTTTATAATGGGCTGAATGTACATACGAGAATAGTAGTTGCTTCTGCCAATGGTACTTTTTTGGATAAATCTTATAATAAAGCATATGAGATTTTGGAAAAGATTTCCAACAATGATTATCAATATCCTACCACAAGAGTTGGGATGGGTAAAAGAGATGTTGGTACTATGGGGCAGGACGCGATTACTTCATTGATAGCCTAAGTATCTTCTTTGGCTAATATGATTAAAATAATGAAAAGGCCTACTACAGTCCAAGAGATAAAATCAGTCGAACTATCGTGTGTTTATTATGGTGAAAATCATGTGTTTGATGAATGCCCACCAAATCTAGCATCTGTGTGCTACATGGGTAATTTCAATCAGAACAATAACCCTTATTCCAATATGTATAGTCCTGGGTGGAAGCAACATTTCAAATTTAGTCATAATAATCAAGGTACGAGGAATTTTAACAATACAACAATATAGAATGCCATCAATGCACTACCTGGTGATACTCAACCTATGCTGAGGCAAAATGTCTAGAAAGATCAGGCATCAGTTTCATCATCATCATCTATTGAAGCCTTGTTAAAGGAGTATCTAGCCAAGAATGATGCTATAATTCAGAGTCAGGTTGTGTCTCGTTGAGCTCTTGAGAATCAAGTGAAGCAAATAGTGAATGCTCTAAATTCGAAAACATAGGGAGCATTGCCAAGTGATATCGAGAATTCAAGATCGCAAAGGAAGGAGCAGTGCAAGGCCATCACTCTTAGAAGCGGAACTTAGCTTGATGATGTTGCTCAAGATGCCACGGCAGAAGAGGATAACTCAAATAACAACCAGGTAAAGATCCTAGAGTCATCTAAAAAGCATACTGAACATAAAAAGGGTAAGCAGCCAAATACTGTGCTAGAATCAAAACATGTTGTTAATAAGAATTACACAGCAAAACAATATCAACAACTTGATGGGCGACCACTTTTACCTTTTCCTCAGCGATTTCATAATGTAAGCAGGATATTCAGTTCAAAAGATTTTTGGAGGTTTTGAAGCAACTCTAATCAACATACCGCTAGTAGAAGCTTTGGAGCAAATGCCTAATTACCTAAAATTTACGTAAAATCATTGAAGGGTGTAGAACAATGTTGAAAAATATATTACCTCCGACATTAAAAGACCTAGGGAGTTTCACTATCCCATGTCAATTGGAAATCATTATCTTGGTGAGGCATTATGCGATCTAGGAGCGAGTATAAATCTAATGCCTATGTCTCTTTTTAGGAAGCTAGGAATTGGAAAAGTAAGACCTAAAACGGTTACGTTGCAACTGGCTGACCGATCCTACGCGTATCCGAAAGGTAAAATTGAAGATGTGCTGGTAAGAGTAGATAAGTTTACCTTTCCTGTGGATTTCCTTATTTTAGAATGTGAAGCTGACCAAGATGTGCCAATTATTCTTGGAAGACCTATTCTTGCTACTGTCAGGACTTTAATTGATATACAGAAAGGCGAGCTGACCATGAGGGTAAATGATCAGCAGGTTACCTTTAATGTGTTTAATTCTTTGAAATGTACTGATGTTAATGATGAATCCAACGCCATTGGGTTGATAGAAACAATAGTGGAGGAATTCACTAGATATTGCCCACTACAGCAAATTAAGCTTTTAAAGACGTTTTTAGTGGCGTTTGGATCGAAAATGCCATAAATATATACCATTAGTGGTGCTAACCAAAAAACGCCACCATAAGTCATTATATAGTGGCGTTTTTCATTTTAACGTCACAAAAGGTAAAGCAATAGCAATGTTTTACCCATTAACGTCACAAAAGGTAAAGTAATAGTAGTGTTTTTCCCATAAACGCCATGAATTTATTTAATTTTTATTGAAACGGTGTCGTTTTCACAAAGAAATTAGAGATTCCTTTTCTTCTTCAATATCATCTCCCACGATTTACCTAGTTTCTTTCTTAGTCTAAATTTTTATACCCCAAAATCCTGTCCCTTTTTTTTCTCATTTTTTCTTTGCTTGACTAAAATATACAAAAAAAACCCGACTTCCTGGACTGCTGACGCCTCTCGGTTCTGCTCTACAGGTTATTTGATTTCTTGAAACCCTAAACATCCACTGTGCTCCCTTTCCTCAAATGCTGTCACTGAGCAACCAATGCCTAACCACTTTACCCAACAGCCAAGGCACTTTCCTGCCTCCGTGAGTCTTAGGAAAATTATCTTCTATTACATTTTAATTTGGGTAGTTCATATGTGCTTTGTTCATTAACTGACCTGGAATTCGAATTTTTGATTTAGATTAAGAATTTACATGCTTTCCTAACTATGGGTTATGTGAAGAAATCCATTCAAAGGGATTTGGACAATTGCAATGCTAAGTTTTAAGTGATTGATAGATTTTTGTTTCTTTTTTTTAAGGATGATAATTCTTTTGTCGTTGTTGAAATGTGGGTAAATCAGCTTCAGATCGATGGGGGTTTTTGGATAATTCTTTAATTTCATGAGCTTTTGTTTGTCCTAAATATCTTTCCTCTTTTTCTTCTTTTTTTAATTGAACTTTTTTGTTTCGATTTCACATTAAGAAAAACTATAGGTTTGCTAATGCTTATTGGATTGATGATGCTAATAGTCTTTTTTTAGATATAAATTTGGTTAAAGAGTATAGGGATTGATTTAGTTTTATGAAATACAAGCATGAAAATGAGAGATTTAATTGCATTCATGTATTTATTTTTTTCATTGGTTTTATGTTTTTTGTTTGTTAAGCCTATATGATGATAAATTTGTAACTTAACTGTTTCATTGGTGCACTTATTTGTATTTGAGAGCTTTATTTGGTCATAGTCATAGAGAATTTTAGCCAGCTTTATTATATTGTTTTAATTAACATTACTAGAATTTGGAATGGAATGTAACGATCATTCCCCACTAATTTTTCATTGTTCTCTTTTTTGAGAATCATCGGAAACTTTGGTTGGGCTAATTGTTATTTGATAAAATTTGGTTTTTCTATGGTATGGTATGGTATGTATTATTGATTTATATTGATTTGATGAATCTTTTTTTTCTTGATGGTTATTGTAAGTCAAGAAGTGAAAGGTGCAAATGGAACATACACTTTAGCTAGAAGTAGCTATGATATACATGTGAGTTTACTCATTCGATCAAAGATATTAAGGAGATATAAATTTCTCATAAATTTGAACATTATGAGGTTGGATGCTTAGGTGGTTGTTTGAAGGTACACTAAGTTCTTTTGCCATTAAAAAATTGAATGTGTATTCTTACAAAAGCTTACCCCATGCAAGTTTCTGGTTATCTATATTTTGAGATGCTTTGAAATACATATGAGTTTAATTATTGTGTTTTTAAACCTTTTCCATTTAAACATATGACAAGAATCTAAGCAAGAAAATAGATGATAGGTTGTGGAAATGTGCCTGATGGGGCATTAAAAGAGTAGTATGTTACTGATTAGAGACGTAAAAGAGTAGTTGAAGAGATGAGTAGAGAGATGATAGTACATTTTGTACTGGTTCTACTTTCAGAATTAGGGATTAGGGTAGCTTTATGATGTTTCAACTCAAAACTTACTAGGAATATGTTCATTCTTTTTCTACCCTGACAGAACAGGAAAATGTAAACCATTGCTATTCTTTAAACAAAAATTAGTAATTTATTAATCCTTTGTTAAACAGATTTTTCTTTAATGCAGTTACGAAGTTGGTTGCACACAGATTCATCGTTGATTTGAATAAACCCCTTGTCTTCTAGGTACCAAGATCATATGTTGGATTTCAGTTTATCTTGTGGAACAAACATATGTGGTGACAGCTTTGGCGTTATTGGTTTTCAGTTCACTTATTTAGTTTCTTATGTGATTAAAATAGCGACATATAGATATGTTATGTGATTACAGCAGCAAGTTCTTGATATAGAGCACGGTTTTGCAAGGCAGTTAGTAAGCTCTAAATTTTCTATTTCTTTCTCTTTTTTGGTCAGACTGAACTAAGCAGGCCAAAGTTTGTAAAGGTAATAGTAGTGAATTTCACCATTATATTTAAAACTGGTGCTTTCTCTTCACTTGGCTTTTATATGTTCTATAAGCTGATGATATTTACTTAGAAATGTCTATTGTATTAAGATATTTGATATTTGATGCTTAAAAATATTGCAATATGCTAAATACAACACATTTTATCTGGTAGATACTTTGAGAATGGAGTTGAATTTCAATAGGCTGTTTAGTTGTAAACCATTTTGCATGCTTTGCCATTTCATGAAATTGAAGATGAGTGACAAAATTTACATTGAGCATGCTATTGTCTTTCTCTGGATATGCTACTTGCAAATTGTTAAAGCCTTCATTGTCCTATATTTACGGGTTTTGGGTACCATTTCAAATAAACTTATAGCCTTCATTATCCTATATTTAAAGCCTTCATTGTCCCATACTTGCAAACTGTTTGGCTAAAGTTTTGGGTACCATTTCAAGTAAACTTATAGCGGGTTTTTATTTGTTTCTCTAGACTAGTCCCAAGAACTTGTAGCCTTTACTTCCTTGTGGAATTTAAGTTCCAATCACCACTCTATCGGCAGGTAATGTCTCGATAGGCCATAGGGCGTTTATAGGTCATTACCAATACTTGATTTTCCCTTTCGTGGTATGCATGTAACAATCACCCTGCTGTTTGTTTTTTGACTTATTATTTCTTTTCTCCTTTGATGAAATGTTGCCAACCTCTTGAGTAGTTGTGTTAGATTCTTGTTAACCACCTGAACCTTCTTCCCTTTTGTTCTTTTTTAATATAACTGCATCCATATTGTCAGCTAGATGGGTTTCAAAGCATTTTATTACTTGAGAGTGCATATTTTAGGTTGTGAATACATATAGCCAAATATATAAATATCCAAGGACCAACAAAGTTTTAACTATTAATTTATGGGTTTTATATGTTGTTTTAAAACAATTAGAGCTTTTTATCCTTTGCTCTATTTACCTTTATAATAGATAGGTTTAAAAAGGAAAATTTTATCCGAGGTAGCTTGAATAATCTCTATGTAAAGATTGGATCAATTTTTATTTAGTGACATTTTGTAAGCATCTTTGATTTCAATTCCATAGTCAACACCATATGGTATTGTTAATGTCTTGTTTTGGTGGTTTAATTTCAATTTTCTAACTCTTAAATTTAATTTAGAATGTTTAATTAGTATTAATATCATTATTGTAATTTATTTGTATTTTTGATTCTTTTATATTTCTTTAGATCTTTTATAAAATTTTGAGTCGTTGAAATAATGATTTAATTAATTAGGTCGAAAATACCATTTGTTGAATTCTAAAAGAGTTAACATATTCAAGATACTTGAATTTGACATTTCTAAATTTTTTATTTAATTGATATTTAAACATAGAAATCGTAAGCCAATTTAGGTATCAAGTAGGGTAATTTAGCAAATTCAAGTAGGTAGGTATATACTAACCCATTCTATGAACATTCTTAAAAAAATAAAAAAGCAAAATAAAATCAAGAAAATGAAGGCATAATAACTTATTTGATCATCTAACATAAAAAATTATTTTAATCATTCATTTAATTATTTTGACTCTTTTAAATTTGAAATTTGTGTTTTTTATCAAATTAACTCAAATATAGATAAAAATAAAAATATTAAATTTATTAACGATAATTATTAATTTGTTAATTTTGTCTTTTAAGTATAGTAAATATAAAGGTGATAAAAAAATTTCAAAATTAAAAGAGTATAATTGAAAGAGTCAATATTTAAAGTTATATTTAAAGATGATAGTCATAACTTACATAAACATTTAAAGAATATAAAAAATGCAATTTCTAACATTTAAAGAATATAAAAGTATATATCATATCATAACTTACATAAAACTTTGGATCAAAATATATAAAATCACGTAAATTAGGGCAACACTATTGTTTTTCCCTACTCTTAATTATTCTTATAAATAAACAACTTACGAATTAGTTTACACCCATTAAAATACAATGCATTAAATCTTCAAGGTAAATTTTTATAGCGAATTTGGAGTATCCAAACGTAAAATGTTGTCACTAATATATATCTTTTAAATAATTAGATACTTGATACTTGATATATATTATCTATTTCAGCGCCACAACATGATTTAAATCTATTTAGAACACATAACTAACCGTAATTTATTGTCAACTTTAGGCTTAAAGAACTACGAAATGGATAAGAGTTGGATGGATTTGTCAAGATAAGCAATGACTATTGAAATGGAGTACAAAATTTTCTAGATTTTGCATTTCAAAATGCAAGCCAAGAGAATATGATTCTTTGCCTGTGAAAGAAGTGTGGCAACATCAATTGACATATTCATGAAGTTGTCTATGAACATCTAATTGTTGATGGCTTTATTCGGGGGTATAAAAAATGGATTTTCCATGGAGAGTGTACACCTCGTAGAACCTCTTCAACGATTAATTTAACTTGTCCTCATAATGCTCATCATCAGTCTGTTAGAGAAGATGACATGGAAGGTATGTTGCGGGATGCATTTAATTTGTACAGTCATGGTTTGCAATCGTTTCCACCTGAAGTTATTGCATCCAATGATTGTGATATTGGTGGAAATGTTTTTACCAAAACGGGAGGAAGTGCACCTGATGAAGAGCCAAATGGAGAAGCGGCAAAGTTGTACAAGTTACTTAATGAAATGAATGAAGAACTTTATGAGGGATCGAAATTTTTAAAATTGTCATTCTGCATTCGTCTTTTTCACTTAAAATGTTTGGGAGGCTGGACCAGAAACACTTTTACGCTTCTGCTAGAGTTTTTGAGAGATCTGTTTCCATTTTCAAAAATCCCTCATTCATGCAAAGATATGAAGAAACTGATAAAAGATTTAGGCCTTGGGTACGACAAAATTCATAGTTGCCCAAATGACTGCATGTTGTATTAGGGTGATCGGAAAAACCAACAGTTTTGTCATGTTTACGATAAATCTCGTTGGATGAATAGGAATGCAAAAGATTTGAACGGGGATGAAGGTGAGGGACAGTCAAGAAAGAAGCTAGTAAAGGTTTTGCGATATTTTCCACTAATACCAAGGCTTCAAAGGCTTTTCATGTCGTCAAAGACAATCGATTCTATGAGGTGGCATCATGATCAACGAATCGATGATGGATTATTAAGGCATCCTATGAATTCTTTAGCTTGGAAATCATTTGACAGTAAATTTCCAAGCTTTGTAAGCGATCCTCGGAATATGAGGCTCGGGCTAGCATCTGATGGATTTAATCCTTTTAAAATCATGAGTACTTTGTACAGTACTTGGCCTATAGTTCTTGTTCCTTACAATTTGCCTCCGTGGATTTGCATGAAGCAATCTTCTTTATCTTATCTATGGTTATCCCTGGAGAAAAGTATCCCGAGAATGATATTGACATTTATATGTAGCCACTTATTGAAGAGTTGAAACAATTATGATGTCTTGAGAAATGAGAACTTTTATTTACGTGCAACTTTGTTGTGGACTATTAATGATTTCCCGACTTATGCCAATTTATCTGGTTGGAGTACTAAAGGACGTTATGCTTGTCCTTGTTGTGCTACGAAAACATGTTCAAAGTGGTTATATAATGGGAAGAAGTTCTCCTATATAGGGCATCATTGGTGGTTAGATAGAAATCATAGATTTAGATTTCAGAGGCCTCTATTTGCTGGCACTGAAGAGTTCAGAGAAGCTCATGAGCAGACCATTAGATATGAAACCTTGTTCATGTTAAAAGATATCAATTCAGTTAGGGGAAGATGAATCAACCACCCAACATGCAAACAAAGAAAAGATCGAGGGAGGCGTATGTTGGCGATGTTGACCGGCAGAGTGTGATGAATCTGATGAAGAGGATAATCCTAATGAGGAGAACTTGTGGAAAAAAGGAAACATTTTTGTTGAGTTTCCTTATTGAGAGCATCACATTTTGTGACACAATCTTGATGTTATGCATATTGAAAAAGAATGTTTGCGAGAATATCATCGAGACAATTCTCAATGTCGATAGAAAATCGAAAGACAATCTTAAGAGTCGACTTGACCTAGTTGACATGGGAATTCGATGTGATCTTCATCCCCAATTACTTCCAAATGGAAAATCTCGGTTGCCGCCTTCTATTTTTGTAATGTCGAAGAAAGAAAAAGAAGTGTTTTGCACGGTGTTGAAGGATATAAAGGTCCAAGATGCGTATGCATCAAATATATCTCGATGTGTGAGTTTTAAAGATCAAAGACTTTATTCCCTAAAATCACATGATTATCACATCTTGATGCAAGATTTACTGCCAGTTGCTTTACACTATTGTATGTAAAAAAAGGTGACGTCTTGTATAATTGAACTATCCAATATAATGAAAGCTATTTGTGGCAAAGTTTTTATTGTTGAAGAACTTAAGAAAGTACAAGATCGAGCCGCCTTGACTTTATACAACTTGAAGAAGATCTTTCTACCTTCTTTATTCACTATTATGGTGCACATGTTAACCCATCTCCTTCATGAAGCAAAATTTGGTGGATTGGTTTTCTATCGGTGTATGAATCCTATAGAGAGGTGCTAGTTTATTTGAAAAGTTTTCATTCATTTATGAATATACCTTTAATTACAACTTTTGATAATGTTGTATATTAAAGTTTTCATTCATTCATGAATATACCTTTAATCCTATGGAAATGGAAGTCTTATTGTCGTAATAAGCGCTATCTAAAAGGATCAATTGCTGAAGGACTTAGTAGAGGAGTGTATGACTTTTTGCTCTAGATATTTAGAAGATGTTGAAACAAGACTGAATAGACCAAGTAGAAATGTTGGGCTCATTAATCATAACTTAGCTGAAACTTATCTATTTCGAAGTTATGGACAACCAATCGGTAAAGTTGAAATTGCACACTTAGATGATAGATCTTGGGTATAAGCACATCTATATGTTCTTTTTCACCACGATTCAATTAAACCATTACACAAGTAAGTTTTAGAATTTGATAAATTTTCATCTTTTTCATTTGTTTATTTTCTAACCAAGTAATCCACTTTTTAACATAGTGAGTTTAAACAAGTCTTGAGATTTCGTTCACGCTCCCGAAGATTACAACATTGAGAGATTTATAAGTTATTCACAGAATCTTTTCATGAATGGTTAGGGCAGACGGTATGCAATTGAAGCTTTCAATAACAAATAATAATGTTTTCGTATAACATTATAATTAATCAATTTACTTTGAATTCAATAGGTTTTGAGTAGAAAGAACATCAATGAAGAATGGCTTTCCCAAGGTCTGAGTAGAGTAGTAAAAAGATATAATGCCTTCCTCATTAATGGATTCAAGTTTCATACAAAATCTCGCGAAAGATTGAGGAGGACTCAAAATTGTGGAATAGTTGTTAATTCTTCAATTAAAAGTTATGCTAGTGCTAGAGACAGTAATCATGCTGAAGGAAATGTGGAGTATTACGGACTTCTTATGAACATTATTGATTTGGATTACTATGACAAAAGGGAGGTTGTCTTATTTCGATGTGATTGGGCTGATGTTAATACTGCTTGCGAAATTAAAAAGATCAAATTGGTTTTACAATGGTGAATTTTTCTCAATTAATTCACACTGGACAACAATTGATAGACAAGCCGTATGTATTTTCTTCTCAAGTCAAACAATTTTTTTACTCGAAAGATCCAACTAATGAGGGTTGGTACGTTGTACTCCGTAACACCCCTAGAGACTTATTTGACATGGGCAATGGAAGTAGAGATGACATCGATGAAAGATCAGAAACTTTGTCTTTTCCATAATAAAACTTAAACAAAACTATCCCTAGTACTAGTACACAATTTCAATGGGTTCGCCAGGATGTGGATGAAGATATTTACGAATCATGATGTAGTAAGATTTTAAGTTTTTTTTTAATTATATGTAGTATTATAATTTAAATCTTGATCTTGTTAAATATATCCATTACTATTATTGTTGTAACTAGTTACTAATATTTCAACTATTTTATGTGTATTGAAGATAATATGCTTAAAAGAAGATTGCGAGATCTAATTATTATTCAAAATCCTCCAAATTTGGAAGAAACAAATAGTGATCAACAAACTGCTATTGGATCTTTGAATGTTCCGAATATAGTTAATGAACCTATAGAAATTCAAAGTAATGTTAACTTTAATTTACATGCATGTTGACTGTTATTATTGATTTTTGTTTCAAATTCCTATATTATCATATACAATTTTTTTAGCTGAAAATGGTGGGAGGCGTAAAACTCGAGGACGTACGCTATTAAAGGATTTATACGATCTAAATTTTGTGGAGCTTGTCAAAGTATCCAGAAACAGTCATGGTTAGCCTATTGGATTAGAAGCTCGACTTTTAGTAAGATACTTGGGCATTATAGCACAAAATACCAATTTGTTGCCAATCAACTACGAGTCATGGCATAATATGCCTGATAGTAACAAAAATGAAGCTCTCGATAATATTAAGGTAATAATGTGAATGTAATTTATAATACTTTGGTTTAATTTTCATTTATATTTACTATCTAAACTTGTGTTATTTGCAGGAGAGATTTGCTTTAGAGGTCTCGGATAATTATGTGAAGAAGGTATTAGCAAAGAAATGGAGACACCATAAAAGTACTTTAAAGAAGGAATATTTTAAAAAGAATAAAAGCCTCGAAGAGAAATTGCGAAATGTCCCGTCGGGAATGCTTAGGTATCGATGGGAAGATGTAGTTAGATTCTGGAATTCAAAGAAAGGAGAGGTGTTACGTACTTCTAAACTCTTATAATTATTTTGATTTATAGTATTTACTATATACATAATAATAATTTCATAATGTAGGACCGTGAGCGAGTTGGAACTACAAATAGGCAAAAACAAAAATTCACGCACACAACTGGATCAAAAAGTTTTGCTTGTGTAGCTGATGAGAAGGTATTTTGAATTTATTAATTGTAACAAATATTAATTACTTTCTACTAAATAATATTTTTCCTACTATATTGTAGGAACTGTCGTCTGGTTAAAAAGTTGGACGCCTTCAGCTTTTTGACATTACACATAGAAAGAGAGATGGATCTCCTATGACTATTGAAGCTTCAGAAATTATGGTATATTTACTTAATAAAATTTGAATTATTTTAAATATTTGTCATGTTTAATTATAATGGTTTAATTCGTCGTTTGTAATGCAAATAATGCCAAGTTATGTTGCATTTATTTGATTATATATTTCGTTTCTAACTCATTGATTGATTTATTAGGAGAAACTAAAGGATAAAATGGTGAAGTATGAAGCGATGGCTTCAAGTGATAGTTCTGTTAATCTGGACGACAGTGATAATCGAATTATTACTCAAGTTTTGGGTCCTGAAAGGTATGGCCGAGTTTGATTTCAAGGATCTTTTGTTAGCCCAATCCAATATTTTGGATCTAGCTTGCGGCAATACATGCCTTCAGTGAATCAGGCTCAATCTAAAGTTCAGAGGTTCAGAGACCAGATGGCTCAGATACAAGCCAGCACAGTTGAGCAAATTGCTCAACTTAAAGTGGAGGTAGCATCGAGAGAAACAAAGGCTCAAAGAAAATAAGATGAACTCCAGCTACAACTTAAAGCGGAGGCAGCAGCGAGGGAAGCAGAGGTAGCAGCAAGGTTAGCAGAGGCAACAAGAAAATATGATGAACTCCAACTACAGCTTCAAAATATGATGAAGATGTTTCAGCAGAATCAATCGTAGAATCCGCCATTTTAGACTTTTGTTTTCTTATTGTAAGAATATATTAACAATATAACTTTTGAATATATTTTGTTATTTTATTTATTAATTTAGATCATATAAATATTTCTTTCATGATAGTATCATTTAGATTTGAAGTTTTTGGTTGGATTTGAAGTTACAAGAAAATATGTTGAAAATTCAGGTTCTATATGAAATAAAATTAAGTTGGTAAAATCTATTAACGTTAGTGGCACTTTTCCCACAAATGCTGCTAAACTCGCTAAAGAATATGACCTTTAATAACGCTTTAACTACAAACGCCGCTAAAGAACATGATCTTTTGTGGCGATCGTAGCTACAAATGCCACAACATGCTCAACTTTCTTGCGACGTTTGTAAAAAAACGTTCCTAAAAATCATGTTCTTTATCGGCGTTTGTAATAAAAGCATCGCTAAAGATCATGTTCTATATCGACATTTTTAGGAAAAGCGCCACTAAAGATCATGTTCTATAGTGGTGTTTTCCCACATAAATGCTGTAAAATTTAGCGGCGTTATCTATAGCGGCCTTTTTTACGGAGCTTATATGCCCCACTATAGGGCTAAAAAATGCCGCTAAAAACCTGTTTTGTTGTAGTAACAATTCCGACAATGACGAAGACTCACTTGAGTAGTGTGATATAATAAGTTTTGAGGAAGTCAGTGAATTTATGAAAGCCAAGCAGATAGTAGATAGACCAAGGAAGAGGTTTGAACCCTTGGATTTATCAAATTGACCTTTCAATTCTCCTAAACCTTCTATAGAGGAACCTCCTAAACTAGAGTTAAAACCTTTGCCCTAGCATTTGAAGTATGCATATTTGGGAAAAAATAGTACTTTCTCGGTAGTAATTTTTGCGGAGCTGACACCCAAGCAGGAGCCAAGGTTGTTTGAAGTTCTTCGGTGATTTAAGAAGGCATTAGGATGGACCCTGGCTGATATAAAGGGAATTAGCCTTGCCTTCTGCATGCATACGATTTTGTTGGAGGATTGCCCTAGCAATTCCATTGAACGACAGAGATTATTGAATTCGATCATGAAAGAAGTTGTCAAGAAAGAGATTACTAAGTGACTTGATGTTGACATCATTTACCCGATTTTAGACAGTTCAAGGGTGAGTCTTGTGCATCATTTACCCTGTGCAATGTGTGCCTAAGAAAGGAGGTGTCACAGTGGTAAGTAATGACAACAATGAGCTCATACAAAGTCGCATTGTCACAGGATGGAGTGTATGTATGGGTTACTACAAGCTTAACAAGGAAACTAGGAAGAACCATTTCTCCCTACCATGCATTGATCAGATGTTGGACAAATTAGTTGGGAAAGCTTTCTACCATTTTTTGGATGGTTATTCGGGATATAATCAGATTTCCAAAGCCCTCAATTACCAAGAGAAGACAACTTTCACATGTCCATATGGTACTTTTGCGTTTAGATGGATGTCGTTCAGGTTATGTAATACCTTGAAAACTTTTAAACATTGTATGACCATATTCTCTGACATTGTCGAAAATTTTCTTAAAGTCTTCATGGACGAATTTTCTATGTTCGGGAATGATTTTGAAGATTATTTGAAAAACCTACAATTGGTTCTGTGCCATTGTGGAGAAATGAATCTTGTTTTAAATTGGGAGAAATGTCACTTAATAGTTCGTAAAGGAATTGTTAGAGCCATATGATATCACAGAGAGGAATTGAAGTGGACAAAACAAATATTGAAGTGATAGAAAAATTGGCACCTCCCACCGGTGTCAAGGGTATAAGAACTTTTTTAGGTCATGTAGGTTTTTATAGAAGATTCATTAAGGATTTTTCAAGCATATCTAAACCCTTGTGCACTTTTTTGGAGCAAAATAAACCTTTCAATTTCGATGAACAGTGTTTGGTAACCTTTGAAGATAA
Organism: Gossypium raimondii; assembly: GCF_025698545.1. NCBI lineage: Eukaryota > Viridiplantae > Streptophyta > Magnoliopsida > Malvales > Malvaceae > Gossypium > Gossypium raimondii. Next base: position 40,407,797 of record NC_068565.1, read on the forward strand.
AGAAAAAAATTATAGCAGCACCAATTGTAGTAGCTTTAGAATGGACACTGCCTTTTTAACTCATATGTGACACTAACGATTATGTTGTGGGAGCCATGTTGGGGCAAAGGAAAGACAAAATACTACGAGCAATATACTATGTTAGTAGAACTTTATCGGAAGTGTAGCTTTACTACACCACCATGGAACACGAGTTATTGGATGTGGTGTTCGCGTTCGATAAATTTCGTTCTTATCTAGTTGGTGTAAAGGTCATAGTCTACACAAATCATTATGTTTTTAAGTATCTAATATGCAAGAAAGATGCTAAGCCGAGGTTGATTAGGTGGATACTGTTGTTGTAGGAGTTTGACTTGGAAATTAGAGATTGAAAGTGACTGAGAATCAAGTGGTTGATCACTTGTTGAGGTAAGAATCTGGAAGTAAAGGTGATCATGATGCACTTATTAAAGAAGAATTTCCAGACGAGCAGCTGTTAGTTGCCACAACATTACCTTGGTATGCCAACATAGTGAACTATTTAGTGAGTGGTGTGTTGCCACTTGAACTCAACAGTCAAAGAAGAAAGAAATTTCTTCATGATGCCAAGCACTATTATTGGGATGAACCTTTCTTGTTTAAACCTTGTGCTGATCAAATAATTAGGAAATGTGTTCCTGATGACGAAATACATATCATTTTGCAGTATTGTCATTCAGCTCCATACGGAGGACATTTTGGAGGGATGAGAACTGCTGCCAAAGTACTTTAGTCAGGATTTTATTGGCCAAGTATGTTCAAGGATGCTCATGAATTCTATCATTTATGTGACCATTTTCAGAGACAGGAAATCTATCTAGGAGACACGAAATGCCAATGCAAAGTACATTAGAGATTGAGTTGTTTGATGTAAGGGGAATAGACTTTATGGGTCCATTTCCACCGTCAGTGGGCAAGGTGTACATACTGTTAGCAGTGGACTATGTCTCTAAGTTGGTTGAGATTGTTGCCCTTCCTACTAATGATGCAAGGTCAGTAATGAAGTTTTTACAGAAGAACATTTTTACAAGATTTGGTACACCTAAAGCTATTATTAATGATGAGAGGTCTCATTTTGACTGTAAGTTGGTAGCTAATGCTTTGTAGCGATATGGGATGAAACATAAGATTTCCATAACATATCACCCCCAAACAAACGGAGAAGTTGAAATTTCGAATAGAGAAATTAAATTTTGTTTAGAAAAAGTGGTGATTCCTACTCGTAAGGATAGGTCAACTAGATTGGATGAAGCTTTATGGGCGTATCATACTGCATACAAAACTCCATTAGGGATGTCACCTTTTAAGCTTGTCTATGGCAACCCATGTTAGATTTTTGTTGAACTTGAGCACAAAGCATTTTGGGCTATTAAGAAGTTGAACATGGATTGGGTCACTATTGGCCATAAAAGGTTGTTAGAATTAAATGAAATGAAGGAGATCTGAGCACAAGCATATTTAACTTTAGGTTCAAATTGTTTTGTGGTAAATTAAAGTCTTGCTGGTCAGGACCTTTTAAATTAGCCAAGGTGTATCCTCATGGAGCTTTTAATATCAAAGATTTGAAAATGGGGGTCACATTTAAAGCTAATGGGCAGCGCTTAAAACACTACAGGGGTGCCTATGTGGATCGACACAAGCACTCAATTGATCTCCGAGATGTTTGAGCTAACAATTTCTTTTATCCATCTTTTCTTTAATTGCTTTACTTTAATTTTATTTTTGATACTTATTTAATATTGTTTCCATTTTTGTTCTTATTTATAAATATTTGTTTCCAGAGACAGAATAAAGAATGTATATTAAGTGGAGTTTGCCGTAGCATTGTGACAAACTAAGAAATGGGTAACGTGAGGATGACTGGGTAGATAAGTCCAAAGGGCGAGATTAGTCCTTTTGTTACCTAGGCCAATTTTTGATACTTGGAAAGCCAATAGAAGAGGAGTTAAACTTTTTGTTTATGGATTAGGGCACTTCACATTTTCCCCCCAGAGTCCTCTTAATTTTCTTCTTTCCTCCTCCACGTCATGCAACTTCCCTAACACGTTTCACTTTTGCTAAACTATTATCATTATCTCTCTTATTTTTCTCTCCTCAACTGCTTACGTCTCTTAAGTTTCCCTTAAAGTTTTCATTTTTATTACTTTTTCTCTTGAATCTCCTATTTTTTCTTCCACTACATTCTCCAAGATTTCTTTCAGTTTTCTCCAATGGCTCACGTCAAAACTGCCTCTAAAACTATTGAATCATCAAGGGCTGGTGGTACTCAGCCAAAGACATTCTTTAACAGTGTTGCAGCCACGAGATACAATAGCAACATCGCAAAACGCCCTTTCTATTTTGAGCAAGGTTTCTTTTTTAATGATGAACCATATATGGGATATGATAAATCTGTATCCTCCATAGTAGAAAAACATGGGTGAAATATTGTTAGTTTGCACTCGAGGACATTTTAGGAAAAAATGTTTGAAAATTGTATGCCCATGTCAACTCTCCAAATTCCCTTTTTATCTGCGTAAGAGATACTTCCGTTCTTTTTAATGAAAAACATATTAATGCAAAGTTTGGTCTTGTAGGTATCCAAGATGAGCACACATCATTTCCTGAAAGGATCACTGTTGAAGGTTTAAACCAGGTACTGGAGGATTTATGTATTGAAGGAACACAATGGAATGTTTCCAGTTAGGAGTTTTATACTGTCAAGAGGGCTTTGTTGAAGCCTATTGGGAAAATATGGTATCATTTTTTGAGGAGTCGACTTATGCTGTCTACGCACAATACAACTATTTCGAAAGAAAGGATGCATTTTTTGCATTCCATTATAAAAGGGAGAAGGATAAATGTTGGGAGGATTATTTTTCAAGAAGTACATCGGTTTGATGATAAGAATGGGAGTAGTTTAAACTTTCCCTCACTTATTACTGCTCTATGTCGAACTGCTTGAGTCCTTCTCAATAGGATGAAAATATCACCCCTAACGAGGGTGGACTGACCAAGAGTATCTTTTCCAAGATCCAAGGCACTGATGCTGCCAGGGCAACTCAGCAAAGTCATGTCATTACTTCTTTTGCTACGCATACTCCTATGACAGCACCTCTAGTTTCTCGTAGCTCCCTTGAACTACAAATAGTACACTCCTTAAACCAGTTAGAGTAGAGGATGTCCCTTTTTGAAACCCAGCAGTTTCACCTGGCTGAGGAGATGGCACAGGTCTAGTAGCAGTAACTGAATATTAGGCTTATGTGAGGAGTAGGGCTTTGGCTCTAAGGAAATCCCTACAAAAGAATTTTACAAAAAAAATGCCAGAATTTCCTATCTTCCCAACTATTTTACTCCCATTTACTGATGCTACCAAGGAGTCCACTCAAGTTGCTACTAAAGCACCCACTCAACTTGCTGCTGAGGCACCTACTCAAACTGCTAGGAAGATCCTGAAAAGATGACATCCCTGAATGTTGAGATGGTGGAAGAAGGAGAAAAGGATGATACTACCACCACTGCCACAACAGAGGGAAATGCCCTGTTCCACATTCGCCACCAGCTCCCGTATCTGTACAAGATCGTGACATTGGTTATCTAGTCGATGAACTCATAAAAATTGACAAGGAGGGGGAACAATTGACCCTCCAAAAGAGGAAGTGGCGGTACAAGGTTAGTGCCCGAAAATCCACTCGTTGGGTAGAATTAAGTATCTACATGCTAGTCCAAACTAGCTAAGTTTTTCTTCTTTCTTTCAGGCATCTTGCATTTCCTTTCTTTTGCTATGGTATTTGTTGTAAAAATTTCTCTTTTGGTTGTTCTCTTATATATCTGATCATGCATTGAGGTCAATGCATCCATTAGGATTGAGGGTGTGTTGTGCATTTAGGTTGCATGTTATATTTAGTATGTATGATTATTTTAGTAGTCATTTTAGTTTAGTTGAATCCACTTTGCCACAACAATGTAACTATTACGTACTGTTTGCCTATGATGACTACAATCTGTACTTATGATGTTCAATGATGAGGTGAGATTCTTCAATACACTTAGAACATGTGACAGTGGATTGGGTGAATTTACCTTAGGATTGGTTTCTTGAAAATTAATTTCTAAAAATGATATGTCTTATACTCAGTTTTTTCGGGTTGTAGTGACTATCTTCTAATGAACTTAGGGACTTTGAAGCCAAAATTCAGTCATTTTTCCTTGGCACTATGAAATAAATGACAGTAGGCACTCCAATGATTAGAATTTTTGAGTAAGTTAGCACCACTTTGTTTACTTCATTGTGTTGTTGACTAGAAAGGTAAGTTTAAGTAAGTGTATGTAATAAAAAGTAAATAAATTAGGGGCACTCCGCTGCAGTAACGGGCTGAGTAGTTAAGGAGGTAGTTGTTTGCTCCATCCATCTTCTAAGTCAAAAGCCTTAGCTTCAAGAGTGATTTCTATTTAAATTGACATGATTGAGTACTAGGTAATTTAGTGTATGCTCTATTGTGATTATCAAGTCGAAGAATTTTGTGTCATTCTAAATCCCCTATTATACTAATATTATATGAAAAAAAAACAAAACAAGAAAGAAAAACACAAATGTAAATGGTTTATACAAGTATGATTAAAGAAAAAGTGACTTGAGTTTGGATAACAAATGAATTGCGTAAGCCAAGAGATATTTGCTATGGCCAGGACATATATGGAACTTAGAAAATCTTATTTTTAGGGAGTAATTTTCTGCACTACCTTTGTTAAATCAAACCTTTGAAACTCAAATAATTTTTTTTAAAGAGAGAAGATAATTGAGAACTGATGCATATATTGGTCTTTGAATAGATTGACAGTACAAGATGGGTACATGCACTGGCAATACTTCTGCATACATGCATTTATGCATATTTTGCTTAAGGATAAGAAATAACTCAGGTTTGGGGGTGTGATAACTCTTGAAAAGAGTTATATTTCATTCATTTAGACCTAGCTAATTGCTTGTACTTGGGTACATCTAATGGTATTTTAGTACATTTTATTAGTATTTTTATCATTTGCATTAGGAGCTTGGACTGTGTTTACATGTTAGATACTTTTAATTGCATGTAGAAGGGTTGTGTTTGGTGGTTTGGTAAGTGCAGGATGTGGAGAAAGAAATAAAAGAGTGAAGGTTTGTTGGGGCAAAAGGCTAGACAATTTGCCACATATGCCGTGGCAATTTCAGGAAGATAACCGAGTCAACATTCAACGCATACCAGTCTCAACCCAACTCTACTTGTACCAACAAAATTTGCCTAAAAAAGAGAAGATATCGTGGGATGTTGGAGTTACCTTAGGAAGAAGTGTTTAAAAAATGCCGAAGGAGGAAGCCCTAAGGGTGGAGATCCATAGGCAACAATAGAGGGTAGAGGCTGAGTAGAGACGAAAAAAGGAAGCTGAAGGCAGTCCCTCTCAGCCACCACAGGACACTGTGCTGCTGGATTGCGGAATGGTTTGGCGACAACCATATTCCTAAGTTCTTCCATTATTTCTTATTTTGTTCTCCCATAAATTGATTTGATCGAAACGATGTTGGATGTTATTTTGAGCTTGAATTTTAATTGCCAACCCATAAATTAAATCTTATAGGGTTGGGATTACATGATGAAACTTTTATTTTCTTTAATGGTTGAAGCATATATTTGATTTAATCTACTGGTTTATTCAATTGCTCTTATTTCCTAATTGTATGCTACATTCTCTAGACATAGATGAATGTACAATATGCCGATAAACTAAATCTAATTCTAAAAAGGTTGGATTAGTTAGATTGAAATTAAATGATATAAGTGGGTATTCGACCGAATACCTGTAGCAGACTCTAGACATAAAGCAGCGTTTGTATAGAATGAAGACAAAATAGTGCAGGGTGTCATGCTAAGGCCTATAGACATAGGCCAACTAACTTGAGATCTTACTCTCGAAAGAAGCAGGCCAGTTTAGGTCTCTTCTGAGCAGTAGGTTAAGTACGATTTTGCTGCGGCATTATTGAAAGTAAGGGCAAATTCTTAGTAATCCCAACCTTCCAATCAACATCGTAGACCTTCTATCCTTTACCGTATTATCTTTTCCATAGCAATCTTAGTTATTTATTTATTCAATCACATTTTTTTTCACATAATTATTCTTGTAATTGCGATTGCATTTTTACTCTTGCTTTGCCTTATCATTTTTTTGTATTAGTCAATATACAATTTGCACACATCCTTACTACTTTAATTTACCACAGTGTACTTAACTTGGTTTTGCCATAACATTAATCATAACTCGTTATAATAACTTCACCACTTTTATACCTAATCCGATCACTGTGGAGACGATCTCACTTATCACTTTATTACTTGATTCGACGCGTATACTTGCACAATTAACATACCATTTCACACGCGACAATAGCTTCTCTCTAATCCTGTGGAATAGACATAAAGAATAAAGATAAAACAAAAGCTTTATAGGATGGGGATAAGGAATCATAAGAGAAAATGTCAGAGATAATTTGTAAAGTGCAAGTTGTAACACCTTTTCGTTGGGCTATTGGTAATTCTAAATCAATAGTAACCTCAGGTAAAGAAGACTCACCTGATAGTAAAGAGTCAAGGCATAAAGTAGATTATATGATGACGCTTTCTTTCTTGCCATTCCTAGTTTATGTACTTAAATCAGGCCTATCCAACAACCATCCACTAGTCTTCTCTTAAACCAAAGTCTCTATTGGAACTAAATTCTCCCTCAGAAGGGTAATAGAATAGGGTGTCATCTCTTCATTTTCAGTAACCTCCCCTTGAACAGATGGTTATGATGAAGAAAAGTAGGGTTCATCCTCATGAAATCTTATATCCATACTTGCATAATACTTTTTAGATGGCGAATGATAACATTTGTTACCCTTTTGAGTGGGAGAGTGTCCAATTAAAACACATTTGATTGCTCGAGAATCCAGTTTGATCCCATGTCGAAGATGAATGAAGCAAACACAACCAAAGACCTTCAGTGAAACTAGGTAATCCGTCTTGCCCTGTAAGGTTTCAATGGGACTTTTAAAATCAAGGACCCGAAGAGGCATCCAATTAATGTGATAAGTAGCAACCAAAATCACATCCCCCAGCAAGGCTTTAGGAGGTTCATAGTGAACATAAGTGATCTAGCAACCTACAAAAGATGTCAATTTTTTCTTTTGGCAACACTGTTCTGAGCACTTGTACCTGGACAACTGGACTGATGCAAAATCCCATATGATTCTAAATTTATACTCAATTCCATTATCAGTTAGCAAAATCTTAACCTTATCATCAAACACGATAAAACATGACTTTTGGATTTTAATAAAAATACCCATGTTATCTGAGTATAACAGTCAATAAATGTAACGGACCAACGATTTCCAGATAAAGAAGTAAGGTGAGTTGGGCCCTAAACATCCAAATGAATAATCTCAAAAGGAACAATACTTCTATGATTACGTAAAGGATAAGTGTTTCTTGTATGCTTAGCAAACTCATAGGCATAAAAAACTAAAGAGTCTAACTCAGTTATAAAAAACAAAGTAGGAAACATCTTGGCAAGAATAGTAAATGATGGATGCCCTAACCGCCTATGCCACTGAATTATCTCCCAGTTGACATCTTTATTGTCTCCAAATAAGGCTTGAGACATACTGGGTGATCAATCCAAAAGATATAAGCTATCACACAATTTACCACTACTAATCGTCTTTCTTGTCTGGAGGTCTTGAAAGACACAGTGACTGGGAAAGAATTCAAGTTTATAATTTAAAGCTTTAGTGATAGTACTAACAGATAAGAGGTTAACCGAGAATTTAGGAATGTGGAGGACAAAGGATAAAGTGAGATTGGGAGTACAAACAATAAAACCTGTTCCAGAGACGGAAGTAAGGGAGCCATCAGCTATTTGCACACTATCTTTAGATGGACAAGTAGTTTAGTAGATGGAGCATTTAAAAAATACCTAATTTCACATTATTAGACTTGGCAATCGAGGTAGAATTTAATTCAGACAATAGGAGTATGCCTCATAGAGATAAGGGAATGGAGTTTTTCCAAGAACTTGAATCTGAATCTGATCGTACTCAATATTCAACCCAACCAAGAAATAAAAAAATGTGCTATTTTTACACCATCTTCTGAAATTTTTCAACATCATTGGTACAAGACGCCTGAAAATCTTAAAAATAATCAAATTCCTACCACAACCTACTTAATTCAGCAAAATATTGGAAAATCATTAGCTCCTCCTGTTTTGTACCATGGACCTTATTACGAATCTAAAAAATTTATGCATCATTCCTAACACAAGAGTAGGTGAGAGTAGTAACATTCCAATTTTTTTTCGCAGTATCAAGCAACAAATAAGTTTTGGAAATATTGAGTTGCATAGAGTTGATAAGCCATGCCATAACAAGAGAGTTCGTTGAATCCCATTAACTAAACATTGAATCAATGAGTTTAGGTTTTGAAGTTGTACCGGTGATGTATCCCAACAAGCCATGAGCCTTGATAAACAACAAGCAAGACCTTGACCAAGCAACGTAATTATGTCCATCAAGCTTCATAAGACTAATTTGCAACGAGGGGTTATCAGTTTGAATCATGAGCTTCTTGTCCTTAGACATAAGGCTGGAAAAACAACTAATACCCAAAAAATACTACTTGGAAAATTAGAGGAAAAACACCAAAAAAGAACACAAAAGAGATCCCAAAAAAACTTAGCCAAACAACACCACCACTTAGAGGAGAATGACTAAAAGGGAGCAGAAAGCACAGTGACAGCGCGTGAAGCCCACGTGCGGGTTTTTTGGTCACCAGAGTTTGGGTTTCATCGGTGAGTGGATTCTGACTCCAATGGTAGGGGCGGTGAGAGAAAAAAAATAAGGCTGGGGTGAAAAGTTCCAATTTTGTGTTTCTAGGGTTTTTTTGAACAAATTTTAAAATCATAAAAAAAATCCCAAATATCAGATACAAAAACTGATGGAGATAAATACTCTAGTGTATTGAGAAAAACCACTCTCAAAGTATTTCTTAGAAATATGTACAACTATATATACATGAAGCATTGAATTAATTAAGAAAAGAAAATCTCTAATTAGTATCTCTAAAAATCAGCTGTAATATCTAAAGATATGTTATTCAATGCTATCAAATAATCAAGGATTCTCAACAATAATGAATGCTAACTATTGGGTTCATCAAATCTACCTTCCTAAGTTAAGAATTCACAAAAATTTTGAAGAAAACTCAAACGTACCTTAAGAATTGATGGATGAAAATGATGAAATAAAACCTAATTTTCTTCCTCCTTAAATGATTGTGGACGGCACTTGAAAGAGGAGAATAAAGTTACTAGAGATTGAGCCCAAACTCTTATAGCTACAACATACTTCTCTTGCCAATTAAAAATAAATAATCAATGGTTATCATCAAAGCATAATGACATTAGTGGGATCTAATGGTTCTTCTCATAGTCATCGGCTATCCATATTTTAAATATGGTTTTAATATCATTTGATCCTTGGTTTAATATCCATTTAAGACATTGCTTGGTTTAATATCCATTTAAGACATTGCTCAATTCTTAATGAATTCTCACTACTTTTGGTAACTAAGCGATTTAGTTCCTATTTTATTTTCTTTAATCATTCCAATAAATAACTTTATAATTCCAATTACAAATTTCGTAATTTGCTCATAAATATTCTCGATTTAATGATCTTAATTTAAGGAAATTCAATTTTGAATCGGATTACAAACTCATTGTTCTCAAAATTCATGGAGCAGTTCTAGGACATTTAACTCTTCTTGATGGTCGTTATGGTTGGGTGGTTTTCAGCCACCTCCATTGGCCATCGATTTTAAATGGGTTTCATCCTCTTTCTTGTTGGCTCTTGGTGATGTTTTGGTTTTATTTTGCTTGAGTCAATGTTGCGACCTTGTTGAACTTAATTCTATTTGTAATTGTCTTTTTTCGTTTGTTGTAGACCATTTGAACCTTCATTGCTGGATCATTTGTGGTCTCTTTTTCTTGGTTATCTGGAGTCGATTGATTAAGACGTTTGTATCTTCTCGGGCGTGGCCTTGTTCATTTCGATTATTTGTGGCCAAATTTCTCTGAAATGTTTGGTGGCCGTGTAACCCTATTCCACAAGTGAATGGTCTCTAATAAAAAAAAAGGCATTAGGGAAATTTAGCTTTAATTTTTTATTACAATTTGTCGAATGATACTAAAAAATTCTAGTTATATAATGATAATAGTACAATTTTATTTATTTAACTATTTCTTACAGAAAGCTTTAAACTTTCGTACTTACGATTTCCTGAGTCAATATTCTCATTAAAATTGATTTTTTTCATTTTTATCATATTAAAAATCGTATATGTCACAATCGGAGGTGCTAAATGAATATAAATGTTCTTTACTATTGAATTAAAATCATGATAAAAAGAGTAAAGAAAAATTATTGTAATTTAAAATTTAAAATTATTAGAATTGGAAGAGGAACCCAATGTTTTGAAAATGAAAGGTTCAAAGCCTAAATAATTTTTGTAACTTGTATTTATTTTTAAAACTTTAAAGAGATAGATTATCTAATTCACTACCCTCTCTCTCTCTATATATATATATATATTATACAATTAGTGGGAAATGTTCAAGTATCAAACCTAAAATTTGATAGGCGTAATGATAAAATATATTGCATGTTTAAAGAAGATATATATTTAAACTTTAGAGATAATATTATTAGGAGAAAAATTGTGAATATGGAACTTCAACAATAAAACAAAGAGAAAGGATTGTATATAACAGGGGTGCCACATTATCTTCTATCTCTTTTCAATTATCTAATGACATTTTAATAATTTTATCCATTTCATTTATACATGATTTTGGTAATTTTTTTAACCTCAACTTTAAATCCCAAACCCTGAACCTGAACATCGAATTTAAACCCTGAACCAAAAGGCCAAGTTTAAGGTTCAGGATTTAGGGTTCAAGGTTTGGATTCGAAGTTTGAGGTTTAAGGATCAAATTTGAGATTTAGAGTTTAAGGTTTAGAAATTAGGGTTTCAATTTTTGAATTTGGATTCGAGGTTTGAGATTTGAGGTTTAGGGTTCGAGATTTAGAATTTATGATTTAGGTTAAAAAAATTACCAAAATTATGTATCAATGACATAAAAAAATTGTTGAAACACCGTTAAATAATTAAAAAAAGGATATAGGATGACGTGATGCACTATTTCATACCATCCTTTCTCATAAAATAGATAGGAAGAATAAAAATAACCTTTAGCGATTATATCATAGGATGACTTTTATATATAATATATACGGTATAGTTATGTATTATTACTCCTGGAATCTGGAATTCATGCAGATGAAAGGATGTGAAAGAAGTTGCGAAGCGGTCCATCTCTTGCTAGGTTCCTTTTGCAAGCAGCAATTGATAAAGCTCCTGAAATCCTCCGATGCTTCTTTGGGCAAGCTTGGAGCATCTCCAAAGCGCATAAGCAGCACTAGCTGCATCCAGTTGGGCTTTTCTCCTGTTGGGAGAAATGGGAAATGGCCTACATAAAACTCCAATAAAGTTACACCCAAGCTCCAAATATCAGCAGCAAATACATACCTAGAATTGTAACCATTGGAGTCCAATCTTTCCGGACTCATATAGGCATAGGTACCCACATAGATATCCCAAAACTCCGGTGATTCATTCTCTCTTATTATCTTGCTTACACCAAAATCACAAATTTTCACATTCATGCTTTGATCCACCAACAGATTCGAAGGCTTAATATCCAAATGAACAATACTGAAGGCATGAAGGTAATTGAGGCCACTAAGGACTTGATAGGCGATGTGGGAAATTGAGGATTCGGAGAAAGGACCATTTGCTTTAACAAGTGTATCAAGTGTTCCCGCATCCATATACTTCATCACAATTGCTTTTTCACCTGAGACTGATTCATAGGTTCCAAGGCATTCGATAATGAAAGGAGAGTCCGTCGAATGCATGATTTTGATTTCATGGGAAGGGTCCCCGCCACGGATAATTTTCAGAGCATAGATTGCTGAAGTTTGCCTGTGGCGCACCTTGTAAACGGTGCCATAGTTACCATGGCCTAAAACACAAAGCTTTTCCAAATGAAGAAGATCAGCTACTTCTTGGGTTGCATTCATTATCGGCTTACAATTCTTGACTTCTGGAACAGTAAGCTGGAGACTAAGTTGAAGTCTATGCTTAACTAGAGACATAAATGTCAATATATGTTCTTCAGTTTTAGAAGAAAAAGTAAAATCACTTAAATTGCAAAAGTTAGAAAGGGTTAGGCAGATAAAAGACTAGGGAACTTATTGCCGAGAAGTTCTGTGACTTGAATTTGGGTAAGGCTTATATAGCAGTTGATTTTCAGGTCAAACTACTCAGAGAAAAGAGGCAATAAGGCATATTTTCTACGAAGCAAGTCTTCAAGAGTTCCATTTGGAGGGAAATAATATTATTTTAATTTAAAATTTTACCATATGGTCGGTTTAGGAACAGCGTGATTGCAATATCTGAAACGTTGGTCGGGAAAGGAAGGACTGTTTGCAATTTGGGAAGAGTGTTTTTATTACAGCAAACATGGATAAAACGCACCAGTTAAGGGGTTATGTATTGAACCGCGGCTGTATGTTACGTAGTTTCTTCACATACATTACGGCTACGCGGCTCAATTGTATGATCTCGAAGTGGAGGAAATGGTGCACATGTTAGTGAATACATGAGACACATTTTACTCTAATTAGATTAAAATTTTCAACGAGATTTTCATGTAATACATTTTTTTAGTTAAATAAATTTAAAGTTTAAATGTTATTTTCATTAATTACATAAAGTATAAATAAAAAATTACAAAACATAATACAACAAAAATAATTTAAACTATAATAGTCACTTAGACTATTAAAACATGGTATAATTTTTTTAATGTATTTTTATCGAAACATGTTTAAGATGGGCTCAATATTAATAATATATAGGATAAGCAGGTTTATCCATGGTTATTTACTGAATTCATCGAGCTCAAATGTTAGTGGTTTAAAATGTATTGGATTGGATTCAATGAAAAGTACAAGGTTTGAGCTTAGTACCTTCTCAACATCAATCATCTTGAGGTTGTACATCATTATTTTGGATGTTTATGATATTAGGAATTGACATGCACATAAAAACTTAATTTGGATAATGTAATTGTAAAACATTGATTTGAAATTCAGGTCATTCATATGCTTTTACTCAAGCTTTATTTGGTGGTTTATTTTGAATAGGTTTATGGCTTGTATCATGACTTGAAATGAAATTTGAAATTGTTTTAAAATGCCCTAGAACATAATGAAATGGTTTGGACATGTTTAGGCTTAATTTTTAAGTGTTTTAGGCTATTTTTAGCTTTATGGGCCCAGGGTCCAGCACCCTTGCCATAGATATGGGACCGAAACAAGTTAGTAGCTAAAATGCTATAGTACAAGGAATGCTATAGTACAAGGACTAAGTACCAATACCTAGTCCTTAGGTACTAATACCTTGGCCCCTAGACAAGGTCACTCCGGCCATTTTGAGTCCTTTGATGCTTGTACTTGATCTGGGGCACCTTTGATCACTTGAAAAATGTTTCTAAATGGTTTTAAAATTGATTATAATCCTTCAAAATGTTTTTATATTAATTTTATTTAATTTTTTTAAAGTTCTAAATTATGATAAAACTTCTATTTTTCTCACTCCAGGTGACTCAATCTAAGTCGATGAGCTTTGAACTTTTATTTTATGAATTTAATGTGCCCCTATAAGGATCCAATAATTTGAAATGCTTTTAATCGATTTGAAATCTTCTAAAATTTATTAATTTGATTTTAGGAACACTAGCACATTGTGAAATTGATACTTTTATAAAATAAAAAATTTAGCCCAAGTCTAAAAGTTCTTTAATAGCTCTCCCACTCGTACCGTATGTCGAGACAAGTGAGGGTTGTTACACCTTATCTATTTTATCTCATCTAATAAGTATACAAGTTCCCACACTAATTTGGATTTCATAGAATCAATCTCAACATTCATAGCTACTTCCCCAAGCTTAGAATTAGCACTCTGCATAGCTTCGTCAAATGCAAGTGGGTCATCATCTTCTTATTCAACAAACTCAGTGTTAAAAATAATTTTGCTAGACTGGAAGAAAGTAGGCCTTTTGGAGACCCTCCCACCGTGACGATGCTCCCTATATTGTTGATTTTTTGCAAGTCTATTGTTTGAAATCGAATCAAAAATTGAAACTAGAGTGTTTTGTCTTTCTTTTCTAGAATTTCCTCTAGTAACAATCTATTCAAGGTTTAAATTCGTTCATGTAGCTTTCCTATAGGAAAGTATCATGTGTCGACACCATAATGGTTTAATGTTTTGGGTTATAAAATAATCCACCTTTTGTTCCATTCGGATAGCCAAAAAATACACAATTTCATCTATGAATCCAACTTCTTTGCATCTTTATCCAATACGTGGGTCGGGCAACCCCAAATTATAAATTGATTCAGGCTTGGCTTCCTGCCATGCCATAGTTTGTTTGGAGTTTCTAAGGTGGCCTTAGTTGGTAAAAAATTCAAAATGTAGCAAGCCATTTGAAATGTGTATCCCTATAAAGATATCAACAAGTGCAATAACTCAACATTAAACTAACCATGTCTAGCCAGGTTCTTTTCCTTCTCTCTACTACGTCATTGTATTGTGGAATACTCAATGTTGTTAAATGGGATAATATCTCATTCTCTATAAGGTATCCTAAGAACTCATATGATAAATATTTCCCACCTTGGTCAAACTAGAGAGTCTTTATGGGTAAAACTAATTGTTTCTCCACTTTTGCACGAGACTCTTGAAATTTATCGAACTTTTCACTCGTGTGGTGCATTAGATATACATCATATCTGAAATAGTAGTATATAAAGATTATGCAATAATCTTAATTGCTTCGTGCTCTAACATTTATGGGACTGCATACATCAGTAAGTACAAGTTCTAAGGATTGAACGACCTGTGTACCTTTAGATTAAAAGACACTTGGTTTTTTTACCTTCCAAGCAAGATTCACATTATGGAAGATGTACTTCCTTAAGTGAACTTAATATGTCATCTTTCACAAGCCTAGTGGTTCTATCTTAGTAAATATGACCAAGTCTTAAATGCCATAGGTACGCCTTATTCAAGTTTGATGTTTGAAGTTTCTTTTTCACGAGTTTAGTAGAAGTGAGTATGTAACGCCCCAAAAATTTAAGTATTTAATTTTTTTTGCATGATATGACACAAATATTTGTTTGCTTTAGTGGTTAAGTGATTTGGGTGTGTTTGGAAGTGTTTGAGAAGCCTGGGATAAAGTATTGGCTTCTATAGAATTTTTAGTTTTTCTCTTAAATGAATCTGGACACTGGCATATAGGCCTTATAAATAATAGTGCTTGTTTTATGTCACAAAAAGAGCTTGTGGTCTAGTGGTAAGGTGGTGTGTTGTGTCATTATGAGGATTGAGGTTCAAGTCCTGGGTTGTGCAATGGATTTTTTTTTTTGCTGCTTGAGCTATGTAGGTAGTGGAGTTGGACTGAAACACAGCTAAGGGGAGATTGAATAGAATTTGAATGGGGTTGTTGGGGGAGTCGAGGAGAAATCGGTGGAGTAATTCAAGGAGGGATAAAGGGAGAGATACTAGGAGAAAATCAAGGTGTTCGATTGAGAGGAAGTGTTGTGCCGTTTGGGGGAACTCTAGCTTTGAGAATTCGGTTGGGGAAATGTGTCATTTTCGGCATTGGAGAAACATTTTGGTGTTAGCATCTGCCGAATTCTCCTTTTCTTTTCTTTCATTTATCGGCTTTTGGTTCATTCGGGTTTGTATTGGTTGCTACGCATTATTCAACAAAAGTCCCTTTCTTTTCAGTCAATAGTTGTTAGTCAGTTTTGTGAGCAACTCTTCCATTTCTTTTTCTATCTTCTTCTCTTCCTCAATTTGTACTCTCTTTTGGCTGAATATCACCATTTTGTTTTATCACTCTCTACGCTGATATTCTCTTCGCTGTTTTTGTTGTTCCAGTGCTACAAGTGTTTTTGATTATCGGTAAATTATTTAAACTCCTTACTTTTTGATTAAACTTGTTCTCTTCTATTCTTTTTTTTTAAACTGAATACCCTCCTTTTTATCCTTTGATTACTAATTGTTGATTCTTTCCTCACGATGTGTTACTTGTTGCGATTCTAGGGTTTTCCTTGAGGAGTGGTGGAGTGTAAGTGGTTTTGAAGTAGTCGCAACCCTTGTTCTCAGCGTTCAATCGAGGTAATACGTTACGTTACTTTTGGGATTTAGGTCGTCTACTGATTATGTTATTATAGGATATCATTTGTGGATTGAGGTCACTTATATGGCCTACCTTGGTTAACGAGATCGATGTTTGTGGTACAGATAATCAATAAATGCGTGTAATCACTTTTGGTAAGCGGTCTTGGAGTACTAAAGTCAGCCCCTTTCAAACAATGTAAGGATGTTGTTTTTGGATTAAGTGTCAATAAGAGGGTGATTTACCCTAACGATTAAAGGACTGACATTGAGTCATGTTTGAATTAGGTTGGTGTATGTGGAGATTTACGCTCTTCTCATAAACAGGTGTGTAAACACCCCACTGTAACTGTCAAACGGCAAAAGCCGAAAAGCCAAAAATACAACGTTTGAAACCACACGAGCGTACGATCGCTTGTGTGTTAAGCCAAACCCAGGAACCATGGGCGATAGACTGTAGAGGTCTCCATAAGCTTTTTCATGGGCTTAGGTCGTAATGGGCCACGTTAGGCCGAAATGGGTCGTGTGGGCTCAATGGGCTCGTGGGCCCCACACGAATGAAATCCTCAATTTGTGGAAAATACTGGACTAGGCTATGTAGATCTCATAGCCGTGGTGAAATCTGGGCTAAACGGGCCGCACGAGCGTGTGGGCCCACTTGGGCATAGTAATGGGCCTTGGAGCCATTTACACTTGTCGAAACCCTTTTTTTTTTATAGAAAACGTGGATCGACTTTTAAAATGAAAACGGGAGTCGCCACCGACCTTTTAAAGAGGTGTGATCGGGTCACCTTGAAAATAATTTTCGGTCTGTGAATTTTGAGAAAAACAGGTTCGGGAGTCGGTTACGCACGAGGAAGGGTTAGCACCCTCGTAACGCCCAAGATTGGTACCGAATCGATTGTTTAATGTCTTAATGTCGAAATTTTGAAAAGATTTTAAAATACAATCCTTTTATTTTGAAGTTAAATTTGATTTTTAAAACTATGCATTTTGAGAAGGATATTAGATTATTCAGGCCAAAAGAGAAGATCAAAACCCAGTAAGTTAGGGTTCGATTTCACCAAATTCTCAAATACCGAACATTGCCTTTATTTTTTTTTAAAATCCTCATCTCGAGAAAATAACATGTCATATCCAATGCGTTAGGACACAATGTGTCGAATTCCCGAGAATGGATTATTTGAAATTTGTATGTTGAAAAAATATTCGATTATTTAGATTCGGCGAAGAAAATTAGAATCCAATACGTTCGGGCTCAATTCTCTCGAGGATCCCAAATACCGAGTATTACTTATATTTTTTAAAATTTCTTTTTTGAAGTCTAAAAAATGGGTGTAATAGAATAACAATGATAATGATGTAAATAAAATAATACAAGCAAAACAAAAGATAAATAAATAAGAAGACAAATATATAACACAATCGCAAGCATGTAAGCAATAAAGTTGAAACATTCATTCTAAATAATGAAAATGTAAATAAAGAAATAAACAAAGAAAATGCATAAAGCTATAAAAACATATATAAAAAAACATGCATATATACATAATATTATGGAAATATGAAAAAGATATGTATGTATATATTTTAGAATTATTATATATAAATTTGAATGTATGTAGGTATGTATAAGTATTATAAGATATAAAAATATGTGTGAATTATAAAAACAAAGTAAGATAAAATATATATATGTAAAAATATACACATTTTAATATGTAAAAGTATATTTATAAGTATGTATATACATTTGTGAAAATGAAATGCACATATAGATGTATTTGGAGATGTATACAAATTATAAAAATATGAAAATAAGTACACGTTTATATGAAATATTTACGTATAGATATATTTTATAAAATGTATGTGTATATATATCATGAAATTATGCATGCCTATATGTGTATGTAAATCATAAAGTATGAGTATGTAGATATATGTGTATATAGATGATCAAATACAAAACAAAGAAGTGTATATATATATATTATAAAAATGTATGAATGCATAAACAAAAATAATACGAAAATAATAGTGGAATACAGTAATAATAATATTAAAATGATCAATTTCATGATGAATAGTCAAAGTACTAAACAAAGTACTAAATCGAAGCTAAATAAAACATTAGGGCCGAAATCGGTGATAACAAACACTGTAATGGACCAAATTGTGATGCGCGCGAAAGCAAAAGGGGCCAAAAGGAAATTAATCCTGGCCTCCAGAGCGCACCGCTTTGATGAGGACCAAACCAAAATGAAAGAAAAATAATAGGGTCAAAATCGCAAATAAAAATAAACTGCATTAGAAAAATAGAAAATTCGGAAGGACCAAAACGGTGAATATCCCCAAAAGTCAGAAAACGCGTGGATCCTCCCCCGGGTCGGGTTACACGCGTAGGTTACAGGGACAATACGGTGCCGTTTTAGAGCCACTGATCAGACTCCAAACGGTGTCGTTTCACACACCACATAAGGGCCAAAAACCCTAACCTGATAGCCTCCATTCCATTTTTTAAACAAAAAGAAGAAAAGAAAAAAATAAAAGAAACATAAAAGAAAGAAGAGAGCCGAATGCTCTCCCCTCTACGTCGCTCCAACTCGATGTCCTGGAGCCCTTGAACCTCGCCTCAACTCCGATGACTGCGGAGAGAGCGAGAGCTCGACTACCAGGTACGCCCTAAGAGTGCCGTTCCGGCGCAAAACCTTCACCCTTCCTCTCCGATTCAAATAGAGGTGATAAGGGCTCGACGGCGCACCGATTCGGGTAAATTTTCTCAACCCCCTCTTTTTACTACTAATCAATCAAAAAGGTCCAAAGAAACCAAACGAAACGCAGCCAAAGCATAAAGAAAAGAAATCGAATCACCTTTCGAAAAATTGTTTTTCTATTGATTGTGTGTAATACAATGTGCGTGTGTGTTTTACAGATTCTCAAAATGGCTTTATAACCGAATCGAAAATAAAATAAAAAATACATCATTTTTCTCCTATTTTTCTGCTATTCTGCTTTTTCTTTTGCGTTCTGTCTCTGCTTGTTTTGCAGGCGTTTCTGCAGGTACGGATGTGTGCAGGCGTGCGTACAACATGGTCCTTGGTGGTGGCGTGGCTCGGCTCGGAGGCACTACTGCACAAGAGCACAACACGGCGAGGGAAACACTGCTCTGTTGCGGACCTGAGGCTTACCCTAGCTGCTAGTGTTTTCCGATTTTGGTCTCTGTTAGGCTAGGTGTTGGGTTTTTATTTTGGGCTGCAATGGGTTTGTAATTTGTTTTTGGTTTATTTGTGTTTGAGCTTTTGGGCCCGGGCAAATTTGGGCTTTTACAACACTATTATGACCATTTAGGTTACCTGAGTTGCTCGAGGCGACTGCAGACCTTTCGAGAGGTTGATATCTGCACCGGAACCCCAAAATAAGTAAAATGACCATGACCAAAATACCCTTAAAGGGTAAAATGATTGTTTTACCCCTAATTGATGGAAATGACCGTTATACCCCTAGAGGTAGGTTGAATGATGTATTCATGATTTGTATATGACTGTTACTGAGTATGAAATTTTGCATACACGTATGATTTATGACACGACATACTGCATGGGGTTGGGATACTGTTGTGGAGGAAATATATTGTCTTGTAACTTTCTTTGTGATCTTTATTCTCGGCGACTTTGTTGCGATACTATCTTGGCGACTTTTTTTGCAATATTGGTGTGTTGGCTGGGTGGGTCAATTTTATCCTCACATGGTGTGATGGTGGTACGAAGTGGTGTGTTGGCTGTATTGGGGGAGTTTCATTATTGCACTATACTGATACTGTATTGGGCTAAGGCCCATACTGTATTGATACTAAATAGGGCACAGGCCCAGACTATTACTGCAAGTTGTATACTGACTGATTGATAGGGGCTTACATGCTGAGTTTTCGTAAACTCACCCTTTCCTTTTAACTATGTGGGTAATCCTCAGCAATAAGCGATTTGGCGCTGCGAGGGACTCGGAGGTGGCCATACAACTGCAGTTGTTCTACACTTGTTTTTATTTAAATTTAAATTTTGTGTTAGGTTTTGTTTATGTAAAAAGGCCATTTATGTTTGTTTAATTTTTTAATTGGGCTTTTGCATACTTATTTTAAACTGCTAAACGAATTTTCAAAATAATTACTATTTTCAAATACACGAAATTTAAACATTAGAGTTTTCAAAAGCTTCCTTGATTTTAGATCAACCTATTATAACAATAGCAGATAACAAGGAAAATGTTTTGACTAGTTGATTTGTTAAATAATAATAAAGGGGTTTTAAACTTAGAAACGAAATTTTTACCAACAAGTCCAATTTTCAAAAGACACTTTAATGTGACATGCCAGATTCGACCATAATGTCTAGGCCAAGTTTGGGGTGTTACAGAGTACATATTTGGTTTGATAAAATAGAGATTATTTTGCATCCATCATTTACTAGACAAGAGGCCAATTTATATAAATTGCAATACTATTATTGAAAGTCATAGTAAAACTGTCTTTAAATAAACATGCAACAAATATTAAATTTCTCTTAAGTTTGGTACATAGAAAATGTCATTCAAAATAACCTTCCTAAAACTGTAAAAAAAATATGTACTTCTCCCACTATTTTTGTTGCCACATTGCTCGCCTCTTCGACTCACAATGAGGGATTATTATCTTTAAGATCTTTTGTTTCCTTGAACCCTTGCCAAGAAACACAAACATGATTATTGGTTACTAAATCAATGACCCAATGGCATATTGAGTCTTCCATTAAAAAAGTTTAAATAACCAAGAGTTTCATATGTGGCACCCCACAAGTTAGACGACAAGTCCAAATGCGAGACGTCACTTTTGTTGCCGAAGCAACTTCGTCTACGATCATACATCGTAGTCATTAAGTAATCAATTTTAAAAATTTTTAATAAATAAATTTAATAAATTATAAAATTTAATTTTTATGTTTTTAAAATAAATTTGAAAACATTTTAGAATGATTTCTAGGTGTCCGAAGGTGTTTGGGACCAAGTTTGGGTCTCTGTGTAACATCTCAAATCTGGCGAGTCAAAAGGTTTGGCATATAGCTATAAATAGTGTCTGGCGTAGTGTTAAATGCCCAAATGATTATTTTGGCATATACGTCTGGGTGTATAGAATCCTCCACATAAGAAAGTAAGAACGTGACTTCACGATATTCTACTATATTAATGAGAAGTCTGTGTTAAGAGATAAAAGGTAAGTATGGAATGAGTATTCGCCAAAGGTATGGTACACTTGATTTGTCTAGAATACTATGCTAATTAGATTTTAACTTGGTTAGAAATCAATGAAATAAGCAAGCAGGGTAATTGTGATTTTAAGTTATTTATTAATATTTCTCTCGAAAACTGTAGGCCATTAAGAAGACAAGTTTTGAAACATATGACACTTGTTAAACTACACAAAGTAAGTTAAGCTATATATATGTATGTGTGTGATGAGTTCTGAAAGGGTTTTTCTTTCTTCTTCATTTCCCTTAAGTGGTATTCATTGAAACCATCCTTAAGTTTGAATGTATCCTACTTCGATGATCTAAAGGCTATGGTTCTTTTATGATTGATAGCTACTTCGCAACAGGGTAAGTGCTTTAGCTCTACATGTTAAGTAGTGAATGAGTAAGTTTATATGTAGTTTTTAAACAATAAGTTGAAAGTATAAGATTTCTTCATGAGATTGTCAGCGATTGAATTGATAAGTAATTTGTATGTACAATAGTATTAATAGTGAAATTATGTTTCTAAATAGTGGTTGTTGTTGGTTCATGATGGATATCTGGATCTAGAACTTTGAACTGCAGTAGGTGAATTCTACACTGACTCTTGTATGTATTCTGTTCACACCGAAGTATGTCTATAGGAGATTAATCGAATTATGAATTCCAAAACCATGGAAAGTATAGTATAAATATGATATGTATGCAACTATGAATTATTACTAAAGAAAATATATGAGTGTATGAATGTATGTTGGGGATGGTATGTAAATTTGGTATGGAATCTGATAAGTTCAAGTATGTGATGAGTGGTGTATGATTACTATGATGTTGAAGTATGGTTGTCTATGCCTACCTGGAATGTATGCTGTGAGATATGTGTTCTTTAGGGTGTATGTTAGGGAATTAAAGTGTTGGGTTTAAATTATGTCAGTGCATGAAAAATCTATAAAGAGAGTCTGTGCCCGGTCACCGCGGTGGTATATGTCGAAGACCATCAGCATAGAAAACACGAACTCTGATATAGAACTCTAAAGGAAAAGTCCATGGCCATGGCAATCGCTAAAAAAGGAACTAAGGACAGCGTATGTCGCTGGGGGTTCTCTACGTCTCCTGAAGCGGTGATGGGCAAATCTCACGCGATGAGAGTTTAGGAAAATCTATATCATAACCACGATAGTCTTGAAACATCTAGGTGGCATTTTGTTAGCCTTTTTGACGAACTCTGAAAGAATAGTCTTTGTGGTGAACTTTGAAAAAATATTATTTGTGGCGAGCTTTGAAATAATAGCCTTTATGGCAAACTCTGAAAGAATAGCCTTTGTGGCGAACTCTGAATGGACTAACTTTGTGGCATACCTTGATTTGGAAGCTTTGTTGCATGTTCTATATGATTTTTTATATTACTAAAGCAGTATGCTATAATATATCTATAAGTTACACGGTAAGTACTATATAAGGCTAAGATTTGACTGAAGTTAGTGAATTGAAAAGATACAGAGAAGAAATGAGACAATCTTGAAAACATGATTCTGATTAAAGGTTTGTATCTATATGTTTGAAGATTGTATCCGCCAACTATGTATGTGCTCATTCATGATAGGTGATTATGCATTAGTTTTGGGTTGAGCATGCATATGTAATGATATATTGAGTCGTATGGATCTTTAAAGAGAAAATAGGTTAGGATATATGAATGTTTAGATTGAAGGATATAAGTAAAGAATCGAAGTCATCAATGAGAAACAAATGAATTTAGAGTAAGGCATGGTAACTAGCATATTTAAAAGATCAGAATTCGATAAAGTATTCAACAGAAGTAAAGTTAAAAGACTATGAATGGGGTAATCGTTATAATGAATTATGAACTAATACATTCAAGTATTAGTCAAGGTAAAGAGCTATGTATTTTCTCACTAAGTTCTTGAGAACTTATCTATATTTTATATTATGTTACAGGTTTGACGACGTGAGCCTACACCAAGAAGGACAATGCCAGAACTATGCCAATGGAGTGGCGTATCAATCTATTATGCATACAGAGCATGTTTGGTGGCATTTACGGATCAATAGCATTGCATAGGAGTATTTATTTAGGATAAATGTAAAAAGTTATGATATTAGGTGATGACTTTTGTAATTAAATCTCTCTACTTGTCCTTATATATATTTCTTTAACATTTATGTATTCATTTGAAAACATAAATTATTCTAAGTTTTATTAATCACTTGTAAATTTATGTCTATTTTCGCGTGGTAACACCTAAGATTTAGATCTAGTGAATCTGATTAGGTTGAGGGCGTTACACTCCGAGGGTCAAAACAACTCAAAATAGTGGAAGGACCCTTTTTTGGAATAAATATATTAGTACAAGTGGGGACTTGTACCTATACAACTCCTTGGTACTATAACTTTTTGCATTTGGTTATACTTGTTTTGATACAACTAGTCTCAAGTATCGATATAACTATGTTAGGGGCTAAAAATCACCTAAAAACTCACTTTTTTTGCCACCTAGAAGCTTAATATCAAATCATGCACTTATGACTCCCAAGAAATCAAGTTTAAAACATCTAAAACTAAACTCAAATCACTATCAAAACATGTGATCATCCAAATGCCATAATTGAAACTAAAATTTAACCTCATACCATCCTCTAACCTATTCAAAACTTAGTCATCAAGCCATAACATATATGCATACATAGTTTAAGACCCCATACATGAACTAAAGCAATATGCTCAAAATATTGTTGTAACCCAAAATACACAATCACCCACATTAAGTAAACAAGCTTAGCATGAATGACATCAACTATAACACCCCCAATTCGGTGGGTAGACCAAAGAATGGTGGTGTTACCAAAAGACTGAAAACATCACACAATACCGGAAAAAAATGTTTTGCTCATTAAGCCATTAAATATATAATAGCGAATAAGTTTTAGAAATGTCGTTTGGAAAAATATGGTTGTTAGGGCATATACCCAAGGTAAAATATAAGAGTAAGGCAAAATATGGTGAAGTGCCAATAACATTCAACTTATACAAAATAATGATTGAAGGTACAACCCAAATTCACTTTGTACAAAGTTTAAACAAAACAGACTGAACTACGAGCCACCCCGATATACGCATGTTACAAATTAAGCAAATGAATGGCTAAAAATTGAGTTAGCAATCTGGCTGTATCCCTTCAAAGAATTCGCAACCACCCAAAAATACTTGAAATAGGGATAAAGGAAGCTAGGTAAGTTCAAAAGAACATAATGTGTTCTTGATCTATCACAAATTGTAGTGGCAAATTAAGTACTTTTTGGCACTTAACGAGCTTGTTTACTAGTCATTTTCATATCTTTTATTGCATTTTCACATTTCTTAGCTTAGATATAAATTATTGCAAAATAAACATTTTTTACGCATGTTTTAAGTGTTTTGACAACCCGTTAGGCGAACTCAGGCCTCAGGAATGACTAATGTAACAACCCGTTTTCAGTGGAATCAGAATAGTGGTTTTGGGACCACAAATCCGAGGTTGAAATATTTATTTTATTAATATTTTATTGTCTACGACATGATATTATTACCGTATAAAAATTTCGTTAAGAAATTTTACCATTTACATGCTTAATTCGATAAAAAGCACTAAATTGCAATAAGTGCAAAACTTGAGTTCTATAACTTAAAGAGATCTAATAGTCATGATATTAAATGGTTAGAGGGTTGATGTTGTAATTAAACCATTTTTATTATTAGTGGTCAAAGATAGACATGAGATTGATGTTTTAATTAGTTTAAATTTAAGGTTAATTAAGTAATTTGGAAAATAAATAAAGAAAACAATGTAAAAGGTGTTGTCATCTTCTTGGTTTATCTTCACCACCAAAAATTTTAGAAGAAGAAGCCATATTTGAAGCTTGAACATTCGGCTAGATATATTTACCTTGCATGTGAGTAATTTTTCTTCCCGTTTTTAATAATTTCTATGTTTTTGAGATCGTTATAGCTTAATCTAGCTAGCCTGGGGATTAATTTGTGAAACTGTTAAACTATTAGGGTTTTTCCATTAATGAATGTGTATGAGTTTTGATGATTTTTAGAATAAAATGATTAGTTGTTGTTAAATAAACATTTGTTAAAGTGATTTTTAATGAAATTGACAAATAGGGATTAAATTGAAAGATAGAAAATGTACTTGGTAAATTTGTTAAATAAATGAAATATAGGGCTGGCTAAGGATTTATATGAAATTTGGCTATAGTGAGTTGAGGATGAATTTTATGAATTTCCATTTTTATGAGCTATGGACTAAATTGAAAAGACATAAAAAATATAAGGGCAAAATTGTAATTTTGCTAAAATATGAATTTGAGTTAAATTGATTAGAGTGATTATTGAATTGAGCTGAATTTATTCATTTAGATCAAGATAAATCATGTACGGCTCTAGATCGAGGCAAGAAAAAAGCTTCGAATTAGTCGACTTTATTTTTTCTACGTTTAAGTTCGTACATTTAAGTTTCGTTTTTATTTTATGAGTTGAATACTATTATTGTATAATATTAAATTGAGTGTTGATGAAAAAAATCCAACGACGTAACGTCAATCATCAACGAATGGAAAGGAATAGCTTCGGCTATCGATTATGTAAAGGGAGGTGATGACCAGCTAACTATTAAAAGGGATGGTGACTACCATCGGACTATGAAAAGGGATGGTTTCGGCTATTGAACTATGGAAAGAGATAACTTCAACTATCAATTTATGAAAAGGGATGGCTTCGGCTATCAATCTATGAAAAGGGATAGCTTCAGCTATCAAATTATGAAAAGGGATGGTGACGACCATTGAACTATGAAAAGGGATGGTGACGACTATCAAATTATGAAAAGGGATAGCTTCGCCCATCGAACTATGAAAGGGATAACTTTGGTTACTGAATTACGTAAGGGATGTGTCAACCATCATATTATTAGCTTGTGTGAGCTTCGGTAAGAGCTTTCAATGCAAATTTACATTAATATGATGAAAGGTAGGTAATGTGTACCTTTTTAGAAATTAAAAGTAAGAATGTATATATAAGAGTTTTCGAATTAGATGTGCTCATGTTGATTTGGGATATACATGCATTGTAGTTGTTTAATGTATTGGTAAATTTAGACTATATTTGTTACGAACTTACTAATCATGACATGCTTACTTTGTGTTTATTTTTCTGTGTTTTTAGTTGTCGGAAGCTCGCTCAGGTTGGAAAGTTGTCAGAGATCTATCACACTATCTATCGGCTCTTTCGGTACTTATGGATGTTTTATTTGATTATTATGGCATGTATAGGTATTTTGGCTAATGTTAGCCATGTATTTTGGTTGTTGAAATGGTCATTTGGTTTGGCTTGAATCATGGTATTTTTATGGTGTAATAAATATAGTTTTGGCATGTAAATATTAGCTTTAGAATGGTTAATGTTTGGCTTGTTATGCTTGAAAGATGGTTGAAGGTGGGATAGGGTGAATATGCATATGGTAGATTTTTTTATGAGGTATGTGAATGTGGTAATTTGGTGTATTAGTTATAAGTGCATTATATAACTACTTGGAGCTAATTTTTGAATGGTATATTTAGTACCTTTTTGGTATGTTTTTGGTTGGTAAAACAAATGGTACAATATGGTATAAACTTGGTTAAGCATTAGTTAAACAATTGACTAATATGTGTTTATATTGTTACATGTTTTAAATGTTGTTATTTGAGGTGTCATTGGGCGTTTTGGTTGTATGAAATTATACCATATGTATATAGCTTAATTATGCAAGATTTTGGTGCCTTGTTATGGCTTGTGCATATGCGCAATTTTGGTTGTAAGTACATGCATAGTTGGGTGAGAAAAATGGCTTCTAAAATGACCTATTTTCATCCACACGGGTAGAGGCATGGGCGTGTGTCTTAGCTGTGTGTGACACACGGCCATCTGTCCCTTGTAGCTTTCAAAGAGTTATAAGTCAGGCAGTTACATAGCTTAGCACACGGCCTGGCACACAGGAGTGTGAGGTTATTTCGAAAGGTATACGGCTTGGAACATGAGCGTGTTGCTTGGCCATGTGACCCAAGTCAGTGAGTTACACGGGCACGGACATGAGCTAGGACATGGCCGTGTGTCCCTACTTCGAATGTCCACATAACCTGAGACACATACGTGTCTCTTGACCGTGTGAGTCACACGGCCTAGCCACACAGCCATGTGACCTTGCAATTTGAAAACTTTTATCCTTTTTCAAAAAATTCTATAAGTTTACGATTTAGTGCCGACTTGTTTCTAACACATATTTAGGGCCTCGAGGGCTAATTTAAGGGACAATATGTTTGTATTGAATTAGTTTTAATTTATTTATTGATATGATTTGAAAATTTCGAAATTTATGTCCATTTGATTTGAAAACTCCAGTAATGCTCCGTAACCCTATTTTGACGACGGATACGGGTTAGGGATGTTACAACTAATAGGTTATTTGAAGTGTGCAGGATACCATTTTAGGCCTAAAAATACAAAGAATGACGATCGTGTCATGACATAGAACTTCGAAGTCAAAAATGAAAATCCTAGGCCAAAACAGTGAGTGTTGCTACACAAGTTCCTCTATGTCACACATAAGGGTGCATGATGCAACACAGGGATGTGCATGTCGCGACTAGCGTCCTGTGTTGCAACACAGCCTGGACAACATCATGATGTAGTGCTGACGTCATAACCGTATCTTGACAGATTTTCTTAGATTTTATTTCTTACTTGTACTCAAAGTATCAAAGGTATTTAGTATTTGCCAATATAAACACCTTTATAACAGCATTAGACGGGGATTGGACCTAGACCTAGACAATATTACTTTATTTAGTTCTTAGCTTTAGTTTATTTTTATGTTTGCTTAGACGAAATTTTTCCTGTTCTGATCTGGAGACGAATGCAAGAGGAGATTGTTCTAGAACTGCACATATATCTATCTATTCATGAGGTTACTCATATCTCTTATTCTTTTATTTATATTTCGTTAGCCTAATCAACTACTATTTGTATGAGTATTAGAATAAATTATTGTGCTTTATTTATATCTAGCATGTTTCGGTTATAAAACTATTTAATTTAAGCTCTGTTATATGTGGCATGTACCTAGAAGTTGTTATGTTACCTTAACATGATAATTTTGGTTTGGAAATTTAGTTAACAATGAACTTGTAACACACCAAACCCGATCCCTTAGAGGATCTAAGTATGACGTGTGACTACATATAAATGTCTATCTTTAAAACTGTTTTCGGCGTAAACCTTGTAAAACTGTAGTGTTTGAATTAAACCTTTAATAAAATACTAAAATAAAATATAAACCAAATGGCGTATAAACTTCAATAAGATGATTTCATCATTCGAAATACAATACTATGAAATCGTTCCATAAACTTAAATGAAATTTTATTAAAACATAGTTTATCACATGTAAGTTTCAAGTACAAATCCTTCTCAAAATACAACTAGACATCACCCCAATTTATCATGCATAGTACAAATAAACAGATATCTCACAGCAATAGATGTCCTCTAGTGTAGTTCTTCAGAAAGTCTTCCTTCAACAGTAGGCCTGAGAAAGAAAGGGTAACAGGGTAAGTTTAAAAGAACTTAGTGAGTTCTACAGAGATCTTAAGCAAAATACTAATAGCAAAATCCAATATTTCAAAGGAATATCTCAACATCATAGAGTATGCCCAATTGCATATACAGAACTCAGACAAACTCAGTACACCAAAAGCGTATCACAAGGGTGAATACAATGCGCCAACACAACATAACTTAGACATTCCTTTTTCATGTAAGTCACATACCCAGAATTCAGAGCCAGATACATTCCATATGGTTTCAGTTCATTCATATACATTCACTCCTTATAACTCTCCTTATCAATGTCATTTAGTAGCATGTTTTATTGTGAACTGTCAATCCGATTTGCGATATATTTTCCCTACCAGAGGCTAGACAAAACCTATGTCCTTAATGATATCTCCACATATCAGTCCATATCATTTCATTCATATTAAAAACAAATGGTAGTGAATTAACATGAAAATGGCTCATACTTCTTATCCTAGACATAATAAACTCAGACTGACAACTCTGAAAAGATAAACATTACTCGTACATATACAATAATCATCCTTTACAAAGTAAGAGTACTTGCATTACAATATTATAAAGTAAATATAATCACAACACATGAAGTAAGACAAAACTCAATAGAAATATAACAAAGTCTATATAACAGGTCTTTCACCTTTATCACTTGGACCTTCAGTAACTTCTTGAGGTAAAATAGGGATAATTCAACATATCAGATCACAACTCTATCTAATCTAAGCATGCATGCAAGAACTATCAACATTTAACCCAGAACCAAGAAGTTTAGTTCCTTTCACACCAATCTATACTTATGCATGCAGAACTAGAAATACATAAATAACTTCAAAAATATCCTAGGGTTCATCAAAATTACTAGAGAGCTGAAACAAATGTATAAGTTAGTTGACTACAGCGAACCCAACTTTGG
This sequence comes from Gossypium raimondii, assembly GCF_025698545.1. NCBI lineage: Eukaryota > Viridiplantae > Streptophyta > Magnoliopsida > Malvales > Malvaceae > Gossypium > Gossypium raimondii. Next base: position 40,438,028 of record NC_068565.1, read on the forward strand.
AGAGGTCTTATAGACTTAAGTTTCAAAAAATGTCAGGAAAATCAAGGAGGAAGATGAATAAAAAGAAAATGCAATCAGTGAAGGCACTGGTATGCTTATATTCTTAAGCATGGAGACAAGGTTTAGTGGAAAAATCAGATAATTCCACTAACACTCTTGATTCTTATGATTAAGTGTGCTTACCATAATTTAAGTCTTTTCATCTTCAGTAGCTTAGTTCCATTGTAACTAAGTCTCAATTTAACTAACTAAATTATCTTACTAAAATAATAAACAAATCTATTTAACAGTAAAACAAGCAAGTTTACCAAAGCATCTGGGTGGCGTACACTTAATGTAATAGTCCACCAAACCACCGATCTTCACTAAGCTAAGAGTTCGCCAAAAGACACATACAAAGAATTTTATTCTTAATCAAAACAAACAATTTACTAACTCATCTCTACTTTTAATTTACCAAAATACTGTAAATAATAATCAGATACCGAGACTTCACTGGCTGGTTGTTACAGAACTTGTGATGTAAATGGCAAATGGCATATGTACTTGTATTCAGTAACATGATGTGTTATGTGTGAATGGTATCTAATGATGCATAATTGAATGTGAATTGATTTGAGGAGATGAATGTTGAATAGCTTGTAAAAACATATGTAGTTTTCATGTGAATTGGTGTCAATTATGGCATATGGGTTTAGATGTTTGGGATGATGGTCAAACGGTGTGCTTTGGAATAAATTTGATATTTTTGGAGTGGGTATATGTTATGTTTAATGCATCCCATTTGGCTATTTCTGAAATATGGTATGAAGTAAATGTCAACTGGTCTATTTTGCTCCAAAATAGGTTCCTTGTCCCGACGAAAACTTCCCCTCGTCCCAATGTCGGTAAACAGTTTTTGATGTCACGACTTTGAGTGGTTCGACGTTATAACGTGACATACTATTTTAGTGATGTCCTGATGTAGAGGTAGTGATGTCACAACATCGTCCCTAAATTTTTGAAACTTTACAATTTGGTTCTTCTTCGATCTTGAGTCAATTTTAGAGTTCACTTAAGCTCGTATAAGGCTTGAGAAAGGTTTTAATTTATACTGAATGATTAAAATGATAGATGTTCTTGGTTTTTTTACTTGAGTTGTTTGTTAAATGTTTGCAATTGTTCCCATTTTCGATTGTAGCATTCTATAGCTCAAACCTAATGACCAAGTCAGGCAAAAAGTGTTATATTGAATGGTATCATAGCTATTATGTAGTTGATTCTAGGATTGAACGTAGCGCGTATCGAGTCTAGAAGTACACGCCATAATAACCTCCTACTGTGTGATACAATCTTATCTAATTTGAATCTACTTTCTTATAGATAAATCATATTGGCCAAGTTTAATCGTGTCGTATCTGACAAGGTAGACAACAATGTTCTTACTTCCTATCAAGGAACTGCTCAGAGCGTGCCCACCCCGAAAGGGCCAGAAAGTGAGGTGCAAGGTGGCTTCTTCCAAATGCTGAATGAGTGGTATACACAGTTTTTTGCGAACTAATCATGCGGCTCCTTAACCTTTATCCCCTACAGTACCTTCTGTGGCACCCCTTTGTCTTAAGAGTCCCAACACGGTAAACATTCATAGACCTCCGATAGATCAGATTTCAAAATTTGGAGCTGAAGAGTTTCAAGCAAAGAGAGATGACGATTGGCCGCCTCCGGACGTACCAACATCCAGAGTAGAAATGCTGCACAAAAGATGGGGAAAAACAGTATCTGCAAGAATATGAGTTAGGTTATAATATATTTACAATGGAGTAGGTAAGTACTCTAAGAATCGTACCCAAGGGAGGCAAACACTAAATTAATTCTAATTTAAACATTGATAGATCTAAATAGTAGTTTAATCGAATTATAGTACGAAGAATTAAAATAAAGGTTTATGATAAACTATACTAAAAATAATAAGCAAGGAAATAAAAGCAAATTAAATAAATGAAAATTAATAAATGAAATAATTGAATATGTATCAAATCTAGGCATATATGATTAGCTCTCTTTGGCATTCGTAATCAATTGTCAGCTTGGGTTTTCTTATTCAATTAACTAGTCAATACCCTAGCAGGATCTTTCGATACGTCTACTAAAATACTGAGTTTGCAAGAACTACTTATCTTACGATCTCATAGTCCAAACTGGTTCAGTTTTAAGGTGTTCACAGATAGGCCATACAAAATTTGGGTTTATTCCCACCTTGAGGACTTCCTAAGGTTATCAGGTCTAGGTTTTAGATTCTTCCTTTCCTAAACAGCTGATCTATTAAGAAATTCCTACAAAACAGTTAATTATTTATACCTCTACTCTCCAATCCTCCACAGGAGGATTAGTTCCTCATGGATCTAATAAACAATATAAACTTGAATGAAAGAATGAACATAAAGAACAATTCAAGAATAGAGTTTAGAAGAAGCCTAATTTGTATTAAGCGTAAAATCCTCACAAAGTTTAACAGTAATTCTAGAATCTAATTTCTTCAAGTAAATAACATGAACATAGTTTGATAGTAAATAAAACCTAAGAAAAGGAAAAACTAAAGACTAATCTAAAGAGAAAATTATACAACATGAAAGGTGTCTGTAACATGTGCTAAATGAGCCTATTTATAGACTTAAAGGTGGTTGCCGTCCTTAACCCTAGGTCAATTGTCATCCTCATGTTTAATGTTTGACTGTGTGGACCAAAATGCCCCTGGCTCATAATTATTTTCCATATAGAGGCGATGTCGCAACACACCAGGTCTTGTGTCGCGACATCGAGGGCAATATGTTCAGCTTTAGGGTGACTTCAAGGGTATGTCGCAACATCCTCAGGCTGTGTCGTGATATTGAAGGTAGTCTCAGAATTCCCTATTCTGCTCTCTATGTTGTGACACTGCATGCTCCATATTGTAATCTAGTAACCAATATTGAGTTATTACGCCTTCTAATGGTCTCTTAAACACTCACAATGTATATTAGCTCACCCTTAGGCCTCATTCGACCCCTAAGGTCAATAAAGGACTCAAATTGCATGTTTTATTTACTTAACTAATACTTCTGAAAATGTAATTAAACTTAACTAAAATACTCATGTTCAGGCTCCTAAAGTGCAAAAACTAGGTTAATATGCTACATCGAATTACAGCAGATTAAAATACCCCCTACTTAAGTCATTTCTTATCCTCAAGCAACACAAGAAAAATAATAAATGAAAAGACAAACCTTGAGAAAATATGGTACAAATGTTAGCTTTGGTGCATATGAGTAGGCATTTCCTACTCACACATAATCTTTTCATGAAATAGAACTGACTTACCACTTTTGATGTCAAACATCTAAGTTCATTTTATTACAAAGCATACAAGCAATAATGGTCTCAAATGCATGAATCCATCAATAAATTATACAAGTAACTTGATTATCTTGGCAGCCTACAAACAGTCAATAATGTAATTATTTAGTATAATTTCGATTTGTGAATAAGTTTACCTAGATCGAATAGGGCTTTTCGGCTTGTAACCTTCTAAGGCTTAAGACATGTATGGATTTCAATAGTAGTAAGTATCAAATAGTTTCAGGCACAAAAATATTTGGCACATCATATTGTCCCCTATTCTCCTCCTTAGTAACCCTTTCCCGCTCACCGCCTTATTTCTCCTTCTTTCACCTTATTTATTTCTCCACATAGGTAAAGTCACACCATAATATAACAACTACGGTTAGCTCAAGAGCTTTTCTGCACTAATGAACAAGTTTTTCTACTTTTATGACTTTGTCATATTTTTCTTTTTCAATAGATCTCACTCACAAATGCTTTTACTTTTCAAGTACCTTTTTCTACTCATTTTGATTTTCTTTTTGAATTTGTATTTTATTGCACATATTGGCTAACCTATAATCACTATATCACACTAATCCCTCCTATTTCACTCTATTTTTACAAAATCTGCCATAATGTATCTACTTAACCCTTAATACGTATGGCCAAACATTTATAGCCGTGCAATTCATCACCAAAGAAAAAGGGTAAGTACAAATTGATATTTTGGCTCGGGTTTTGTACGTAGGTTCATCAAGAAAAGTTTTCTGGCTCAAAATTAGGTACTAAAGATAAATAAAAGGGTTAGCTTTTTTGCTCTAGATGTATATCAAACAATTACTTAAGTCATCCCTAAGTATCTCAATATTCACAACTCTAATCAACCAAACAACCACAAATTCAACAATTTATCATTCATGTCATCATGCTCGTTTCCTTGTATTCTCTATATCATTTGGTACATTCAATTGCTTAATACTTATTTTACAATGTAATATATAGAACATATTATTCTAAAAATAATAATAATTAAAGTCATCTATCTTCATGCCAAATTTATTGTAAATTGTGTACATGCTCCTAACCAATCACTTGTATTTCTACAAGCTCAAGCACACAAATGGCAAGAAAAATCAAATAACACCATAAAAATTTAAAATAAATTTTCTATGTTACACCCCACACTTTAGTTAACACATTTTTCCTCAATGTGTAACCCCTAAAAACGATAAAGAAAGAAGTTATATAATAGCCCATTTTTCACTAGTGTCAAAAACGGTGGTTTTGGGACCACAAATCCAACGAGTGAGTTTGCATAATTAGTATTTAAATTATACTAGTCAATAATAATTTTTATATTGAATTTTAATTTAAGGAATTTTAACTAATTGAATTAAAAGTTAGTATAAGTGTTTCGGTTCAAAAGTCAAGTGGTTATTGAAAACGAGGTATTAGGACCTCATTTCCGTATCATAGAGTCGTATTACATGTGAATTGAAGTTTGGTCCAATAATTTTGATGATTTATTGCTTAATTACGGTAAAAGAATTAAATTGTAAAAGAGGTAAAAGTTGATTGCTATAGATTTAAAATAGTAAAGGGACCAAAATGGGAATTTAACCATTGTCAAAAAGTCCAAGCGGTGGTGGATATGATTAATCCACTAACTTTTGGGTTATTTATTCATTTAGTCTTAATAGGTTAGGGTTAAATTGAAATGAAGTTTAATTAACTAATAAATTAAAATAATTGAAGGATCAATTATGCAATTAAACCCACCTTGAATGGTAAACATACCATAGGTGACGATTATGGACGGTAATGGGCTTGAAATTGTTTAAATTGAATGGAAATTAAAAGGGTAAAATGGTAATTTGATAATTAAACATAATGTAAATAAAATAAAAGCTAAAATAACTATCATCTTTTGAATTTTCTTCTTTCCAAAACCGAATAGCCATGGGAGGAGAGGAGCAAGCTTTCGGCCAAGCTTAGGGTTTCTCGTTTGATAGGTAAACCTTGCCCGTTATTAGTAATTTGTATGTTTTTGAACTCAATCTAGCTAACCCGAGGACTAATTTGTAAAACTGTTAAATGTTTTGGATTATTCCATTGATGAGTTATGAAATTCCTGGAATTTTATGATAGATCATTGAGTTTGGTTGTTAAATAAGACTACTTTGTAAAGTAATTTTTAGTAATTTTAATGTTAAAGGACTAAAATATTAAAGTGAATAAATTATAATGGCTTGATGTGAAATAACAGCAAGTATGTGCTGAAATGGGGTAGTATATAGTTCGGTTGAACTTAAATTTGATTAAAATTGGCTAAATTGCAAGTTTTAAGCTTAGGGACTAAATTGCATAAAAGTAAAATGTTAGGGTAATTTTGTAAAAATTTTAAAAAGACTTAATTGCATAAAATAGTTAATTATGTTGCTGGAAATTGATAATTGAATGAAATTATTATATAGATCAAGGATTAGCTGATAATTGAGGAAAAGAGAAAATTATTGAATAGTCCCTAAACTTTCGTTATTGCTGCAGTTAGTCTAGTAAGTTTGTTTGGTTTAATTTTAGTACATTTTTAAAGATATTATATGAACCTAATGACATAATGTTGGTTTATATTGATGTGTGTAAATGAAAATGGAAATAATGATTTGATACAACGTCGATCACTGATTGAGATACTCTGAACTGTTACTGCAAATCAGTCCAGTAAGTTTGCACAATAAAATAATTGATTTAGTTGTTTTTTTGTGAATTATTGAATAATTAAAGTATATTGTATTTAAATTTTCTTGTATAGTAAATATTAAATTATGGAATTGAATCAAATTGAAATGAAATTATAATTGAGGTCATGATTGGAAGTCGAAAAGAATATAATTGAATTCATGTGACAAAGAACGCTTAACTAATTATATGATATGATAGTTACTATTTATGTTACGAATGAATTAAATTGATTGATATATGACAATTAGTAAATTGAACTAGATTGCATTATTAGTTAATTTGGTGTTCTTTCTGATAAATAAGAAATATATGGATGTGTGCTCGTAATGGTATAATGTAAAGAAAGTTAATTGAAATGGACATGGTATATGACCCTTATGAACCTCGTAAATACTTGGAACACAAAGGACAGGTCGTTAGGGGTTATACATTTCGACTGCTAGTCTTGGATGTCGTACCGATGGATAGTCCCTATACTTGAGCCGTTACTGGAAATTGGTTTTGTAAATTTGATGCTCATCTTATATATATATGGTTATATTTTATTATTTATTATTGGATTTACCTTTTTAGCTTCAGTATTATAAAGTTGAATGTTGATTGCCGGGAATATATAATAGAATTGAGTTGTTATGGCGGTGTATTGTATTGGGCCTTGGACCTAGCAAGCTTTATGTCGGTGTATTGTGTCGGGCCTTGAGCCTAGCAGGCCTCGTACCAGTGTTTATCGGGCTTTGAGCCTAGCAAGCTTCATGCTAGTGACCAATCGGGCTTTGAGCCTAGCAGGCTTCGTACCGATGTTCATCTGGCTTGATGCCTAGTAGGCTTCGTGCTGGTGTAACGATTCATATTGGATATTGTTGACTTGAGATCTTACTAAACGACGACTTGGAATATGAATTAAACTAATGTGCTGTACAATACTCACTTGTTGTGAATTGTGATTGAGATGAACTTAGTTATTTAATCCTATAATTTGATCTGTTATGTTTAAATTTAGTACGATTATCATTTGATTTAACGAACTTACTAAGCTTCAAGTAAGCTTACTCTTGTTTTGCGTTTGTTTTGTAGATTGCATTTTGTAGTTGGGAGATTGGGTCAACCCGAAGAATCACACTATCCCGGGGACTCTTTATGGTAGATTTTGTAAACATCTTGGCTTATATGACATGTAATAGGGTAAATGAATATATGAAATATTTCTAGATATGTGTTGGATTGGTATGACTTGGTCTGGGTTCCTATGCAATTGCAAAAAAAATAAAATGAGATAGCATGACTTTGGTCATTTTCAGGTACACATAGCCTGGGACACAGGTTGTCACAAGGCTGTGTGTCATACAATTTTTAAAAACAAAACTTAAAAAAATTTCAGTCATCCTTCTCAAAATCCATCTCATCATCTTCTTCATCGTCATCCTCTCCTTCCTCTTCACTTTCACGCACCTCTTCCTCCTACTCAGGATACGTCGGCCCAAACATATCTAGCGTGTAATTAGGTACCCTAATATTGTTTTTCCATGCAAACTTCTGAAAGATTGGGCCTGATTCCTACATCCAATCCAGTTTTGGATGACTGCTTTCTTTAACTTCTTGTTGAGTGGTTGATTTGGTTTTCCTTTGAGACAAAGTCAAAGCAGTTGTCGCCTCTTGTTGGCGTTTGTTCTACTTCTTTATCTACTTTATTTGAAGTTCAATGTATTGAGTAAACAGAGTGTCGCTAATGATGATTTGGGATGACTTTATTGATTATTTTGTGGATGCCATCGGAACACCTATTTTTTGCATAAGGTCGTCACCAAGTGAGGGAAGAAAACTCCCACATCCTGGCCATTGATGCATCTCTTCATATTTTGGTAGATCCATTTTTTGATATATATATATATATATGTTTTTTTTTTTTGCAAAATAGCATAAAGAAAAACCGCTTGAAAAGTATTTACATTACACATTTAAAGCAAGAACAACTTGTCTGCATAAGAACTGAATCCACATTTTAGCTTTAGAAAACATTATAGCTTGATGAAAGTAGGTTGGGATATTGGTACCTGGGCGATATTTCTATTCACCCCTTCCTTTTGTTAAAAAGTTTATAATGTTATCCATATCTATGTCTCGAAAATACTCTAAGTCAATTTCATCAATAAAAATATTTTTCATAGTATGGGGCATTATAAAAGTTAAATAATTCGAGGGGTTATCCCCAGTTCTTTCCCTCGCATAGGTACTGTTTCCCACCTATGACCTACAATATTTCTAGACTTTTAGTTCTGTAAAGATGCATAAAAATCTTGAATAGCAGAGACCACAGCAACGTCTTTTAGGATAATCAAAAAATGTTCCCACCTATGATATCTAACTAAAGGCTATATTTCCTGGCAGATAATCATGGATGGATCAAATCTTCTCTCTTGAATGTAGGTTTTTCCTTGAACTTCTACAAAACATTTCTCAACATTCAGGTTTAAGAAATTAGAGGGGTTCGGAACCATCGATGATTTCAGTTCATTAGTTCTTCGAACCTTCCTAGGAGGCATGGTATTTTCAGATTACAAACTAATGAAATATCAAACAATTAATTTCAATGGAACAACAAAAAGTTAAGTTAAGAACTCTTAACCTCGTGTAATTAGTGGAATTCCTTGTAATATTTTTTTTCATTGGGTGTTTCCCGTCTTTTCTTTGCACCGAATAAGATTGAAAGAAGAAATTTTCCTAATAACTAAGAAGGAGAAGTAAAAAGTGAATTTTAGGGTTTTAAATGAAAAAAAGGTTTTGAGTTTGAGAGAGTCTGGAGGAGTTTAGGATATTAAAAGATGTTTAGAATGGGTGATTAGAGTGTTTTTAGGTTAAAAATTAATGTTTTGGAGGTTAAAAACCAGGTAAATTAGGTTCTAGCAAACCGGGTTGTGCACTTGGGTCAAGTGAACCCTGTAGAAAATTGCAGTGATGTCGCGACACAAGGTTGTATTGTGACATCCCTGTTAATTTGCTATTGTCACAACAACGGGGTTTGATGTTACGACAAAATCTAGACTCTTGGATTTCTAGGTAAGTTGGCTTCGGTGTTGTGATAATCAAGGGCTGTGTCGCGACATCAAAATTATTCCGTTAATTCTGCCTTTGATGTTGCGACACGGGGTTACCGTGTCGCGACACTGGCTCTATTTTGACCCAAAATTCCAATTTCTAAAGTGTTATGGTTTCTATAAAACATAATTTTAATAAAAATTAAAATCTAGACTAAATAGTTAGCTAAAGATAAAATAGTTTACAAAAAGTTAAATATTAATTTAAATAATTCAAGTTTTACTACCGGATCCATCCGACAGCATCATTAATTCATAGATTGACGATTCTCCGGTTCTATCAATATTAGTTCATCGTCTGTCATGCCACTCCACCTTTGTCCGCTTATTCATTTCCTTAAACTTGTTTTTTCGACCTGCATGGATTAAAGGAAGTACATCCCTTGACTTGGGATTATTAGAAATAGATAATTCATTGTTCTAACGCCCTATACCCGGCACGATCATCAAGCCCAAGAACAGGATGCTACACCACCGTCTCACATCCCATACAACATAAGTCAACATATTATTAAACATACATATTTTTGTTTCCTTTATTATTATGGATTCATACGAATTGTAGTTATGCTTAATCTAGGGTGTATAAAACGTGCTAACATACATTGTACAATCATAAAATAAGCACCAAAAAAGCATTAGGATCACTTAGCAAAATATCCCAAAATTATTACGTAGGTATCGATATTGGTAGAGTGCCATCGAAAATTCTCTCAAGTGGTATTGATACCGCTTGGAAAATTGTTACCAAATTAACTTACTATTTCTCATCTTAAGAACCCAACTTTCAGAAAATATCGGTACCACTGAAAAAGTATCGATAATTTTACCCCGATTATCGATACTCGTGGCAAAATATCGATACCAACTAGGAAAACTGACTTCTTGCACTTTGGAATATCGATACCTCTATTCCAGACCATAAAAACACAACATATTTCAGCATACAGATCATTTCAAATAGGTTCCAAGCATCATGCGTCAATTGTCTCATAAAATAAACACCGATATGTCTCAAATAATAGTCCCAAACATCATGTTTAAAGCCTACAAATTTCCCTAGCACAATAGCCATGCAAACAACCAAAAATCATGGCAAAGCCAACAAAACATCTACCACATTGCCTTTTATTCCCAAAACAAAAATAATCAAATAACATCTGCTAATAGCGACTAAAGTATTTGGCTTGGATCACCCCTCGAGACCACACCACTCACACTGGCACTAATTATTTGAAATGGTTAAAAAGGACTGGGTGAGCTTAACAAGCTCAGTGAATGCTCAGAACAACCACTATGCAAACAAGTCATTATGTATCGACTAAGCAAACAAGTCATTATGCATCAACTAAGCAAACATGTCACATATTCATAACATATTTTCACTCTAATATCATATTTCACACGTTTAATCATCTTCCATTTATACTATTACACATTTATCACATTAATGACATGATTATTTAAGTATACATTACAACACATATAAATCACATTTAACCACATTCAAACACATTTTACGATAGTTTGGCTCTTGAAGTTATGAAACATAATGTGGACTCAATCACCACACATTGGATGCATAGATCTCCAAAACACCAAAATGACTCATAGAGTCTAACATATTCCATAAGTGAAGTGTATAGCAAACACTACCCAACACACTAGACACACATATCCCGGTGATGGAACTTAGCTCACATTCTCTTATCTCTCCAAAACCTATCCATGGGACTCAACACCCCAAAATCATATCACAAGGTGAGTACTCACAATCCGATGGCATGCCAATTATATCCAATGGTCTCATAAAACCACAAGGCCAAAATATCCACATTGTTATCACATATTTACTCACCGAATTTTCACACATATTCATTGCATATTTACTATCCCATGGTATGAAAACATACCCACATATTTACTCTCACATGGCATGAATATCATACCAACATATTCTCTTTCACAACAATCATCACAAGCTTATGGCACATCTCATAGCATCTCTTATATGTTCATATTTTCACAATTGCACAAACACACATATAAAATTTAGTCATAGGCCTGAGAACACTTACATTCAGAATTTAAAGTAGGGGTTTAGGCTACCTTTAAATTCCCAATTACATAATGAATCATCTACGAGTAGCGATTCCAAAACACTCACCAAAATATGCTTTCGCCGAAAAATTGAAAGCTCAGAAAAGATTTTCTTTGCCTTTGTCTCTACTCGTTGAAGGTCATATTGATTTCGACACTTAAACAAGACAAACCACACAAATATACAATCAATAGTCAGTCATTAACTCACCTTAAATAGTAAAAAAAATAGCTTAAGCTACGTTCTCTTTTAACCATAACCTTCGAAATAGAAAACTTTAAATTCGTATATCTCAGCCTACAATTAATCTTTTTGCATGATACAAATTTTGTTCATCTACGTAATCATCTATGACTAATTCCCAGCCTTTAAACTACACAAAACTACTCAATTCTTAGTATCGACATTTTTCGACAAGCTTTGGCCATTATGATAAAAATTCATTAAAACTCGAGAAATTCTTAACAAAACCTCAAAGTAACTTTAGAAACATTTTAATCATGTTAAAGCAAGTTAAAAAACACTTTGAAACCACATTTTAATCTACAGTCTCGAAATCCACCATTAACAACTAAATTTTTGGCTTTTTATCTAAAACATGCATTTTAATGGCTAAAAATTCAGTTCTAGAGACTAGATATCATTTAAAACTATTAGAAATATGGATGGTTACCTTTGATGGAAGAAAAATGAACTTTGACGTAAATTCGAGAAAACGCACTCTTGAAGAAGATGATAAGATTAGTGAGGTTTTTAGGTGTTTTTCTTGGTTTCAATGGGGATTATTGGTTGAAAGGATGTTGGAAGTCAAAAGGAATTAGGATTTGGAGTTCAAAATCAAGTGCGAGAGACTTGGGAGAGTAAGGGATGGCACAAACAAGAAGAGGGGTTAGTATCGTGAAACAAACTAGAGAAGGGGACTTTAGGTTTATTTTAAAAATCTAGTTAAATTGCTTCATAAAACCTTTTAATTTTGACTCTTTTATAAATGAGTCCGATTTTCAAAATTAAACGTGTTGGAAACTCATTTTCAAAAATTAACTTAATTTCTTAATAGACATTGTCGAAATCATTATCAGTTACAAAACTTATGATATTCTGAACACATTTAGGCTAGAATTCCAAAAAAACCCTTAAAACTTATAGGCCCAATTTTAGGGTGTTACAATTGCAATGCTCCCCTGACTTCTTCCTACCTTCCATGTGCTATTGGTGACCACACTTAAAAGTTTTGGTCTCACCATTAATTTTAATGGTTAGTTCATTTTTTTCTAAATCAATAGTGCACTTTGATGTGGCTATAAAAGGTCTACCTAGCAGGATTGGTATTTCTCAATCTTCCTCAAAATCTAGAACCACAAAATCTACTGGGATGATAAAGCTATGCACTTTGACTAACACATCTTCTAGTACTCCTTTCAGATGCACTAAAGTTCTGTCGGCCAACTGTAGTGTTTTCTAGGTATTTTTAAGGTCCCTTAACCTGAGATTTTCACAAATCGATAAAGGCATTAAATTAATGCTAGCTCCTGGGTCACATAAAGCTCTATTAAAATGAAGGCTCCCTATCTCTATAGGAATAGTAAAACTTCCCGGTTCTTTCCAATTTTTGGAACCTGTCTTGAAATAATAGCACTATAGAAACCACTTATTTTAACTTGTTCACCTACCTTAATTTTCCTATGCCTAGACATAATTGCCTTTAAAAACTTGGCGTACTTAGGAACTTTTTAAATTAATTCCATCAAAGCCAGGTTAATATTTAATGCTTTGAAAAAGTTTAGAAAACTTACAAACTCGTCTTCATCCCGCATTTGCTTTTTTTCTAGCCTTGAAGGGAACGATATTTTTTCTACAATAGAATCTTTAGTTGTTTCTACATCTGGCTCAAATTCTGATGCAACTACTTCCTCTAACTCCGAATCATCTTTAGCTTTTAAGGGTCTTTCTTGAAGATCATTAGTATTCTCTATATTTACCTCTTGATTTGGGTCTTCTGGGCTACCCAGTACATTACCTGATCTAAGCGCTATTGCTTTCACATGCTCATTCCCTTTTCTACTAAGTTTATTTTTGGTATTAATAGGAAGAGCTGTGCCAATTTTTCTTTATATATTGGCTCATTTGATCTTCCAGTTTAGTCAAGGTTCTCGTTGAATTTCTGCACTCAGACTGCACCTACTTTACATTTGTTCTTATTGACTGCATCTCCCCCTTGATTCTATCCAAACGTTGACCACATACAGTATGGTCACTTGGGTTGGCCCTTTCCTAAGGCTTTTTGTAAATAAGGAGGTTAATAGTTAGAATTTTTGACTTGGTTCGAGCTATTACCTCCTCATTGGTTTCCTCCCCATCTCAGATTCAGGTGATCTCTCCATCCAGGATTGTATGTATTTGAATAGGGATTCTCAACCCTATTTCCAATGTATTTTACATCCTCGGTGGGATTATTAATATAGTGGAAGAGTGGTTTGTCTCCTCCATAGATAGATGGTGCATTCTTTTCAACCTCTATTCGGTTGATTCTATCCACTGACTCTTGATATTTTTCATCTGCTTAGATAGCCCTCACCGAAGATGGTCTTTCGCCATATGTATATCGTTTAGTTGGCCAATGGCAAGAATTCATCGCCATACTTTCTATTAATTCATACGCATCCTTATACGTTCTGTTCATTAAGGCTCCTCCTGCTGCTCTATCTAATCCTGACCTCGAATACACATCCATCCCTTTCTAAAAAATTGTAGTCGTAGCCACTCAGGCAATCCGTGGTGTGGGCATTTCTGAATTAGCATCTTAAAATGCTCTCATGCGTCGTGTAAGCTTTCTCCCTCTAATTGCTTGAACATCAAAATTCCTCTTCTTAGCTAGACCGTCTTACTAATTGGGAAGAACTTTTGTAGGAATTTCCCGTCGACTTCGTCTCATGTCGTGATTGATCTTGGTGCCTGTGAATCTAGCCAAGAAAAAATGTTATTGATTAATGAAAAGGGGAACAACTGAATATGAATAGCCTTGTCAGTGACCCCATTGTATTTGAAGGTATTACAAAGCTAGAAGACCCATTTTAAATACTGAATCAGATCCTCTGTCATTGTTTCGTGGAACTGCATATTGTTCTGAATCATCTGGATCATCGCTGGCTTAATCTCAAAATTATTGGTCGTGATAGCTAGCCTCATTATACTCCATTGAACCATATCTAGATTGGGTAGCGGATACTCTCTTAGAGTGCTCTCGTTATGTGCCATGTGTATATTTACTAGTACTTGTGGTGGTGGTGGTGGTTGATCTTCTATATTGTTATTGTTAGCCTCGTTGAACAGCGAATTCTCGTGTGGTGGTAGATTCCCTCCAAAAGGCAACTAATTTTGTATTGGTTGTTGCTGTTTTTGCTGTTACTATCGATGATTTCTTCAGATTATTCTCTCTAGATCTTTGACTGGCTCTATAGGCTTTCCCCTACTACGAGTCATGTGCTAAACCCAAAAAGATAAAATTAGTAGAAAACAAGAAAATTAAATTTGTAACTATAACCTAAAAATTATCTAATTATTCTATTAATATGTAATATAGTGACGTTGCCTCCCCGACAACAGTGCTAACAACTTGACTGCCTCCGAACGTACCAACGTCCAGAGTAGAAACCCTGCACAAAATATGGGAAAAATAGTATCCGCAAGTATACATGTCAGGTTGTAATATAGTTACAATGGAGTAGGTAAATACTCCGATGATCGTACCCAAGAGAGGCGAGCACTAAATTAGTTCTAGTTTAAACATAAATAGATCTAACTAGTACTTTAATCGAATTATAGTACGAAGAATTAAAACAAAGGTTTTTGATAAAATATATTAAAAATAATAAGAAAGAAATAAAACAAATTAAAATGTCACTCTTACGATGATAAAAGCAAATTTAACATTTATCATCTTTATTTCAAGTACTAGTTTCAAATGTCCTTTTTCCATATTTATATTCTTATAAATATTTTGTACAAACAATTAAGTAAAATCGTTTATTACATATGTATATATATATATTTCCATACAATCATTTCAGATAACCATTTCATCTAAACATTTCATCTTACCATTTCGTTTACACATTTAACATATCATCCCCAAATCACTTCTTCCAATTAAACAATGTGAAAACTAAATAAATTAGATTAACCATACTTGTCAATCATTTACAACACGTATAGAAATGATACTAAAATGGCTCATCATATGCTTCATGTTCTATAATAATTCAATCCAAACTAATTCATATATGAATATAAGTATCTACCTTTAATCACAAAAACATCGATATGAAACATATTACAAAATCATTCTTGATACAATATTTCAATGGTATACATCAATATTTCAACATTAAACACATATTTTCATAACCTAGTGAACTATAGAAACATGACCCGGTAACTCGGGTAACTACACCACGCCAAAGGCATCGAAGATACGTAACAGAGGCACCGAAGTGCAATCTTGTACAAACACGCATACTAACCCTATTGGCATGCCAATCGTATCCTAATCGTTTACTACGTTCAAATGGGCATTTAAACAAAATTCTTAACATTTATAAATTAGAGGCACTTCCAAAAAATTCGTACACATGCTGTGAACTTGATACATTCATTTTGAAATCGTATAACTCATATTTCACAATCATTCATCAATTTCCAATTAAATATTTTCTTTTTCACCTTGTACTTAATTGTAAACAATTTATAGCTATATTATGATATTAAATATTCAACCACATACCAATTTAAGCTAATCCAAAAGAGCATAAATTATAAATATTTATATATACATTGATCACATTTCAAGTAAATATTACTCACCTTACATTCAACCATCAAGAGTTAATATTCTCAAATTAATATTAATAATTCAATGACAAATTAATTAACTCATTCATACAGGATATTATATGAACATATAAACATGTATCTATTATATGAACTTCCCTAATGCACCAACAGTTGACTCACAGGGACTACTCGGTAATTTTTCCTTTTTCTTGATTATTCTCCGTACTAATCAAATCTTAATCTAAAATAATTAAATTCAATCTCATCAAATTCAAATATAAATCCCAATTCAATTTTATGCATGTGACCCTTAAGTTTTCATTATTTACACATTTTCCCTAAACTTTTACCTTTCTTACAATTTAGTCCCTAAACCCAAAATTACAAATTCAATAAAATTTCTCAATACCCCAAGCTAACTGAATTAGTATCCATACTAGGAAAGTCCATAATTATTCAAAATCCACAACAATACCATGTCAATTTTAACATTTCAACTAATTAGTCCTTGAACTAAAACTATCAAAAATTACTGTACAAACTAATCCTAATCAACAACCAATACTTCAAATCCATTACTTAACATCATAAAAACAAGGATTCATCAATGGAAAAATCCTAATTTCTTGAGAGTTTAAAAAGCGAAGGTACAGGTTAGCTAGAACTAGTTGTAATGATCTCAAAAACATAAAAATTACTAAGAATAAACTCAAAAATCATACCATGCAAGCACCAAAGAGGAGACCGAATACTTAGAAGGTTCTTTCATGGAGTTTCGGTTGTCCAAAGAAGAAAAAATAAAGATGATGATAGTTTTTTGTCTTATTTTTACCTTTATTATTATGTTTTATTCCTTTTAAATTTTAAATAATAATAACATTAATTTTAACCAAAAACAAAACGTTAACCATCCACACTAATCAAAAATGGCCTATTTTCCATGTAATTCCTCCCTCAATAACCAATTTAACCATTTAATCACTGAAAGTCAATAGTGATTAAGTTTTACATCTTTACAATTTAGTCCTTTTAATAAATTAACTATCTAAAAATTAAAATTTCTTAACCAAATTTTAATGTGACCCTAATAACACTCCATAAATGTCGGTTTATAGAAATACTTTAAGGTATGCCACTTGAACCTAATTATTCTTTCAATTAACAAAAATCATTAAATCAAATTTTAACGTATTTCTATACTTGACTCATAAATATCAAATATTAATATTTACAGACTCACTTGCCAAACTTGTGGCTCTAGAACCACCATTTCTGACACCACTAAAAAAATGGGTTGTTACACTCACTTTCTAAACCAAGATAAATTATTATTTACTTGGTTCGACTTATCTATTGATCTCATCTATCCTATGATAACTTATTTGGGTTATCAAGCCTAATATTTTAAGAACACATAATTTATACCAACTAATCCTTCTTAGGAAATCCTAAATCATTCGTTAGTCTCATCTCCATCCACTTGTTAATCTCCCCTAAAGGATTTAGCCACTCATGTTATTCATAATCTCAACTTCGATTGAATAAACCATGTGAGAAACACGATTGATTCAGAGAAAAAAAAAGAGATGTAAATGTGGAACGACAGAAATATGCAAGTGTACACAATCGTAACAAGAAATAAAGTACAAGTATGTCGAGTTATCATAACCACAGGGACTATATAAGCAAATATTTATGAAATATAAATTTAAACAAATTGGTAGAGAAAAATATATTGATTTGAAATAGGTGATCTAAAAATTAGAAATTAAGTAATCAACTAAAATTAGAAAATAAAATTCCAATGACATAAGTGTGTTAGATTAATTTCATTCTTTAACTTAGAATTATTAAAACTATGTTTATGTTGTTATGAATAATTTCATGACAACTTGGCATTTCGCTAACTAATGCACATACATACTTATTGAATTAAAAAATAAACATATTCCTATGTTGGATTAGTTAATCAATTCATAACCAAGTATAAGACAATAATTCAATATATTTTTTATACTAAACGATTTAATCACAATAATCTTACAATTTATGCAAGGCAAGAATATTGTTTAATATGATTACTAATTTAACATTCATTTAACTTAGAAGATTAAATGTGCCATTCATTTACCTTAGAAGATTAAATGTGCATCAATTAGATATTGTGTTAGTTAATTATAATTTCAACCCGATTAATAATTAATTCAATTTTCATCTTACAATTATAATGCAAGCATAATATAGGCATGATTTTATCTAATTGAACAAATTATCAAGGCCTATAACAAGAAAAACATTATTTAAATAGTTTAAGTGGACAGAATGCAATTAATCCAACATAAACAAGATTTAAGTCATTTCAATTAAAATATAAGCATAAAAATAATAAGAATTCATGTTTATGATCACATAATAAACTGAAAAGATAAAGAAAAGGGAACTAGAAGGCAAATCTCGATGAATCTCCGGAGTCAGACTAGCGTGCTTCTCTTCCTCTCTACTTGTTCTATCGATCAACGACCTTTGAGAATGCTTGATTTCTTCCTCTCCAAGAGACATTCTAGATCTTTCTCAAGAGGGGAAATCGACAAAGGAAAGGGGAAAGAAAATGAAAGGCAAAGGTGAATGAAGAAATGAAGTGAAAGAAGAAATGAGTGAATGATGAATGGTGTGTGAAATGAGGAAGTGAAGGGGCTATTTATACTTGAAACTGTCAGCTCAAGTTAGCTAAAAATAGCATGAAATCCCCCTTCTTATGGTGGGCCATGCTAGGTGGAAGGAGTAGTTGAATTAGTTTGCTATTTTATAGCTTGTGGCTAGAAAGAAATTGCATGAAAATGGGAGGGGTTGGACTGTGTCTTGAACAAAATTTTAAGGATCATGTTGCAATTGTTATAATCAGCTTAGTTATATTATTTGGGCAGCAATTGGGTCAGCAATAGGTTGCTATTCCCTTAATGGATTAGACCTCATCAACTTAGCAAATTTAGGCCCCTTTCTCTAAATCAGGCTAGGAGTAAATTTAACCCAATTTTTATTGGATCAAAAATAATTTTTCAAATGGTTCAAGAATTATAATTGGGGCTTCCATGGATGGAGAATAATCAACCATCCTCATGGGTTAAATGATCTAAGAAGTGCTTCAATGGTCCAATCTTCTCAAGGTGACTGCCGAGCTGATTTTTCATTATTTGTGCAAAACTGTCAAAAATAGACCAAATTATGCAAAATTATTATAAAAATAACTAAAATTTGAAATGTTTCATAAATTGAGTTCAAATTAATTATTTTATAATAAATTTTTAAAATTTGACAAAAAAATACTTAGAAACTACATGATTTAGTGCTCAAAAGGTCTTGGAAAAGTCTATATTTTAGTGTTTCTACACCCCAAACGTAATTCATTAATTGTCCTAAATAATGAAAAAAGGAATTTAATAAAATAACCTTTTGAAAAAAATTCAAAATCCTTGCTTCCAACAATTATGAGTTTAGTAAAATTGTGCTTAAGAACAAAAATTCGAAATCATGGAACTTAAGTATACACATTGTTCAAATTATTCTCAATTATTATCATGATAGCAAGAATAAACTAAATGCTCTCTCAATAAAAATATGCTAAAATTTTACCAATTAACTTTTATTTCCTCATTTAAGATTAAATTGTAATCTCTAAGTTTAATTATGCCTTCATAAGTTGAGTTTAGCATTTCTCTCCACTAATGTAGTCAACATAGAAATTTGAATCAATAGGTCTTTTAAATAGGTTGTAACATGGCTTGACTAGGGGTAGGTAAAAGATAGATAATTTTAATCTAAAAACCCTAGACTCAACTTGCATTGGACCTTCGAAATAAATACCTCCAAATTCACCAACTAATTTTGCACTTGAGTACATTGTACCTCTATTTTTTTGAGTACATATGCTCTCTTTCACTTTTTTTTCCTTTTATTTTTTTAACACGCTCAAGCATATTACTGTATGTACTACAATTTTTTTAGCATTTGATACTTCTTTACAACTCTCCCAAACTTATTTTCAGAGAATATTTTGGATAGATTGAGTTTAGTGTTTAAGACAATTTAGAGATAAATATTAAAGAACAAATGGCTTATGTATGCAAGGTTCCAATAAAATCAGGCAATATAGTCTCAAAATCGAGTTTCAATGGATAAATATTTGTTAAGGTTGGCTTAAAAGGCTCAAATGGTCCAAACAAAATCTGCCTAAATCATGTTCAAAATTTCATGGCACCTAGGATTTTGCCTCAATAAATTACTAAGTCAATTCAAGAGACTTAAGCTTTCATTCATGCTTAGTGTTTCTAAGGAATTAAAAATTTCATGGTTTGATTTACATACTTTTTTAAGACTAACATGTATATCATAATTCAGCTAACATAACAATTATTGAGATAATAGAACTTTATTTATACTAAATTTTAGCATAATCAACAAAAATTCAAAATTTTGAGCAAAATATAAGTTAATCATAATTTGGTAGGAAAAATGAATTCTTGAAAAAAACCAATTCAATTTTTGGTCCCCCAACTTAAAAAGAACAATGTCCCTATTGTTAAAATCGATAAGTAGAAGGAACAAAAATAAAGAACTAAATAGATATTGTACACCACGTAGGACCTTAGGAAAGGGAGGTAAGTCAAGGTTAACTGCTTAAATACCAAGTCTTTCCTAGATAGGTCCATTCTTAGACATGTAGATATCTATTACCACATTTATTATTTTGAAAATTGTTTAATTTTATTAATTATTTCAACTTATTGTTTTATTTATGCAAGAAATAGAAATATCCTAAAAGAACTTAAAACTAAAAACTTAAAATATCCTATAAAGACCCCCTTTTTTTATTTATTTGTAGACCTTTCAAATCTGACCCATCTTTTGCCTCACCGTTCTTGTTCTTGCTTGAGTCATCTTGTTCCTTCCTCGACATTGGACTCCATGTCTCAAAGATGAAGTCTGAAAATTCAGTGACAAAAACAAGCGGGTTATGAAATATTTTCTTAAATGCATATTTGATCAAATAATCTCATATTTTTTCATATCTCCAATAAGCCTGTTGTTGCCAATGCATGTTGTGCAGCATATCCATTATAGTAGACTGTTCACTTTGTGGAATGGTGCTAGACGAAGGGACTATTGGTTTCAGAGTTAGAAGATATGTTAAGAGTGGTTTCAATTTTGGGTCTGTGGGTAAATAGCCAACAGTAAGGTTTAGAGATGGAGGAGGTAGCGGTTTGAAGGATGGTTTAGGTGCGATGGCTGGTGGCTTCAAATGAAGGTGTTTGGGGTGGTGATTTAGGGAGTTAAGGGTTGTGGCATTAAGGGGTTAAGGGAGATGCACTATTGGGATACTTGGGAGTGTTGATGGGGCTAGGTAAGGGCTGCAGGTTGGTGATGGTATGTGTGGCTACAGAAGTATGCGACAACAAGGTTCTCTAGATGTGGATGTGTAGCAAAGGATTGGGTATTTCCCTTCCTAGAAGTGTCTTGAATTTTAAGCCCAAATGTAAAACCTTTATGGATACTAAGTACTTGTACTGAAAGTAAATTGAAAAAGACCCAAAGAAATTAATGTTTGGGTAAAAAATTAACCTTTTATTTAACAAAACAAGTAAATAAATTTTTGGGCTATTTAGAAAAATACTTCTTTTTAAATTACATTAAATTAAATTCCTAAGAAAGACTGGAGAAGTCATAGATAGTCATTCTTAAGTCTCAATCTCCTAGACAGAATTTTAATTAATGTATTGATCCAAAGAAAATTTTATCTAAGTCTTCCATTTTATTCAAAGGAAAAAAAAACTGAAAATATAAAATAACGATTGAGAAACTGAAGAGAACTCCCTCAATGTCACTGGGGATCGTCACTGATTGAGGCAATGTCAAAGGGCCATTTTTCATGCCAATCATACCCATCTAGGAAGAAGAAATAATCTTTCTCAACAATTTTGTTTAGCATTTGGTCAAGGAAAAGAAACATGAAATGATCTTTCCCGGTATTCTTGTTGAGCTTCCTACTAATCATCCAACTTGTGTTCGTCCTTGTCAAAATCAACTCATTTTCGTCCTTCATAATCGTTTCATCCTTTTTCAGCCTATGCTCAATAGGGCTTACCTAATGAGTGTAAGGGTCGAGATAAATGACTCTAGCTTTTAACCATTGAGACTTGAATTTTCCCATATCAAATACCCAAGATTGGGTCAATCCCCTCCGTCCTTCATTTAATTTCAATCCAGGTGGCTTTTCAATGGGAGCTTTTGCTGCTTTGAATCCTTGTGATGAAAATTCTAATGAACCAAACCGATTTTTAGAAAT
The DNA here is from genome assembly GCF_025698545.1 of Gossypium raimondii. Taxonomy (NCBI): domain Eukaryota; kingdom Viridiplantae; phylum Streptophyta; class Magnoliopsida; order Malvales; family Malvaceae; genus Gossypium; species Gossypium raimondii. The sequence continues at coordinate 40,460,472 of NC_068565.1, forward strand.
GACTTGCTTCGAATCTGCTTCTAACAAAACCGAACATTCATCATCTTCATCATCATTCGTTGGATCACTTAATAACATGCATTCCAATTCTGGGGGAACTAGCAATTCTATCTTGGAAAAAACAGAGCATTCTATAATCTCATCAAGGGATTTAATAGCATTGAAGACATTAAAAGTTACTATGTCATCGTGAACCCTCATGCTAAGTTCACCATTTGTACATTGATCAGCATTCTTCCGGTTTCAAAGAATGGTCTCCCTAGAATGATAAGAACTTCTTTATCTGCCTCAAAATCCAACACAATGAAGTTAGCAAGAAAGATAAAGTTATCGGCACGTACCAGTATGTACTCAATTTTTCCTTCAGGATGTGCCAATGACCTTTCCACCAATTCGAGTGTGACTATCATTAGTCTGACCTCACCAATCCCTAGTTTCCAGAACACAGACATAGGCATCAAGTTGATGCTTGCCCCTAAGTAACACAATTCCTTACAACAATAAGTTACCCCAATATTACAGGGTATGGTAAAGCATCCTGGATCCTTCAATTTTAGAGGTAGCTTGTCTTACAGGAATGCATTGCACTCCTTTGTCAGAGCTACTATCTCAAATTCTCCAAGTCTCTATTTCTTGGATAGGATAACCTTCATGAATTTGACGTAGTTTAGCATCTGCTTAAGAGCTTCTACCAACAGAATGTTGATGTAAACTTACTTAAGTACGTCTAGGAACTTCTTGAACTAGACAATTTGTCTACTTCTGAAGTCTTTGAGGGTAGGGTGGCGGAGGATTCTTTACTTGCATTGGGAAATTTGTCTACTGTAGCATTTCTACATCTAAAAAATATGTTAGTTTATCAGAATTTACTAGGCTAAAAGTTACCTTATCATAATTTACAGATTCTGATTCTACGAAGCTGGGTTTTCAACACTCGATTAAACTACCACTTTATCTTGACCATCAGTTGGCTCCTCTTCAACTTCGACAATGTTGGGCTTTATCATGTTTTTTTCCTTAGATCCAATACTTTACAATTCTCATTCCTCATATTTCTTGTATTTTCCATACCACTAGGTAAAACACCATGTAGTCGGTTCCTAAGTTCAGTAGCAAGTTGACCCACTTGATTCTCCAAATTCCTTAAGGTGGTGTCATTCTTTGCCTTATATGTCTTCAATAGGTTTTTAGACTATTGGAAGGTTTGACTTGTGGTGGTTTGTGAACTTGTTGAGTAAATCCAAGTGGTTGGGTCGGTCTGGGTTGTACATGAGTGTTACTGGGTCCAACCCTTTGGTTACTCCAGGAAAAATTCGAGTGGTTTTGCCAAGATGGATGATAAAAATTGGATTGTGTTCCATGCCTACCTCGATCCTGGTTTTGGTTACCCATGTAATACACGGATTCTGGGTTTGATGGGCAATCTTTGAACAAGTTCCCTTCCCCACAATAAACACAGGCTATATTCTGGAATTGATTGGAAGGTTGAGCTATAACATTATTATACCCTTTAGTAGTAAAATTTTTAAGCATTGAGGATATCGAAGATACTTGAGCTACAAGTGAAGTGAGGGCATCCACTTCATGTACTATTACGACTCGTCTTGAAGTTGCTCGACTGGTTGGCCACTAGTAATTCTCACTGGCAATTCTCTCAATAATTTCATAAGCCTCATTATAAGACTTAGAAATGATAGCACCATTAGCAGAAGCGTCTACTACCATCCTTGTGTGAGCATTGAGATCATTGTAGAATGTCTCTAGTTGCATGCAATGTGGGATTCTATGATGAAGGAATTTTCGTAGCAGTTCTTTAAACCTTTCCAACGTCTTGTACAAGGACTCATCATCCATCTGTTGAAAGGTAGTGATCTCATTCCGCAACTTAGCATTCTTGCTAAGTGGGAAATATTTCATAAGGAAGCGTTCTGGTACCTCTTGCCATGTGGTAATGGAATCTAGTGGCAATGAGTTCAACCAAGCTCGAGCTTTATCCCTTAGTGAATATAGGAACAAATTTAATCTTAGTGCATCTTCGGGTACTTCGGCTAACTTGAAGGAATTACTCACCTCCATAAACAATCTGAGGTGAAGGTGAGTATCTTCACTAGGCATTCTATTGAACTGACCCACTGTCTGAAGCATTTGGAACATGACCGGCTTCTGCTCAAACTATTGTGCCTCGATCTCGGATCTCTTAATACCAAGATTAAGCTCATGAAGTAATGGCACAACATACTGTCTTAAGGCTCTATCTCTATCTTCAGCAATAAGGATAGGATTTTGAGCATGATTCATTCCATTTCCTTGGTTTTGCTTTTTCTTTTTGAAATTCATCTCTTCGGTCCTTTGATTTGCTTGTCTTTTCTTTTTTCTGAAAGTTCGTTCTATTTCAGGATCTATAGGGAGTAAGTTGATAATTCAATCAATACTCATAAAAACTTGAAACAATCATAAAAAAATAATTTAATTAAAATTAAAAAGAAAAATAAACCAAAAAGCAAAATTAACAATTTCACAAATAATGTCTTTTAAAACAGTCCCCGACAATGGCGCCAAAAACTTGAAACAGTGAAAATGTGCAAGTGTACACAATCGTAACAAGAAATAAAGTGACAAGTATGTAGAGTTATCGTACCCATGGACTGTTTAAGCAAATATTTATGAAATATAAATTAAAACAAATTGGTAGAGAAAATATATTGATTTGAAATAGGTGATCTAAAACTAAAATTAACTAAGAAATCAACTAAAATAAGAAAATAAAAATTCCATTGCACGATTTCTAAAATGGTTTTAATCAATATGGCATAAATGTGTTAGATTAATTTCATTCTTTAACTTAGAATTATTAAAACTATGTTCATGTTGTTACGAATAATTTCATGGCAACTTGGTCTTTTGCTAACTAATGCACATACATACTTATTGAATTAATCAAATAAGCATATTCCTATGTTGAATTAGTTAATCAACTCATAGCGGTACAAGATAGAGTGAATTAAATAATTTTTGTACTTAACAATTTAATCACATCAATCTTACAATTTATGCAAGGCAAGAATATTGTTTCATATAATTGCTAATTTAACCTTCAATTACCTTAGAAGATTAAAATGCACCAATTACATATCGTATCAATTAATTACAATTTCAACCCGATGAATAATTAATTCAATTGTCATCTTATAATTATAATGCAAGCATAATAGACATGATTTTATCTAATTGAACAAATTGCCAAAGCCTATAACAACAAAAACTTGATTTAAATAATTTTAGTAGAAAAAATGCAATTAATCTAATGCGAAGAAGATTGAAGCTATTTTAATTAAATAGATGCATAAAAACAAGAAGTATTCATGTTTATGATCACAAAATAAATTGAAAAGATAAAAGAAAAGGGAACTAGAAGGTGAATCTCGATGAATCTCCGAAGTCGGACTAGCGTGCTTCTCTTCCTCTCTGCTTGTTCTATCGATCAATGGCCTTCGAGAATGCTTGATTGCTGCTGATCCAAAAGGCATGCTAGCTCTCTCTCAAGAGGGGAAATAAACAAAGGGAAGGGAAAGAAAATGAAAGGCAAAGGTGAGTGAATGAGAGAAGTGAAATAAGAGATGTATGAATGATGGATGGTGAATGAAATGAAGAAGTGAATGGGCTATTTATACTTGAAACTAGCAGCTCAAGTTAACTAAAAATATCATGAAGCCCCTTTCTTATGGTCAGCCATGCTAGGTGGAAGGCGTGGTTGAATGAGTTTGCTATTTTTAGCTTGTGGCTAGAAAGAAATTACATGAAAAAGGGAGAGGTTGGACTGTGTCTTGAATAGAAGTTTAATGACCATTTTGCAATTGTTATAATCAACTTAGTCAGCTGATTTTGGAAGCAATTGGGTCGGCAATGGGTTGATATTCCCTTAGTGGATCAGTCCTCTTTAACTTAGCAAATATAGGCCCCTTTCTCTGAATCAGGCAAGGAGTAAATTTAAACCAATTTTTATAGGATGAAAAACAATTTTTCAAAAGGTTCAATGAGTCTAATTTAGGCATCCATGGTTGGAGAATAATCAGCCATCCTTATGGGTTAAATTATTTTAGAAGTGCTTCAACAGTCCAATCTTCTCAAACTGGTTGCCAAGTTCAATTTTCATCATTTGCACAAAACTGTCAAAAATAGATCAAATTATGCAAAATTATTATAAAAATAACTAAAATAAAAAATTTTCATAAATTGAGTTCAAATTAAATATTTTAGAATAAAATTTTCAAATTCGACAGAAATTACTTAAAAACTGCATGAATCAGTGCTCAAAATGTGCTGGAAAAGTCTATATATTTTAGTGTTTCCAAATATTTGTGGATTGAGTATCGAATGGGGAACGAAGTAGAAAATATATCGATTGGAATAATGAAATAAAAAAATGCAATAGAAAATATAAATTGAATACTTTAATTAAACAAACAAGTCCTTGAATCAAAACTGATTCAAGAAGAAAAATAAGAAAGTATTTAAAAAGCCGAAAATAAAATAAACTAAAACTAATTAAAAAATACGATGGTTTTTGAAGGCATCTAGGATAACTTGATTACATTCAACCCCTAATATCTTATTTGTAGAGGTGCTGGCAACCTAAATTAGGTCTTCAACACGTCCTAGATCTTTGTATAAGTTTGATTGTGTAGACGAAAACAACCTCAAAATACTTGGGCAGCACGTCAACCTTAAGTTGTGCCACACCTATGACATGGCACGACACAAGATGAATATAATTCCTTGTGTCGTTCCTTTGGTGTTTTGATGTCCCAGGAAGCTTGTGCATCACTCGACATTTGCTTCCATGTCAATTGGGTCTTTATATCTCCATCCTACATACTCAATTGAACCAATTAGCAAAAACCGAAAGCCTGTGTCGGCCTATTGGGTCACCACACCTACAATATGTGTTAAAAACACTTATTTTTATTAACTTTCTATCCTAAGGACTAAATGTTGAAAACATAAATTAAAATCCTAAAGTGCTTAGAAAACAAGGTCCTTAAGTGCGAAATTGACCCGAATTAACTACTGCATTTGATGGCAGGTCAGATAGTTAGGAAATTTTTAAATTATAGATATGATTTATATTTTTTTTAATTTTCATTCATTTAATTTTCTAAACTTTTCTTTTACTTTTTGGATTTCAATGTATGACTCGGAGTAGGGGAGCACCTATAGAGCTAACCACTAATCCAGAAAGACTTATTCATAGAAATCGTTGGCAGTAGCAACAACAACAAATGAAGACTATGCATTAATAGATCTACCACTAGTTAACCCGCTATTCGACAAACCACACTTACCAGATCTACCACCACGACCACAACAATTACCAATAGAATTGTCGATGGTTGAACTCACTCTGAGAGACTATGCGCTACCAAACCTAAACATAGTACAATGTAGTATCACGAGTCCAAAAATTACCACAAAAAATTTTGAGATAAAGTCGGCCATGATCTAGATGATTCAGAAAAACATGTAATTTAGACCAACTATAACGGAGGACCCAAATCCACACTTAAAATGGTTTCTCCAAATTTATGACACTTTTAAATTTAATGGGGTCATCGATGACGCTATTCGTCTTCAGTTTTTCCCCATCTCCTTAATAGATAATGCTTCCTCTTGGTTAGAATCGCAGGCACCAGGATCCATAACGACGTAGAATGAACTTGCTGAAAAATTCCTATACAAGTTTTTCCCTAATAAGAAGATGATCCAACTGAGAAGAGAGATCACAGATTTTAAACAAATGGAAGGAGAAAGTTTTTATGAAGCTTGGGAGAGATTTAAGTTGCTGGTAGAAAGATGCCCTCACTATGGTCTACCTAAATGCTACGGTTGCAAATGTTCTACAAGGGTTGGATGCACATTCTAGGATAGGACTAGATGGAGCTGTAGAATGAGCCTTGATGAACCACACATATAAAGACATCTATCAATTGATAGAGCATATGGCATTGGACTCCTACTAGTGGCCTAATGAGAGGTTCACTTATGGTCTGAGACCACCCATGGCCAAAGCTATCCACGAAAAGGACTAGCTTAATCGATTGGAATCCACATCCACTAGGCCCATGGTGCACGAAGCAGTTAGAACAATCGGCCAGTACCCTAAGAATCCAACTGAGGACGTGAATTATATCGAGAATAGGGGTGGAAATCCCTATTTGAACACTTATAATCTAGGTTGGAGAGACCACCCAAATATGAAATGGGGTGGTAATCAAGGAGGAGGTAACAATTCCAATCCAAATAGACAAAATATTACTTACCAACCTCCTTATTTGCAGAAAACTCAAGAAAGGACCAACCCTAATAATCATATTGTATGTGGTCAAAGGCTAGATCAAATTGAGGGAGAGATGCAGTTAATTTGGACAAAGGTGAGACAAATGCAGTCTAAATGCACTCAAATAAGAACCACATTGACTAAACTTGAAGATTAAATGAGCCAATTAATGAGCATGATGGGAGACATCAAAAGGCAAACTAGCATAACCATCCTAAGAAATAATAAAAAATAACTTTAAGAAAGAAGGGAAGGAACAAGTGAAGGAAATAACGCTCCGTTCGAGTAATATATTAACTAACCCAAATAACCCTACTCTAGAGGAGGGTGAAGAAGATGTTGATGATCCTTAGGAAGTAACCTCTCAAGGAGATGATGCTAAAACAGGGCTAGAAACGGTAGCCGAGCTGACAGTTGAGCTAAAAGCTTAGTAGAACAGATAATGTAACACCATATACCCGGTCTAGATGTCTGACCTATGCTATAAGGTATTACGACCTTAAACTTTAACATCATTTGAAAATTAACAGAAATAATCAAATAATTCATTTGCAATCATTTACCATGATGTTCAATCAAAAAGGAGTTAAATCGAGTTTACGGAATATTTAAAACAAGCCTAAAACAATTCTAGATTAAAATGAAACTTTTACAAAATTTTTAGTAAAAAGTGAAAACAGGGGTCATATGGCCGTGTAGCTAGGCCGTGTGATAGAGCTCAGCCCGTGTGGCCAAATCGTGTAACAACCTGAGCCCGTGTAACTCAGGGTCACATGGTCGTGTCATCAGGCCATGTAACTTTCTAAGACCGTCTGGATAAATCTGCACCAAAAATCGAAGAAGCCACATGGCCATGTCATGCAACCGTGTGGGACACATAGCCGTGTGTGCCCAAAAACACCTTCAAACACAAGCCAACTCACATACCAATTCTTAGGTTCCAAGCCACACATTAACCAACATTTAAACCTATTCAAAATGTGCCAAAACTTGCCAGAATATACCAATTCGCAACCAACCTATATGCCTAACCAATATGCCCTCATTAGCAACACAATTCAAATATAAACAACAACCAATCAAACCAAAACATAATCAACATTCTAACCTCATTTAACCATCATTCAAGTCTCAAATATCATATGCTAAAATCATCCATTTATACCAATCTTTCAAATGCAAACATACTCCAACCTAAGTTCATAAGTTACTAAACCAAAATTACCATTTCAACAACTACATATAAACAAAGGCATCAAGTGATAAGCTACCATTTCAAGTTACCAAAATACAAAATTACATCCCAAATGACACAAGTCATTACCAAGTTACCTAATAGCATAAATATATTGAAAACCTTATTTACATGTCATTTATAACCAAGCCAAAATAAACAAATAACTAACGAAAGAGTTGTCAGATAGTGTGATCTCCAACGATATTCCAATCGACAACAAACGTCCGACAATCTACAAAGAAGAAAAAAAAACAACATAAAGTAAGATTACATAATACTTAGTAAGTTCATAAAACAAAACATCACATACCTGTCAATTTAATTTATAAATCATACATAACATAGAATAAACATTTCGTTGTCTTGTTTCATCATTCCCACTTTATGAAGTAACTAAAACCTGAATGATTCATATCACGTTAAGAATCACATACCAAAATATAAACAAACAAATATAATCCATTATATCACCTCATTCCATTTCTATTTCAATAGCTAATTGTTTTTCCCGGAGAACAATAGTAAATTGGTTTCAAATACGCGAGAGGGTAATGCTCACACAAGCTGACTAGAGGACATTAACCAATACATGATACTGCTCACACAAGCTTCAGAGAATCCACAACACATGCAGTACCTCAAACCATCTTGTACACTAGGTAAATTCCATATGCTAATTGTCCAAACAGTTTAGTTAGTTTATAACCAAATCTAGTTACCAAAACTTGCTCTTCACAATGCTTGAGCAAACCAGGTGAACTATACCTTTGGCGGTAACCTACACATAGCTTATTTTTCTTTTATCAAGTTCTTCTTTTATTAAAGAACACATCAAAAACTAAATCTTGATATACTTCCATAGGCCAATTCTCAATTCTCCAAGACATTAGTTTTCTAGAAATTTACAATTTGGTGAACTAACCATTAGATTGCTCTAGAACAGACAACTTCACGTCTACACACCTTCAACCCGGATCATCCAGATTTGGGGTGTGACAATCATATATTGGTGTACACCTTTCTCTGTACAGAGCCCATTCAAACCTCCACAAAGTCGAATAGCATATATATATCCATTCTCCGTTCAATTTGCCCGAACCTTCGCAAAGCCAATTAACACGTGGAACAATATATCATCCGCCAGTACATCCCTCTTTACTCTGCATATCATTCATATACATGCATTTCATACACAAGCACTCATCCAATACTATTGTTCATACATGACACATTTTAAGCCAAGCATTTCATCTATACCACATAGTTAAACTTACAACCAAGCATGCATTTGCATATCAACACATAACATGCGTAACAATACATCAACATTCAACCACATAATAACTCATCATTTGCACCACACTCAGCCATAGAATAACGCATCATTTGTACAACACTCGACCATACATACCAAACACACAATACTGAAAATAATTGGACAACCATTAAAGACCTGAGTTCTGGAACTCACCTGAAAGTTGATGTCAAAACCATCTGCTTAGCTTTTCCTTTGCTACTTGAACCTCCTTATTCAACAAAACATAACAACCATTTCAGAATTCCAATGAAGACAATTCATCATCATAATAACCATAATTTCTTTGCATGCAGAGGCAATTTAACAATTATCCACAACCTTACCCAATACAAAACAGAATCAATGGATTAATTGAAATCCTTAACTTTCTTCCCTTTTCTTAAATTCGTTGATACAAAAAGGTTAGAAAGCTTACCAGCTTACGAAATTTTCAGTTTCTTATGCTCAAACTTCAGTCTTAACCCTCCATGCATAACACTCATTAATCCTTTTTTTTAGAGTAGACCAGAGAAAAATGAAGAAGAATAGAAAAAAAAGAAAGAATAACACCGAAGAACAGTGTCTCTGCTATATTAATACCCTTGCGCTTCCTCCACCAATATCAATTAAATAGCCAAATCATGTCTCGTACTAAGAAAATTTCTAGTTCAATATAATCAAACTAAAGGTTGCAATCCAATTCTTTTACCAACCAGCCCGCAATGTGCTCTTATTTACTCAAGAATCCGCTCAAATTGAAAGCTTTTTCAAATTAATACCCAAAATCACTTTTGCAATTTAAGCCTTGGCATTTTTGGGTGTGATAAATCTTCAATATATTTTTATACTAACTCCGTCAATATTCCTATTTTACCTTTACGGACTCGATTCATGAAAATAAGGTTTTGAAATTGCATTTTGAAAACTACCTAAAATCGAGTTGTTACAAAGGCAACATATCATATCTCTATTCTATTTGAACAACCAACTCCCTAGCATCCTATATACGTCCTAGTTATTCCACTAAGTTATAAGGGCAATACTTCCAGTTAATCATATTCGTATTTGTACATTTTCATATATTTACATATCCACTACTTGACTAAGTCACCTTGTCACATATTCTAAATTACAAACCATTCAAATATAACTATATATACATCAAGAATTGAATTTCATTACATGTTTATTAAACGAAGTTCAATATCATTTCATTTCCATTTTAATTATTTACCCATCAATATCATATTTCACTACTTTTCACATACTACATTGCAATTCACATTTTAATAGGCATTTTATGGCCATCAAGTTTTCATCACATTATTAAGAGATGAAAAGGGAGATATCTCCCACATAAAGATGATGGCTGGCTAGCTGGGGGAAGGATGAAGATGATTCCACACTCTTTTTCCCCTTATAAGTCTTCAAATAAGCCAAAAAGTTTCCAACAAATTTTAAATCCATAATTTAACAAATTGTGACCTATTATTCTTAAACATGATCTAAATAGCCGAAATCAAATATAAATATCAAATATCTTAATAAAATAGTATTTTCAAGATTTAATTCTCTAGAAATGACTAAAATGCCCTATTGTGGCACATTAATAGGAAATAATTAATTCCTAACCTTGTGGTTCACTTATAAAATTTGATATGGATATATGGATGGTGAAAATTTACATCTTTTCCTTTTCTCAGTAAAATTAAAAGAAAATTACAATTTAGTTCTTGTGCTTCCCAATCTTTCCAATTAAGTCTCAAAAGTTATTTTCCTCTCACTAACATATAATTGAATACATTTCCATGCCAAATAATCAATAATAATTCAATTTTCTCATTTTGGTAAAATTTACACTTTAATCCTTAATCTTTTGAAACTTGTAATTTAGTCCTTTTACCTTATTTTTCTTTATGAAATTCTTTCCATTAATTCCCTTATCCAAATTCTCTTAATAATAAATTTTTTAACTTGTTGTCCAAATTTTCTTATAAATTTACAGATCCGACGCCTGCATAGCATCACATATTAAATTGAAATTTTCGGAGAATTCCAAGTAGAGCTGTTAGGCGTGGGTGCGCCTTATTTTCATATTTAAGTGTATAAACTTTTAGATAAATTAGGAAAGTAGAGATAAACTTTATATTTGAGATTTATTTATTTAGTAGGATTCTCTCCTTTATATTTCCTTTTTAATTATCTTCATTTTTATTTTAGGAAGATAAATATTTTTATATTATTTAGTATAAATAGGAAATTTTAAACTTTAGAAAGGAAGATGACAACTTCAATTTGTTTATTTCTGTGCTTTCTATCAACATCAATTACGAAACTCATTTTTGTAGTTAAAAGAATTTTGATATTTCGATTCTACAAGTTTTAGGATCTAATCATTTTCTTTTCTATTTACACATCTTCTACTTAAATTATCAATATTTTGATTTGTTAGAGTATTTTTGTTATGAATAGAATTATTGAATCTGTAATTATTTAATTATTCTAATATTTGTAAGTATACATTTTATGTTATTGAGTACCCAATCTAGCATAAATGAACTTTTCTAGTTTTTAATGCTATTAATAGATTAGATTCTAGGCGCTAATTATAGGATTATTTGTTAATAAGGAAAAAAATTTAACGAGCGTTCTTTTGATTCTTGAGAAGGTAAGAATAATTTGATAGCTAGACTCTTCACCATAACTATAATCAATTTATATAAAAAATTTAAAATCATCTTTGCATGGATGATTAAACTCATAAATCAAAACTAAAATATCATCTTTAACTAGATTTTCACCAAATTAATTTATCAATTTTAGTAATTTTAAATCAAACTTTTAATTTCAAACTCCTCTATTATTTTTATTTTATGAAGAGATTTTTTATTATCAATTCTTGTGAATGCGCTGTTTATAAATTTATATTTTGAGTAAAACTATTCTTTTGTTGGATTTGAAAACCATCAACGTCTAATATTTACCATATACTAGACTCCTTCGGATTGTTAGTTGTGGAAGGAAATAAATCTTGAGGATCTTTTTCATACAATAATACATTTATTTGATCTATGATTTAAATGAGTTGTAATTTTCATAAAAATAAAGATTGAATCAAGTAAAATAAAAATTAAATTTTATGTAATTTTTAGTTTTTATATTTATATTTTTAGGAATTTAGTCTTTCTACTTTCAGATTTAAAATTCAGGTCTAGTGGTTAACATCGTTAAAATTATTTTGTTAAATTCAAGTTTAGTTTCATGACTACTAAGTGAGCTTTTTTTCTATTACAAAATATCACATCAACAAATTTAACAAAAAAAATTTAACAGTGTTAACAACTAGATCTAAATTTTAAATTTTGAGTAGTAGTAGAATTAAATTTCTAAAATTAAAAGTATATAGACTAAATTCTAAATTCGTGAAGAGTAAGGGAGTTAAGGCATATTTTAACCCAAATATAAAATTTTAACCGACTTGTTTTGAAATCAAGTAGGATTTTATTTACTTCATAGCCTATAGCAAAAGCAAATGAATGCATTGCCTTGAAAGTGTGCCAAAGGCCACCCACCTCAAAGGCGAAGGTACCCTACACCAGACATAATAATAACTTAACCCTAAAGTAAAACGTATGTGCGAGTAAGTGCAAAAGTGGGGATTTTGATTTCTGGTTTTGAAGGCCTTTGCTTTGCCCATTCACTCATCTCGTTTCAACAATTTTGAACATATGGCCTCATTACTTTGCGTGTTACCAACAACAACAAACATAAATGGTCCAAAAGGGCAATTCCTCAACGCAGAACTCAAACTTTCCATGAAACCAATCATTTCATCGACCACCAAACTTGCTTTCCTTCCCTGGAAATATATATACACACATCATCCACATCGGTGCATGCATTTTATAGGTTTGCGTAATTAATTAACATAGTTTAGTCGAGTATCAAATTCAAACTCTTGCTTTATGGTTGAGTCAATCCACATGTTTATTTGTAATCTTCACTTTTCAATTCCATCCCAATTTTAAATCCAACTTCATTTGGTGGTTGTTATTTTCAAATCTATTAATTTTAAATTATTTATTTATAGAGAGAAACTTCAACACAAGGATACCTTCAATTTCAATAAATTATTGTTTTAAACATTAAATAATAAAAATTACCGCTTATGAAAAGTTTTTACTTGCATATACTGAATATGTATAACAAAAGTAACTCATTGTAATGCACAACTTAAAACAATTTATACTTCATCAATTTAAATCCAAAATAAATATAAAAGAAAATCCATGATGAAATCTGAGTTAAAATATCGATCCAAAAATTCAACGTTATCATTTTATTCTATTCCCATTGTTATCGTGAGATATCATTAAACAACACAAATTATGTGCAACATGTTTTATCACTTTAGTAACATATTTAAGTTAAAATAATAAAATTAATATGTTAATATTGATTACAATAAAAATTAGTGATCGATTTTATTTTTGTTAATTTCATCACTCATATTAAGTCAATTTTACATTCTAGTCACTCTATTATTAAAATGTGTTTAGTCATCCACCGAAATAATGGGGTGGTCTTTTTTATTAGAATAATAATCATTTTAATCTTCAATGATTACCCGATTTTGTTAATTTACTCTCGATTTTTTTAAAATCAATAAATGTAACCTTCAATATTTACACATTTTGTCAATTTAGTCATGATTCTAAAATTTTAAAAAATAAATAAATAATTTAAATATATAAAATAAAAAACCTATTAAAATTTGAAAATTCAACTAAAATTAGGACTAAATTTATATCATACAAAAAAAAGGTCATGTTAGTATTCTATTATCGTGATAAAAACCCCACAATATAATCAACAAAACTCTCCGATAAAACCTATGAAATGAGTGCAAAATACAAGTAAAAGTCGACAACAAATACACTGACAATGCAGCACAAGCACTCCCAAAAGTTACATTCATTCATGCGAATAAATTGTCTATTTATAGGTCAAATGAGGTAGCCTTCTAGATCAATTTTTGTAGAGATAAATACTAAAATTTGGTGCATAATAATTCAGGATAAAAGCTTCAAAAAATTATCCCAAAATATAGTATTACCATCAAAGAAAATTCAACAAATAAATAAGATAAGCCTTACGTGATAAAGCATGTTGATCTCCAACTTCTTTAAACAGTCATACTCGATCACCAATGTTTGAGATGAAAAGAGATACATATCGGAGTGCATTTGGTTATGATAAAAATATATATGTAAGCCCAAGTTAAACTGTCAACATCTCATAATACCTAGGTTGTCCCAAAGATCTTGTCTAAATAAGTGTTCAAAGAGATATTTAAACAATCTGTGTTCAAACCGTTGTTTAAAGAAGAGTCGTGTCATTAATCTTGGATAGCCTTGATCTTAAAAGAATTTATCAAATTTATTTTCAAAATTAAACAAAATAAATTTATTTATTTTTAATTTGATGAATTGATTGTGGAATTAAACATTTTATATAATTTTATTATTATTTCCTAAATTATATTATATTAATTAATACATAACCGCTGAGAAAACTAATTGTTAGATATATATGATACAGTTTGAGGATAATTAAGCTCGGTGGAGCAATGGTAAATGCATGATTGGGAAGCAACATTGTTTCTCTAATAAGGTGTTGCAACTTTCTTTTCTTTTTCTTTTTTCTTTTTGGAATTTTTAAAATTCCATTTGAATGTCTTATCAATGGACCGTTATTTTTTTAATCCAGTTCTTAACAATTTGTCAAAATAAAATTTCACGGAAAAATTATAAAAGAAAGTAAGCTAAAACAATTCTTTTCTATAGTTTGAAGGCTAAAAATTCTTTATCCCATTTAAATAATATTATAAATAATAGCTAATAATAATGGTTTAATTTTTAAAAAACTCTATATTTTAAAAAATAAAAATAACGAATAATAAGAATGGTTTAATTTTCTAAAACCTTGATGCTTTTTAAAAATAATTTAAATTAATTTAAATGAATATTATTGTTTCATACAATGAGGAAGGAGTTTTAATTTCATAAATGAGGTAAAGAAAATTTAATTGATATTTTAAAATTAAAATAAATAAATGTGTCAGGTGATAATTTTTAATCTTACTCGTGAGATTAAAAACTTCATAGCCAATAAAAAATTAAAAAATTCTTTGCTAATAAATCAAATAATTTATATAAGGCAAATGTTAATTTAGTGTTAAAATTTTAAAGGTGAAGGTAGATTTTAATAAATAACTCAAATAAAAAAATTATTTAATTTTACTATTTTTTAAAGAAAATCAAAGGCTTCCGTTAAAGAAATATCAAAACACAGAAAAAATGAATAAAGAGAGAACAATTAAAACTTGAGCCATCACGGATTGCAAACTTCAGCTAAAACAGGGCCAAAAAGAGCCTTCTCAAACTCGGCCATAGCAGTCGTGAATAACAGCCATAAAACCTTCAGCACCTTCAGGCTCCAACCAAGATGCATCAACGTTACACTTAGGAGGAGGAATCCAGAACTCTACGGTAAGCATTCCTAGGCACGGCTACACCGTCAGCCATATATTAACGAATATTGTCTATGTAAAGTCGATTAAACAAAAAATATGACAAAAATTCCTGCACAAGTTTAAGTCTGACTAATAAAATACAGCCTAGACTATAGGGATTCATCCCTTTTTCTTTTTCTTTTTTTTCATTTAAAGAAACAATCATTAAAAAAATGAATCCCTCTCAAAGTAGCTCAGCATTGCATTCACCTTTTGCAAGCTCAAAAGTTCCAATTAGCTCCAAGCAATCTATGATAAAATAGTAAACCAGTGGGAAAAAGATTCAACCAGTCGCATGTTCGGGCCATTCATTTACACTATGCTAATTAATTAAATTAAGGAGTCGGAGTTAAGATATAATTTAAAATGTACTTCAAATCCAAAAAAGTAATATATATAGATATATATATATATATATATATATTATGTTAAAAAAGTAAAATATATTTGGAAAAATTACATTTAAGGTCACTAAATTATTAATAAGTTTACATTTTGATTACTTAACTTTAAAAGTTATAAAAATAGTTAATGAGCTATTCAAAAGTTTTCATTTAAATCACTGGATTATTCAAATTGTTGTTGCATGACCTTCTCAATTTGCAACCCTTACAACAATTAAAAGTTTTCCTTCCCCTTCTTTTCTACAATTCAATTATTTTTTCATGAAACAACTTTGAGTGTTTTGAATTTACGAATCAAAGTCTAAACAACTTTCTTCTCCAATCTCTGATATTGATTGTCAGATCGACTTGAATGTAATATATGTTATACTTTTTGATGGGTCATAGAATTGCTTCTTGGAGCTCACTAACCGGACTTTAAAAAAAAAACTTTAATAACCCAGTGACTGAAACAAAAACCTTTGAACAGTTCAGTGATTTAAATGAAAACTCCCGAATAGTTTAGAGTTTTGTAACTTTCTAAACTTGGGTGATCAAAACATAAACTTATTGATAATTTAGTGACCTAAGGTTTAATTCACCCTATACATTTAATATGAATAGTATTATTTGTTGAATCAAATAATAAAGAGCTCGATGTCTCTTAACTAAAATCTCAAGTTCAAATATTATGAATTGAGAAAACAACATTAGAAAAGCTTCAAAACCTAATTTTACTACAAATATCAAAATATCTCAATATAAATATCTCCAAACGGACAATTGGTGTTTGCTTTTAGGATGACCATGATATAGTCACTACTATATAAACCAGACACTCAAGTTGTCCTTCAATGCAACCCCTCCTTCAAGTAAAGAGAAAAAACCAAATCCATGGGAAGCTTCATTTCATCATCTATTCTCCTTCTCTTCCTATTATTTCCCACCATCATTCAACATGCCAAGCCGGCCATGTCTCTCCCTTTGTCAACGAATTCACGTTGGATCGTGGACGAGGAAGGGCGGCGTGTGAAGCTAGCATGCGTGAACTGGGTGTCACACCTCGAACCAGTGGTTGCAGAAGGGCTGAGCAAGCAGCCAATGGATATGATAGCCAAACGGATTGTGACAATGGGGTTCAATTGCGTTAGGTTCACTTGGCCACTGTTTCTGATCACCAATGACTCTTTAGCCTCTATCACCGTTAGACAATCGTTTCAAAGACTTGGTCTGCTTGAATCCATCGCTGGAATCCAATCCAACAACCCTTCCATCATCGACGTTTCCCTCATCAAAGCTTACCAGGTATCTAAATTTTTCACTCCTTGTTTTCTCCGATTAGATCGCCATATTAAAGAAAGAAAAAAAAGAAGCTGAAGAAATTAAGAAAATGAAACTTTTTGGAGACCCAACTCTCAAACAAACTCAAACGTTGCAGCTATCTTGTTAAGGTTATCTCAAACTTTACGGAATTAATTGATTAAGGCTTATCCAAAGTCTCCAAACTAACCAATAAATCGATGAGTTTTTCTTTTTTACTTTTTCTCAACATTTTCTTGTATGATGTGGCCGACATGCGGTTGCTTTCCTAATAGTTTATAGGAAACACTTGGTCAAAATACGATGATAGTTACAAATATATTCGTGATTGGTAAGAAATATGGTGTTGTAGTTAAAAGAATTAACCTTTACTCGCATTATTTGCCCTTAATGATTTAAATATCAATTGACTTTGACTACCCATCTCTTTGTGTGTGGCTTTCTCTTATTTATATATGGTGTTTAGAATTTATTTTTTTTATTTAAAGAAATTTAAGGTTTAAAAATTAAATTAAATTAAATTAAATTATTAAATTTAAATTTATTTTAATTTCTAATTTTATTTCATTACATAACCATTTAACAAAATAAAAATTAAATTTCAAATTTTCTAAGGGTAGTTTGTTGTTATTTTATTAATAAAAATTCTTAATGAGTTTCTTATCAAGGGAATCATATATTTCAGGCAGTGGTGTCTAGCCTTGGAAAGAACGATGTAATGGTCATACTTGACAATCACTTAAGCAAGCCCGGTTGGTGTTGCAGTAACTTCGATGGCAATGGTTTCTTCGGTGATCAGTACTTCAACCCTGATCTATGGATCACTGGGCTGACTCGGATGGCCACCCTATTCAATGGTGTCACCCATGTGGTTGGCATGAGCTTGAGAAATGAGCTCAGAGGCCCCAAACAAAACGTAAATGATTGGTACAGGTAAAAAAAGCTCCTCTCTCGCAAAATCAGATTTGGAAAGGGTGAAAAAAAATGGGAAACTCATTGCAGTTATGTTGATGAAATGAGTTATAGGTACATGCAGAAAGGAGCGGAGGCAGTTCACTCAGCAAACCCAGATGTTCTAGTTATACTTTCTGGGTTGAGTTACGACAGTGACCTGTCATTCATCCAAAATCGACCAGTACAGCTCAGTTTTAGTGGGAAACTAGTATTTGAGGTGCACTGGTATGGCTTTTCGGATGGGCAGGCATGGGTAACTGGTAACCCGAACCAAGTGTGTGGCAGAGTGGCGAAAGACATGATGAGGAGATCAGGGTTTTTGGTGGATCAAGGATATCCCTTGTTTGTGAGCGAGTATGGGGTGGACCAAAGAGGAACCAATGTCAATGACAACAGGTACTTGAACTGCTTCTTAGGCGTAGCAGCTGAGCTTGACCTGGACTGGGCATTGTGGACACTGGTTGGGAGCTATTATCTCAGAGAAGGCGTCATTGGGTTAAACGAGTACTACGGGGTCTTGAACTATAACTGGTGTGAAACCAGGAATTCAAGCTTCATTGAGAGAATTTCAGCTCTCCAGTCTCCTTTCCGTGGTAAGCAAACCCTATATTAATTTGCCTTCCCTTCATACAGTTTCTTGAACAATGAACCCCATTGTTTGATTCTTCCACCATGGCATGCAGGTCCAGGTCTATCAGAAACCAAACTGCATAAAGTCATCTTCCATCCCTCAACGGGGCTTTGTGTCATAAGGAAATCATTTCTTGACCCTTTGTGCTTGGGTCCCTGTGCCGACTCTGAATCTTGGAGCTACTCCTCAGACAAGACTTTGGTAGTAAAAGGAACTTATTTCTGCTTACAAGCAGATGAATCCGGGACACTGGTGAAACTCGGTATCTTCTGCAGTGACTCGAATTCAAAATGGGAAATGATAGCTGATTCCAAGATGCACCTCTCATCTAAGCTTAGAAATGGCAAATCCATTTGCCTTGATGTAGACTCCAGCAATGCTATCGTCACAAACAGTTGCAAATGCATAAGTAAAGATAACACATGTGACCCTGCGAGCCAGTGGTTCAAACTCGTGGACAGCACAAGGAGCAGAAGTGAGGAACGATCCTTCTTACATTTTGACTCCATCTTCGACTTGCCCGGAAAGGGTTTCCTCTCGAACCTTATGGTTGGCTCGATATAAAAAGTTTTTATTTATTTCTGTAAAAATAGAATGTCGGTAATGATAATATATCGCAAAGAAAAGAGAAATAAAAAATAAAAAACACACAGATTTTTACATGGAAACCCTTTCGGGAAAAAACCACAGGTAGAGGAGAAGAAAGTTCACTATATAGAATTCGAATAATTACAAGAGGAGTAGACTATGTCTATTTATAGGCTTGTAAAATCATATTCTAATAGAAGTGTAGTAAGATTGAAACACCTTATTCTAATCAATATCAAATAGATGGAGTTTAATAAGGTTTAAAAAACCTTATTCTAAAATAAAATAAAAAAAGTGTAGTTCTATATGAATTTTACTTTTATTTTATTTTACCACTGTATTTTATTTAAATAAGGATTCGAGTCACTCAATTCTAACAATCTCCACCTTGACACGAATTCTCAATACACAAGTTCTTCACCGCGAACTCTCAACGAACAAGTTCTTCACCTATTCCATAAAACCCCTTAAGGGTTTAACTTCAACAATGAACACCAACCAAGTCTAAGCAATGCTCAAACTTGGTTATAGGAAGTGACTTAGTCGTCATACCTGCAGGATTTTCATGAGTACTAATTTTGCTCACAATAATATCACACGAGCAATAATATCACGAACAAAATGATACCGAACATCAATGTGTTTTGTTCTCTCATGAAACATTTGATCTTTTGTAAAGAATATGGCACTCTGACTGTCACAAAATATTGTATTAATTTGAAGGTCTTCATTGAGTTCACTAAAGAGTCCCGTCAACCAAATGGCTTCTTTACAAGCCTCAGTAATCGCCATGTACTCAGCTTCAATGGTAGACAAAGTGACTGTAGTTTGCAAAGTGGCTTTCCAACTGAGTGCACAACCTCCGATTGTAAAGACATAACCTGTGAGAGATCTTATTCTATCAAGATCTCCAGCAAAATCAGCATCAACATACCCAATGATTCCATCTCTAGTTCTTCCAAACTCTAAGCAAACATCAGTAGTACCTCATAAGTATCTTAAAATCCACTGAACTGCTTTCCAATGTTCTTTACCAGGATTCACTATGTATCTGCTAACTGCACTGACTGCATATGATAAATCTGGACGTGAACAAACTATAACATACATGAGAGATCCCACTACACTAGAGTATGGAACATGTGACATGTACTTAATCTCATCATCTGATTGTGGAGACAAAGCTGATGAGAGTCAAAAATGGGCTACTAAAGGAGTACTAACAGGCTTAGCACTCTGCATATTGAACCTGCAAAGAACTTTCTCAATTTACCCCTTCTAACTTAGGTACAATTTACTTGCTTTTCTATCTCTGAGAATCTCCATACCAAGTATCTTCTTTATTGGATCCAAATCTTTCATCTCAAATTCTTCACTTAGTTGGGCTTTGACATTTCTTATATCTCCTTTATCTTTTACTGCTATCAACATGTCATCAACATAAAGGAGTAGATACACAAAAGAACCATCACTATTTGTCTTAAAGTAAACACAACTGTCAAAGCTACTTCTTTTGAAATCATCAAAAGTCATAAAGGAATCAAACCTCTTGTACCACTGTCTTGGTAACTATTTCAAACCGTAAAAGGACTTTTCAGCAAGTAAACATAGTCCTCTTTTTCTGAGACCATAAAACCCTCTGATTGTTGCATGTAAATATCCTCTTCAAGTTCTCCATGCAAAAATGCAGTTTTTACATCTAACTGCTCAAGCTCCAAATCATGCATGGCCACAATACCAAGCAAAGCTCGAATCGAACTATACTTCACAACTTGGGAGAACACATCTGTCAAGTCTACTCTTGGTATTTGACTGTAACCCTTTGCAACAAGCCTTGCTTTATATCTGGGTTCTTCAACTCCTAGAGTCCCTTATTTCTTTTTAAACACCCATTTACAACAAACAATCTTTTTATCTTTAGGAAGTTTCACAAGATCCCATGTTCTGTTTTTTTTTTTTTTTTGAAATGTATAGACTATTAAGGAAATTATGTTGTTCATACAAAATCCAGTTCATATGGTCAATAAAGACAATTGGCACTTCGCATTTTAGTTGGTAAATTGAAGTTGAAAAACAAAAAATAAACCTTAGGGTGTCACTTTTTCCTCTAAATATCAATCTCTTAAGCTAAGAATGAATATCAAAATATTCAAAAAAAAAAGAGTATAGATCAACCTATATGAACTAAGCGACGCATTACTAAAGACATATGGTGCAAAATTAAACATTTCTAGGTATCCGAAATCTTAACCAATGAAACCCAAACTGTAACGCCCCTAACCTGTATCCATCGTCAGAACAGGGTTACAAATCATTATCGAAATTTCAAATCAGATAAACAGAAATCTCAAACATTTCATATCATTTAGCATTCATGTCAAAAACCAATCAAATTTATACATATTGTCTCTAATCTGAGCCCTCGAGGCCCCAACGGCACCTTAGAAACAAATCCAAACTATATGTTAGAGTATGCCCAAAGATCAATCATGAGATAGTTGTAATAACATACTTGATTTATCATGTTTATTAATATAAGGCGTTACCATTATTATTTCAGTTTCTTTTTTGTGTGTATAAATAAACTATTTTATAATAAAGTCCTGAGAATAATATGATTATTCTTAAAAGGTCTTTAGTCAAGTATTATTGTTGGATAGGACAACAATAATGCATTAAGACTAACATGTAGTTGATTGATGATAAAAAGTTGTCATTGATATGGAATGTCAAAATCGATGCATGAATATGTGTGTTAGAGAACAACATATTGGACTAACCTGTTATGAGTATGATTCTTGGATTATTATGTAATTGTCACAACATTACTCATAGTGATTAATATGTATATGATCCTCAGACTTGAGATCATCATAATCCCAACATCGTGAGTTGTATATTTTAATATAGTCAAACGTACACCGTAACTGGTTGTTCTATAAAGGCTGATGTTGGATATACCACGATATATGTAGAGGGATATGGTTTATCGATATAGGATAAGTCCCTCCTACATAATGAGAGTAATATCTTAGGCCACTTTATTGAATGAGACTAGAAATGCATGGCCATGTTCAAATAAGCTGATATGAGATGTCATACTTATTTGTATATCATAGTCTACTTAAGATATCAAGGAACATGGAATGGACTATGCAAGTGTGACTATTCCATGACTTGTGTCCAATCCAGAGATAAAGGACTTAAGGATTACTGCATGAAAGGTTAATCATAAAAAGGTTATGTTGAATCATGATTTCTTGTGACTTAGGTAGCAATGATGCATTGCTAGGTGCCACTCATTGTTTGTAACATTGGAATCATTCTAGTATTACTGCTAACGTTACAAGAACCTACAGGGTCACACCTATAGTTGAAATGAACGGAATAAAACATAGTTGGTATTGTGTGTGGTTGTCACTTGAATTAAATTAATTATAGAATTAATTTAATTGGGTAATCGAATATCGAACACATTATGTACAAGGTTGTTGTACGCATAATGAGAACATGAATTTGGTTAGTATATAAATTCAAATAAATATATAGTTTACCGAAATCATTATTATAATTAATGTAATTATAATTTTCGGTTTAAAACATTGTTATATTTATTTAGTTTCTAGAAACCCTAAAAATAGATATAAAAATCCCATTTTTCTTTGCTTGGGGTCTAGCAGCCGTCAAAGCAAAGTCTTTTAAAACAATAGTTTTGGGGATTCCTTCCGTTCATTGTCAACTGGGTGGATTACGTAGAGGCCGGAGTCACGATAGATTGCGGCTTGGTTCGATAGTAGATTAGATTACTGTTCTTTGGCGTTCTTGTCTACTCAGAATAAAGATTCGGTAATTTCGAAACCTTTATTTCACCCTGATTCGTTCCTCACACATGGATCCATGGTTAGGATCGCTGAATGTTTTATTTTTCCGCTGCGCCATAGGGGTGTTGGTGTTCCAACACTATATTGAAAGTTTAAAGGATTTTTTGTCAACTTAGAAAATTTTCAAAACTGTAGGGGTCACACGGCTGTGTGGCTAGGCCGTGTGACTCACACGACCAAAAGGCACGCAGCCCGTGTCCCTACCCGTGTAACTCTCTGACTTGTGCCACACGCCCAAGCCATACGCCCATGTGCTAGACCGTGTGAGTATATTGACTTGCTCTTTTAAAATATACAAGGGACACACGGCCATGTCACCTGACACACGCCCGTGTCTATGCCCGTGTGGACGAAAATAGGTTATTTTCCAAGCCATGTTTCTCACCCAAATTTTTACCAACTTAAACGCAAGAATTTCTATATAACCAAGTCATAAATAGGCATCCAAAACCAACCAAAATCAAGCTTAAAACATGTAATATTATCACATACAACCAATATGCTTTTAGGCGCCTCAATTGACAACTTATCACATGTAAATCTAAACATTCAATTTATCCAACTGTTTGACTAACTTGTATGCATATTTGTACCAAAACTTACCATATAGATCATAAATCAAAACATAAAATTTAGTGCTATTTATGTACTAGATCTCTAGCATCAAAAGGCCATATAAGTAACGTATAACTTGTACACCAAAAACACCAATACAAACCATTCAAAATCTAACATCATTTCACATATGTGCTTTCCACAACAAGCACTAAATCACTCCAAATTATAATACATATTAACCATAACAAAACACACATCAAACATGATAAGGCCATTTACATATATACATAACAAAATACACCAAAACACAAGCCAATTCAAATGGCTAAAAACATAACAAAACATGTAGGCTATCATTAACCAAAATAACCTATACATGTCATTAACAGAAATTAGATAACCAAAAGTACCAAAATAGCTGATAGATACTGTGATATAGCTCCGCCAAACTTCCAACCCGAACGAGCTTCTGACCCACTATAAAACACGAAAAATAACACGGAGTAAGCATTTAAGCTTAGTAAGTTCCTATAACACAGAATTTAACTTACCATTTAATCACAATTTAGGTAAGTAACTCAATGCATATCACAATTCAATTTGGCCAAAGCCTAACACATATTAATCAACCAAGTTAGCCATGTATTCATATAAAAACTGAAAATCATGTATGAGTTCAACAATTATTTAAATTCCATGTACATGTAACATCTTTACCATGTATCTGTATATCATATATAAACCATTTCCATGCAATTCATGTAAATACCAGTACTAGTTCATATGAACTCATATAAACTTATAACAAAACAGTGTCCGTTGAACTATTTAGAATATTGTTAGATACGCTGGTAGTACACACGAGGTGTACTGAACTATAATCTGTCAATTCCTGTACATGTATGCTCATACGAGCTATAAACGGTAAGCTCATCCGAGCTGAATAATGGTAAGCTCATGCGAGCTAAGTATCGGTAACCTCATAAGAGCTGAAATCGATAGCCCTATCAGTCATACAGTTAAGAGTTCAGCCTTATACACACAGTTCATCTAAAAAAATAGGGTTGGCAAAGGACGCCCTTAGTGCGACCACTGTAAACAACCTAATCATGTGAAGGAGACATATTAGAAGTTGCATGGTAAACCTACAAACTAGAAGCCATCTATTGGCATATACGAGAACCGTGCAAATGTTGTAGTGATAATAGAAACCAGTGTCGAGGCTAATCTATTCACCAAAAAGTAGATTGATGTATTGTAGAAAATGCTTAACCAAGTTACTAATGCAGGCCAAGCAACTCCAAGCACGAGAGAACATCACACCCATCTCTTTGCACATAAAGGTATCCAATACTATATTTTTAGTGTAAAAAATAATCACTCAAAAACTTGGATAATTGACTCAGGTGCCTCAGTCCACATGACTGGTGATTACAAAATGCTTAACAATTTTCAGCCACGCACCAATCACTCTAGAGTCAGAAACGAAAAAGGCTCTTTCTCTCCTATGGCTGAAAAAAGATCAATTTATTTGACAAAGGAACTTTATCTTTCTTATATTCTTTATTTCCCCAAACTTAATTGTAATTTACTTTCTATAAGCCAACTTACTCAAGACCTAAATTGTGTTGCTAAATTCCATTCCAATTGTTGTTGTTTTCAGGTAGTGGATTTGGGGAAGGTGATTGGTAGTGCTGATATGCATGGTGCTATATATTTGCATAAGGAAAAGGATCTTTCAATTAGAGAAGTTCACCCATCAAGTTGTGGTTCATATTCTACTCAAAAGTCTGTCAAATTTGCTTTCAATTCAGTGTTTGTTTCCAATTCTATTTTTATTTTCATTGAAAATCAAGTTACGTTATGGCATTATCACCTTGGTCATCCTAACTTACTTTTGTTGAGAAATTATTTCCTCATTTTTTTATCCATAAAAAACCAAATTCTTATTTTTGTGAAGTTCGTCAATTAGCAAAACACAATAGGCATGTTTATTCAAGTTTGCAATATAAACCCTCACATCCATTTTCTGTGATTCATAGTGACATTTGGGGTCCCTCTCATGTAAAAAAATCAATAGAGCTAGGTGGTTTGTCACATTCATCGATGACCACACTAGAACAACTTGGACATTCTTTTTGAAGGAAAAATCTTAAACTGCCTCCATTTTTCAATCTTTTCATACCATGATCTCTAATAAGTTTGAAAGTAATATCAAAGTCCTAAAAACCGATAATGCTAGAAACTACTTTAATTCCATTCTTGGGTCATATTTTTCTAAACATGGTATCATTCATATAAGCTCTTGTGTCGACAGACCACAATAAAAAGGAGTTTCTGAAAGAAAAAAACAAACACTTGCTTGAGGTAGCTCGTGCTACTATGTTCACCAATAATGTACCTAAGGATTTCTAAGGGGAAGCAATTCTTATTGCCAGTTATCTCATCAATAGAATGCCTAGTCATGTAACACCCTCTACCCGACCTGAATCATCGGATTCGAATATCGGATGTTATGACACACAAACACTTATTAGAATTTTTACAACTAGCACAAAACATCCTAAACATACTTTTATTTCTTTTTCAATTGTTTTTAAACCCAAGATTTATAATAAAAAATGTCTAAAAATTACTTCAGACTTTCAAATAGCATATGACGTTACAACTAAAACTTTGTTAAAAT
This sequence comes from Gossypium raimondii, assembly GCF_025698545.1. NCBI lineage: Eukaryota > Viridiplantae > Streptophyta > Magnoliopsida > Malvales > Malvaceae > Gossypium > Gossypium raimondii. The sequence goes on from NC_068565.1 coordinate 40,486,915, forward strand.
TAGACTCTTCATGGTGTAGTAGACTAAGCACCATACTCCTATAATACCCTTTATATGTATAATATAGAAACTCGAATTGCCACCCTGGTGCAGTCCTGACTTGGTCCCTCCTGGCATACTCACTCTTAAAATGAACCTACAACATAAACGATCATTTGTAAGTTCATACGGACTTAGTGAATTTTAACCCAAATTACCTTGAAGCATTTCTTGTTGAATTCTTCATCTTGAAGACTTTGGATTTTCACTTTGTCTTTGGCAGGCACTTTCTTAATATCAGGCATATATATATATGCCAACGTCCATACTTATCCATCCTACACATAGTTCGCTCCTTAAACATATTCAAGACTTTAACACTCAATATAGATTTCATTCCTTTTCAAAAAACTAATACACTTATCAAAAGGATATCCATATAGAACCTACCTTATACAGATTCTCACTCAATCAGATGTTGAATACATTTCCTAGGATGGCATGCTCACAGATACTATTCTTGGTGGATACTTATACTAACTGATATTTTAAGATGAACTTCATCTATATCCTAAATTTGGCAGATTCTCTTACTGAATTAACAACTATCAAATTACTAGTCAAATCATGTCTTAAATTAACCCAGATCACAACTTATTCTGATGGATGAAATATTTTAAGTTATCCGGTAGAATCCAAGACAACCTTGTTAATATATGAGAATGTTCTGATTTGAAAAGCAACTAATACTTTAGATAACCTTTTTATATATGGCGTGAAACACTCAAATTTGACAGATACCATATAATTCAGATTACTTCTTTACATACCAAAAACAAATTAGATTTGATAAACTCTTAGACTATTCATAATTACGAATACGCCAAATTACCTGTACTGACAGACTACTATGGTGGATTCACCCTTCAGAAACATTATTAAGAAATCTTTTAGAAAATGTCTTTAAGTCATATTCAATTTCATCACAAGGCTTTCCAGACAGAGATGCTTTCAAACTTACACAGATCTCTACCACAGAGCTATCTAGTGAAGAAGTCTATAAACTTACCCTAATTTCACCACAAAGGTGGTTATCCAGATCTTGCCTCAAGGGCATTACAAAATATGCTTCAAAGCCTTTACAGAATACACCACAAAGGCTTAACAGAACATGCCACAAAGGCTTAACAATTTATGCCACAAAGGTTGTATAGAATGTGCCACAAAGGCTTAATAGAATATTACATGTTTATTGTCCTGGCGGACTATCTCAGAGAGTGACATGGGTTTCTCCCACATGGTCTTATACATGTTTTCATGTCGTGATCTGTGAATCCAGTCTACTTCTTACTGGAGGCATCACCATGAGTATTTTCATTGTCATACAATGCCATGGGTCTCAACCACATGGTCTTATACATTCTCATGTCGTGTTTAATCAGTCTGATTTATATCTCACTAGAGGATACACCATGAGTATCTTCATTGCCATATGATGTCATGGGTCTCTATCATGTGGTCTTACACACATTTTCATATCGTGATTTGCCAATCCAATTAGCAATGTACATGCCCTACCGGAGGCATCATAAATGGTCGTATTACTCACTTAACACAAAATGCATCTACCCAGATTTGTTCACACTTATGACGATCTTATATTCTTTTATACCTGATTTTACAAGCATACATACCACACATCATCTTGATCATGGGACAACTCATATGAAAATTCATACACATACACTCATCAGCTATCTGAGAAGACATTAACATTTGATCTACCATTATAAACTAACATCTAAGAGTTAGGAAAAAAGACTCATCTGAAACTCACCTTTACTATAGCTCGGAGTTCCAATTTCAATCGTCCTTCCCAAACCAACAACAATAGCTGCTTAAAAGAACAAGGAACTTTCATTAAAATATTATTTACAATCGATTTACTAACATCTTGATTACAGACAACCCCCATGCAGGGCCTCTTATACAACCCCTACTATTTATATGCTTTTTGACACCCTTACTCTTTCAAAATCATAATATGCAGAGCTATCAAACTTACTAGGAGGTTGAAACATCCACTGATTAACCCAAAAACCTTAACTTCTAAGTTAACGAAGAGGAAAAGAATGTTTAGATCTAAGAAGAAGAATCAAAAGGTAGAATAGAAAGAAGAAAAATAATCTCTCTATTCTCTTATTACCATAAATATACATATACTCAGCTTTTCTTAGTAGATCTTGACAAATGGAACAGAAAGAAGAAAAATCTGGGGCAAGTAGAGGAAAATCCACTGAAGTTGACGTTTAAAGATAGGCTAGTCAAGAAGAGAGTCAAATCATTCCACTCAACCCTCAACTAACCCCATTATGAGAACCGACTAGAACAGTGTTCATGCAAACCAAGCGTATTACACCTTGATGGTGACTTGCGTATAGCGTGGTCTTAAAGACACTTTAGTCCCTTACAGTTTTCTCATATACTTAGTAGGTGCTTCATGTTCAACCAAACTCTAAGGTGGACCCTTAATTTTTTGTACCATTTCTTCAATTGAAGAATACCCTTAGATAAAATCCTTAGATAGTACTACGAGTAGATACATTATGCACCAACTTTAGTTTGCCAAAAGCCTGTAAAATGTTGGACTATGCTCAATGGTGCACCAAAATAAGTAACCTCCGTGTCTATTTTCCTTCTTCTTGGATACACCAAATTTGGGGTGTGACAAGTCATGCCCTCAAATTTCAGTCACCTCGTTACGTTCTCATCTCTTCATATCCTCAAACACTCTCTATTTCTATAAACCTACCATTAAAGGTCTTTGGTTGTACATCATTTGTTCAAATCCACCATAATTATTGCACCAAACTCAATCCTAAGCCTCTCAAGTGCACTTTTCTTCGTTATTCTCCTAATAAAAAGGGCTACAAGTGTTATTCACCCATTACTAGGAAAGTGTAGAATTCCATGGATATTACCTTTCTTGAAAACCAATCTTTCTTTCCCAAATCTGACATTCAGGGGGAGACTTCAAAGGAATATTATATTTGGGATTTCCTTCAAGAAACTCAAACAGTTTTCAACACGTTAAATTCAATCACTGATCCATTCGTTATCCCTATCAATGAAACAAAAACAACCCTAATTCCCACTCAAATTCTCTACAACTTGGCACATCCGATCCTTCTGAGCTTTGTGTCTATAGAAGACCATCCAAGCATATAGAGGAAACTATGAAAATTCAACATTTTCAATCATAAGAATCGAGTCCTACTACAACTGATGTTCATGATGGTAAGAATCCATCATACCATAATCCTTTTATTCATATTTTTTAGTATTTAAATTTTTCTATTGCTCATAGAAAAGATATGTATGGGCATGGGTGCATTGAACATCTGATATTGGGAATTATGTTGTATATTGGAAACTACTGCATCTTTATAGAGCCTTTGTCACAAATCTAGATAGTGTGAAAGTGTGAATGTGCCAAATCCTATCCAAGAGGCTCTCAAGGCGTGGAAAAAGGTAGTGAAAGAGGAGATTAGAGCTTTGGAAAGTAACAACACATGGACCCTTGTCAAGTTACCTCTATGTAAGAATCTAGTTGGATCCAAGTCGAGAGATTCAAGGCCAGACTTGTGGAAAAAAAGGTTCAATCAGCCATACAAAATTTACTGTCAGGAGACATTTGCACCTGTGGCAAACTTCAACACTTTTCGAGTTTTACTTTCTTTTGCAGTTAATCGAGATTTTCCATTGTATCAACTCGATATTAAAAATGAATTCTTAGATGGGGATCTTGAAGAAGTCTACAAGACTATTCCTCTTACTCTAGAAAACAAGTTAAACAACAATCTAGTTTGCAAACTAGAGAAGTCTTTGTATGGCTTGAAGCAGTCTCCTCGTGCATGGTTTGAAATAATCACTAAAATAGTGATAGCCAATAGATATCAACAGTATCAAACTAATCACACATTGTTTGTTAAAAGTAGACTATAAGGGAAGAAGGTTATTTTCATAGTTTATGTGGATGATATCATCTTGACAAGAGATGACTCTGAGAAGATTATGAATTTGACAAAACTACTGGCAACAAAATTTGAGATCAAGGATCTTGGGACTTTTAGGTATTTCCTAAGAATGGAGGTGGCTCATTCTAAGGAAGGGATTGTCATATCTCAGAGGTAATACATCTTAGATCTGTTAAGTGAAACAAGGCTACTTGGATGCAAACCAGTTGACACACCTATGGATTCGACAAAAAGATTGAATAGAAGTGAAGGAAGTAGTCCAATAGATAAAGGAAGGTGCCAAAGGCTAGTTGGAAAGCTCATCTATCTATCTCACACTAGGCCTTATATCGCATATTCAATCAGTGTGGTCAGTCAACATATGAAAAATCAAACTGAATATTATTTAGAGGTAGTAAAAAGAATCTTAAGGTATTTAAAAATGACTCTAGGACATGGTCTACTATTCAGGAAGTATGCAAACCATGAAGTGGATATCTACACCGATGCTAGTTAGGCAAGAGGGCAAACTGATCAAAGATCAACCACTGATTATTGCTCCTATGTTTAGGGAAATCTTGTTACTTGGAGGAGCAAAAAGCAAGTTCTAGTCTCATGGAGTAGTGCAATGTCAGAATATCCTACTCTTGCACATGGAATATATGAAGGAATGTGGCTACAAAGATTGTTTAGGGAACATAAAGTTGAGGTACAAGACTCAGTCATGATGTTCAGTGATAGTCAAGTAGCTATTAGTATAGCTAAAACTTATGTACACCATGTCAGGACAAAACACATTGAAATTGATCGACACTTCATTTCAAAGAATGTCAATAAAAGTATTGTCCAGCTCAACTATATTCCTACAAAATGACAAATAGTTTATATTCTTACTAAAGCATTCTCAAGGGACGGTTTCAATGAATTGATTTCTAAGCTTGGTTTGCATTACATATACAACCCAGCTTGATGGGGAGTGTAGAAAAAGGGATCAACATTTTATTTTATTTAAAAGATTAGATTTAGTTTCTAATTATTAGGAACTAGTTATTGTAATTTATTCACTTTCCTATTCTATTTGAATTCCTAATTAATAGGAATCTTGTTTCCTATTTTAGTGGACTGTGATTCCAGCCACTCTTTAGCCTATATTAGGTTGTAATAAGATTCTACTTAGAACAAAAAATTTAGATTTATCTTCAAACATAGTTTAAGACAGAGATAATTTTATTCAGTTTTTAGTTTTCTTTTCTTTTATTTTTGCTTAGTCAGAACTTTTCTATTCCGATTTGAAGACAGTTAAGAGCAGAGATTGCTCCGGATTCGAGCTTTAATAGATTTATCAATGAGAATTCTCTTTACTTTTCTATGTTATTTTTTTATTTATATTTATTTAGTCAGATCAATTAATGTTTGTATGCATATTAGAATAAATCCTGTGCTTTATTCATATCTTGTCGATTCATTTATTGAATTGATTAATTAATTAAGTCGATTAATTAATAAAAGAATAAGGGTTCATCATAGAATTAGTAGGTATTAGTTATGTGTTCTTAAACCCTAGGCTTAACAACCCTAGGAAGTAATCAATGGTTAAATGAGGCTAGGAGACAAGTTTCCCGAGTAAATCATAATTTATATCGGTGGAGAAAGTGAGGTCGAGGGATAAGCGAGTATGTGTCTATTGATTAATTAGTGGAGGTCAGGAGGTAATACTAGTTAATTAATAGCTAATTCATATTAAAAATCAAATTCTGAAATTAGTTAATCTTCTATTTATTAATTACGGATTTAATCGATCATAGGCCAGAGGCTCGCATTGTTGACACTAGGAATAGGAAATTTCATTAGGTTAATTTAGGTTAAGTAATTTTCTTAGTTTAATTAATATTTTAGTTTGGATTCACACTACTAATACGTGATTCGATTAGATTAGTAATTATTTTCTATAATTAATTTAATAATAATTTCTCCAATCTGCAATCCCTTGGATACAATCCTCGGAATACTTACCGGTGTTCTGTTGTAACACAATAGTATATTACAATTTGACATATACGCTGGCAGACACCGCACTTAAATATTAATATTTTTATTTGCACAATTTTAACTCTAAACGTTCGCACGTTTTGAGGTGGTCAGCCACTCTTGGATTTAATTACCATTTTCCCTAGCAATAATCTAATCATGCAAACACACAAATAAACTAAAATGAGAGAAAGATAGAAATTAATCCATTTGGTAGGTTAAATGCACTCGGTTCCGCGAAATCCTTTAACAGCTAGCAAGATATCGATGTTGACAATCAAGAAGTGAAAAAAAATATAAAAAATACTTAAAAACAAATTTTTTGATTCAAATCGAATCCACGTTGAAGAACAAGAAAATAAACTGTTTAGAAAAGAAAATAAAGACTTAATTAAAATTCTAATTTAAACTAAAACCTAAATCCTAACCTAATAGACTCCTCATTGGCTTAACATCAACTTAACTATTTATATGCAGAGTTAGTTTCCCGCTTAGGTCAATTACAATGCCTTAATTAGGCTAAAAATGTATTATGCGGATGAAAATACCATTAATTAATTTTTCCTTTTGTTAGACCTGTGTCACTACATAGGCTTATGTGTGTCTGACACACAACTTTGAATGTGGGATCTGAAGCTTGTCTTATTGTGTTACGACTCTAGAAGCTTGTGTTGCGACTCGACTATCATTCCTGGTGTGTTTAGGCCTAAAAATAAGTGTCATGCACACTCAATTGAATAGTTAAAACTACCTTAAGGCTTGTATTGGCTCGAATGGTCAACTAACTCAAAATTATTCGTAAAAATGTTTACTTTTCAATAAATTGAATCTAAGCTTTAAAAACCAAAAATGCAATAATTAAACACGAAATGACTTTAAAACAAGCTCGTTAAGTGCCGAAAAGTATCTAAATTGCCACTACAATTTGTGGTAGGTTAAATATCCCCACACTTAAGTCGTTGCTTGTTCTAAAGCAGAAAAGATAAAAGAAAAATAAAAAAATATAAAGCAAAAGTACTCGAGCATGCTTTGTACACGAGATTGGATTGGAGCACTAATAATAGGAAGATTTGTTAAACAGGTAATTCTAGCTAAATGTGTAAATGACTTACAATTTTCACATTCAAACATGCTATTTTAATATATTACAAGGCAAACAAGTCAAAGATAGTTAAACATATGACTCCATCAAAATGCACACTCGAGTATATCATTTAGGGTTGAAGAATACAGGTAATTTGAATTCTACATATTCAATTTCTTTTATCCATGCTTTGAACTCTATTACGATATTTACAAGTATCAGCAATTCAAGAGTATTTCTGCCAAAATGAGTGAGATTTTCTCAATTTCTCATATTTTCATTTATTTCACTATGATCACTCTCCACTCCCTTGGCTTTTAACCGTTCTATGCTTTTATGCCACTCGCTTTTCTTTTAACCCTCATAATGCTTTTGGTCCCTCATTTAATTTTAATTTTAAGCACATACTTACAAGAATTTTATACTTCGTCTATTATATCATTTCAATAAACATGGATTCAACCATTTATTATTTGAATTTAAACAACCTATAATTCAAACAAACGTATATGCCTACTCATGCTTACCTTTTCTCAATTGGTACGTTTAACTCATTTTTCTTATTCATAGTTTAAAAAATTGAACTAACTAGCCTAAATGCAAACAACCTAAAATTGTTTATTCTAAGGCTAAATTTACATTTTAAACAAACAACCTATTTACATGCTCCTAACTGATCACTTGTATTCCTACAAGCTCGAGCACAAATAAAACACACAAGAAAAAAATTTTAACTAATAAAAGATAATAAACTAAACTAAAATAAACATAAAATTTTAAAAATTCTATGTCACCCCACCACACTTTATTTGGCACATTGTCCCTAATGTAAATTTAAAAATAATTAAGGAACGAGATTACCTGTTTTGGTGTGAAAGTGCCTTTAGAATTATCGGGTCGTCTCCCCTTCGTTTGTTTGGCTCTAATATGTCATACCGTAAAAAATGTGGAGTTCCTACACAGAATGAAACATATTCTTTTCACAGTTAAAAAAATCTAACTAAGCAAAATAAAAATCATCCAGGTTTAAAATTTTACAAATCTGAAAAAAATAGTTCAAATTCAGTCGAAGACTTGTTTGGACGCCTCGCCCTCTTCTTTCTCAGGATCTTCTTCCTCTTCTAGGTCCTCTTCAATAATTTTGTTGTTGTCTAATCGTAATTTATATTTGATAGGTGGGATATGTGGCATTCGCAGGCCGTGTCTCTGTGCATAATCCACATAAATCAGCCCTGCATCTTGCATCTATCGAATTATCCATTTTGAGTCAGGAAGGTAACTTTTTTCTGAACTTTGTTGGGCATCAAAATCTCTCTTTCATTTCAAAAAATTAATAAACTTTCTTGCGATGAACTCTCATATCAAATTATTTGATGACTGCAGAAATAGTTCAAACCAACCCATGGGAACTTTGGCTTGCTTACATAAGGCTGTCACAAGATGTGGAAGTACTTGCCCTATTTTCTTCTTACGAACATAGCGGATCATACTTCAGTATATCCAAGTTCCAATGCAAATTCTTTCCTTCTACATAATGGCATAAACATAGTGGCTACAAAAACATTTATCTTAGCCACATTTACCTCAGAATGTATACAAGTCCAAATAAATTGGAACCACACCTTGGCCATAGGTGATAGTCTATCATTCAAAAAAAATTAGAAACTCAATATCAAACTTACGTGTCCTTTCACCTTTCCCTTCAATTAAGTAGAGACTCTCTCTCTATCAACGAGAGAGAGATAAATCAACACTTGGGAGTTTAAAATAAGATATAAAAATTACAGCTTTACTACAAGTGTGACAGGTTAATTGTAACATTTGTAGTGTTACAATGGAACACTAAAGTGTTTCAAGGATCGAACTCATGAGAACCGTGGATTGAACATTTTCTAAATAATGTGCATGTAAAATAAATAGTCTAACCAACTAATTGCAAAAAACTATATTACAAAAAATCATTAAATAAAGAGAAATTAATCTACTCTACTATTTAGCTAGCAAGAACTAAATGGTAAAACATGCAAAGTTACGAAATTAACAGTTAAATAACAATCAGTGGTTGATTGACATTGATGTGGTTTACTAATCCTTGAATTAAGGATCCAAATCGCTTAAACTCCTAAAATGACTTTGTTTTACCACTCAGTCTCCACTTTATCAAGTTAGACAAATTAATTTGGATTATCTTTCGATCTCATCAGTTAACTTGGGACTAATGAATTAGTGCCCAACAAGATCTCTTACTCGGTGTCACTTGCCTTAATGTTCCCTTAGGGTCGTCAATCCTAAGTTTTTAAGTTCATTCGAATTAATCCAATTTATTACAATTTGGTCCTTCATCAAAAATCAGCTAACCAAATCTCCATCAACCGACCCCGTTAAACGCTTAACTACTTATGCTAAAAATAAAACTAACAACCATGGAAATGAAAAGAAAAGAAAAGAAGCCATGAAAGTAAAGCTTAAAAAATATATAAAATTTAAGATTTTTATGAAATAAAATCTAAAAGGCATGTAAAGAAAAGCATTCAACAAAAAAATCTAAAGCAATAAATATAATAGGAGCAAACTTTAACAAATACAAAGTGAAAGAATCTGAAATACATTAAACTAAATTTGAAAATGTCTTACAAGGTACATGGACTAAAAATGAAAATAAACCTTAGCCTAAGCTACAGTGATAAGTAACTTAATTAACACTAAGAACAATTAAAACAAGAAAAAAAGTTGATGGGAAATGAAAAACCTAAGGAGCTTATTCTCAAGCACAGTAGCATCCTTTCTGTAGTTTTTTGTAATTTTTAGATTTTTAAGTTAATAAGTATAAATATCTTATTTTTACTCATTTTGAGACCTAATTTGACCAATAGTGACATTAGGGGCCCTAACGTGTGATTAAGTGACATAGGGACATGTTGGAGGTTAAAAATGAGTGAAAACGACACCAAAGGAGAGGATATTGCAATATCCAAACCTTGAAATCACGATACCTCCAATAGAATCAAAGATTCGGTACCATATTTTAGTGGTATTGGGATATCCACTTTGGGTATCACAATATCCACCCTCCAAGAAGACCCCCAAGTTCAAAACAATTCGAGGTTTTGCAATATCCTCCTCCTTGGTATTGTGATACCAATATTGTGAGGGGACAAAATCAGACAAAAAGGGTAGTTCTTCTCCACTTGAAACGCCAATCAATGAAGGCTCGTTCAAGGGTATTTTGGGCACACAAATTGGGTCAGAAGTGCTATTATATCAGCCAAAAATTGGTTGAAAGAGAGAATATGCCACATTACCTTAGTTTAGGCTTAGTTTTCTCTAGGTTTTCTCTTAGCTTTTCTTCTTCTTCTTATAGGGTTTTTATTTTTCATTCCCTTAGCAGTAGATTTTACATTTCTCATAAAATTTTCTTTTTGTTTTAGTTGTTTTTAGTGTTAGTGAAGTTAATTATCACTGTAGCTTACGTTTATTTACATTTTTAGTCCCTGTACCTTGGTTGTAAGACATTCTCAAATTTAGTTTAATGTATTTTAGTTTCTTTCACTTTGTATTTGTTAAAGTTTGCTCATTTTATGTTTATTGCTTTAGATTTTTTTGTTGAACGTTTTTCTTTACATGCTTTTTGATCTAGCACTCTTTTTCTTTATTTTGCACTCTTTTGTTCACATAATTTTTATGTACTAGGACATGTAATCCCTTCATTTTCTTCTCCTTTTTTCATACACAAAGTCGTCATAATGCTTTTACCTAGCCCTTAATGTCCATGGCTCGACGCCCAGTACATAATGCATTTTGAAGAACGGGACCAAGAAAGATTAAGTACTAGACTCATTTAGGCTCTCTGCTTTGATAAAAAGGCTTGTAAGAAAAGGGTACTCGAGGTTCAAAGATATGGGCAAAAAGTGTATAAAGTAACAAGTAAGCTTTTAAGCTCCAGGCTATTTCAAACAATGTCTTAGGTCTTTCCTGAGTCAATCACCTAACACAAATTCTTTCAAGCATACATCTATTTAGATGAACAATTAACAATTAAAATTATTTATCTATAAGGATCCGTACATTTTATTCATCCTATGGTGCACTTTATACATTTTATTTAAGTTATTGCCTCTAGTCTATTATATGCATTAACTACTTGAACTAACTAGCCTACAATTAAGAATAAAAATTGTCTAGTATCATTCAAAATTTACAATTTTCAAATCCTATGTACTTATTCAATATTTACAACTAATGACTTATTACCTAATAGTAGTCCAAGTACCATGCAATTACACAAAATAAAAGATGAAAAACGAAATATATTTTTGGTATTTTTGAAAATTTTTGAAAAAGGTGAAAAATTCAAAATAAACATACAAAATAACTTAAAAACAAGAAAAATAAAACATATAAAACTATGTGCATCCCCTAACACTCAAACTACATATTGTCCCCAATGTGTCCCCAAAAAATAGGAGGTTACTGGGCTTCCCTAGAATAGAGCGCCATACTAGTTCGGGGGTCCACCTCCTCGTTAAAGCTCGTAAATGTAGTGTAGCCTTTTAGGGTAACTCGCTGCACATAAAACAAACACACAAAAAAAATACAAAATAACAAAAGTACCAAATCTAAAAACAGAAATTAAGTCCCAAAAATAATGTCATTTAATAGTTTACATGTCGCACAAATAATTAAAAGAAAAATGTGAAAACATGTAACTATGCAACATGTCCTCCTCCAAGTCAATTTCCTTGATTATCTGCCTATTTCTTCTCTTGGGAGAGGTTCTCTTGGTGCGCGTTCGACGAATGGGCGTGCTCTGCTCTCAGACGACAAGACCCTTGGTCTTTAGACATGAAAGGGTGAATACTTCCTCTGTGGTATCAGCATAAGGTGTCACATTATCATCCTTCATCGCCTCGTCATCAGCTACTTCACCTTCGTCACTCCCCTCCTCACCGACTTCCTCGTCCACGAATAAATCACTCGACAGATCAGATCATTCTATGCCCTTTGCTCCCTGACTCTCCATGAAGATATCCATGAATGGTTTCATTGCTGCTAGCATTCTTGTGTTGTAGCGCACATATCTACCGAGCCTTCGTTCCTATTGTGTATACTCTTTGTCACTTTTCTTCATGGCGCTTTTCTTTTTTATTACTGGAGGTAATTCCATCCTTTGCTTTCTTCTTTGGTTCCATTCTTTGATTTTCTTCCTATGGAGCTTTTGGAACTACCTAAGCATAGTGTCCCCGATGATACTCTGAGTGAGGCGGTGAAACTACTCACTTGGATCCATTTTCACCCCCACTCGACGACCCAAGTCCGTGATCAGGTGATGGAAATAAATACCAACCTTTATACCTGAGATGCATTTTCTAATTTCTTTATTTATCCATCACTCTAGGGACACTCATTTTTTCTACAAAATAGAATACAAAAGAGTAGCTCGAAATACATTAACAGTGTTAGTGTTCAACAGGGGGCTAATACGTGTAAAAATAAATTGCATGCATAGTTTTGCAACCGAAAACATAATGGCTTGTTTAAAAGATAGGGTGTGATTATGATACCCATCGCGCTTCTCTCCCTTTCCCTCGACTAAATAAGCTAATATGGCATCCATGTTGACATTGCTGAATTTATTGAGGTCCAATGCAGACAACTTATCATTCTCATAATGAGGTATGACATAATAATCATTAATTTCTTGTGGGGAGATGTTAACGATGTAACACCCTTAACCCGTAACCGTCGTTGAATTAGGGTTACGAGGCATTACCGTACAAAACACAGATCAGCACAATCATTTATTTAATCCCATATTCGAACCAACTAACATGCAACAAAGCCGTATTACATGTACTTTATAAATATAACATACGAACCATAAAGGCATCGCATTCATGGTATTCAAATACCTAAATTAAATTCAAGCATATTTTATTCCATATATCAATCACATATATCACCTCATTCTTTAGTATACATCTATTTCAATGGCTAATTATTATACAAACCATTTTATATACCTATGCACTTTCACATAATGAGTTAAAACAAATCATATTATACCATTTATTAGTTATCCAAATATGATTCATTAGAAAATATTAACAAATGGTTAAATATAATTCTTATACATTACCAAAATTCATGCGCATTCCAACATAACAATTTCCCATTTTGAGCACAAATGACAAATCAAACATACCAATTTCAGAACTAAATTTTATACTAATTATACCAAATACCAAAATCTCATGCTTATCAAAATGAACCAAATACCATAGTCGAATATAAATATTAATCATATATATATCATAATTTATCTCACCTAATGACCAAAGCAATTTTTATCATTCACAAAACAACTTACAAGGCAATTTATACATCAATACATAGGTCATTAATAAGCCACACCAAATAGCCAAATTCACATGGCATAGCATAGTCATCACATAGCAAATACGAACACATACCAACATTAACATTTAACCGAATAATTAACCACATGAATATATCAAATTTGCCGAATCACAAGATAGATTATAGACATCATCTATCATTTATCAATGCACAAAATAAGCTCATTTATATAGTCAAAGTAACTTCCTACAATTACACCATTTACTAACCAACTCGCATGGATAAAACCACAACCCATAAACACATCCATCAACTACATTGACATCACTCAAACCGGTTAAAATCATACATCGCACAAGATATACCATATAACACACTTTCAAAATGAGCTAATTATAAAGTCGAATTCACATCACTTTCAAGCCAATTCGCGTGGCTATACATATACAAATCAAAACCAACCATAACAAAACTAGCCTATACATGCCATACGTCAAAAGTACAACCTCTTAAAGTACCAAAATAGCAAACGATAGTGTGACGATGATCCTTGACGATCCCTGAGCTCGAAACTAACTTTCAAAATCTATAAAGCAATGAAAAGACACACAAAGTAAGCTTTGAAAGCTTAGTAATTCATAAGCAATTAAATTATCACAAGAACATTAATAGTTCAATTCAAATAGGCCAAATTTAATCAATCTCAGACACATATAAAATCATCTTACTTATATAATTACATATTACCACATTAAATATTACACTTACCTTGATCTTTCATGAATATATAAACTTCTCACATACCTGAACCATTTAGCTCAATTTCATCTTTGGTCTCGTTTTGTCAATGCCCGATGAACCATTCAAAATTTTTAAGGATACACGGAAATCATATAAAGCTCGTACAATGCCATATCCCAGATATGGTCTTACATGTTAACACATTTGAATGCCACTGTCCTATACAGGGTCTTATACGACTCATATACGATGCCAATGTCTCAGACATGGTCTTACATGTTCTCTCACTTCGATGCCAATGTCCCAGGCATGATCTTACACGAAATCACATCTCGGAAGTCCTTATGTCATGACATCAGTATCCTATACATTTCCTAAGGTTCGTTCGGGGCTTTCGACTTCATGATTAAATCAATTCATGCTCGAAACTAGTCATCCAATGTTCAAATCAATTCAACAATATACATACATCAATACATATAATTCAATTTGGCTACATATAATATATATACATTTGAATTTAAAAACATTTAATTACTTATGAACTTACCTCGTACGAAAACAAACGGATCGGAACGATTATTCAACAACTTTCGACTTTCCCCGATTCAAATCTGATTCCTTCCTTTATTGATCTACATCAATTCAAATTTAACTTATTTAAAGACATATTCATTCAATTTCATCCAAAAACACATAAATGGGCATTTTTCACTTTACCCCTAACATTTCACATTTTTACAATTTAGTCCCTATTTCAAAACAACACAAAATACTCAAAATTTCATTTAACCCATGTTTGGTCAAATATTCCTTAGGTCCCTAGCAGCCCATTAGTTCCATTTATTTCATATTTACACCCCTCAATTTACAAATTTCACATCTTAATCCTTAATAAGCATTTTTTATCAAAAATTACTTTGTAACACATGATAATCTAACATCAAACTCTCATAATCCATCATCAAACAACAAAAAGTTTAATTACTCATCATTGGCATTTCATGAATACATCAACCAATTCAAAAATTTAAGCATGGGCTAGTTAGTATATGAAGCAACGATCTCAAAAATGTAAAAATTATCAATAACCGAGCAAAGAACATACCTAAATCAAGTCCCCCTAAGTGTCGAACTTAAAGCTTCAAAAATGGCTTATTTTGCTTTGGTACATTTGGCCAACAAAGATGATAATACATGCATTTTATGTTTTGTTTTATTTAATTACATAATAATAAAAAATTTACAATCATATCCATCATTTATACATTCTAAAATCACTTATTATAAACCCATAACCGTCCACACCATTATTCAATGGCCAAATCACAACATAAGGGCCTTATAAATAATTAATTAAAGCAATTAAGCACTTAACATATAACATGCTACTTTTGCATTTTACGCGATTAAGTCATTTTATCAAATTAAACAACCAATTGATAAAATTATTTCACAAAACTTTCACACATTAATTCACATGATGTAAACACATAAAATAATATTAAAATAATTTTACGACTTCAAATTTGTGGTTCCAAAACCACTGTTTCGATTTAGCTAAAACCATGTTAATACAAACGACCTCTTTCCAAACATAAACTTTATTTTTTTTAGAGAATTTCATGTTGGAGTAAAACTCCAAAATGACCGGCATAACTGCTGGTGATGTCGGAACAAAGGCAAAGTTCATCCAATGATAAAAACAGACAAGATTCCAAACTTTCTCGCAATGTGAGGCCGAGAGGTCGAAGCCTTATTCAAGGATAAGCAATCGTCCTTGAATAGATAAGAAAATGTCTTCGGCCTCTTTTGATTTAAACTTAATTGCGCAGTACTCTGATTCCAGAGGTGCCGGGAGTTGGGATATTGATTGTTTTGTCGTTCTAGGAGGCATGGATATTATCTTTTAAACTCAACTATTTATTAACAAATCCTAACCAACTAACCCACAAAAAATCAACACTAAAACTAAAAGAAAGGAGCAAAATAATAAAGATGATAAAAATATCAAATGTAAATAAAGTAGACAAAAAGGAAAACTTAAATCGTGTTGTTGTAGTGCGCTTGTGGTATAGACTGATGAAGCTTTGTGTTTCCCAAGTAAGGAGGAAATGATACCTACAAAGAAAGAAAGAAAGAAAGGAAGGAAAAGAAGAACAAAAGTGGACTAAAGTCAAAATGAAAGTGTGTGAGGATTTAAAAAAGAGCTAAGAGAGGGAGAGTGTTTTGTGGTTTTAGGGATTTAAAATTTGAAGGACTTAAGGAAAAATAAATATTTTTGGGGTTTTAGAGGCATAACTATACTCCAAAATACGTAGATCGATACCCTAATTGAGTATCGCCTGACTCGAAATAGGTATCGCGATATCCCCTATTTTTATACCCTTCAAATTCTATTATGTCTGAGGTATCACAATATTGAAGGTTGGGTATCGTGATACAACTGTGCGAAACAAATATTTTTTACTCTTGAAATTCCAGGGTATCGCGATACCAAATGTTCGATATCGCGATGCCCAAAAACTTTTTTGGCCCCCAATCAAAATTGTTGAGAAATTGTGATACTCCTTTGGATATTGTGATTTCATTGAACAAACCTCAAAATACTTAAAAAAATTTTAAATTTTCTCACAACTCTAAAAAATTTGACCTTCCAAGTTCAAAATTAAGCTAACATAATTTAAAATCCTAATCTAAATGCAGAAAGCACGCGGAGTCCACGCTCAGTAATTCAAATATTTACAATTTTTTTGGTTCAATTACCACATGCGGCAAGTTAAAAATTTCTCTCAATATGATATGTAACACCCCCATAGTGATGGTTGCAAAAGGTTTTGGGCACCAACACACATCTTTTTTCTTCAACCCTATGAGTTGATTCATCGATTATCTCTTCACAATGTCTCATTTCCTCACTTGGATGCCTCACATCCTCGGTCTTGAACCTACAAACATACACCACTTCAAATTTTTCACATTGTTAATTGCTTGATCGGACACTACCTGAATGACTTGACACTCTAGCTCACTATTAGGGAACACTTCCTTTGCCTTAGGTTTGGGTTCTACACACCTAAAAGACTCTACCTCTCCACCTACTTCCATTTTCATCTCTCCTTTGCCCACATCTATGGTGGCCTTGAAGGTAGCTAAGAACGATCTCCCTAATAGAATTAGTATCTCTAACTATTCCTCAAAGTCAAGAATTATGAAGTCAATCGATAAGATAAATTATCGAACTCTCACTAAAACATCCTCCAAAACTACCTTTCGATGAACTAAAGACTTATTGGCTAGTTGGAAGGTTACCGAAGTTTCCCTAAGGTCACCTAGACCTAACCTACGGTAGATGGACAAGGGAATTAGGTTTATACTCGCTCCAATATCGCAAAGCACCTTACAAAAATTTACACCTCCAATCTCTATGGGATTGGTGGAACTATGTAACACCCCTTACCCGACCTGATCGTCAGGTCCAAGCAACAGAGTGCCACATTCGTTGTCGGAGGAACTACAGAAAAATTCACAGTAGAATCATCATTTCATATCATAAATCATGCAATCAAAAATAATTAAACATTGAATATCATATAAATTTATTTTCGAGTCATATTCAAGGATACAAATTCTTTAAAGTCAACTAGATATCAAATAGGGATCTTTTTGTAACATTCTTGAAATTTCTGATAAATTATATTATAAACAAGTCATTCAAATATTCAATCATGTCAAAAATATATATATTAACATACACAATGAATTCGAGTCTTAATTGAGCTTACAAAAGCTCTTTTGTATACTCGAGCATGAACAAGGACTAAATTATAATATTTTCAAAAGTGAAAGGTAATCCTGTAAAATAGGGGCCACATGGCCGTGTGTCCAAGCCATGTAACTCTTTGAAGTTGAGTGGACCAAAATGTAATATTTCATCAAAATTCACATAGTCGTGTAACAAACTGAGATCATGTGATACAAATATTTCCTAACTACTAGCAAGCACACAACCGTATCACCTGCCCGTGTGTTACGCACAACCGTGTGCCAGCCTATGTGATGCAAAAATGTGCCTTTTTGGTGAAATTTACCAAAATCAATCTTTCATATAAACCAAACATAAGCATCTATCAACTTTTAGACTTGTCCAAAACATAACAAAACATATCATATAACAATCTCTAATCAACTAACCAATATGCCTCAATTGCACCATTTCACAACAAGGTTATATAAACGTTATCAACCATTCAACTAAACTGATACGCTTCCATACCATTTATATCACACTAATTAAACCCTTTTCACAATCAAATATGAACATTTGAAAGCTTCAACCATTTACGAACCATATTACCATTTTGTACATTTTGAGCACTTTAATAAGGCATCTAAAAATCAACCACACTCATAGTTCAAACACATGAAAACTCCCAATTACAAGCATATACACTTCAAGCCTTGTATACATATTATACACACATTCAAAGCAAGCATTATATATGGGTCATTTCATCAACTTACAAAATCAATACTTAACCATATTGACACCTATTTACATGCCACAAAATCGACCTTTAAACGATAGAAAGACTATCGAATCAATAATAGGACAGTGTGAGCCCCTCGACAATCCACTAGACATGTTTCGCAAGTTGGTGATCTACAATAAAAGGGAAAACAATCAGAGTAAGCATTACAAATGCTTAGTAAGTTCACAGGTATTAAACCAAGTAACTTACCTCAAGTTATAATTAAACACTACAAGCTACTTAGCTTGGTAAAGTTTTTTTATCATGGCAAATAAAAAAAAAAGGTGAGTTAACATTTAACCTCATCATATAACATTTCAATATGAAATAAACCAAATCACCTATATTGACATTTCAATAACATTCTCAAAACCAATTCAACATTTAACCATATGAACATCATTCTCAAAATATCATATCATTCCAACTATTATAAATTATCCATCCAATTTCAATTTAATTTCAATTATTATTTCATTTCCTTATTCTAATCTCGAATCAAATTCATTGTTTCATCACATTTCTATGTCAGCCCTCAGGGCTCAAATAATCGGTTCGTATGATTTTTCACATGCCATTGATATTCGTTGATCACAGGAAAGTGATCTTTCCTAGTCGCCTTGTTCAGCTTCCGGTAATCGATATAGATTCTCCATCCAGTAACCGTTCTAGTCGGTATCAACTCATTGTTCTCGTTCTTTACGACCGTGATACCTCCTTTTTTTGGCACACACTGGACTGGGCTTACCCATGAATTGTTTGAGATGGGATAGATGATACCCACATCTAACCACTTGATGATCTCTTTTTTTACTATGTCCTTCATGATGGGGTTCAGTCTCCGTTGTCCATCAATCGTCCCTTTTTTGCCATCTTCTAGGATAATCTTGCGCATGCATACAGATGGACTAATACCGCGAATATTGGCTATGGTCCATTTGATGGCCTTCTTGAATTGTTTCGCAACTAAGATAAGTTTCTCTTCTTGCTTAGCGATCAATTCTGCTGAAACAATTATAGGCAGAGTAGAAGTGTCACCTAAATAAACGTATTTTAAATGAGAAGGTAATACCTTGAGTTCTAATTTAGGTGGCTCCTTGATTGACGCTTTTGGTTAGGAATAGTCCCTCTTTTCTAACTCCAAAGATTCAAAACAAAACTGCAGATTAAATCTCCTTTGATTAGCTTCTAGCAAAGCTAAGTATTCATCCTCCTCTTCATCATTTGGAGGATCCAATGTAAAAATTCTTTCCAGTGGGTCCTCAACACAGTTGACTTCCTTCTCCACTATTAAATCCTCTAAATTGGACACTGCAGATCATCCATTGTGTCAGGAATTCGCATAGACTTAAAGACGTTAAATGTTACCTGATCATCTTGAACATTCATAGTGAGCTCGCCCTTCGCACATCAATAAGGGTCCTTCAAGTTGCTAGGAACAGCCTTCCTAGGATGATTGGTACTCTTTTTTCTTCTTCAAAATCTAGAATTACAAAGTCAGAAGGAAAGATAAACTTATCTACACGTACCAATACGTCCACAATTTTTCCTTCTAGATGTGTTAAGGATCGATCTGCTAGTTGAAGCGTAACTGTAGTTGGTCTAACTTCTTCTATCCTCAACTTCCTAAATATTGACATAGGCATCAAGTTGATACTTGCACCTAAGTCACATAATGTCTTACCACAATATGTTGCTCCAATGTTGCACAGTATGGTAAAACATCCAAGATCCTTTAATTTTGGGGGTAGTTTGTCTTGAAGATATGCACTTCATTCCTTCGTCAGAGCTACCGTCTCGAATTCTCCAAGTCTTCATTTTTTAGACAAGATATCTTTCATGAACTTAACGTAGTTCGGCATTTGCTCAGGTGCTTCAACCAACGGGATGTTGATGTGCAGTTGCTTGAGTACGTCAAGGAACTTCTTGACTTGAATCTCCTTCTTCTGTTTTTGAAGTCTTTGAGGGTAGGGTGGTGGTGGTTTCAATATTGGGACTGATTTTGGTTGATTCGTCTTTGGCGGCAATTCTGTATCTAACGACATTGTTAGTTGCTCAGAATTAGCTGGTCCTGAGGTTACTTTGTCAGGTTTTGTAGATTCTAGTTCTGGTGAAACTTGAATTTCAACACTTGGTTGAACTTCTTCTGAATCTTGAGCGTCAGCTGGCTCCTTTTCAACTTCGACAGTGTTGGGCTCTACTGTCTTTTTGCTCCTCAATGTCAACGCTTTACAATGTTCCTTCCCTAGATTTCTCAGATTCTCCATGTCACTAGGTATAGCACCTTGTGGTCAGTTCCCGAGTACAGTAGCAAGCTGGCCCACTTGATTCTCTAAATCCCTTAGAGTGGCGTCGTTTTTTGCTATGTACGCCTTCAATGGATTCTCTAGGCTATTGGATGGTTCCGCTTGGGTTGGTTTCTGAACTTGTTGGGGGAAACTAGGCAGCTGAGTTGGTCTAGGTTAGGCATAAGTGTTACTGGTTCCAGCCCCTTGGTTACTCTAGGAAAAATTCGGGTGATTTCACCATGATGAGTTATAAAAGTTGGATTAAATCCTTGCCTCCCTCGGTTTTGATTTTGGTTACCCATGTAATATATGAATTCGGGGTTCGATGGACATTCTTCAAACAAATGTCCTTCCCCACAATACACACAGGCAATATTCTCAAATTGGTTAGGTGGTTGGGCTGTAAAACTGTTAGACCCATTAGTGGTAAAATTCTTAAGCATTGAGGATATTGAAGATACCTGAGATGTGAGTGAAGTGAGAGCGTCCACTTCATGTATTCCAGCGACTCGTTTTCCTGACGTTGCTCGATTGGTTGGCCATTGATAATTGTTGTTGGAAATCCTCTCAATAATTTCGTAAGCCTCATTATAAGACTTAGAAAGGAGAGCACCATTAGAAGAGGCGTCCACTACTATCCTCGTGTGAGCGTTGAAACCATTATATAATGCCTCAAGTTGAATGCAATGTGGGATTCAATGATGAGGGCACTTTCGTAATAACTCTTTGTACCTTTCTCATGCCTCATACAAGGACTTATCATCCATTTTTTGGAAGGCAGTGATCTCATTCCTCAACTTGGCATTCTTGCTCGGCGAGAAATACTTAATAAGGAACCTCTCGGCTAACTCTTGCCATGTAGAAATGGAGTTCGGTGGCAATGAGTTCACCAGCACAAGCTCATCCCTCATCGAATATGGGAACGACTTGATCGTAATGCATCTTCGGGTACTTCGGCTAACTTGAAAGAATAGCTCACTTCCATAAATAGTCTTAAGTGAAGATGAGGATCTTTAGTAGGCATTCCACTGAATTGGCTCACAGTCTGAAGCATCTGGAACATGACTGGCTTCAGTTCGAATTGTTGTACCTCGATTTCGGGTCTCTTAATACCCAGATTAAGATTGCTAAATACTGGCACGGTATACTGTCGTAAAGCTCTATCCCTATCATCAGCAATAAGGATACGATTTTGAGTAAGGTTTGTTCTGTTTCCCTGATTCATATTCTCAAAGTTTATCTCTTTGGTCCTTCACTAGTTCGCTAGTCTTCTTCGCTGTCAAAAGGTTCGTTCTATTTCAGGGTCCACAGGGAGTAAGTCGATAATCTGGTCAATACTCATAAACACCTCAAATAATCACAGAAAAATTAAGTAAGTAAAGATTTAAACAGAAAAATTAAATAAACCAAAATTTAAAAACAGATTCACAAATGATGGTTTTTTTAAGACAGTCCCCCGGCAACGGCACCAAAAACTTGGAACGACGAAAATGTGCAAGTGTACACAATCACAACAAGTAATAAAGTGACAAGTAAATATTGAGTTATCGTACCCACAGGGACTGTAAAAAGGAATATTTATGAAATTAATGTTAAAACACTTTAGTGATGGAAAATATTTTTGGTTTAAAGATGATTAAAAACTAAGGGTTAAAAACTAAGTAAAAAAATTTAAAAATAAAAAAGTTCTAATGCACGATTTCAAATAAGGTTTAATCAAGATGATATAATTGTGTTTGATTAATTACATTCCTTTAACTTAGAATTATTAAACTTATGTTTATACTACTACAAACAAATTCACGACAACTCGGTAATTTGCTAACTACTGCTCATACATACTTATTAAATTAATCAATCTCTTGAACATTTTTCAATGTCAATCCAAGCGATTAATCAATCTTCACAAGCATATGAAAGATCAAGTGAGGTAACAGAGTATTTCTACCTTGAAACAGTTTAATCACAATAATCTTGCAAGTTATGCAGGCATATGTATCACCAAATACAATGCTAAATTAACTTTGTCGAAACCAACTTTTATTTTTGGAAAAAAACAAAAATTAGTTGTCGACTTTAAAAAAAATAAAAATTGGGAGTCGCCACCAATCTTTTATTAAGGTGTGATTGGATCACCTAAAAAATAGCTTTGGTCTACGAGTTTTAGAAAAATGGATTCGGGAGTCAGTTACGTACGAGGAAGGATTAGCACCCTCGTAACGCCTAAAAATTGGTACCAAATTGATTAATTAATGTCTTCAAGTCGAGAGTTTAAAAAAAACTATCCTTAGTTAAATGAAATTATTTATTAAGACTTTCTCTTTTTGAAAAGAAAAATATCACACCCAAAGCATTAGGGCACAACATTTTATTCTCTTCAAGATGAGTTGGTCCAAAAAACTCGTATAATAAAATTTAAGAAAATATTTAATTGTTTAAAATTTATGAAGAAATCGCAGCCCAATACGTTAGGGCACGATTCCTTAAAATCCCAAACATTCAATATTTCCTTTATTTTTATTTTTATTTTTAAAATCTTTATCTCGAGAAATCAACGTGTCACATCCAATACGTTAGCACACAACACATTGAATTCCCGATGACAAGTTTTATTTTGTTTGATTAAAGAACAATCCTCGATTGTTAGATTTTACGAAGAAAATCGGAACCCAATACGTTAGGGCTCAATTTTCCTGAAAATCCTAAATACGAATATTATCTTTATTTTGAAAATTTTCCATTTTAAATTAGAATAAAAGATGATGAAATGTGATATTGAATGTGTGTGATAATGTCACAATAACAAGTACAACAATTGTATAGAAATAATACAACCAATAAATAAAAAAATTAACATAAATAAAAATGAGGACATGCAAAGTATCAAATAAATGGGCAAAATAAAATAAAAAACATTCCCTATAAAATATTAACGAAAACATAAATCGATAATCAAATAAAGAATAAACAAGAATATAAAAATAAAAGGTACATAATATATGCATTGCAATTAAAAGACATTCACATAATTTACATATGTAACTTTGGATTAAAATTTATAAAAGCAAAATATATAATGCATTTGTGAAAATAAAATATAATTTATAAAGTAGGCATTAAAAATACATATATTTGAGCAAATAAATATATTCATATATATATAAAAATATAAAAAATTGGTTAAAATATTAATATGTATACATACATATATATACAAATATAAATATATACATTATAAAAAATAATTACATATAAATAAAATAAAATAAAAATAATTACATTATATTAAAAAAATAAATATATGTATGTATATATAAATATGTATAAAAAATACATATATACATATATTTAAAAAAATAATTAAATATGAAAAATAAAAAAATTAATAAAATTAATAAAGAAAATAAAGAAAATAAAAAAGGACTAATTTGCACTGTAAATAAAAAACTGGGGCAAATCTGCAAATAATTGAAGATCGGAGGACCCTATTGAACACGCTAATAATTCAGAGGGGTTGGAAGGGAAATTTTCCCTTCTCCTCTAAAACTGCACCGTTCAAAGAGGACTAAATTGCAATTAGAAACAAATTAAAGGCGAATTTTAAAAATAAAATAAACTTAATTGTAAAAGTATTAAAAGACAGATGGGCTAAAGCGCAATTTACCCCTCCGCTCAAAAACACGCGGATCCTAAGCCGGGTCGGGTCGGAGTCGGGTCGGCATCCCAAAACGACGCCGTTTTGGCATCTGGGGAGGCCTGGTGAAACGACGTCGTTTCACAAGGCTATTTAAGCCAAAAAATTATTCAAAAATTTCATTTTCATTCCCCTTTCAAAAAAAAACTCTCCAAACACTCTCCCTTCCGCAATCGGCCGTCCAAGGGTCCGGCCATCCGTCGGTCGTCGGCCACCGCATCGGTCGCCGATCTCCATCGCCGGCACCACCGTCTGTGGTGGCCGAAAAAGGGGAAAATCTCAGATCCGGTCCCTCCGAGTTCCCTAAACGCAAATCCGGGCTCAAAACCCTCAAAAAAGAAACAGAGACACCTCAAAAACCCAAGAAACATAGGTTATTTCTTCGACCGTCTTTCCTCGAAGACGGCTTCCTCGGCTTCCTCGGCTACTCACGGCGGTCTGGGCTCCAAACATAGGTTATTTCTTTCCTTTTCTTATATATTTTAGTAAAATAAAAATATAAATATAAACACACAAAAAAATAGTAAACCAAAGTAAGCAAAAAATGTAATATAAACCTTTGAATTGATTTTCTGCTTTCTCAATATTGAACTCTGTTTGTATAAGAATAATTGTTTTCTTTTTATTGATTTTTTTCAGATCCTTGTTACAGTATATTTAATGGCTTTTTATTGCCATTCTCAAACAATATAAAGGAATGAATCTGTTGAATGATTTGATTTGCAAATCTTCGTGTTTTCTTTCCATATACTGTTTGCTTCCTTCTTGATGTGCAAGTATGAATATCTCATGGAGATTCGGAGGGCATGGTTGCGGCGTGAAGATTTTGCCCTAGAAACCCTAGGGTTTCTGAATCTTTTTTTGGGCCACAAGTAATTGGGCCACTGTATCTTAGTTTATTTCAATTTGGGCCATATAGGCCCACTTGTAATTTAGACTGTTCTTCTTCATGTAGGCCGGGTAAAATTTAGGTATTACAAACTTCAGCTACCTTAGAAGAATAAACATGCACTGATTAAGTATTGCGTTGATTAATTACAATTTCAATACAATTTAATAATTAATTCATTAGTTATCTAACAATTAATATTGAAAGAATAACTTAGGCATGATTTTACATAATCAAGCATCTTACAGAGGTCTATAACAGCACAAACACAATTTCAATAATTCAAGCAGGCAAAATATAATCAACCCAACACGGATTAAATTCAAGCTAGATTGATTAAAATAACCATTTCAATAGCATAAATATTCATAAACATGTTTGTCAAAACAACAACAAAATTTAAAGAGATAGGGAACAAGAAGTAAATCTGGTGTTTCTCCGTGGCTTGACTGATTTCTCCGTTCTTCGTTCTCCGTTGTCCTCGGCTATTAAAGTGGCTTATGAACACTTTAATTGCTTCCCAAAAATGGCTGATGAGGACCTATTTCCCAAGAGAAGAAATTGACACTTGAATAAAAGGGAAAATGGGAAGGAAAAGTTGAGAGAAAGTGAGAAAGGAGAAGAGAGAATGAGAGTCTGAGGGATGAATTGAATGATCAGCAAGGGGTGGCTTTTATAGCTGATTGTGGCTACTAAAAATAGCAAATTCCATCATCCAAAGAGACCCCCCTTGTCCGGCCACACGCATGGCAAAGTTGAGAGATTCAACTTTGCTAAAAATAGCTTGGGGCAAATCCATAAAGCCACATTTTTTAGAGGGGTTTGAATGCAAGGTTGAAAGTTCTTCAAGGGCTTCTTTGCAATCTTATTCAGTCAGATAAAATACTGATTTGGGTCAGCATATGGACGGTTCTGGGCAGCCCAATTGGTGGCTAGTTCGGTTCACTAGATTCGGTTCAACCAATGCGGTTCAACTGGACCCTTTTTTTCCATAATTAATTAATAATAATTTATTTAGCCCAAATTAAATTGGGAATAAATTAAAATTAATTAACACAAATTTTTGGACCATCTTAGGCTAGAAATATTTTTTTCTCGATGCTTCAAATTGCTTCTCGATTTTATTCTTCGACCATTGTCTGCCGAGCTAATTTTCTCCCTTTGTACGAATCTGTCGAAAATGGTCAAAATTAATCAAAAATTAACTATAAAATTAATTATAATTCATCATGTTCATATTTTTAACATAATTTAATTATTTTATAATATTTAATTATTTTTTGACAAGAATTTAACCGAAATAACATGATTTTAAGTTAAAAAAGGGCATGTAAAAACACATAAATTTTCGTGTTCCAATGGTCAATGACAAACTCAGGATTTAGGTAAATCACACCATGAACGTCACAATTGAATTAATTTGCAAACTAATTCAGAATTAATTCATCTTGCATCCAGTCCAATGTATCATTCTACCAATGAATACATCTATGTCTCTACTCGTAGAGTCAACTGCTCCGATAGCGAAGACTAGCCATCTCCCCAATTGGAATTGTAGACGACATAATAATCCTTCTCAGTATTTGAATCAAATGCTCAATTTAATTCTTTTACAGTATTATAAACTCATTTAGATTATCTACTAGAGTAAGTTGTCTTTCTCACAATGTAAGCGTTCTTTAAAATGTCACTTATCTTCAGTTTGAACTTTAGACAATCAATGAGTTAATATTTGCTTGTAACAATTTTGCTATGTATGCAAAATATAAAACACATATTAGTGAAATGTGAAATTAATTTTATTTATTTATTCATCAAATAAATAGAAAATAGTTACATGTTTACTATAATATGGGCACATTTCCCAATACAGCCAATCTTGCAATTCATGATATGGGCACTTACATAGCATGAGCTTAAAGTGCTTCCAAGCCTCGTATAGTGACTCCTCTTCCAATTGCCTAAAATTTGTAGTATCCATACGAAGTTTCTTTGTTTTACTCGTGGAAAAATATTTTTCCAAGAACTTGCTTGCTAGCTCATCCCACGTGTTGATGGAATCTAACAACTATGAATCTAACCACTTAAATGTTGGCTAGTCGAGACGCCCCGTGGCGCAGCCGAAAAATTATTTCAGTGATCAAACTAGGAATTCATGCACGAGGAACGAATAGAGAAGGAAAGGTTTGAAAATATACCTTTCAAAATATAAAAAATACAAAAGAACCATTGCTGGTTTAATCCATTTCACACACTGCCGATCCAAAGCAGCAATGGAATCGTCCCAGCCTCTATGTAGTCCACCCAGTTTTGAACAAACAAACAAAAACTCTCTCTGAATGTTTCAGGAAGTTTTTTTCGAAAAAAATACGGCTGCTAGACCTAGGTTTCTTTTCCCTTTTGTGGTTAATGTTAGTAACACTCTTTGACCTTAGGGTTTTTATGATTCTCTTTTATTTTAATATCCATATTAAAACCGAAATCACCTTTTTTTAGTGCCAGAAAATATATGGAAAATATCATAATGTAATATCCTTTCCAAAAAGATATTAATTTCCATATATTTTATGTTTGACCGAAATTATTATAACACTTTATTTTAATAATTTTGGTAAATAATACATAATTAATATTTTATATGAATCAAATTCATACATTTATTTTAATTATGTTCTCTATTCTTGTACAAAAAATTTGTACATATATTTTGTTTATTATTTAACTGTCAAATTAAATTAATTCAATAATTAATATAATTCTCGTGAAAATTAAATTTAATGCCAACTGTGTTTAGAATCTGTTCGTTTCAACCATAAGGTGCGACCCTGTAAGCTATTGTAACATTGGTAGTAATACTAGAACACTTCTAACGTTACAAGCAATGAGTGACATCTAGCAATGCATCGTCGCTACCTAGGTTACAAGAAGTCGTGGTTCGACATAACCTTTCTATGATAACCTTTCTATGATAACTTTTCATGTATTATATCATTTTGTCTTTTATATCTCGATTGGACACAAGTCATGGAATAGTCACACTTGCAAAGTCCAATCTCTTCTTGATACCCGAAGTAGACTACAATAAACAAATAAGTGTAATATCTCATATTAACTTATTTGAGCATGGTCATTCATTTCTAGTCTCACTTCATCAAGTGGCCTAAGATATTTCTTCTATTATGTAGGAAGGACAAATTCTATCTGGATCAATCATATCCCACTACATATATTGTGGCATATCCAACATCAATCTTTATAGTACAACCTGTTACAGAAGACGTTTGACTATATCAAAATATACGACTCATTATGTTAAGGCAATGATGATCTCAAGTCTAAAGATCGTATACATAGTTATCACTATGAGTAATGTTGTGACTATTATATAATAATCCAAGAAACATACTCATAGCAGGTCAGTCCAATATGTCGTTCTCTAACATATACACATGTATTGATTTTGACATCCCTATGTCAATGACAACACTTTGCCATCAATTAACTACATATTAGTCTTAATGCATTATTGTTGTCCAAGCCCACAATAATACTTGACTAAGAATAATTATATCATTGACTAAGGACCTTTTAAGAATAATCATATCATTCACGGGACATTATTATAAATTAGTTTATTTTACACACAGAAAGTGAAACTGAAATAATAATGGCAATGTTTTTTTATTAATAAACAAGGTAGAATGAATATGTTATTACAATCATCTCATGATTGGTCTTTAGGAATACTCTAACATTAAACACATCATCAGTAAGAGAGAAAGGGAATAACCGAAGACGAACAATGTCATAGGATACCCCATTATATTTAAAGGTATCACAAATGGTTAGAAATCTCTTAAGATGTTGGATCGGATCCTCATTCATTGACCTTTAAAATTAAATGTTTGCTTATATCATTTGGATTATTTTTAATTTGATTTCAAAGTTGTTAGCATAAATCTTCAGGCGATTAATGCTACCTCGAACAACATCAAGATTGGGCATCGCGTAGTCACGCATGGTATGCTCCTCTTGGGTGGGTGGGTGTGGTGGTGGTTGAATCTTTACTCGTGGATCTTCGATGGTTTGGTCTCTTTGTGGAGGTTGGGCATCTCTCGGATGTTGCACCCTCCTCGCGTATATGGCGAGATATTCCAGTTCCGGCTCAAATGGTAAAACACCATTATCGGTCTCTATCATACAACGCCTCCTACAAGCATAAAAGAGTGAAGTAAATTAACTAAAAATTGAAAATGAAATAAAACAAATAGAAACAAAATCGTATCTATAACCTCGACTTTCATCAATTATCTCCCTAAGTACGCGTAATGGAAATAAAAATAGTTCAATCAAACGTCGATTCCCCAGCAACGACACCAACAACTTGACCGTCTCTCTCTCGATCGCAGAGAGAGATAAACCAACACTTGGGAATTTGAAATAAGATATAAAATTACGGCTTTACTGTAAGTGTGACAGGTCAGTTGTAATATTTATAGTGTTGCAATAGAACACTAGAGTATTCTAAGGATCGAACCCATAACAATCGTGGGTTGAACAATTTCTAAATAACGTCCATGTAAAATAAAGAGTCTAACCAACTAATCACAAAAATATGTATTACGAAAAATCCTATTATTAAAAGAAAATAATCCAATTTACTATTTAGCTAGCAATGACTAAATTGTAAAACATACAAAGTTACAAAATTAATAGTTAAATAAAAATCTGTGGTTGGTTGAAATTGATGTGGTTTACTAATCATTGAATTGGGGATCCAAATTGCTTAAACTCCCAAAATGGTTTCATTTTACCTCTCGGTCTCCACTTTACCAAGTTAGATAAATTAATTTGGATTATCTCTAGATCTCACCAGTTAACCCGGGACTAATGAATTGGTACCCCACAAGATCTCCTCTCAGTCTCACTTGCCTTAATGTTCCCTTAGGTTCATCAATCCATAATTTTTAAGTTCATTCAAATTAGTCCAACTTATTACGATTTAGTACTTCATCTAAAAATCAGCTCACCAAATCTCCATCAACCAACCTTTTTAAAGGTCTAACTACTCATGCTAAAAATAAAGTTAACAACAATGGAAATGAAAAGCAAAGAAGCCATGAAAGTAAAGCTTAAGAAAAATATAAAAGTTGAGATTTTTATACAAAAAATCTAAATGGCATGTAAAGAAAAGAATTTAATAAGAAAATTTAAAGCAATAAACATAAAAGGAGCAAACTTTAACAAATACAAAGTGAAAGAAACTGAAATACATTAAAACAAATCTGAAAATATCTTACAACTAATGTATAGAGACTAAAAATGCAAATAAAACTAAGCCTAAGCTATAGTGGTAACTAACTTAATTAACACTAAGAACAATTAAAATAAGAAGAAAAGTTGATGGGAAATGTAAAATCTATAGCTAAGGGAATGAAAAATAAAAAATCCTAAAAGAAAAGCTAAGAGAAAACATAGAGAAAACTAAGCGTAAACTAAGGTAATGTGGCTTCTTCTCTCTCTTAGCCAATTTTTGGTTGGTATAGAAGGTATTCTAACCCAATTTGTGTGCTCAAAATACCCTTGAATGGGCCTTCACTGATTGGTGTTTCGAGTGGACAAAGACTACCCTTTTTGTCAAATTTTGTCTCCTCACGATATCAATATAACGATACCAAAGAGGAGGATATCGCGATATCTCAGATAGTTTCGAACTTGGGGGTCTTCTTGGAGGGTGGATATCGCGATACCCAAAATGGATATCGCGATACCACTGAAGGGCGGTCTCCAATCTTTGAGTCTGTTGGAGGTATCGTGATTCCAACATTTGGATATCACATAACCCTCTCCTTTGGTGTCATTTTCGCTCATTTTTAACCTCCAACACGTCCCTACGTCACTCAACCACACGTTAAGTCCCCCAATGGCACTATTGGCCAAATTGGGTCTCACAATGAGTAAAAAGAGGCATTTACACTTATTAACTTAAAAATCTAAAAATTATGAAAAACTACAGAAAATACGTTACTTTACTTGAGAATAAGCTCATTCAGTATACTAAGAAAGCCTAATTTGTCGTATCAAATTACGGCAGATTAAGTAGCCCATTATGATGTCCATGTCTATGTTTTGGAAAATAAATTAGATCCCGTTTTTGCAAAAGAATCATACATGTAGAATGGAACATCGTAATATATACAAATTTATGGGGGTGATATCGATTTGTTTATGCTCCTAACAGTGGCGTACAACCTTGGCTCACCCAATGGTCGCTTGGCTTTTATTTCTTTTAATGAGGCATAAAATTCTTGTACAACAGGAATGTTAGTCGAGTCTATTAAGATTTTACAGACTTTGTCCCACCTATGGTATTGAATCAATTCTTGGATTGTATTACTGAGATTCATTGGGGGATTCGAATCCCTTCTCTTGTAGAGGTGTCTTTCCTCTAATTTCAGTAAGGTAATTTTCAAGTTCCTTTTCTCTAAGTATTGTAAATTTATCCCCCATACGAACTCACTATCTGATGTTATATTACGCATATTTTTCTTTGACCGGACTCACAATTTAAAAATTAACGTATGAACAAAGTAGGAATTTAGAATGCCTCACCTCAATTTTTCTTTTACTCAGGCTTGACAACAAGTCAGTCGTCGTGACTGCAATAGGTTTCCCTTGCAATTTGATTGGGTCAAATCAAGCCAGCTATGTATGTGCAAATGAAAAAGTGAGGAAGTAAGAGAAAATTTTCAAGAGATAATGAAAGGGATGTTGATCGGTGGTTAAAAATTAGCTTTGGAGCATTGGTAACTACTAAGGATGATTCATAGAGGGCTTTAGGGCTAAATTAATGTGCTTTTTACACATAATTCAACAAATTACGTGAAAATTCAAAAAAGGAAAGTTACAGGTTTTGATGGTGTGTCGCGACATAAGGTAACACTTTACAACACAAAATTTGCTTCATCCCTCATTTGTTGTCCTCAAGCCTCGATTGGAATGGTATATTCGTCGTGTTAGGTTTCAAAATCTCCGGCTCAGCTATCATTTTGGCTACTTGCTTAATCAACTCTTCAATCTTGTTTTCCTTTAAAAGTTCATCCACAAAGTTTAAAAAATCCTTATCTTCTTGGATGGTGATACTCGGACTGTCAAGTGTTTTACTTGATTGTAAAGTGGCCACGTTCACATGCTCTTTCCCATCCGTGCGAAGATTATTCTCCATATCACTAGGTATGCCTTGGCCAATTTTCTTTTTCATCAAGCTTATCATTTGACTCATTTGTTCATGAAGGATACCAATCCGAGACTTAAGTCGGTCACACTTGGCATAGACTTGTCGAAGATCCATTTTTCATCATTTGCATTTCTCATTATATTATGTCTAGCCTTTGACCACATGCAGTATGGTCATTCCTAATGAGCTTCTCTCGAGATCTTTGTACAGGAGGAGGTTGGTAAGGAGGAGCCGATTGGTTATGCATTGGATTTCTGCCTCCTTGACTACCTCTCCAATTTAAGTTTGCATGATTTTCTAGTTGAGGTTATATGTATTTGAATAAGGGTTTCCACCCCTATTACACAAATAATTTACCTCCTTAGGCTGGCTTTCAGAATATGACCCATAGCCTCGAGCTGACTCCGTTATTAATAGTTTAACAGTCATCTCCAAAAGGTTTAATTTCTCTAAAATTTGTTGATACTTAACCCCCTTTACTAATAGCTTTCACCATTGGTGGTTTTGGGTTGTATGAGAATCTCTCATTAGGTCACATATACAAGTTCATGAACATGTCATTGATTAACTGACAGCCTCGCTCGTATGTGTGGTTCATAAGGGCAACTCCGGATGTGCTGTCCAAACTAGACCTTAGATTACTGTCCAATCTATTGTAAAAAATTTGTATGCAGAGCCACTCTTTCATTCTGTGATGAGGACACTTTCTTAACAGCAACTTAAATCATTCCCAAGCCTCGTAGAAAGTTTTGCCATCCATCTGCTTAAAATTCACAATATCGCGCCTAAGTTGAATAGTTCTGCTGATGGGAAATAATTTTTGTAAAAACTTTTCAGCTAACTCTTCCCATGTAGTTATGGAATCAGGATCCAATGAATCCAACCAATCAGCTTTGTTATCACATAAGGAGAAGGAGAACAATCGAAGACAAACAGTGTTATCAGTTACCCCGTTATACTTGAAGGTATCGCAGAGCTGAAGAAATTGTTTCAACTGTTGGTTCAGGTCCTCCATCATGTTCCCTCTGAATTGTAAGGTGTTTTGGATCATTTGAATTGTACTCATTTTGATCTTGAAATTATTAGCATTAACCGTCGATCTTTCAATGCTACCTCGAACGACTTCTATTGTTGGTAGTGCGTAATCGTGCAACGTCCTTTATTGAACCATCAGCAACTCTCCACGAACTTGTGCTCGTGGTTCAAGTGAATCGTCAAATAAAAGGTTCTCCCGAGGTAAATCAACTACCATGGGTGGATCATTTTGCATCAGTTGACAATTGTGTCTTAACAATCGCTCCAAATCAGAGTGTAGCTCGATTGGAATGCTCCCACTTCAGGTCATATATTGAAATCAAACACAAAGAATAAAAGTTAATGAATAAAAGTTAAAATTGAAAACAGAAAAAAAACCACAAAAATAAAAATAAAATTTGTATCTATAATTTTCAAATTTCCTATTTATCCTACTACTTGCAGAAAATGAAATTAAATCTAATGTCAAAGCCTCCCGGTAGTGGCGCCAACAACTTGACCACCGCAAATATGCAAACGTTTGGACTGGAAATACTGCAACAAAATATATGAAATTAAAATAGCAGTGCCTACAAGTATACGAGTCAAATTGTAATATAGTATTGTACAACGGGATACTAAAAATACTTCGAGGATCGTACCCAA
Source organism: Gossypium raimondii (assembly GCF_025698545.1). Lineage (NCBI taxonomy): Eukaryota > Viridiplantae > Streptophyta > Magnoliopsida > Malvales > Malvaceae > Gossypium > Gossypium raimondii. The sequence goes on from NC_068565.1 coordinate 40,521,440, forward strand.
GGAAAGATGGATTAAATCTAAAATTATTTCTACAATAATAGGTCTAAATCGTACCCAATAGAGGATGGGTTAAATCTAAAGTTACGTGTAAAAAAACTTATTTTGCAATAAACTGAATCTAAGTTATAAAAATAAAAAATGCAATAATTAAATACGAAATGACTTAAAAACAAGCTTGTTAAGTGTCGAAAAGTACCTACATTGCCACTACAATTTTTAGCAAATGCCTGACCATGAATTTACTATAACTTTTATTCGAGACCTACACACGAAAACAAACAAATCCATAATTAAATAATGTATACTCATTGATACTAAAGTAACTCAAAATAATAATAAAAATATAAACGACTAGTATTCGACATAAACATAATAATCATTAACCAATTCAACATCAATAACTTTAACATGTATATACCATTAAACCAATAATCCCTTTATTAATTATTCAGATTTATTTCACATGGATACCCATTTACGTAATAAAATTTTTGATGCACGCTTAGGTGTTTGCATCTATTTTCATGGCAACAGTAAGTTTTACGTTTTATCCCTATTGATAGAATCAAATATATTTATACATATCACAAATCAATTTATTAGTTTAACCCTTATTTACTAACTCTGATTAAAGAACGAATACACAATTCAATTAATTTTTAATTGTATTGTCAATTAGTTGTCATAGTTATTTTATCTAATTACCATAATTATCTTTATTTTAACCGATCACATGTTTATAGACTGTTAATTGATAACTAAAACGAGTTTATGATTAAGATAACTATAACAACCAGTTAACAATTATTAATCTTTATTTTAAACCCTTCTTAATTTATCAATACAAGTTTAGTATAACTTTTAAAAGATGAAAAACTATATCCTAGTGTGAATTATAAGATAGTATTCAGTCAAACACGTACATGAGTTCGCTTGGGTCAAATTTTACAAGTGATTTACTTACTAAACTCAAAACGGGCTAAAAACACAATCACCTTCACAATGTTCTGTCAAATTTTCCATTAAGTGCATGGTAAAACTTTAAGCCTGGTCTTCAAAAATTTGATGCTCAATCCGTTTGTTGCAAGATATGCTCATTTTAAGTTCATGTCGTTCAAAACTACTGCTAATTTCATCGTAACCATACAAAAGCGCGATTGAGGCAATCCCCCCCCCCCCCCTCTAACCAAGCGAAGGCCCGTTTCTTGTCTATTGACTCATAGATTACCATTTAAGCTATTCGCGCGAGTTACTATGACTTACTTTTCTTTTCTCCGTTATCTTCAAATCAACCCAGGTCTTAACTACAGTGCATAATTCACTACCAAGGCTTCATTTTCGGTGTTTATAAATTAAATCTCGGTTCTAAGAGCATCTTAATTTACTGTTTCAAACATACACTTGATTTTCCTAGTTAAGATTAAATAAATCCAACTTTTAATTCAAAATTTAAAACAACTACAAAAAGACCGTACACAACAACCAAAACATTAGGATCTGGAAACAGAAAATAATCACAAAAAATATTAATAAATATATACCAGGAGACAGGTAGCGCAGTGCTTTGAAGATAATAACGCACAACGCTGTTTAAAACTGGCTAAAAACAGATTAATTTATGCTTCGGAAACATGAACATCCCTCACTGTTAAATCTGAGAGCGTTCACCAGTAAGAAGCAACTTTAATCTACAATAACTTTAAAATTACTGACAGTACTAGGTTTTCAGAAATGAATTAACTTTGAAAAACAGATCTGGTTCGAATTGAAATTATCAAAATGGCAGAATCCAACTCGTTACAAGCTACAATTCACTGTGAAAAACGCGTAGCATGCAGATTTTTAATGAATCGTTGGAATTGAAGGTGATTTACGCTTTCGTTGACGCGCCCTTCAGGATTCTGATAAAAGCTACTGAAGAACGCAACGCCTATCAAAAGCGACTAAAAAGAAAAGATAGAATTTTGAATAATGGAATATATCAAATAAGGTAGCCCCAGTTGGGTTTACAGGGCAGGTTATGTCATCTGCTTAGCAAGGGTTGGAGCTTTTATAGCGGTGATTGTGTGTTGCGGGACTGAAAACCCTAAATTTAGAATAAAATGACCAAAAAGCCATTGAGATTGAATTTAGCAACAGATCGTTGTATGGGCCTAGAGGTTTTGGGCTCTTAAATAATTGATACAATAGTTGCGAAATGTTAAAAAAAAATAGTGCTCTCACGCAGGACCGTTAGATTAAAAAGCTGACACTCTGCCATTGAACTATAAGGGAGTCCAATTAAAACAAGCTAGACTAAAGCCTACTTTCTTTTCCATTTTCCTCTTGTTTTTTTTGGCTTATCTTAGGTGAGGGAATAAAAATATACAAGCAACAGTTAAATGGTAGATATAAGTGTAATTGTAGTTTATCCAATAAGTAATTATTGCAAAGTTTTTTATTAATTGATTTAAAAAAGAAAAGGCATCACGAATATCACGATTTTAGAAAGGAAATTTTCTCAACCATCAGCCTAGCTAAGACCTTCCCAGAAAAATCTCCAACTTGGGAAATTTTCTTTCAATGAGAAGCTGGATGTTTAACCGTTTGCTTCCGCCCATTCAGAAATCTCCGACCCAAGTTCTTTTATATCTTAGACTGAGACAAGCCAGTTTTTTCATTTTCGTTTTCCTTTATTACAAAGAAAGTAGGGGGCCGGATCCCATTGGATCAGATTGTTTTCCAAAAATTGGGTTGCGGGTCAGCTCAGGATAGGATGGGTTTAATTTTTCTAAATTACTTGGGTTTGAATTAAGGAACAACAAGCTTTACTTCAAGATAATTACCAAAAAAAAATTTTATGTATAATACTAAGTTGTAAACCCATGCGATGCAACAATTAATTATATATAAATATATATTAAATTATTTTAAATTTTAAATATTTTAATGAATGGTATGATAAAATATATAAATAAATTATTCTTTAAAAATTAAGATACTTTCCATAAAAATTTTAATTTAAGTTACTAAGAAAGTATGGAAAAAATTGAAAGTTAGTTATTATAAATTAAAGTGTGTTCTTATTAGAATAAGTGTAATTTGATTAGTAAACGCTATAAACGAGTTATCCTTTATAGTAAAAATAACATATTAAAAATATATAAGATTAAAATGGCAATGTCCGCAAGTGCACAAAGTTAAATTGTAATATAGTATAGTTTACAATAAAACATTTGGAAGTATTCAAGATCATACTTGAGGAGGATGGAATAAATTTATAAAAATCTTTTTACAATAATAAGTCTAAATAGTATTAATTAAATCCTACATTACGATAAACCATAAAATAGAGTAATAAGAGAATTTAAATAACTAAAACAAATAAACAAGAAAAATAACAAACGACTAAAATTAATAAACCAATCAAGAAAATTAACTCATTTTACGGTTTATAATTAATTTTGAATTAGGATTCTAGAGTGGATTAGCTATCGATTAACCACTTATTACCTCTTAGTCTCTAACTAATTAATCAATTGGTTGATACTCGCTTATCTCTCGACCTCATTTTCTCAACCAGGGTAAAGTACAATTTACTCGGGTTGTCAAGCCTGAGGTTTAAGAATACGTATTTATACCAACTAATCCTCTCAGGAAACCCTAAATCCCCTATTAATCACATCCTCATCCACTCATTGATCTCCCCTAAGAGATTTAGCCACTCATATTATTCATAATCTCTATCACAATTGAATAAATCGTGTAAAGAACACGATTGAATTGCGAGATTAAAATAATCGTGGACTAATATTGAATGGAGAACGGAGTAGCAAATTTATTGATTGGAATAATGAAATATGTTGAATTCAAAGAATAAATAAACTAAAATACTATAATAAAATAAAATAACTCTTGGATCGAAACCAATTCCAAAAGGAAAACAAATAGTTAAGAAAAGCTGAAAGAAAGCTAATCTAATCCTACTCCTACACTACTAGGGTTTTTGAGTGTGTCTAAGACAACTTCGTTACATCAAACCCCTAAGGTCTTATTTATAGAAGTGTTGGCAGCCCAAATTAGGTTTTCGTCAAGTCCTAGGGCTTCGTATAAAGTCGATTGTGCAGACAACTTGGCATCCTTGGGCATCACGTCAACCTATGTCATTGCATTGCCCTTGCATGGTGCGACACGACATAAATTTTTTGCCTTCTTGATTCTGTTTCATGCTTTGGCGACTCAAAAACTTGTGCATCACTCGTCCCTTGCTTTCACATCAATTGGGCCTATAGGTCTTCATCCTACATACTCAATTTAATATATTAGAACTACTTAAGGCCTATATAGGTCTAATGGGTCACAACACTGTGTCAAAAAATACTTATTTTACTAATATTTAATTCTAAGTACTAAATATCAAAAGCATAATATAAAATACTAAATTGCATTAGATGTGATGAATTAATTTATGTCAAAATTAATTGTTTTTAAAAGTTATTTTGTTTATTTATGTATATATATGCACAAATCTTAGTAAATGATATAGTAAAAAATTATTTCATGTAATTGTAGGACATGTGTAATATTAGAAACGATATTTTATGGTTTATGTTTGAAATTTATAACTTCTCTAATATTATTTTCAAGATTCAATTTATGATTCTTTTAAAAGTATCATTGCACCTAATAGTTGTTAGTTAATAATGGAAATAATATTACTATATAAAATAATATTTTCTTAATTATTTGTACAACTATGAAAACATAGTTTACATTTTAAATTATACATGTAATGTTTTAATATTTTAATGAACGAAATAATATGAATTTTATGTTGATACATTTTCTTATCATAATAATCAAATAAATATTTACATTTAAATCTAAGACTTTTGTTGAATTAATTTAAAATAATACTGTCTCTAATTTGTTTTAATTACTTAATGCAAATTATATTATAAGTACTAAAACATATTTATAAATCAATGTATCTTTTCCAAAGTTATTTAATTTGTGGGAAAAAAATAATATTTGTTATTTACTTACAGTAGAGTGAAACAATAAATTCAAATTAAAATTGTAAGTATTTACTTCTGTTTAATATAAATTAGGACGACTGTTTTAGTAATTATTACAATCAAATGTCCTTTATAAATTTAGTAAAAAAAACATGGGAGGCCGTCAGTTTAATTATCCCATTTAGAAAATGATTAAATTGAAAATTAAATATTACTTTTAAGTTACTAGTGTAATAGCATGAATAAAAGTTTATTTAACACATATATTTTTAAACAGTTAAACATAAAATAAAGAATAATTAATACAAATTTAAACATACAATTAGAAAAATGAACAAAAACACTTGTAAAAAGTAAAATCTCTTCAAAATAAACGAAAAGTTGTTCTTCTCTTCATCATAACCAAGTCATGTGAGTGACTAAATATTATTGCTTGTGGTTAATTTATGGCTAACCAATTATTAAAACATGTGAAAGAAAATTACTCCAATCAAACTCAGTATAAACGTGTTATTTAAATGTGCGGAACAACTTATAATCAATTTCCAAAACACAAAAGTCCAAGTCTGCTGATTAGGTACGTTTCTTTCATCTTCTATTCTGGCACGGTTTCCTTTGGGTATTTTGCTGTTTTCCAGCGGTGATTCTCTTTTGTATGGTTTGTTCTCTTGTGGATTTCGAAAATGTGGGCATGCGATGGGTAGTAGTGGTGATAATGGTGCGATGTAAAGGGATTTGGCAGGGCTTTGGCTTAACGGTGGCGATGTGGAGGGCGGACGGTGGATTTGGGTGATTCAAACAATGCGCATGTGGAAGAATTTTGTATGGTAGCCAGTTTTCTAATCGCCAGCGTGATTCATTTTCAAGCCATGAAGACAACTCTTACCAATCTCTAGCACCCTCATGGTGGTGTCACAATTTTTGATTTGGGGGACAAGAGGTTTCTGTTTCGATTTTACTATAAAATTGACTTTGACATATTTTTGGAGGGGAGTCTCTAGACCTTCAATGGTCATTTGTTGGTTTTTCATCGCCTGCGTAAGGGGGATGATCATTTGATAGTTTCATTGATTTTTATTGATTTCCCAGTTCAGGTCAACGATTTGTCGCCCGGTTTGATTTCGGAAGCCATGGCGTGAAAATTCAAAAATTTTCTTGGAACATTCTTAGACTATGATATGAATGTGATGGGTACTGACTATAAGGGTTTCCTGTGGATCAGGGTTTGGATTGACATCAGGGGACCGTTGAAGCGAAGAAAGAAAATTATTTTGTCTCAAACTCCCAGTTTCTATGCTCGGTTTCAATATGATTGATTATTTGTCTTCTGTTTTCTATGTGGTCAACTGGGCCACTCAAAAAGGTTTTGTCCTATTCGCATAATTCATGGGAAAAAAGACCTACCTCTTGAATGGGATCTGTCGATTAAGGCTGTCCCTAGGAAGGCTACGGTAGGGACAAGTTGTTAGATTCGAGAGGAGGGTGTTGTTTTCTAGATGGATAATGTGCAGCAATCTTTCCATAGTGATTTGGTGATTACTTAGGCAATCATACATGGTTTCTTCTGCAATAGTACGTTGGCAAACCCTATGGACATTATTTTAGGGTTACATTTAGAGGGCGCCCGAATTGTGTTCCTACGGGTAAGGAGAATGACAACCCGAACCTCGGCTTTCCAAAAGAGGATTATCCTGTGGAAGTTAGAGATGGGAAAAATGATCCCGTCAATATGGGGTTCCTTTGGTTTTTGTGGAAATGGATTCTGAGGAACCTTCTGATGAGTGTGTTATCGTTCATGATTTTGGAATATCGACTGGCTCTGTTGGGCAAAGTAGTCAGACGCTATGAAAATTTTAAGTTGGAATGTCTAAGGGTTGGAGAACTATCTGGCAATACAATGCCTTCGACATATGTTGAAGGATTTCAACCCAAGTGTGGTGTTTTTCATTGAGACAAATATTCAGAGTAGTCGGATGGAAAAGGTTTGTAGGGGTTTGGGCTTTTCTTGTGGTATCGAAGTTAGTAGTGATGGTTTGCGATGAGGTTTGGCTTTATGTTGGAAGGAGACATACGCAATTCTATTGTGTAGTTTTTCTTCTAGTCACATTGATTTGCTAATGAATGATGATTCTAAAGGTAATCATTGGAGGTTCACCGGGTTTTATGGTTCATCGATTAAAAGTCAACGTTCGAAATCGTGGGATCTTTTGAGACACTTAGCAGCTAATGGCGACTACCCTTGGCTTGTTATGGGTGATTTTAATGAAGTTCTATTTTTTTATGAAAAAAATGAGGTGTCTTCAGGATGGTAGGCTTATAGATTCTTTTCGCGATGTGCTTGAGGACACTAAGTTATTTAGTTTGGGGTATACTTGACATTAGTATACGTGAGAGAGGGGTAAACTCCCTCAGAATAATATTCGAGAGTGACTTGATAGGGTGTAGCTTAGTTGGTGTGGAGGAATTTGTTTTCAGATTACAGACTCACTCACCATGTGTATTCCATCTCAGATCATTTCCCACTTTTTCTTGACATGATTGCTACATTTATGATGGGGTTTAAGACTCGAAAATTTAGGTTTGAGGCCTCTTGCCTATTGGAAGAGACTTGCGAGGTTGACGTTTGACATCTTTGGGAGGCTTCAGTTGGCACTGTTCCTGATCGTCTTCATTCGATGAGTAAGGGGCTTTTGGTATGGGCTCGGAGAGTTTGGGGCGAGTCCACAACGTACATGCACCATTTGCAGGAGCATCTTCATGCTCTTACGAATATATCTTTGATGATGATGCTCTTGAAGTGTGGTGCTGGCTAAGATGCATATTGATATTGAGATTGATAAAACTGAGAGATATTGGGAGTAGCAGGCTTGAAAAATATGGTTGCATCATAGGGACTGTAATACATCGTTCTTTCATATCATTGCAACGCAACGATAATGCACCAACACTTTGCACAGTATTGAGGATGCTACTGGAATATGGTTGAGGGGGAAAGGGAGATTGTTAGATTGGCATGCCAATATTTTACGGATTTGTTTATGACTCAAGATCGGGGGGACATAAGCCAATTATTATATGGTATCTCAATTCGTGTTATTGATGACATGAGCACCTACTTGTATGATGCTTTCACCATAGAAGAGGTTTTAATGGCTGTCCGGGGGTTGAGGTCTTCTAAGGCTATGGGTTGTGATAGGTTGCTCGCTTTATTTTATTAGAAATTCTAGCATATCATGGGTACGAATGTTTGCGATTGTTATTTACACATCCTTAATGATGGTGGTTCCCTTTTTGAGATTAATGACACCAACATTTTCTCATCCCAAACCAACATGATCTTCAAAATATGACACATTTTCAGCCAATCAACATATGTAATGTTTTGTTTAAGATTATTTCTAAAGTGCTTGTGAATAGATTATAGAAGATTATGCCTCATTGTATTGACGAGGGGTAGAGCTCCTTTGTTTTGGGCCCATTGATCACTATTAATGCCATTGTTGCTTTTGAATTATTGAATTCCTTTAAAAAGAAATGGAGGGGCCTTCGGGGTAATTTTGCTTTAAAGTTAGATATGAGTAAGGCTTACGATAGAGTAAAGTGACAGTTAGTGCAGGCAATTGTGATCAGGTTGGGTTTCGAGTTGTTGCGTTGAGTTGATTATGCGATGTGTCCGGAATGTCAGATATTTAGTCATTGTGAATGGTGAGGCTAGAAGATCCATTATCCCTTCTCATGGCCTTCGTCAGGGAGACCCTCTGAGTTCTTTATTGTTTTTATTTTGTAGCGAAGGGTAGGGTGGCATGTAATGATGGCCTTTTGACAGGTGTACAAGTAAGTCAGGGGGTCTTCAGGTTTCCCACTTATTCTTTGTAGATGACGGTTTGATATTTGGCATGTCTTTTATCGAGGGGGCAAATAATGTAGTGGCCATCCTACAGGAATATGAGTGGTGTTTCGGGAAGCAAATCAATTTTGCCAAATCCCTTGTTTATTTTAGTTTGAACGTTAACCATGGTATGCGTGCTACTATTAAGGGAGTGTTGGGTGTTTGCAATACTACAGATCCTAGAAATTATTTGGGGTTGCTTGTCGTTGTTGGGAGTAACAAAAAGTGTGTGTTTCGGGATATTAAAGATCACTTTTTTGGAAAAATTGGCAATTGGTATAATCGGTGCCTCTCGTAGGGTGGTAAGGTCATATTAATTAAATCAATCTTACAAGCTATTCCGTTATATTTGATGTTCTACTTTTTACTTCCCAATTCTTTTTACAAAGATCTAGAGGCGTTAATGTATCGGTATTGGTGGGGAAAGTCAGCCTCGAGGAGTGGGATTCATTGGTGTTCTTGGAAGGGTTTGTGTGCTTTGAAAGAGGTCGATAGGCTCGGGTTCCGAAATCTCTCGAAGGTTACTATTACCCCATGTTTTCTTTTTTTTTTCAAGGGGAGATCGATAACTAGAAATATAGGGATGAGGCTAAGCTACCAATATGAGCATAGGCTGAATAGGAGGCAGAGGTGGAGGCAGAGTTGGGGCTAGAGTTGGAGGAGTTGTAGCAGCTCTCATAAACTGCTGAAGCAACTGATTTAAAGTTTAGAAGAATGCCTCATGAGTCGACATTTCTTCCCTAAGCTGAATTTGTTCTAGTTAAACTCATACACTTATACTGGATTCAGGTATTTGATTTTTCCTGTCTTCACTAGCAGGCCCCAAATTTACGGGCTCTTCTGGCTCATTTCGAGCTCAAAGTAATGGTCTATTGCCTCTTCAATTTGCATTGAAGGCTCTATTCTTTCACTCTTCATCAGTTGTTTCTCGAGAATTGTTCGAAATTTTTCAATCTATAATTCACAAATTAAACTTCATTAGTAAAAATCTCATCTCATCACATTGTTATCTCCTATACGGCATCTACTTCTAGACTTATTTTCGACCCAAGAATAAAAAATCTTAGGCTCTGATGCCACCAAATGTAACACTCTTTACTTAACCCGATCGTTGAGTCAAGGTACTGGAAAGTCACATTCGTTGCCGAAGCAACTTCGATCACTCCAAATCAATTTAATTTTTTTTTTCAAGTTGTTAAGCTTAAAATACAATTAACATATGATTCAAATAATTATTCAAGCTTAAAATGAGCTTATGAAAGCTCTCAAGGTGATTGGAGGTTGTTTAGGGACCAAATTGTAAAGTCTAAAATATTGCTCATCATGACTTCATGAAATTTCATGTCATGATGTCACTCTCTGACTTGAGCTTGTTGCAACTTCATAGAGCCTGATGTCGCGACCTCAATCCTGTCACCTTAAGACTTAGGCAAATTTTTGGCTCCCTAACACTTAGGAAAACATCTAAATAATATATAAAATCCATGTCAACCATTAACCATTCAAACATACCAATTTCCAACCTTAGAATAACTCATAATCCAATTCAATTTCTAACATACCAAACCAATTTGCATGATTTACATAAGGAACTAAAAGCACCAAAGCTTTCATTGAAATCATCCATAACATTTCCAACCTATCTCTAAGTAGATGCCAAAAACTAAAGTCTAAAAATTTAAGATACTCTTTTCAAGGCTTGATTTCGTGATGAGATGAGTTGGATGTTAGCTTCTCCTCTAGAGCTTCAAAACGAGACCACACTTAAATGTTTGAAAAGAAACGCGTTAAGTTCACAAGAGCTTAGTAAGTATATCAAGAATTAGACAAAACATTTAAAATTGGTTCCTTACATATACACATATAAACATATATATAACTATTACCATGCACAAATTTGTTTCAATAATAACTATAGTAAGACACTAATTCAACGAATTGCAAGCTACTTACCAATGTCACTTTTAAGTTCACTTACCTTGTAATTCAATTGCCCAGTTGTAGACTTAATAGAACACAATAGGATATGTGGAAATGTCAATAATATGCACAGAAGTATTACTATTCTTTGCACGGATGTGGGGATTTCACTCTACACTGAAGTGCCACTAACACTTGCGCGTAATATCACTTTCACTTACACCATAGTGCCACTATCACTCGCACACATAGTAATTTTCCTAATCCCTAACTTTTCTTCACTTTTATTTCTCCACCAAAATGGCTATTAGCTAGTTTACAAGATGATAAGCTTATTATGGACTTGTCCTTTTGATTTTACTAACAATCTATAAAGAAATTTTAGAGTTTAAAGTTTTGGAAAAGGGTTGAAAATGGAGGGACTAAAATGAAAGAAAAGAAAAACTTAGTAAAAATGGAGAGAAAGACTTGTAGGAGAAGCTTGACATCTTTCTATGCACTAAAAATATCTACTGATCTTTTTGTTCTTCTTTTTTTTTAATAATATTTAATTAATAAAATTTCGATCATCCCAATGCCATATTTATGATACCTATTTACTTCCAACATCATTTACTCCTTTATGTACTTTTATGGACAAATTACACTCCTAACCCTTGCGCTTTTCTCATTCATTTAATCTAGTTATTTCTTATTTCTAATTTTTGTACTATAGCCCAACACTTCTCATACTTTCTACAATTTTGTCCATTCCTTAAATTAATTTCCCTAAATTAGAAAGTATTTTTAATTTTTTATAATTTCTAATTACCTTTCCCACTAACATTAATAATTCTATTTTTGTCTACTCTAAAAATTTCGAACACGTGTCAACCCAAATTGACACTGTTCATATCCTAAGGGATGTTAGGAATGTTATGTTTGGCTATTTATTTTTACTTGCTAAAAGAGCCATATAATGGAAAAGTGCTAAACAATCTATCATTGCATTATCTATGATGGGAACAAAATTTGTGGCATGTTTTGAGGCTACTATTCATTCACTATGGCTGCAGAACTTTATTTTACGACTTGGGTAGTTGACACCATTATCAAGCTGCTAAAAAATTACTGTGATAATTCCGCATTATTATTTTTCTCCAAAAACGATAAGTATTATGAAGGTGCAAGACATATGAAATTAAAATATTTTACTGTTAAGGAGGAAGTTCAAAAATAAAAAGTGCTTATAGAGCATATCCGAATTGATCTTATGATTGTAGATTAGTTAACTAAAGGTTTACAACCAAAGACTAAAGACCATGTAAAAACATTGGGTCTTGGTTGTATTGATGATTGAAATTTTATAATATTTTAACATTCTGATCTATTATATTGAGTTGTAATGTTGTAGTACATGGAAGTATGTGACTTGAGCTATACAACTGCCATAACTCACATTTGCAATTAACTATAATATGATAATTATGACGAGTGTTAATTTTATGAGAGCTCAATGTTTATTCCATTAAAGTTTATGCTTTACCTCATTGGGTCAAGTGAGAGAATGTAAGATTTTTAGCTTATTATTGTGAACCCAATTAAGTCCAAAATTATGTGACACAATTTAAAGGGAATAAGAGTTTTACATTGAATAGAATATGAATTCTATCAATTCATTCAGTTACTTGATGGACGTATTAGATTAAAAGTTGATCATTATAAATTGATCATCCCTCTACCTATTAGGGTTACAGATACAAAACTGTAAGTAAGAGAAGAGATTAAGAGGGAAAAATCAATTTATCAGTTGTTTTTCATGTTTTCTTTGTCAAGGTTCATGACACTCCAAATTCATATCAAGTAGGTTTATGTTTGTAAAAATCATATTATTTTAAAGATACTAAAATAATTGTTTATGCAATTTTAAGGATATAATTTGAATAACATTTAGATCTAAAAAAATTTAGATTACGAGCAAGCTGGTATTGGCGGTCTGCTGTAGACTGTATGTTTTTTGAAGCAGGTGGGTTATGTTGAACCAAGCATGACTGGGTTGTATGCCATCAAGGAGGCTGTCCTCATGATTTTGGCATCCGAATGGACTGTATACTACAAATTAACTGGATCTCTAAACCTAATTTAGCTGCTTGGCAGGTTAAAGATTTATGTTTCGGTTTGTTGTTTGATTCTGGGTGATTAAAGCTGTTCCAAGAGTTAGTACTACTGATGCAGACATGTTGGCCAAATTTGGTTGATTAATAAATAATATTTCAAAAATTATGATGATGATGAGTGAGCCATTTATTGATTATTGATTATTGATTATTGATCATAATTTAACAACTATCAGAAAAGACGAAATGATGAGCATTATGAATTTAATTAATTATCATTAAGCATCTGTCTCTCAGTCTTTTATTAATCTCCAAAATTGAAATTCTCATCCCTTACACGACAACGATAGTTATGAGATAGAAAAACCACCAACCTAATAATCTCACGATTCTTGTTGCAGACCAATACATAAAAAAAAAAAAAAAACAAGCTGCTTATTTCTTTTATATCTTGCAATTCAATATTGAAAACAGCACAGAGTTGCATTCAAGAAAACACCATTAAAAAATTAAAACCTCGCCAGACAAAATATAAAAAGCAGCTGATGGGTGTGTACGCATTTCACAACTACAAGTTTCAAGATAATACAACATGACTGACTGCTGTATTGCAAGGTTTTGATTTTTCTTTTCTTTTCAGTCAGATAGGAAGTTGGCAAGTTGATGGTGCAACTTGGAATTCTTTCCAATCCATTTCAACCACCAATCATGGCATTGTTTAATAGATGAAATCTGAATGATTATTATGGGATTTAAATCTACACAAATTAGATTAGTAAAATTTATTATCTCCGTATACTATCATTTAAACTTTTGGCTGAGTTGGTGTCAGGAGTCAATCAAGCACCAACTCAATTAGGAAAATTATTTCATAATTTAAATGAGTTATATTGTTTGAGAGTATTTTAATCTTTTATTTTAATAAAATATATATAATAATATTTGAACCCACACTCATTAAATTAGTGAAACCTTAAATTTATCACTCAGTCAAAACTTTATTTTGATGTGTTTTATACATTTTATTTTAATATGTATAATTCCATCAGTTGCATATATTATTTCATGTGTTATTATAATTAATAAATTTTAAAACCATACGTTTCATTGTTTATTATACATTATTTTTAAACATATATTTGGTAGTAATAAAAGATTTATTATATATATTACTGCAAGTATATTCATATTATTAAGCAGTTGTGTGGAAATGAATGTATAGCATGAAATCTATTTCAACTCTTGCTTGTTTACGCAGGAGTTGATTGAAAACATGTCATTATCTAAACCAATTTTATAGCTATTGATGCTTAATTATACTACTCTTAATCTGATTCTTCCTATTTGTTTGATTGTTGCAAAAAGACAAACAAACAACCAACTATTACTAGGAAACTTGCTCATAATTATGAAACTACTACATATTTTTATATAATTAAATTATGAGAGTGGATTCCGTCAATATTATTAATGTAGATAATATCACATATTTTGAGATCTTAGTCATGCACATTCTACTCATTAATATTGTATTTAAGCTTCAAAATCTTTATAATTTTGTGGGCTAATTAAGAAATATAATAAGATTCGCACTAGCTTTTAAGAATAGAATAATCATATAAATAATTTAAATTGAATTTTGAGTTAGCCACGTAAATTGATTTTATTTGTTAAATGCATTCGGAGAGGGTAACATATGCCGTATAAACATATCAAGCGTCTTGCCAATAATGTCGTAAATTTGTGAATGAGATTTTAGATAATGTTAATTAATTGTTTTTGGACTTATTTGGTACCTTAATTTGTGTTCACCAAGAGGCGAATTAAGGGGAGACTCTCCTAAAATGGAAAATTGTTGTTTTGGTCTTTTAGAATATTTTATAATTTTAAATTAGTAAAAGTAAAATTACACTTTAGCCCCCCTTAAAATTATAAAAATTTAATTTAATCCTTTAAAAATTATAAAGATATAGACTATTAAAAATTAAATTTCATTTTGGCCCCTAAAAAAATTTTCTGGCTTCGCCCTTGCTAACACCATTAATTTATGTTGATATGGTATTGATAGCTAAGCCAGTGGTGGCACGTGGCAACCTCTCAATAAACCACATAATGAACATAAATTAAAAAAATTTAAAAATATTTGAAAATATATAAATTAGTAAAAAAATGTTTTTCACATCATGAATAAACCTGGACAAATTGTTGTCCAAATACATTTGAATATAGGCATTGTTTAGATCCATTTCATATGTACTTTCTAGTAAGTTTATATTTTTTTATTTTTATAACATATCAAGTTATTTATATTATTATTTTGAAATTAAAATATATATAATTTTTAAAAATAAAATATATAAATTAGTAAAAAATATTTTAAAAATTACATCAAAATGAACCTAGATAAAAGGTTGCTTAGATTCAAATGCATTTGAACAGCCATGTGCCTAAATTCATTGTAGACGTGTTTTTTTAGTTTTTGAATATATATTTTATAAATTCATAAAATTTTAGTTCTTTATTATTTATTATTTATATTTTTAATTTTTATATATTTTTAAAATTTTATAGGCTTTTTATAAACATATATTAATTTATAATACCAAACACATTTCTTGATTTAACGAATGGCCAGAACAACCCTAAATATTAAGTTTTAATTCTAAACACCAACATCACCTTATCTCCTTTTCTGTTATACTATCAATAAGAACATTTATGTAAGTCTTAGTCTCCATAGAAGGATAACCCTTGGCCAAATTGCATGGAGGGATATTTATTTATATTTTTGAGGGAGTATCGATCAAAGTTCAAAGCTAAGAAAGATTGTGGTGATTCTGTTTATGACAAGTTAACCATAAAGGTTTGAATATCATTTTTCGAACTATATTTATCGCATTAGCTTTTGTTTATCAGGTTTTTGCTTGCCATTTTTCATAGAAATATGCTAATGCTGATCCAAAAATATGGAGGTGTGCTCATGGCTCTAATTCATGAGTTAGTTTATAATTTCATTAAGGAATAATTTTGAAATGAAGAGTCATTCGTGAATACAAAAGGATGGCTTAATGCATATAATTGTATAGGTGAAGAATTTTGGTTATTTCTTCTATTACAAACAAGTGGTTTATTTGATTTTTTTTCCTCTTCATTTTATTGGCTATGTAACATATATATATTGTGGTGAATCCATTGTGTAGGGTATAGCATAAAGGTATTACGATGGCTTATGTTTTGGTTAATATTTTATTGAGTGTATATATGTACAAGGGACACCCATGGTTCTAACGAGGAGATTTGTAGTTTTAAGAAACCGCTTTCTGCTTGAACACATTCTTATATTTTGTTAATTTTTGTAAACACTTGGACATGTTTTAATTCATATTGTATGTCAACTTTATTATGAATTTATATAAATTATATTTTACTAATATAAAATAATTGTAGTTTCCTTTAATTTTTAGATACATCTTATAATGTTTTTTTACAAATAAAATTATAATTGTTATGAATTTTTTTATAAAAAATTGAAATAGGCCTTGACAGATATATATACTGACAGCCAAAAATGTCAGCAAATGTCGATAGCAAAAAAAGGGGAATTTGAACGTATATCAATAGAGAGACCGATAGTAAGGCCGTTAGAAAATGTTGAACCTTTAGGATGGACAAAAGGCGTCCCTACAAACATGGTCGAGATAATATAAATCTTGATAGTGCTTTTAGTGGCAAAAGAACCCGTCAATATAAGGTGAAATAAGTTTATACCAACATTGGAATGTTCTTCAAAACATTCCTTTTAGCCTTCGATAAAAGATCCGATGTGCCATACTGATGAAATTTTAGGATTTTATAAATAACTTTATTACCATTGTAAATAATTTCTTTTTTAGAGTTTAGAATCCATAACACTTTTTTTTATAAAGAATTAAATATATTATCTAATATTTTAATCCATGTATATATTTGTGATAAAAAAAAGCTCCACGTCCGTAGCTGATGAATGCCCACATTTTCATATTTTAACATTCGAAATAGTATCCATACATATATTTTATATATCTCTTAGCTAGAGAAACAGTGAGCAATGACCCCAGAAAAGGAATAAAATTATTCATCACAATTTTTGCGCCTCTTAGAGACATCAATTATATCAGCGTGTGACCGCCAATTTGTGTCCATCACTTTAATATTTCACTGGACGTCCATGAAAATGACTCTTGACTCAGCTCTACCTAAGCTCTTGTCATTTCCTGTGCACTTTGTTTTTTTTTCTCATCATTTTTACCCAACTTGCCAAATTGCTCTATCCTTAAAAAAAGCTTCAACATTGGTAACAAAAGTTGGGTACAGTAAAACGCATTACTATAAGTTTAAATTATTGGAAGTTTTTATTTATTTTTAAAGAATTATACAAATTCCACATCGTTAAAAAAAGACGTTGAGATCTTTGTTTATAAGCTATTATATACTTCATCAATTTGGTAAGATTCAAGTTGAGAGTGTGGATTCATGCATTGAACTCAAAAGATTAGTGTAATGTACATTTGAGAGTTCAAGAAAATGAATTTCTTAACGAATTGAAGTTATTTTAATTAAGCCCAGATTCATTGAATCATTTTTAAACTATTTCTTACTAATTCAATCAAATTTACTTTTTCTGTATTTCGTTAATGAAACAACATTCAATGCTTCTCATAATTAGCTTTCATATTCTCTTTAGAAATGTCTTCCTCTTATAATCTTAGTTGAGTGTTTAATTAACTCATAAAACAGAAATTATTTCCTAAGTAAAACTTTCCAATATATTAAACAAATATATTAATAGCTTCATACATGTGAATCTCTCTAAAATAATCAAAATCAAAATATAATAAATGGACCTACACTTGTTAAAGGGGATGTGTTATCCAAGTTGTTTGTGGCTTATCTAAATTGAACTCTTTTATGGATTAAAGATTGATGTTGTATTGGATGCTTACTAGAGAAAAGGAACAAGATAAGATAACTTTTAGTAATGTTGAAAGTGTGAGAGGGGACTTTCATGGTTTAAGTGTTGGATGGGATAAAGACAGCCACTACCATTGTAGAAGTAGAAGAAGACAATATGAGGCTAAATAATCAAAAGTTTTGCCAAAGAAAAGTGAAGACATTTGACATTGACCAATTTTGTCTTGTAATATTTTGGAGATAATAGGAATTTTTAATGATATTTACTTGTTTAACTATCCCTCACATGATTTTATTTTTAAAGTTATTCTATTACTCAAGTATAAAGTGAATATAGATGAAAAGAAGAACTCACTGTTTATAGTTTCTCTCTCATATTTAACGGCATGATTAAAATATATTAATGGTCAAAATTAAAGACAATTTACAAATTAATATTTTAAGGGATTTACAAGATTCGATTGAGAAATATATTGTTGATTTTAAAAATGGAGTGATAAATTTCGAAAACCCATTAAAGATATAGAGGAAACACTGAAGATAATAAAAGGAGGAGTCATACTTATAATTTTGTGTGTTTTTAAAGTTTTATTTAGGGTTGGAGAATAAAATTTGGAAGATGCATTATTCACTATATTTAAAGAAGATAATACTTTCATATTGTTACTACTATATTTTAACAAAATTTAGTAAGTGTTATTGTAAGATCGCACAGATGCATATTTTACAATCATGAGAAAAGAGTATAGGAACTCACAAGTTGTAATCGGTCATCACAAACTGATTATTGAATAATTACCCCCCTACCACTATTTCTTACTTTATTCAAGTATATGTTTGTGTGTTAAAATACACATAATTGGATGTGCATGTTAGCCGTCGCGCAACGGATCTATTAAAAATAATCTCTTTGTGTATGTTTGAATGGAGGTGGGAATGTGATTATTTATTGTAAGTTATTTTTAAATATATAGTTTTTATGTATATGTATGTAAAAATTATGTATTTAAAATATAGATGTGTGTCTAAAATTAAGTATTTAAAACACATGGATGTATTTAAAATAAGACATAATAAATAAAGAAACATATGTTTGAAACTAATTAATAATAACACATGAAATATGTATGATATTTAAATAAAAATAAATTCAATTGTGAATAAAATAAAATTTAAACAAGTAAATATATCATATTAAGAAATAAATGCACTACAATTGTTTATAACTTATTTTAAATATGAAAGAACATTTTCGTAATTTCTCTAACGAGTTGGTCCTCGGTTGAGTCGTGACATCAATTTAGTAAGGATTTTAATAATTGTATAGATATACAATTGATAGAGGTAATAAAGCATGTATAATAAAATTAGAATGTATAAAACAAATTAAAATAAAGCTTAAATTGAGTGGTAAAATTAATGTTTTATTAGTAAATGATAAAGGTTTAAATCCAATTACATGTAATTTTTATTGAATTTTTTAAAATAAAAATAATAAAGTACCCTAAAATGTAATTTATTTTAAATACGGTAAGATATTTTGTAATTTCTCTAACTGAATTGGTGCTCGATATACTTGTGATACCAACTCACCAGGGGATTAAATAATAGTATAGAAATATATATACACAATTGATGGAGATAATAAAGCATGCATAATAAAATTAAAATGTATAAAATAAATTAAAATTAAGCTTTAGTTTAGTGGTAAAATTAAAGTTTTATTAACCCATTTAGGTCTAAATTCTATCACATGTAACTTTCTTATTTTCTTTTGTAAAAAATAAAAGACTAAAATATCCTCAAATAATTAATTTATTTTAAATACGAAAGAATATTTTCATAATTTGCCTAATCGAATTGGTGCCCAGTTGACTCGTGAAACCAACTCGAAACTTGAATAATAGTATAATTAATATAATTAATAATTGGCTTAATGGTATTTTTGGCCCTCAAACTTTTTAAAAAAATTCAATCAAGCGCCTCCTAAATTTTTGCACCCAATTGAGCCCCTAAACTAACAAAACTGACCAAATAGGCCCTTTAACTAACGTTGACCGTTAGTAACTAACGGCATGTAACGCCCTCAACCCAATCCGATTAATCGAATTCGAATATTGGGTATTACCACACGAATATAGACACTATCTTAATCTACTTGTGCAATATACAAATAATTATAACTTACAAATTTCAAACTAACATACATAAGTAAGTACTTTAAGTAAATACATATACAACACGATGTAATTAAACTACAATGATATCCAAATTGAAGCATTAATTTATAACAAATACCTCGAGTGAATTTCTAAGGAGTATCTTAGTCTTTGAACACATAGCCAAACTTGTTCTGTATGCATAACAGCCTGATACGTCACTCCTTAAGCGTAGCCCCGGCATCGTTCCTCCTGGCGTAGACTCATATCAATTTGCCTATAACAAAACACACATCCATATAAGTTCATTATAACAAAACACACACCAATATAAGTTCGTAAGAACTTAGTGAGGAAAGCATCATTTACCTGTTTCATTTCTACACATCTCAACTAATAACTAAGGGTGAGTATTTGATCGAGTCGAGTTGAATCGAGTCAAAACATTTCGAGTTAGTCGATTTGAAAAATCTTATTTTAGCAACAGAACTCAATTTGAATTTTTTTTCGAATCAAATCGAATCGAGTTAAAAAATTTCGACTCAAGTCGAGTCGAGTTAACGAATCCCATTATTTATGCTCAATGTTGTATTTACATGAACTGATTATTTAACTAGTAAACAAAATACAAAATTATTTAACTACATACACAATATAATGGTTTTGCCTTTTAACTTAATGAGTAAACATTTATCAAAATAACGTAATTTTGCCTTTTAACTTAATGGTTTTGACTTTTAACTTTAGAAAAGGTAAGCATTTATCAAAACGACGTAGTTTTGCCTTTTCTTATTCGGATTTTCGGATAACTCGAATTGTGTAATTCATATTTGAGTTAAACCGAAAAACTTAATTTTTTTATTCGAGTTGATCCAAATAACTTGATTAACTCAAATAACTCAAACTATTTAATTCGAAATTTGAAAAATTTATCGAGTTTTTCGAATCGGATTTTGCTCACCCCTACGAGTAACTTATTTAGATGATCATATCGTTCTGAACCTTCAACTTAATCACTGGTGAATACTCCCTTAATTTCTATTCTCATTTACACGTCAGATACCATGTATTGCTTAAAACCCATTTCTTACCCATCAACATCTTCGGTACGCCACTTGCCTCTTTCAATTTGATTTTTCATAAGTCTTTACCCGTTTCCTTTATAGAGATTCATACGATCGAATCACCGTCACTCTTGTATACGTAACTTTAAGTCATCGTTCCACAATCCATGTTTGATCACCTAAACATATCAAGTACATTCCTTCTGATATACAGTTAGAAAAATCCTTACTCAAATTACACTTCTTTTACGTTTACCCATCACTTCTTCTATATCTCTTCCCTTCATTATTCTCAGTCGAACCACGGTATTGTGCAACACTTTATCATAGCCCATAGAGACACTGTGATTTACTGATATTTCTAATAACACTTACAAGCTATACTGAACGCGCCAAAGCAATTGCCAAGGATCACTCTTTAAATTACGCCATTGCAAGCCTTACTAGGATATGCCACAAGGGCACTGCTTTCAGAATTCGCCATGTACGTTGTTCAGTCAGGTTTTCGTCACAAAGGTTATCACATCAAAATTTGTCACACAGGCTATTGATTCATTGTTCGCCACAATGGTGGTTCTTAAGAGTGCACCATGAAGGCGTTCCTTACGGAGTTTGCCACAAAGGTATTCCTTTCATGTTCCGCCACAAAGGCATTCCCACAGAGGCTATCTCTTCATGATTTGCCACAAAGGCGTCTTTCCATATTGCGTCATATAGGTATTCCTTTCCTGACATGTTTATGATATGGATTTTTCTAAACTAATGTTATGTAAGGTTTGCCCGTCATCATCCTGGGACACACAGAAAACCCTATTGGGTAATCACTGTCCTTTAGTTTCTTTCGAAATGTGTCATGGTCATGAGATTTTCCTTTCAGAGATCGTGTTTAAAGTCTCGACAGACCCCTTTAGACTCTACCGCGATAAACAGACACAGACTCACTTGATTGACCCATCACACACTGACACGGTTCATATTCATCTTTAATTCCATAACTTTCTCTTACCATATCATACCATAGCATACATCTAAGACACTTATATACGACCAAACCTAAACTTCTCAAATTCTATACCAGAACATGCATTCTATCCATAACATTCATTCATACAATTGCATGACCATCATACTATATTTATCTAGTTTCAGTTTCATCGTTCAATCAGTTTCTACAGAGATATCTCATGTGAATAGTATACATGCAAGACTCGGTATAGAGACTCACCTTACAACCACGGATAGCAGTTTGAACTCTAGATCCAACTTTCATCAATATACCGCAACAACCATTACTTATAAAATAGAAGAACACCATTAAAGCTTATTCGAGTAACCATACTACCATGTCAAACCTAGATGAATCCCATACAAAGCCTTACTCATTCATCTTACTATTCATGCACTCATTCCAACCTACTCTTTCATAGAACATCATGTAGATTCATAAAACTTACATTGACATGAAGCAATCACTGATAAAATTTGGGATTTCAACTTTAGCTTAGATAAATGCCTTCCGTTCCTCAAGCCTTAGATAACCTTACCTTAAAAGAAAGAATAAGAGAACTCTCATTTCTCAAACTTGAATATCTATTATTATAATCTAAGTCTTTATTGGAACTTGACAAATGTCACATCATTACTGAATTGCCTTATCAAAAGTCTACAACTTCCAAGAAACCTAATTGAGTATTCCCTTATCTTTTAACTATTTTGGTTTACATTCAGTTGGTTCTTGACCGACTTACCTTGCAACTTAACTTACACGGTACCATAATTAATCAAGCACACCATAACCCTAGTGCAAACTAAAACTCTCGATACCATTTTACGTGACCATTGGTCTTATTCCAACTAATATAGCCACCTGACATGGAACCTTTATTAACTTAACCACATAACTATATACGTTCGCTCTATTCAATGAAAGAGGCACTTAAGCGAAGCCTACTTCGCCAATCATATTACCTTAGGATTATACGCCAAACCTTGTACTCGCCAGAGTTAGGGTGTTACAACTCTCTTCCCCTTAACAAAATTTCATCCTTGAAATTTTCATCTCTTCTAGAAATCAATTACCTAGATCACACATATCGACGATGATATTAATTCCCTTTTATAAACTTCAAAATTTCCTTCTCATTAACATATTCCTCAAAAAATATATTAAGAATATGTCATTAGACTGCTTTTAACGAAATCAAAATTTTGGCGATTAAACATTTGAGCGTGGACATCACTCATACCTTTTTGATAGATGTTAGTCCTGTATTGGACAATTTAAATAGTTTCTCGCAAAGTGACTTCTTGAGCACGTCTATATCTATAAAATAAAGTCTCCAACCCTTTTTTAAAATTTTTTTCTAAACTATTCAGATTTCTTAACAACTTTTTTGATTCCTTAATATGCTTTCATCT
This sequence comes from Gossypium raimondii, assembly GCF_025698545.1. Classification (NCBI taxonomy): domain Eukaryota; kingdom Viridiplantae; phylum Streptophyta; class Magnoliopsida; order Malvales; family Malvaceae; genus Gossypium; species Gossypium raimondii. The sequence continues at coordinate 40,544,933 of NC_068565.1, forward strand.
TCTCTGATTCCAGATTTTCTTAAAGGTAATCTCATCGCCTCTTCTTTTCCATACTTTTCTTATTTCCATACAAGAATGTCGAGAATGAATGTTCACAGTAAAAGTCATACCTAGAGCACAAGTTTTAACCCCCAAAAATCACACCATTCTTGGACCCTTTGAACTTGCATACACTCGTCCACGAGTTTCTACTCTCATTTATGAATGTAGGACCACCAAACAAGAAGAGGACTGATTCTTAACAACCTAAGGCTTCCGTTGTCCAAAATTTGCTTACGACATTGAAATACCACCAAGGTGTCATCTAAGTGACAACACCCAAGGTTTTATCCTTCCCCTTATTCTATTAGAGGTTAGATTCCACTTACCCTTACACCCCTTCTTTTGCTCAGTTTTAACTGAGTATGGTATTGCACCAGGACAACTGTCAGCGTGTCTTAGTGGACTTTGGTAACTTATTTCATTGATTTTTGCCAACGAAACGAGTCACTCTTCTTAGGAGTTTTCCAAAAATTTTATCAATTAAAAATTACCAAATAAGGGGTTGGTGCTAGTTCTACCCACTTCAATGTTCGCCAAGGTTGTAACCCAATCATTCAAAAAAAAAGAAAAAAATTATAAGATTCATTTACAACCTCGAGAATGGATTTGGTTTTCAAACTTAGTCAATTCCTAAGGAATCCATTTGCTCTCAAAGTCAACCTGTGGACTCGAAGATTACCAACAAGCAATTCAAGCATCTAAATAGGGACACATTGTAACACCTCAAACCCGATCTGATGAACTGAATTCCAATTCTAGGTGCTACCACTCTAATACATATGAAACTTAACTCTACTTACAAAATTGGTTTGCGACGTAATGTGCAAGTGTACACAGCCATTATCAAGTAATAAGTAACTAAAAAGAGTTACCGCCTCCATATGAACTATGTTTAAATCAATATTTGTTAAATTAATATTTACAAGTTCATTAAGAAAACGCCATATTTTAAGGTGGCGAATGTTAAAATTGAATTAATCAAATATATGCAAATGAATTAACCTAAATGCAACGAAAAATGCAATGAGATGGTTTAGCAGAAAATCACAGGTTTAAATAACAATAACATGAATAAGCTAGAATAATTACAACACTTAACTCAATTCATTCTTTGTTGTCTTAACTCAATTCATTCTTTGTTGTGTTTAACAATGTTCCAAGAAATATTCCATGGCAATTCGATCATTCATTAACTTGGAATCTCATATAAGTTCTTTCAAAGTATTATACTTAGAAAACATGTATATTTCTATGTTCATATTTAACTAAGGATTCCTTAGGCTTTATGTGAAGTAACATAGACAAGTTAGGTTTGAAACAATTTAATCACATAAACATAAAGTTATGCAAGGTAATAGTGTTCTCTCAAATTATTACGAACCATTAATATATTCTTGATTGGATGTAAATTAAGCATGCACCTTCAAACTATTGTGTCCATTAATCACCATTTGATTAGGATTAAGCAACTAATTCTAATGTATCCAAACATATTTTAATGCATGAATAACATGAATGATTTTAATTGGAAGCATGAAGAATTGAGGCATAGAACACTATAAACATAAATCGAATGAATTTAATCATTGCAATTATTCTAGTTAAAAATCAAGTCATCATTAATAAAGGAAAATAGTTAAACAATATGCAATCATGTTTGAATAACTAAGAACAATTTAAAGATAAAGAAAGAAAAAACTCGTAATGAATTCGGTGATTTCCCGAAGACTAATTGTGGTGGCTTCCTCCAATTATCGTGGTTACTCCTTCACAAATTACTCTTCAAGGTGGTCGGCCAAGTGAGTTTTTTTTAATGAAATTCTAGCTAAAATAAATGAGAAGATGGAGAGCTTTAGGTGTGGAAGAGATGAGAGAAAGATGAGAGAATTTTTTGTGTTTAAGGATATGTAGGGAAGATATGAAAGGTGAATAGAAGGGCCTATTTATACTTGGGGAAGAGATTGAGAGTTTGCTAAAAATAGCATTCATATCCCTTGAGAATCTCCAAAGCACGGTCGACCATGATTTGTGGGATGAGGGGTTGTGGTTGCTTGATTTGTGATCGATTCTCTAATGATTCATGGAATGGAGTTGGACGGGAATCAAAGCGTTTGTTAGGGGATTATTTTTTTTTATTTTTTCATACATGTAAGGATCTTCATTTTAATTATTACAAAGCTACTTTTGGGCTACTCTTGATGTATTTCCAAATTTGGGCTTCTCTTCCCCCTTTTAGACGGTTTGGCAACCCAATTAAAAAGCAATTTCATTCTCTTCAGCAACCATCTTCCAAGCTAGGTCAATGCAACTTTTATGAGCCCAATTCATCAAATTTGTCGTCCATAATATAGTATAGTTAGCTCACTTGCATGTGTTTCCTTACTTGTTCCCAACGTTGAGTAATTTTAATGGTCCATACTGTAATATTTTAACAAAGAATTTTCTTGTAGCATAATTTAGTGAAATTATTTAAAATTAACACCTAATTATGTAAAATTACAAACTTTACTTAAACTATGCCCAATGTCTCAATATGAACTAAAATTACACAATTAGCTATCTACATGCTCAGAATTTGCACAAAATTTAAGTAAAAAGGTGTTAAATAAACCTATATAATTTAAACTTATCACACCACTAAACTTAATCCATTGCTCTTCCTGAGTAATGCAAAGCAAAAATTTAGGGCAATCTTGCATAATATTTCAGTAGAATCAACTTTTCACATAAGCATGCATCAACAAATTTATGCCCACAAACTCTTCTTTCTAACAAGTTGCTCGCATGCAAATATAATTTCAAATTTTCATATCAAGTAAAAGAATATGTTAGCACAATCATAATTCGTATGCTTTTCCAAACCAGATGCAAATCTTCCATTCAAATATTCTTCCTTATTTTTAATTACGGAAATAATCCTAAGGTTTAACAATGGTCTTCATATGTTGTACTTAGTAATTTCTCTCCACTAATGTAGTCGGTATAATTATCAAAATCAAGGTCTTTCACAGGGTTGTAATGGGGCTAGGCTCAAGGTAGGGATAAAGAGAAGTGATTTTTAAGCTAAATAACCTTAAACTTTCCTTGGACCTTCGTAGCACAATTCACCTTGCTAATTGGGTTAACACCCCAAACTTAATTTTGACTCATACTTCTGAACACTTTGATCATGATACTTGATCATACATCAACATTTGATCAATTTATTTCAAAGCATATACCTCATTCTAACTTCTTTCTCAAGATTTCTTTTTACCAAAGTAAGTAAAGTTAAACATGGTGCAAAAGATAAGGTAAAACTTATGAAAATAAGGTAAGATGGCTTATGTTGCAGGTAAATCAAATAACAAAGGCTTTATGGCAAGGTTCCAAGGGTTAATTATAAATATGGTAGGCTTGAAAGGCTCAAACAAGCCAAACAAAATGTGTCTATATCATTTTTAGACTCTCATTCCTACTAAGATATCGCCTTAAGAAAGTTACTAAGACAATTCTAAATATTTAAACATTCATGCATGCCAAATTTCTAAGGAAAAGTAAATTTCCTAGCTGACATACATAAGGCTTAGAAAACACAATCATATTATGATTAAGCTAACATACTTTAAAAGAAACTTGAATAGAATCGAAATTATACTTTCATATGAGCTAACTTATTAAAAAATTTCTCTAAACATTAATTCATTTAAGCATACTTATGCATGAAAATTGAAAATTTAAAAAGAAGCAATGTCATCATTGCAAATTAACAAAGTAGTGAATGAGAACTGTATATTAGGTAGGATTTCAAGAAAGAAAGGTGAGTCATGAAAACGCTTAAATACCAAATATTTCTTGGAAAATTCAATCCTTAGACATATACATTCGTATTACCACACTACTATGCATTTTACTAGAGAACAAAATTAATGGAAAGGCATTAGCTTAGTTTATTCATAAATTGCAAATTATTCAATTTTATTGTGCATAAAATAAAATATTCCTATAGTAAATGTAAATTTCTTAAAAACTATACTATTAGAAAAAAAAAACCCCCTTTTATTAATTTGCATCATCCCCTTTGTCTTGCTCCTTCCCCTTCTTACTTGAATTCTCAAACTCTTATTGTTTTGAATCTTTCTCCTATAACTTGAAAACATGATCTGGAAACTCAGGAACAAAACTGTTAGAGAAGTTCTTAAAAGTATTCCTTATGTAATCATCTCTAATTTTTTGCATGTTTCCAATAATCCTGTTGTTGGTTATGCATAAATTTTCACATATCCAACATGATTGGAAATTCTGATTTATTGATGGTGTTCAAAGAAGTGGTCATCGAAATGGTCAACTCAGGGTTAACATTTGGCTCTATTGGTTCAGCAACATTTGGTTCTATTCCTGGTTCAGGGTTGTTTGGTTCGCCTTCAGATTCTGCTTCTTCTGGTTCATTTACTGAATCGGTATCAAGTTCAGAATTGGTTGATGACTCTTTAAGTTTTGGCTTGTTTGGTTCAATCTAATTCAGTTGTTCAACATTCTCCACTAACCTCTCGAGATTGTCTATTATTAGGCAGCCTTGAACATAACTATCTTTCAAGTTTGCTTTTGACTGAACTTGTGCTCGCAAACAGAGTGAAGTAATCAATGATGGGAAGTAAGCACTTCCTGTCTTTTTCTTAGCATAATCTTGGATTTCCTTGAGAATAATTTTTCCCACATTGATTGATTTTCTGTCATAATTGCATGCAACAAAAGCATTCGTTCCATCGAGAAGGTGAAACTATGTGAGATAGGCATGAAGCTATATCGTACAAAGTAGAATCATACCGTAGCCATTGGTTTTAAGTACTCTCTTCAACAAGAGTGACTGTTGTATTTTCTTATGATCCATTGCGATCCCAAATTTGCAACAAAGTTAAACACTTGTTGAAGAAAATTTTAATTGATATTTGTCATCATGGTAGAGTATTCATCTTATTCAACATCAAGCAGGTTAAACAACTCATTAATGGATTTAGAAGTAAGAGGTTCTTTTTACGAACAAGAACCTTAGTAGCATCTGGTGTGGTTAAGTTGGCATAGAATTTTCGTACTAATTCCTCTTTAGGAGGTGATCATGCGTCACAAATTTGATTCCACTTTGTAGCCTCAACTGTTTTCTGAATTGACAACGACACAATCATCTTATCATTGCTTTCCAAGTTGAAACCTTTTTATGGCATCATGGGTTGATTTTTGAAGATGGAATCATATCTTTATCTTGCTTCTTCATCTTGAATCACAATTGAGTTTTCAACAGAAGTCTTTGAAGATCTAGTTCTCTTTCGAGTCATGATGATTTTTCCCGAAAGAAGTTGAGCAAAAAAATTAGACGGTAGTGGTGTTGACTTAAAACTAAAATGGAGTCGTAAAAATTGTCTTTGTGGCAGGAAGGGGAAGAAGTTTAATATGGAGGTTGTGACAAAGCTTGGTAGGAGGGGGATTGTTGCTACAATGAAGAAGAGTTACAACGACGACAAGAAAGGAAAAAAATAAATTTAAAAGAAAGCTTTTGAGCTTTGAGGCCGGCAGCTAAATGAAGGAAAATAAAGGGATAAATTAGGGCTAATGGCTTGAGTGTTGTGAAAAATAATGTGGTGTTAAGGGGCTTTTATAGTGGTAATTAAGACAAAAAATTTTAGCAAAAATTTAGCTAAAGGGAATACTTGGGCGACTAGGTATGGAGGTAAATATGTGGAGGCACAACTAGGGTTTAGGGAAGTTTATGGGTGGCAAAACTTTGGGTATTTTCCTCCTTTTTACTGCACTGGGCCTCAAGCCCAAGCTGTAGTTATTTCCTGTATTGAAAATTAAACTGAACCAAAAATAAATTGATTAGTACTTGGGCCAACTTGACTCTCTTATTTGACATAAAACAATAAAATTGAAAATAAAAATAAAAATTCCTTTTTAGGCTACTTAGTATTTTTTTTTCTCAAAAGATTACATAAAATTAAATTTCTAAGAAAAGTTGGAGGTGTCACAAATAGTCATGCTTAAGTTCCAATCTTCTTAGACATAATTAACTTAATGTATTAATTTAAGAAAGAGAATTTCTAAGTATTCCATTTATTCAAATTAATTACATAAAAAATCTTGAGACATTGACCATTAACTTTAAATGTACCTTCCTTTTTATCTCGTAATCCCTCCACTCCATACGGATAGACTTTGTGAATGGTGTATTGTATAGTCCATCGGGGTTTGAACTTCTCAGGGAATAAATTTAGCCTTAAATTGAACAACAATACTCTTTGACCTTATCTGAATTCTCGAGGTTGTATTCATTTTTAATGCCATCTCTTAGTCTTTTCTTTGTACATCTTGGCATTCTTGTACGAAATTAATATCAACTCTTCCAACTTATCAAGCTATAACATTCTTCTCTTACCGACTTACTTTAGATCTAGATTTAATTGTTTCAAAGCCCAGTGAGTTTTATTTTCCAACTTAAGTCGCAAATGACACACTTTTCCAAAGACTAATCAATAAGGAGTCATTCCTAACGGTGTTTTGAAAGTTGTCTAATAAGCTCATAAAGGATCATTGAGCCTCTAGGACCAATCTCTTCTATTAGGTCGAACTACCTTCTCAAGGATTCCTTTGATCTCACGGTTTGCAAGTTTAACTTGCCCATTTGTCTGCGGATGATAGGCAGTAACTATTTTATGTTTCACATCATACTTTTCAAGCAACCACCTAAGCCATTTATTTACAAAGTAAAATCTTTCATCATTAATTATAGCTCTCAGAGTCCCAAACCGTGTAAATACATGCTTATGTACGAATCACAAGACTACTTTAACATTATTCATTGGGCATGCTTTGACTTCCACCCACTTGGATACATAATCAATAGCCACTAGGATGTACCTGTTGCTATAAGAAGAAGGGAACAAATCTAAAATATAAATGCCCCACACGTCAAACAATTCTACCTCTAAAATATTTGTCAAGGGCATCTCGTTCCTCCTCGATATGTTTCCAGTCCTCTAACACCTACCATAATTTTTTACATATGCAAGTGCATCCTCAAACACTGTTGGTTAGAAAAAACTAGGTTGAAAGATTTTTGCTGCAATATGGGAGCCATCAAAATGTCCCCTACTTGGAGATGAATGACAGTGGTATAGGATCTCGTCAATCTCGCTTCCAGCTATGCACTTCCTAATTATATTATATGCACATTGCTTAAACAGAAATGGCTCCTCCCAAAAGTAATATCTACTATCATGAAAGAATTTCTTCCTTTGTTGGTATGTCATTCCAAGAGGCATTATTCTACATGATAAATAATTTGAAAAATCAAAAAACCAAGAAGTTTCATGGATTCGACTTACCTCGAAAATCTACTAATCTAGGAAATTTTCATTGATAGGAACAAATGAGTGAGTTACCTCATTTTTCTCCAATCTTGACAGATGGTTAACTACTTGATTTTTAACTCCCTTTCTGTCTTGGATCTCAAGGTCAATTTCTTGGAGTAAAATTATCCATCGAATCAACTTCGGTTTAACATCTTTTTTCGTAAGTAAATATTTGATGGTTGCATGATCAGTAAAGGCTGTGACTTTTGTACCTATAAAATAAGAACGGAACTTGTCAAAAGAAAAAACTATAACAAAAAGTTACTTTTCAATTACCGTATAGTTAAGTTAGGCTCATGTCAAAGTTCTACTTACATACTAGATTGGATGGAATACTTTGTTTCTTCTTTGCCCTATCATAACTTCCACAGCAAAATAGTTAGCATCAGACATCAACTCTGCTTTTGAGTTGTTTTAAGTTTGGTCTTCCGGGGATACAACTATTTGGTTATATACCGAATATCCATGTAAGAAATAGTAATATTCGTTACCCGCCAGTCGATCTAACATTGGATCCATGAAAGGCAATGGGAAGTGATCATTCCAAGTAGCATTGTTCAATTTTCTGTAGTCGATACAAATTCTCCAACCCATGATCATCCTCGTTAGGATTAACTCATTGCACTCATTCTCCACAATTGTAATTATGCCATTCTTTGGTACACACTATACCGAACTTACCCATGAACTATCTAAGATGGGGTAGATAATTCCCACATCTATCCATTTAATGACTTCCTTTCGAACTAGCTCTTTCATAATTGACTTGAGTCTCTTTTGCCCATCAATTCTAGATTTTTTGCCCTCCTCTAAGATAATCTTGTGCATACAAAAGGACGATTTTATTCTTCGAATACCAACTATGGTCCAACCGATCGCCTTTTTGAATTTCTTCAAAACTTTAATTAGCTACTCCTCTTGGTGTTCTATTAGTTCTGTTAAGATAATCACAAACAAAGTAGAGTAGTTACCAAAATAAACGTATTTCAAATGAGAAGGAACTATCTTTAGTTCAAGTTTGAGTGGTTCATCGATTGACAACTTTGGTTGTGTGAGTTACCAAGTTTCCAACTCTGATGATTCAAAACTTGCTAGTCGAACATAGTCCTTTGAATTGGCTTCCATCAAAGCCATATTTTTCTTACCTTGTTCATCTTCCAATGGCTCAGATCTTAAGGTGTTTTCCAATGGGTCTTATACAAAATTGCAATTACATTCTTTAGAAACTAAGGTTTCTAGCTCCTCTATCACTGAGCATGCTTCCATCAAATCAAGGAATTTCATGGCATTAAAAACATTAAAAGTCATCTGGTCATCTTGAACTCGCATAGTGAGTTCACTTTTTTGCACATTTATTAATGTTCTCCCTATTACTAGGAAAAGTCTCCCCAAAATGATCGATACTTCCTCATCTGCTTTAAAATTTAAGACAATAAAATTAGCAAGAAAAATAAACTTATCTACATGTACTAGAACATCTTCAATCTTTCCTTCTGGGTGTGTTAGAGATTGATCCGCTAGTTGGAGTGTTACAATTGTTGGTTGAACATCACTTATACCCATCTTAAAAACGGACATTGGCATCAAGTTGATGCTCACTCCTAGATCATATAGAGCTTTACCACAATAAGATTCTCCAATGTTTTAGGGGATAGTCAAGCTTCCAGGGTTCTTCATTTTTGGATGTAGCTTGTTCTGTAAGAACACACTGTACTCCTTTGTTAATGCTACGTCTCGAACTCGCCAAGCCTTTTCTTCTTGGACGAAATGTCCTTGATAAACTTAACATAATTGGGCATTTATTCTAAGACTTCTACCAATGGGATATTGATGTGAAGCTGTTTAAGAACATCTAAAAACTTCCTGAATTGCACCTCATGTTTCTGCTGCTTGAATTTTTGTGGGTATGGAGGTGTTGGAACCTTAACTTGGATCAGAATAATTTTCTAAGCTAATATATTTGCATTTAACAAATAAGTTAGTTTATCATAATTTACTAGTTTAGATTTTACCTTTTCAGAATTTTTAGCGCCTAGCTTTTCTGGTGTAGGAATTTCAGCTATTGGTTGATTTTCATTTTCCTTGACAGGTTCACCTTCAACCTTAACTTCCTTAGGTTCTGAAGCCCTTTCACTTTGAGCAACTACTTTGCAGTGTTTCTTACCCATACTCTTTGGATTTTCTTTGTCACTTGGCAAGGCTCCTTGTGGTCCATTACGAAGGTCCGTAACTAATTGACCTACTTGGTTTTCCAAATTTTTCAGTGTTGCTGATTAACTATGGATTAAGGTGTCATTCTTAGCCATGTACGCGTTCAACAAATTTTCCAAACTGTTAGACGATTTAGCTTGAGGTGGTTTCTGAACTTGTTGATTGAACCCAAGAGGTTGATTTGATCTATGTTGCATGTAGTTGTTGTTTGATCCAACTTCTTGGTTACTCCAAGAAAAGTTTAGATGGTTTTGCCATTAAGGTTATAAAACTTGGTCTATGATCCTTATCCACTTCTATTCTGATTTTGATTTCATATAGAATAAACAGAATTGGGATTTGACTGCCAACTCTCAAACGAATGTTCGTCCCAACGGTATATGCAGGAAATAACATCAAATTGACTTCGTGGTTGGGCTGCAACATCATTAAAACAATTAGTGGTAAACTGTTTCAACATTGAAGAGATAGAAGATACTTGAGTTGATAGTGAAGTAAGGGTGTCTACTTCATGTACTCTTGCTTCTCGTCTTCCTGAAGCTGCTCGATTAGTCAGCCACTAGTAGATGTTACTGGCTATTCTCCCGATAATTTCATAAGCCTCATTATAAGATTAAGAAAGGAGAGCACCATTCACAGAAGCATCTACCACCATTCTAGTGTGTGCCTTGAGACCATTATAAAATGTCTCCAGCTGAAAAATGGTGATCTCATTCTGCAACTTAGCATTTTTTCTAGGTGGGAAATACTTTACCAGAAAGCTTTCAGCTAATTCTTGTCATGTAGAAATTGAGCTTGGTGGCAAAGAATTAAGTTATGCTCGTGCTCTATCTCACAACGAGTATTGAAACAACTTCTATCTCAATGCGTTTTCAGTTACACCCGCTATTTCGAAGGAATCACTCACCTCCATGAATAATCGAAGATGAAGGTGTGGATCTTCTATGGGCATTCCACTAAACTGGCCCACTGTCTGAAGCATCTGGAATATCACAGGCTTCAATTGAAACTGTGGTGCGTTAATCTCCATTTTCCTAATTCTAAGATTTAACTCATTAAAAAGTGGCACACCGTACTGCCTTATAACTCGATCCATATTGTCAACAATAAGGATTGGATTACGAGCATTAGTAGCTCCATTCCCTTAAACTCTGTTTGATTTTCAAGGTCCATTTTTACGACTTGTCTCTAGGCTAGCCTTTCTCGTCTCCTATGTCTAAATGTCCTCTCGATTTCATAGTCTACAAGGAGTAAATCGATGATTCGATCTATGCTCATAAACACTTAAAAAGAAAATCACAAAAAATTAATTGAATAACAATAAAAATAAAAATAAAAAAACCAAATTGCAAGAAATAATTTCAGAACATTGATTAAATTAATAGTCCCCGACAACGACTTGAAAAACTTGGTTCGTGATAACTCTTGAAAAGAGTTATATGTTACGCCTTTAGACTTGGTTGATTGCTTGTACTTAGGTAAGTTTAGTTGCATTTTATGATTTTCCATTAGTTTTTTTAGGAAATTGCATTAAAAGGCTAGGACTGTGCTTAAATGTTATTACATGTTACTTCTAATTATTTGCGGGAAGGATTTGTTTGTTAAGTGGCAGGTGCAGAATGAGGAAAAGAAGTAAAAGAATGAAGGTTTGTTGTGGCAAAAGGTTGGACAGTTTGCCAACACGAATGTCGTGCCAATGCTTGGAAGTGACCCAGTCAACATTTAATCATTATTAGTCCTGCTGTATGTGTACCAAAAAAATCAGCCTAAAAAAGAGGAAAAAGATCATGGGATTATGGGTCTAATCTGAAGGAAGAGATATAAAAACGAAAAATAAAAAAAAGGTAGACAGTTGAGGAGACCATTGAAAAAAAAAGTTCACTGGACGAGAATAGAGTATAACGATTGAGAACAAGGTAGAATTATAAGGGAGAAGGAGAAGGCAGTTCTTCTTGGCCACCATTAGATTGCGAGGCCAAAGATGTAAGGCTGGATAGGCGAAAGCCATCTTCCTGAAGTTCTTCTTTTACTTCTTTATTTACTATTTTGTGAATTGAATTGAGAAGAATGACGTTGAATGCTATTATGAATTTGAATGTTATTTGCCAGCCCATGAGTTAATCTCATAAGGTTGGGATTACTCAATGAAACTTTTATTTCATTTAATGACCAAAGCCTAGATTAGTTTTAATTTATTGTTTCATTCGATGGTATTTATGAATTGCATGCTTATAATCTCTAGGCATGAGGAATGTGCAGCATGTTTATGAAGTTAATCTAAAATTGACAAGGTTAGGTTAGTTAGATTGAAATTGAATGATATGAGCAAGTATTCGACTGAATACTTGTAGCAGTCTATAGACATAGAGCAACGCTCCATACAAAAAGAAAACAAAACAGTGTTGGGTACCGTGCTAAAGGCCTATAGACATACATCGCTTTAGGCAAGGTAACTTGAGGTCTTGCTCTCAAAAGAAGCATGTCATTTTAGATCTCTTCCGAACAATAGAACAAGATTGATTTTGCCGAGGCATATTTGGTTAACAAGGGTAGATTCTCAGTAATCCCAACCTTCCAAGTCAACATCGTAGATTATTTAACCTTTGTTGTAGCATCTCTATTTTTGTATCCCTAACTGTTTACTAGCTTGTTTTGCACATTTTATACATCGTTATTCTCATAATTGCCACTGCATTTTTATTATTGTTTTTGCCTTAGCATTAATCTCATTTCACTATGATAACTTAACCATCTTAAACCTATTCGATCCTTATGGAGACGATCTCAATTAACAATTTATTACTTGATTCGACGTGTATACTTGCACAATTCACATATCATATTCACGTGCGACAATTTGCGACAGAATGTGCAAGTGTACACAGTCATTATCAAGTACTAAGTAACTAAAAAGAGTTATCATCTCTGCAGGGACTATGTTTAAATCAATAATTTTAAAATTAATGTTTACAAGTTGGTTAACAAAACACAATATTTTTAAGGTGATAGATGTTAGAATTGAATTAATCAACTATATGCAAATGAATTAACCTAAATGCAATAAAAATGCAATGATATGGTTTAGCAGCAAATCACAAGTTTTAATAACAATAACATGAATAAGCTAAAATAATTACAACTCTTGACTCAATTCATTCTTTATCATGTTTAATAATGTTCCAAGAAATATCCCATGGCAACTCGATAACTCATAAACTTGGGATCTCATATAAGTTCTTTCAAAGTCTTATACTTAGAAAAACATGCATATTTCTATGTCCATATTTAACTAATGATTCCTTAGAATTTATGTGAAGTAACAAGGATGGGTTAGGTTTGAAACAATTTAATCATATAAACTTAAAGTTATGCAACGTAATAGTGTTCTCTCAAACTATAACGAACCTTTAATTTATTCGGATCGAATATAAATTAAGCATGCACCTTCCAATTATTGTGTTCATTAATCACCATCGATTAGGATTAAGTAACTAATTCTAATGCATCCAAACATATTTTAATGCATGAATAACATGAATAATTTTAATTGGAAACATGAACAACTAAGACACATAACAACATAAACATGAGTCTAATGATTTTAATCAAATCATTGCAATTATTTTAGTTAAAACAAATTAGTCATCATCATTAACGGAAAAACAATTAAACAATTTGCAATAATTTTTGAATAACTAAGAACAATTTAAATATAAAGGAAGAAGAAACTCTTGATGAACTCAGTGATGCGATCCCAATCGCATCATGTTATGGCACCACTCGTTGCCATCGAGATTGGCCTAAACACGAGCGCCCCAAGTGCAAGATGAAGCTCAACATCAGCTCAACGAGCTCAATCTTAGTTTTTCCAACTTGAATTTAGCTCCTCAAGCTCCATTTAGCTCGATTCAACTTAGATGAGTTTAATTTAGCTCACATGAGCTTAATTCAGCTTGTTTGAGCTCGGTTTAATTTCTTTTCAGCTCATTAATTTTATTTGCTGGAATAAATTAGATTAAAGTATTTAATTAATTTAGTTAAGTGTTAAATGTATTTTTAAGCTATTTAGTGTGTCTGAATAATTTTGGTATTAAGGATTTAATTTGTCTTAATTCCTACAGTCATTCAATATGTCTCAGTCTAAGACAACTTAATTAGGTGCCATAATAAAATTTAATGTGCAGGTTTTTTTTTTGTTGTTTGCTGCCGAATTTAATGTATCTTAAGGTAATTAATTTTGTTCATTTGATTTGTGCAGCACATGCATGAATGGGATTAAAAAAGGAATGGCTACCAAATTAAAACACATTCATGAAGGAGCTAGATGCATGAACAGCAAGTTACAATGAATGCAAGAATGCATGCATGTCTAGATACATGAATTTTGCTGATCCTTTGAATCTCCTAGGTGACCATTCGACCAAGAGGCATCTATTAGAGGTGTCCTTCAAGCCTTGGCCGAATTTAGACAAAGCCATTCACCTCCCTACAACCAAATTCATCTAGCTGAATTTTTCTTCATCATTAAGCTACCCATTGCCGTCCCAAGTGGCTGAATATGACATTGGCATCCCAAGTGGCTGAATATGGACATGGCCATTAGCCTCCCTCAAGCATTCATCTTTCCCAGTTTATTTCTCAATCTAGAAGCTGACTTTTCATACCTTCAAGGCTGTTCACATTCTCCTATAATGCTGGTATCTTTTCATCCAAGAATTTCATCTTAATGAGCTCATTTAAGCTCAATTGGCCGAACCTAGCTGTTGCCATGCACCATTGACATTTCCAGGTTCATTTACCCATTCTAGAAGTTGTCTTTTGGACTTCATTCAGCCAAATCTTGCTAAGGATTTTTAATGGTTTTTATTCTGGAATTTTCCAGCTTATTCTAGCTTAATTTTACTTAGTTCTTAAGACTTATTTGTGACCATTCGGCTAGCTAGTGCCTAGGCTATAAATAGTTGTTTATGTTCATTGTAAAAGGACTTTTGAACCTTTGATTAATGTTTATAACATTTTGTGAGTTTTCAACTCTCTTATTTCGTTTTAGACTCAAGCTGACTTATCTAGCATAGCTAGTGGCGTCTACCTTGTTTCCTTGAACTTATCACTCAACACCGAGTGTGGCGTTCACCCCAATTATACCTTTGCTTCTTACTTTACTAAGTAACGGGTCAAGGTTCTATCCTATCCATTCCGTAAACCACCTTAAAGTCTTATAAGTTTCGGGTTGACACTCAACTATAGTGTTGGTTCACTCTTGATCTTTAAGCCCATTCACTTCTATCTTTCACCAACCATTTTCTTTATTTATCTTCTTGATTAGCTTAACATATAATTCCTCAATATTCACTATTTCGAGCCTATCCTTGTTACCATCATCTAAACTTAGCCTAATTTCCATCATATTTCAAGATCGAGCGATACTTCTCCATTTTAACGATGGGGCACATCAACGACTCGACTCATCACCGAGCCAGATCGCATCATTTGGTATCAGAGTTAGCCAAAATCGAGGAGTGCGGACGTTCGTGATGTTACCGGAGTAAGCCATTGTGAAAATAAATTGAAAAAAATCAAAAAAATTCAAAAAAATTCAAAAAAAAAAGTTTATTTTGTATTCAAATTTCTCTAATGTAATCAGCATTTTGTATTGAAAAAAAAGAAGAAGTTATGAAATTTAAAAAAAAAAGGAAGTTGTTTGAAAGTGTTCATAGTTTTCCCGATCTTCAAAGCACTTTCGACCAAAAACAAACACATCGCCA
This sequence comes from Gossypium raimondii, assembly GCF_025698545.1. NCBI lineage: Eukaryota > Viridiplantae > Streptophyta > Magnoliopsida > Malvales > Malvaceae > Gossypium > Gossypium raimondii. The sequence continues at coordinate 40,560,336 of NC_068565.1, forward strand.
CATTTAGCACCACATATTTTCTTTTCAGCCTACCTTATACCCATTAATCATCAATACCCTTGCAAGCCTTTTGAAGACGACCCCTAAGCTTGCTTATAAGTCAAAACGAGTTTTTTATGAAGTTCGAAGGGTGAATTGAGTGGTAAAAGGCACGAGTGTTGAGAGAGCATTAGAGTGTAGGAAAAGCCAAAATGAGTGAAAACACGAGTGGAGTGAAATTTTCCTTCCGAGTGACTTGCGAGATTTTGTGGTGTGATAACTAATTTTCTGTTATTATTTTTTTAACATTTATTTATTTTAGAAAAAAATCATGTCTCGAGAAGAATTTTCTGTCGATGAATTTCAATACTTGGTGAATGAGATGGGCCGAATGTTGAAGGAAAAACTCAGTCCATTACAAAGACGATTGGACCGAGTAGAGAAAAGAACCCAACGAAAGTAAATTTCACCGAGTCAAGAGACGGAGACAAGATCATCACGAAAGCATACATCTAATGATTACTCAAAAAGAGATTTATATCCTGATTCCTATTCAACGAGGAATTCAAGACGACAAAAAGCAAGTTTCGAGAATGAAATTTTTCAAGGTAACGAACAAGAAAGCACAAGTCGGTCTTTGTATGCACCAAGGTACTCGTCCACGAAGGATCAAACACGAAGAGATGAACGAGTTTCTTATGCATCAAGATATTTGCCCACGGAGGGTTATTCACAAAGAGATGATCGTGGCTTGCATGAAGAATCTACCATTTATTTCCAACGAGAAGCTTGTCTTTATGATTCTTATAAGTTATCATCTTCTTGTAATGAAAGAACAAGACAAAAAGAAAATAGAAGAAAAGGAAGACAAGAAATGTTGATGTGAGAAAATGAGCGAATATGGAATGAAATCGAGAGACGGAAAAAAGAAATGAAAGAAAAAGAAGATGAGTGTGAGAACGAAAAGAAAATTGAAAAAGAAGGTGAGTTTGGAGAAATGAAAGAAAATGACATTGAAAAAGAAAAAGAAATTTCAAAAGAAAAGGAAATTGAAAAAGTGAGTGAAAAAAAAAAGAGATTGAAAAAGAAATTGAAAGAGAAAAAAAAAGAAAGAGTGGGAAAAGAAAGAGAGCCTGAAAAAAAATCAAGTGAAAAAGAAAGAAAATTTACAAAAGAAACGAGTGAATAAAGCAATCCAGGAAAAGTGAAGAATATTTTTGCTAACCACTGTTCAATTTTGCTTTCTGAATCTTCATTGTTACAGGTTTGTAAATTTCCAACCCAAGACAACTTCCAACTTCATTACCGACCCCACGAATGACGATTTCAATTGATTGAAAAAGGTCAGTTGGATGTTGTGAATAATTTTCAAACTTTCGAAGGTAAGTCAGGTAAGAATCCTTTCGGTCTTCAATCTAATTGTGGTTTGATTTCTATTGACCAATTCGGCCATTTTGTTGGTCTTAGAGAAAGTCCATTCAAACGTTTGTTTTGTTGTTTAACCTTGAATCGAAATGTTGATTTTCCTTTGAAAGGAGTCTTGCAATGCTCTAATCATCATTTGTTTCCTATTGATTCACATCACGTTCAATTGTAAGATATCATTCTTCCAATCTTTCAATGTAAGCAAGGTAAGGCATATTTTGTGATTCAATCACATTGGAATCCTTTAAATTTCATTGACAAACTTGTTCGTATTGTTGACTTTAAAAAAATTCTATGTGAAGACTTGTTTAGTTGTTATACATTGATTGAAGTTGTCGAATTTGATTTGAACAATGATTTGGAGAATTTCCTTCATCTTTCGATATGTGTTAAAGTGATAGGTAACGTGAACCTCGTTGGTGAATTTGTTTCAAATATGACTGCCGTATGTGATTTGCAATTGACACAAGAAAACTTCAATTTATTCGGTTTCACATGCCGTGAGATTTCTTTAATTTTATGTCAGAAAGCTTTGCAGACACTGCTTTTTGTAAAATGGAGTTTTGAAAGTCTCGACTACTCACACATAGCAAAGTCTCAATTTCATTTGTTAAGCATGGCTGTATTGTTTATGGACTATAACTTTGCATTGTTTTCGAACTTAAATGACCCAAATCATGTGTTTAACCCTGGAGCATATTTATCTAAGTTGTTGGTAAGAGAAGGTGAGCACCGTAGTCTTCTTTTGACTAAACATTCTGACCCTTTCAATTTGTTCCATTTTTTATCATTTGTTTCAAAAACAACACATGTGAACTCAGCTGGTGTACATAGTCAAAATCAATTCGTTGTTTGCGAGAATTTCATTTTCCTATATTATAACCTTTGAATGCTTTTTGATTTTGGCTTGTTACTATTGGTGAAGTCTTTGATTCATTATGTTAAGGTACGGTCGATTTCTATTTTTGATTCCGCTATTGGTTTACTTGTTCGAGTTGTGAATAAACTCTCAAAAAGTTCCTTTGTGTTTGACCTTCATCATGTTACTAATTGGTTTCATTCTTTCGTAGGTGACGCCTTGAAATGGTTACCTCGTAAAGAGGGAGGGCATACAAATCAATTACTTTCTTTTCGAGTCATGTTTGATTGTCAAATTCGTGAGAGCAATTTTGTCAAAGTCACTAACCAAGGTGCTGGTGAAGCTGCAAAATTTTTCTCGAGCAAGTGGCCTGATTTGAGGACAAATCGTCATCAAGAGGGAGGGTATGATGCAATCCCAATCGCATCATGTTATGGCACCACTCATTACCATCAAGATTGGCCTAAACACGAGCACCCCAAGTGCAAGATGAAGCTCAACATCAGCTCAACGAGCTCAATCTTAGTTTTCCCAACTTGAATTTAGCTTCTCAAGCTCTATTTAGCTCGGTTCAACTCACATGAGTTTAATTCAGCTCACATGAGCTTAATTCAGCTCGTTTGAGCTCAGTTTAATTTCTTTTCAGCTCATTAATTTTATTTCCTGGAATAAATTAGTTTAAAGTATTTAATTAATTTAGTTAAATGTTAAATGTGTTTTTAAGCTATTTACTGTGTGAATAATTTTGGTATTAATGAGTTTAAGGGCATTTAATTTGTCTTAATTCCTACAGCCATTCAATATGTCTCAGTCTAAGACAACTTAACTAGGTGCCATAATAAAATTTAATGTGCAGGTTTTTTTTTTTTGTTGTTGTTTGCTGCCGAATTCAATGTGTCTTAAGGTAATTAATTTTGTTCATTTGATTTGTGCAGCACATGCATGGATGGGATTAAAAAATGAATGGCTACCAAATTAAAACACATTCATGAAGGAGCTAGATGCATGGACAGCAAGTTACAATGAATGCAAGAATGCATTCATGTCTAGATACATGAATTTTGCTGATCCTTTGAATCTCCTAGATGACCATTTGACCAAGAGGCATCTATTGGAGGTGTCCTTCAAGCCTTGGCCGAATTTAGACAAATCCATTCACCTCCCTACAGCCAAATTCATCCAACTGAATTTTTCTTCATCATTAAACTGCCCATTGCCGTCCCAAGTGGCTGAATATGGACATGGCCATTAGCCTCCCTCAAGCATTCATCTTTCCCAGTTTATTGCTCAATCTAGAAGCTGACTTTTCATACCTTCAAGGCTGTTCATGTTCTCCTGTAATGCTGGTATCTTTTCATCCAAGAATTTCATCTTAATGAGCTCATTTAAGCTCAATTGGCTGAACCTAGCTGCTGCCATGCACCATTGACATTTCCAGGTTCATTTGCCCATTTTAGAAGTTGTCTTTTGGACTCCATTCAACCAAATCTTGCTAAGGATTTTTAATGGTTTTTATTCTGGAAGTTTCCAGCTTATTCTAGCTTAATTTTACTTAGTTCTTAAGACTTATTTGTGATCATTCGGCTAGCTAGTGCCTAGGCTATAAATAGTTGTTTATTTTCATTGTAAAAGGACTTTTGAACCTTTGATTAATGTTTATAACATTTTGTGAGTTTTCAACTCTCTTATTTCGTTTTAGACTCAAGTTGACTTATCTAGCATAGCTAGTGGCGTCTACCTTGTTTCCTTGAACTTATCACTCAACCCCGAGTGTGGCGTTCACCCCAATTATACCTTTGCTTCTTACTTTACTAAGTAACGGGTCAAGGTTCTATCATATCCATTCCGTAAACCACCTTAAAGTTTTATAAGTTTCGAGTCGACACTCAACTATAGTGTTGGTTCACTCTTGATCTTTAAGCCCATTCACTTCTATCTTTTACCAACCATTTTCTTTATTTATCTTCTTGATTAGCCGAACATATAATTCCTCAATATTCACTATTTCGAGCCTATCCTTGTTACCATCATCTAAACTTAGCCTAATTTCCATTATATTTCAAGATCGAGCGATACTTCTCCATTTTAACGATGAGGTACATCAACGACTCGACTCATCACTGAGCCAGATCGCATCACTCGGTGATTTCCCGAAGACTAATCATGGTGGCTTCCTCCAATTCTTGTGGTTGCTCATTCACAAATTGCTCCTCAAGGTAGCCGACCAAGAGAGTTTTTCTCAAGGAAATGCTAGATAAAAGAAATGAGATGGAGAGCTTTAGGCGTGGGAGAGAGGAGAGAAAGATGAGAGAATGTTTTGTGTTTAGGGATATAGGGGATGATATGAAAGGTGCGAATCCCTTATAATACACCAGATCCAGCTTAGTTATTGATAGAGTGAATAGATCTGCCATTTCTTGAAATATCTCATCTGAATCAAATCGTGATGTAACGTGTATCCCTTCCTGTTCTGGTCATGGAATAGGTGAAATAAATCAAAAAATGGATTTTTGTTCAAGAATGAAATCTTATTGGAACTGCCCAGTTCATCCTTCTAAACCATATCACATCCCGAATCTAATGAAATAGGAATGGAAGAGCCTATTTATACTTGAGGGAGAGGTTGGGAGTTTGCTAAAAGTAGCATGCATATCCCTTGAGAATCTCCTAAGCATCTCCTAAGCATTGTTGGCCATGATTTGTGGGATAAGGGGTTGATGGTTGCTTGATTTGTGACTGATTCTCCATTGATTATGGTGTGGAGTTAGATGGCAATCAAGGCATTAGTTGGGGAGTGATTTGTGATTTTTTTCATACATGTAGGGACCTTCATTTTAATTATTCCAAAGTTGATTTTGGGCTGCTCTTAATGTCTTGCCGAATTTGGGCTTTTCTTCTCCTTTTTGGACGGTTTGGCAACTCAATTAGAAAGCAAATTCATTCTCTTCAACAACCATCTTCCAAGTTGGGTTAAGGCAAATTTGCCATCCATAATATTGGATAGTTAGCTCACTTGCATGTGTTCCCTTACTTGCCCTCAACGTTGAGTAATTTTAATGATCCATACTGAAATATTTTAACAAAGAATTTTCATGTAGCATAATTTAATGAAATTATGTAAAATTAACACCTAATTATGTAAAATTACAAACTTTACTTAAATTGTGCCCAATGTCTCAATGTGAACTAAAATTACACAATTAGCTATCCACATGCTCAGAATTTGCATAAATTTTAAGTAAAAAGGTGCTAAATAAACCTATATAATTTAGACTTATCAACAATTTACAATTGATTTGAACTACTTAATTACAAGACTTCTTAATGCAATACATGAATATAAACATTAAAGAATTTCGGTTATAATACATAGGGAATTTGATTACAAGTATTACTAAAGTGATGTCCATGTCTAATGTAGTTATCCCGATTCAAGGGTTTTTCTGTGCCAAATAGACTCAATCACACCATAATAGCTTGCTCTATATGCATAGTAATCCGATACCCCGCTTCTTGGGCATAGTCCTAGCATCGTTTCCCCCAAGCACAACCTCACATTCAACCTAACACAGAGAACACAATCCATGTAAGTTCATAGTAAGTTCATAAGAACTTAGTGAAAAATAATCATTTATACATTATTCGTTGATTTCCAAGAATGGGCGGATAGTCATCACCATCAACTCCTCTTCTTAACCCTTAAGGTATTTGTCACCAAGAACTGTTTACCATTAACGAAACATAGTCTTTCCTTCTATTTAGTATATCATGGTGATTTCCCCTTAACATAGTTTCATCAATGGCTTCATCCTTTCAGAACTTCCCTTTATGCTCATCTTAATCATGATTCCCTTACCCAATGCTATTCGCAAAATGATGTTTGAATTTGCTTTTCTTACCTTATCTTTCTTCAACTACCTTTCTTTTTATTGTTCATTGATAGATGCCCTTCATCGAACGATCAGACGTAACCTTTAATCAGGTTTGTTCTTTAAATTTACTTAGTTTTTTTCTTCTTATTCATCAGATACTCTATCCCATTTTAATCTTTCTGGTCTTGACTTAAAGCCATGCAGAATATGTCATGTTATTTCATATGAAACCCGTCATAGAGAGATTCATCAATTCATTATATTCAATCATATTTTAACATTGTATAATACTTTACATAGACCTAATAAATACCTGATACCATACTGATCTTACAGAGCCCTTTGCAGAATTATACTGAACACTCCATATAACTTTGTGCAGAACACACCACAAGGGAATTCATTCAGAATACGCCACAAAGGCTTTCCAATCAAAATACGCCACTAATGTCATCATTAGTGGCTGATGTGGCACTATGACATTCAGAATACTCCATATAGCTTTGTATAGAACACTAATGTCATCATTAGTGGCTGACGTGGCACTACCACATTAGCAAAAATAAAATATTTTAAAAATAGAATATTTTTAAATAAGTGCATAATGAATCTAAATAAATGAGTGTCTAAATCGACACACATTTATCCATTTTCATTCGAAATTATAAAAACATAAAAAAAATTCGTAAAATTCTAAGAAACTCATTAAATTTTATAATAATTATTATAAATTAATTAAAACCATAAAATTTTATAAAATAAATTATTTTTATAAATTTTATAAAAATATTTTTCTCATTTTTATTAAATTATTTGACTAATATAAATTTTTAAGTATATTAAACATTAAATCCTTTTTTCTCTCATGCAAACTATTGAAAGTTCTTCATTACGCCTTATCAATGATGAATGGATTTTTTAATTAATGGTAAATGGTTATACTTTAATAAAAATGAGAAAATAATTTTTATAAAATTTTATAAAACATTTAATTTATTTTTATAAAATTTTACGGTTCTTAATTAATTTCTAATAATTATTATAAATTTTAAAGATTTTTTATAATTTTATAATTCTAAATGAATCTAAAAAATGGTTGTGACCATTTCTCTAGATTTGCATACTTATTTTTTAAAAACATAAAAGTTAAATATAAAATTAGTACTTGAACTTGTTTACTTTTCTCAAATTAATATTTATGATTTTTTTGTTCCAAATTAATACTCAAATTTTTTTTCCATCTATTAATTTAGTACTTAAGCCTAACGCCGTTAATATTTTGCTGACGTGATAGCGTTGACCACTTATACGCACTGCCAAAACACCCATTTTAGCTTTACCTATTTCCTCATTATCTTCTGGCCCTTTGTTTTCTTTAACCGAGTAAATTTCTCGGAAACTTTTATCTAAAATATTCGCTTTTTGCATTAAAAAAGAGAAACTTCTTTTCTTTGCTTCTTTGGGTTTTTGACATACCTTCCTGGTGAAAGTTGAAGAACAAACTTCCAGTTCTATGTTATTATAAAAATCCCGACCCTTCCATGCATAAGTTTTAAATGAAATTCTCATTTACTGCATCAGACTAGACATGTTTGACTTGTCAAAAAAATTCAAATATAGGCTCCCATGTATTTGGTGTGAAAGGGCACCCTTTTCTTTTAAATAAAAGAAAAAAAAAAGTGAAGTTTCCAAAGAACCCCAGAGGATTTTATTTCATTTTCCTCCACTTTCTCACCAACCAAATAAAAGTCAAAAATCAAAATACAAAGTTTACACCTTAAATCAACCAAAAACAAAAAACGCTATTTAAATTAAGAACAAAAAAAGGGAATTACCTGAGAAGACAAATCAACAGCTACATAAATAGCTGATGAAGTAACGCTCTTGGTTAAAACGGGCCACGACTTCACAATTCCTAAATACCACCCAACGAAGCCCATCTTCCCAAACGATGCCGTTGAAGACGAAAAGGAAGAAGAAAACGAACTGAAAAGGGCGGGGGAGATCTCATATTCTCTTACTTTTCGTACAACATTTGGGAGCCGAACATACTCCCTGGCTTGGATCTTGGTTCGGTTCCTTAGAAACGGGTGGATTCTGTTGGTCGGGTCAGCCAAGTCGGCGAATGGTTGCTTTTGTGACAGGCGGGTGATGGTAGCGAACCTATGCAAAGAACCGCTCATTATGTCCTTTTGGGTTTTGTTTTCTTTTCTCTCTTCCAATGGCGTTTCTCAACTTTGAAAGGGTTTTGGTGTGGTAGATGAACAATGCCTTGCCGGAGCAACTCCCCGATTCGATCCACGGTGTGTTTGGCTGTCGAACCTGTGCCCAGACCCAAAACCATACCCGACTCAACAAACTCAACAGCTTTGTAAGCGGCGATTTTTTCAATTAGTCTTGGGTTAGGATGACAGGTGGGGACATAGGAGGAGACAAAGATAAAGCTTCCATTGAAACAACGGTTTCAGACCAAGCAATTGCCATATTTTGAGGGTTAATAAAGAATAATAGGTTACCCAGATATTGGGATGGGGATTAGCAGCGTAATGGTGATGAAAGGGAAAGCAAAAACCAAAAGGGAAAGGGATAAGGGAAGAGAGGGTATATGGTGAAGTGAAGAGGAAGAAGAAGATACGGCAAACAGAGAGAAGGCGAGATAAGTTTTATGCAAAATTAGTGCGCGAGTAAAAAAAATAAACACGAGTCAAAAGGTCTTGGGAGTGCGATACGTAGCAGCGCACGAGTAGCTATTACTGTCATGTTAGTAAAATCTAGGCTCAGGTACTAATTCTAAATTAGTAGACAAAATAAGGTTCGGATACTAATTTAGAAAAAAAAAACTATAGGTACTAATTTAAGAGAAATGGATAAATTCAGGTACTAATTTTATATTTAATTTAAAAATAAATTTATTTTTTGAAATTATTTTGTAATTACATGATATTTCTATGTTAATCTTTAATGATTATGTGACACTGTCATATGAGCGATTAGTGATGATGTAACACTGTCATGTCAACAAACGATATTGACATCACATCTGTTAACAATTATATCTGAGTTGTCCTCAATTATTATTAATCAATTTTATTAGTTTAGTATCTCAATTCAATGAAAAATTCAGACATAAATATTTTATTACAAATTACTTCGAAGTTTGTTACTTACATAGATATGGATATTAAATGCGTAAGCCTAACTACTTCGTCAAATATCGATTGTACTATTAGTATAATTAATATAATAATTACGCCATTCAATTGAATATTTAATTTTAATTATTTTTAAAATATTATCTATTTATCTAAAATTTTTAACTAAGCCAAAAAAGAAAAAAAAGTTGGTCCAATAAAAAGTCAACAAATAAATAAGAAAGAAGAGAAGAAAACAAATAATAATGGTTGGTGAAACCTACGGGACCATTTTAGAAAGGACAAAGAAAAAACACTGATTTTTATGATGTAATTAAGATTGATTAATTAATTCACAAAGTCCATTTTAGGATATCCGTCGTGGATGACAACGGGCTACTGGGTTTGGAAAGCCACACCTTACACGTTCTAATCTCCCCGTCAAGGCTTCCGCTACTAATCCAAATCACATCACTCTCTTCCTCATCCTTTACCGCTGTCAATGACTTCACTGGCTTCAGGTGACCTTCTAACACTGCCAAGCACCAATATTTCCCTTCCACTCCACGCTGCCATATCCTAACCGTCTGATCAGTGGATCCACTCATAAGCAAATCGGAGACGCTGGTTAAGCACAATATCGCCTTCCCATGTCCTCTCATCGCTCCCGTCACCGCCATGTAATTGCTGCTATCCTCCCTCTCCCAAACCAGTATCGAACGGTCACATGCTCCCGAAAACAGCACCGATCCGTCGGCGTTCAAAGCCAGTGCGTTAACCGCTGATTTATGCTTCTCTAAGGTCGCCATTAATGAGTACTGCTTCTCACCTGTCCTTTTTGCCCACACTCTGATCCGCCTGTCAGCGGACCCTGTATAAACGGTGGCGTCACCGGAGACGGTGACAGCGTTAATGGCATCGTCGTGTGCTTTAATAGACTGCAAACAGCGCATATCAGAAGCGCGCCATATCTTCAACGTTTTATCCCAAGAAACAGAGTAGATCAGACATTTATTAACGGCAAGTCCTGTAACGGCGTCGGCATGTTCGATCCACAACCGTTTGACATGACGGCGTTCGTTGACATAGTTCTTGGGGAGAATGAAACGACGTAAACGGTCGTTAACGGTAGGTAAAGCTGTTAAGAACTTGTGCTTCTTAGCCATGGTCATCTGCCAAACGCGGATCTTACAGTCCTGATGAGCAGTGAAGATTTTTCCATCACAAAAAGTGATGGACTTGACAGAACCAGAGGATGAACGCTGGCTGTTGAATACATCAAGAAGAGTAGAGGTTTGGCGATCGTAGACGTTGACTTCGTTGATAGAAGCAGCGTACAAGAAGTTACCCTGAACCGCAATGCAGGTGATGGGGTGCTCCGGTCGGGGATTAATAGAAGTAAAGGTGACATGAGAAACGGAAAAGCCTAGGGTCTCCGGGAAAAGATATTGCAAGGAAGGGACAGATGGCAGAGTCTGGAGGGAGGGGTTGGTGTGGAGGACGCCGTAGCTGGTGTCGCTTGAAGAGTTAGAAGATGAGGTGGAGCTCCCGCGATTGTCGGAGTGGGAGGGGCTTCTGGGGAATGGAACGGCAGAGTCATCGCTCGTCAAGCATGTGGGTAGACATGATCCAACCTTCATACCGGCTTTTTTGGATGTAAAAAACCAATCAGAATTTTGGCTCCAGTCCTGAGAGACCAGTGAAGCAGAATCTTGGCTGCGGTTTATATATATAGGAAGTTTTGGGAGAGAAAAAGAAGTTGATGCCACTAGGACTAGAGAGGGAGGATAATGTACGGTTTGTCCAGGTTCAAACGTCCCGTAATTAGATGATTGCTTATAATTTATATTTATTTAGTGAAAATATAATTATTAGTAGTAATTATCAAATATTTTAATTTTTTAAATTGGTTGTAATTTTTTGTATTATGTTTTGTATTATGAATTTTAATTATACAATTTTATAATTTTAATCAAAGAAAGTGTCGGTAATATAATTACCAATAAAACTAATATGCAAAATAAATATATTAAACAAATTTATTTAATTACTCTAACATATCATATTTATTGGTTATTTTCTCTTGGATATTTAATATATACCTTTTGTTATCTTTGGACAAATATAAATAATTAGTAATAAAGACTATGTAATTTAATTAAATATTTAGTAAATCAAAAGGATAAATATTAAAACTATACTTGAACTTTTATTCAATGTGCAATGTTATGTATAAAATGTATACATGTGATTTTGATTTAACTCATTTTTACAAATTACTTACACTTATAACGCAGAATTATCTCATAGTTATCTATTGCCTACCTAAACAATTATATATATCGAATATGAAAATAAAGAGATGTATTTTTTCTAAGTATACAATTGAATCAAAATTTAAACTTCATGTATACAATTGAACACAAATAAAAGTTTCAAGTGTGTAATTCCACCAAAATAAAGTTTACGTATCACATTGTACTTTTTGGGGGTAAAGTTTATGTATAAATTTGAGATTTATCTCAAATCAAAATGTATGAGAAAATAAATTATCTCTCGACAATAAAAATTTTAGATTCCAAACATTAATATATTCTTAAACTTAAATAATGAAAAGGTGTATTTGGAAAGCCATAAGATAATTGAATTTGAGTTAAGTTACTAATGTAATTACTTCAATTCTCAACCTAAAAATTGGAGAAAGTAATTAGAGTACTTCAATTACACTAAATTTAGAAGATAATTACCCAAATATATTACAAAACAATTACACCTAAATTCAATTAATATTACACACCTTATATATATTCCAATGAGATAGTGGTTTGTGTATCATAAAGTCCACATATAATTAAATCAAAATAAAGAGTTGTGAACTTTAGATTTTGCATTTAACTTACAGCGTTAAACAAAAACACCGAATTCCCCCTCTTTTGTTTCAAAATGACAAATGGATTAAACCATATATTTTTCACTATCTCAACTTCCTTGTGTCAATGAAGCTAGAATTTGGTGCAACAAATTTTGGATTGTTTATTTCACTGATGATTGGAATGAAATGACACTGTTAAATAAGGATATAAAATAAGTATAGAAAGTCATCGGCAACTAAATTAGTTTACTTGGAATATTTCCACAGCTGAATAACCACCGAATTATAAAATATTACCAAAAAAATTGTACTCAAACATGATAAAAAGAGTGCTCAACCACAATATAAAAATAGCAGTGAGACAAAATATATAAGTAAAAATCATTCTAAGAATTGCATGATGAAGAGAAAAAGAAGAAGAAGAAAGATTGAGTGTTATAAATTTTATTTTAGTAATTTAAATACAAAATCTATTTATTTTAATCTTATAACTAAAATAATTTTCTTTTTCATTTTTACAATATGTTTTAACTATAAAAAAATTTTAAAAATTCAAATATTTTATAAATAAGAAAAGGATTAGGGGCCAACTTGGTGCTTTACAGTTGGGAAAGAGAAAAAGCTGGGGTGGATAACCGCGTCCCAAATAGAGCTGTCCATGGGCCGGGCCGGGTCGGGCCGGGAAAATATTTTGGCCCGACTCTTAGGCCTGGGACCGGCCCGGCTCGAAATATGGGCCTGAAATTTTGTCTAGGCCCGGCCCGGGGAAAAAAGAGTAAGCCCGAGCCTGGCCCGGCCCGGCCCGATTTTTAATAAAACACAAAAAAAATATTTTAAAAATAAAAAAATAAAAATAAAAATATTTTTAAAGTATTTTAAAATTAAAAAATAAAAATAAAAAACATATATTTATTATATTCGGGCCGGGCCGGGCCGGGCTCGGGCCAAAAAAGTTGAGCCCGAGCCCGGCCCATTTTTTTAAATGGGCCTCGTGTTTTTGTCCAAGCCCATATTTCGGGCCTATATTTTTACCCGAACCCTCCCATATTTCGGGCGGGCCGTCGGGCCGGGCCGGGCCGCCCGGCCCATGGACAGGTCTAGTCCCAAACCAGCGAACTTGGAATTTTCTTCTTTGATTTCTCAGTTCTTGAACCAAAATGGCAACCTTCGAGTGTGGGCGAATTTTGGCAACTTGTTATAATCATGATTGCATACTTTACCTGAGATGCTATAATTTAGTTAAAGCTGGCTTTTTTCCTGAAAATAGAAAAAATAAAAGCCCAACAATGATATTAAAACTTTTGCTCTAAATACATCACTGCTTTTATCTTTAAAATCGTAAAAGTATGGTACAAATTTTATCTTAACTGCTGAATTATATTTTTTATTAATTTTATGCATCAAATCAAAGAGTAAGTTGATTTTTTATTAAAATTTATCTATCTTTACTGATTAAAAATTAATTCCTATATGTTTGAATGAAATATAGAACACGGTAGAAATGAATGGAATTTTTAATAGAAATGACCAACTTACTCTTTAATCTAATACAAATTAACTAGGTTACTCATATTTTAAGTAAAAAACAAAATATAATTTGACTCTTCTATAGTATTTTTACCATTTAAAACGTGCTAATATAACTGTTTTAGGTTTATATATTATCTATAATTTGCTCTCCTCAAAAGTAATTAATTTATACAAATATTTATAACAAACATATGAAACTTAATTTTAGATATTAAGCTTCGTATAATTATAAAATTAAAAAATATATTTTAATATTTTGAAAAAGTTGTTGACTCTGTTAAGTGGGAAGGATGAGAGTTTAGGGAGTGTGGGGTCTTATTGACGCTGATACAATATATTTGGATGATGCAGTGAGTTTCTGTGTACGTAGGAGCAAATACCAAAACCAACTAACCAATGGGCTCTCAAAGAATAAGGATTTCTCTATTCCAAATGCAACTCCATATAACACGTCTCGGGCCGAGTCAACTCATGGAAATAATACATTATGGACTTCTTTTAGAAGATAAGTGAAATTTTATATGAAACGGTTTTAGAAATTACGGTGTTTTATGTTTAAATTTGATTCTGCGTTGATATTTTTAGATTTAATTTGATTTTTACAGAATAAAAAATCCCAAAACAAATGACTTCAGTATTGAGAGTGCGCTAGCAAACAATCATTGATCGGTGTTGAATCTATCAAAAATAAATCTCACGCTTAAAAATAGAATTAAAATTCGCAATATAAAATGTAGGGTTAATCGCACATAAATTAATATGATGGTGTTTGAATTTCTCACAACCAGAGCACTTCGTGGGTAATTTCACACCCATGAAACTTCAGTCTTACGTAAAATAAAGAAAGGAAGATTAAAGAATAATGAAATTAAATAAATGCAATTGAAAAGTAGTGAAATAGTAAATAAGTAGTGATTTCAAAATTAAATGAGATAAATCAAATTGATGAAAGTTCTAGCCTCGAGTACAACATCGGCCTCAGATTCTAAATTGAACATGGACTATGGATGTCTTATTGCTTAGATAAGTTGGCTATAGTGATTAGGCTTTAATTGTAAATTAACCGCGGGAACAACCCGATGATTAATTCTTACCTAGCGAATAACCCCGAAAAGCAATTTCCATGATTTAATTTCCTGGCAGTCTTGTGGATTAGAAGAACCCGTGTAATAACTTGAATTTTGACAACGTCAGCTAATTCAATTTTAATTTAAACAAAGTGGACAACCATCATCATCCGCTAACTTTAAAAGAATATTGGTTTAGTAACCATTTTAATCCTTCAGATAATTGCTATTTAGGTCTTCAAGTATTTTCTTAATTAAAATTCAATAGCGATTGAACTTTTACAATTTAGTCACTAAGCTTTAATTAACTATTTTATTGGTTAAATTACTTAACTGATATTCAATATATTTTCATAATAACTCCGTAAATATCCTCTTTTTACCTTTACTTACCCGATTTACGTAAATGAGATTCCGAAACCATATTTTTCGACACAATTAAAAATTGGATCGTTACACATTTATTCAAGGTTAAAGTATTTCATAGGTCCCCATACTGTTCACAAATTTGGAATTAGTCCCTGCATTTTTATTTTTAGTTCCTTTACTTTATAGATTTCAAAATTTAGATCCAATTATTAACATTGTTAAATTTGTTAGTGTGACATTTTGAAATAAAAAATACTCACTTGGTTGGTAGCAATGTAACAAAAAATATAACGTTATAATAAACTTAAATTTCACATTTTTTTTTTTGGAAAAATAGAGAGACTAGTTATAAAAGAATAGAGACTAAATTCCAAGTTTGTAAAAACTATAGGTACTTATGGTATATTTTAAACTTTATTCAAACAGTATTTAGGCGCAGGCTCCGTATCTTCGCCATCGTATATATCCTAGCTAATTCTCGTGTTTCTGGATATGTAGGAGTGCAACATTGCAGATACGGCTTCCTCTTGGCTGTTAAGAACTTAATTAAAGCCGTTTTCTTCACCATGGGTTTAATTCTTTCGATGTAGAAGTGTTACGTCGTTTTGAGAATTTGGGGTTTCCACACAATAAACCGATTTCTCATATTAACTATAACAATTTATCAACTTTCAGCAACCATTCATTTCATGTTAAACACTATAAAGACGATAAGAAAGAAAGCAATTCCCATTCAGCAATGGTTCATCGGTAGGGAGAGTGACCAGTTTGAAGGTTGATTAGAGAGTAGTAAGCCCCTGCCCGACCAATACCTAGCAGACTGGAATGGGATCCCTGTTCAACCACTTTCCCATTCTTTATCACAGCTATTGAATCTGCCTTTTCTATGGTTGACAATCGATGAGCCACAACTACACTTGTTCTTCGAACCATCATCTTCTCTAATGCTTTTTGGACTAGACTCTCTGACTCACTATCAAGTGCACTGGTTGCCTCGTCTAAGAGCAGGATCATTGGGTTCTTTAGTATGGCTCGAGCCAATGCTATCCTTTGCTTCTGCCCTCCCGATAGCTTTATTCCTCTTTCACCACAATAAGTCTCGTATCCATCTTTCATGGAACTGCAAACACATGCTTGCAAATGATATTCATAGTTATTTGATGTTAATCTAAATAGTGATCGATAGTTACCTTATAAATTCATGAGCATTGGCTAGGATGGCAGCTTTCCTGATTTCAGCTTCTTTGGCTTCCACTTTTCCATAGGCAATGTTCTGTCGGATGGTGCCTGCAAAAAGAGTGGGCTCTTGACTCACTAATGCAATATGTGACCTCAAATTCCTCAAGTTGTAGCTCTTGATATCGTAACCATCTATGAATATGGATCCACTTTGTGGGTCATAAAACCTTTCAATCAACCCAATAATGGTGGATTTCCCGGATCCACTTTGCCCCACAAGTGCCAGCGTTTTGCCTGCTTTAATTTTGAGGCACAGGCCTCTGAAGATCATCTGGTTAGGCCTTGCAGGGTAAGCAAAGAATACACCCTTCAATTCAATCTCCCCCTTATTACTTTCCTCCACTTCAATCCCTTTACCATCTTCATGAGGTTCAATCTCACTCCTCCGGTCCAGAATTGCAAATATTCTTTTTATGGCACCGCCACCTTTAGCCAAATCCGAAGTCATACTTCCTGTGTCAGCAATGTTTTTACCTGTGCTCATCAATATGAAGAATGCTTGGAAGAGATGCTTTGGGGTCACCAATCCTTGAGTTATCAGTCTTCCCCCATACCAGAATGTTAGTGATATGGAGGCTGTTGTGAGGAATTGAGAGCTAAACAGACCAAACCCAGAAATGTAGCCTTGTTTGATGCTTTGTTGTCGGGGCCCTCTCATTGTTTCTACAAAGAGATTTAATATCTTTTTCTGAGAAGAAAAGGCAGTAATAGTTCTATGGTTAACAATGGCTTCACTTGCTAACTGGCTTCCTTCATTTTGTGCTTTTTGGGCTTTCTCAGACATACTTCTCATTAGAACACTTCTGGAGTAGAAGCTCCCAATGAGTAATGGCTGAAAGGCAATCATAACAATGGCAATCCTCCATGTAACAATCAAAGAAAACAGAAAGGCTAAGGAAGCACTGAAGAAAACCTGAACCAGCAATGACATACGATCTGCAATGAATGACCGAAATGTGCTGGCTTCAGTAGATAACCGTGCACAAATGGCGGCACTTGAGTTTTCATCTTCATCAAACCACCCAATCTCGAAGGTCAGCACTTTTGCAAGTGTTTTTTCTCGAACCCTTTTCACTAACCGTTCCCCCATGATTGCAAAATTGTAATGTTGCAGGAGATTAGCAAAGAAACTTGCAACTGCTAGTCCCAAGAAAATCAAGCTGTACAATCTGATTTCTGATTTCAGCTTGGAACTATCTTTGAGAAAGTAGACGGAGGCAACTGTTCCCATGCAATAGGCATAGATTGGTTGAATTGCTCCGCTGCTAACGGCTCCAAAACACCCCATTAAGGTTCTCTTCCACTCAGGTGCATTCATCTGAAGCAAACGCCACCCTGAGAGTGAAGACTTGTTTATGTTCTTGTCATTTCGGTTTTCGTTCAGATGCATTTCGACCGAGCTCGCAATAGTGTAGGAAATTACTGGACTGAAAGCATATGCTGGGCTAAGAGGATATGCAGGGCTGCTTTGATAGCTAGATCTCACACTTACTGGAGTCCCCGGAGTTCGATTCATAAGGTTGTGTCTAGCTTCTGTTAGATGAAACAGACCATTAGATTCTTCATTTTGTGTTGCTGTTTGCTGCAACTGGACCATTTTCTTATAGGCCCCTCCTGCTCCATTGTTCATTTGGATAAGTTCATCGTGAGAACCGGATTCGATAACTCTTCCTGATTGAACAACCGCTATCAAATCCACTTTACGGATTGTGGAAAGGCGATGTGCAACAATAATGGTAGTTCTTCCATGTGAGGCATGATCCAAGGCTTCTTGCACTATCTTTTCAGATTGTGCATCCAATGCGCTCGTTGCTTCATCAAGAAGAAGGATCTTGGGGTCACGGATCAAAGCCCTTGCGATGGCGACCCGTTGCTTCTGCCCTCCTGATAACTGAAGCCCCAATTGTCCTACCTGAATTGCAGCGGTAACCCATTAACTCAGCAAAACAAGCATATTCTAAAACCATATATATATATATATATATATATCAATTAAAGGATACTGGGACTTACTTGAGTTTCATATCCATTGGGCAACTTCACAATGAAATCATGTGCACTCGCGGCCTTTGCTGCCTTAATGACAAGCTCCATTGACGCATCTTCCTTGCCAAAGAGAATGTTTTCTTTTATGGATGTTGCAAAGAGAATTGGTTCTTGATTAACCAGTCCCATTTGGGATCTCAACCATTTAAGCTGAAGCTTCTTTATGTTGTGTCCATCCAGAAGAATATCTCCATTGACAGGGTCATAAAATCTTTCAAGCAAAGAAATGGCTGTGGACTTGCCTGAACCACTCCCTCCAACGAGGCCTACCATCTTTCCTGCTTGCACTTTAAGATTGAATCCATGCAGAACAAGGGTTTCTGGCCTTGATGGATAACTGAAATCTACTTCTTTAAATTCAACTTCTCCTCTCACGTGTGATAGGAGTTTTTCCTTTCCGTTTTCTGAGTGTATATTCGGATTTCGATCGATCATCTCGAAAATCTTCGAGGCAGAATGTCTTGCCTCTGAAATGAATGATAGATTTGGAAGTGCACTCATAACAGACCTGAATTAATGTTCAACATGAAAGCAGACAAGAAATCTTGAGAATTAATGTTGTTGAAACAGGAAAAAGAAAAAAGGGCAATATCATAGAATGAAACTCACAATCCTCCCAAGATGATACAGATCCCGGCGATGAAAACATCACCGCCGTTTTCTCCTTTTTCAGTCACAAGAACACCACCAACCCAAGCTTGAAAAGCCCATGCTGCATAAATGATTCCCATACTTCCGATCAGCAATCCTTTAGTAAAACCCTGCTTCATCCCTAGCTCCATACTTTTCTGAAGAGCATTGCTGAAGTTTTCCAGCGTTTCGCGCTCAGCAACATACGAATAAACTGTTCGAATCGAGGAGATTGCTTGCTCCGCAATCCCACCTGCATTACCGTAAGCAGCCTTCATCTCTGCTCCTATACTCATCAGTGCCTTACCAAATCCGAGTCCCGGGGTAATGAACATCAGTGCGAATGGTAAAGCAGCCAATGTTAGTCGCCATGAAAGTTTGAAGGCTACCACAAGGCTTAAGATGAATGATGTGAGGTGGGCCAGGCAGTTTGGTATCTGAAACAATACAAAACCATTATGAGATAAAACATGCAACTTTCAAGAGCTGAGAAGGCAATCTCGCAAACCTTGTCGGCAATGGTATCTTGGATCGAATGAGCATCGGAAGTGACAGTAGAGATGACCTGGAATGTTGAGGAAGAATCCGTTAGATCCTCGAAGAAACCAACTTGTTGCCTGAGAACTGATTTTAAGTATTCAATTCTCATGCGAGATGCCTGCCTCTCTGCACTTCTTGTCCAACAAACTCCCTCTGGAATATAAACATATAAGCAGTTAAAATGAAAAATTGATTTTAACTTGGAAATTACATTTGCACATACCGATGAAAGCAGATATTCCCACTCCAATTGCAGAATAAAGTAGCCTAAGTGCATACTGTAAATCAAACGAAGCGGTGTTGTTAATACAGTATAAGATTTAAGGTTGTTTTAAGTGCATAGTGTGTGTACCTTGTCGACTATTTGATTAGAGAAAGACTGATGAGAGGATCCATAATCGTTCAGTGCACCGCTGAGTATGTACATGTTAACAGAGGACATCATTCCATCTCCAATGCTACCCAAAGTTCCCAAAAACAACAGCACTTTGTCTACCCCATCAGCATACCGGAACAGCCCACCACCTTTGTTGGCCATAACACTTGATTTTTTATCTTTGTAGATAGGTGAACTCAACTTATAGCTTCAGATGGAAGGTTTATTTATCATCATGTTTTAATTAAATTAAGTCGGCACTAGTTAACCCTTGCTTTGTTTGCTGTAAAAGGATTGTTGGTTTCAAAAATTCCAACATAGAAAGGGCCTCTGACAGTTGATTTATTTGGGAGTTTCTTGTACTAGGAAAATCCTCGTCGATTGCTTTACTGCCCTCGTAATTTACACTTTTGGTATTGGAAAGCCTGTTTAAAGGGAGAATCTATTATTTCGGATGCCATGGACACATAAAGCTAACGCTCTTTCAACCATTTTCTCTACATATGTCGTTTGCTTGTTATTTCAGGACTTAATTATTACTCTTACATTAAATTTTGGTATTAGACCCTTTACTTTATGTAAATTGTTGATTTAGTACATGTACTTTAATTTGATCATTTTCAATCTTTGTACTTTTAGAATTTGAAAATTTTAGTCTTGGTCACATGATTGTAATGCTATGTCACATTGTTATTTTCACATATTACTTACAAAAATTAATTAATAGATTTTAAAACGTCCTTTGCATTAAGACTGAAATTTTGAAATTCAAAAATATAGTGATTAAGAATAATCTAATTGGAGAGCTTAGACTAAATCTATAACTTTTAAGTATAATAAAGAATTAATAGCATGGTTTAATCAAACAGATTCAACTGCTACCATTTGGTTCGAACTAAAATTTCAAAATTTAAAAAGTATAGAGATTAAAAATGATCAAATTAAAGTACAGATACTAAATTCACAACCTAAAGTCTAATTAACTCACAAACTCAGTTGATTATCCTCTTATTAACTAAGTCCTAATTGTCATTAAATAAACAAAATGGATCTGTATTTAATGTAATATCAATGAAAACAATGGAGATTTTATCATGATGTATAAGAGTTTGGTTGAATCTAAAATAACGATAATTGTTACCTTATAAAATTATCCACCGAAAAGTTAAAATATAAAAAACTCAAGGTAGAGACTTGTTAATCTCACCTGCTTGTCCCGTTTACCACCGATACATCTCATATATATGATTTTTTCCTCCCATTAGATTCCATCTTTGTTTCTGTTTTATGTCTCCATTTTCTGGATGCTGCTTAACTTGTCGTTAATTTTGTTTCACAATATTAAAATTTCACACATATATCATTGTCTTCTCAATTATTTAATAACGGTAATCGAATCCATATACAAATTTTTTATTAGTAAGATCTGCTATAAAATATATGAATGATTACTTTGGGAAAACAATGAAGTTTCAAAAATAATGTTGTATATAATAATTTAAATAAATTAACTAAATCAATCAATATATATTTAAATATAAATACAATACAATATATAATATATATAGAGAGAAACATGAGTTTAGAAAAACTTTTGAACTCATAAAATATACTTTATTGTTAATTATATTACTAAGTTGACATTAAAATAATATTTAATTAGTATTATCATATGATAATAATAAAAGTAATGTTAATTAAATATTGAATAATATACTAATGTGAATTTAATTAAATTTTATATATAATATGTTAATAATTAATAAAAATTAAATGTGTGAAATTAACATTATGTATTTAAAAGATAGTATCGGTATATTGATATTCTAGTCTATAATGTATAAATTTATTTATTTCTTCTTAATTTATATGTAACCCCCACTAAAATATATTTTATAATTAAATTAAATATATTTTTATAAATACTAATTTTATCAAATCAAATCAATTCAACACAAATATAAATAATACAAAATATATGAAATACATAAAAAGCATGTGACCTGATTAAAAATAATTTTATAAAATAAATACGTAAAATCACATGCAACACGTGATACAGAACCAATATATATATAAAAGCATGAGTTTAGAAAAACTTTTGAACTGACGAGAATTTCTTTTATTTTCCATCATATTATTAAAATCACATTTAAAAAAATGTTGAAGTAAAATAGAAGTAGTGATAATTATACATTTGAAAATATTTATAACTTAGTAGAAGTTGTGATAATCACACTTTAAAAATAATTATACTTCAAATTACAATATTTAGTTAAAAATTTGAGCTAATTTTTTTTTAAAATTAAAATTCTGATGCTCCATTAAGTGGAAAGACTCAATTACATTTCTCCACCATCCATCCAACTATACATTTGCTATCCTCCTATTAGTCAATTTGGTTGGTGCATCAAAGAAAAAAAAAACGTACTAAAAAAAATGAACAGACACTAACAGTCCAAAATCAACAAAATAAAATTAAAATAAAACAAATAAAAAAATCATAAAACTGTGGGTAAAACTCCCTAGCTTTCTCTCCTCCTCTCATCTCTGAATCTTCGTCAGTGCTAAACAAGAGCAGATCCTTCCCAACCTCCTTTAGCAATATATTTGACGATGTTTCTAGATCTTTCCCTCCTTTCTCGGCTTGAGTTCCCCGGAGTCCTCATATTCTCATTTCCTCCACTCTCAGTCATTTATCCCCTCCTCCTTCCTATTTAACAACGGTTTGTCTAGATCTACCAACTCTTCCACTCTCGTCGGAGCCTCCTCAATTTAGTACATAGAGGATTCGTATCGTCTTCCCTCATCTGCTAGACCATAGGTTGCTTCATTCGCTTGTCGAGGTACATATCCAAAATCTACTGCTTCGAATCTACTGACCCTTTCTTTACATTCTTTTGTTAAGGCACTAATAGTAGATTTATCCTTCTCGGAGTAATTCACCTTCTTAATGACAGTTAACGCATCTCCTTCCACCATAACTTTCCAAAATCCCAAAAATCAAGGCTTGTACACATGTTCGTATTTCTACCACTGTCGAATCCATCATGTTCTCATTCGGGTAAGTACACGTGGCTAAAATAAGCCATTTTCTATTTTTTATAAGAATTGTAAAAAAAATAGAACGTCGGTAATGACAATTTATCGCAAAGAGAAAGAGAGAAAAATAAAGAACACACAGATTTTACGTGGAAACCCTTTCGGGAAAAACCACGGGCAGAGGAGAAGATAATTCACTATGTCGAATTCGAATAATTACAAGAGGAGTAGACTATGTCTATTTATAGGCTTGTAAAACCATATTCTAATAGGAGTGTAGTAAGATTGAAACACCTTATTCTAATCAATATCAAATAGATGGAGCTTAATAAGGCTTAAAAAACCTTATTCTAAAATAAAATAAAAGAAGTGTAGTTCTATATGAATTTTAATTTTATATTATTTTACCAATGTATTTTATTTAAATAAGGATTCGGGTCACTTAATTTTAACAATTTCCACCTTAACACGAATTATCAATGAACAAGTTCTTTATCGCAAACTCTCAACGAACAAGTTCTTCACCTCTTCCATAAAACCCCTTAAGGGTTTAACTTCAACAATGAACACCAACCAAGTCTAAGCAATGCTCAAACTTGGTTATAGAAAGTGACTTAGTCATCATATCTACAGGATGTTCATGAGTATTAATTTTGCTCACAACAATATCACCACGAGCAATAATATCATGAACAAAATGATACCGAACATCAACGTGTTTTGTTCTCTCATGAAACATTTGATCTTTTGTAAGGAAGATGGCACACTGGCTATCACAAAATACTGTATTGATTTGAAGGTCTTCATTGAGTTCATTAAAGAGTTCCTTCAACCAAATGGCTTCTCTACAGGCCTCAATAATCGCCATGTACTCAGTTTTAATGGTAGACAAAGTAACTGTAGTTTGCAAAGTGGCTTTCCAACTGATTGCACAACCTCCTATTGTAAAGACATAGCCTGTGAGAGATCTTTTTCTATCAAGGTCTCCAGCAAAATCAACATCAACATACTCAATGACTCCATCTCTAGTTCTTCCAAACTGTAAGCAAATATCAGTAGTACCTTGTAAGTATTTTAAAATCCATTGAACTGCTTCCCAATGTTCTTTACCGTGATTTGCCATGTATTTGCTAACTGCACTGACTGCATATGATAAATCTAGACGTGAACAAACCATAACATACATGAGAGATCCCACTACACTAGAGTATGGAACATGTGACATGTACTCAATCTCATCATCTGATTGTGGAGATAAAGCCGATGAAAGTCTGAAATGGGCTGCTAAATGAGTACTAACAGGCTTAGCATTCTGCATACTGAATCTGCAAAGAACTTTCTCAATGTACCCCTTCTGACTTAGGTACAATTTACTTACTTTTCTATCTCTGAGAATCTCCATACCAAGTATCTTCTTTGCTGGTCCCAAATCTTTCATCTCAAATTCTTCACTTAGTTGGGCTTTGACCTTTCTTATCTCTCATTTATCTTTCACTGCTATCAACATAAATGATTAGATACACAAAAAAACCATCACTGTTTTCTTAAAGTAAACACAACTGTCAAAGCTACTTCTTTTGAAATCATGAGAAGTCATAAAGGAATCGAACCTCTTGTACCACTGTCTTGGTGACTGTTTCAAACCGTAAAGGGACTTTTTCAGCAAGCAAACATAGTCCTCTTTTTTTGAGGCTGTAAAACCCTCTGGTTGTTACATGTAAATATCCTCCCCAAGTTCTCCATACAAAAATACAGTTTTTACATCTAACTATTCAAGCTCCAAATCATACATGGCCACAATACCAAGAAAAGCTCGAATCAAACTATGCTTCACAATCGGGGAGAATATATCTGTGAAATCCACTCTTGGAATTTGATTGTAACCCTTTGCAACAAGCCTTGCTTTATATCTGGGTTATTCAACTCCTAGAGTCCCTTCTTTCTTTTTAAACACCCATTTACAACGAACAACCTTTTTACCTTTAGGAAGTTTCACAATACCCCATGTTTTGTTTTGGTGGAGTGATTTCATCTCTTCTTGCATAGAAAACATCCACTTTTCTGAGTCTTCTCAGCTAACCGTATCAGAATAATTAGATGGCTCTTGGTTTGCATCTATATCTTCAATCACCCTTAAAGAATAAGCAACTAGATTAGCCTCTGCATACTTCTTTGAAGGTTTAATTTCTCTTCTAGTTCTATTTTTGGCGATAGAGTATTGTGGTGAAGAAGCAACTCTATTTTGAATTTTTGTACTGGCTTAAGGAGTCGACTCTATTGTAGATTCTGGATTAATCTGATGCTTCACCTGCTTTTTATTTTCTTTATTGGAAGAGTCTTTAAGAGATAAGTTAGGTAGCATAGCAGTTTCATCAAAAACAACAAATCTGCTAATCACAACTTTTCTATTTTCAGAACACTATAACTTATACCCTTTTACACCAGCTTTATAACCAAAAAAAACACATTTAATGGATCTTGGTTCCAATTTTCCATTATCAACATGAGCATACGTATGATACCCAAAGATCTTTAAATTAGAATAGTCAATAGGTTTACTAGATCATACCTCTTGTGGAGTCTTTTTCTCAATGGCAACGGATGGAGATCGATTGATAAAAAATATGCAGTAGAGGCTGCTTCAGCCCAAAACAACTTTGGTAAGTTGGCATTTGACAACATACATCGAACCTTTTCCATGATCGTTCTGTTCATTCGATCTACAATGCCATTTTGCTGTGGAGTATGGCGAACTGTAAAGTGTCTCACGATCCCTTTTGACTTACACAGTTTATTAAACTCATCAGAATAGAACTCTAAGCCATTGTCTGTGCGGAGGTATTTTATTTATTTTCCCGTCTGTTTTCAATCATAGTTTTCGAAGACTTAAATGCGAAAAACACATCGTTTTTCTTCTTCAGGAAGAACGTCCAAACTTTTCTAAAAAATTCATTTATAAAAGTTAGCATATAATTAGCTCCACATCTCATAGGCACTTGGATGACCCCCACAGATCAGACTGAATATACTTCAATGCTCTCTTCGTGTTATGGATTCCTCTAGTGAATCAAACTCTCTTTTGCTTCCTAAAATCGCAGTGTTCACAGAACTTCAGTTTACAAATTCCTTACCCATCAAAAAGTCCTCTTTTGCTCAATTCTGCCATGTCATTTTCACTCATATGCCCTAGGCGCATATTCCAAAGTTTAGTATATCATCATCTGACAAGAAAAAGGAAGCGACAACTGTATCACCAGTAACAGTAAAACCCTGCAAAACATATAACTTGATAGCCTTTCTCTGCCCTTTTATCACAACGGGAGAACCTTTGAAAATCTTCAAAACCCCACTTTCAACTGTTTGTTTGTAACCTTTTGAATCAAGAGTACTCAATGAAATTAAATTGATCTTCAATTCTGAAACATGTCGTACGTCACTAAGTGTTCTGACAACTCCATCAAACATCTTAACTTTAATTGTTTTAACACCTGCAATTCTACATGAAGCATTATTTCTTATCAAAACAACACTTTCAGACACTATTTCGTAAGTTGTAAACCAATCCCGATCTGGACTCATGTGGAAGGTGCAGCCCAAATCAAAGATCCACTCCTAGGTCACTTTAGAATTGTTGACAGAAGCGACTAGAAGTTCACCATCGCTGTAGTCTTCTACAACATCAGCTTTACCGAAATTTTCTAGTTGTTTTCTATTTTGATTTGTAGTCTCCCTTTTGATCTTGTTCTGTAGCTTATAGCACTCAGATTTAATGTGCCCTTTCTTTTTGCAGAAGTTACAAGTTTTACCTCTATTTGAAGAATTTGATCTACCTTTAGATTTTACCTCGAGAATTTTGTTCCTATGTCCTTCCACAATCATCATTAGCATTCTGATCTTGTCTTTCATGAACAATAAGACCTTCTCTTGAGAGTCGATTTTAACCACAAGATGCTTCATTTTTTCATACGAGGTTAAAGAATCATAAACCTCATCAACTGTGAGAGACTCGTGGCTATATAAAGTCGTGTCTCTAAAGGTTGAATATGACAGGGGCAACAAACAAAGTAGAATCAACCCTAGATCTTCTTTATCATACTGAACCTCTATGACCTCTAAGTTTGAGAGAATTTCTTTAAACACTGTTAAGTGTTTGTGCACAGAAGCACCTTCCTCCAAACGATGAGCATAAAGACGCTGCTTCATATGCAGCTTGCTAGTTAGAGTTTTTGACATACATATTTGTTGCAACCTCTTCCATAATCCAGCAGCGTTCTTCTCCTTCATCACATCCTGTAAAATTTCGTTAAACAAATGCAAATGTAACTGTGTTAACGCCTTTCGATCCTTACGCTTATTGTATTCCTTTGTCAATGTTGAAGGCATCTTATCTACCCCTAGTAGGGTTTCCTCTAAGTCCATCCATGCAAGAACTGCCTGCATCTTTATCTGCCACAACGTGAATCTGGTGTTGCGATCCAACAGGGAAATTTCATACTTCAAAGACGCCATTACAGTGATTGAGATGAACAACCCAGAAGCTCTGATACTAATTTGTAAAAAAATAAAACGTCGATAATGACAATTTATCGCAAAGAAAAAGAGAGAGGAAAATAATGGACACATAGATTTTACGTGGAAACCCTTTCGGGAAAAAACCACGGGAAGAGGAGAAGATAATTCACTATGTCGAATTCGAATAATTACAAGAGGAGTAGACCATGTCTATTTATAGCCTTGTAAAACCATATTCTAATAGGAGTGTAGTAAGATTGGAACACCTTATTCTAATCAATATCAAATAGATAGAGCTTAATAAGGTTTAAAAAACCTTATTCTAAAATAAAATAAAAGAAATGTAGTTCTTTATAGATTTTAATTTTATTTTATTTTACCAATGTATTTTATTTAAATAAAGATTCAGTTCACTTAATTCTAACAAGAATACTTGTGACAGACTTATTGGATTAGATATGAAAGCAAACATCAAAATTTATTTTGACACTACCCTCTCTGGTGGTTACCAAATAGTTAGCCTATATGTTTGCATGTGTACTGTAATACTTTCAAGGCTTTCCATTTCTTCCATATAAGCATTGATGAATGATATTACTCCAAACACATTCTACCCTGTACCTTCATGATACATTTTATTCCAGTTGTGGCATACTGCCTAAAAATAATTGTTATTTTTTTGCATAGAATTATACTATCGCTTGTAAATTCCGTTGCTAACCAGATTTTCCAATTCTATTCTCCATTAGTGGCTGAGTACGCTACCTCAACCCTTGTAGAACCTACTGTGAAAAAAGAACATTCACAAAAATATTCTCGACAGTTTCCTCAATAGACATATAGATCGGACACTGAATCTGCACCATAATCCTCCTATTTTGTAAACTTGTTAGAATAGGAATGTAGTTATTAACAATTTTCCACATTGCAATTATTTCTTACATACAGTCTTTAAATTCCATAGCCTTGTAAAGAAACATTTTACCAATGTGGTTTCTACTACCCAACCATCATCTATGCCACCCATGCCCACTATCACAAGTCATTTGTAACCACTCTTGGTTGTATAACTCCCCATGTTGTCACCCTACCACACCAACTCATCTGACTGAGTACAATTGGAAAGTGGAATAGCTAGAATCCTTTACACCTCTTTTCATTAATCAACCCCTCTACCACCTCGACTTTCTAGGTAAAAGAATCTTTATCTATTAGATCAGCAACACTCGTATAATCCATACTAATCCTTTGTACCCTTACTCTTCCTTGATGAGGACCTGGTAACTAGGAGTCATTCCAAATGTTGATGGCCTTCCCATTCTCGACTCTTCATCCATAGTTCTGTTATAGTAGATTCTTTGTAGTCCAAATGCTTCGCCAGGTATAAGAAGGGTAATGACCTAAATTTACACTCATAAAATCTCCCATTGGGTAGTATTTAGGTTTTGTAACACGTGCTAATAAAAAATTAGGTCTCGTATTCAGTCTCCAGCTTTATGTCACAAGAAAGGCAATGTTAAACTTGTCTAAATTCCTAAATCTCAACCCTTTTTGTACCTTCAGTATGCAAGCCACACTCCATTGGCACCAATGAATGCCTTTATTTGTATTAACATTACGCCACAAAACCTAGCAATTGTATTTTCCATTTCACAACATACAGACCTTGGGAACAGAAAACATTGCATTGCATAAATAGGAATTGCCTGTAAAATTGACTTAATAAATACCTAATTTCCTTCTGCGGACAATTGATGCGAACTCTAGCTCTCTATCCACTTGAGAAATCTATTTTTGAGACTTGTAAATACACCATTCTTTCTTCGTCCCACCATTGTTGGCAAACCGAGATACTTTTTGGGTTGCCAAAAATATGCACTCCAAGCACTTTTCCTACTTGTTTTCTCCTTTCAATGGTTACATTCTCACTATAATATATAAGCAATTTGTCAAAACATGCTGATACCTTTAGAAAAATAAAGTCAGAAAGTCTTCAGTACCTAACGCTTTTAGCGGTGGCATGTTTTTAACTACTTTTATGACTTTTTTTTCTTTGAACGTGGCTGTCAACTCGTCATTCATACTTTCGAGAATACAAGGTTGAATCCCTATCAGTACATATGATTGCAGTCTTGTACAAGTGTTGATGTGAATAGCTCCTTAAAATACTCTGTCTCAATTACTATTATGTCTTGTTATTTACTAACTCATTCTCTATTCTTATTTCGCAATCCCCTGATAGTGTTTTTTCTTTTCCAGAAAGATGCAAAGCTATGAAAATAAGATGTATTTCGATCTCCGAAACATAACTTGTTTTCTCTTGCTCGCTGCTCCTAAAATAACTATTCTTTATCAGCTTTTAGATTCAACGCAAGCTTTATCTCAACCAATACAACCAAATTCTCCTTATTAGGGTCGCGAACATTCAGTTCATCTAATTTAGAACTCAAACGGGATGCCTTGCGCTTTTTTCCTATTGATTTACCTTCGGCCAATTATTCAATTTAGACCTCAACTCATCTAATTTTGAAGGAACATCCGTACTACCTGCTTCCTATCTCTTTCTTACTTCATTCTCAAAACCTTTTTCTATAACCTAATTTACATTAAACCGAAACTTAGCTTGTCTTCAACCTCTTCTTCTTCCTACTACCAACTATATCAACCAAAATTGGACAATGATAAAAAATAGCATGAGTGAGATGTTTAGCACTATATCTCGAGAAAATATTCCACCAATCTGGGCTTGCCACTCATTTATCCTGTCATTATCATATATTATTTCCTGAAAGCCTACCTCTTTCCCAAGTAAACTATTGCCCTGAGAATCCAAGATCATTAAGATCACATTCCTCTAAAACTCTTCGAAAAGACATTATTTCATTCTCATCTCGAGGACGCCCCCTCATTTTTTGAACGAGTGCAATATTTCATTAAAGTCCCCTACTACTAACCATAACAGATTGTTATTTCTGCTTAATCGCCATAACAAATTCCATGACTCAAGCCTACAACGCTCATTTGGTGCCCCATAAAACTTGATAAACCTCCATGGTGTCATACCCTCCCCTTCACAAATTTCTACATCAATGTGTGAAGAGGAGAAATTCCTTAATTGGACCTTACATTCATTTGTCCAACCTAATCATAAACCACCTCCAGATCCCATAGCTTCAACATCAATTCTATTCGAAAAACCACACTTCTTTCTAACTTGCTCCATTCTTCTTACACTAATATTTGTTTTTATAAGAAACCATATTTGGGGCTGCACATGTCTCACTTTATTTTTGAGAGCCTAACTGCCCGTGGTTGCCTTAGCCCACAGACATTCCAACTTAGGATTTTCATTGTGTCCAGTTGGTTTGCTTAACAGCAGCCGCTGATATTTTAGAGGGGACTCCCAAATCCTTTGAATAATCTTTAATAGAAGCAATCAAATTTTTCTGATGCATCCTTTGTCATTTCTTGTTATTTGCTATTCTAGTTGGGCAATCCTCCATGTCCAAGCCCAACTCCATATGCCCCTCATCTTCCAGCCATTGTTTGACCTTGATTTCTTTATCACTCATTTCCCGTTAAAGTCGAGAATTTTGGATATCACTAAAACTCCTCCCCTCTATTTCACCATCTAATGCAATCCCTCCAGCTTACTTATCGAGTTTTCATCTTACAACCACGTACTAGCCTCCGCTAGTACCCTCCTTAGTGGTGCTCTGATCGACAAATCCCAACCAAAGAATACCTCTTGCAACTTTAGTGACAGTCTAATTGGACAGAACCCTTAACCATGCTCTATTTTCCCACAAAAGAAGTAAACAAGTGTGATTTTTTTCATATTGAAACAATGCATAAGTCGAATGATTTTGGTCAAAGGTTATTCGCTTTTTCCTTTTCAGAGGCCATCGAACATCTAATTTGAATCTGATTCACATGTACTTTTTAATGCCCCTAGTTACCAAAGAAGCATCATATTCCACAAACTCTCCAATAAAGTTGCCAAATTGACACACTATTCTTTTAGAGATAAATCCCTTCGATAAATTGTAAACTTGAACCCAAAACTTCGTAAAGAAAAACGGAACTTACAATGGAGCTTCCCCCTGTCCTAATTAATGGAATAGTATTAGATGCCTATTAAAGAACCAAGGTGTACCCTGAAGAACCCTCTTTAGATCTATCTCATGGTAGAACCGAAATAGACTCATTTTCTCCCAAATATCAGTTATAGATACTCCTCCTACCGAATGCCACAGATCTGCTAGAGTGTTTCTCATTGGTGGGAATTGAACCACACTATCTATTAAAACTTTCCCTACCAGACTCATCCTATAGTCTTCCTCGCGCACATCTTCAATCCATTAGTGTAACAACCTATTTTTTAGTAGTAACGGTAAACGTGGTTTCAGGACCACAAATTTGACGTGTCAGTTCGTAAATATTTATTAGTTTGAAATATTTATGAGGTTATTAGTGTAATATTAAATTTTGGTTGAGAAATTTTATCATTTAAATGGTTTCATAAGTAAAAGGACTAAATCGTAAAAATTGTAAAAGTTGAATGGTAAAATTAGAATGATTAAAAGGATAATTAAACCATGAATTCTAGTTAGTGGAATGGAATGATGTTTTGCATGAGTGGAAATGGTTTAATTAGGCTTAATCCAAGATTAATTAAGGTTTAATTAAGAAAGTTATAATATTTACAAAATTACCAAAGCATATATATTAAACCAAAGAAAATAAAATTAAAAATGCCATTCTTTTTCATTTTCTTCTCCACGACAATAGAAGAAAGAAAATAGAGTTTTCATACTTTTGATTGAAGCTTTGATTTGGTAAGTGTATTGATGCCTGTTTTTAGTAATTTTTATGTTTTCAGACTCATATTAGCTTAATCTAGCATGCCCGAGGATTAATTTGTGAAAATGTCAAACTATGTGATTGTGCCATTGTTGAGTTGAGTGCTTTTCTTGAAACTTTTGAAAGATTTCTAAGTTTTGTTGTTAGATTAGACTATTTTGTAAAGTAGTTTTTGATGATTTTAATGTTTAAGGACTAGATTGATAAAATGATGAAATTTTTTATACTTGAAAGGAAATAAATGTAAGTAGGGGCTGGTACAAGGCCATGGAAGAATCAACTAGATTTTTGTGTAAAAGAAATGGGTAAATTGCATGTTTGGGGCTTAAGAATTAATTGAATAAAGATGAAAAGTTGACGGAAATTTTGTAAAATGTTAATAAAAGACTAAATTGTATAGAATGATTAATTTTGGCTGTTGATTTTGTTAATTAAATGACACTATTTTTTTAGATCATGAGCGTGTTGACAATTGTAGAAAAGAAAAGATTGTGGAGTAGTTCCTGTGCTTTTGCGATTACTATAAACCAGTCCTGTAAGTTCGTTTTATGTTATGTATAGTTGACTTCAATTCCTTATTAGTGATTTAATATTTAAATTTTGTTATGTATTGATATTTAAACGTTGAATCGTACTATTATTCAGGCTTTGTGCCTAGCAGGCTTAGTGCCGGTGTTATTCAGGCTTACTGCCTAGCAGGCTTAGTGCAGGTGTTATTCAGGCTTAGTGCCTAGCAGGCTTAGTGTCACTGTTATTCAGGCTTTGTGCCTAGTAGGCTTAGTGCCTAGCAGGCTTAGTGCCGGTGTTATTCAGGCTTAGTGCCTAGCAGGCTTAGTGTCGGTGTTATTCAAGCTTTGTGCCTAGTAGGTTTTGTGTCAGTGTTATTCAGGCTTAGTGCCTAGCAGGCTTGGTGCCGGTGTTATTCAGACTTATTGCTGGTGTAATAAATGTAACGTCCCTTGGGAAGTTGGAAAATTATAGTAAATAAGTAGGCTTATTCGCTTAATTTGATTTTTTAGGACTCTTGGAATCGTTGCATCGATTGGATTGGCTTGGAAGCTCACACACTATCATCAGCTCACACACACTATCATCTATACCTTGGTAGTCATTTTGTACTTTTTTGAAGTTGGTTTAAAGTGGCATGTAATAGGAGGAGTCTTTAGTATTATGATATTTTGTGAATGTGTAAATGGTGAATTGATATGATCATACTTGTGAAGTTTTAAGTTTGAACTTGATGAGCTTTTAATGCTTGTTTAAAGTTAGGTCATTTTGACCATCCTTAAGTACTTGTATATATGGCTTTTTAGTATGTAAATGATGAATTGGAAATGGTCTTTTTTTTATGGTTTCATGTAATGGTCCATTGTGATATGTTTTGGTAGGTAATTGAACTAAGATATAATGTTTGAAATAAGGAATTGTTGACTAGTTTTGGTATATTTGTGGTGCCTTTGAATGACATATTGGTTAGGTGATTTAGGATATTTTGAAATGTCATGTTTATTCATGTTTGAATGATGCTTGAAACCTTTGAATATGTACTTGAATTAGGTAGGAAATGGTTTAATTTTAGGTAAATTTTGGATTCACACGGCCGTGTCACATGTGACACGATCTTGTGACCCTACTCAGTGAGTTACATGGGTAAGGACACGGGCTGGGACACAGGCTGGGACACAACCATGTGTCCCTTGTTCGAAAGTTACACAGCCTAGGGTAATTCCAAATGGCATTGTGACTCCTGTTTTCAAATTTTGCTACTTTTTTCCAAATTTTCTGATTTGTTTAAAATTAGTCTTCAATTACTTCTAAACTATTTTTAGGGACTTGAGGGCTCGATTTTGGGACAGTATGCATGTACAGTATGCATGTACTATGAATGATTTATGATTTGATTAAATTAGTGAATGATATAATGTTCAAATGTTTCCGATTGTACGATTGTACTCCGTAACCCTAACCTGGCAACAGAGATGGCTTAGGGATGTTATAGTTGGCCTTGTAAAATCTCCTCTTCATCATTTGAGATGTTAAAATTCGCCAACTCCTCTGCCATATCCCTTGAAAGCTCAAAACAGATCTAAATTGCAAAGAGCCCCAACTGCCCAAAACCCTATTATGAAAAAAGAAAAAAAACATGCTATGCAGCAAACCTTATCCTGATTGTTAGTCTTTTTGTTGAGCTAATTTTAAAATAGAGTTGTTACTTGAAGGAAACTCTAAGCATAAAATATAAGGAAAAAATTGTGATAATTATAATTATAATTTAAATTATAGTTATTAATTAAAAATTTTGACATGAAAAAGAAGTTCGTTAATTTTGTTAATGTAAAACAAATTTATTACTTGAATAGAATTCTAAATGTATTAATTATCACTTAATTTATATTATAGTTAATTAGTTATTGTTTTGAATAATGTTACTTTGCATTGAAAATACTTCAATTACGATTTGAAAATTTTCTATTATAATATTTGATTTGATAGGCTAATATATCTTAATAATATTCCATAATTCAAATAAGAAATATCATTTTATGGTAATTATTGAAATTAAAATAAAAGATTTAAAAGTTTGGTTAAATATTAAATTAAGTAAAACCACTTGCAAGACATGTGACATTAGAACTAGTATATATATAAAAGTACGAATTTGGAGAAAGTTTTTGAACCGACAAGAATGTTCTTTATTGTTTTCTTTATATTACTAAGCTAACATTAAAAAAAATAAGTTTAATTTTTTTTTAAAATAATAGATTTTTTTATTAATTTGAATATATAGTTGAATTGAAATTGAATTCAATGTACTAAAATAAGTAATATCAATTAATTATTTGTAAGAGCCCATTTTTGCCCGGGCCCATACCAGCAAAACAAACCCAAATGATAAAAACAAAAATAGTCCATTTACAGAAAATTTAAACCCAAAATTACAATGGCCCGAACGGGCCAATAAGAATTAAAACCCTAAAGCCCGAATGGCCCAAAACCTAAACTAGTTTTCAGCCAAGAGCAAACCCTAGCTAGCCGCTGCTCTTGCCCTAGCCTCTGTCACCTCCGCACGAGCAAGCCTCTCCCCACGGACGTGCCACGTCTGTGCCTCCGTACGGCCGTACCTGCAACAACCCGCAACAAACACACAGCAACAGACAATAACAGAAAACACAGCAAAGAAAATAGGCAATAGGAAAAAAGTAATAGCAAAAATAAATTAGAATTTTTATTATGATTGTATTTTTATTTTCATTTTATCTCCGGCTATAAAAAGGGAGAAAAAAATGTAAAAGGACCCTTTTTTTCACACAACATCAAGATACAAAAAAAGAAGAGAAGAACAGAGAGTTTTTCGAAAGGTGACTCGATTCCCTTTTTTTCTTTCTTCCATTTTTTTCTCTAGACTTTTCCTTTTCTGTTCAATTAATCGAGTGAAAAATAAAGAGAAGAGAAGGGGTTTTACCTCGCGACGCCTTCGAGTCCACGCAAAAAGGAGCCAAAAAGTCCTATAGGGTGAGGCTTCGACCACCATTCATGGTGGAATCAAGGAGGAGGGGCGGCGTAAAAAGAATAGGGTGGAACCCTAGCAGAGAAAACAAGAAGCAATTTTTTTTTAGAACTAAGCTGCTAATGTTTTTTTTTTAGAAAATTTTGTTTAAATAATAGTATAACACGACACCGTTTTGAGCTAGGGTCCCTAGCGTCAAAACAATGCCGTTTAGCGGCCATTAACCCGATGACCCAACCCAAATGCAGCTAGATCAGTGCGTTTTGGCGGGGGAGGGATATTTGCACATCAAGTCCTTTTGCTTTTGTATCGTAGTTCAATCTAGTTTTTTTGTTACTTTAATTTTGGTCATACAATTTTCTGCTGATTGCAATTCGATCCCTATTGGAACGAGGCATTTTGTGAGAGCAGGGATTAATTTCCCTTTTGACCCCTCACTGTTATGCGCGTATTCAATGGGGTTCGCATCTTTGTATTCATTTCGAATTGGCTCTAAAATTTCAATTTTGATTTCAAAATCATTCCTTCGGTTATTTTTGTAGTGTTATTATTATTATTATAATAATTATTATTATTACTCTTATTTCTTCTTTATATTTTAAATTATGTCTTAATTTCAGCTTGGTCTTTAATAACATAATTTTAAATCGCACTAGTACTTATTTTAATATATTTATTTACTACCTATTTTAATATTTAGTTTGACATTACTTTTAAACCTATTATTAATATAATTTTAAGATGTAGTATGTGTTATTTTTTAAAATCATCATTAACTTGTTTTAAGTTTATCATGCATTATTTTTTAGTCCATTACATACTTTTATTTTCAAACTTAACATGTTATTATTTGATTCATTATTTACTAATATATTTATTTCTATAAGAATTTGATATAATTTGTATATATTTTAATGTTTTGTTTTAGGTTATATCTTAAAGTTCATTTTGTATATCTATATGCTAAATGTTTGTATAATAATTTTTATTTTTAAATGCTATTATTCAATGTTGTTATTTTTCTCCTTAAGTCTATTTGGAAGTCATATATATAATTTATTATAAATTCTCATTATAGAATATATTAATTATATTGTTTTTGTCTTAGTGTACCTTTCAAAATAGATGATAGCTTTATTTAGATTTTGAGTTTTGATATTATTATTTGTATAATGTGATTAAAATCATTGTTGCTATTCTTATTTGCATTTATCTATTGCTCATTCAACTATCTTGTACATCATAGTTCAACATTCAATCATATTACATTTGTTTTAAAATGGTGTTTCATTGAAGCATTCAAATCATTTTATTTTCATAAATTTTTAAAGTGCTCGGTTTTCACGATTCTCAAGAGGATTGCGCCCTAACTTATTGGGCTTCAATTCTTTACGACGAATTTAGATGGCCAAGTATTTATTTTGCAATGAAACCATTAAAACATAAATAAAAAGCTCATTATCGGGAATTCGACATGTTGTGTCCTAACGCATTGGATATGACATGTTGTTTTCTCGAGACGAGGATTTTTCTAACAAATAAAAATAAAGGCAATATTCGATATTTAGGAATTTTGTGAAATCGAGCCCTAACTTACTGGGTTTTGATTTTCTCATTGGACCCAAATAATCAGATATCCTTCTCAAAATGTATGAATTTTTAAAATTTAAAAAAGGGACAAACCTAATTTCGAAGATTGAACTGTCGCACTCTAACTTACTGAGTGTGGCAATTTATCCCCTCGAAATAAGTGAGTTTTATCATCCAATTCTGTTTTTTTGAATTTTCTTTTTAAAGGATCATATTTTAAAGTCTTTTCAAAATTTTGACATTAAGACATTAAGCAATCGATTCAGTACCAATTTTGGGCGTCACGAGGGTGCTAACCCTTCCTCGTGCGTAACCGACTCCCGAGCCTATTTTCTCAAAATTCGCAGACCTAAAATTATTTTCAAGGTGATCCGATCACACCACAATAAAGGATCGGTGGCAACTCCCATTTTATTTTCAAATTCGATCCCCGTTTTTTTTTCAAATATTAAAAATGGTTTCGACATTATTAATAATAGAAAAAATCATATCAATAATTTTTTTTATTTTTTTACATAGATTATTTTAGTTTGAACTACAAAATTAAGTATATTGATTAATTATTGATAATAAATATTATTTTAAATTAATTATCGTTTAATTTTTTTTGAAATTATTAGACTGATAATTAAATGATAAAAGAACACCAAAGAAGCCTACCAAACAGGTCCACAAACAATGAAGCCCATAGAACAAGACTAAACATTCGGGCTTTGAACTAAGCCTACCAAAAAAACAAAAAGAGAAATAAAACAAAACAAAATAAAGAAAACGCCCCAGTCTGATTCATAGCTAGCACCTACTAAATGTCATCTTTGTTAATATCGATGGTTCTAGTCCTCAAGAAGTAGTTTCCAAAAACCAACAAACCATCATTTACTTCCTTTATCTCTTCCTAAAACCAAACGCCTTCATCAGTCAATCTTCAATCTGGTTCTCTCCTTTTGCACGATCCATCTTCCGTTGCGTCTCGCTCAGGAAATTCTCCGAAAAGGTAAGTCCGTGATGTAACACCCCTAACCTGTATCCGTCGCCGGACTAGAGTTAAGAGGAATTACTGAACAATTCATATAATTATACAACCATTTCATATACATTGATCATGTATCATCATATCACATTCATTCATAATCACATTGTCCCTTAAATAGGTCTACGAGATCTAAAACATGCTTTTAAGAAGGTTCGAGACTAAACTGGTTACACATAAAAATTTTCGAAACTTTAAGAATTTTCTAAGTAACAGACTTTACATGCCCGTGTGAACAGCTGGGTGGACGAATATAGGCCATTTGCAAGGCCAATTTGCCACCCAAAAGGGTCAACCCTACACAAGCACAAAATATACCATTTTTATACACAATAGGTAGCTTAAACATTATGAATTCATGCATCAAACATTAACCACAATTTCATCAAACATGCCATACCAATTCAACCATTTCATTTATTCATACATAAACTTTTGCCTAACCACAAACATACCAAATTGATATGATTTATTATTTAACCAAACGATCATCATTTAAACCAATTTAACAAGGCACGTAAATCAGTGTCTTTTAGACCTAAAATACTCCATTCCTTTTTCATCATCTCAATTACAACCTAACCTCTCAATACCAATATAAACAAACACATAAATACCAATATTCATCAATCGTGAATATCAATTTGGACACTTCTACTAATGCATCAATAACTTTACTAAAGCTTACCACATAAACACAATCACATACCAATTATAAGGCCATCTACATATCAAACCTCACATTATAAGCAAGCCAAATATCATGGTTCAATACATTTCAAACATATAGGCACCAATAGCCAAAATCACTTATACACTTAATAAACCAACTAGCCTATACATGCCACGTAACCAAAATTGCAAATCTTTTAAGTACAGAAACCATAACTGGATAGTGTGATGGATCTCCGATGATTTCCAACCCGAGCGAGCCTTCGAAACACTATAAACATAGAAAAATAACACAAAGTAAGCTATAAAGCTTAGTAAGTTCGTACAGCTAATAAACTCATATTAACAACTAAACACATTTTAAGTAATTATATAAAATATAATACAATTTATATGATCTCGCAAATTCAATCACATAATCACTTACATAGCTAACCTTAGCTTTACAAGTTTAATAATTTAATTCTCATATAACATTCAATTCATACTTCCATATAGCCAAATGAGAACATTTTGGTATACAACATATTTAAACAATTTAATTCTCATTTCATATACATGATACCGTATGAACTCACCAATTCATTTTCATTCGATTCTCACATAGGTTCTGTACGTACCTGTCTTGCTTAACTCGATCGTACTTTCATTCTCAACTTTCACTTACTTATTGATTTCTGTTACGAATACCTTGCTTTCATTGTACCATCACTAATAATCATGTTTCATCCAATTTTCCCGTTGAACCATTTGGAATACTAAAGGATACTCGGGAATCTCGTACACATAGTATCATAACAATGCCATATCTGAGATATGGTCTTACATGTAATCTCGTATCGATGCCAATACCCCAGCCATGGTCTTACACGAAATCATATATCGATGCCAATGTCCTAGACATGGTCTTACATGAAGTCTCATATCGATGCCATATCCCATATATGGTCTTACACATAATCTCGGTAACCCTAATGTGATGACATTTGTATCCTATCTATTCCTAAGGTTCAACTGGGACTTTTACTTTGTCAAATCTCCGTCGAACATTTCGAAAAGCATTGTAATCACAATTGAATTAAATATTCAAGTATTCACCATAATTATCTCAATTAAGCATTTAAACATGTATAATTTAATGCTTATTAAACATACGAACTTACCTTATTCGTAGAAACGACGAATTAGGTCGACTAATCCAATACTTTATTTTCCCCAGTTCTAGATCCAAATCTCATTTATCTCAATCTATATAATATTAAAATTTACTTATTTAATCATCATTTCATTCCATTTAGCACAATTTACACATTTTGGTAAAAGTACATTTTCCCTATTATTACACATTTTTGCAATTTAGTCCTTATTACAAAAAACTCATAAATTAATTAAATTCCCAACAGACCCATGCTACCTGAACTACCATAATGCCCCTAGAAGCCCATAATTTTCATTTATTTCACATTTTAACAACTAACTTTACACATCTATCAATTTAATCCCTATCTTGCATTTTTACTAAAAATCACTTTATAGAACTTGTATATTCACAAAAAACTTTCATAATCTATCATCAAACATCAAAACACATATGTATTCAAAAATGACAACATTCAAATACTTTAACAGTTTTGAAATCGGAGATACGGACTATTTAGATTAAGCTGCAACGATATAAAAAACATAGAAATTATTAAAAACCGAGTCAAAAATGAACTTACAATTAAACCTGGAGATGGCCAAATATTCAAGCTCCCATGGCTGTTTTCTTTAGCAACTTTTGGCTAGAAAAGATGAATGGAGAAGAAATTATTTTGTTTTATTTTATTTAGCTTTTATTTACCAATTTACAATATTAACCTTTAATAACTTTAATAACTACTCCAAATACCATGCTACTAACTTCCACTATCTTATTAATGGACTTATTACCACTTAAGGGTCTTTAATTTAATAATCCATAGCTATTAGACACCTTTTTCTAATAGAATGCAAGTTTTACACTTTACGCGATTTAGTCCTTTTTACCAAATTAAGCCTTTAAACGGTAAAATTTCTTTACGAAAAATTCACAAAATAATTCTATCATGCTGTAAACCATAATAAAATAATAAAATAAATATTTTGACTTCGGATTTGTTGTCCTGAAACCACTGTTCTGGTTAACCTTAAAAATGGGCTATTACACATGACCCATTTCTCATCGCTTCTCTGGCTAGTTCGTGAGCCATTATATTCGCTGATCTAGGAATGTGTTTAAATAATATCTAACGGAAGAATCGTTTTTGACATTGTATGTTCATTATTAAAGCCCCTATCATCGTTTGTCCACCAGATCTGGCTTACTTTTCTTTATAACTGAAGTTGAATCCCTTTTGATTATAACTGATGTAAATCCTTTTTGTTTCCCCAATAAAACTTCTTGGAGACACACATTTGTCTATACTACGAACATAGGAGCAACCACCTTGTATACCACTATTTTAGAGGTGAGAATCTCTCTAGAAGCATTTCTCGCAACCACCCTTGAAGCTGACTTAGCCTGTGCCTTGTCAAAGGCTGCGTTGAAATTCAATTTAATATCTGACCCATTTGAGGGGCACCATTCCACCGTCACGGTTTCCTTGGTTAGTTTACTAGTCTTACACTCGTCTGTTTCCTTGGCATACCTTAAAACCCATGCAGCAATATCACAACCCCTACTTCTCTTCCCCTCAAATAACCCCTTATTTCTGATCGCCCACAAGAAGCAGCAGAATAAATGACATTGTGACCTGGTATAGCATTTAAAAACCTAGGTAAGCCATTCCTAGCAATTCATATTTATTCTTGTTAATACCCAATCAAGATTTAAACTTACCTAGACTTCTCGTGTAACAGGACAGCCACGCAAAAGGTGATCAACATTCTCATCAGCCCCTCCACATATTGGGCACGCAGTCTTCATCACCATTCTTTTTGTGGATAAATTAGCTAGATTAGGAATGAAATTCCAGGAAATTTCCCTAATGTAAATCTTAATTTTGGCTAAAATATTACTGTTCCATAGTTTTTTGTAAAAAAATTTCATCTCAATCTGTAAATAATTAGGATCAATATTACCCTCATGTAATAGTTTGTAAGCACTTTGCATAGAAAATTCCCCTGAAGGTTCCACTTGCCAAACCGTCATATCATCATGAGCTTCTACAGCCAAGGGGATTTTCAAAATTCTATTCGCATCGTCCTTTGAGAAGGTAGAATGAATAAGCTTAATTTTATATTCTCGTAGTTGTGTATTAATTAAGTCTGAAACCAAACTGACCTCACCGTTATAAATGTTTGTTGACACTTTATTGTTTGAAGTCCCCGGAAGCTAAGCATCAACCATAATTGAAATTTTCTCCCCAATTCTTACCCTCCAACACAAATATCTCTTCAGCAAGCCCTTAGTAGCCCACACACTTTTCCAGGCGAAGGTAGATTCCCTCACTCAACATTTAAAAATTCAGTATTTGGAAAATACTTAGCTTTAGGACTCGTGATGATAATGAATTTGGATGATTAATAATACGCCACCCTTGTTTAGCTAATAATACAACACTAAACTTGGTCAAACTACGAAATCCAATCCTCCATTCTTCTTTAATTCACAAAGTCGGTCCCAACCACACTAATGAATCCCTTTTCTTTCATGACCTTTTTGCCACCAAAATCGAGCTATTATACTTTCTAAAACACCACAAAAAGATTTTGG
Source organism: Gossypium raimondii (assembly GCF_025698545.1). Classification (NCBI taxonomy): domain Eukaryota; kingdom Viridiplantae; phylum Streptophyta; class Magnoliopsida; order Malvales; family Malvaceae; genus Gossypium; species Gossypium raimondii. The sequence goes on from NC_068565.1 coordinate 40,603,224, forward strand.
AAGCAGGAAACATGCCATAGAATAAGCCGAAATGGCTTGCAAAACTGCCTTTATAAAGACTTCCTTTCCCCTTTGCGAAAGAAATCTCACACTCCAAATATTAATTCTTTGCATCATGCGATCTTTTAAAATCTAAAAAGAAGCTTTCTTATTATTCCCCACCACGTTTGGCAAGCCGAGATATCGCTCCATATTATTCGAATGCCTAACCCTAAGAATATCATAAACAACACCTTAGGTCCTTTCAGGAGTATCTGTACTATAAAAGACAATAGATTTTTCGTAATTTACACATTGCCCAGAACAACTTTCGTATTCCCTTAAAATTGACTTCAAAATTTTTGCACCCCCTCACTTGCTTCACCAAACAAAATACAATCATCAGCAAATACTAAATATGAAATCGGAGGACTACTTCTAACTTTTGCACCTTTTATCAAACCTTCCCTCGAAGCTAGTCTCATAAGCGATGAGAGATCCTCATTGTAAATCAAAAACAAAAAAGGACTAAGAGGATCACCTTGTTGAAGACCCCTAATCGGTTTAAAAATTGTCTCTGCTTTTTTGTTCACAATAACGGAATAAGAGACAGTTGAGATTCATTTTATTATAATCTCTACCCACGAAATATGAAACCCCATTCGTAGCATCATTGCCTTAAGAAAAGACCATTCAACTCTATCATAAGCCTTACTTATATCCAGCTTTAGTGCCATAAACCCTTTCTTGCCTAATCTCTTTTATCGAAACGTATGCAAGATCTCATAAGCAAAAAGAACATTGTCCGAAATAAGTCTACCCGGTACAAAGGCGCTTTGAGTGCTCTCAATGCAATCCTCCAATACGTGTTTAAAATGGTTAACAATCATCTCCACTATCAATTTATACAAAACATTGCATACACTAATTGGTCTAAAATTACCAAGGTTCATCGAATGGGAAACTTTAAGGATTAACACAATATTCGTAACATTAATAGAATCCACAACCATACCTTTGTTCAAGATGCCAAAACAGAAGTCGACAACGTCCTTTCCAACAATATGCCAAAACTATTGGAAAAACAAAGCCGAAAATCCATTGTCCCCAGAAGCCGTTGTAGAACCTATTTCCTTCAGTGCCATCACAACTTCCACCTTCGTGAATTTAGCAATTAGCTTTGAATTTACCTCCTCTGAGACGCATCTCTCAATTTTCGAAAGGATGTGATCAAAGTTTCCACACCCCTTTGATGAGAAAAGGTTTTGAAAATAATTTCGACCAATATTCTCCATATCCCCCACATCACTTGTCTCTCCCATATTCGTACTTTAAAGTCTGAATAGTATTCCTTATTTTCCTTTGCGAGGCGTAACTATGAAAGAAAGTCGTGTTTTTGTCTCCCAACTTCAACTAATTAGCTCGGGCCCTTTGCTCCTAGTACATCTCCTCCTTATCAATCACGAGATTTAGATGGATTTTCGCATCAATTAATTCTGCTAAGTTCTCATCAGTTCTTTCTCTACCCATCAGAATCCTCCGTCACTCACCATGACTCAAAATGAGCTTTCCTTTTAGATAAGTTATTCATTCTTGTGTCTGTTTGAATAAGAAGGGAACAATGATCTGAAAAAGAATGCGGCAGATGTTGAATATCTGCAAACAAAAACAAATTAAGCCACTCCATACTCACTACTCCTCTATCCAACCTTTCACGAATGTTAGTCTCTGGCAGATTTCCTCTTTCCCAAGTAAACCACATTCCTGTATACCCCACATCCAATAACTGGTAATCCACTAAAGCATCCCTTAAAGCTTCCATTCTTCTTTCGTCCCTTGGTACCTCTCTCACCTTTTTAAAAGAATACAAAATTTCGTTAAAATTGCCATATACCTTCCAAGTAAACCCTGTGATTGACTTAAATTCCTCAGCAAATTACATGAAACTTCTCTATTATGCGCATCTCCCCAAGTCATACCCTTCAATAAAACTCCCCTTTGAATTCCTCCCCCATCATCACGTAGCCACATACTATTCATTGCAAGAGCTCTTCTAGATTGAGCTTGTAGTGACAAATTCCATCCTATCTCAGCAACTTTAAATCCTAACTCCATCTTAGAATGACAAAAAGTATTACTATGCCCTAACCGTCCACAAAAGAAACAAATTAGAGTTAATCGTTCATATTTAAAACTGACATAAGAGCAAAGTCCTGCCGACAATAGAACTTTCTTTTTTCTCCTCAGAGGTTGTCTCACATCCAGCTGAACCCTCATTCACAAATAATTTCGTACTCCCTTCCCCAGATTTGAACCATCATACTCTAAAAATTTTTCAAGAAAATCCCCAATTTGACTTCCTAACGCTTCATAGAAAAACCCCGGAGGTACTTCATGAATTTGTACCCAAAAATTCGCAGAGATCAGTGGCACCTTCAACGGATCCTCTGCTTCCTCAAATGGTGCAACATCAACAAATTATTATTAAAAGTCCACGTGGACCCCTTAAGTACCTTCTCTAGATCTATTCTGTGGTAAAATCTAAATAAAAATCTTTTCTCCCCTTGATCCGAGATCTGGACCCCTTTACCTGATGCCAGAGATTTGCCATTGTACTCCTCATCGCTGGAAAGTGTATAACGCTTGTTGTTAAAAAACACCCTGCTATACACAATTCATCTTCCTCCATACTCGAATCAGGTTCCTTCTGAATATGCATAATTTCCTCTTCCTTGTCATCCAAGGACAACGCAGCCAAATTTCTTTCCATTGAACTAGATCTATCACTAAACTAGCCAATGGCGAAGAAAATAAAAGCAGAACCCCTGATACAAATAGCACCATCAAAATCCTTCAAGAGAACCATAAAACAAACATAAACCTAAAAATAAGAACTTGCCAATGGTGGCAGACAGAAACGTGCTAAGAAAGTAGACTACTCAATGGAAAGATCTATATTTGTTTTTAATTTAAATCTGCAATAAAAATATTTTATTTTAATTATCGTTTAATTAGTGTTATTGTTTTATACTAATGAAAATTAAGATTTACCGTTATAAATAACATTAGACACTTAAGTATTTTTAAACAAATAGTATCTAAATAATATCACCAAAAATAGAGATTATTTGCATTGATAACCAAAACGGTTCGAGACCCAAAAAATGTTTTAGAAAATTCTTATAACTTTATTTTATTTTTCTAGGATAGAAATTTTGAGTGATCATAATTGATTTTAATTTTCAATTTATTTATGATATCTATGAATATTGTGTTTGATTGAATGATTGATAAAACCTATAAGCATGCCATGCGTATATGATAAAGCCTATCATATAGATTAAAGAAAATGTCATTTAATCTTAATTGCATGCTTTATTATTCATCCATGAAATCAAAATCAAAACTTTGCATTTTAAAAAAATTAAACCTCCATTAATGGTTTTTAAGTGATAATATGATAATATTTCAAACTAGATGTTTTTGTCCAGCAACTTTGGTAGGTGATAAAAAGAATTCCATCAATATACACGTAGTTGAAAGCAACTTTGGGTATTATAATTAATCATTTTTCAAGCCGGTTGCTTAACCACGAACAGAATTTTCCGTTCCTTCAAAAAGAAGAATAATTTTGGGTCTTTTAAGGATTATAAATTAGACCAACGCAGTTTGAGAGTGTGAAATTGTAATTCTACATTATTCTTATCTTTTTCTAATAGGAAAATGACAAATCTGATTTTTCCTCCCGATTTTTAGTATTTCTAATTGAATTTGAAAAAATAGGAAAAAGTTGAAAATCAGGAGAAAAAAATCTGATTTGTCATTCTTCTATTAGAAAGAAATAGGGATGACGTTGAATCACAGTTTCATACAATCCATACTTATGTATTTATATATATAGACAAACTAATATTCGTTTTACATGTTTTTTTTGGTTACTGATTAGTATTTCTTGGTCCATGACAGTGTGTTGGCAGCTCAACTTGCCGGCAATACATAGTCTGCTGGCGCATTGACACAGATTGTCAGGTGCGGAGTTAGCGATGACTGAGCTAGCCGAAGTGCGTCGTTACATGAAGAGCAGTGGAACGTATCTAGGAAAAGTTGACAGCATGTTTAAGCTTATTCCATTTTTAGAACGTCTTGAAAAGTATGGATTGAAGGCTCCAAATGAATTCAGATAAAACCTCTTTTTCTTAACCTACCCAAGTGGTTAGTCTTTCCTTTGAATAGGTGATAAAATTCTAAGGGTGGGTTTGGATGGGCGATTGGGTGCGGTGCGTTTAGTTTATTTTTTATCTCACGCTACAGTATCGCTACAGTGTCTAATCTCATCGCCACCGCTGTTTTTACATTAACCGCAGGTAAACGCACCGCCCATCCAAACTCACCCTAAGTATGTCGCAATGCGTTCGGCCTTTACTACTGCTGACCCCATTATTTTGGTTTGTTCTGCTGGTATGGCCCAGGCAAATTGGGCTTGAACAACTACCTGTCACCTTTAATTTTCTCATGCCAAGTTTTTGTTCGTTATAACTTTTCTCTACCATTAACCCATATTTTGTGTAAACTTTGGATATCCTATAATCCTTATAACTTTTTACTCTCTTCATTTTCCTTTTGGTGGATTTATAATTAGCAGTGGAATAAAAAATGTATAATAATTTCTTTAGCCCTTCAACTTTATTAAAAAAGTTATTTTAACCATTTATTTATTTTTCCGCCTCTTCTAATTCTCCATTTAAAATTTCAAATCACCTTAAAATTAATGAAAAATTTAATGTTTGATAACTTTGCTAACATGACATACACTTAGATTATCACGTAAGTATTTAATTAATTTTAGAATTTTAAAATATTAAAAATATTTTATATAAAATATTTATAATTTTTAAAAATTTTAATGATTTTAATTTTAAAATTTTTAATTTTAAAAATTAATTAATTATTGATGTGTCACCCACGTGGCAACTGTGTATGCAACCTTAGCAAAGTTAAAAACGTTAACTTTTCATTCATTTTGGGGTAATTTGGCAAAAAGAACAAATTTAAGGGCTAAAAAAACAATAAATTAAATGAAGGACTAAAATGATTTTTTATAAAGTTGAAGGGTAAAAAGTCATTATAACAATTAAAACCAGTGCATAATCCAATAAAAAACTATCTGTTATGTGTTTTTTTCTTTTTAATTTTTAATATAATTAAAATACATGTGACAACGTTACAATTTTGCTTATGAAAATTTTTTATTCCACTGCATAAAAAATTAATCCTTAGATTATGTGACATTCATGATGTGATTAAAAGAAATAAAAATAATATAAAATAAAGATTTTTAAATAACTTCTACGTTGCTTTGAATCAAAGTTATATGGTTAAAGTGGTGCCTAAGATAACAAACACTTCTTCAAGCACTAAATGCAAAACAGAAAACACACAAGGCAAAAAAAGTTATTTATACAGTTCGGTTTTCCTACTTTTGCATAGTCTAGCACAGTGAAAAATATTCACTCTCTTTAACAGTTACATAAAGTGAACCTACTCAATCACACCCCATGATAATTTCACCTTTGTACTTTGAAGAATTGATACTCTCACCACTAAATTTATCCATTGTGAATTTAGCAAGTAAAATGACAACACAAGGTTTTACTATCAAAATGACACTTTTATGATAATATTATCACAAGAACAAGTTAAGTGCTTAACTCTCAGTGCATCCACCTAGGCAAGTCTATCAAATACATAAACTGTAATTTTGAGAATTGCTTACAAATGAAGATTTAATTCAATCCCAATCCCATTAAAACAATAATACAACAAAAATAATACATTATAATAGGATAAAGAAAATATGGAATTTTGGCAACTTATCCAATAGAATCACGATCCAATCCAAAGTTTATGATCCAAGGGATTGTATTGGGTAATTTCGAATCAATCCAATCACTAATATTATATTCCCAAAGTAATATGAGTCTTCCATAATGGACTAGATATCAACCATAAAATTAGTATAGCCCAAATCATTGATTCAATAAATTTGGCAACATCTTAAATATGGAAACCGTCTTCCACAAATTTGGTTGGCAGGGGAGTGGGTACTTCCTTTGACACCAAATTGTCAATTTCATATTTTTCAACAATCTCTCCTTTTGACAAGTTGTTGAACTAAGCACACAAAATGTAGAAAACTTGAATCATCAATCAAGAATAGCTCCCCTTTAGTATATTTTCCCATTAGCTTAACTCAACTCAACTTAGAAATAATTAAGTAATTAATCATCAAATGTCAGAGCAATATTGCATTAACAACTAACCAAAAATAATTATAATTAAGCAAGTTAAGAAAGCAATGTAAAATTGCATCAAAGAAACGAATTTCATAGAAGAAAACCTTTTAAGTTCATCACCATCAAAACAATAGAAAATTAGCAACATAAAATCATCCAAAAACTGTTAAAAAATAAAGAAGTTCAAAACATAAACCAACAATTTTCTTCTCCCCTTTACTCCAATACTTCTCTCCCTTCTTTGTTTTACAAGGTTGCCAACCATCAGAAGCTTGCACTACAGCAAATTAAACTTTTTGTGGTGTTTGGATCGAAAACGCCGCAAAGGTCAAACTTTTAACGATGACTGTATTGAAAAATGCCACAAATATATATCATTAGTGGCGCTAACCGAAAAATGCTGCAATAAGTCGTTATATAGTAGTGTTTGTGGAAATAGCACCGCAAATAGTACATATTTAGCGGCGTTTTATGCTACGCGCCGCAAAGGTACAGCAAAAGGTTAAAAACGATAGCGGCGTTTTTCTCATAAACGCTGCTAAAGGTAAAGCAATAGTGGCGTTTTACTCATAAATGCCGCAAATATTTTTTAATTTTTATTAAAACGGCGCCGTTTTGATAGCTGACCCTTGCAACCCTTATTCCTCCAAATCATTTTGCCCAAATTCCTAACTTAATTTTTTTTTCTCAATTTCCTAAATTTTTTCTTTCCCATCCATCTACTGCTGGTCGTCTCTCCGGTCATCCGTCTGCTGCATCGCCGTTGACAGTGCATTTGCCATTGATCTCTGTCTCTTTCGTTGGCGCTGCTCCGTCCATTGCAAAAGGATTTTCGATCCAAACTTGCTTAAAAAGAAAGTACATTCTACTTTTCTGCATTTATTTATAGGAGAAAATTCTCCTCAGAATATGTTTGGATTCTAGTTCTCATGGCATTCATTTTTTATGCAGCTAAATGATAAGGAGCTTGCAAAAGAGTTGTATAAGAAGTATAGCGCGGTAGCTGATACTTTTCTCTTCATTCAATTCAGGTTCCTAATTCTATGTTTCGTATTGGTCGGAATGTTTCAACAGATCCATAGGCGAAAAATACGTGCTTGGCAAATGATATGTGTTTTGTCACAATTTGTTGATGATGATATAGTTGGAGAAGTCACACGGTGCTTGCAAATAGCTCTCTATGTAAGTAACTGTTGCTTCTTTTAGAAAATCTGATAGTTCTTTCTTAACTTATTATAGTTCGCTTAAGTTTGATAATATGGTAAGTTTGATAAGTTGTTTAGGAGAGAATAACAAGTAATTTTTTGGTTTTGATAGAAATTTCATGAAAGCCTATCTCAAATATTTTTCCTTTTCCTGAATGTCTGCTCTGTGTTCGTGTATGTAATGTTTAGTTTACTTTATACTTCCAAAACACTGAATGCTTCTATTTGGTGTCGACAGAGGTTATTGTTAGGTGGTTCCATAAATCAGGCAGTGTTAACACATTAATTTTCTTATTTTGTTGCATATCACTGGTAAATGTACTTGCTATGCTATATGGTGCACTTTGTAGATTAATTCGTTGGCTGCCATTGCTAGTTAGAAGAAACTGATAATACTGAATGGTGTTTAATTAATTATTTTGACTTTGGATTGTGTAACATATCTCCACTAATTTCTGGTCATGTCTCTTTTGGAGAGAAACAACTTACCTTCTGTTCGTCAGTATTTGGAAACATTTGCAATTAATATTTACATGAAGTTTCCCTCTTTGGTAGTGCACCGTCTTAAATTTATTTAGTAAATAAAGCTTAACATTCATGCATGAGATGTGTGCGGAAACACACATATTACAACAGTCTACATGCCTGAATTGTCAAATATGAATTTCAAGTGAGTGAAAGGAGCCCTGTCCAGAGTCTGCAGAGTTGCACTGTTGACTGATAAAAAAAATTGCATTCAATCATATTTAGGGTGTGTTTGATTGAATGGGGAAGTGGAAGGATGGAAAGAGTAGAGTGGGAAGATGGAAAAGTAATAAATTTTAAGCATGCGTGATAAGAGAGAAAAGGAAGAAGAAAATATGAAAGATGACTATTTTTAATGCATAAATCTTTCTAAATTGGAATTATAAGAGAGAAAATTAGATAGATAAAAACTAAGTGTGCATATTTTATTTTTTGGAATTTTCATTTTCTTTAATATGTTTTTTCAACTTTACTAAGCAATGGATGGAGAGAAAATTAGATAAATAAAGTATGCACCTTATCAACCATGCAATGTTTGTAGCAAGGCTCTTTTACTGCTAGATGTGTGTTGGATCATTATCTCTACTTATGAACTGTAATTTATGAAGTGTTTACTTGAAAGTTTGCATCTTTGTTTTAGATCTATCCTTTCTGCCTCTATTTATGTTTACGTATGTATTAGCAAGTGTTCTTCGTGCGTACATCTTTAAATTCCAACGCATGCTTATCTTCCACGGTCGTTTTTGTCTTCTAGCCGTATTGATGTCCTACGACTCTTGGCCTTTGATTGATGTGCTTGATCATAGGACCAGTTTTATTTGCCTTTGATGGTCTAGACAGCCTGTTATATCCCAACTCATGCAGGTTTATTCACGGTGTTCCTGTTGGACCTGTCAGTGATCAGTTTGGAGGGTTGATTTTTATCTATGTGAAGGTATGCAGTTGCTTTGTGGCAGAGAGCTAATGCTATAAGATAAATATTTTGTTTAAATTTCTCTAGTGTTGATTGATTCAAATTAGGTGACTGCTGCGTTGGTTCTATCTTTTCACTTTGCTTGAATTTTTTTTTCTGTTTTTTTTCCCTTTTTTCGTTATTTCCAAGGAAAATTCTTTTCCAAAGCTACTTTAAGGTCCTGTGTAACCAGACTCCGCGGGGATGAATAGCGTCTATATTTGAGCCCATAGCCAGATTGGTTGATCATAAAAATAATTTCGTGGTTTATTCACAGGTTATCTTTCATGATACTGCTGGTCTCATTTCTGTATATGGTAGTACTTGTTTAAGTTAGATTTGCTTGCATTTGTGGCCTAGATAGTACTGCTCTGGCTGTGGTAGTTTGATGCCAATTGGTCCCTCAAACTCTATTTGATCAAGGAAGAAATTTGAAGAGTCGAAGCAATGTTTTAGTTATGTTTTTAACGTGTTTGGAGGGCCTTTAGAGGATATCTAGGAGCATGTTTGGAATGCGATGAAGCAGACATCAAAATGATGCTGCATTTAAGATAATTTTTTAATCTCCTTCCAAACCCTAATAGGAATGGGTGATGATGAGCTGTTTGCATTTGGATGTCACACTGTACTTCATAATTTTTATTTTCTTTATTTAGCTATGTGTTCTTTGTTGTCAACTACTCATTTTTAATTAATCTGTAATTTAGCTTCTAGTTTGAAATCATTATCATTTTAATTTATGCATTATAGGATAAATCGGTCAATTCTCTTAAGTCTCTACCAAACAATTTTCTTTTTTGTTCTATTTAGTTCCCTTTTCTCATTTGAGTCCCAAAATTTTGAAACATAATATTTGTCTATGGAAATAATATAATTTTAAGAATAAAAAGGCTTTCAAGTTAATAAAAATCAATAAATGTTATTTATCCCAAATATATATAACAATATTTAAAAGATAGTCACTGAATATATACTAGGGTAGGAGTTTTTTATTTTACAACTAGGATTAAAATCATTTGCATGCCTTTAACTTTATAAAACTTGAAATCAATATCAATTAAGACCTTGGTTACTATTATTTAAAGTAGTTTCTCTGCTTTTATTAGTTCGATTAAAGTATTTTCTCTGAACCTGGTTTTGTATAGATTCTGAAGTTGAAATATTTTTAAATTTAGCCACTTGGTATGCATGAATCAACTTTATACAATAGTATATTATCTTTATCAAAACTTGTTTTATGCAGTTGGTTTTGTTTTAGAGATGATGTTGATTATGGTTTGAATGCGGCATATGTGTCCCAAGTCAATAGTTGAGAAGAGTTCAGATTTGAGTGCAACATCTCAAGTACATGTGCAAGACCTAATTCCACTATGCATTCACCAATTTGTAATTTTGCATATGCATCTACCTGCTTGGGATTCAATAAATTTAAATAACATGAATTAATATATATTAATGCCAATTTATCTTATCATTTATTTATTATGTTTTTTATTGAAACAGTGAATTGGATCCCTACAAAAGAAGTATTCGATAGGCTCATTTGAATTGCCTAATCAAACAACTCTATTTTAAGCTCTCCGTAATTGCATTTGTAAGTACCTCTTATTACTTACATGTTTTAATTTAATTAATTAAAATTTGAAATTACTTGTTTATTTCATTTGGTTCGTAAATTTATTACTTATATGTTTTAATTAGAAATAGAGAATTAGAAAACAACAGAATTAGATACTTGATATATATTATCTATTTTAGTACAATGACATGATTTAAATCTATTTAGAACACTTAAGTTCCGTAATTTATTGTCAACTTTAGACTTCAAGAACTACAAAATGGATAAGAGTTGGATGGATTTGTCAAGGGTAAGCAACAACTATCGAAATGGAGTACAAACTTTTCTAAATTTTGCAATTCAAAATGCAAGCCAAGAGAATATGATACTTTGCCCGTGTAAGAAGTGTGGCAACATCAATTGGCATACTCGTGAAGTTATCTACGAACATCTAATTATTGATGGCTTTATTCGAGGGTATAAAAAATAGATTTTTCATGGAGAGTGTACACCTCGTAGAACCTCTTCAATGATTAATCCAGCTTATCCTCATAATGCTCACCATCAGTCTGTTAGAGAATATTAAGGTGAATGTAATTTATAATACTTTGGTTTAATTGTCATTTATATTTACTTTCTAAACTTGTGTTATTTGCAGGAAAGATTTATTTTAGAGGTCTCGGATAATTATGTGAAGAAAGCATTAGTAAAGAAATGAAGAGACCATAAAAGAACTTTTAAAAATGAATATTTTAAGAAAAATATAAGCCTTGAAGAGAAATTGTGAAATGTCCCGCCGGGAATGCTGAGGTACCAATGGAAAGATGCAATTAGATTTTGGAATTCAAAGAAAGGAGAGGTATTACGTACTTCCAAACTCTTATAATTATTTCGGTTTATAGTATTTACTATATACGTAATAATAATTTCATAATGTAGGATCGTGAGCGAGTTCAAACTACAAGTAGGCAAAAACAAAAATTAACGTACACAACTGGGTCGAAAAGTTTTGCTTGTGTAGCTAATGATGAGGTATTTTGAATTTATTAATTGTGTCAAATATTAATTACTTTCTACTAATAATACTTTTCCTACTATATCATAGGAACTGTCGTCTGGTCAAAAAGTTAAACGCCTTCAGCTTTTTGACATTACACATAGAAAGTAAGATGGATCTCCTATGGCTATTGAAGCTGCAAAAATCATGGTATATGTACTTAATAAAATTTGAATTATTTTAAATATTTATCATGTTTAATTATAATGGTTTAATTTGTCGTTTGTAATGCAAATAATGCCAAGTTATGTTGCATTTGCTTGATTATATATTTCGTTTCTAACTCCTTAATTGATTTATTAGGAGAAACTAAAGGTTCAAGTGATAGTTCGGTTAATCTGGACGACATTAATAACTAAGTTATTACTGAAGTTTTAGGTCCTGAAAGGTATTATCGGGTTCGATTTCAAAGATCTTTCATTAGCCCAACCCAATATTTTGGATCCAGCTCGCAGCGATACATGCCTTCGGCGAATCAGGCTCAAGTTGAAGTTCAGAGGTGAAGAGACCAGATGGCTCAAATGCAAGCAAGCATAGTTGAGCAAATTGCTCAACTTAAAGCAAATGTAGTAGCGAGGGAAGCAGCAAGGGCAACAGAGGCAACAAGAAAATATGACGAACTTCAACTACAGCTTCAAAATATGATGAAGATGTTTCAGCAGAATCAATTGCAGAATCCGCCATCTTAGACTTTTTTTTTCTTATTGTGAGAATATCTTAACAATATAGCTTTTGAATATATTTTTTTATTTCAGTTATTAATTTAGATCATATACATATTTCTTTCGTGATAGCATCATTTAGATTTGAAGTTTTTTGTTGGATTTGAAGTTATAAGAAAATATGTTGAAATTTCGGGTTCTATATGAAATAAAATGGGTTGGTAAAATATATAAATGTTAGTGGCATTTTCCCACAAACGTCGCTATAGAACATGATCTTTAGTGGCGCTTTTACTACAAACACCGCTAAAGAACATGATCTTTTGCGGAGATTCTAACTTCAAATGCCCCAACATGCTCGACTCTCTTGTGGCATTTGAAAACAAATGCCATTAAAGATCATATTCTTTAGTGGTGATTGAAATAAAAATGCCGCTAAAGATCATGTTCTATAGCGACGTTTTTCCATATAAATGCCACAGATTTTAGCGGTGTTATCTATAGCGGTAAGCACCGCAAACTGCTTTAGCGGCGCTTATAGGCGCCGCTATAGGGCCAAAAAAGTGCTGCTGAAAACCTGTTTTGCTGTAGTGTTTGAGGTTAGCAAGAAGAGCCTTTTGTCAATCTATCATCTTCTTCACAGCTTTGGCCTAGGGATTGTAACGTGTTTATGCAAGTGTACGTAGTTGTTCAAGTAATAAGTAAGTAAAAATGAGTTATCGTCTCCATAGAGACTATATAAGCTTAAACAATTAATTGCAAAATTATAATTAACAATTTGATGTAAAAAACTCAATAAATTTTGATAGTGATGATTAGATTAATTAAATGCAAGAGTGATCCCTAATGTAATTTCTAATCTAAATGCAATTTACCTAAATGTATGAATGAAGGCTTTAGCAACAAAAACAATCAACATTAAATGGGAAAAGATAATTATATTAATCAAATCAACTTACTTTCATCATGCTAACATGTTCGGAATTACTTCCATTGCAACTCGGTCTCTTATGGGTTTGGAAACCAAATTAAGTTCTCTCGAATCTTTTACTTAGTTAAATATGCATGTTACTGATCATATTAGACTATGAGTTTCTTAACATTTATGCAAGGTCACAGGAACATTTACATTTGCAATAATTTAACTACATAAATCTAAAAACCATGCAAGATAATAGAGCTAACTAAAGATATTATGAACCTTAACTTAGTTGGTTTTAATGACCTAAATTAAGCATTGCACTTTTCAATTATACGTCTACTAGCCGTCGTTCAATTAGGATCGCTCAGCTAATCTGAGTGCACCCAATCATGTATGAATGAAATGCATCATGATATTAATTGAAAACATAATTGACTGAGGCATAAAACGTGTTAACATGAATTAAATAAATCCCATTAAATTAATATAATCATCTTAGCATATAGGAATTAAAACTTCATAGTTGATGTAAAAAACATACACAAAGCAAACATGTTTAAAATAAATGACAGGAGGAAAGAGTTTGCTCAGTTCAATAGCCTTTTGGATCTATTCTGACTGATGTGCTCAACTCTGTTCAGTTCAATAGCCTTTCAGATCTATTTTGATTGAAATGCTCCTCTGTTTTGATTGAAGCTTCTTTTGCTAAGGGTTTAGAAGGTAGTCAGCTAAAGAGTGCTTTTAACAAAGCTTTTGAGGCTAAAGATAGGAGAGGGGATGGACGACTATTAAAGGGAAAAAAAGGAAAAGAAATTGAGAGAAAACTAATGTGAGCTAGAGAGGAATGTTGAGTGATGAGGGATGATGCAAAAGTGAGGAATGGCAAGGTATTTATAGGTGAAGGCAAGGGTTTGAGTTTACTAAAAATAGGTTTAAATTTCCTTCCTTCCCTCTCTCATGTGGCCGGCCATGCTTCAAGGAAAAGGGATGACCAAGTCTTCTCAATTTGAATTCGAATTTCAAGCTAAAAATAGCTAGAGTGGACGGTTTCAACAAGGAAGTTGTTGGGCTGAATTCTGATTATTTTCCAACTGTAGGTACCTTCAATTAAAAATCTCAAAATACATTTTGGTGGCCAATATCAAGTGCCAAAATTATGATTTTAATTCCCCTTGTTGGACCATTTTTTCAGTCCAATAACTTAGCAAACATGTCCATCTTTTATCACCTTCTTTACTGGGTCAAGTAGTCAACCACATGCCCAAAATTGCATGGTTTTTCCGTCCACATGGATAATTTGTGCATGACCATCTTTTATTTATTTAAGTCATGTCTCTAATAGCCTACCCGCATAGTGAAAAATACATACATAAATAAATTAACATGAATTAATATAAAATATGCATGAAAATCATGTAATTAAGCATAATTTCACATACTTTTCAAATTCATGTTTAAAATTACTAATTAAGTAAAATTCACATATTTTAATAATAATTACTAGACATAAACATAATAATTAAGTAAAAAGGTGGTAAAAACATATAGAAAATCCCTATAGAATTTTGAGTTTACATATAGTCAAAGTGGTGCCTAAGATAGTGGGCACTCCTTCAAGCATTAAATGCAAAACGAAAAACATACAAGGCACAAAAAGCTGTTTATGCAGTTCAATTTCCTTACGTTTGTGTAGTTTAGCTCAGTGAGAAATATTCACTCTCTTTAACAATTACACAAAGTGAACCTACTCAATCACAACCCATGATAATTTCCCTCACCTTTGTACTTTTAAGAGTTTATACTCTCACCACTAAATTCACTCATTGTGAATTTAGCAAGAAAAATGACAACACAAGGTTTTACTATCAAAATGACACTCTTATGATAATATTATCACAAGAACAAGTTAAGTGCTTAACTCTCAGTACATCCACCTAAGCAAGTCTATCAAATACATAGACTTTAATTTTGGGACATGCTTACAAATGAAGATTTAATTCAATCCCACTAAAATAGTAATACAACAAGAATAATACATTATAATAGCACAAAGAAAATATAGAATCTTGGCAACTCATCCAATAGAATCACGATCTAGTCCAAAGTTCATGATCTAAGGGATTGTCTTGGGTAATTTCAAATCAATCCAATCACTAATATAGTATTCCCAAAGTAATAAGAATCTTTCGTAATGGGTTAGATATCAACCATACAATTAGTATAACCCAAACCATCAATTCAATAAATTTGCAAACATCTTAAATATGGAAACTGTTTTCCACAAATTTAGGAGGCAGGGGAGTGGGTACTCCCTTTGGCACCAAATTGGCAGTTTCATATTTTTCTACAATCTCTCGCTTTGGCAATTTGTTGAACAAAACACACAAAATGCAGGAAACTTGAATCATCAATTAATAATAGCTCTCCCTTAGTATATTTTCCCATTAGCTTAACTCAAATTAACTTAGAAATAGTTAAGTAATTAATCATCAATGTCGGAGTAATTTTGCATTAACAACTAACAAAAAATAATTATAACTAAGAAAGTTAAGAAAGCAATGTAAAAATGCATCAAAGAAACGAAATTCATAGCAAAAAACCTTTTAACTTCATCACCATCAAAACAATAGAAAGTAGCAACATACAATCCTCCAAAAACTATTAAAAAATAAAGAAGTTCAAAACATAAACCAACATTTTTCTTCTCCCCTTTACTCCAATACTTCTCCCCCTTTTTGTTCTATAAGATTGCAAACCATCAAAAGCTTGGAGGTCAGCAAGAAGAGCCTTTTGTTGATCTATCATCTTCTTCACAGCCTTGGCTATGCCCTTATCTAGTCACAGTGTTTTTGATAAAAGTTGATAAAGTCTTGAAGATCTGCAATGGTTCTTACTTTCATCCCTTTGGAAAGAGGAATAGTGCTTGTGAGAGCGGGCACTTCTTATCCACCAATTTCACCTTCAGCAGTTTCAAGCTTAGAGCTTTGAACTGTAATGACTCGACTTTTGCTAGTGTTAAAAAATGCAATTTCAAAACCTAATTTTCGTAAACTTAGTCCGTAAGGATAAAATAAGAATAATTATGGAGTTAGTATGATAGTATATTAATGATCGGTTAAGTAATTTAATCGAGAAAATCATTAATTAAAGCTCAATGTGACACCTCAAACCTAGCTTAAAAGTTTCGGCCAAGTTCTGGAGAACATATTAGTCACTGGAGTGACACAGACTAGAAATAGTACACTTATACTCGAATAATCAACCAATTCAGATTGTGAATCATTCATACCAATTTTAGAAACCAATTACATACAATATGTCATACAAACACAAACATAACCATACATAACCTATGAACATGCTTTTTTTAATCGAAACTTATATTACAAGTCAAAAAGGGAAAAATAGTAAATTTGGCATCACACAAAATCGAAAAACAAATTCAATTAATATTATCATACCACACTTGAACTTGACATACTATGCCTCTTCATAATCAACTTAGCCAATTCAATTTGTAATTTAAATTAACCAAGTGAAAATTAATCCAATAATGCGTACTTTATTTACCTAAATTTAGTCATGCTTACTAAAGCTCATAATGTCTCCCTAAACATGCATCCACTTAAAATGTGTCATTAGGGATGAAAAAAATCAGAATCCAATTACGCACATATTCAAACATATTACCTCACATACATATCTTATTACCACAATCCACATATCAAAATCCAAAAGAACAATAAAACCCAACATGTTTATTATACTAATCAAATATATGAAAATATCAAGCCTAAAACATTAAGAACATAATACCCAAATGAATGTCCCCATGCCACCATAAAAGAAAGAAAATACCAAAAATTCAATTCTATTACAATTTCAACTTTTGAGACTTTCGGAATCCTCCAAAGTCGCTATCCCTTCTCTGATATCAACTATCTTCTGAAAATCAAATAAACTCAAACAATAAGCTTACTAAGCGTGTGGCCTTAAGGTGCACACAACATATACACAATCACATTATCCGGAAACATGCTCATTACTTATGTACAGCCAATATTAATCATATCATACTCAATTCAACATTACATCAGGCTCATTTACATAGATATCAATTCTAAAACATGTTTTCCAATATACAACAAAGCAAAACTACTTTTATATCATTGCACACACCAAATGACGATCTTTTAGATTTTTTTTCCAAGTCCAAAATAGAATATACATTCAATAATCGGACCCAACTTGAACTCACCGAAATGTTGAGCCATAGCTCTCCACCCTGAACGTACCAATTAATGAATCGAAATTCCACGCAAAAAGGTGAGTCAACGACTCTAGTGATGAACTGTAAATGATTGGTGAACCAATTTAGCATACCGTGCTCAAAACTTCACTTCTTAGACACTTCTAATTTCCCTACGATATTCCAACTATATCAAATGGTTTCCACATGTATACAAGGGCATTTAGTCAATTTCTTACTCAACAACAATAATAGTCAATTTCACATGCACATTATCATTTCCAAATTTACTCATTCACTTCCAGATTTACACATCCCCTTAAGCATACTTGCATGAATGACACATAGGCAAATAGCCACTAATTAAGTTCATTTTCAAATCCAATCATGCATATGTATCATCATACACATATTACACACAATGACTTACTCGCATTATTATGCTTCACTTACTTATCTCAACATAATTAGAATCGACAAGTATGCACTTAATATATCATTGACACTTAGTCATCACAACACAGAAATGCAAAGTATTAGGCATTCACACATACCAATGGCGGAGACCTTAATGTACATCAATCATATATTTTCAGTCACCAAATGAGCATTTCAATTGTACTTACCATAGTTACCATCATAGGCACTTTTTAAGCCATTTGCACCAACTAGCATTTCACACATTAGTATTCACTTAAGCACATAATCGCAACAGAAAACATTCACTAATTTTAGCACCATAACCTACTCAAAACAGTAGGTAGAGACACACATCGATTCGTGTATGCCTCGATTGTTGATCACCTAATTCACTTTAGCTTTTCCTTTGTCGATT
The DNA here is from genome assembly GCF_025698545.1 of Gossypium raimondii. Taxonomy (NCBI): domain Eukaryota; kingdom Viridiplantae; phylum Streptophyta; class Magnoliopsida; order Malvales; family Malvaceae; genus Gossypium; species Gossypium raimondii. Next base: position 40,621,461 of record NC_068565.1, read on the forward strand.
TCGTTTGTTGGCCTTTTGGATTTTGTTTCTTGAAAGCAAGATCAATTATCACTCATTAGGATCATAATATCATCATTGGAATATAAAAATTGCATCAAAATCATCATTTTCCCTAAGTTCGCTAAACTAGCCTAAAGTGTCCAGTTTAGGAAAATCTTGAACCACTTGTAAACCTCAATTCAACCATCTAATAGCTTCATTAAAACCTTAATTTAATATTAGAAGTCAAGAACTACACAATTGATCTCAAAATGCTACCTACCTAATTTTAAAGGAGATTTTTTAATAGGCTTTTCAATTGACTATCAATTTGGCCATTTTGAGTTAAAACCAAGTTTCTAAACTCTTTTTCATCAAAAAAGAAAGCTAAAACACTTTTAAAATAAAGAATTATCAAGGAATGAATATTTCACCATGGATGAGTTTAAACTTAAAGAAACTTTAAAATATTTGGGTTTTTTTATTTAGAACGTATAATCGAATTGCAAAGGTTGAAAACAAATGGAAATAAACTTTTAAAACTATTTGTTACCTCAATTGAAAGTTTGGAGATCAAATTCAGGAAGAATCTTCAAAATTTCATGAATCAAGATAGTTCGAATTGATGAAAATCGTTGAGGTTTTGGGTGAAATTGATGGCTATTTTGAAGAGAATAGCCATTTTTCTTTATCTAGGATTTTTTTTAGTGAGAAATTTGAGAGAAAATGAAGAAAAAAGAAGTTAGATATGGTGTTTTAGTAACCATCGGTATGGAGGGAAGGAGATGGTAGATTGGCTCTAGTTTTAAAAGGTGTGGTATTTACTTCTTAAAGACTACAACTTTCACTCGTTTTCAAATAGGTCCCTATGGCTAAAATTAGCCAAAATTGATGTAATTTGATTCAATTTAATACCTGATTTCAATTCTAATCTCACCTAAGCTAATCCAAAATTCTAATTAATTCTCTCTAATTTGAATTTCCCTTAATAGGATTTTCTAAACTCGTATTTTTTTTCTTCCACTCAATCACGTAATTTTTCTCCCTCTTTTTTTTATAACTTCTAGTCTCAAATTTAGGGTGTGACAACTCTCCCCTCCTTCTAAGAAATTTCTCCTTCGAAATTTACTTGATACGAACAAGTGCGAATACTGAGATCTCATCATATCGTCCGGTTCCCATGTAGCTTCTTCAGTATTATGGTTTCTCCACAACACCTTTACCAATGGAATTCGTTTCCTTTTCAAGACTTTCTCTTCCTAAGATAGGATTTGTACAATTTCTTCCTCATACCTTAAATCTGGTTAAATTTCAATCTCCTCTATTGGCACGATGTGTGACGGATCAGGTCGATATTTCCTTAACATTGAGACATGAAATACATCATAGATGTGCTCCAATTTTGACTGTAATTCCAATTGATATGCCACCAGACCAATCTTTTTCAAGATTTTATATGGTCTAATAAATCTGGGGCTCAACTTCCCTCTTCTCCTGAATCTCAACACCTTTTTCCACAGAGACACTTTCAAAAATATACTGTCATCCACTTTATACTCAATGTCCATCCTTTTTAGGTCAGCATATGACTTCTATCTATCAGAAGTCATTTTCGATCTTTTTTGAATGAACTTAATCTTATATTTGGTATCTTGGACAAATTTTAGACCCAACATCAGTTTCTCGTTCAACTCACTCCAACACAATGGTGTCCGATACTTGCGTCCATACAATGCCTCATACAGTGCCATTTGAATACTCGTTTGAAAACTATTATTGTAGACAAACTCTGCCAACGGAAGATGATCCTCCCAACTACGTTTAAACTCAATTATACAAATTCTCAACTTGTCCTCAAGTGCTTGAATTACTCACTCCGACTGGCCATCAGTTTATGGATGGAAAGCTGTGCTAAACTTAAACCTAGTTCTCATAACTACATGAAATTTATTCCAAAATTAAGATGTGAAATGAGGATCCCAATATGAAATTATCAATATCGGTACACCATGCAATCGCACAATCTCAACAATATACAATCTCGTCAATTTTTGTAGGGAGTAATCCATCTAAATAGGTAAGAAGTGGGCCGACTTAGTCAACTTATCCACTCTAACCCAAATTGAATCCCTTTTTATGGGCGTCAAGGATAACCAACTAATAAAGTCCATAGTAACACGCTCTCACTTCTATTGCAGAAACTTAATCAGTTGCAACAATCCTGAAGGGAATTGATGCTCGACTTTCACTTGCTGACAAGTCAAACATTTTGCCACAAACTCAGTTACTTCCTTTTTCAATCCATGCCACCAATACATTTCTATCAATAATCGATACATTTTATTACTTCCAAGGTGCATAACATAATGGATACTATATGCCTCCTAATGTATCACATGCCTTAAATCTCTATCATCGAGCACACACAGTCTCTCTCGGAAACACAACACTTCTTGATAATTGAATGCAAAATTTATGGTCATACCTTGTTCCACTTTTTTAACCCGAGGTAATAACTTAAGGTCCAAGGGTTATTTCTCTTTAATTTCCCTAACCAACATTAGCTCTACTCGAAATTCCACCAATAATCCACCATTATCAATTAAACTAAACTTGGCAAACGTTACTCTTAAGTCTGTCACTGCTTTTCTACTTAGTGCATTCGCAACTACATTATCTTTACTGGGATGGTACTGAGTGACACAATTATAATCTTTTAGTAGCTCAATCCACCTTCGTTGCCTCAAGTTCAACTCTTTTTGGGAGAGAAGATACTTAAGACTCTTGTGATCCATTTTGATGTAACACATTTCACTGTACAGATAATGTTGCCACTTTTTAATCAAACACCATGATGAACAATTCTAAGTCATGATCTGGGTAATTTTTTTGATGGGGTTTAAATTTCCTAAATGCGTAAGCAACCACTTTTCTATCTTACATCAGCGTGCAACCAAGTCTCATGTGTGACGCATCATTGTATACCACATAATCTTTCCCAAAATCGGGTTGTATCAAAACCAGAGCCTGAGTCAAATCTGTTTTCAACTTTTCAAAACTACCTTATTGCTCATCCATCCACTTAAAAGGAACATACTTCCTCAATAACATCGTCAAGGGCATGAAAATTATGGAAAATCCTCTACTACAATATCTGGCCAACCCTAAGAAACTCTAGACCTTGGACACATTCTTGGGTTGCCACAATTCCAAAATAGCCTTAATATTTTTTAGATCCACACAAATACCATCTTTTGATACTACATGACCCAAAAACATCACTTCTTGAAGCCAAAATTCACATTTACTCAACTCAGCATTCAATTTTGAAGACTTAAACTTTCACGCATGCTTACCTTTTCTGAGGAATTAAAAATTTTCATGGCTAGCCTTATGCAAAATCAATAAGATCTACATACGTATCATCACTTAGTTAGCATAAAAATACTTGAAATGTAACGCCTTGGATTTTGGGGTTAGAAGTTTTGAGATTTGTAAGGGTCAGTGGCTAGATCAGGCAATTGAGTTTGTTTCCGTATTGTAGTGTTAGAATGGGCCTGCTAGTCTGGTGGTTGGTTTTGTGTTAGTTTATTTTGGGGTCTCAGGTTCGAGTCTTCAGGTGTGTTCGTGGAAAATTATTTTTGCACCTTTTATTTGTTTGGACCTAAAGATAGTTATTAATTTTAAATTTATTTTTTGTTATTTTGATTGGTTTATTTTGGTTTTTATCATTTTTATTATTTGGAAAAAAAGGAAGTTTTGCATGTTCTCTTCTGTTTTCTTCCTGGACGTGTTCTCCCTCTTCCTTTTTGGTTTTTTTCCAATTGAGAGATTTTATTCTCTCCCTTTCCCTCTGCTGGTTCCCTAATTAATTCTGGGTTTATCATCATCGTTGTGATCGATGGGTCTCTGTGTTGGCTTGGGGAGCGAATCAAACGATTCGAGTGTTTATCTCGTAAATCAGGTGTGGGTTTCGAACCTCTTCTCTTCTATTTTTGATTTGTTAATTCAATTTTGTAGTATTTGATAATCTCGAGTGTGTACTGAACTAGGTATTGGTATTGACTTACTGTGAAATTTGGCATCTTGTGGGCATGTACCTCCTTCCGCACGAGTGTGTGTCCCTCTACATGGGCGTGTTGACCTCCCACACAACCTAGGCATTTCCACACAGTCAGAGCACACGACTGTGTGACCCGACCTTGTCCAATTTTATCTAGTGTCAAATTAAAGGTTGATTTTGATTCTATGTGCTCCAACTCCTAAGTAAGTCTTAGCAAGGGTGATTGGAACTTTGATTCGGCCTAGATTGGTGTGGGTTATATAGATATACCTTTATTTTAATAGATTGTTTGATTGTTACTATGCAATTGATTTTGAATCCAGGTCGCTGAATGTATGCAATTCTGGTTCTGAGTGATTGGTGTGGGAATGGTTGTGTATGGCACGCATTCCGTGACTGCACAGAAATTTTGTAATTGGTTGACTAGATGTGAGTTTCTGTGTCTGAATGACTGTCTAAAAGTTTTTTATTTTGATTCTGTACGTCTGTTTGCATACATACATTTGCATAAAACTTTTTGGGTTTTGGTGGTGAAAAGAAGGAAGACTGTTCTGATCTGGCAGTTAAAATGCAACCTATCTGTATAATAGTTTATCAGATATACCGCATATACATCGACTTTCTTTGCGTATATTACGATCGGCAATTTAAATCGTAATATGTCTGCATGCTGAGCTTTACTACATTGCATTTATTTATATATACGATAGATTTGTTGCTTATTATTATTTGAGTGGCTTAGTCCACAAACATGGTGTGTAAGATTGGATGGGCCTTTCGAGGTCCTACGTGGTGTGTTTGGATGGATGAGCTTAAACAGCTCTTATGGGGTGTGATTGGAGGACGGAGTGGTATTTTGGCTAGATGGGTGGGTTTTGATATTTGACTGCATTCATACGCATCTGGATGTGAGCTCCATATTTGTAATCTGTCTATTCATTATAAGCGTCATGACTTATCTTGCATGCATTGAAGTGTTAGCGTAATGACGTTTTGGAACACCGTGTTTGTGATGATAAGTGTTTTGGCACTGACCCGTCGACGGGTTATTGGTTGAGTTTCTATCAATGAAGTGGTGTACTTGTTTGTTATGTTCTGTTAGGACGTTGACCTAGAATTTACCTTCTGTTTCTGTATATCTCTATAAGTGTGTTTTGCTATTGAACTGCTATATGAAATTCTCTTCTATAAATTTGTTGTTAATCATTTTGATCTCACACTAAGCTCGTGTAGCTCACCCCCTCAGTTTCTCTTTTTTAGGTATTTTCGTATATTGCGCTGGACTCGGCACGTTGGAGGTCTCAGACAGCCACGTTTAGAATCAACTTTAAAAGTATTTTCATAAATTCTGCATTTATAAATAAATGGTTTGAATTGTAAGTTTTATTTTGAATATTGTGGTATGAATTTTGAGTTTTACGCACATAAGCACCATTTAGACTAAAATTTTTGTAATATCAGGATTTTACAACGGAGAGTTTTACGTAACTTAAATACCGTATGTTTTCTAGCTGGTTAAACACAAATTTTACCTACGACCACTTCAGTGATCAATGTAACCTCCGAGATTTGGTCTAAACTCCTAGGCTTAGTTTTGGGGTGTTACATTTAGTGGTATCAAAGCCAAGTTTGTAAAAACTTGGCCTATGTTTTTACGTAATCGTGTCCACGTGTGTTTGTTTTTTTAAAAAAAATTGAGAAACTATACCACAGTGTTCTAAAATGATTGGTGTTGTCGAGTAAGTTTTTATCAAAATGAGATGTTCGAGACTTCGATGTCAGTCTATGCAAACTTGAGAAAATGTAAGATTAGTTTTGTAAATTTAGAATTGTAACGTTTCTGTGTGTGAAAACACAAATGTGTATCTGCTTCAGTGGTTAAGTGTTCTGGATGTGTGTTTGAGGTCTTAAGTTTGGTATGGTACTGCTTGAGTTTAGAGTGTGTAGCGGGAGTGTAGTTGTAGACCTTGGATTAAGCGACTATTCTGTTAGTTGGAAATTCTGGGAACGAAATTTCTTTAAGGAGGGGTGAGTTGTAACGCCTCGAATTTTAGGGTTAGAAGTTTTGAGATTTATAGGTAAAGGTCAGTGGCTAGATCAGGCAATTGAGTTTGTTTCTGTATTCTAGTGTCAGAATGGGCCTACTGGTTTCGTGGTTGGTTGTGTGTTAGTTTAGTCTAGGGTCTCAAGTTCGAGTCTTCAAGTGTGTTTGTGGGAAATAATTTTTGCTCATTTTATTTATTTGGAGTTAAAGATAGTTATTAATTTTAACTTTATTTTTTTTATTTTGATCGGTTTATTTTTGTTTTTATTATTTTTATTATTTGGAAAAAAAAGGGAAGTTTTGCACTTTCTTTTCTATTTTCTTCCTGGACGTTTTCTTCCTCTTCTTTTTTTGGTTTGTTCCAACCGAGAGATTTTCTTCTCTTTCTTTCCCTCTAATGGTTCCCCAAATAATTCTGGGTTTATCATCAATGTTGTGACTGGTAGGTCTCTGTGTTGGCTTGGAGAGAGAATCGAACGATTTGAGTGCTTATCTCGCAAATCAGTTGTGGGTTTCGAACCTCTTCTCTTCTAGATTTGATTTGTTAATTCAATTTTGTAGTATTTGATAATCTCAAGTGCGTACTGAATTGGGTATTAGTACCAAATTGCTGTGGCATTTAACATCTTGTGTATGTATGTTCTGAACTGCCTATTTTTAACATGAAATTGATGTTGAATCTGGAGGATTTCTATAAGATTCTGTTGTTTAAAGAGTGGTTAACGACTGAGGGTTGTTCTGATTTCGTAAAAACAAGATTTTGGCCAGTTTCGGTGAGGATTCGTGACCACACGGGCGTGTGCCCCCACATGGATAGTTCATACAGTTGAGTACAGTTGGGAATTAGGGTTTCTGGGCTAATTTGGGTGCCAGATGGCTGTGTCCCCTGGGCACATGGGCGTATGTGTTTGGCAATTAGGGATTTAGTAATTTGGTGCCATAGGGCTATGTGGCTAATTTGGGGATTTAGGGATCCTACATGGGCGTCTGAGACCCTCACATGGCTGTGTTTACCCTGTACTCTATTTTAGTACAAACGGACAGAGAGTTACACGGCCGGATCACACGACCATGTCCCTAAGTCACACGGACGTGTTGACCCCTACAGAACCGGATCACACGGCCGTGTGGCCCGACCTCACCATATTTTGTCCCATGTTAAATTAAAGCTTGATTGTGATTCTGTGTGTTCCAACTCCTAACTAAATCTTAGCAAGGGTGATTGGGACTCTGATTCGGCTTAGATTGGTGTGGGTTATATAGATATACCTTTATTTAAGCTGATTGTTTGATTGTTACTTGAGGTTACTATGCAATTGATTTTGAATCCGGGTAGCTGAATGTACCCAATTCTAGTTCTGAGTGATTGGTATGTGAATAGTTGTGTATGGTGCGCATTCGGTGACTACACGAAAATTCTGTAATTGGTTGACTGGATGCGAGTTTCTGTGTCTGAATGACTATCTGAAAATTTTTTATTTTGATTCTGTACGTCTGCCTGCATACATGCATTTGCATAAAAATTTTGGGGTTTTGGTTGTGAAGAGAAGGAAGACTGTTTTGATCTGGTAGTTAAACTGCAACCTATCTGTATAGCGGTTTTCCGCATTGTACCGCATATACTTCAGCTTTGCTGCTTATTATTATCTAATTTGGCAGTTTAAACTACAACATGTCTATACAACAGTTTACTGCATTGTACTGTACGACATATACGACATCTTTGTATTTTCATAAATTCCGCATTTATAAATAAACAGTTTGAATTATAAGTTTTATTTTGCATATTGTGGTATGAATTTTGAGTTTTACGCACGTAAGCGTCATTTAGACTAAAATTTTTGTAATATCGGAATTTTACAACGGAGAGTTTTATGTAACTTAAATACCTTATGTTTTGTAGTTGGTTAAACTCAAATTTTACCTACGATCACTTCGGTGGTCAATGTAACCTCTGAGATTTGGTTTAAACTCCTAGGTCAGGTTTTGGGGTGTTACATGAAACATACCTTAATGAAAAAATTTAATTATCTCAGATTACAATATGGTACTCCCCCACTAAAGAGAAATAATGTCCTTATTGTTTAAAAACATACATTAAAAAGGAAAAAATAAAGAAGTGAATGTGAACTGTGTACTAGGTAAGGTCCCAAGAAAGGGAGGTGAGTCTTATTTGACTGCTTAAATACCAAGTCTTTCCTCGACAAACCCAATCCTAGATATGCAGATTATTATTGGCATACTTCTTATTTTGTGATGAACATACTATAATCCGACACTTTTTATTCATAAGTTCCACTTAACTTATGTAAAAAGGAAAACAAAATAAAAGTAACAATATTAAAAATTAATTAAGCCTAAAATATCCTAAAATATTAAGGAAAATAAAAGAAACCCCCTTATTTATTTGGTCCGTAAGCCAATTTTCTTTCATTTTTATGAGAATTGAATCATGAGAGCTTTATTTAGCTAGCCCATGTATCAATTTTTTCAATTTTTGAATTTTTTTTGCAAGTTACAATTGTTGAGAAATTGATGAATTAGGCTTGAAATTGATAATAATTAAGCTTAGGTTATGATAAGGACTAAATTGTAAAGCTTAATAAGATTGATAGGTTAACTTTGCAACATTAGGGGCCAAATTGAATAAATTGAAAAACTATCATGAAATTATGTTAGGAATAAAAAGTATAGGGTCCTTATGAAAGAATATGAAATCGAAATTTGATTCAAGCTAGATATTGAAAAATATGTGTATCTTGAGTGTAGGGACTAAATTGAATAAAATAGAAAATATGTTTGGTTTTGTATTTGAATGTGAATTGAATGAAATCTAATATTGTATTGTTTATTGAATTATTGAATTATTGCTTAATAAGAGAAAGGAAAGGTGAGAGTCGTCAACGAGTGACACAAGAATTTCAATTTGTACTTTTATGATCTGGGATCATTATATTTACATGCATATACATATTGAATGCATGATTGACTATCAAGGTAGGCTTATGCTTGTTGTTTGAATTGATTTGCATTGAATGGTATTGAATATATAGAAAATAGACTGAATTAAATATAGTAAAAAGATTATGATATATTTGGTAAATGGTTTGTGATATAAAATGATGGTGATAATGGTATGAATTGTGTTATGTGATATTGGATATATATATACACATATATTATATGTATTGTTCATGAGATGAATTGAGAATAATGATATATGAATTGGGCTATATAATATAATTGAAACATTGATACCTTATTAACTGTTCATGTAGAGTCGAATATAATTGGTGTAACACCCTCATACCCGACCCGAACATCGGGTCAAAGTATCGGGGTGTTACATTTGTTTCTAGTGCAAATTTGGCAATTTCACGTCAATTAATCATTATAAAACTCAAATTATATCAAAACACTTGCAATAACTTATGTACATGATATACTCTATAACCAAAATATCAAATTTGTACCCTCTTCAAGCCTTGGTGATGTGATGAGATGAGATGCATTCAAATCCCAACTTGAATTTATAACTTCAATTCGATCTTCCACCTACATGTTTAAAACATGCGTTAAGCTCGTGAAAACTTAGTAAGTACCCAGGAATCCAAATCTAATTTTTACCTTGATTTCTATATATTAAAAATATTATTACTATTATAATTCCTGAATACATCTTAATAACCAACAGAGTATATTTTAACAATCAACAAATCATTCTGTATTTATAGAATTCATTATTACCATTGTAATGCCCAATTTTGACCCAGGCCCACACAATAAAATAAACCAAGTTAAAAAAGAGTCCAATGAAATAGCAGTCCATTTACAAATTTCAGCTAGCCCAAAATTATAACCCAAACCCAATTAAGCCCAAACCTAATCTGACCCAATACTAAACTCGAATGGCCCAATCCCTTGCCCAATCGTGTTACAAGCCCAACACAAAGAGATTGCGGAAACCCTAGCAGTAAACCCCCAACACCGCAACCAGGCTCTGCCCTCGCACGAACCGCGCCTTCGAGCCGCTCCCCGCACGCGCCTCTTCACTCACGAGCCCCATGAGCCACGCACACCTCCGTACCTCCGCATAGGTCCCCGTACGCCGTACCTGCAGGCAGAGCCAAAAAACGCAACAGAAACAACGAAAAAGAAAGAAACAAAAATAGCAAAGAGAGGATTTTTTATTCTGTATTTTGGGCTATACAAAGCCAGTTGATTCATTTGTAAAAGGATTCGCAATTTACAATTAAAAAAAAAGAAAGAAAAAGCAAATCAGATTGAAAAGTGATTTCGAGTGTTATTTTCCTTTTTTCTCTCAATCTTTTTTTCGATTCTTTGCTTTGTTTTTTCTATTCATTGTTTGAAAAAAATAAACCGAGGAACGATGAGAGTCTACCTGCATAACGTGACCATCGAATCCCTGCTTCTCTCGTCGTAATCGGAGCAAATGGGATCTGGAAGGTTGAGTAGTGCAGGGTGAAATCCTTACGTTTTAGATTTTCTTTAGGTCTTTTTTCGTAAATGGCTGATGGCTGATTAGTTTTAGGTTTATTTTAGTTTTTATACGGTGAAAGAAACGACAGCGTTTTAAGCGGGCCATATGCGTTGAAAAACGACGCCGTTTGGTAGCCCTCGACTCGCGCAGTGACTCGACCCGGGGAGGATCCGCGCGTCTTCCAACACTTGGTTATATTGCGCAAAAGGCCTTTTTGCCCTTGCATGATTTTTAAAATCGGTCCTTTTTATTTTTTTAATTTTTTGCCCTGCATTTTGATAAGGTGTCATTTTGGCCTGCGTCACTGCGCTGCGTTTTGGGGAATGGAATAATTTCCAATCTGGCCCCCTTTTGATTTCGCGAATTGCAGTTTGGACCGTCCGTGTTTTTTAAATTACATTAGTGGCTTGTTAATTCTGTTTTGATTGTAGTTTGGTCCCTCTTGCGTTTTCTAATCACTTCGTTATTTTTATTATTATTTGCTATTATTTTTTTATTATTGTTATAATTATTATATTTGATTATAGTTCTATTTACCTATATATATACACATGTGTTTATTATTTACTATTTTTATTATATATATACATATGTAATATATATTATTTAATTTTAAACTATATACATGTATATTTTATACATATATAACTTTCATTAAAATTATTTTTACCTTACATACATTATGTTGTTGGTTTGGTATTATTTTCTATTTAGTACGTAATACTTATTTAGGTTAAGTGTATATTGTTTTACATGTTTTTGACTCTATTTTTGAATTTCCTTTTGAAACTCTTACATATATACATATATACATACATATATATATTATTTGCTTTAAATTTATTTTCCCACATGGTTTATTAATGATCATTCCCATCTTTCATGCTATTTATTTCTTAAATTATTTTTAAATTTGTATGTTTTATTTATGTTTATGTAAATTGCTTAGTTTCAATTAGCGTCCTATTACTTGCCAATGTTGGTATTTGTATGATATATGGTTGAGATAATTATTGCTATGCTTGTTTAAATTTATTTATTGACTATTCATTATTCATTAGTTTACATTTTAATCTCGAATTATCTTTCGAGTTGTACGTTATCACTCCATCAGACTTTATTCCTTTAAAAGGTTATGTCTTATATCGTTTAAATGTCAAAAATCATTTTATACAAAAGTATTTCAAAATAGCACGACACTCGGAATTTGGGATCCTCGAAAAGATTGTGTCCTAACTTACTGGATTCCAATCTTCCTCGAGATCTAAGAAACCGAATATCCGTTTTAATTAACGCATAAATAAAAAGCTCATTCTCGAGAATTCGATACGTGGTGTCCTAACGCATTGGATATGACATATTATTTTCTCGAGACGAGGATTTTTCTAACAAATGAAAATAAAGGCAATATTCGATATTTAGAAATTTTGTGAAATCGAACCGTAACTTACTGGGTTTTAATTTTTTCATTTGACCTAAATAATCAAATGTCCTTCTCAAAATGCACAGGTTTTAAAAGTAAAACTTAATTTTGAGGATTTTAAATGTTGCACTCTAACTTACTGAGTGTGACAATTTATTTCCTTGAAGTAAGTGAGCCTAATTATCCAATTCATTTTATTTAAGATAAAAGGATCATATTTTAATATCTTTTCAAAGTTTCGACACTAAGACATTAAACAATTTATTCGGTACTAATTTTGGGCGTTACGAGGGTGCTAACCCTTCCTCGTTCGTAACCGACTCCCAGACCTATTTTCTCAAATCTCGCAGACCTAAAATTTATTTTTAATGGTGAACTGATCACACCTTAATAAAAGATCGGTGGCGACTCCAATTTTCATTTCATTTTCAAGTCGACAACTAAAATTTTTCTGTTTTTCAAAAGATGGTTTCGACAGCTTGGCGACTCCACTGGGGACAATAAGAGAGTCAAGTCATAAAATTGATTGTTTTTGTCTTATTGCCGAAATATTAAAAATTGGGTTTGAAAAATTACGATCCTCTATTTGCATTTGTTTGTATGATTACTGTAAATTGAGTTTTATATCTTGGCATCATATTGCATAAAGACCGTTGGTCTTACCCCTCTAAGTGGGAGTGAGAAGCTACTCCTTCGTGAGGTTTTCACCTCCATGCAGGATAGTGGATCACTTTCGGACTACATCCGTACCTATGTTTTCGTGAGATTTTCATCTCCATGCAGCCATAGGGAATCATAGGGAAATGTATTCCCCTGAATTAAACTCGGTCTGTATGAGCCTATAAGGGGTGAAGATCGAGGAATCTGCTCGTTCGGGTACGTTGACTTTAGAGCTAAAATCACATGTAGAAGACCTTAGGAACCCATCCTAGGTAGAGCCACTCCAAATCATTAGTGGTTACCTGACTAGGTACTTTTGTTTTCCTTGTTTGCTTCTGTTTTGTACTAACCTATCTTGTTTTGTTTTGATTATGATTGCATTGAATTTGCATCTTAGGAAAGAGATATTGATTCAAATCCAATTACTAAATTAAAAAGTTTGTCATGGAATACAGATCCCTTGATAAAGTGGAAAATAATACGGCTACCTGAATATATTCTGAGAAATACAATAAGAGCGATGGAAGAGTTCGCAACCTTGCTTCGTGGCCTGAGGATTCAAGGCGATCGTCTAAGAGCCTTCGACGTTCCAACCCCTTAAAGAAGCTTACGAGCCTTATGAAGATGGGCAGAGGATGGATCGCGACTAAAATCAAGAAAATGAGCTAGCAGTGGCATCTATTGGAAATTGGCGAGATTATCACAAACATGCAGATGTAGAAAAAGATCGATGTTGTTTCTTGGAATATAAGGGCGAGGTCGTAGATGCATCTACTTTATGTAAAGGAATTTGATTCTTAGAAAAGTTTCCTAAATGTAATTGAATCAAAATCAATGTCTCTCTAGGCATTCATTTTATGCATCTACATTACATGCATTAAAATCCATTGAAAGAGTCGAAACGAGTAAATTTATTTCAGCTAATCTGGAAAACCAACCAACCAAACACCCTTACGGTATCTAAGCAAATACTAGAGAAATGGAACAAAGGTTGGAAAAATTAGAGCGAATGCAGATACAGATGCAGGAGCAATTGACCAAATTTCAACAGGAGATGAGAGATCAGATGCTAGAATTACAGAGAACCATGATGAGCTAGTTCAACCGATTGCTAGTTGGAGAGTTAGAAAAAAGGAAAGACCCGGGGGTCCACTTTGGGGTTGATAATGAGGATCTGACCTATTCCCTAGATTGTACTCCAACAAGCATCCAGGTCCAGCCAGATGGGCGTCCACAAGGGGCACTCTTTATCATCAGATCTCAACAATATCAGACTGGTACATTGATACCAGTCAGTTGCTTGATAGACCCAGGATCCAATTTGAGGAACAATTTTCCTGATAACCCAGCAGAAATAAAGCAGTCGAGGGTGGAGTACCCAGGTATTACAAAGGCCCCAAGGAAGATGGGGACTAAGGAGGATAATAGAAGGTCAGTCCCAAAGAAAAAGGAGAATGAAGTGAACCATGTGAGTACATACAAGTCAATTACAATGAACCAACCAGGGAAGGTGGTTACTAATCAACAAGGTTCATTGAGACAAGAATCTGGAGTGAAACCAGGTACTGAAAGGCTTCAGTTCACACCTATACCAATGTCATATAGTGAGTTATACCGAAGCTTATTTGATGCACGTGTGGTGTCCCCCTTCTACTTAAAACCCATACAGCCTCCGTATCCCAAATGGTATGACAGAACGCACAATGCGACTACCATGTGGGAATTACGGGGCATTCAATAGAGATTGCATTGCCTTCAAGAAATGGTTGAAAAACTCATTAACATGGGTGTTGCCAGATTTGATGACTCGTCTAGCGCAAAAAATCCATTACCCAATCATGTTGATAATGGGGTAGACGTGAGGGCAGGAAGGGGATTAGTTATTTCTAATTCAGGAGGAAACCATGGAGAGACAAGGAACCGTTGTGAGTTCCATCACGAGAAGGGGTACGAGACCCAAGAGAGTGTGAAATTCAAGGCCTTGGCTCCGGGCATGATGGACGACAAGGAGATGAAGCTATGTGAGGAAATTAAAGAGGAGAAAAACATACACACAATGTTGGCAAATCTTCACACCAATGACATATATGAAGACACAAATGAAAAGGGACCTTGTTAGATATCTGCCTTTATAAATCTGGAGTGTTCTAAGCAATTAGCTTGAGGAAGAAATCCCTGTAGTTTTTGGAGCTTATTTAGAGTAATGTTCAGACAATTTTTGTTGTTTTTAGCCTAAAGTGATAGAAATTCCTTTGTGAAATAGGCTAATGTCTGAACGTTATTATTCTAATAAAATACATCTTTGCATTCATTTTTGAGCCAATATTCTTTCATTCTTTTTGAATAATTACTCATTTATTCTTTTAAATTATCTTCCACGTCATTCTTTCATTCATAATTATATTGTACAAATAATTATTCATAAATTCACACATTCCTTTGTATATTCTTTGGTACTTGCTATGGGTCCTCAGATATCAATGACATGAATGACACTGCTACAGACTCAGATTTTCCTTTTGAGCGAGGCATGTGTTTAGAACGATCTCATGACTTTGGAAATGACATAGATCGTATCTTATCTCCGGACTTGGCGAGGAGGGTAGAACAAGAGAAGAACAGATCCTACCTCAAGAGGAACCATTAGAAATTGTAAGCTTGGTGAAGATTAGGATTGACCTGACCGCAAAGACGAAGCAAGGCCTTGTTGAGTTACCTCTAGAGTTCAAAGATGTCTTTGTATGATCATACCAGGATATACCCAGGTTAACCGCTGATAATGAAATCTGCACAACAACATGATTTGCAGTATGAGCGATGCAATTCTTTACTGGGGCGATGCCTTTCTCGTTGACTCATCATAGCTTTGCCCGTTTGAAGTCAAGTTTCCATATCTTCAAGTTTATGTTGGGTTTATCCTGATTAAAGAGGAAGATCCAAAGTTTTCTGTCATAGTTGCACCCCAAAAGGCTCATATCTTATCTGGAAAAACATTGGTTCTGATAAAAAAGGGATAACAATGACTGGCCTAATCCTATGAGTTCAGACCTGATTCAAAAAAAAGAAGAAAAAGAAAAAATTAAAATCAAAGTCAAAAAAATGAAAATGAAAAAAATCAATCAAAATCAAAATAAAAAAATGAAAATAAAAAAGAAAAAGAAAAATAAAAAGGAGATGCCAAGGTGAAAACCCGCAAAGGGCGCTTTGTGACCAAAGGTGGTTTTGAGTTGAAAACCCGAAAAGGGCGACTCAAATTTTGAGTGAAATGGGGCATGGACATCACCATTATCGAAGACTTCTAATGGGCATTGCTTCATTTTTGAGATCATTAGAGGTTGCTTCACATGCCAATGTCATCATATGCCGATATAAAATTCCAAAGAAGATTATATTGGATAATGCGTTGAGCTTGAACAACAACACGAGAGCTGAGGTCTGAAATCAATTCAGAAGCAGACACCACGATTCGTCACCAAATTGCCTAGAGATGAACATCAAGAAAATTGAAAAATGACTGAGATTTGTAAGGACTAGCATGAGAAATTACCATTTACCCTCATTGCTTGTCGAACATCTGTACTGGGACCACACCCCTCTCTTTAGTTTACGGGATTGAAGTAGCTTTACCTATTGAAATCCCCTCTCTCCAGGTATTAGTTAAGCTAAAGTTGGAGGATTCAATCGCGATGTGGTCAGTTGGACCTAGGAAAAGGGTTAGCAGCTATTCATCAGGGTCGGATGTCCCAGAAACAAATGATATAAGCCCATAGTAAATAGGGTCGTCTTAGAGAATTCTGCGAGAGGGCTGGATGTTGAAAAAGATCCTTCCTCAATGAAAGGATTCTAGAGGGAAATGAATGTCAAACCGGGAATCTCCCTATGTCGTAAAGAAGACCTTTTTCAGAGGAGCACTGATCCTGAGTGAGATTGCTAATCCTATAAACTCGGATCCAGTCAAGAAATACTTCGTTTAAAGAAGAAGAAAGGATCAAGGTGAAAACCTGGAAAGGGGAATTTGAGTCAAAAAAAAAGGGAAAAAAAGATGAAAAATGAAAATGAAAAATGAAAAAATGGAGAGGCTAAGGGGAAAATCTGCAAAGGGCGCCTTGAGACCAAGGGGGATTTGAGTTGAAAACCCGAAAAGGGCGGCTCAAATATTGATCAGAATGGGGCATGAAGCGATCAGAGCAACTCGAATCTTCGGGCATGTGGTAACCTTGTTATACCTGAATCATTTTATACAAAAGTCTTTCAAAATAGCACGACACTCGGAATTTGGGATCCTCGAAAAGATTGTGTCCTAACTTACTGGATTCCAATCTTCCTCGGGGTCTAAGAAACCGAATATCCATTTTAATTAACGCATAAATAAAAAACTCATTCCCGGGAATTCGATACATGGTGTCCTAACGCATTGGATATGACATATTGTTTTCTCGAGACGAGGATTTTTCTAAAAAATGAAAATTAAGGCAATATTCGATATTTAGGAATTTTGTGAAATCGAACCGTAACTTACTGGGTTTTGATTTTCTCATTTGACCTAAATAATCAAATGTCCTTCTCAAAATGCACAGGTTTTAAAAGTAAAACTTAATTTTGAGGATTTAAAATGTTGCACTCTAACTTACTGAGTGTGACAATTTATTTCCTTGAAGTAGGTGGCCTAATTATCCAATTCATTTTATTTAAGATAAAAGGATCATATTTTAAAATCTTTTCAAAGTTTCGGCACTAAGACTTTAAACAATCGATTCGGTACCAATTTTGGGCGTTACGAGGGTGCTAACCCTTCCTCATGCGTAACCGACTCCCGGACCTATTTTCTCAAATCTCGCAGACCTAAAATTTATTTTTAATGGTGAACCGATCACACCTTAATAAAAGATCGGTGGTGACTCCAATTTTCATTTCATTTTCAAGTCGACAACTAAAATTTTTTTGTTTTTCAAAAGATGGTTTCGACAACCATAATTCAATAATTTTATCTTTTCATGGATTGACAAGAACATAACTTTTTCGAGTTTAATTCACTATATTATCACTTCACTGTTTAGCAAAAATTGTTATCAAAATCCTTTACTTGTCATCTCACTGTGTAACAAGAAATTTTCATCAGAACTTAGTTACCAAATTTTCATCAGAACTAAGTTACCAAACTTAGGCCCAACATAGACTTAACAAAATGCACAGGATATACAGAAACAATATAGTAATGCACCGAAGTGCAAAAATAGAACAGGATAGCAACGAAGTATATATTTAGAACAGGACGACATCAAAGTGCATATTTAAAATAGAGAGTGCGCTAAATTTTCTTTAATGGCATGCCGTTTATATCCCACTAGTTCTCATCTCATCTACTTGGGCAATTATTGTAACACCCTATATCTGACTCGATTGATGGGTCCGGATACAAGAGGTCACATCAACTCCGAAATGAACTATGAACTAATTCTAATTAAATAGTAAACTAACATAACTAAAACAACCAAATATTCTTTCTTTCTTATACATAACTTAGTTTGCATAACAAAAGAAATAACTTAACCTATTTGACAGATTGATCTGCCAAACTAAAATGCTACAGTTACATATTCTTAGCTTAAGCTATTTAAATGCAAACTTATAAGAAGATTAAAAATAATGGTTTTTGTTCATTTAAACGATTACTCATTAAGGAATATAATATATAATATTCATATATAATTACAAAGATTCAGACCTTGAGGTTTGGCCTCTAGGTCACCTTACTATATGCATATTACAGATACAAATACAAGTTCGCCTAAGCTGGAATAAATTCTGGGTTGATCTCTCTTCAGCTCCTTAAATAATCATCATACCTAGAAAACTTATAAAAAACTATGTAGGTTCAAATGAACTTAGTGAGTTTCCAATATAATATACCTTTAATGAATTACAAGTAAAAACTTCATGGATTTGCTCATGTTTGACACCGTTTCACAAGTAGATTTCACACAATCTTCCTGGCGTACACTCGCCTTCCCTTGCAGTGGCTCATCTTGAAAATTTGTACATGTTTGACATTTTTGCAATCCTCCATTTCAATCACTCGTGCTAAAGGCTACAATGCAGGATAGTTTCACTTACCCACTTGCTCTGGTTTTTTACAAGATGAATCATTACCTCTTTTGCCAACAGTACATATGCGGTTTACGTTAGCGATTATTATCATTTTGGATTATCGTACGATGGATTGATTACAGAAAGAATATGCATGAATATTGACACTTTGCGAGCTTTTACATGCAGATTTACACATAAGATCTTATCTACGCAGACCCGAACTTGGCAAATACATACTTGAGAACCATTATAGGTGGAATTATAACTATCGATTCACATATGCGTGTTATTATTTATGAGCTTAATCTTAGATACTAGTTGCTGCTAGAATCTTACTTGGCGAAAAATCACTATCAACTTCTTGTTAGCGGATAGTGACCTTTCTTGCTTGGAAAATAGTTCATTCTAACTCTTAAGAAAGATGATCTTTTGTATCTTTTATACTTGAATCTTGAAGATAAGATAAAAAAGCTTCCATAATTTTATTCATAAAGATATATAGTGGATTTTCCTACATACAGATTTATGTTAAAGATTCATGGGTGCAAACTCATTTATGAAAGACTCATACAAGCGGCCTCATAAACGAATATTAACATATAGAAGCAAATCCTTATATGCAGACTATTCCCTGGACTTTTACATGAAGGAATTCCACGTAGAACTTTTTCATAGAACCTAGAGAACAAGTCCTACAGATTGTCATGCATACAAATTCATTTACGAAGACTCATAAATATGATGAACTTTCATATACGAATTTTTTCGTGGACTTCGCATGGTGAAATCTCACATATACATTTGATGAAAGACTTAAGGAACAAGTTCGACATAGTTTCATAACTTAAATATGTCATGGTCATAGACTTGCTTACACATTTAAGGCTTTAAGCCTTAGAATCAACAAAGTCTCATACTTAAAAGAAACTAATTAGGGTTATCATATAAATGTGCGCATATATCTCCATACAATTCAACCAAACCTCCACAATGTTAGAGTATACCCAAAAACCATGAGATGATTGTAGTCACGTACTCAATTTACCTTGTTTGTTAATATAAGGCATTGTCATTGTTATTTCAGTTTCTTTTTCTGTGTGTGTAAGCAAACCATTCAATTCAAAGTTTTTACTTAAAACAATCTTTAATAGTTAATCATTTAATAATCATGCTATTCATACAAAAAAAAACTTAAATTAAGCTTATGAAGCTCCAGAATCAACTCAGAAACAAGCAGGGACTACTTCGAATCATATCAGAAAAAATAAAAAAAAGAAAATAGGGGTCATACGACCATGGGGGCCATGTGACAGGGTTGAGGTCGTGTGGTGCAATAGCACACAGTAATGTCCCCAAACCATGTAATAGATTGATGCCGTGTATAAAAGGTTTGCACGGTCGTGTCACCAAGCCATGTAACAAACTGTGGTCGAGTGTACCTAAACTCACCAAAATCAAACAGAGCACATGGCCGTGTCCCATGCCCGTGTAAGTTAGATGGTCATGTGTCAAACCAAGTGGTAAACCGTGTGTGCCATATGGTACCTTGAAATGCAATATTTACTTCCTTGATTTACTTAAGTTCCAATAATACCAAAATCATTCAATCAAACAACTCAAAACACATCAAAATCATGCTAGAATATGTCATTTGCCTAGTTCTAACCAATATGCCATAGGGCATCATCACATCCAATTTAACTATACAAAACAAATCATTCATCTAAGTTTGCATATATCCACCAATGTGAAATTAAAATAAAAGGTTAACCAAACTACATCTTTTATCAATTAAGGCACACCTAATTCACACCAAAATAAAACTCACACCAAACTCAAACATACCTTTTTTATGATACCTAACAAAACTTACCATATCCATGTACATCAATATACCACAATTGTAGAAATCACAATAACCAACTGGAACATAAACCAAACATCACATTCAAAATTCAACCATTTCATAATTTTGATCAACATGCCATTTTCAACATGCCATCATCACATTTACCATATATGCATAACATGATAAACATTAGATTTAATATATTGCATATCAACCTTTAAACACATTAGCAAAAAAACTAGAAATTTAAAGCCATCAACCCAAAATACCCTATATACATGCCACAAAATAGAAATAACGAGGCAAAAGCTACCAAGACAAAATCTTGATAGTGTGACCCTAGAAGTTGCTCTGTCTGCCTAGTTCGCAAAATGTTAATTATAGAAACCAGAATTAAATAGAGTAAGCTTATATATCTTAGTAAGTCCATAGTTAAATATAAATCAACTTACCTCATTAAGGCAATTGAAACTAAAACAACTTAAATCATAGTAACCTGACAATTCATTTGCAAAAACAGGTGAGATTTGCACACGAATAAACCATCAAACAATCCATGTTCTTCAATAACTTAACCAGAATCGTTTGTATATACATTCAATTTATTTCATTATTGAGACATTCTTATTTAATGATTCAATAGAAAAAAATCTTTTGATATTTAATCACACATCTTAGCAATTTCTATGAAAATCATTCACAAGTTTAGTTGACCCAGTGAACTATAGTAACATAACTCGGATACTCGTGTAACTACACCACACTAGAGAGCATTGCAATGCTATATAGAGGCACCGTAGTGAAAAAAGAGGCACGAATGTGCAATCAGAGGCACCAAAGTGCAATCCCAAACAAGTGTGCATTCTAACCCTATTGGCGTGCCAATTGTATCCTAATCATTTACTACGTTCAAAAGAGCATTTAACAAAATTTATAAAATTTATAAATCAGAGGCACTTCTAAATTATCTGTACACATGTTGTAAATCAATTATTTTCTTTCTGAAATTATATAACTTGTGTTTTACATATGTTCATCAATTTCCAAATAGTACTTACTCACCTTGTACTTAATTGTAAACAATTATTAGCCTCAATCTAACATTAACGATTCAACCACAATTTAATTAAAAATTCATAATAGCACAAATCATAAATATATACATATATCTATACTATGAACTTACCTATTATATTCGACTAAAGAGTTGATTCGTAGAGACTATTCTGTAATTTTTCTTTTCCCGATGTTCCTTCGCATGCGATTCAATCCTTGATCTATATATTAATTAAATTCAATTTATCAATTCTAATTACATTATCATACTCATTTTATTCATATGACTTATAAAGTTTATTTTACAATTTTTCCTAAATTTTTATACTTTGTTCAATTTAGTCCCTAAAATTAAAACTATTAAAATTTTCACATTTACATCCCAAGATACAAAACCAATTGTAACCTCATACCTAATTAGCCCTCACATATTAAAATTTTATAGATTTTTCATGCTAAACTTTACATAGTTTCATATTAGCCAGTTTCATATTAGCCCCTAAACTCAAAACTAACAATATTTCTTTTACAAAATAGTCTTAATCAACAACAAAAAAATGGCTTGTAAATCTTTCATTTATCCTCATGACCACCAAATATTCAATAATGGCAAGTCCCTAAATCTTTAATGGTTTTACAAAATAATCCACGGGTTAGCTAGATTAAAGCTACAATGATATCAAAAACATAAAATTTACTAAAAATGGATAAAGAAAATGCTTACCATGCTAGAGTGATTAGCTTTGGCGAAAGCTTTGGTTCACAACTATGGTGGTTTTGGTGGAGCAAATGAAAATATGAGGAACTATTGCTTATTAATTTAATTACTTAAATTTTATATTATTTTAACTAAAGTAATGTCATAAATCGCCCACCAATATGTAGAAAAGGTATATTTAACTTTTTTATCCTTAAACCCTCAATGATTATGCATTTTAGTTAATAAAATCAATAGTAATGAAGTTTTATGTCTTTTTCAATTTAGTCTTTTTTCTTTAATTAACTATTAAATTGCTAAATTTATTAGACCAAAACTTAATTTAACTCTATCATAGACCCGTAATATTATAAAATAATAATTACTGGCTCAATCATCGGAGATCAAGGTTCTGAAACCACCATTTCCAGTACCACTAAAAAACAAGATGTTACAGCGTACCTCAAAAACATTTCTTAGAGGCTTAAACTCGCATTTACTAAACTTTGCATAAAATTATTTCTCACGTAAAGTCTGTAATACAATTTTCAAGTATTGAGCATGCTTGAACTCTTCTTTGGAAATACAATTTTCAAGTATTGAGCATGCTTGAACTCTTCTTTGGAATATATCAGAATATAATCAGTAAAAACAACTATGAATTTGTCAAGATACGGCTGAAAAACTCAGTTCATTAAGTCCATAAATGTTGTAAGGGCATTAGTTAATCCAAAAGGCATTACTAAAAACTTGTAATGTCCATAACGGGTTTTGAATGCTGTTTTTGACACGTCAACATCTTTAACTCGCAACCGATAATAGCCAGATTGGAGGTCTATCTTCGAGAATATTGTAGCTCATTTCAACTGATCGACTAAATCATTTATACGAGGCAACGAATATTTATTATTTATAGTGACTTTATTCAATTGTCGATAATCGATACACAATCTCATTGACTCATATTTCTTTTTCACAAACAGTACAGGTGCACCCCAAGGTGACACGCTTGGCCGTATAAAACCTTTGTCAATCAATTCTTGCAACTTTATTTTTAATTCTTTTAGTCATGTTGGATCAATTCTGTACAGGGTGATTGAGATCGGAGCAGTTTTAGGTACTAACTCTTTAGCGATTTCAACTTCTCATTTTGGCGGTAATCCCGACAACTCCTCAGGAAATACATTAGTGAAATTAAAAATTGTCGGTACCAGATCAATTTTTATTTTTGATACTCTAGAACCCAGAACATAAGCTAAAAATACATCACAACCTTTTCTGATCAGTTTCTGTACAAACATTGTCGATATCATATTCGTAAAAAAATCAAATCTATTAGATTCAACAGTAATTAGTTCACCAGACATCTCGAATCAATTAGTTTTTGTCCATAACTTACTACTACATCATGCACCGTCAACAAGTCCATTCCTAGAATAATATCAAATTTATTAAAAGGCAATCACATCAAATCAGTAGGAAAGTCATAGCCTAGAACTTTTAGTGGACATTGTTTGCAAACTAGATCAACTGTGACACTTTGACGTAATGGGTTCGTTACTTTGACAATATACTCAATCGACTCAACCAATAAATTCTTTTCCATTACTAAGTAGTCATATGTATATGAATGTGTCAACCAAGGGTCAATTAATGCATACACAGTAACATCAAAGATACAAAAGGTACCAACAATGACATTAGGAGCTAAGGTTTCTTCTCGTGCACAAGTAACGTAAGCCCTGGCAAGAGCTCGAGCTTCAGATCGAGCAAATGTATCTTTTGTTCCACCTCTACTAACTCCAGCCATGACACTTTCCTGGTCATCTACCTCTTGTAGAAGTAACAACATGTTTCACATTCCGATCTTTGTTTCAATCAGATTAATCCAGACAGTCTTTTTGAAAATGATCTAATGATCCATGAATAAAACAAGAGTCATCTTTTAGCCTGCAAACCCCAAAATGCTTTCTGCCATAGTGGTTGTATTCAAGTCTATTCATATTTTGCACACTACTAACACTAGCTACTAATGTCGTCAGTGGCCTCAAGTTACTTTGCTTCATTTGATCCCTTGCAAAAAATCTAGATGGTGCTAAAAAACGGCTATTAGCTTCTTTCATTTTCTTTGGCAGGGGAGAAGAAAATGATCTGGATGTATTATGTTTGTTGAAGTCCCAAACCCACGTCTCATTCTGTTTCTTATTATTACAAATTTCTTCCATCTTCTGAGCCCGATCGAATAAAACTACAAATTCATACAATTCCATTACACTCACTAACATTATGATCTCATCATTCAATCCATATTCAAAACGAATGCACATCTCTCCCTTAATCGACACAATCTCACGAGCATATTTACTAAGCAAAACAAACTCATGCTCGTGTTAAGAAACTGATCTAGTTCCTTGCTTCAACTCAAGGAATTCCTTCTTCTTTTTTATCTAAGTAACATTTACTAACATATTTCTTTTGAAATTCTGTTCGAAAAAGGTCCCAGTTAATTTGACATTTCGATACCACAATTGTTAAAGTCGATCACTAGTGAAAAACTTCTTCTTTTAATAGTGATACTGCACATCTCAAACAATCTTCGAGAGGGCATAACATTTCGTTCAGAACTCAGCTCTAGCCGGATCATCACTCATTTTACTGCAAAACTCTTCGATCCCACACTTTCAAACATTATCAATAGAATTTCTATGAATATTTTGCATATTTGGGCTTTGAGGACAAGTGGGTGTCTGGGTAGGCATAGGTGGGGGTAGAGATTGTTGAGCTGCCGGATTGGCTCTCATGTAGGCAAAGAACAATTCATTCATCATTTAGAGAAAAGCACCATGAGCCTTATCTCCAAGCCCTTAAGACACAGGCAAACTTTGAGCAACCCCTTGATCGATGGCTGGAACATTACTTTTAACCTCGTCGAAACAGCTCGATTGGATTCAGTTAACATATCTTATCTACAAGAAAACAAGCCAAAACTTATCAAGAGTTATCACATTATCACAAGTTATAAAGTGGCATGTATTTCTAGACTCAATACATGTGACTTTCAGTTTTAGAATCGACTAAACTGTAGCTCTGATACCACTAAATGTAACACCCTATACTCGGCTTGGTCGTCGGACCCAAGCTATAAGATGTTGCAATAGTTAATGACAGTTATCATCCATGAATTCAACTTAAATATCGAATTAAACAAGCATTCAATAATATAAGTATAATATGATTTACAACCAAATTCGAGCCTCGATCAAGCTTGTGAAGCTCTTAAACCAACTCAGACTCAATTCAGGACTAATTTGAAACTTTTACAAAAAAAAGGTAAAAAGATAAAAACAGGGGTCACACGGTTGTGTGGCCAGGCTGTGTGACAAGTTGATGTTGTGTAGAACTAGATAACATGGTTGTGTACCTAAATCGTGCAACAAACTGAAGTCGTGTATAACAAGGTCACACGCTTGTGTCACCAGTCGTGTAACAGACTAAATTCGTGTGGAACTAAGTGTAAAATTCCTAAAAAAAAGTCACACGATCGTGTCCTAGACCGTTTAAGCTGAAACCACATGGTTGTGTATCTAAATCGTGTAACTCACTAAGTCTGTGTACACCAATTATCTCTCAAAACATAAAGACTACATGATCATGTCACATGGCCATGTGTGATACATGATCGTGTGGCAAACCGTGTATACCAAAAATGCCTTCTAAATCAAATTATATTACCCTAAGTTCACTTAAACTACAAGCATGCCTTATACCATCTTTCAAACCTATTCAAAAGTACCAAAAACATGCCAACAACACAATTTATAACATTCGTCCTAAGTGCCTAACCAATATGCCACAATTGACATCTCAAGTCATCAATTCATCATTAACCCATTCATGTATAAACATACCAAATTTTCATACCTATTTATTCACCCAAAACAACATCAACCCCAATTGCCATATTCAAGAAGCATAATGCACTATAAGTATCAAATCATGTTTATACCAAAACATGCCACAACTAACCAAAACAACCATTAAGGTTTACATCCAAACACATAATTCACATTCAAGATGGCACAAAACATAATTTAACTACTTATATACATATATTGCCATTAACCTATTTACATGACACTTATAATCGGGCCAAAATGAGCAAAAGGCTACCAAAAGTATTGACAGATAGTAGACGATCCAATCGACAGCACGATCCAAACAATCTACAAGGAAGAAAATGAAATAGGGTAAGCTTACTTAAAGCTTAGTAAGTTCATATAATTTAAACACAACATACTTGTCATTTAAAATCGAACTAATTGGAATTAACATAAGAACATAGAATTTCTTGCCACCTTACATATTCCTACCACACCAAAGTGGTTAGTCATGAACATATAGCAAACATCAAGACATATAGGTAACATAATACACATATCATTTACATTCATTTCATGAACAACATTTATACCATAAGCTTTCATTTCCATTCGTTTCTATGTTTTGTTTTGCTCATATAACTATAGTAAATTAACTTCAAATACTTGGAATAACTTTGTTCACTTGAGCTATAAATCGGGACATTAACCATTACTCGATGGTTCTCACACAAGCTGCAGAGAATCTGCAACAAATGTTGGATCCCAACCATTGATATGGTATCCACCACCGACACATATTGCCTGATAAATACAACATTGACACATAGTGCCTGATACAACATGTCATTTCTATCGTAATAAATATAATCACTGGTACACAGTGCCTAATAAACCCTAATGACATGTCATTTCTATCCTAATCATTTACTAAGTTCACATAGGCCTAAATTCAATTCCCATATTCTTCAATCAAGTTAAGATAGTCACATATAAAACATTACTATATAACATTTCATATCATCTCCCAATTCATTCCAAACACATGTAATTCCAATACTTTACAATGTAATCCCTCAAATTCAAATACAATATTTATTTCAAACAATCATGCCAACACATTTAATAATAATACAAATATAAATACATATAAATCAAAATGAATCTAATACTGAACTTACCTAAACAGAACAACAACAAACACCACAGGGGACTAATATAAAATTTTTCATTTTTCGTATTTATTGACTAATTGATTCGTTTCTTGATCTATATAATAATTTAACTCAATTAACAATTAAAATATATTATATTGTCTAAACATATGCATATGAACCTTTATTAACATTTTACAATATTTCCTGCACTTTTACCTTTTATTCAGGTTTAGTACTTAAAATCGAAACTTACATATTTTTCACAATTAAGCTCAAAACCTTTTGACTGAATTCACTTTTACTTCTTTACAGGTCACACTTAGTGAAAATTTACAACAATTTTTTACTAAATTCAATATTTTATCATTTTAGTCCCTAAACTTAAAACTACCTAAATTCACTTTACAAATTAATTCTATTTCAACACCAAGCTTCAAACTTAACCGTTAACATTAGCCAAGCTTTAAGATCAGCAATGGTAACTTTCAAAGCTTTAAGAATGTTACAAAATAGTCCCAAGGTTAGCTAGATTAAGCTACAACGATCTCAAAAATATAAAATTTACGAAAAATTAACTAAGAAAACACTTATATTCAAAGTAATAAGCTTGGTTGAACCTCATACCTCTCTAAAAATGATGGAATCGGTGGTGAAAACCAAAATGAATAAGATGATGATTTGTTTCTTTTTGTTTATGTTTAGTAATTATTTAATTACTAATTTTCCCTTTAAAATATTTCATAATTTCCAACAAAGACATGCGTAAACCGTCCACCAACATACATTATGGTCTAATTACCATTTAAAACCTCCAACTTTAACAATTTCACTCATTTAGCTATTAACAATCAATACTGATTAACTTTTATGGTTTTTATGTTTTAGTCATTTTTTCTTAATTAACTATTTAAACATAAAATTACCGGACCAAACTTTTATACAACACACAAATGACTTCATAAATATTAAATAAATAATATCTATTGACTCATTAGTCGAAATTGTGGTCCCGTAACCATTGTTTCCGACACTACTGATAATGGGTTGCAATATAATGAGTTTTAAAATAAGTTACTTCAATTTTAGAATTAGCCATAGATCCTGCTTAGCGAAAATTTGTGAGATCATATTCCACAGCTTATAATTGAGCATAAACTACATAATGGTGCAGTAAAATATGCGTAGGAAATCCACCTGTGAACGACCGCCAGGCATATAGTCTCTTCGTACATACTTATTACTTAAAAACTTAATACAAACCCACTGTTTGGAGAAAGTCATTTCAGATTAACTTAATGACAATCCTATGGACTCTTATATGCGGACTCATAAAATAAAATTCATGGATACAATGGCTCATACATGTGAACTCATAGAAGAAGATTCATAGATTTAATGACTTATACATGTGAGTTCATAAATAAATCATATTTAAACATGTGGATTCAGAGAACTTCGCAATCATAGCAAATTCGTACAAGTGGACTTTCTCACAGACTTCACTTGGCAAAATCTCACGTATAACTTTAACATAAAACTTATCAATTAAATTGGATGGACTTTCATATCTCTCATAACTTTCATATGCCATGGCCATGGACTTCCTTACATAGAACCCACATTGGGTTATCACTCATTTGTGCATATATCTCCGTACAATCCATCCAAACCTCCGTAGAGTTCAAAACCATGCATATATATTCTCTATACTATCTTGCCTAAACCTCCACAAATCCAAATAACATGTGGCACAAAGAGCAAAATGTGGCATTTCTTCATCTTTCACCCATTAAAACAACCCTCCACACTCCGCATATCACTCATAATTATGGCAGGCATATAGCAAGCATTCAAGTGATCATTTTTGAAAACACAAGATATTATACCAAACGTAACATTAAGCAGACCATGGCAATGGAAACTTCATCAGCAATTATTTTTCCTTGTGAAAGTTTATCAAACAGTGAACTGGAAAGTAAAATTGAACGTGCAGCTATAAAACAATAATGTATATAAACTTTCCACAATAATGCAACTCATCATCAACAGATCTTGAAGTCAACCACAAAATGAAAACATAGTACTGATATATATAAAACAACCGTAGAAAGTTTGGGTTTAGAAATTCACCAACAAAAGACCTAGGTTAACATAGCTTACCCCTACTTAGCCTTCCCTTTTATCACTTGGACCTCATCTTTCTTGGTTGGCTAAATATAACAACTATGTAAAGATCAAAATGAAGATATACATACGTAAGAAACCTAAATCCATATGCATGCAGAAGAAATATTATTTATATCTATGACTTTAAAATCATACTTCAAAATGAATTTAGTTGAAATCCCTTGACTTTCCTTCCTTTTACTTAATTAAAACAAAAGGTACTTAAAAGTTAAAAAGATTACCAGATTTCTAAGTTCTCAAATATTTAGGCTAACAACTTAGATTCTTCCTTTCATGCAACCCGTTTATTTTTTTCCTTTTTTACAGAATGAACCAGAAAAGAAGAAGATAGAAGAACGAGAGAAAAATGAATATCAACATGAAGAATCCTTCCTATATATAGTTTTTCCACCACCACTTCCCTTAATCCCAAGTCAATCAATTAGTCTTATTCATACCCTTAATCATAATGTTTCCCACTAATAGAAACTCTTAGTTCTAATTTGATGGAACTAAATTTAAAATCTAACTATTTACCCAACTAGCCCATAAGGTTCACATAATTACACTAGAACCCACTTAAACATAAAATTTTATAATTAAGTACTTAGAATTTCAATTATGCCAAACTTTTAATATTTACAGGTGTGACATCGTGTTCATCTACTCCTTTCCTTTCATATCGTCAGATTATATCTTCCGTTTTCTTTTAAATCAATCTCAAAGGTAACCCTCTATTCTTTATTTTCCTTTTCTTTAAATACTTCTACCAAAATGGTTAGAGCTAGGATAGGTTTAGAAGGTAGGGTAATGGATCACGGTGGTTAAAATAATTAGGGGTTGTGGGAGTAGCTCGACCATAGAAGGTATTGAGGAGCCCCGAAATCGGGAAGCTGATACATTCGTGGAAGCACCTGCGTATGGTTGCCTGACAACCTAGGAAAGAATGGTGCGACACCTGGTCGTTAAGGGAATCTGATTGCCAAAATTTGCTTATGAATTTGAAATCGTCTAGGGGGAGAGACGATTGAGTGATATTGAAAGAGGGTTCATTCTGCCTCTCTATCTGTTGCAAGCTAGTTTCCATCTCTCTTTGCATTCCTTTTTATGTATAGTACCAAACGAGTATGGGGTAGCACTGGGGCAATTCACTGCCCTATCATGGTGGACGTTGGTCACCTACTTTATAGCCTGTTGTATCCAGGAGGAACCACCCATGCTCGGCGTCTTCCAACGTTTTTATCAATTGAAGGTTATCACCTGAGGGGCCTTTGTAGGGATGGTACACTTTAGTACCTGCATGGGTCGCGAGCCCATAATCAAGAATTGGGCTTCTAATCTCCACCTCAACCATAAAAAAATATATTTAGGTGAGGAGGAAACCTGAGTGTGATGTGGGTTTCCCAATAAAGTGGTCTATCCTAAAGGAAACTACATGTCTTCAGCATCAATTCTTCAATTCTGAGATTGCTGATACGCAATACAATCGATTGAAGATGGGTCGCACCCTGGTGCTAGAGAAATTTCTAACCATTAAAAACATTTTTCGCTACTGTTTGGATGGAAATAGCCCCAATGGTTGTTAGGCAGCTGACCTTATGTATGGTGCGGATCCTAGGAGGGTGATGTTTACAGATCGAGCATGGCCATATGAGGCTGACAATGATTTGGCCCAAGTCTTGTTAGGAAGAAAAAGGGAGCCCATTAACTTATTCTATATACTATGCAAGATACATCCCTGTTGTTAGTCTTCTTTACCTACAAGTGGTCAAGGTGAGTCGACAAGTACTGTTCTTGTTTTAAATGATGTTGACAATACCGTAGCTACTACAAGCTCCTCTGATTCTTCCAACCCTTCAAACTCCCCAATGCATAAAATGGACATAGATGAAATGGTGGACAGTTTACAAGAGAACGAAGAAGCTACTGCCCCAAGGGTAAGGGCTAGTAGTAGTGGTCGCAATAGGCCTCGAGTGGAGGAAGGGTTCATAGTACCAAAGATAATAACAATGGGAGGTTAATTGGAAGCCTTCAAATGTGTAAACATTTTGAATAAAAATCATGAAAATAAAATATATATATATATAATTAAATATGGTATATGCAAGTGAACAGGTCAAATTATAATATAGTCTTATGTTACAATGGAACACTAATAAGTGGAAACTCAAAAATATATAAACATTTTCAGCATTTTCTGACTAATAATTCTTGCAAATTCTAAATTCTTTTTAGCATATTCTTTTAATTTTAGTGCAAAATATCTAATTTGCACAAAATTAAATAAAAATATCTCTTTTTTAACTATTTCAATGCTAAACTTACAAAATTTTTCCAATTTGAAGCAATTTGGTACTTTTAAAGAAAGGGCAGTTTTGGAAGTCACCTTTTTGGAGCTCAAAATGTTATAGCATCCCTAAAGCACAAGCCACATAGAGGGGACCTGATTAATAGTCAGCCTTGGATGCCCCAAATAAGGATTAACGGGTCATGGATACGTTCGATCCATATCAGTAATTGGGTTGGGAAATTGGACAATCTACTAAGGTGAAAAGAGCATGCTATTATTCATTAAGAAAATAGGTCCAACCCGTCCATGTTATAGCCTAAATTAGTTATAAAGATTATTATAAATAATTAAATTTCAATCCACAAGACTCATTCACATAACCATTCAAACCCCTCCTCTTTTCTAGCTTTTTCTCTCACACCCCAAGCTAAAAATAGCAAGGCATCAACTCTTCTTACTTCATTCAAGGGTCGGCCACATGGGGAGAGAAAATCAAGGCTCCAAAATTCTATTTTTTAGATGTCCCTCACTTGTATAAATAGGGCCTCACCTTTCCATTCATTCATCACTCAATTCACTCATCTTTCTCTCTTCATTTCCTCTCTCATTCATCTCTCTTTTCTCTCCTTTTCCATTCTCTATTTTTCCTCCTCTCGAAAGAGTGATTGCAAGGTTTGAGAGCAGCCCCAATTTGGCCATATTGAAAAATTTTTAACTTGGTTGCTTCTGTAAGAAAGGAAGAGCCAAGAAAGGAGTAAGCGAGCTATCCTTTATATCTTTTACTTTTTGCTCAATTTCATGAACATGATTGCAACTAAGTTTTTTGTTTTCAGTAATATCATGATTTCTTAATTCTGTTTGTGTTAGAATGATTTTATCACAATGGTTTAGTTTATTTAATTTTGTAAAAAGTGTTCTGTGCTTTCAATTGATTTACTCATGCAAGTAAATTCGTGATTATATTTCTCATGCATTATGAATGTAAAGAGATAATTGAATTAATTAATGAATTTAAACAAGGTTTTAATTAATTTAAAAATACTTGTATGGTGTATGTTTAATCGATTAAAGATTAAACTTGTAATAATATCAAACTATTATTACCTTACATAAGAATGTAAAATGTTGTACTTATGAGATTATAAGTTTATTAAACATAGAAATATGTTAGGTAAACCTAGTAATTAAATAAATTTAACATCTTTACCTTATTAAATGAAGGTTAGTAAATGATGGACTTGCCACGAATATCTCAGTAGCATCTTGAACAATGTTTAAATAAATCAAAGCTAGGAAAGAAGATTATCCTAACACAAGCATGATATTGTGATAACTCTTAAAACTTGCATACTTAGGTAATTTGTAGTTAATTAAATTAGTTAATTAACTATTATTTGTTTGCATCACATTTTAAACATTTTCAACACCAATTTAATCAAGTTTTAATTTTTCTCAAAGAATTGCTTATATAGTCTATATGGAGATGATACTCTATACTTATCACTTTATTACTTGTCATGATTGTGTACACTTGAACGTTTTTGTCGTTCTAGTAAGTATTCGAGGATCGTACCAAGAGATCTCATAATGGAGAATTTTATTATTAAATTAATTACAAAAATAATTACTAATCTAATTGAGTAATGAATTAGTAATGTGAATCCAAGTTAAAGTATTAATTAAACTAATTAAATTAATTAACCTAAACTAACATAATGGACTTTCCTATTCCTAGTGTTAATGATGCGAGCCTCTAGCCTATGATCGATTAAGAAATTTTAATTAACAAGCAGAAAATAAACTTCAAAACTTGGGTAGTTTTTTAAAGAATTAGTTATTAATTAATTAGTATTACCTCCCGGCCTTTACTAATTAACTAATCGATAGGCATTAGCTTATCTCTTAACCTCACTTTCTCCACCGCGATAAATTATGATTTACTCAGCAAAGTTATCTCTCAACCTCGTTTGACCTAGATTACTTCCTAGGGTCATAAATCCTAGGGTTTAGTCACACATAATTTATACAAACTAATTCTATGATAAACCCCTATTCTTCCTTTAATTAATCTACTTAATTAATTGATCAGTTCCATAACCAAATCATGCACGATAGAAATAAAGCATGAGAATTTATCGTAATATTCGTACAAACGTTAATTAGCCAGATAAATGAAATATAAGTAAAAGAATAAAATAAAAGTGTAAAGAGAATGCTCATGAATAATATCTTGGAGTGCAGTTCCGAAACAATTTCCGCTCGCAAATTTATTTACCTCGAAATAGGAATTTTTGACTACTGAAAAATAAAATAAAACTGAAAACTGAATAAAATAAAACTATCTAGGTTTGAATCTAAATCTATACTTTTCAGGTGACCCTAAGGTGACTTATATAGGCTAAATGTTATTTGGTGCCCACACAACCCTAGATACACATTGACACTATTAATGCAAGATATTATTAATTTACTAGGGTTTAATTAAGGAAATATCCCAATATTATTGTTCAAGGAATCAACCCTTCTTTCCACATTTTCGTCGCATCATTGTGACGTCCAAAAGGCCTACGTCGCGACGTCATGTATCTTTCAGCCCTGGCAGCTTTAAAGTTCTATGTCGCGACACGAGAACCCTTGTGTCACAAGACAATCATCGCCCCTTGCATCATGGGCTTGAATTGACACCGTACATAGTCAAATAGCCCATTAGTCATTCCCAAGGCCCAAGTTGGCCTTACGGGTCATCAATATACTAAAAAGTGCATAAAAATGCTCATTTTGCAAATAATTAAATCTAAAGTATGAATATTGAAAATGCATGTAAATATTATAAATTCACTAGAAAACAAGCTTCTTAAGTGTCGAAGTGTACCTAAACTACCCCTACAATTGGCGACAAGTCACTGATTCACTGTAGTTAAGGGAAGGATTCAGTTTCTTTTGAGGGAGGAACTGCTACACCAGATGTCCCTCCAATTCCTAAGTCCCAAACAGAATCCACCAGCCCCACGAAACTCCGTATCCCTACTTCTATGCCACTTTTTGTGGAGCCTAATTTTGGTACATTCTACTTCATTCCACGGGTTTCTCCTCTCAGTTCCCTACTACTAACTTCTGCAACTGGCAAGGTAAACATTTTATTCCTTTGGAAGGATCGCATAAGTGTATGGTAGTATCCTTTCTCCCTCAATGAAGTTAGACAGAAATGGACAGACTTGTCCCTAGAGTTGAAAGAGTGTGCCTACCAGTCATATTCCTTAACTAGTCCCTGAAAGCCTTCTCTGGAAGAATTAGTGGGTTTTTTTCCAAATGATGTAGGCGGAGTATGGACTACTTGGTTCAGCCTTAATTGAAGGTTGTAATGAGAATAAGGCAAAACAGGTTGAGTTCGAGAAGCCCATAGGTTCTTGTGAGGGATAACATAACTAGCTCCGCCAAATTCATGTGGACACAACCCACTAGAACAGGGAGCTCACTAAATCTATCTCCACTTGGGAGACCAGAGGAGTATCTTAGAAGCCAAAGAGAAAGATATGGGGAAAGTGTTTGCCAATTGGAGGCCAAAAAGAAAGCCGTAGGGGAGCAGCACCTTGCTAATCTGATGCAGCTCCGAAAGGAAAGCAACAAGGTCAAGGAGAAATTTAAGATAGAAAACAAAGTCAATATAAGGAACTACCTGCCGAACTTAAGGTCAAGTCTAATATTGCATGCCCAAGTTGTTGTAGGCCCTTTTGATGTGAGTCAGGTAGACTTCAATTGCATGCACAAACTCATAAATTCTAGCCTTAGCTTTGGCTTTCTCTATCCCTCAGGCGAGGAGTGGGATGAATTTCAGAAGGAATGAAGAGAATCAAGCAAACTATTCATCCCCATGAACCCGAGGTGACCAGCCCTGCTCCCACTGAAGAAACTGGGCAAGAGGTAAATAAAGATCCAGAGAATGTTACTACTGATGCTCCGCCAACTGAGGGAGAGAATTAATTTTTCTTATTATTGTACTTTCCATCCTTATAAATGTTGATTCCAAACTTATTGAAACTTTTCTTGTTTTGCATAATTTAATTTTTCTCTTTATTTATTCACTTTGCTCTTGTTGTTATTGAGTGTCTTACATTCAAATCAGCAGCATGCGGGTTCTTCCCTTCATCTTATACTTCTCATAATCTTGTCGCCAATACAGATAAACTATACAACTTAACACAGCTTAACAACAAAAAGAGGGACTGAGCCCGATCGACGAGTCCAGATACAAGATGTCACATCAAATATGAAATAAACTACGATATAATTTCAATTAAATAGTAAGATAACATAACTAAAATTGCCAAATATGCTTTTTTTCTTATACATAACTTAGTTCGCATAACAACATAAATAAGTTAACATATATGACAAATTGATTTGCCAAACTAAAACACTATAGCAATTTCTTAGCTTAAGCTATTAACATGAAAACTTATGAGAAGATTAACAACAATGGTTTTGCTTCATCTAAATGATTACTCATCAAAAAATATAATATATCAAGTTCATAAATAGTTACAAAGATTCAAACCCTGAGGTTCGGCCTCTAGGTTGCCCCACTATATGCATGTTATAGATACAAACACAAGTTCACCTAAGCTGGAATGAGTTTTGGCTTGATCCCTCTCCAGCTCCTTAAATAACCATCATACCTAGAAAACATATCAAAAGCTAAGTAAGTTCAAATGAACTTAGCGAGTTTCCAATATAATATACCTTTAATGAATTACAAGTAAAAACTTCATGGGTTTGATCTTTTAGCGGACACTCATCTTCCCTTGCAT
Source organism: Gossypium raimondii (assembly GCF_025698545.1). NCBI lineage: Eukaryota > Viridiplantae > Streptophyta > Magnoliopsida > Malvales > Malvaceae > Gossypium > Gossypium raimondii. The sequence goes on from NC_068565.1 coordinate 40,658,122, forward strand.
TGGCTCATCTTTAAAATTTGTACACTTTCGGTATTACTGCAATCCTCCATTTCAATCTCTCGTGCTAAAGGTTACAAATGTGGGATGGTTTCTTTTACCCACTTTCTCCGGTTTCTTACAAGAGGAATCATTACCTCTTTTACCAGTAGAACATATGTAGTTTACCTTAGCGATTATTATCATTTTGGATTATCGTACGACAGATTGATTATAGAAAGCTTATGCATGAATATTCACACTTGGCAAGCTTTTACATGAAGATTTACACATAAAGTCTTATCTACGTAGACTCGAACTTGACGAATACATACTTGCAAACCATTATAGGTGGAATTATAACTACCGATTCACATATGTCGGGTTCTTACTTGTGAGCTCAATCTTAGATAAAAATTGCTACCAAACTCTTGCTTGGCGAAAAATCACTATGGCGGATAGTCATTGTGGACACTCAACTTAAAGATAATCCTTGGAAGACTCCTACATGATAGAAATTCCTTGTGGTTTTGGCTGAACATAATTAATTCATTCCAACTCTCCTAACTTGAACATACAAATAAGCTTATGCACTCTTTTACTTGGACAATAGTTTGTTTTAACTATTAAGAAAAAGAATCTTTTTAATCTCTTATACTTGAAGCATGAATATAAGATCAACAAACTCCCATAAATCAATTCATAAAGATACATCCAGTGGACTATCATACATACAGATTTATATTGAATATTCATTGGTGCAGACTTATACATGCGACTTCATAAACAAATATTAACATATAAAAGTGGATTCCTATATGAAAACTATTCCACAGACTTTCACATGAAGGAATTCCACATAGAACTTTTTCATGAAACCTAGAGAACATGTTCGGCAAACTGTCATGCATATAGATTCAAAAACAAAGATTCATGAATATGGCAGGCTTCTATGTGTGAATTTTATATAGATTTCGTACGTTGAATTCCCAAATATACCTTTGATGAAAAAGACATACAGAGTCTCATAACTTACATATGCCATGGCCTTGGACTTGCTTACACATATAAGGCTTTAAGCCCTAGACTCCACAGAGTCTCATATGTAACACCCTACACCTGACCCGATTGTTGGATCCGGGTATAGAGTGTCACAAAATAAAACCAATCGAACTAATGAAACCATTTGAAATCTAATCACTTTAATTTGGCAGATATTCTGCGAGTTGGGGTGATAACCCAAAATATCGAGCAATATATAATATTTCTAAAAACAATTTAAAATAATATTACACCATTTATATATAGGTTATGAGTAAGTAGCATTTGGTGGAAGCCTTATGAACATTCACAAGTTCAAATAAAATCGTAACCAAATTATCACTCATACAGAGGTTTAAAATTTTATTTCCATTTAACTGGCATCATATAAAACAAATTGGCGTAAAGCCCAACAAAATTGCTCATGAAAGTTCAGAAATAAAAATCAACATTTTCAAATACAAGTTTTTAGTTCAAATTGGCGAAAACTAACAGACATCCTATTCACTAATGATTTTATTGTAACACCCTATACCCGACCCAATCATCAGGTTAGGGTACCAAATGTCACAATCTACCCGATTAACTTAACAAAATTTCTAATTGATTTATTCACGTATTTATACAATATCATATCTTAAAATTGAACTTCTACTATAACTCATTTCACACAAGAAATAAATTATTTACAAATTTGATATCTTATTAAACCTAGCAGTTATATACAAATTTTAAAGTAAGACTTTAAAACATATTTATCCAACTTAATCCCTGAGGCATGGCCTCTAAGGATGCCCCTCTATATACATGAAACAACTGTCGCACCCATCCCATGAATATGGTGGATGGCTTCATCCTTCCACTCCATTCTTGAGTCTTCATTCCTGCATACAAGTAGTAAATTTTGTAAGTTCAGAGGAACTTAGTAAGATCATGTACAATGGTATTGATACAAGACTTCTTAAAATTAGGAATAAAAGGATATATTATGCTCAGAGTTAAAACCCCCTGAATTTTGTAGGAAAATTCAAAAATTTCTCTAGCGTAGCCAATGCCTTGCTTTTTTTGAGCTAATAGTCGATGGACATAACCATTAGCCATAATTATGTTCTATCAAACAATACTTTCTTATGGATCTTGACCCTATTTATCATTATTTCAGACTTCTCTTATACCCTTCATGATATGTCTCATCACTGATACCATATTTTCTAATACGAATTGCTAACATCTATTGGCATTATAACTGAGTCTTCACCATAACTGTGGATCCCTTTCTTGATCCCCTCAATCCACTCTAAACTCCATATGGATTTGTTATATTTTAGTGGTATTCTACTTTTCAACTTAAAGTTTGCTTGATATCTTCCTTAAATAAGCTCTCTTTATAATATCCTCATTCGCGAACTTGAATATGATACTTGGTCTACTAAATCAACACCCCTTTTTTTCTTAATGGACTTGTACCCACAATGTAACCCCAAAGTACTTATTCACCTTAGTCCAATCATTTAAGATACTCAAACTAATTGATAATTCTAGGCGGACTATCTTCTAATCATGTATCCTTTAGTAGTCTCCACCTTTGGTAGTCCAACATAGTCCTCCCCGTACTATATAGCCTTGATGGACTTCCATTTCTTCCATTATTTTCCGACAAACTTTCCACCTAAGATAGTCCTCAGCGGACTTCCTTATTTGAAGGTCCCTCTTCCGGACTTTCCCATACTTCAAATTCTTAACCTGACATTCTTTTTCTCTATAACATGTTTATTTTATGACAATTAAATCTTAAAATTCAATAAAGGGATTTCTATTCACAAAAATCTTTCTTTAATCTGTAATAGATGGCTGGAAAACAATCTCTACTTTATCAAACCAAATAACTATGCAATGTTTCAAATTGAAATAGTGAATAAAAAGTTTAAAACTTCTCACTCTAATGAGGGGTACCTATAGTAGTTAAAACTTGATCAAATTAACCAAGAAAGAATCACTAGACTCGTGAAAGATGGTCCCTTAAGTATGCTTAATGAAGTTAGTCTTCCATAATATGAATCTAGCTTGGAAGGTAAAATGACTAAGAGGTCTTTTAATGTAAAAGGTACACGAGCCAACCAACTTTTAAAACATGTGCACACTCATGTATGTGGTCCCATGAGCATCATTGCCTAAGGAAGTTACAATTATTACATGACTTTCATCGATGACTCTTCTTGATATGGATATGTGTATCTAATGCACCGTAAAATTGAAACCTTTGATAAATTTCATGAGGTTTGTACGAAAGTGTAAAAGCAATTAGGTTTATCCATAAAGAATCTTCAGTCTAACCGAGGTAGGGAATACTTGTCTGACGAGTTCTTAGGATACCTTATAGAGAATAGCATTTTATCCCAGTTGGCTACGTCGAGGACTCCATAGGAAATGGTGTAGCTGAGAGAAGGAATAGAACCTTACTTGACATGGTTCATTCAATGTTAAGCTATTCACAACTCCCTATCTCCTTCTAGGGGTATGCGATACAAACGACTTGATATATTTTGAATGATGTGTCAACGAAGTCTGCTTGTAAGACACCTTATGAACTATGGCATGGAAAGAAGCATGCTCTAAATCACTTTAGAATATGTGGTTGTCTAGTACACGTTCTGGATAATGATACAAAGAACTTGGATGCATGAACAGAATTGTGCATGTTTGTAAGATATCCGAAAGAAACAAAGGGTGGATTATTCTACAACCGAAAGATAATACGATCAAAGTTTCTACTCATGCTACTTTCCTTGAGGAAAGCTACATGGATAACTTTAAGCCTCGAAGTAAAGTGGTACTCAAGGAACATTCGGGAGTTTTAGAACAATCACGAAGTTTAATTCTCGAGAAAGTTGTAAAAAGACCTGCAAATAATCAACAACATAGGGGAATCCATCGTAGTACGAGAGTTTCTAAGAAATCATATTTCTTCTTCTATGATGGTAGTATTTATAATACGGAAGTCAATCATGAGGATGATGATCCATTCACTTATGATGAGGCTATGTAGGACGTTGATTCCAAGCTCCAGAAATAGGACATGGATGTCGAGATGGATTCTTTGAAATCCAATACTTTGTGAGAACTTGTAGACTTACCACTTGGGATTAAACCTATATGGTGTAAGTGGATCTACAAGAAGAAGAGAAATGCGAAGGGAAAGAGTAAACACATAAAGCTAAACTTGTAGGGAAAGGCTACACACAGAAAGAAGGAATCGATTACAATGAGACCTTCTCTTTGGTAATCATGTTCATGTCTATCTGCATACTCTTATCCATTGCCTCTGCTCTCGATTACAAGATCTGGAAAATGGATGTTAAGACAGCATTCTTGTATTGCTATCTTGATAAGACCATTTATATGGTTCAACCCACTAGCTATGTTGTCAAAAGGAAGTAGGAGAAAGTTTGCAAACTACTAAGATCCATTTATAAACTTAAGTAGACATCCCGCTCATGGAACAAAAGATTTGATCAAATAATCAAGACTTTCGGGTTTGTGCAAAACATTGAGGAAAAGTGTGTTTATAAGCGTATAAAGGACAAAAAGATGGTCTTTCTTATTTTATATGTCGATGATATTCTACTTATCAGAAATGAAGTATGAGAATTGTCATCTGTTAATTTATTGTTAGTTCAACAGTTGAGCAGGAAGGACTCGAGTGAAGCTAGTTATATTCTTGGAATCCAAATATTTAGGGATCGAAAGAATAAAATGATAGCTCTATCATAAGCCTCATACATCGACAAGGTACTGGGATCGATGCGAAGCCAGGCGCTCAGCTGATCGTATCAAGTTTTCATCTTTCTTTAGATGACTGTCCTAAGACAGCAAAAGAAAGAGAGCATATGAGTAAATTTTCTTATGCTTCGGTAGTTGAAAGCCTTAAGTATGTAGTGCTTTGCACACGTCCAGATATCTATTTTGCAATAGGAATAGTTAGTCGATATCAAGTGAATCCTAGTCTCAGACATTTGCAAGTTGTAAAGCATATATTAAGGTATCTTAAAAGAACCAGGGATTGTATGCTTGTGTATTCTGGGGAGAACCTTACTCGTATTGGATACACAAACATAGACTTCCAAACCTGTAAAGGTCCAAGGAAATCATCATCAAGAAATGTATTCATCCTAAGCCGTAGAGCCATAGTATAGAGAAGTGTAAAACAAACTTGTACTACTGACTCTACCATGGAATTCGAGTATATAGCTACTTCTGAGGCAACTAAAGAAACAATATGGCTTCGAAAGTTCTTAACTGATCTTGAAGTCATTTCTGGTATGAAAAAAGCTATAATGCTGTATTGTGGTAACAATGATACAATAGCTAATACTAATAAAATAAGAATTAAAAAGAGGACAAAACACATTGATCAGAAGTATCACCTAATACAATAGGAAGTAGCCGAAGGAATTATAAATGCGGTGAAAGTAGCTTATGAAGATAACCTTGCGGATCTGTTTACTAAGATTCTTATAACTAGGAGTTTAACAAACACGTCGAGGATATGAGCATGTGAAACATGACACATTTACTTCACTAAGGCAAGTGGGAGATTGTTGGGAAATGTGTCCATATTGTAGTAACCATGTAATTGTTTTCTATGTATTTGAATGACTAATAAATAAATTTCACATTTCACTTTATGTCTTTTGTATTTCTGTCTTTCATATTTTGCATGCATAACAAAATTGTGACAAGCAAATGTTAGCTCATTGATTGTCTAAGTTCAAACTGATGATAAGTGGCACTGTAAGAACGTTTACATTGTGAAGAAGACAACTAACTTCAGTATATAATCTAAACAAGTCCTTAATCCCGTAAAAGAATTGAAGTGAGCATTTAATTCAAATACTGAGAAGGATTATTGTGTTGTTTACAATTACAATTAAGGAGATGGCTAGTCTTGGTTATCAGAGCAATTGACTCCATGGGTAGAGACATAGATGTATTCATTGGCAGAATGATACATTGGATTAGACCCAAGATGAATTAATTCTGAATCTATTTGTGAATTAATTCACTTGTGACATTCATTGTGTAATTTACCAAAATCTTGAGTTAGTCACTGACCATGCGTATGTAACTCATGTGCTTTGATATAAGTGGAGGCTTATGCTCTAAAGATGATTGAGCCGATAGCCAATATGTTGGGTGCATGACTTGTGTATGGCATGGCTTTACTAGTAACAGTGGAATTCATAGTTCAATTAAAGAGTTAATGATATCCACTCATTGGCATTGTGTGGATTGATAAATATAGAACGTGGCCATGAGTTGCTTGTTCTCGAACGAGCAATTTATCATAGTCACTCGTTGACAATGGTCATATTAATCATTAAGAAGACAAAACGGTGACAATGAGATAAAATAGGATTGTATTGAGTGAACGGATTTAACTCAAAGGAATCAAGGATATCATATAAGGGTAACACATACATGACGAGTTCATTAGACAAAGCAGTTGGATGAATTGCTTTCCTAAAGAGTATACAATAAGGAGTTTTCAATCATGGTACATCTTGTGGATTGACTCCATATTTAAGTAATTGTGAATTATCTGAACGATGCTTCTGGACATAATTGCAATTACCAAAGCATAATTGTGTATGTTTGATTGGTCCCTTCACTAGCTCAACAAAAGCTCAATTGGACTGCATTTGAATTAGAAGAAAATTCTACGAGTTTGGAAATAATTTAATTGATTTGATTCATTCAATGTGAAATTAAATTAGGCGGTTGTAAGAATTATTCAATTAGAGAATTTGATTAAAGAATTTTCTTGAAAAACCTAAGTGATCTTTGGGAAATTTAATTTTGATCAAGTAAATTTAAATGAATTAAAATTAATATGATATTTTTGGAAATTAATTTTCAAGTCAGACAATTGGCCCAATGGGTAATTGAATTTGAAAATTGGACATGAGATTGTAAATTGGGCCTGGGAGCCCAAAATTGAGACCAATACCCAAAAACTGGTCGAACCGGGCCTGGTTTGGGAAGCCGAGCCGATAGTCCAACCGATGGCTGGACTGGACTGATTGAGCCGTCATTGGACTGGATTGATCGAGTCATCATTGGCCCAAGCCGAACCAGCATAAACCGAACTAGCTTAGGGTGTCGGCAACTGCGACGACAGTATTCCAGTAGTTGGCAAATGGTCGACGGCAGTGGGTCTTCGGTGGTGAGTAGTGGAAGAATTACAGTCCTATTGGGACTCTACCAGAGAATTTGATTTTAGATTAATTATTCCCAAAATAATATTATTTTAATATATTTAATATTAAATTTAACCTAATATTTATCTTGATAAATATTATATTAATTTAATATTAAAGTGATTAAGTTTAATCATAGTTGAACTCTCTAAAATCTCCCTATATAAAGAGAGCATTAGGTTTTTATTTACACACACTAGAATTCAAGAGAAATTTGTAGAGAAAAAATTCACTTAATAAATTATTTCAGAAAATTTCTAGAGAAATTTTTCTTATTTACAAATTATCCCAAAAGTTTAAAGAAATTACAAAACTACCCCACTAGTAATTTTGTGGAAATTTTCTGATTCAAAGCGAGCCCACATTCGGCAAACGTGAGCTTGAGGATAATGGAGAAGACTACTCGGTCGAAGCGTTCATTTTAGACGAATCGAAAATGTACAATTTTGATTAAGTGTTTATTTATTTAGATATTACATTCAAGTTCTTATTTTGGAATTTTTTTTTAAAACTCTGGTCTTTCTCTAAGTTTATTTTCTGCTACAGTTTCTAAACCCGATTTTCCAACACTATGGTATTACATTGATCCCATGTTTACTGTCCTAGTGGACTTCATATGTTGCCATAGCCCAAATATGGTCTTCCACAATATGATCGCATGGTTATTGTCTTGATGAACTTCATATATCGTCATAACCTAGTGATAACTCTTGAAAAGAGTTATATTTCATGTCTTTAGATCTAGCTAATTGCTTGTACTAAGGTAAATTTAGCTGCACTTTAGGACATTCCATTAGTATTTTTCTTGTTTTAGCATTACATTAGGAGCTTGGATTGTACTTATATATTAGTTATTTTTAATTGCTTGTGGAAAAGTTGTAGGTGGTGGTGGATTGGCAGGTGCAGGATGAGAAACAAGAAGTAAAGGAGTAAAGGTTTGCCAGGGTAAAGGGTTGGACAGTTTATCAAACAAAATGTCGTGGCAATGCTGGAAAAAATGTCCAGTTAGCACTCAAACGTATCTGTCTTAGTCCTAGTTGAACTTGTACCAGATATATTTACCTAAAAAAGAGGGAAAAAATCATGGACTATTGGATTTACCCTAGGGAAAATAATTATGAAAGCCAAAGGAGGAAACCCTAAAGGTAGTATGGGGAAAACATAGAGGGTAGCGGCTGAGTAGAGACCGGAAGAGAAAATACAAAAGCAGTCCCTCTCAGCTACCATAGGACACTGCATCACAAGAGTGTGGGCTGGATAAGCGGAAGCTATCTTCCCAAAGTTCTTCCATTATTTATTTATTACTCTTCATGAATTGATTTGATGAAAATGATGTTGAATGCTATTTTGGATTTGAATTTTAATTGCCACCCCATGAGCTAAATCTCATAGTGTTGGGATTACTTAATGAAAATCTTATTTTCTTTAATGACTGAACCATAGACCTGCTTTAATACATTGTTTCATTCAATGGTTTTTTATTAAATTGCATGTTTGCAAACTCAAAACATAGATGGATGTACAACATGTTCATTAAATTAATCTAATTCTGACAATGTTAGGTTAATGAGAGTGAAATTGAATGATATGAGCAAGTGTTCGATCGAATACTTGTAGCAACCTCGGGACATAGAGCAGCGTTCACACAGAAAGAAAACAAAATAGTGCAAGGTACCGTGCTAAAGGCCTATAGACATATATCGCTTAAGGCTAGGTAACTTAAGGTCTTGTTCTCGAAAGAAGCAGACCATTTTAGAACTCTTTTGAGTAGTAGATTGAATGTGGTTTTGCCGAGGAATTACTACCAATAAGGGCATATTCTTAGTAACCCTGACCTTCCAAATCAACATCGCAGACCTTCTATCCTTTGCCATATTATTCTTGCCATAGCATTATTAGTTGTTTACTTGTTCGTTTTCTTATTATTCACGTAATTTTTCTCAAAATTACCATTGCATTCTTACTCTTGTCTTGTCATAGCATTTTCTAGTATTTATCAGTTACACATATTGCACACATCATTATTCCTTCAAATTACCACTACACTTTTATCATTAGTTTTTCATAACATTAATCATACTCATTATAATAACTTAACCAAATTATATTATTCTAATCCCTGTAGAGACGATCTCACTCATCACTTTATTTCTTGATTCAATGTGTATACTTGCACGATTCGTATATCATTTCACATGCGACAAGTTTTTGGCACCGTTGTTGGGGATCGACAATTTGGTGAAATTTTGTTTTGTTGTTTTCTTTGTTTTAGCTAAAGTAGTTGTATTTAATTTCTACAGGTTTGTCATCAGTGTATGAGAAGAGGCATTCCTGCTAGTAAAGAGTATCCTTTTGACCTAGAGATTGAAAGAACTTTACGAATGAGGCAAAAAAAAGCTGCAGAATATGGCTAGGGAAAGGAATGATCCTGGTCTCAGTGATGATCCATTTGGTCAGGATGTTGATCCTCCAATTCATCGTGTGATAGATGATCTAGATAGACCAATTTGGGAACATATTCCAATTTTAGATGATTTAAATCTAGGAATAGTCAGATCATACATACAAGCTCAGTAATTCGAGTTGAAATCGGTAATGTCTCAAATGTTGCAAACAGTAGAACAGTTTGGTAGACTACCCACTAAAGTTCCAAGACTGCATTTAAGACTTTTTCTAAAAGTCTGTGACTCGTTTAGACAACAGGGTGTTCCCGAAGACTCTTTGTGACTTAAATTGTTTCCATATTGTTTGAGAGATCGTAAAAAAGCGTGGCTGAATGCTTTGCCTTCAGGAATAGTGGCATCACGAAATGATCTATGCCAGAGATTTTTGCTATGGTATAATCCACCAAATATGAATGCCAAGCTTAGAAATGATATCACATCTTTTTGACAATCGGAGGATGAAACGCTATATGGAGCCTGGGAATGATTTAAAGAATTACTTTGAAAATGTTCGATGCTTGGATTCCAACACTGGACGCAAATGGAGATATTTTATAATGGGTTGAATGCGCCTACGAGGATGGTAGTTGATGCTTTTACCAATGGTACCTTGTTGGATAACTATTACCAATGGAGATTTTGGAAAAGATTGCCAACAATGATTATTAATATCCTACCACAAGATTTGAGACGAGTAAGAAAGCTGTTGGTACCATAGAACTTTATGCAATCACTTCGTTGATAGCCTCGGTATCTTCTTTAGCTAATATGATCAAAACAATGAAGAGGCCCACTGCAATCCAAGAGATGAAATCATTCGCACTATCGTGTGTTTATTGTGGTGAAAATCATGTGTTTGATGAATGCCCATAAAACCCAGCATCTGTATACTACATGGGTAATTTTAACAGGAATAATAACCCCTATTCCAACACTTACAATCTAGGGTGAAAGCAGCTCTTGAACTTTAGTTGGAATGATCAAGGTGCGGGAAATTTAAACAATATTGAGGGATAGATAGTGCACCGCCTGGTTATAATCATCCTATGTTGAGGCAAAATGTTCAACAGGGTCAAGCATCATCTTCTACCTCCATTGAAGCCTTGAGAAGGAATATATGGCCAAGAATGATGTTGTCATTCAGAGCCAGGCTGTACCCCTCAGAGCTCTTGAGAATCAAGTGGGGCAGATAGCAAATGCTTTAAATTCGAGGACACAAGGAGCATTACCAAGCGATATCGAGAATTCGAGAACACAAGGGAAGGAACAGTGTGAAGCCATCACTCTTAGAAGTGGGACACAGTTGGATGATGTTGTTCAAGACATTGCTGTAGAAGAGGACAACTCCAAACTCAACCATGGAAAGAATTCAGAATCAACTAAAAAGCATACTACACCTAAGAAAGGTAAACAGAAGAAAGTCACAGCAGAATCAGATCATACTATCTTCTCAAAGTTCTTCCGTTATTTATTTATTTATTACTCTTTGTGAATTGATTTGATGAAAACAATGTTGAATGTTATTTTGGATTTGAATTTTAATTGCCACCCCATGAGCTAAATCTCATAGGGTTGGGATTACTTAATGAAACTCTTATTTTCTTTAATGACTGAAGCATAGATCTACTTTAATACACTATTTAATTCAATGGTTTTTTTTATTAAATTGCATGTTTGCAAACTCTAGACATAGATGGATGTACAACATATTCATTAAATTAATCTAATTCTGACAAGGTTAGGTTAATGAGAGTGAAATTGAATGATAGGAGCAAGTGTTCGACCGAATACTTGTAACAGCCTCTAGACATAGAGCAACGTTCATACGAAAAGAAAACAAAACAATGCAAGGTACCGTGCTAGAGGCCTATAGACATATAGTGCTTAAGGCTAGGTAACTTGAGGTCTTGTTCTCGAAAGAAGCAGACCATTTTAGAACTCTTCTGAGCAGTAGATTGAGTGTGGTTTTGCCGAGGTATTACTTCTAGCAAGGGCAGATTCTTAGTAATCCCAACCTTCTAAATCAATATAGTAGACCCTCTATCCTTTACCATAGTATCTTTGCCATGGCATTCTTAGTCGTTTAATTATTCATTTGCATATTATTCACGTAACTTTTCTCGAAATTGCAATTACATTCTTCCTCTTGTCTTATCATAGCATTTTCCAGTATTTATCAGTTACACATATTGCGCACATCATTATTCCTTCAAATTACCACTGCACTCTTATTATTTTTGTCATAACATTAATCATACTCATTCTAATAACTTGACCAAATTATACCGTTCTAATCCCTGTGGAGACGATCTCACTTATCACTTTATTACTTGATTCGATGTATATACTTGCACAATCCGCATATCATTTCACACGCGACACCTAGCTATGGTCTTGCACAATATGATATCATGTTTACTATCCTAGCAGACTTCCGATTCTGAGGAATCAATAAACCTCTTTCAAGGTGTCACCTTGGAGGAACTATAAACCGTTTACACAACGTCTCTCTAAAGGACCAATTGATAACTGATGTCACGGTATCGCTCCATAGAGTCAATAGATCGTTGTTGCGGAATTGCTCTAGCAAGCTAGTAGAATCCTATAACAATCCACCCATTCCTCTAATATGTCAATTTTTCTTATCTTCAACTATCCCACCAATATACTTCCCTCCGTGCTCTGCATATGACATAATAATGCATTACAATGTAGATAATACTACCTTAAAGAGTACACCACACTTTATTACAGCCATATTCAGTCCTATCATATAGATATACTTGCATATTTTCATGAATTCATACTACCTTAGACACGTATATCATGCTCACACACCAAAATCATATACCATCATAGGTTTCTAATGGAACTCAGAGTAGATGAAAACAAAGATTAATCAAGCATCACTCATCCTTAATTATCCAAGAATAGAGTACAAAAACTCACCTGAACTACTTCATCCTTAACATCTTTACTTTTCAAAATACCAGAGCCTCCATCATCCTGACATCTTAGCACGGCAACCATATATAGGTTAAATCAGAGGTGTTAAAACCTTAAAACCCAAAACCCAGTTTACGATAACTTATTAGGAGTTCTTTACCCTCTCTTCCTCTAAACCACGAGTACTAGAAAAGGTAAGAAGGCTTACCATTTCCTTAGATTTTCTACTCTCAGACTCCAAATCTCATGATATCTGCTCCATGCAGCATTCTCATTAACTTCTTCTTCTTCTTCTTCGAAAATATTGAAGAAGACAATGCAGATGAGAAGGAAATTGTAAACCTAATTGAGAGGAATTCCTTTAGCAGGAATATGCCCTCGCCTAAATATATAACTCCCCTCACACGGTCTTTAAATTTCTATTAGCCATCCATCGACAATCATTGTGTCTCCCACTATGGAACCTGTCAGTTGAATCTAACCAAACCAGAATTGATACTTAACTAATTGCTCAACAATCACAAAATTTCTAGAATTTCCAATAAATTCCACCAACTCACTATTTTTCTCAATTAACTCCCAATACTCATTTAAATTCAAGACCTCCAAGAAGTCCAAGTATGACATTCATGTTACACCTGAGGCAAGAAGTGACTCACAAATAGGTCGCAAATCTAGTTGAATCCCTGCAATGATACGTCCAACCTAAAAGCTTGAAAATAGGAAAATAAGAAACTAATTAAGTTCACTAGATCTGTCTAAAGGACATGCCATTGCATGCGGACATAATTTCCTTTAACATCGTGATGAGGACAAGTCAGTGAGTGGCATTGCGACCTGGAACCCCTGAAGTCACGACATCAACCTGGTAATTTTAAAAATTTACAATTTGGTCCTAATTTGACCTCCAGTTAGTGAAAGAGCTTCAGTAAGCTTGTATAATACCTGAAAATGATGGAAAATCATTTATGATTGAATAATATTTTTAATAGCATATATAAAAGCGTAAATTGAATCGTAGTTGCTCCAGCAACGGATGTGGCATCTTGTAGCTCAGACTCGAAGATAGGTCGAGTATGGGGTGTTACATAATTAGATTTGTCCTTTTGTTAAAAAATCAAAATAATTTCGTAATTTTTAAATAAATATTTTAATTTAATCATATACCATAAGTAAGGGGGAAGGCAGCAAAATTTTTTGGGGTTGAAATTAAGTTGTATATTTTTACGATAGAAAAAAATACAATTTCACCATTTTAATAGCCTATATCTTATAATTTTAAAAGACTAAATCAAACATTTATCATTTTAGGGAACCAAAGTGCAAATTTACCTTATAGTAATTTAAAATTTTATAAAATATAAAAATTTTAAAATGCAAATTTTCATTTTAGGTCGGGCCACCCCTAACTCTCATGCATAGCTATGAGATTTTTTTATCAAAATTTATTATTTATATGCTAATGCAATCATATCAACTTTGAAACCAAATTATTATCAACTCAATAATCATATTTGACATTAAGAAAATTTTAATAGAAAATACTAATGATGTTTTAATGATTAGAATTGTTAAATTGGAAAATGAAATATTTTTCTTTTAACATTTTAAGTAAAGAAACTAAATTTAGAAGAATGACAAAGTAGAGGGCCTGGATCAAATTTTGTCCAAAGAATGAAATATTGCAGCAAGTGAACCAAAAGCGAAGGAAAATATTGGTTGTACGGCGTCGTTTAGGGACTCGGATTTTGAAGAACACTGGTTTACAAACAGGATGAAAATCTGCTGAGAATCGAATCTCGAAAGTACAGCCTGAATAGTCGGTGAAGCAGAGAAGACAGAAATGGTGAGAGTAGCCACCTACTTTGGAATGTCATTAGGCGCCTTCGTTTTCTGGCAATCTATGGAAAAAGTCCACGTTTGGATCGCTCTCCACCAAGACGAGAAGGTTCTCGAAACCCCCTTTCCACATTTCAATTTCTTTTCTTGTTTTAAAAATCCGAACTATATGCCCATTGAAATGCTTTTCTTTTTCTTTTCAATTCTGAGACAAATTGTCACTTATTTTTTCATTTTCAGATCGATTAAAAGTTGAAACCCTAGATTCTATCCTTTTTATTATTATTGTTTTTTGAATAATTGTTGTGTTTGCAGAAAGAGAGACTGAATAGTGAAGCGGAGATCAGGATAATGAGGGAGGAGCTGCTTCATCAAGCCAAGCAGAATGAGCGTCTCGCGTAAATTCTGCGTTGTTGTCGTTGCTGTTTCTTTCTTCTTCTTTTTTCCCAACTATTTTAAGCCCGATTTGTTTTAATTAGACTCAAGTGGAACTGTGGTTGAAAACCATAATATTGCCTTTGATGATGAGCTGGATAACCCCATGACATGCCATGGACGAATTGTTGTTTCTTTCTGCTTCATAAATGCCATCACTACCTGTTTGAAATTGATGAATTTTCTGTTTTTTTGTTTTGTGTTTATGTTATATGTCTGTATTTCTCATGTGCATTAGTCATGATAAAGGAAAATCAGGGATTTATAAATTCCATTATGTTGGTTATTGAACGCATTTCGTTAATCGTGTAGGATTTTGATTACAAATCTCTCTTGTGGAATAAGTGAGAACCAGACTTCTATCTTTTGTTTTTCAGATGGTGCCTTAATTTAATAAAGAGTGATGAGAGGGAGAGAAAAATACTAGTACATTTTGTGTATTGGATATATATCTTACTTGCTGACTGTGTTCCTTTTCATTTTTTCTGGAAGTAGTTGTCTCCAATAGATATACCATTGTTATGGGGATATGACCCTTTGAGGATCTCCAAATACATGAAAAAACTTCAAAAAGTATTGAAACACCCTGTCAGATACATACCGATATCTGACACTCATATCTAAGTCTGAGTAACATAGCTAGCTGATATTGATAATATGCACCACCTTCCTCTCTAACTTGATTTGTTAGTTCTTTCCTAAAACTGGTCAGCTGTTTCTGCTGGGTAGCTGTTCGATTCTATTACAATCAAGCAACATTTGAATGCACTTGGAATATCCTTAAAGGAAACATTTCTTTATTTGATATTGGGTGCAGTATGTGTCATAAGGCTTAGCAACACCCTTAAGTTTAGCATGAAAAGTGTCATCTTTGATGTTATTTCTTATAGTCAAGCATCAGAGATCAGATCTTATCTGGAAACACATTTATAGTAGTATTACCATATCTATTTGTCATCAATGTATCAAGAACACCACCCGATGTTACTGTCATAACCTCTGTTTGACATGTGGTCATAACCTCTGATGCTTCACTATAACAACTTCAAAAAGTATTGACATGTGGTTATTACCATCAATTTTGTTCATTGTGAATGATTGATGGGTTACTACCCTGTTTAGACATGATAAGATGTCTTTGATCTCTATCCATATATTGTAAGCATCTCAAAAAAACTCTACTCATTCAACTTCATTGCTAACTTTTAAGCTTGCTTTTTGATCTTAGCCATTTACCTCTTTTTCCCGTCATGATGTCTGCTTTACAAAGCTAACTTTCCCCATGATATGAAGTGAGATTGCTAAGGATATTTAGTTTAACTGGACCCAGTTTTATGCCAGTGATGATGAATACATGGTCTGAGCATGCCATGCTGGTGCAGAATCTGCTAAGAACTTGCTAGTTTGATTTTTGTTTATGCAATTCATACCGACTAGCAGAGCAAACTGCTGTAAGTTGTTTTGCACTTCATCCTATACTTTCCATGTATTTTTGCCATTTCAGGCGTGTTTTAGCCATTGATCTCTATTCGTAAGTTATAGCAATGAAAAACACTTGAATTGGTGTTATCCCGTATGAACGGTTGAATATTCCTGACTGATCTTTCTCCCCCCTTCCCTCCGCTCCCCAAAAGTGTATATGCTTATTTTGCTACTGGTGTTCGGATCAAATGATATGAGATGAGGAGTGACAACTAGTAAGCTTTTAAATGTATGTTCTTTCTGATGAAAAGAAAAAAGATGTGTTACACAGTTCATGCATAATATCAGTTTTTTCCTGCCCTTCGCTGCTGTCCAAATGTTACATATGAGTATCATGCGTATATGCAAGTTTTACAAATTTCAGATCTTAGGAAGAAAATATATGGTAGTTTTAACCCCTGTTTTGTCCAGGACTTTGCAAGAAATCATGCCCTGTATCGCCTGACAACTTCCAAGTACATAATCAATTTGTCTGCTACAAACAAGTTAAACAAAGGCAGAGTGGGTTACCATGTCGATTGTTGGTATTTACGTACTAACAGTAACAAAATCGCCTATGAAAATAGGTGCAAAGTTGTGTTCTTTAAAAGTGTGCACCCTTTTGCCTTAATTTCTGGTTGAAGGTTGTAAAGTTCAAAGGCCAATGTCCTATCTTTCTCACCATAAAAGGGCATGCCTGCAGTGCTAGACAATCAAGGAATTAAAGAAGTCCTGGGATATGGATGTATGGAAGTTAATCTTGGTTGTGTTTAGGTTGGCAATGGCTTTTAAGCTGGCCAAGAGTTTGAATTACCGTGAGAGTATTTAGCCTCTGAAGAGTCTTTGGGATTTGTACGAGAGATGGAGGAGCCACCATACGATCTCACTTGACCTGACAGAGAAGCAAAAGCGTTTCAATGTGTTCCAAGGAGAATCTGAAACATATCCACAATGTGAACCAAATGGAAAAGCCTTACAAGTTCGAACCTGAACAAATTTGCAGATATGACAAACCATGAGTTCATGAGTACAAGGAGCTCCAAGATCAGCCGTTACCTGATGTTACATGGTCCAAGACGGATGACTGGTTTCCGGCTTGACAAAGTTGACAGCATTCCTCATTCCATTGATTGGAGGAAGAAAGGAGCGGTTACTGGCATCAGGGACAGTTTTTTTTGGATCCAACAGTCAATTTACAAATAAACTTAACTATAATAATTATCAAGATATCGTGCAGTTCATCACAAATGACATGTTCCTGTGAAGTAACTCGAGGTTATTGATGTCACAGGTAGCTGCTGTGCATTTTCAACTGTAGTTGCAGTAGAAGGTTTAAACAAAATGAAAACAGGGGAGCTTGTGACTTTATCTGAACAAAAGCTAGTTGATTGTGGTTAGGAGAACTAAGGTAGTGATGGAGGGTTGATGGAACCAGCATTTGAGTTCATCAAGCAAAGTGATGGACTAACTACTGAGAATAACTACCCTTACGAGGCCAAAGACGAGTCGTGTGACTCATCCAGGGTAACAAAAGAAACTCGATTTTTTTACCCCTTCTTAATGCAGATATGATGTTCTGAATATGGCTCACTGCTGATATTTCAGTTGAATGGTCCTGCGGTGATCATTGATGGCTATGAAATGGTACCAGAAAAATAAGAAAAAGCTCTGATGAAAGCTGTTGCAAACCAACCTGTGTCTATCGTTATAGATGCTGGTGGCAAGGATTTCCAGTTCTACTCGGAGGTAATTAAAATTTTCAAACCATAAGATTCTGATAATGATTAACATGTAAATTGGGTCTCAGAATATCTCTTTTAAAAATGTGCCTGAACTTGTATTCTGTCAACAATTTACTCCATTTACATAACTGATGCAACGATAATGCGAAAAGAGGAAATATAAATACTCCCATAACCAGAAAATTTTGTTTGACAGGGTGTGGCACTGACTGAACCATGGGGTGACAGTGGTAGGATATGGAGAAACCCATGATGGGACAAAGTACTCGTGGGGTGACGACTTTTAAGAGAAGGGTTACATCAACGAGACATCGATGCTAAAGAAGGCCTTTGTGGTCTAACTCTTACCCTGTCAAGTTGCATTCCAACAACGTTAGGAAAGCTTCCAAAAGGGCCAAGGATGAATTCTGAATTCTCTACATCGTTTTGTTGATCAAGTTAATATATATTTATATATGCTCTAGTGAGGGAAGTAGTTTTAATCTTATGATAGAAAAATTAATGCCATGTTTTCAAGTGATAATAAAACCTGTTAGATGCTTGAAACTTTGATATCTAAATTTGAAATAACACAATATCCAAATTTTAATAACCTTTGTTTATTAAAACAGAACCGAAGGCAAGCAATAAAGGAAGCTAAGATATTTTATTTAGGTGTCACCGCATATATAGAAAGGCAGCATGTGTCCACTATTACAATCATTAGCAAAGTTTAGTGGATAATCAATAATAAATGCATATATATTGTTATATTGTTACGGGGTGAAGGATTCATCCATGTGCTATAGCCGCCACAACTATTGCTTGTCTTGTAATTATTAGTTTATAATGTTGTATGTATTACATGTTATTTTATATATTTAATTTTTAGTTAATTTATATAATGTATTTTTTGTTATTTATTATTAATAATGATTTTTTCTTAATTCTTAAATAATGTACAAAATTGGACTATAAGAAAGTAAATAATACTAATTTGAAAACAAATAAAAAATTAGGACACATTTAGTAATAGTGAATAAAAATAGTTGTTGAAATTTGTCTTTCTTTTTAAAACAAATTCACAAAATATTTTCATTTACATCAAACAAATAATGGAGAAATTCTAATTATTAAGTACTATTTATAAAGCTAAACTTTAAATTTTAATTGATATATAATTTTAAATTAATTAAGTAATAATTAAGATTTTTAAAGTTCTATTCAAATAATAGTTTCATTTTACGTCAATAGAATTACAATAATTTTTAAAAAAATAAAACTAACAGACGAATTTTTCCTATATTTTTTAAAATTCTATTCAAGTATTAACTTTATTTTAAAATTGACAGAACTTTTTACTATAACTATTTTAAAATTAATTTAATAATAGGATGAAAAATAAAAAGAATTTTTAATTATTTAAAAAATTCTAAATTGGTGCTTATAAATATTATAGATAAATAAAGGACCAAAATTAAAAGGTATAATGCATGAGATTTATACGGATTGAAGGAGGCTGGGTTGGATTGATTTTTAAAATATTTACCTAAGGTTTGATACGATCATTAATTTCAATATCCAAAATAAATTAATCTCAATAAATTTATTTTTAAAAATTATTAAAGTTTTAATAATTTTAAATATAATCTATTACTAAAATTAAAATAAATTGCCTGTCATGAAAATTGTAATCTATATGTAGGCAGGAGTTAACAGGGTACCAAAATAATGTAGTTTTATGATTATTATTTAAAAAAAACATATAGTGAGTACTTATGTTAATTTCTTATTAACATCAATTTCTAGGCTCAAACATGAATAGCCACTTTCTAACTTAGAAAAATGAAATGCACATTTGATGAAATTGGGTGTTATTCATATGATTATTAGATATTAAAATGATCATGAGCTTTTGTACGAAAAGGTCTATATGTTTTTGTTTCAAAATAAGCTGTATAGTTTCATAATGTAGTGTACGGAGTAGCAACGGCAGTAATTCATGCATGCATTTTTGTCCCTAAGAATTGTGTAGGTGGTGGAGTTTCATGCATACATTTCTATCCCAACATGTTCGAACATGATGTTTTAGATGAGTGTGAGAACAAAGTCTACCTTATCCCCAACATCAATAACCAGAATGTCCTACTTTTGTTTACACATCTATTGACATTGACAAGCCACAATCTTGAGCCGCATACATTCCTTAATAGTTTATGGCGTAGGTTTCCTATCTGGAAACATGGGCTAAACGACAAACCTAGAGGCTTCAAAGTTTATTTTTGTAAACGTGGAATGCGGATGTTGATTGAGCTGGAATGAGGAAATTAAGGTTTAATATGTTGTTTGATATCTAAGTTTGATACTTATTTTTAATATGTTATTTGTATTATTTTTTAGTCCAATCCGATACATGTATTTAGTTTGGTATCAAAAGTAATCGTATTAACTTTTAGTTCTTAATTTAAGATTTATGGATAATTTGAAAAAGTAAATTGTTAATATTATTATTTCTCTTGATATTTTAATAGAATAAATTTAGTTTTCATACAATTTGATTGATGTGATTTAATTCAAGTTTTAAAGTTGATTTGGTGAAACTTAATTGTTAATATTATTAACTAATTATGAATTTTCATCAAATCAAATTTAAAATCTGAATTAAACACTAAACCGTTAATACGATTACTTTCAAGTAACAAAATATATAATTTTTGTCAAATACAAATGTCAAATTACGCCAAAATATAACAAATACCTTACCAATATCCTGCATTAAATATGGAAAGTGAGGGAGGAATAATACAGGGTGTTTCCATCAGATTAGGGTGATGAAAGGTGGTGGTTTAGAAGAGGGGAAAATCATGTGGTTACATGTGCATTGAGTTGGAGAACATGCCCAAAGCAACAAGCAAACACCTCTTTAGGTATACACTTGGCTATTTCTTATTCATTCATCCCATTCCCTTGGAGACCTTCCATGAAATTATGCATTTGTCCCCACCATTTTTAGCTGTCATTAAACTATTTGAGCTTATCCTTATTGCCCATTTAAAAGCTCTCATTCCTGCTGGTTCTGTAGTACAAGGGATCCTTTTGCATTGGCAACAAAAGGGCTTCAAAGGAATCATGGGAATTTCTCCACTTCCCCTCCTTTCATTAGATTGCAATGACCTAATGTCTGAGTCCAAGAGAAGGTTGAAAGTTAAGAAGCAGAGAGTGTGGGGGAAAACTGTAAAGCGCCATTGGAGGTGCAGAAGAAGGTCCAGAAGCATGTTGATGAAGAGAATACCAGAAGGTTGTACAAGGACTTTGAACCCTTTCCAAAAGAAGGTTAAAACCCTGAAGAAGCTGATTCCCAACAAGGAATCCATGGGTTTAGGTGGTCTTTTCAGGGACACAGCTGAATATATTATGTGTTTGCAAAAGAGAGTTAAAGTGATGCAGATTATGGTCAAAGTTTTGACAGGTTCTAATGAGTGAATATAGATGATATTCATTTGTAAAGATTGATATTCATATTCTTTTTTCTCTTTTCTATGTTGTTTCATAGCCATAGGAGTTTGTTTCATTATAAATCTAGGTATATCGCTTTATGTTGTTAAGATTTAATTGTAACTTTGATCATTCTATGTGTGAAAATGAAGCTTGGATCGGATTGAGTATGTTTTAGACATATATGTTATAATTAAATGTAAATGATAGTAATTTCACAATATTGTTTTTCAAGTCCAATCATATAAATTACTGACATCCCACCCTAATATAATGGTTGACACCTTCCATTTGTTCTAAACTATTCTGCATAGAGATCAAGGGAGTCTATAGGATGACATTGGAAAAAGATTCAATAAATTATCCTTCATAATATATATACAGAGAGAGAATGAAAAGCCTTGATATAACCACCATATAATAAAATACTTGGTATAATGCTTTAAATTTTCGGTACAATAAAATGTATTGCTCCGAGATCCGATACAACAAAACTTTGAAAAGATCTAAATGGAAGTTTAATAAGTGAAGTCCTAAAAATTGTTTTGACTTGTAAAAATCAATTTTGAGAGAATAACTGTAAATAAGAGATTTTGGCATAAAAGAGTCAAATTATAAATTTTAAAATGGAGAAAGAATAAAATGTAATTTGATTAAATTGAGGAAATACGAGTCAATAATGATTGTTGAAGATAAGGATGATTTAGAGGTTAATTTATTGAAATATGCTGAAAAAAAACACAATTGAGAAAGTATACTAAAAATTTTATAATTTACCAATTTACATTGTTTTTGGAGAGAGAAAGGAAAACGCGTCTTACAGTGCATGTTTTCACTGATGTCGCGTTTTCACTACCATATAAGTGAAAACGCACCCTGTAAGACGTGTTTTCACATTGGAAAAAATATTTTTTTTCTTTTCCTTTTTCGTGCAGTTGGAAATTAAAATTTTCGAGATTTATTTTTGTCCATATTTGAGATAGACATAGTTATAGTTTTAAGGACTGTTTGAATTTACAGTGGTGCCATGGAGTTGGGTGACCTACAAATTTCATCTGTCATTTGAGTATGGTGCCATCACCCAGGAAGCTAGATCACGTTGCAACTCAAGATCCTAGTTGACGGTGATTGTACAGTCTGGGGTTGAAGTGTAATTAAGACTTTAAGTTTACAAAGGTTATGTTGTCAAAGGATGGAGCATAAATAGGGCCCCATTGGCAGTAGTCATGCGGGCACGACAACCAATTTTTTCTCGTTAGAAGAGGATGTTTTATAAAACCCAAATAAATGTGCGAAGAAGAAAAATGTAGTGGCCTTTAAGTATAATCAAGTATTTCGTTTTATCCATGTCCACCAAAGGCGATGACCCCGTTATTAAAACCTGTGACATAATTGGGGTGTAATAGGTTTTACTAACAGGGTCACCGCCTTTGGTGGACATAAACAACATTAATTACTTGATTATACTAGAAGACCCCTACGTTTTTCTTCCTTGCACTTTCCTATAGGTTTCATAAAGTATGCTCCTCCGATGAGGAGAAACTAGTTGTCGTGCTCGCATAATCACCGTCAACTAGGGCCCTAGTTATGCTCCATCCTTTGACAACATAACCTTTGTAACCTTGAAGCCCTAGTTACACTTCAACCCTAAA
This sequence comes from Gossypium raimondii, assembly GCF_025698545.1. Taxonomy (NCBI): domain Eukaryota; kingdom Viridiplantae; phylum Streptophyta; class Magnoliopsida; order Malvales; family Malvaceae; genus Gossypium; species Gossypium raimondii. The sequence continues at coordinate 40,681,389 of NC_068565.1, forward strand.
TGGTATAATCACCACCAACTTGGACCTCGAGTTGTAAAGTGATCTCGATTTTTAAAGTGATACTGCCATACTCACACAGAAGGTGAAATTGGTAGGTTACCGAGCTCCATGACATTATTGTGAACCCAAATACAACTTAAAACGATGATTATGTCCCCCTCAAAGTGAGAGAAATAAATCTTTAAAATAAAAATTTTCAAAATGCAAGAAAAAAGAAAAGTAATAATTTAAGATACTGAATTAGGAGGATGGGAATGTGCATTTATATAGGGGATGAATAAGGGTAACAAGGAAATATTTTATCCCGGGAATCCTGGGTTATAGGGGCTCAGAGGTAGAAGCAATCGAGTTGGCTGGAAGGTTGAAATGGCTAGAGAGAAAATGCTCCCTACAAGAGGTGTTTTCATCTGACATGTCAATGAAAAAACTTCGTACAATAAGCGTTTTCTTGCCATATGTAAATTGAAAATGCGTTCTTCAAGAAACGCTTTCACTGCCGTGTCAGATGAAAATGCCTCCTATAAGGAGCGTTTTCTCTTTAGCCATTTCAACCTCCCAACCAACTCGATTGCTTTTGCCTCTGAGCCCCTACAACCCAGGATAAAAAAATTTCCCTTTCCCCGCCCCATACCTCTGCGAGGGAGCGTTTTCTCCCACACAAAAAGAGCTTTATATAAAGAACTCAATACAGGCCTTTGATTTTTCATACCGGCCTTTGAAGTAGATTGTTGATCTGAAGGATACTTGGCACTAGGAGTAATTGACATTGTCATGAAAACTTGAATTCCATTCCTCTGCTATTGTTAAAGAAAAGGTAATTCGTTAAATTATGTATAGGTCTAGGGTTTTGGGTGATAAGTACTATATATTTTCTTTTTACTATTTTCTCAGTTTTAAACATGTGGAACATACTATTTGGTTGAAGATGAGAAGACAAGTATAAGCTCTTATCCATTACAATGGTCAAATTTGTGAGACTAAAATTGGCCCTGTTTTTTTATCAGCACAATTTGAAGATCTGACATTCAACCGAACCATAACGTTAAAATAGCTTCGGACAAGGATTAGGCACAAAGTGGGGATTCAGAGAAGAATTTTGAGCCTCAAATGTAGATATTTTTCGTCATTGAAACCCGCTAGATATGCCATTTTTCATATCAATAAGGATAACGATCTAGAGCAGGTGATCAAATCTCATTACTCTAGTGGGAATGTTGTACTAGAGTTGTATGCCAACTTCGTTGAGGAGGATGAAGGTGGCCCGAGCTCAGTTACACTATGTCCACCAAATCTTAAACTAGATCAAGAAGTTGAAAGTCCCACCATACAGTTGTGCAGTGGATTCACATCATTGTTGCAAAGCTCATTCCAAAACCTGCCGGAATCATCATCAATGGTGAGGCATTCATAGATTTCGCCCCTCGATTACTAGAGTAGGTGACAATCAGGGGTATTTTGTCACTAGGCCTATGACACACCCGTACAACATTCTGTCAATGCCTTTGATTTTAACTTTCACACGTTGATGTTCAACACCAATAACACTTAGACGGGATAGGACTAATCAAGAAGTTATGGTGAGCCCAGATTCTGATATGGATTCCATGTCAGAAAACCAAGTATGAATCTTGGTTGACCTACTTGAAAGGGTTAAACCCATAGGGTGTAAGTGGGTTTTCAAAAAGAAAATTGATATAGATGGTAATGTACAAACATACAAAAGGCGATTAATCGCTAAAGGTTTTCGATGAGTTCATGGTGTCAACTATGACGAAACCTTTTCTCCTATTGCTATGTTTAAATCCATTCAGATTTTACTTGAAATAGTTGCATTTCGTGATTATGAAATTTGACAGATGGACGTCAAAACAACTTTCCTTAATGGGAAACTGGAAGAGGATGTGTACATGACACAACCTGAAGGTTTTGTCAATCCAAAAGATTCTGGAAAGATATGCAAGCTACAAAGATCCATTTATGGATTGAAACAAGCTTCTCAAAGTTGGAATCTTCGTTTTAATGATGCGATCAAAGAGTTTAGTTTTATCACAAATAAATATGAGCCTTGTGTTTACAAGAAAATTAGTGGGAGCACTATTGTATTCTTGGTACTGTTTGTACATTACATAATTATCATAAGAAATGACATACCTACCCTACAGTCTGTTAAAACTTGGTTAGGAAGTTGTTTTTCTGTGAAGGACTTGGGGGAGGCTACATACATATTAGGAGTCAAAATCTATAGAGATAGATTAAGATGACTCCTAGGTCTAAACCAAAGTACATACATAGATAAAGTACTAAAAAGGTTTAACATGGAAGAATCTAAGAGAGGATTCTTACCTATTAGACATGGTATTTCATTCTCAATGAAAATGTATCCTTCAACTCCACAAGAGAGAGAACGTATGAGTAAGATTCCATATGCTTCGGCTATTAGGTCTATCATGTATGCCATGCTATGTACTCGTCTAGATGTATCATATGCTTTAAGCATGACGAGTCGGTACCAAGTAGATCCTAGTGAAGGTTATTAGGTTGCAGTTAAAAATATCCTTAAGTACTTGAGAAGGACTAATGATACATTCCTTATATATAGAGGTGAGGAAGAGCTAAGTGCAAAAGGTTACACTGATGCTAGGTTCCAAATCGACAAGGATGATTCACGATAGCAATCGAGTTTTGTGTTTTGCTTTAATGTTGGCGCTATGAGCTGAAAAATTTCAAAGCAAGATAAAGTAGTTGATTCTACAATTGAGGACGAGTACATTGCAGCTAGTGAGGATACAAAAGATGTTGTTTAGATCAAGAAGTTCCTATCATAACTAGGGGTTGTGCCTAGCATATCAAATGCTATAGAACTTTACTATGGCAACAATAAATTATTGATCCAAACATATACTTAGGCGTTTTCATCTCTTTCAAGAAATCATTGATCGAGGAGATGTGGAAACATGCAGAGTACCAATAGATGACAACATCAATGATCCACTGACGAAACCTCTGACATAATAGAAGCATGATCATCACACTAAGCCACTTGGTATTAGATATATGATTGATTGGTCTTAGTGCTAGTGGGAGATTGTTAGAATATGCCCAAGACCATACATGAGATCATTGTAATCACATAATTGTTTTACCTTGTTTGTTAATATAAATCATTGTCATTGTTATTTCAGTTTCTTTTTTTTTTGTGTATAAATAAACTGATTAATAATAAAGTCTTGAGAATAATATGATTATTCTTAAAAGGTCATTAGTTGTCGTGTGTGAAATGATATGTGAATTGTGCAAGTATACACGTTGGATCAAGTAATAAAGTGATGAGTAAGATCATTCCCACGAGGATTGGATTAAGGAACAAAAGTGGTCAAGTTATTACAATAAAATGCAATTAATGCTATGGTAAAGCTATGGTAAGTATGCAGTGGCAATTAAAGGAATAGTGATATATGCAATAAGTGGAATTAATGAATACTTGGAAATGTTATGAAAAAACAATAGTAGAAATATAATGGCAATTATGAGAATTACTGCGAGAATATTATGTAAATGAAGAAATAAATAATTAATAATGATGTGGCAAAGAATAAAGGATATACGATATTGATTGAGAAGGTCGGTATTACTAAGAATCTACCCTTATTGCCAATAATGTCTCAGTAGAATCATACTCAGTTTACTGCTCAGAAGAGTTCTAAAATGATTGCTTCTTTTGTGAGCAAAAACCTCAAGTTACCTTGCCCATGTCTATAGGCCTTAATATGGTACCCTGCATTGTTTTCCTTCTGTATGAACGCTGCTCTATGTCTAAATTCTATTGCAAGTATCGGTCGTGTACTTGCTCATATCATTCAATATCGATCCAACTAATCCAACCTTTTCAAAATTAGATTTAATTTATGGGCATGTCGAAAGTCATCTATGCCTAAAGATTGCACGCATACAATTTAGAAATAAAAACAATTAAATGAAATAGTAAATTGATTCGGATCTATGCTTCAACCATTAAAGAAAATAAAAGGTTCATCATGTAATCTTAACTCGATGAGATTTAGCTCATGGGTTGGCACATGAAATTCAAAACCAAAATAACATCCAACATAATTTTCACCATTCAATTCACAGAAGAAAAAAGTAAGAAATATGGAAGACTTCGGGAAGACAGCTTTCGTGTGTCCAGTTCACACTCTAGCAACACAGTGTCCTGCAGTGGCTGAGAGGGACTGCTTTCGTCTTCCTCTTTCTGTCTCTACTTAGCCCCTACCCTTTATTGTTGCCTAAGGCTTTCCACTCTTGTTCGTCCTTTAGGGTTTCCTCCTTTGGATTTTTATAAGCTTTTTCCCTAAGGTAAATCCAACAACCCAACTTTATCTTTTCACTTTTATAAAATTCTTTTTTCAACATTCCAAAATTATCTTCTTTTTAAATTATTTTTTCTAGGATAAAAACCAATAGCCCAGGATTATCTTCTCCTCTTTTTAGGTAAAATTTTCTGGTACAAGTACAGTTGCGCTAAAACTAGTATGCGTTGAGTGTTAACTCGGTCTTCCTAGAATTGTAACAATATACGAGCTGACAAAATGTCCAACCTTTTGCCCTAGCAAACCTTCACTCCTTTATTTCTCATTCCTCAACCTGCACCTACCAAACCACCAAACACAGCCCTACCACAAGCAATTAAAAGTAACATATAATAACATTTAAGCACAGTCCAATCTTCTTAATGTAATGCAATGAAAATTGCGAATGGAATGTCCTAAAATCCAACTAAATTTACTTAAGTACAGACAATTAGCTAGGTCTAAAGTCATGAAGTATAACTCTTTTCAAGAGTTATCATTAGTCAAGTATTATTGTGGGCTTGGACAATGATAATCCATTAAGACTAATGTGTAGTTGATTGATGATAAAGTGTTGTCATTGATATAAGGATGTCAAAATCGATATATGAGTATCTGTTAAAGAACAACGTACTGGACTAACTCGCTATAAGTATGTTTCTTGGATTCTTAGGTAATAGCCACAACATTACTCATAGTGATAACTATGTATATGATTCTCAGACTTGAGATCATCATTATCCCAATATCGTGAGTCGTATATTTTGACACAGTCAAACATCTACCATAACAGGTTATACTATAAAGACTAATGTTGGGTATGTCACAATCTATGTAGTGGGATATGATTGATCAAGATAGGATTTGTCCCTTCTACATAATGGGAGCAATATCTTAGGCCTTTTGATGGAATGAGACTAGAACTGCATGGTCATACTCGAATAAGTTGATATGAGATATCACACTTATTTGTTTATTATAGTCTACTCGGAATATCAAGAAATCTGAGATTGGACTATACAAGTGTGACTATTCCATGACTTGTGTCCAATCTAGATATTAAGGATAAAATGATATAATATAGAAAAAAAATTATCACAAAAAGGTTATGTTGAATCATGACTTCTTGTAACTTGGGTAGCAATGATACATTGCTAGATGTCACTCATTGCTTGTAATATTAGAAACGTTACAAGAGCCTACAAGGTCACACCCTATAGTTGAAGCGAATAGAATCCAAATACATTTGGTATTCTATTCAGCTGTCACATGAATTAAATTAATTATTGAATTAATTTAATTGGATAGTTAAATATTGAACATATTATATGTACAAACTTGTTGTATACAAATAGATAACATATATAAAATTAATATATGAATTTGATTCATACAAAATATTAATTGTATATAGTTTACCAAAATTATTAATATAAACAGTTATGGTAATTTCGGCCAACATATAAAATGACATGGAAATTGATATTCTTTTGGAAAGAATTGTAACACCCCTAACCCATATTCGTTGCCAAAATAGGGTTACGAAGTATTACCAGAATTTACAAATCAAGTAAACAGATATTTCACCTCATACAGTATTCATAACAAAAAAAAATCATAAAGTCCCTTATATGAACTCTCGAGGTCTAAAATACACATTCGAAACAAATCAGGACTTCGGGTACTCAAAAAATTTTTCGCAAAATTTCAAAAATTTTCCAAGGTGCAACGAGCACACGCTCGTGTGGTCAGGCCGTGTGAGACATGCCCGTGTCTTAGGCCGTGTGGGCATTCAAAATAGAGGCACACGGCCTTGTCCAGCCCGTGTCCATACCTATGTAACTCTCTAACTTGGGTCACACAGCCAAGTCACACGCCCGTGTGTAGGGGTCACACGACCAAGTCACACGTCCGTGTGCCATGACACACGGCTAAGACACACGCTCGTGTGTCTGCCCGTATGGACAAAATAAGGCCATTTCTAAGCCTTATTTCTCACCCAAACTTGTCTTCTACCTGCATTAACACTTAAACACATTCTGAATCCAATATAAAACATTTGAATCAAGCCAAAACCAAGTCTTATGCTTATTATCATCTTATATAATCAAGTATCTATGTTTAACAATTTGATCACTTACATATATATATATTCATATCTATACCAAATACCAACTTAAGCCATGTTACAATTTGCCTATTGATTAACCATCAATCAATTATAGCAAAACACATATCAACCATGATAAGGCCATATACTTATATATATCAAAATGTATCAAATATAAGCCATTGAAATGGCTAATCACAACAAAATATTTACATTTCATCAATGACAAAATTAACCTATACATGCCATTATACCAAAGTTGATTTAATAAATATACCAAAAAGGGAGATTGATAATGTGATGTGGCTCCGACCAACTTCCAACCTTAACGAGCTTTCAGGTTACTATAAAACAGAAGAAATAAAATAAAGTAACCATTTAATGCTTAGTAAGTTCGTATAACAGGAAATTAACTTACCATTTAATTCACATTTAAGGTAAGCTAACTAAACATGCTCAAACCAATTTGGCCAATTGCCTAAACACATATCCTCATCAAACATTTTAGTCATGTAATTCATATGAATATTAAGAAACATATATGAGCTCATCAATAATAAATTTTCATATACTTATACTTTTCACATCAAGTATTCATGAAACATGTACAAATGATATCATTGTATTTCAAGTATATAATCATAAAAATTCATCTCAGATTCATATTATTCCATGTCAACACTTTTCCCGTAGAATCATTTAAAATATCGATGGATACACAGGTAGCACACTGGAAGTATACAAAACTGTAATCTGTCAATTCATATTCAGGAGTGCTCATTAGAGCACATAATCGAGAAGCTCTCACTTGAGCCATATAACGGGAAGCTCATATGAGCCATGTAATGGGAAGCTTATCTGGGCTGTATAATAGGAAGCTCATAAGAGCCATATTCAGGAAGCTTATGCGAGCCAATAACGGGTAGCTCCAAAGAGCCATTAATTAGGAAGCTCCGAATAGCCATATATAGAGAATTTCAAGCGAGCCATATCGGGAAACTCTGGAGAGCCATTAATCAGGAAGCTTACAAAGAGCCTTTAATCGGAAAGCTCTGAAGAGCCAGATATCGGGACGCTCATAAGAGTTGCGGTGTGTCCACAACACACGTAGGATCACAATCGATCGGGATGCTCCAAAGAGCTATTAACGAGAAGCTCGCAAGAACCATATAACGGGTAGCTTGAGAGGGCTAATAACAGGATGCTCTTTCGAGCTGTGGTGTGTCCGCAACATATGCAGGATCACAACATATCCAATCGAATTTCATTTGTTCAAACGAGACTTAATACTAGTCAGACATTGTCGGATATGTGAATGATTTTCATATATGACATTTATACAATTCACATATACAAATTTCAATTCAAACATATAAATATACACAATTTAGTTACACGGACTTACCTCGATAAGTGTTCGTGTATTTGTAATCTACTAATCCGACACTTTTTCTTTTCCTCAAACCAATTTCGTATTTGGTTTATCCGGATCTATATGAATGAATTTAACATCAATTTAAGTTCATTTCAATTCAATTCACGTATTTGGAAAAATTACCATTTTACCCCTATACTTTTGATTAATTACAATTTCATCCCTAGGCTCAGAAAATGAAATTCATGCAATTTAATCCTTATTCCAAGCCTAGAAGATTTTTACATATAACATCAACAACCCATGTATTTCATAAAAATCAAAATTTTTCCATGAATTTTACATCTTTTCAATTTAGTCCCAAAATCATGATTTCATCAAAATTCCCTTTACAAAAGTTGTTTATCTATCAACAACCTTTCAATTTCTATCATAAAACTTCACAATTAAACTATATTCATCAATTTCAAAACCCTATAACTTTGATAACTTTACAAATTAATCCCCGAGATAGTTAGATTAAGCTATTTCGATCTCGGAAACATAAAAATCATAAAAAATGGGACTTGAATACTCACCTAATTGAGCAATATAAGCTTGTCTATTCTTCAAGCTTCAAACTAGGGTTTCCATTTATTTTTATTTGGGAAAGATGATGGAAAAGATGATATTTTGTTATTTAATCATTTATCATCTTTTATTATTTCCACTTTCCAATTTAGTCCTTTTCTTTATCAAATTTTCCATTGATGAGTAATCATAATTATCTAATAACTCTTCTTAATGGTCTATTTTCCATATAAGGACCTCAATTTTAAATTCCATAGCTATTTGATACTTTTGCATTTCATGCATTTGGTCCTTTTATCAATTAAACATGTAATCAAGAAAATTTTTCTTAATGAAATTTTTATACGATATTCCTATCATATGGTAGACCATAAAATAATTTTAAAATAAATTTTCTTCTGAGGATTTGTGGTCCCAAAACTACTATTTCGATTTCACTAAAAACGGCCTGTTACAATAATATAATTTTTTATCTGACTTTCCATTTGCTTCTCTAAAAATAAGGGAATAATCCTCTTTTTTTTTTTCTGATGTGTGATATCAAAGAAAAATAAAAGGAATATGAATCCCTGATTGTGTGAGGGTTACCAAGAAAAGAAAATCAAATGGTCCAACGGCCTTTTTTAAAAATTCTCTCTGAAAAAATTTCAAGAGAGTTTTGTCGTTCGTTCTTTGACTGAGTAGATTACGTAGAGGCCGAAACATTATTGTTGCGGCTTGGGATTAACATAGTTCAAAGGGATCCTATCAACAACATTTTTCGTCGCTTTTTCAATTTCAAAAAGGTATATTTTTTACCCTTGTTTTAACCCGGTTCATTTTAAAAAAAACAAGATTTTTTAAAGGGAAAAGTTTACTAAAATTATAAAAAAAAGTTGTAAAAAAAACCCATTAATCTAAAATTGTCTAAGGAAGAGGAGGTATTGAAATTACCGCTTGTATGCTGAAATCTTAATATTGTTGAAAACATAGGAGTCAATTCTGTACTATTACCACTTGCATTGGTCGGAATGTCTCATTTCGGTAGTAAACTAGAACACCAAAGTTCAAATTTTATTCCAGTATAAATTTAAGTAGGAACTAGTCGTACATGTAGATTTCGTCCATACTATTTGAAGTAAGATGTGCAAGATGAAATAGATAAAAAAAAGTTTTTATTGTAACCCTAAACAATTATGTGGATGGCCTTTCAATTCCTAACGCCCATGAAATTTTATGGTGTTTTAATTTTCTTATTTATGCATTTCTAACCTATGGTGGTTGAAGTCCTATAAATAGAGGGTATGTATAAACTCATGGCCCCAAAGTTAAAAGAAAATATTACCATCCCATCTTATGTCTTATATTCTCTCATATTTTTTTTTCTTTCTATTCTCTTATATTTGTTATTACTACAATCTATCTTTTAGTTTTATTACACGTTATTAGCATGAGCTTACTCTATAGTTTCAATATTCCATTGGATGACAAGTATTCTAGATTTGCAACATTCTTTTTGAAACAACAATCCTAACGCTTGTGATTTTATATGTTTACTTGAAAGTTTTTCAAATTTCAATTTTCTTAGTAAAAAGGTTGAATAAGATATTGTTAGATGTTTAAAAATAATGCTCATTTTTTTTCATTTTAAGTACAATTTACATTTTATATATCTTGTGATATGTTTATTTATGATCTAAGCTTTTTTTAATAAGAGTAAAGTACCAACAAATTGTATATCTTTGCTTAAATATGTATATCTTCCATAATATATGTCATTGATATGATTAAAAATAAGAATAGTCATATTTTTATTTGGTAACTTTTACCAAACATGCTATGTTACCTATCGATTATTTCTAATCAAGTTGCACATGATTAACAAGTATGAAAGAATTTGACTATGCATTTGTAATATTTCATATTTTAATCATTGTTGTTTTATAATAGTTTGGATAATGTTGAATCTTGGTGAACTCATATTTGAGACCTTTGTTATCTTTATCTCAAGGAAAATGATTTATAATGGGAATTAGATGCCAAAATGCTAAAGGTTTAGGAAATATGAATTTAGAAAATTAAGAGGCATCTAATCAACACAAGGTAAAAGAAATGATTATCATCTGTCATCATTTACATGGCACATTAAGGGTGCGTTTGGTTCGCTGTATTGGATTAGAGGTGTATTGGATTAGAGGTGTAATAGCAAATCAACTGTTTGGTTGAATGTAATGGAATAGAGGCGTAATAGTAATCTTGTGTTTGGTTGAATGGAATAGAGGTGTAATAGCATAATGGAAAAAACTAAAATGACTAGAATACCCTTAGCATAAATTTGTTTTGGTAAATGATTATTGTTATTGTTATTTAAATTTTAATAAGATTATTATTATCAAGAATAAATATTTTAATCATATTTAAACATAATTATTATTAAATATATTTTAATTAAAATATATAATTTAATAAAATTCTTATAATTAGCGAAATTTGTTTTGGTAAATTATTATTGTTATTGTTATTTAAATTTTAATAAGATTATTAATATCAATAATAAATAATTTAATCATATTTAAACATAATTATTATTAAATATATTATAATTAAAATATATAATTTAATAAAATTCTTAATAATTAATATTCTTATATGAATTTACTCAAATCATAATATATGATACAAGAAAATATAAATTAACATAATTATTATTAAATATATTATAATTAAAATATATAATTTAATAAAATTCTTAATAATTAATATTCTTATATGAATTTACTCAAATCATATTATATGATACTATAAAAGAAAATTTGAAATAATTAATATTAAATATATTTTAATTAAAATATATGATTTAATAAAATTTAAAATAATTATAACTAATAAATTATATTTCCAACTGAAACAAGCCAAACAACATAAGCAGTATTAGAACGGGGATTATTAAATCGACTTTTGTAGTATAAAGTTCCAAAAAAATTTTTCTTTATTTGTAGATAGAGAGAATCATGTTCATAAAACATATAAAATTTGACGTTGATGAACTGCAGTCTCTTCCATTATTAATGCAGGTTGAAAGGCTTGATTTCAATAGTGTTACGGCCTTTGTATTTAACTTCAAACAGAAGTTTGTACAATTGCTCCTTGTAATATTTTTTTCTTTGCTTCTATTGGCTGGGTTAGAAATTCAACACAATATTTTTGAAAGACTTGTATAATTTCATCTGCTCAATAATTGGAAAAACTCAATTTGATTTCTTCCTTTAATTGTCTCTTTTTTAAGTACTAATTATCAGCAACAGGCAGGGCGATTTAATGTGGTCAAAACAACCACATCAAGCACTCTCATCTCTTTGTTTGCAGCAAAGATGAACTCAACAGCTTCAAACCATGGCAAAATAAGTACAGCATATATAACCAAAACAGGATATGCTTTCTTCAATAACATCTCAACTTAAATAACGGAACATTCATATTATGTTCGGAACACAAAATAGGTAACTTATAAAGTACTGAATAAAAACAGAAGTGTCCACTGCCATGGTTTATGCAAAGTCCTACCAATTCCTCAACGATTGGCCTTGGCAACTCTCTCGATTTCGTCCTCCTTCTTGATGGCATAGCTGCACAAACAACGCGAGAATGATGAAGCAAGCTGTGGTAAATAAATGGGATTGCAAGGACAGTTCCTAGTTTCAAAGCAAAATAAGGTTCAAACACGGGAGTTCAAAGGCTGTTATTTACCTGTTAGATGATCCCTTTGCTGCGTTAATAAGCTCATCAGCCAAACATTCAGCGATAGTTTTAATGTTTCTGAATGCAGACTCATGATTACCAGTGGTGAGGAGATAGATGGCCTGATTCACTCGACGAAGAGGAGAAATATCAACAGCCTGACACCTCACAACACCAGTAGAACCAATACGAGTAGCATCTTCACGAGATCCACTGTTATATCAATCAAAAATCAACAAGGATTATCAAAGATTGATCCAACAAAGATAACCCAGAATTGGAAGATGTTTTAATTAACATCATCTGCTACTTTAAAGATTAAAGTCAGCTAGTGATACATTTGAAAAAGGAAATTCTTAAAGGTCATATAGGCCACCTGTTGATAATGGCATCAACAATGACTTGAATTGGGTTCTGATCAGTCAGGAGATAAATAATTTCCATAGCATGCTTCACAATCCTGACTGCCATAAGTTTCTTTCCATTGTTTCGGCCATGCATCATCAATGAGTTTGTAAGCCTCTCAACAATGGGGCACTGAGCCTTTCTAAAACGCTTAACTGAATACCTCCCAGCAGTGTGTAAAACATATGATAGATTATACACTACTCCACATGTAAAACATTCAACTAAATGGTTACATGGTACTTTTGCCTCAACTAAACCTATATCCAAAACCACACATTAGAATTTCTCGACAAACAAGCCATAATAAGACCCAGAAATACTGAAAATCGAACATCTTGAAGATTATAGATGCTACTTTTTAAGAAACTTCAGATCAAAACTAAAATCCAAAAATCAAGTGACTTTAGATCAAAATTAAAATCCAAGAAAAGAGAAACAGCATAAAACAAATATTCAAACAAAAGCAAGAAAAGTTGTATAAAATGAATTGATCTAATGAAACAGAAACTCCAAAAAATGAGAATACAATAGATCAGAAGTTCTCCGCAGTTGTCAAGATTATTAATCAGCTGTTCATTTTTAATGCATAGACAATATCCTCAGAGACCATTTCACAATTAAAACTCCTGCTTGGCCACGACAAAACAGAAAGTTCAGCCACAGAACTTCTTGCTTAGAAATTAAAATCCACCATGTAATTACGACATTATAAACTCAATCATACTTTATCATTATATAACGGCTTCACCACACATGAAGTTTGAATGGCGAAATAAAGGGAAAAAAAAACAGAAGCCTAATCCACGCAGTTTTAACTTTCTACTCCAAACTAGAGTTATTTCAATGCACAACCAAGGATACAAGATAGAATGATAATGCAGGAGAATTGATAATTTATCCCCAAAAAAACCCTAATTTCAACAGACAAAACCTACCATAGTTGAAGAACACAAATCTGTTTTTTGTCGACAAAACAATCATGAGGAAGAAAATTAAAAATCCAAATTAAGTAAAAAAAGAGAAGAAGCACTTGCCGCTTCTGTTGATGTTGGTGAAAGATGCCAAGATGCCAAGATGAAAGTCAACAAAAGATCTGAGCGGGTGGAGGTTTGGTTCGGTGGCAACTTCTATTGATGTTGGGAGGGAGAGGGAGAGGGAGAGGGAGAGGGAGAGGGAAAGGGTGGGGTAGAGAATGATTTCTGCTGGGAAGGGTAAAACAGACACCGATTAGCTACTCCTATCTTTTGGAAGGGATTGGAAATCAGCGTTGAAGCAGAGAAAATGAGGATTGCGTACGTAACGTAATAGGCCCGTATTAGGGCAATACACCCAACCAAACATGGGATTAAGTGGGCCCACCGATTAGGGGTGTATTGGCTATGCCAATACACCCAACCAAACATACTCTAAAAGCAGAATTTCTAACTTTGAAAGATGCTCTTGAACTGTGGTATTCTTTGAAGAATGATTTGACCATAAAAAAATGGTAATAATCCCTAAAGCCTTATATGATTGGAACATCTAATGTGTTCCTACAGCGACAATAATGTGAAAAAGATCTTAACAAGTATTCCAAACTGATCTTGTGTCTTCCAGTGGTTGAGCAAAATAATGGGCTATTGATGGAAACCATGGAACTTGTCCCACTGGTTCTTCCCTATCCCCTTAAGTGAATGTAGTAAAACATAATAATTATAAAAATTGAAATATAAAGGTCATAGCCACGACCATAATTGTGACCATAATTGTGGACGTGGTTAAGGACGTACTAATAATAGCGGTACTTCTAACTACCATAAGAAAATAATGAAGGACAAAACAAGGGTGGTCAAAATAATCCTTCAAAGTTTTTTAAAAATTTATGTTACCAAGTGGTTTGAAGAGGCTTGGTCACATACCTGTCGTACGTCTAAGCATTTAGTAAAACTTTGTCAAGCATTCATTAAAAAGAAGGGAAAGAATATTGAAACTAATTTTGCAATCCAAAATGATGAAATGAAAGTTAATTTCTAAAAAAAAAAGATGAATATTTTCACTATGATGCTAACCATGCCTACAATGATTATGGTTTTAATAGCCTTAATGATATAACTTCCCTAAATGTGTTAAAAACAATTGTTATTACCTCAAATTTTTGTTATTATTATTTTTATGTATTAAGCATGTTTTTATGAAAGAATATTTTTATATATTCTCTTATGATTATTTGCAATATTTATTAAGATGTGTTTTTTGTAACACCCCTACTCGACATGATCTTCGGATTTGGGTGCGGGCGTTACAACTAAATCAACTATTCCTCATACTAAGACCTCACTACGTTTAAACATTTTTTATTATCTATTTATAAAACTTACAACTAAGTTTAAATCTCCACACAAAGTTTATTGTCCTAACTACAGACTCTAAGGAATCTAAATAATTACAACATAAATGCCTTATTGGCGAAGTTACTAAAGGTGACCCTTATTCTATGTGGATGACATTTCCCTTTGAAGCCCTTTGACTTATCACGATTTGGCTTGGTTCCTTATCGAGTCTCTCATCCCATATCTCCTACATTCACAGAATAACCCTTGTAAGTTTAAACGAACTTAGTGAGTTTCTATATTACACAAACATACCCCACCTTGTCGGGGTTTTACTAATTAATTATAATAAATTAAATAAACTCCTTGTTCACTGAGAACGTTTCTCTTAAGTTGTCCTGGAAAACCACCTTCTTCGTCGTTGAGTCATTCTAACCACTTTTCTAAATGCCTCACCGTTCACACGGATTCTATCCTTTATTTATCTAATTTCTTATTTCCACTTATCCCCATCATAGGTTCCTTCTTCCTAGCATTTTGTCGTATTAAGGCGACCCTCTAACTTACCCTCTTAAAGGCTCTTGGGGAGTACTCTCAATCTATTTAGTCCGTGGTGGACTCTTTTCTTATGTTAATTCCATATGTCTTGCTTACGTTCATCCGTTAGTGAGGCTAACAAGATCTCACGCCATTTCGACGGACCCAATTCCGTTTGGTCTAAATAATGGTTGGATTATTTCTTGATAATTCGCTTAAATCATATTTCCAAACTTTAAGCGTAACACAAACTTCTTCTATAGACCAATATGGCATACCATACTCAATCACTAATGCTGAGTGATCATTTGGTCCCAAAAATTATTTTTCTTACCGTATTTTTACCTGACTAGCCTTTTTGCCTGACACTACCTCACCAATTTCCTCTTTAAGAGGAATAGTCTTGACAGACACTTTTGTCATCCCGTGAATCTTCCTTTGTTAATGGGTTCTAACCACCCCTCCCTTCCTATGTGATACACCACTAGTCTATATGGTTTCCCTAAGCGCCCTCAACGTTCCTTAATGGCAAATCCTTATCCATGATCCTTAGTTAAACCATTTCTTGTTCGCCTGAACATTAGGCACCACTGGTATGCCAACTTCCATGACTACTTCCTAATTAACATCCTTATGCTCTGGTGGTTTACATGACTATTACTCTTACAGTCTTTTCTCCTTTTCATTATATTCCAATTCATTGGCGGATTCCTTCGACCTCTTGCTCAACTGTTGTAAATCCATACTTCCATTTTCCATCCAACCCCTTTTTCCTTATTTGTGGGTTGTCCTATGATTACTTATTGTCTAAGCAGACCATCTTGTTCTGCCATAGTTGAGCCATGGTCTTACGTTATATGATTACACACTAGTCATCCTGACAAACTCCATTGGTTTCCCTAGTCGCACTATGGTCTTACCTCTCATTCCTTGTATTTACCGTCCCATCAAACTACCTCATGTTTAACATCCTTTCGGACTAGCCTATTTTTAACATCTTGTCAGACTACCCCGTGTTTAATGTCTCATTGAGCTATCCCGTGTTTAATGTCCTATGGGACTACTTTTGATGTCACAGCGTCTTTCAGCTATGGTCTTAACATCTTTTAGCTATGGTTTTACACAATATTGTCCGTGTTTATTGTCCTGGCGGACTATCTGTGATGCCATAGTGTCTTTCAACCATGGTTATACTCATTTTTTTGTCAAATCCTTACTTGATGTCATAGCATCTCTTAGGCATGGTCTTACTCAATATAACCCAGTGTTTTCTGTCCTGGAGGAATGTCAAATGATGCCATAGCATCTTTTAACTATGGTCTCAGTCCTGTTTACTATGATGCCATGGCATCTTTCAGCCATGGTCTTACTCAATTTCGTCATGATGCTATAACATCTTTTAGCTATGATCTTACTCATTTTAGAAGTATAGCCTCTGATCGATTCCATGGCCTTGTCATGATCTTTACTCTTCATATTTTATTCCATTCATTCTCGCATTTTACCATCATATACCTTAATGCTCAAACACTGCAGTGTTCCCTCCGGAATGCTCGGAGCTTCACACATCACAATTTCCAGTTAGCAAAACTGTATGGCGGTATTTAACAGAATCATCCCATACTCTCATTCCTAACTTCTTCTATTCCCTTTCATGATTTCCCTGATCATGCATATTAAACTAAAATCGTGGATACCCTTAAATTCATAAAAGCATGCATCATACTTTTACAGTTCTAGGGTTGAGTATAGAACCTCATCTGATGCCCTTTCGCCTTGTCCGCTTAGCTTTCTTGAACGCAAGAGCTTCCATTCTCCTAGAAACTAAGCAAGACAACCAAATCATGAGTTAAAACCAGTGTCCTCACTTTAAGCCTAAATTTTCCAAAAACATGCAAAATCCTTAAAAACGGTTTCTGAAAACTCTTAAATTTGTTATCTAAGTCTTATGTATACTGAAGGGCTTAAAACCTTACCAGTTTACTGGTTCCCTTACTTTTCCAACTTAAACCTCTCGATCGTTGCTCCATGTAAAGCTTTTCATGACCATCGCTTCCTCGAAGCAACCATAGAGGTTGAAGAAGAGGAAAGAATGAAATAGATTGAGAGGAATTTTTCTGAGGTTTCATTTCTCAGCTATTTATAATCCTTCATACGCAGTTTCCAACTGCATATCAATCATTCATCTGTAATCATTTTGTCTCCCACTAAGAGACTGACTGGTTCTAATCCAATTGCACTAGACTTGATTCTCAACCATGCTCTATTATGTTTCTAACTTTTATTGGTTTTTTAATAGAGACTGCCAAGTTATAGTTTCTTTCAATTTAAACCCTAATTGTTCTAAATTTTTGGGTTAAAAGGATTTCGGGTGTAACATTTTTGTTAATAAAAAGTATGGATTTCCTTGATTCTTTGGTTAAACCCAAGAATGAAGAAACACGTCTCATAGATTCTAGTACAACATATCCTATCTTTAAAGATATAGATTTTTTTCTCATTTGATATCATATCAAGTAGTGTAAAATTAATTGAATGCTTTCAAAAAGCTATTGTAACAACCCGTTTTTAGTGAAATTAGAATAGTGATTTTGAGACCACAAATCCAAAGTGGAAAATTTTATTTTAATATTATTTTGTGATCTACAAGATGATAGTATTATAGTAAAAAAAATTGTTAAGAAATTTTACCGTTTACATGCTCAATTTGATGAAAAGGACTAAATCGCGTAAAGTGTGAAAGCTGTGTTCTATTAGCTAAAGGTGTTAAATAGCTATAGAACTTTACAATGGAGGTCCTTATATGGTAATTATACCATTAAAGGTGATAGTGGACGTGCATGGCTTGGTAATTATGAAATTTTTAAAGTTAAGTAAGGATAATTTAGTAATTAGCCAATTAATGATAAAAATAAAATAATACCAAATGACCATCATCTTCAAACATGCATGAACCTTTTTTTATAGCATGAAAAACCATTGGAAAGGCTTGAAAATTTTGCAAAGAAAGTCCCTTGCATGAAAGTGTTATCTTGTCCGTTTTTGTTGATTTTTATTTTTTCGGGATCGTTGTAGCTTAATCTAGCTAAATAGAGGACTAATTTGCAATATGGTTGAAGGTCTAGGGTTTTTCGATGAGAAAATTTTAGTTGTTCTTGAATTTTAATGGAAGAAAATAAATCCTTGTTGTTAATTAAACAACTTTTGTTAAGTGTTTTTGAATGAAATTGTTTATGTGTTAAATATGTGAAATTGTGAAATGTATGGGCTGATATAGGCTTATAAGATATTTTGCTAGGCTGGGGTGTGGTGAAATTACATGAATTTCTTTTTTACGAGCCTAAAGACTAAATGGTAAAGAAGTCAAAAATATATTGGTAAATTAGTAATTTTGCAATAACATGAATTTTGGTTGATTTGAATAGAATGATGCTTAAATTAGTTAAATTTGATTATAGAGATCAAGAAAAGAAACATTCGAAATTAAATGGGGGAAAGGATAAAGTCATGGACTAAACAATCGTATTTCTTTCGTACGAGTTCGAGGTAAGTTTGTGCAATTAAATTGCATATTTATATGCTTTAATTGAATTATATGTATGTGAATGGTTTAATTATTATGTATAATTATCAAGCGCATAACCAACGATGTACGAAGAATACTGAGTCCCGTTTGAACCTTAGGAATTCGTAGGATACAAATGACATGCCATTTGGGTTACCGATTTGGTTGTGGTCCTGCATGTGTTGCGGAGACACCACAGCTCGTATGAGCTTACTGATTTCAGCTCGTGAGAGCTTACCGATTCACAGCTCGTATGAGCTTACCGTTATTCAGCTCAGAAGAGCTTAATTTTTATCGCTTGTATGAGCATATATGTATAAGAATTGACGGATTACAGTTTAGTACACCTCGTGTGTACTACCCGCGTATCTAACGATATTCTAAGTGGTTCTACGGGCATAGTGTTATTATGAGATTATACAAGTTCAATACGAACTAGTACGGGTATTTACATGGAGATGGTTATATATATGGTATACGAATATACGGTAGAGATGTTACATGTATATGGAATTGGAATAATTGTTAAATTCATGCATGATTCTCAGTTTTTATGTGTATACATGGCTAACTTGGTGAATGGATATGTGATAGGCTTTGGCCAAGTTGAATTGAGTTATGCTTTGAGTTACTTACCTAAATTTGTGGTTATATGGTAAGTTTAATTCCATGTTTTACGAACTTACTAACCTTAATTGCTTCTCCATTTATTTTTCCGTGTTCTATAGTGTCTCGGAAGCTCATTCGGATTAGAAGTCATCAAGGACCGTAACACACTATCAAACAATATTTTGGTACTTTTGACATATATATTTGGGTGAAATGGCATGTATAGGACTTTTGGCTATTGGAAGCCCAGATGTTTTGTTGTGTTGTAACCATTTAATTTGGCATGAATCTGGTTATGTATATAGGTAAATAGTCTTATAGTATATGATGTATGGAAGTTATGTGAATGTCTTTATTTTGAATTGGTATTTTGGGTATCAAATGGTTGAGATTTATAAGTGGGATACATGCTATTTTTAGGCACAAAGATTTCATATATGTGTTTGACCAATTAGGTTAATTTGGATACATAGTTTGCATGATTATGAGTGGCCGTTTGAGGTTTTTATATGTATCATGATGATATGTGATATTATTACATGTTATAAACTTGACATTGGTTGGTTCTGAATGCCTATTTATGCCATGGTTGTATGCATATTGATGTCTGTAGGTTGGTACCAATTTGGGTAAGAAATATGGCTTGGAAAATGACCTATTTTTGTCCACACAGGTGTGTGTCTCATCCGTGTGTGACACATGGCCAGGTGACAAGACCTTGTGTCCCTTGTAACTTCCTTAGAAATTAAGTTAGTAGCTTCACAGGGCCTAGAACAGGAGAGTGTAGCTTGGCCATGTGGGACAAGTCGGTATACCCTCTAGTTTACACATGGCCTGGCATACGGGTGTGTGAAGCCATTTCGAAGGGTACACGGCCTAGCACATGGGCGTGTGGTCATGTCGTGTGATACAAGACAGTATGCTCACTAGTTTGGACACGGGCTAGGACACAGTCTAGGAAACGGGCTTGTGGCCCCATTTCGAATGTCCACACGGCTAGAGACACGACCATGTCTCTTAACCGTGTGAGACACATGGCTTAGCCACACGGTTGTATGTCTCCTATACCTTTGAAAATTTTCCATGTTTTCTGAAAAACTCCTTGAGTACTCAGTTTAGTCTTGAACTATTTTTAATGTTTATTTTGGGCCTCGAAGGCTCGTATTAGGGACTATATGAATGAATTTGAATGGTTATCAATTTGAATGTGCAATGTACATGAGATGCTTGTTTGATTGAGTTATAAGTCCGGTAATGCTCTATAACGCTGTTCTAGCGTCGATTCTCGGACTACAGTTTAGTCGATTCTTAGACTAACGTAGTGTGTGTGAGTCTAGCTATACATGCCATTTTATAACCTGTGATAGTGTGATGTCTCTTGATAGTTTAAATTATGTTTTGATATAGTAATGGATTCCAATCGAGCAGACTCTGATGATGTTGAAAGTAATGTACCGGTCTTGGTTGGCAGAGCAACTTCTTTGGGATCGAGACCTGTATCTGAGGGTCGTGGAGGAGAGCCTAAGGAAGGCTTCTTCCATATAATGAACGAGTGGTTCACTTAGTTTGTCTGAACTAATCCGGTTGCTCAGTAACCTCAACCCTCGCCTTTTCCCAAACCGGTCCCCTTAGCTTTTCAAGTTTTGGAACATGTACGCATGAGCAAACCGCCCATTCATAAAATCTGCAAATATGAGGCCGAAGAGTTTAGGGCTACTGTTGATAACAATCTAGAGAGAGCCAAATTTTGGCTAGAGAATACGATTAGGGTTTTTGATGAACTATCTTGTATGCCAACAGAATGTGTTAAATGCGCTTTATCTCTTTTGAAAGATTCAACATATCAATGGTGGAACACATTAATTTTTGTAGTACCGAAAGAACGGATCACATGGGAATTCTTTCAAATAGAGTTCAAAAAGAAGTATATAAGTCAACTGTTCCTTGATTAAAACCATAAAGAATTTTTAGAGCTGAAATAGGGTCGTATGACCATATCTAAATATAACAAAGAATTTGTTAGACTGAGCAAGTATGCCCAAGAGTGCATTCCAACTGAGGTGGTTATGTATAAAAGGTTTGAAGATGGGTTGAATGAAGACATTAAACTTTTAGTTGGAATACTTGAACTGAAAGAATTTGTTGTATTAGTAGACAGAGCACACAAAGCCGAAGTACTTAGTAAAGAAAAGAGAAAAGTCGAATTTGAAGTGAGAGATTTGAGAAAGAGATTTACAGGAAAGTCACATCAATCAGTATCGAAGAAATCGAAAGAACATCACTATTGCCCTACTGTTTCTGTGGGGCATTCTAATAGAGATAAAGATGCGAGACACTCCAGTCCTAAACCCCAGGCTACATCCGTAGCAAGTGTAGGTAGTGTTAGAAATGCTAGACCCGAGTGTAAAAACTGTAACATGCCACATTATGGTGAGTTTCGAGTGAAAACCAGAGCATGTTTCAAATATGATTCCTTCGACCACTACCTTAGAGATTTTCCTAAGAAGTCTGAGAAAGAAAAAGCTCAAATCGACAGGATGAGCAACACAACTTCTAGAGGGAGACCACCCCGAAATACTGTAAATATTAGTGGTAGCCGAGGTGCAACGAGAGATTTTGCAGTGGGATCCGAGGCAAGGGCGCCAACCAGAGCTTATGCTATTCACGCTCACGAAGATGCGTCGGCACCAGATATTATCATTGGTACCCTTTGTCTTTATAACACTGATGTAAGTGCTTTGATTGATCCTGGATCAACCCGTTCTTATGTATGTACGAATTTAGTGTCTAGTAAGAATTTTTCAGTTGAGTCCACTGAATTTGTGGTTAAAGTGTCAAACCTCTTAGGTCAATATGTCCTAATTGATAAAGTCTACAAGATTTGTCTTTTGATGACTTGGGGGTTAGAGTTTTCTGGCCGATTTGATGCTTTTACCATTTGATGAATTCGATTTGACTTTGGGCATGGATTGGCTGACTCTACATGATGCTGTTGTAAATTGTAGATGAAAGCTTATTGTCAGAACGGTAAGACTCTTCGTATTGAATCTGATGATTCGAGTGGGTTGCCTATTGTGATATCGGCTTTGTTAGCATAGAAGTATGTGAGAAAAGGTTACGATGCTTACCTTGCATATGTACTGGATACAAAGGTGTCTGAATTAAAGATTGAATTAGTGCCAGTGGTTTGTGAATATTCAGATGTGTTTCCAGAAAAGTTACCCGGGTTGCCAGCGATCAGAGAGTTGAGTTTGCTATTGACTTAGTACCGAGAATGTCACCGATATCGATAGCTCCGTAAAAAATGGCTCTTACAGAGTTGAAAGAGTTGAAAGCTCAGTTGCAAGAGTTAACAGATAGAGGTTTTGCAGGACCGAGTTTCTCGCTGTAGGGTGCACCATTTTTGTTTGTAAAGAAGAAAGATGGTTCATTGAGATTGTGTATTGAATATCATCAGCTCAACAAAGTTACGATCAAGAATAAGTACCCATTTCAACGAATCGATGATTTATTTGATCAGTTGAAAGGTGCAATGATATTTTCAAAGATTGATTTGCTATCTGGTTATTATCAGTTACGGGTCAAAGATTTGGATGTGCCAAAAACTACGTTCAGAACCAGGTACGGACATTATGAATTTCTTGTTATGCCGTTCAGGTTAACTAACGCTCATGTAGTCTTTATGGATTTGATTAATAGAATTTTCAAACCATATTTAGACAGATTTGGAGTTGTATTCATTGATGATATTTTGATCTATTCCCATGATGAGTCTGAACACACCGAGCATTTGAGAATTGTATTTCAGACTTTAAGAGATAAACAATTATTTGCTAAATTTTCAAGTACGAGTTTTGGCTCCGTAAAGTTGGATTTTTAAGACACATTGTTTCGGCAGAACGCATCAGAGTTGATCCGAGCAAGATTTCAGCAGTTGTTGATTGGGAAACACCAAGAAACATATCCAAGGTCAGAAGCTTTCCGGGATTAGCGAGCTATTATCGGAGATTTGTAAAAGGGTTCTCAATGATTGTTACACCGATGACTCAATTATTACAGAAAGACGTGAAGTTTGAATGGTCTGATAAATGCCAAGAGAGTTTTAATCAATTGAAAGCACTGTTAACTGAAGCACCAGTTTTGGTTCAACCTGAGTCGAGTAAAGAATTTGTGATTTTCAGTGATGCGTCATTGAACGGCTTGGGATGTGTTTTAATGCAAGAAGGCAAAGTGATAGTGTATGCTTCTAGACAATTAAAGACGCACGAGAAGAATTATCCGACACATGACTTGGAGTTGGTTACGATCGTGTTTGCATTAACAATTTGGCGACACCATTTGTTCGGTAAGAAATTCCACATATTTACCGATCACAAGCGTTTGAAGTATCTGATATCACAAAAAGATCTAAATTTGAGACAGCGAAGGTGGCTCGAACTATTGAAAGATTATGAATTAATTATTGGTTATCATACGGGTAAAGCGAATGTAGTCGCGAATGCTTTGAGTAGAAAATCCTTGTTTGCCTTGAGAGCGATGAATACACAATTGACTTTGTTAGATGATGGATGGATACTAGCTCAGTGAAAAGTTAAAATGATGTTTCTTCAGCAAATCTATGAGGCTCAGAAATGTGATAATGAATTGCAAGCTAAAAGAGTACAGTGTGAGTCAACTACTGATCCAAAGTTTCAAATTGGATTCGATGATTGTTTGCTATTCTGAGGTAGAGTTTGTGTGCCGAAAAATATAGAATTTATACAGAAAATTCTACACAAGCTCATAATGGTAGCTTATCAGTTCATCCTGGGAGTAACAAAATGTACAGTGATTTGAGACAGTTGTACTGGTGGTCGGGTATGGAACACGACATTTCTGACTTTGTGTCTAGATGTTTGATTTTTCAACAAGTCAAAGCTGAACATCAAGTGCCTTCAGGACTATTACAGCCAGTGATGATACCGGAGTGGAAATAGGATAGAGTTACGGTGGATTTCGTATTGCGATTACCTCTATCTCCGAAAAAGAAAGATTTATCTGGGTCATTGTTGATTGTTTGAAAAATTCCGCACATTTTATTCTAGTGCATACAAACTTCTCACTTGATAGGTTGGCTGAGTTTTATATTTCCGAGATCGTTAGATTACACAGAGTGCTAGTCTCTATTATTTTGGATAGGGATCCGCGATTTACATCATGATTTTGGAAGAAGTTACAAGAAGCTTTGGGTACACAGTTGCATTTTAGCACCGCATTTCATCCTTAAACTGATGGTTAGTCTAAGAGAGTGATTCAAATTCTTGAAGATATGCTTTAATGCTGTGGTTTAGATTTCGAAGGTAATTCGGAAAAATATTTGCCGTTGGTTGAATTCGTGTATAATAATAGTTTTCAATGAGCATAAAGATGGCACCGTATGAAGCTTTATATGGTCGTAAATGTCGAACTCCATTATACTGGACCGAGCATAGTGAGAAAAAAATACACAAGGTTGATTTGATCCAAGAGACCGAAGAGAAAGTGAAAGAAATTCGTGACAGTTTGAAAGCATCTTCAGATCGACATAAATTGTATGTGGATTTGAAAGGTAAAGATATTGAATTTCAAATTGGCAGTAAAGTGTTTTTGAAAGTATCGCCTTTGAAATGAATTCTCTATTTTGGTCACAAAGGAAAATTAAGTTCGCGATTTATCAGACTGTACGAGATAATTGAGAGAATAGGGCCAGTGGCATATCGACTTGATTTACCATTAGAACTTGAGAAGATTCATAATGTATTCCATTTATCTATGTTATGACAGTATCGATTGGACCCTTAACATATAATTTCTCTGAAAAAGGTTGAGATTTAGGCCGACATGTCGTATAACGAAGAACCGATCAGAATTTTGGCATGAGAGATCAAAGAATTAATAAACAAAAGTATAGCCTTAGTAAAGGTTCTTTGGCAACGTCACGAGGTTGAAGTGGCTATTTGGGAACCCAATTAAGCTATGAGAAAAAAATACCCTAACCTATTTTCTAGTAAGATTTTCGAGGACGAAAATTCCTAAGGGGGAGAGTTGAAACAACTCGTTTTTAGTGAAATCAGAATAGTAGTTTTGAGACCACAAATTTGAAGTCAAAAAATTTATTTTAATCTTATTTTGTGATCTATAACATGATAGTATTATAGTATAAAAATTTCATTAAGAAAATTTACTATTTACATGCTTAATTTGATGAAAAGGACTAAATTGCGTAAAGTGCAAAAGTTTGTTCTATTAGCTAAAGTTGTTAAATAGCTATAGAACTTTAAACTGGATGTCCTTATATGGTAATTAGACCATTAAAGATGATAGTGGGTGTGCATGGCTTGGTAATTGTGAAATTTTTAAAGTTAGGTAAGGGTAACTTAGTAATTAGCCAATTAATGATAAAAATAAAATAAAACAAAATGGCCATCATCTTCACACACGCATGAACCAATTTTTACAGCAAGGAACACCATTGGAAAATCTTGAAAATTTTTCAAAGAAAGTCCCTTGCATGTAAGTGTTATCTTGCCTCGTTTTTGTTTATTTTTATGTTTTCGGGATCTTTGTAGCTTAATCTAGCTAAATAGAGGACTAATTTGCAATATGGTTGAAGGTCTAGAATTTTTGCATGAGAACATTTTAGTTTTTCTTGAAGTTTAATGGAAGAAAATGAATCCTTGTTGTTAATTAAACAACTTTTGTCAAGTGATTTTTAAATGAAATTGTCAAATAGGGATTAAATTGAGAAATATGAAAGTTATGAGTTAAATATGTGAAATTGTGAAATGTATGGGCTGCTATAGGCTTATAAGATATTCAGCTAGGCTTGGGTGTGGTGAAATTACATGAATTTCATTTTTACGAGCCTAGGGACTAAATTGTAAAGAACCCAAAAGTATAGGGGCAAAATAGTAAGTTTGACATAACATAAATTTTGATTAATTTGAATATAATGAGGCTTAAAATAGTTAAATTTTATTATATAGATCAAGAAAAGAAACATTTGGAATTAAATCGGGGAAAGGATAAAGTCGTGGACTAAACGATCGTATTTTTGTCGTACGAGTTCGAGGTAAGTTCGTGTAATTAAATTGTGTATTTATATGCTGTAATTGAATTATATGTATGTAATGGTTTAATTATAATGTATTATTATCTAGCGCATAACCGACGATGTACGAAGAATACCAAGTCACGTTTGAACTTTAGGAATTCGTAAGATAAAAATGACATGTCATTAGGGTTATCGATTTGGTTGTGGTCCTGCATGTGTTGCGGAGACACCACAGCTTGTATGAGCTTACCGATTTTAGCTCGCTCATGAGAGCTTACCGATTCACAGCTCATATGAGCTTACCGTTATTCAGCTCGGAGGAGCTTACTGTTTATCGCTCGTACAA
The DNA here is from genome assembly GCF_025698545.1 of Gossypium raimondii. Taxonomy (NCBI): domain Eukaryota; kingdom Viridiplantae; phylum Streptophyta; class Magnoliopsida; order Malvales; family Malvaceae; genus Gossypium; species Gossypium raimondii. The sequence continues at coordinate 40,708,353 of NC_068565.1, forward strand.
GCATACATGTACAAGAATTGATGGATTACAGTTCAGTACACCTCGTGTGTACTACCCGCGTATCTAACGATATTCTAAGTGGTTCAACTGGCATAGTGTTATTACGGGATTATACAAGTTCAATACGAACTAGTACAGATATTTACATTGAGGTGGTTGATATATATGATATACGAATATACGGTCGAGATGTTACATGTATATGGAATTGGAATAATTGTTGAATTCATACATGATTCTCTATTTTTATGTCTATACATGACTAACTTGGTGAATGGATATGTGATAGGCTTTGGCCAAGTTGAATTGAGTTGTGCTTTGAGTTTCTTACCTAAATTTGTGGTTTTATGATAAGTTTAATTTCATGTTTTACAAACTTACTAAGCTTAATTGCTTACTCTGTTTATTTTTCCGTGTTCTATAGTGTCTCGGATGCTCATTCGAACTTGAAGTCGTCAAGGATCGCATCACACTATCAAACAATATTTTGGTTAAATGGCATGTATAGGTCTTTTGGCTATTGGAAGCCCATATGTCTTGTTGTGTTGTAGCCTTTAATTTGGCATGGATCTAGTTATGTATATAGGTAAATAGCCTTATAGTATATGATGTATGGAAGTTATGTGAATGTCTTTATTTTGAATTGGTATTTTGGGTATCAAATGGTTGAGATTTATAAGTGGCATACATACTATTTTTAGGCACAAAGATTTCATATATATGTTTGACCAATTAGGTAAATTTGAATACATAGTTTGCATGATTATGAGTGGCCATTTGAGGTGTCTATATGTATCATGATTATATGTGATATTATTACATGTTATAAACTTGACATTGGTTGGTTTTGAATGTCTATTTATGCCATGGTTGTATGCATATTGATGTGTGTAGGTTGGTACCAATTTGGGTGAGAAATATGGCTTGGAAAATGACCTATTTTTGTCCAGACGAGTGTGTCTCAACCATGTGTGACACACGGCCAGGTGACACGGCCTGTGTCCCTTGTAACTTCCTTATAAATTAAGTTAGTAGCTTCACACAGCCTAGCACACGGGTGTGTGGCTTGGCCGTGTGGCACAAGTCAGTATACCCTTCAGTTTACGCACGGCCTAGTACACGGCCTGGCACACGGGCGTGTGAGGCCATTTCAAAGGGTATATGGCCTGGCACACGGGTGTGTAGTCTGGCCATGTGACCCAAGTCAGTATGCTCACTAGTTTGGACATGGGCTAGGACATGGGCAAGGACACGAGCTTGCGGCCCCATTTTGAATGTCCACATGGCTTGAGACACAACCGTGTCTCTTGGCCGTGTGAGACACACGACCTGGCCACACGGTTGTGTGTCCCATGTACCTTTGAAAATTTTCTATGTTTTTCGAAAAGTTCCTTGAGTACTTGGTTTAGTCCCGAACCATTTTTAATGTTTATCTTGGGCCTCGAAGGCTCGTATTAGGGACTATATGAATGAATTTGAATGGTTATTGATTTTAATGTGAAATGTACATGAGATGTTTGTTTAATCGAGCTATAAGTTCGGTAATGCTTTGTAACCCTGTTCTAGCATCGGATACAGGTTAGGGGTGTTACAGCTATGATAGTATTATTCCAAGGGTAAAATTTACTATAGATGTGCATTGTTTTCATCTAAGTTTCAAAGATATTTATTAAGCTTCATAGATATTCACTTAAATGAATATTGTATCGATACCACGAATGAGAAAAGAAAAAGAACATTGAATTTCTACTAATATAATAATCTATCAAAAAAGAAATGTGTTTTGAAAAATTACATGTCTTGCCTTTTGACTTGTACTATACAATTATTAGTACAATTGAAACAAATGTTAAAGTAAACCAAAAGTTGCTAATGTAAATAAATTTACTACTTGGCATGATTGGTTAGATCATTTTGGATCATTTATAAAGTGAAAAGTAATTGAAAATTCATATTGTTGTTTATGGAAATTGATTATTAGAAACTCCCAAATAAAGTTGAGACTATATGTCTTGCATTTTTAAAATGAATATCGGCCCATTTTTCTACAATGTGGATGATTTTGATATTATATAATTTTGTAGATACATCTACAAGATAATTATGTGTTATCAACTTGCAACCTTTCATATGCGATATTTCTTGTTCAAATAATTAAATTTTTAGATTGTGCTAATGAGTTTATATTCTAAGCTTTTGATGATTGTTGTATAAAAGTTTGAACAACTTTTGCAAATCATGTTATTTATAGGCACAATGGTTTAGAGAAATTATTGATTGGACGCATCCAGTTAATATCTAAATAATGACTTATGAGAAAAAAGCTTCCCGTTTCAATATGAGATTATGTTGATTTACATGCTACAACACTTGCATGCTTAAAGCCAATAAGTTATAATAAATGCTCCCCATTACAATTGAATTTTGGTTAAAAGCCAAATATTTCCCATCTTAGAATTTTTGGATGTGTGGTATATATTTCAATTGCTGCATCACAATGCAAAAAGATGGATCCTCAAAGGAGGTTGGGAATATACATTGGTATGAGTACCATTATATTATTAAATATTTTTGAGCTATTAATTAGAGATTTAGTTATGAAACAATTTGTCAATAATTTTGAGATAGTTTTTCCCTACATTAGAAGGAAAGAAAAAAAAACTAGATAAATAAATTACTTGAATGAATAATGAATTATCATTATCTAGATCCTCAAACAAAATTATATGAACAAAAAGTTCAAAAGATAATTTATTTTAATTCAAATCAATTGTTAGATGTATTTATAGACCTAATGAAAGTAACCAAGTCTATAACCCTCTAAACTTGGCCTAGATGTTATGGCCGAATCTCGAAGATCACATTGGCCATGTTGTTGGCGTAGAAATTCATTTAACTATTTTCTGTTAATAGTTGTCATTATTTTAAAACATCATTTTGATTTGCTTTAAGAAAAGCCAAGTATTGTCGAAATTGTTTATTTTTAGAAAAACTCAAGTATTGATGGTTTACAGAAAACATCATAGTTCAAGTAAATGTTGTAGCGGAAAATAACACTCTTTTTCATTTTGAAAATGTATTTTTGATATAAATCCCTAACCCGTATCCGTCGTCGGAATAAGGTTAAGCATTACCAAAAATTTTAACTCGAAACATTCAATTTCAACCATTTTATAAATCTTGGCATAATTCAGTCAAACTCATGCATAATGTCCCTTATTCGAGCCATCTAGGCTCTAAAAACAGCTTTAGAAACAATTCGAGACTAAATTAGAAACATTTAGAACATCATGGAAAAAGATAGAGTTTTTCACACTATAAGGGTCACACGGTTGTGTGGCTAGGTCGTGTGACTCACACGGCTAAGCCACACGACCGTGTGTCAAGCCGTGTAACTCTTGAAATGGCCTCACACGCTTGTGTGCTAGGCCGTGTGCTAGGCCGTGTAACTGCCTAACTTGCAACCCTTTGAAACCTATAGGGGACACACGGCTGTGTCGCATGGCCGTGTGTCACACATAACTGAGACACATGCCTATGTGGTCAAGAAATAGGCCATTTTCAAGTCATTTCTTTCACCCAAACCATGCTTACTCATACAAGCCATTTGTACATAATTTCAAGCTACAAAATAAACCTAAAACATGCATAATAAAGCTAGTTCAATATGGTATCTATTCATACGACCAATATGCCAAAAGACACCTCAATCACATAGCATCAAATCATCCTAAACTTAAACATAATTTAGCCATTCATCAACCAAAAATTTGTAACCTAATTCCATACCAAAACTTACCTCAATGGCCACATACCAAAATCACATTCAAACATACCAAAAGAGCCATTCAAAACATAACTTCACTTAACCATTTCAACACCAACCATCAAAGCATTAAACTACCAAAAGTCCATCAACCAAAACATCACATTTACAAGCCAAATATAATGACCATTTCATCAAACATAATTCACCTATACATGTCATTATAACCATGACTCAAAACATCAAAATCTACTAATAAAGTTTTTGGATAGTGTAATAGGTCTCCGGCAAGCTTCTAAATCGGTAGAGCTTTCGATAATCTATAAAACATAGAAAAGAAACACAACGTAAGCATATAATGCTTAGTAAGTTCGTAAATAATGAACAATGCATACCATTTCAATGCATAAGCTTAAAAACAAACATGAATCAATCCACATAGCTTGGCACAAGCCTAAGCATCATCAACAACACAAATTAGTAATTAAACTCATAAATTAACAATACCATCACATGGTAAGGAAATTTTCATGAACATAATACATATGAACTCATACTTTTTATATCATGGCTATAAAAAATTGATCATCAATACTTCATACCATTCCATAATTTTCATAGTGAAATCAATCGAAACCCTTATCAGTTCATCCCTTTTCATGCCCGTTGAACCACTTAGAATAATATCGAATACACGGGAAATTTTACACAAAATATGCTAAAAAATGGTCGAAACCATTCCCTTTCCTTTTCCTTTTCCTTTTCATAGATGCTTATACAAACCATTAATCGGCCTACTCAAACATGCTGACGGTCTGAACGTAGCTACTCGATGGCACTCACAAGCTGACAAGTATCCGCAACAAATGCCAAAACTCAGCCATCGGTAAAACGTTTAGGACTAGCATGCAAAACATGGTAACCTAATGACATGTCATTTGTATCCTCTATATTCCTAAGGTTCAAATTGGGCTCGATAGTAGTCGAAACGTCGTTGGATTTTTCGTCGTGGCATGATATGAAAATAATATAATAGCATTTAATTGAATACATTAAAATGATATTTAAACGTACAAACTTACCTCGATCGCAAAACAATAAATTAGGATCGACTAGTCCGGCACTTTATCTTTCCCTCGATCTAAATCCGTACGATGCTTAACTTGATATGCAAGGATAAGACATAGCAGAACCTCCAAGCTTCTTTAATGGAGTTCTTAGGTCTATTTTCGATGGAAGAATAACAAAACAAGATGATAGCTTTTTTATTCTTTGTTTTACTTAAATTAATTATTAAATTACATTTTTAACCTTTGTTTAATACTTAAAATTTACCCATTTAATGTCCACTATATAAATTTTTAGTCTAATTAAAAAATGAATCCCTCAACCAATTAATAGCATAGCCATTAGACCCCTTTAGCTTATAGAACTCTAATTTAGCTCATTTTTTATTTAGTCATTTTTATCGATTTAAGAATGCAAACGATAAAATTTCTTAACGAAATTGTTATACGATACTACTAACATACTGTAGACATTAAAATAATAATAAAATGAATATTCTCACATCAGATTTGTGGTCCTGAAACCACTGTTTTGATTTCACTGAAAACGGGCTGTTACATTTGATGCAACGCCCTAAATAATTTATTTTTATTTCTATAAATCCTGACATAAATGTGTATCTGTTTCAGTTGTTAGGTGTTCTGGGTGTGTCTTAGAGGTCTTGGGTTCAAGTTTCAATCTTTGGAAATTTCTGTTATTTTTTACCCAAGCCTTAACCCTGTTGGGTGGGCTTATGTAAAACTGACTGTTAATACATATTAGAATGATTCTGCTGGTTCAAGTGGTAAGGAGTTAGATTCTTGGAGGTCTTGTGTTCAAATCCTTGCGTGAGCGATGGTGATAATTTTTGCTTCGGGTGTCTGATAGAGGTTTGGAGGAACCAAAATTCTAAAGGAGTTGAGAGTT